>NC_140591.1:381357107-383944607 GCF_964204655.1 Triturus cristatus | reverse complement strand
CACTTTCGCAAATTATCGCGAAAATGTTAAAAATTATCGCAAACACGCGGAAAGATCGCGAAGATGCGGAAGTTTTTTTCCCGCATGTTCGCGAGATTATCTGCATGGTTGCGGCTCGCCAACTTACCCATGTGGTTGCTCGCGGGCGCGGCCATCTTGTTTTCAGTTGTCTCACGGTGCATGATCGCGAGAAGAAAGACGTGATCGCGCGACGCATGACGTCACTGCGGGCGCGAACTGTCGCGAGACAGCGCAAATGGCTAAAAACAATACAACATCTCATGGAGAACGCGACCGGATCAAGAAAACTTGTCGGCGAACGCAGGGATTCAGGTAAGGCGATCGCGCGCGCGTGAGAATGTATTATTTTACAGCGCGAGCAAGAAACAAATTATAGCCAAACTGCGGAATGCAGAAATTTTGACATTTCCGCGCTCTCCGCGGAACGCGAAAATGTCAAATTATCGCAATTTCCGCGAACGGAACGAAATTTTCGCCCAGTCCTACCCTATTGTACAAAAAGGTCAGTTAAGACCATCACTCCCGCTATCTGGAAACAAGAGTGAGGGTGTCGTGGACTAATATAAGCACTACTAAGGCGTTTCAAATCAGAAGACCAAACGTTAGGTGCGCCATGTTGCAGGGATTCTGCTCATGTACAGAACTATGTGCAGGAAACCAGGACCTCAGTGAATTGCGGTGTACCAAAAACTCACCTCAGAACCGAGAACCCCAATCAGACTAGCATCAGTGTCCCATTCGTCCTCCGTATTCTCTCGGACCTCCCAATGTATAGACAACCCAGAACAAGCGACTTAGAGTACTCTCAGGAATGGTGGGAATCAGAAATACCTGTTCATTATTATTCTCATATCAGTCCACAACAAGAGTAATCAGAGACACGGCAAACTTTAAAATGTTTATTTTATTAACTACGTGTCCTAAGATGCAGTACTTTGGCTAACATAAGCAGACAAATGATTAAAATTAAAACCATCAGCATTGTTACAATACCACAGAAAACGAAGGGAGAACTCATATTACAAATGATAGTGGAATATACTCACCCTCCCTTCGCTAGTGAGCTAGTATTATTATACCAATAGAAGGTCTCTAGGTTTGAATGGGGAACCACATACCGTAAAGATCAGCTTAGGTGAATCACATCACAGTATCAGCTTTGCTCTGCGCCTGGAAAAGTTATTTTCCAGAATGTGTGTCTAATGCATGCAATCTGTAATATTAAAGGCTCTTGACTTTCACATATTTGCAGCTGTGTGCGTGTTATGGCTGGAGCGTGGGCCGATCAACCTGAACTCAAAAATATAAATTGTTTGGTGGCTCAGACTGTTTCTGCACACAATGTTCAGACCAAGGTTGCAGTGCACGTCTAGGGATGTGAACAACAGACAGATCTCATGTGAAGAAAAGGCAAGCAAGCATTTCTCAAATAATAACATGTATCTGTAGTGTCGTGTGCAAAAGCAGCAAAAGTGGCAAGATGGCGTTTCTAACATCTAAGGAGCTTATGCTCACATAGCAATGTATGTATCTAAAACGCTGCCTCCACTACAATACCAGGATGCAGAGTTAGAAAATTAGTTCTACCCATGGGATTTCGTCATTGAGCCCTGCTGTGTCACATTTAAGTTTATGGACCCACCGTTGTTCTTGCCTAAACAAAGTTTTTTGGTCCAGTTAGGGTTAGAGTCGATAATTGTCCACCTAATGCTGTTAGCTGGGTGTTTGTGCTCTAAAAAATAGTACAGTAGTTTAGTGCTTGTTTTGCCCCGTCTGATCGTGCTTTTATGTTCGCCAATCCTTATTTTTACTGGTCTAGTTGTCATGCCAATGTACCTCTTGTTACAGGGGCAAAGGATGGTATAAACACAATTATTGGTGTTACAATTGGTGTGTCTCGTTTGGCGCCAAGGTGTAGTCAGGCCCAAAGCAATTTGTTTGGAAATAGTGGTTTCGGTACATGCGGTGCAAGAGCCGCAAGGGTAGTGACCCACTACAGGTGGTAAGGTCCATAGTGTGGGTTGACGTGTGAGTTGAGGTTTAGGTCTGGTGTGAACAAGGTAATCCCTCAAATTCTGAGTACGTCTAAATGCAAATAATTGTGGTGGTCCTGGTTGAAAAGGGCCTGTCTTGAGAATGTCCCAATGCTTCCTGATGACTTTCTGTACTCTATTGGAGCTGGGAGTGAATGTTGTGACACATGTAATGATGTCGGACTTCGGTCTTTGTTTAGTCTCAAGGAGAGCCGCCCTGGGGTTGTTTTGGGCTCTCTTCTGGTCGTAGGTTAATCATCCTCTTAGGGTAATGGCGTGACTCTAGGTTGTGTTTAAGGATGGTGGATTGTTTTTCAAATTCAATGGTAGTGTCACAGTTTCTCCGGAGACGAAGAAATTGGCCCACCGGAAGATTATTTCTGAGTGCCCTCGGATGATGGCTATCATAAACAAGGAGGCTGTTCCTGTCAGTTGGTCTCCTATAGTTGGTGGTATGTAGGGAGCCATTAGTCTGTGTAATAAGAAGGTCAAGAAAGGGCATCTCGTGCCTTGATCTAGTGTTGGTGAATTTGAGAAAGGGGTCTAGTGTGTTGACCCAGTTGCAGAATGTGATGCAGAGTTCTTCTTCCCCTTTCCAGAATAGAATAATGTCATCGATATAACGCCGCCAAAATATTATATTGTGGCGGTATGGGTTGGTATAATTTTGGATATGCTGTTTCTCAAAATGAGCCATATACAGGCAGGCCAGACTAGGTGCGAATGTACTTCCCATGCTGGTACCTTGTATTTGATGGAACAGTTGAAACTTGAAGGCAAATAAATTTTCTTTGAGCGCTAGGGAAGCACAATCACAGATAAAGGAGACTGGTGTTTCAAAAGGCCAGGGGTCGATGTTACGTAGGGTATATTCAAGTACCTCTAGAGTGGCATCCTGTGCAATATTTGTATACAGGGCTTCCACATCCATCGTTACCAGAATGTCATTGTTGTCTGGTTCTGGGAACGTATCTATGAGGTTAAGGTCTTCAGTGGTGTCTCTGAGGTAGGAGGGAGAGTTGCTTACCACTGGTCACAGGTAGAAGTCGCAAAATTTGCTGAGTGGTTCTAGGACCGAATCTATACCTAAAACAATCGGGTGACCCGGTGGGGGGTTGATCCCTTTGTGGATCTTAGGTAAGGTATAGAAATACAGTGTACGTGGTTCCTCGTTGATGAGGAAATCTGCTTCTTGACGTGAGATCCAGCCTTCCGTGGAGCCTTTGTTGACCATACTCTTAATCCGAGTGATCAGGTGTTTGGTTGGATCTGCTGTAATAGATTCGTAGTATGTCATATCCGATAGTTGGCGGTTACATTCAGTGTCGTAGGTGTCAATGTCCTGAATGACGATAGCTCCGCCTTTATTTGCAGGTTTGATGATGATTCCGGTGTCTTCAGTGATGGTTTTCGGAGTGAGTCTTTCTTCTTTAGAGAGGTTATTGAACGATCGTTGATGGTTCATAGATGCCAATTCTTTGAGAACCGCTTGTTCATATGTGAGAATCTCATGGGGTGTCATGGCTGCTGTGGTGGTGAACTTGGATTGTTTTTTAAGGCCAGTTGCCGTGGGGGTTGTTTCAGGTTTATCTTGAAAAAAGACCTTGAGTCTAACTTTTCGAAAAAATTGGTGCAGCTCTTGATGTAATCTGAAAGAGTCTTCGACTGGTGTGGGGACAAAGCCTAAACCTTTCTCCAAGAGTTTGGTTTCACCTGTGGTGAGTTGTCTGGATGATAAATTCACCACTAAGGTTTCTGTCCTCTCGTCTGACTCCGTGTGTCATCGGTTCTTGGTCCTGCCATAAGATGGCCGCCCCATCAGTATCTAACCCCCTCATTCACTTCCTACTATACACGCGTCACACACGCATTCGCACTGTCAGCCTTGGCACTCCGCCCAGCGTTGACGTCACTAAAGGAAGTACCTGCCTACCCATAACGGCAGCCGCTTATCTACACATGATAAATAAAGACTCCTGTCCCCCCTGCCTTTACTCTGTTAAAAGTACTCCTTTTAACATTTGATAGGTTATTACGCCAGCATGAGAACCTAGTTACAGGTCACCACTGATATGTGCATGTTTTGTGAGCTTTGTTCACTGATCATTTAACAGGACATGTCTACCATCAGTGTTCAACAAGCTGATGTAGTTACTATATACGTTTGAGTTTCTTTTTCTTTATTTATCTTTTCCAGGTTGGGCGTAGGTTTTTTTAATAAGAGCACCTAGGAGCGCTTGGACGCATCTTCATTTAATTACAAGGTACCATAGATTCACAGGCTCCTCCTGGAATCTCATTGTTTTTTCAATCACACTACTTTTACTTCTTTTCACCGGTCCTGACGTAGCGCCAATGGATCCCTTGGGGACCATCATTGAGCACGAAACATGTTGACCTCATTATGATTTCTTGACACTATTACACTTATCCTGTGAGCAGCAGCTAGTCATACATCTGCCCTCTAGATTCTTTTCCAAAGAGGCACTCCAGGATCCACTTCATTTTAACTGACAGACTGGACCCGTGAATAAAAACCTCGGTTCTGGGTCCCATCTAGTAATTTTAACACACTCATCCCTTTCAGAAGCCCACACACACCCATGAACAACTGCGGCAACTCCTTTAAAAAGATCTCCGTTAAAGAGCCATCTTGCGGTGCCCGTCAGGGACTGCAGCGCCACCCCCACGAGGAGCATCGCCCTATGATGAAGCATGACACCCGCTAGGGTGTGTGAGGGCACTATAAACTATAGGAGAAATTCCTCTACTACTCACACTAACTTAACTTGCGTGTGAGCTACTTTCACCCACCTGGTCTCGTTCTTTCAATCTGAGGAACAGTTACCCCCGTAGTTTAAATACTTATTGATTTATTCCCATTTGCTATAGTTTATCAACCTCGTTCCAGTATTCATCCCCTCCTGTGTCAGTTATGTCTAATTTTGAATCAGGAAATGTTCATGGACTTGGACATCCATTCAAACAACAGAAGGTGCTTTCTCATTTATCCACACTCTCTACTACAATTGCTTTCTTGCAAGAGACCACTGTGATGAATCTGAATCTCTCATGTTGAAAAGGTATCTGGAGGAACAAGAATTATTTTCTCCTTCAGTTGCCCGGAAAGATGAGGTAGGTATACTGTTCCAGAAACGCTTAAAATTACAAGTCTTATCCTCGAAGTGTGACAATGCTGGTAGATGGGCATTGGTTAATGCTACTCTTGGAAATACGCATATTTCTTTGTTCATTGTGATGGGACTGTCAAATCAGACCCTGAATTTTGGACTGCCATCTAAATTAAACTGTCTAATATCTCCAATGCTAATATTATTATGGATGGTAACGTTGATCAATTAGATCATTTCTCCAACAGGAAGCCCAAGTAGAGATTTAAACCTGATAAATCTTGCAAGGTATTTAAATCTGCTCTCCTCCTATTTGATGTTTGGAGAGCTTGAAATCTTGAGAATGTTCTTTTTTTCCAATTTTCATAATCAATTATATTTTGGTTACTAAGCCATTATGATCTTGATTACACACAGCTGAACGAGAGAGAGAGAGAAAGAGAGAGAGAGAAAGAGAGAGAGAGAGGGATTAAATGGACTGCAGAGAATGGTGTCAGATGTAAGAGAAGTAGAGAGAGGTGTCAAAGAGTGAGATAGGTGAGAGGTTTAGGAAAGAGACACATAGCCAAGTGACAAAGAGAATGCCAAAATCTAGAGAGAGGGGAAGACTGAATAGACGGGATGACAGCATGAGGGATGTGATATAAGCAGAGACAGATGAAAAGATGGTGAAGAGCGGGATAGACAGGTGTGAGAGAGAGGCCCGATAAAGAGACAGCGTGGAAGACAATTGAGAAGTGGGGAGGTAGGCAGGTGAATAAGTGACAGCTTAAAGAAGGGAGACAATTGAGAGGGTGGCGAACAAAGTGGCAGAGCTGAAGGCGAGACATAGACTTATATAGTTTAGAGAGAAACAAAGTGGTGATAAAAAGTCAACCTAAAGATTAGAAAAGATCAGCTTAGAGAGAGGCATGGAGGAGGGAAGGTGAGAGATATAAGTGTGGTATAGCCATAAACAGATGCAAAAGAGACAGACAAGGAATTATAAGAGAGGTGGGAGACAGGTGGAAGTGAGATGAATAAGAGATAGAAAAGGTGAGAAAGTCAGGTGGGAAATGGAAAGCCATTTGAGATATAAGAATGAAATTAGTTAAAAAAGACACAGTTGAGATAGAGAAGGCAGGAATGATGAGAAAGTGAAAGAAACAGGTGAGAGAGATAACTGAGGAGAGGGTGACAACAGGTCAAAGGTTATATGATATCGCTTCCTAAGATGTCAATAGGCGCAAATGATATGTGACATAATTTCCACTACCCCTGGAATTTCGTGAATTGACGTCCATGACCTAGAGGTGATCATTAAGAGACATCAAATGGATTTGAGATGGGTGCCAATTTATGGAGTTTCATGTGTCCATTGAAGCACCAGTCAGAGAGCTAAGTAGAGACATATTTGTGGGGATGTCCTTTGGTGCAGGGATAATTATTTGGAGTGTTCAATTGTATCGAATGTGGCAGATAGTCAAGGAGTATGTGTATGGGTTAAAGATTATTGTGAAATGCTGAGGTAATGATGTATGTCAGAAGTGAGAAAGCTCATGGAAGCTGGATGGAAGAGAGTTAAGAAAGATGTTGAGATATAGAGCCCAGCAGTTTTAATATTGTGAGATAAGGAATTGAGAAACAAGGCAGTAGTTAGGAGGAGATAAAGGACTGGATGTAGATTTTTTAGTAAACGTGGGTCTTCTGATTTTTTTAAAACAAAATGGGTAAGTAGTGGACTTAAGCGAAAGAATAAATAGTGAAGTTTGACAGAGCAGAGTATTGTAAAGGAGAAACCAAGGGCTCATAGTTGAAGGGCTAAAGGAGTCCAAAGGAGCTCCTCATGGATTACCGGACTTGATTGTAAGAATGAACTCTGTGAGTAAGGTGATATTGAATTCTTATTAGGTAGAAAAGTGAGGTAGGTAATAATACAGGAGTATGAGATCTAAAGGGAGCACTGTCAGGCTATCTCTAGTGTCAGAGATATTTGTGGGGAAGTGTAGGTATACAAACACAACATCTTTTGCAACATCGTTTGCCTAATAATGAAGGTATTATGGGTGTGTAGGTAAGAGTCAATTATTTATTGTGTGGTTGTCTCGCTTTGGGTGAGTGGCAAGGTTTTGAAAATAAGTTGCTTCTGTTAAAGAAGAGTATAGTTCTCACAGAGCCTTTAAATATATCTAAGGATTAGAATTAGTCATATGTAAACCAAATAGAATTGAAGCAATGGAAACCTTCGCTCCCTCATTCATTCCTCACTTGCTCTATTACGTCAATTTGTTTCCCTCTCCAGAGCGAACCATTTTTTTTAGTTACTTTCTCTTTCTTCGCTCAGAAAATAGATTGATATATGCATTTAAGGTAACTCGTTTAATTTTTTTAAAATAATAGCATTTCCGCTATATCTATAACTCGAAGAAATGTAAATCCAGTCAGACCAGGTTTCCATTACATGGCAGCTCCAGTTCCCATTTCATTCATAAATATGCCTTGCTGCTGAGCGTCCTTTGTTATTCCTCGAGGATCATAAAACATTGGTTTTACACAGACCATCCTCTAAGACTATAGATCACTGATTGTAAATGTATTCCCAGATGTTTTATTCTGACTTTGCTTTTTTCTTTTTCTTTTTAAGATCGGAATTTTGTACGCAAGGGAGATTCCTAGAAACATTGTGCATGAATCGGAACTTTGCTAAAGCTCAGATGACAGTTTCCTGTATACTACTAATGGAAGATTTTTCAAAGGACCTTGGATTAGGCCTCATCTGATATTCTTATGAAAGTTCAGTCGTGAATGAATACTATGACCTTTGCATTTTCACCTTTTGTTTGATTAATTCCCAGAATAGCTCTATGTCCGTCATTTCCTCCTTCGTTTACAGTGCCAAGATCATACTAGAACAATAAAATAGTTTAAATAATCGTACAACATAATTGTAATGCCGTTTCCATTTCTGCAGTTTGTAAGTGCTGTAAAAACAGCTGTTACTACTATCCAATTTTATGTCACTCAATGTATCTACGTTGGCAGGATACAAAGCTTCTCGTTTGTTAAATACATTTTATTTTGAAAATAAATATGCAATATGCTAGACAATGTTGCATTCACATATAATAAAAACATTACAAAGAGTTCCTTTTTCCAATTTAGACTGAAATGCTTTTTATGCACAAAAAAAGAATAAGAAGGAAAACAGAAAAAGCAAGAAGAGCAAGAAAGAGGAAAGCAAGTGAATAAGAGAAACAACGAATCTTATTCAGATGAGGAAAAATGTAAGAATAGAAATTGATTGCGAGGACACAAATGTTGTAAGAGGTACCCCAAAAAAGACAGAAGCAACCATTTGTTGAATGGTTTAAAGAAGAAGCAGTATGTATTCTATGATTGTCACATACGAAATTCCACCAAGTACACACAAACAACTTGGAATAATGTTTCAAATAAGACAATATTTCTTTAAAGCAATTCTAATAAAAATATCGAGAAGGTTAGGAACATTAGTAGAGGTATCAAAGTGAGGGGAACTTTTAAGTACACGTGGATGACATTGGCGGAATTTGACTGCATGGAATTACACGGAATTGCATGAAAATTCCACAAGATGTGGAATTCCGCAACAGTGAGAAAGAAGGTGGTTATTTGGTGCTATTTTCTTAGTGCCAAATACACCCTTGCATTCAAAAATGGATGTGAGGATGCATTTTGCACTATGAAATAGCTCTGCCAAATGCTCTGCAGTTCATTCACCTTGTCCCCCTCACATTTTCAGCAGTGGTCACTGCAGAGTATGTAAGGGCACCAAGGGTTATGTACTGTAAGTTCATTTGGTATTTGGCACTGCCGGGCATACCCCTCGGTGCCCTTACATACACTACTGTATTCACGCAAAGTGTGTAAGGGCACTGAGGGGTATGCACTGTAAGTGCATTTGGTATTTAGCAATGCTGTACAAATCCCTCAGTGCCCTTACATACTCTGCAGTAATCACTACAGAGTATGTAAAGGCGTCGAGGGGTATGCAATACCCCCCCTAGCAGCCTTACATGTAAGGGCACCTACCCCTCGCTGCCCTTACATACTTAGAGTACTCGGAGCCCACCCGTACTTTTACGCAGTTAGACCAAACTCAAATCCTTGATGATTTAGCAAAATGACAATGAAGTGACATACAAATTAAAGAACCATTTTCTTTGGAACAAGACTAATAGAGAGAAGAAGAAGAGGGATCAAACCTTTCAGTCAATGTTGTCATTCATATATAAAGAGGCCAAAAATAAGATAAGATAAGTTAAGATAATATTTATAAAGCCCACTATACCCGAAGGTGTCAAGTCGCTAGACAGACACAGTAAGGCAGAGAAGCACAACAGCAGATTAAGAGGAGAATAACCATGTTTTCAGGAGTTTCCTGAAAGCAGAAAGAGAGCTTGCATTGGCAATAGCTGGGGGGAGTGAGTTCCAGAGCTTGACAGAGGCCACCGAGAAGAAGCAGCTTCCCCATCTGAATCTGCAAAATCTAGGCGAGACCAGTTAGTATTGCATAGATGATCTCAAGTTTCTCCCTGGAGTATACAGTTGAAGCAAGTATTAGAATTGGGACAGGCCATTGCTATGCATGGTCTTATATCCGTACTTAGGACCTTAAATGAAATACGCTCCCTGGTAGGGAGCCAATGTAAAGAACGGATCCCTTCTCTGACATACTGATGTTTGGGAATGTTTAAAATTAGTCTTGCTGCTGCGTTCTGTACTACCTACAGCTTGTTCGGAGATGCAGCTGTGATATTAAGGTATAGGGCGTTACAGTAATCGAGACGAGAGGTAACCAGAGCGATGATAGTGGGCCTATGTAGTTCCGAGGGAATGAGGGTTCCTCTTAGAATATAGAAACATGTGCCAACTGTACAATTGACTTGGGCATCAAAAGTCAGACACTCATCAAAGATTACCCCCAGATGTTTAGCTGTTTTAACCGGGGCTGGAAGAGGCCCGCATTCTGTTGGCCACCAGGCCTTAGACCAGATGGAATTGTGTGGTCCAGGCACTAAATTCTCGGTATTGTCAGTTATAATTTTTAGAGAATTGCCCTTCATCCAACAAATGATGTTTGACATACGTGTATTGAACTTTTCTGCAACTAGATGCAGGTCGTTGGTGATAGAAACAATGATTTGGGTGTCGTCTGCTTAGGAGAGCACCTGAAATCCATAGGATCTCAACAGGATCTCACCAGTTTGGCCAGAGGGGTCACATATAGGTTCAAAAGAGTGGGGCTGAGCGAAGAGCCCTGCGGTACCCAACATGGGAGAGCAAAAGCTTTTGTTCTAAAGCCTCCACAGCTAACTGCGTGCCTTCTATCAGTTACAAAGGACTGGAGAAGCTGAAAGGCTTTTCCCGTGACCCCCACTTCCCGCAAACATTGGACCATGCGCACTGGGGAGACGGTGTCGGATGCTGCCGATAAATCGAGCAGAATCAACACCGCCGAACCCCCTTGGTCTATCCGCATCCGAATGCGGTCAGTAGCTGCAATGAGGGCAGACTCTGTACTGTGACAGGCGCGGAATCCATTGGGCCATGATCAGATTAAAATAAAGAACCTCACACCCACACACACCTGTCTTTTGATCATTCACCTGTCTCTCTGCAGTGTACATTCTATGCTCTTCCTTTTGCTATTTTCTCTTCATTGTCTTTCGCCTCGACCCTTCTCATTGCTGTATTTCTTATTTTTTGCTCCCTTCATATGTTATGCGGCAGCAAGAGTCACAGAGAATCAAATATACTGAGGCCCCTTGCAAAAATAAATAATCAATTTGAAATGTTGTTACTTTGCTTAGATCAGCGACTGCTGAGAGTTTTTTCCCTTCTCATGCACATGATGTAGGTGAAGGCGCAGAAAGCAAACAATGCACCTTGTACGGCTTCTGTTTCTAACACTGTCCTTGCACCTCTGTGGCCAGGAGTCGCAAAGACAGCACTAGGGGTGGCAGATCCCTGGCAATCCATAATTGACGTCCATGCTCTAGGTCGCTTCATTTTCCCTTTCTACACCATATGTGTAGGTGACATAATCTCTACATTTGGGTCCTCCCATGATCCCTAAGCAGATGACTCCCAAATCTCCTCGTCTTCCCCCATATTCTCACCCCTTATCTAGTTGTATATTTCTAATTGTCTCTCTGTCGTGTCACTGTGAAATAAAACCCCCTACTACAAATTAATCTGATATTTCTAAAAGGATACTATTCTTTCGCCGCAATATAAAAGAAAGTTATAACTAATATGGCGGAGGGGTACAGAGGTGATATAAGGGAGGCTTGATTACTCGTGCCTGTCATGGTGGAAGCCTTACAATGGGTTTGATATTCCCCTGGCATGTACAATGTGCCAGTCTGAGAAGGGACTGAGGCATAACCCGAGTATGGCTTGCTGGAAATAAATATTGTTTGCGTTCAGGAGCAGCCGAAAAGAAACATGAGTGTGGCTTTGGTCACAAAAACTGCTAGAAAAATTGTATTTTTTTTTAGCCAAGTGGTAACGTTCAAACTATGTACCTTTAAAAGGTTCTTCTCATGTTATTAACTATGATTGCGGTACCAGTTGTTATCCTATTCATTTGGAACAAATGTATAGCAATAGTTCATACTTATGAGTTCTGCTAATGACACCATCAAAATAAAAATAGCCTGCAGCACTCTCCACATTGTAGCAAGAAATGGGGCAATAGGCAATCATATAAACACCTGCTCTGAAATCTAAAGGACATGGCCTATGATGCTATTCATAATCCTCAACAATGCATCAATTGCGATGGGGGACTCTTGTAAGCCACTCTCCACGTCTAAAGATGCAGATTAATAGACCCAAAGTGCTATTAGACAATACCAGTGCCAGTAAAATGTTAACTTCTAGTGTTTTGCAATACATGTAAAAGTGTGAGACAGCACAGACACCTTATTCATAGCCATCAAATGCTAAACTGCACATTCTGCTTGGTGTAACTGGCTTTTTTCATGAATTCCCCTATTGTCTTTATCACATCTTTCTACCTTTATAATACCACAAAGAAGGTTAGCACACATTGACATCCTCAAGTCAACAAATAATCAAAGCAGTGCACTGGAGGCTGTGTGCCCAGTAGACCAAATCAAGTCAGTTTGCTTGCATTCAGAAAGGAAGATTGAGGGACTCTTTTGACTCTGAAAATGGCATTTTCGAAAGGAGAATTTGGCTGATATTGTCTGGAACAAGGTCCTTCTGGTAGAGATGCTACGAGAGCCAAAGTGTGTGTTGGGAAATGAGTCAGTGATATTGTTAGGTAATTGGTGGAGACCCGTCATGCCTTGATAATATTAAAGTTGTTTCTTGAAAGGCTTACTGTTTTAATCTTTCAAAGAATACATTTTTAAAAAAATTCTGCCAGATCCCTACCAAGGTAGTGTTCTAGTGAAATCGATTGTTCTGAAAGTTTAAGAATTAAAATTTTCAATGGCAAACATGGACATTCGTTTCGAGAGAATTAACTACACGCCAGTGAACTTTGTTATAGGAAAGCGATTTTTCTTAAAAGCTGTTTGTTTTAAAGTGAAAGTTGTAAAAGTCTTGGCCGTACCCAAGAAAATCCAGGGTTTATTACACTTTAGGACCTGTTAGGTTTGGGTCTCTACTGTGTCATGTGACCGCCTAGTGCATTCTTACTAGGGGTGGGCGGAATTTGCGGAATTAACCTTCGCAAATTATCGCGAGAATGTTTAAAATTATCGCAAACAAGCAGAAATATCGCGAAGATGCGGAAGTTTTTTTCCGGCATGTTCGCGCGATTTTCTGCATGGTTGCGGGTCGCCAACTTACCCATGTGGCTGCTTGCGGGCGCGGCCATCTTGTTTTGAGTTGTTCTCGCGGTGCATGATCGCGAGAAGAAAGACGTGATCGCGCGACGCATGACGTCACTGCGGGCGCGAACTGTCGCGAGACAGCGCAAATGGCTAAAAACAATACAACATCTCATGGAGAACGCGACCGGATCAAGAAAACTTGTCGGCGAACGCAGGGATTCAGGTAAGGCGATCGCGCGCGCGCGAGAATGTATCATTTTACAGCGCGAGCAAGAAACAAATTATCGCCAAGCTGCGGAAACCGGAATTTTTGACATTTTCGCGCTCTCCGCGGAACGCAAAAATGTCAAATTATCGCAATTTCCGCGAACGGAACGAAATTTTTGCCCAGGCCTAATTCTTACCTAACTAAGGCCCTCATTACGATGGTGTATCGGGATGGAGACTGCCCGATCTGTAGTCAGCAGCTCCACCCGCCTCATTCAAACCTGGATGCTGTGGAGGTGGTCAGAAAAATGACTTTTTCAATTGCGGCTTGTGCTGCAGCCTGGAAAAGTGCTGCAGCACAAGCCACAATTAAAAAAGGCATGTTTTCAAACATCCACGCACTCTGTGCATGGATGTTTGGTGGGGCATCACATGTGCCCCCTAGACCCATAGCAGAGGCCCACGGAAGACGGGGGCCCTGCTATTGGCCTCCAAAGTCCCTTTCCATCTGCCTTTACATGGCAGTTGTACCGCCATGTAAATGCAGAGGGAAAAGGGACAGTGTAATCCCTACGGTAGTGCCTCCGCAAGCATCGCACCCATTGCAGGGATTTCACTGTGACCTATTCACAGACATGCTCCTTGGGCCTGTCAGAGATGTCAGTTGGTCCCTCTGCCTGCTGCGCTCCAACTAACCATCTCATAATGCAGCGGTCGGACCGCTATGCTGGATGTCGGTGGGTCTTCTACCGACAACCTGTTGGTGGCGGGCCCACGGACATCAGAATGAGGCCTTTAATACTCTTAATAAACTAGATTCGAGCTGAAACCTTTGGTTCCCACCTTTTAAAATTAGGTAAGCTGTTGAGTAAACCTGTAGCAGGGGATTCTGGGAAGGTTACACGTAACTTGTGCATATATACAGGGATGTAGTCTGAGTAAGGAAAACTAATGTCTAATCAGTTTCCCGGAGGGACTAGGAATTATTTATTGGGAGGTTGGGGACTATTGGAAGGTCTGAAGCAAATGCCTGGCAATTAAGGGACGGAAGTGGCCAGTGAAAAGGATGGCCGATACATCTGTACTGAGCTCCTTGGAGAGAATAAGATGAACCGGCTGATCATCAATTAGTAAGATGTGCTCCATTTCTGGAAGGAGCTGTCATTTTTTATTATACCCAAAATGCTACATTGGGTGAAACAGACAGTAGCCTACTTCCATGAGTGTCACAAAAACGTTGAGTTCTTCACCAAGCACTGAAAGCTCCCTTCCTAAGCTCCTGTGAAAGCACTGAAACTGTTGGTACAGAGGTGGACAAGATAGACTCAGGAGGATCTGAGATGATGGAATGACTCAGGGCACGGACAGGAGCGTGACTACTTCGAGGACTGCCACCAGAAGAAGATGGATGTTTTCAAAATCACTGAAACCATCCGATTTGGATGATTGTTGATGACTTGAAGTGACGCAAATGTAAACACACAAGACCTACACAAGTCTGTGTAGTGGTGGTGGTGAGTGATGTGAAGTGACTGACAGAGGTGCATTGATTTTTTTACTTGATTGGGCCAATGCTATGTTGCTGGAGGTGTGTGTCCAAGTTGCAAGTCGGACTCCAATCTGGCAATAAAATGTGTCTAAGAGTAAGATGGTGGGGATGAATTGGTCAACCAGACACATACAAATAATAAAGAAAGCAATGTTCCATAGCTATATAATTTTTGGGGGGGTGTCAAAGAAAGAAAGCCTAGCTGTCAGGAAAGGAGAGCTCATCCTCAAACTCTGGTGGTTCGCCCAGAAGTAGGTAATCTAGCACACTAATTTCATGACCTGAGGCTCCGTCATCTTCCTCCTGTGATCATGGTTAACCTCTCCACATTTTGGCCATTGGCGCCTCTTCCCATACCAAGACACCAATGGGTATTGAACTAGGTAGACCTCTGTTGCATCATCCAGATAGGCCTGGACCATTCGCTCAATGTTCTTTGCTGGTGCTCCACTTTGTTCAACCTCTTTTGCTTTCTACTCTGCTCTGAACGTAAGCCCTGCCAGTAGAAACCACTCAGTTGCAGATTTGGGGGCTGATGCTCCTGGTCTTGGGGTTGTTGATGGTGTTCTTTTCATTGGTTTTGGCTGCTGTGAGCCAGGAGCACTGCCCTCAGGCTCTGAACTTGAAGGCTGCCCCACAGGACTTGTGCGCTGGACCAGTGGGCCTTTAATTCCCTGCCATTCTTTATCTACCTCGCTGCATTGCTCAGCTATCCATGTTTTGTATTTTCTAACATCCCGTCTGAAAAAGGAATGAAAGTGGACAGTAATGGTTTGTACCGTGGATCAAGATTTGTGGCACAGATGTAATGTTTGGAGGACACAATGTCTCTTTGCACCCTTACATTAGCAGACAAGTAAAGGATTAAGTTCTCCACAAAGTCATACGCATCTTTTTGAACCTCCACACCTGTGCACATTGCAGACACCTCCTTTAGCGGTTCCTGTAGCATGTGCAAAAGTAGGATAGCTTGGCCCATGGTACTGTCCTCTTTGCTGACTTCCTGTGTGAATACCTCAAAAAGAAGCAGCATCTCTGTCAGGCATTTGACTAGGTCCCATTGGTCCATCTCAATGATCATGCCTTTTACAGTTGCATTTCTTTGCATGACATATTAATTGATAGGTCTGTACTGCTCAAACAGGCGTCAAGCATGTAATAAGTGGAGTTCCAGGGTGTTGGCATCTCCTGGATAAGTGCTTTAACAGGTATTCTATTATCACGCTGAATGACCCTCAGCTGTTTCTGGACTTTAAATGAATGGCAGATTCTTCTGCAGGTGGACAGTAAGTTGCTTACTTGGTCTTCTTTTTTGAGAAAGTCCTGTACAATGATGTTGATGCAGTGCGCCAAACACAGGACCCTGAAATAACCACCATTGACCATGACCTTAACTATATTACTATCATTGTCCGTGGCAACAAATCCAATCTTAAACCCTCTTGTTCGCAGCCATTCGAAGACCTTGTTGTTAAAGTCTACAAAAATGTTTGCAGCTAAATGGGCTTTCTCCATCGCAAACATCGCTACTGTCGCATGCTTCCAATCAGCATTAAAATCTCAGCATTGTCAACACCTGCAGATTTGTTTTCTCTAGCCCCCACAAAAGAGATCCAGTGTACAGTGATGCACATGTAATCAGTCACTTGGAAACTGGTCCACATGTCTGTTGTCAGGTGGATAGTGTGGAGAGCAGTCTGCTGCAAAGCTTGTCCAAGCAATCCAAGCACATCATAATGTAGTGCTGGAACAGCAACTCGGGCAAAATAGGACCGGATGGGAAGCTTACATTTTGGACAGATGGCTGACACAAATTAAAGAAAACTCACCCCTTCGACAAAAGAAAAAAGAAGAAGGTCCAGCACTAATATTTTAGCCAGCTTTGTGTTTTGCAAATGTGCCGTTGGGTGGTTGCTTGTGTTCATACTGCTCCTCTGGCCTAAACATGACAGGAATACTAGCCTGATATCTTTTCTTTCTAGATGTCACTGATGCAGGTGACTTCTTGAGAGCAGGTGGTGGTAGGCTCAATGTGCTTTTCAGCGGGGCAGTCACAGTCCTCTGTTGCCTTGGTGTGTCAACCTGAGTATTGTGCCATTGCAATGTTGCTGATGTGGGCAATACTACTGCACTGCTGGGGAGAGGGCTGCTTTGCGTAATGAAGACGTCTTCCTCTTCTTCACCTTCCACTGTGATCGGATCGGATTTGGATATCCTGCTCAGCCAGCTTTCACCCACTTCACCAACAACACTTGCAGTTTTTTGGCCGCTAAGGTGTGCCTCCCAATGGATCATATGGTGCTTTCTCAAATGGATTGTTTGGCCCAGGTACCATAGCTTTTACCAAGCTTACCCCGACTAACACTTGCTCCGCAAAGGGAGCATATGGCAATGTTCTCCTCTTTCTGGCTAACTGAAAAGAAATCTCAAACTGGGGAGCTCAACTTTCTGACGCTGGTGCCACTGCCAATGTCGGATGAACTGGCGGTAGGTGGGTGTTTTGATGTTTGACTGTCTGCAGTACCTACTTCTACTGAGGTGGTTGCGGATGCAGGTCGCTGCCAGGACACTGCAAATATGACAGCTGGCAGTTGTTGGATCTGTGGTGCCACAGCCACATCTCACCCGGGAAGTTGGGATGGGGGTAACGTCTGTCTCCACTTGGGCTGGGCAAACATCCATTATTACTGGCTTGTCATCATCCTCCTCTTCTACATCTGCCTCCATGACTCTAAGGCTTTCTGGAACCTTCCTTTTCCCTAGCTGCTTTTTAGTCGTCTTGTGGAGTGTCTCACTCTCAGACTGAGGCGGGATCCAAGTGGCGTCTAGATCATTAGAAGGGGGACTTGAAGAAGAAGATGCTGCACCACTAACCCTCTTTTTTCTAGCTGGAGATCTAGAAGACAATGGATCTTCTGGACCAGAGTGCTCTACTTGCTCAGCATGAGGCTCAATCTCTTGAACTGCTCCTACTATTGGTAGTTGTGGCTGTTGTTCTTGTCCACTTCTTTGAGTGTCCTGCAATGAATGTCGACATCACTGCTCATCGGCGTTGCCGTGATTATACTGGCTGCCTCTGTGACAGACATGGGCTTGGGTCTAGATTGGGGTGGGACTACTGATTTGTGGTTCTGCTCCCAGCTTGCTCCCAAGAGGTCTGTGTGGCAGGCACAGTTTTTTGTTTTCCAAAAAACATATGGGGCGACATACCACTGGTGGTGGTAGTGGTAAGCTCCTTCTTTTTCTCACTGGCTACTTTCTTGGCAACAGTTTTAGCACCTTTCTTTGGGGACATCTTGAAACTGTCGGTCAGCAGTGGCACTTAGCTTCAGAAGTTGAAGAGATGTCTTATGTGTGGGTCACTCACACTTCACGCTCACAGCGTGCACAGGTCTTCTTTCTGGCAGTACTGTGGGTGATATGTTGTTGTCTCTTGTTGTTGTCGTCTTGTCATACTCCTAAAAGAAAAGAAGTAAGAAGGATATCAGTGAACGTGGCATTGTTGCTGTTCAATTTTGTAGCACAAACAAAAAAATATAATTTAGTGTGGTTACTGCTCTTACTCCCTTAAATAACAATACAGTGTAAATATATCTACTCATTCATACAATGGAAAACCACACCAATATATACTCTCATGGTGACTGACAACTCAGGAAGAATAAGAGAGAGCAAAAGCAAGAGCAACATAGGAACCTGTCTGCTTTAGCTGCGACGTGACGTCACTCACAATGTGTGATGTGGCACAGCACTGAGGGAGGTGCACCTGACAAATGACACTTGAAAGAATAATCCCTAGACAATGAAT
Source organism: Triturus cristatus (assembly GCF_964204655.1). Classification (NCBI taxonomy): domain Eukaryota; kingdom Metazoa; phylum Chordata; class Amphibia; order Caudata; family Salamandridae; genus Triturus; species Triturus cristatus. Next base: position 383,926,029 of record NC_140591.1, on the reverse strand, counting down.
GCTGTTGTGCACCAATAGCAGACATGGGACTGATTTGATTGATGCAGGATGTAGTGGAAAATTGTATAAACAAGTTATAGTTAATAGAATTTTTTTAAACATTTGAAAAAATAATTGATCAATTACTTAAAAAAACAGAAAAAGTAAAATAATTCAACATAAGTGACGTTATCCTCAAAACTATAATAATAAGGTATTGTTAAACTGCAATCTCATGCAGGCCAATAGGGAAAGCACACTGGCTAGATCCACAAAATGGCCACCAGCCACATGGTCAAAACAAGAAGCAGGAGGCCTAGAACAAAGAACGCATGCAGGCCTATGGCCAAAGCACACTGGCTAGATCCACAAAATGGCCACCAGCCACATGGTCAAAACAAGAAGCAGTAGGCCTAGAACAAAGAACGCATGCAGGCCTATGGCAAAAGCACACTGTCTGCCTACACAAAATGGTCACCAGCCACATGTTAACAACAACAAGCAGGAGGCCTAGAATAAAGAACGCATGCAGACCTATGTCCAAAGCACACTGGATGCCTACACAAAATGGCCGCCAGCCACATGGTTACAACAAGAAGCTGGAGGCCTAGACCAAAGAACACATGCAGCCCTATGGCAAAAGCACACTGGCTGCATACACAAAATGCCCGCCAGACACAAGGTCACTCAGATGCCACAACAACAAGAGGCAGGATGCCTGTAAAACAAACAGCACATGCAGGCCTAGGGACAGTCCACTGCATATACAAAATGGCCCGCGGCAGGTGGCAACATGGCATCTGGACCAAAGCCAAATGTTGGCCTATGGCAAACACTGAAACGCACACACTGGTCAGACAATGGAGGCATGATAAAACAGAGAAGACATTATTAATACAGCAATGCCAAAAATGAAAGTTATTGGGCTAAAAGAAATGTTTAACAACACACCTCCTTCAAAGGCCTAGTCCTATACACTGTATGCATGCGAAAAAAATGAAATACCACAAAAAAGCACATTTTGATTTTCAATCTTTTTTTTTCAGAGTTATATATAGTGTAAACTTGACCCGAAGGTATAACAGCGCTTTACTTGAGCACCAGTTGCGGTACACAAGGGCACATTGATTTTTATTAGGCACGGGGAGATTAAGTGATTTGCCCAGAATCACAGGATGTTGAGCATCTTCGCTGAGACTCAAACCCAGTTCCCCATATTTGAGATCGACCGCCCTAGCCGTTAGACCACATCCTCTCCCCAAAATCCAATCTAAATCCATCCATGGCCTATATGCTGTAAACACCACAGAAACTGTTATTGTTTTATGCACCCATGACTAGCACTAGGCCTGCTGGCTAGAAGGCCAATTGGCAGACTAGGCCCCATAGTGAATTCAATCAATATTTGAAATGTATTAAAAACATGTACAAAATGTAGTAAACTGTGAAACATTTTTTCATTACAAAAGAAGAAAAATTAAATGGAAATACATCACCAGGCCCCTACCTGAAACAACAGGCCACCTACCACCAAAAATGTAAAAATCCATTAAAAGTACAAATAAATCCAGGTGCATGGCCCCAATCAAACAAACAACACCAGTTTTTCGACTTACTTGTGAAATCTCAAATTCAAAATCCATAAATCCAGTGGGATATGCAGCAGACACAAAGAATGATCTTTCCAGCTTCAAATCCAACGAAAAGTAACCAGAGATGGAAAACAAACTCGGTGGAGGCTGCTGGACAGGAACAGAAAGTTGGGGACTCTGGAGACTCTGGGCCGTAAAAGATTTCTCGCATGAAAAGAACAAATGTTAATTCGAGGAGATTTTTTACTCAAAATCGCCAGCTCTGGAAGATTTGATGCTGCTCAAGGAGAGAACCCAGATTGCAGCCATGGTAGATCCTGTGCATTTAGGATTGCGTACAGCAGAAAACATCCGCAGGAAGTCACTGGCACTCCTGAATGACGTGTTGGCGACTGCAAAATCTCACAGGAGCATGCGGCCAACTAGCAAATCTCGTGGCAACCGCAAACTGACCTAAAAATCTCGTGGGCGGTCGCAAGCCTCCGGCAAGTCGCTCCCACAACCGCGAAATGAAGTTTCAAGCATGCAGACCAAAAAAAAAACTCTGCTCCGTTGTGGAGTGTGAAGCTTAACGGTAACTCTATGTTCTCCACAGAATGCGGATTGCCAAATTATGCAAACTTCACGAGCGGAGCAGAGTTTTACACCCGGGTTTATATATATGTGCTAAGGACAATCAAAGTGAAAATTAACATCAGAGAAGTTAGCATGATTTAATGAATAAACTACATAAGAGATCTGATTGCATTATGAGAAATTCCTACAAAGGAGGTAACATCATACTTGAACTCATTGGTAAGTACTTAAAATAGGCATACAGCTAAATTAATGATGAGACATGACCAGGGCCACTTGAATAATGCGCTATTGCAGCTGAAGCTTTTTTTGTAATAACTATACATTTGCTTCATTTGCCCCATAATCCGTCATCTGCTTCATAATCTGTAGATTTGAACAAAAAAATAATTCCTAGCTCAAAAGGTTCAAAAGTTACTAAAAAAGCGGTGGCACGTGCTGCAGCTCAGTGGAAGGCCCTTTGCAAAGGATGGCTGGTCACCTTTCTGTTGCTTGTAGCTATATTTCTGTGTTAAACCAGTACTAATGAGGTGTAACCAGTGCACAGATCATGTTAACGAGTGCTAAATTGAAAAAACAATGAACTAATGCTATCACAAAATGTGCCAACTTTCACCACATAATTTGCCTTTTTCTGCCACACAATTTACTCAACCCTGCTGCATAATTTGGTCCTCCCCTGCCACACGATTCCAGTGGCCCTGGACATGGTATTGCCCAACATAATAAGGAAAAATAGTGATCATTTATTGGGATGGCGTAATGAAGGACTTTTGAACCAGGATGTGTACATGTTCCTGAGAAATGATCATTCACAAATACCAGCTTTTATCTATGATTCTAAATATTCACAAAATTGCGATGGATCCACCATGATATCCTATAATTTAAATAGTAGGTAGCACTTTTGAAAATACTTCTAGCTATGTGAATCCTATTTTTGGAAAATTATGAAAAGAAGTAACCCTCCTATGTCCATAGATCCAGAGGAAGGGTTTTTGGTAAACAGGGAAAATCTTAGATGCTCTGCCCTATAGACACACAAATTCTAAAATAGAAGTACAATCTGTATGGTGCAGCTAGGAGAGGGGATAAGCCCTATAGCTCCCAATTGTGTGTGGGTAAAACCCTCACTGAACAAGCAAAACAGAAACCTAGGCACACCCACTTTGAGATCTACTACAACGCTGGAATTATACGTTCTGAATTTCCTAACCCCCTCACGGCACCCCGCTACACAAACTGCAAAGTCACACGCTGGTCCACCTTGACCTGTTGTGACAATTTCTAATCGTTTGAGAAACACTTTTTCGGAAATCAATCAACGTATGCGGGATACTCTACATTACCGCAGACTTGATACGTCGAGAACGAACAGATTTACCCTGACTGGTCTTTGCCCAGCCGGGTTAGAATTATCACCGGCTGAGCGACATTCCGGATACTCTCCATTTGTATTCAGCCCTGAGGAAGTCACGGAAGTAATTTCCATATGCGACGAAACATGTGTCGGCTGGTTCTTCCACTGATTACTGAATTTTAAGAAAAATATTAAAAGGCTGAACATTGCGTAACATCTCTGAAGACAATTTTTCCTCTCGTTTTATCTATTTTGTACTGTAGCACTTACATATACGTACTGTGTAAACCTACTATTTATGTGTGCCTAGGTTTCTGTTTTCCTACTATGTCCATGATGCAGGAGATTTCTTCAAAAACAATTTTTGATATCCTGTTGGAGAGGTAATATGTATGGATGACAATGGATGCTACAGCATTGCACATAAGTATAAGGCACTCCGAATGGTTGGGGGGAATGGAGAACTTCCGGAGTGCAAGTTAGGGAACCACAAACAAATGCTCGTATTGATGGCCATGTGGTGTTTGGAGAATAACTGCTTTTTTGTTTAACAAATAATTGTTTAAACGCCTAAGAGGTACAACTATGGGCATCTGCTTTGTCACCATCTATGAGAATTTGCATATGGGCTGGTGAGAGGAGCTCCACCCTAATAAATGGTCAGGGTATGTGGTTTTGTTGTCCAGATATGTCAACAACCTCTCCACACTTCGGAGAGGGCTAATTGAGAATGCCTTAGAGTTTGTGGAATGAATTAACATAAATTCCCTCAACCTGAATTTTCTGGTAATATATGAAACAATGAGGTTACAATTTTGGATCTGACTGTGTATGTAAAGAACGAAAGGTTAGAGAGCAAATTCTGTAGGAAATAATAATAGTCTTTCACACTTTCACCCTAATAAAATAAAGAAAAGTATACCATTTGTGGAACTTTTGCAAGAGAGGAGAAATTACAGATAGTAAATCAAGAAGATAAAGCCCAAGAAGATCTGGCAGAAAGATTTAAAAAAAGAGAATACTCTGTGACAATGATTATGGATGCGAGAACCAAAGCCAATCTCAGAGTAAGAGAAAAAAGAGTAAGTAGATCAAGAATAAAAAGTTTAGACTAATAACAGCATACAGCAAAGAGAAGGGTGCAATTCAGGAAGAAATACAAAAGTACTGGTTCCTAAATAGAAATGATACCATGATAGGCTGAACAGCCCCACATAAACGAGGAGTCACTTTAGGAGAAATCCATGAAGGATGACCTAGTGCAGAGCAGTCCAAAGATGGAACACCAGGAACCTGCTAGAAGGAAACTGTGGTTTTAGGAAATGTAGTAGATATAAAGAGTGCCAGTATGGAATATATAAAACTGAACTTGATTGCCCCTTTTACAGCACCAATGGAAAGATCCAAGGGAGTTATCATTGCAAGAGCGATTATGCAGTGTATTGACCTGTTCCTCTAGTTTGCAGTATGTGGGAAGTAGTTCAGTGAAGAGAACCTATGATGTTCAGGATACTATATATATATATATTCACTTAAAAAACCATAGGTTTCACACATGTTATAGTTAGCTGTACATTTCACTCGTAAAAAACCAATGAAATTCCACGTTATAGTTAGATCAGGTAACTATAACTTGCGCGACCGCAATCCACAAAGTGTAATTTCAGATGTCATCATTGATGTCATGAGTGATGTCACTGACCATGTCATGAGTGATGTACTATGTGATGTCATCAGCAGTTTATTGTGGGCGCGCAAGTTATAGTTACCTGATCTAACTAAAACGTGGAATTTCATTGGTTTTTTACGAGTGAAATGTACAGCTAACTATAACATGTGTGAAACCTATGGTTTTTTAAGTGAATATATATATATATATGTGTGTATATGTATATATATATACATATATATATATTCACTTAAAAAACCATAGGTTTCACACATGTTATAGTTAGCTGGACATTTCACTCATAAAAAACCAATGAAATTCCCCCGTTATAGTTACTGCAGGCAACTATAACTCACGCGACCGTAATCCTCTGCTGATGCTAATACTGTATTTAGACACTTATTTACCCATGTCTTCTTCCATTAATCTTTAGCTATACATATATTACAAATATTTATTTTTCAGAAAGACACATATGTCATCAGTGATGTAATATCTGACGTCATCAGCAGAGGATTGCGGTCGCGTGAGTTATAGTTGCCTGCAGTAACTATAACGGGGGAATTTCATTGGTTTTTTATGAGTGAAATGTCCAGCTAACTATAACATGTGTGAAACCTATGGTTTTTTAAGTGAATTTGCAAGGTTTTTTAAATGCTAATTCCTAACTATAACGTGTGTGAAACCTATGGTTTTTTCAGTGAATTTATACGGTTTTTTAAATGCTAATTTATTTATGTATTATTTTTTTTATATATTTATTTTACAATAAACTACGTATTAAAAATTATTATATTTTTTTTTTTTGGTTTTCACCCTGCGAATTTTTTTTTTTTTGTAAAAAAAAATTTTTTTTTGTGTGTTTTTCAGGGTGCGCGCACTGTGCGCGCACCCCCGCGATTTTAAAAAAGAAAAAATTTTTTTTTGCCTTCGGGGTCCTTCAGGGACCCCCTGACAAAGGCTAGGGGGTCAGGAACTCTCTACCCTGCCCCCTTTTCACGTTCGCCACCTTCCTTTTTCACTCTCGCACTGAAAACAAACAAAATGGCGGCCGACACTTCCTGATTTCGACCGATTCGAACGTTGACTAACATGTAACCACCAATCAGACTTACGCTCGCGCACGTTAGGGTGCTCGCACGGTGCTCGCACGGTGCGCGCACCCTGCGCGCATATAGATATATATATGCTTTTAAATGCTATTTTCTCCGGAAATACTGAACAGATTTACACCAGACCTGCAAAAGGCACTTCCTTGACCTTATGGCTACCTCTCTGCCAAATTTCAAGTAATTCTGTTCAGCCGTTCGGGCTGTAGCTGTGTCTAAAGGTCCTATGGAAAAATGCATGGGAAAAACGCGTTTTGGGACCCCCCTTTTATCTCAGCCCCCGCTTGACGAATCCCCCCGAGACTTTCAGGGTAGGAGCGGAGCGTAGCGCCCCACCTATTTTGAAAAATTCGCGAGGATTCGTCGACCGGCGCCAAAGTTATTCAAAATAGAATGTTGCGGATTTCCTATGGAAACGTGGTCCTAACTATAACTACCTACTGGCGACCGCCAGTAGGTAATATATATATATATCCTGTGGTTCTGGTCTCTCTAAACAAGGATCAAAACATCCTAGAAATGTATGAAAATAATTGCAGTTAAAGTCGAGGTATTATGATTAGGATTGCTTGTAACATTTTAGGATACTTTTAAAAATACTTCTCAAATTTACTTAAAAAATATAGTTTGCGTACAGTTGTGTTTGAAAAATTTAACTGAAAACCAAAGAAAACTGGCAGGTTCCATTTGCCCTACAGTGCATAACTTGTGCAAAGATCATGCAAATCATAACTCACACAAAAAATTAAATGCAACTAAAAATACAGTGTCATTGAAAACAAAACATAATCAAACAAATAACTAATGCTATACTGATAGTTGCCTCATTAACCTCTTCAGTGCTTAGGTTGTGCTGAACACGTCTGTAGCACTGCTTCTGAAATGTTAAGGATGTGTCCTGCATATCCTGGCACTTGATATAAAAAATTCCTCTGGTGCTCACACCAGAGAGATTCAATTTTTTTGTTTTGCAGGTCAGGTGGCTGTGGACGAGCTGAAGGCTGGTTTTATTTTTTACATAGTAATGGTTAGCAATCATGATGCTCTGACATCATTATATTGAAAATAAAAGTAGAATGAGTTGATTGGCTCATTTTGCTTTCAATTACACCAATCCTTGGGGGCACATCTCAGTACCAATATAGATGGTGGGAATTGTTTGAACGGGGACAATCTCCCCTTTCTACTGGTATATCTGCAGGGTGGTGATCCTCAAGCGGGATCCACCCTGTAGGCACCAAGAATTACTTTATGAAGGATGGCCTGGAAATAGGCGAGTGCTTCCCCATCCCCGTGCACATAGTCTTTTTGAACTTGATTTTGAATCTACATTGATGGGGAAGTAGAAAGCCCACTAAGCCCAAGTGACAAAAGAAAAAAGGGTGGTGGTGACCGGCCCAGGCATCGGGCTGAACCACCACTCGGAAAATGACCAAACAGTTTTTCTGCCTCTTCTTGTCTTGTCACTTAGATGGCAGGGTGGTTTATTTTGGTGCGCAGAAATGGGTGGGGGTGAACCTCCAAAGTATCAGGCTGAGCCACTACCCCATAAATTACAAATTTCAAGGGGTGAAATCTAGATTTACTTTTCCTTCAGTCTGCCCGCCAAAGGGCAGAAAGTTGATTAGGCACCAGGGAAGTTTATGTGCCAAATAAATGAGGGTGTGGGGTGCCCTCCCTGTTATCAGGATGGAACCCACCCACAAACATGGTCAAAACAGCCTTCCTGCCCTCCACGGGGGCAGATAGGAGAATTGTATCCCCAATCTGCCCACATGACAGGGTGGGGAAGCCCTCTAGACCCAAGAGAGCTTTATTTTGCCATGGAGCAAGGGGTGGGACAGCCCTCATAATCATCGGACCAAGCCAAAATAGACTTTGTGTCCCCCATGGTGAAAAGTGGGGATTTACACCCAGGAGAAGAAAGTCCACTAGATGGCAGTCTAGTTATTCTGCCCTCTGGTGGTGTAAATGGGGTGTTTACACACAATCTTCCTGAGTCAATGAAAAGCCTATCTCACCAGGGAAAAAATAAAAGACTCCAAAAAAAGTCAGCGGTGAAGGTTGCTCACCCAGGCATTGAGCCATGCTCCAACACCAGGACAGGTGCAATGGTCTTTCTGCCCTACTTTGGTGATGAATTTAGGGTGTTTACCCAGAATCTACTCCGGGGGACAGAAAGGCCACTAGATTTGTGCAAAAAAAGGCATAAAGAAAAAAAGGGGTGCAGAGAGTCACCACACAAAAATGGTGCAATCATTTTTCTGCTCTTTGTCCCCACCATGGGGACAGGAAGAATATCAAACACCAGAAAAAAATAGGCCCAAAGAAATGGTAATGGTCTGCTCATCCCAGCCTTGCACCATGCTCCTACTTCACAATGCACACAGCAATTTATTTACCATCCTGAGCGTGGATTGGGGAGGTTTACCCACAATCTGCACCAGAGGGACAAAAAGCCCACAAGGCACCCTGGGAAAAATTAATAAAACAAATTTTGTTGCGCACGCTGCCTCGCATTTGGCGAAATTCGTTTTATTAATTTTTTTCGTAACTTACCTGAAATCGTCCGTTTGCCGCATTTTGCAACCCCCCACCATGCCCCTCCTCTGTGCCACGTCACCGCCCCGGTAAAACGCCCTACACGGGCCGTCACTGAATGTCTCAACCATCTTTTTGCCCAACTGGGCCATAGAGCATCCCGATTCTCATGGCAAACTGGAGGAAATTTGGATCCTTTTAGATATATATTCTTGAGATTTAAGCTTGCAGAGTGGGATGAATCCCAGCTTCCTTTCACTTGACTTGCTGGATTGCTGCACTTTTCAGGCTTGTGGTCAGTTGACAAACAGGGAACCATACTCAACCCAGATATTTCTGAAATCTAGACATTCAGGGGAGTCCGTGGTGGTATGATTGGAATGAAACCCTCTATGTTGTCCTACCTAGAATTCTTTACAAACCTCAACCTTTGGCTAAAAACACACATTTTCCTCACATATCTTAAGGAAAAGTTTAGGATCCACAATGTTCTTACCATCCAGCATCCCAACACCTGCCCAAATAAAAACAGTACCACACTTGTATGGAGTTCTGGGTGGGCCTAGTGCCTGCAGATGGAAAGGTCCCAAAACACAACATGGGCAAATAAAAAATGTTCACTCAATACCAACACTTGTTTTTTGCAATGTGGGAAGCTGCGGATTTTGGACTTGGCTTGGCTGCAAACTATGGAAACCTACAAAGCCCAGACATTTTTTTTTTAAATAAGATATCCAGGGGAGTCCAGTGTGGATTGACTTTCATGGATCTCTTGAATTGTGCTTGCCCAGTAGCCCTTGCAGAGCTCAAGCGTTGTCTAAAAACATGCATTTTCCGTTTTGTAGTTTGATAATTTGAAAATCTGTATGAATCGTTTTTTTGTGAGAGATTTAAATTCTTTGTGATTGATTATATCCTTTAAGATTCAGAATTTGCCCTAACTGTATCTATTTTCCACTGTCGACAGGAGTGTATGTCAGTGTATGCATGTGTGTGTGGGAGGGGTGTTTGTGTGTGTGTGTTTGTGTGTGTGTGCGCGTGTGTGTGTGCCAATTATTGGAACTCACTATATTTCCACAACTGTTTGCGGTCTTATAATCGTTGATCTTGTGAAGAGCATTGTAAATAGGGAGTCGATTAGAATAATTTCCTGAGTTTCAGATAAATGCAACATTTGCTAACTTGGTTTTGATTTGGCCGAATAAACTGTGATAGCTCTATTTAGTTTTTTAAGTAATACATTAAAATATCCAGCTAATGCAAACGCTCATGTTGCATTTAACTTAGATTATTCAGCTCAAGTTCTTGTCTACTAGGCTGCATCTAACTATTTGAAAATGTGCAACTACAGTTATAATTCATGCCCGTGACCACAAAACCATGGGAAATGTGGTGCGAGTGTCTGTGTTTTCTAAATATTCTGGACTGAGCGAGCCAGCGGTGTTCATGGGTGCATGTGTTATTCATCACAAGAGTGAGATCATCATGAGTCTTGTGGATCTTGTGGTCACTGGTACAACCTTTTTTTTCTGGCGCATACAAGGAGCCCTCCACAAATAAGAACAAGGAGCCCCTTTCAATTACAGTACAAACATGTTTATAATAGAGGAATCATTCTCAAGAAAATGAAACATTTTGGAACAAACCTGTTTCTCAAAAGTGCAGAAGAACAAATTGTTGTAACTTTAACAACCTTTGAAGACCTAAAAAACAATTTAAAGCAAGTATTGTTTTTTTAATTTCTCAGCGTATGAAATATTCATCTGACCGTGGTAGAATGTATCACAGTACATTACAAAATATGTTAGTATTTTAATAATTTTCGTTTGCATTCCTTATTCTTTTTAACTCAAGCAACTGCTTATGGTTTCGCACAGTTCTGCCGTGTTGAGCATCCGAAAATGAAGACACTATGGGCTGATGCTCTAAAGGTCAGGTCATAATGCAGTCATGTTTTTGCACAACTGACTTGCAACCTGGCCTTCTTTGTGTGATGTGATTGATGTACATATCAGTCGCATTGTAAAATGAATATTTGTAGAGCATCACAAACCCTCCTGCCTCGTGAATAATGATGAGGCAAGTGATATGTTGCTACCCTCTGCAAATGGCTGCGAATGCACAGATTGAGACATCCGGGTGACAGTAGACATACGTCCCTGCGTATGCAATCTCAGTTCATCAACATTTGCATTATGATCAGCTCCTGTCCTTTAAGGAGATGGAGACTGTTTTAATAAAAATGTTGATACAACGGGAAGATATTGGGAAGGGCATGCAGTAGTCCCCTGGACCACTATCTTATCTCCAGTGAGTGTCTGACACAATTCCCAAAGTCACCTGTGGGACTGCTTTCCCTTTCCAATTTAGTTATTCCACACCAACTTGGGGGAGGTAATTAATAAATGGTTTGCACCTACTGACCCGCGGGCCTCGTGCCCCGTTCGCCACCACAATCGCTGACCTCATTGCAGCCGACGCCATTGCCTCCATGGACGGCATACACATCGGAGACCTGAACTTCCACCTCAAGACCCCAGTGACCCCAACTCCGCCACCCTCCTGGACAACCTTGCCAACATCGGACTGAAACAGCTTGTCACCACCCCTACTCACAAGGCAGGACACACCCTTGACCCAATCTTCGCAAGTGGGAACAACTTCAGCTTCAGCCAGACGTGGCAACACCCATAGACAGACCACCACTGCATACACTTCCTCGTGATCAAACCCACGCCACCCAAACCTGCACCCTGCCTTCCACGAAGAAACTGGAGCAAAGTCACAGAGGAGCAGCTTAACTCTACCCTCAACCACGATGCCACCATCACCTCGACCGACGCCAACCTCGCAGGAAAGGAACTCCACAGATGGATCACCAACTACGTAGATGAGCTCGCACTCCTCCGCAACCCCGACAGACAGCGCCCCAGGAAGGCCGCCTGGTTCACCTCCAACCTCTAAGAATCCAGACACATCTGCAGACTTCTCTAGATGAACTGGAGAAACAGCAAAACCCCCATCTACAAGAACGCCATGACAGAATACTGCAAACGCATCAGATCCACCAAGGGCCTTCATCAAGAACAAGATCCTCGCCACCTCCAGCAACTCCAAGGAACTCTTCAGCATCCTCCAGGAATTCACCAAACCCCCCAGCGAAACCACAGACAACACCCTCTCCCAGGACCTCTTCAACAAGCTCGGCTCCTACTTCCATCTTATAATCAAGGGCCTCTACAACAACTTCAAGGACAAGGCACCTGACTCCAAAACCGTTCCCTCCTCCAGCACCACCAGTCAGCCCACCATCACCTCCGGAGACATCACATCAACCATGAAAGGCATTCACTCAGGGGCCCCCACGGACCCCTGCACATCTGTCTAGGTGCAGAGATTCTTACCACGGCTTGCACAGGAACAGACGATGCCTTTTTCCTAAGTCCCTCGCAGAGATACCCAGGAGACCGCCAAATTAACCTTGTCTCCAAGAATACCCCTAAGGGGGAAGGGGATAAAATAACAAATCACAGAAGAGGCTGACTCTGGACTCCCGATTTCCCAATTCCTCCCTCTGATACTGGTACGCTCTGGGTAGAGTAGTTCTGAGGAAGCCTGAGGAAACTAACAGAAAAAAACAGTTAGCTGTAACTCCTACTCTACTATATTCTTACTTAATATTAGTTATTTGCTATGATCTACGACCTACCATGTATCCAGAATACTGAGCTTCTCTTCCTATTTTTTCACTAAATATTTTCTTTTTCTTTTATATGGTTTGTCTTCCTATCCTTAGAGGGTATAACATTCTGACTATTCAACCTAGGAAATTAACATGTCACAATTAATGTAAAACCTGTCTATCTCTTGGCTCTATTCTCCTATTTATTACTTTGTCAGTGCACACTCTAACTACCCTCTCTTCAGGTGAATCTGCTTTTCTCAAATAATTATGCATATTTATATATTTATAATTTCTTTTCTATTCTGCCCATTAATTTCTTCAGTTTTCCTTGCGTTGTGGTTTCTTCATTTGAATTCCAAAAAGTAACTAGTCTTTCTTTTTCTTCTAGGAACTTCCTATACTGCAATCAGGTAAGTTTTCTTATATTTACATATGTACATTATTGTTTCTGATTCCCATAAATGTCATGTCACTACAAAATTAAACATTACTGCAAAATAAGGTCGCCTAACTTAGCTTTAAATCCGTCTTCTCATTTCATCAGGAACGCTACAGGTGACAGCTCTGAAGAACCCTCCTTCCGAACACTACGAAGAATTCACGGGGAGGAGTGTCGTCTCTCAAGTAACACTTCACTCTTCCGGAACGGAGTGCGCAAGCTCCAACTCTGGGTCACTAGGGAAGTGTCCTACTCCCGACGGGAATGAGGATGACAGGAAAACCCGAAAGTAATGCACCGTCGCATCTAAGAAGGGAGCGAGAGGAGCGGAGCAACTACAGCAGGTACCGACTCGAAGAATTACCTAATTGAAGTGCGCAATCATTTGGGAGCGCACACTTCACTAAGGTTCAAATCGCTCATGAGGGAATAAACACTAGACTGTTAAGTAGGTGGGGGAAATGGCGGCCATCTTAGAATTCTTCTTGTGCCACAGCATTCTCCAGCAGAAACCTTTCACTGGTTTTACCTTGTAGCGCTTCTTAGTCTGCAAGGTACAGATCAATCTAGTTGCCTGTACCCCCAACAAAGGAGGTCCTTCCAATCAGGGTTTAGTTGGAAATCGTTGGTGAAAAGATCTAACCAATCTTGAGGCATGAACATCTGATTTCAATTCCCAGGAACGCTCTTCTGGCCTATAGAGCCCTTCCAGTCAACTAGATAGTACAGTTTTCCCTTAACCTTTGTAGAGTCTAGAATTCCTTTTACTTCAAATTCTACTCCAGATTCTAGTTGAATAGGTTTAGGGGGTAGTTCTTTTCTTAGTTCAGGAGATGCTTTCTTCAACAAATAAACGTGGAAGACTGGATGAATCTTAAATTTGGTGGGCAATTTCAACCAGTAAATTACTGGATTCATCTTTTTCTCAATCAGATGGGGTCCAATAAATCTAGGCTGATATTTCGATTTCCTTTTAACCTAAGATTTTTCGTACTTAATCAAGCACTCTTCTCTTTCTATCTGCATAAATCTTGTATTTCTTTTGTGCTTGTTCTAAGTTTTTTGACGCAGTTTGGTGGACTTGGTTTAGGTGTGACACTAAATCTTTGATTGTGGGAACAGAGATTTTAGTTTGTCTTACTGTAGAGTTTGGATGCCTACAGTAATTTATAAAAAAAAATGGGGAATAACCAGTAGATACATTCTTAGCATTGTTGTGTGCAAACTCTGCTGCTCACAGATATTCTGGCCAATCTCTGTCTTGTTTTATAAGGTACATTCTTAAAAATGTTGTTCTAGTTCATGGTTCACCCTCTCGGTCTGCCCATCTGTCTCTGGGTGGTAACTGGTTGAGTATCTGGCTTCAATTCGTAAGCCTTCTACAAAGGCTCTCCAAAAATGGGATAAGAACTGTGAACCTCAGTCTGAAATTATGATTTGGGGAATTCCATGAATTTTTACTATCTTTGTGCTGAAGTGAACGGCTAATTGTTTAGCAGTGGGAACCCCTTTTAGAGCCAAAAAGTGTGCCATTTTCGTGAATGCATATACAACTACCAAAATCGTGTTAAAACCCTGACTAGAAGGCAAGTCAACTATTAAATCTAGGGTAATTGTGTGCCAAGGAAAAGGAGGGGGTAGGCAAAGGTTGTAACAACCCCTTTGGGGCCTGTCTTTCAGATTTTCCATAAGCGCAAGTTTCTCACGTTTTTCAATGTTTTTATTCATCTGTGGCCACCAATAACTCCTCTTCACCAGATTTTCAGTTTTTAGGTCTCCTTTGTGACCTGCCAGAGGATTATCATGACACTCGTGCATTGCCTAATTTCGTAAATCTGTGGGTGGTAGGTTCAAAGCCCCTTTATAGTAAGGCAGTTGATGTTGTTTCTCTCCCGACCTCTTGTTTGACCCACTTCTGCATTGCTTCTGGATTTAAGGCTTCTGTAACTTGCTCCTTTATATCGATGAATGTCATAGCACTTATCATTTTTGATTCAGGTATTATAGTTTCGTTCTCCATCTGACTCTTTTGATTTTCAATATCCAGTCTGGACAAGGTGTCAGCCTTTCCATTCTGAGCTCCTGGTCTGTAGGTGATTACAAAATCGCAGTCGGCAAAGTATAGCGACCATCTGAGTTGTCAGGGGGTTAAGGTTCTTGCAGATTTTAGAAATGTTGGATTTTGGTGATCAGTGAAAACGGTTACTGTGTGCTTGGCTCCCATGAGATAGTGTTGCCACTCTTTAAAGGCATCTTTGATGGCCAATAACTCCTTTTCAGTTATAGTGTAGTCTATTTTGGCTGAAGTTAGTTTTCTTGATCGGTAAGCAACGGGATGGAGCTGACCCGTTTCCTTATGTCTTTGGGATAATACCCCCAACTGCTTGGTCGGAGGCATCAGTTTCAACATAAAATGGTTCCGATGGATCTGCGTGTAAAAGGATTGGAGCTGAAGTAACATTTTCTTTAAATGATTTAAAGGCTTCTTCTGCTTATTCTGTCCACTCAAATCGGATTCCTTTCTTGAGTAACTTAGTAAGAGGAAGTATCTTTCGTGAAAACTCGCTGATGAATCTTCTATCGAAGTTCGCAAAACCTATGAAGCTTTGTGCCTCCTTCATGCTAGTAGGCGACTTCCAGTCGATCACTTGTCTTATTTTTCGTTCATCCATGTTTATCGCAGTGGGTGAAAGGACAAACCCCATAAACTCCACCTGAGAAACATTAAAGGCACATTTTTCTAATTTTACAAATAGTTTGTTTTGTCGAAGTTTCTGCAACACTCTTCGTACCTGCCCTTGTTGTTTATCCTTGTCGACAGAGTAACTTAAGATGTCATCTGTGACGCTCGCTACCCTGCAGAGAACTTGGGAGCAGGGAGGGATAGAGGTCCCCAGATTTGCATATTATTATATTGGGACACAATTACAGCATGCGGTACACTGACTGGATGATGGCGACAATTGGGAGAAACGGCTGTTGAGGGGGACCCATGGAGAGACCCCCATACCGGAAATCCTTATGTTGGGATCGAAGGTCCCAGTGCACCTTCCGTATATTATTAGACAGGTGGCTGCTATATGGGAATACACGGTCCGCAATGTGGTGAAAAGAACCCCGTATTCTCCGGAGGCCCCGCTATAGGCGGCTGCACCGTTTAGGAATGTCTACCAGCATATGTCCATCACTCGATGGACAATGGGAGGCTGTGATACGATGGGAGACTTGTACCTGAATCAGCGGTTTCTCACTAGAGAGGAGGCTGAGTCAGCGTTTAATTTAGGTCACGGACAATACCTCCAATACGCTAAGATTTTGCCGATAGCGCGTGAGGTGTGGCCGACATTTCCCGAGGAACCGCCCATATCTAATACCCTTCGGACTGTGGTCACTATGGTCGGGCCGCCGATTGGTAACTCATATTTATAGGGCGTTGAGGGACGACTTTGCGGTGGCTCCATTGCCAATGCAGGGCAAGTGGGATGAACTCCTTGAGACGCCTCTGACGGATACTGAGTGGAAAAATTTGCATATAGAGGTCAAACAAATTAGCTCTAATGTGCGGTTCAAACTACTTCAATATAACATTGTTCACCAAACGTACCTGACCCCATATAAACTACACAAAATATACTCTGACAGGTCCTCTGAGTGCCCCAGGTGTGGATATGCTGATGCCAGGTTTGTGCATATGGTATGGGATTGCCCTATGGTGACCCCCTTTTGGGAGGCGGTATTGGATCATTTGAAACAATTAACGGGGTGGTCAATTCAACGCTCAAGTAGGCAGGAACTTATGGAACTTATCTCTAGGCCAAAGGGCAAGAAACATTCAAGGCGATTTTTGCAGCTAGGTTTAGTGCTGGCAAAAAGGCAGGTGGCGATCCATTGAATGAGTGCGCAGCCACCCACACTAAAGAATTGGGCCAGGGACCTGGTTGAGTGGGCAACGGCGGAGGATGTTCATATGAGACGAGTCCGAAGTGACGACAAATTAGAAGATGACGTGAGTGCATGGCAGGGAATGATTCAGGAGGTCCCGCTTCGGGAGGCGGTCGTAGCCTCCCCCTCATGGAACACTGAGGGGACCCTAGGGGTGCAATCTGAGTGCGACAACAGGTTAGGTACATCGCTCGGGGTGGCTTAGGGGGCACATGGTGAAATTGAGTCATCACACTGGTTCCGTACTGATTTTCATGATAAATAGGTGATGGGAAGGGTGTTTCTAGTTGACCCTGGGGGGTTGGGAGGCAGGGAGTTCTTTGGTTATTTGCATGGGTGTTTGATGCTGTTCTTTTAGATCCTATTAGTTAGGGTGATGTACAGTATATGGCATCAGATAGTTGATGTTTCTACAAAATGACACTGTATTGCATTGCCCTTGATTTGTATACTGAGAATATTTGTTTTATGACAGTGGGAATTATGATTGTAACATGCTGTGTTGCTTTGTGCATGAACAAGTTAAAATACAAATATTTAAAAAAAATAAAATAAATTAAGATGTCATCTATGTATACAATGACACATTGATCGATTAATTTACTCAAGACGTCGTTAATGAATTGTTGTAAGGCAGCTGGGGCATTACATAGCCCATACGGCATCACCTGATATTCAAAAAGCCCAAACCTAGTTCGGAAGGCCGTTTTCCATTTGTACCCTTCCCTCAGTCTGATTAGATGGTAGGCTCCTCTTAAATCTAACTTTGTATAGATTTGCGCTCCTTTGACCTGATCCAACAGGACCGAAATGAGGGGAAGAGGATATTGTTTTTTCTTTGTGATTTTGTTAATTGCGCGATAATCAATGCACATTCCCAAATCTCTCTCCTTTAAGAGTACAAAGAACAAAGGCGAAGACACAGGAGACTGAGAAGGTCGTATAAAACCTTTTGCTAGGTATTTGTCCAAATACTCTTTTCGATGTTGGTGCTCTTTTTCTGTCAGATCATAGACCCGGCTACAGGGCATATTGGAACCCGGTTCCAGCTCTATTTTGCAGTCGTAAACGCGGTGAGGCGGCAATTGCTCAGCTTCTCCCTCGTTGAAGACATCTTCAAAATCCTGATTTTCAGAAGGTATTTCCTTTGAATTGATTATGCACATGGACTCTCCTGTTGCACACAATGAATGTGCGGATTATCTCGAGTGGCTTTTTCAGTTCCTCGCAACAATTTCTTTGACAGTATTCTGAGTTCATCACTATTGTTCTTGCGCTCCAATTGATGGTTGGGTTATTCTCGGTGAGCCATGGCAGGACCAATATAAGCTGAAACTGGGGGGCATTGATTAAATTGAGTTGAAGTACTTCCCTATACCCTTCTAGAAAAATCATTTGTACTTGTTCCGTATGGCTCACGATGGGCCCAGATGAGAGGTTTGTCCCATCAACTGCACCCACAGGTTCATTTTTGGATTTCCGTATGGCTCTCAGTCCTATCTTGGTTACAAAATTCAGGTCGCAAAAGTTTCCGGTGGCTCCCGAACCTACCATTACAGAAACTCCTGTTAGGGTTACTTGTCAAAATGTTATGACCGTTGTTAATATCAGGAGTGGCGAATACGACTGCAGGGTATTTGCCACTCGGTGTTCATTTGGAGTTGTTTCCTGATTAGCATCCACCGGTCCAACTCCTCCAACAGGTGGTGCTGCAAGATTTCCTTTGGCTTCAGTGCAATCTTTGGCTTCTGCGGACAGCCTCTCACAAAGTGACCACCTGATCCGCAATATAAGCACAAGTTACCCGCTCTCCGTTTATCTTTTTCTTTTTTAGTTAAAGGACCTCTTATAGTTTCTATTTACATAGGTTCTGAGTGTGATGGTCCTTCTGTAGTTTTGTTGCTTTGGATCTGACTCTATCAAAGCTTGAAACAATTTGCTTGAAGTATCTTCTTTCTCCTTGACTGAAGTCGATCTTGAGAACTAGATCCATAAGTGCAGAAATCTCAGTGGGACGATTTGGAATCTGTATCAGAACGTCCTTCAGTTCGTCTCTTAGTCCTCGACAAGAAAATGCAGCTCTTTTACTCTCCGGCCAGTTTTTTTCCACAACTAATTTGTTAAATTGGGCCAAATAAGCTACGAGGTCTCTGTTCCCTTGTCGTAATTGGAGCAATTCATTATCAACTGCTTGAGAGATTCTTCGTCTGTCAAAAATTTGAAGAAATTCTTGTTTAAATTCTTCGTAATTGTGTAATATAGTGTCGTCTCAGGAAACTAATGGCATAGACCATGACGCCGCATCACTGCTTAAATAGGATAACATAAATGCTACTCTGGATTGCGCGTCAGGGAAAATTGAAGGATGGCACATGAAATGTAAAGAGCATTGTAAGGAAAACTTGTGCCTTCTTAGGATCCCCACTAAAACATTTTGGAGGGGCCAACGGAATAACTGGGGAGAATGAGTGTACCACTTGCGTAGTTATCCTAGTGAACCGTTTAGTGGATGAACCCAAGGCTTCCCTTCCTGCGCTAAATTGTTGTCCCATTCTTGAAGCTAACTCCGCAGTTTCTCTCCTAGAACTTATCATTTCCCATCTTAGGTTTTGATTTTCTTCTCTAACGGCCACTAACTCTTTTTGAATTACTTCTAAAACCATTCCTAAGATATGTAAATTAATTCCTTCGGCCATTCTGTTCAGGTGCAAGTGAATTACGTGGGCAATTCACTCTGTCAAGGTGCGCAGATTCTTACCACGGCTTTCACAGGAACAGACGATGACTTTTTCCAAACTCCCTCCCAGAGATACCTTGGAGACCGCCAAATTAACCTTGTCTCCAAGAATACCCCTAAGGGGGAGTAGATAAAATGACAAATGAGAGAAGAGGCTGACTCTGGACTTCTGATTTCCCAATTTCTCCCGCTGATACTGGTACGCTGTGGGTAGAGTCGTTCTGAGGAAGCCTGAGGAAACTAACAGAAGAAACTGTTAATTGTAACTGCTAGTCTACTCTATTCCTACTTAATATTAGTTCTTTGCTATGATCTACAACATACCATGTATCCAGAATACTGAGCTTCTCTTCCTATTTTTTCACTCAATTTTTTCTTTTTCTTTTTAATATGGTGTGTCTTCCTTTCCTTAGTGGGTATAACATTCTGACTGTTCAACCTAGAAAATTAACGTGCCACAATTAATGTAAAACCTGTCTATCTCTTGGTTCTAGTCCCCTATTTATTACTTTGTCAGTGCACACTCTACCTACCCTCTCTTCAGGTGAATCTGCTTTTCTCAAATCAATATGCGTATTTATGTATTTATGATTTCTTTTCTATTCTGACCATTAATTTCTTCAGCTTTCCTTGTGTTGTGTTTTCTTTATTTGAAATCCAAAAAGTAACTTGTCTTTCTTTTTCTTCTAGGAGCTTCCTATACTGCAATCAGGTAAGTTTTCTTATATTTGCATATGTACATTATTGTCTCTTATTTCCATAAATGTCATGCCTCTACAACATTAAACATTACTGCAAAATAAGGTCATCTGACTTAGATTTAAATCCGTCTTCTCATTTCCTCAGGAACGCTACAGGTGACAGCTCCGAAAAAGCCTCCTTCTGAAGACTACGAAGAATTCACAGGGAGGAGCACCGTCTCTCAAGTAATGTCCCCCGACGCTTCACTCTTCAGGAACGGAGTGCGCAAGCTCCGACTCTGGGTCACTAGGGAAGTGGCCTACTCCCGACGGGAACGAGGATGACAGGAAAACCCGAGAGCACCACACTGTCGCATGTAAGAAGGGAGTGAGAGCAGCGAAGCAACTATAGCAGGTACTGACTTGGAGAATTACCTCAGTGAAGTGCGCAATCATTTGGGAGCGTGCGCTTCACTAAGGTTCAAATCGCTTGCGAGAGAATAAACACCAGACCGTTAAGCAGGTGGGGGAAACGGCAGCCATCTTAGAATTCTTCTTGTGTCACAGCATTTCCCAGCAGCAAGCTTTCACTGGTTTTACCTTGTAGCGCTTCTTAGTCGGCAAGGTACAGATCAATCTAGTCACCGGACTGGAGGCCTGACAACATCTTCCACAGAGCCGCCGCCGCCATCACTCCAGAACTACGATGCACTATCAATGTAACCTTCAAAACCGGCATCTTTCACGATGACAGGAAATGCGCTGAAGTCAGACCCCTACTCAAGAAACCCTCAGCAGATCCCACGGGCCTCAAGAACTACTGACCCATTTCCCTCCTCCCCTTCGTGGCCAAAGTCACAGAGAAGACCATCAACATCCAACTAACAAAATTCATAGAAGAAAGCTCCATCCTCGACCCCTCCCAATCTAGATTCTGCAGCAACCACAGCACCGAGAACGCTCTTCTCGTCGCCACAGACGATATCCACACTCTTCTTGACCAAGGATTCTACTCGACCTCTCAGCAGCGTTCAACACCATCTCCCACCACACACTAACCACCACCAGACTGCATGACGACCACAACTGGCTCCGCTCCTTCCTCACCATCAGAACCCAAAGAATCAGACTGCCACTCTTCTTCTCCGAACCCATGGAAATCAACTGCGGAGTACCCCAAGGATAGTCGGTCAGCCCCACGCTCTTCAACATCTACATGGCCCCCCTCGTTGCCATCGTCAGACAGAACGGACTCAGCTTAGCATCCTAAGCAGATGACACCCAGCTCATCCTCTCCCTCACCAAGGACACCATCACCACAAGACTCAACTTCCAAGACGGAATGAAGGATGTTGCCTCGTGGATGAGCAGCAGCTGCCTAAAGCTCAACTCCGAGAAGACAGAGATCCTCGTACTCAGACCCTCATTCTCTGCATGTGACAACACCTTGCGGCCCATTGCCCTTGGCAGCTCCCCCGCCCGATGGACCACGCCCGAAACCTCGGTATCGTACTCGACTCTTCCCTCTCCATGACCCGACAGGTCAACGCCGTCACCCCCATCTGCTTCAACACCCTCCGCATCCTCCGAAAGACTTTCAAATGGATCCCCCTGAATCAAGGAAGACTGTCACCCATGCACTCATAACCAGCAGACTGGACTACGGAAACGCCCTCTACGCCGGGATCAACAAATCTCTGCTTCACAAACTCCAGACCATACAGAACACCACAGCCAGACTCATCCATCGCTTCCCTCGACACGAACACATCACCAAACATTTGCATAACCTCCACTGGTTCCCCATTGAGAGGAGAGTAACCATCAAGATATTCATCCACGCCTACAATTGCCTCCACAACACCGGACCCCAATATCTCCACGATAGAATCTCCTTCCACATACCCAAGAGGAACCTCAGATCCGCTGACCTCGCCGAACCCCCGTGCATCCGCAGGGCAAGAACAGATGGTAGAACCTTCTCCTACATAACGGCCAAGACCTGGAATGAGCTTCCTATCAACATCAAACGCGCCATGACTCTACACATCTTCAGGAAGACCCTCAAGACCTGGCTCTTCAACTGACTGGAGCCTCCCCCCAGCGCCTTGAGACCCTCACGGGCAAGTAGCATGCTTAAATATTTCCCTGATTGATTGATTGATTGATTGCAACTAAGGTCGTAATTAATTAAAACTTTCCCCTTTGGCTCGCATGCCCCACCTATTTGCCTTTAGGAAACAGTTGCAAAAGCCCCTTCACGAGTCGGAAACATTTTCCTGACTCGTAAAAAGGCTTTTGAACATTGTGAAAAGGGATTTTGCGTTGTTGTAACTGCATATCACCTTTGTACACCATACCCCCACATTCCTTCTTATTCTTTTCAAAGGCCACTACTTCTGAAGAACCCCAGGTGGTGTGCAATGAAGCACCTCAATCTCACTCTATATCAGAGACTTACAGCCCATAATATCATATGTGATTTTATAAGTAGCTGTACACTTAATTATGGCCCACCAATCCAACTTTTGTTCTTTCCTAGTAGAAATACCAGTGGGGGCAGTGTGCTTAATAAATGTGTACTTTTTAATGCTAACTACTCAAATATAAAACAAAACTGTTCTGTCTCTAGGAAAGTGAAATATTTATTTAATGTGTATTTCGGATTAAACTGCCACCATAGATTCAATTTACATGCTTACGTGCCAAGACTGAGATGCCTATAATATTTAGTATTATCTGTTAAACAGACATGCGTTAACTTCTGAAATGTATAGTGTCTGGATAGCCCCAGCATCTATGCTTTGTCATCCCAAATTAACTTTGATAGCTCTGTTTAATTTGTTTTGCCACTGTTGTGGACAGCTCAGGATAACATACTCAACATAGTTGAAATAATTTACTTTTTCAAGGAGATACTTCTTACCTGCCTCTCAAACCAATCTATAACCAATCTATAATAACTTTTGATCTCAATTATTTTAGGGTTAAATGAGTGCTTCCTATTACTTTCGATAAATAGTTCAAACTGAGGGGCTCATTTAAAGTGTGGTGTTCTAGCCATCAACACGTCATTGGTTTGGAGACAGCTGCTTTGCCATGGTGACGGAACAGAGCCATCTGCATATGGACTCTGTATCATGCAGCTGGGCTGCCGAACTTAAATATGCAACTGTTCCAGCAGACTTTTGATTTCTCCTGAAAGAGGTCCCTCATGAACAGAGGAAATGGTTCTTTGTAAAAAAAAACAAAAAAAAACATGGCGACATGGCAAGGTTGTTGTCATTTGTTCATCCTAAATAAGGGCTCCGGAGATGGCTGTCATCAATACACCCACATGAATCATGGAAGCCAATGCATATCAGACGTTTGGATACACCCACAACTTTATTCCCAGTATTGTGCTAGGCTGAAACTAAACATTCAGCATCCCGTTGTGATGGCTAACTGTCTCATACCAATTGTTCTTAAACATGAATTGTGAACTCTAGGCCCAGACACTTTTCAGTAACAATATGCTCTTAGCAAATGTGCACCTTTGTGTTAAGTAACTGGTTCTTACTTTTTATATCAACTCTCTCTTCTGTTTTATAATCTACTAATTAGGTCTAGCAATTACTAAGATCTTTTGTCCTGAACAAAAAGAAAGTAAAAGATACAGAGAGGGGATTTGGATCAACACTGTATATGTATTCATTGCTTTGGGTGAGCCCTATTTAGCCATGGCTTCAAGAATGTGAATTTCATATGCTGAATCACTTCATGTGAAAATATCTCTTTCACTATTCTCCATATTAACGGATTAGGTATGTCACTCCACTCGTAAAGGCCTTCCTTTGCAGAGCATGTACCGAAAGTCAATTATTTTTGTTGTTTTAATGGATGCTGCTGAGAATGTTTGCAATGGTGCTTCTCATTATGTCAGCATAACGCCCACATGCACATTCCACCTAAGGGGCTTATTTATGAGCCCTTGCGTCACTTTTGCGCCGCCAGTGCGTCACTTTTTGTGCCGCACCAGCGGCATAAAAAGGGAGCCTTGTTGCACCATATTTACAAAGTGACGCATCTACCTAGATGCTTCACTTTGTAAACCCCTGCATCACATTATACCTACGCCAGATATTATGTATGCAGGGGGGGACGTTCCAACGCAAGAAAGGGTCATAGAAGTGACGCAGTGAAATCTATGAGCTTTCACTGCGTCACTTTTAGGACACAAATGCGTCAATATCTTACGCCTGCCTCATGGCATTTCTAAGGTGCCAAGAATGTGTGAGGGAGGGAAAATCTTTATCCAGGGTGTGTGGGGGAAGCATGGGGCTAGAGGATACTGGTAGAGCATTTGTCTGTTTGAAATGGGAGTCAGGACCATGGTCTACAATTACAGAGTTCGAGTTGAGGTCCTTATTGGTGGAGCTATATGCCTTGGCCTTAGAGACCGTGGCCCTTTCCAGTAGGGGATCACTCGCACATGCCAACCAGGGTGCCCACTCAGCCCTTAGTCATTCAACTTCTTCCAAAACCCCAAATCTGTTTGGCTGGAACAGATTAAAAGTATATGGTCTCAGTTGAAAAGAACCCTGTCCCACCATTGGTTGGTTCTGATGCCAGTTATTCTGTCGGTGACTAATATCAGCCCTTATATTGGAAATCGATTCAAGAGTGTAGAAATAGGTAAGTGGAAGAATTCTGATTGTGGTACCTGATGCTCGAGAGAATTGGCTCAAATGCAAAAGATGTTGTACAATACGTTGATTCCTAAAATTGATCATGACACAATCCCCATGAAGATCTTTGGGCCTGTTTCCCACCCATCCTACACTGCGGGTCATGAGTATTTCATTAGCATTAGCATAGGCGAATTGGCAGTGTCCATCAAGCCAGTGCAAACATTTGTTTTTGAGCTCAAGCTGGGTTTCCTTTTAACCATCTTTTACATGTGGAGCTCCAGCGAGAACAATTACATAAGCGATTGAGGCTCGGGAAAGGTTATCTATTTGTAGCTCCATCCCAACCCCGCCTCCCTGTCTCAGGGGTCCTACTTTGCCAGTGCTGGTATTTAGTGTGCCCTCAGTTTGTGGTGCCCTGTCCCCAGGTTTAGGACCAGTAGCTGAGATAGTGCTGGCCAGAGCCGGGGAAGCAACGGTTGCCCTGCATAATGCATTTGGCCTATCCCCGGTCTCAACAGTGGCAGATGCTGTGAAACCCACGGACACAGAACTACTCTCTCTTGCCGGCGATGGAATAGTAAGCATGTTTCCTACGTTACTGGTGCATGGGATAGATAGTTTGTCAAGATGTGAGACCACTTGGGCAAATTCATCTCTCACAATATCTCTAACTTGTTCACGTAGAATTTCCAGCAGGGGAGCCGCCCAAGCTTGAAGTGGCATGTCCGCTTGCTGTCTAAGCCCCTCATTTGAAACCTGGTCCGTCGCACTTCCCATATTCGCCGATGTTCCATTGTTAAATTTTTTCCGCTTAACCCCAGCCTTAGTGGGCTTTGTGGCTGTTCGGTCGTACTAGACTTGTCTACCCCCTTAATAACACCCCTCCTCCACGTGGCTACTTTGGGTATTATTCAAGTGCCCACATGCGGTATCTGTGATGATAACTCCAATGATCGTTCCGGTGTACTATGACTTGCGGGCAAGACCGAGTCAGGACAAACTTGACAAAGGTCCAGGGTCAATGACAGCCAACGTTCTGTGAGTTCTATCTCTGTGGCCACCTCCCCAATGGTCCTCTGGAGCATCCTATCAATGAATGTCTGTGGAAGGGGTGGGGGTATGGTCAGCGTTGGTGCATGGCATATTGCGTTTGTGGTGCGCTTCCCCATTTTTGGTAGTTTTCCAAAAGGTCACTCGTTTACCACCCAGCCGATCAGGAGTGTAACCCACTGGTTTGTTATACTAGGGTTGCAGAAGAGAATAACAGTCAAAAAGATGGAAGGAAGGACAGCTGAGAAAGATTAATCAAATTTCACTTATCGATAACGACCACTCTGGGGCTAGGAGTGAACCATCCCTGCGAGTTTCGTGGACTGCAGCGTGGATAAGGCAGAACACGAGCACAGGGGGTGACCAGATGGAAAGACCAAGGGGCATATGTATCAAACGATTTTGTATTCGCAAACGCTGCGAATCGCAAAAAAACAGCGTTTGCGAATACAAAATCACAAAATGAGATGTATGAGGCATTTCAGCCTCGCATTATTAAGGAATCGCAAATTTGCGATTTCTTAAGTTTGCGTAAGCATTTAAGAAATCGCAAATTGCGATTTCTTAAATGCTATGTAACACGCACCCAAGTTGTGCGATTTCTCCTTAAGAAATCGCAAATTACCACCAACTTCAAGTTGGTGGTAATTTGCGATTTCTTTGAAAAATGCACTTTTTTGCATTTTTCAAAGTGCCATGTGGCGCACATACATGCCCTTAGGGCATGTATGTGCGCCATATGCGCACACATGCTGATTTCAGGGGTGCATCAGGGTGTCATCATGACACCCTTGCACCTTTGAAAATATTCTCAATTTGCGATTAGCAAATAGCAATTCGCAAATTGAGAAGGACTTCCCATTCATTGCTATGGGCCTCCTGGCCCATAGGAATGAATGGGAAGGTATTCCTTAATTGCGATTTCGCAATTTGCTAATCGCAATTAAGGAATTTTAAGAATTCGCAAAATTTGTGCGAATTTTTAGATACATCCCGTTTTGCAATTCTATGTCAGGACTGGAGGCGAGGATTATGCCTTCTTTCTCCACTTTAATCATACAGCAGCACAGAAAGAACAACAAAGACTACATTTCCCATGAACCATAGGGAAAAAAAGTAGTCAACAACATTGTGTCAACAACCAATCAACAGAGAGAAAAATGTCCAATCATGGTCTCTCCAGTTACTGATAGTCCCTTGTTAGTGTCCAGATCTCCTCTTTCTTCGCTGCTGCGCAGCCAGTTAAGTCCCCTCAGGGTTTCTACTGTTTGGGGGGCTTTATTATGTGCTTTTATGACTATTTTGATGCTATATTGTGCCCTATCAGGGCTTATTGCTTGAGTCTATTGTCTTGTGACAAGGTTTGTTATTTTTAAATTATAGCGGATCCTATCGTCAGTCTGACACGTTCGCTGTGTAATTTTTTTTCGATTACTTTGCTGGTTGCAGCGTTTGCTTTCATTTCTTTTTCCCCCCGTTTGTAGTGTTGAGGGGGTTTTTTGTCGGTACAATTGGAATTCTGCACCGCGGGACCGAGAGTCGCCTCTCGCTCCTACGCGGTGGTGCTGGCGTGCTCTGGTCCTCCCGCCGCCTGGGGGCGCGAGAGGCGGTGTTTGAACGCGACGCGTCTCTGGTTTTGATCAGTTTCCAGAGACGCGCGCGCGTTCGACTGCCACCGGAGCCTGGGCTGAGAGAGACGCCGAGTTCGGTCTGTACCGGCCCGCGAGCTTGTTTCTTCGCTCACGGGCCTAATTTGCATACCTGACGCTTGTATCCTGGTGCTTAAAGGGATTCAAGTCTTGTATTTACACGAGTGTGCTGACGCCTCTCTGGAGGTTGTATTTTTGCCGTTAGGCTTGCTTTGGGGGACACTATCCAGCCCAGTTACCTGCATAAATTTTAAATTGGTGTCTGCCAGCCTTTTTATGTCCCGTCAGGGCTAGTCACCCTGCATGAAATTGTGGTTTGACCACGTGTAAACATCTCAACTCTCACCCAGTTGTAACAACTTACTTGCGAGTGCAGCGCAAAAGTCTTCTTGCCCTTCCACCTGTTATGGATTTTTACGGTGATTATCAGGATGAAGAGGAGGATCCTCTGGCGGATATGCCATGGGGCGATGCTTTCTATGAAGCAGTGGATGCCTCTATTTATAGGGCAGTGGACCAGGCCATCTCTCCTTTGGAGGACAGGCTGACACAAAAAATAGAGCAGGCGTTTTTACGCCTTGAATGCAAAAGTTCTCTACCATCCCATGTCCAAGACCTTTCTGGTCCTCCCCCTCCTAAACGCCCCTGTGCCCCGGGTGTGGATGTGGACGCTTTTGAGCGGCTCAAACAGGCCTTTATTGATAGCCACCCTATGGGAGGTACTGGCGACTCGCTAGCTCTTAACCTCTCTCCCTCCCCTGCACTTCCAGGTCCTTCAGGGGATCCGGATGCCAGCCCGTCTAGACCTTGGCTTCTGACCCGACCCTCACAGGTCCCTTTGGCGCCTTCTGATCTACAGCCACCTCCTACACCTTCCGACATGTTGGACCCCAATGATATTGTCCATCCTCGCTCCTCAGACTGGGTTCCAGCGGACAAAGTGGCGACTTACGTCACAGAGCATATCCGGCACCCGCTCGAAAAGGAGGCCCGCAACTGTCTCCGAGCGGAGTGTCCTCGTCCTTCCCTGGAGGGAAAAGTTGCCCTGAACCCGGATATTGACCCGAGAATGCTGACGTTCTTGCAGAAATTTATTCGAGACCCCAAAAAGGGCATAGATAGGTCGTGGCGGGCGTGCCAAGATAAGCTCTTGGACGCCCTGGGGCCCGCCACAAAAATTCTTGATATGGCTGAGGAAGCGAAGGCTTCAGGTTCGATGATATCTCCCGAAACGCTTTCAGGCTGGGCTCAGCGGGTAGTGGTCTTCCTAGGCAACGCCAACTGTGCCCTCTCCACCGAGCAGCGGAGATCTCTTCTAATCAAAATTGACCCAAAACTGGGTGACCTAGCGGATTCCGAAGCAGGGGCGGTTGCCCAAGGGGGCCTTTTTGGTGAGCCCTTCATCAAGGAACTGGGCAAGTTTGTAAACACTTTTACATCATTGGACAGGGCGCAGTCCACCATTAAAAAAGTGTTCCCTCTGGTTTTTTCGAGGGGCCGGTCGAGGAAGGGGCCGCTCGACCGGTCGACAAAATCATCAAGCCAACCAGAGAGGCTCCGGTCAATATCAAGACCAGTCAAAATTTGGAAATTTCTACCCCACAAGAGGACGCCGTGGCAAAGGCAGAGGTCACAGGGGAGGAGCGTCTAACGCAAACTCTGGTGAGTGTTACCCTTTCTTCCCCACAAAGCATAGGGGGATGTCTGTCAAGCTGTTACGGGGCATGGTCATCCCTCACGCGCGATGCATGGGTTCTTCAGACGATAATGGGGTTTCACATAGAATATTGCGGAAATCCTGTTCAAAACACACCCCCACGCCCTATGCAATTTTCAATTCACAACGCTTTCCTGGTGGACGAGGAGGTCGATTCCTTGAGTCGCAAGGGCGCTATATCTCTCGCAACACGCCACCCAAGGGGTTTCCTCAGTAATCTCTTTTTAGTGGACAAGTCAGATGGAGGCAAGCGTCCGGTCATAAACCTCAGCGAGTTCAACGAGTGGTTGGTATACCGCCATTTCAAAATGGAGGGTATTCAGCTCTTGCGGGATGTTCTTCGTCCTCACGACTGGATGGTACGTTTGGACTTGAAGGACGCTTATCTGGTGATTCCTATCTTTCGGCCTCACCGCCGTTTCCTTCAATTCGAGTGGCGCCATCGCATTTACGAATTTACTTCCCTCCCTTTCAGGCTGTCTTCCGCACCCTGGTGCTTCACAAAGGTGCTCAAACCAGTGGTGGAATTCCTGAGAGTTCATGGGGTCAGGCTAATCGTCTACTTAGACGATCTCCTCCTGATGGCTTCCTGCCCCAACCTTTTAGCCGACCAGCTACAGATGACGGTGTCCTTGCTCCAGGACCTCGGGTTTGTGATCAATGGAAAGAAGTCCCTTCTTCAGCCGGCTCAGTCCGTTACCTTTTTGGGGTTCGTCATCGACTCCAGGGCCTCTACTCTAAGCCTGCCGTCCAGGAAACTTACGAAGATTCGCCACGAGTTGCGTCGCGTTTTATCTCAACAGCGCGTCTCACTGCGCCAGTTGGCCCGGGTTGTAGGTCTTCTATCCGCGTCTATCCAAGCGATTTTTCCGGGTCCGCTCCATTACAGGGCCCTACAGCGCCTCAAGGCGTACTTCCTGCGGAAAGGGTATTCGTACTCCCACAAGTTCCGTCTATCCGACGAAGCTCGGAGCGAAATCCGGTGGTGGTTAACACACATGGAGGCATGGAACGGCAGAGCAATCTTCGGTTCCGTTCCAGATTTGATCATCGAATCAGACGCCAGCAGGCTTGGTTGGGGCGCCCGCTGCGGGGATCTTTCCACGGGAGGCTTGTGGTCTCCCGACGAACAAAAATTACATATCAACTGTCTCGAGTTTCTGGCCGGCTCGTTTGCAGTCAAATGTTGGACCAGAGACTCAGTGCAGTCTTGCGTACTTCTGAAAATGGACAACGTGTCGGCTGTCCGTTATATCAACCACCTCGGCGGCACCAAGTCGAAAGCCCTCTCCGATCTGGCGGCGAGCTTCTGGCAGTATTGTCTAGACAGTCAGGTATCGGTCACAGCGGAGTATCTTCCGGGCCGAGACAACGTGGAGGCCGATTATCAATCACGCCACTTCCGCGATTTCAGCCTCTGGAAGTTGGATCAGTTGGTGTTTGCCTCCCTCAACCGGCTTTGGGGTCCGTTCACGGTGGATCTATTTGCATCTCGCCTGGACCACCAGCTGCCGAGATTTTTCAGCTGGAAGCCCGATCCTCGGGCGGCAGCCACGGATGCGTTTCTCCAAGACTGGAGCGTGGATCGGGGCTATGCGTTCCCTCCGTTCACTATGATTACCCGGACAACGGCTCAGGTCCGCAGGCAGAAGGCAGACGTAGTACTCATCACGCCTCTGTGGAGGTCTCAAGTGTGGTTTCCAGTTCTTCTGGAACTTTCCTGGGATTTTCCGATCCTACTCCCCCGGTTTCCGGATCTCCTCACAGGTCCGTACGGCGATCCTCATCCTCTAGTGTCAGCGAACTCGCTGTGGCTCATGGCATGGAGGATATCCGGGGTAGATGGCAAGCCCCGGGCCTTTCGCGATCAGCTGAGGAGCTCCTTTCTAAAGCCTGGGCGGATAGCACCATTAAACAATACAAATCTGCATGGGGCAGTTGGTCCCGTTGGTGTTTGCGACGGGGTTTCGATCCCGTGGTCACGGATGTGGTCCACGTTGTAAACTTTCTGGCGCATCTGGCTTCTAATGGCTTGGCATATAGGTCCATTAACACTTTCAGGTCAGCCATTTCCTCGGGCCACATCCCGGTTGGTGGGTCGGAGGTGGGTGAACACCCTTTGGTCTGCAGGCTCCTTCGGGGCATTCGACTTTCCCTACCTCCAGGACCGCGGTATTCGGCCCTGTGGGATGTTAATCAGGTGTTAAACCTATTCCTGTCTTGGCAACCAAATAGGTTTCTATCCCGTAAGGAGTTGTCGGCGAAGCTGGCAATGCTGCTCTGCTTGATCTCTTGTCGTAGTGTCGATGTGCGCGCACTCGATATCTCGGGTCGCATCTTCACTTCGGATGGGGTGACGTTTACCCTTTCCCGCCGGACAAAGTGCAATACAAGAGATGTCTCTTACCCGGCCTTCGCGGATTCTCCAAAGCTCTGTGTGGTCCGTTGCCTCAAGGCCTACGAGGAGATGACGGAGGAGTATCGTCCTCCCGGGGAGCGTCAGCTGCTCATCGCGCTCCGGAAACCCTTTAAGGCTGTTTCCTCCCCAACGATCGCCCGTTGTGTGCGTTGGGTGATGCAAGAGGCGGGTATTAGCCTCCGGCATTTTGGGGCGCATTCCGCGAGAGGGGCTATGGCCTCGAAGGCGTTTGGTCTGGGTGCCCGCTTGGAGGATATCCTCAATGCGGCGGATTGGTCCTCGGATTCCACCTTCAAGAAGTTTTACTTCAAGCCAATTCTCAATATGGCTCATCTGGTTGTGGGCAAGCTTTAAACAAGCATAATCCTCGCCTCCAGTCCTGACATAGAATGAAAATGTTCCTAGCTATCGTAACAGAAAGTTTCAATTCTATTAAGGACTCGGAGGCGAGGATTATCCCGCCCGGTGTTCTTAGAGGAAACCCCTCCCCGTACAGAAGTAAGTAAATTCTTTCCTTCATGTTTATGTCGAAGGAAGTGGTACTTGAGTGTATGTACTGCTTTACCTGTTCCGTATTTTTCTTTTTTCTGAATTGATACCTAGGGTTGTGTTTTCCCCTGGTAATACTGCCTTGTTTGTTGCAGGTTCTGATACCCACAAACAGGACTCCTGAAGTTGAGTGCTGGGCTGTCTTCGCGCTTCGAAAGAGGAGATCTGGACACTAACAAGGGACTATCAGTAACTGGAGAGGCCCTGATTGGACATTTTTCTCTCTGTTGATTGGTTGTTGACACAATGTTGTTGACTACTTTTTTTCCCTATGGTTCATGGGAAATGCAGTCTTTGTTGTTCTTTCTGTGCTGCTGTATGATTAAAGTGGAGAAAGAAGGCATAATCCTCGCCTCCGAGTCCTTAATAGAATTGAAACTTTCCGTTACGATAGCTAGGAAAATTTTCATTCTCAAATAGCAATTCTCAAAAAATCGCTATTTGAGAATCGCAAATGGAGATGTTGATACATATGCCCCCAAGAGAAGGGCCCAGCCCAGCCTCCTCTGGGCACTTTCCTCTTTCAATGTGTGCTGTAGAATGCAGCATGCATTGAAAGAGGTAAAAACGAGGAGAAATGAAAATATTTATCCTCGTTGCGCCTTGCTACGCCGCCTCTAGGGTGGCGTAGCATTCAGATGCATCTCTAGATTTACGATTTCTCGTAAATCTGGGGATGTGTCTTGTCCCATGGGTGTGGGTGTTGCTTGGGAACACCCAAAGCAACACCCATGGAACGCCCCTTCAACGCAAAGTGCTGCGTGTGAAGGGACCGTATTTATAAGGAGAGAAAAAGCTTTTCCTGTCCTTGTAAATATGGAGGAGCCCCCTGCGCCACCAGTACGTCACGAAAAGTGACATACCGGTGGCGCAGGGGGCTTGTAAATCTGCCCCTTAGACGGAGTGTGAGTGTGTTGGTAATCGGGCAAGCAGGAGAGGGGCATAGTCCACGGTAAAGCCAACACGTTTCGTGCATTCATTGCCTCATCAGGGCCATCTACCATGTTCTATTACAAACTGTTTATTTCCCAGTAGAAGAGTGTCTCTCTGATAGCTCAAGTGATTATCTATTTCGTGTTGGCTTCAAGAAAGTGACTGGCATTAGTGCTGATCGAAGTTATGTATGTTATAATGCACCTCACCTGTTTGTCAGATTGAAAGTTTGATATTAGCATCCAAGTGGGACAAATTGGCATACACCTTGGAGCGGGAGCATATGCAGGTATACTGTTCGAGCTTGCCCTATATTTGAATTGAGGAATTGTGGTGGTAACTTCAGTATGCTTCTTTTTTATAGACTATTTTATAATCTTCTCATTTTTTGTGTTCAGCTAAATTACACCTTTTTCTATCATAAATAATTTCCCAACACTGTCTTACATAATCATCACCATTATTGCCATCTCCAAAATCCTTTTTGGTGTAAGTCACGCAATTTCTTTTTTGTTGCACTGAAATTAAATGCCCTATATGACTGTGGTATTGCCTGACAAACTCTGCTGTAGTCCTTGACAAATAAAGCATTTAAACTACTCAAAATTTCTTTTGATGACACATTTGCCCTTACATAGACCGAACAAGGAGATTTGCCAGCAAGCCATTTTGTTAGACACCCTTATCTCTGCTCCTCTGGCTTAGGACTGCCCACCTGCCATATTTTGAGATCCTCCTCTGCTTGAATGGGATCTCTCTGCTTGAAGTGCATCCATCCATGACCCATGCAGCTGGTGCATTGTAGGTACAGCAGAGTGAAGGGGGGGGGGGCGCGGGAGGCACAATGATTTATTGGTCCACCTCAACATACCTGTTTCTTTTTCTCAAACAACCTCCCACGGTGGGAGCTGTTTCAGAAATTCAAGAAAGCTGTTTCGCTGATGCACAAGTAAATGTCCACAAACATCTCCTAGCCATCAATTCATTTCCCTGACCGACGGTCCAATGAAAGTCATCTCGTCCTAAATATGGCAGGGTGTCATCGCTGTGACACAGTGCTCCTATGGCAGATGGAGCACAATTTCACGGGTTTGCAACAATAAAGCCAGCTGAGGCTTCAGCACCAGTCCAGAATCCTTGGAGTTACCTATTTTTAATTTGATAGGGGAACCATAAGGAGCTAGATTGGACTTTTGACATTGTTTGATGGGTGCTCTGCATTCTTCCCGATATACATGAGGTCTATGGTCTTATTTGTTGTTGATTAATTAGACTTTTTTGAAATAGTCTTTGATGCTTTAAATTGTATTTTAATTGAAATTTCAATAGCAATTAATTCCCCAAATGAGACACTGAATCGCATTAGCATACAGACAAATTTTACATCACTGGAAAGTGGATAGAAAAGTGTTGAATTCTGTGTGGCGTACATGTGAAGCATTTTGGGGCTGTGCATGTGAGACCGGAGCGAAGGTCATATATCCTTTGAAATAGAGAAACTATAGAAAAAAACATATGTTGACTTGGGGGCATATTTACAAGCCCCTAGCGACTCCGGTGCATCACTTTTCGTGATGCACCGGCAGCGCTATTCGGTGCTCCATATTTACAAGGACATGTTAAGCCAACCTGCATGGCTTTTCTTGTCCTTGTAAATATGTCCCCTCTTCATGCAGCACTTTGCGTGAAAGGGGCATTCCATGGGTGTTACTGTGGGTGTTCCCATGCAGAACCCATGGATTCTGCTGAATTCCCAGTTTTCCAAGATTTTGTAAACCTGGGAATGCGTCAGAATCCTATATTTCCTCAGGGGAGGCGCACAGAGGCGTAACAATGAGAAATACTTTTATTTCTCCTTGTTTTTTCCTCTTACTATGTGTGATGCAAAATGCAGCACACATAGAAAGAGGAAAACACCTATTGTGATTGTTTTTGTGCAGGAAAGGGTTCCCTCCTGCACAAAAACAATCATCCCCGAACGCAGGAACCCTTGCAACATGATGCAAGCGTGCCTGATTGTCGCGTGGCAGCTAATTGTGCGCTAGCGCAGGGGAGAGTACAGGAATTCATCATATTGTTGAAAATATGACGCATCTCTGTGCTCTGAAAGTAACGCTGCACGCCGCAGCCAAATGGCTTGCGGCACCGTGCTGCATTACTTTCTCGTAAATAAGGCCCTTGATTTCTAAATTTCCAATAATCTTCAAGATCACATCTCTAATGTTGTGCTTTAGCAGTAAATTAACCACACACCTCAAAAAGGATCATTTTGAGCTTTTCTAACTATCTACACCTAAATATAATCCCCTGCCCACATATGATTTCCAACAATACCAAATTCCATTGGTCCAAATCTGTCCACATGAAATTAGCAATTTGAAGTTTCATTTTAAAAATGTTTGTTGTCCCCAAGAGGAGACACTCATTTTTATGAATGCAATTTGTTTCTATTATGCTGACATGTTTTTTTTTATAATCTTGATTATTTCACTGCATTTGACTGGCATTTCCCCACACAAGTGTCATGAGATCCTACAATAATCTGTGAAGCACTAAGTTTTCAATTATTGATGTTTGGCCATCATGTATATTTCTTAAACACGTCCTTCACCATACATTCATATTGCATGCTTGTCCGTTCCAAATGGAGACAGCCCCCCTGATTTATTATTCTATCTTTGTCTTTCATACTTGTGTGTATATTTGTGTAGCACCTGCTGTGCACAGCCCGGGGCCCTTTGGTATTACAGAAGGGGCACAATGCTTGTGCGGCCCCTTCTGTAATGCAGAAAGCGCTGGTGCACATTTAGCACCAGCGCTATAATCAGAAGGTGTTCCCTCATTTGCTTGGGGACATGGCCACATGCAAATGAGGGACTCCCTTTCCCTCTGAACCTGAGCCGTTTTATAGATGTAGGTGCAAAGGTAAAGAAGCTGTAAGAGAGCGTTTTGACAGTGCGCCACCTAAAAGGTGGCGCACTGTCAGCGCACCCCTTGATGGCAGCCCTCTGGATGCGGAAAAAGGGGTCCTATCTAACCCCTTGCAGGTGGGTGCAGTCACTCACTGCATGCGCCTGCAGTGGGATCTCTCACCCCTCTTAAAAGTAAAGGTGGGTTGCAGCCTGCACAGTGAAACATGGACCAGCTGCTTCAAAGCCACTCTGAATTTCACTTGAATGCACTGCCCCAGGGCAGCACGGGTTCACATCGGCTCGGGGGGCAGCACATTCAATCCAATACATTGCACTTGCCTTGTTAGCGCTGGGGTCACCTTTTGAAAGGTGTACCAGGCGCTAACAAGGAAAATGAGCTGCACCATATAATACGGTCCCAGCTCCCGTAACAATATTTATCTATCAAACTCTCCAGTTGCACCCATCATAGTTCTCTGTTACAATGGTGCTCCAATAAATTGTAATTCATAAATGGTAAACATATTCAATATACAGCCATACTTATTTAATAGTTATTATTATTTGGAGCAGCTGAAAAAGTGCTTTGGAAGGAGCAGAGAATCCAAAACACAGTTCCATAATAACTCCTTAAACACACTAAAAGGTTGTGCATTTCAACTGAACTTCAGTCACTGGCTGCCTTGTAAGAGGAATTACTTCTCGTCTTTATATCATTGCCCCCTTCATTACTAATGGGGCATACTCCACCTCACGAGACAGAAAAGAGAACCAGAAATCCTTGTCAGTATGCCTCTCTCTCCCTGAATAGCCTTTAGGGCAACACCTTAAACAGCATTTCTACCTTTCTTTTTTCAGTGTCGCAAAGAGACGGGACAGAAGACAAAGAACATCAACCCCTGCTGGGCTCAGGCTGAGCTTATGATTAAGTGGTATGAATGTGTAAAGCATTTGTGAACACATACAGTAACCAAGTGACAACACTACAGATGGACACCACACAGGTTTTATATAAAAAATAAGTATTCTTTATATAGATTTACCACAAGACCATTAAACGACAAAAATACACAATACTGTTACTTTAGATGGTAGGATTTTGCTTAGTTCTCTTAAGTTCTTAAATGCGACACTTTAAGTCAATGTACCTTTTAGATGCGACACGCAGGGCAGCGAAAGTGTTGCAACGATGTTGATGCGATGAAGTTTTTGGTGCAAAGAAATAAAGACGTGAAGATCTTCCAGATGCGGCCCGCTTCTCCGATGTTGCGAGAAGACTCGACTCGATGCTTCAGCTGCAGCGGCGACACCCTTTACGTGATGCGACGGCAGCGGCCTTGGCAGTGACACTCTTCTCCGACGTTTGCGAGACGCTTCCGCTCGATGTGATGTTGCAGCAGAGAGACCCCTTTACGCGATGCGACGACAGCAGCTCCGACAGTGGCACGCTTCTCCGTGGATGCAAGGCTCTTTTCTTGAAGCGGTGCAATGCGACAACTACGATGGCTGCGATGGCGACACGCTTCTTCCTCGATGCGAGACTCTTCTCTTGATGCGGTGCAATGAGTCAGCTACGATGGCTGCGATGGCGACACGCTTCTTCGGCTGCGAGACACTTCCTGGATGATGCGAGAGACTTCCGCTCGATGCAATGCTGCAGCGGTGACACACTTTACGAGATGCGACGACAACAGCTCCGACTGCGGCACGCTTCTCCTTCTTGAGTGGCGCTTCCAGCTCCTTGCGAAACGCAGTCCCTCAGAAGCCCAACAACAGCAGCAGGCACTTCCAAAGAACTCCGGGGAGCTGCGGGGTGAAGTCTGTTGTTCCTGAGACTTCAGCAGGAGGCAAGCTCTTTTCCAAGCCCCTGGAGATCCTTCACAAGTAGAGCAAAAGTACACACAATGTTCCTTTCTCCTCACTTTGGCAGTAAGGCAACCACTGCAGGCCAATCCCCCAGGTTCAGGGATAGTTTCCTCCTCAGCTTCTCTGGTTCCTCCCTCAGCAGAGGTTCTTCTTGTTTTCCCAAAGTGATCTAAATTCTTGGGATCAGGGTCCCAATATTTATACCCAGAAATCCTTTGTCCTCTGAAGGCAGAGGGGCCTTTGCCCAGTCCAAACCAGTTCCTGAGCACTCTGTTTACCAGACTTTTCCTTTCCTTTCACAGTGCAGGGCAGAAACATTAGACGCCCCACAGGAGGTGGAGCCAGCATTGTGGAAGGCAAGTACAGCCGTGGAGCACTTTGTTGACAGGATTCCTTCTCTTCATTCACTGTGCAGGGCAGAGACATCAGCCGCTCCCCAGGAGGTGGAGCCAGCATTGTGGACGGCAGGCACAGCCCTATTCAGGTCCCAGGTGCAACTCTTCCCACCCATCTAGAGGCAGATCTCTTTATTCACTACTGGGGCACCTCACCCTGTCTCCTGGAATTCCCCAGCCCTGTCACTCAAACTCCAGACAAAGGAATACACAGCCTAGCAGAGGCAGGTTTGAATGGCTAGACAAGAAAATGTCTACTTTCTAAAAGTGGCATTTTCAAACACAGAATGTTAAAACCAACTTCACTAAAAGATGTATTTTATCACCCTGAGTTCAGGCATACTAAATTCGAATTTCTACCATGTTCTCTGAGTCAGTTAGGATTATAAAAGGTAATAACCAAACTGCCAATTCTGGCCTATGGAGAACATGTAGCCTTGCAATAGTGAAACACGAAAATGGCTGTAATTCACTATTAGAACATGCCACACACACCAGGGCATGTTCTAACTTATCCGTACAATGCACCCTGCCCTTGGGCCTACCATAGTGGTGTCTGATATGAAGAAAAGGGAAGGTTTAGGGACTGGCAAGTGGGTGCACTTGCCCAGTCAGCATGACAGTACCAGACTGCACGCAGGCTCTGCAATGGCAGACCTTAGACACATGTTTACAGGCTGCTTCTGTGGGTGGCACAACCAGTGCTGCAAGCCCACCAGCAGTATTTGGATTAAAAGCCCTGGGCACTCCTGGCGCACTGTACAAGGGTCTGACAAGTAAACCAAACCAACCAATCATGGAATCACAAATTATACATGAATTTACAATAGGGAGCACTTGCACTGTGGCACTGGACAGCAGTGGCACAGTGCCCTGAGCAACCAACACCAGCAAAAAAAATACATGGGGCACAGCGAAAAATGGATGGGAGACTCACGTCAATGTGCCAGGTCTAACACCGCTCTTAGGTGCTGTATTATGGGTAATATTCCAGAAAGAGGACACATCTTCTTCTCCTCCCCCGAGAAAATCTTTGAGGGAGAGGGAGGATGAATGGTTACAATATTTGATTAAGGAAACTTTACTAGAGCTTACCACTGCAAAGGCTCCCAGTAAGCCTCCTCTGGGGAAAGACTCGGATGATGATGTGCAGGTTGATGAGGATCAAAATGGGATATATATAAGGAAGGACTCTACCTGAGTTATTGGCTTATGTTAAGCAAAATATTATGTTCCAACAGGATGGCAGGAGGAGATACCATAACCTTCCACTTCTGGTGGTTCATTGCAACAATTCCAGAAGACTTCTCAGATGAATATGCCTGTTCAATCCTTTATTATGGTTGTGTTAAAAAGGGAGTTGAAGCACCATGATAAGCTAATCATACCCACTTCAAATGAAAATTGTATCCTCTAACTGACATGCAGAATTTATTTCCTGACAGTATCCCCATTGATTATTTTGTGGCAAGTCTTGTGGGAAGAACCTTGTGTTCAGAAGATGTTGTTATTAAGGATCAGTCTGACAAACTAGTTGTGTCTGCTTTGAAGAAAGTTTATTCAGAGACTCATCTTGCACTCAGGACTGGCATTTATGGGACTTATGTGACACAATCAATAATTTCAGATTTCAAGCAATTGTTCAGAGCTGTAAAGGAGGGTACAGAATGGTCTTCATTGTTGAAGAACACTGAGAGGCAGATTGAATATGTCTCAAATATTTCTTTCGATGTGGTCAGAGTGGCAGTTCTGTGTTCAGGAGCTCCTATTGCAGCAAAGCGTGATCTGGGTCTTAAGGACTGGAAGACGGACTTCGGCTCAGAAAGCATCACATGTGAACTCCATTCAAGCGTGCTCACCTCTTTGGTGCTGAGGTGGTAGACAGGATTCATAACATTTTTAAGAAGAAAAAGCATTCCTTATAGTTTAAACAAAGCTCTTTTTAGCAGAATTCAAAGAAAATTCCTTTTCGGCAGCCATCTTGGTGACAACATCAAGCTCACCAGGGAAAATTTAGACCAAAGAATGATGAAAGCAAAGTCTCCTAAGAAATAGCGATCCTAACTGTCATGGATGTGGCCAAGACTTTGTGGAAGCAGGTAGAATTTGAAACTTTGAGCTTCAATATACTTCGAACAACTCGGTCCTTCAGAGCTTAAGAGTGGGCTACAACATAGATTTTCTTTCTCTCCCTTTCCTGGATTGAGACCAGTGCCATAGCCATTGAAATGGGCAAGTAGTTTTGATTCAGCAGGGGGGTGGAGGCTACTCTGCTCAAAGAAGCAATTTTGGAAGTTCCCTGATCAGGGTCAGGGGTTCAGGGGTTTCACTCCTTAATCTTCTTGGTTTGAAAGGTGACAGGAGGGTTTTGGATGGTGTTACATCCACAGAATCTCCCCTTCAAGATGGAGACTCCACAGATGACTATTCCTCTGGTGTGCAAAGGACATTTCATGATTACCCTAGTCTCCAGGATGCTTATTACCATGTACCAATCTTCCCAACTAATCGGAATTTCCTGCTTTTCTGTGTCAGAGGTAGGCACTTTCAGTTCACCATTCTTCAGTTTGGACTGCAGACAGCTCCTGAGTTATTCATGATAGTGGTAGCCCCCGTACCTTTCCTACATCTTTAGGTTTTTGAACAGGGAAGGGATATTGGTGCGGGTGGGACACAGACCGAGCCCTCTCGATAAGGGAGCGGGAGACATACAAGAGGATGAGTTGGAGAAAACCTGTGGGGTTTGGGGGCTTGGTAGTGTGCTGGGTGGTATGCCTCTGTAGTACACTGGAAGGTCTCTCATCCACTCATAGGTAGCTGAAAGCTGGTGGCTTGGGATTTGATTGTGGCTCTGCAAGCAGATTCATGGTGGAACGGGATACAGTAAGGTGGCCCAGATGGCAGAGAAGAGGCCCATGTGGTTTTGAAGTCAGTGTATGATCTCTCATAGGACGCTATTTTGTGCATTTGCGAACTCCATTCAACACAGAAGGGTAACTTTGGCAACCTCCAGTGCTGTAGGCTAAACATCTAAGCAGTGGTTAGTTCTATGGGAAGGATGTGAGAGGCCAGGGAGATCTTCTGTATAGTGTAGCATGACGAGTGCATGCAGAAGTGTGTGTGATATGTCTAAGTATTTGCTGAGTAGGGATAGGACTTGGGACCATATTCGGAGCACTTCCTAGCAGTCATAGAGGATATCTGTTATGCACAGACAGGCGTAGCGCAATGCTAGCAACAAGAGTGATAATTGAAGACCGATGTTGCCAGCTTCTGTGGTATGCAATTCCAAAATGGCAACATTTCTTCTGAGATTTTCGTATTCCCTTGTCCTTCTATTATGACTTCCAAGTCTTACTCACTGTATTGTATTTGAATTGATTCATGTCATGTGGTTCATAAGAGGGCCAATAGGGGTCGTGAGTGTAAGGGTTGGACTATAAG
This sequence comes from Triturus cristatus, assembly GCF_964204655.1. Taxonomy (NCBI): domain Eukaryota; kingdom Metazoa; phylum Chordata; class Amphibia; order Caudata; family Salamandridae; genus Triturus; species Triturus cristatus. Next base: position 383,884,113 of record NC_140591.1, on the reverse strand, counting down.
GTTGCAGAAGTCAGACAGTGCCCCTTTGAAGGAATCCCAGATGTTCAGGTATTGGGAGATGGGGGAGTCAAGGAGTAGACACATTCTGGACCCTAGTACACTATACCAGGAGTGGGGGATCTGTCCACATCTTGAACTTTGGGAGTGAGGAAGGTGGAATTTGTCCTGTAAGGTTTTGAATGGTTTCAGATCCCCATCCAATACGTGATTCTTTAGGGTAGTGATCCAAAACATCCGGAAGGTGTTCCAGAGTACTGGTTTGCTGGATCTGTGTGGCTGTTTTGTTCCTGAGTGGAGCATGGAGGTGCAATCTTTGTGGCATTTCAGTAATTTGTGGGCTTGATTCCAAACCCCCACTATGGCCTGTAGGAGGATGTTGAGGGGGTGCGGTACTGATTTAGGAGATCCAGGCCAGGTTCATTTTGAGCTATGTCTCATTCAATTAACACCCATGGGGGCGGCCCACCAGATCAGGCTGCATGGAGGACAGCTGAGCAAGGTGCAAAGCTATGTAGTAGTGTTCAATGCAAGGTAGTCCTAAGCCCCCACTTCGGTGGTGGGTGATACTTTTGAAGGCTATCAAACGGGGTCAGATTGCACCTCCATACAAAGGAGCATATTTCCCTGTTGATAGAGCAGAGAGTGATAGGCTGCACTGTGATTGGAAGCATTCCTAGGACATAGGTGAAGTGAGGGGCCACCACCATTTTCACCACAGGTGGACATCCACACATGCACAGATTAAGTAAGATGGTACTAGTTTGTGTAGCCACAGACAGCTTTAGCTATAAGTGAATTTAGGTTGAGGGGGCAACCCTTCCAAAATCCTGGTCACCAGGGCCCTTAGGTATTTTAGGTGATGGTGAGCTCATCAAAACAGAAAGTTAACAATGGCCACGTTGGTGGTGACCCTAGAAATGGGCAGTACCTCACTTGTTTCCCAATTTATCTTGCAGCCCGAGAGGGCTGAAAAATCAGGAACGATGGACATGAGGGCTGGGATAAAGACAGCAAGGTTTGTTTGGGTGAGTAGGATGTTGTCTGCATATAAGAGAGGTTTTGACTGTCCTAATGGGGTGTGAAGGCTTGATATGCCCACAGCATAGCAGATGGTGAGTAACAGGGGTTCCATAGAGAGGAAGAAAAGCACTGGTGATACCGGGTGCCCATTTGGACCTTAAATGTGCCCGATAGGAAAATCCCACAGTTAACCTGAGCCATGGGTGATGTATACAGCAATTTCAACTGTGTAATGAAGTCCTCACCTATGCCAAATAGTCGCAATGTGCAGAACATATAGTACCATTGGTTGTGATCAAACCTTTTTTTTGCTGTCTAATGAAAGAGTCAGAGCCACTTCCGGTATGTCCTTGGCTAGCCGGAGTAGGTGTGCCAAGGAGTGCAGGTGGTCCGGCACAAATTCTACTTGAGATCAATGGATCAGGGTGGATATGGCACGCTCGAAGCAGGCCACCAAGATGCCAGCTAATAATGTTGTATCTGTGTCAAGCAGGGAAATGGGGCAGTATCTCCCTTAGAGTAAAGGATCCCTGCCAGCTATTGGAATGACATGTATCACAGGGTTTGGACTGATAGGACAGAGATCCGGTGTGAATGGCTCTTTGGAAGGCTGCATGAAGGCAATCCAAAGTCTCTTCCCTATCACACTGGCACAATTGACCAGGGAAGCCATCTTCCCCTGTGCCGTATTATACAGGAAGTGGGTAAGGGTTTGTGCTATTTCCTGTTTGGAAATTTCACCCTCTAATAGTGTTCTTCTGTCAGCACTGAAGCTTGGAAGGGACAGATCATCCAGAAAAGCATTAACCCTGTTGATGTTGCCACACGATTCTGAACTATACAACTTTGCATAGTATGCCCCAAGGGTATCCCATGTCACGGCTGATCACTGGTATGGCCACCAAAGCCTCCCATTCTTTGAGCTGGCCAGAAAGGAGCATCCTCACTTTTCTGCCTGATTGTAGTGGTGGGCTTTTAATTTGAGGTGTAGAAGGAGTTGAGCTCCATATTCGCCCGCTCTACGGTACAGTTGTTCTCAGCGGTAGAACTAGTGGTATATGCATGGGTGTGTTTTGCGGAAATCCTGTTCCAGAGTATTCTGCTTGCGCCCTCTAAGTTTAACCACTATTGCAATGTTGCACTTAAGCTGGCCCTGCATGGTACCTTGGCTGACGGCCATAGAAGTTGTGCTGCATGCACAGAACCCTTATTGTCCGTCCGGTAGTTGGTCACATGAGACTTCAGGTTGGCCTTTTCCATTGGGAGTTTAAAGTGTGCATTATTTAAATGCCAAGGCTTACAGGTGGGTTTCTGTATTGCCAAGCAGACCGAAGCGTAGTCCAACAGTGAACTAGACAAAATGGTGCAATCCAGCACTGTGGGGACAGTTGGCTGGGAAATTAGAAAATAGTCGAGGTGGGATTATGTACCATTAATGGAAGACAAGAACATGCATTCTTTCTCAGCAGCATGGAGAAGTCTCCAAATGTCTTGGAGTCTCTGGTAATCACAAACGTCTCAGAGGAGCTCCTTGTCCCTGTTATTGTGATAGTCTATGAGGACTGTTAGGTCCATTACGTCATCTGGGGCTAAGTTCCTGTCACCTCCCAGTATGATGTGTGAGGCATGTAGCTCTGTGAAGGTGTGATTGAAAAGGGGGAAGAAAGAAGATTTGTTGCCAATGAGGGCATATACGAAACCTACACAGAAGACCCATGTGCCAACCCTAAGCTTGGAGAGCACATTCTGGCCTGTCCTATCAGACCAAGTCTGGAGTACAGTGCAGGGCAATGGGAATAAGTATTGCTACCCTGCTTTTTCTGGACCCCTTTGGATCCATGACAGACTCTCCAGGTATGGGGCCGGTCGATGTGTGACATCTGTAGATGACCTTTACCATCCAGTCCCCCTGAAGCTTCTCCGATTCTTTTACTGAGATGTGTTTCTTGCAGAGGAGCTACGCCTGTGTGTTTAGAGGCCAGGAGTGACAAGAACTTCTTGCATTTGATATAGTAAGTCAGGCAATTGATACCGAGTGTGACATTAAAGGGTGGTATGGTCATGGCGGCAGGTAATAAAGGATAGCACTAGTGAAGGCCTACGTTGGGATTGGGATAAGAGGAGGAGGGGGTGATGAAGTATTACTCATGTTAGTGCCATCAGTGACCAAGCCTAAGTGTGGCTAGGATATTGTATGGGAATGGAAGCAGGGGGTAGTGTAGTTGGTAGAAAAGGGAAAAGCACTGAGGGCAGGATGTTCAGTGCCCTAATAGTTTCCTAGGCCTCGGATGAGTGCGAGCATTGCTACAGGAACTAAAGGGAGACGCTGCCAGGTTTGGAAGGGGTATAGATCCTAGCCTTAGAGCCTGGTTGTGGGGCAGGGGTTGGAACAAGCAAGTCAAAACCACGTGAAGATTCAAAGAGGACCAGGGGTTCTCCCAATGGTCATCCAAGAAAATGGTGCCGACCGCTAACCACAGTCATACTACAGAGGCATGGGTATAAGCATTGGTGACTATGGAGCCCCAGGTGCTAAGGGACAATTGAAGCTGCATTGTTTTCTGAGGGGCATGGCTTGCACAATTAGTTGTGAGGGTGATAGGTAATTGGCCCATTTGGTTTCTGGAAGCTTATGTGGGCCTAATGATTTATCATGGCCCATCACAGTGCATCACAGTGCTCTGTCTATGCTGGACCACCGCCAAGATTTCCCCATTCTGCCTAGTCCATGGGCGAGGGAAAAGAGGCAAGAGGATTCCAGTGTATGGGAAGTAGCCCAGTGGAGTGGGAGGGGATGTGGAATCCACACAGGCTTATGAACTTGGATGGGGAGGAATCCCCTACAAGTGGAGGTTCTCATATGCAACTATCTGCATTCAAAGTGAACAGAAGAGCTTCCTGTAGGAGAGATGGATCTGCCTCACATATTTACCCCTGCTTTTTGCTGGTGTTTCACTGTTTTTCGAATTTAGTCTGGCTGGGACCCTGCTATTCAGGGCCCCAGCCTAGCTGTCTCCTCTCTAAAATGATTCCATATACTTTAGGTACATTACAGATTGGATCTGAGGTGCCCTTATAAGTCCCTAGTATATGGTATACTATGTACCCAGGGCATAGGTACCCCAGAGGCCTACCAGGGGCTGAAGCATGTATTATGCCACCCCTGGAAAGCCACCCAAATTGACACCACAGGTCTGCTACTGCAGCCTGGGTAAGGTGGTGCCTGCACCCCTTACTGTGATATAGGTTACCTATATCACTATATATATATATATATATATATATATACGCACATATAAACCTATAAGTCACTCCTATGGCAGGTCTTATCAATCCTGAAGGCAGAGTGATTGGTTCTTATGTGAGAGGGTGCCCCTGCATGAGCAGAACCCCTCTGCAGCGTTCGGAGACCCTTCTCTGATGCTGTTTGTAGTGCAGCCTGACCATATACTCTTAAGTGCATTATAACCAAACGGTAAATGCTAACTTTGGACTGGATGCACGGAAACATGTCGTGTTTGGTGTCAAACACCTTGGAATCATAACCCCACCCCAGTAACTGGTGTGGGAGTATGATCCCACCCTTCTAGAGGGAGAGACTTGACAGCACTGGTATACCCGGTAGAAACTTAAATGAGCCCTGGCATCACAAAATGGATGCTGCAGCCACAGACATGGGTCTGGCCTCGTGCTGCTGACCGAAACTCCGGCAGGGGAGGCCTGGACAATAGGTTTCATGTCACAGGGAGGTGTAACCACCTCCCAGACAGGCTTATGTGTATTGGGGCTGGGTGGGGTCACTCTGAGTGCTTTGAAGTCCTGCACTGGGGGCACATTTGGTGTCCCGGTGCATAGTTCAGCTCAAACCGGTTCAGGGGCTTCCAGTCCCTGCTCTGGCATAAAACTGGACAAAGGAAATGGGTGTAGCCACCCCTCTTTCCTAACCCTCCCATAGGTGGGTCCCCAGAGCTAGTCCAACCCCTTCCTTAGGTATAAGTAAGGAACCTCTGTAACCAGAACTTTAGATTACCCTGGATGAAACTCTGAAGCCGAATCCTGGACCTTCAACGCTCTGCTCAAGACCAGAGGACTGAAGAAATCTCCCTTGGGGTCAAGGACTCCCCTGCTTGGCAGGCACCAAAGAAGCAATTTGCCAGTCTGCATTATTGAAGCTCCAGCCGGACTCTGAAGTATTTGCAGCCCAGGAGGAGGATTTCCAGACATCTCAGAGGTTGATCCGAGTCCCCAGCAAAGCTGAGACCCGCAATATTTAACCAAGGAGTTGAGTTCCTTTGTCTGCCAAACAGACAAAGGAACTCAACTCCTTGGTTAAATATTGCAAATATACCCCCTTGTGTCCCTGATATTTCAGAGGATTTGATTTATTCCAAATATAAGGGTGTTAGTTGTCTAATTCATCAATTTGTATGACAACTTTGTATTTCGGATTGTGTATATAATGATTGTTCTTTGTGACATTTCATTTAGTTGTTTCAATGTTTGATTATTATGAGTTTATTTGTAATTGCATGTCAAAACACATTTTTCACGTTGTTCATTTTCATTGTGTAAGTACTAATGTGGTATTTCGTGTAGTTCATTATGTGTTCTTTTTGTGATCAAAGATATTAATTAAAAAATAAAAAATAAAATAAAAGGCAGAAATTACTGCTTAGGTAAACGTATTAATTTTCGTTTATCTTACTTCATATGAATAAGTGTTGAAGTCACTAGAGGTATAGGTAATTTTTTTTATGTGGTATTGAATTGTGTCACAAATCTCTCCCATTTGATTCCCGAACTGGTAGCTGTGTTCTGGGAAAACAGTTGTGTTCCACTTAGAAGAGTTGCTTATTATCTGGAACATTCGGTCCAGGGTATATCATCATTCAGACCATTGGTATGGTTTTAAGACGGAAAACCCAACGTTGTTCTCTATTGAACAGTCCTTCGGTGCTCCATGTGTTATTGGCCTCAAGGATTGTCTACTTGATAATATCAGCTGTGTGGTTCACTTCTAGAAAATGGGCTGACATTTTTGTGGTTGCTCTTTTACAAAGGATGTTGCTGAAATGTGGTCATCCCGACATAGTTTATTGTACAGGAGCAAGTAATAAGATAAATACAATTCTTAGTATTGCAATTAGTATGGTTCCTTTGTTCTCAGGGGTAGGTTTAACCCAGATCAATCTTTTTGGTAGCCTCCCTGAAGGCACATGCTGTACAGTTCCCACATGGGTAGTGACCAGTAACTGGTGGTAGCCCTCGCAATGTCTGCTGCACCTTCCTATGAGGGGCTGGAGGGCATATCCGCACAAAGAAATCACTCAGATTCCTTGTACGTTGGAATGAAAAGACAGGATCGGAAATGTCCAAAGACCCTGTCTTGAGAATTGACCAGTATTCTTTAATGATTTTCTAGACTCGATTAGAGGAAGCAGTGAAAGTGGTGACACTGTCACGAGTTTTCTCCACCCCCGCGTTCTTCCTGGCCTGCCACCCAACTTACCCAGGGGCAGCGCTGCTTTGCCTCTCCCGGCCACCTACAGCAAGGCATGAGCTTGGCTGGGTAGATGGAGGACCCAGATCGGGGTCCCTTCTGCATCGGATGGCTCCATGACCGGGAGCGATCCCTGTTCCGTTCCTGGCCCGAGAAACTACAACTCCCGTGGGGCATAGCGGAAGTTACCGCCGGGAGCACCGAAAGACGTAATCCGGAAGAGATCGGCCAGTTAAAGGAGCCTGCCGAAGTGTCAGAAGCTGCTGGCTATTCGTTTTGATGAGCAGCGCTCTCACACTGCTGTATTTCCTGCTCAGACCTCTGTATGGTAAGGGTGCACTTGCACCAACTTCATCGGGAAACTACCCGATACAGCTCTAGTTACGAAATACTCTATTTCAATGTATGAGAGCATATGAACCACCAGAGACTGTATAATTTGCCCTTTGGGATTGCTGATTGCTATCTTTGATTCCAAGTATTCTCGCTTTACAAACTTATAGTGTGGGACGCATATATCCCAACACGGTTCCCACAAAGTGTTTTAAGTATATAGGCTCAGTGGTACTGGATTTAATTACGCATATGTATATGATTGACAATATACAAGCAACTGCTATACTGAAATCAATGGAGCTTTGAGTTGTTTATTATTTGCTTACCTTAACTGAGGGCTCAAGAGGCGGCCTTCTGCTCTTCCCCTCTGACGTGGAATAGTTTGTGTACTGGTGTGTATGGTTTCTAGCTTACCGAGTTGTGAGACACCTTGTGAGTGTGTTTAGGGTACAGATTCATGTACCTTTGTGCCTCTATCCCTTTTTTAGCGCAATACCCAAACATTACTGAGCAATGTTACAGAACTATTGACTCCTTCCTTTCCTAATGGATGGAGTATTATTATTTGTTTTACGGGTATGAACATCTCACTTATGTAGATAAAAGAAACAGTATATATGTGCATTTATTTATCAGTTAGCGTTTTTGCTTTTCAGATCTCCCTCCCTGCTGACCCTTTCCTTTCCTTCCCCCACTTGATCATCCCATGCGCCTGTGCTATTACAGCATACAGGGTTGGGGCTATCGAGAGGTGGACCCGTTTTGGCATCGAACCGTTCCTGAGGAAACATCAAGCTGACAGAAGAACCAGCCGACGTATCTTATTCCTCCTGGGCGGGACAATACAAAACATGGCCACGTTAGCTAGCTCATGGTCAGAAACCGAAGCCCTGCGTCAGAAGATCGAGGTAATACAGCTAAATGCTTTTGATGTAGGGGTTGGGAGGTACTCTGAGATGGGGAGGCATTCGCTTTGCCTACAGAGCCGTTCAACATAGAAATGCCTACCCCTATTCCACTGGCAGCACCAGAGAGATTTGCAGGAGACACCCATAAGGTTCAAGTGCTTCTGACACAGCTATTGTTGCATTTCACCTGCAAGCCCAAGGCCTTTCCTACCAATCAGTCTAGGGTAGCTTTTACCATTTCCTATTTGATTGAAGATGCCGCTCCATGGTGTGTTCCCTTTGGAAAGGCGTGATGACCCGTTACTATATGACTGGGATACTTTGCGTGCAGAGTTCGAACGTGTGTTTGAACGCAGAGATCCTGCCTTCACGGCTGATCATGAGTTGTTTGAGTTAAAGCAAGGGAACAAAGACTTATTGGTGTGTATCAATACCTTCCAGCATTTAACAGCAGAAACCGATTGGCCCGAGGTGAAACAAGCAGCCTTGTGCTATCAAGGATTAAGAGATGACTTGAAGGATGTGTTGGCTCCTGTCGAGCCACAACCTGTCACCTGTGTGGTGCTTATCAATCTTGCATTGAAGTTGGACCATAGATTGGCAGAGCGTCGGAATGAAAGGAGGCGAGGGGATTGACCCTCTCCCAGGTTCAAAAGAAACCGAACTGCCACAGGAGGTGGAAGTAATACAGCAGAGCATATGGAAATAGGCACGGTTAGAGCCTCCCTCACAACCGAGGAAAGAAAACAAAGACGCAAAAATGGCCTCTGTTTACATTGTGGAAGAAAGGGCCATTACGTTAAAGATTGTTTAATGAAACCTAAAGGAAGATCCAGAGAGGTACAAGCCAGTGCCATCACTGAGGTACACAAGGCGGAAAACTTCAGAGCCCAAGAAGACAAGAAGGGAAGTTCTTAGACATCAATATAGTCCCTTCAGTTCATAGCGAAACAAGAGATACCATGGTGCACTTTTACGTAACATTACAAGTGAGCATCAATGGCACTCTCTCAAGGCTATGGTGGATTCAGGAGCTACTAGACTCTTTATGGATGAGGAGTTAGCATGTAAACTGCACATGATACTCCTAAAGAAGCACAAACCGGAAACAGTAGTAGCGGTAGATGGACGACAACTAGTATCGGGCCCATATGGTAAAACACCACGGAGCTCAAAGTCACCTGTGGGACTAGTCATTGGGAAACATTATCTTTTAACATATTCAAGCCCCACAGTATGGCATTATATTTGGTCTTCCTTGGTTGTGCAAACACAACCCTGTCATCGATTGGAAGAAAGAGGTACTGAGTTCAAAGCACCTTCCTGCCTAGAACACTGTATTAACCTACGAGACAATCCAGCAAAGGCCTTATCGGTCGACATGTAATTGTTACAGCAGAAGAAAAGGAAGTAGATTTACCACTCCAAAATCGTGATTTGCAAGATGTCTTCAATGAAGGAAGAAGCGAATACATTACCTCCCCATCGAGTTTATGATTGCCAAATCGATTTAGTCCCTGCAGTGGTAATCCCATGCGGTAGGATTTATGCTCTCACTGAACCAGAGAACGGAAACTTGCAGCAATATCTTGATACTTATCAGAAGAATGGGTTTATAAGGTCCTCTAAATCCCCTGCAGCCTCGCCTTTACTCTTCATCCCGAAAGCAAACAGAGTTGAGGGCTTGTGTGGACTTTAGAGCCTTGAATAATGTTACTGTGAAAAAACGATATCCTCTGCCTCTAATTCCAATTCTATTAGGTCAGGTACGTCAAGCAGTCATATACACCAGACTGGACCTCAAAGGTGCATACCATCTTGTGAGAATGCGGAAGGAGATGAATGGAAAACGGCCTTCCATACTCGATATGGGCTCTTTGAGTACAGAGTCATGCCATTTGGGTTGTGCAATGCCCCAGCAGTGTTTCAGTTTTTCTTATCTAGACGTCACGGCTATAGTGTATATCAACGACATTCTGGTATACTCCAACAGAGAAGAAGACCACACCTCACTTGTTTGAGCCATCTTGTTAACTCTCTGTAAAAACCATCTATGCTGCAAATTAAGTAAATGCGAGTTTCATGTGAAAAAGGTGGAGTTTCTGGGAGTCATGCTCTCCGCTGAGGGCCAGGAAATGGCAAGACACAAGATACAGACAGTAATGGATTGGCCCCAGCCACAAGACATGAAATAAATGCAATGCTTCTTAGGATTTGCGAATTTTTACAGATGCTTCATTCACCAGTTCTCACATGTAGTCGCACCACTTACAAGACTATTAAGAAATAATGTTAGTTTTCAGTGGTCCAAAGAAGCCCAACAAGCATTTATGGTTCTGAGGAAGGCTTTCACCTCAGCGTCTGTTCTAGCACACCCTGACAACGAGATACCCTATGTCATAGAAGCAGATGCTTCTTATGTGGCCATAGGAGCGATTCTTTCACAAAGAAACAAAGAAAATGGTCAGCTCCATCCGGTGGCCTACATGTCACGAAAGCTGAACATAGCGGAGTCACATTACACCATCGCCGAGAAGGAGTTACTGGCAATTAAAGAGGAATTCAGAACATGGAGGCATCACTTGATGGAAGCGAAACATACTATCACTGTCTACACCGACCACTGCAACCTGCAATTTATGAAATCAGCACGGTTACTCACCCCAAGACAGTTAAGATGAATGCTGTTCTTTGCGGAGTTGTCACATACCTCCCTGGAGTAGACAACAAGAAATCAGATGCCCTTTCCCGACAGAACAATGCTCCTGAGACGATGAAGAAAGAAGTTAAAGCCATTATTCCTTCCAGCAAGGTCATATGCCCTCTACACACTGATCAGTTCTTGGAACAGGTAAAACAAATCATGAAGAAAGCCTCATGGAAAAGATGGTTAGAAAGGGATCCTGAATGGCAGCTGAAGAATGGGTTACCAATAAAAGGGCGTCAGCTGTTAATACTCAGAGTTGCGCTGCAAACAACTGTTTTTCAGTGGTGTCATGTAAATCCTTGTGCTGGGCATACAGGAATTGATAAAACACCAGAGAAAGTACTATGTCAGTTCTGGTGGCCCATGGTTCGTCATGACATTCCCCTGTTAGTTAGACAATGTGTGACCTGTAGCTAAGCCAAATCCGATCACAGAAAGCCACAAGGGTTACTTCGTCCATTACCACCTCCAGAGAAAACCTGGGAACATATATCATTGGATTTTGTGGTATGTTTACCCAAAGACCAAGGGTTTACCAAGATACAGGTAGTTGTGGACAGTCTCACCAAGCTCGGTCATTTCATTTATTGTCCGGATCTTCCTTCTTCAGCTCAACTGGCCAAGTTGCTGCTTACTCACGTGTTCCGTTTGCATGGGTTGCCCTCGGTAATAGTGTCTGACAGAGAACCGCAATTCACCAGTCAGTTTTGGAAGGTATGGTGTACAACACTTCATATTGCTGCCAACATGCCCACGGCCTTTCACCCACAGAGAGACGGACAGAACGTCTAAATCAAACCTTAAAGCAATATCTTTGTTGCTATGTAGATCAGGCAACTGATAAGTGGGTGGATCTTTTGTGGTTTTCAGAGGTAGCCTACAACTGTGCCCAACACAGTACGATTAAGATGGCTCCTTTCTTCTGCACTTAAGGATTTCATCCAAGGTTCCTTCTATTGGTTCAGCTGGTTCTCACAGAAAGAATCCCAGAATTGAAAAGACATACCTGGGAGATACAAGACACCCTTGGGAAAGCACGAACAAAGTTACTAAAGGCCAAGAGACAATACAAGATGTATGCAGACTGACATTGCCACCCCGGTCCAGAGTATAAACCAGGTGATTATGTATGGCTGTCTACAAGAAACATACGCTTTAGGAGACATAGCGTCTTCAATCCAAGGTTCATTGGTCCTTACAGAATCATGCAGTGTATTAACCCTGTGGCAATGAAGCTAGCCTTATTAGCAAACATGAGAATCCATCTGGTCTTCCATGTCTCATTTCTGAAACCGTCAACTACACCGATAAAGAAGAAACCAATGCCCATCTATGTAAACAATGAACCTGAATACGAAGTTCATCGGATTGAAGTACTGGGTATTTTAGACCCAGCGGTGCAGGGGCACACACCCTATGACTTCTGGGTTCACCCTGTTCCGGACCTACAGAAACACAGAGTCTTCTGGGTGAAGTCAAAGATTCGTTTATTGGCTGCAGACCAATTACAGGTATCCTAGAAGTACAACAGCGTGTATGTTCTCAGGAGACTGCTGAAAATCATAGGAACGGACTTCATCTTAAATACCCTTTTTCTTGCCTCAAGCATACATTCCTAGGTTTTATGATACGGCCATTACATGTATAGATTTCAAACGAAAAAGCAGAGTCATGATGACCATCCCACATTCCAGTTCGGCCAGCCCACAATGATTTACACAGTAAGGTTCAGATCCCACATTTGATACCAACTGACCCCCCAATAAACATGAGCATCTCCTGTTTTGGGAAACAAGTCATAAAGCAGGAACAAGCAGGTGTGAATGAGATTAGCCGGAGGTTTGTGTCGAATGAAAGGGTTTTATGATGGGTCAAGCCCTGATGCTAATCACAGGTGGACGGAGGAAGGGGAGCTCGTGAGACCGGTTTGACCCGGGGCAGCAGAGCCAGCTGCCCAGGTCACAAAGAAGTCACGGGAAAGCACATGTACTGTGAGGCCCGTATTTGCTCCATTATAGCCTATGTGAGGGCAATGACAAGATGGCCACCGCTTCCAAAATGGAACCTGCGTAGTGAAGCAGAATAACGTGTACACAGTGCATTCATAGCTAGAACGATATATAAAGCACTCGTACATGCCGCATTTACCATTTGCGGTTTGCTAATACCAAGATAGGCAGGGGTAGGGCCCTGTCCCCTACGCGGTCCCGAATATTAAAGTACGACAGACCCTCCTTTTGCCCTTACATAGCCAATCACTATACTCATCTCAATCCGAGTCTAGGTCAATGTTCGCAAAGTCATGGAGATGTTGCTGTAGCATCATCCTATTACTTAGCTCGTCCCTTGATACAGGTTTCCTTACACATAAGGTAGCACAGAGGCCACATAACGCAGGAGCACACTGTATGCACAGACAGAACAGGAAAAGAATGGCTAAGATCATTCCAATGACCATCAGAACTTTCCAACCCCAGGCAGATATCAGTTCCCAGAACCACCCCACCAGTGACCAGTCTCCCTTATCCACGTGTATGGATTCAGATATTTTATGGAGTTTGGAGATGGCTTGATACACTGTTGGAGCGTTATCTGGTATGAAAATGCAGCAACTGGATTGAATAACCTTACATACCCCACCGCGGTCTGCAAGAATAACGTCTAGAACCATGCGGTTCTGCAGAGTCATAAGGCGATCCGCTTGGAGCTCAGCTGTCAGATTACCAAGGGCACCAGCCGTTATATTTATAGTGGATTCAACCACACGTGTCAGTTGTCTCAGGTTCCTACTATTCACCATAGGTCCCCAAAACGGCAGGAAACCCAAGAAGAAGTCTCCCGCTTCCTGACCGGCGGTATCCTCCTTACTAATCACACCTCTCACAACTCTGGTCTTGTGATAATCAGAGGCGGCAGTAAATGTTGGCGGTAGCAAGTTCGCAATATAACATGTGCCCGAGAAATCAGGGGGCAGCCATGTATATGCTCGGTCATTACAGATGAAATATGTGCCCTTGGCAGCCAAAAACGCAGGGGAGAACTGTGACGGGAAAGTGTACGTTTCAGTACAGTCACTTCTTCCCAGTTGAGCTCTAGGGTTCTGACCATTACCCTGTAAGCAGAACCGGCCTATGTGAGGTACAACCCAGATTGGGGATGAGATTTTTCACTGTCTTTCACCCAGACTAATACTATACCCCGTCGCGTTCCATCCTACATAAGGTCTCAATTCTTCTTTGGGAATGGATGAGTATGCATCAATATCCCTACTCATATCGGCAATTCCTTTCATCAAAGCCTTATTATTGGTGATAGGTCTGATGGAACGCGGTTGGCGAGGGGAGTACGTATCTAGAGCATAGAGAAACATGGTCTGGAATGCCCATGACGATCCATTGTAACTATACGGCAGCACCAGGTAGGGAATACCCTTGTTAATGGTATGTGGCATTAACCCGCACACCCAGCAATTGGTCGTATTCATTACTAGTTGGTGCTGGTGCAAGAGCTGGATAAACGAGTTATTTACAAACTCGGATCGTCTGGTCTGTTCGTGCTCAGGCAAAGGGTGAAAAGAGTGAGAGGAGGCAGTAGAAAGAGGTATAGGCTGTTCAGTGGGTTCAATGGGCTTTTGAGCGGAGAAGAACACAAATCCTACAATAAACATTACTATACTACACAGTGTAAAAAGGCACAAAAATACAAAACATTTACTTTTCATAATTTTACATATCCTTGCTTTGAAGTTCATTTCCTCAACGGGTCTCTCCATCTTAAAAAACTCCATCCTCTATTCGGGCCGCTCGCGGCGGATGAGTTTCTTCTGCTAAGGAGTACGCCTGTCAGTCCAGGGGAACGCCCTAGACCAACCAGAACCGTTGACCTAACGTCTTCGGCCTGTACCCCAAAGTCTTGGCACCGCGACCCTGCGGCAGAACCCGGATGGTGGTTCGAAAAACAAAAATCAAGAAAGTCTTTCAGATGGGAGAGTAAAAAATGTCAAAAAGGAAATAGTAAGGAAATCTTTATTTGTCCATGGGCCTTGGTCTCAAATTATAACGGAGACGGCCAGGTGCTGTTTGGTCTTGGAACAAAAGTTCAGGCTCAGTGGTGTCCAGTCGATTTGATGGTGGCACAGCTTCCTGCAGAATATTGTCACTCTCTTGGTCTGAAACTGTGCCTCTTATGCGTGCGTCACTGAATGGTATAAAACGAGGTACAGTGTCTGCTTCAGAGTCGGCGATACCCTCCTGGACCCACTGGTCATATGGCAGAGGCAAGGGGACTACTTTGCAGTGGGTGCCATGGATCCAGTGCTTCTTCCCTTTTACTCGCACCGCTGATCTTGTCGACAGAAGCACAAGGTGAGGGCCGATCCAGCGAGGCTCGTCGTTGCTCTTGCGCTGGAAATTTCGGATCAGGACCCACGAGCCAGGGTTGATAGGGTGTCCAGGAGTTTCAGAGGCTTGAGGGAGAGTATCATGTACCTGTTGGTGCAAAACACGCAGTTTAACAGTCAAATCATACAGGTAATCGAGTAGTACTGGATGCTCAATCTCACTAAATTTCGTAGGCCTCGGTACACCCCATACGTTGGCCGGGCGGCCAAAAACGACCTCGTAAGGACTAAGTCCCACTCGTGAGTGTACGGTCATTCTGGTGGACAGGAGTGCTAAAGGCAGAGCGTCAGGCCATTTAAGACCGGTGCTCGCCTGGATTTTGGCCAGCTTGAGCTTTAAGGCTCCATTGTAGCGTTCTACTAATCCAGCTGATTGGGGGTGATTTGCAGCTTGGAATTTTTGCTGGATGCCTAATCCTTCACATACATTCTTCATCACCTTACCCACGAACTCACTTCCATTATCACACCACACCATTCTTGGCATCCCAAACCTAGGGAAAAATTCCTTCACGAGGGCTTTAGCTGTGGATAGGGCAGTGTTATCTTTCAGAGGATAAGCCTCTATCCATTTTGAGAAAGCACAAACAACCACCAGTACATATTTCAGGTTGTTGCATCTTTCCATATGAATAAAGTCCAGCTGAAAAACTTCGAATGGACATGATGGGGGTGCAAAGTGACCGGCTGGAGTTGGGGTTCCCCTACCAGGGTTGTACTTCAGACATACCATACAATTCTTGACCACATTCTCTGCACACTTGGGAATCCCAGCATTCTGCCATACTGGAGCCAACAACTTGCAAATTCCTTTCATACTGATATGTGCCATTCCATGTGCCATAGTAACTACTGGAAGCACATATGCGTCAGGTAACAACCATCGCCTATGTTCTGTCAGATCAATCCAACAACCATTCTCATCCAACTTACCCATACTTTCTTTCCACTTGCTTAACTCTTTCTCTGTGGCTTCAGCTTGAAGCGACTTCACACTCTCTATTGTGTTCTCACACATCCCAACATCGTCAACCCATCTTGCGGGGCCTGCAACATACATTCTAGTCTTCACATTCTGTGCTGTTTCTTTCGCGGTCTCATCAGCAAACGCATTCCCACGACCAACATCATCGGTAACTTTCCTGTGCGCACTGCATTTCATGATCGCAACTTGCAACGGTAGGGTCAGTGACTCAAGGAGATCATTCACCAACTTGCCATTCTGAATTTTAGCTCCATGCGACGTCAGGAACCCACGCTCTTTCCACAGTCGCCCAAAATTATGAGCCACGGCAAAAGCGTACTGGCTATCTGTGTATATATTCACTCTCATTCCTTCAGACAACACGCATGCTCTCGTGAGGGCGATTAATTCTGCTGCTTGGGCCGAATTATGTGGCACTCGTGCAGTTTCCATAACTGTATGCAAAGTCGTGATAGCATATGCAGCAGTCGTGTCGCCATTGGGGAGCTTGAAACACGAACCATCCACCCATAAAGTACCATCACACTCAGTCAGGGGAGTATCTTTTAGATCTATTCTCCCTTTCGTCTCTTCTTCTGTTCTGAACAGACAGTCATGTTGCTCAATCTCATCTGAGTCTGCTGGAATTGGCAATAACGTAGCTGGATTCAGCGTATTGCATCTCTTTATGTGTATGTGATTTGCTAACAGTGTAAGCTCATAGCCTGATAATCGCGCACTAGTCAAGTGTTGTGTCTTGGTCCTATTTAATAATGTGTCTACAGCATGTGGAACCATAACGATCAATGTGTTGTCCATTACCAAACCAGCAGATTGTCGAATAGACATTGCTGCAGCAGCTGTCGCTCTCAGACAGCTTGGCAATGCCCTCGCTACAGGGTCCAAGGTTGATGAAAAATATGCGCATGGGCGCGGTCTGTCGCCAAAAGGCTGTGTTAACACTGACAACGCACAACCATCTTTCTCGTGAACATACAATGTAAAAGGCTTACTGTAGTCAGGGGTACCCAACACAGGTGCCGAACACAATGCATTGCGCAACTCCACAAAACTTCTCTGGCACTCTTCAGACCATGGGATAGGATTCGGTGTGTCTTTGCATGTTAAGGCTACCAAAGGTTTTGCCAACAAAGAAAAACTAGGGATCCAATGCCTACAGTATGAGGTAATGCCCAAGAAAGCACGTACTTCTCTCTGTGTTCTTGGCACACTCAACTGTGCAATGGCTTGAATTCTTTCTGGGGTCAGTTTCCTTCCCTCCTTCGATAAGAGATGACCTAAGTAGGTCACTTCTTGTCGACAATATTGCAGCTTAGAGAGAGACACTTTGTGATGGAAAGCGGATAAATGGCGCAACAATGACAATGTAGCTTCTTTACAAATCTTTTCAGTATCCGCAGCGATTAGTAAATCGTCCACGTACTGAATCAGGATAGCGCCACTAGGTAAAACAAGTGCATCAAGCTGCGCTTTCAAAGCTTGACTGTATATGGATGGACTCTCACAGTAGCCCTGGGGAGCGCGTTTGAAGTGGAAGCTTCGGCCTCCCAGACTAAAGCCAAAAATGTCTCTGCTCTCTTCTGCAATTGGGATACTAAAGAAAGCATTCTTTAAATCGATCACTGAAAACCATGCACCAGAGGCTGGAATCATCGTTAACAAGGCAGTTATATCAGGGACAACCGGAAACTGTGGCACAACAATCTTATTAACCTCTCTAAGATCGATCACAAATCTGTAAACAGGTGGTTGTGAAGGGTCCGTTCGTTTTAAGACAGGTAAAATCGGACTATTGCAAACGTTGCCTCTTGTCTCTTCAATTACACCCTTATTAATCAAGTCGCTGACAATGTCTAACAATGCTTTCTGGCCTTCATGAGAGATTTTGTACTGGGGAATACGTGGCAGTCTGACATTAGCCTTTAAAGTCACCACGTATGGCGGTATCTCCAAGAGGCCCACATCATTGGGACCAGTAGCCCAAAGGGCATCCGGAAGGGATGACAATTCAGGCGGCATTGTATTTTTAGACAAGTACATTGGGGAAATCACTTTCTTGCCTAATGTAAGTTGTACTCCTGACGGTGAACAATACAGTGTAGCGTGCAATCTTTTCAACAAATCTAATCCCAACAAATTCTCACCACAACCTGTTGTCAGAATCAGGGGTGCTTTCAGCTCGCAAGGCCCAATAGAAAGTGACATGGGGCTAGAAATCGGGTTCCTAACTGGGGCGCCAGAAAAACCTACTGAAACATTTATATCGCCAGACAAAGGTGCGCCAGGGAGTTTTGAATGCATAATTGAACTCTTTGCAGCACCAGTGTCTAGCAGAAAAGGCTCCGTTACATTTGCTGTAGTCACCTCAACATACGGTCCACTCTGATCCACTGGCACTGAAACAACTCCCTCTCTCTGTCTATGGCTGTCCTAGTAATCATTACCTTCTGCATCACCGTCCTCTGTATAATAATCATTATTATAATACTGAGCCGTATTACTAGTCGTATTGGCTTGCTGATCAAAGCTATTAATGGCGCTTTGAGACGGAAGAGGACGCGCGTTCTGGGGAACACTTCCACGCCCTCTGCCTCTAGGAGCTTGCTGACCACCTCTACCTCTTGCGCCATACATATTACCGTTCCGCTGCATTAATTTAGGGCAACTATATTTAAAATGACCTTCCTCTTTGCAGTATGAACATTGGTTGGGACCTACAGGGACACGTGGTTGATAATACCCATTCATTTGCTGATTGTTCTGAAATTGTTGGGGTTGGTGATAGACACCTTGGGGTTGCCTATAATTATTCTGACCTCCACGTGGCGGATAGGCCTGCTGTAAAAGGACCTTTGTCTTTAGTTCCTTCGTTTTCTTTTCTGTCCTATCTTTCTCGTCTTTATCTCTGTTTTCATAATACTGTGCAGTAGCCAGTATTTGCGCTGAAGAAGAAACAGCCCAAGAACTCTCTGAGTCTTTCAACTTTTTACACAGGTCAGGAAGTAAGTTCTGCACAAACTTATCCACAAATAACCGTTGGCCACCCTCAGTACTCATATCCTGCCCACTGTGGTCAATAAACGTTTCTTCAAACCTAGTAAAGAAATCTGACACTGTTTCATCTTTCTTATGATTGCATGCAGATAACTTGTCCCAGTTTACGCGCATCGCAGGCATTATTGTCTTCATATACGTGATGATTCTACCAGGCAGTTCAGCTATTAAAGGTTCTGGTTTCGCGCCACCGGTTTGTCTAGCATCAGCAGCAATGATGTTAGCCCATGTATCCCCTAGTTCTGCATCATGATCTGCATTACGAATTGACCCCCATAGAGGCTGTGGAACAACATTACCAAACAACATGTCTATGTCGGCCAGATTCATAACGCATGACCCTGCCGTCTGTGACAACTCTTTATAATAACCTGCTGGATTTTTACGGGGATCAGGTAATGACTGCTTAAGCGCTAACACCTCAGAGCGCTTCCATGGAACATGCACCCAAACACGCTGGAAATGCGCTGGCGCAGCGGCAATACCGGCGTTAGCATCAGCTGCAACTGCTTCCTTCCATACCGGGGGAACTTCTCTCATGGGGTATTGTCGCGCTTTTACCTTTTTCCCCACAAGGACATCTTGTTCAAACAATGACTGTTGACAATCATCATTCCTGAAGGACAATACAACCGCAACTGCTTTATCTACTTCGCGATCCACAATTATACCAGTTCCAAAATCAAACCTTACTCTACACAACTCCTGCGGGCTCGGATTTTTACCACTATCCTCCAATTCCTCACAGAGAATCTCACACATTTTCTCAAACACATATCTCTGTTTCGGGGCATCCCACTGATGGAAGACGTTGACCACTGATTCCACATCATACAGTGAAGGGAAAACAATCCATCTGCGCGCCATGCTATCTATTACCTTTTTCTCATCAGGGTTAGGCAACTGACTACGCAATTGCTTACGCTGTAAGCCAGGAGTCGCACCAGACGAATCAAAGAGAGGCGACATTAACGTAGTAACCACATTAGCTAAACGCTGTCGCGCCGAAGGAGAAGTTGAGGCGAAAACAGGGGGAAAAACAGAGGGAACAAAAGAGGATGCAGAAACAGGTACTGGAGTGGTGCAAAGAAGAGTGTCAGAGGAGGCAGCTGCTGAATTAGGCAAAGTCGCAGGAAGAGTGGGGGCAGTCGGGAACACAGCTGGCGGCCCTTGAAAGGGCTGCGCTATATGGATAAGAGCCGGCTGCGCAGCAGCTGGCGGTAGCGGCAAGGCTTGCAGTACATTCACTGGAGGTGGCATATTCACAAGCTGGGGAGGTGCCGTGGCATTTTGAGCATACGGGGGTGGCGAACTCAGCAAATGCGACATCAGGGGATCTTTCTCCTTTTCTTCTAACTCATTCTGCTTAGAGTGTGGTAAAGCTGGGTAACATTTGTCGATCCCTAACTTACGCTGCCTGTGCAATTGCTCATTCATCTGCTCCTCCTCATTATCTTTAAATTGTACAGCTGCTTGCATTACTGTCATACCTCTCTCTCTTTTATTCTTTTTCGCTAGCTTAATTTCCCTCTGTTTGGCTTCCTTTCGCCATAAGCGGAAAGAGTCAAACATCGCCGGCCGGGCTTTCTTTTTGAACAATTTAATTTCCAAATTATCTAAAATATCAGTATCGAAACTACCATTTTGGGGCCATTTTAAAACACCGTCTTTCCTGGTGTAGTGGATCCATACTTCGTTATATGCAATGGGGCCTACGCCATGTTTTACATAGAGCTCATAAGTTGGAGTTCCAACCGGAGGAACCGGACATGATTCCTCTAGCTGGAAATCTTTTCCGCAACCCAAACAGAATAATCTACCAAATATTCCAGAACCAGGCATCTTCGCTCACTAGTCTAGATCCAAACGTCAAAGGATTATCGATTACGATAGTCTTGTGAATACACGAGTCCTCTGGCTTTGGCGTTTGCAAACTCCAAATTACCCAATTACCAAATCAAACGATCCCGAAGGATACCAAAACAAATGGGAGACGCTCCACTTATACTTAACTGAATATTGCTGATCGATGGCGTCACCAGAAGACTCTCTCGATTGTTTCGCTCTCTCAAACTCGTCAAGGGTGCAAAACAGGTCGATTAATCAGGGCAGCAGTCCTTCGTAGCCGTCGGGACGCGGAGAACCTCGCAGAAAAGACTTTCGGACCACGTCGACATGCAGGGGTCAATGAAGTGGCGGCCTTCCTCCGGAATTTCCACACGAAGCTCCTCACGAACCTCTGGCTTGGACTGGTACCGCTGAAATCGTCCCGAGTTGGGCGCCAAACTGAAGTACTGGGTATTTTAGACCCAGCGGTGCAGGGGCACACACCCTATGACTTCTGGGTTCACCCTGTTCCGGACCTACAGAAACACAGAGTCTTCTGGGTGAAGTCAAAGATTCGTTTATTGGCTGCAGACCAATTACAGGTATCCTAGAAGGACAACAGCGTGTATGTTCTCAGGAGACTGCTGAAAATCATAGGAACGGACTTCATCTTAAATACCCTTTTTCTTGCCTCAAGCATACATTCCTAGGTTTTATGATACGGCCATTACATGTATACATTTCAAACGAAAAAGCAGAGTCATGATGACCATCCCACATTCCAGTTCGGCCAGCCCACAATGATTTACACAGTAAGGTTCAGATCCCACATTTGATACCAACTGACCCCCCAATAAACATGAGCATCTCCTGTTTTGGGAAACAAGTCATAAAGCAGGAACAAGCAGGTGTGAAAGAGATTAGCCGGAGGTTTGTGTAGAATGAAAGGGTTTTATGATGGGTCAATCCCTGATGCTAATCACAGGTGGACGGAGGAAGGGGAGCTCGTGAGACCGGTTTGACCCGGGGCAGCAGAGCCAGCTGCCCAGGTCACAAAGAAGTCACGGGAAAGCACATGTACTGTGAGGCCCGTATTTGCTCCATTATAGCCTATGTGAGGGCAATGACAAGATGGCCACCGCTTCCAAAATGGAACCCGCGTAGTGAAGCAGAATAACGTGTACACAGTGCATTCATAGCTAGAACGATATATAAAGCACTCGTACATGCCGCATTTACCATTTGCGGTTTGCTAATACCAAGATAGGCAGGGGTAGGGCCCTGTCCCCTACGCGGTCCCGAATATTAAAGTACGACAGGATTTTGGATTCAAAGATAAGGCAACGATCTCTATGGTATCTCATCGCCTGGAAAAACTACGGTCCTGAGGAACATTCGTGGGAACCTGCATCCAACATGCACGCACCTCGCCTTATGGCTGCTTTCAATAAAAAGAATCCTGACAAACCCAGACCTGGTCGGCGGCCCTCGGAGGAGGCATGTGCTGTCACGAGTTTTCTCCGACCCCGCGTTCTACCCGGTCTGCCACCCAACTTACCCAGGGGCAGCACTGCTTCGCCTCTCCCGGCCGCCTACAGCAAGGCATGGGCTTGGCTGGCTAGATGGTGGACCCAGAGCGGGGTCCCTTCCGCATCGATGGCTCCATGACCGGGAGCGATCCGTGTTCTATTCCTGGCCCAGAGAAACTACAACTCCCATGGGGCATAGCGGAAGTGACCGCGAATGCCGGGAGCACTGAGAGACGTAATCCGGAAGTGATCAGCCGGTTAAAGGAGCCTGCCGAAGTGCCAGAAGCTGCTGTTTATTGGTTTTGATGAGCAGCGCTCATGCGCTGCTGTATTTCCTGCCCAGACCTCTGTATGGTAAGGGTGCACTTGCACCTACTTCATCGGGAAACTCCCCGATACCGCTCTAGTTACGAAATACTCTATTTCAATGCATGCGTGCATACGAACCACCAGAGGCAGTATAATTTTCCCTTTGGGATTGCTGATTGCTATCTTTGATGCCAAGTATTCTCGCTTTACAAACTTATAGTGTGGGATGCATATATCCTGCAACGCTTACCACAAAGTGTTTTAGGGATATAGGCTCAGTGGTACTGGATTTAATTACGCATATGTATATGATTGACAATATACAAGCAACTGCTATACTGAAATCAATGGAGCATTGAGTTGCTTATTATTTGTTTACCTTAACAGGGGGCTCAAGAGGCGGCCTTCAGCTCTCCCCTTTGACGTGGAACAGTTTATGTGTACTGGTGTGCATGGTTTCTAGCTTACCGTGTTGTGAGTCACCTTGTGAGTGTGTTTGGGATACAGATTCATGTACCTTTGTGTCTCATCCCTTTCTTAGCGCAATACCCAACCATTACTGAGCTATGTTACAGAACTATTGGCTACTTCATTTCCTAATGGATGGAGTATTATTATTTGTTTTACAGGTATGAACATCTCACTTATGTAGATAAAAGAAACAGTATATATGTGCATTTATTTATCAGTTAGTGTTTTTACTTTTCAGATCTCCCTCCCTGCTGACCCCTTCCTTTCCTTTCCCCACTTGATCATCCCATGCGCCTGTGCTATTACAGCATACAGGGTTGGGGCTCTCGAAAGGTGGTCCCGTTTTGGCATCGAACCGTTCCTGAGGAATCATCGAGCTAACAGACAGAGGGGAGAGTTTTGACAGGTTCCTTTACTTTCATCTCCAGCAGAATATCACGGTGGTTGTTCCTCGCCCTCTTGTATGCTTGGTTGAATATCCTCGATGGGTAATCAACTCCTCAGCCTGTGAGTCACATTCCCTCAGGGTGTTCAGTTCCGTCATAAGCGAAGGAATTGGCCCACTGGAAGATTGTCTTGGAGGGCTTTTGGGTGGTGGCTCTCATTCATTAGGAGACTGTTCAGATTCATAGGCTTCTTGTAGTTCGTAGTTAAATGTTTCCCGGCTACCCTGGAATTCAGTAGGTCCAGGAACGGTACTGAATGAGCTGACACTCTGCTGGTGAATTTCAAAATTAGGTTGAGAGTGTTCATTTTATGTAGAAACCAGCACATGTGCTCGTGCACCATGACACAGAATAAGGATGTCGTCAATGAACCTCTGCCAGGTGATGATGTTGGTCTTGTAACGATTTACATCAGATAGAATATGTTGTTTCTCAAAGACTGCAATGTAAAGACAGCTAGGCTTGGAGCAAAGGTGCTGCCCATCAAAGTTCCTTGTATTTGATGGTACAGTTGATCCTTATATTTGAAGAAATTCTCCTTCAGGGCAATTAATGCACACTTCATAATGAAACTAATAGGAGTAACTGATTCCCAGGTGGTTTCTGCCATCAAGGTGGCTTCCAACACTTTGATGGGGACATCTTGTGATATATTGGTTTATAATGCTTCAACATCGAGTGTGACTAGTAGATCAACTTTATCGTGTTGGGTGAGGTTCTGTAATAGGTTGAGTACATCTGTGGTGTCTTTTAGATATGTAGGTGTTCTCATCACCACCGGACTGAGGAAGTGATCACAGAATTTGCTCATGGACTCGAGGAGGGAATTGATGCCAGATACAAGTAGTCTCCCAGGTGGTGGTTGGGTCCTTTTGCAGAGTGTAGAAGTATGGAGGTTTAGGTTTGGAGTAGACCAGAAAGTCAGCCTCATTCTTGCGTACTCAGCCTTGTGTCTCTGCTGCAAAAACCAGATGTTTAATCTTGGTAGTCCAACTTGCTGTCAGGCCTGTGTTAATGGGACAGTAGTACTGGTTGTTTAAAGGTTGTTGCAGACCTTGTCAGCTGGTTTTATTATAACAGAGGGGTCTTCCGTGAGATTGCATATGATGTTTCTTTGCCGACTGGATCAGTTATTGAATGGGACATGGGGGTCATCTTGCCTACATCGTGGAGTAGTGACCTCACTGGGCATCAATGCTGTGGTGGATGTAGACCTGGATGAGTAGCGTAGGTCAGAAGCCTCTGGGTCCTGGAAGGGTTTGTCTTAAAAGAAAGCCAATAGACACATTTTGAAAAATAAATGTTTTAGTTCAGTATTTAGTAGGAAATGTATTGTTTTGGAATGGGGACAAAACCTAAGCCTTTTTCTAGAACTTTAGTCTCATTTCTGGTGCGAATGTGGGAAGATAAGTTGACAACTAATTTTTTATTGTCGTCGTGTGGCTGGGTTCTGGTTCTAGCCACTGTTCTCTTGTCTTGTTTCTTCTTTTACCTCTTCCTCTGCCCCACCCTCTGTTGAAAAAAGGGGGCAGAGGAAATAATTGTTGGGACACGAGAAAGTGTGGTTGTGATGGCATCTGGTAGATTGAGTGCCACATTGTGTAAGCGCCCCTGTATTGACTCCCTTGGCAGGGGATCTTAGTGTAATCTAGGAGGAAATCTAGGAGGAAAGGAGGTTGGGCACCTCAACCATTGCACTCCTTCCTAATAGGGAAGAACCCTCCCTCTACTACAAATCTAACCTGAGATACATTACCACAGGAACAGATACCCTGTTAATATTTTCTCAGTTCTGCTAGTATCAGCCTGGTATGGACATGTTGCAAAAGGCAGTACATCGGAGGGTAGGGTCTGCGGGCCCAGTAGATCGGGCCTGTATACTATGGGCTTCCTGAATTTCTAAAGGGGCTGTGAAAGAGAGGCCTGTGATGTGGGGAATGAGTTCTAGGAGGAACTATGTGGCATCCTTGTTTTCCAGGTTCTCAGGTCCTCCATAGAAGCAGGTGTTATCTTGTGGGGTTGGGTCCTTCAAGTCAATAATCTTACCCTTAAGGTATTGAATGTCAGGGCCAGTATTTCCAGAAGCCCCACTCGATTATAAGTTGTGGGAAAGCAC
This sequence comes from Triturus cristatus, assembly GCF_964204655.1. Taxonomy (NCBI): domain Eukaryota; kingdom Metazoa; phylum Chordata; class Amphibia; order Caudata; family Salamandridae; genus Triturus; species Triturus cristatus. The sequence continues at coordinate 383,858,506 of NC_140591.1, read as the reverse complement.
TGCTCTATCATGTTCACTCTGGATTGGAAGGAACTAATGTAATTTCTGAGGGTTTTGACCTCTTGTGAGAGGTGTGTGATCTTTATGTCCATGGAGGATAAACGGGACTCTATGGAAGTAAATTTCTTCAGGATGGCTTACAGCGGTGTGTCGGTGTTGTGATGCCACAGGGGTAGACATCTTCCCAATCCCCCATAACTTCAGTCAAAAGTAGATGACAGAAGGATTTTCCGATGGCCATTGTTCAGAAGGTGGGCCAGCGATGTTCGTTGGCGGATGGAGGAAGAGGCTGTTCAGTATATGTAATCTCAGTGAGCAGCCAGCAGTAAGGAAGAAAAGGCCGGCGGGCTGATGAGGGAGCCATGAATTGCCCTTCCGCATCACAAGCGGAGAGTGGTCCCTAACCTGCCAGGGTCAGAATTCAGATGGATAAGGCAATGAGGAGGTGTTGTATTGTGTGCTCAGAGGAGGAGAGTTCGCCCTAGGTTTACACCGAGCAGGTGGCAAGATTTTATATGTGATTACGTTTTTTTTGTTGTTTATTCCTTCTGTTCAATTTTAGAAGGGTAGGAATGGGTACTATTTCATGTTTGCTTATGTATTTTCTTACATTTTATCATACTTCTGTTTGAAAACTTTGTTCCTTTCTATTGCATTGTTATTATGCTTTCCACTGTTCTTCTGTTGTTTGCTTTTCTTTGTAAAAGGGGAGAAATGTGTTATTGTGTGCTCAGAGCGCTGTGTCATCATGGAATGCAAGCTACGTTTGGGATTCCAGGACGGGCGGTGGTCCCTGGGCCCCTGTAGGAGAGACTTGGTGTTGCTCTCAATAAACATATAAACCCACTGAAGATGTGTCGGAATCTGCTTCAAGAGAGCACATGGGTGAAAGGCTATCCTGGTGCTCCTGGGTCCGTAAGAAGACTGAGGATTCAAGAGTAGACCCAGTGAGAGGGTGCAGGTCATCCTGGGGCCTAGCGTCTTCCACTCCAATGGTGGTGGGGTGGTCATAAGGTAAATCCCAGCAGAATGTGGCCCTCAAGAAGACCTCTAAGGCATCTATCAGGAACTGGCGAGCTGTGCCACAATAAAGATGGGAGAAAATAGAAAAGAGGTGGATGTAAGGTCCCCCGCCTACCGTGTCCCCATTGCAGTTATGACTCTCTACATCCACTCCCTAATTCAGGGTCGGTTACAGTCCTGAAGATGATGGTCTGTCTGGGTAGGTCAAATGTGTCTGGGAGAGGAAGAATAGCAGTGGCAATGGGTCTCTCCTAATAAAATGGGGTGAAGGCCAGGTCAGGACTGCTTCTAGGGCAGTGAGTAGGCCCCTCCAATCATGGGTTTTCAGTTGGTTGGTCATCGGGGTGGGGAGCAGGGTTCCAGGGGTGGATCTCAGGAGACTCTGCAGCAATATATACTACAACACTGTCTGAAGGCCTGGGTTACTCCTTACGTGCCCTCAAGTGCAGCCTCCTTGCTGCTGTCACTTTCCCTGGGGCCATACCTGGTCTAAGGAGCCTTTATAATACTACCTCTTTGCAACACCCTATCGGTGATTTAGTACAGATCCGGAGGCTTGCCTCTATTTGGGTTAAAAGTGTACACATTTTATCCCAAGTCCCACATCAGGACTTAAGGATTGAGCTGCAATGGCCAGCTTTGTCGGTCTTCAGTGCGTCTCACCTTAAAAAATAGTAGGTGAGTTCATCAATTTCTTTTGAATCTGAGTATGAATATGTAAGAATACCGGAGAGTGAAAGTGAAAATAAGTTCTTTAATTCCAGTCTCTGTTTGAACCCGCTGGACAATTTTCAGTCCAAATAATGCTTTTCGGTATTTCTATCTGTTGAAAAAAGTATGATTTGACATAAAATGTTGAGTCATAAAAACTAGATGAATGTTTTAAATTATAACTCAATGACTAGAAATCTATTTATTTCAAAGATTGGTTGTATTGTGCGATTTTGATATTCTATCTGATACAGGTTTTGTTTTCTATGTAGGCGAACACTGCAAATTCACTTAGAGGGATATCATATCCCCCTATTTTTGTCCTGAAGAAGGTGGTTTTACTTTGTTAATCCACCAAAACACATCGATGCCCCCCTCCTTTTTTGTTAAATTTGAGGAAAGATGAGTTACATGTTGAAAAATGTTTAGACATTATAAATTGTCTTATTGATTCCTTCAATGGTGTGCAAAATTGCAATGGACTGGGAAGTGGCCCTCAGTGGCTTAGATAAATTCATGTATTCCATCCATCACATTTTTGTATAATTCTGTGCGATGTCCTATGTTTGGAATGATAATGATAAATCCTCCTTACTGGCGAAGTTGGATTTAACAATACTGTTGTAGGAATGCCACTTTCAGAAAGTGTACATTTCGCAGTACTTTCTGATCTTTGTAACTGACAGCCTGTCTCCAAATTCCCGCCTGGGCTGGGTGACAGCTACACTTTGTGTACTCTAGCTAGACAGCCACAAACACAGGAAGGGCTGGGTGTGACACAGAACTCCTCACCATTAGTCAATATTCTGATAGCCTTCCTGGGCCGTAAGGGGGAGAAGTGGCTCACATTTACATCTGAACAGGCTGTGTCCTGTCCTCACACAAAGCACTGATTTATCCCACAGGGTTAGCCTGAAGGGGATCCTTTTGCACTTCAGAGGGCTCCTTTGAAGTCACCCCCTACATCAGAGGCACTTTTGGTTATAAGTACTGGTGCACTGACCCCTTCAAATCAGACACGCTTTGGACATGTAACCAGATGCTGGTGGTGGTAAATCTGCACATTGCCAGAAGGACTGCTGTGCTGCCAGAGGTGACTGGCCCTTCCTAACTGCTCTGCTGTGTTAGCCTGCTGATGTTCAGCTGCAGGATGGACTGCCACTTTTCTACCTGTCTTGTTGTGCTGGCCTGCTACCGACTATCTTTTCCTGTGCTTAACTCTGAATGTTCTCCAAGAGCTTGTTGGCTTGACCCTTGTTCTCGAAGTCTCAGGGACATCAAAGATTTCATGTTCATTGGCACTACACTACTGTGACAGCTGTTCTGGGAGAACCAGCACATCACCTTGCATGAGATAAGGCTCCAGTGTTGTGAATGCCAGCGCTCCGCTCTGCAGCAGAGAAGACCTCCGTTTTGTGACAATCAGCACTTTAACCCCACTCAGATAAAGTACCCTGTGCTTCTTTCACTGAAGAACCCTCCTAGCATTTGCCAAACTACAGCTTAGTCCCGACGAACACCAGCGAGTCTCCTCCGATCCCCGCCTTTTGGCTGCCAAGCGTTGCCAGAGCAACAACATGCCCCGCCTCTCACTCTGACGGAGGGAAGCCGCCGCAGCCGCTCACTGCTGTCCTCACTGCATAAAGAAAGGCTTAGCGCGGCCATCGCCGAACAACACTAATACCAAGGTACTGTGCCTCCTGAGACCCGTGGGGTCCCTGCTGCAAAGCTGCGAATTATCACGGGCGGCTGAATTTGTATAAAGCATTTCGGTCTCAATGAACCGACTGGAGAATTATCCTGAACGGGCTGTATTTGTTTCAGCACATCTTCTTGCCCATCCCTGACTGGGATCTCTACAACTGCACTCAATTTACCGTAAAGAGTTTACATTAAGTGAATGTGTTCAGTTCTGCATTTACCTGTTTGTAGAGTGCATAACTTGTAAAGTATTAAATGAGATTTTTATTGTTTTTCGACTTTTGTTGGTTATAATATACTAAATTATTTTTATAAACACTATGTGGTGTATTTTTGCTATGTATTCATTGTTACTGTGTGTGTTGCACATATATTTTACACATTTCCTCTTTAGATAAGCCTGCCTGCTCTGTGCCAAGCTACCAGAGGATGAGCACAGGTTATCTCAGTGGTGTATCTAGCTTACCCTGACTATAGTGGTGGGTTCTACCTGGCCTGGATCCATACCTTAGCGAACCAGAAACTCAATTTCTAGCAATGGTCTTGGCTTGCTTGTGCTCTGGTTAAGGATAACCTGTCCTGGCACTACAAGTATTCTATCCATTCATTGTTTTGTGTACCCAGCCTGCTGCACATAAAAGGAAAGGGCAGGGGAATACTTTTTCCTCATAGCTATTTTAACATGTGAGAAATCACATGTTAATGATTGTAAATAGCAACATGAGCAGATTGTCTATATACTCCATCCGGCATTTCTCTGAAGAGTAGTTCCATAGGCGGCCAGATTTCTGATGGTCAAACAATGATGCTTCTGTCTCCAGCTGCCTGGAGTTTATGACATTAGGCATATGCGGTAAAGAGAGTGACAGAGAACGGAAAGAACACAACAGAAAAAAACAGATAGGAGAGGAACAGGAGCTGGTTTGAAAATATTTTCCAGTGCTTTTTTTGGTTTCCAGCCCATTCCTTAATAAATAAGAGCAACACATTATCCTCTCTAATATCTCTAGTGTCTCCTTTCTGATAGAGGGTAACACAACAAATTAGCAAAATGTACCAGGGAATAACGGCACCATTGCATGACTAGTTCAAAACTTATTTCAGATAGACACAGGATCTGGAATGTGTTAACTTGAGAGAGCATTTTAGGCAACAAAAGCATAATGAACTCTGTAAGACATTGTGAATGCACTCAAAGTTCTGTTGACTCACTCGCTGAAAGAATTATGAGTGTGCTCAGGTCTTTGACTTCAGTATGTTAGCATTATCAGGCTTCTAACATCTGACTTTAATTTTTCAATGTCAACTTCATAGAATCCTTCGTTCAGAAAAAGATGTATTTCCGTAGTAGTAACCCGACGTCAGTGATGTAATGATAAAAAGGAGACATGTAGGCAAAACAGCAAGCAGGTACAGTGTGGTACTTTTGTAATGCTTTATTCACCATCAGCCACATGCGTGAAGGTCCCTTGCCTGCTCATGCCTAACTGTCGCCCACAGCCCTTCGAAATCCTCAATACACCCAAGATTTCAAAAACCACTATGGCAACCCTATTAAGCATGACAATTATCCCTCAAGTAATTACAACATATTTCCTTTCTTTACACACAAAAATAACTTCGGCATTACATTACATCGGAAGAATTACTCTATATAAATAATAATACAAACAATACATAACTAGATAAACAAAAATGCAAATAATGCATAGCAATGAGTTTTACACAATAAAGTAAAGGAAAATATGTGATCTAAAGAACCCACTTAAACTGAATGACCTATTACTAATTACTAATCAAAGCTGTAATTAACATATTCTTAAATCTCCTTACAATGAACCCTCATATCATTTCATAACATAATCATAGAAATTAACCGGCATGTGATGTTGTCTGCTCCGTTGTTTGATTGCACTCCACCCACCTTCATCACCTACTCCCTCTCATCTGTTGCCTTTTCTCCATATGCAAACTTTTCTATAACTCCATTTCCCCTTCCCATCTCCGCATCATCCATCATCATGAACATTAAATGTTTTTTCGCCAAAGACTGTCCCTGATGGCCTTCATGTGCTAGCATGATCAACTTGTTCCGTTTCACTCCCCCTCCAGTGGCACATATTTCTGTCCCTCTACTCAGCTCTACCTGTATATCAACAAAACCTCTCAAAGAAGGTCTTACATCCCCTTTTCACTTCCACCCTTTCGATAATTTCTCACCAAATCCTTGAAAATTCCATCCTCTTGTGCAGTTGCCTCCCACTCTTCAAGGGTAAGTGACTAGAATCCCCTTCCAACATGTCCTCTACATTTGCTACCACACATACCTTCTTTTTCTCCATTCCGCTTTCATCCTCAACTCTCAATGGCGAGCTGGATAAACAATCTGTTTGCATGTTTTTCATCCGGCCACGTACTCTAGTTCATATCTATACTCTTGCAATCTTGATGCAAACCTTGCCAACTTAACTGAAACTTTATCCGCAGCTCCCGGTCTCAGCTCCCCGACTAACAGCTTATGATTAGTCCACGTGTAACTGCAACAAATGATGGACGGAATGCTGAATGATTCAAACATTTTCCCCCAGTCAAGAGATCTGGGTTAAATCCATCATTCTTTGCCCACTGCCCCATCCCAGTTTGGACCTAGCCATATGCAAATCAGTCTTGACCCTGTGCCTCATGGGAACAGTCCAGATCGAACTGCCAAGCCAGGTCCTCCCTGGACCAGAAACAAGCATCCTGGGACCGGTTTCGGGGCATGTCACTGTTCATCAGCCAGGCTAGCTTGAATCCAGTGGTGAGCAAATTAATAATGGATTTAACCCAGATCCTTGTGACTGGGGGTGAATGTTTGCATTGTCCAGCATTCCGTCCATCAATTGTTTCTTTTGCATATGTCACCCTAAGTGGGAAGGGTATGTCCAGATGTGTGTCCCGTGCTCACTATTCCACTGGATTCAAGCTAGCCTGGCTGATGAAGGGTGATGCGCTGAAACCGGTCCCAGGATGCTTATTTCTGGTCCAGGGAGGACCTGGCTTGGCAGTTCGGGCTGGACTGTTCCCACAAGGAACAGGGTCAAGACTGATTTGCATATGCCTGGGTCCAAACTGGGGTGGTGTGGAGAGCAAAAGAATGATGGATTTAACCCAGATCCTTTTGACTGGGGGTGAATGTTTGCATTGTCCAGCATTCCGTCCATCAATTGTTTCTTTTGCATATGTCGCCCTACGTGGGAAGGGTATGCCCAGATGTGGGTCCCGTGCTCACTACACCTCTGGATTCAAGCTAGCCTGGCTGATGAAGGGTAATGCCCTGAAACCGGTCCCAGGATGCTTTTTCCTGGTCCGAGTAGGACCTGGCTTGGCAGTTTGGGCTGGACTGTTCCCACAAGGCAAAGGGTCAAGACTGATTTGCATATGGCTGGGTCCAAACTGGTGTGGTGTGGTGAGCAAAAGACGGATAGATGTAACCCAGATCCTTGTGACTGGGGTTGAATGTTTGCATTGTCCAGCTTTCCGTCCATCAATTGTTTATTTTGCATATGATTAGTCCACAACATAAAATGCAGACCCCATAGTAATCAACACCCTATGCAGCTGCCAAGGCCTCTCTTTCAATTACTGCATAGTTCCATTCAGTTAGAGTAAGGGACCCTTATGCAAAATACACAGGCGTGTTCACTTGGTCCGTTATCTGGGATAAAACCGCCCCAATTGAGTGAGCACTGGCATCAACTGTCAAAATGCTTTTATTATTTGGTTTAAATTGAGGTAAAAATGTCTGCATTGGCTATCTGATTTTTTATTTTCACAAATGCATGCTCATGCCTCTCTTGCCATCTATTCCCTTTTCTCAACAGCTCTCTCGAAACCTCTTTTCCCCCCGTAAAAGTATCCCCAAATGTGGCATAATATTCTATTAACTCCATGAATAAATGCAATTGAGGTTTTCCCTTTAGGGGTTAGCAGCTAATTGTATGGACTTCACTAAGTCATGTTGAGCTTATAATTGATGCCATAGAAAAGGGCTTTGGTGTACCACAACCTAAATGTGATGTGGACCTTGGTGAAGATGTAACACCTATCAGGAGGGATTTAAAAAGGGAAATGTCAAACTAGGCCACATATGTCAAAGTAGGAGAATGTCAAACAGGGATTTGTGAAGTGACTGAGTGAGATCTGTGTCCACAATGATGAACAGGTCTTAGTGAAGTTTGAAAGGTAAGATGTTTTGGGCCTAGTTAGGTGGCAAACTGGGGTAGGTACATGTCACAGAATATCATAACTACTACAGTGTGGACCACAGCTTCAGCCATAGCCCTCAGATACAGGCAGCCATGTTGCTCAATTGCAAATGGTGACTCACATTGGGGGTGCTGGTGTCACATGAGATTCAAATGCTTGTCTGTGTCCCATCAGTGTGTGACAGAAAGTTGAGTTCTTGGGTCCACTAGAGGAGTGGCAGAGAAGTCATGTACAGGTACAAGTGAGTGGGGCTGAGTTGAGCAATGTGTGATACCCTGCAGAAAAACAAATGTGGCAATTATAAAAAGGTGTGAATGTCAGTGGTAGCAACCTTCTTCGTTTGACTGGGCCTATCCCTTCAGAGTTTGTACACAGTGTCTACGGTACAGAACTATGGAGACAACTGTGTGTGTACTAAAGTCAGATGCGTTCACACATTAAGGAAAGCCATGGTAAGTACATGGCCGTACACTTACCTGCAGTGTAAGAAGGTTGCTAGCTATGTAGAGTTGTGTGGATTCATCTCAAATATGAGCCCTTGGCCACATGAATGCACAATGTGCATGCAAAACAGCACAACAAGGAAGACTTGATTGGTGCACTGTGGGAAAGGCAGAATGCAGGGTCAACAATAGCACATGACAAAAGTCACATCACTTACCCAGGGGCTGTGGGTTTAGTAGTGTACACAGGCAATACAGACACTCTGGTGGCTTGGTGCAATGTGCACAGTAGTGGTATCAATAAGTGAAACTCCATTCAGTATAGCCAGCATAAAAAAGAAAGACTATCATTAAGCCAGATGTGGATCTTACCTCAACTTGCCCTCCCTGGCAGGGCAAACTGGCAAGCTGTGTAACTCTGTTGCAATGTGTGGTATGACACAAAATAACACCCTTGTCATACAGTGGTGTTGCAAACAATGGAGAGATAATGCCATCAGAAAGGTAACTATAGTGAATCTTGGTCAAAATTCCTACGAGTAACAAATGTCATACTCATCAATGTTGAACTGAAAGTGAATGAGAATAACATCTGTATGTTAAGCAAAGTAACTTATTTTAACATCTAGCATAGATCACCATTAACATATTCCAATTTACAGAGGGAGAAATAACATCTGCTGACCAGCATCCTATTCAGGATGACCAAACAGTTGGTGATTACATCCTGCCCCTCCATGGACAAATACACATTTTCAGCAGCTTCTAGACTCCATTGGAACACCTTCTCCCATCACAGCAAGGGATGACAGCATTGTGGGGACTACAGAAGAACTGCCCACCACAGAACACGCCTTATCTGCCAGCCAAAGCCCAAGCTTGGATTCCAAGGACCCCCAAGTTGTCTTCCAATGGCGAGTGTTAGGAGTCCAGCAGCAGCTTGTAGATGAGATGCGGGCAGGGATGGAAACCATTGTGGGAACCCTAAAGGGAGTCCGTAGATTCCTCAGTTCCAATAAGGACACCTCTGAGGCTATCATAGGCAACTACCCTTCGCTCCATAGAATGGAACAATCCTTGGCTTACATTGCTGGTGTCATGAGGCAGAGGTAACAACAACAGCCCTGCCAATGTGCTGCCAGTGAGGTTGCCACCCAACTGGGGGCCATCCGTACCATTCTCCAATCTATGGAGCAGAAGCAGGACTCCTACATTGCTACTATGGGTGCCCTCCACAGCAACATTGTTGCCTTGCTGACAAGGCCATTGTCAGTGCTGTGCTGCCCTCCTTGCTGGCACAGACAAATGCTGCCTGGGACAGGGGAGCCATATCTTGAGCCCCTGATATGTGTGGGCACCTCAGATGCCTCCTGCACAAACACAATGACCACCCTGAGGGGAGGCACAACACACATCAGAGGAGGAAGATGTGAACTTCATCAATTTCCACCGATGATCTACCCTGTAACATTTGTATGTGCCTCTTAACCAGTTTCCCATTGGACCTGTGCTAATTAGCATGCCAACACCCTTGTAACCTGATACTGTCTCCAGTTTTGTATGCCCACCTGTAAATCTGATCCATTTGTGGACTGTCGATGAGGCCCACCTTTCCTAATGGCAATTTGGACCTTCTCCTCACTGGAATACGCCTCTCCTCGACATGTCACATGACATGTATCCCCATTGATACTAACCCAAAAAAGAAACGGTTCAATTACTGTACCCTGAGGTTCAGGTCGCACCTCTCCTGACAGATCTCTCACCTGCCCTCCTAAATATTGAATGAAAAAGCAAGCTGTTTAGCTAGCGTGGTGTGCACCTTGCTACCCCCACCGTTTCACGGGGGTGATCAACTTGATCCAAAACTTTTAGGCCCACTGCAGGTCGCACCACTCTAATAAGTCCAAACAAAAGTGTCCATCCAGTGATGTATATATTTTCAAATCTTCCTCTTTATTCTTCTTTACAGTTTGATAGTTCATAAGCAGCCAACGCGTTTCGTTCTTTGAAAAAGAACTTCGTCAGGGCAATGTTTTCTTGACTTTTGAACAGCGTTAATTATACACTGTGCGAAGCACAGCCATTTGTTTTTCTGGACATTCCATATTGTTGGGTATTATAATCCTTCAATATTGAACGTGTTTCGTTCTTTGAAAAAGAACTTCATCAGGGCTGTAAAAACATTTAAAATACATATGTAATACACATGTAATACAAAAGTGATACAAATTGTACAGCTAACTTGATACATTATATTATAAGTAAATCACAAAGACCATTCGACAGAAGTTACGATTAGCACCATACTGAAAACTTTGTATGTCCAATGATTATACTTAACAATTTATATAAACATTGAATTAATAAACAAATTGTATTTTATATCAATATTCCTGATAGGGCAAGTCATATAGAAAACACTATAATTTATGTTGTCAATACATCATTGAAAATGCACTCATTAAAGGTGCATCCTCCATTAACTCAACATGGCTTCTACTGAATGTATACATCCGATATCATTTATAGAACATTGGTTTGGTCTAATCAATAGTTGTGCTCTGTTCAAATATGCAGTTCAAAAAAGATTAGATGCACCTACCAATGTTTTCTTGACTTTTGAACAGCGTTAATTATACACTGTGCGAAGCACAGCCATTTGTTTTTCTGGACATTCCATATTGTTGGGTATTATAATCCTTCAATATTGCATTCTTCTAGAATCAGGCGTATATGAGTCACAAGTCTAATTCCCATTGATTGTTTAACCCCTTCAGTGCCCATGACGAGCTGGACTCGTCATGGGCCGCGGTGGCGCTGTGCCCATGACGAGTCCAGCTCGTCATAGACCCCGCCCGCTAATACAACGGCCGGCACAGGGCGGGGAAAGGGGCGGGCACTGAAGGGGTTAAGGGCTAGTGTGCCTGTAATGTAATAACACCATATAGATAATAACCAATGTTGTGTCCTCCAATATTTTACCAAACACTTAATATTACCTTGCTGTGCATATCAGATGAAAAAGCCTCAATTTAACAAGCCCTCCACATTTTATAACTAGAGCGTACAACGTCCCTATATAAGAAAGACTCTATTTTAAACAATGCATCACCATATTTGAAAGCGTTTGTTAAGCCTCTCTCTCCTCCAATATAATATAACGAATTTGCAGATCAGCCAACAGTTCAATTATATTTCACACACAAACGCGCGAAGAACTTTCAGTTTTATTGTATTCGGAAAGCCACGTGTGTCTCATAACCTTAAGTTTGTTTGTAATTAGCTAGGGCCAGTATCTAAACGCCAACTATTGAAAAATACGCACAATAGAAATACAAAGCAACGGAAATTTCATGCTTTATAACTAAAAATTTACACCGTCCCTACACAACAGAAGCTCAGATTTAAGCATATGACGTTGTTTTGAGATGCATTTGTTGAACCTCTCTCACCTCAAGAGCCATGTACGCTGCCGGTCGACTAGATGTTCCTGTCGGGTCTCCAACAAAAACGCGCGAACATCTTTCCGTTTTTTATGTTCAAAACCACGGAAGTCACATGACCTTACATGTGTTAGCAGTTTGCTAGGGGCAGTCTCTAAATACCGGATACTAGAAAAAACGTTCAGTAAAAGCCATGCTCGAGAAGAATACCGCTATTTTAACATTCATTATTATGCCACGCTCACATCCAAAATACCATATTTCACCTATCCTGTAAGGTTACAAAATTGCATCCCGAAGTCTCACGGGCATCTTTTTAGTTTTATAATCATTAAGCCACGTGAATCACATGCCTTTATTTATGTTAACAGTTTACTAGGGACAATCTCACAAATGCCAGGTGCCGAAATCCACGTGCCTATCGCATTTTGAATAACAGTTCTTTATAAACAATATAAATGTAGAAACTCTTTGTAATTGATTCCAGAGGCCCTACACCCAAGCCCCTAAAGCACTTGCCTCCTGGTATTTGTGAGATACGACCAGCCAGCAGCCAATGATCAAATACTGTTATATTCACAATATCTAGATATCATAATAATTGTATCCAGGTTTCATATCTGATGTTCCTGGCCTTGCGGGAAAATTCCAAACTTAAGGGGGACTCCCACCTCAAATACCTTATTACCACAATATCTTCCAGCTTGTTATTTCCATGGGGGCCCAGATTGTTTTCATAAGAAATAGTATAGTTCCTAATCTTGCAAGGAAACTCCAAACCTACGGGGGACTCCCACAACAGAATAATATATTACCACAATATCATAAATTCCAGAGGCCCTACACATAAGCCCCTAAAACGCTTGCCTCCTGGTATTTGTAAGATACGACCAGCCAGCAGCCAATGATCAAATACTGTTATATTCACAATATCTAGATATCATAATAATTGTATCCAGGTTTCATATTTGATGTTCCTGTTCTTGCGGGAAGATTCCAAACTTAAGGGGGAACTCCCACCTCAAAAACCTTATTACCACAATATCTTCCAGCTTGTTATTTCCATGGGGTCCCAGATTGTTTTCATAAGAAATAGTATAGTTCCTAATCTTGCAAGGAAACTCCAAACCTACGGAGGACTCCCACAACAGAATAATATATTACCACAATATCATCCTGCTTATTAATTCAATAGGGTCCCGGATTGCTTTTATAAGAAATAGTGTAATTCATCATCACTATTGTGTCCCTTGTCAGTGCTCCGCAATCTACAGATCCAACCCGCTTCATTACGTCTTAGTGCAGTCTCTCTGTCACCCCCATATACTATACTAACTATACTAACTATACTATTTCTTATGAAAACAATCTGGGACCCCATGGAAATAACAAGCTGGAAGATATTGTGGTAATAAGGTTTTTGAGGTGGGAGTTCCCCCTTAAGTTTGGAATCTTCCCGCAAGACCAGGAACATCAGATATGAAACCTTGATACAATTATTATGATATCTAGATATTGTGAATATAACAGTATTTGATCATTGGCTGCTGGCTGGTCGTATCTCACAAATACCAGGAGGCAAGTGCTTTTAGGGGCTTGGGTGTAGGGCCTCTGGAATTTATTACAAAGAGTTTCTACATTTATATTGTTTATAAAGAACTGTTATTCAAAATGCGATAGGCACGTGGATTTCGGCACCTGGCATTTGTGAGATTGTCCCTAGTAAACTGTTAACATAAATAAAGGCATGTGATTCATGTGGCTTAATGATTATAAAACTAAAAAGATGCCCGTGAGACTTCGGGATGCACTTTTGTAACCTTACAGGATAGGTGAAATATGGTATTTTGGATGTGAGCGTGGCATAATAATGTATGTTAAAATAGCGGTATTCTTCTCGAGCATGGCTTTTACTGAACGTTTTTTCTAGTATCCGGTATTTAGAGACTGCCCCTATCAAATTGCCAACACACGTAAGGTCATGTGACTTACGTGGTTTTGAACATAAAAAACGGAAAGATGTTCGCGCATTTTTGTTGGAGACCCGACAGGAACATCTAGTCGACCGGCAGCGTACATGGCTCTTAAGGTGAGAAAGGTTCAACAAATGCATCTCAAAACAACGTCATATGCTTAAATCTGAGCTTCTGTTGTGTAGGGACGGTGTAAATTTTTAGTTATAAAGCATGAAGTTTCCGTTGCTTTGTATTTCTATTGTGCGTATTTTTCAATAGTTGGCGTTTAGATACTGGCCCTAGCTAATTACAAACAAACTTAAGGTTATGAGACACACGTGGCTTTCCGAATACAATAAAACGGAAAGTTCTTTGCGCGTTTGTGTGTGAAATATAATTGAACTGTTGGCTGATCGGCAAATTCGTTATATTGGAGGAGAGAGAGGCTTAACAAACGCTTTCAAATATGGTGATGCATTGTTTAAAATAGAGTCTTTCTTATATAGGGACGTTGTACGCTCTAGTTATAAAATGTGGAGGGCTTGTTAAATTGAGGCTTTTTCATCTGATATGCACAGCAAGGTAATATTAAGTGTTTGGTAAAATATTGGAGGACACAACATTGGTTATTATCTATATGGTGTTATTACATTACAGGCACACTAGCCCTTAAACAATCGATGGGAATTAGACTTGTGACTCATATACGCCTGATTCTAGAAGAATGCAATATTGAAGGATTATAATACCCAACAATATGGAATGTCCAGAAAAACAAATGGCTGTGCTTCGCACAGTGTATAGTTAACGCTGTTCAAAAGTCAAGAAAACATTGGTAGGTGCATCTAATCTTTTTTTAACTGCATATTTGAACAGAGCACAACTATTGATTAGACCAAACCAATGTTCTATAAATGATATCGGATGTATACATTCAGTAGAAGCCATGTTGAGTTAATGGAGGATGCACCTTTAATGAGTGCATTTTCAATGATGTATTGACAACATATATTATAGTGTTTTCTATATGACTTGCCCTATCAGGAATATAGATATAAAATACAATTTGTTTATTAATTCAATGTTTATATAAACTGTTAAGTATAATCATTGGACATGCAAAGTTTTCAGTATGGTGCTAATCGTAACTTCTGTCGAATGGTCTTTGTGATTTACTTATAATATAATGTATCAAGTTAGCTGTACAATTTGTATCACTTTTGTATTACATATGTATTACATATGTATTTTAAATGTTTTTACAGCCCTGATGAAGTTCTTTTTCAAAGAACGAAACGCGTTCAATATTGAAGGATTATAATACCCAACAATATGGAATGTCCAGAAAAACAAATGGCTGTGCTTCGCACAGTGTATAATGAACGCTGTTCAAAAGTCAAGAAAACATTGCCCTTACGAAGTTCTTTTTCAAAGAACGAAACGCGTTGGCTGCTTATGAACTATCAAACTGTAAAGAAGAATAAAGAGGAAGATTTGAAAATATATACATCACTGGATGGACACTTTTGTTTGGACTTATTAGAGTGGTGCGACCTGCAGTGGGCCTAAAAATGTATCCCCATTGACTGTGTCTGGACATCCTTTGGCCCTCAAACAATATTTGAGTTGTTGCTGCAAGAACTGCTACTGTGAATTATTCTATCAACAAACCTGTAAATAAATGCACTACCTTGAACCTGCATTTTGTATGTCTGTTGCAGATTGGACTAACTAGACCATGGTGGATGTGCAGACCCAAAAGGAACTTCATACCATCTCAAGGAAATTGCACTACAGTCCCTATCACATTCTCTTTTTGGACAAGGTCAAGCATCATGGACCTCCCCTGACATGGCATTATGTTGCAAATCCCTTTGAACTATTGAACAAGATGGCGTGACAATAAGCATCGGTACCTTGAGTGCCACACAGTGAAATAGGCCAACTAATTACAGAATTGCAGAACTGCACAAATTGGGTCCTGTGAGAAAGGTGAGTCACTAACACATGCTCACACAGCCACAGATATGTAGCTCATTTATCATGGCAATGTCATCATGCACATAGATTAGCTTCAATGCTTCAACTGAAGACAGCCTATGAGTACTATCATAATGCATGCACTGACAATATGCAGAAATTATTGACCAGACTCCTCTGTATAGCATCATATTTATGGCACTCAAAGATGTAGAAGCGCAGTGCTACACCTTTAATGTCATTACACAAGAACTGCAACTACTAAGTATTTGGGGTTCCGTGTCAAATGATAAATGGCTTAGTAAGTCACACTGGGATATGTCGGGACATTGTATCCCTTTGGCCCTTAGACCCCTCACATGCATTGAGTGTGAGTGTAACCGCACATGACATAAATTGTACCATATACACATATAACAATATAGCGAAGCCAGAGCACAGACCTAGGAACCAAGCTACACATCCTTAGGATTGCCTGTTCTAATTTGGCAAGTAGTTGCACAATTTCAAATACATGAAGTCCCCCACTTGCCAATTACTCAATGCTTCTGATGATTGATGTTTTCAGGTAGATGGGGGCCACTTTAGTGGATACTAACCAGCAAACAAAAATGATGTACTGGTACAATGGGTCAAGGGTGAGTGCGTAAGTGGCAGGCACCAGTGTGTGTCCCAAAACACCATGAATGGGTACTAATGGGTGACAGACCCATCCCTACTATACATGTAGCATCTCTTACACACACAATGCTAGAGTAGGTGGCTAAATGTGTAGGCCTGTGCATCTATTCACATGAAGACGTCCAATGACAATGCCTAAATAATGGTGAACAGTCCTTAAGTGACTCAATTGTGAGGTAAACTGACTTGTCCATAGACCTCTCACTAAGTAACACATGTCCAATAAATATGCAGGTAAGTGCTACCTCATTTACTCAACTCAACTTGCTCCATCCTTGCAAATCCTAATTTAAAAAGGATGACAAAGTTGTGAAAATAGAATAAAATTTATATATCAGAAAAATATCATCTAACTACATCTATCCAACCTAAACTATACCTGACAACACATTACCCTATATTATCTATTTACAACTACCTACACCTACCTAGCCTTTCCAAACTTACCTAAACTGTATGCCTACAGTGTCCTAACTTATCCTAAACTATATTAACTATTAGACACAGAGGACAGTTAAAAAATCTTTCCCCCACACCCGTTAATACACATACATCAGCACAACACAAAAGAACAAGCATTTGCAATGCAACAGGTCTTGCATTTACACAAGTTTGAGCAATTGGCATTGTAAATGACAATGCCTTTTATTTATGTTTTGGTTTTTGAAACATAAATAAAACATTGTCAGTTACAATGCCAATAGCTTAAACTCGCGTTATTGCGAGACCTATAGCATTGCAAATGCTTGTTTAAAATGTTTTTATTGCAGTTTTACATATTACAGTCATATGCAACTGTTTCATGACACATATTTGTACTCAAGAGTGACAACAGAAGTTATCGTGTATTGAGCTGAAGAGTCAATGAACACATGACGAAAAATAATAACTGTCAAGTTATAGGACCTCTGCCAGACTCTTCCCCCACCGCGCCCACTAGGATTAGGTAGTGTCCAACCACCAGCTTGCTGCTACGAGCCTATGTCTGTCACCCCGGAGTTTCCTCCTCAGTGTCATTTCGAGATTCCCTTCATCTGGAATTACCCCATCTGTTCCTCTCGGGTGTCCATATGCTTATACGCCCACCCACAACTAGGATACAAAGAGCCCCTCCCCGCAAGGCTCCAAATATATCTAGTTCCTTGAGAGCTGTTGTCAACCTCGCAACTATCTTTATACAGTTCTCAATGCAAGTGCCCCCCCCCCCCCACACAGGCAAGCGACCAGTGTAAAAGGGGCACAATGGGGAAAACAAAAAAAAAAACAGTCCCTGGTGCTGCTTTTTGCAATGCTTAGCGTTCAGTTGCAGGGACCGGTCTAATATAAAGCAACATGTATTCATTTATGCGTTTTTATAAAGCGTGCCATTTACCCCGAGGTGCCCGAGCGCTTTACGAACAACATTCTCCAGTGGGCCGATTCCACACGCACTACTGTAGGAGATGTATTCAGAACTGGAGCAGAAGGGGTAAAAGTAATGTCTGCAAGAAAATACCACTGTACCAACAAGCCCTCTGTTCCAGCAGGCCCACACACTGGGAAAGGCGTAATGAGTATGTGTTAGCTTTTATCCCTGCTTCACCACTCACCCCAACAAACCCTGTGAGTCACGACAAATAATGTTGCCCTCCAATCCCTTAAAATGAAAAAAATAAAAAAATTCACTAGAAGAGAGATTTTCCCATGTTGGTTTAGATTTCACCTGCTGTTCTTTGTACAGCACCTTGATTTTGAGACCTGATATTACCATAACCATTGCCTGCAGCTAACTGTACTGATGTGATTTCTTGTACTGATGCACCTTCCTACAATGTACTCATGTTTTATGGTAACGGTAATTGTTTTTATGTTTGTTGATAAAACTATGCAAAATAAAATATAATTTTTTAAAAGGTAACAAAAAACTGTAAACACAAATACATAAAGTCACTATGCAAAATAAAATAATTTTTAAAAAAAGTAACAAAAAACTGTGAACACAAATACATGAAGTCTCACACGCCTTGCAAGACACTCATACAGCGTGACTTAACAAAACAGGTTCGATTTGAAAATGTGGGCTACTTTTTTCAGCTATGTGGTTCACTAACTGCTGCTCAGTCCTATTTTTTGTCCCAGTCTGACCCTGCTGTACACCATTCCTCATCGCAATGGTACTCATTTTATCAACCTCAGATATGTGAAGGACAGAGTCCATTCCACTGGAACCGTAACCAGTGAAAAACAGGCTACAAGCAAGACTTTGTAGCAGATGCATTAACCAGCTAAGCTGCCTTGTCATCCATTGAAGTATGATGGTGTTGTTTTACACAGTTTTGTGTTCAGTAAGCCTGTTTTCAGAATATGCATTCCACGTGGTGCTTGCTGCCAGGGTTGTGTATGTTTGTAACCCATTAGTAGATTATGCTACCTCAATGGCATTCTGTTAATCGACCTCGAAAGGATGAAGCACTGATCTGGACCTGTGATGTGCAGATATATGAGGCGAACGCAAATGCACTGACCAACCCTACCCCACTACTGGCAGCCATGGCAGACTAGTCAGGCACAACACGGAGCAGTGTTGTGAATTAGCTTCCAAGCACAGAAGAGGCACCACCAGGCCAACTGGGCTCTCCACCACTGCAGTGCCAGCCGGGGTAAATCCATGACCGCACCCTGATGCAGAGCCCAGTGAGCAGAGCTGCTCCTGGGTCACAGCCGAGAGCCCACGGCTAGAGGTCCATACCCTGACCAGCGGAGACTATAAACAGTTTTCCTCGCACACAGAGTGAAGCGCCGAGAGGGCTCTCCTGTGGGTCTTATCTGTAAGACATCCCAGCAAAGATGGGCCGGCGTGGACGAGGGGAGAGTGAGCAGCCGACAAGCGCGTGCATCTGTAAGGTGTTTTGGATGGGGCCGAGTCAATCACGTGCCCGACAGACTGGATGTTCAGGAAGCAATTAGAAGAGGTAGTGAGTTCAGCACAGCAGGCAGGGAGAGAAGGCTCAACATGCAGTGCGTAGAAGCTCATCAGATAGTGAGTGGCCATTTAGAATGCAGTGAGTAGGCGATCAGGCAGTGAGTTGGAGCTAAAGAAGCAGCGAGCTCACGCTTATCAGGCAGAGAGAGTAGTGCGTGGATGCTTAGGAGGCAGAGTGGCCGTTCAGCAAGCAGCACTGAGGTGGGCAGTCAGCAGGCAGGGAGAAGGACCATACACAGGCAAGAAACTCAGCAGTCAGTGAGTGGACACTATTCCATGTTTACAAAATACAAATCACTCTCTGGAAGCTTTACTAGAGTAATAACAATCCATTTTTAAATATTCAATCAACCAATCTGGGAAAGAGTAACCGCAAGCTCCACCATTTCCGCCAAGAATGAAAAACACGATGGCGTTGTAAAGATTCGCTAAGTGACAGTAGACGAGCTTTGGGTAAACGCGTCCCAACAGAAAGCCGCACACCACGTGATGACCAGATGGACCAACTGCAAGGCAATGCATGGGAAAGCGACGGGGCGGGTGTCCAATCACAACAAGACCTGTACCAGATTTCAGCCAGGAGACACTCACGTATCCTTGGTCCATCTTCTTTTAATTTTCCCGCGGCCTCACAAATTCCAAATGCCCAGGAAGCAGCAGTCTCTGCTACGCACACGCGCTGCATGTAGCACTACCGCTGGCTCGTCAGCGAACTTTGAGACAACTTACACGCACAATGGGAAAGGACAACGGGAAGGGGGCGGGGGATGGAGAACACGGCCAACGGGAGGGGGGCGGGAACAAAGGGAACGGGACCACGAAGAACGGGAAGGGGTGGGGGGATAACGTGCATTTCCATTGCTAGGACACACCAAGATGCAAAATGGTGTTGGGCTGTCCACAGTCTCTACGGACTACAGACACGCACATGCTTTTGTTTGCTATGGACACATGGCAAGAGCAGCCATGTTTGTCCATGCAGACGCGAGCACACAAGCCCTCCGCTGAATTGATTCCAAAAGGTGCTCTCCATGCGAGAGCAGCGCATGCGCTGCTTTCACCAGGCGAGACCTAAAAACACATCCTAAACATACATTACCTTAACACATACATCTAAACACATTTATATTTTTTGTATTTTCAATTTTTAAATTATTTTACCTAAAAAGTACTACCTATTAATTTAATAAACTTACTTATACTACCCTATACTAGACTTGTGCTAACACCTATTCTAACCTATGCTAAAAATACTATACAATACAAACAACTGAGGAAAGAGAAAAGCCAGAGGAAGAGTCACATTTGGGCACAGCTGGAAGAACTAAAAGCACTGTTACTGGCACTGGCACTAATAAATACGGATCGAGAATTCCCCACACTGATCGTGTACGATTCTTTTTATTGCGTCCACTCATACAATGAATATCTCAACTACTGGGGTCAGAATGGGTTTAAAGACTCATAAGGTGGCACATGCTATGGGAACAGGTAGCTGTGTTGAAAAATGAACTACCAAGAGCTCACGTGATACACACACTGAATCATCAACGTGATGGCGTTCACATTGAAGGGAATTCATTGGCTGATAAAGCTGAGAAAGGGGCATTACGTATTGCTGCACTAGCTGCAATCACTCGTTCAAAAACAAGAATAGACGGAGAGATAATGGTAGCTGTCATTGCATCATGCAAAAAAAGCACAGCCTTACCGAAAGGCTTTCCACTCAAGTACTCCTACAAGTTAGATGCAAATAACATTCCATATACTCAAATTCCAGGAGTGGGGGATAGAGTAATAACAAACAAGGATCGCAGATTGGGTTTAATTCTAGCTGCACACAAGGGTCTAGGTTCTGCACACGCAGGGATTACCGCAATGGTTTCATTATTGAAACAACGCTATTGGTGACCTGGGTTAACTAAACAAACAAAGAATTTTATCCTAAATTGCGACATCTGCCAGCAGATAAATGCTTCCACCGTAGAATGTCCAGCGCAGACACCATTACTAATATCATACAGACTACAATCAGATGGGGCTTACAAGTATATCTTGGTGGCAGTGGATTAATGCTCTAGCTTCCTATTGGTATGGCCTCAGCGCTTGGATGATGATCGAACTGGTATAAAAGATTTGCAAGTCATCGCAGGGACAAACGCAGTTGGCACATTATATTCTGACCGTGGCCCCGCGTTTAGCTCTAGAGCTTACGAGGAGGCCATGGGAGGTTTGGGCTTTGCATTGCGGTACTCCTCTCTGTACCATCCCGAGGGAAATTCGGTTATGGAGAGGAAAAACCGGGACTTAAAGCAATCTTTAACAGCAAGGGTATTAAGTTGAAGTGGTAGTTGGGTCAATCACTTATACGGGGTCCAGCGAGCCCTTAATAATATGCCAAGAAGTTCCCTAGGAGGTGTCACTCCTTACGAGGTCCTATTTGGGACGAGAATGTGGGTACCTGATCTCGATTGTGAAAGCACAGTGGCGGATGAAAAACCATTGACATCAATAATCGTTTGGCTGTTTTACAGAATTAATCCCAGGCACTACTAAGCAACGTGCAAGTAAAACGCACCGCCACTGGCGAAGTCAAATTAGTCACAGCAAGACCTGCCTGGATCCCAAAGGTTGGGGATCTGGTCAGAGAAAAGATTTTGGACAAAAATTAATTTGGGCCATCAGACAGACAACCGGTCCCTGTCTTGGCTGTTGAAGGTACAAGAACAATACTTCTTCCGCCTCTTGCCGGCAAAAAAGAAAAGAGATTTGACTCCATTGATCGGATCAATCCACACAATATGGCCGATACTGAATAGGAGGCCGTGTGGGTTCCTGAATAACCAACACTCTCCTCTCGCTACCATACAGGAAGTTCAGACGGAAAGACTCATAACATTAAAAGAGTCACCAATTCCAAGTAATGGAATTTCCAACAATGAAATGGAACTCGTTCGATTTCTACACTTTTCTGAAAAAGACTTATCTAGTATCACCATGGCTCCAGCTCTGGATAATAACTGGAATATTGTTCTTTCTGTTCTGGATTGGCCTAGTGACTGTTTTCTGCATGAATGGAAAATATCTCCCAGAATACTCTGCAGTCTTGAAAACTCATACATCATCTCATTGTGAACAAAGAGACATGTCCTTCATAAACATTACGGTTACTCTAATTCCTGATGGTATAGTTTGGGATAAGGTTGGTTATGATGTATTTGGCCCCACTGAACCTTTGAAAATTCCATATTTATTTCAAATTTCTCTAATTGATATCATTATCTCCAGTACATTTTCTGATGATTGGGATTTTGACCGGTACAAAAGGGGGTGGTGATGGACAGAGCATCCGAACCAATCAAAACAAGGGTCAGACTGATTTGCATATGGCCATGTCTGAACTGGCGTGGCAGAGTGGGCAAAAGAACGGTGATGGATCAAACCCAGATCAGTTGACTGGGTGTGAGTGTTTGATTGGTTTTGATGCTCCGTCCATCACCACCCCCTTTTGTACCGCTTTGTTCGCCCCGAGTTGGCAGGGTATGCTCAGACGTTGAGTTCCTTGCTCACTTTGCCACTGGATTCAAGCAAGCCTGGCTGAAGACGGCTGAAATGCCGGAAACCGGTCCTAGGAAGCTTGTTTCCGGTCCAGGGAAGGCATGGCTTGGCAGTTCGGGCTGGACTGTTCCCATGAGGCACAGGGTCAGACTGATTTGCATATGGCCATGTCTGAACTGAGGTGGCAGAGTGGGCTAAAGAACGGTGATGGATCAAACCCAGATCTGTTGACTGGGTGTGAGTGTTTGATTGGTTCTGATGCTCCGTCCATCACCACCCCCTTTCTTACCGCTTTGTTCGCCACAAGTTGGCAGGGTATGCTCAGACGTTGAGTCCCTTGCTCACTTTGCTTCTGGATTCAAGCAAGCCTGGCTGAAGATGGCTGAAATGCCAGAAACCGGTCCAAGGAAGCTTGTTTCCGGTCCAGGGAAGGCATGGCTTGGCAGTTCGGGTTGGACTGTTCCCATGAGGCACAGGGTCAGACTGATTTGCATATGGCCATGTCTGAACCGGGGTGGTAGAGTGGGCTAAAGAACGGTGATGGGTCAAACCCAGATCTGTTGACTGGGTGTGAGTGTTTGATTGGGTCTGATGGTCCGTCCATCACCACCCCCTTTTGTACCGCTTTGTTTGCCACAAGTTGGCAGGGTATGCTCAGACGCTGAGTCCCTTGCTCACTTTGCCACTGGATTCAAGCAAGCCTGGCTGAAGACGGCTGAAATGCCAGAAACCGGTCCTAGGAAGCTTGTTTCCGGTCAAGGGAAGGCATGGCTTGGCACTTCGGGCTGGACTGTTCCAATGAGGCAAAGGGTCAGACTGATTTGCATATGGCCATGTCTGAACTGGGTTGGCAGAGTGGGCTAAAGAACGGTGATGGATCAAACCCAGATCTGTTGACTGGGTGTGAGTGTTTGATTGGTTCTGATGCTCCGTCCATGCCCACCCCCTTTTGTACCGCTTTGTTCACCACAAGTTGGCAGGGTATGCTCAGACGTTGAGTCCCTTGCTCACTTTGCCACTGGATTCAAGCAAGCCTGGCTGAAGACGGCTGAAATGCCAGAAACCAGTCCTAGGAAGCTTGTTTCCGGTCCAGGGAAGGCATGGCTTGGCAGTTCGGGCTGGACTGTTGCCATGAGGCACAGGGTCAGACTGATTTGCATATGGCCATGTCTGAACTGGGGTGACAGAGTGGGCTAAAGAACGGTGATGGATCAAACCCAGATCTGTTGACTGGGTGTGAGTGTTTGATTGGTTTTGATGCTCCGTCCATCACCACCCCCTTTTGTACCGCTTTGTTTGCCACAAGTTGGCAGTGTATGCTCAGACGTTGAGTCCCTTGCTCACTTTGCTTCTGGATTCAAGCAAGCCTGGCTGAAGACGGCTGAAATTCCAGAAACTGGTCCTAGGAAGCTTGTTTCCGGTCCAGGGAAGGCATGGCTTGGCAGTTCGGGCTGGACTGTTCCCATGAGGCACAGGGTCAGACTGATTTGCCTATGGCCATGTCTGAACTGGGGTGGCAGAGTGGGCTAAAGAACGGTGATGGATCAAACCCAGATCTGTTGACTGGGTGTGAGTGTTTGATTGGTTCTGATGCTCTGTCCATCACCACCACCTTTTGTACCGCTTTGTTCGCCACAAGTTGGCAGGGTATGCTCAGACGTTGAGTCCCTTGCTCACTTTGCCACTGGATTCAAGCAAGCCTGGCTGAATACGGCTGAAATGCCAGAAACCGGTCCTAGGAAGCTTGTTTCCGGTCCAGGGAAGGCATGGCTTGGCAGTATGGGCTGGACCTTTCCCATGAGGCACAGGGTCAGACTGATTTGCATATGGCCATGTCTGAACTGGGTTGGCAGAGTGGGCTAAAGAACGGTGATGGATCAAACCCAGATCTGTTGACTGGGTGTGAGTGTTTGATTGGTTCTGATGCTCCGTCCATCACCACCCCCTTTTGTACCGCTTTGTTCGCCACAAGTTGGCAGGGTATGCTCAGACATTGAGTCCCTTGCTCACTTTGCCACTGGATTCAAGCAAGCCTGGCTGATTACGGCTGAAATACCAGAAACCGGTCCTAGGAAGCTTGTTACCGGTCCAGGGAAGGCATGGCTTGGCAGTTCGGGCTGGACTGTTCCCATGAGGCACAGGGTCAGACTGATTTGCATATGGCCATGTCTGAACAGGGGTGGCAGAGTGGGCTAAAGAACGGTGATGGATCAAACCCAGATCTGTTGACTGGGTGTGAGTGTTTGATTGGGTCTGATGCTCCGTCCATCACCACCCCCTTTTGTACCGCTTTCTTTGCCACAAGTTGGCAGGGTATGCTCAGACGTTGAGTCCCTTGCTCACTTTGCCACCGGATTCAAGCAAGCCTGGCTGAAGACGGCTGAAATGCCAGAAACCGGTCCTAGGAAGCTTGTTTCCGGTCCAGGGAAGGTATGGCTTGGCAGTTCGGGCTGGACTGTTCCAATGAGGCAAAGGGTCAGACTGATTTGCATATGGCCATATCTGAACTGGGTTGGCAGAGTGGGCTAAAGAACGGTGATGGATCAAACCCAGATCTGTTGACTGGTTGTGAGTGTTTGATTGGTTCTGATGCTCCGTCCATCACCACCCCCTTTTGTACCGCTTTGTTCACCACAAGTTGGCAGGGTATGCTCAGACGTTGAGTCCCTTGCTCACTTTGCCACTGGATTCAAGCAAGCCTGGCTGAAGACGGCTGAAATGCCAGAAACCGGTCCTAGGAAGCTTGTTTCCGGTCCAGGGAAGGCATGGCTTGGCAGTTCGGGCTGGACTGTTCCCATGAGGCACAGGGTCAGACTGATTTGCATATGGCCATGTCTGAACTGGGGTGGCAGAGTGGGCTAAAGAACGGTGATGGATTAAACCCAGATCTGTTGACTAAGTGTGAGTGTTTAATTGGTTCTGATGCTCCGTCCATCACCACCCCCTTTTGTACTGCTTTGTTCGCCACAAGTTGGTAGGGTATGCTCAGACGTTGAGTCCCTTGCTCACTTTGCCACTGGATTCAAGCAAGCCTGGCTGAAGACGGCTGAAATGCCAGAAACCCATCCAAGGAAGCTTGTTTCCGGTCCAGGGAAGGCATGGCTTGGCAGTTCGGGCTGGACTGTTCCCATGAGGCACAGGGTCAGACTGATTTGCATATGGCCATGTCTGAACAGGGGTGGCAGAGTGGGCTAAAGAACGGTGATGGATCAAACCCAGATCTGTTGACCAGGTGTGAGTGTTTGAATGGTTCTGATGCTCCGTTCATCACCACCCCCTTTTGTACCGCGATTGGGATTTTGAAACTGTAAATAATATGTTATTTGATTTGGACAAATCCGCTGCATTTTCAAACACTGAAATATTAGAGGACACATTTGACTTTGACACTATGTACTGTTACCAACATTATGGTCATCACTTTTCACACAAATCCTATTTTTCAGGATTTAACACTTCAGACCCGACCTCATTTTACTATAAAGTTGCACCAACAACTGCACGAAAAAATATGCTAACTAGCACCAAACAGATGTATTCTGCATCCTTATTGCACCAACTGTCTGAACAGGGTTTCGACTTATGTAAGGACACAATAAACATTAAATCAGACTGGGGTTCAAAAGGACTGGCAGGTACAGGGAACAGAAGCACTATTTCGCGCTTGCCTTATTCCATAGCAAATCATCTTTTTGAATGACACAGTGCAACAGACTTCCTGTCTTAGACTAGCCAGGAACAAGGATTTGAACACACCTGGTGTTCTCACACCATTTCTATGAATTTTACATCACATGGAGGGAATACAATAGATGACAGAATACAGCATTAGGGAAGTTGTGCCTCGATTGGCTAAAAACCTTGACACTGTCCCAGGGGAAACAGTACCAGTCCTTACTCACAGATGAGGTGGATCTTTTATTAGGTCCCCAAAAGCCATGTCAGAAACATTTCTTATATGCTGTCTATAATGAAATCCGGAAGATCTCTCAACGAGAAGCCGCAGAGAAACTTCATGAAATAGATAGACTTAACCTAGAAAAGGCGTTAGTTGTAGTTGACAATGGTATGACTACATTAACATCCAGGATTTATTCACTGGGCAACAATGTATCTCCTTCTATTGATATACTGGAAAAGGACTTGTCCTTACTCACAGATGAGGTGGATCTAAGGGATTTCTTATTAGGTCCCCAAAAGCCATGTCAGAAACATTTCTTATATGCTGTCTATAATGAAATCTGGAAGATCTCTCAACAAGAAGCCGCAGAGAGACTTCATGAAATAGATAGACTTAACCTAGAAATGGCGTTAGCTGTAGTTGACAATGGTATGACTACATTAACATCCAGGATTTATTTACTGGGCAACAATGTATCTCCTTCTATTGATATACTGGAACAGGACTTGTCCTTACTACAACTGCTTTCTAATATGTTATTAAGCTGGATGCTGCAATCATTGCGAGTAGGTTATGTGCATTGACGAACAACAACAGGCAGACAGATATGAAGTGATGGGTAGGGTATTCATCAAGGAATCTTGGGAATTGCCATACAGATTTCGGTGCAGGAGTGGAGACATGGAAGTGTTTCTTAGTGGTACTAACTGCGAGAATGCTTTAAGCGGATCTCTCATATGCCAGGATATCATGCTTCACGGGGCCTGTAATGGTTCAGTTGCTAACCTATCCTGTCACATTAAAGGGTACCCATATGCCGTGATTAATCCGGTGCTCAAGTTGCTCTCAAATGGGAGTTACTTGATGCTGAATGATCAAGGTTGTTGTGGGATGCTCCCGGGCATTGCATATCTTGTCACTGTAAGCTCCAGGGTTACTTGCTGTATGAAAGTATTGTTTCCACTGACCCACACAGTCATGAAGGCGCTGTTATGGCCTTCATTGAATGTTTTCTTTCTATGGTTTGATACTCTGAGTAAAATGAAAGCCATGCTGTTACAGAAAACCGTGCCCTTAACCTCCGCACGAGAGACTTATGATCTTCAGATTGCAAGGTCCACAGCTGAGATCCTGGCACTCGTACGAACAAACTGCCCTTTCCATTCCACAGACATGGTACAATGTATCTTTAACATGTCTTATACGAAAGGTATGTACACCTATTTGAGACCATAGGTTCTGTACTGTTAAGCACCTTTCAGTCAATCTTCGGAGTTATTCCCAACTTCATACACTCCGTGTTTGGAAGAATTTTTGGAGGGCTTCGGCAGATCCTGTTTCTAATAGCAGGAATCCTGATTGTCATTTTTCTGCTACGCAATGGATGTCCCAGTCACCAAGGAGATGGTAAAAACACTCTTGGAGCGCCAATACCGTGATCGCATGGTACTCCATCTGGGCACACCTCACCTTCGTGAACTAAACGAGTCTTGGTACCTATCATTTTGACAAGTCTGGATTGACTGTGTTCCGCCTGTCCTCCCCTGCCTTATCTGTGGACAAGATTGTATGTTGGATCTCTGTCTAACACTACCATCGGTTGCGCCACCGGACGTGGATGCTTTACTTGACCCGTTAAAGGCCCATGTATTGCTGTGTCCTCAGCGTATTTCCATGTTGATGTTGGCATTCTTAGAGCCACCACGGGATGCTTCAGCTCCTGTTGGAACGGAGATCGGCTCCTCTACAGGCACACCAGTCAAGGAGACTGGCAAGCAACAGTGATGTTGCGTCTCCCAGCCAGGACAGATAAACATATGGCTCATCGTTTGCTGGGCCTTTTTCAAAACAACCTAAATTTGGAAATCTTAAACAATAGACTCTTTTTTAGTACTGCATGCCTTTCAGGCACTCATAGTTGTTCGGACCATATATAGGGACATTTTTTAAGTGACTTCTTTAGGAGACCTCTACAGCTTAAACTAGACTTTTAGCATTTTTTCAGCATTTTTGCTTTGTAGATTCCATGCGTATTGTAGAAGTACATGTAGTATTTTTCATATATCATCCAGTCGGATGAGGAGTGGGTGTTATGTTTCATACATGTGCCCAATATAAGCTCAGGTAGCAACTCAACCTTTCACCTATATTTCCCCTGCCATTACACTACGTAACGGTTCTTGGTACTGATCTTTTACCTAGTTACGGTAATGCTTAAATGACATGGAGTTTTCTCTGAAAACTAGTCTCATTCATTATGCATGAGGATTCTTGGAATCACAGCAGGACACCATCTCCTGCATAATAACGATGTATAAGGGTCATTCCTTCCGTCATCCTAGTCCAACTTGGCCCAGCAAGGTATATCCCCTGGGAGTACCACATTGGGTATATAAACACCATGGGGCAGATTTATGTTAGACTTGTGCCACTTTTACGCCGCCGTTGCGTCACTTTTGTGACGCAGCGGTGGCGTAAACCCTGCACCATGTTGCGCCCCATTTACAACGTGACGCATCTAGGGAGATGCGTCACGTTGTAAAGCTTGCGCCACATGTGGGCGTACCTGCACGGGGGGGGCGTTCTGGCGCAGGAATGCCTCCAAAAAGTGGCTGAGTGAAATCTACAAGATTTCACTCAGTCACTTTTCCGGCCATGCTGCGTCAAAACCCTGCGCCTGCTTGAAGCAGACGTAAGGATTGACGCAGCATTGTAACAATAGGTCACCCCCGAGCCTTGCTGGAGCTGCGTCGCGCTTGCGACGCAACTCCAGCAATGCGCCAACCTTCCGCCATCAGATGCGTCACACATCTGTTTATCCTTGCGCCACGATGCGCTGCATTGTAAATGCGGCGCATCTATTGTGGCGCAAGGGTAAACTTTCGTGACGCATCATTCCTGGCGCATCCATGCTGATTTGCAGGGATGCGCCAGGAAACATAAATCTGCCCCCATATATTTGCTGAGGCAGGAGAGGAGAAAAGAACTTCCATGCTGACACACTGACGCTAGACACTGAGGTTCCTGCACGCAGACACTCCAGCTCGCAGTGGTCTGACATCCTTGCGGGGTGTCCACCTTGAGACCAAGACGGGGTCCCACAGTCTCTCACTTCAGGTAATGGGGGTGACTTGATCCTAGAGGGATTCTTGGCTTTTACACCTACATACATGCTAGGTACACTTAGGTACATCTAGTTAGGGTTGCATCGTAGGAGTATGCTTTTATTTCTGTCATGTATTTTTATACTTGCCTGTGTTCATGGTTTTAGCACTATGGTAGAAATCTACTATCCTTTTACTTTGTTGGTGCTTACGATCATTTATATCTATTCCTGTCTTGTGGTTGTTTCAGCACACCTATTTTACATTAGAATGACTCTGGTTCAATAAATGCTATTTGAAAATCTTACCCACTGTTTATTCTGTGTTTCTCTCTGAGACAAAGTGAGCACAAGTGACTGAGCGAAAAGTATTGCACTGTTTCCACCATCCAGAGGGATCAGGGTTGTCATGTTCGATAGTTGCCAAGAAATATTCTCTCCTTGGTAAGAGGGGTTTCTAGTGGCACTGTGAGCTAGATGGTATACAGGCTAACATACCTGGTGGGGGTGTCTAGAATCAGTCCGGACACCAGTCCTATAGTGTATGTTGTCTAAACGTGCAGATCCTATATAGGAACTACACAATAGTAATGAGTCAATGCAAGCAGTCCAACGGAGCTGGCATAATACCCTAAAAAAGCCAATAGCATGAGGCGAGACAAATATTCCTATGGGCAGAGAAAAAAAACGATGTTTGTATATTTTAAAGTATTAGCATAAATAGGCCTATCAGACAGCTGCACAACTAAGTTAAATATGTAATATTTTTACCATATTTGATCAGTTTGTGCTTAAAGTTTATTTACCTAAAATACAATATATGACGAGGAGACCCCATGGCCACTCAGCATACTGTCCTATGTAAATTTGACAAATGTACCAATGGTTGTTATCGATTTCTGCCCTGGAATGAGCATAACCTCCTAGAAAGCCAGTAACCTTTAAAACTGGTGAATATGTATCAATTAATCATCTTTACTCATGCTCTAATTAGATTTTAGGACCATGACCATGCTTTGTAAAATGATAAGTTGACCAAATGGTTAGGACCCATGAAAGGATGATGTTTTCTTACATTCGATCTTGGCGATAATCCTAAACAAGTGCCAACCATATGAAAATGGCAATTTGTTACATGAGAGAAGTGATAAGATAACCTAGGTTAGTGGATAAAACATGCTTTAAAAACGCATCTACAGAGACTTGTTGAGAAGGTTAGGTATAAATGAAACACTGCATTTTAACCCCTTCGGTGCTCATGACGGAATGGTTCCGTCATGAGCACCAGTGCTCCTATGGTCATGACGGAACCATTCTGTCATGAGGACAGGGGCACGAAATCCCTCTGCTGCAAACAGCAGAGGGATTTCCTTTTTTTGAGGGGGCCTCAGAAGGTGGGGAAGAGCTTCCCCAAACCTCCAGAGGCACCTAACTTGTTTTCAATCCAATGACGATCACGCGCATGGCGCGCTTTTGTCATTAGATTGGAAACTAAACTGAAACTTGGTTTCAGTTTTAGTGTTTCAGTGCTTGTGGAGCTATCTCAGCCCCCCGAGCACCGAAACACTTAGGAGAGGTATCGTTGGAAAGGGGAGAATCTCCCCTTTCCAATGGTATCCCTCCCTAGTAGATCCGTGCTTGGGGATCACCCCAGGGGGGCGATCCCCAAGCAGGGATCCACTAACTAGGCACCAGGGAGGGGGGAGCGGCCCCTTGGGCAAGAGCCTTTGCTGCCCCCATATTGTTGGGGCTAAATTCAGTCTTTCTGCCCACCCTGGGGGACAGATGGGGACTACAGCCCCCAAGCTGCCCCCCGGGGGCAGAAAGCCCACTAGAACCAGTGATTTATTTTTACTAAGTAAATTAGGGGTGGGGGCTGCCCAATATGGGCACGCCAATGCCCCCACCCCCTGCACAATTAGAGTCTTTCTGCCCCACTGGGAGGCAGATGGGGCAGTATCCCCCAATCTGCCCCCCTGGGAGGCAGAAAGCCCACTAGACGCCCGTTTTTTTTTTTACATTTAATTTAGGGTTGGAGCTGCCCAAGATGGGCATGCCAATGCCCCCACCCCTCCCCCCACAAAATTCCAGTCTTTCTGCAGTAGCCCCCAATGTGCCTTTCCCGGGGAGGCAGAAAGGCCACTAGGAACCAGGGATTTATTTTATTATGTAAATTAGGGGTGGGGGCTGCCCAATATGGACACGCCAAAGCCCTTACCCCCTCTGCACAATAACAGTCTTTCTGCCCCCCCCCGGGTGCAGATGGGGGTGGTAGCCCACAATCTACCCCCCAGGGGGCAGAAAGCCCACTAGACCCCAGAGGTTTTTTTTTTAAGATTAATTTAGGGGTATGGGCTGCCAAAGATGGGCATGCCAATGCCCCCACCCCTCCCAAAAAATTCCAGTCTTTCTGCCACCCCTGGGGGGCAGATGGAGGCAGTAGCCTCCAATCTGGCCCCCGGGGGGAAGAAAGAACCCTAGACACCAGAGATTTTTTTTTTATGCACCAGGAGTGGGAGCTGCCCAGAATGGGCATGCCAAAGCCCCCACCCTACCCCCTGAAATAAGAAAAAGACTTTCTGCCCCCCCAGGAGACATACGGGCAATGGCCCCTGATCTGCCCCCCCAGGGGGGGGCAGAAAGCTCACTAGGCCCCAGGGATTTTTTTTATATATATACGTAGGGGTAGGGGCTGCCCAGAATGGGCATTCAAATACCCCCCACCCAAAAGAAAAACTGCTACAGTCTTTATGCACCTCCTGGTAGGCAGATGGGGCAATAGCCCCCTATCTGCCCCCTGGGGGGTCAGAAAGCCCACTAGGCACCATGGATTTTTATTTTTCCAAAGTTTGGGGCGGGGGCTGCCCAGAATGGGCATACTAATGCCCCGAACCCCGCAAAAAATGCCACAGTCTTTCTGCCTCCCCCACAGGAAGCAGAAAGGGGCAATAGCCTCTGATCTGCCCCCCTGGTGGGGCCGAGAGCCCACAAGGAGGTAGCGATTATGCTGGCTTTTTTATATGTATGGGTGGGAGCTTCCCAGAATGGTCATCCCAATGTCCCCGCCCACCCAAACATACTAGCCAGTCTTTCTGCCCCTCTTGGGGGCATATCTGGGTAATAGGCCCCGATTTTCCCCCTCCCCAAGATGGCAGAAATCCCACTAGCCACAGACTGTTTTGCGGAATGTGCCTACTTCTGGATTTTGGGTCCAAGCGCAGCTAGCACCCAAGGAAACCTACCAAACCCACACATTTCTGAAAACTAGACACCCAGGGGATTCCAGGGAGGTATGGCTTGCATGGATCCTCCAACATTTTCTTACCCAGAATCCCCTGCAAACCTCAAATTTAGCTGAAAAAATCACTTTTTCCACATATTTTTGTGTGGGAAAGTTGTGGCATCACCGGGCTGGCACAATTTCCTACCACCCAGCGTTACCCCAGGTCTCCCAATAAAAATGGTGCTTCACTCGTGTGGGAGGCCCAAGTACCAGCGACAGGCAAGGGCCTAAAACGTATTGAGGCGACATCAAAATTGCCTATCACAAAACAACCTGGTTTTGCAAGGGGGGTCACCTGGGGTTTTTGCCCCGTGCTCGGCAGCAAGCTAGGGAAACCTACCAAACCCACACATGTCTGAAAACTAGACATCCTGGGGGATTCCAGGGAGGTATGGCTTGCATGGATCCCTCAACGTTTTGTTACCCAGAATCCCTTGCAAACCTCAAATTTAGCTAAAAAAATCACTTTTTCCACACATTTTTGTGTGGGAAAGTTGTGGCATCACCGGGCTGACACAAATTTCCTACCATCCAGTGTTTGGTATGGCTTGGGATCCATGCAAGCCATACCTCCCTGGCATCCCCCGGGTGTCTAGTTTTCAAAAATGTATAGGTTTGCTAGGTTTCTCTAGGTGCCAGCAGAGCTAGGGTTCAAAAACTACAGCTAGGCACTTTGCAAAAAAAGGGTCATTTTTCACTGTGAAAATGTGGTGTGTCCGCCTTGCGTTTTGGGCCGATTCCTGTCGCGGGCACTAGGTCTGCTCACACAAGTGAGGTCCCATTTTTCTTGAAAGCCTTTGGGGTACGCGGAGTGGGTTGAATATTGTGGATCCACGCAGATTCCAGAACTTTCCACCACAGAAATGTGAGAAAAATGTGTTTTTTTGACAATTTTTTAGGTTTGCAAGGGATTCAGGGTAAGAGAACCTGGTGAGAGCCAGTCAAGTCACCCCATCCTGGATTTCTCTGGGTGTCTAGTTTTCAAAAATGTATAGGTTTGCTTAGATGCAGGCAGAGCTAGGGTTAAGAAGCTACAGCTAGGCACTTTGCAAAATAATTTTCATTTTTCATTGTGAAAATGTGGTGTGTCCAGGTTGCGTTTTGATCCGTTTCCTGTCGTGGGCACAAGGCCTACCCACACAAGTGAGGTACCATTTTTATTGGGAGACTTAGGGTAACACAGAATTGTAGAGCAACTGTTATTACCTATTGACTTTCGATGCATTTCTGCCTTTCAAATGAAAGACAATTTGTAAAAAAGAGGCCATTTTAAAAAATGACCTATAATTCTAATGCTAGTATGGGTACTCCCATTTTTGGAAATGTGCAAATATCTACTGTTTCTAAACTCTATATTTTGTTCCAATTTCAGAAATACATAGGTGTCTTTCATACTGATTTTTCTATGCATACATTTTCCCAAAATAATTGCTATATACCCGGTTCGTAATAAAAATCAATTGCAAGACGCTGCTCAGTTATTGGGTCTGGGTTTGTTGGGTTCTTAGTGAACCTACAAGTCCTATATATCCCCACAACCAGAAAGTCCAGCAAATGTAACGGTATATTGCTTTCAAACAGCTGTCATAATTAGAAGAAGTTACAGGTGAAAACGTTGACACGAATGGCTTTTTTTTCAAAGAATTTTCAATTTTTCCTATATTTAACTGTTAGTTTCTATGAAGAAACCTTGAAGGATGTATAAAAATGACACCTTACTGAATTCAGAATTTTGTCTACTCTTCTAAAACCAGGATCCATTATTACTTTCATACCCATTTCTACCATTAACTGGAAGGAGGTTGAAAGCACAAAAGGTTGAAAGCACAAAAGATAGCGAAAATAGGCTATGTACCAGACAAATGCCAAAACTGTGTAAAAATGTTTGGTTTTCTGACAAAAGTCTGCTTGTCCCTGAAAGCTGGGAATATGGTGATTTCAGCACCACAACACCTTTTTTGATACCATCTGCAGGGAAAAAAAACAGAAGCTTTCATCTGGAGCCCTTTTCCCATTTTTCCAAACAAAACCAAAATTTAGCTGTCTTTTTTTGCTAATTTCTGGGTCCCCTCCAGGGGAATCCACAAACCCTGGGTACCTTTGGAATCCCCATGATGTTGGACAAAAAGGACGCAAATTTGACGTGGATACTTTATGTGGTCAATAAGTTAAAGGGGCCTAAGCGCGAACTTCCCCAAATAGCCAAAAAAAGGCTTAGCAGCGAAGGGGTTAAACTTGATCATGTTACATGTGGATGGTATTTCTCTGTTGATATTGCCACACGACATGTAAGGGTTATCTTTTCTATTGATTAGCGCTTTCTCTAAATTACAAAAGTCGTGATGTAAGTTTAAATCTAAGGGCTTCCTTATAGGACCATTTTGAGGGCGATTGTCACTAGATTTTACAATGAAGGATAGTCCATTGTTTGTAGTGGCGTTTATAAGACACACGTGCTTGGAGCAAGGCTAATGTAGCCCCTTTAAATACACATGGTACATCCTCCTTGATTCTCGAGGAAGCATCATGATTGTCAGTGCTATTTAGACAAGTATTTGGAAAGCCAAAGGGTCTGGTCTGGAAAAAGTGCAATTTTTTTACAAACCTATGAAATATTATATTATGCAAAATATAAAAAAATTATCTGGCCTAATCAGGGCAGTAGTAATCGTCACAGATGCCCCCGGCATACGGAGTAACTAACTTGAACCTGCACATGGGCGATGACCCGATTGGTACAGAAGCCATCTCCTCACACCTCACTACAGGGATCTGTTCACCAGGATCTCCAACTGGACTTGGCCCTCTCCAGAGCTCTCTTCTTCCTCACATGGCAAACTAGTCTTAGAGGGCAGGCAGGCACAGGTGCTTCAGGCTCCATGTGCAGGTGGTCTTGGATGTTCCTGGGTGATGTTCTCTCACCCAGATGGGAGACTGGCAAAATGTAGCCGCTAGTCCTGGTCACAGGCAAAAGTCTTGCAGAGCTTCTCCTCCTTGCACATCCCGACTGGCTGCTTGACAGTTCACAATTTTGGGCGTCTCAAGCTCCCCTTTGTATAAACCATTTCCAGACACCAAATGTGAATAGTATGAATCTTTGAAGTTTGTGTTGGGGGTCTGCTTCCTTTTGAAATACCCACTCCTCTGCCCTGCCCTGCTTCCAGAAAGCAGTCTGTTACAGCAGGAGAAACTCCAAATCGTATAGCCCCACAACATAGGTCATGGGAGTGGTGAGAGTTTCACACCTGGATGTCAGCCTCAGTGATATGAGAATCAAAAGGTTACCTCAGGGTTCCAGCTCTACTCTTTATGATTCTGCTATCAGTCCGACCTCCTTTCTAAAATATGCCTAGACCCCTCTCCGTTGACCTCACCCTGAATCAAAGTGCACCCTATGAAGTGTACTGAAGAGCATGGCTCTTCTTCCTCCAGTGTAGCCTTCTTCTTCCAGTATGTGTGTCCCACCCAACAACTAGGAATGCAGCAATCCACAAATCTGTTTTGAGGAATTCATCTACTTCCTCATGCTCCCCACTCAGAACTGGGTCTCATATAATGGAACCCAGAGTCTTCCACGTATTGTAGCATTTACATGCACACATACACGGAGCACAGGCATGCAACCACACATGCATTGCAAAGAACTACATATTACCTTGATATAGGCCATGGGTGAGTTAAGCACACAACAGTGGAACATTACATGAGTGAGCCTGTAGGTCTCACTTTAGTAACACAGGTAGAAAGGCATGCTCAATCCTACTGATCACTACACGGGAGGCTGCCACCACCGAGTTCATGCTACTTAGCTCCTGGGAAAGGCAGTATCCTTTCATTAATATGAGGATAGCACTTTGGACACCCCTCCCAATCCAAAAAGACCTCAATTGTGAGAAGGGCCTTTGTCATGGCACACACACACACATGATCTGTGTTCGCCCATGAGAACAAAAAAATCAGCAATATAGATTTAGACCTCATTTCAGCTGGGACACTCACGGCAGGGGTACACATATATCACCATGCAACCAACATTTCTGTCCCAAGAGCAATTCATGTTCAATTAAACTGAATATAAAAGGCTATAATCTCAATTACATGTTAGAGCCAATAAAAGAGCTTGTTGATTCCAGCCAATTGCTGTTCACACTGACTGAAAAACAACAATGTATGTGCAATTTGAGGTTGATTAGGTTAACTTTATCAAATTCAAAAAATTAAGAACTGAAACATTTAATGTGGGCAGTATTCCATAGAGGGAATAAAGCTGCAGAGATGCAATACCTGAGTTTTCGCCAGTTTTTGGCTCCTTGGCAAATCAGAACTCTATTCTCGAGTTACAGGTTGCAGATTTTCTTGGCATCATTTTGTATTTAAATGTTCTAATGTTGTTAAGCCATCTCAAATTCTGTGGAATATTTTATAAAGGAAACTTCTTCTACATCAAGTAAACCAAGAAGCTTCCAGTAAGTGAACGGCATGGAAAATATCAAATCTGGACAATGACACATCTATATTTCTTTTTGAATTGGGATAATTGTGTAAGGAACATGAACACACTGACCTGCAATAAAAGAGCTCTATGTATTCAAGTGACCCATCGGTATATTTTCATGAAATTCTACCCAAAGGCTCATTTTCTTGCTAGCTACAATGTATGCCTTTCCGATGTGTAATGGAAACACAAAGTCATGGAATAACTGCATGCTACTCAGAAGAGCATAATTTCCTAGATAGTTACTGTAAAATGTTTTCATACAGTCTGTGGGTGAGTATTGGTTGCTGATGGACCTTTCTGTACAGAATTTTAGTCGTCTGCTTTGTTCTGGATCTTCTTTGTTTTCGTAGTGCTTTGAAAAATGACAGGCAAATTTACTAAAAAAAGTGACTCAACGCAGCCCAGCGAACAAAGCTGCTGCATCCCGTTGCAACAAAGGAGAGAGCAAAACAGTGCCCTATCTACTAAGATATATCATAGTGTAGTGAGGAGGTCCACACAGGAAGGTAGTAAGTAAAGATGTTGTATTCAAGCAGGTAGCATGTTGAATAGTTCAGAACAACAAGTAGTTAAGTTGTGAAGGAGAGCCCCACCAGGAGCAGCCTGTCTGCTGCTCAGCCCATGCCCAACTGTCGCTACACCTCTCTGTGTCCCAACATTCCGAGGCTCATCAAGACTCCAACATTCTATTGAGTCAGAGCACAGGCACTGGCTGAGCAGGGGTGGTACTAATACATTACACAACAAATGCAGGATACTACACATAGTTTTTCTTTCATCCTGCACAGGTGCTGTTTTGGCTTCCTTGCACCACGCACAAACCTGGCAGCATAATCCAAGGTGTGTGCATGATATCTAGCATTGGTTTTGTACCGTACCTGTACAAAATTCTATGTTCAGACTTATTCAATACATTTTCAAACTTTTTATGTGTGTTGTGTAACACCACACACATGCCAAGTTTGAAACGTTTGGAGAAACTCTGCAGTTTAACCTGTCTCAATGAGGTGTCTTTTTTCACAAATTCCTGACTACCAATGTTAGTGGATTGGAATTAGACTCAAAATTCCAGGGGTGTTTTTTTAAATATTTTTATTGTTTTACAACCCTAGGATTCTTCTGATTTTTTAATACCAATCCGTTTTGTACATCGGGAGCCTCACAAGGCCTTTAGGTGGTAGAATTTTACACGGTATTGGCCTCATGCAGAAAATGGGTTATATCATTATACAACAGTGTGTAGTGATCATGTTCATAGGAAGCATGGGGCCCAGAAGTTCGGGGACAATCTAATCAGAACTTTACATGCTCTCTCTCAGCCGTCCACTAGTTGCTTTATTGTGACCCATTCTGTATCCCTCGTTGCAAAGTTGGTCACCCCTGTGTGCATCACCCCACAGTGTCCAGTAGCTATCACCCTTTGAAGGTATTGAACTTCCTGTGGGAGATGTGAGTTACACAGGTGGGAGGTGGTCGGGTATCTCTCTTTTCTGCTCTGTGAGAGTGCCAATTAGCGCAGCCTAGGCCTCAGCGATTGGCTTTCACGGCATACCCCTTCGTTATTCACTCTCACTGTAAATTCTTCTGACAGTGCCTGTTTTTTGAGAATTGCTTTCTATGTGTTATGTGGGTATCATCTACCAAACTCTAGTGCATAGCAATCGTAATTTTGGCAAGGACCACTCCAATGAATTTCGAGCCCACCCTGTTAGCCGACAATCTGGGATATAGTCCTAACGTGCATGTTTCTAGCTTCCCAAGCCATCTGCAGTGTATTATCCATTACAGGGCCTTTGTCACTCTGAGCCAGAAGGTGGCAATGGTTTTGTAGTCCCATATGTATAAAGTCTGCGTCGACCTGCGAGAACCACGGGCAAGACCTGTCTGTAGCTCCTGCTATGATGTCCAATCTATGAGGTGCCAGGTAAGTAGTGTGGAGGTAGCTGAGCTGAGTGTATTGACATTTGTATTTCTTGAAACTTGACATGTGTACTGCAAGGCCCATTACTTGCCCTTTGTTCCTCTTCCCAGTGTCTCCTACCAGTGAGCCTTAATCCTGTTCCTGGGTGCTATTGTCATTCAGAGTAAGGTTTTATATAGCTAGGAAACCAGCTTTCTTCCACCCAAAACATGAGGAGTGTCTGTAATGTGTTGAGTCCACCCCCCCTGCATGTCGCAGGCATTGTTCTAGAGGCCATTCTCCACCATCGGGACTGCAAGACACAACAGCTCTCCGCTCATGTAACAATCCTCTATGGAGACCAAACCTGCCTCTATCCATGGTGCCTGCCTCTATCCATGGTGCCATTCTCTGAATGGAGAGGTATCCTCCCAGCTGTTGGGAACCCCACCAGTGGCAGTACAGTTGCATACAGGGGACGGTTTCTGTCACCATCCTCCAACTCTGCAATGCAAGAACAATTATCTTACTGCAGCCTGCAGCATCTACTTTCCTATTTATTGTCAGGAAAACAATTGCAAGTGCCCTCGTTCGCTTACCTAAGTTGAAAAGGCCTAAATATGTTCCTTATCCAAGGTGGTTGAGGCAACTTCCGCATCTCTGGCTACTTTTGCATAGACTGTTGCTTCTGATTGCCCATAACGGTTATGAGACTTTTCAAGATGACGGCCGCCATTCTACTGCTCATGGGTGTTCTAGTGTTTCTGCAAAGCCCTCAAGCGGAAGTGTACCTCATGTGTACGCTTTCTGAGAGCTGCACACTTCAACTGTCATTCAGGTCAGGAGAGCAGCGTTCTGCCTACGCGCCGAAGCTGAGGAGAATTTTCGACTTCAGTAATTCCCCAATTTTTGACCCGCCTATGGCGGAAGGGTGTGCACATCAGGGGTATTCCCCTTTTTGAGTAATTAAACGTTTCGTCTTGGGACACTATTCCCCTTCGTGGAAGCAGAATTCAGGGAGCCGTTGCTATCGTTTGAAAGAAGTTAGACTAGACAGCTAATAAAATAGCAAGAACTCTGTAGTCTTTGAAGCAGCAGCCACTTCGTCAGTTAATAGAAAAAGGATTTGAACCTTCTGTCTCTTTTATTTTTGAACCAATTGTATCTTCAAACTGTTCATGATTTTAAAAATCATAAGTTGTATGCTGACCATCCACTAAGAGAGGGGCAAGCCTGTTAGGGTTTCAGCTAGATTTAAAATGTTACTAATGAATAGAAAAAGAGAACTATGGTAATGTTTAGAGTTGTTTATGGTTTTTTCACACTCATTTCTGCAGGGTCTGTCAGAAGGCATTCCAGGGTAGAAAAGACGCGCACCTCATGCAGAGAATTAAAAATACCCAGTGAAGAGAAAGTTCAACAGGTCTCTGAATCCGAAGGGCAGTCTCTCTTTTATCCCCATTCCCCTTATCCCCCTGTGGGTGTTCGTGCAAAATTTGATTGTACTGGCAAACACGGTTGGAATTTAGGAGCTAGTCATTTGGCTACTGTGGAAGATTTGGGCACGCAAGGCAAGAGCCTTGACACTTATCATAAGAGCTATCAAGGCCCCTTTGTTTGAAGAGTCATTTTGGGAGTCCAGTTCTTACTAATTCCTGCTGTCATGCCATCGGGCCATCCACTGCAGCTGTACCGCAAAATAGTAGAGTAAAAAATCCAACACAGCTAGCTCTCTCTCTTTGTTAGGTCACTTGAGAAGGTGGAGTGAGATCCTCAGAAGTGTATTCATGTCTCTAAAACAAGATTGAGGGACCCAGATCAACAGATTTGCGAAGTATAGGAGCAGCAGGAGCATCATAATTTTAGTCAGAGCCACTCTGAGAGGGAGGTGCAGTATGTGCCAAAACACCAATACAGCTCTCAATGACTGCAACGTGGTCCCCATATTACCACCCTGATGGTCCTTGTCCTCATCTACACCTGGCCGTCCAGGTATTTTAAATATTGTCAGTTCCCATTTAATGCTCTGCTTGGTTATTACCTTTGGGGCCTTTGTCAGAGTAGGAAGGATGGGAAACACACACATTTTGTCCCTTTTGGCATACAGCTCTGACACCACTCCAAAGGTGTTCAGCATTTATGCCTCAGATCACTTCTGTGTCTGCATTACCAAGGAACAATAGCATGTCATCTACATATAGTGAGATGCTGTGCTCCCCCTCTCTCATGCGGATGCCTCTACCCTGTACCTCCCCCCAGATCAGTGCTATGACTGGTTCAATGGCCAGAGCAGGGGT
This sequence comes from Triturus cristatus, assembly GCF_964204655.1. Taxonomy (NCBI): domain Eukaryota; kingdom Metazoa; phylum Chordata; class Amphibia; order Caudata; family Salamandridae; genus Triturus; species Triturus cristatus. The sequence goes on along the minus strand of NC_140591.1, from coordinate 383,816,816 downwards.
GACAGAGGGCATCCCTGCCTGGTGCTACTGCCTATCTCTATATTCTCTAGGGGCCAATATGAGTTGCCCAGTACTGTATGGGCTGTTGCTCCTGCATATAGGAGTGACACTCACTTTTCCCATCGCTCTTCCAATCCCATCGACCACATATCTGCCATAAGGTAAGGCCAATGTAAAGAGTCGAAGGGCTGATGAAAGTTGATGGAGTGGACCACTGCATTTGGGTAGGCCTCAGGTGAGGTTTCCTCAAGTACCCTAAGCAAACAGAATACATTTAGGGAAGTATTGCTAGAGAATACAAATCTGTTCTGGTACTCGTGTATCAGGGTTCTAATGTATGAGTACAGCCTTCCTGCTAAGATTTTACTAAGAATCACATAATCTAAATTCAGCATAGACAATGGTCTATACAAGGCCACATCTGTGGGATCTTTATGTGGCTTAAAGATAAGAAGAGGTTCTTTTGATGTTTTGGAGAGAAGTCCCCTATCATCGACTTCTGCATGCCTCACAACCAGGAGAGGCACCAGGGGTGCAGTGTATTCTGGATAAAATTCCACCGGAAAACTGTTGCTTTCCAGCATTTGCCTGCTGGCCAATTCTTTCAGTGCTGGTCTGACCTCTGCTTCTTTAATAGGACCTCCTAGGGTCTCCTTTGCCTCTCTCAGCAGGCATAGCAGTGTTGATCTCTTCTCTCCAAGAAGGCATTGATTGGCACGTTCAACATTCTGGTGTGATGCATGCCGCCCACTTCAGTGCTGATCTGTAAGATGGGTCCACTTCTCACATCAGATAGAACCAATCAAGCTAACAACCTGCCTGACCTGCTCCCTCCATTTGCGAGGTGGTCAGATAATCGCCACCTGTGTGTGTTCGCATTTATTCCTGGAGCGCTAGATAGTGTTCTAGTTTCTTTCCAAGACAGGTCCCAGTTTCTAGATCGGTTGGGGTGTCCCATTACAGGTGATTGAAATCCCTCTCCCTCTCAAGAAGTTCTCGCTCCAGGGACCTGCGGACCCCAATGGATTGTTGCATGCATTTCCCCATCACTCCATGTAAAGGTGGGCCGTAGAATGCTGGTTTTGAAGGAAATGGTCCCTCAAGGCATCTGCTACTATGCCGTATGTCACTATGTCCTGTAAGAGCTGGTGGGGGAGTCTCTAGGTCAGTATCGGCATCTGGCACTGGCCCCAATATAAATTGAGGAGAAGCGGGTTGTGATAAGAAATGGTGCAGGATAAGTATACATGGGCAATGGTGGTCTCCCCCAAGGAATCGGTACCTAACAGCCAGTGCTTAATTTGTAAAATATTTAGTCCAGGTGCTCAGATTTTTGTAGGAGGCCACACCCACTTCCCCAGCTCCACCCACTTCTTCCACTGGCCCCACCCACTTAATCAATTAGTCGGAGACCCATTAATATTACTTGTGTAGCCCAGCAATCAGAATTGTATGGAAGGTCATTTACATAAAAACAAACGCGGGGAACAAATAAGAAGTGCACTTTTCCGGGCACGTACCTCAACCCTTGAACAACATACTTGCTTCACACTACGGTACTAATGCATGTTAAAATAAAATCATTACTTACTTTAGCTTTTGGTTTTAATTAGAGGCCTGTTGCTGCGGGAGTCAACGTAACACACGCTGCTTGCTTCTTGAGTCAATTCGGCCGACCATCGCTGCTGCAGCTGTGCAGTATGCTGGGGAGGGTGAAAAGTGGGGTCACTGGTTTGATCTGCATTGGTCCGACTTCTCGAGAGGAAAGACGATTCAACACCAAGGAGGAACGGACAGGCGGCATGCTCCCATTCCCTAACAGAGGAGCTGCTAATCTCCTGTGGGTTGGATGGCACCAAAGAGGCGGATTCCAGTTTTGTGTTAATCCCTGTTAATACATTTTGAAATCCTGGGTGGCCTGAGCTTTCCGCCTCTTGCCTCGTTCTGACAAGCTACCTTAGTCAACTAGTAGCCTATCTTTGGTTGACCCATAGCCACAGGCTAGTCAGGCAGATAACACTTTCCTTTCTACTTAGAAGTGGACAATAGTTGCATCTTCTGCACTATCCGGCCATATGTTTCTATTTGGTGAGCAAGACCTCGGTATCCGTCTTCTGATTTAGACACAGTTGCTCGGATGAACACTGTGAGTGCCAATAAAGTACTGAGATCCCCATGATGCAGCAATATGATCACTGGCATCCATATGAATACATTTGAGTCATTGCGAGGATCAGCTGGATCAATCCCACACCTTAGTACAATTAAGTATTTCTTTCACAGCTTGCAACCGCTGTGACCTAGCCCTGACTGGAACATGCTATTGTTATAACAAAAAAAGACAACCTGGGTATTTTCTTGCTAGTGATACAGTGCACACACAATTGACCCTTGACAATAGCCGGACGGAAAGGAGTTAATGTTTACAATTGATGGTCCAAGTGCACTTAAGACCTATTTGAGGCAGTCAGAGGCTGAGAGGCTCTTGAATGGGTGGAAATAACAACCAATGACAAGCCTCAAATCAGGACTATGTAATAAAACAGAAGCTGGCCAGAGTGACTGGAGCCTCCAAGGCTCTTTCAAGAGGTTGGCTCAGGGGACTTCCTGAAAAAATGTCTTTGGGTTCTTGTCCTAGGAGACAGTTACTATGAAACCTGAAACTTTGTTATCATCTGTAAGGATTTGTTCTGCCCAAACAAGGAAGTATGCATTTGAAATGCTGTGAGCTATCTTTAAAGCATCTATACAGATGTATATTGCTGCCACAGACTAGAAGTATTTGAACTCAGATTATCAGGCCTTTTTCTCAGGTGAAGTCCTTATCCAATGAATATATGAAAACAATCAACTAAATGGACTTTCAGAAAATATGAGTCTACCATATAGCCTCCCACTGGACTTTTTATTGCGGTCCTCAAGGTCGATATTTATTTCTGACACTGCTTCAAAAAACAGAGCTGATTACCACCTTAATGTCTGAAAGAGGGGCGGGGAGGCTCCAGTTGCAATGCTGGATGATGAGACAGTGCTGATTTTCACCGAAGGAACCCATTCTCTTTTAGAGCACAGTAAAGGAAGGATCCTACACAAACTCCCATCATCCTCCACTCTAACAGTAAGCAGACTCTCATAACAGGATATCTTGGATACTAAACAAGGGCGCAAATGCCCTCTATGCTTCCGTAAATATCCACTTGCAGTTGGCTCACAAAACTGACAAAAAGTAAACGTGGAGGCTACATGACTACGTGAGCAAAGGTATGTGCTCCGGCAATGAACAATGCGTTCGGCTGTTGTATAGACAGATTTTTTTCCAAGCTGCATGCACAACACTGTAACGACTGGTCTAGTCAACAGAGTGTGGGTTATGTACACACACACACACACACCGCACACACGTACACACATGTACACACACGTACACACACGCACACACGTACACACACACACACCAGTGCAAGCTTTCCTCCCATACACAAAGTAGTGCACACTTCCTCACACACAGAGAACACGTCGAGCAGCAGTAAAAGCTTATCCTGCATAAAAAAAACAGTTCCAGCACACGCTACAACAGTGTACAGGTCTTCACACACACACACACACACACAAAGGTATAGGTCCAACAACAGTGCAAGCTTTTCCACCACAAACAAAGCAGTTAAAACACAGGCAAACACATATAGTAAAGTGTCCAGCACCAATGCAAGCTTTACCTGCATAAATGCAACAGTTACCGAACTGGCTGCAGCAGTTGACGTTTCTACACACACACAGTAAGCGTACCAAGTGTCAGAACTGGCCTCATGTTAGGGTATGTGTGGCTGAGCTAGTGTGGTGGGGTGTGGTACTGAGATAATATGATTTGATGGTGTGTTTGTGTGTCTCGTAGTGAGTGTAGGATACTGAAACGGTGTATGTTTGTGTTGTGATGTGAAGGTGGTTGTAGCTAGTACGATGTTTTTTACATGTATATACAATATAGATATATCCCAGGGTGGACCATGAGGTTAGTCAGATGCTCTTGGAATTTCCAAGTACAGTTTTGCACTGGAACAAGGGAAATCGATGATTTTCAGTTACAGGCCCTTGAATATGAGGCTCATTACCAGAGGATATGAAGCAAAAGTTAAACCTTTCACAATTCAGGAAGGCACTAAACTTTTTATTCATACTATGAATATGGACAGTTGTGAATCCCACCATGGCAATTAATTGCACTCGCTGTTGTTTTTTTGTAGTTTTTCTTGTGCCAAGAGATATTTGTAGCGTTCACATCATAGATCGATGGTGTATGTGTGAGTGCTGTCGTGTTGGTAGGGAGGTATACCAGTGACTGCCAGTCTGTTGGGATGTTGTGATGGTGACTGTGGGTTTGATCTGGTTCCTGGTTCCTATCACTGCAGTATTGTGGTACTTTAAAATTTGGGACCACGTATGAGGCAGGGCCCTACCCTGCCTATTCCATTATTAGTGAACCGCGAATGGCCAATGCGGTATGTACAAGTGCTTTGTATAACGTTTTATCGATAAATGCACTGTGAATACGATATTACAAATTGACTTTGTGGGTTCCATCTTGGAGCGGTGGCCATCTTATGGTTGCCCTCACATAGGCTACACATTACGAACAAGCACAGGCCTTCAAATTATATGTGCTTTCTATTTGACTTCTCTGTGACCTGTGCAGCTTGGCTCCACCGCCCCAGGTCAGTCCGGTCCCACGAGCTCCCCGTCCTACGGCCACCTGTGATTAGCATCAGGGTTTGACACACCATAAAGCCTTTTCATGTTACACAAGCCTCCGGCTAATCTCTTTCACACCTGACTCTTCCTGCTTTATGGCTTGTTTTACAAACAGGAGATGCCCGTGTTTATTGGGGTCTGTTGATATCTGATGTGGGATCTGAGCCTCCCTGGGTAAATAATAGTGGGCTGGCTGAACTGGAATGTGGGATGGTCATCATGACTCTGCCTTTTCGTTTGTAATGAATACATATGAATGACCATATCGTAAAACGAGGAATGTGTGCCTGAAGCATGATATTATGTATATAAGGAGAAGGCCGTTTCTGTAAGTTTAAGCAGTCTCCTGAGAACATACATTGTGTTGTACTTCTCGGATACCTGTAATTGGTCTGCAGCCAATAAATCGATCTTTGACTTCACCTAGAAGACTCTGTGTTTCTGTAGGTCTGAAACAGGAAGAACCCGAAGTCTTAGGGTGTGTTCCCCTGCACCGCTGGGCTTTAAAAACCCAGTACTTCAGTATACACTTCTCCTTGTGCGCACGCCATCTTTTCCCTCAGAACAAATCTGGGATGCAGTCTCCTGCCCTGTCTACTTAAATCAAATTTTGACGGCTATTGGGTAGGTCATTTCCATAAAGACAATGCGCAGCAAAAGAGCGATGCACTTTCCCGGCACGTACCTCAGCCAATAAAACAACATACTTGCTTCACTTCACTCACACTACAGTACTACTAGCGAATGCTAAAATAAAATAATTACTTACTTTGCCTTTTGGTTTTAATGAGAGGCCTGCTGCTGCTCGAGTCTTTGGGACACACGCTGCCTGCTTTTTGAGATGACTCATTCGACTGACTTCATCTGCTGCAGCTGCGCAGTACGGTATGGCGTGCAAAAATTGGAAACACTGGTCTAATCTGCATTTGTCCGGCTCGAAAGGAAACTGACGATTCACCGCCAAGGAGGAACAGACGGGGCCGGGTTAATCCTGTCATTGATACAGCACTAACGGTACTAATATTGCTGTTTGTTAGGCTTGAGGCAGGGACCTCACCCGGGCAGTTGAAGGCAGGTGGCCGCGGCTCCAAATTTAAATATTTTACACACAAATCTGTGTAGACCCGGCCCTAAGAAATAAGTGCCGGTGCTAAGCACCGGAAAGCACCGACACAAATTAAGCACTGCTAACAGCGCATCTAATTGCATATGCAGGTCGTGCACTGGATAAATAAAAGGAGTATTCCCAATGGCCAGGGTTTCCAGCACGCCAGATATCATTCAGTTCCCAGTGTGTTATCCAGTGTCTGAAATTCTGGGCGAGTTTAATGATTGGAGAGTCGAGAAGTGGGGGCGTCGACTTGTATAAGTGTACATCTCAAATGCAGTTGTAGTCCCCTCTCAGCAGTTTAGGCATTGGTTACTCCTGCACCAATATCATGGTTAGTGTTTCCAGAAATTGTGCTGGGCGATTTTCAGGGCCTAGATACTTCCCAGCACTACCAGTGTGCCGTCCAATTTCCTCTAAAGCAGCACATATCTACTGTCCCTAACTACAAGTGGCAGTAGCCTAGAAGACGACTCCTTGTTTGACCCAGATTAATGTGTCCTGGTAATACGCGGAGTATCCCATGACGTATACCTACCCTCTCCATTGCCTTCTCAGCTTTGAAGCCTCTGTGGGCACTAGATGCGTTTCTTGGAGAAATGCAATGTCCACCCCTCTCCAATAGAGTTAGGTCTGTATGGTTCACTGCTACAACATCGTTTTAGAAAATATTGTTGACAAAAATATCTTTTAAAAAATATTGTTTACCACAAGATCATGCTCCTATACTTATTATGGTAAGTACAAAAATATCGGAAACAATATTGCTGACATTAATATCATCCAAAAATACTCTGAACTATAGATTTCTTTAAATATAAATAGGGTTTAAAATAGCTAATGTTAAATAGTACAAATTTATTATAATGCAAGAAAAATAATGGGGAAAATGGGTTTTGAGACCCTCCGTTTTTTCTTGTCCCCAACTTGACGGATGACCACATAATTTTCCATTCACAAACTAGACATACGAAAGCACTTTTTGGAAAGTTTTGTGGAGATGCGTCCAACGGTGCTGAAGTTATTAGCAAAACAAAAAATGCATTTCCTATAGAAACACAACCTTAACTACAACTACCAAGTGGCGACCGCCACTGGGTAGTATATTCATATAATACATAAACCACAAAACCATACATTTAAACAATTGAATAAGAAAACATATATTAAATAATGTAGATAATAAAGAAAATATTAAAACTCGAAAAATCCAAATAACACATTTATTCAAGATACTGTAAGATTAAAATACATTTTAAAATAAAATCAAATAATATACAATATAGTAAATTGAAACAATTAATTCTATAAAATCTATTTAGCCAATATTATGAAACGTATTGGAGTCTAATAATATTAAATATACTATTCCCACTCTAGTTTATGCCACAGTAGGGAAAGTGTTGGACTTTAGAGGGGTTAGTTTTACTATTCCTACTCCAGTCTATGCAATAAAAGAACGAGTTTTGGACTTCGGAATACTTAGATGTACTATTCCTACTCCAATCAGAGCAACGGTAGAGAAAGTGTTGGGTTTCAGAGGGATACATTTACTATTCCCACTCCAGTCAGCTCAACAGTAGAGAAAATCTTGAACTTTGGAGGGGTTAAATTTCCTTTTCCTCTTCCATTCTTTGAAACAGTAGGGAAATATTGGAACTTAGGGGGGGAGGGTGGCATTTACTATTCCCACTCCAAACAGGGCAACAGTAGGGAAAGCATTGTATTTTGGAGGGGTAACATATACTATTTCCACTCTAGTCTGTGCAACAGTAAGAAAAGTGCTAAATTTTGGAAGGGTGAAATATACTATTCCCACTCCAGTCTGTGCAACAGTAGTGTTAGCTGCCAAGAAGTTAATTTTACCCTTCCTACTGCAGTCTAAGGAAGAGTAGGGAAATTACTTCAAACACATTACATATATTAGTAATTCCATACATTTCACAAGAATATCATGCTCTTAATGTAAACAATAATAATTAATATATTTAACTATATATATATATATATATATATATATATATATCATGCTCCGTGGGGTGTCCGACAAGCGAGCAGCACTCGAAACCACAGACCGCTTTTTCCCCAATAAAAAGCCTTTATTTGTATGAACAGTACACATTTCAGTCCATTAAAAGCAGCCGACCGCTGCCTGACGCGTTTCGAGATTAACTCTTCCTCATAGGCACTGGCGGTCGAGGGAAGGCAAGGAGGGCTGCCACTTCCTACTTATGCTAAATCGTGGGATCTGATTGGTCCGCTCTGGACAAGAAGGCATCCATCAGAGGACCTACGGAGGACTGCATTTCCCAGACTGCAACGTGTTGCTCATCCAGAGCGGACCAATCAGATCCCACGATTTAGCATAAGTAGGAAGTGGCAGCCCTCCTTGCCTTCCCTCGACCGCCAGTGCCTATGAGGAAGAGTTAATCTCGAAACGCGTCAGGCAGCGGTCGGCTGCTTTTAATGGACTGAAATGTGTACTGTTCATACCAATAAAGGCTTTTTATTGGGGAAAAAGCGGTCTGTGGTTTCGAGTGCTGCTCGCTTGTCGGACACCCCACGGAGCATGATTTATTGGCGGCCGTCCTGCCGCCGAGCAAGCACCATCCCAGAAACAGGGGGCCACTGAGCTCGATACACGGGACTCAATTGTGGAGCACAGATCTTGGATCTAGAGCAGTGACGCATTCCAGGGCTCACTGAGGGCTTTATCGAGCATTTAACAAGAAGGCATCCATCAGAGGACCTACGGAGGACTGCATTTCCCAGACTGCAACGTGTTGCTCATCCAGAGCGGACCAATCAGATCCCACGATTTAGCATAAGTAGGAAGTGGCAGCCCTCCTTGCCTTCCCTCGACCGCCAGTGCCTATGAGGAAGAGTTAATCTCGAAACGCGTCAGGCAGCGGTCGGCTGCTTTTAATGGACTGAAATGTGTACTGTTCATACCAATAAAGGCTTTTTATTGGGGAAAAAGCGGTCTGTGGTTTCGAGTGCTGCTCGCTTGTCGGACACCCCACGGAGCATGATTTATTGGCGGCCGTCCTGCCGCCGAGCAAGCACCATCCCAGAAACAGGGGGCCACTGAGCTCGATACACGGGACTCAATTGTGGAGCACAGATCTTGGATCTAGAGCAGTGACGCATTCCAGGGCTCACTGAGGGCTTTATCGAGCATTTAACAAGAAGGCATCCATCAGAGGACCTACGGAGGACTGCATTTCCCAGACTGCAACGTGTTGCTCATCCAGAGCGGACCAATCAGATCCCACGATTTAGCATAAGTAGGAAGTGGCAGCCCTCCTTGCCTTCCCTCGACCGCCAGTGCCTATGAGGAAGAGTTAATCTCGAAACGCGTCAGGCAGCGGTCGGCTGCTTTTAATGGACTGAAATGTGTACTGTTCATACCAATAAAGGCTTTTTATTGGGGAAAAAGCGGTCTGTGGTTTCGAGTGCTGCTCGCTTGTCGGACACCCCACGGAGCATGATTTATTGGCGGCCGTCCTGCCGCCGAGCAAGCACCATCCCAGAAACAGGGGGCCACTGAGCTCGATACACGGGACTCAATTGTGGAGCACAGATCTTGGATCTAGAGCAGTGACGCATTCCAGGGCTCACTGAGGGCTTTATCGAGCATTTAACAAGAAGGCATCCATCAGAGGACCTACGGAGGACTGCATTTCCCAGACTGCAACGTGTTGCTCATCCAGAGCGGACCAATCAGATCCCACGATTTAGCATAAGTAGGAAGTGGCAGCCCTCCTTGCCTTCCCTCGACCGCCAGTGCCTATGAGGAAGAGTTAATCTCGAAACGCGTCAGGCAGCGGTCGGCTGCTTTTAATGGACTGAAATGTGTACTGTTCATACCAATAAAGGCTTTTTATTGGGGGAAAAAGCGGTCTGTGGTTTCGAGTGCTGCTCGCTTGTCGGACACCCCACGGAGCATGATTTATTGGCGGCCGTCCTGCCGCCGAGCAAGCACCATCCCAGAAACAGGGGGCCACTGAGCTCGATACACGGGACTCAATTGTGGAGCACAGATCTTGGATCTAGAGCAGTGACGCATTCCAGGGCTCACTGAGGGCTTTATCGAGCATTTAACAAGAAGGCATCCATCAGAGGACCTACGGAGGACTGCATTTCCCAGACTGCAACGTGTTGCTTATCCAGAGCGGACCAATCAGATCCCACGATTTAGCATAAGTAGGAAGTGGCAGCCCTCCTTGCCTTCCCTCGACCGCCAGTGCCTATGAGGAAGAGTTAATCTCGAAACGCGTCAGGCAGCGGTCGGCTGCTTTTAATGGACTGAAATGTGTACTGTTCATACCAATAAAGGCTTTTTATTGGGGAAAAAGCGGTCTGTGGTTTCGAGTGCTGCTCGCTTGTCGGACACCCCACGGAGCATGATTTATTGGCGGCCGTCCTGCCGCCGAGCAAGCACCATCCCAGAAACAGGGGGCCACTGAGCTCGATACACGGGACTCAATTGTGGAGCACAGATCTTGGATCTAGAGCAGTGACGCATTCCAGGGCTCACTGAGGGCTTTATCGAGCATTTAACAAGAAGGCATCCATCAGAGGACCTACGGAGGACTGCATTTCCCAGACTGCAACGTGTTGCTCATCCAGAGCGGACCAATCAGATCCCACGATTTAGCATAAGTAGGAAGTGGCAGCCCTCCTTGCCTTCCCTCGACCGCCAGTGCCTATGAGGAAGAGTTAATCTCGAAACGCGTCAGGCAGCGGTCGGCTGCTTTTAATGGACTGAAATGTGTACTGTTCATACCAATAAAGGCTTTTTATTGGGGAAAAAGCGGTCTGTGGTTTCGAGTGCTGCTCGCTTGTCGGACACCCCACGGAGCATGATTTATTGGCGGCCGTCCTGCCGCCGAGCAAGCACCATCCCAGAAACAGGGGGCCACTGAGCTCGATACACGGGACTCAATTGTGGAGCACAGATCTTGGATCTAGAGCAGTGACGCATTCCAGGGCTCACTGAGGGCTTTATCGAGCATTTAACAAGAAGGCATCCATCAGAGGACCTACGGAGGACTGCATTTCCCAGACTGCAACGTGTTGCTCATCCAGAGCGGACCAATCAGATCCCACGATTTAGCATAAGTAGGAAGTGGCAGCCCTCCTTGCCTTCCCTCGACCGCCAGTGCCTATGAGGAAGAGTTAATCTCGAAACGCGTCAGGCAGCGGTCGGCTGCTTTTAATGGACTGAAATGTGTACTGTTCATACCAATAAAGGCTTTTTATTGGGGAAAAAGCGGTCTGTGGTTTCGAGTGCTGCTCGCTTGTCGGACACCCCACGGAGCATGATATATATATATATACATCCTAAAACAATTACATAAGTACTATTCAATAAAAGAATAATGTAATTAATAATTAATTCTCCACCTTGTGCACATACAACCCTAGAAGCCAGCATTGAAAATATAATTAATAAAATAACTATTTTATAACTTACATATTTAAAATCAATTAAATAATTAAATAAGAATTAATAATAAATTGTGAACTAATTATTACTTCACACCCTAAACGTCTACAAAGCTAGCATTCCACAACAAAAATAAGATGAAAATAAATAAGCAATCCACAATTTACATATTTAACCCCTTCAGCGCGGCGCGGATTTCCGCGCCGTGCTGAAGGTTCCGTGCGCGGGCGGGGCCGTGACGGAGCGGTTCCGTCATGCGCACAGCGCGACCGTAGCGCATGACGGAACCGCTCCGTCACAAGCATCGAAGGGGTTAAAAGTCAATTAAATAATTATTTACAAGTAATAATTAATGGTTAATGAAATATTACTTAATAAACGTACCACCCTATCCCCCTACAAATCTAGTATACCTCAAATAAAATATGACTAGAATAAAATATTTTACATGATTAAAAATCAATTAAATCATTAGATAACAATATATTGTTAATGAATCATTATTTTACTTCCCGCCTTATGCCCACACGAATTTAACAGCCAACAAATAACATATAATGAAAATAAATGCGTATTACATAATTTACATAACAAACATCAATTATATAATTAAGCAACATTTAGGTGCCGATTCCAATCCTGTAAAACGCGGGTACGATGCGTCGTACGGAGCGTATTCTCCATATGACTCGTACCCGGGAAATCCACCGTACAAACCAGCATGTACGATTCGTACAGAAATAGCATTTCCGTACGATTCGTAAAAAACACAGTACGGCTAAAAAATACCTACGAGTATGATCCTGGACAGCGCGTACGCGATGTCCCTACGGAGTCAGGCAGCGTTTTACGGACCAGCAAGTAGCATTCATCCCTACGTCACTCTGCACAGCTATCTTTTTACGGCAGCCAAAAAAAGCCGGAAAACTGAGTCCAACGCGACAACGGAGCCCCGGTACACGACAGACAGCCATGGACCCCATCCTACGTGTCATCCCGGCCCTCTTAGCCTACGACCTGATGCACCGAACCCGACGCACACGCCGCAGGAGGTGAGAACAACACCCAGGGGCCAAGGGGGGGGTGAGGGGCAGGAAACATACCCCCTACCCAAATTAAAACCTACTATATTGCGAACATACATTACCTCCAGGGGCTGGTCACTTCAGGGGGTGTGTTCACCAATCCCTGCATACCGCAACAACAGAAGTGGGCGTGTAAGCGTACCCCTACGGCAACACTACAATAGTGATACACACCGTACTCACACATCCATAGCTTGGGTACGGTCCGTATCACTATAGTAGTGGTGCCATAGGGGTACGCGTGGTATGGCCCGTACACACGCCCTCAGAGCGTGTGTACGGTCCGTATCACTATTGTAGTGGTGCAGTAGGGGTACGCGTGGTACGGCCCGTACACACACCCTCAGAGCGTGTGTACGGTCCGTATCACTATTGTAGTGGTGCCGTAGGGGATCGCGTTGTACGGCCCGTACACACCCTATGAATGTGGGGGTACGGTCCGTATCACATGTACCCCTACGGCACCAGTACATTTGGGATACAAGGCGTACACACGCCACGAATGTTGGCTTACAGCCTGGTGCAGCATATTACCTTTATATTGGTGTGTTGGAAGGCCCAGGACAGCAGTGTACTGCACCAAGGGGGTGGGTGGGTGGGTGTGTGGCTGCATAGGATTCCCAGCAGTGGACAGACATGTGAGGGGTGGGTTCAGAGGACTCCCAGCAGTGGACAGACATATGTGGGTGGGTGCAGAGGACTCCCAGCAGTGGACAGAGACATGGGGGTGGGTGCATATCACTACCAGCAGTGGACAGACATGTGAGGGGTGGGTGTATATCACTCCCAGCAGTGGACAAACATATGTGGGTGGGTGCAGAGGACTCCCAGCAGTGGACAGAGACATGGGGGTGGGTGCATATCACTACCAGCAGTGGGCCTAGACATGGGGGTGGGTGCAGAGGAATACCAGCAGTGGACAGAGACATGGGGGTGGGTGCATATCACTACCAGCAGTGGACATAGACATGGGGTGGGTGCAGAGGAATACCAGCAGTGGACAGAGACATGGGGGTGGGTGCATATCACTACCAGCAGTGGACAGACATGTGAGGGGTGGGTGCAGAGGACTCCCAGCAGTGGCCTGCAATATGAGGGGTGGGTGCAGAGGACTCCCAGCAGTGGACAGAGCCATCGGGGTGGGTGCATATCACTACCAGCAGAGGACAGAGACATGGGGGTGTGTACATCATTATCAGATGACCACAACTCCATGGGTGTATGTACGCATCCCTAAATTTGGACTATGATAATAGTGCCATAACAACACATCACTGACAGCAGTGTCCTACTCCCAGGAGGATGGATGTCTTTCCCCCACTGCATGACACACCACATGTGGCTGTGAGGACAAATAACACATGCATACCCACCCATGGCGGATGCAGCACAATACACACACTGAGATCATGCCACAAGACTGTACAGTCATGTCTCTGCCAACTAAACTAAGAGAGCCAACGGGAACACACACTGTCACGCACATCCCAGGACTTGAAATAATGTACGGGTGCTGGGACAGCCGCCAAGATGTTGTCTCTCATGGAAGGAATAAGGTGTAGTTCCCACAGATACAATGCCCACAATTGTGAATCAGGTGCCCAAATACCCTGCAGAACAAGTACCATATGTGTGCTAGGCCGGGATTACACACATGCATAGTGCTGAAAAGGGAGAATTTCTCCATGAAGGCATTTCAACATACTCAATACACAAGTACAGTGACTAGCAACGATGGCACAGACAATGCAGTTGGAGACATTGCTAAGCAGGCATGGCCATACTTGAAGGGATCCGTCACCAACAAAGAAAATATAGACACAGGTCAGCACAACAATTGTGAGACTCTTTGCAGGGAAGATGTCAGGTGACACAGAGGAAGGAACACTCCTTGAGACAATGTCCTAAAACCAAAATAACACACACTACCAATGATTCTTTGCAGAGACCTTGTGATGGCACACAGATACCATGGTCCACCTCATGACCATCAGACTAGAACATTTCTCAGAACCATAACACATTACCACAACACCAACTCCTGGAGCCTCAGCATCAACATCAATACCTGAAATGCAATAGTGTTCAAAGTAAAAAGAAAATGCTTTATTCAGCATAAAACAAAAAATAGTGAATAACACTATATACAAAGGCCAATGGCCAGTCCATAATAGAAGTCCTTGGGGGGACACATGGGCACGCGTCTCCCCTAGCTTGCCTGCACAGTAGAACCCTCAGGTTCGTCGACCGGGGGGGGGGGCATCATGTTGGGAAGGACCAGGCACCGCAGGGACAGGAGGTGTAAGGGTAGGTGTGGTGGGTGCAGGGGTGATGTCTCCACCACAGGGGGTGGGGCAGCGCCAAACGTGGAGGCGAGCTCGGCGCTGCACACTTCTGCCAGGGCGTCCAGAGTAACCCCTGCACCGGAAGAAACCCCAGGCCCAACGGAGGGGGGGACTCAACTCCCCTGCCCGGGAACTTCCTTGCCCGCTTGCAGGGTGGTGTCACAGTGGGGCTGAGGGCCTGCTCAGCCATGTAGATGACTTTGGGTGACAGTTTGGCAGGGGAGCCAAGGGGAGTGCTTTTGGAGGGACTGGGTTGTGAGGCATGCAGACTCAGACTGTGGCTGCGTGTATGTCTTTTTGCCCCAGACCCAGTGGGTGTGCCTACATCCCCCTGAGTGTGCATGCCAGGAGGTGTGTGCCTGCCCTTACTTGGTGGTGTGCTGCCTGTGTCTGGTGGGGTGCGTGCTTGGGAATGTCTGGGTGTGCATGGGACAGGTATGGAAGTGGGAAGTGTGGATGGGGCTGGGGTGGGGGTGGGGGGACAAAGCGCTGCAGGAGACTCACTGCTGCCGTCAGTGAAAAGTCCATGGACCACAGAAACATCCGTTGGTCAGACATCGTTGCTGACATGCCCTCCATGAATGACACCATCTGTGTCAGCAGTGTGGTGTGGACATGGAGGACATTCAGCAGCGATGTCTGCCCAACCTGCAACTGCTGCTGTATGTCCACTGACTCTGCAGTGAGGGCAGCAGGGGTGACAGGGGCGGGGGGCGCGGTGCCTGTCCACAAGGAGACATGGTGGTGCCCTGCACGGACAGAAGGGACCGGAGCAACTGGGAGGGCGGTGATGGGAATGGAGGAGGCGGGGACAGATGTTGGGCTGCTGGCAGGTGTTGCAGCAGCCTCCGCCCCCTCAATGAGGTCAGCGTCGGACCCGTCTGCATCATAGTTGGGCTCGCCACCAGACAGGTCCTCCGACTGACTCCCCTCGCCCTCCGTGCCACTGGCTCCCGCAGACTCGCCAGCACTGGTGGCACTGGTGCTGGATCCCTCCTCCAGGTCCGTGCAGGTGTCTCCCTCGGTTTCCTACGATGATGCTGTGGGCAAGGTGAAGAGACAAAAAAAAATCAGTCACTTGTATACATCTGACACATGATTAAAAAAAAAATAGGTCACAGTGCATATCAGGCAATGCATCATGAGTAACATCTCGATTACTCCGCACATATGTAAGCCCTGTACTCCCCAGTTGGTAGACCCACCATGTCACATGGACACAAGGAAAAATAGGACACACCAGCCCAAAACTTGAATGAGAAATATACTGAGAAGCTAGTGTCTGGGAACAGTTGAGCACAGCAATACAATGAAGTCATGCCACCTCTTGTTTACCCTGAAAGAAACAGTATTGGTGCACCCAAGGCAAAATAACAGACCTCAATACTAAAGGTGTCCCCACACTCAGAGACCTGTAGACTTGTAAGTACTTTGGAACCCACGACAAAATATATTTTGGTCCCTTGGGAATCACAATACTTTACACAATAGACATGTTTAGAATGTGGGAATGTGCCATTTTGTGAACAGAACACACATGTGCCTGTATAAAAGATGTCTCCCAAGGAGGTGCACACAAAACTACATTTACCCAGTCATTGTAGAAGCTGGCAGCCTTATTTAAAGAAGCCACTGTTAGAAAGAAATGGTGTTGCAGAAAGTACATATACATGGGCCCACGGAGGTCTTGATGACTTGACACTCGCAAGTTGGTCTCACCAACAACCAAGGACTTACGCAAATTCCACAACACTGTGGGAACATGTATATGTATAATCTGAAAAACAGTCTTATTAGAACAGTGCCTTCTTTTCAAATGTGCCAGCGTGTTCCCTGAAAGTGTAAAGGTGGTTTCTTGTGCACTTCCTTGGGAGACATCTGGCATGCAGGCACATTATTGTTCTTCACAACAAAACATCAAACTAAAGCATTTAAAACATGAAGACATGTTGACAAGTGTTGTGAGTGTCAAGGTACAATACTTTTTGACTAACAACTTGAATTATGCCAGTTGTCACATGGCCATCCGTTCCCTGATGACACAGTTGGCAACACATCTGACCCACTGCCTGTCATGTGGAGTGGCACACATGTCCAAACACAGGACAATGCATAAGCTAATGGGCCTGCAATTGTGTTGTAAAAAGGCATACATGCACTGAGGAGACACCCTCATGGCAAGCCAGAATGTCCACACAGATGTCAGCACACAAAGACCAAACTATGTAGCATCTGGACCACACACTGGAGCCAAAAATGTATGAGCAAGAATCATGTATTTAAACAATTGACACATGCTGCAAAGCACAAACATTAAACCCTGCACGACACGACTGGGTCACTGCACGGTGAGTCTCTGTCCAGCCAATTATCACACACAGGTCAGACCTGGCAAGGAGACATAAGGTTTGGCCATGTAGGCCTCGCCCACACAAACCCCCCATACCTGAGACAATGTGATTGAGACAGATCAAGAAGTGACACCTCTTAATCAGGGTTTTAAAAAATGTGCAGCAAGAATTCCCAAATGTACTCCACATCACCTCGTGAGGCTGGCAACACATATTTGTGTCAAACAAATGAGGTCTCCCTGTCCAGTGGACACATGTAGCACACTTTGGATAAATACAAATGAGGCCAGGGAACAATGCCACAGAGGCCAACCTATGCTGAACACACAGAGAATGGGCACAGTGTTGGATGACACACATGATTACGATGCAAGGGTGTCTCAGGGGACTGTAGTGGGCACACTGCTCCTTGTTCCTGGAATGATCTGACTGTAACATGAGCAACCGTCCTGGCACCATGCATATCTCCCACTCATGCACATCATGTCTGAGGTCACAACATCGGTCATGCATGCTGCAAGTGTGTTCATTTGAAACCTCACACTCCTATGTTGAGACTCATCATCAGTGCCAACAAATATGGACCCCCAACTGAGTGAACAGGACAGGGCACAGGCAAGGTACCAACTCATGTCACAGACCACCCTCACACAGGATGCAGAAAGCAATGTGCACTTGAATTAACTGGCAGCCTAGATGACCATGTGCAATTGTGATTACACACAGACCAGGGGACACATGTCAAGGAGGGGAAGGGATGAATAAGAGCACCTGTTGACTTTGGGGAACAGAATATGCCTTGCACATATAAACCCTGGCAGTGTATCCAGGCTACAGAGCACTTCCAAAAGCTGGTGACACACAACACAACAAACACACATGTACCTACCCCCTCCTTGCTGCTGTCTCTCCTGTAACTGCCTATCCAGGTCAGGGAAGACCACCACCAGGACTAAGGGTGGGCGTAGTTCGCGAAGTAGCACTTCGCGAAGCTACGGAAAGTGAAGTTCGCACTACGCGAGCTACGCGTAGCACTTCGCGAACTGCGTAGTAACATGTTCGCACTGTGCAAGATGTTGTTTTCAATGATTGCACAGTGCGGACAAGCAACCGGCACAGTGCAATCATTGAAAATGGCATCTTGCACAGTGCGAGCTGTAGTTTTCTGCTGCTCGAGCAGCAGCTTTCTCAACGCGAACTGGTACTTTCTCATCGCGAGCGGTCGCGAGCATACGCGACCCCTCGCAATGAGAAACCTGACCTCCTCGCGTTGGGAATCTCGCCGGGAGGTTTATTTTCCATGCTCGCGATCGCCAACTTGATGTTGCTGATCGCGAACAAGGAAAAAGTCTCGCCGGGATGTCATTTTGCTTGCTCGCGGTCGCCAACTTGACGTTGAGGACCGCGAGCAAGCAAAAAATGACCGCAGCACTACGCAACACTACGCTACGCGTGTTCGCACTTTGCTACGTGCAGATCGCGTAGTGCGAAGTAGCGCGAACTTCGCAAACTATGCGAGCGTAGCGTAGTGCTTCGCCCAGGCTTAACCAGGACACGCGTCATGTGGGGGGTAAGGCATCGGCGCCAGCCAAGGGGGCGTGGAGGTGAGAGCTTCAGCTGGACCCGGGCGATCCGCCGCGTCCAGCACCGGATGTCCTGCCACCGTTTTCTGACTTGGGCTAGGCGCCGACTGCGATCCCCCGCCGAACTCACGGCCCTGACGATCCGCTTTCAGATCCTCCCCTTCTCGTAGGCAGTTACCTGTGAGGATGACAAAGTGAGACAACATCACTACACCTGCTCCATGTCACAGAGACACACATTTGAACATCTTTGATATGTTGAACAGGGCATAGGATGCTGCCAAGGAATTGCATCTTTATCATATGGACATTGGCCTTTGTGGAAGCCCCAATGCAATACATGGCATTGAAAGTACACAGGTGGCATGAGGGGTGTGACACACTCCCTGATTATGGCACACACTGTGCATCACATGCAACACCAGGCTGATGGACAGCACCTCAGAGCAGTTACATGCCCCAGGCCACTGACGCAACCTCAGCAGAGTACACAGACACACACAGGCACAGATCAATCACCTGCCATTGGCAACAGCGGATACAAACCTCACTCTGCACATGTGACACTTGCCTGTGGGGTGTCACAGGTGTCGGGCTAGCACAGCAAGTCAGACAAACAGCACGGCTTACTTCTCACATCAGATGGGTAGAGCTGTTGCCTCATCCATGCAGCTGTGGTGCAACACTTCACACAGACACTCACCCACATGACAAGGAACATTCACACACATCAATGTCCAGGAGGGCGTAGACATCACTTGGACACTCTCACCACAGGTCCACTCAACTCATACACATCTGTGGGTACATTCACCTGTCACACCGGGGGGACCACTGAATCACCTCAGGACAATAGACCAGAAATGCCAACAAGAATTTTCCAGGCTGAATGTGTCATGCACTATGCAGTGAATGTCACAGTAAGCACAATGCAAGTGAGGAGTGCACACATGAACGACATCATGCTCTGCATGAGAGACATGAGCCTTTCCCCCCCTGGGACCCACTCTAAACAACATTGCATGTCTGTCACACCTGGACACAATGCCAGAAGTGACAGTCACATAAAAGGTGCACAGTGAAAGGTAGTGGAGTCAGCACTCACCTCCTCCCCTGGTCTCCCATACAGGCTGGGGTACTGTGGGAGGAGGACATTCAGCAATGCCTCATTCTCCTCAAGTGTGAATGGCTGGGCCCTCTCCACAGTCCGCGACATGGTGCCAGAGAAAGCACAGACAGCAGCAGTGTGGTCAAAAGGAAAGTTGTGCAGGCAAGTGCCCTCTCATGGGTTCTGGCTGACTTATATCTGTCTTGCTGGGGGCTTTCATTTACAGGAGTACAGAGTTATTGGTCAGACTCCTTTGCATCCTACGTCTCCTCCAATCCCTTTAAACATACACCAATGACACGAATTTGCATGGTTCAAATTTTGAGCATCATAGCAAGGCAAACACCACTTTGCAACATTGCAATTTTTGGGCCAACTGACTTTTCCAGCCCACATGATGGCCACATTGTAACTGAAATCTCTGTATCCATGACAACCAGCATGTATTTTGGGCCTAATACTTGTCCCCTATATAATTTTGGATTCCAAAAAGCATGTACGGTGCGTTTCACACATACCCGTACACGTACGGCACCACTACTGCGTGTTTATACGGTCCGTACCACGCGTACTCCTACGGCACCACTACTATAGTGATACGGCCCGTACACACGCCCTCAGAGAGTGTGTACGGTCCGTATCACTATAGTAGTGGTGCCGTAGGAGTACGCGTGTGTGTACGGTCCGTACCACGCGTACTCCTAGGGCACCACTACTATAGTGATATGGACCGTACACACGATGTGTGTACGGTCCGTACCACGCGTACTCCTACGGCACCACTACTATAGTGATACGGCCCGTACACACGCTCTCAGAGCATGTGTACGGTCCGTATCACTATAGTAGTGGTGCTGTAGGAGTACGCGTGTGTGTACGATCCGTACCACGCGTACTCCTACGGCACCACTACTATAGTGATACGGCCCGTACACACGCCCTCAGAGCGTGTGTACGGTCTGTATCACTATAGTAGTGGTGCCGTAGGAGTACGCGTGTGTGTACGGTCCATACCACGCATACTCCTACGGCACCACTACTATAGTGAAACGGCCCATACACACGCCCTCAGAGCGTGTATATGGTCCATATCACTATAGTAGTGGTGCCGTAGGAGTACGCGTGTGTGTATGGTCCGTACCACGCGTACTCCTACGGCACCACTACTATAGTGATACGGCCCGTACACACTCCCTCAGAGAGTGTGTACGGTCTGTATCACTATAGTAGTGGTGCCGTAGGAGTACGCATGTGTGTACGGTCCGTACCACGCGTACTCCTAGGGCACCACTACTATAGTGATATGGACCGTACACACAATGTTTGTACGGTCCGTACCACGCGTACTCCTACGGCACCACTACTATAGTGATACGGCCCGTACACACGCCCTCAGAGCATGTGTACGGTCCGTATCACTATAGTAGTAGTGCTGTAGGAGTACGCGTGTGTGTACGGTCCGTACCACGCGTACTCCTACGGCACCCCTACTATAGTGATACGGCCCGTACACACGCCCTCAGAGCGTGTGTACGGTCTGTATCACTATAGTAGTGGTGCCGTAGGAGTACGCGTGTGTGTACGGTCCATACCACGCGTACTCCTACGGCACCACTACTATAGTGAAACGGCCCATACACACGCCCTCAGAGCGTGTATATGGTCCATGTCACTATAGTAGTGGTGCCGTAGGAGTACGCGTGTGTGTATGGTCCGTACCACGCGTACTCCTACAGCACACTACTATAGTGATACGGACCGTACACACGCTCTCAGAGCGTGTGTACGTTCCGTATCACACGCTTACACTGGTGATAGAAGGCGCACACGAAAGGACTGGAGGTCTCAGACTCGCACAAGGCTGTACATCAAGTCATTGTCATTGCAGACTTTCATATGCAGGGCCTAGGTGTGCCAGGCAGGGATATTGCACATGTCTCCTCATGTAGTTGCACAATTGATGTGTGATGACCTGTGTACACATGTCATGTGTGATGGGGCACTATGTGGCACGCTTCCCCTTCACACTTTGCACATGTGTGCCTGTAGTACAAACGTGTCAAGCACAGCATCACTGGTATGGCACAGTCACCACCACCCGCAACTGTCCCCTGATGCCAGGGACAGGGAAACTAACAACTGAGATTTAATGATCAGCGTGCCCCGATGTGACTATGTCATATGTGTGTCATGTTTTCCCATGAGCTTGCTGTTGGTGTTCCGTCAACTACATCTGCTGTTGCTGCATACAACATGTGTCTGTGTGGAGATGGGCACGGCACACATCTATGCACACCATGCCACATGTGGATTCCCACGTAAGCAGTGTCTGTATGCATCGAACATGATATTTTGACATGAGGACATATCTGCGTCGTCTCAATGTCCGTGTTTTCTGTTTTCACGTGTACCCCTTCATCGCAATGTGTGTGATCTGTACATTTGACATTCCATGTGACCTGTGCTTCTAGCTTGCCGTCAGCTGTCTGTATGAGATGACATCCTTCAAATGCAGCATGTGGATGTATGTCACTCCTGTGATGTCTCTGGCTGTTCACTCAGACTGGCCCCCAGCTCGTTTCAGGGCATGTCATATAGACTTGCCAATCAACGGGTGTATCTGGCTTTTCGTAGAAGTATCACCAAGCTGGCATACGTGTCCTGGATGTATTGCACAGACCAGACTCTGTATTTAGCAGATGTGTAGTAGCAGTTGAGCATGTTCTCTGTTCATTGACATTGATGTTGTTATGCTCTCAATCTTCGTTATTCATTACAATTTTCTGCAGGGCACCGTCTGTCCCCCGACCAATGCCAGACTTGGGTGATGTTACAGATTTAGTCAACAGTTAATTGAGGACTTGACCGCCAAAGTGGCACCACACCTCCAACCACGACACAGGTATCCTACTGCGCTGATCCCCAAGATGAAGGTGATGGCAGCCCTACATTTTTTTGCCACAGGTACGTTTCATTTCACCATAGCTGATGTTGGTGGCATGTCACAGACAATGTTCAGCCGTGTCCTGCGTGATGTTTTGGCAGCAATGTTGGAGCATCTTGATGAATTCATCCATTTTCCGACTCCTGAGGAGTTGACAGGTGTCAAGGGTGATTTCTGTGCCCTGGGAGGGATGCCCCATGTCATTGGGTCCATTGATGGGACACATGTGGCTTTGGTACCACCACAGGCACAGGAGCAAGCCTATCACAACCGTAAACATTACCACTCTATAAATGCCCTTGTGGTGTGTCTTGCTAACATGCTGATTTCCCATGTCTGTGCATGTTTTCTAGGGTCAGCACACGACGCCTACATCATGAGGCGTAGCAGGGTGCCACAAATGATGCTGCGGCTGCACAGCGAACAAGCATGTCTTGTTGGTGGGTATACTCTGTTTGTCCTGTGTGTTGCGGTATCTTTGGCTGTTACGGCATCTCCTGACCCCCTTATTTACATGATGTTTCCATGTAGGGGACTCTGGCTATCCCAACATGCCATGGCTGATGACGCCTCTCCGCAACCCAAGATCAGCTGCAGATCACCGGTACAACAATACACATGGGCAGACCAGGCGAGTGATTGAGAGGACGTTTGGCCTCCTGAAGAGCCGATTCCGGTGCCCTCACAAGACAGGCGGGTCCCTCCCATATGCACCGGCGAAGGTCTGCAAAACCTTCCTCGTGTGCTGCATGCTGCACAACATGGTAGAGGAGAAGGCAGTGCCACTCATCCTGGAGCAGGATGAGGAGGAACATCCACCCATGTAGGTTGAAGGGCTTGGTCACGAGGCAAGTGAGGAGGAGGAGGAGGATATCCGGAGTCAGCTCATACGCAACTTCTTCTCATAATGGTGAGTCACTGGGTCTGAGTGTGCACGCTTGGAGCCTTGGGTGGCATGTGTTGCAATGTGTGTGTCCAGCTGACTGTATGCTAAGTGACTTAGATGTGTGTTCTGATGTGTCACTCGAGTGATGATGTCATTCCACACATTTTAGCTGAGACACTTTCTTTTAAATTAGCATGGGGACAACATTGTTCCTGTTTAGTAAATGACCATGTATGCGGAGAAAAATCTTTTAGCTGACTTCTTGTGTGTCTGTCATTCCCAGGTTCTTGCGCATGTTGTCTGCTCGTGTCATCGTTGTCCTCCTGCTTTTCCTCATGAGTATTGCAACGTGTGCTGAATCAGCGTTCCATGCATGGACATGGGGAAATATCATTTTGGGTAAGGATTGCAGCAAGGCATTTTGGGTGTGGTACATGTTTGGAATGTGTGGGGACTGCTTCTGTGCATGTTGTGTTGCCATGCATACATGTCGACTCACCATGGGGCACATAACATGTAGCATGACTCCATGAATTCATAGTCACCCTTCGTGACAGTCATCTTTAATGGTTTTTGGATTCTGATGAAGGCATCAATGTATGTAAAACTTCCCTCTGAAACATACGGGATGCTACGGGTGGACATAGTGTGGGACATCCCCATAACAGGCTCAATGGGGAATTGCAGCCTCTCTGTGTGCAGCAGGAGGTGTTTGGCTCATCCCCTTAACTTGTGTGCCAGTTCATTTGGATTTACAACATCCGTGTTGTGAAGGGGGTGTCCAGCGTAGGTCCCACATGTTCAGTCAAATGACCTGTGAATCTGTTCAGATTGATGCATTTCCCTTAGTGTGAGCCTCAGTAATAAAGATGTTCCTCACCCTCCAAAGTGCCTCATCTCTGTCAATGCAGGTCTCTTGCCACTTTGCATGAGTCATCTCTGGCATAGTTGTCAAAGATTGTGCATATGAGTCTATGTGTAGTTTGGCAACATGCATGCAGTTCTTCATGGATTATGATCTCTATTGTGCATGAAGTCCATGGTTGTGTATGTATTTGGGCAGGTTGCTCCCCCCAATGGGCCGTCAACGCAAGCTGATGGTGTGTCTCCTGTGCGCAGTTCGGCCTTCTGTTTCCTGATCCTGTGTCAGTCAGCTTTGGTGATTGTTCATCCATTTTCTCTGGGTGAGCCATGAGTAACCGGACACTCCTTCCTTTACATACGCCTGTTGCAGTTGTCCTTTCTGACATCCTTGTCTTTGTGTGCTACTTTCGGCCTAGTTTCCAGTACATGCCGCCTGCTGCTGCGGCCCCTGCAGCAAGGGCCCACCAAGTTCCCGGATTCTGCAACCCACACGCCTCCAAGATGCTCCTCCCTTCCTCCCTCCACCCATTCATCAGCTTGTCTGTGCCACTGTTGCGGCCACGCGGTGCCAAAGGCAGGACCGTCAGCGCATGCAACGTGCACATTGCACGACCCTCATGTCCTTTCATGACCCACATCACACAACAGTCTCATGTTGCAGCCACCCTCCAAGCAATGTCCAACCGAAAATCAACCGCCTGCTTTCAGGCATACCCTAAGCGC
The DNA here is from genome assembly GCF_964204655.1 of Triturus cristatus. NCBI lineage: Eukaryota > Metazoa > Chordata > Amphibia > Caudata > Salamandridae > Triturus > Triturus cristatus. The sequence continues at coordinate 383,791,621 of NC_140591.1, read as the reverse complement.
ACACACAACACCTTTGCATGCTGAGTGTGCAACTCCAACTGCCTACACAGCGCTGCCCCACCTTCCAGGCCCTTTCACACCAACCAGGTCATGTCCCTCCTACTCCACACCGGCTCTGTCCACCAGCACGCCATGGGACTCTGTTACCTCCTCAACATAACAGGCCCACACATCACCTTCATGATAGTGACCTGGATGAAAGCATCCTCAGCACACAACTTCTTCATTGCCATCTCAGACGGATACAAGAGCACCCGCAGGGACGGCACTAACAATCCCGGAGGATGAATTGATATCTATTCCCAAGTACGCACTCAGGGTCACAAATCCAGTTTAGCACAAACCCCCTCCAAACCCTCAGAGTAACACTCAACTACAGATCTCCCGGCCCACATCCACAATTCTGCAAAGCCATCAACACGTCCATCGTCATGCACGCCCTCACATCCACAGGATACATGTGGCTGTGGGCCAGGAACTTCATCTGGATGAGAACCACACCAGCATCCATCATTGGTCCATCCAGATTAGCATCCACGTCTCCGACGAGCAACACACTGCCACACACCCCGCTACCAATCCCCCAAAGATGCTTGATGTAAGTCAACATAGACATGCTGTATGGGACACTGGAACCAACACCACCGCCACACCCTGCAACCTCACACACTGGATCAGCAACTGAGGCAACAATCTAGCCACGTTGACGGACTTTCCTGTGATGCACATCAACAATTAAGCCACCTGGGACAAGGCAGAACTAATGGACTCATACACGTCTAGCAGGACTCTTGTGCACAGCTTGCAACACAAATAACCATCAGTGACCTTACAACCCTGAAAAAAACGGCACACACAGCCATCACCATATCATCAGCAAGGACAATTGGAGATCCTTCAGATGGGGCCGAGGCCAAAAAAAACCACTACATCAAGGAGCTCATCAGCATCGTGAGTGCACTGACATCAGCTCTCCATCCAAAAGACACCCCACCCTTGCAAGGCTGAGTCAATCCCTTGCAACTTTCTACCACTGCAAGCTCAGGGACATACACGCAAGCCTTGGCACACAGAGGCAGAACGCACTATTATACGCGGGACCAACCCCCCTCAGGTTTTGGACTTCCATCATCAGCAGATACAACACCCGGCTCATGTGCAACATCCCCTGGGGATCTCCATCAGGCCCCTTCCCACACAACATCTCAAACACATCATTCCCCATCCTTGTAGCCCCCGTCCAGCACGTCATGTATGTATCATTGGAGTTAGCCACATTCCATGGTAGATAGAGGGATGCAGTGACCCAGGCCCTTCTTAGACAATGGACGGCAGGAACGCTGGCTCTCAAGGAACATCACCGTGCTTCCCTAGCCAGCTAATGTCATCAGGAAGACAGTCAACGAGCAACTGACAAACTTCCTCCACGCAAAGAGCTCCAGGCAACCTGCACAAGACCGTCTTCCACAGTAATCACCCACTGCAACCGTCATCATTGCCACCAACACCGGCAACTTTGCCCTGCTCAACAATGGTGAGGCCACCCCCCTTGACCTCTCCACAACATTATGCAGGATGTGCTCACACACTGTCCGCTCACACATCTCCAACACTGGTATCCAGGGGATGGACCAGGATGAAATCACCAAATAGCTCACCAGCAAGGCCATGGGAGTGGGACTCAAGCCTTCAGCATGTAGTATAGTGGCGTCATCTGGCACATGGCCCAGGGATCATCTCTCAGCGTGTCAATCTTCAATGTGTCCAGGACCCCCTCTCCACCATTACATGCGCACACAACCTCATCATCATCTCGTATGCCATTGACAGCCAGCTGCTCCTCACCCTCACCAAAGACACAGCCATTGCCAGTTCCAACCTTCCAGAAGGCATGAGGTCCGTTGATGAATGGCTGAACATCAGCCACCTGAGGCTGGACTTGTACAGGACTGAGGTAATCATCTGAGGATTGTCCCCTTACAGCTGGGTCAACTCCTTGTGTCCCACCCGCCAGGGCACTGCACCAGCACCCAGTGGCCACGCACACAAGATGGTGTGCAATATGGACTCGTCGCTCACAATTGCCATGCAACTCACCAGCATCTGTACATCATGCTGCAACACCCTCCGCATGATGCACATGATCCACAGATAGATCCACTCCAAGGCAAGACAGACCGTCCCCCAGCTCCACGACACCAGCCATGTCAACTACAGCCCCGCCCTCTATGGAGCAAGTACAGCCAAACTCCCGGAAAACTTGCCACATCCAGGGTGCATCTGCACAGCTCAGCTTCAACATCCCGCGCCCCAGCCACATCACCGGCCACCTGAGATAGCTGCAATGGATCACTGTCTGCTGCAGGATGACCTTCACACTCCTCACCCACACTCAGGAGGCAGTCCACAACCCCAGACCCCAAAACAACCTTGGACGTCTGTCATCTGAGACCCCGTTGGGCCAACTCCGTGCATCCAACCTTGCCCTGGCCACCATTCTTCACATCCACCGAACTCCAGCATGCAGGACATAGTTCTCCCACCTGGCCAAACATACCTGGGACTCCCTCCCCGGGAACCTTGACATGAGCCATGACCTCTACGCCTTAATGATACTCTTCCAAATTGGTCTGTCCGCACAGTATTGCAAGCCCCCCTCAGCAGCTTGAGGCCATCACGGGTGAGTATTGTTCTCCATGTCTGTATTGGATGATACATTGTCACCCATGTGTGTCCTGTTAGTTCAACACTCGGGCATAGTTTGACATTTCCCCACATGTATGTTGTGGACTCATGCAAAATGACTGCAACATCTAATTAAAGAAATTTAGTTTTATTCTCGGTGGGGGGAGTGTTTTGTGGGGAAAAAGAGGTGCTATACAGTGTGCTTAGAATCCAAAGTTCACAGGGGGAGATGGGATCCTTGGCATTTGAAGTCATCAGAATCCAGACCACAGTGTTTGTTTTCATTGGTCAGACTGTGACCAGCAAGTCCATGTGGCAGAGAATGTCAGGGAATGAGGTGCTGCAGTTGCGCATGAAGGCCAGGTGCCAGGCCAGGTGACCTGGGAGATGTGGATGGTGCGCTGCCTCTCACGGTCTTTTCTGTGGACGACCCACCTTCCTCGCGGGACCCTCAGATGCAGGCCTTGACGATGCTTGGGACGCTCCGTCAGACGAATCCTCCTCCTCCTCCCTCCTTGTGGCTGGTGGTGGTCTATGCCTGGTGGCACAGGGAGGATTGGCCATGTTGTCGGCGATCCGACGGAGTGAACGGCTTATGTCTGTTTGCACCTCCAGGAGCTCAGCCAGTCTTGCCTCCATCCGTCCTTGGTGTTCTTTTTGACTGGCGTGTTGCTCGGCCTGCTGGTTCTTAATCTCTGTGAGGGTCTCCACTACCTGGCTGATGGACCTGGTGTCGTGCCGGTATGCGTCCATGATGTTGCGTATGTGTGACATATCGGTCCCTTCAGCTGGCTGGTCTGGTTCTCGCCTCCGCCTGCCTCCACTCCCACCACCCCTGCCCACACGAGCCTGGCTTGCCGTTGTGGGCACATCGGGTCTACGGGACCCCTGAGGGATGGCAGTTGCGGGGTTGTCTGCCTCCTCCCGGCGAACCTTGTCCCTCCAGGTCAGACTGGCTCAGTTGTTCAGTGCGGGCAGGGCTCCTGGGTGTCTTCTGGGAAGTGGCAGGAATGGGGGTGGTGGTTGGCACAGATGTACCTGAAGCAGGTGCTGCAGGGGCTTGGGCACCAGAGGGTCCAGGTGGGTTGGGGTAATCCGCGGAGTGTTGAGAGGCGTCGCTGCTGAAGAACCAGAACCTTTTGGGCCTGGCGGCGCAGGGTACGCCTTAATCTCCTGGGTTCTCCTGCTTAGTTACACAGAGACACGGGACACTCTGTTAGGCGTTAGAAGATTAGATTTATTAGCTGCAGCTAGTACAGTTATCCCAGAAGTACACAAGGTAGGTTCTCAGGAGACTGCCACTTCACTCTGTGGCGCACAAACTTTTATACCATATAGGTAACATATACATTAACCAAGTATACACCCAGCAAATACAAGAAAGAGCCAAGAAGGAAAGTTGAAAAATAGGACAGAACCAATAGGAGAGATTTGAAAACAAAAGTGTCAGATGACTCGAAGAAACCTCTCCTCCAACTGTGTTTGTCACCCCTCCCTCAAACTAATTTAGTAACGGATTTGTAACAAACTTGCAGGTGGCGAGATACATTTGTGTGTGTTGGAGGACAGTTGTGAAACGAGAGAATGCTAGCAAAAGACAGTGAAGGCCAGACGATAAGATAAAGTCAGAAAAGAATAGTGTGAACCAACAGATAGTTGAGACGAGGATTAGCAAAACCAGACATGGATTAGTGTACTCGGCCAGACCTAACACCAGCTTTGCAAATAGAGGCAGAAGGACCATTTTGACACGAAGCGGCAGAAAAAGCAGAATAGACTTTGTTCGCCGTGCTGCCTGAGTGATGGCAACATAAAATGGCGGCGGAGCACAAAATGGCGGGTCGATTCGATCGCGATCGGAAATCGAATTTCCTCAGACCCTCCTTTTGCCAGAACTCAGGCAAGGTAGACTCATGTTAATCTGAGTCAATGTCGATAGCCATGAGGTCATCGAGCTGTTGCTGTAACATCATTTTTATGTTTTCTGTTCTTGGTGATTTGGGTTTAGGGATGCACATAGTAGCACATAGGTCACAGATGGCGGGGCCACAGTGCATACAAAGGCAACAGGAGAAAATAATGGTCAAAATTATTCCGAGAAATGTCAATGCTTTCCAACCCCATTTGGACAGTAGTCCCCAAAACCACTCCGAAAAGGACCAATCTCCTTCGTCCTGGTGAATCGACTCAGAGATTATATGCAACTTGGAGATAGCTTGGTATACTGTCGGAGCGTCATTAGGTATGAAAATACAGCACCTTGACCCGATTAATTTGCACACTCCACCACGATCTGCAAGAACAAAATCTAGGGCAACTCGATTTTGTAAGGTCATAAGACGGTCCGCCTGTAGTTCTGCCGTGATATTACTTAAGGCTCCTACAGTGATGTCTATTGTGGTCTCTACGACACGGACTAATTGCCTTATATTTCTGCTGTTGGCCATTGGACCCCAAAAAGGAAGAAATCCTTTGAGGAAATCTCTTCCTTTTTGTCCTGCTGTGTCTTTCGAATCAATAATCCCTCTGCCATATCTGTTTCGATGATAGTTTGCAGAAGCCGTGTATGTAGGGGGAAGAAGGAAAGCTATATAACAGGTACCAGAAAAATCCGTGGGTAACCATGTGTAAGCTCTATTGTGGCAGATAAAATACGTGCCCTGAGATGGCACTAGAGGAGGCGAGTACTGAGAGGAATAAACGTATGTGTGAGAACAGTTATTTCTTTGTATGGTGTCAGAAGAGCGATCATTAATTTGCAGACAGAAATTTCCCTGATGAGGAATCGTCCAAATTGGCGGAAATTTTCTTTGTTTGACTTTATCACTAAGACTAGTGACATAATGGGTGACGTTCCAATTTGTATACGCTTTTCTTTCATCAATGGAAATCTTATTATTTTCCATGATTTTAGCCATAGCTACCATTCCCTTAATTAATGAGCTATGACTAAAATCTGGACCACCAATATATGAATTAATGGAGCGTTTGAACTTACTTTGGTAGGCATTAGAGAAAATAACAAAATAAGCCCAAGCAGAACCTTCATAAGAGAACGGGAGAACTAAATATGGCATTCCTTTTTCTGTGGTATGTGGCATAAGTCCACACACCCAACAGTCAGTCGTATTGACCACTAACTGGTGTTGATGTAACAACTGGACAAAGGAATTGTTGTAGTATTCAGTTCTTCTAATGAGTTCATGTTGAGGAAGGGTATGAAAGAGATGTGGAGAAACAGTAGAAGACGAAGAGGAAGAAGGAGAGACAACTTTTTGCTGCAGAGCATAAATAATCCCTCCTGTAAACGCCAAAACAATACACCACAGTATAACGATACATAAGGTTAAATTAAAACGACTGTACATTAATTTACAGGATTCCTTTTTCATTTCATCCTTTCTCTCTCTTTTGTCTCGTGTAGTTTCCATCTTTCTAATGGATGCTCACGGCAATCTTCCTCGATCACTCAATTATGATTATCTGCCGTCCTGTGACACTGCAAGTCCTGCAGGCCTATGGCCACTACTCAGGTCACAATTAAGACTCCTACCGTGACCCTGCAACCGGGACAGAATACTACACAAGAGAGGAGAAATCTTAAGTGTTCTTTTGTCTAGGTCTCAAATTGTAATGTTCTTTTCCAGGAGTAGTCTGTTCTTGGAACAATGTTCGTGGATTGGTCGTATTCAAGCGACGATGCAATGGTATTGCTTCTTGAAGAATGTCGTTGTCCTCTTTCTCAGACAATGTCCCATTCAGGCGTGCATCACTAAAGGGTACGAATCGTGGAACCTTCTCGCTCTCAGAGCCACCAATGCCCCTACGCACCCATTGATCGTAAGGTAAGGGCAAAGGCATTTTCTTACAATGCACGCCGTGAATCCAATTTTTCTTTCCTTCGACTTTAACTGCTGTTCTCGTGGTGAGCAAAACCATTCGGGGCTCTCTCCATCTGGGCTCCAAATTTCTCGTTCTTTGGAAATTCTTGGTGCAGACCGAGTCACCTGGTCGGATGTAATGACCTGGGTCTGTGGAAGCCTCTGGTAAAGCACTCTGAACCTGTTGATGGAGAACACGCAATTTAGTCGTGTGATCATGCAGGTAGTCAATCAACATTGGATATGGCAAGTCTGAGTATTTCTTAGGGCGAGGGACTCCCCATACGTTGGCCGGGCATCCAAAAACCACTTCGTAGGGGCTAAGTCCCAAACAAGAGTGTACTGCAGTTCTGGTGGACAGTAGGGCTAATGGCAAAGCATCAGGCCAATTGAGTCCTGTATTAACCTGAACCTTTGCTAACTTTAACTTCAATGTACCATTGTAGCATTCCACTAAACCTGCTGATTGTGGATGATTTGCCGCATGGAACTTTTGCTTGATACCAAGACCCGCACAAACTTTTTGCATGACTTGGCCAATAAATCCGCTCCCATTGTCACTCCAGACAATGCGCCGCAAACCGAACCTAGGGAAAAATTCTTTCAGTAGAATTTTAGCTGTGGATAAAGCTGTGTTGTCTTTTAGAGGGTATGCTTCTATCCATCTTGAAAAGGCGCATACTACCACCAGAACATATTTGAGGTTGTTGCATCGCTCCATATTAATATAATCGATCTGCAACACCTCAAATGGATATGTTGGAGGAGCAAAGTGACCCTCTTGAGTTGGGGTTCCCTTTCCCGGATTGTACATTAAACAAACAATACAATGTTTCACTACATTGTCTGCACATTTTGGGATTTGTTCATTGCGCCACACTGGAGCCAGAAGTTTGCATATACCTTTTGCACTTAAGTGGGCTGGACCATGTGCCATAGTAACCACTGGGAGCACATAGGCATCTGGTAACAGCCAACGTTGGTGTTCAGATAATTCCACCCAACAACCCATCTCATGTAACATTCCTGTACTTTCTCTCCACTTGCTCAACTCTTTCTCTGTAGCCTCTTTCTGAATCGCTCGTACACTTTCCACTGTATCCTCATACATTTCTCTCTCTCTAACCCAATTTGCAGGACCCGCCACATACATTCGACTTGTTGCATATCTCGCAGTCTTTTTCGCTACGTCGTCTACAAATGCATTTCCTCGACCAACGTCATCTGTAATCTTTTTGTGTGCATTACACTTCACAATCGCTATTTGGGTGGGTAAGGCAAGTGATTCAACGAGATCAGTCACTAACTGACCATGTTGTATTTTGGTGCCATGTGAAGTGAGAAATCCCCTTTCCTTCCAAAGACGCCCAAAGTTGAACGCTACACCAAAGGCATATTGGCTGTCGGTGTACACGTTCACTCTCTTCCCTTTTGAAAGTACACATGCTCTCGTTAAAGCTATCAATTCTGCTGCTTGAGCTGAATTATGCCTAATACGTGCTGTTTCCACAACTGTATGCAAAGTAGTCGCAGCATAGGCTGAAACTGTATCTCCATTAGGTATTTTAAAACAAGAACCATCTACCCATAGAGTTCCATCCGGATTCTCTAGCGGTGTGTCTTTCAAGTCAATTCTTCCTTTTGTCTCTTCCTCAGTACGAAAGAAACAATCATGTTGCTCCTCAACACTTTTCTCATCTGGAAGAGGCAACAGAGTGGCTGGATTTAGGGTATTACATCGTTTGATATGTACGTGACTAGTCAACAGTGTCAGCTCGTATCCAGTTAGACGAGCGCTCGTAAGATGCTGCGTTTTCGTTCTATTTAGTAAGGTATCCACTGCATGTGGTACCATGACAATGAGAGTGTTATCCAACACCACTCCAGCAGACTGTCAAATAGAAATTGCTGCTACTGCTTTGAGGCAACTGGGCAATGCTTTAGCTACTGGGTCTAACGTAGCCGAAAAATATGCACATGGTCGCTGCTTGTCTCCAAATCGCTGTGTTAAAACTGACAACGCACAACCTTCTCTCTCGTGAACATAGAGCGTAAAAGGCTTACTGTAATCAGGAGTACCCAATACAGGAGCGGAACACAGAGCAGTACGTAAGTCGGTAAAACTCTTTTGGCACTCATCAGTCCATGGATGGGGCTGAGGCGTATCTTTTAAAGTGAGTGCCAACAAAGGTTTGGCTATCAGAGAGAAGTTAGGGATCCATTGCCTACAATAAGAGGTGACACCCAGAAAGGCACGTACCTCCCTTTGTGTGCATGGCACAGACATTTGCGTAATCGCCTGAATTCATTCTGGCGTTAATCGTCGTCCCTCCTTTGATAGGAGATGACCCAAATAGGTAACCTCTCGACAAACATATTGTAGTTTGGAGGGTGAAACCTTATGATTCAGATCAAACAAATGGCGTAACAATGCAACAGTGACATTTTTGCAAATCTCTTCTGAATCAGCAGCGATTAATAAATCATCCATATATTGGATAAGAGCAGCACCAGACGGTAAATGAAAAGTATCAAGATGACTTTTTAAAGCTTGGCTGTAAATAGAGGGACTTTCACAATAGCCTTGAGGTGCGCGCTTAAACCGGAAGCTTCGGCCTCCAAGAGAGAAGCCAAAAATGTCCCTACTTTCTTCTGCAATGGGAATACTAAAGAAGGCATTCTTTAGATCGATAACAGAAAACCAAGTCGCTGTAGAAGGTAGCATTGTCAACAAAGCAGTGATATCCGATACTACAGGAAACTGCGGCACAACAATTTTGTTTACCTCCCGGAGATCAATCACAAAACGATACACAGGTGGCTGAGAAGGATCAGTGCTTTTAAGAACAGGAAGAATAGGACTAAACCTCTAATTTCTTCAACCACACCCTTCTGAATCAAGTCATGAATGATTTCCAAAAGCGCTTTTTCACCTTCAGTAGAAATTCTATTTCTTTGTTTCTTTGTTTGACTTTATCACTAAGACTAGTGACATAATGGGTGACGTTCCAATTTGTATACGCTTTTCTTTCATCAATGGAAATCTTATTATTTTCCATGATTTTAGCCATAGCTACCATTCCCTTAATTAATGAGCTATGACTAAAATCTGGACCACCAATATATGAATTAATGGAGCGTTTGAACTTACTTTGGTAGGCATTAGAGAAAATAACAAAATAAGCCCAAGCAGAACCTTCATAAGAGAACGGGAGAACTAAATATGGCATTCCTTTTTCTGTGGTATGTGGCATAAGTCCACACACCCAACAGTCAGTCGTATTGACCACTAACTGGTGTTGATGTAACAACTGGACAAAGGAATTGTTGTAGTATTCAGTTCTTCTAATGAGTTCATGTTGAGGAAGGGTATGAAAGAGATGTGGAGAAACAGTAGAAGACGAAGAGGAAGAAGGAGAGACAACTTTTTGCTGCAGAGCATAAATAATCCATCCTGTAAACGCCAAAACAATACACAATAGTATAACGATACATAAGGTTAAATTAAAACGACTGTACATTAATTTACAGGATTCCTTTTTCATTTCATCCTTTCTCTCTCTTTTGTCTCATGTAGTTTCCATCTTTCTAATGGATGCTCACGGCAATCTTCCACGATCACTCAATTATGATTATCTGCCGTCCTGTGACGCTGCAAGTCCTGCAGGCCTATGGCCACTACTCAGGTCACAATTAAGACTCCTACCGTGACCCTGCAACCGGGACAGAATACTACACAAGAGAGGAGAAATCTTAAGTATTCTTTTGTCTAGGTCTCAAATTGTAATGTTCTTTTCCAGGAGTAGTCTGTTCTTGGAACAATGTTCGTGGATTGGTCGTATTCAAGCGACGATGCAATGGTATTACTTCTTGAAGAATGTCGTTGTCCTCTTTCTCAGACAATGTCCCATTCAGGCGTGCATCACGAAAGGGTACGAATCGTGGAACCTTCTCGCTCTCAGAGCCACCAATGCCCCTACGCACCCATTGATCGTAAGGTAAGGGCAAAGGCATTTTCTTACAATGCACGCCGTGAATCCAATTTTTCTTTCCTTCGACTTTAACTGCTGTTCTCGTGGTGAGCAAAACCATTCGGGGCTCTCTCCATCTGGGCTCCAAATTTCTCGTTCTTTGGAAATTCTTGGTGCAGACCGAGTCACCTGGTCGGATGTAATGACCTGGGTCTGTGGAAGCCTCTGGTAAAGCACTCTGAACCTGTTGATGGAGAACACGCAATTTAGTCGTGTGATCATGCAGGTAGTCAATCAACATTGGATATGGCAAGTCTGAGTATTTCTTAGGGCGAGGGACTCCCCATACGTTGGCCGGGCATCCAAAAACCACTTCGTAGGGGCTAAGTCCCAAACAAGAGTGTACTGCAGTTCTGGTGGACAGTAGGGCTAATGGCAAAGCATCAGGCCAATTGAGTCCTGTATTAACCTGAACCTTTGCTAACTTTAACTTCAATGTACCATTGTAGCATTCCACTAAACCTGCTGATTGTGGATGATTTGCCGCATGGAACTTTTGCTTGATACCAAGACCCGCACAAACTTTTTGCATGACTTGGCCAATAAATCCGCTCCCATTGTCACTCCAGACAATGCGCCGCAAACCGAACCTAGGGAAAAATTCTTTCAGTAGAATTTTAGCTGTGGATAAAGCTGTGTTGTCTTTTAGAGGGTATGCTTCTATCCATCTTGAAAAGGCGCATACTACCACCAGAACATATTTGAGGTTGTTGCATCGCTCCATATTAATATAATCGATCTGCAACACCTCAAATGGATATGTTGGAGGAGCAAAGTGACCCTCTTGAGTTGGGGTTCCCTTTCCCGGATTGTACATTAAACAAACAATACAATGTTTCACTACATTGTCTGCACATTTTGGGATTTGTTCATTGCGCCACACTGGAGCCAGAAGTTTGCATATACCTTTTGCACTTAAGTGGGCTGGACCATGTGCCATAGTAACCACTGGGAGCACATAGGCATCTGGTAACAGCCAACGTTGGTGTTCAGATAATTCCACCCAACAACCCATCTCATGTAACATTCCTGTACTTTCTCTCCACTTGCTCAACTCTTTCTCTGTAGCCTCTTTCTGAATCGCTCGTACACTTTCCACTGTATCCTCATACATTTCTCTCTCTCTAACCCAATTTGCAGGACCCGCCACATACATTCGACTTGTTGCATATCTCGCAGTCTTTTTCGCTACGTCGTCTACAAATGCATTTCCTCGACCAACGTCATCTGTAATCTTTTTGTGTGCATTACACTTCATAATCGCTATTTGGGTGGGTAAGGCAAGTGATTCAACGAGATCAGTCACTAACTGACCATGTTGTATTTTGGTGCCATGTGAAGTGAGAAATCCCCTTTCCTTCCAAAGACGCCCAAAGTTGAACGCTACACCAAAGGCATATTGGCTGTCGGTGTACACGTTCACTCTCTTCCCTTTTGAAAGTACACATGCTCTCGTTAAAGCTATCAATTCTGCTGCTTGAGCTGAATTATGCCTAATACGTGCTGTTTCCACAACTGTATGCAAAGTAGTCGCAGCATAGGCTGAAACTGTATCTCCATTAGGTATTTTAAAACAAGAACCATCTACCCATAGAGTTCCATCCGGATTCTCTAGCGGTGTGTCTTTCAAGTCAATTCTTCCTTTTGTCTCTTCCTCAGTACGAAAGAAACAATCATGTTGCTCCTCAACACTTTTCTCATCTGGAAGAGGCAACAGAGTGGCTGGATTTAGGGTATTACATCGTTTGATATGTACGTGACTAGTCAACAGTGTCAGCTCGTATCCAGTTAGACGAGCGCTCGTAAGATGCTGCGTTTTCGTTCTATTTAGTAAGGTATCCACTGCATGTGGTACCATGACAATGAGAGTGTTATCCAACACCACTCCAGCAGACTGTCAAATAGAAATTGCTGCTACTGCTTTGAGGCAACTGGGCAATGCTTTAGCTACTGGGTCTAACGTAGCCGAAAAATATGCACATGGTCGCTGCTTGTCTCCAAATCGCTCTGTTAAAACTGACAACGCACAACCTTCTCTCTCGTGAACATAGAGCGTAAAAGGCTTACTGTAATCAGGAGTACCCAATACAGGAGCGGAACACAGAGCAGTACGTAAGTCGGTAAAACTCTTTTGGCACTCATCAGTCCATGGATGGGGCTGAGGCGTATCTTTTAAAGTGAGTGCCAACAAAGGTTTGGCTATCAGAGAGAAGTTAGGGATCCATTGCCTACAATAAGAGGTGACACCCAGAAAGGCACGTACCTCCCTTTGTGTGCATGGCACAGACATTTGCGTAATCGCCTGAATTCATTCTGGCGTTAATCGTCGTCCCTCCTTTGATAGGAGATGACCCAAATAGGTAACCTCTCGACAAACATATTGTAGTTTGGAGGGTGAAACCTTATGATTCAGATCAAACAAATGGCGTAACAATGCAACAGTGACATTTTTGCAAATCTCTTCTGAATCAGCAGCGATTAATAAATCATCCATATATTGGATAAGAGCAGCACCAGACGGTAAATGAAAAGTATCAAGATGACTTTTTAAAGCTTGGCTGTAAATAGAGGGACTTTCACAATAGCCTTGAGGTGCGCGCTTAAACCGGAAGCTTCGGCCTCCAAGAGAGAAGCCAAAAATGTCCCTACTTTCTTCTGCAATGGGAATACTAAAGAAGGCATTCTTTAGATCGATAACAGAAAACCAAGTCGCTGTAGAAGGTAGCATTGTCAACAAAGCAGTGATATCCGATACTACAGGAAACTGCGGCACAACAATTTTGTTTACCTCCCGGAGATCAATCACAAAACGATACACAGGTGGCTGAGAAGGATCAGTGCGTTTAAGAACAGGAAGAATAGGACTAAACCTCTAATTTCTTCAACCACACCCTTCTGAATCAAGTCATGAATGATTTCCAAAAGCGCTTTTTCACCTTCAGTAGAAATTCTATTTCTTTGTTTCTTTGTTTGACTTTATCACTAAGACTAGTGACATAATGGGTGACGTTCCAATTTGTATACGCTTTTCTTTCATCAATGGAAATCTTATTATTTTCCATGATTTTAGCCATAGCTACCATTCCCTTAATTAATGAGCTATGACTAAAATCTGGACCACCAATATATGAATTAATGGAGCGTTTGAACTTACTTTGGTAGGCATTAGAGAAAATAACAAAATAAGCCCAAGCAGAACCTTCATAAGAGAACGGGAGAACTAAATATGGCATTCCTTTTTCTGTGGTATGTGGCATAAGTCCACACACCCAACAGTCAGTCGTATTGACCACTAACTGGTGTTGATGTAACAACTGGACAAAGGAATTGTTGTAGTATTCAGTTCTTCTAATGAGTTCATGTTGAGGAAGGGTATGAAAGAGATGTGGAGAAACAGTAGAAGACGAAGAGGAAGAAGGAGAGACAACTTTTTGCTGCAGAGCATAAATAATCCATCCTGTAAACGCCAAAACAATACACAATAGTATAACCATACATAAGGTTAAATTAAAACGACTGTACATTAATTTACAGGATTCCTTTTTCATTTCATCCTTTCTCTCTCTTTTGTCTCGTGTAGTTTCCATCTTTCTAATGGATGCTCACGGCAATCTTCCACGATCACTCAATTATGATTATCTGCCGTCCTGTGACACTGCAAGTCCTGCAGGCCTATGGCCACTACTCAGGTCACAATTAAGACTCCTACCGTGACCCTGCAACCGGGACAGAATACTACACAAGAGAGGAGAAATCTTAAGTATTCTTTTGTCTAGGTCTCAAATTGTAATGTTCTTTTCCAGGAGTAGTCTGTTCTTGGAACAATGTTCGTGGATTGGTCGTATTCAAGCGACGATGCAATGGTATTACTTCTTGAAGAATGTCGTTGTCCTCTTTCTCAGACAATGTCCCATTCAGGCGTGCATCACGAAAGGGTACGAATCGTGGAACCTTCTCGCTCTCAGAGCCACCAATGCCCCTACGCACCCATTGATCGTAAGGTAAGGGCAAAGGCATTTTCTTACAATGCACGCCGTGAATCCAATTTTTCTTTCCTTCGACTTTAACTGCTGTTCTCGTGGTGAGCAAAACCATTCGGGGCTCTCTCCATCTGGGCTCCAAATTTCTCGTTCTTTGGAAATTCTTGGTGCAGACCGAGTCACCTGGTCGGATGTAATGACCTGGGTCTGTGGAAGCCTCTGGTAAAGCACTCTGAACCTGTTGATGGAGAACACGCAATTTAGTCGTGTGATCATTGAGGTAGTCAATCAACATTGGATATGGCAAGTCTGAGTATTTCTTAGGGCGAGGGACTCCCCATACGTTGGCCGGGCATCCAAAAACCACTTCGTAGGGGCTAAGTCCCAAACAAGAGTGTACTGCAGTTCTGGTGGACAGCAGGGCTAATGGCAAAGCATCAGGCCAATTGAGACCTGTATTAACCTGAACCTTTGCTAACTTTAACTTCAATGTACCATTGTAGCATTCCACTAAACCTGCTGATTGTGGATGATTTGCCGCATGGAACTTTTGCTTGATACCAAGACCCGCACAAACTTTTTGCATGACTTGGCCAATAAATCCGCTCCCATTGTCACTCCAGACTATGCGCCGCAAACCGAACCTAGGGAAAAATTCTTTCAGTAGAATTTTAGCTGTGGATAAAGCTGTGTTGTCTTTTAGAGGGTATGCTTCTATCCATCTTGAAAAGGCGCATACTACCAGCAGAACATATTTGAGGTTGTTGCATCGCTCCATATTAATATAATCGATCTGCAACACCTCAAATGGATATGTTGGAGGAGCAAAGTGACCCTCTTGAGTTGGGGTTCCCTTTCCCGGATTGTACATTAAACAAACAATACAATGTTTCACTACATTGTCTGCACATTTTGGGATTTGTTCATTGCGCCACACTGGAGCCAGAAGTTTGCATATACCTTTTGCACTTAAGTGGGCTGGACTATGTGCCATAGTAACCACTGGGAGCACATAGGCATCTGGTAACAGCCAACGTTGGTGTTCAGATAATTCCACCCAACAACCCATCTCATGTAACATTCCTGTACTTTCTCTCCACTTGCTCAACTCTTTCTCTGTAGCCTCTTTCTGAATCGCTCGTACACTTTCCACTGTATCCTCATACATTTCTCTCTCTCTAACCCAATTTGCAGGACCCGCCACATACATTCGACTTGTTGCATATCTCGCAGTCTTTTTCGCTACGTCGTCTGCAAATGCATTTCCTCGACCAACGTCATCTGTAATCTTTTTGTGTGCATTACACTTCACAATCGCTATTTGGGTGGGTAAGGCAAGTGATTCAACGAGATAAGTCACTAACTGACCATGTTGTATTTTGGTGCCATGTGAAGTGAGAAATCCCCTTTCCTTCCAAAGACGCCCAAAGTTGAACGCTACACCAAAGGCATATTGGCTGTCGGTGTACACGTTCACTCTCTTCCCTTTTGAAAGTACACATGCTCTCGTTAAAGCTATCAATTCTGCTGCTTGAGCTGAATTATGCCTAATACGTGCTGTTTCCACAACTGTATGCAAAGTAGTCGCAGCATAGGCTGAAACTGTATCTCCATTAGGTATTTTAAAACAAGAACCATCTACCCATAGAGTTCCATCCGGATTCTCTAGCAGTGTGTCTTTCAAGTCAATTCTTCCTTTTGTCTCTTCCTCAGTACGAAAGAAACAATCATGTTGCTCCTCAACACTTTTCTCATCTGGAAGAGGCAACAGAGTGGCTGGATTTAGGGTATTACATCGTTTGATATGTACGTGACTAGTCAACAGTGTCAGCTCGTATCCGGTTAGACGAGCGCTCGTAAGATGCTGCGTTTTCGTTCTATTTAGTAAGGTATCCACTGCATGTGGTACCATGACAATGAGAGTGTTATCCAACACCACTCCAGCAGACTGTCAAATAGAAATAGCTGCTACTGCTTTGAGGCAACTGGGCAATGCTTTAGCTACTGGGTCTAACGTAGCCGAAAAATATGCACATGGTAGCTGCTTGTCTCCAAATCGCTGTGTTAAAACTGACAACGCACAACCTTCTCTCTCGTGAACATAGAGCGTAAAAGGCTTACTGTAATCAGGAGTACCCAATACAGGAGCGGAACACAGAGCAGTACGTAAGTCGGTAAAACTCTTTTGGCACTCATCAGTCCATGGATGGAGCTGAGGCGTATCTTTTAAAGTGAGTGCCAACAAAGGTTTGGCTATCAGAGAGAAGTTAGGGATCCATTGCCTACAATAAGAGGTGACACCCAGAAAGGCACGTACCTCCCTTTGTGTGCATGGCACAGACATTTGCGTAATAGCCTGAATTCATTCTGGCGTTAATCGTCGTCCCTCCTTTGATAGGAGATGACCCAAATAGGTAACCTCTCGACAAACATATTGTAGTTTGGAGGGTGAAACCTTATGATTCAGATCAAACAAATGGCGTAACAATGCAACAGTGACATTTTTGCAAATCTCTTCTGAATCAGCAGCGATTAATAAATCATCCATATATTGGATAAGAGCAGCACCAGACGGTAAATGAAAAGTATCAAGATGACTTTTTAAAGCTTGGCTGTAAATAGAGGGACTTTCACAATAGCCTTGAGGTGCGCACTTAAACCGGAAGCTTCGGCCTCCAAGAGAGAAGCCAAAAATGTCCCTACTTTCTTCTGCAATGGGAATACTAAAGAAGGCATTCTTTAGATCGATAACAGAAAACCAAGTCGCTGTAGAAGGTATCATTGTCAACAAAGCAGTGATATCCGATACTACAGGAAACTGCGGCACAACAATTTTGTTTACCTCCCGGAGATCAATCACAAAACGATACACAGGTGGCTGAGAAGGATCAGTGCGTTTAAGAACAGGAAGAATAGGACTAAACCTCTCATTTCTTCAACCACACCCTTCTGAATCAAGTCATGAATGATTTCCAAAAGCGCTTTTTCACCTTCAGTAGAAATTATATTTCTTTGTTTCTTTGTTTGACTTTATCACTAAGACTAGTTACATAATGGGTGACGTTCCAATTTGTATACGCTTTTCTTTCATCAATGGAAATCTCATTATTTTCCATGATTTTAGCCATAGCTACCATTCCCTTAATGAATGAGCTATGACTAAAATCTGGACCACCAATATATGAATTAATGGAGCGTTTGAACTTACTTTGGTAGGCATTAGAGAAAATAACAAAATAAGCCCAAGCAGAACCTTCATAAGAGAACGGGAGAACTAAATATGGCATTCCTTTTTCTGTGGTATGTGGCATAAGTCCACACACCCAACAGTCAGTCGTATTGACCACTAACTGGTGTTGATGTAACAACTGGACAAAGGAATTGTTGTAGTATTCAGTTCTTCTAATGAGTTCATGTTGAGGAAGGGTATGAAAGAGATGTGGAGAAACAGTAGAAGACGAAGAGGAAGAAGGAGAGACAACTTTTTGCTGCAGAGCATAAATAATCCATCCTGTAAACGCCAAAACAACACACAATAGTATAACGATACATAAGGTTAAATTAAAACGACTGTACATTAATTTACAGGATTCCTTTTTCATTTCATCCTTTCTCTCTCTTTTGTCTCGTGTAGTTTCCATCTTTCTAATGGATGCTCACGGCAATCTTCCTCGATCACTCAATTATGATTATCTGCCGTCCTGTGACACTGCAAGTCCTGCAGGCCTATGGCCACTACTCAGGTCACAATTAAGACTCCTACCGTGACCCTGCAACCGGGACAGAATACTACACAAGAGAGGAGAAATCTTAAGTGTTCTTTTGTCTAGGTCTCAAATTGTAATGTTCTTTTCCAGGAGTAGTCTGTTCTTGGAACAATGTTCGTGGATTGGTCGTATTCAAGCGACGATGCAATGGTATTGCTTCTTGAAGAATGTCGTTGTCCTCTTTTTCAGACAATGTCCCATTCAGGCGTGCATCACTAAAGGGTACGAATCGTGGAACCTTCTCGCTCTCAGAGCCACCAATGCCCCTACGCACCCATTGATCGTAAGGTAAGGGCAAAGGCATTTTCTTACAATGCACGCCGTGAATCCAATTTTTCTTTCCTTCGACTTTAACTGCTGTTCTCGTGGTGAGCAAAACCATTCGGGGCTCTCTCCATCTGGGCTCCAAATTTCTCGTTCTTTGGAAATTCTTGGTGCAGACCGAGTCACCTGGTCGGATGTAATGACCTGGGTCTGTGGAAGCCTCTGGTAAAGCACTCTGAACCTGTTGATGGAGAACACGCAATTTAGTCGTGTGATCATGCAGGTAGTCAATCAACATTGGATATGGCAAGTCTGAGTATTTCTTAGGGCGAGGGACTCCCCATACGTTGGCCGGGCATCCAAAAACCACTTCGTAGGGGCTAAGTCCCAAACAAGAGTGTACTGCAGTTCTGGTGGACAGTAGGGCTAATGGCAAAGCATCAGGCCAATTGAGACCTGTATTAACCTGAACCTTTGCTAACTTTAACTTCAATGTACCATTGTAGCATTCCACTAAACCTGCTGATTGTGGATGATTTGCCGCATGGAACTTTTGCTTGATACCAAGACCCGCACAAACTTTTTGCATGACTTGGCCAATAAATCCGCTCCCATTGTCACTCCAGACAATGCGCCGCAAACCGAACCTAGGGAAAAATTCTTTCAGTAGAATTTTAGCTGTGGATAAAGCTGTGTTGTCTTTTAGAGGGTATGCTTCTATCCATCTTGAAAAGGCGCATACTACCAGCAGAACATATTTGAGGTTGTTGCATCGCTCCATATTAATATAATCGATCTGCAACACCTCAAATGGATATGTTGGAGGAGCAAAGTGACCCTCTTGAGTTGGGGTTCCCTTTCCCGGATTGTACATTAAACAAACAATACAATGTTTCACTACATTGTCTGCACATTTTGGGATTTGTTCATTGCGCCACACTGGAGCCAGAAGTTTGCATATACCTTTTGCACTTAAGTGGGCTGGACCATGTGCCATAGTAACGACTGGGAGCACATAGGCATCTGGTAACAGCCAACGTTGGTGTTCAGATAATTCCACCCAACAACCCATCTCATCTAACATTCCTGTACTTTCTCTCCACTTGCTCAACTCTTTCTCTGTAGCCTCTTTCTGAATCGCTCATACACTTTCCACTGTATCCTCATACATTTCTCTCTCTCTAACCCAATTTGCAGGACCCGCCACATACATTCGACTTGTTGCATATCTCGCAGTCTTTTTCGCTACGTCGTCTGCAAATGCATTTCCTCGACCAACGTCATCTGTAATCTTTTTGTGTGCATTACACTTCACAATCGCTATTTGGGTGGGTAAGGCAAGTGATTCAACGAGATCAGTCACTAACTGACCATGTTGTATTTTGGTGCCATGTGAAGTGAGAAATCCCCTTTCCTTCCAAAGACGCCCAAAGTTGAACGCTACACCAAAGGCATATTGGCTGTCGGTGTACACGTTCACTCTCTTCCCTTTTGAAAGTACACATGCTCTTGTTAAAGCTATCAATTCTGCTGCTTGAGCTGAATTATGCCTAATACGTGCTGTTTCCACAACTGTATGCAAAGTAGTCGCAGCATAGGCTGAAACTGTATCTCCATTAGGTATTTTAAAACAAGAACCATCTACCCATAGAGTTCCATCCGGATTCTCTAGCGGTGTGTCTTTCAAGTCAATTCTTCCTTTTGTCTCTTCCTCAGTACGAAAGAAACAATTATGTTGCTCCTCAACACTTTTCTCATCTGGAAGAGGCAACAGAGTGGCTGGATTTAGGGTATTACATCGTTTGATATGTACGTGACTAGTTAACAGTGTCAGCTCGTATCCAGTTAGACGAGCGCTCGTAAGATGCTGCGTTTTCGTTCTATTTAGTAAGGTATCCACTGCATGTGGTACCATGACAATGAGAGTGTTATCCAACACCACTCCAGCAGACGGTCAAATAGAAATTGCTGCTACTGCTTTGAGGCAACTGGGCAATGCTTTAGCTACTGGGTCTAACGTAGCCGAAAAATATGCACATGGTCGCTGCTTGTCTCCAAATCGCTGTGTTAAACTTAAAACTGACAACGCACAACCTTCTCTCTCGTGAACATAGAGCGTAAAAGGCTTACTGTAATCAGGAGTACCCAATACAAGAGCGGAACACAGAGCAGTACGTAAGTCGGTAAAACTCTTTTGGCACTCATCAGTCCATGAATGGGGCTGAGGCGTATCTTTTAAAGTGAGTGCCAACAAAGGTTTGGCTATCAGAGAGAAGTTAGGGATCCATTGCCTACAATAAGAGGTGACACCCAGAAAGGCACGTACCTCCCTTTGTGTGCATGGCACAGACATTTGCGTAATCGCCTGAATTCATTCTGGCGTTAATCGTCGTCCCTCCTTTGATAGGAGATGACCCAAATAGGTAACCTCTCGACAAACATATTGTAGTTTGGAGGGTGAAACCTTATGATTCAGATCAAACAAATGGCGTAACAATGCAACAGTGACATTTTTGCAAATCTCTTCTGAATCAGCAGCGATTAATAAATCATCCATATATTGGATAAGAGCAGCACCAGACGGTAAATGAAAAGTATCAAGATGACTTTTTAAAGCTTGGCTGTAAATAGAGGGACTTTCACAATAGCCTTGAGGTGCGCGCTTAAACCGGAAGCTTCGGCCTCCAAGAGAGAAGCCAAAAATGTCCCTACTTTCTTCTGCAATGGGAATACTAAAGAAGGCATTCTTTAGATCGATAACAGAAAACCAAGTCGCTGTAGAAGGTATCATTGTCAACAAAGCAGTGATATCCGATACTACAGGAAACTGCGGCACAACAATTTTGTTTACCTCCCGGAGATCAATCACAAAACGATACACAGGTGGCTGAGAAGGATCAGTGCGTTTAAGAACAGGAAGAATAGGACTAAACCTCTCATTTCTTCAACCACACCCTTCTGAATCAAGTCATGAATGATTTCCAAAAGCGCTTTTTCACCTTCAGTAGAAATTCTATTTCTTTGTTTCTTTGTTTGACTTTATCACTAAGACTAGTGACATAATGGGTGACGTTCCAATTTGTATACGCTTTTCTTTCATCAATGGAAATCTTATTATTTTCTATGATTTTAGCCATAGCTACCATTCCCTTAATTAATGAGCTATGACTAAAATCTGGACCACCAATATATGAATTAATGGAGCGTTTGAACTTACTTTGGTAGGCATTAGAGAAAATAACAAAATAAGCCCAAGCAGAACCTTCATAAGAGAACGGGAGAACTAAATATGGCATTCCTTTTTCTGTGGTATGTGGCATAAGTCCACACACCCAACAGTCAGTCGTATTGACCACTAACTGGTGTTGATGTAACAACTGGACAAAGGAATTGTTGTAGTATTCAGTTCTTCTAATGAGTTCATGTTGAGGAAGGGTATGAAAGAGATGTGGAGAAACAGTAGAAGACGAAGAGGAAGAAGGAGAGACAACTTTTTGCTGCAGAGCATAAATAATCCATCCTGTAAACGCCAAAACAATACACAATAGTATAACGATACATAAGGTTAAATTAAAACGACTGTACATTAATTTACAGGATTCCTTTTTCATTTCATCCTTTCTCTCTCTTTTGTCTCGTGTAGTTTCCATCTTTCTAATGGATGCTCACGGCAATCTTCCTCGATCACTCAATTATGATTATCTGCCGTCCTGTGACACTGCAAGTCCTGCAGGCCTATGGCCACTACTCAGGTCACAATTAAGACTCCTACCGTGACCCTGCAACCGGGACAGAATACTACACAAGAGAGGAGAAATCTTAAGTGTTCTTTTGTCTAGGTCTCAAATTGTAATGTTCTTTTCCAGGAGTAGTCTGTTCTTGGAACAATGTTCGTGGATTGGTCGTATTCAAGCGACGATGCAATGGTATTGCTTCTTGAAGAATGTCGTTGTCCTCTTTCTCAGACAATGTCCCATTCAGGCGTGCATCACTAAAGGGTACGAATCGTGGAACCTTCTCGCTCTCAGAGCCACCAATGCCCCTACGCACCCATTGATCGTAAGGTAAGGGCAAAGGCATTTTCTTACAATGCACGCCGTGAATCCAATTTTTCTTTCCTTCGACTTTAACTGCTGTTCTCGTGGTGAGCAAAACCATTCGGGGCTCTCTCCATCTGGGCTCCAAATTTCTCGTTCTTTGGAAATTCTTGGTGCAGACCGAGTCACCTGGTCGGATGTAATGACCTGGGTCTGTGGAAGCCTCTGGTAAAGCACTCTGAACCTGTTGATGGAGAACACGCAATTTAGTCGTGTGATCATGCAGGTAGTCAATCAACATTGGATATGGCAAGTCTGAGTATTTCTTAGGGCGAGGGACTCCCCATACGTTGGCCGGGCATCCAAAAACCACTTCGTAGGGGCTAAGTCCCAAACAAGAGTGTACTGCAGTTCTGGTGGACAGTAGGGCTAATGGCAAAGCATCAGGCCAATTGAGACCTGTATTAACCTGAACCTTTGCTAACTTTAACTTCAATGTACCATTGTAGCATTCCACTAAACCTGCTGATTGTGGATGATTTGCCGCATGGAACTTTTGCTTGATACCAAGACCCGCACAAACTTTTTGCATGACTTGGCCAATAAATCCGCTCCCATTGTCACTCCAGACAATGCGCCGCAAACCGAACCTAGGGAAAAATTCTTTCAGTAGAATTTTAGCTGTGGATAAAGCTGTGTTGTCTTTTAGAGGGTATGCTTCTATCCATCTTGAAAAGGCGCATACTACCAGCAGAACATATTTGAGGTTGTTGCATCGCTCCATATTAATATAACCGATCTGCAACACCTCAAATGGATATGTTGGAGGAGCAAAGTGACCCTCTTGAGTTGGGGTTCCCTTTCCCGGATTGTACATTAAACAAACAATACAATGTTTCACTACATTGTCTGCACATTTTGGGATTTGTTCATTGTGCCACACTGGAGCCAGAAGTTTGCATGTACCTTTTGCACTTAAGTGGGCTGGACCATGTGCCATAGTAACCACTGGGAGCACATAGGCATCTGGTAACAGCCAACGTTGGTGTTCAGATAATTCCACCCAACAACCCATCTCATGTAACATTCCTGTACTTTCTCTCCACTTGCTCAACTCTTTCTCTGTAGCCTCTTTCTGAATCGCTCGTACACTTTCCACTGTATCCTCATACATTTCTCTCTCTCTAACCCAATTTGCAGGACCCGCCACATACATTCGACTTGTTGCATATCTCGCAGTCTTTTTCGCTACGTCGTCTGCAAATGCATTTCCTCGACCAACGTCATCTGTAATCTTTGTGTGTGCATTACACTTCACAATCGCTATTTGGGTGGGTAAGGCAAGTGATTCAACGAGATCAGTCACTAACTGACCATGTTGTATTTTGGTGCCATGTGAAGTGAGAAATCCCCTTTCCTTCCAAAGACGCCCAAAGTTGAACGCTACACCAAAGGCATATTGGCTGTCGGTGTACACGTTCACTCTCTTCCCTTTTGAAAGTACACATGCTCTCGTTAAAGCTATCAATTCTGCTGCTTGAGCTGAATTATGCCTAATACGTGCTGTTTCCACAACTGTAAGCAAAGTAGTCGCAGCATAGGCTGAAACTGTATCTCCATTAGGTATTTTAAAACAAGAACCATCTACCCATAGAGTTCCATCCGGATTCTCTAGCGGTGTGTCTTTCAAGTCAATTCTTCCTTTTGTCTCTTCCTCAGTACGAAAGAAACAATCATGTTGCTCCTCAACACTTTTCTCATCTGGAAGAGGCAACAGAGTGGCTGGATTTAGGGTATTACATCGTTTGATATGTACGTGACTAGTCAACAGTGTCAGCTCGTATCCAGTTAGACGAGCGCTCGTAAGATGCTGCGTTTTCGTTCTATTTAGTAAGGTATCCACTGCATGTGGTACCATGACAATGAGAGTGTTATCCAACACCACTCCAGCAGACTGTCGAATAGAAATTGCTGCTACTGCTTTGAGGCAACTGGGCAATGCTTTAGCTACTGGGTCTAACGTAGCCGAAAAATATGCACATGGTCGCTGCTTGTCTCCAAATCGCTGTGTTAAAACTGACAACGCACAACCTTCTCTCTCGTGAACATAGAGCGTAAAAGGCTTACTGTAATCAGGAGTACCCAATACAGGAGCGGAACACAGAGCAGTACGTAAGTCGGTAAAACTCTTTTGGCACTCATCAGTCCATGGATGGGGCTGAGGCGTATCTTTTAAAGTGAGTGCCAACAAAGGTTTGGCTATCAGAGAGAAGTTAGGGATCCATTGCCTACAATAAGAGTTGACACCCAGAAAGGCACGTACCTCCCTTTGTGTGCATGGCACAGACATTTGCGTAATCGCCTGAATTCATTCTGGCGTTAATCGCCGTCCCTCCTTTGATAGGAGATGACCCAAATAGGTAACCTCTCGACAAACATATTGTAGTTTGGAGGGTGAAACCTTATGATTCAGATCAAACAAATGGCGTAACAATGCACCAGTGACATTTTTGCAAATCTCTTCTGAATCAGCAGCGATTAATAAATCATCCATATATTGGATAAGAGCAGCACCAGACGGTAAATGAAAAGTATCAAGATGACTTTTTAAAGCTTGGCTGTAAATAGAGGGACTTTCACAATAGCCTTGAGGTGCGCGCTTAAACCGGAAGCTTCGGCCTCCAAGAGAGAAGCCAAAAATGTCCCTACTTTCTTCTGCAATGGGAATACTAAAGAAGGCATTCTTTAGATCGATAACAGAAAACCAAGTCGCTGTAGAAGGTATCATGGTCAACAAAGCAGTGATATCCGATACTACAGGAAACTGCGGCACAACAATTTTGTTTACCTCCCGGAGATCAATCACAAAACGATACACAGGTGGCTGAGAAGGATCAGTGCGTTTAAGAACAGGAAGAATAGCACTAAACCTCTCATTTCTTCAACCACACCCTTCTGAATCAAGTCATGAATGATTTCCAAAAGCGCTTTTTCACCTTCAGTAGAAATTCTATACTGCGGGATGCGCGGTAATTCTACATTGGGCTTAAGTGTGACAACATAAGGTGGAATCTCCAGACAACCCACATCGTTCGGACCCGTAGCCCAAAGCGTTGCTGGAAGAGAAAGCAATTCAGGTGGAAACTGATCTTTGGACAAATACATTGGAGAAATCAATTTCTGTCCTAAAGTAAGATGTACACCAGAAGGAGAACAATATATCGTAGCATGCATTCTTTCCAATAGGTCTAACCCAACAGATTCTCACCGCAACCATTCGTCAAGAGAAGAGGAGCTTCAAAATCATAAGGGCCAATTGTAATAGGCAGAGGGCAAGAAACTGGGTTACGAACAGGGGCGCCAGAGAATCCTACAGAAACATTCGTTAAGCCAGACAAAGGTAACCCAGGGAGTTTAGAACGAATGATAGAACTTCTCATCGCCCCAGTATCTAGAAGAAATGGCTCTGAAACACCCATTGTAGTGACGTTAACATAAGGTCCATTCTGATCTACTGGAACCGACACAACTCCCTTACTTTGTCCATGGCTGTCCTAGTTAGTGTGAAAACTCTCATTTCCGTTTTCAACATAACAATCTTCATTATAATATTGCGTAGACCTAACATTTTGCTGATCAACATAGTTCACAGAATTGGGAGAAGGAAGGGCACGCTGTTCTTGAGTCAACACACCTCGACCTCTACCTCTATTTGCTGTCTGGAGGCCAGCACGGCCTGGTGGAGCAGATAATGCTCCATTGCGCTGCAATAAAACCGGACAACTATTCTTAAAATGACCTTCTTCTCTACAATAGGCACATTGATTAGGTCCTAACAAAGGTCGCGGAATGTATGATTCAGGTTTTTGATACAACCTCTGAAACTGTGGAGGCTGTTGAAACTGAGGCTGAACATAGCGAGGAGGATAAGCTTGTTGCAAGAGAACCTTCGTTTTTAATTCTTTCGTCTTTTTCTCTTGCTTTTCTTTCTCTTCTTTATCTCTATTTTCATAAAATTGTGCAGTAGCCAATATCTGGGTAGAAGAAGAAACAGCCCATGAACTTTCAGAGTCTTTCAACTTGTGTGACAGCTCGGGAAGCAAATTAAATACACATTTGTCCACAAATAATCGCTGTCCACCCTCTGTAGCCATATCCTGACCACTGTGATCGATAAATGTCTCCTCGAAACGAGTGAAAAAATCAGAGACACTTTCATCTTTCTTTTGTTTGCATGCTGCTAGCTTATCCCAGTTAACTCTCAAGGCAGGCATCATAGTTTTCATTAATGTAATAATCCTACCAGGGAGTTCCGAAATCAAAGCTTCAGGTTTTGCACCACCCACTTGGTCTCTATCTGTGGTAGTTATAACATCCCAAGTGGCACCTAATTCCTGCACGTGATTCTCCTTACGAATCTTAGCCCATATTGTCTGTGGGACTACATTTCCCATCAACATATCGATATCAGCCAAATTCATGATGCAAGCATCAACTGTCTGTGATAGTTCTTTGTAATAACCTGCAGGGTTCTTACGAGGATCAGGTAGAGTCTGCTTAAGGGCCAAGACTTCAGATCGTTTCCATGGAACATGTACCCATATACGCTGAAAATGAGCAGGAATAAGTGGATTAGCACCTACTGCTGCAACCTTTTCCTTCCATACTGGAGGAACCTCTCTCATGGGATAGTTTTTCAGTGTCAACCTAACCGACGGATCAGAATCAAGAAAAGCCTGAGAGAACAATACGGATCTATAAGAAATAAGTGTCCTTACAGCTTTCTCAACTTTAGAACCCACAACAAGTCCTTTATCAAAATCAGTCTGAACATCTAACAGATCTTGTGGAATCGGACTTGAATTCACATCTTCCCATTCTTTGATGAGAGTATCGCACATTGCATTAAAAACATATCTTTGCGTAGGCGCATTCCATTGTGAGAAAGTAGGCATAATATCGGGCACACTGTATTGAGGACCCTTCTTGATCCATTTACGTGCGAGAGAGTCTAGCCTTTCTCGTTCTTCAAAATCTGGGAACTGACTACGAGACTGTCTTCGAGCAAAAGCCGGAGACACATTTAAAGCCCCAAAGAAAGGAGATAGCATACCAGTGACAGTGTCTGTGAGACGTTTACGCACAGACGGAGAACTGGACATAAGAATTGGAGACAAAGTATTAGGAGAACTGACAGGAGAAGAACCGATAATTGCAGGAGGAGCAGAAGGCAAAGGAGATCTAAGATCAGGAGATGAGGGCAAAGAAGTTGAAGCTAATGGTAACACTGGCAGAGAAGGTAATACTGGAGGGGGCAAATGCGGAAGAGCCAGAACAGGCGGAGGTACCGCTGGCGGCTGAACAGGCTGTAATAATTGGGGTGCATTAGCACTTTGTACATAGGGTGGATGCAACCTCAATAAATGGGACATTAGGGGATCTTCTTCTATGTCTTTCTTGTTTTCAGAAGGGGAAACAGGCAGCACCGGATAGCATTTATCTATTGCCATGCGATGCTGTCTCTCAGAAATTTCAGTCGCATTATCAATTTCATCATCTTTGAATTGTTGAGCAGCCTGTATAATTGTCATACCCTGTGCTTTCCTATCTCGTTTTGCTTGCTTGCTTAATTTATTTCTGTTTGGCTTCCTTACGCCAAAGGCGGAAAGAGTCAAACATTGCCGGCCGGGCTTTTCTTTTGAATAGGGCTGCTTCCAAATTGTCTAGCACATCGGGATCAAAGCTACCATTTTCTGGCCATTTTAGAACACCATCTTTCTTCGTGTATCGGGTCCATGCCTCGTTAAAGGCAATGGGGCTAACACCATGTTTCGAATAGAGCTCATATGTGGGAGTTCCAACTGAAGGAATCGGACAAGAGTCCTCAAGTCGGGAATCCCTATTACAAACAAAGCAACCAAATTTTCCAAACTTAGTCAGACCAGGCATCTCGTGATTTCACCTGACTGTTCACAAACTTCAAGGGAGTAAAACTCAGTTCATGCAGCACAAATGCACTTACCCTCGGCTTCGGCTATTGCAATAGTCGAATCTAAGGACTACAAATGCTAAGGAAAAAACAAAGGACAAAAATTGTGGGCGCGACCCACGTAGATACTTAACTAAGGACGTCTTCTTACACCAACAGAGGCCCGTCTATCGTCTCGCCTTACCATACATCATCAAAGAAAGGGCCAAGGCAGAGCAGCAGTCAGGGCAGCGGTTGTTAGTAGCCGTCAGGAAGGAGTAACCGCGCTGCAAAAGACCTTCGGACCACTTTCGACATACAGGGGTCGCTTGATGTGGCTCGCGAATCCTCCGGAATTTTCTTGCGGGGTTCCTCACGACCTTCAGGCAGAACCGGTACCACTGAAGCTGCCCCACATTGGGCGCCAGTTGAAGAACCAGAACCTTTTGGGCCTGGCGGCGCAGGGTACGCCTTAATCTCCTGGGTTCTCCTGCTTAGTTACACAGAGACACGGGACACTCTGTTAGGCGTTAGAAGATCAGATTTATTAGCTGCAGCTAGTACAGTTATCCCAGAAGTACACAAGGTAGGTTCTCAGGAGACTGCCACTTCACTCTGTGGCGCTCAAACTTTTATACCATATAGGTAACATATACATTAACCAAGTATACACCCAGCAAATACAAGAAAGAGCCAATAAGGAAAGTTGAAAAACAGGACAGAACCAATAGGAGAGATTTGAAAACAAAAGTGTCAGATGACTCGAAGAAACCTCTCCTCCAACTGTGTTTGTCACCCCTGTAACAAACTTGCAGGTGGCGAGATACGTTTGTGTGTGTTGGAGGACAGTTGTGAAACGAGAGAATGCTAGCAGAATACAGTGAAGGCCAGACGATAAGATAAAGTCAGAAAAGAATAGTGTGAACCAACAGATAGTTGAGACGAGGATTAGGAAAACCAGACAGGGATTAGTGTACTCGGCCAGACCTAACACCAGCTTTGCAAATAGAGGCAGAAGGACCATTTTGACACAAAGCGGCAAAAAAAGCAGAATAGACTTTGTTCGCCGTGCTGCCTGAGTGATGGCAACATAAAATGGCGGTGGAGCACAAAATGGCGGGTCGATTCGATCGCGATCGGAAATCGAATTTCCTCACTGCCGGTGGGCTCAGGTTCCTCCCGAGCCTGGGACCGTGATTCTTCCCCCCCATTGTTGGGGGGAGATCCATGACGTTGCCCTGTGTGTGAGAGAGAGACAATGTTAATGCTGTTTCATGCGACATCCATGTTTCATACATATTCAAGTGCCTAGCATTCCCCTCAATGTTCACTTGTGGATGGGTATGTTGCGGGGGACAGATGTTCTCCTGAGTGTTTGACATGTAGATTTTTGGCTTGAAAGCTTCTTTGGCTATGGATTGATCTTGTTGTGTCACATGTCCATTGTGAGAGTGGATAAATCCATTGCCTGCACCGGGGGTGTGTGCTTGTGTAAGGGGTGAGTGTGACAGGGCCTGCTGGTGGGTGTAGTGTGATTTGGCATTGGGTCTCCCAGGTGATGTATCTGTCCCCTCATGGAGCATGCTGCCATGACAGTGAGTGTGAGTTCCTGTCCTAGATATCTGAGCTTGTGGTGTTGGTGTTTGAGTTTACAGTGGTCACAGGAGGGCCTTGTGCTACCTACAGCAGGGCCAAGTGTCAGCTACCTTGTCAGTACTTTGCCAGTCCCTGTGCATTGAGCATGGTGCATGGGTATGTACCTGGGCCATATGGGCTGAGGGCAATGGTGTCTGCTTCTGAGTTGAACAATGTGTTTTGTGAGCCCCACCCTCCCAGCATCCCGGACATCCAGTCTTGGGTTTGTGGTTTGTGTAGCCTGGGACATGGCATGACCTTGCTTTGTGAATGGGGCATACACATGTTAGTGGCATGAGCGTTGTTTTTGAGTGTGGTTGTGTCCGGTGAGGGCTTGGGGGTAGTTGCGTGCATTTGGTGTAGTTGGGGTGTGGATGCCATTACCCCCATGTTACATAAGTTGTTTGTGTACTCACCAGGCTCTGCAACCCATTCGACTCCGTGTACTCCCACTGGCGGAAGCAGGGCCATCACCTTCTCCTCCCGCGGGGCAGCCCACCTCCAGTGATGTTGCTCTGGGCGTAGTCCTCATTCTTTTTCCGCTTGACTGCCCTCCGCAGATCGTACCACCTGGCTTGGCATTCATTCCTGGTCCTTCTGATGGGCGCAACAGCATTTACCCTATCGACGACACTCTGCCACAGGTGTGATTTTTCGGCTATGCTGGTCTGTCTGACCAAAGTTCCTAAGAGCTGTGGCTCGACTCTGATGACTTCGTTCACAAGGATGTCCAGCTCCTCCCTTGTGAACTTTGGATTCTTGTCTGTGAGCATGGTGTGGGGTGAGGGTGTGGATGGTTGTGGGTGTGTGGGTGTGAATGTGAAGGTGTGTGTGGGAATGTGAAGAGGGGGTATGTGTGAAGGAGTGTGTGTGAAGGTGTATATGTTAAGGTGTATGGGTGCAGTTGTTGGGATATGCTCTGTAGCTGTAGTGAGTCTGTTGCAAAGGCTCATGGTTTGTGTGTGTGGGCCCTTTTTATTGGTCCATTTGTGGGTGTGCCTGAGTTTGGAATTTTGGTGGGTGTGTTATAAGAGGTGGTTGTGAGTTTGGGCCTCTGTTTGCCTGTTTGGATGTGCCAGGTCAGTCATTTAGATGTATTTTCTACTCTAGATGTGTTTTGTGGTGTTGTGCGAGTCGAATTGACCCTCCTTGTGCTGATTTACAGTGTCCTGGTTCAGTACGAGTCGTTTTCGCGTATGTAAGGTGCGTACATACGCGATGTTGTTGTACCGTGCTCACATATGCAATGTTGTTGTAAGGTCCGTACATACACGATGCTGGAGGACGGTGTTGGGGTACGGTGCGTCCAAGTACGGGGCTGGGGGATGGTGCTGGGGTTTGGTGCGTCCAAGTACGGGGCTTGGGGACGGTGCTGGGGTACGGTGCGTACAAGTACGGGGCTGGGGTACGATGCTGGGGTACGGTGCGTCCAAGTATGGGGCTGGGGTACGGTGCTGGGGTACGGTGCGTACAAGTTCGGGGCTGGGGTACGGTGCTGGGGTACGGTGCGTCCAAGTACGGGGATGGGGGACGGTGCTGGGGTATGGTGCGTCCAAGTACAGGGCTGGGGGACGGTGCTGGGGTACGGTGCGTCCAAGTACGGGGCTGGGGTACGGTGCTGGGGTATGGTGCGTCCAAGAAGGGAGCTGGGGGACGGTGCTGGGGTATGGTGCATCAAAGAACGGGGTTGGGGTACGGTGCTGGGGTACGGTGCGTACAAGTTCGGGGCTGGGGTACGGTGCGTACAAGTACGGGGCTTGGGTACGGTGCTGGGGTACGGTGCGTCCAAGTACGGGGCTGGGGTACGGTGCTGAGGTACGGTGCGTCCAAGTATGGGGCTGGGGTACGGTGCTGGGTTACGGTGCGTACAAGTTCGGGGCTGGGATACGGTGCTGGGGTACGGTGCGTCCAAGTACGGGGCTGGGGTACGGTGCTGGGGTACGGTGCATCCAAGTACGGGACTGGGGTACAGTGCTGGGGTATGGTGCGTACAAGTTCGGGGCTGGGGTACGGTGCTGGGGTACGGTGCGTCCAAGTATGGGGCTGGGGTACGGTGCGTCCAAGTACGGGGCTGGGGTACGGTGCTGGGGTACGGTGCATCCAAGTACGGGGCTGGGGGACGGTGCTGGGGTACGGTGCGTACAAGTCCGGGGCTGGGGGACGGTGCGTACAAGTACGGGGCTGGGGTACGGTGCAGAAATGGGGGGGGTACGGTGCTGACATACGGGGGTATGGTGCTGACATACGGGGGTATGTGCGGACATACGCGGGGGGCAGGGGGGGCTGTACGACTCGTATCCCAGGCACAAGTTTAACCGGATACGAGTGCTACGGAGTTCGCCCTGTACGGGACGTTTTACATACGCTTGTGTATTCGGAAGGGCGGTACGGATCGCACTTGTGCGCTCGGACGGGTACGTCTCGTAGACCTTTTCCCGAAGCGATTCGTATGTATTTTTCACGTACGAATCATACTTCACCGGTGGGACGGGACTTGAACGATTCGTACGTAAAAATATACGATACGAGTCGTACGGGAATTTTTTTTACCCGATCGGAATCGGCACCTTAATGAGTAATTCTTAATAATTATTCTTAATTATTTCTTACCTAATTAACTTCTCACTCTACCCCCTACAAATCCAACAACCTGCTACAACACTATAGATTACTATTAAAAATTGAATACAAAATTCTAAATCACTTAAAATTACAATATATATTTTAAACACAATTACTAACATTTATATAAATGATACTAATGCATAAAATTGATATATAAACTAAAACACATTAAACCAATTTTAAAATTATATTTCTACCACTATAATAGTGAAAACAAGAGTAAAAACAGTGATATTATTTAAAACAATATTGCTTACCTCAAAAAACAATATTCTTGTCAACAATATTTGTGCATCACAGTACTTGTCTGTAATGATATTTAGGGGTCTATTAGGATGGAGGTCGGAAAATCACTCCGACCGCCATGGTAGCGGGAAAACACCGCATGCTAGGAACGCGGCATATCCGCCGATCCAATTAGTATGCTGCGCAGTCGAAATCCCACCGCGGCGGTATGACCGCGGCGTTTAACATTGCGACTGTTGCTGCTGCCAGCAGCACCACCGCGATGTCCAAAAAAGAATGTCCAGCATATTCCTGTACTGGGTGGCAGGCACTGTACAGTGCCTGCCACCTGGTAAAGGGACATGTAGGGGACTACCATGGGTACCCCCCCAGAGCACCCACACCCCCAAACACATTGGTGGCCCTCAATGAGCCCCCGGAGACATTATCCGCATGCCTTTCCATGGCACTTCCACCGCCACGGAAAGGCTGGCTACCTCCGGCATCATAATTATGTGGTCCAGCTCCGCACACCAGGCAAGCGTGCGGACTGCTACCGGCGTAAAAGTGGCGGGAGGAAAATCTCACCACCGCGGTTGTCACCGCCATGCTAATTGGGCCGGCGGTTTTGTGGGTTGCGATCGCGGGCGGCTGCCATTCTAATAGACCCTTAATGTCTGACAATTCTATCTCCCGATATTTTTAACTCAATATATTGTCCAAACACCATCTGTACACAGGCCCCTCACATTCTACGTAAAGATGGTTTACCTGGTAAGGCAGACATTTATATAGTACTTCGTGATACGGGAGTGTCATCCCAGTAGGTTTCCCAAGAGAGGGTAGTGAACCGGCTGAGTTAGCCACAAAAATTATTCCCAACTTTCGCACCCTTGGAAAGGTTGTTCGCAGTCATCCGCCCAACAACCGTCAACTGTGGAAATGCTCTGAAGTTCATACTCACCAGCACTCAGACATAGGAGGAGATGGAGGGGTGGTTCATTCTCGATCTTTCATTTTTGCCCAGCACACTATTGTAAATCTCAATCCATGGTGTCCTCTGCTCAGGGGGAGCCCGTCCAGTGTGGGTATTCATTCAGGATCCAAGTGACAGCAGCCATTTGAAGTGCACTGCATCACCCATTGGTTGGCCGTGTTAGAGGTAATCTGCTCTGGGGGTTGTCTGGGGGTTGTCAGTCTGAGACTGTTCAGCCCTCTCCACTAGATGAGTCCATCCCAGAGTTGACCTGTTGAGCATCATTGTTATGTTATCTTTGGTACTATCGTGTCATGCTGCCTCGTGCTGGTTCCACGTTCCATGTTCCATGGAACGTGGAGCAGGCAAAGAGCGGTTCAGACTGTTCCTGGACGTGAAGCTGACCGGTTATATTTCCTATTGCTACTTTCTACAATAAAGACCATTCTTCTCAACTATGATCTAGGAGCATTACTTAACAAACTTGGCGACGAGGATGGGATGTAAAAACGGAACCCACAGAGGATTTGCTCCAGTTCTTCATTAATGAGCGGAATTTTTTTTTTTTGGTCTTCAGAAAATGCAGGAAATCACTTCAAATGGACAAATGTAAGCGCTGTATTTACTTCAAATACCATCAACGCGAGCATCGGACCACGGAAACGGTGAGCGAAAGTTTATTTTATTATCGAAAAACCAGCCTACCGTTATCTAGGAGTCTGTTGCCAGTTTGAACTGTGCCATCGCTTAGCAACGTGGAATCTTGCTCGCGGCCAGGGTATTATGCTCGCGCTGCTTCGCGTGAAACGTTCCTCTGTCTTTTGAGAACGTAGCACGTCAGTGACTGCTTGCGCATTCAGGAAATAGCGCGCCTTCACGTCATCGCGCAGCGGCCATTTTGAATAGGGGAGGTCGCGTCTTGTAAAAAAAAAAGAAAGAAGAAGATTTCTCTCGTCTGTGCTGCGATTAGCCTACAATTGAAGAGGCATTTAATGGAACCGGTCAGTCAGCGCTAATAATCGCTATAGCACTATTTTTAATGTTGATTTATGGACAATAAGAAGTTAAAAGAATTTTTTTTTATTTTTTTTTTTTTTAATTTTTTATTGTTGATATTTTACAGTTTTACAACGACAGTTCAACTATCATAATTCTATCACCATATACGAGTGAAAAATGGTCTGGATTTAAGTGCTGAAGCATGGACAGTGTATGATTTTTTTTTCTCACTGAACAATTCCACTTTGCTTTGCATTTAAACTTGAGACATCATTGGATTTGTTCTCGGTTTATTGTTTTTATTTGTTTCAAGTTCACTTTTCTAGTGTGTTTGCTTTCTATCCAACGCAACCCACATTCATTTTTGACTGAATACTCGTATTGCCACAATGAGCCAACAAACCTTTTCACTCAGTCATCCTCAAGCTTTTTGGTCTTCAGGTTCCGAACCATCTCTCAAATGGACAGAATGGAAAGAATATTTCTTGAATTACATCGAAACTGTAGACTCTGACGGAAAAATGGCTGCTCAACACAAAAAGCGGATCCTTTTACATTCTTTAGGTCCCCATGGTTTAAAAACGTATAACCAAATGAACAAAACCGTTGGCGATGGTGACAGTAATGTTTTCTTAGCTGCACTTGCCAACTTAGATAAGTATTTTGCACCAAAAGTATGTATTGGTATTACGCGTTATAAGTTTTTCCAGAGAAAACAACAAAAAAGTGAATCAGTGGATGATTATGTTGGTGAGTTAAAGAAACTAGCGGTTGATTGCGCCTTTGGAGCATTGTTGGAAGATTTAGTACGTGACCAAGTTGTTATGCATGCTTCCAACCCTGCTATTCAGGAGCGTCTCTGGATAAATGGTGATTCTTGTCTTAATGACATTCTAGCTATTGTCCGCAAAGCTGAGACTTCCAGCAGGTGTGCCAATGCCTTGAAAACAGATGAGGCGGTAAAAGAAACTGTTGCCAAAATTAAATCCAGTGTTAAAAAAAATGTTTTTGGTAAAACTAAAACAGAGGGAGGAAACAAGTATAAGTTTCATACCGGACCTCCCAAATGTTACAGATGTGGTAGTTTAGAACATTTAGCGTTTGCGAAATCCTGTCCTGCCAGGAAAGCTAGATGTAGTGCATGTGGATTGTATGGGCACTATACAAAATCCTGCAGGAGAAAAACGAATGCTGTCAAATGCATTCAGGAGGAACAAAATACAGATAGTGATGCTAGCAGCAATGATGATTCCATTTCTGAATGTTCAGGTGCCGTTAAAAATAAATTAATGTTAAACATAAGAGATGGATGCCTCATAATTGAAAACAAACCCGAGTGTTGGATTCACATTGGTCGGGTGCGTGTTAAAGTATATGCTGATTCTGGCTCACCTTATTCTATAGTAAATGTAGAGGTGTGGCAGAAACAGTTCATAAGCAAGGTGGGTTCAAAATTATTTGCTTCTGACATAGACCCTGAAGGATATGGGGGAGAAAAGATTGACATTCTGGGCTATCGTTGGTTTAAATTTGTATTCAAAAATCGCCAAGCTTATGGAAAGTTATACATTTCAAAAAAAGGCCCATCTGTTCTCGGATGGAAGGATCAAAAGAATTTACACATAATTTTAGATCCAAACTCTGACGAACAAGTTCTAGTTATGGATGAAGGCACCAAAACGGGTGAAAAACTGTTAAAAACGTTCTCGACAGTTTTCAAAAAAAATATTGGAAAACTTAAGGGGTTTGAACATAAAATTATATTAAAAGAAAATGCAATTCCTAAAATACACAAAGTCAGGAATGTTCCCATTTCTTTAAGAGATGAGGTAGCTAAGGAACTAGATAGACTAATGTCTGCTGACATTATCGAACCTGTAGAGAGTTCTGAATGGGTTTCCCCCTTAGTTGTCGTTAAACGTAGCAATGGAAAATTGAGATTATGTGTGGATCTACGCCATCTAAACGAGAACATAGTTATTGATCAATTTCCATTGCCAAAAATAAATGAAATGTTAGCCTTATTAGATGGTGCAAAAGTGTTCTCAACAGTGGATTTATCTGCTGCGTACCACCAGATTCCACTTCACAAAGATAGCAAAAAACTTACCACGTTTGTCACTCCACAAGGGTGTTTCCAATTTAAAAGGATGCCTTTCGGGCTAGCGTCTGCTGCTGCTGTTTTTCAGCGTTTAATGCACCACTTATTTTCTACCATTAAAAACACAAAATTCTTTCAGGACGATATTTTAATATTCGGAAAAGATAAAGCTGACCATGATAAAACCCTACAAGAAGTGTTATCAATTTTGGATAATAAAGGTTTGACCGTAGAATACTCAAAATGCACTTTTGCTAGTGATAATGTTTCCTATTTAGGTCACATAATTGACAGCAAGGGTATTAGACCCAAACCTAATCTTGTGGATTTGATTAGATCAGCCCCAGCTCCAAATTGCAAGGATGATGTAAGATCTTTCATTGGTCTTTCTGAGTTTTGTTCTAAGTATATAAAAAACTTTTCTGCTAGAATTTACAATATCAGACAATTATTGAAGAACAAGAACAAATTTGAGTGGTCCCAGGAGTGTCAACAAGATTTTGAGGACATTAAAAATTGCATTACTAATGTTGCTTCGTTGAAAAGCTTCAACCCTTTGGCCAACAGTGTAATAACTACTGATGCTAGCATTAAAGGTTTAGGGGCCGTTCTTTCACAAACTGATGACGTGGGCAATGAACATATAATAGCATATGCCTCTAGATCTTTGTCACCTACTGAGGAGAAATACTCTGTTATTGAAAAAGAAACATTAGCGTGTGTGTGGGCTGTAGATCATTTCAGAGCTTTCGTGTGGGGAAAACATTTCACGTTACGCAGCGATCATAAACCTCTTCTTAAAGTACTTACTACAGAAGGTACCATAAATACGTCAGCTAGAGTTGCAAGGTTAGCAATCAGGCTACAGGATTATTGTTATACAATTGAACACATTCCTGGTAAGAAAAACTACATGGCCGATTTTTTATCTAGAATGCCCAAACAACTTGATGAGTGTGAAGATGAAACCTGGAACTCTTTTCAGATTGCATTTGTTCACGATTATGGCAATAATGGCATTTCTAAAACTAAATGGGATGAGGAATATGTGAAAGATGGTGAGTTGTGTGATGTTAAAACTCATCTTACTCAATCCTGGCTTAGGAAATTGGGTAAAAATCATCCTTTAAAACCCTATTGGGAAGTTAGATTTGAGTTGAGCATCCGGGGGGACAATATATGGAGAGGAGAAAGAGTTATTCCACCCAAAAGTTTACGTACGTCTATAATAGCCCTGTGTCATGAAGGTCACTTTGGCATTGTTCGTACCAAACAAACTGTCAAAGCTTCATTTTGGTGGCCTGACATCGACGCTGAAACTGAGCTATTTGTTCGCAAATGTGATATATGCAAAGTAGCTGATAAATCTCTGGTTATGTGTAATCCCCCTTTAGGTGTGATGTCAAGACCTAGCTCTCCTTGGGAACATACTGCGATAGACATTATGGGTCCTGTAGGCAATGAACAAAAATTCATTCTGGTATTAATGGATTTATTCTCTAGATGGCCCATAGTTAAAGTAGTTTCTAGAGCTGATACTGAGTCAGTCCTTAAATTTCTTGACAAATCTTTTCAATCTGAAGGTATTCCTTCTGTACTGCTTAGCGATAACGGTGTTCAATTTATGTCAAACAGAGCCAAAGAGTATTTTGATAAACTGTGCATTAAACACAAAACTACAGCACTTTACAACCCAAACAGTAATGGAATGGTTGAGCGTTTCAACAGAGTCATAAAAAACACAATTCAGATGGCTGCTAAGCATGGTGATTGGGAAACACAGGTTATGAAAATGGTTTGGGCTTATAGAGTATCAATTTGTGAAGCCACTGGATATCCACCCTTTGTTTTAATGCGAGGAAGGAATCCCACTACAAAATTTACACCTGGTTGGTTATTCAAACACAGCATAGTGCATTGGTCTGAAGAGGATGTCAGAGAGAAAGCTGTCTCTCTTCAAACTAAAAGGAAGGATTGGTATGATTCTAAACACAATACTAAACTACCTGATATAACAATTGGGCAGTGGGTGAGAGTTAGGAAACCTGGCAAGGTTGCAAAAGAGGTTAGCAAGTTTTTTGAACCTTTACAGGTAATTGAACTTTTGAATAATTCTGTTCGCTTGTCGGATGGTAAAGTGTGGAATCTCAAGAGAATTGCTAAATGTCCTGCACCTTCTACTTGCACAGGTAATGTGCCTCCACTATTTGATCTAGAAGATTGCACGGACAAGGTCTGTGTTTATGACAACGTAAATGTGATTCCTAATGTTCTTTCTGATGCTAATGACAATGTAAATGTGATTCCTAATGTTCTTTCTGATGCTAATGCGTTCACTTGTGAACAAAATGATGTTTCAAGCACCTCGTTACAGGCCTCTTGTCCTCTTAATGAGAATACTAATGAAGTTACTGCTGCTTATGATCTCACACTTCACAAGCGGGAAAGAAGACCGCCGGTTTGGCTAAAGGATTATATTTCTGAAAATTTTCCTTTGTGATGTGTGTTACATTTCTTTACATCTGTTGTTTTAGTTTTTTTTTATGGTTCTGGTATGTTTTGTATTTTAGCATTGTACCTTTCGTTGCTGTTTGGCATTATCATTTTAAGTATTTTCTTGCTTTAATATAGTGCTTTGTGCTTTTCTTGGTTTATTGAGAAAAGGGGATGTGTTATGTTATCTTTGGTACTATCGTGTCATGCTGCCTCGTGCTGGTTCCACGTTCCATGTTCCATGGAACGTGGAGCAGGCAAAGAGCGGTTCAGACTGTTCCTGGACGTGAAGCTGACCGGTTATATTTCCTATTGCTACTTTCTACAATAAAGACCATTCTTCTCAACTATGATCTAGGAGCATTACTTAACAATCATTAAGATTCTCGCAAAGAGAGCGTGATGAGAGTGTACGGAAGTTGGACGTCATCTCCACTGTGTCCACCTGAGACTACCCTGTCTGTTCTACTGATGATTGGTGGTTTGTCAATCTATTTTACCTTCTTGTTTGCTTGTGCTTTGGGAGAGGGGCGTGCCTCCACTGTCCCACATTTATGATGGCCTTGTACTGTTCCAACCAGTCTCAGGCGTCAACAGGTGTAGGTTTGTTTATCTACCATGACCTTTAGCCATGCCGGAAAAAGAAGAATGTAGGTGATCCCCATCACTCACAGTTCTCTCTTTATCGCCTAAATTGAGAACAGTTGGCACTGCATTGCCATAGTATAGTCAGGAAAGATGTTCACTCTGTTATTCTTGACTCACAGATCCGTCTTGTTGCATGCCTCTTATACTGTCTAGTCCCTTAGTAATAAAGCAGGCAAACTATCACTGGCTGGTGCTGTGCCTCCAGCAGCAGGCAATGTGCTGGCACCCTATGTGCGCTCTCCAGCAAAAGTAATTGCATAAGTTCCTCTGGGACCACCTCAGATGTCAGCCAATGTTCCAAATAGGTTATAATGTCTCTTCCTTCCACCTTCTTGAGTAGTCTGGTCACCCTAATAATATTGAGGTAGTTGGTGGCCTCTGCATCATCTGCTCTCTGGTCGAAGTGTGTTACTTTGTCCATGAGTTCTGTCATCTATATCTGGAATTCAGTGACCCAGGGTAAACCTCACCCCCACCTCTTCTTGCCTCTAAACTTTATCCCCTAAGTTGCAGTGATCACTGCTCAGTATGGCCGA
This sequence comes from Triturus cristatus, assembly GCF_964204655.1. Taxonomy (NCBI): domain Eukaryota; kingdom Metazoa; phylum Chordata; class Amphibia; order Caudata; family Salamandridae; genus Triturus; species Triturus cristatus. Next base: position 383,750,770 of record NC_140591.1, on the reverse strand, counting down.
GTCTATCGCCACCTTGTCTATTTTAGTCTCGATGAGCTCCCTTGAGTTATTAACAGCATTGAGTACTCTGTCCAGCTTGTCATCCGTGCTAGGGGTTCGTACAGCACTGGGGTCATGGTCAGAGTGTCCTCTGGGTCCTTCATGGATCTGGTTCTCCCCATGCTGCAGCACCCAGCATTGCAGCCATGTCTTTAGTTCCACATGCGTAGGGAGTTCCTGCAGTTGGGGGCATTCCATGTGGAGGATGACCTGTGGCAAACTGCAGTGGTTTCCTTACCCTCGTTAATCTGCACCTTCCGTCCATTCTTTGAAGCTGCCCCTCAGGGCCATGGCTGTATTGTGTAGATCGGGCCCCTACCCTACGGCCTGCTGTGAGAGACACACCCAGGTGGTGCATCCAGTTTCAAACCCCCGAATTCACAGGGGTCACAGTCCACATGTAGGCCTAGGCAACAGGAATCTCCTTCTTCGTGTATGGCTCCACAGGCCACGCTAGATATAGAAAAAAAAAACAGAATGAGTCCTTGCAGAGTCCCTGGATGGTCCCCACTCCTGATCTCGGCTTGCAGCATCTGAGATCTTGCATCCACCGTCATGTGGAGCAGCCGGCGACTCGCCTAAAGCCCCATGCCGGTCCGCTGCCACATAGTTCTGCTGTTTCTCCCGTTCACATGAGCACCACCACCCCCAGAGCTCTAAGGGCCTGATTCCAACTTCTCCATCCCCACCGAATACTCAGAATAAGTGGGGATGCAGGCCCACTCGATGGGTACTCTGTGCTGAGCCACCATCTTATTTAAAGGTTGACCATGACCCTCTAAAAGCTAAGGAGTGGTTGCATAGGAACACCCATGTACCACCTGTGTAATACCCTCTTGATGCTAACTCAAATTAGCGCATACATTACTTTGTGTTACTTGGAGAAAGTTAATTCTAATTCAACACTTTGAGCCAGGTTCCATAACTTTTGTGATGTATACCTGATGGAAAGAAATAGTAAATCTGTGACGTGCCTATTATTTGCTTATTTTTTATAATCAATGCTTGCTGACATTTCGTGTTCTGTTTATACTTGTGCCATAAAATCTTCATGGCGAATTCCACTTTAAAAAACTCTATTTAAATAGAATATCAAGTCTTTTATTATTTGTTTTCAAAGGTAGTCTGTTGCTGTTGTTGTTCCACAGCAAGGCAATTACCTCAGTCAGACCTGTGTGATACTGTTTCACTCTTCATGGCTAGCAGCTGCGACTCTGCTCACCACGGTTGTGTAGACAACTGTTTTAAGACCTATCATTAAATGATGGAGGCTTTTGAGAAAACTACACAGAAACCAATCCACCAAAGACAAGTTATAAAATAAGAAAAATATAGATGTCAGTTCTGACCCAGGCCGTAGAAGAAGTACAGATTGTTAAAGATTGTTAAAGTCATTCTTGCTCATGTTGGTGGGACTTACCTTAGAATGGGCTAGACTATCTAGAAAGCTAGCGCATTTCTTCTTTTCTAGACATCTAGTTATAAGCCATTGCCATCTGTGAGGCATTTCACAAAATATGCTAGCATAAGCAAGTGTGGTCCTTTCGAGTGGCTCACAATTATAACCTAGTTTGTGTAAGTCAACATCTGTTCAGTGTCACTTGTATTACTGGAAGAAAGTTAAGAAATAAGGACTACTCTGGAAAGGCTTGGCACACTGGACCAACAGAACACAGGTGTAGAAAAAGAAACAAAGATCTTATACAGTCACTAGTTATTCTGACAATTGTGCCTGAATTCAGAGCAGAGCATGCCATGTCCTAAGAAGTAGGAGAAATTATACTACACAAACACGGTGTGAAACCTTCAGTGCGGAAACCCTCTAAAAGAAAATAGGAAGTACTTTTATCGTGAAAAGTGCTTGTTGGAAGCTATAAAGAAGGACTATCTTGCATGCCACATACTTGTGAAAAGGAACAAAGTCAATATGTAAAACGACCCACCATCCAACCCCTCAATTTGTAGCAGTCAATAAATGCACATTTACAAGAAGACCAGGGTGGTCCACACAATTACTATGTCCATAAGAGCTGACTGTTTGGACGTGAGCATATTGAACATAGGGGAAGTTACTTGCAAAAACCAGCCAGATGTCTGGTTGATAAAATGTGAGGGCCCAATGAGTACAACTGCCAATCCTCTTGTAAGCAGGACATGAGTGGAGGAAAGCTTAAGAGGTACAGTAAAAGATCCGCTGGAAGGACACATTTTCCTTTCAGTCACACCTTTCCCAATCAATAAACTCGTCGTTGTCAGAACACAATTTTTATGTTTATGCTGTTTTACATTCAAGGCCTGTAGACTTCAGGCAGCGTTTGCTCGCTAACACATACTAATTCCTCTTATTCAAAATGCATGAACTGTGGTTTAAATATATCACCTGTTAATTGCTCAAATCTCATCCCCTTATAATGTAGTCTATCCTAATTCCTAACCGGATATTGCATGGCTGTATAACGTCTAATCTCCAGACTTCTCTATCCTCACTCTAACAAAAAAGTGCATGAATTCAAAAATCTCTTTCTGGTTGACCATGATTAACAGCTATTAATACCACAATAAAGAACTTGACCTAAATACATGACTCAAGGCCATGACCACCTAAAAGATCAAGCCTAAATCTATGCCTAAAACTAATGCTACATCCAATGCCTCTAACTAAGGCTTCAGCTTCAAGTGTATTTAATATATTGTCTGAGAGATTGAGATACCCACAGAACCTGGAATTACCTAAGCAATATATAGGCGTGTTCCTGCTACAAAACAATAATATTTACTGAACTCTCCTATGGATACACTTGAATTAGCACTTGAAGTAGCATATAAAGTATGCATACTCACAATAAGAAACCAGTCACATCATAACCTCTCTTCTACTTTCAAAATTATTATTAATTTGCAAATTTGAATAGCACCACAGGGTGTTCTATCAAACTATCCTGGTTTTCTAGGTTAAAGTGACTGCATATTAATTACCAGTGTATTGCCAAGGTAAGTGTATCCTGGCTGATGATGTGATGGAAGCGGATATAGGTGCAGGTCCACATGCTTGAACTTGATATTTGGCATACAACCCACTGCAGCTATCATCATATGAGGTGTAATGCAATCTCTGTGAACAATTACAGACAGCAAGACAGTCTGTCCACACTCTATCTCAATTTCTGGATTGCCCAAGTACCAGCAACGATTCAATTATTTCCTTGAACAAGGATCTGACATCATTTTCATGTTGGTTCAAGATGATTTTACATCTACCCATCAAACTGAATTGCATGAGTTTAGGGATAGTATCATTCATTGTTTCTCAGTTGTAGCTAGCCATTGACCAGGCACAGCCTCCTCGACATGAAATGATTTTGTTGCTAGAAGACCTGATGTAGATTGGTGTTTCCTCTGGTATACAAAGTAATAGTCACTAAGTTGATACAGCACCCATTAATGTTGATACATCACCCATTAATAAATTCACGGGTTAACATTTTTGGGGGAATATCTGATTGCCTTCTTTGACAAAACAGGAGATAATAAAACTTGGCACCAGTTCACGGACTTCTCTGTACACACAAACAATCAATCAGAGAAAATGCGTAGAAGAAAAGTTTAGTTTATATTTGTTAATAATTTCATGTAAACTGAAGGGTTGACATGCAGAGAGAATTACGATTCTCCTATTAGCATGACCAGAGGATCTGGATTTCATTAAAGACACGGAGGCTAACATTATGCATTATCTTTTAATGCAGTCACAAGCAGCCGCACTACATCATAAATAAAACAGTTCTAGAATGGAATGAACAGAAGGTATTAAAGGCATGTGCACCAAGCAGACTGCCTCTTTTAAATGTGTGTGAAATAACAGAAGTTCCAAATGGTTCAGGTTCAAGATGATCTCGAGAGTTAATCCAAGAATACAGTAAGGAAAACAGTCACAACTTGTTCTTGAGTGAAGAATTCAGGAAAATCCAGAATGGAGTAACGAAGAGAGGTGATGAGGAAGAATCCATTAAGACGAATTGTCTGAAAGGAATGAGGAAAATATCAAAGGTTGAAGTAGCAGAGAATATGTCATAGTATCAAAGCATCAGATTAATCAAAATAACAGAGCATAGTAGAATAAATAACAATCAAAATGATATATTCAATAAAAAACTATGCAAAGAGTAGACCGTCCAAGGGAGGGACGGGTGGGATAATGTTAGCCTCCGTGTCTTTAATGAAATCCAGATTCTCTGGTCATGCTAATAGGAGAATCGTGATTTCATTACAAGACCGGAGGCTACATTATGCATGTTGGTAGCCGTGAAGGACAACATCAGACATGTGCTCGATAGGTTTGCAGTAGTGTCGAGCAAATGTGGATGCGTTGGACCAGTCCGCAGCTTTGAGGATATCGTCCAACTTACCACCAGAGCAGAAGGACTTACTGGCCATAGCACCTCTAATAGAGTGGGCTTGGAATTTTGATAAGTCAACTCCAGCCAGCTTCATTGCGGACTTGACCCATCTGGCAATGGAGGAAGAACTAATGGGTTTGAATGGTGTAACAAATGAAATAAGCAGCTGATTAGCGCCTGGAGAGCGAAGGTCTCTCATTCTATTGTCATATTCTTTTTTTTTTGCAGAGTTTTATATAGCACAAACTTGACCTGAATCCAATCAGGTATCAGAGCGCTTTACATAGCACCAGTTACATTACATGATGACACGTTCATTTTTTGTTAGGCACAGGGAGATTAAGTGATTTGCCCACAATCACAGGATGTTCAGCGTCATTACCGAGACTCGAACCCAGTTCCCCAGGTGTGAGGTCGAGCGCCCTAGCCATTAGGCCAACTCCTCTCCTCTTTCATACGGTTCATAACACAGAGCTTTTTACATAGGTCAAAGCAAGGATAGAAAACAGAGTCTGACATAGTTTTGGTTCTTCTAACAATTTCAAAGGTAACACCATACATATTATGGGATCTAAAGGAAATATTAAGACATTTGATATCAGAAACTCTACGGCAAGAAATTAGGCACAAGAGAGTTGCAAGTTTAATAGAAAGACATTTCCTGTTAAGAAAGGAGTTCTCAGGCCAAGAAATAAAAAGGTCAAGAATAGCTTTAACATCCCACATGGACTGGTATTTAGGTCTAGGTGGTCTCATTAGTCTGATACTTTTCATGACTCTACAAATGATAACGTTTTTACCTACCATTTTACAGTTGACAAGGGAATGACCGGCAGAAATTGCTGACCTATAACAATTAATAGATCTATAAGAAAGGCCATTATCGAATTGTTCAACAAGAAAATTAACTACGTGTACGACAGGAGCCTCCACAGAATCCAAGTTCCTCTCCATGCCCCAACAAAACCATTTTTCCCAAATGTTGTTGTACCTATAGTGGGTTCCTGGGGACCAGGATTCTCTGAGGAGAGTTGCAGATGATGAAGAAAGGCCAGATAGGTAATTGGATTTTTTGACACTATCCAGGCAAGAAGGTTCAAATTCCCCGAAAGAGTTAGATGGTGATTCTCTCCGTCTGCGTTTGTAACCAGACCCTTGACTGCAGGAATTAAGAAAGGAATGTTGCAGGCTAACTCCAGTCGTTGGGAACCAGGCCTGAGAAGGCCAAAATGGGCTTATCAGGACTAGGGAGCATTGATCTTGTCTGACCTTCTGAAGAACACTCTGAATCATTGCGAAGGGGAGAAAGGCGTAACCCCGAAGGTCTGACCAGGACTGGAGAAAGGCGTTGACTGCAAGAGCGCCCGGATCCGGCATCCAGCTGAAGTATTTCTCTAACTGGAACGTCAACCTGCTTGCACAAAGGTACACATCCAGTGGGCCCCAAAAACGATTTAGAGCGTTGAAAACATACGCATCGAGTTTCCAAACGCTGAAGTCTAAGAGGAATCTCGAGTCCCAATCTGCGGAAATATTTGACTTTCCCGGGAGATACTCCGCCTTTAGGGCAATCTTGTGCTCTAGGCAAAACATCCAGAGCCTCTTGGCTAAGTTGGAGAGGTCTGCTGATCTTGTCCCGCCTTGGTGGTTGATATAAGAGACTGCGGAGATGTTGTCCATCTTCAGGATAACAGATCTCCCTTGAAGCAAGTGTCTGAAGCTCATTAGAGCGTAAAAGCCTGCCGTGAATTCTAAATAGTTTATGTGATGGGAGGTCTCTGAAAGAGACCATACACCACCAGTGTTTTGGTTGAGAAAGCGAGCACCCCAACCATGGAGGCTCACATCTGATTCCAGAATGAACTCCGGAGTCGATCCAAAGATTGCTTTGCCATTCCAGGCATCCAAATTCTCCAGCCACCAAGAGAGCTCCAATCTGGCTTCCTGATCCAAGGTTACAAGATCTCCGTACCATAGGCCAGATCTGAGAGCCTTCACTTTTATTCTCTGAAGAGCTCGATAGTTGAGAGGGCCAGGGAAGATGGCTTGAATGGAGGACGAGAGGAGGACTAAGAGTCTGGCTAACTCTCTCAGGGAAAGAGAATCTTGTTTTAGAACAAATCTGATTTCTTTGCGAATTTTGGCAATTTTCTTCGGGGGTAGTAGGAGAAGACATTTTGAGGTGTCTACTGTAAAGCCGAGGAACTCCAGGGATCTGGAGGGGGTAAGGATTGATTTTTCCCGATTTATAATAAAGCCTAGACTCTCTATGAGGTCCATTGAAGTCTTCAGGTCTGTCAGGATCTGCGAATGGTGTTGGGACATAATGAGAATGTCGTCCAGATAGATAATTAAGCGAATACCTCTTTCCCTCAAAAGAGAGGTGACAGTTCTCATAATCTTAGTGAAACACCAGGGGGCAGAAGAAAGTCCGAAAGGAAGGGTTTGAAACTGAAAAAGACGATTGTTCCAAGTGAACTGAAGAAAGGGTTGGTGTTCCTTGGTCATTGGGATGGTAAAGTAGGCGTCTTTCAGATCCAGCTTGACCAACCAGTCTCCTTCTTGAAGAAGGTCTCTCAGGAGGGGGATGCCCTCCATTTTGAAATGCCTGCAGACCAGGTACCTGTTTAATTCCTGTAGATTTATGACTGGTCTCCAACCTTTTTCCTTTTTTTGAACAAGAAAGAGTGTGCTTACAAACCTTTTAAAACTCCAAGGAACTTCTAAGATTGCGCCCTTTTGGAGCATGGAGGAAATCTCTTCCTCTACAATTTTTGGTTGATCCTTTGAAAGAGTTAGAACTCTCGGAAGAGATGTTTGTGTGGGAGTATTGATAAAATCTATCTTGAAACCACGAACAGTCTCCAAAACCCAAGGGTCTTGCGTTAGAGTTTCCCATCTGTGGTAAAAGGACTGTAGCCTGCCCCCTACCTTTGGAGGGGAAGAAGAAGGAGGAAGAGGTGTACTTACTTTGAGTATTGGTGTTGTTGGGGATGCCGCGGGATCTGGATCCTCTATAACGCAAGCCTCTCCCTCTTTGTGGGTAGAATTGGGAGTTGGATGGGAAGAAGCCTCTTCCAGAGCCTCTAAATCTTGAAAAGGGCCTTTGGTTGCCTCGGCTGGAAGAAAGGCCCCTTCTTGCAGCATGTCCAAAAAGGTTGGGATAAAAAACGCGCCTCATATTAGTTTGGGCCTTATCAATGGCGGTGAAGGTGGAAACGTATTTACCGATAGATTTGATCATATCCTCACCAAAAAGGAGGCCCTTAGGGTTCAGAGAAGGTTCTTTTTCGGCCATGTTGCCCAATTTAGGATTAATCTTAGTGAGGAGGGCTCTCTTTCTCTCAATATTAAGGCTAGAGTTAGCATTGCCTAGGAGCACCAAGGCCCTCTGGCTCCAGCCTCTGATAAGGTCAATGTCAAGGGGAGTGTCATTAATGTGACATTCTTCTGCCAAATCCAAGATTCTGGTCAGGGGTCCCAGGACGTCTAGAAGGTGATCCTGGCATTCCTTGAGAGACCTCTCCAAACCTTTTCTGGGGTCCCTACCCAGTTTGAACAAGAACTTGATCAAGTCTGGATCAAGATTGGGGGTCTGACAGACCTTGTCTTGAATTGCAGGTCTAGGGCACTCTGACCTAAGGGTACTACGAGTCTCCCATTCCAGAGTATTTCTGAGCCATCTCTTCATAAACTTTGCCACATGTTCCTGGGGGAACCATTCGGAGCTTCTGGGGTGGGAGATGTTGAGGGGGGAAAACATTTCCTTGCCCAGGGGGTTGAGAATAACATTTTTGGAAGAGCACGGAGAATCTTCGTTGGGCTGGCTATTAAAATCAAGCTCCTCATCGTCTAAGTCGAGGACAAACTCATCATAAGGATTAGGGAAGTTCAGAATCGGTCTCTGGATTATTATGAGCACTTCGATAAATTGTGTCACTAGGGACAGCCATGTTAGTTGTGCCGCGAGGGACACCAGGATAGTTTGAGGTGCGAGGACCTCCCAAAATGCTTGAGGTGCTAAGACCTCCCAAAATAGTGCTCTTAGAGTAAGGCTGAGAATAATTTTATTTCTTAGCTCTTTTGCCCTGGTTTATATGTGAGACATTATGAGTAGTAAGGTTTTCAGAGAGGTCGCCCTGAACAAGGGGAAGGTGTCTTTTTGAGGACATGACCTCTTTAAGAGTGTCTAACATGCAAGACCTCATTTCTTTTTTAATGACATTTTTAAAAGATTCCTTATTAATATTGGGGGAGCTTTGTGCAGCATCATCAGAGTCAAGATCTGACATTATTGCTGTGAAAAAAATGATAGTTAGTGTTGACAGTCTGATCAAGACAGAACTAGTGTTGACAAGTTAATGAAAGTATTTTTAACCAAAAATGCTGAAGGGCTGACTCAAATACTGATAATCTTCTCCCCTTATTTGTTTTTGTTTTTGGGGAAACACGAAGACATCGTAAGAGTGAGGAGATCGGCAAAAGGACAGCACAGAGCAACTGTCAGAAGTACTCGAGCAGCTGTTGGTGTGCCAGATTAGAGGAAAGGTCCCTGGAAACGCGAACACGTAACAGAGCTGTTGCCAAGGGGCATTCCTCCAATCCGTAGTGAAGGCCGAAGCGGTCCGATTCGCCAAAGAAGTCCGATGCTCTGAGAGAGTGCGATCGGAACATGGGAGCAATTCAAAGCATTGTTATACCAAACATCGGGCTGGTAGAGGAAAGCGATTGCAAAGGAGGCACTGAAAGGTTCGAGCAAATGGGTGAGATGCCCGAGTGTGGGCCCGCCCGACATCTTCCGATGAGAAAAAACTCCGGTGAGGGAAGGGTGGGTGGGGGGTGGGTTTATGGCAGGAGCGGAAGCCTGATGACTAAAAATTGGAAATCAGAGGTCGGAAGAAGGGTAGGAAAGGGAGGGGAAAGCCCTTACGAAGAATTAAGTCAGCAAAGTTAACAAATTAGGAGGATATTCCTATAGGAACTTAAACAACAAAGCTAATAGGGCATCTCCAAAGAAAGTTTAACAGATAAAGAGCACATTGGTAAAATAACAATGAATACATTGGAGAAGTATTGAAGAAGCAAACTTATCTGCTTGTGAGCCGCATTTAAAAGAGGCAGTCTGTTTGGTGCACATGCCTTTCATAACTTCTGTTCATTCCATTCTAAAACTGTTTTATTTATGATGTAGTGCGGCTGCTTGTGATTGCATTAAAAGATAATGCATAATGTAGCCTCCGGTCTTGTAATGAAATCGAGGACTGTAAGCCGTTTTTTGATGTTAACACACCATGAGCATAATGTATGCGGCATTTGAAAGATGGGTAAAATGGTCTTCATCAATTTCCTTTCCGCTTGTTGTTTTTGTTTGCGCAATGACTACACCCGGATTGCTCACAATAGCAACTTTTGGGATTGATCATTCCACACCTAGTGGAGTACTTGTTTCTCTGAAATTGATGCAAAATCAGAGTTCGAAAAGGGTTAACAGCAGCACTTGGAAACGTGCAAGCAAAGGGAATAAATCAGGTTGTCTCGTGAAGTTCTAAAAGTATTTAAATGTACTTTTTATTGGTGCTTTTTGATCAGGCCTCTTTCCCACTGTAAATAAAACCTAAATCACTCTCCAGCTTCTCAGATTCTGACTCAGGCGTTTATGAGTTGCTCATAACCCCGAGTTCTGCCTTTGGCAGAAAGTCTATTTAACTAATAGGCGACACCTTTATTCTGGCAATTTTCCCGACTTTTGGTCTTAATTAAATCCTTATCTGTAACCCTCTAGGCTGGATCCATGAAACACATACATTAACTGGGACTAGGTAAATTCAGTGAGTCTTTCCTAAAAATGGCTAAGCAGAAAACATAGAAGTTTCTACATAAGTTAAAAACGTATAGTGTGTAGATCTTCTAATGTGCACAGAATGGTATCATGCTTTATCAGCTGCGTAACACCTCTCATTGAGGTCAATACTTATTTGAGAAAAATACCTTCACTAGAAGATAAGTATATTGAATGCCTGATATTTTGTAAAGTAAAAAGAGATAGAGATTTTTTTATTTTCATTTTGGTTGCAATTTTATGCATGTGTCTGCATATTTATGCATTTTTCTTTATTTTCCATTTTTAAAAGAAGGGTGTTCAAACAGGGGCGGCTCCTCCACTAGGATGGAGGAGCGTCGCCCCACTGATTTCTAGCAGTGCGAGAATGCTAAAACTTAAAAAAGGTAATAACTTTTGGTTATTGCTATTCTATGTTTCTTTCCACATTGCGGGTGGGTGGAGCTACCCGAGCAGGGCAGGAGTTGTTTGCCCACTCCTGAGTGCGCAAAGACTGTTTGGTTGGCCCTCTCGGGCCGTCCAAACCAGTCATGCGCACTCTGCACTTCTCCATGCAGGCTGCATTGTAGCCTACATGGAGAACATGTCATCCCCTGCAGCCCCTGGCTGGGTGGCGTCCCGACCAATCACAAAGCTCCACTGGAGCATTGTGACTGGTTTAGGGGAACAGAGGGAAGCTGCCTACTTCCTGTTCCTGTCGGAGGCAGGAGAAGATGTGGGACCCAGCCAGCAGAAAGATAGGTTTCAATTTTTTTTAAATGTTATTACTGACTCCCAACCTCCCCGCATGACCCCGCCCCCCCTCCACCCGCGAGCCATGCTGGCCACGACTGTGTCCGAACTAACCTGGTAGAAATGTAATTTATGCTGGCATTTATCCCAAATTTCACGTTATGCTAAATTTCCAAAATTGCAGATAATTTTGTATTGAGTCATTTCTCGTAATTGCAAGCGAGTGCCACAGTCACAAAAAAAAAAGGATTTTTTTGCAGGCAGGTACCAGTCTCTTGTGAGGCTTTTTTACCAAATGTGTACAGTCGAATGAAAAAGTCAAGCGCACCAAATTATCTCAAAAACATAATTTTGTGAAACTTTTATGGAATTTTCAAAAATGTCATGGGGAAAAATTGACTGGATATCGTAGCGCAAAGTTAGACAATGAAGGCTTGAATCAACTGCACATTTTCAAGATAAAAGCTAAACATGTGGATGAATTTCACACTGATTGGTTGTCTGGAAATGTATTTTGCTAAGAAAACCTGAAAATTTGGCATGGATCTAATAACTGAGAGCGTCACCAGCTCAGCCGTTAAATTTTACACAGAATTTTACACCGAAGTTCATCTATTCAGCAAATGTCAATTACTGGGGGAGAAAAGGCAGTGGTTAAGTACAGAGTGGATAGATGTATCTATTTTCACAATTATTAGCAAGCAACATGGGGTACAGCGGTAACTTGATTGCCAATGCATAGAGATGTCTGTGGAGCAAGACGACATCTCTAAATTTGGTGTTTGGAGTAAAGGCAGGATGGTGTACTTAAAATCCTATACCACCCTGCCTGCCTTTACTCCATCCACCAAACCTTAATTCATGCCCTAAGTATCTGAGTGGAACAAGGTCTCTCATAAAATACAGAGCTACATGCATCATCCAACTTCAAAAAGAACAATTGATGGACAGAATGCAGAACAATGTCATACATTCACCCCAGTACAGAGATCTGGGCCTAAATCCATCGTTTTTTTGCTCACCATTCCATTCCAGTTTGAACCCAGCCATACAGAGCTGCATGCATCATCCAACTGCAAAAAGAACAATTGATGGACAGACTGCAGAACAATGTCATACATTCACCTCAGTACAGAGATCTGGGCCTAAATCCATTGTTTGTTTGCTCACCATGCCATTCCAGTTTGGACCCAGCCATATGCAAATCAGTCTTGACCCTGCGCCCAATGGGAACAGTCCAGCCCGAACTGCCAGGCCAGGTCCTTCCTGGACTGGAAACAAGCATCCTAGGACCGGTTTCGGGATTTCACCCCTCATCAGCCAGGATAGCTTGACTCCAGTGGCATGGAAAGCACGGGACCCACTACTGGGCATAACCGATCCACTCGGGGTGACAAATGCAAAAACAATAGTTGATGGACAGAATTCAGAACAATGTCATACATTCACCCCAGTACAGAGATCTGGGCCTAAATCCATCGTTTTTTTGCTCAGCATGCCATTCCAATTTCCTAGGACCGGTTTCGGGAAATCATCAAACTGGGCATGCCTACTCTGCCTCACAGACTATGGAAGAGTAGCCACTTACATGCTTGTAGTCCTTCTTCGTTGTACCCTTGTACCCAGAGCAGCATTGTGTACCTGTCAGTCACATGTGCCAGACTGAGGTGATGCCATAGCCAAAAAGCCTGCTGGAACCACACTACCATGAGCTACAACAGATTTCCTACCTACTCAGGCAAGAAGACTCATAAGACTATGAATTACTGTTTAAATATTGAAATGTGGCACACTAATTATTCACCAACTGGTTAGTAACAAGTAAGATCTTGCCTCCTTTTTAATAGTGACTTGTGTACTCATTAAATCACCCTGCATGTTTGAGTGGGATAATGAATTAGTCTGGCTCCCAAAACATCTTGCATGGGTTTCGTATGACGAGGATTCTTGAGCCAGTTCAACCACTCTCATGATACATAGACAGCCTTGGTGTCACACTCCGATATTAGTATAGGTGGGCTTTGAGCTAGCAGGATTGACAAAACCTGGTGAAAGTGAGCCAGTGACGATCTTTAAGGCTCCTAATACCTCTACCAGCATTTAAATCCTCAGTGTGCATTGCCTGCGTCTATCTGCTACTTGTGATCGTTGGACACACAACAGCTATTTCTACAGCAAATAATCAATTGTTTTCTTATCATCACCACCCCTTCCACATTCAGACACTGAAGGCATGAGGACTACTGTGTCCTTCTGCTTTATATAGCACTGCCTATCCCATCTCCTACCAACAATACAGAATTTCACTAAAATAGTGGCGAAATCAAGTTTGATCACATTTTTTTGAGTTCTTTGCTTTTTAAAAAATTATAAGTTTCATGGGAATCTCCCTTGACCATAACACCCTCTACTGACAAAAACTCTTCCCATTTTTGTCTTTCTATTTCTGAGATATGGCTCCACTACGCTCCTTTCCTAGGTCTTCTTTGAGAAATTGTTTCATTTCCATTTTTTACTGTCTGTAATCTTCCTCGCATGTATACTGGATGCAGGACGTGTGTGCAACCATTTATATGGCCCCCAGAGGGGTTGTGGTTGGTGCACTGTAGGAGGGGGCACCTTTGGTGAAGTTTGCACTGCCCCAAAGTGTGGTCCCTTAGGTGTTCTACATTCAGGAAGGAACTAGGGTGGCATAAGGGGCCACATTTTGGGACGGTTCTTCTCTTCTAGCTGCCTCAGAGGCCCTCGTGAGTTATGAATGTCCATGTTGTTTGGTTGCTAGACAACTGGGAGATGCCAGAACTGCTAGGTACTTTTGCAGGTTCATCAGCATCTCTGTTTTTGCCGACCATGATGGCGAACCTGAGCATCAGTCACACCATGTGCCCCCCCTGCATGCATCACATGGTCCTGAGGCAACAGGCCCCTAAGTTTCCCCACTGCCACACTTTTAATGGCGGGATAACCACCATTGAATGTGAAGTGGTCAGGAAACTCCTAATATGCTCGGCGGGGCCACAGCGGCCCCATCAAGTATATTTGGGCCACTGAGCGCCGTGCCACTGTTGCAGGATCAATGATCCCCGGCAGTTAAGGCAGTCCCACCACTGTATTCATAATATGGTGGGTGGACCATAAGTCCCCTACACTAACAAATCCCCAAATTGAATGGCCCTAAAAAGGGATGCGTTTTGACCCCAAGTCTGTTCAACTCATACCTTGCAGATCTCATAGGAGGCCTCCCACAAGATAACAAACATCCCCCAATCCTGGCATCAGAAAATAATGCCAGCAATATGCTGATGACATTGTCCTATTGAGTCAAATTCAAATAGACCTGCAACATAGCATGATTGCCCTAAAAGATTACATGGACGAGCAAGGGCTAGAGCTATCCTTGAATAAAACGAAAGTGGTCCAGTTGGTTGATTCCAAATGTTAGTCTTTCACATGGTTTTTAGAAGGTAAAAGGGTCAAGGTGGCTACCACATATAAATATCTAGGATTAAACTTGGAACATCAAATTACTTTCAAACATCATTTAGCCACTATTCTGGCTAAAGCACAGTTGTTAACTTTTGGGTTCAAACTATTAAAGAAGAAATTGTGTTGTCCGTCATTTAGCCATCTTCTTACCATAATGTCTGCACAGCTAATGCCAGTGGTGACCTATGGTACAGAAATCCTGCAGGGTCATTAAATAGTTACTCTCAATAAGATCTGAATGAAAGTATACAAAATTGTGTTTTACATTCCAAAATCAGCATCAAAAGCCCAGGTAGATAGTTTGGCTTAAAAAATCAATCACTTCAAAGCAAAAGTGTTTTTATCAAACTTTGATGGAGACTGCGTGCTTTGAAAGGGGCTCAGTCAAAAACGTATGTTGGCTGGAAATCAAAGAACAACAAAACTTTAACCTAAAGGGCTCATAGGGAAACCACTTAAGCCAGACCTTTAAGGAATTATACATGCAAGGTGCTTGGGAAGTCAGTGTGGGAAAATCTGCATTTAACTGAGCAACTAACACCTCAACTTAGTTCTTGTACTAACTATCAGACAAAAACACCCATGCACGAAGACGACACGCCTGGGCTGTGATCAACTCATATAACAACTTGAGACCCCAAAAGTATATTTCAGTGCACTTTTCCCGGGCCTTAAAGCATCCGTCTGTGTTACACTGTTTTGGGATCATAGACACCAAATATCTCATTTCAGCCTGGAAAAATCAGTGGCAAAATCAAAACTGCTGGCTTTGCAGATACAAGGAAGAATCATTAGTACCCATTTTTTGCCTGTGACCCTGTGTCAGAGAAAATAACTGCTGAAACCAATATTTGTAAATTTGCAAATTTGCTCCTGCAGACAAACAGTAATTACTTGGTTAAGTGGCACTTCAATCTCCTTAACCTGCAAGGGAGTTGTTATGAGCCCCAATGTACCCAAATATAGGCCTTGGTAGCTACTCAACCTTTTATCTACATGTGTCCTACCTTGCTCTGCATAACGGCTCTGGCACTGACCTTTTACCTAGTGATAGGCTGAATAAATGTCGATCAGCTTTCTCCGAAACTGGCCTCATATATTATGCATGAGGATTCCTAGTATTATATCATAATACCCTGCCCAGGATTAACATCTTCTGTGTAAGAACTCTGTACAAAAGTGACTGCTAACGTCATCCTTGGATGACAGGTCCACTATACATAAAGCCATTACATATCTAGGTAGAACCCCAGAGGGTAATTTTTGGGTATAAATGAACCACATCTTCGCTGGTTACCAGAGGAAAAGCTTCCACGCTGACACTAGGTGCTGAGGTCCCAGCCTGCTGAAAGCTACAACACGCAGCGGTCTGACATCCCTTGTGGGATGTCCAACTAAAGACCAGTGTCCAGCAATATTTTTGGTAACTTTATCTAATTCTTTTTCAAGTAGCCATACCACCTCAAAGCTCTTGGTGTTAAGCACATTATTATAACAATTATTTTAATACAATGGAATATCATGGATTTACTTTAAGTAGAACCAATTAAAAGAAGGGAGAATCTATAAAAGTATTTTTAACAGTCACCAGGGCTGTGGTTGAGGCAAAAACTGACAGGCCTCATTTTGCACGTCCATGTATTGATAGAATAGCTGGGCTGTTTATGGCAATATGACCATTGATTGTGTAGTCCCCAGAATGCCAAGTCTCTTGAAGGCATAGTAAATCCCTTGTACATATATAGTTACACCAGTCAGTTTTTGTTAGTTTGCTTTTTACCCCCGCTATATTCCAGGATTCAAGGGGGAAGGATTTTTAAACAATGATTTCCTGAGGGTACAGCTTCCTGTTATTGACTTCATCACCAAGCAGAGCTTCTCCCATACCATGTTGTACTTTTTCAAGTTGAATAGTCCTTCTATTAAATTCGCCTTCCTCCAAAGATACAACCCCAAATCCCACGCCAATATCATACTGTTGCATTTTGCAGCGTCAGTCCTGATCATCAAGAGATAGTAGTGATGCAAATCTGTAAGTGGATGTAAACAAATCAGTTGATCTGGGATTACTTTGGACATCAGCGGATTTCTGTTTCTGTGATCTCCATCGGGGCTCTTGGGGCTTAAAAAAAATAAGCAAGAGGGACAGCTGTTGTCATATTGTCATAATGATCACAGTTCATCTGTTTTTGCTGCAGGTGATAAAAAAGCGACTGTACCAGGACGGGGTTTAAAAAATAGATTTTGACACTCCCCCCTTTCTAGATTTTGGCTCAGGGCCACTCGGTTCACTCTCCTTTTCATAATGATCTCTGCATGAAGTAAATTAGCATTGAATTTTTGAGATGACAACCAACGCACCACTTTATATTTTAAACTGTCCCAAATTTCTTTGGTTCTCAACCCAAGCTTGGAGATGCCTTTTAACATTATGACATAGGGTGCTGCATTCGGAGGTAGGTGGAGTGTTTCTTGATCCTCCTGGGTTATTCGTTTGTGGGAATTTCCACTATCCGCATTCTTCTGTGTGGATGCCTTGACAGTAGTCTCCCTGCTTTTTGTCCCTATTAGGCCTGTGATTCTGTTGTTGTCTTGGGTTACGTAAGCTCTTTATGAGGTTAGAGTTCAAAGAAGGAGAGTTTTCTAGTTTTTTTGCTTTAGAGTGTAGAAAATTATGAATTTTCCCTTGAGTATTGCTTATTGGTACCAAAGCGTCTTTACACTCTTTACAGTGTAATTCAAGAGCGGCTACTCTGTCTTTGAACTCTTCAATTCTTGCACCACCTTATGTTTAATACAGTCCAATTTTAAAAACAATTCATCCACAATTCTTTTCATTCTATGTGTCTTGCATTTTTTCCATAAAATTATCATTTTACCTTGCCACAGGATTTACTTCTTTTGAGCAATTTTTAGGGGAGTATTCAATAAACATAGGTTATTGTCATGTTGCCTCAAAGTTGCAGCGGCATTTCCCATCGTTAAACTTGGACTTTTTGATGCATGCACTACAGCTCAACCCAGGACTGTATTTGCTACTTGCTCTACAGCCGCTAATTGCTCTTCCAGACATTCATTTTCTATTAGCCCCACAGCCCCTGTTAGATAGTTTGTAATGGAATTTACTGCCATTACTGGGATTCCCATGGTATCGTTTCCTGCACTGGTAGTTGCCACTTACTTTTAACCATGATTTGATTACTCTGCCTGTGCCTGGGAGCTTTTAAAATAATAGAAAAAGGAAAAATAAAGTTTATGTTCCAACTTTAAGGCTATCTTCTCTTCCAGGCAGGGCACCGAAAAAATAGAAATATATAAGAACAAGAGGGTTGGCCTGGCCCGGCATCTGTCGGATGCTGACGGGCACAGATGGGCCTGCTCTTGGCCCTGTCTCCGCCCCGGCACGCACCCTGCTCCTTATTCGAAGGCAACACCAGGCACAGGCACAGAAATGACAGTGGCGGCGGTGCTGGCTGGGGCTTGTGGTCTGCCCCCTCTGTGGTGGTAATTGACACCCGTGCTGCAGAAGCCCTGCTCCTTATTTCAAGGCACCTCCGGGCAAGGAAATGATTGTGGGCGCATCGCTGGCTGGGGCTTGTTGTCTGCCCCCTCTGCGACAGTAATGGACACCCGACTCAAGACCAAGACGGGGTGCTTCATGCACTCCCATCAGATAATGGGGTTGGCTCTTTCCTAGGGGATTCTTGGCCTTACACCCACATACATGCTTGGTACAACTACGTACACTTAGGGTTCGCATGTTAGGAATATGCTCGATTATTGCCATGTGTATGCCTGCATACATTTACTGTTTTAGTACCATGATAGAGTTGTACCTTTTATTCACTCTGTTGGTGCTTGCAATCTTATATATCTGTTTCTGTTTAATGATTGTCACAGCAAACATTTTTTATACTAGAATGACGCTGGTTCAATAAATGTTTATAGAAAACGTCCCCATTGTTTATTCTGTGTATGTCTCTGAACACGATTGACTGAGTGAAAGGTACTGGACTGTTTCCACAGTCCCTGAAGGATCAAGGGTTGTCATGTTCAATAGTTGCCAGAAACTATTCACTCCTGGGTAAAGTTAGGGGACTTATGGTTGCACTGTGAGCTAGCTGGTCTAAAGGCTAACATATGCTTTGTGGGTGTCGGGAATCGATCTGAACAACAATCCCTTAGTTTATGTTGTCTAAATGCGCAGATCCTATGTACTATTAGGAACTACATGACATGGCGCTGCCGACGTTGGTTTGTTTCTTATTTAATGGTCAAATCTGAGTAGTTCAATCATGCTTTCTCAGAGACCCCTACTCACATTTACCCAGTGACGTCTTGAGTTGGAAGGGAGAAATCTGCAGCAGCTGAGTAGTTATATCCTATGTATTGGCTGTAGTTTTGTTCAAGCTTGAAGGATTATAGATCCCTGCATTGTGCATAAACCTTATGGTGCCGATTACGATCCGGTAAAAACCGGGTACGAACCGTCGGTCGGAGCGTTTTCCCCGTCCGACTCGTACCCGGTCGTAAAACTTTACAAACATGGAATTACGATTCGCACGGAAACACCATTTCCGTACGAATCGTAAAAAACACCGACCGACGAAAACATACATACGAATGTGATCCGGGAATGCTGCGACGTGACGTCGGGACGCTTTCAGGCAGCGTTTCACGACCCAGGAATTACGATTCGAACCGACAGCAGTCCGGGCGGCAATATTTTCACGGCACCCAAAAAGTGCCGGAAAAGCGAAGTACGGCGCGAATCAACCAGAGTAGGTGGCCCGGTACGCACCGTACCCCCCCCAGCCCCCGTACGTACGCGCTGACCCCCCCCAGCCCCCGTATGTACGCGCCGACCCCCCCCAGCCCCCGTACGTACGCGCCGACCCCCCCAGCCCCCGTACGTACGCGCCGACCCCCCCCCAGCCCCCGTATGTACGCGCCGACCCCCCCGTCAATGTACACCCGTGTACGTTCGAGTCGAACCCCCCGTGTACGTTCGAGTCGAACCCCACCGTGTACGTTCGAGTCGAACCCCCCCGTGTACGTTCGAGTCGAACCCCCCCCCCGTGAACGTTCGAGTCGAACCCCCCCGTGTACGTTCGAGTCGAACCCCCCGTGTACATTCGCGTCGAACCCCCCCGTGTACGTTCGAGTCGAACCCCCCCGTGTACGTTCGAGTCGAACTCCCCGTGTACGTTCGAGTCGAACCCCCCCTTGTACACCCGTGTACGTTCGAGTCGTACCCCCGTGTACTTTCGAGTCGAACCCCCCCGCGTACGTTCGAGTCGAACCCCCGTGTACGTTCGAGTCGAACCCCCCTGTATGTACACCCGTGTACGTTCGAGTCGAACCCCCCCGTGTACGTTCGAGTCGAACCCCCCGTGTACGTTCGAGTCGTACCCTCCCGTGTACGTTCGAGTCGAACCCCCCGTGTACGTTCGAGTCGAACCCCCCCGTGTACGTTCGAGTCGAACCCCCCACGCGCTGGGGGTACGCACCGTACATACACGGGTGGGGGTACGACTCGAACGTACACGGGGGGTTCGACTCGAACGTACACGGGGGGTTCGACTCTAACGTACACGGGGGTACGACTCGAACGTACACGGGGGTACGACTCGAACGTACACGGGTGTACATACAGGGGGGTTCGACTCGAACGTACACGGGGGGGTTCGACTCGAACGTACACGGGGGGGTTCGACTCGAACGTACACGGGGGGTTCGACTCGAACGTACACGGGGGGGTACGACTCGAACGTACACGGGTGTACATACAGGGGGGTTCGACTCGAACGTACACGGGGGGTACGACTCGAACGTACACGGGTGTACATACAGGGGGGTTCGACTCGAACGTACACGGGTGTACATACACGGGGGGGTCGGCGCGTGCATACGGGGGCTGGGGGGGTTGGCGCGTACGTACGGGGGCTGGGGGGGGGGTCGGCGCGTACGTACGGGGTCTGGGGGGGTCGGCGTGTATGCGGGCACGTCTCCATGGTTGCTATGGGAGTTCGGTGCAGACGGTGTTTTTTCCATCCGGTTGTAACCTCGGACGCACGGGATGGATCGTGATTCCTCGGTCGGACTTCACCTTTCACATTTGTACGGTAAATCGTACGAGGATGTGTCGGACACATTTTCCGACCCGAGGACGTGTGGGGAATGATTCCCAATGCGGTTCGTATGGACTTTTTACCATGCGAATCGTGATTGCCAGTTCGTACGGCACTTGTACGATTCGTACGGTAAAAAGACCGGATACGAGTCGCACGGGGAAATTTTTTACCGGATCGTAATCGGCACCAAAATCTTTTTGTAAATACTCCCTCTCATAAGTCTGAGACCAGAGGTGCTGGTACGAGTGGTATTAGTGCAAAGGAAGCTGAGCAGGAAGGTGCTCTCAATATTTAAGAAAATTACAGTCATGCACTTACTATGGAATTATTAGATTATGGAGTCACATCATTGGGTGGGGCTGTATCCTTCATGATTGAGGCACACAAGGCATTCAGAACAGAGGTATTCTATTTTGGGTTAAATTCCCATCTGCAGATGCACACACAAATACGTACACCCCAGATGAACTACCCAAAAAATATATTCCAAACGAGGATCTAAAAGTTCCGTTAACATACCAAGAGCATATTAATTGGTTTAAAGGTGCCCTCCCCCATACCACAGATAAAGTGAGATTCGGTCTGCTCAACAGAGACGGAGCAACTTGGCTGATCCTAGCTGCTTACACACCGCATCCAGAGATTCATACATTGCTAGCAGTAGACTTATAATAAAATTATACAGAAATCGTACACAGTACGTAATACAAACACTTACAATTTAAACTTTCAATGGTCACTCAAGCTGATCAACCACAAGGAACAGCAACCGAAATCACCCCATAAATGCTGAATTATGGGAAGAATTCTCACTGGACGTGAGCAAATGCCATTCTGGATAGCGCAGAAAATAGCCCCGCTTGAGGCAGTAGTTCCACATAAGGGCCTACAAAAAAAAACACAGAATACCGACTATTTGCTTGCCAATGGGAATTGCTCCCCTTATAGAGAACTGTACCACTTAGGGGTACAGTTTTTGCTGCCATTTATACCAGAACTCATGGTACCCCCTCAATAGCAGTCATACCAGACATATTGAAACAAATACACAATGAGTACGGGGCAGAACCTGCCCTGGACTTAGGGATGAAATTGATAGGCAATTTTGCCCTGTTACCGACAGTTATGTTAGCTAACAAAAAAGGGGAGGCAGCAGCTATACGCCAACGCCTGAGGTAATGCACTGTTGGGGGGATTCTGCTCATGCACAGAACTATGCACAGGAAACAAGGACCTCAGTGAATTGTGGTGTACCAAAAAACTCACCTCAGTACCCAGAACCCCTATCCGACTAGTATCAGTGTCTCATTCATTCTCCGTATCATCTCAAAGCTACCAATGATTAGACAACCCAGAACAAGCGACTTAGGGTACTCTCAGGAATGGTGGGAATCAGAAACACCTTTTTGTTATTATTCTCATATCAGTCCACAACAAGAGTAATAAGAGACACGGAAAAGTTTAAAATGTTTATTTTTAACTACGTGCTCTAAGGTGCAGTACTTTGGCTAAAATAAGCAGGCAAATGATTAAAAACAAAACCATCAGCATTGTTACAATACCATAGAAACTGAAAGGAGAAATCATAATAAAAATGATAGTGGAAAACAAGTCCTATAATACTTTGTGAACCACCCTCCCTTCCCTAGTAAACTAGTTTTATAAAACTAATAGAAGGTCTCTAGGTTTGGATGGGGAACCCCATACCTCAAAGATCAGCTTAGGTGAATCACATCACAGGATCAGCTCTGCTCTCTGTGTCTGGAAAGGTTTTTCTCCAAGTGTCTGAATCATGCATGCAAATGCAATATTAAAGGCACCCGAGTTTCAGATATTTGCAGCTGTGTGCGTGTTGTGTCTAGAGCGTGGGCCGATCAACCTGAATTTAACAGCATACATTGTCATTTGACCTTGACGGCTTCTGCACAGTGTTCAGACTAAGGTCTCAGTGCATGTCTAGGGATGTGAATAACAGACTGTTCTCATGTGAAGAAAAAGCAAGCAAGCTGTTTTACTTGTAATAACAGCTACCTGTAGTGTCGTGTGTAAAAGCAGCAAAGTGGCAAGATGGCGTTTAACATCTAAAGCGCTTATGCTAACATAGCAATGTGTGTACATAAAACCCTGTCTCCACTACAGCACTCCTGAACAACAGGAGCGAGAACTACCTAGGATTATCGAAGATACCTATGCTTCACTGGGTAGAAATAACTTGGAAGCTAGACCTGTGAAACCACAATTAATGACACATCCTGAAAAGGACAACTCAAAGCAAGCACCAGATTCTTCTAAAAAGAAATGGGACAACAAACAATCAAAAAGTAAAAAGCATAATGAATCGCAATCACGGGTGGGTCTCCTCAACAGGAGCCCTCTGATAGAAAATATAATCTTAGGAACCATGGCAATATTAAAAAACCTGACAGGTATCAGGATACTGATACTTGTTCCCCTCCTTCCTTTCAGGGTTCATCAAAAAACTTGGAGAGGGAAGGACAATCAAAACGCAGATTCAAAGAGCGAGCCAAGCCAAGAGACTCACATCGCACTTCAGACAACATTATCAAACAAGAAGATCAACTGAAAAGTAAACCTCAATTTACAAATAAGAAGGTAGGCGGACTTAGAAATACGAAATGCCCAGGCTACTGATGAGTCTACTTCTGAATGGGGAATGGGCTCTGACGATGCTAGACACCGCAGCAGAAGTAACAATAGCTTGCCAGAACCTGATGGATTTTCTGGTGACAGCAGCGTTAAATGAGCACATCATGGTGGAAACACTTGATATGAGGGTAAGTGCCCCACATCAGTTATACAAAATAACGCTCCAAATGGAGGGGGACATACCCAGAACAGTGAAGGGCACCTTTGGGAGAACCTGGCCATTGGATACAATATCCTTTTGACTGAGAGAGATTGGCCGCTTGAGTTCATCATGGATTGCCCAAGGGGGAAGAGGTAATTTTACCTGCTTTCACAGACCTCGTACCAGAATAACTAAAACAAAGACACGCAAAGGAGTGAGTGGGTGTTAGCGCTAGCTCCTGCACTATACTACAGTCATGTAGGGTGGGATGCTGAGTCACCTCACCATGAAATCCCAGTTAAAACTACTCCTACGCCACTGAGGCAGTAGCCAATAAAACATGACACAAAAAAGCAAGTCAGGGAAATCTTAGATCAACTTGATTACCAAGGTGGGATTCAAAGTTGCTCCTCCTCCATGAATAATACTTTGTTTCCCGTAATGAAACCTGACAATTCATACCGTCTAGTTTTAGACTACAGGTATTTGAACACATGCACAAAAACATTTGTCGTACAAAATACACACAGTGTTGCATTAATGAATAACATTGTGCAGAAGAAATAGAAAACAACTTTAGATATCTCAAATGGATGCTTCTGCCAAAATATAGCGTCAGAAAGCAGACATTTGACAGTATTTTCAGCCCTCTGCGTTCAGTGCCAATTCTGTAGACAATCCCAAGGGTATAAGAAAAGCCCCAGGTTGTTTTCAGCAAGAGTAACAGAGTAACTTCAAAATTGTGATGAGGAGGCATTCTCCTATGTAGATGATATTTATCTGATGGATGATGAATTATTGGATCACTTGCACAGGGTGAACAACATAATTTTGAGATTCACCACTGTGGGCTACAAATTTAACTTTAAAAAATCCAAAATGGCCTACCTCAATGTCCTATTTTTAGGATATGAACTAATAAGTGAAGGGAATAGCCTGGCAGCTATTTTTTTTTTAGAAAAATGCACGCTGCTCCAACCTCCAAAGACTCTGAAAGGATTACAATCAATTTTAGGATTCCTAATTTTTGGCGTACATACATTTTGAATTACGCAGAAAAAGTTAAACTTTTCAACGACCTAAGCAAACCTGATTTTTTCAGTTTGACATTGGACACAGGAACACACTGAAATTATTTGTTCCATACAGGCCGACATGATAGCGTCCAAACACTTACACACACGTGTAAAAACCACAAATTTGGTGATCCGTGTAGTCGCGGGTCAATCAGGGTACACTTATCTAACCTTCAATGAAGGCAAAACTGTACCCATTGCATACAAATCATATTTGCATACAAATGCTGAGATACACTTTGCAGCCATTGAAAACATTCTGATGGCAGTAGTGAGAGAAAGAGCACTAGCTCAGAGGAAACTAATAATTGTCGTGACTCTAGTACCAACCCTAGCGGCTTTAACCAAAGCAAGCGTTCCAAACACAAAAGCATTACATCCTTCGATGTATACAATGGGCTAATTCTCTCACTGCAACAGATGTAGGCTACAGTTTGATTCTACATTAAAAACACAAGCATTTATGCAGTACGAACAAGAATATCCTCTCCCGAATGAAATAATGCCTCTAGATCAGTATGAATACATCATTTACACTGATGGCTCTTCCCAGCCTGCCAAAGGAAGTAAACAGCAATACAGCGCAGCATGTGCAATTGTGATAGGATGTATGCAGGAAGGCAAGTTCCGTCCTAGCACTACACGGACATAGTCTCTAGGAGATTGCACAGCACAGCTGGCAGAACTAAAAGCCCTGATAGTGGCACTAAAAATACAGATCAGGAATTCCCCACACTCTTTGTGTGCGATCTGTTTTACTGTGTCCAGTCATACATTAAATATCTTCATTATTGGGGACTAAATGGGTTTAGAGATTCTAAAGGTTGCACTATAAAGCTGCCACAGGCTCATATAATTCACACATTGAGTCACCAGCATGTTGGCGTGCCCGTTGAAGGGAATTTACTGGCTGATAAAGCTGCCAAGGCAACTGTGCGAACTCCTGCCATTGCTGCAATCACTCGTTCTAGCACGAGAATAGACGGACAGATAATGATAGCTGTGAACGCTATGTGCAACAACAGCTCAAACTTGCCAAAAGTTTTCCACTCGAGTACCCTTACGAGTTAGATGTACAAAATATTCTGTATGCTCAAATTCCAGGAGTGGGGGATAGAGTAATACCAAACATGGATCACCGATTAGGAATAATTCTTGCTGCACGCAAGGGTCTCGGTTCAGCACATGCAGGTATCGTTGCAACTATTTCATTACTAAAGCAACGGTATTGGTGGCCAGGTCTCACTAAACAGACTAAGGGTTTTGTCATTAAGTGTGACATCTGTCAGCAGATGAAGGTTTCACTGTAGCACGGCCACCGCAAACACCCCTACTGATATCAGACAGACCTCTCACATGTGTCTATTTGGGTCACTGCAGCCCCACACAATCTGACGGGGCTTACAGGTACATCCTGGTGGCAGTAGACTCATGCTTTAGATTCCTGTCGGTTTGGCCGCAGTGCTCGGCTAAAGCTCAAACTCTTATAAAGGATTTGCAAGTCTTTATTGGGACATACGCAATTGGCACACTACATTCTGACCGTGGCCCTGCGTTTAGCTCATGGGCTTACAAAGAAGCCATGGGAAGTTTGGGTGTTGCATTGTGTTACTCCTCTCCGTATCATACTGAGGGAAATTTGATTGTGGTTAGAAAAAACTGTGACTTAAAGCAATCCTTAACAGCAAGGTTATTAGGCTCTGGTGGCAGTTGGGTTAATCACCTATATGTGGTCCAGAGGGCACTAAACAACATACCATGAAGTTCCCTGGGGGGCCGTACTCCATTTGAAGTACTGTTTGGGATTAGAATGTGGGTACCTGACCTTAACTGTGGCAGTACAGTGGTGGATGAAAAACCATTTGACATCGATGATCGTTTAGCTGCTTTAGAGGAGTTCAATGAATTCCGGGCATTACAAAGCAATGTCTGAGTAAAACACACGGCCACTGAAGAAGTGAAGGCTGTACCGGCAAGACCTGCCTGACTCCCGAAGATTTGGGACCTGTTCAGAGAAAAGATTGTGGACAAAAAAAGAATTTCGGCTATCTTACAGAGCACTTGTACCTGTCCTGGCTGTCGAAGGAAAAAGAACAGTACTTCTACTGCACCTTGCGGGCAAGAATGAAAAAAGATTTGTCTCAATTGATCTGATCAAACCATGAGACCGATACTACTTAGTAGGACACAGGGGCTCCTAGGTAGCACCAGATCTCCTCTCGCTACCATACAGGAAGTTCAGACAGAAAGACTAATAACGTTTGAAGATCCTACCACATGCAGTGAAGGACTTACCAACAATGGAATGGAACTCGTACCTGTTGAAACTGAAGAACAACAAATTACAAATGAAACACAATTCTCAATTGGCCTGATACCAACATCTATGTAAATAGGGCTCATACAGAGACATCTGCCAGTTCTACAAAACCTACTGAGCTACCAATGATAGATTGAACTGCGTCTTGCAACGTCACTGATTTTGACACTTTCCTATTGGATCCCAGTGAACCCGAATTACCGCCACCACCTGTTTCCCACAAACAACAAATTTATGATTTTTACCTTTGGCTGAAAAAGACTTACCTTGTTTCTCCCTGGCTACAGCTCTGCATTGCTATAGGTCTACTGTTCCTTATCCTCTGGATAGGTGTAGTGACTGTCCTTTTCCTGCTCCTGAATGGACATTACCTCCCACGATGCACTGCAGCACAAAATGTGAACATGGTCCTGAAACTGCATACATCATCACACCGTGAACAAAGAGACATGTTCTTAGTGAACATTACAGCAGAAATAATAGTTTGGGACAGGGTTTCATGTGATGTAAATGGTCCCTCTAAATTTTAAAAAATACTTCACTCATTTAAAATGTCTTTAAGTGATATCATCACTTCCAGTACCTTCTCTAATGATTGGAACTTTGAAACTGTAAATACTATGCTGTCGGATTTAGAACAATTTGATGCATTTCAAGTGATGAATTGTTTAATGATACATCTAATTTTGACACCATGTTTTATTACCAACACTATGGTCATTATTTCTTGCACAAAGCAAGCATCCCACGTAAAGTTTTCTCTTACCATCAATGGGAATATTGCCCAACACCGCCGAAATGTAGTGCAGCTACATTAGCTCAAACATTGCACAAAAGGTTGCTTATTTTTCTTGGTTTAACACATCAGACCCGACCTCTTATTATTATAATGTTACACCTACAACTGTAAAGAAAAACATGCTCTCTAACACTAAACAGATATACTCCGCTTCCTTTCTTTCCCAGCTGTGTAGTATTCCAAAGCGTTTGACACCAAATACGACATGTTTCCATGCAACCAGTCCAAAGTTAGCATTTACTGCGAGGTTATAATGCACTTAAGAGTATATGGTCAGGCTGCACCACAAACAGCATCAGAGGAGGTACTCCGAATGCTGCAGAGGGGCTCTGCTCATGCAGGGGCACCCTCTCACATAAAAACCAAGCACTCTGCCTTCAGGATTGTTAAGGCCTGCCATAGGAGTGACTTCTAGGTTTTATATGTGTGTGCTATGGTAGTGATATAGGTAGCTTATTCCACTGTAAGGGGTGCAAGCACCACCACACCCAGGCTGCAGTAGCAGACCTGTGGTGTCATTTTGGCGTGCTTCCCAGGGGTGGCATAATACATGCTTAAGCCCCTGGTAGGCCTCTGAGGTACCTATGCCCTAGGTACATTGTATACCATATACTAGGGGCTTATAAGGTAATCCATAATCCAATTAGGAATGTACCTAATGTACAGGGAAACCATTTTAGAGAGGAAACAGCTAGGCTGGGGTCCTGATTAGCTGGGCCACAGCCAGACTAAGGTCGAAAAACAGTGAAACACCAGCACAAAGTGGGGGTACCCATGTGAAGCAGATCCTACTCTCCTACACCCATGTTGATAACGGCATTCTTAGAGTCTCCAAGGGATGCTTTAGCTCCTGTCAGAATGAACACCGGCTCTACATTAAGCACAAAGGTACAGAGTGATTCCTCAGCGGCTGCTGTGTGAACTGAAGTTGATCACCTTTGCTCCACTGACCTGATACAAGAGGAGTTACATGGTCCATCGTCTGCAAATGCAAACAACAGTGATGATGCTTCTCCAACACAGGACAGTTCAACATTTATCTCACCTTGTGATTGGAACAATTTGGACTTTATCCTAAACAAGCTAAATTGGAATTCAAAAACACAGTTTTGTTTTATTTTTCTCTCATGCTCTCACTGAGAACCATGGTTTTCGATGTGCTCAGTTGGTCTAACAGTATATTGACTATTTAGAGGACTTACGGAGCTTTTTTAACTTTTGCATTGTTTTTACAAATACCATATATTTAGATGTTTTTAAACAAATTTTTAGCAATGTTTTTATGCTTTTTAAACAGGCATATTTTAGCATTATATAATATTATCATCCTTCGGATGAGGAGTGAGTGTTATGAGCCCCAAAGTATCCCAATATAGGCCTAGGTAGCTACACGACCTTGTACCTACATACGTCCTACCTTGCTCTGCATAACGGCTCTGGCAGTGACATTTACCTTGTTATAGGCTGAATGAATGTCGATCAGTTTTCTCCAAAAGTGGCTTCATTTATTATGCATGAGGATTCCTAGTATCATATCTTAATCCCTTGCCTAGGATGCACACAGCAGGATTAACATCTTCTGTATAATAACTCTGTACAAAGGTCACTGCTAACATCATCCTTGGATGACAGATCCACTATACATAATGGTAAGCCATTACATATCTAGGTAGAACCCCCAAGGGTACTTTTTGGGTATCAAAGAAGCACATCTTCACTGGGTAGCCAGAGGAGAAGCTTCCATGCAGACACTAGATGCTGAGGTCCCAGCCTGCCGAAAGCTATAACACGCAGCAATCAGATATCCCTTGTGGGGTGTCCGAGTCAAGACCAGCTTCTAGCAATATTTTTTGTAAATGTATCTAATTCTTTTTCAAGTAACCATACCACCTCACAGCTCTTGGTGTTAACTCATTATTATAAAAATGTATCAATACAATGGAATATTGTGGATTTACTTTACGTAGAACCAATTGAAACACTAGACACTGAGGTCCCAGCATGCCAAAAGCTACAACACTCAGTGGGGTGTTCGACTTGAGACCATGACAGGGTCCTTCATTCTCTCCCATCAGGTAATGAGGTTGGCTCTTTCCTAGGGGATTCTTTGCCTTACGCCCACAGACATGCTAGGTACACTTAGGTACACTAAGGGCTCCATTACAATGTCGGTCGGAAAACAAACCGCCCGTCTCCTTGTTGGATTCGATTCTGAACAACTTGTGATCGGCGTTGCCTCCTGACCGTTTATGATGCTTCTGAACACCATTCGGTAGGACTCCCATTGACCTCTATGGGAGCCTGTGTTCCAACCGACAACACAGGCTCCTATGGGGAAAATGGGTGTCTGTGAACACATCACACCCTTTGGCATGCACCCCATGGTGCCTGCCACACTGTGCATGGTCTTACAGGGGGGTCCCTTGGGTAACCTCATGGCCACCAACCAGGGGCCTGCTAGGGGCGCCCAAAGTCAATTTCCAACAGCCTTTTCAGGTAGGACAGACTGAGTCGGTAAGGCTGTCAGAATCCAACATCACAATCGGTTTGTCAGAAACGCTGTCCATAGCGCTGTACGGATCACCTCCGACTGACTCGGATTCTCTTATTGCCATTCGGAACCGATTTGGAATGACTGAATAGTTCCCCTTTCGACTGTTAGCATCACAATCAGTCAGTCGGAATTCTTTCCGACTATGTCAGGCGGATGGGTTCCGACACAGTCTAGGATAATTTGACTGTCAGTCAGAAGCTTTTCAACCGACACCCTAATGAGGCCCTTAGATAGGGTTCGCATCTTGGGATTACACTCGATTATTACCATGTATCGTATGCCTGCATATATTTACTGTTTTAGCACCATGATAGAGTTCTACCTTTTATTCACTCTGGCGGTGCTTGTAATCTTATATATCGGTTTCTGTCTAATGATTGTTGCAGCAAACATGTTTTCTACTACAGAAAAGGGCTGTAGCACAAGCCGCATTAGTAAAATGCATGTCCACAAACATCCATGCATTGTGTGCCAGGCACACATTATATCGCTTGTACAATCCCAAGCAATCTTCCAGTGATATAGTATGCGAAGTGTGCACCTATGCATTGAAAGGGAAACTGACTGTGCACCATTAAAGGACGATAGATTTGTGAAGTAAAAATAAAGCATTTTCCAAATGTAGTTTAGGAAATTTGAAATAGGGCTTAGGTAGGGTTTTGGAAATTAGGAATAGGTCAACAGGATAATACAGGCATTCTGACTTAGAAAAGTATAATGTCAATATGTTACTGAGTTTGCCTTTGCCTGTCAAAATATTTTCTGGGAGATTAACTGTACCACTAATCTATTTTTGTTATATTCTTTATTGCTTCAGCATCCACGGGCAAGAAGAGGGCATTAGAGGATTTGGCCGAGGAGGGGGCCACCACCAGTGCAGTGGCGAGTGGAAGTTCCACTACTTTCAGCAGTAGTCAGCATGGTTCAGCATTTTATTTATGCATAACAAAGGCCTGACATGTTGATGAGGAATGATATTCGTGGTTGGGTAAGTGGGGCTGGTGTGGGCTATTGTTCAGGTAATAGAAAATCCAGCAGTGAGTTTGTGTCACAATTAACCACATCCACCACACAATTCATGTGATCTATTCGCTGTGTATTAAGACACCCCCCCCCAAAAAAAAAATTCACACAGCCCAGTGGAAGAAGGTTACTGGTTTGATGAATGGATAGGAAAGGGGATTTGGGGAAAGGTGTGACAACGGCAAACACAACACAAGAACACTAAACAATATTCATGTGGTCGATGAACAGCAAATCATCATCAATCTGATGTGGTACAAAACAAAGAAATGAGCATGACACAGTGCAGTTAATGCATTTGCAAACAGTCCATCTGCCCCCGAGACCCACATCATCAGATATCCAAGTCTTCTGTCTTTTAGTTTTGAGAAAATCAAATTATGGAGGAGTGAATTGAACCCACCCAGTTCTAAAAATATGATTGCTGAAAGAAAAATAATACTAGATAGCCAAAGTAGGTGGTGTATCTGCATTGTCATTGGGAATGTCTGTCACTCTTGGGTGCCTGTCTGGACCGGTCCAGTAGGTAAGCAGGAGTGTTGAACTCAACTTTTGCCTTTCCTTCATGCAGGAGAGAGATGAAAAGGCCTGCTGATTGTAAAACAGAAACTGTATTGTAGAGTCAATGAGAAGGACAGAAGAAAGTTAATATTCCCAAGGAGTGTACCAAGAAGACTAAGAGGCAGAGCAAAAAACAAGATGACTCAGCGTTTCACTTATGCCACCAGTGCAACACTTGACCAGCAGCATTTCTCAAATCAGTCCACCTCTCTCCATTCCACATAGCTGAATACTGGGCCTCAGACGCATGGTCTCACTTTGAAGTTGATAACTTCCTTCTTCTAGGTAATGATAAGTCCCACCTTGAGTCCTTCCCATCCTCCTCGTGACTCCAAGTAACTCCATCCCCGTGCCGACCCGAGCAAGATAGACAAGTAGTCCACTGCAGTTAAAGAACAAGTAGAGAAACTTAATTGCAGTATTGGTATAGGTTTGTTTGTTAACTAAAGTGACTGGTACGGTCTCTGAAGAACCAGAAAAAGGAGTGAATCCTTCAAGTAAATCTTGATTTGTGTGAAAACGCTGATCACCTCCATCAGGCACCAAACACTGCAATTCATCGAAATCAAGTTAGCTTTACTATTAATTGAATCCCCCTCCCTCACTGTCTGCCATCACATGTATCATCAATCATCACTCACTGAATAATATATCACTCATTGGTGCAATAGCTACCTGTTCCAATCCAAGCATGGTGGTAGTTACATGATTGTATCTCCTCTTTGAGGCAAGCAACACATTGGAATTTGGCAGTCTTGTAAATCAATGATCTTCTGAGCTGCCCTTATAGGTGATGAACAAAAGAAGAATAGGAGTAGACCGTACAGGTAAATATTCGCTAAGTAAGTTTGGCCAATCACCTTCAGGAAAAATTATCACCCATCAGGCCCCAAACATTGAAATTCATCTAAATCAAGTAAAATTTACAATTAATTGAACAGCCTCCCTCACTGAATCATCAATCATCACTCACAATCACTCACCCATTGTTGCAATAGTTGTAGTTACCTCTTCCTATCAAAGCACAGGGAGGTTAGGTAGTTCACAGTTGTATCTTTGACGCAGGCAACACATTGGAATTTGGAGTTGGCACACTTGTAAATCAACAGTCTTCTCGGGCTGCCCTGCTAAATGATGCAAAAAAGGATAAGCATGCAAGGTAGTGTCTCAAATGTCATGAAGGAATTGTGGAGGCTTCTTCACTACACACTGGTCCAACTGCAATTCTGCCATATATGTGACAACAAATTGAGTGGCAGCATAAATCTAACACAAACATGTTGTTTCAATAGATTTTTTTACAGCAAATAAAGTTGAATGAGAAATTGTTAAAAAGTTCTACGGTGGCACTGGCATACTCCGTCTAGGAAGTAGAGTTCGTCCTCAAACTCAGGTGTTTCACTGAGAAGTTGGTCCGCTAACACACTTGATTCTAACCAATTCTCCTCCTCCTGTGCTGGTTCGGGATTGGTGTAATTGCGTGGTGTGAAATGTTGGTTCAGTTTGATCTTGGTCAATCTCTTCATGATTTGAGGTGAGAGACTGGTCCTTCTCACTGTAACAACTGCGCTAGCCAGCACTGAACACATGCTCAGCAGACACACTGGCTACAGGACAAGCTAGATACGTTGCCAGTCTGCTGAGCTCTGGCCATAGGCACATTTCCCAAACCAATATATCAATGGGTTTTGATCCACATAGACCTATTTAGCATAATCCAGTTAAATCTGGAACATCCTCTGGATGGTAATTAATGTTGCCACTTGCTTGACCACATTTGCCATTGCTTCTGCACTGGATTCAAGCCCTGCCATTTGATACCATTACAATGCGGAGGTTGAGTTTGATCCTTCTGTTGCTGTTGTTGATGGGCTGGTGCTCTGGTTGCTGGTGTTGGTGCTGTGAGACAAGATTGTCCCCTCTGGAAGTTGAAGGCAGAACCCTGAGAATGTGGAGTAGGATTCTAAGTTCCAGCCTTTCTTCTTCAAGGTTTCTGGCTTGCTTAACAATCCATGGCTTTTATTTTCAAACTGCCCCATCAGAAAAAGGAATGAAAGTGGGCATTATGTATTTGTGGCACAGATGTATTGTTTGGATGATAATATGTCATTTTGCAGCCTTACATTACAAGTCAAGCTAAAGAGTAGGCTCTCAGTCTCAACCAAGGTATGCGCATCTTTGTGTTCATTCACACCTGCTAGTGCAAACCTTTCAGACACCCTCTTTAGCTGATCCTGTAGCAGATGCAACAATGGGACAGATTGGCCCATCGCACAGCCCTCCTTGCTAGATCCCTGTGTACAAACCTCAAAAGCAGAGGCATCTGTGTCAGGCATTTGACTAGGCCTGGTTTGTCCATATCAATGGGCATAACTTTCCCAATTGCATCCTCTCTTCTTTCAATGACATAGTCATTGATCTGTTTTTACTGCTCAAACAGACATTGCAACATGTAAGAAGTTGTGTTCCAATGTGTTGGCACCTCCTGTTTCAGGGCTTTAACTTGTACTATATTAGCACGCTGAATAATCCGAAACTGCTTCTGAGCTTTAAGAGAATGAAATTATTGTAGATTCTTCTCCAGGTGGTCAGTATGTTGCGGACTATGTCATCTTTTTTAAAAACAGTCTTGCACGACCAGGTTGATGCATTGGGCCAAACACAGGACACTGAAATAGCCACCATCTGCCATGGGCTTGACTATGTTACTGCCATTGTCTGTAGCAACAAATCCAATTCTGAGACCTCTGGGTCGCAGCCATTTGGACACTTTGATGTTAAATTCTTCCAAGATGTTTGCAGCTGTAAATGATTTCTCCATGGCGAACATAGCCACTGTTGCATGCCACCTAATGCTCTTAAAACTTCCTTCAGCACCAAGATCTGTAGATATCTTTTGCTTTTCTCCCACAAAAAAGGTCCAATGTGCAGTGATGCACATGCAATCAGTTGCCTAACACATTCCTGTTGTCAGGTGATTAGTGTGAACAATACTTTACTGCAAAGCTTCTCTAACCAATTGCAGTACATAGTGATGCAGTGCTGCAACAGCAACTCTGGCGAAATAGGCCCTACTTGGAACCTTCCATTTTGGGCAGATTACCTTATTCTAGGAATCTCACTCCTTCCACAAAAGTAACAGGGAGGAGGTCCAGCGCTAACAGTTTTGCCAGCTTCCCATTGGACAAAAGTGTCATTGGGTGGTTGCGGTCATAGGGCACCTCCTGCCTAAACATGCCCATGATAGCCTGTATTTATTTCTTCTTTTCTGGGGCCACTGATACAGGTGACTTTTGACAAGTAGGTAGTCATAGATTCAGTATGTGTTGTGGTGGGGCAGTTACTGTATGCTGTGGCATCTATATCTGACTCTGAGTCTTGTGCCATTGTGAAGTTGCTCATGTGGGTAATACTGCTGGCACGCTGCTGGGGACAGGGGTGCTTTGCACAAGGATTTCACACTATTCTTCCTTATCATCACCTCCCACCATGATTGAACTTGTAGCTGATGTTCTCCAGCTCTCCACCCCTTCACATCACAACCACATTCAGCACTTTTTTAAAGGTGTTCCTCCCACTGGATTGCGTGGTGTTTGTTCACATGGATCATTTGTAAGGCTCCCTGTTTTCTGTTTTTGCTGATTTTTACAGAGAAAATACAGACAGAAAACCATAAATTTTTGTGTCTGTATTTATTTTTAAATGTGGATAAAAACGGAAATTGTGTGCTTTTTGAGTGACTCTAATTTCACTTTACCATGACTTCCAGGTCAATAACTGTGTGGATTGAAAGGTAAGGAGGTTAAAAAAGAAAGTTTTAGTAAAGAGGCTTAAACAGCAGTAGATATGCACAAGGCTGATACTGTAATGTGCATATTTCCATGTAAGTAAATTGATTTATCTTCAGTAGGTGTTCATAACACTGAAATCCGGTAGGCATTCAAGCTTGGCTTCATACTTATTGGTTAAATACATGTGGAAATATACTAGTTTCAGCTTTATTTTGTTCACAAAACCCATAATAAATATGGATAAATGCACAGAAATGTACCATACCATAATGTGAACCAGGCTTAGCTCAACAAACATGCGTGTTGCAAATGCTGCATGCTGAAATATGCTCCCCTGTCTGCTAACCGTAAAAAAATCATAAACTGGAGAAAAGTACTTTTTTACTAGGCTACTGCCAAAGCCTGAAAAAGAACTGGGGGTAGGTGGGCGTGTTGTTGACTGCCTCTCTGCAGTGCACACTTCTACTGATTTAGTGGTTAGTGCAAGTCTCATCTGGGGCTTTGCAAATATGGGGCCTGGTGGTGCTACCTGTGATCCATCCATCAGAGCAGGTTGAATATCAATGTCGGACTCCTCTGTTTCACTTTCCACAATGACAAGCTCGTCATCATCATCATCCTCATTTTCCCCTTCCATAATTCGAAGGCTTTCAGGAACTTTTCTTTTCTCTTGCCTTTACTGCCATCTCCCGGACTCTGGCAGAGTCTACAACACGTCCCTACCATCATCATCGAAGTGGTGCTTGAAAGAGTTGGTGGAGCAGTACCCTTACTTTTCCTTACTGGAGGTCTCGGAGCAAATGGTTCTAAAAGAGGAGGTTCTTGTTTGGCAGGAATCAGGACCTTAGGTTCTGCTCCAACATGAGGAAGATGTGTTATTGATGGCTGCAGCTTCTGTCCACTATGCTATGTTTCCTGAAACGATTGGGTACTACTTTGCGAAAGGGGCAAATTCAATTCAACATTACTGCTTGTCGGTGTCACCATAATTGTGGTGACTGCCTCACTGATTTATATGTTCTTGAGCTTAGGTTGGGGTGGTGCTGGTGATGCAGGAGCTTGCTCTCCGGAGGCCTGTGCGGGAGGCACACAACTTGGTCCGAAAAAGCTTTCTGCTCACTGACTACATTCTTGGCAGCAACTGTCTTTGAGGTCATATTAAATCTCTCAGTTGGCAGTGGCATTAAGCTGCGGAAGAGATTGGAGAACAAATGTGACGTCACTGTCAAGGCCTTCTGTTTGGCAGTACTGCAGGTGATGTCCCTTATTCTCTTGTTCACCTAAAGCAAACAAGCAAGAAAAACCTTTGGTGAAACGTGGCATTGTTGCAGTTTGAATTAATACAAACAAAGGCAATATTAGTGTGGTTGGTTACTTGGGTAATAATAAATCAACCACTCAAACCACACCACCAGACCATAAAATAAAATTTTCCATCAGGATAATACTCAATAAATGGATACACCTCTTTACTTTATGTCCACATATAATAAAGGAGACACCTGTGGCACTCAGGGAACTGCATAGGTAAATGGAATAAGGATCTTTAAAAAAATGGAGATTAGTGTGTACCTATGGAAGGAAATGGAGTCCAGGGGCAAGGAATAATCATTAAAAAAATGAATGAGGCTGATGTGTCTGTGGTTTACTGCAACCAGGGTGTCCAAGAGGAAATTGAATCATACCTAAAACATCTGAATGCTGTTGGGCAGCTGTGCACCTATTGTGGATGAATGAATGGATCAACAGTAAAGTAAAAAAAATATTTTAAAACATTTTAACTACAAAAATAAAATTAAAAAGAAACAAAAAAAATGATAAAGAAAAATTCAAATTCAAAAAATCAATCACTGATTGCTGATGTTTGTATGGGAGGATGAGAAGAACCCTTTTGTGAGACAAGGAGGTGCAAGTTTTTTTAAAATGCATGTAATATATAAGTACTGTTCAACAAAATCATATTCTTAATGCACATACTACAGTGATCCTCAAGTACATTATAAAACTGATATCACATGTATCCATGCAAGCCTGTGGCAAAGGCAAACTGGCTGGATGCACAAAACGGCTGCCAGCCAGTGCCACATGGTCAAACAACAGCAGCAAGCATGGGGAACAAAAAACACATGCAAGCCTATGGCAAAAGCATACTGGCTGGATGCACATTGTGGTAGCAAGCCAGTGCCTCATTGTTAAACAAAACCACAAGCATGGAGGCATGGGGAACAAGGAACACATGCAATTCTACGGAAAAGGCACGCTGGCTGGAATCACAAAATAGCAGCCAGCCAGTGAGAGATGGCCAAACAACAACAGAAAGCGAGAAGGCATGGGATACAAAAACACATGCAAGCCTATGGCAAAGCCACACTGGCTGGATGCACAAAATCTCTGCCAGCTAGTGCCACATGGTCAAACAACAACAAAAAGCAATGAGGAATTGGCAACAAACAGAACATGCACGCCTATGGCAAAGGCGCACTGGTTGGATACACAAAATGGCTGCCAGCCACATGGCCAAACAACAGCAGCAAGCAAGAAGGCATGGAGAACAAAGAACACATGCAAGCTTATGGCAAAGGCACACTGGCTGGATGCACAAAGTGGCTGCCAGCCACATGGCCAAACAACAACAGCGAGCTACGAGGAATGGGGAACAAAGAGGACACATTCAGACCTATAGACACAGATTCAACAAAATGGGGCCTGGCCACATGGAATGACGATCAAAGATAAATCAGTGGTGACCAAAGGCAAACACACACACAAACACACATACACAGATTCATACTGACAATACAAAGGAGAAATGGTACAATGAAGAAAACACTACTATTAATTCAGCAATGTCAAAAATGAAAATTAACAGGGTTATAAAAAATTTATAACAGCACACATTCTCCCAAGTCATCAAATATTACCCCACATATACCATTTTTGTGCACGAAGAACCCTAGAAATGCAACATAATCCACCCCATTTTTTATTTAATCAAATACCATTCCAGCCCTAAACAATGTTTTAAAAGAACATATACCACAGAAACAGTTGTTTCATGCACCCATGAGTAGCACTGGCCTAGGCTGACTGACTGGATGGCCCCTTGGCAGACTAGGCCCCAGAATAAAATAAATAAATATTGCAAATTTGATAAACATGGAAAAAATGTACTGAACTATGTAACATTGTTCTTTTACAAAATAAAAAAAAAATTATGAGAAAATACACCTAGGCCCAAACTGAAAATGAAGGACACCCGTCACAATAACTTTGAACATTCTAACAAAAGTACAAATACATTCTGGTGCATGCCCTCTTTCAAACAAACAACACCCTTATACAAGAGTTGTTGAACTTACTTGTCAAATCTCAACTGCAAAGTCCTTAACTCCAATTGTGTATATGCAGCACACAAGGAAAGTGATCCTTCCAGCTCCAAATCCAAATGAAAAGTGGCCAGCAGATGAACAAAGCACTGAGAGGAGCCTGCTGGACAGGAAGAGGAAGTTGGAGTCTCTGGGTCACTTATTTCCTGTTGCAAAGTAATTGTTTTAAAAAAAGGCTTTTTGCACAAAATAACAACTTCAACGGGCTGTTGGAAAAGAAAATTGACTTGAATCCTCTTTAGCTGCTTCTCGAGCACAAAAGATACAAAAGTGGTGTGTTCGCAACCCCGAGCGGCACTACATTGGCGATGTTGTGGCAAAAAGCTGTGCATGCAGGTGCCAAGTCTCGCATGCACTTGCTAGTGGCCCTAGAATAGCGGGACGCAAGCGAGCACCAAAACAAATCTCGAGCACGCAAACAGAAAAAAAACTCTGCTTCAAGCATGAAAGGAGGAATCCAGGAACTCCGCGCTCCACCGCGATGTGTAGAGTACCCGAATTACGCAAACTCCTCAAGCAGAGTGTTGTTTACTTCCTGGGCCTAAACAGCAGATGTTTCACCTATTTCTTTATCATCAATATTTTCAGCATTGTCATCTTCATTTCAAACACTCTCTGCTGCAGCATTATTTTCTAGTGAGAAATAACACATATGTTTTGAGGTGTGGTGAAAATGATATGTTATGGTTTGACTTGTATATAGTAAAACTACATGACTCTAAATGAATTGATGTGGATCCAAAAATACCCAAATTGACCTATTTTGAGAGTATTTTTAATTGTTTTACTTTTTTAAAGTATTAGACTTAGTAGAAAATTAAACCAAAGATCTATTTGTTACGAATGATTGCTTTGCATTATGATATTTGTAGTTCTCATTTGTGGATATTGTTAATAGCTACATGAAAAGAAAATCTACTTCTACATTTACTTCAAATTATATATATCTCACAAAGTGAATAAACATACTTTTATAATAAAAACGACCCAATTAAGTGTGTTTTTTAATGCTTTTGTTTAATAAGGTGACTTTACATCCTGTATCTAATGGTAGAAGATTTGATGTGTTGCTATCTGTTACTCCTGATACTGCTTCTGGTACAAGGGTACTTTATTCCATCTCCTCCATCAAATTTGCATAGGGGCTAGATGAAGAACCGCCTCAAGTATGCAATGCTTCAGACATTATTTGCAGAAGCTTCTCTTTTGTGGAAGATCAAAAATCATACCAGCACTTAAGGATTTCTTTAATGGTGCAGTTGGTGGCACCAACAGCATCAATTCGCTCTTGGATTGACACCCAGATTTTCTTTTTGGTTGACTCGGGCACAGTCAAAGATGTTTATCCAAAAAGCTTGTCATTGTTGGAGCCACATTCTTCAACTAAAATCTCCAATTCAACAACTGCCCTACATCATTCTTGCCTTGATACTGGTTGGACATTGTAAAAATTCTTCAATGCTCTCTTACTCGACAAAGATGTATGTCTTGAAAGTGCTAACCAAGCAATGTGAGCCAGATACCTCACATCCTCGTTCCTGCTTACAAGGCCATCAAGTGCAGTCTGTGCATCTTTCAGAATTTGCAAATATAGAAATACTATTTGAATTTGCAAAGCTGAAGAAATCACTATTTGAGAAAACTAACTTTTCAAACATATGATTTATCAATTCCCTATTTGTTATTCATTATTTATCGCAAATAAATCGATAGTTATATGTACAAACATAAAGGCCCTATTTTTCTTATTCACAGAAAGGAATAGTACTATCAACTTTGTCTTACTGTAAACTGAAAATATAGTTTAAAACATACATGGATGACTTAAACAAGTAAAAATAGAGTTGAAAGGAAACACATTGTCAAAGGAAAGTATTCTGCCACCAGCTCTGGCAGTGAAGTGCATTTCTTTGGATGTGTAAAATGATCTCACTCAGGCAAGAGAGTCAATGACCGTAATTAAATTAAGTATAGAATTCAATATATTTACCACAGATAGTGCAAGTTTCATAAACCAAAAAGAGACAGAAAGTAAGGAGATGGTCAGTTAGGCTTGATAGAGGAAATACAACTAATAGAGGGAAGTTGTTATTAAAACAGGCCTGAAGAAAAAAGAGAGCACACTGAAGAGAGAATGAGGAAAGATGGAGATAAAGAGTAAAAAAGAGTTAGTGAAGAAGGTTAAGGTAAAATAGGAGAGAAAGCAAAGATAGGAGAGAAAAGGAAGAGGAGAAAGCTGGAAGATAGGAAAGAAAGGGATGAGAGGATGAAGAGAAGATAAAATGGGAAATGAAGATAAAATGATGGAAGTGAATAGAACTGATGGAAAAGCTGAAAACCGAAAGAGAAATAGATGAGAAAAAAGTAAAGTGTGACACCAAAACCAATAGAGAGAGAATTGACAGATAGATGTGAATGTGATTAGAATAAGAACAAATCAGAGAAAGGGCTGGTGTAAAAAATGCACAATAATTAGATGGGAGGAGTTCAGAAAGAAAGAGAATTAGGTATTAGAGGAAAGAGAATTGGAGATTTGAGAAACCAAGGAGACAGGAAGAATGTCTAGATGAGAATCTGTGCGTTGAAAAAAGAATTGTTGACAGAACGAACAAATGTGAAAGGATAGGATTGGCACAGTATTGAAAATGAGGAAAATATAGTTGAATTGTGAAACAGGGAAAGAGGATCTGGGGAAAAAGGAAGGCAAGAGGCAAAATGAGAAGGGAAGCAATGGCAGAGAGAAGGTGGATAAAAATGCATAGAGGGGACAGCTGTAGGGAAAATCATAACTCTGCTATCTCCAGTTTGGGACAAGCTACTGAAATAATTCAAACTCTATTTTTAATGCCTAA
Organism: Triturus cristatus; assembly: GCF_964204655.1. Lineage (NCBI taxonomy): Eukaryota > Metazoa > Chordata > Amphibia > Caudata > Salamandridae > Triturus > Triturus cristatus. The sequence continues at coordinate 383,708,972 of NC_140591.1, read as the reverse complement.
TTAAAATCTAATTCAGTGGTGAAGATCAATTAGCATTAGTCTGCCAACAAATGGCTCAAACAGTGCTTCTCCTTATGCGGGTTTTAAAACTGCTCCCACAGCAGATACAATGTGCTAGACCTTTTCATGGGAAGAGCTGGTTGTGATGTAGCTCATATCCATTCGGGAAGGGCAGCAAGGGAGGGTTCTGGAACATATGTAACATGAAAGTGACCATATCAGGGCAAAGGGCCCCCAGTGGATGAAATTCGAGATTTTACCACCAATTTCCTCTGAAGGAGAGACACTAAGGCCACGCAACACCAGGGATATATCAGAAGAAAACCTCTGATATCTATGGGTATTCACAAAGTTCCTACTACCCGACATTCCTGCACATCAAAAATGATAGTCCACTTGTGTGGTTGGGCCCATTTATTTTTATGCAGTTTGTTGCACTAGCTTTCAGTGCCATCTTTTCTTTTTGAAGTCAAGGGAAACTGACAGGTGACTAATTGTCTAAGAATCATTAATAGCAAATTATGTGTCAAGTTTACGGACACAAGTGATTGAGATATGCAAAGAGAATAGGTTGGCATATATGGGGGATTAGGGTAAACATGTTGTTTTGTATGGCGGGTGACAAAAAAAGTGAAAAGTGATATGTATTGGAGAATTTCTTTGTGTCTTCATCTTGCACTGCATATGACAGTGAGGGCCTGATAGGACTGTCATGGCAGCTACAGGCCCTCGTGAAGGTTTGAAAAAGTTAAAACTGAAAAAAACATACATTGCCTCGCCAGCTTTGGACTATTTATGCATATGGTGCGCAGCAAAATTCTGTCACTCAGAGTGGAGCCAATAGCTTTAGTGGGCTAGCCCACTATCCATTGCTGAATATTATGGTGGGTGGAAGCGAAATATGAATTACAATATAACCGAACAATGGATGAAGATGGCTCAATAAAAGCCCCTATATTTATGTTTTTATACATTTGAATGCATTTAACACTGAAGCAATACTAGAAGAATTGGCAAAGGAAAATGTATAATTACCTGCAGGCAACAATACAGAATGGGGGAATGATACTACACGTGAAACGCCTCTTTCCAAATTCTAAGTTTTACATGTTTTGTTCTGTGTTTATGTGTGAAACATGGGCTAACATCCCTTAAGTTCTTTCACAAGCAATTTGTGTCTCAAAGTTTCTTATTGGTTCACAGTCAAACTAGGATTGAGTGCAAAGTCCTCTGCAAAATACACAGGGCCACAAGGATCTAGCATACCTGTTGTGGGAGTTGTACAACTCCATTAGATAGGGAAATCCTATCTTTTTATGTGCAAGGACTCTGCAGTCATGGTGACACTACACATAAAATAGCTTTGTGAATAACAACCAATCGTGAACTTAGACAAAAGTGTAAGTTTACTTTTGTGAATCTGGTCCTAGGTACATATCATCGTGCATGCCTTCTGTGTTCCTCCTTTGTTAATCTTATCACTGTCCTTCGCATGTCTGACAATCAAATTCGATGCCACTCTTTACCTAGCAACTATGTTCTGGAACTGTGTGCCTGTAAATATCAGAAGCATTTCTTGCCTCATTCAGTTCAGAAAGAGGCTCTTGATGTCCTCTCAGGTATTTGTAGTGGTCTTTAACTTCCATTATGATAACGTAACATAATATAGGATAACGTAATTTAACATAGCATAACATGACATGACATGGCATAACATATCATAATCATCACATCACATCAAATCACATAATACAACACAAAACAAAATAACATACCAGATAGCTGCCTGATCTGTGTGTACAGGTTTGCAGGGTACTCGTGGAGCAGACTCCTCTTATGTCCTCAGAACCCAAGCAACTCTGTCTGCTGGGTGTCAGTGTTTCCTTTCTCAGATACGCTCTGTATTACACACAACTCCTGAGTCTAAGGAAATTCAACGAGGTGTTCTCCCAAATAAGGGGATGCATGCCATTTCGTCTTTCTCCCTTTTTTCCTTTCGTTCCTTCTCTCTGTGCCAAAATCTTTTACCGAAAAATATGTCCACCCCTACGAAATGACGTCTCTTTCCCACCACCTGCAACTTCCTGCACTAATTAAGAACGGGCAATACTTACAGTTTACTTCTATAGTAGAGCAACAAAGTGGAAAATTAACATAAAAAATCCGTCATAAAGAGTCTATGTAATAATGATCCAAGGTATGGTAATTTTATTAATCCATCGGTTACAAAGCCTGTTGCAACGTGATTTGAACTATTTTAATGTTCCACTAATCTGAATTGAAGCATTTGGCCTTTCTCGTTATCCCTTCTTCACTGCAACCTGTAAAAGGAAATCCAGTTTACAATTTATTGAAATACTGCAGCCAACTTTTGCGTAAAATAACCATAACTTGGCTGCAGAGCATGTAAACTTGGGTGATAACGAATTGCTCACATTTTAGACACACATTTTTAAATATAGTTCTATTTTTAACAGTGTAAGCCATGTCTGCATGTCTCCTCGTGAGTGTATTTTGAATGGAAGTGGAATTTGTCCAAATTAAATAGATTTAAGTCTGCTTTCGATAAAGCTTGCAGTTCTAACTTGTGGTTGCTATGACTTGACCTCCGAAGCTTTCCTGTCTTGATTTATGTTGACAATGGCATTCTTTACAAATTAGAGGCTTTAATTTACCACAGAATGTGCTTTGTTTCCTTTGGAACCCACCCTATTAAATATAGTGCAAACATATTAGAAACATGAATCGCGTCACTTCAGTTCTACTGCAGACAGGACAGCAACGAATATTTTTTATATTTTAAAACGTTATCTACTGAATGTTCTACTAAAATGAAAACCTATATCACATACTTTGTAGGCAGGGCTCACGTCCTAGATAAATACTTGAAGGGTTAGTTAGTATTCTATTTAAAAGACATGATGGGAATGGGTGGCATGGGATGTACCAAAACTAGAAGTGACATCATAGAAAGTGTTGTCTGCTTAACTAATACAAATAAATGGAAAAGTAAAAAGAAAAAGCTTTATAATCACACTATAATAGGTACACCAATACTGCGGCCCGTTGCAGTGCATACATTATACATCATCTCCGCCCTCATGGAATAGACAACATGATCCTACGAACCCCATAAATAACTTAACTAAATAAGCAGCTCCAAGAGAAGGCATTTCACCAATAAAATAGGTAAATAAAAAATGTGTACACTACATTAATAGGAAAAGAAGGATCAACAATATATTTTCGTGCAGGATAGGTGGTAGAATAGCTCAGTTAATGCTGCTCCTTGAGTGATATGTGTTCACTCTGAAGGTCACAAGTTTGCCTCTTAGTGGTGCTCAAGCACATTTCGTTCTTCTGAGGTTAACAAAATGATCACAGTTAAGCGGGATGTAGTGGCAAATGTTATTTTCCAATGCTGCACAACTGTTGTAGCAAATACTATTTATGAGAACAATTAATGATTAGTCACAGAGGTACTTGTAATAACAAGCAAGAAGCAGCTTTTCAGAAGCAACATCATTGAGGTACTTTGCCTACTGCGCCTGTGCTTTATTTGAACTTATCTGCCTTGACATGACAAAAATATACAGCACCTGTTTTCACCAAGTCTCAGTTAAGGTATTGTAAGAAATTGGGTTGTTGGTTAACTGGGGTGTTTACTCCGAGCAACAGCCGCAATCCTCATCAGGGTGAACCTCAGAGTCACTAAATTAACCTGTGCTTAACCCTCTGGTATCTTGGCACAAAAGCAGTCAAGCTTAACTTAGAGGAAATGTGCAAAGTATTAATTCAGCAGACAAACAGTAATAAAGTGAAACACAACACAAGAAAAATACCACGCCAATTAAAAAAAAGAGTAAATATGAATACATTATTTGACACCAAAACGACTAAAATCCAATCAGTAGAACTGGAGTTATGAATTTTGAAAGATGAAGGTAAAAACTAGCACCTAAAAGATCAAAGGGCCAACCGAAGACATCTAGTAGCACGAGACCGGTTCAAAGTCAAAAAATATGTCTGACTGCGCTGAATTGTGAGTCAGATTCAAGTAGTGGATTAGCCCGGTCTGCACTCCCCTTCGTACTTAGATGAACTTTCAAGGAAAAGTGTTCTGAGAAGGTAAAGTGCAGTGCAGCATGACTGCAGGTGGTGTCCGAAGAGGGAGCATCATTGTTGGGGAGCTACTGATCTAAGTTGCGGTAAAGATTTCTACGTTTGGATTATTTTTGAGAAGTCAAAAATATCGAGGGGGACAAATCTGGAGGCTGTAACCGCGTGAGTTCCATGGGCCGTATTTTATATAAGGTGCATGTTCCCTGTTTGCGCCACTGCAACCCTTTCAAAAGGTGCACAGGACCAAACAGTCAAAGTGACCCTATTTTGCAGAATGCGCTGCCCCCAGGGCAGTGCATTCAAATCAAACACAGAATGGCTGCTTCAAAGCCTCTCCATGTTTCACAGTGCAGGCGGCATGCTGCTTGCACTTTCAAGAGGGGAGAGAGATCCCCTTGCAGCAGGTGCAATGAGTGACTGCAAGGGGATGTTTGGGGGGGTCTATGGATCCCCTTTAACCCCCACAGAGGTCTGTCTTTAGGAGACTCACTGAAAGTGGGGCACCTTGTTTGGGTACACTTTCAGTGCACCTCCTAAAAGCATGTTTGCCTCTGTGCTTATGTCCATATTACTCCAACAAATGATGGACAGAATGCTGAATGATTCAAACATTCGCCCCCAGCAAGAGATCTGGGTTAAATCCACTGTCCTTTTGCCCACTACCCACTCCAGTTTGGACCCAGGCATATGCAAAACAGTTTTGACCCTGTGCCCCATGGGAACAGTTCAGATCGAACTGCCAAGCCAGGTCCTCCCTGGACCAGAAACAAGCATCCTGGGACTCATTTTAGGGTATGTCACCTTTCATCAGCCAGGCTAGCTTCCATCCAATGGCACAGTGAGCAAGGGACCCATGTCTGGGCAGACCCGTCCCACTTAGGGCAAAAAGTGTAACTCCAACAAATGATGGACGGAATGCTGAATGATTCAAACATTCTCCCCCAGTCAAGAGATTTGGGTTTATTGCATTGTTCTTTTGCCCACTACGCCACCCCAGTTTGGACCCAGCCATATGCAAATCAGTCTTGACACAGTGCCTCAAAGGAACAGTCCTGATCGAACTGCCAAGTCAGGTCCTCCCTGGACCAGAAACAAGCATCCTGGTACTGGTTTCAAGGTATGTCACCCTTCATCAACCAGGCTAGCTTGACTCCAGTGGCACAGTGAGCAAGGGACCCACGTCTGGGCATACCCGTCCCACTTAGGGCGAAAAATTTAGCTCCAACAAATGATGGACGGAATGCTGAATGATTCAAACACTCTCCCCAAGTCAAGAGATCTGGGTTAAATTAATTGTTCTTTTGCCCACTACGCCACCCCAGTTTGGACCCAGCCATATGTGAATCAGTCTTTTGACCCTGTGCCTCATGGGAACAGTCCAGGCCGAACTTCCAAGCCAGGTCCTCCCTGGACCAGAAACAAGCACACTTTTTGCCCTAAGTGGGACAGAATGCTAAACATATGTGTGGATTCTGGACAATTTGTAGTCCGTTGATAAGGAACGTGGGAAAGCATAATCAGGAATGATTCCGCATTTGAAGTGAAAGGATATAGGGCTTGATGTAAGAAGAATAGTAATAGCGATTACCAAATAGCAATTGTTTGTGAATCGCTATTTGATTATTGATATCACTAATGTACAAAGGGGTTATTTAGGTCCTATTCCTTAATCAGCAATTCATAGTGGGTCGCAAATAGATTCACATCATGAATAAAGTAGGTCATAATTTGTGACCTACTACAATTTGATGCCTTCACACTGATGGTGGCCTGCTGGGGTCCGCAGACCACCATGTCTGTGATTGCTTTTAAATAAAGCAACCTTTTTAAAAAAAGAATGCAGCCCAGTTTCTTTAAAGGAAAATAGAATGTGTCTAAAAAGAAAAATATGAAATGTTTAAGTTTCATTTTTTAAGAGTAGACGGTGGTCCCTTGGACCACTGCCTGCTCTTAAAAAATAAGTATTTAACCATTCTCAAAAGGGAAGGGTTCCCCTTCCCATTTGCGAATGGGTTACCACCAACTTTTAGCTGGCGGTTAAGTACGAATGTTGTGCTACTGCATTTTGGTCACAAAACATTCGTACATACCAATGCAAATCAGTATTTGGAAGGAGCGACCCATAAAAGCCCCTTCTAAATACTAAATTGCATACCCAAAATGCGATTTGGTAACAGGTTACCAAAACGCAATTTGGACTTTGTAGATCAGAAAAGGCATTCTTGCATTCACAAACATCCCGATTCTGTGAATCAGAACGTTTGCCAACGCAAAACTGTTTCGTTCATCTAGCTCACTGCTACTTGGTCTACCAAGCAGCTTTTTATAAATGTAAGCAAGAATTGGATGCTTTACCTTTAATAAGAGAAAATATGTGTGGGCTTCACTGTTAGTCTGGTGAATGATAGATAAAGAATTGTCAAAAAGGTGTATACTTTTGTGACAGATCCATAAAGAGAGTTCATGGCAATTAGGCGGCAAGCTGAGATCAGTTGCATGTCAAACTATCTGTGTCAAAATATCAATATATATCAATAAAATATCAATATAAAAATATTGGCCTTACGTAATAATAATGTAAAACACCAAAATGTTGACAAAAAAATTATGATGTAATATTAGTAAACATATTTTTTTTGGAATACCATTACTTAAATTAAAAATATGAGCTAATTAATATTACTAATTATTATATAATGAAATTATTTTCAAAAAGTAATAAATGATGAATCTCATGACTACATATGCCTTATTTTTTTAATAGTTAGTAAGAAATCATTTTAATTTTAACATGTATGATGCAGTATTTAGCTATGCAAATAGACATATTTTAAAAATTAAAACAATTATGACATTAACAGGCTAAACAATAAACAATATAATAATAATAATAATAATAAAAACTTTATTGCGTGATTTAAAAGTAAACCATTGCAAATGCAAACATTTAAAATTCAAGGTTAATTTAAGACGATAATTTCATAAAAAGTTGATATGTATGGATAATAAGGTAAAACTTCAGTTTAAAAAGTCATATTCAAAGGAGCCAGAAGCAGCAAGTGAAGATTTAACAGCATTATTCCAATGGGGGATCGCAGACTCTGGACAGCTCAGTATGTTTTTTTTGCAGCGCACTCCATAAATCTTACTAGGGCACAATTTAGTTTAGTGTTCCTAGGATCGAAACATGCCAAAACTGCTGCTCTACAGCTTCTAATCATGTTTCTATTCCAGTGATGCTTGAGTAAAGCCCGTCTCTCTGTCAATAGTAGAGGACACAGGCATATGATGTGTATAATGTCTGCTTTGGGAGACCCACAAAGTCAGCACTGTACTTTTCCATGTTCTCTTTTCCATTTTGGCCGATGTGTCAACAGATTGATGACTCCCAGTCTCAGTTTTAAAAAACTTAGTTTCGTCCGAGCACTAAACAATGTGGTAAGGTACGGCTGTGGGATTAGTAAGGCATAGGATTGAAGGGTCATCCACCCATGACTTCTTTTTGCGAGGCTGGCTTTGTCTTCCACTCTTGACAATTGTTTAGTGCTGATTTTCGCTAGCCTTTTGAATTCCTTCTGACTGGCATGCAGGATCCAGAGGTCATTTAGGCACAGAGTTTTTAAGCCTTTTGACCAATATTCGTGTCCTGCTCGCCATAAGTTGTTATCAATGCAGGCCCACAAATGGTAACCTAAACTTCCCTCCTTTGATAACCTCAACTTGTGACAGTACACGAGGAAGGACATGGCTCTAGCCAGTCGTTGTTTGCAGATGCCAAATTCCAACCTGATTTGTGCAGGTGATGTGTGGTTTGTGCAGGTGATGTGTGGTTTAATAAACAATATAAAAATGTCACTCGTACATAAATTTAATAAACAATATCAACCCGCATTCTTAACACAATAAAACTTATTTAAAAAAGAAAAATAATTATTGCAAGAATTATTATTCATAAAAAAATTACAAATATTTAGAAATAGACAATATTTATAGAAAAACAATGCCAGAATATTTTCAAAAGTAAACAAATTTATAAATATATGCATTTCAATGTAACAAGCTGAAAATAGGTAAAATATTGAAAAGAAATTAAAATGTACTAATCTAACTCCATTAAAAAATGTCTAATAAAAACAGTGAAAATTACAAATATTTACAATGCAGTATTACCACTCCAATGCAAAAAGCATTAAGGAACATGCATACATAAGGAAAGAGAGAGAATTACTTTTCTAACAGTGATTCCACACTCATTGAAGAAAGTGCATATGTTTGGGCAGTGGCAGATTTACTATTCTAACTCCAATCCAGCAAATATTGGGAAAGCATATATATTTAAGGGGATGGAATGTACTATTCTAAAACCAGGCCAACTAACATTGGTAAAACTTCAGTTCAACTAAAGTTGAGTGCAGTGCATTTACAGGGAGTCAGATTTACTCTTCTAATTTGAGTCCAAGAAACATTGAGGAATGTGTATGGGTTTGAAAGTGTGGGGAGGGGCTATTGTTTACTACTCTAACACGAGTACAACAACCATTGGGAAAGTACACATATTTGGGGGATATATTTACTATTCTAGCTCCAGTTCAGGTAATATTGGGGAAAGTGAGTATATGGGAGGGGGGGGCATTTATTTGTCTGATCCCAACAAACATTCTGTGAACTTTATTGTTTTGGAGGCTGAGCTATAGAATTCTAACTTCAATTAAATAAATATTGTGGACAGTGGACAGATTTTAAGGTGGGGGTCAGATTTACTATTTTAATTCCAGTTCAACAAACATTTGGGAAAAGTGCATATATGTGGAGGGGGGCATGATTTACTATTCAATCTCCAGTCCAACAAAACATTCGGAAAGTGGTTAATAAGTCCAAGTAACAATGTGGTATGAGTCGGTCTTAAAGGAATCCGACTGTCTGATTACGATGCGTTAGGAACGTCTCTGTCCGACCCTGAGTTCGATGGCATCCTAACTGGTCGGTCTGGACCGCCGACAGGAGGTCGGTCGTCCCATTACCGAAACAATGTTGGCAGGACTTAAGGCCACCTGACATCGTAATTAGGCCCTCAATGACCATCTTGATTTACACTTCTTGTTAGACCTCACAGCCTTGGTGTGATTTTCTTCCAACTTTTTGCCTGCCTCCTCCACTTTTTCTGATCTTGACTTTGCTGGTATTAGGACTCTGCACACTTTGCCATTGTTAACCAGTGCTAAAGTGTATATGCTCTCTCCTCAAAACTGTAATATTGGTTGATCCTCAATTCGCATAATAAATTTACTTTTAAGTCCTTGGTAAAGTGGTACTCCCTGTACCCAGATTCTGGAACTGAAAAGCTACCACTGGGTCTGCAGTACTGATTGTGCCACCCACTTAGCCCTTTAACCATGCCTCAGGTCTGCAATTGCAGAGCCTGTGTGTGCAGTTTTTCATGCCATGCCGACATGGCACAATAAACCTTTTGCAGGCCCAAACCTTCCCTTTTTATACATATAAGTCACCCCAAGGTAGGCCCTAGACAACCCAGAGTGCAGGGTGTGCTGTATTTAAAAGGTAGGACATATACCTTTATGTTTTACATGTCTTAGCAGTGAAAAACTCTCAAACTCGTTTTTCACTACTGCAAGGCCTAGATCTCCAATAAGATATCATTGTGATTACCTTATTACATGTTATAAGAGTAATTTCCAAATGAGAAGATATAATTGATGCAGATTTGGTGACTCTGGAGTCAGAATATAAATTCCAACCATATGGTGAAGTTGCAAAAAGCACAATTGATGGACAGAGTGTAGAACAATGTCATACATTCACCCAAGTACAGCGATCTGGGCCTAAATCCATTGTTTTTTGCTCACCATACCATTCCAGATTGAACCCAGCTATATGCACATCAGTCTTGACCCTGTGACCAATGGGAACAGCCCAGCCCGAGCTGCCAGGCCAGATCCTACCTGGACTGGAACCAAGCATCCTAGGACTGGTTTCAGAGTTTCACCCCTCATCAGCCAGGATAGCTTGACTCCAGTGGCATGGAGAGCATGGACCCACATCTGGGCATACCCGTTCCACTCAGGGTTACAAATGCAAAAACAACAATTGATGGACAGAATGCAGAACAATTTCATGCATTCACACCAGTACAGAGATCTAGGCCAAAATACATTGTTTTATTGCTCACCATGCCATTTAGAAAGGTGGCATTTTCTTACTTTAACCATTTGGTGCCTGCTGCCCATCTCTGATCACATGTCTGGGGTGGGTAACAGCTGGGCTTTGTGTATTACCCCAAGACAGCCACACACAATGGGAGCTTAGGAGTGAATTGATGGGCAATCCCGAGAGGATGGGAGGGAGAAGCTGGATCCAGCCTCAGTTATGCTGGAATATGATGTGTCCTGTCCACACACAAAGGACTGCATACCCACCTGTAGTGAGTTTGGAGCCAGAGCAGGAAGGGCAGTGCCTCCGTGCACTTCAAAGGCCTGTCTTTGAAGTCTCCTCCACTTAAAAGGCATCACTGGGTATAAGTACTGTGCCTCGGACTCCACCACTTCAGTTTAAAAATCAATATTTCCATTTCTACTAATTGGATTGTTGTCATTTTGTTTTATTTATTAAAATGAGAGTTATTTGTCTAACTTGGAGTCTTTTTGTGTAGTGTTTTCACTGATTTACTTTTTGAGGTGTTGCACAAATACTTTACACACAGTCTTTAAAGTTAAGCCTCAATGCTCTGTGCCAAGCTACCAGAGGGTGATCACAGGTTAAGTTAGGGTTTGCCAGCCTCTTACCAAGACTAGGATTGCTGTTGCTGCTTGAGCAGGTCTCATACCCCAGCTAACCACCAACCCAATTTCTAACATATCTCTTCTAAATTTCAATCAATAACCTTCACTGGAAATGTATGTGTTAAACGCTCTAGAAAAAGATACCTATATTTCTTTTCATTCTCGTAAGTTTGCATATTTTAGGATAATGCAATAAATATACCGGCTAACGATTAGTAATCGTTCACATTTTTAAATGAACATAAATATTTTCAGCTTTCACCTAAAGATATTTTCCTTAACAAGTCATTTCTTCTTCCACTTCCCTGTGAGAATTATGGGAATTTGCAGTGGGTGCCACTTAGTGGAGGAGTTATGTCTGTAACTTACTTTTGTAAATCAATTGAAATGCACTTCAGAATATCTGTTCATATCAAAAAGTTACACGTGAGAGTGTGCATACCACAATCACCTGGGATTCCTCTAACCACTCCCTATTGAGATTAACCAAAATGTTTGGTTAATTTTTGCAGCAAAATTATAATACTTTTTTAACCATTAACTAAATATGTGGAAGCGCAAATGAATCTTTAGTGAAACTCTAAGAATGCTTAAGATGCACATCAATTCCTATGTTTGGCAGATAGCAGTGGTGTGTGGACATCTTGGAATGGTAATTTGTATATGCCCAAGATGGTTGTCACATTGCAATTAGATGAAACATGGTGACCATCTTGGAATGGTAAAATGCCCCCAAATCCCAGAGATAAAAAATAAAATGGTAATTCATTACCATTTTTTTTATTTATCATACTGTCATGTACTGAGTGTCAGGATAGGGCAGGTCCTGGTGCGTGGCATCAGGGAGGAGTGGTGGGCAGAGAGCTGCCTGTGCACTATTTAAATTGCGCATGTGTCTTTGGCCCATTGTCTGCAAGGGCCAGCCAGACATGCACACTTTAAACCTCTCAACCTAGCTGTCTTCGACAGCTGGGTTGAGAGCAAGTGCAGGTCTCTAGTGTGCCGGGGAGCATTAAGAGAGGCCGCTACCACCAATCAGGGTGCTGTTCTCATACTGTTTAACAGCATGTAAGCAGCACCAGGATTGGTCAAGGGAGTTTGCTGGTACCTGCTCTGCAGTCAACAGGAGAAGAGGTCTGAAGTCCGGAGCAAGGAGGACATGTAAGGTAAGTGTTTTTTATTTTCCATTTGCCCACTTCTCCACCTCAAGTAGATGCCAGCCGCCCCTAATTGGTATAACAACATTAATTTGTATGCTTAACATTATAACATTTCAAGATGGCTGCCCATCACTTATGGCTTTGCCAATGATTTTTGTACAATTTTACAAGCATTGGTAAATCCAATTTCAGCACTGCAGAAGCACTGACAAAACATGAAAATTAACTTTTACAAACGCTTTTTAACAATGATGCTATTACTATTGACAATGCTGTCACATGCTAAATGAGGGTGAAACTAAGAAAACCACAATTTTCGAGTCAGCGTAGCTGTGTAGTTTGAATGGTTTTATGAGAACTAGCACCATTACATTTGAAATAAATTTATTTTATTGACAGGGTTCAAAAAATAGACGGTTATCTTGTCCTATTTCTTGTTCACTTAAGGCCACGTATGAATTTCTGCAAGGGAGATGGTTTATGTTTCGCAGCACTGGGACTGATAGCCCTCACACCATTTATTTGTGATTGCTTATGTCTGCTGTGGTTTTAGGATGCATGGAAATGGAGTGCAGAATCTAAAAACTGATGTTTTCTCAACATCGTCATTTTTTTGATCGAAGCTATGAACTGTGGTTGTTCTTTTCCATGGAACGGAGGTTTATTCCACAAAGTTTGCAAAACGAGCATAAAGCCAGCAGCGAGGGGGATTTCTTTACATCAGTGAGCCAATGATAACAATAGCTGTGGCCTAATTCCAAGAATAGGAAGATTAATCCTTAATGCATGTTCCTTGAAGTAGGAAGCATGAAATGTAATGTTCGTTAACTAGCAGTTCGGATATTACTCAGCCCCCAATCCATCATCTTTGGCACTGCAATACTATTTATATGGAAAGTGACTTCTGTAGTTAGTTGGTGCATTTAAGTGATTAAGAGATGTTGATATATTAGCTATACTCCAGCACACATTGAGGACTAGAGAGTGTTGAAAAATATGTTGTGGCACGTGCTTGGTGTGAAAATACTGCCCTTACTAACAAAATTCTGTTATGCTTCTTCATATGGCTGCTTCAGTACACCCCTGCGCACACCAACTGCTGGAGGGGAGAAATAGAGTGGGGAAGACAAGACATAACATATAAAATATACAGAAATAATCAATCAAAATATATTGGGATCACCGAAAGAAAAAGTGCAGTCAAGATTAAAACTAGCTCGGAGGTGTCTCTGTGCGTACTTTTATTCCTGGACCCTCCAGCCAGGATTAAAAACATGAAGGATGGTGGTGATAGGAAGAAAGTAATGAACTCCTACACCCCTCCTTACTGCCAATATGTCGACATGTTTCTGCCTTCGTAATTGTGCCTGGGATGTAGGGTCACACCAGCATTCGTCATGACCTTTCTGATCCCAATTGTTAAAATACCCTCATTACCTGAAATAAATTTGGCCAGGAACAACTTGTTCCCGCACTGAGGGATCCCCTATGTAACACTCTCCCAAAGTACTAAAGGGGAAAGAGAAACAACCAACACGAAAGGGCATTATTTATGTGTCCCCTTTTGTCGTTTAGCACACTATGCTTCACCACTAGGTATAATGCCCAGATATGGCCCCTACATTTTTGTCAACATACCTACACCCAGATATAACGTAATGGTGAAAATTCACCTCATCAATGTATATGCGCAGATAGATGTACGTCGTTCCCTCATAGCACAATTCATTCAAACTGTTAAAATAGCACCTTAAACTTACCGAGTTTCCACAAGAGTAATGTTAAAACTGGCGGGAGATAAGGAGAGACCCCTTGTAGTCACACTCTGGGGGAGTTAAATGAACATAGGAAATACCAATGGTTAATAATGTTTATCCAAATGACATTTTTCCGAGGGATAAAACCTTTGGATGTGCCCCAATTAATGATCAAAAAGGAGATGTTCATCCTTAAAGTGCCCTCTGCCTGATAAGCAGCGCATCCCCCTTAAGAAATTGGGAGAAATGGCCACAGTCGTAACCAGGTGCTGTCCCCGTGGTTACTGCCCATTTAAAATAGAAGGCTAATTGAATTTTCCTCCGCGATTGGTACCGTAGAAGACCTCTGTTATCATTCAAAGTATACCCCCTGTTCCTTTCGGAAATTGCATCGTGCTCCGAATGCTCCTGTTGGTAGTCTTAGGCCCAACCGCCCCCACTCCCAATCAAGGTGGAAGCACCTCCCTTTCGGCACTTATCTGATCCCGCCGTGAAGGTGAATGGATCTGTGTGTCTTGTTTTCGTCTGTCAGATGCCTTCTGACAGTGGTGAGTTTTTGGATACCGAGGCGGTACATTCATTTTGAGTTTTTTAGTCACTGTTTAGGTTGTCTTATTGATGTGTGACGCTTTGTCAGAGTTGAGGTTGGATCACAAGGTCAGCGCTGTGATAGGTGAATGGATCTGATGTGCTGGAACTTTTAAACTGCATACCCGCTCCCTGCTTCATGTCACGTGGGAGTCCCAGAGTAGTCTACGTATTGACGTTGGCTCTGTAAGCACGCTTGCTATGCACGCTTCTGTACTTTTTTTTACCGTTGTTCAAACTTTATGCAAACACAGTCAGGGCTCTCATTGTAAGTGTGCTGCCAGTGTAAGACTGCATACATGGCTGCATTAATCAGCACAGGTCTATTTACCTCTTCATGGGCAAGGCACCAAGTACTTAAATAAAGTACTGACTGTAATAACGAAACTGCGTTGTCATCCTAATTAAAAATTCATATATAGAAGCACGATCTTTTTGAAAAACAACAGTGCAGTCACTTCCAGCCTGACACAATGTGCAGTTGAACACTCCGCATTTACTATAAAAATGAATTCAAAATGTATTGCCATGGTGCTGAAAGCAGGCCTAGTTATGGCGTGTCGGGTCCCTTTGGTAGGTGTAGTAGAGCATGTGGCAAGGAGCATGTAGGAACTAGTAAATACCTCAGAATAGGCATGGGTGGGATTTTATACAATGATTTAATGGTATATACCAGCCTAGGTAGATGGTATCATCTGACTCATGGAGAATATTGCCATCCTATTACAAGATGTGTACATCATCATAGTATGATCATGGGCTTTGTGTAGAACAGTTGAATAATGCCTATGAATAATACCACAAGTTACATACCCACGTGTGTGTATGCCTACCTATTGAGTGTTTGCCACGGAATATCATCATTTAAGTCCACCAAGTGTCTGTAGACCCATTTCTGTTCCCTCAGAAGAAGGGCCCTCGTTCTGTCTCCTGTGTTAGGGTTCAGTCTTGGTTTCTCCACTACAGTCCATGCTATGTCATCAATAGTATGTCGTTTCTCCAGGTAATGTGCAGTCAGTTTTGTGTTTGATTTTAGACACCTAATGGTACTTCTATGTTCCATTATGCGTGTCTTCACTTTTCTGCTGGTCATGCCAATATGTTGTTTTTTACAGGGGCATGTGATGAGATAGATGACATACTCAGAGTTGCAATTTGTATGTGTCCTCTGCTCCCATGGGTAAGTTAAACCGACATCAATGGTTTTGGTGTTTTTTGTAAGGTGGCATACATTACATGAGCCACAGCTTGAGCGTCGTTGGAGAGGAGGGAGGCCTCTGGTCGCCTCCAATACCCTAGGTAGAAGTGTATTAGGTCTCGTATGTACCAGAATATCCCTCAGATTGGCACTCCTTTTAAATAAGAAGAGGGGTTTGGCTACATTCATACCATTTTCACACATACTGGTTTATCCATGGATGGTTTCTTAACTCTCTCCAAGAGATTGTCCCAGTTAGTGTTGGCTGCTCTCTTCCTCGCTCATTCGATGGTACGCTCGGTGTATCCTCTCTGGTTGAGTTTTTTTTTTCTGAAAAACTGACCCACAGGAAGGTTGTCCCTTCGGGATTTTGGATGGAAACTACCATAAGCCAGTAGTGAGTTTTTTGTCTGTAGGTTTATGGTAGACCCTGGTTGTAAGTTTTCCTTTATTTGGTTCAATGATCAAATCCAAAAATGGTAACTCAGTTTTTGTAACCGTGGATGTGAAATGTAGAAGGGGGTTCCTGCTATTGAGCCATTCGAGGAACTGGGTGACTGAAAGTGCATCACCCATCCAAATCACTAGGATGTCATCTATGAACCTGCGCCACAGTCTGATGTTGTTTGACCAGGGATTGTCTGCATTGTAAATCATGGTCTTTTCAAATGCGCCCAAATAGAGTCCCGCTGGACCCAGGGTGAATGTGCTTTCATAGAGGTCCCGTGGGTCTGCAGGTATAACATGCCATCAAATTCAAAGAAATTCCCGGTAAGGGCTATTGCGGCCAGTTTACAAATGAAGTCTTATGGGGTCTCGTACGTCCACTCATCTTCAAATAAAATGTCCTCTAATACCCGTAGGGTCTTCCTTTGGGGAATGTTTGTACACAGGGCCTCAATATCCAAACCCAACAGGGTTTGGGTCAAATTCCATGTCTTTGCTGAGGTTGAGGATATCTCGAGTGTTGTGCAGGTAGGCAGGCATCTTCTGGACAAGTGGTTTCAGGTAGAAATCACAACATTTTGATAGAGGTTATATTAGCTATCACATCAACTCATTCATCATTAGCATGGATATAACTCCCATATCAACTCGTAAACACTTGGCATCATCAAAAACGAATGGTTACATATACACATAGAAACACAATATCATATTTTAGCTCTGAATTTTAGGCAACGGTGTAGTCTTGTTTATTTTGCACGTCCTCCAGTATGCTCTGGTCTTACTTGGAAGGCCCCAAAATGAAAGTTCAATATTTATGATACATGTATTTATTTTTAATAATGAACTCATAGACATGTGGAGGGAAAGAGGTTGGAGGAGTAGGAGCGGGATTGCAACAATAACCAAAAAGAAAAACTAAATAAGGATGAAGTTTATCAATCTGGACTGGTACGTGCAGATGCGAACACTCCTGACTTTCAGATGGGTATGTTCCACGTGCAGGGAATCAATGGGAAGTGGTAGAGTAAACTTTCTTGATAGTGCGTTGATCTGCCCATGGAACATTTGTATTGTGGTTCATTGGTGGATTTGCAGCATTGGCAGCATTTGGAAGAGCAACTTTAGGAGACCGCTGATTGGCCACTGGAAGAAATGTATGTTTTACAGTCATAAAAAGGTGCCGAAAAGCAAATGTTTGCCCAGGTAAAAAGACAGAGAAAATGCTGGTCCAGTTTACTATCAGTAAGCAGTCTTCTTCCTGTTTGCCTAATATATTAAACTCCTCACAAGTGGAAGTATATGTGTTCTTCAAACAGCTCTCCTACAACACGTTCGAAGGAATAGAGGCCATTCTGAACCTCATTCAAGAGACTGCATAGAGGAGCAGCTCATCTCTACTATAGAAGAGAAGTGTATAGAGTAGAGGGTTGTGCTGCCCAGTCCTATAAACTGGCCTGTCATGCTACAGTGGTCATGTGTTACAGGAAGACAGGAAAGGCAGAAGATGGTTGAATCTGTGAATCAGAATTTCCGATGTATATATGTATATGTGTGTTTATATCAATTATAAATGTGTGTCTGTGTGTATATATATATATATATTTTTTTATTACCTACTGGCGGTCGCCAGTAGGTAGTTATAGTTAGGACCTATTTTCCATAGGAAATCCGCAACATTCTATTCCCAATAAGTCTAGCGCCGGTTGATGAATCCTCGCGAAATTTTCCAAACTTTTGGCCAGCTCCCCTCCGCTCCTACCCTGAAAGGTTTGTGGTGATTCGTCAAGCGGGGGCCGAGAAAAAAAGGGGGTCCCAAAACGCGTTTTCCCCATGCAATTTCCCATAGGATCTGTTGTCGCTGCTACAGCCCGAACCGCTGAACGGAGTGACACCAAACTTGGCAAAGAGGTAGTCCTCAGTTCAGACTCATGCCTTTTGCTTAAATGGTGTAAATCCGTTCAGTAGTTCCTGAGAAAATTAGAGTTAAAAGTACATATATATCTATGGCCCGGGAGGATCCGCGGACCCTACCTGCACCGTAAGAGCATCCTCCCCCAACCGAGCACGCACCCTCCCGATCGCACGTTGAATGCTAATTGACTGTTGAGTGTCTTTCTACATTCGAAACCAGGAACTGTTGCGGCCATTTTCTGCCTCGGTAGAAGCGAGGCTGAAGAAGCAAGGGGAATAAGTGTGTAAAACATATAAAGGGGGCAGAGTGGAAATACTTTTTTAAACGGCAAAATGCGCGCACGGTGAGCGCATCCTATCGCGTTGGGTGCTCGGATTCTCTCGCGTTGGGTGCGCGGATCCACGGGAAAAAAATTTGAAAAAAGTCAAGAAATCATTGGTTGTATAACTACTTTCTACACTGAAAGGTAGGGTGTATATTTCTGTTTTTTAAAGGTATGATTCTTATTGGTTAACAAAAACAGATTGTAAGGAACATTATATATGATAAACTGATATGTTGAAAAGTCAAGCACACTTGCTGTCTTGTTTAGTAACATTGTGTGCTGAACTTGTGACCTGTGAGCTCAGTGCAGTGTTCCATGACCTGTTTCTATGATAACAGGCAGAAGGCAGATTGGGGGAAGGGTTGAAATGTATTTCAGTTGGAAAGGGTTGAAATGTTTAACGAATAGAAATGTGTGTTTGCTTTTGAGTTTATGTGTGAAGGATTGTGATTTGATGTTTACATGTATATGTGTGCAAAATCAAAGGGAAACTTTTCCATTCTTTGTTTTTGCTGAGAGGTGCACAGTGCAGAGATTCTGTAAAAGAAAATCTGGTGTGTGACTGATATACTTCTTAATCTACAAAACAACTTGAAAGGTGAGTTATTTAATTGTGAGGGGATGTATGTAGACTATTTTGATTTTAATCAGACTCATGTATTTCTCCTGCTAAAGTGTAGGGAGTACTTTTTTTCTCTACAATCTTATTGACAGTGTGTGTGCATGTAGAAACCATTCTGTGATAAGCATTTGTGTTTTTCATGTGTTTGCAGACAGATAACTGTGCTGTTTTTATATTTTGGTAGAATTAGAAAGCAGTCCTTGTTCATGAATTTGTGAAATGAGTTATGTTTCTATATTAAAATGTAGTACTCCTTCTAGATGAAGAAATGGGTTTTGGTATAGTGCAAGGGATAGTGTTGCTTGTCTAGAATCACACAGTGAGTATGTGTGCATTTGGGAACCACTGTGAGAGAAGCATTTGGTAACATCGTGTATTTGCTGACAGATAACTGTTTTAAAACCTGTCATGTTGTCAAGTTTTAGTAGCATTAGAAGCCAGTCTTTGCTTATGCATTGATAAAATAAGTCATGCTTTGACACTAATGTGCTGTACTTTAATATGTAGATTGTGTGTAGTCTCCTTACCCCTTGCACAGTAGTGAATGAGTTTTGGTAAGCTGCTAGGGATAGTGTTGCTTGTCTAGAATCACACTTTGATTCTGTGTGCATTTGGGAACACTGTGAGAGAAGTATGTGGTAATATCGTGTATTTGCTGACAGATAACTGTTTTAAAACCTGTCTTGTTGTCAAGTTTTAGTAGCATTAGAAGGCAGTTTTTGCTTATGCTTTGATTAAATGAGTCAGGCTTTGACACAAAATTGCAGTCCTGAAATATGTAGATTGTGTGCAGTTCCTTTACCACTTCCATTGTAGTGAATGAGTTTTGGTAAACTCCTAGGGATAGTGGTGCTTGTCTAGAATCACACGGTGAGTTAGTGTGTATTTGGGAACCACTGTGAGAGAAGCATTTGGTAACGTCGTGTATTTTCTTACAGATAACTTTTTTAAAACCTGTCATGCTGTCAAGTTTTAGTAGCATTAGAAGCCAGTCTATGCTTATGTGTTGATTAAATGAGTTAGGTTTTGACACAAAAGTGTAGTCCTGAAATATGTAGATTGTGTGCAGTTCCCTTACCACTTCCACAGTAGTGAATGATTTTTGGTAAACTCCTCGGTATAGTGGTTGTTGTCTAGAATCACACTGTGAGTCTGTGTGCATTTGGGAACCACTGTGAGAGAAGCATTTGGTAACATTGTGTATTTGGTGACAGATAACAGTTTTAAAACCTGTCATGTTGTCACATTTTAGTAGCATTAGAAGCCAGTCTTTGGTTATGCATTGATAAAATGATTCATGCTTTGACTCTAAAGTGCAGTATTGAAATATGTAGATTGTGTGCAGTCTCCTTACCCCTTCCACAGTAGTGAATGAGTTTTGGTAAGCTGCTAGGGATAGTGTTGCTTGTCTAGAATCACACTGTGAGTCTGTGTGCATTTGGGAACTATTGTGAGAGAAGCATTTGGTAACATAGTGTATTTGCTGACAGATAACTGTTTTAAAATTGGTCATGTTGTCAAGTTTTAGTAGCTTTAGAAGCTATTCTTTGCTTATGCATTGATAAAATGAGTCGGGGTTTGACACTGAAGTGCAGTACCATGTACTATTCTCTTCACTGTGCCAGAACTGAAAATTTAAAAGTTGTACCCAGGCACTGTCCTAGCAGTAGTCTTATGATTTAGTCAGTTTCCAAGTACTCATGTTGTGAACCATACATTACCACATAGATTGCTTCAAATGTCTAGTCTTCTAACATACTATACACTTGTCTTTCACATTTTCAATTCCCTAGTCAGTATCCATACACTTCCAGGAAACACCCTGTAACTCCCTTTGCAGTCCTCTAGTGACCCATTCAGCATCATGTACTAATCCATTCACTGTGGCAAAACCCAAACACTTATAAATTCACCAAGACACTCTCTTTGCAGTACTCTAATCATTCAGTCAGTGCCTAAGTATTCATGCACTGAGTCAGGCCTTAGCACATGGACTGCTTCAAACCCCTATCCACCATGCATGCAGTCTTCTAACCACCTAGACACTTGTCTTTCACACTTTCAATTCCCTAGTCAGTATGCATACAGTCCAGCAAACATCCTGTCACTCCCTTTGCACTCCTCTAGTGACCCATTCAGTACCAAGTACTAATCCATTCCCTGCGCCAAAAGCCTACCACTTATAAATTCACCCAGGCACTCTCCTTTCTGTACTCTAATCATTCAGTCAGTACCCAAGTACTCATGCAGTGAGCCAGGCCTTAGCACATGGACTGCTTCAAATGCCTATTCACTATGCATGCAGGCCTCTAATAAGCTACACAGTTGTCTTTCACACCTTCAATTCCCCAGTCAGTAAGCATACACTTCTAGCAAACACCCTGTCACTCACCCAGTGTGTCTCCTTATAGTACTGTAATCATTCAGTCAGTTAGCATGTAGTCTTTTAGTGAGGTAGGCTTTAGGGCATGAACTGCTTCAAAGTAGTATGCACTATGCATGTAGTGTTTTAACGATAGTCACACTTGTGGTTCAGGGCTATAGTTTCTCAGTCAGTTTTTATATAAAAGGTGTTTGTACAGTAATGGAATAGTATACATTTGAAAGTTTTAATATACATTAATTTGTGATTCTTTTTTACAGATACAGAACAGGAGTGTTTCTCATCTGTTTGCACTCTTCTCGTGCAAGATTGTTTGGATGAAGGGTCCTTCGGTGTTTCATCATACTTGCTGTGCTGTACGAGTATTTCTTGTTAGGATCCCCTTGCAACAGAACTCTTTTGCAAATCTTGCACGTGACCAAGGTGGCTTGGTCTTTGTTTGCCCCTCGGGAACAGTAACAAATTTCCACACCACTGAAGGAAAACGTTGTGGGCGTGGTGCGTCCTCCAAAAATTCATCCTTAGATTCGGTGAATATTTTAAAGTGACAACATTTACAGTTTTTGTTAGTTGAACTTATAAAATGTTGTTAGCTGTAAGCATTTTATATATCTGTGATTTGAATCTTGTGGTATTTTGTTGAGAATAGCATGTTGTTTTTTTTTTAACAATCTTTGTGATTGTTTTTTTTTTGCCCGCTGTTAAGTGATGAGTACGATTGAAATCACTACTTTTAGTGAAATTTAATATATTCTGAGAACAGCAAAAAAGGCAAACAAATTACCTGCTTGGCCAGATTCACGGGATCCAGAGTCTTCAGGTGTTTTAACATACTTGCAGTCCCACAAGAGTGTTTTTTTGATGGATCTCCTCTGGAAAGCACTCTTTGTCATATTTTACATGTCACTTTAGTTGAATTAGTTTTATTTTGTCCTTCTGGGAAGGAAAAAAAATTCCACACCACAAAGGTGTATCTTTCTGGACGTGGAGGTTCCACAACAAATTCCTCATCGGACGAATGGTCTGATTCTGATGGTAGCTGCTGTGCAGAAGCCATTGTCTTCAGAAAAATTGCAGCTGTGGAAATCTTCCCCAAAAAGTTTCTTCTAGTTCTAAGGTGTGAGATGTTCCTCCAAAGAAGCTCAAAGAATGATTGAAATGGGTGGGGTCTTTCAATAGTTAGAATAGGAAGTGTAATGAACCAATCAAATCCCTTTTTTTGCAGGTCACATGGGATCCGCGCACCCTGCGCTTACGCAGCACGCACCCAGCGTGCATCCGCAAAATTGAATTTAAAAAAATTGTAGGATTAGACTAGTTTAGAGTTTGTCTTCAATTAATATTCACATGAAATACATGTGTATATATATATATATATATATATATTACCTACTGGCGGTCGCCAGTAGGTAGTTATAGTTAGGACCCCTTTTCCATAGGAAATCCGCAACATTCTATTTTGAATAACTTTGGCGCCGGTCGACGAATCCTCGCGATTTTCTCAAAATAGGTGGGGCGCTACGCTCCGCTCCTACCCTGAAAGTCTCGGGGGGATACGTCAAGCGGGGGCTGAGATAAAAGGGGGGTCCCAAAACGCGTTTTTCCCATGCATTTTTCCATAGGACCTTTAGAACGAGCTACAGCCCGAACGGCTGAACAGAATTACTAGAAATTTGGCAGAGAGGTAGTCCCTATGTCAAGGAAGTGCCTTTTGTAGGTTTGGTGTAAATCTGTTCAGTAGATTCTGAGAAAATAGCCTTTAAATCAATATATATATCTGAGCCCGCTTACGGTACGCTTACCGTACGCTTACGGTAAGCTTACGGTACGCGTACGGTGGCGTGCGCGAGCGCGATTCTGATTGGCTCTTAGATCTTAGTAAACATTCGAATCGGCCGAAACCAGGAAGCGGCGTCCGCCATTTTGTCTCTCGCACTGAGTGTTATTTATCAAACATGATGCCAAAAAACATGTTACGGGGCTGTTTTGACAACTCCCTCCCACATAGTCATGTTGAGGGAGTCCCCAAACATCCCCCAAGAGCAAAAACGGTTTTATTTTTTTTTCGGCAATTTCGCCGAGTACGCTTACCGTACGCTTACGGTAAGCGTACGGTAAAAAATCAAAATTAAAAAAACACTATCCACACTTACCCCACCCCCTGTGCTTTTGGTGGCCTTAGGCCACCAAATGTACAGGGCTTATTAAATCAGTAAAAAAACTATATTTTGGCAACATGAAATTATAAAATCGAAATAAAAAAAACACTATCCACATTGACCCCACCCCCTGTGCTTTTGGTGGCCGAAGGCCACCAAATGTACAGGGCTTATTAAAGTTGATAAAAACCGTGCACGGAACGCACTGCGTTAAGTGGGCGTGCACGCCTCGAATGGCGTAAAGTAACTTAGCATTTAAAAAAACGTACAAATTCACTGAAAAAACCATAGGTTTCACACACGTTATAGTTAGGAATTAGCATTTAAAAAACCTTGCAAATTCACTGAAAAAACCATAGGTTTCACACATGTTATAGTTAGCGGAAATTTTACTGATAAAAAACCAATGAAATTGCCCCGTTATAGTTAGTGCTGGCAACTATAACTCACACGACCGCAATCTTCTGCTGATGACATATGTGTCTTTATAAAAAAAAATATTTGTAATATATGTATAGCTAAAAATGTATGGAAGAAGACATGGGCAAATAAGTGTCTAAATACAGTATTAGCATCAGCAGAGGATTGCGGTCGCGTGAGTTATAGTTGCCAGCACTAACTATAACGGGGCAATTTCATTGGTTTTTTATCAGTAAAATTTCCGCTAACTATAACATGTGTGAAACCTATGGTTTTTTCAGTGAATATATATATATATATATATGTATATTCACTGAAAAAACCATAGGTTTCACACACGTTATAGTTAGGAATTAGCATTTAAAAAACCTTGCAAATTCACTTAAAAAACCATAGGTTTCACACAAGTTATAGTTAGCTGTACATTTCACACGTAAAAAACCAATGAAATTCCACGTTATAGTTAGATCAGGTAACTATAACTTGCGCGCCCACAATAAACTGCTGATGACGTCACATATTACATCACTCATGACATGGTCAGTGACATCACTCATGACATCAATGATGACATCTGAAATGACACATTGTGGATTGCGGTCGCGCAAGTTATAGTTACCTGATCTAACTATAACGTGGAATTTCATTGGTTTTTTACGTGTGAAATGTACAGCTAACTATAACTTGTGTGAAACCTATGGTTTTTTCAGTGAATTGTTACGGTTTTTTAAATGCTAAGTTATGTATTTATTTTTTAAAAAAATTTCTGGTTTTTCACTGTGCACACACCCTGCGCGCACGGTGCGTGAAATTCTCCCTTGGGGGTCCTTGGATTTATATATTAAATGTGATTGTTAATTCTTTTTTTTATTATTATTTTTTTTTACCGTACGCATACGGTAAGCTTACCGTACGCGCACTCCGCAATTTTTTTTTAACATTATTAATTGTATTTTTCGTACTTTTTTGTCCTTCCTGGACCCCCTCACAAACGCTAGGGGGTCTGCAACTCTCTTCGTTGCCCCCTTTTCATGTTATCCACCTTTGTTTTTCAGAGCGAGAGACATAAAATGGCGGCCGACACTTTCTGATTTCGACCGATTCGAATGTTTACAGTCATGTAACCACCAATCAGAATTGAGCTCGCGCACGGCACCGTACGCGTACGGTAAGCTTACCGTAAGCGCACGGAGCGCGCTTACAGATATATATATTGATTTAAATGCTATTTTCTCAGGACCTACTGAACAGATTTACACCAGACCTGCAAAAGGCACATCTCTGACCTGAGGACTACCTCTCTGCCAAATTTCAAGTAATTCTGTTCAGCCGTTCGGGCTGTAGCTCGGACTAAAGGTCCTATGGGAAAATGCATGGGGAAAACGCGTTTTGGGACCCCCCTTTTTCTCAGCCCCCGCTTGACGAATCCCCCCGAGACTTTCAGGGTAGGAGCGGAGCGTAGCGCCCCATTAGTTTTGAAAATTTCTCGAGGATTCGTCAACCGGCGCCAAAGTTATTCCAAATAGAATGTTGCGGATTTCCTATGGAAACACGGTCCTAACTATAACTATCTACTGGCGACCGCCAGTAGATAATATATATATATATATATGTATATGTACACTCCATCCAACTCCCACAGAAAACTCCATAGTAGAAGGCACGGACAGGAGGCTGTATGGATAAGGCATCAATTTAATTGTTCCTGACACCCTCAACCCATGAGGTAAAAGAAGAGACGCGTTTCACCTGCACAGCAGGCTTTGTCAATCTACTTGGCACCATTATGCACAAGTGTTTTATACTCCTCCCCACTTGAATAATTAATGGATATAAAAGACATACTGTCAAGTAATTTCACACAATGCATGGCAAAAAGAGTAAACTGCTCATAACATGCTTAAACAAACACAAGAGCACATGCTCACAAAATCGGTAAAGCGCATGCTGAATATTATATAATACGCACAGTGCATATCTTAATTGTGACTTAAAACATTCAAGTGGGAATATTTTAAACAAAAATGTAAATGTAAATGCGGCACCACTGCAATTTCTCTCGTAACGCCTGAACTTGTAAAAGAAAATAACAATAATTCAAACCAAACTGCTCAAGGTCATTTGCTAGTTTCAAAGAGTTGATCTCAAACCCAAAATAAAGGTCACCCTTGATCACAGCGTCACCACATGGCGCCCTTTGACCTCCAAATTACACACCGGATAGACTGAAGATAACATTGTGAAATGCTACTATTTCTATAGCAGATCTTCGAAGACATAACAAACAGGACACTGGTATATATATATATATATATAGCTCCCTCTCTCTCTCGCTCTCTCTCTCTCTTCCTGTATATATATATATATATATATATATGTATTACCGCTGAAACTCCCCTCCTCTCATTAGATTTCTCTGGAGAAAGACAGCACTCACGGGGGGCAGTTTCCATAATTTTATTAACAGGAAATTTCACACGCTCACAAAACAAAACAGACGCGTTTCGGTAACAACCTTTTTCTATGTTTACCGAAGCGCCATTTCGCCATGATTTTAAACATTCAACAGTTTCATGGATATCAACAAGGGACAACCGTGAATCGCGTTATCCCAAACATTTCATTCCATATCATTTCCTCCTCAACATCAGCGCCATCTTAAGATGTCCCGGCCAAATCCCGACATCACAAGAGGCTCGGATGCTCTAACATAAGAGTGCCACCCAGTTGAAAGTATATGCGATACAACCTACCGATGGGTAAACCTTGTTTCCAAACTCATATATATAATGTATAAGAAACATTCACATCATAAAGCCCTGAATGAGCAAAACCTCGGAGGAAAATAAAGACTTCCAATTCTAAATCATGACCTAGGCTGCCTGGTTATACATTCTACTAAATGTCCTATATAAATATTTACGGATCTATAAACAAATTTACAAATTTACAAGTGGGCTCTCGCTAACCATCAAGATGATTCTTTATAGAGAAAAAGAGAAGAAAAAAGAAGAAGAAAAAAGAGAAGAAGAAGAATCAAGAGTTATAGATTTAAATTGTAAAGTAGAAGAATTGAAAGATAGAACAGCACAACAGATCAAGTTCTAATTCATCCAATGTATACAGGTATATACCCATCCTGTGCATCAATCATAGAAAATACATCCAGCCACTGAGGCTAAAATTCCATCAAGCCACTAAGGCTAATCACAGCAATAGATGTATGAAGCAATACTATTACTATTACTTCTACTCCCCCAAGTGGATGGCCAGCTCTTCACTACTGTTAAGTCCCCAGGGTGTTTTTGTCTGCAGATCGATAATGTACCGCGACTCCAACCTCCGGAGTCTCAGTATCCTATCACCTCCTCTGGGATTTACCGGTACATGGTCAAGACAAAAATAGCTTAACTGATCCCTATTGCGATTATGCATTTTATCAAAGTGTCGTGCTACGGGATATGTCTCATCACCTTTGGCTATAGCCCGCATGTGTTCCAGTATTCTAGTCTTTGTGGGATGAATAGTGCTGCCCACAGATCGTAGCGGTACAAAAGGGGGTGGTGATGGACGGAGCATCAGAACCAATCAAACACTCACACCCAGTCAACAGAACTGGGTTTGATCCATCACCGTTCTTTAGCCCACTCTGCCACCCCAGTTCAGACATGGCCATATGCAAATCAGTCTGACCCTGTGCCTCATGGGAACAGTCCAGCCCGAACTGCCAAGCCATGCCTTCCCTGGACCGGAAACAAGCTTCCTAGGACCGGTTTCTGGCATTTCAGCCGTCTTCAGCCAGGCTTGCTTGAATCCAGTGGCAAAGTGAGCAAGGGACTCACGTCTGAGCATACCCTGCCAACTTATGGCGAACAACGCGGTACAAAAGGGGTTGGTGATGGACGGAGCATCAGAACCAATCAAACACTCACACCCAGTCAACAGATCTGGGTTTGATCCATCACCGTTCTTTAGCCCACTCTGCCACCCCAGTTCAGACATGGCCATATGCAAATCAGTCTGACCCTGTGCCTCATGGGAACAGTCCAGCCCGAACTGCCAAGCCATGCCTTCCCTGGCCCGGAAACAAGCTTCCTAGGACCGGTTTCTGGTATTTCAGCCATCTTCAGCCAGGCTTGCTTGAATCCAGTGGCAAAGTGAGCAAGGGACTCACGTCTGAGCATACCCTGCCAACTTATGGCGAACAAAGCGGTACAAAAGGGGGTGGTGATGGACGGAGCATCAGAACCAATCAAACACTCACACCCAGTCAACAGATCTGGGTTTGATCCATCACCGTTCTTTAGCCCACTCTGCCACCCCAGTTCAGACATGGCCATATGCAAATCAGTCTGACCCTGTGCCTCATGGAAACAGTCCAGCCCGAACTGTTAAGCCATGCATTCCCTGGACCGGAAACAAGCTTCCTAGGACCGGTTTCTGGCATTTCAGCCGTCTTCAGCCAGGCTTGCTTGAATCCAGTTGTGGAAATATGGATTTTTCTGGTCAGTTATGTCCCCTATCTTGGACCCCAACGGTTTCATGTATAAATCACAAGTACATGTATGTTCCCTCCAGTTCCAGTTATGAAGACGCAAACACATGTGCGTCCACCGCCAACATGTCCTCTTTCAGATCCGCCATAAATGGGCCGGATATTCCATTCCTAAGTATGAAAGGCCACCGGCTTTATATGGTTCACTTATGCCATTTTACAGTCCAGGCAAGTAGGCCCTGATTCTGCCATCAAGCTTTTCCTGCCTTCTGCCTCTGAAAGCTCCAGTCTGAGCTCGCATCTGTATCCATGAACTTTGTCCTCATTCTCTGCGCAGCTAACGGTGCCTGACATCAGCCTGTTGCCTGCCAAAAACTGTATTTCACCTTCGAAATTATCTGCTCCGCTCCCTACCCAATGCATTCCTGTCTAGTAGTTTAAGTAAACATTCTTCCAGCTACCGAGCAAAGGGCCCGGCTTCTCTGTCTTTATGCAAGTAATTCATAGCCCTGTCACTATGGAAGATTCCTGCCCTCGCATCTAGTGTAGACACTTAGACGCTTGTACACGCACTAACAGTCAGTATAGTCAGTATAGAATAAGATTCTACTCCAAGAAGGCCTCTCTTTTGGATAACACAGTTCTTTAAACATAGGATGTTAGATATGATTTGGGATTAGGTTGACTTGACTCTCCAGACTTCTGTCGCCACATGTAGAGCTAAATGTCAAGTCCCCTTCACCCCCTAGTTGCACGTCAATCACACGTCATGCTGCTGCGCGCGCATTTCTGCCAAGTATTTCTGCTGACATTGCGAAATTCTTTCATGGAACCACCCTATTATGACATCATACCTGATGACGTTCTTTAGTTACGCCCAGTTACACCCACTTTTGCTACGCATGTATGTTTTATCTTTACTATCAATTGTTACGCCTCCTCCATTTGTTTCACTGTAATGCCTATTGTATAAAAATGATTACCTATCAATAAAGTACGGTCTTCACTTCCTGAACCTTCGTGGTGATGGAATCTGGAGCTCATCGATTTAAATTGATTATGGAATAAAGCCCGTTCCGAACCTCTAATACCACGGATTCTGCCTCTTATTTTACTGAGCTATTGTTATAGATTTTCCGTATTAAATTAAGTCCCGGTAATTAAATTATTTACCACATGAATGGCGCCCGAATAGGGACACTTTGTCATCTCACGCGCCGGCGGTGCGTTGCAGGCCCGGTCTCCTGTCACAGCTGGACGGACAACAACGCGTACCCACAGGATTTCCTGTATTTCCCTCCTGCCGAGCGGGGGTAACTGAGGCTGCGATCAACACCCAGACGAGGCGGTGAGAAGTGCGAAGTATCCCGACCAGAGCCTAGCTGAGAGAGCAAGATCCGAGGTATACAGAGGCCCACCAGTTTCCGAAGTTTCCGAAGTTCCGAGTCGAGTCCAGTCCGGTTCAAGTTCAGTTCAGTTCCGAGGCCTTCCGTCCCGAGCTACCCGGTGAGTACCATTATCGGGGAGGCGTTCTGACGTGCACATAGGTTGTGCCGGTCAAGACGGGTTTGGGTACACAAATCCGGTCTGCACTGTTTCAGCAGTGTATCTGTACTGTTTAGCAGTATATCAAGTATGTCTAGTATATAATTCAGAATTACCTAGTTAGTATCGAGTATTATGCTTAGGGACTAGTTCCCTAATTGGCCATCATTGTCTATTTTGTTTAAATGTTAAATGTTAAAATGTTTTAAATACGTTCTGTATATTGTGGTGTGAATGACTGTTCACTATTGTGTTTTATGGTATTTAACGTGTTCAAAATTAGGTATCAGATCAGATCAGTTCTCAATATGCCCCTCTTTTCGAAATTAAGACAGATCACAACTAGAAAAGGGGTACTCGAAGAAGCTGTTCCCATTCCTCCTAGGGACACTCCAGGGTACTTCATGTATCATAAACATGGCCTAGACGCCATATTATTTCTTGATCTATGGGTAGACTACACCAAGGAATTACCAGAAAGTCAGAGGTGGCCCGCAGCTGGGACCTGGGATGCAGATTGCATTGTGAAAGTAGAAGAAGAATTATGGAAAAGGAAAGCTAGACAGTCACAGAAGGATGCCATTGAATTATGGCGTAAAGAATCGTATAGACGTACAGAAAAAGCACGTAGACAGGAAGAGAAGAGTAAGGAGAATTCAAATAAAGTTCGAGAAAGTGTATTAATTGAAGAAGGTACTCGAGTAAAGTCAGAACAAACAGACAGACAAAGAAATGCCCTCGTGAATGGTATGTATCCTCTTCTGGCCGAAGGACTACCTAAGGCTACTCCGGAAATACCAAAAGACTTGCCACCCCCATTGTTTCCGATAAAAGTACATCCCAAAGGGCATCCCAGATCCGCAGAAGATGTTTTTCTTTCCTCTTATTTAGACGACGCAGCTCCCTAGTATGCTAATGCTGCGCCACATAGACCGTCTGCCGAGGGGGTTCAACGCCAAGACCCTCCTTCGTCTGTACCTCTGCAACAGCAAACTCCGACACAAGTTCCGGCAAGCACATCTGTTTCTACATCTGCATCCACACCTATGGTTGCTATATCACGTTCAACGAATCCTTTCACATCCAGCACCCCAGGTGGTGCTACCGGAGGTACATCAAGCATTTTTTCTACGCCACCCAGAACAAATAAACTTTCCTTTCAAGAAATAGCCCACCAACGTACGCCCAAACTAGTAACTCCCAGCACGCTCAAGGAACTTCTAATAGACTGTAGATATGACCCTGTGCCCGGAAAAGGGGACGAAATGATGCTGGCATCATTACGTATCCGACGAGCTGCAATATATTTAGGGAAGCTACCAGGAATGACTGCACATTTAGAAAATATATATCATTTTGTTCAATCAGGGCGAGATCCTGAGAGTATTAACAGAGCCATGGAGTACCAAAAGGTGGAAATACAGGGGGAACTGTTACGTTTCCTCATAAACTGTGCGATCAGAAATCAAGATCAACCAGGGGTAAATCCGGAAGAAATGCAGATTCTTACCACATGGGGTAAGAATATATCAGAGGGGAGACATGATAAACGATCATGCATAGTAGCTATGAGCCGAAAGATCCGCAAAGAAATAGAACGAATACACGAGGAAAGATTAGCAGTAGACGAACCAGAACAAACCGAGGACGAGGAAGAATTAGAACTGCCCACAGGACAGTTAGAAACTATGGCCTATGTAGGTAGAGGAAGATCTTGCAATAATACTAGATGCTTTACTGATCCGATATGTCCGATACGTCCAGATAATAACAGAAAATTCCAAACTCCTATAATAAATATAAGGTCCCCCGAACATTCATTCCAAGCCGCTGACAAATTACTCCGAGAACGAAGGGGTTATCATATACTCGATTCTATGGACGAACAAGAATTAGCCAGGTCAGCCGTTCACTGGGTTGATAGTCCTGGAAAATATGGTGATGATACACTAGCACATACGTTTTTGAACCTCGCCCCAGATGAACAGCGTTTAGCTGGTATCTACATGATTCAACAACTCCTTATATTATATAAAAGCCAACACTCCGATCCTGGCCCCTTACCTGATATATTGACTGAATTACTCACGAATAAATGGAGAGGGTCCGGTACTAAGTTAATTAGAGAAATACTAGAATCTAGAAGGCAGTACATTCTTTTTGTATGTCCTGAACATGTCTCACTGCCCATCAAGGAAAGAACGACGTATTACATGGATAGACAGAATCCCTTACGTGAAGTGCACCCGATAAAGGGTGATGACAATGAGTTTAAACGTGTGTTTGTATACACACCCATATCTAAAATAGAACTATTAGAAATGAAGAAAGTGGTACCCAGTCATGATAAAGACCCAGCGGGTTTCCATCGTGAAATTAAAGATATGTTACTCATGGGAGAATATACCTACCCCGACATTATGACAATATTGAAGGTATTAAAGCCTGCGGGCATTTACGAAAAACTCAAGGAAAAGGATTGGGAGGTGGGAGACCAGAAGATAGATTGGACAGCATTAGAAAACGAAGAAAAAGCTCGAGGTCCAGGTTCAGGGCTTGGGGAAAAGACCAAAACACTACCAGGTTTACTAGTACAGGTACTGCCACGTTTATTAACTACGAAAAAGGAAGACTGGGGTGCAATCTCAGCCTGTAAACAAAAGCAAGATGAAGACACTAGTGATTTCTATTCCCGATTTGAGAAATGTTTTGGTATAAATAGTGGAATAAAAGCAAGTAGCGAGTCGTATCCACATCTGTTTGTGACAAAGTTAGTTGAAAATGCCTTGCCCCAAGTTAAGAATAGAGTATTGAAGTTCGAGAGTACCTGGCAAGGTAACACTCCGTCACAAATGTTACAAATGCTACAGTACCATCACAATAGAATTAGAGAAGAACAAGAACATGAACATAGACGCATGAAAGACACGAAAATGAAAATGCTAGTTTCCCAGACAGTGCCAGCTGACGGTCATAAGAAGGGTATAACACAGTCCAGTGTTTCAATAGGTCCTGTTAAAGGGACGTGCAACTATTGTAAACAGCCAGGTCATTATGTACACGATTGTCCAGTTTTAAAACATAATATTGCCATAGGTAACGCAAAAGAAAGACCACGACCAATTAGACAGGATCAGAACCAACAAGGAGCTCCGCAGCATGCACAGTCCATGCCAGCTCCGCAACAGTCTATGCCAGCTCCGCCACCGCAGCCTATTGCTGCTACACAAACAACGACCCGACAGATGTATCAGACCGCACAGTATGACTATCCTGATTATCAACGATACTCATGAAACAGCCTAGAGAGGGAAGTTGGCTTACCCCTTATTGAGGTCCCTGTGGATCAAGAAGGACCTTATGTACACAGTGAACTGTTAGGTCAAGATAGAAAATTCTTACTTGATACAGGGGCAAGTCGAACAACAATAAAACGTAGTGAAGTTCCAGGGGCACCCCTCTCAGGCACACAGAATATTTCCCTTGGTTTTTCAGGAAAACCTATCATTAACGAAGTAACACAGCCTCTTCCACTTACGATCGGTCCCTTGACACGAACTACAGATTTATTACTTACTAAATCATGTCCAGAAAACTTGTTAGGCATAAAAACTTTGAAAGCTCTAGGAGCTATTATATGTTGTTCTCCGGAAGGAGTAAGATTATTTTTACGTGATTTCAAAGGGCACTACGTGTCCCGAGACATGGATCACCGACTACAGACTTTACCGACACATTTATGGGCACAAGGCCCTACAGATGTTGGTTGCATGAACATTACACCATATCGAGTCACACTAAAGGCAGGAGTGGTACTTCCACGAATGCGACAATACAAGTTACCGCCAGATGCTGTAGTGGCTTTACTACAAATCATTGACGAGCTTATTACCCAAGGAGTGGTTGTGGAAACTGACTCCAATGTATGTAATTCACCGATAATTCCGATTCTTAAACGAACCGATCCAACAGCCCCGCCAGTATATCGATTGGTTATTGATCTGCGCGAATTAAATAAATGCATAGTACCACAATACCCCGTAGTCCCAGACATTTCTTCATTACTGACAGCCATTGATTCCGAAGCAACATTCTTTACTGTAATTGATCTAAAAAATGCCTTTTTCAGCGTCCCAATAGATCCGGAAAGCCAACACTTGTTCGGATTTAGTTTAAATGGACGAAGCTTTAAATTCACACGCGCACCTCAAGGATTTACAGAAAGCCCCAGCATTTATAGCCAAGCACTGAAACGAGAACTCGACAGTATCCACATGCCAGTCAACACTGCCCTGCTTCAATATGTCGATGATCTGCTGATCACCGCTAGAAGCGAACCTGAATGTGAGAAAGCCTCACTGACGGTATTACAATTTTTGGCCGAAAAGGGGCACAAGGTGTCCCCTTCTAAGCTGCAATTCTGTGTCCAGCGAGTTGTTTACCTTGGTCACTCGCTGTCCAAGGAGGGAAGGCAGCTTACATCAGATCGCATCCAGCTAATTGCTAATATGCCAATACCCAAGACACAAAAGGAGGTGCGGGCTTTCATAGGCCTCACTTCATATTGTAGGCAGTGGATCCCTCAGTATGCATTTCTAGCAAAACCACTCATTCAATTGACAACACAGGAGGCAGCCACATCGACTGTTCTCCCTTGGACTCAGGAACATACACATGCCTTTGAAAGCTTAAAGAAAGCTTTATGCCAAGCACCTGTTTTAGCAACACCATGTTACAATAAACAGTTTACACTCTTCGTTACAGAACGCGAAGGTACTGCCTTGTCAGTACTCACACAGGAACAAGCAGGATCACACAAACCATGTGCTTATTTTTCTAGTACATTAGATCCCGTAGCTCAGGCTTTGCCTGCGTGCCTAAAATCAGTGGCAGCAACAGCTTTAGCAATCAGACAAAGCGATGCCATAGTATTAGGACATCCATTAACAGTACAAGTACCACATGCAGTAGAGGTTCTCTTGAACCGCACACAAACACAACACTTGACTATAGCACGACTTACTGGTTACGAATTAACATTGTTTCAGCCACATATAGAAATCAGACGTTGTAGTACATTGAATCCTGCCACACTGTTACCTGTAAATGGAACAGACCCACTAGCACATGATTGTATTGAAGTTATCACTATCACGACGAAACCCAGACAAGATTTGACAGACGTCCCATTGTCAGACCCAGACCTGACGTTGTATGTAGATGGTTCATGTATGAGAATAGGTACAGGAGAGCTAGTGGCCGCTTACGCAGTCACAACAGACACTGAAATCATTGAAACAAATTGCATAAATACCTTGTCCGCTCAAGCAGCAGAGCTCATCGCTCTGACACAAGCCTGTATTCAAGCCACAAATAAAAAAGTCAACATATACACTGATTCACGTTATGCATTCGGAGTTGTACATGACTTCGGCGTGCTGTGGCGAGAGAGAGGTTATTTAACTTCTCACGGTGCCCACATTCAGCACGGACCCCTTATTCATGCCTTATTAGATGCAATACATTTACCCACTGCAATATCAATTATGAAATGTAAAGCTCATACGAACGTTACTGATATCATTTCTCAAGGCAATGATCTAGCTGACAGAACAGCTAAACAGACTGCTCAAACTCAAACATCCGACATGACAAAGACAATAGTCCCGACATCAACACATTGCATGATGGTTAAGGATCCCGCTCTTGACGTAATCGACATACAGACACATGCTACACCAGACGAAATAAAGAAATGGACTGAATTAGGAGGGATCCAAACGGATCAAGGATGGATGACGAAGGAAAAATCTGTGTGGTTCCTTCCTGATTCAATGGTCCAAGTCGTTATTAACACTGTACATAGTCCAGCACATCTAGGAGAAAAAGCTATGCTAGACAGCATCCAACACATTTGGTTCAACAAACATTTACGAGCAGCAGCTAAACAAAAAGTCCGTACCTGTATGATCTGTTGTCAGTTTAACCCAGGTAAAAGCATTCCCGTAGAACAGGGTGGATTTCAGCCTCCTGATCACCCTTTTGAAGTCCTCCAGATGGATTATATCCAGATGGAACGATGTCGGGGATTCAAATATGTTCTCGTAGTTGTCTGTGCTCTTTCCCGTTGGACAGAGGCATACCCGGTTTCAGATTACACTGCCCCGACTACTGCCAAACAGTTAGTTCGAGAATTCTTCCCACGGTACGGTTTACCACTTGTTGTCTACTCAGATAACGGCCAGCCGTTCTCATCCGAATTAATGAAACACGTTTCACTTTTGTTAGGCTATCAGTGGAAGTTTCACTGTGTCCGACACCCCGAGGCAGCAGGTCTCGTGGAACGACATAACCAGACCCTGAAAATTAGATTGTCCAAAATTTGTAGAGAGAAAGGTGTCGACTGGGTAGTAGCCTTACCCGTTGCACTCTTTTACATGAGAATGGTAGCACACTCTCGAACAGGGCTATCCCCTTATGAGGTGATCTTCGGTAGACCACCAAATATGTGGGGGACGCCTATCCCACGCAAAATAACTGATATTGACTGTAATATGCTGACAGATTACTTGGCTTCCTTGATGTCTGCACTACAATCTTGTCGTTCACAGGTAGCTGCAGCCTTT
Source organism: Triturus cristatus (assembly GCF_964204655.1). Lineage (NCBI taxonomy): Eukaryota > Metazoa > Chordata > Amphibia > Caudata > Salamandridae > Triturus > Triturus cristatus. The sequence continues at coordinate 383,672,413 of NC_140591.1, read as the reverse complement.
CCCGACAACACGGAGGTGAAACCCCATGACGTAATTCCAGGGGATTTGGTTTTAGTGAGGAACTTTGATCGGAAGTCTCAACTGGATCCTAGGTGGAAGTCGCCTCAGCTCGTACTGCTAACGACGAGGACAGCCGTAAAGATCGAAGGACGAAAAGGCTGGATACATTCAAGTCATATCAAGAAATTTCATGGACTACCGTCAGACGTAAACGACACACCTTGCGTGTCTTCCCCGATTGACTCAAAACTTCCTTTGGTTGAACTGAATAGCCATGAACTATATAAACTAAAACTCAGGTCTAACCAGTCAGGCAATTTGATTGTTTAAGTCCTCTCCAAGGTGAAGCGGTCGAATTTGTCTCTGACATGTATCCCTTAGACCTGTATAGAGAAAGAAACAGAAGGATAAAATTGAAACGACATGCGTACTGTAAATCACTGCGTAGTCATTGACGTTATTAATTCTGTTTTTCTTAAGTCTTTTAGTAATTACTGCAAGTATATTGTTGCACATATATTATCCTATTTCTAGACATGTTTATAATGTTACTGCTGAACATTCTTTTAGTGAATTACCTCCGCATGAGTTGTCTTATAGATTTGCGCTGCGCAATAACACTTTTATTAGTATGTTACATCATTCCCATCAGGTTAGCAATGCTACAAATTGTTGGATATGTGGCCGACTCCCTCCCTATCAGAACTATAAAGGAATTCTACCTCTCTTTCCATACCCGTTCACACACAACGGCTCCTGTGGAGCATGGTTTAGTTTAATTAATTACCTAGATTCGAATTCTGCAGTTTACCAGAAAAACTGGGTATGGGGAAATCTGAACTTAGTTTTACTCAAAGTCTGCCACCCCAACAAGGAGGGACTTCCCAAAAGAACAGGAACTGATCTAGAAAATGAAGTGTATGGATTAGGTAATTTTACGCTTAATCTCATGATCCTGAATGTCGAATCCGAAGCTACTCCAATTTTGCCCGCCATGACAGTATTTCCAGTAAAAGGTAAATTATGTGTAAGAAAGAATGGGTCCATACATATGGGCCATAGTAGATGCACCACTGTAATAGAATTTAGTGATCAAGGCAAGTCTACATTTAGAGCTTCCCGCCATTCCTACTTCATATGTGGACAGACAGCATACATACGTTTGCCACTAGATTGGGATGGTACCTGCTACATCGGATTCCTTTTGCCACCTGTTTTCCTAGCTCCTCCTGATTATCACAGAAATACTCATTTAGTACATAATAGAGAAAGGAGAGATCTCCCAATAGTCGATTACACTGAGACAGCATGGGAAAAATACACAGATTTCAATAAAGGTCTCTTTCCCTATATAGGTACAGTTACCAATAGTAAGCTGATACGTAGATTAACTAGAACCCTTGAAGCAGTAGTGAACGAAACTATTTCCGCCTTAGGCAATTTAACAGAAGAGCAGTCTGCTATGCGGATTGTTGTGCTTCAAAATCGTCTTGTCCTTGACGTCATCCTGGCCGATAGGGGCGGAGCTTGTAGGGTCATCGGATCAAGTTGTTGCATTTTCATACCAGAAAATTCGCCATCTGTATATAAAGCCATAACTCGCCTTCATAAGATTGTAAGCCAGATACACCAGAACCCAGGCACCTGGACTTGGTCCGGTTGGTTTTGGAGTGTATTATCTACCTTTGGATGGAAGGTCCTATCCTTCCTAGATATTGGCTTCCTCATATTATTCAGTTGCTGTCTATGTCTACAATGTGGACCAGCGATCTGTGGTCTGTGTGCCACATCGTGTATTCCACCACCAAGATTTCATTCATCACGGAAGAAGAAAGAAGAACAAATGATGCTATATGAACAGATCGATGGATTAATGAAGATTGATATCTCTTGACGGGCAAGTAGGGGACAAGGAGGGAATGTGGAAATATGGATTTTTCTGGTCAGTTATGTCCCCTATCTTGGACCCCAACGGTTTCATGTATAAATCACAAGTACATGTATGTTCCCTCCAGTTCCAGTTATGAAGACGCAAACACATGTGCGTCCACCGCCAACATGTCCTCTTTCAGATCCGCCATAAATGGGCCGGATATTCCATTCCTAAGTATGAAAGGCCACCGGCTTTATATGGTTCACTTATGCCATTTTACAGTCCAGGCAAGTAGGCCCTGATTCTGCCATCAAGCTTTTCCTGCCTTCTGCCTCTGAAAGCTCCAGTCTGAGCTCGCATCTGTATCCATGAACTTTGTCCTCATTCTCTGCGCAGCTAACGGTGCCTGACATCAGCCTGTTGCCTGCCAAAAACTGTATTTCACCTTCGAAATTATCTGCTCCGCTCCCTACCCAATGCATTCCTGTCTAGTAGTTTAAGTAAACATTCTTCCAGCTACCGAGCAAAGGGCCCGGCTTCTCTGTCTTTATGCAAGTAATTCATAGCCCTGTCACTATGGAAGATTCCTGCCCTCGCATCTAGTGTAGACACTTAGACGCTTGTACACGCACTAACAGTCAGTATAGTCAGTATAGAATAAGATTCTACTCCAAGAAGGCCTCTCTTTTGGATAACACAGTTCTTTAAACATAGGATGTTAGATATGATTTGGGATTAGGTTGACTTGACTCTCCAGACTTCTGTCGCCACATGTAGAGCTAAATGTCAAGTCCCCTTCACCCCCTAGTTGCACGTCAATCACACGTCATGCTGCTGCGCGCGCATTTCTGCCAAGTATTTCTGCTGACATTGCGAAATTCTTTCATGGAACCACCCTATTATGACATCATACCTGATGACGTTCTTTAGTTACGCCCAGTTACACCCACTTTTGCTACGCATGTATGTTTTATCTTTACTATCAATTGTTACGCCTCCTCCATTTGTTTCACTGTAATGCCTATTGTATAAAAATGATTACCTATCAATAAAGTACGGTCTTCACTTCCTGAACCTTCGTGGTGATGGAATCTGGAGCTCATCGATTTAAATTGATTATGGAATAAAGCCCGTTCCGAACCTCTAATACCACGGATTCTGCCTCTTATTTTACTGAGCTATTGTTATAGATTTTCCGTATTAAATTAAGTCCCGGTAATTAAATTATTTACCACACAGTGGCAAAGTGAGCAAGGGACTCACGTCTGAGCATACCCTGCTAACTTATGGCGAACAAAGCGGTACAAAAGGGGGTGGTGATGGACGGAGCATCAGAACCAATCAAACACTCACACCCAGTCAACAGATCTGGGTTTGATCCATCACCGTTCTTTAGCACACTCTGCCACCCCAGTTCAGACATGGCCATATGCAAATCAGTCTGACCCTGTGCCTCATGGGAACAGTCCAGCCCGAACTGCCAAGCCATGCCTTCCCTGGACCGGAAACAAGCTTCCTAGGACCGGTTTCTGGCATTTCAGCCGTCTTCTGCCAGGCTTGCTTGAATCCAGTGGCAAAATGAGCAGATCGTAAGCCGCACGGGCATGTAAGACAGTATACTGTATAAGGCGTGGTGCACGTCAAAAACTTTCTGATATTCCTTCTAGTCCTTATGCTTGGGATATCATAACAAAGCACCCTTTTACTACCTCTATATGCTTTGCACTTGCCGCACGGGAAGAAACCTTGCAATGTACCAAATACTGATCTTGGGGTGTCACTTAAATAACTACACACTAGATCGTTCTTAAGTGATCTAGCTTTCCTGAATGTAATTAGGGGTTTAGATGGAAGATCTCCCCCTATTATACTATCAGTCTGAAGAATATGCCATTTTTTTCTCATGATTCTTTTTATATCACTAGCATTCCTTGAGAAGGTGGTAATAAGCCTGAATTTACCTTCACTAATTTCGTTATCAATGCCCTGTGTATCTTTGTTCTTCAATAAATCTGACCTTTTGGTGGCATTAACTCTCCCAAAAGCTTCATCCAGGACTCCCTTCCTGTAACCTCGTGCTTCAAAACGTTTGATGCTGTTACTCGCTGCCTGCTGAAACTCTCTGTCATCCGAACTGTTCCTCTTAATCCGGAGCAATTCCCCATAGGGGATGCTCCTGACCAAATTAGTGGGGTGACTGCTCGAGGCATGCAGGACAGAATTCCCTGCAGTCTCCTTCCGATAAAGTTTCATTTTGAGTTGTCCTCCCTCCACATAGATGCTCAAATCAAGATAGTTAACTGACACTGCATCTACCTTGCCAGTAAATTCGAGGTTTACCTCGTTAGTATTCAGGACCCTGATGTAATCTCTAGCCGTGTCAAGTGAACCGTTCCACACGATGAACAAGTTATCAATGAAACGGTACCACCTTACCACCTGATTCGTCCAATCGATATTGGATACATCCCAGGCTACCTGCTCCTCCCACCAGCCTACGAACAAGTTCGCATAGCTGGGGGCAAAGCAGGTACCCATGGCCGTTACTGAGATCTGTCTATACATCTGTGTCTGAAACAGAAAAATATTATTTGTAAGACAGAATCTAGCAAAGTCCAGTATCAATTCGCTATGTTCCAAGTACTTTAGAGGGCGTTTCTTGAGGAAATACTCCATTGCCACTAGTCCATCATGATGTGCTATAGAGGTGTACAAACTCGTGATGTCCAATACCATCAATTTATACTCCTCCTTCCATTGTAGTGAAGCAATGTGACCCAAAAAATCTTTTGTGTCTCTAATATATGATTTTAAGGTCTTTACATGGGGTAGGAGGAAAAAGTCAACATAAATGGACAAATTCTCCGTGAGACTGCCCTGGGAAGCCACAATCGGTCTCCCCGGCGGTGCCTCCTTATTTTTGTGCACCTTAGGTAGATGGTAGAAGGTCGGGATGGTAGGGTTCAGTCTTCTCAAAAATAGAAATTCATCCATGATCAATATTCCCTTGCTGTGCCATTTAGTAATGAGAGAGTGATAATCATCCATACTTTTATGATATTCATTGACAGAGATCGCAGTATATATCTGCTCATTGGAGAGCTGGCGCAATGCTTCCCTATCATAGTTCTCTTTAGTTTGGAGGACAATGTTGCCCCCCTTGTCCGACGGTTTACACACTATTCCTTTGTCCTTGCTCAAATCTTCTAGGGCCTTCTGTTGTTTAAAGGTAAAGTTACTGTTCTCCACATTGTCCTTTTTGAATTTCTGTTTGCGTCGAAGCTGTGTCAGATCCTTAGTGACAGCTTCCGCAAACACTTCAATGGCGTCCGGTGCCGTTTGGGGTAGGAATTGAGAAACTGGTTTGTATGTAGTTAATCCACCCTGTTATTTTATACCTGTGACTGCCAATTGTTGAGATTGCCTCAAAGACGTTAAAGCCCCATCTTCAACTTCGGTTCTCAATTCTTCCAGAACCATAATAGCATTCAGATCCCCACCTGCAAGATCATCCGTTACAGGTATGTTGCTGACTTGAAGTTTAGATTTCATCACTTGTGGTTTAACTTTAAAATATTTGTGCAATTTTAATTTACGCGTAAATTTAAAAAGATCTACACGTGTCTGCGTAAATTCCATGTTCTTTTGGGGACAAAACGTGAGACCCAGTTCAAGGACTGACTCCTCAGTCTTAGTCAATTCTTTGTTTGTTAAATTGATAATAGTGAGATTCGCTTCCGTCTTCACCGTCTCCTGTTGGACGCTCTTCTGTTGTAAGCCGTCCTGCTCCGTGTGGCTGGCGGGGATGGATTGCCTCTTCCTACCCCCTTGTCCTCTCCTGGTCTTCCTCTTCCTATTTGATCCGGGGGCTTGCCTCTGCCCCCCCCTGCCATGATTGACGGACTAGTTTGAATTCCTCCCGAAAAGGAGTGCGCACAGATTCGGATCTTAAAACTAATCTGCTTTCATCCTCAGATGATTCGTTTTCTGTTACCTCTGATTCTGAGGTCAACGGTACTTCCACCACCGCCTGTGTTGACCTCTTAGCGTCGCTTAGAAGTTCCTTCCTTGGATTATCGAACTTTTTGGCAAAAGTTAAAATCCGTCCTTGCGCGTAGTCATCCTCATTGTGGTCGAATTTGCTTTGTTTCCACGATTTGATTTTCTCCTCATAACTTTTCAGGCGTTTCTTCATTTGTTCCTTGTATTCAGTGATCTTTGCTTGGTCCTCCTCCTTCTTTAGTGTCTCCTCCATCTCTTCAATATCTCGTAGTGCCTTATTGCGGTCACTCCAAGAAAATTTAACCAGAATCCGCAGCATACCTCTGCACGATTCCGCGGTATGCTCCGCCCACTCGACCAGTAGTAGGGGATCCGGGGATTCATAGGCCGGTACGGTATATATCCTCAGGCCCCTGGGGACTCTGTTGACTTCAATGTAGTTCTGTAGTGAGGTCCCTTCCCACCACTTTCTGATCTCTCGCTCGTACAGCCGTTTGAGCGCGATGCATTGAGTCACGATGTTGGATTTGCCTGCGTCCCTTTCTTCTCGTCTCATATCCCCTCTCTCCTCCTTTTTCTTGAACATTACCGAGGCCGCCTCCCGGCGCTCCGACTCACAGAACATCTTTCAATCCGATATCCGTATCAATACGAAACTTATCTCGTGTTCAGCTCCCCCTAGCCTTGCACAAGTTGGAAAATAAGTAAGAAACGCCAGCCGGCGTCTTACCCGGACTTCACCCGCTGTTCTCTATCGCGGGTGTGTGCCACTCCGGCGCCGTTGTCCGTCAGTGTTTCAATCAACCAACTCGTCCGGTGCTCCTTATTTCTAAATTACTGCTCCAAAACAGGTGCACTCTCAGGCGGGTGCTTCTGAGTGTGGGGGTGTACCCGCATATCTATTACCGCTGCAACTCCCCTCCTCTCATTAGATTTCTCTGGAGAAAGACAGCACTCGCGGGGGGGCGTTTCCGTAATGCTATTAACAGGAAACTTCACACGCTCACAAAACAAGACAGACGCGTTTCGGTAACAACCTTTTTCTATGTTTACCGAAGCGCCATTTCGCCATGATTTTAAACATTCAGCAGTTTCATGGATATCAACAAGGGACAACCCTGAATCGCGTTGTCCCAAACATTTCATTCCATATCATTTCCTCCTCAACATCAGCGCCATCTTAAGATGTCCCGGCCAAATCCCGACATCACAAGAGGCTCGGATGCTCTAACATAAGAGTGCCACCCAGTTGATAGTATTTGCGATACAATCCACCGATGGGTAAACCTTGTTTCCAAACTCATATATATAATGTATAAGAAACATTCACATCATAGAGCCCTGTGTATATGTGCATACATATGTGTATATATATATATACATATATACATACATATATATATATTCACTGAAAAAACCATAGGTTTCACATATGTTATAGTTAGCTGTACATTTTACTGATAAAAAAAACAATGAAATTCCCCCGTTATAGTTACTGTAGGCAACTCACGCGACCGTAATCCTCTGCTGATGCTAATACTGTATTTAGACACTTATTTGCCCATGTCTTCTTCCATTAAATTTTAGCTATACATATATTACAAATATTTTTTTTTCATAAAGACACATATGTCATCAGCAGAGGATTACGGTCGCGTGAGTTATAGTTGCCTACAGTAACTATAACGGGGGAATTTCATTGGTTTTTTATCAGTAAAATGTACAGCTAACTATAACATGTGTGAAACCTATGGTTTTTTCAGTGAATTTGCAAGGTTTTTTAAATGCTAATTCCTAACTATAACGTGTGTGAAACCTATGGTTTTTTCAGTGAATTTGTACGGTTTTTTAAATGCTAACTTACTTTACGCCATTCGTGGCGTGCGCACCCAGTTAACGCAGTTCGTTCCGTGCGCGCACCGACGAATCCCCCCGAGACTTTCAGGGTAGGAGCGGAGCGTAGCGCCCCACCTATTTTGAAAAATTCACGAGGATTCGTCAACCGGCGCAAAAGTTATTCAAAATAGAATGTTGCGGATTTCCTATGGAAACGTGGTCCTAACTATAACTACCTACTGGCGACCGCCAGTAGGTAAGATATATATATATATATATATTCACTTAAAAAACCATAGGTTTCACACACGTTATAGTTAGGAATTAGCATTTAAAAAACCTTGAAAATTCACTGAAAAAACCATAGGTTTCACACATTTTATAGTTAGCTGGACATTTCACTCATAAAAAACCATTGAAATTCCCCCGTTATAGTTAGTTCAGCTAACTATAACTCGCGCGTCCGCAATCCACTGCTGATGACGTCACATATTACATCACTCATGACATGGTCAGTGACATCACTCATGACATCACTGATGACATCTCAAATGACATCACTGATGACATCATCCAGTGAATATGTGTCTTTCTGAAAAATAAATATTTTTTATATATGTATATCTAAAGGTTAATGGAAGAATAAATGGGTAAATAAGTGTCTAAATGGATTTTTTTTTGTAAAATTAATTGTATAACTGACTTATTAACAGTATCTTAGTGAATACAGTGATGTAATATGTGACGTCATCAGCAGTGGATTGCGGTTGCGCGAGTTATAGTTAGCTGAACTAACTATAACGGGGGAATTTCAATGGTTTTTTACGAGTGAATTGTCCAGCTAACTATAACATGTGTGAAACCTATGGTTTTTTCAGTGAATATATATATATTTATATCTATCTATCTCTATCTCTCTCTCTCTCTCTCTCTCTCTCTCTCTCTCTCTCTCTCTATATATATATATATATATATATATATATATATATATATATTCACTGAAAAAACCATAGGTTTCACACATGTTATAGTTAGCTGGAGATTTTACTCATAAAAAACCAATGAAATTCCCCCGTTATAGTTAGTGCAGGCAACTATAACTCACGCGACCGCAATCCTCTGCTGATGCTAATACTGTATTTAGACACTTATTTGCCCATGTCTTCTTCCATTAAATTTTAGCTATACATATATTACAAATATTTTTTTTCATAAAGACACATATGTCATCAGCAGAGGATTGCGGTCGCGTGAGTTATAGTTGCCTGCACCAACTATAACGGGGGAATTTCATTGGTTTTTTATGAGTAAAATCTCCAGCTAACTATAACATGTGTGAAACCTATGGTTTTTTCAGTGAATTTGCAAGGTTTTTTAAATGCTAATTCCTAACTATAACGTGTGTGAAACCTATGGTTTTTTCAGTGAATTTGTACGGTTTTTTAAATGCTAAGTTACTTTACGCCGTTCGTGGCGCGCGCGCCCACTTAACGCAGTTCGTTCCGTGCGCGCATGGTGCGCTTCGCGCACCATGCGCGCACAGTGAGCACGCGGTGCGCTTCGCGCACCGCGCGACCACTTTACGCAGTTAGTGCCGTGCACGCACGGTGGCCACGCGGTGCGCTATGCGCACCGCGTGCCCACGTTACGCTGGATGGGCCATGTACGCACGATGCGCTTCGCGCACCGTCCGCACACGGAGGACATAATATGCGCTTCGTTGAGAAAGGTAATCTATTAAATGTTCAATTTTGTGATATGCCATGCACAAAAGGTGCATGGCACACTAGGACCTAGTTCCCATAGGAAATCTGAAAATTCTATTTTGAATAACTTTGGCGCCGGTTGACTTATCTTCGTGAAATTTTCAAAACTACTGGGGGGCTCCGCTCAGCTCCTACCCTGAAAGTCTCGGGGTGATTCGTCAAGCGGGGGCTGAGAAAAAAGGGGGGTCCCAAAACGCGTTTTCCCCATGCATTGTCCCATAGGACCTTTAGTCGAAGGTACAGCCCGAATGTCTGAACAGAACTACTTGAAATTTGGCAAAGAGGTAGTCCTCAGGTCAGGCATGTGCCTTTTGCATATATGGTGTCAATCTGTTCAGTAGTTCCTGAGAAAATTGCAGTTAAAAGTACATAAATATCTATATGCGTGCACCGTGCGCGCACCGTGCTCGCACGGTGCGTGCACCAAATGTGCGCAAGCGTAATTCTGATTGGTGGTTAGATGTCAGTCAACATTCGAATCGGTCGAAATCAGGAAGTGTTGGACGCAATTTTGTGTGTGGCAGTGAAAAAGAAAGGTGGAGAACGTGAAAAGGGGGCAGGGTAGAGAGTTCCTGACCCCCTAGCCTTTGTCAGGGGGTTCCTGAAGGACCCCGAAGGGTGAAAAAAACATTTTATTTTTTTTCCAAAAATCGCAGGGTGCACGCACGGTGCGCGCACCCCCAAGCCGCCATTTTGAGTTTTAGAGGCAGAAGAGAGCTAAAAACACAAGTGGAGAATGTGAAAAGGGGGCAGGGTAGAGTGTCCCTGACCCCCTAGGCCTTCTCAGGGGGACCATGAAAGACCCCTAAGGTACCCCAAAAAAATATTGCGAGGTGCGCGCACGTTGTGCGCACGGCGGTAAAAAAATCATAAAAAAAATAGATTCAAAAATCAAGTTTAAGTGTTTAGATGTTGGTTGGCTCTAAAAAGAGCCGTTGTGTTCATTGAGTGTTTTTTTGTACCTACAAGTAAGTACCGATGCAGAGTCTAAAGTTCAAGAGGAAGACTGTTCCCTTCATCTGTGAAATGAACACCGTCTCCTCTATTAATGCCTTGCATGTTGTAACGCAAGTTGTTGTGGTATATAGAACCCATACCATAGTCTCTGAGGAAAGCAGAAACAGACTTATTGACGTGCTTTTTTTCTTTTTTCAAACTGCGGACAATATTGGTTGGACCAGTTCCACTTTTGCCTTTGGCATATATTAGAATATACAAAGGTAGTTTGTGGAAAAAGTGACATCAATTGCACAAAGGTGTCCTTAACAAGCATTTCCAGACCTACCCCAGTTAAAGTGCATAGGTCATTTCCACCACAGTGCACAATTATAAGGTCAGGCTGTGGGAGATGTAGAAAGGATTTCACCAAAGGTATTAATTGGTGCCACTTAACCCTCTCTGACCAATCCATTTAATGTCTACATTTGGCAAAGCTTGGTCTTTCACAATACCTCTTTTTTCAGCATACTTTTCACTCCAGTGGACATAGCTATGACCTACAATCCACACTGTGAACATCTTTCAAGGAGATCTGGATGCACTCAGAAGGTGTCTTTCAGTAGAATGGCAATATGAAAAGAAAGATAGTTGTAAAATGGCGGCTTACATACTTTTTTTTTTTAATAAAAAGAACTCATTGGCTGTTTCAGACCATTCAACACTAAAAACTAGGCTGTATGTTTAAATTTTTAAAAGCATGTTTTGTATAGGTTCAGAAAAATGTGTTCCCACAGAAGATTACTTTGGATATGCTGTTAGGTTTGAAAAGTCAAGCACTCTTGCTCTTTGGATTAGAAACATTGTGTGCTGAACTTCTGACCTCTCTGCTCACACCAGTGTTCCATGATCTGTTGCTATGGTAGCAGGCAGAAGTCATGTTGGGGGTAGGAATCATTTGGAAAGGGTTGAAATTTGCAACCAATAGAAATGTGTGTTTCCATTTAAAAAAATGTGGGAAGCAATGTGATTTGAAGTTAACATGTATATGTGTGAAAAAGAGAGGGACATTTTGCCATTTAGTGGTTTTGTTGAGAGGAGTACAACTCAGAGATTCTGGCTCTGATAATCTGCTGTGTGAGTGGCACATTTCTTTCTCAACTAACTACTTTTAAAGGTGAGTTATGAATTTGAGAGGGGATGTATGTGGTGTATTTTGATATAAATAATAGAAATATGTTTCTTCTTTTAAAGTTGTGTTTTACATTTTATGTTTTGGAAGATATTTAACTGCCTTGAACTTGTAAGATATTATGGAGTATGTCTTCACCATAAGTTAAGGTGTACTGGTATCACCCAGGAATACTGTTTTGTGCCTAGAATCACATCATGAGTGTGTGTGCACACAGGAATTGTTGTCAGAGATTTAATTTGTGTTGCTCTTGTTCTGTAAGACTTGCACTCGTAGGAAAGGGGCAGCTTTTTTTCTTGAACTGTGATGGTTAGCATTCAGCACAAATCACTATCTCACAGATGAGAGGCAAATGGTAACACATTTGAAAACAACAGGGTGGATTTCCCTTCCACTCCTGCAATGGGTGAGGTAGTTCCTACATGTTCAAAACTCCAATTGACCCTTACCACAGGTGATCTTACATACATCTCTGCAGTCTTCATGCAGTTGTGCAAGCATCCATGCAGATCTCTCTTGCACCTGACAATGCACAGTCTCCAGAAACACACTCTTAGCACACAGGCAGCTGCTTCTCCTGCACTCCCATGCTTACTATTCAGCACTGTGTGTTATTTCAGATAGCAGTGTGTAACGCTAACACATTCAACATCACCAAGGCTCATTTCCTTTGCTCTAGTCTAATCACTCACCCAGGTTCCACATGCTCATGGACTCAAGTAGCTGTTAGGACATGTGCTCTTTTCTGCCTCTCTAAACTATAAGGAAAATGTGTCAGGCTGTTACAGTAATTATCACTTGCTCTACCACAGTAGTAAATGTGCTTTGAAATTGCCAATCAAATATCGTTTTCTGCCTAGAATCACACCATGAGTCTGTGTGCACACAGGAATTGTTGTCAGAGATTTAATTTGTGTTGCTCTTGTTCTGTAAGACTTCACCAAGGCTCATTTCCTTTGCTCTAGTCTAATCACTCAACCAGGTTCCACATGCTCATGGTCTCAAGTAGCTGTTAGGACATGTGCTCTTTTCTGCCTCTCTAAAGTATAAGGAAAATGTGTCAGGCTGTTACTGTAATTATCACTTGCTCTACCACAGTAGTAAATGTGCTTTGAATCACACCATGAGTCTGTGTGCACACAGGAATCGTTGTCAGAGATTTAATTTGTGTTGCTCTTGTTCTGTAAGACTTGCACTCGTAGGAAAGGGGTAGCTTGTTTTCTTGAACTGTGATGGTTAGCATACAGCACACATCACCCTCTCACAGATGAGAGGCAAATGCTAACACATTTGAACACAACAGGGTAGATTTTCCTTCCACTCCTGCAATGGGTGAGGTAGTTCCTACATGTTCATAAGCCCAATTAAACCTTACCACAGGTGATCTTACATACATCTCTGTAGTCTTCATGCAGTTGTGCAAGCGTCCATGCAGATCTCTCTTGCACCTGACAATACACAGTCTCCAGAAACACACTCTTAGCACACAGCTAGCTGCTTCTCCTGCACTCCCATGCTTACTATTCAGCACTGTGTGGTATTTCAGATAGCAGTGTGTAACGCTAACACATTCAACATCACCAAGACTCATTTCCTTTGCTCTAGTCTAATCACTCACCCAGGTTCCACATGCTCATGGTCTCAAGTAGCTGTTAGGACATGTGCTCTTTTCTGCCTCTCTAAACTATAAGGAAAATGTGTCAGGCTGTTACATTAATTATCACTTGCTCTACCACAGTAGTAAATGTGCTTTGAAATTGCCAATCATATATCGTTTTCTGCCTAGAATCACACCATGAGTCTGTGTGCACACAGGAATTGTTGTCAGAGATTTAATTCGTGTTGCTCTTGTTCTGTAAGACTTGCACTCATAGGAAAGGGGCAGCTTGTTTCCCTGAACTGTGATGGTTAGCATTCAGCACAAATCACTATCTCACAGATGAGAGGCAAATGGTAACACATTTGAAAACAACAGGGTAGATTTTCCTTCCACTCCTGCAATGGGTGAGATAGTTCCTACATGTTCAAAACTCCAATTAACCCTTACCACAGGTGATCTTACATACATCTCTGCAGTCTTCATGCAGTTGTGTAAGCGTCCATGCAGATCTCTCTTGCACCTGACAATACACAGTCTCCAGAAACACACTCTTAGCACACAGGCAGCTGCTTCTCCTGCATTCCCATGCTTACTATTCAGCACTGTGTGGTATTTCAGATAGCAGTGTGTAACGCTAACACACTCAACATCACCAAGGCTCATTTCCTTTGCTCTAGTCTAATCACTCACCCAGGTTCCGCATGCTCATAGTCCCAAGTAGCTGTTAGGACATGTGCTCTTTTCTGCCTCTCTAAACTATAAGGAAAATGTGTCAGGCTGTTACAGTAATTATCACTTGCTCTACCACAGCAGGAATTGTTGTCAGAGATTTAATTTGTGTTGCTCTTGTTCTGTATGACTTGAACTCGTAGGAAAGGGGCAGCTCATATGATAGGATTTGAAAAGCTCAAAAAAAATATAGTAATATATTAAATTACATAAAGGTATTTTTTTTTTAGTTTCCTTTAGGTATTGCTGAACAACACTGAAATAAATTAAACATACCTATAAAATCAAGAAAGAGAAAAAAACAGCAAAAAGATCTATATTTGAAGACAACTGGACAACAGAAATTAGTGGAAGAACCTCATGTTGGAAAAAAGAAAAAGTCTTCTGGTAAGCAGACTAAGGATTTTTTTAAAAATATCCTCAAACATAGAAAAAATGTACAAACTATATCAACTGCAAATAGTGTTTCAAGAAGAAAACAACAAGACAATAGAAAGAAAATACTAAATGCTAATGTACAATCAGAAGCAAGAAAGAATGACTTCAGAGAAGAGTGGTGTTCAGTTTGCTAAAGGATGTGAAAAAATATAGGAAGAAAGCAATATTTTATAAGAAAAAGAAACATATTGAATCAATTGTTGCAAAGGCTTTGGAATTAAAAAGAAAACTATTCATTTTAATTTTGAACAGGATCCGTACATTAGATAAAATAGTCAATGTAATGAAGTCAATAAGCAAAAGGAAAAGAGTAGTGAAAAAAAATAACTTTTGTAATGTGTTCTTAGGAGAATGGAAGCATAGTTCAAGTACTGAACCATTTTTTAATGAAGAGAGTTATCTCCAAAGTAATAGTTTGCTGCATGCAGTTGACACCAGTGGTCAAAGTTATGAAGTTAAAGATGGTTGTGTAATGGAAAAGGAGAAAATAGTTCCAAGATATGAGGAAGAAGTGTTAGCTGATGAGGTTATGGGGAAACGTCCTAAAGCCCCAGTGTACACTTGGAATTGTAGTAGTCTTTGTACTGTACAACAAGAATCTATTGATAAATTACGTGACTTTCTAAGATAATATAGTAAAAAAAGTGTTAAACAGAAGATTAAGGTGCTTCAAAATCTAGATCCATGCAGAGTGAGAAAGAATACTGGTTTGCAAGGACATTCTCTGGCTTGTCTTTCTAGGAAAGTTTGTCAATGTGTTTTTCACCTTTTTAGGATGCTGGCAGTACATCATACTGAAATCAGAAAGTTTGTGAGATTGTATTTTGCTAAAAGTCCAGCACTAAAGTTAAATGAGTTGAATAGTGCTCTGTTGCGTGGATCTGTATCAGATGTAGAGAAGGTTACTGATGATATTCAGTTTTGTTACTTTGGTCCAGAACAAGAAAGTGCAGGAAATGACACAGTTATTGAAGAAAATGTGGAAGAGAATGTAGAACTCACTGTTAGTAAAAATTTTGAAGATCAAATGACAAAATTTACTATCATCTCTAATGAAAGACCAAATATTACTTGTATTTGTTGCCGGAGAAGCCTTTATAAAACTCAAACAAGGAATGTTGATCTCTATAAAAAAAGTGAAAAAGAAAATAATTATGAGTGGAAGGATTTTGCTACATATTTGTTTCTGGAAAATTGTTTTGATTTGGGTGAAGATCAGCATATTTGTAAATACTGTTATAACAAGTTAGCAGAAAATAAAATGCCAGCTAGAGCTGTACATAATAATTTAGAATTGGTTGATATTACTGCAGAACTTAGTGATTTAAATACGTATGAGTCTATACTCATTTAATGTGTCCATCCGTTTCAGACTATAGTTTGTATGGAGCCCAAAACAGGTAAATTACCTCCTTCAGATTTACAAAGAGGTTTGAAAGGAAGAGTTGTCTATTTGCCATTAGATTTGAAAAAAATATTGAAACAATTGATGCAGATAGTTTGGAAACTGAACCATTAGTTATTCTGGTTAATGGTGTACCTACAAAGAATAGGAAAATTTGGCAGGAGCTAGTAGATGTACGAAAAGTACAAAGAGCAAATGTATATTTGAAAAGAAATAATAAGTACTATGAATCAATTTATATGGATGAAGATGAAGAAGTTTTACTAGCAGACACAGGAATACCAACTGGGCAAATTGAAAAAGTGGATAAGTCAAAAGAATAAGAAATTTATGAACATTTCAGCATAGATCCTCTTCATTCTAAAGAAGTTATGGGAAACACTATTGATCTGTTTCAGATGAAAAAAGCAAAAGGAACTCCCGTGAGTGTATGGGAGGAGAGCTTGGAAGCTCGTTGTTTTCCCCAGCTGTTTCCTACAGGAAAAGGTGGACGATATGATGAACGTCCAGTACAGATTCCTGCTTCTGAGTATCGGACTACAAGATTATATGCAGAAGATCCAAGATTTTGTCAATGTATTCCTTATTTGTTCCATCTTATATTTGAAAGTGACTTGTCTGCACTATCTTATGCAGTAAATCACATTTTAAAAACTGGAGTACATCTACATAATGTGTCTGCAAAGGATTTTATGAACAAAGTGCAACAGCGAGATGATCATTTGGAACCTCAATTGATTAATCTGATGGCTTATCAGCGTGGAACTAATGAATATTGGTACCGACGCCATGGAGAATTGAAATGTCTGTTACGAAATTTAGGAACTCCTACATGGTTCCTTACCCTAAGCTGTGCTGAGTACGCTTGGGATGATTTACTGGATTTTCTTCGAGAGGCAAATTCAAATATTGAAAACATCCAATACAAGACAGCAGGAGAATTGTGCTCATTGGATCCGGTTAATGTTTGTAGATATTTCAATCATAGATTTGAGGCTATGATGTCCTTCATCTGCAATAAAAAAAATCCACCTCTTGGAGAAGTTGTGGATTTCTTTTGGAGAAAAGAGTACCAAGCAAGAGGTGCTCCTCATATTCATATGCTGTTGTGGATCAAGGATGCCCCAAAATTTGGAACAGATTCTGATGATGCAGTTTTATATTTCATTGAAGAATATGCAACATGTGCTATACCTAAAAGAACAGAAGAAAAAAACTTAAAAGAGCAAGTTTTACATTTCCAAAGTCATCGGTGTGGAAAATACTGTCGACGAAAGTACAAGAGTAAAGATAAATTCTACACAAAATGTCGATTTGGATTTCCACGACCTGTTTTATGTCAGCTGTGCGACATACCATTACAAGAAAATCTCTGAAAAATACCTACAACCTAAGAAGAAAAGAAGAGTCAAAATATATAAATGACTACAACCCAGTCATTTTATCCATGTGGAATGCTAACATGGATATTCAGTATGTAGCTGATAATTCTATTGCTGTTGCTCGGTATGTCACATCTTACATCACTAAATCGGAGAAAACGGAATTGAAAGAAATGTGGGAAGAGATTTCTCACGAGAAGACTGTCAGTAAAAAGCTGTACAGTTTCATTTTAAAGATGTTATCGCATCGAGAAATTGGGTCATACGAATGCTCAGATAGGTTATCATCTGCAAGTCTGTACTCCAAATCCAGAAGAATAATTTGGGTAAGTTTAGGCCTTGCAGGAATGCGAAATCGGGTACTGAAATCTATTCGAGAAATTGAATATTTAGCAGAGAACAAACCAGAAAGTACAGACATTTTGAAAACAAATATGTTGGACACATATTATCCAAACAGAAGACATCATCTTAAGAACATGTGTCTCTATGAAGTGCTGCAGAACTATATTTTTACACGGAATGCCACAGAAGACATCAACAATAGAAAATATAAAGTCATTGGTGAGGAAGGATGTTTGGTGAAACAAACAAAAGGAAGTTTGATTAATCACAGGAAGCTGAGGTGCGACACTACTGACAAAAAGGAATTTTACTACTTAGCACTTTTACAGCTGTTTAAACCATGGCGTTCAGAGGATGAATTACTTGGAGATTTACAGAGCTATGAAGATTCCTTTAATGCATGTAAAGATAGCATAGAATGCAGTACTTTCGCAAATTATGTACAAATGTTAAATAAAGAAATTGAACAAGAAGCTACAATTGAAGCTGAAGTAGCTAGAGACAGTTCTCAAGACAGTCAAAGTTCTGGTACGCTCAGTCAAGATCCCCTAGGACAACCAATCGTAGAAAATGAAGCTGCAATAGCCATGACTGAAGTGGAAACAGCTATGAATCAAGCTCAGGAAGATTTAATAGACTTACCAAATTTGGAACAACAACTGAATGATGAACAATAACAAATTTATGAAGAAGTCACAAAACAAATTGATCATGGATTACTACATGAAAATAAAGAGTGCTCATGCACATTATTTGAACCAATCAGAATGTATGTGAGTGGACAAGCTGGAACTGGAAAAAGTTTCTTAATTAAAGTAATTAGAAGCTACCTACAGAAATAAACTGATTCAACTTTGTCTTGTGTTGTTATTGCTCCAACTGGGTTAGCAGCATATAACATAAAAGGAATTACCTTACATCATTTACCAGTAGAGCATGAGAACAAAATAGAATACCACAAGCTAACAGGAGAAGCATGTTTTGAAGTTTCAAGAGTGTTGAAGAAAATGAAAGTTCTCATTATTGATGAGGTAAGCATGGTATCAAACTTAATGCTTGCCTTTGTGCATTTAAGAATGCAGCAAATTCTAAAGACAGACTATGACGTGTTATTTGGAGGAAAACATGTTATAGTTTTTGGGGATCTACTGCAGCTCACTCCAGTTAAAGGACAACCAGTATTTAATACTCTTGCACATGAAGACACGAAAAAGTCATTAGGAAGTATAGGTAATGTGAATATTTGGTCATACTTTGAGTACAAAGAACTCATTACCAATATGCGGTAAGCAAATGATGATGATTATGCAAGTATTCTCAAAGATATCAGAATTGGACTACTCACTGAACATGGCAGAAAAGCTTTACAGAACAAATAGTTCCAGAGAAAATATACAAGAAAATTGCAGAAAAAAATACTGTAATCTGCTTAATGCCAACACTACATGAATGCTCTATATTCAATGAAGAACTTTTGAAATTGGAAAATGAAGAGATTATGAAAATGGAAGCCGTGGATAAAATACAGCATGAAGGAATAACTATTATATTGACAGGCAAATTGAAATTTTTTTGCCCGCTGTTAAGTGATGAATACAATTGATATCACTATTTTCAGTGAAATTCAATATGTTCTGAAAACAGCAAAAAAGGGCAAAAACTTACTTTGTTAAATATGAAAATATGTTTACTGTATTCTAAAATGTATTGTTAAATATTACTACTTTTTTTCTTTTTTTTCAGATCTAGAAAGAAAATTTAGGAAATTGAATCCATTTTTCTTGTAATTAAAAAACCCCATTTATTTCTAATTAAGTTATTTTGTTGGTCAGGTAAGTTTAAAAGATCTGTATTTCTCACCCCTTCACTTTCATGCTCCCTTTTCTTCACTTCTCCTCATTCTGCTTTTCTCATTCCCCTTCCCTCTCTCTTCTTCCTTTACTGCTCTTTCGTAACTCCCTCACTCCTTCTCTACTACTCCCCTAGGTTTAATGCCTCCATCACTATTTTTTCAACCATGTTTCTCTCCCTGTCTCCATATGTCTCAGTCATTCTAACTGCCTTACTCCTTCTCAGTTCCTTGCTCTCTGTCTCTGTCTCTCTCCCTTTGTCTGTCTTACCCTTAATTTCCTTAATATCTCTGTTTCTACCACTCCTCCTCTCTCCATCACTCATTTTCCATCTATGTTAATTTTTTAACCTTCTCCATCATTCTCCTTCCCTCACCTTCCCTAACTGTCACTATCCTTTACTCATAGTCACTCCTATTCTCCTACTTCACTTCCTCCTGTCTGTATCTCACACCCCTTCATCTTTCCGCATTCTTTCCTTCACTCTCCCTCACTCTCCTTTGCTCATTGAAATCCTGACTCCCTTTCTCTCAGTCCAGTTTCCTAAATCCCTCCATCCCCTCACTCCCCATCTCTCACTTTCCCTTACCCCCTTTTCTAATCCTCATACCCCTTATCTCACTATCACTCCACTTCTCTTACGTTCAATCCCTTTACCCTGCTGTACTTCATCCGCTTCATCTGTTACTCCCTTTTCCTATCTCTGTCCCTTACTCCCCTTTTATCACTCCCACTCTCCATTACTCACTGCCATTCCCTTACTCATTCACTCTTCTTACCTGTATCCTCTACCCTCAGTCCTTTTGTTGCAGTCAGTCTTTCACTTCCCTTTCATGACTGATCATACTTTCCTTTTCTCACTCATTCTGTCTGTCCTTTCCTCCTCTTCACTCAGTCATTTCAATCATTTCAATCATTCATGTATACACTACACATTCATTCAATAAAATTACAACACAGTATATTAGGAATATAGCTCTTCTTGGAGAAGTGAAGTGAGTTCTGAAAAGAACAGGTTTTTTTGTCTTTTTTGCTTTGTATTTTTTTTTAGTTTTTTAACAATTTAGTATTTATTTTTATTTTTTTAGAGCACCAAAAAAAACTGATAATGAAAAACTTTTCAACAGGAACAAAAACAATAAATGAAAAAAATGATGGGCTGGAGCTTGTGTGCTGCTGTATTCTGTTTTCAATCAAGTTAATACTGCTCTCACCGTAGCAAAGAACAGCATTGCACACATCACAATGTATGTGC
This sequence comes from Triturus cristatus, assembly GCF_964204655.1. Classification (NCBI taxonomy): domain Eukaryota; kingdom Metazoa; phylum Chordata; class Amphibia; order Caudata; family Salamandridae; genus Triturus; species Triturus cristatus. The sequence goes on along the minus strand of NC_140591.1, from coordinate 383,651,804 downwards.
ACCTTCTGGAAAAGTGGGTGGATGTCCAGTGGCCTGGTACACAGTGAATCTGCGGCTGCAGATGATGTGCTCGGCTGAGCAGGTGGAGGGTTGTCCCTTAGGGCTCTAGTTGTCTCTCGAGCATAAGGTACAGGATGCACTGTCTTGAAGTGCCTCAGCATTGAATAAATACTAAATGAGTATTTCTTGCTGGGATCTCCTCTGGATAAGACAGTTCCACAAATAGTGCATGTCACCTTCGGAGCATTCACCTTCTTTTGGCCCTCTGGAAAGGTGAAGAATTTCAATATGAAAGAGTCTTTTTGTTTCGTCTTCCTTGGTGGTACCACAAAGGTCTCCTCCTCACCCCCTGAAGTAGACTGCCATTTTCCAGTAAAATTTTACTAGAGTAGCTGTTCAGCTCCTTGTCCCAGGAAATAAGAAGAAATAGTGAGGGGATGGGTGTGGTGTTTGAAGATTCTGGAACAGAAACTACTATGAACCAATAAAAAGTGTTGTTTCATAATCACATGACTTGCAGTGCGCGCACGGTGCTCGCACGTATGCTCGCACGGTGCTCGCACGCATGCGCGCACGGTGCTCGCACGCATGCGCGCACAGTGCACGCACGCATCAGAAATGAATTACTTTTAACCCGATTTCTAAAACATAAAAAGGAGGCAGGGAAGACACTCCCTGACCCCCTAGACCTTCTCAGGGGGTCCCTAAAGGACCTCGTAAATAAAAAAAAACATTTCCTTTAATAAAAAAAATTGCCTGTGCGCGCACGATGCGTGCACCGTGAAAAACCCTTAAAGAAAAAAATACATTTTAAACTGTTTATAAGTTTATAGAAGATATTAACTATTTATCCAAATAAAAAAAAAAAGAGCTGAGCCATTCCATATTACAGGATACAGTCAATCTATAACTATATACATAGGTAGTTTATTGTAAAATAAATATATAAAAACTATAATAAGACATACACAAATTAGCATTTAAAAAACCTTACAAATTCACTAAAAAAACCATAGGTTTCACACACGTTATAGTTAGAAATTAGCATTTAAAAAACCTTGCAAATTCACTTAAAAAACCATAGGTTTCACACACGTTATAGTTAGGAATTAGCATTTAAAAAACCTTGCAAATTCACTGAAAAACCAAAGGTTTCACACACGTTATAGTTAGCTGGACATTTCACTCGTACAAAACCATTGAAATTCCCCTGTTATAGTTAGTTCAGCTAACTATAACTCGCGCACCCGCAATCCACTGCTGATGACGTCACATATTACATCACTCATGACATGGTCAGTGACATCACTCATGACATCACTGATGACATCTCAAATGACATCACTGATGACATCATCCTTGTGTAAGAGTGGAAGACCTCCTCTTATCCTAATATAAAGAAGAAATAATGCACAAAAAGAAATAAATGAAATGCAGAAAGAAGCAACAGAAGTCCTCAAAGACGAAGAAAAGTGCAGGAAGAAGGATAACGTGCAGAAACAACAAACAGAAGAGCAGAAAGAAGCCTTGTTGCAAAATCATCCTGTACCCTCAACTTTTTCAGATGGATACTGGTGGTAACTGAGTCTGACTAACCAGTCCTAGAGCCAGTGCTATGTTAAAAGACACTCAGAATACAGTGAAAACACCTACATACACTAGGGAACACTATCCGTTGGGGTCCCCCTGTGATTAGCATGACCTCCTCTGTAAGCCCCTAGTATATAATAGGGCAGGGGGATTAAAACTACCTCTTAACCTCTTCAGTGGCCCGCCCTTTCCCCGCCCTGTGCCGGGCGTTGCATTAGCGGGCGGGGTTCATGACGAGATAGTCTCGTCATGGGCACAGCGCAACCGCGCTCCATGACGAGACCATCTCGTCATGGGCACTGAAGGGGTTAAAACGCGCCACAGGGTTTGTTTGCACATGTCACCTCAGGCCCCATCCCCTCCCTTCTCCACTGCGTAAACACGCCCTGTGGCCGTTTAAGTTGGGAGATTAAGTCCCCTTGAATCCGGAGGGTCCTTAGGGTCCAACTAGACCACTAGGTACCTCCAGTAAGCGCCACAGAGCTGCATTGCAGAGAGATGTAAAAAGGGGCACGGCCTAGACCACCTCTCTGCAACGCAGCGCAGTGGCGCTTACTGGAAGCACCTGGTGGGCTAGTTGCCTCAGGATTGAAGGTGAATTATTTCCCCAACATAAAACGCGCCACAGGGCGTGTTTGCACACGTTAACTCAGGCCCCGTTCCCTCCCTTCACCACTGTGTAAACACGACCTGTGGCCGTTTTTAGTTGGGAGATTAAGTTCATTTGAATCCTTAGGGTCCCTAGGGTCCCTAGGGTCCAACTAGCCCACTAGGTACCTCCAGTAAGCGGCACAGAGCTGTGTTGCAGAGAGGTGTAAAAAGGGGAGTGGCCTCAGAACACCAGTCTGCAACGCCGCTCCCTGGCGCATACTGGAGATACCTGTTGAGCTAGTTGGCCTTCAGGGACCCTCAGTATTTAAGGGGAATTAATTCCCCAACTTACAACTGGGCAGGGGGCGCGTTTGCAGAGTGCTGCAAGGAGGGGGCGTGGCCTCCAGCACGATGCCGGTCTTTTATTTATTTCGTTTGTGGCCAGGCAGGCAGGATGGGCACTAGAAACAAGACACACCATGGAGAGCAACAATGAAACTATGGTGGCATACACACAGACCATCGAGGGAAGGTGGGAGGGGGTCAGGCGCAGCTAGCTGACCACACAGGGAAGGTGGGAGGGGCCATGGCAGCACAGAAGACCATGCATGGCAGGCGGGAGGGTTAGTGGCAACAAAATGGCTATGATGGGCCAGAAGGAGGGTGCAGGGGCATGCACAAAGAACCATGGAGGATAGAAGGGAGGGTCAGGACCTGGGCACAGACAAGAGAGTTCAGGGGAGGGGGCCTCACAACAGACCGCGTGGGGCAGGCAGGAGGAGCAGTTGCAGCACAACAGACCAGGGAGGGCAGAAGGGTGTGGCAGTAAAATGGACCATGGAGGACAGGAGGAAGGGGATAGGGGCATGGCATGTGGACAGGCAGGGTGGAGGTGGCAGGGACAGGTTACAGTCATCTGACAATGCTAGGCAGGTGGGAGTGGAGTGGCAGCTCAACAGAACACTCAGAGTAGATAGGAGTGACAGGTCCATGGAACATGGTGGGCAAAAAGGATGGAGCAGGGGCATGCACAAAGACATTGGAGGGCATGGGGAAGGAGAGTAGGGGCAGCAAGCTAAGCACAGAGACTAAGCAGGAGGTCAATGATGGGCCATAGAATTGGGCAATGGAGGGCAGGAGGAGTGGACTGGTACATCATGCTAAATGGAGGGCAGTGGCAGCACATCAGACCATGCATGGCAGGAGGAATGAGGCTAGTCCATGGATTCAGACAACAGAGGATAGGGAGGAGGTGGATGGGGCAGCAAGCTAACTGTTCAGAGAAGGTGGGTATTAGGAACTTTATTGTTTTTAAAATGTGTGCCTGTGCAAACTACTTAAAATATGAACAAGTATGCAGCATAATCTCACTTTTATTCAGGAAGAAGAGAACGTTTGTGACTGTGACTCCGGGCTCACTTGGCAGAAACAACCCCTGGCCCTCCACCCCCCATCGCAAAATGTAATGCCCTTGAAAAGGGTAGGTGGACGCAGTGTTATATAGAACATAGTCCTGAGAGCACGATTGAAAATGAAAACTATATATAGTATATGGTATAAACTATGCACCAAAAAGTGTGATATAAGATGAACAGGAGCGTGAAATACAATATGCAATACATTGTGCGCAATGACAGATTCATTGGAGAGCGCGAGATAGCACAGGCACTAGCGCGTGCTATGCGATATGCGCCTTGGAGTGTAATATGCACTGTAACCTAACTAGTCTCTAAAGTTGTAATATAAAATATGTGCTGGGGTGTGTAACGTTGCATATGCACTGTGACAAAGATATGGATCCCAGATTGTAAAATGTATGGCATAGCGCTGTGCGTTATAACATAGGCATCGAGGAAGGCATGTTAGATGGGGCAATATAACCCGTGCGAAGGCAAGTGTGGCATGACATATTCACGGGGTGGTGTTACAGTGCACATGGGCTAGAGAGTGTCATAGCATACGCACTAGCTGGTGGAATACAACACAGAGGTGTGAGGCACTCGGCGGGCACTGGTGGGTGTAACACAGCATTGGGCTCAGCCAGGAGCACGCTGTGACTCTCAAGTGAGGTTCGTCTCCTTTCCAGAGAGTAAAATAAAAAGTATTAACCATCCGGCGGTGGATGTGTGTTTTATTAACCGTGAGGGGGGTTTCTTGCATAGTTTGGTCGAATCCTCTTTGAATGGCTTGGTGTGCGTATATATTAAATGTGCCCGTCAATATCTACCCATGTTTGTATAAATAAACGACAAGGGTGTCTACTTGGAGAGTACCCACCGTGGGCGGGGGCGCTGGGATTAGGCACGGTAGGGCGTCAGACATGTCAGAGCTTCACTAGCGGTGTAAATACATTCCATGTGGATTCATTCAATGCAGTCGCCTTTTAATGAATATCACGCAAATCATCATGGTGATAGGTACATACGGTTTGTCCAGCATGTCCTAGGTGTTTCTATAAATATATATATTTTTTTAAAATAATAAAAAACAAAGGCCGGCTCCGGGGGATGGGGTCCCTGGGGCCATAAGTGGCCTGAGGAGGGGGGCAATGCAGCCCCCTCCTAAAGAATAATAAAAAAAAGGCCATGACCCGGGGGTTGGGGTCCCCATGTCCGATTAAGGCCTTGGGGGGCCAAATTAATTTTTTTCAACAAAACAAATTAGGGTGCAGGCCCTGGGGGATGGGGTCCCCAGGGCCAGTAAATTAGAAAAAGAAGGAGGGCCACACAGCCCTGCTTCTTAAAAAAATAAAATAAATAAAAGACTGGCATCGCACTGGAGGCCACGCCCCCTCCTTGCAGCACTCTGCAAATGCGCCCCCTGGCCAGTTGTAAGTTGGGGAATTGATTCCCCTTCAATACTGAGGGTCCCTGAGGGTCAACTAGCCCAACAGATATCTCCAGAATGTGCCAGGGAGCTGCGTTGCAGACAGGTGTTCTGAGGCCATGCCCCTTTTTACACCTCTATGCATCGCAGCTCTGTGGCGCTTACTGGAGGTACCTAGTGGGCTAGTTTGACCCTAGGGACCCTTAGGATTCAAGGGGACTTAATCTCTCAACTTAGAACGGCCACAGGGTTTACGTGGTGAAGGGAGGGGATGGGGCCTGAGGTGACGTGTGCAAACACGCCCTGTGGTGTGTTTTAAATTGGGGAAATAATTCCCTTTCAATCCTGAGGGACCCTGGGGGCCAACTAGCCCACCAGGTGCTTCCAGTAAGCGCCACTGCTCTGCGTTGCAGAGAGGTGGTGCAGATCGTGCTCCTTTTTACACCTCTCTGCAATGGCGCTTACTGGGCGTACCTAGTGGGCTATTTTGCCCCTAGGGATCCTCAGGATTCAAGGGGACTTAATCTCCCAACTTAAAAAACGCCCACAGGGCGTGTTTACACAGTGGGGAAGGGAGGGGATGGGGCCTGAGGTGACTTGTGCAAACACGCCCTATGGCGCGTTTTAAATTGGCGAAATAATTCCACTTCAATCCTGAGGGCCCCTGGGGTACTTCCAGTAAGCGCCACTGAGCTGTGTTGCAGAGAGGTGGTCCAGTCCGTGCCACTTTTTACACCTCTCTGCAACGCAGCTCTGTGGCGCTTACTGGAGGTACCTAGTGGGCTAGTTGGACCCTAGGGACCTTCAGGATTCAAATGAACTTAATCTCCCAACTCAAAACGGCCACAGGGCGTGTTTACACAGTGGTGAAGGGAGGGGAAGGGGCCTGAGTTAACGTGTGCAAACAAGCCCTGTGGCACGTTTTAAGTTGGGTAAATAATTCCCTTCAATCCTGAGGGACCCTGGGGGCCAACTAGCCCACCAGGTGCTTCCAGTAAGCGCCACTGCGCTGCGTTGCAGAGAGGTGGTCTAGGCCGTGCCCCTTTTTACATCTCTCTGCAATGCAGCTCTGTGGCGCTTACTGGAGGTACCTAGTGGTCTAGTTGGACCCTAGGGACCCTCAGGATTCATGGGGACTTAATCTCCCATCTTAAAACGGCCACATGGTGTGTTTACACAGTGGGGAAGTGAGGGGACGGGGCCTGAGGTGACGTGTGCAAACACACCCTGTGGCGCGTTTTAAGAGGCAGTTTTAATCCCCTGCCCTATTATATACTAGGGGCTTACAGAGGAGGTCATGCTGATCACAGGGGGACCCCAACGCATAGTCTTCCCTAGTGTATGTAGGTGTTTTCACTGTATTCTGAGTGTCTTTTAACATAGCACTGGCTCTAGGATTGGTTAGTCAGACTCAGTTACCACCAGTATCCGTCTGAAAAAGTTGAGGGTACAGGATGATTTTGCAACAAGGCTTCTGTCTGCTCTTCTGTTTGTTCTTTCTGCACGTTATCCTTCTTCCTGCTGCCTCTGGTCTACACTGCAGTCAGCTCGGCTCACAATTAAAATTGAGTCTTGATTCATTAATTACAAAGTCCAGTAGGCAACTAACTACAACGTCCCTGAAACCTACACAATATCCTTTCAGTATCCTTGCTTCAAGAACTTTTTTGATATCAATTATAGTTTTAGTACAATGACCAAATTCTTCTTGCAAGTCCAAAGGAACACAGAATGGCAGTCTACACTGCGGCCAGCAGAGCTCACAGTTCGAATTTAGTCTTGATTAATTAATTTCAGAGTCCAGTAGGCAACTAACTATAACGTCCCCGAAACCTACACATTTTGACAATGTATTTCATACATATTTCATCTTTTGTTACCTACACTGTGGTCAGCAGAGCTCACAATTTACATTGAGACATGATTTATTAATTGCAGACAGAATTGTACTCTATGTCCTCGAATTTTGTCAAGAGGAAGTGCCAAAAAGCATTCTTTGATGTCTTTGCTGACTACTGCCTTCCATCTACATTGCGGACTGCAGGGCTCACAATTCACATCGAGTCGCAATTGCAGATGATGCAGTCCAGTAGGCAAGAGACATTGCTCCCAATGCGGTCAGCCAGGACCAAGCACCATCGCTGGCTGCACACACGCTGAATGCTTCTAATGCCCCTATCTCAGTGCAGCACAACTCATTGACCCTTTATGATAGAATCTTTTGTGCATTATTTCACATCTGGTGCCCCTACGTTAGTGCAGCACAAATCATTGACCATTTATGATTGAATCTCTTTGTCTGATCCAATGATTACTGTTTTACTTGTTGCCAGCACCAACCATTCCCGGAGGGCTGGCTACACTCACCCCACACGCATCCAGCACAGACGTCACTGTACATGTTACCCTGGTAATAAAAAGGAGTTGAGCGCATGTGCCCGTACCCAGTTCCACTATCTATCTGTGTCCGTGTGTTCATTATGTATGCAACATGCTGTCCCTGGGCCCTACCACATTACATTGTGTTCTGAACAGCATATGCAACCAACTTACCTTTGATAGTGGGAGAAAACTTTGGTGATGTACCTTTGTCTCGGTCATTGTACAAGTACGTATGTAGAGACTGGATGATTAGAGTACTGCAAGGAGAGTGTATAGTGAATTTAAAAGTGCGTGGGGATTGGCGGAGTGATTGTATAAATACATATGATGGCGCAGCCCAACTCCGACAACGAGCTTGTCTCCAATTGGCTGCCCTCCATGTCCCAAAAACTGAAATTTGGACTTTGCATGGCCCTGTATTGCTACAGCTGCAATAGTCCACTGAAGGTGCAATAAACATTCACATCCACACAGATGTGTCATGTCCACCATCTGTCTTGTGTGGAACTATGGATCAATGTAGGGTCAGTGATTCCCCGTACCTTCCATTTTGGCCATGTTGTGGGACTTGGCTCACAGAGTGACACATTGACGCTTGCGACCCGGGTGACGGCAGCACTACAACAAGAACACCCGCATGGCCCAGTGTTGCCAGATTTTTTAAGCATTCTCTAGCCTAAAGCCAACCAAAAAGTAGCCCAAAGTAGCCCACTATTGCTACTTTAAGGAAGGAAGTGCAGGGACATCGTCAAGCAGGTGGTGAATGCATTGGAATTGATGTTGCAGCAGGCGGCCAAGTAAATATTTGTCTAATAAAGCGTTTTAACATACTAGTTTGCTGGAGCGCTTTATATATATTTTTAATCTGGCAACTAGCACAAACCAATATTTTACCGCACAACCGGGAAAAATATAGCACAATTGTGCATGATCTAGCTCAATCTGGCAACAGTTCCGCATCAGTTGATTCCTCATACAGCTCACGATGGAGCCACACTCATAGCTCCAGAGCCATTCTTCACAGCCTCACGCAGGACTGGCATATGCCAGGCCAGCCCACTCTGCTTACGCTTACAGGGAAGGACAACAATGCTACATGCCCCAGATTTTCATTGTAGTGATCTGCTGGTCCCAGGTCTAGTTTTCAGTATGCCACAGCCACTCCCTCACGGCTGGTATACACCCACACCACATCCATCCAGCACAGGCGTCACAGGACACGTGACCCTACCAATAAAAAAGACCGGGCGCACATGCTCTATGTCATTTTAGAGTTGTTCCCACCGCATGCACTGTGATGGGACATCCCTGTGGTCCGGACACCTCATGTAGGCCTGAGCCATCGAACAGAGAGGCCTACCACAATGTGCGTGGCCTCACTGGTCACTGAGTTATGCATGATGTGCAGGGTGCCCTGTCCATGAAAAGGTGAACAGTGAGGCCTGGGTGCGCAGCGGTGGGCAAATATGTCTGGGCGGCAGGAGTGGATGGGGTACAGCACCCTGGGTTCGCAGCGGCGGCACAGTGATGTAGGCGTACGCAGTCGTATATACTCTGCCGTTACTAATTCTGTACTATGTTTCAGATGTGGGAGCTTGGAGGCTCCACTAGGTCCCGGCACGTGGTTGGAGACACAGCGGTGGCGTAAAGGTGAGCTGTGAGGGTTTTGTCCACAGAATGGGCACTCAATTTGCCTCTTCATCTCTTCCTTTCTCTCCTTCACACTCTTTCTCTCTCTCTTCCTCTTACACTGTTTCTCTATTTCTCTCTCTCTTCCTCTTTCTCACACTCTGTCTCTCTCTCCTTTCCTGTCTCTCACTGTTTCTCTCTCTCTTCATCTCTCTCACTCTTTCTCTCTTTCTCTCTGTCTTCCTCTCACTCTTTCTTTCTTTTTCTCTCTCTCTTCCTCTTATTCTCACTGTTTCTCTCTTTCTCTCTGTGTTCCTCTCACTCTTTCTTTCTTTTTCTCTCCGTCTTTCTCTCACTCTTTCTTTCTCTCTCTATCTCTCTTTCTCTCTCCTTTGATGGATGCATGACACACAATCTTATCTTGCTTTTTGTCTAGCAGACCTGCGATGATGCGTGGCCATCCTGCAATCAACACTCAACCTAAATTGTGAGCTCCACTGCACTGCGTGTACACAATGGGTGAGGAGGTTTCTTCAGCACGTGGTGGACCCTCTTCAACACACGCCAGTGGCGGAAGGTAAGCAGAGAGGTTTGTTTGCGCAGCAGTGGGCAGTCACCTCCGGCCAGCGGGAGTGGATGGGGTGCAGCAGCCTGGGTGCGCAGCGGCAGGCAGTCACCTCCGGGCAATGGGAGTGCATGGGGTGCAGCAGCCTGGGTGCGCAGCAGCTCTCATACACCTCTGGACAGTGGGAGTGGATGGGGTGCAGCTGTCTGGGTGCGCAGCGGGTAGACACCTCTGGGCAGTGGAAGTGGATGGGGTACAATAGCCTGGAAACACAAAGGCAGGACAGCGATTTAGGCGAGCGCAGTTGTATGTACTCATCCATTACTGATTCCATACTATGTTTCAGATGACTAAGCTTGAGGGCTGCCCTATATCCCGGCACGTGGTTGGAGACACACCGGTGGCAGAAAGGTGAGCTGTGATGATTTTCTCCACAGTGTTAACACTCACTCTCCCTCTCCATCTCTTCCTTTCTGTCACTCACACTCTTTCTCTCTCACTCTCTATCTCTTCCTTTCTCTCTCTCACATACTTTCTCTCTTTCTCTGTCTCTTCCTCTCTCTCTCTCATTCTTTCATTCTCTCTTCCTCTCTCTCACACTGTTTTTCTCTCTCTTCCTCTATTACACTGTTTCTCTCTTACTCTCATCCTTGTATCTCTCTCTTTCTCTGTCTTCCTCTCTCTCACTTTTTCTCTCTCTCTCTTCCTCACTCTCACTCTTTCTCTCTCTCTGTTCCTTTCTCTCAATCTTTCTCTCTCTCTTCCTCTCTCTCACTCTTTCTCTCTCTCTTCCTCTCTCACTCTTTTTCTCTCTCTTCCTCTCTCACTGTTTCTCTCTCTCTTCGTCTCTCTCACTTTTTCTCTCTGTCTTCCTCACATTCTTTCTTTCTTTTTCTCTCTCTCTCTTTTATTTGTATTTGGTATTTATTAAGCGCATATATCACCCGTAGGTCTCATAGCGCTGAACTCATACTCAGAAAGGAAAGCCAGAGACACGGGTGGATCGAGCTAGAATAGCAAGGTTTTGAGGGATCTACGAAATTTCTTGTGATCGGTATCCAATCGGAGATGTAGAGGTAGTTTGTTCCAAGTTTCAGGCACAATTCTGGAAAGGGCTCTGCCTCCATTTCTGATTGTGCAGACCTTAGGTACCAATAGGAGGTGTTTGCTAGTGAATCGAAAGGTTCTTACAGGTTGGTGTTTGGTTAGTTTTTTGGCTAGGTAATGTGGTCCTTTGTTATTGAGGGTTTTTTGTACCAGACAGCAGAGTTTAAAGTGTATACGCTTTCTGACTGGAAGCCAGTGGAAGGTCTTTAGACTGGGCACCGAGGGTGATCGCGGGGGCAGGTTTAATACCAGTCTGGCCGCAGTATTCTGTAGGACCTGGAGTTTAGCAAGATGCTCTTCATTTATGGAAGCAAGCAGTGAGTTTCCATAGTCCAAGCGACAAATGATTAGACCATGTACTAGGGGCATACGGGAGGATAGTGGAATCCACTTGAATATTTTCCTAAGACTACGCATGAGACCATAGCTAGTGTGGACCAAGTTGTTAATATGGTCTGACATGGAGAGTTTGCAATCAATTATCACCCCGAGATTGCGGACAGCTGTATTGGGTGCTGGGCAGGGTCCCAGGGCGGAGGGCCACCAGTCGTTGGTCCATAGTTTCACTGCATCCCCAAAGAGCAGGATTTCTGTTTTGCTGGCATTGAGAAGCAGATGGTTGTTTCTCATCCAGTCGTTTATGGCCGTCATGCAGTGTTTGACTCGTTTTTTGGTGTCAGTGAAGTCAGGTCCCAAGGTGATTAATAGCTGAGTGTCATCCGCTTATGAAACTGTTTGGAAGCTAAATGCTTTGATTAGCTTGGCTAATGGGGACATGTACAAGTTAAAAGGTGTTGGATTTAAGACGGAACCCTGTGGGACGCCCTCGTCAATTGGTTGGCTTTTAGAGGAAAAGTCTCCTATTTGGACCTTGGAGGATCGGTCCGTCAGGTAGTTCTTGAGCCAGTTCAGTGCGGGGCCCTCCACACGAAATTCACATAGGCGATCCAGAAGGATGCCAAGTAAGATGGTGTCGAAGGCAGCCGACAGGTCAAGTAAGACCAGGATGGAAGATTGTGTGGCATCAAGGGAGAGTCTGATGTTATCGACAATCTCTAATAAGGCTGTTTTGGTGCTGTGAAATGCCCGGAACCATGACTGCGATGGGTCCAGTAGGTTATTGTTTTCCAGATGATGAATAAATTGGTTATTAACCGGTGATTCCATGATTTTGCCAAACAAGGGTAGAAGGGATATTGGTCGGTAGTTAGCAAGCTGTTTGGGGTCAGCTGTTGGTTTTTTCAGGATGGGCCTGACTATGGCCTCTTTCCAACAATATTATATACAAATAATGCTTTGGGAAAAATAAACTGTACATTAGGATGAAGAAAAACTTAAATTATTTCTTCGTGCGAGATTCACTCTCTTGATTAATCTAGTATCCATTCAAATCATGGTCAAAACAGCAGTTCAAAAACAAGTCTCGAAAATAATTTTTAAAGTCACAACTATTTTATATTTTTAGGATTTTGATATTTATGCATATACATAATCATAAATTCTTATATAAAGTACATAATTTGTTCTCAAAATAAATTAACTAATTCCAGCTGAATACAACATGTACCTGCTATTTCTCATTACCCTATTAATCAATAAGGATACATTCAATTTTTTAAGCAACAAGCATTCCTTTCTAAAGAAGATCACCCTTCAGGAAAGTGTTAAGAGGTATATTACTCCAACCTCAACATTTTTGTAGTACTTTCACACTTTTTTACACAATATTTTGAATTCATATAGGTGTCCTCAATTCATATGGTCGACGCGTTTCAGCCCCACAGGTATCGGGCCTCATCAGGACTAGGGCATTTGAGCATAATCTTTTCAAAATGATTCTCAAAAAAATAAATATACTTATTTATCTACACATATATACATTTATACACTAATATTTACATCAAATATATATGCACACCTATACATCTATATGCAGGAACGTATGAACACAACTGCCCTCAAAGATTGCATATTTCTATTTCTTGAAGTGGCAGTCAACTCTACTAAACACCCGAAAAGTGCACTTTAAACACCTGGAAAGACCACAAATCAACAAATCACCCGTGATGATATAAATCGTGAAAAGTGCCTGATTAAAGATTTTCAAATATAACTCTCAAAATAATTATAAAAATAAACCAAACTCAATCATTACAACACACCGTGCTACAAACAATTCCTGAATTGTCCCCAAATACAACTAAACTAAAATATTATAAAAGTGAAAAATCACTCTGCAGTCAACAATTACCCCTTCGTTGTAGATTTCAAAGGCTTCTATGCTCCTCCATTACCGCATACCATGCCGCGTTGGTACTGTGAACAAAGATTATCTTCGGTGAACTAAAGCGGCAACGGGAGCTACTTCCACTAAATTATCAAACAACCACATCAGTGTAAACTTATCCCAAAGGGGATAGAATGGACCCTCAACTCTCCTTACCAGTCACAAACAGCGGTAATGAATCACCAGGGAGTCACGTTACTTGTGGGCAACACTTTTTCTATGCGAAATGCATTCTACAATAAAGAAGGGCAAAAATAGAACTATGGGTGAACACCTCCTCCTTCCAATAACAACAACCATATTAGGGGGGATCCGACCCTATTCCTACTTATACTTTTCCATAAAACAAGCCGGGTCCTCTTCTCACGCCGTATCGTACCGGGTCTGCATACAGTATCACATGACCCAGAAGTATGTTACTTTGTATAAAAGCTACGTGTAGACAATGAAAAGAGACGATAAATCTCTTTCAAGAAGACAGACTCACAAGTTTATACACCACATAAGGCGGCAGCCATATTAATATAAATACTAAATGAACCGTCTCTACTAATGGAATAAATACACTGTAAATGAATAAAATCTAAAACAAATTGAATAGAAAATATTGAAAAATGAATTAATGAAAAAGGTGTAAAATTGCCAACAAATCCAAAATAGGTGAGTAAATCAAACCTTATATCCCACACGTGGAGCCGCCACTCCTTACAACTAAATTGAAGGGCTAAATGTCAGAGTCTAATCAAGGTACATACTTAGATACACATCACTAGAAGTCAAACTATTCTCGTATAGCAGATGCTACTGTAAAAGCGACCAAATTTCATCTCTATCATTGAGGCCAGAAGTAGCTGTATGGTATTTTTCAAATAATCTGGCTTCCAATCTATTTAGTTTGGTTTGCAGTTCATCACTTTGAGTATTTCGAATCACACTTAGTACAGACCACTTTATATCATTTTCAGAATGGTTGTGTTTTTTAAAATGAAATACCAGGGGAGCCCCCTGTGTTTTACACTTTATCCTTGATCTGTGTTGTAGAATCCGTTTTTTTATTGCTTGTGTAGTTTGGCCAATGTAATACTTATTGCATGGACATTTTAGACAATATATAGCGTTTTTAGAATTACAATTAGAGAACACATTCTGAGTAGGTATCTGACCATTGATGTCTAATTGTTTAGAATCTTCTGTCAAACGACAAGCTACGCAATTTTGGCAGCGATATGGGCAACTGTAGGTGGTAAGCTTAGTAAGCCCCTAATGTCCTTCTTTGGGGATTCTGAAACTCTGGCTACTCTCACCAATTGTTGCCGAATGTTTTCCCTTTTTTAAACGCAAATAATGGTCTGGGAATCCCTAGATTGTCAATTAATTTCCAATTCTTTTGAATAATTCTCTTGATTCTCTTTGCTTTTGGATCATATGTAAGAACACAAGTCAGTGGTGTATTTTTATCATGTTGTTTAGGAGTAGGTAATTCTTCTCTGAGCTATCAATTTAATCTTAAGTTTTTCAGCGTTAAAAAAGTAGTCTTCCCTTTTGGTACAATTCCTCTTAACTCGAAGGAATTGTCCATATGGTAGATTTTCATTTAATGTGCGTGAGTGACCACCGAAAAAATGTAAAAGAGTGTTCCGGTCAGTAGGTTTAGTATATAAACTGACTCCTAAATGGCCATTTTCATGTTGAATGAATACGTCTAGGAAGTTTATCTTTTCACGGTCTTTAGATATTGTGAAGTTAAACTCTAATGTGCTTGAATTCAACCAATTGTGGAAATCCAACAATTGAGGTTCGTCTCCTTCCCAAATCATGAATATATCATCAATATAGCGACACCAAAACCCAACTTGAGTCTTAAAGGGGTTGATGTCGCTATATATCCATCTTTTTTCAAATTTGCTATCTCTGGTGAAAAACGACATCCCATCGCTACTCCTGATATTTGAAGATAAAGAGCCTCTTTGAAATTAAAAAAATTATTCTTGAGGCACAAAGTGGCTAATGATAATATAAAGTCTGTTGGGACCTGGTGTGGACGTTCTCGTTGTTTCAATGTATATCTCATTACCGCCAAAGCCTCATCTTGAGGTATATTTGTATACAACAATTTGATATCGAAGGATACTAAAAACTGATTTTTAATGTTATAAGGTAGATTTTCAACCTTCGATATCAAACCCATTGTGTCCCTCAAATAGGACTGTGTTTCTTTTACCAAAGGAATTAAGAAAGTGTCTATATATTTCGCAAGTGGCTCCAATACTGACCCACATGCAGACACTATTGGTCTACTTGGAGGTTTAACCGCATATTTATGTACCTTTGGTAGAACATATATATTAGGTATTTTACGGTTGTCAGAGTTAAGAAAATCAAATTCATTTTGACATAACCAACCTAATTCCAGTCGTTCTGTGGTAATTTCTAGGATTTGTGATTTCAGCTCTAGAGTAGGGTTCACATCTAAAAATCTATAGTGTGTTGGATTAGATAATTGGCGTATAACTTCCTCGTCATATTTAACCTTGTCCCACAGAACAATTCCTCCACCTTTATCCGCCGGCTTGATTATTATAGCCAGATTTTCAGATAGATTTTGGAGGGCTCTTATTTCTTGTTTGGTACAATTTGCATTATAAAAGACCTTCTTTTGATGTAGACTATCTAACTCCCATAGAATTTGTTCCTCAAATATCAGAAGTTATGCAGGTAACAGAACACTTTCTGGGATGAACTTGGATTTATTTCTCAGTCCCCTCACATTAATCTGTTTTTCAAATTCTCTTTCGCGAACAAAAGCCTTATGTCTCACTTTTCTAAAAAAATGCAACACTTCAGTTTTTGTATCTACTGGATTTGGCAAAGCTGTAGGTACAATTGACAACCCTCTGTATAATACAGATAATTCTGTTTCTGTAGGTGTATAGTTAGATAGATTATAGATTGGTATAGGTTCAGGCTTATCTCTCATCTCCATGCTGTATACATTCATCATCTGTATGTTTTCCTCCGAGTTCTGAAAGGCTTGGGGTCTTGGTTCTGATATTGTTCTGGGTTCTGATATTGGCCCTGTTGTTGATATTGGCCTGGTTGCGGGTTGTAGCCTCTCCATACTGTCCCTCCTCCTCTGCCTCTGTATCTGCCGCTGCCAAAAAAATGGTTGGGCTCTGGGGTACTGGGGTTATGGTCGATAGCCACTATAAAAACCTTGATCCGAATCAGAGAAAGTAATACATTTTCTTCGGGATCGACCTCTGTATTGGAGATTCAATTAACTAGGATTGTTATTTTGAAAAAATTATTCTTTCAAGTAGGGATATATTTCTTCTAACTTGACATTTTTTATATCCCTTGCTACTTTAGTTGCTTTCTGATTTGTGGTATGTGTTTTAAACTCAGCAATTGTCTTTTCTACTGATTCTAATAATGCTTTAGAGTCTTTGATGGTGTTGTCTCCTAGAATTTCTTGTTCTAGTGTTTGAATATCCTTAAGTTCTTCTTAATTTAATCTGAGCGTGGTTTCAATAGATAATGCCATCCAATCCCTTGAGCATTTTGTTCCTATACCACTAAATCTACCTAAGTACGCTTTATCTGTGATAAAGATTACTGGAAAGTTTCTCACTTGTAATCCTACCGGGATGGTATTGTTTTTAAGATGTTCTATCAATACTTTTGCGTGTAGTTGAGTTCTTATATCTTTCTTTTTTAATTGTTTTAGTCTCTCTACTTTGTCCACATTTATGACTTGTGCCACTGGTTGATCACCACTCAATAATGAGGGGATTTGCAATAAGGCATTGATTTCTTCCTCCGTATAACTCAAGCTCAAACATATCAAAAAAACGTTCCTGCGTATACCGGTATTTTACAAAAATCACTTAGATCAATCTGCCATTTGAACAAAGATGACCAATTATCTTTCTTATTTTTTATATACACAATCATAAGAGATGTATTTATTATGAACAACCCTCACACTTGACAAAGTGTAATAAACACCGCTATATCAAAGGGGTAACCCAAATAACTCAACAGCATCTGGGTGAATGCACAGTATTATATACAAATAATGCTTTGGGAAAAATAAACTGTATATTAGGATGAAGAAAAACTTAAAAAAAAATTTCCTGCGAGATTCACTCTCTTGATTAATCTAGTATCCATTCAAATCATGGTCAAAACAGCAGTTCAAACACAAGTCTCGAAAATAATCTTTAAAGTCACAACTTTTTTATATTTTTAGGATTTCGATATGTATGCATATATATCATATATTCTTATATACAATACATTATTTACAATTTCCAGAGAGTGGGCATCATAGATTGCGATAGTGAGTGGTTGAATATTGTGGTCAGGTTGGAGAGGAGGACAGGGCCAATTTTGGATAGAATCTGGGCGGTAGCAGGATTGGCCAGTGATCCTGATTTAGTCCGGTTAAGTGTGGAAAGTACTTCCTCCTCTGAAACTGCACGGAACTCTTTGACGGGGATTATGGGCTGTAGTGGGTAGTCCGTGTGGCTCTCTTTCGGTATTGTGTCGGTTGATTGGGGAACGAGCTTATGGATGTCATCCATCTTATTTACGAAAAAGGTGGAAAGGGAGTCAACCGACTCCTGGGAAGCAATGTGCGGTTGTTGACGATTTTATACAGTTCTTTGTGAGAGTTAGCTGCTTGGCTAATTCTGTTTCCTAAATAGTCTTTTTTGGCTAAGGCTATCTGGTTCATATAGAGCTGTTTTGTAGTGCTGTCTGTCATCAGTATCCTTCGTACGCCTCCATTTACGTTCTGCCTTCATGACAGCGAGTTTATCAATTTTAAGTTTAGGGAAGAATCAGGGAGAGAGTTTATTGGGACATTTGATTTGTTTCTTGGGAGCGATAAGGTCTAGAGAAGAACTAATAGAGTGTTCAAGACCTCTGGCTGCTTTATTTGGGTTGGCCAGTTCAGACAGGGAAATGGGGAAGAGTTTTGCAGAGATGGACTCTATATTAATCTTGTTCTAGGATCTACTTAATTTCGTTTTTTTCGTATGGAGTGGTTGGGCCGATATATCCTGTATACAGAACCTTAACACATAGTGATCCGACCATAAAACTGCAAATATTTGATTGATCTTTATATGGGGGGAATTAGTGAAAAGTAGGTCTAAGGTGCATCCAGCCGTATGGGTGGGACCCACCACAAGTTGGTTGAGTCCTAATGCGTTTAGACACTCACACACCCATACAGCCACTCACACACATACATCCATACAGCCACTCACTCACCCATTTATACTACCATACAACCACTCACACAAGCACTTACTCACCCTCAAAACTACACATGCACCCACTCATAAACCCATATAGACACTCACACACCAAGTCCCAGATCCATATAGATACTCTCTCACCCATTCACAGACCCACACATCCAATCACACACCCACCCACAAACCTATACAGATACCCACACACCCACTATACCATTAACACACCCACTCACAGACCCATTTGGCCTCTCATACACCCACTCACCGATATATACAGCCACTCACACACCCACTCTCAAAAGTTACAGGATACAGTTAGGAAATACATTTAAAAAAACCCTTTCGAAGTTCACTAAAAAACCCGAAGGTCACAGGGACGTTATAATTAGGAAATACAACTTCAATGACACCTCAAATGGCATCACTGATGGCATTATCCAGAGAACCACATATATTTACACCCACACAATCACTCATACAGTTACTCACACACCCATACAACCACTCATAGACCCACTCACTCATCCATAGAGCCACTCACATACCCACTCACTCACCCATACATCCAATCACACATCCACTTACTTACCCATACATCTACTCCCACAGCCACTCACTCATCTGTACAACTACTCACACACCCTGAGAAAAAAAGGGTGTCCCAAAATGCGTTTTTCATGTGTTAATTTCATAGGAAATTTTGAGACAGGCTACAGCCCGAACTGCTGAGCGGAATTATCCCAAATTTGGCAAAAAGGTAGAGCTTGGTTCAGAAAGTGACCTTTTTTTTATAAATGATGTAAATCCGTTCAGTAGTTGCCGAGAAATTCAAAAAATAAGAGTCAAAAAATCAATTTCCCATAGGAATTTTTAGGCAAGGCTACTGCCTGACCTGCTAACTGGAATTACCCCAAATTTGGCAAAAAGGTAGTGCGTGGTTCAGAAAGCGGCCTTTTTTTTAAATTCACTAAAATCAGATCAGTAGTTGCTGAGAAATTCAAAAAATAAAAGTTTTGATATCTATGGCTGAGGTGGATTCATGAACCCTACCGACCACAAGCTTTTTTCTAATTGGCTGTCAACACTCCAAACCAGGAAGTGTTGGCAGCCATCTTGTGAGAACTGAATCACAAGAAAACAGTGAAAAAAATGTTTAAAAACAAGAAATGGAGGCAGGGTAGAAACACCCTGACCTCCTAGGCCTGCTCAGGGGGTCCCACAAGTACCCCCAGGCCCCAAAAAAAGCATTTTTGTTTAAACATTCGGTGAAATAAATTTACGCTGGGGTCACAAATCCCGCCGAAATTTTAATTGCAGAGAGGTGGTCTCAGGCCACGCCCCTCTTTACAACTCTCTGCAACGCAGCTCTGTGGCGCTTACTGGAGATACCTAGTGGACTATTTGGACCCCAGGGCCGTACTCAATCCACTGTGCAAACAGGCCCTCTGGCGTGTTGTAAATTGGGGGATTAAGCACCCTTGAATTCTGAGGGTCCCTTGGGTCCAACTAGTCCACCAGGTACCTCCAGTAAGCGCCACAGAGCTGCGTTGCAGAGAGGTATAAAAAGAGGTGTGGCCTTGGACCATTTCTCTGCAACGCTTACTGGAGGTACCTGGTGGGCTAGTTGGCCCCCAGGGACTCTCAGGATTCAAGGGGAATTAATCCCCCAACTTAAAACCTGCAAGGGGGCGTGTTTACACAGTGGTGAAGGGGGTGGGACTGATGTGACATGTGTGTACTTATCCAATCACTCCTCCAAATCCCAAGCACTTATAAATTCACCATGCACTCTCCTTGCAGTACTCTAATCATCCAGTCAGTACCAATGCACTCATGCAATGACCCATGCACTAACTCATGCACTGCTACAATACCCTGAGCACTACGCATGCAGTCCAGCCATTTCCCTGTCAGTACCCATGCACTCCTTCAATCACCCAGCCAGCACTATGTACTTATCCAAGCACTCCACCAAAACTCAAGCACTTATAAATTCACCATGCACTCTTCTTTCAGTACTCTAATCATCCAATCAGTACCCATGTACTCATGGAATGGCCCAGACACCTAACACATGCACTGCTACAATCCCCTAAGCACTTCCCATGCAGACCTTTAACCACCTACACACTACTGATTCACTCCTCCAATTACCCAGGTAGTATCCATGCATTCCAGAAATCCCTCTGTCACTACCTATGCACTCCTCCAATCACCCAGCCAGCACTATGTACTTATCCAATCACTCCGCCAAAACCCAAGCAGATTTAAAATCACCATGCACTGTCCTTGCAGCACTCTAATCATCCAGTCACTACCCATATACTCATGCAATGACCCAGTCACTAACACATGCACTGCTGCAATCCATTGAGGACTACCTATGCAGTCCAGTAATCTCCCTGGTACAACCTATGCAGTCCTCCAATCACCCAGCCAGTCTTATGTCCTTATCCAATCACTGCGCCAAAACCCAAGCAATTATAAATTCACCATGCACTCTCCTCACAGTACTCTAATTATCCAGTCACTATCCATGTAGTCATGCAATGATCCAGGCACCACATGCATTGCTACAATCCCTGTGTACTACCCATGCAGTCCTCTAACCACCTACACACTTCTCATTCGCTCCTTCAATTCCCCTGGTAGTACCCATGCAGTCCAGCAATCACCCTGTCACTCCCCTTGCAGTCCTCCAGTCACCCAGCCACTACCATGTACTAATCCAAACACTCCGCCAATACCCAAGCGCTTATAAATTCACTCAGGCACTCTCAATGCAGTATTCTATTCTTTCAGTCAGTAGCAATGTACTCATGCAATGATCCGGGCACTAACTGATCACTGTTACAATCCCATATGGCCTACCCATACAGTCCTGTATCCACTTACACACTTCTCATATGCTCCTTCAATTCTCCAGGTAGTTCCCATGCAGTCCCGCAATCACACTGTCACTCCCTGTGCACTCCTCCAGCCACCCAGCCACTACCATGTACTAATCCAAACACTCCTCCAATACCCAAGCATTTATAAATTCACTGCGCATTCTCCTTGCAGTACTCTAATTATCCACTCAGTACCCATGTACTCATGCAATGGCCCAGTCACTAACACATGCACTGCTGTAATACCTTGAGGACTACATATGCAGTCCAGTAATCTCCCTGGTACTATCTATGTAGTCCTCCAATCACCCAGCCAATCCTATGTGCTTATCCAATCACTTCGCCAAAACCCAAGCACTTATAAAATCACCATGCACTGTCCTTGTAGCACTCATATCATCCATTCACTACTCATGTACTCATGCAATGAACCAGGCATTAACTCATGCCAAATACAGGGGAGGTCATGCTAATCACAGGGGTACCCCAACGCATAGTGTTCCCTAGTGTATGTAGGTGTTTTCACTGTATTCTAAGTGTTTTTTAGCATAGCATTGGCTCTAGGCCTGGTTAGTCAGAGTCAGTTACCACAAGTACCCATCAGCAAAACGTTGGGGGCACAGGAGGACTTTCTGCTCCTCTGTTGATTCTTTCTGCACATTTCTTCTTCTTCCGTCCCTTTTCTTCATCTTTCTGGACTTCTGCTGCCTCTTTCTGCATTTGTCTTGCTTCTTTCTGTGCTTTTCTTCCTCTTTCTTCACATGTCCTATCTTTGTAGGCATAGTTAGAAATTAGTATTTAAAAAACCTTAGAAATACACTGAAGAAACCATAGGTTTCAGGAACGTTATAGTTAGAAATTAACATTTAAAAAACCTTTGAAATTCACTGAAAAAACCATAGGTTTTCAGGGACGTTATAGTTAGAAATTAGCATTTAAAAAACCTTAGTAATTCACTGAAAAAAACATAGGTTTCATAGACGTTTTAGTTAGTTGGAGATTTCACTCGTACAAAACCATAGAAATTCAGACGTTATAGTTAGTAGACCTAATGGGACTCGCTGCCATTTTCTATCCTAGGCCGGGTGGCACTTATAAAAATGTCTATTCTTCCGTTATTTAATTTTTTATTCTCTGCCATTCCTTGCTTTTTGCCCAGTGGTTTCTTCTCAAAAGTGCAATCATTATTCTCAGGTTTTATTTGGGCAAATAAAGTCCCAGGATAGCAATGCGGATTCTTTATGCTGATACGGAACTGGGAGGCTTAGCTGTACCCAATGTTAAAGATGATTATAGCGCATATTTTGCTCAATATCTAGAGCGGTTCAAATTTGGAATGCAGACCCCAACTGTGTTTATTAATTTCTTTTTTGACAGAATTTGTCATGAGGTTCAGATCCCATCTCCGTTACATATTCCCAAATTACCGAAACGTACTCGATACAAGACGATACTTTGGTTCTTTAAGCGTCGTGATGTTTCCTTAAAAAATATTCTCTCCCGCAATTTAATATTGGAACCCCCTTAAGAGATGCTCTTCTTTTTTTTGGTATGAAAATCGGAGTCGACATTGCAATACAATGGGCACGTCTGGGATTTCACTCTTTGTCAGATTTCTTAAGGGAGGGGACATGGCTGTCACCTGGAGAGATGCAGCTTATTATTCCAGGGAACTTCATGCTACTTGGCTCGTATGTTTCGATATACAAAACGTTGGTACAAGTGGAGCCAATAAGCATTGGATCCTTCAATCAGCTATGGGACGATTTGTTTATGACTTCTAGGACCAGGAAACCAGGGATATGGAAACGCTTTTTAGCACAATATACTGAGGATGATTTTAGTTCAAAAGTAATTAAAAAATGGCAAGAACAGGAGAATCACGTACTTACTATTAACACTGGGAATATTATAAATAAACTGAATTTTAGTGTTCTTCGAGGATCCAATTGGAGAAGAATGCTATTCTTCAGTAAATGGCTTCTATATCGTACCCCTGCTGCCATCGCTAAAATGTTTATTAACACTACTGCTACGTGTTTTAGATGCCAGCAATATACTCCTGCAAACTGGTCCCACACTATAGCTTACTGTGTTAAAATTATGCCCTTTTGGAATGAGATATTCGAATATTTGCAAAAGTATTGTGGGATTCTGATTACATATAATCTTAAATTAATATTGTATGGATATGATTGTCAACTTGGCTTGACAGAACAGATGGTCAAATTATTATTTATTGCAATGGCTGTTGCAAGGTCATTGCTGTTGCAGAATTGGAAGTCAACTCAAGTTCCTCTTTTCAATGCCTGGCTCCAAAAAATTAGGAATGTTAGAAAGACTGAAATGCGATATGCACAGCGAATAGGTGGGATTACAAAATTTAATAGAATTTGGAGTTTTTACTTTGAGTAATGGTCGATTTCCGCATTTCGTAAATTGTTTTCTTTATGTTACACTGTATTTTGACATATATACATATATATATATATATATATATATATATATATATATATATCTTTTTTTTTTTTAATTTTTTTTATTTCTTATTCTTTTTGTTTTTGTTCGCTAACTCATGTTAACTATTTTCTTCATGCTATTTTATATCTTTATTCTCTGTTTGCCAACTTATGCTATTGTTAAATTGTTACTCTGACACAAGAAATTCAATAAAAATAAAAAAAATAAATAAAAAAAAAGTTAGTAGACCTAACTATAACTCGCGACCCCCCAATGCACTGCTGATGATGTCACATATTATATCACTCATGACATGCTCAGTGACATCACTCATGACATTACTGATGACATCTCAAATTACATCAAAGATAAGGAGATCATTTGACAACTGGTGCTATATCTACATGCCTTACACGAGTTACAGTTGTAGAAGCCTTTAATAATGCCTGAGGTCCTGTCAGATTGCACCATAGAGTGGCACAGGGAATCCTGTAGGGATCTAGCTTTTCTGAAAGTAAGCTTGGGGTATTCGCCTATAACTTGTGCTAAGTCACGGTCAGTTTGTAGGACATGCCAGTACTTTTTCAAACTTTTACAGAGCTGTCCCGATTGGTTGTTAAATCTACTTATAAACCTGATTTTAGGTTCCTCTGTCTTCCTATATTTGGGACACGGTAACCGGGTTCTGTCATCTTCCATGATTTTATCAACTGCTTTCTTGATAGTTTTATTACAGTATCCTCTTTCTTTAAATCTCTTAGTCATGGTAGCCACTTCATTATCAAAACCTTCTTTGCGCAACTGTAGCACCAAATCTTGAATTTTACTGAATGGTTTTGAAAATTGATTAATCTTTTTTTGAGGAAGTATATTTAACTGCATATAGTCGCACTTTATTGCCGATACCACCCAGTATATTGAGCACAGTTTTTAAAAACTTTATCCATGTTTTGTGTAATCTGTGACCTGCAAGGGGACACCCTATCAGGGTGTATCTTATTTATCAATTGGCGTATGTCATAAGTTACCATTTATATAGGCCCACTACGGCATAATTGAGCACCACACATGTTTTTAACTAACGATGCCCACTGGGGCTTGAATTTCTTAACAAGGTTGAGTAACGCGTCAAAGCAGGCACATTTGATAAGTGTATGCCTTAAATGCAAGGGATTACTGATGAAGGGTAGGCTAGTGACATTGTCAGTGCACTCAAACTATGCAATGTTTACCTCAAATGTATTTGTGCATTACGGCTTCCCAACAGAGTTTCTGTTTATTTAAACTATGGATGATTGCTTTTCCGCATTATTCTGTAATTATCTATGCCATAAATGAATTATTGTCTTCCCTTTCACCCTTACTTGTCAATCTGTATGTTCTCCCCTTGGTCTCGGCCCTGCGTAAGAGAGAGGTCACAGTCTTTAACTACGCCGACGACCTCCAGCTGGTATTTAATATTGACACCTCCGAATCATCTGTGTCCAGCTTCCAATCCACTATGATTTTCCTTAGTGACTGGATGAGTACCAATCAACTCAAATTAAACCCAGACAAAACGGAGTTGATCTTTACCGGCGGGCAGGCCAACCCTTGGAATTCCAACTTCTGGCCACCGCCACTAGGGAGCCCCCCTCCCAGCCAGCTCGGTAAAAAGTCTGGGAATTGTTGTCATCAATGATCTAACCATGAATGCCCAGATTAGCTCAGTGGTCTTTGCATGTTTTTTCCACCTCCGCAGAATTCGGAAAATCAGCAGATTCCTTTCCACCGCAGCTCTGACCCAAGTCGTTCTTGCCCTGGTCATCTCGCGCATTGACTATGCAAACTCCCTGTACACTGGGATACCGGCCTACAAGTTACATCGGCTGCAACTGGTCCAGAATCAGGGCGCCAGGCTCATCTTCGGTCAGCCCAAACACGTGAGTCCACTGTTGAAAGCCTTCATTGGCTTCCTTTACCCCAATGCTGCCTGTTTAAGCTGGTCTGCACCATCCATAAAGCTCTTGCAGGATGCGGGCCCGTCTTCATCGCCTCTAATATACAGAGCTACATCCCCTCACACGACCTACATTCTTCAAACAAAAACCTGCTGGTCCCCCACACCTTCAAACGAAAAAAATATGGAGATCTCAGATACACGATCTTGGCCCCCCAGTTCTGGAACTGCCTCCCCTCTGATCTGCGCACTGCCGACTCCTACACCAAGTTCAGAAAACTACTTAAGACCTGGCTATTCATCCAGGTGTACAACTGAAAGCCACTTACTGCTATGCAGCTGCTGCCGTCCTCCCTCAGCACCAAGAAACCGCCTGGTGAACGTGCACTCTACAAATCACCTTTAACATAACATAACATATTGTGTCAGGTTGAAAAACTGCTTAACTTTAATGACAAAAGAAACATACATTCACAGTATTGTATCTATGTTTATGAATTTGCACACCTTTATTCTTTAAATAGATTAAAAAACACGCACATGCCTAACCCGTGAGCAAGGAGTGGTTGGAACTCCGAAACGAGTTTGTTTTTTCTTTTTGTTGCCCGTGTGTGAAATAAAAACATACGCTTTACTCAAAATCGAGTGGCAACTCTGGTGCATTCTTCCTTGGTGACGTATACTGGGGTATGTAGCAGTTCTTGTTGGATATATATATTACCTACTGGCGGTCGCCAGTAGGTAGTTATAGTTAGGACCCTGTTTCCATAGGAAAACCGCAACATTCTATTTTGAATAACTTTGGCGCCGGTCGACGAATCCTCGCGAAATTTTCAAAACTAATGGGGCGCTACGCTCCGCTCCTACCCTGAAAGTCTCGGGGGGATTCGTCAAGCGGGGGCTGAGATAAAAGGGGGGTCCCAAAACGCGTTTTTCCCATGCATTTTTCCATAGGACCTTTAGACACAGCTACAGCCTGAACGGCTGAACAGAGTTCCTTGAAATTTGGCAGAGAGGTAGTCTACAGGTCAAGGAAGTGCCTTTTGTAGGTCTGGTGTAAATCTGTTCAGTAGTTCCTGAGAAAATAGCATTTAAATCAATATATATATCTGTGGCAGCTTACGGTGCGCTTACGGTGCGCTTACCGTACGCGCACGCCGCCGTGCGAGAGCGCGATTCTGATTGGCTGTTAGATCTTAGTAAACATTCGAATCGGTCAAAACCAGGAAGCGGCGGCCGCCATTTTCTCTCTCGCAGTTTGAGAGGGGGTTAAAAAACAAAGGCCTTAAACATGTAAAGGGGCTGTTTAGACAGCTCCTAAGCACCTAGCCATGTTGAGGGAGTCCTCAAAGATCCCCCAAGGCCAAAAACGGAATTTTAATTTTTTCGATAATTGCGCCGATTACGCTTACCGTACGCGTACGGTAAAAATTAATTAAAAAAAAAATATATCCATACTCTCCCCACCCCATTTGCAAACGGTGCCCGAAGGGCACCATTTGTGCATGGCATATCAGACATGTAAAAAATTAAAATATTACCTTTCACAACGAAGCGCATCATATGTTTTCCATGTGCGCACGGTGCGCGAAGCGCATCGTGCGTACATGGCCCATCTAGCGTAACGTGGGCACGCGGTGCGCGTAGCGCACCGCGTGCCCACCGTGCGTGCACGGCCCTAACTGCGTAAAGTGGGCGCGCGGTGCACGAAGCGCACCGTGCGCGCACGGCACGAACTGCGTTAAGTGGGCGCGCACGCCACGAATGGCGTAAAGTAACTTAGCATTTAAAAAAAAGTACAAATTCACTGAAAAAACCATAGGTTTCACACACGTTATAGTTAGGAATTAGCATTTAAAAAACCTTGCAAATTCAGTGAAAAAACCATAGGTTTCACACATGTTATAGTTAGCTGGAAATTTTACTGATAAAAAACCAATGAAATTCCCCCGTTATAGTTAGTGCAGGCAACTATAACTCACGCGACCGCAATCTTCTGCTGATGCTAATACTGTATTTAGACACTTATTTGCCCATGTCTTCTTCCATTAAATTTTAGCTATACATATATTACAAATATGTTTTTTTCATAAAGACACATATGTCATCAGCAGAGGATTGCGGTCGCGTGAGTTAGTTGCCTGCACTAACTATAACGGGGGAATTTCATTGGTTTTTTATCAGTAAAATTTCCAGCTAACTATAACATGTGTGAAACCTATGGTTTTTTCACTGAATATATATATATATATATATATATATATATATATATATATATATATATATATATATATATATATATATATATATATATTCACAAAAAAAAACATAGGTTTTCAGGGGCTGTTATAGTGAGCTGGACATTTCCCTCGTACAAAACCCTAGAAATTCCCCTGTTATAGTTAGTTCAGCTAACTATAACTTGCGCCCCCGCAATGCACTGCTGATGACGTCACATATTAGATCACTCATGACATGGACAGTGACATTACTGACATCACTGATGACATCTCAAATGACATCACTGATGACATCACTGATGACGTCATCCATGTGATAAATTAGTGCATCTTCTCACACCCTAATATAACCTTTGATACACGACTCATTTCAGACGGCCTTTTTGAAAACCATAGATACTCCAATACCAATAACTACATACCCTCTCATTGACTCTTAGGTCTACATACACCTCCACTCACTCACCTGTACAGTCACTCATACTTACAGTCACTCAGTACAAGACTATCATATGCATTTATACACCTATATAGACACTCACACACCGCTAAACATCCATTGAGGTACTGACACACCTAGTCAGTTGTGCAAATAATTAAACACAGTCCAATTTACTCACCTATACAGTTAAACACACTCAAGTTCACTCACTCATAAAAATACTAACAGATTCTGACACTCTTATACAATTACTAATACAAGCACACACTCATTCATACAGGCACTCCCTCAATCACACACTCTCACATATAGATAGTTATATACTCTTACACACATATACACTGCATTTCACATATGTAGCTACTGACACATGTACAACTGAGATATACATTCAATCACTAACACACTCATACATACACTTACCCAACCATACAGTCCATCATAGTTGCACTCTTAAAACCATGCACCATAGAATCACCCACTCACACATCTATGCACAGAGTCACACACACCCTACCCACACAAACACTCAGGAACCCATACAGATACTCAGACAACCAATCAATAACCCATATAGACACTCATATAGCTATTCACAAAACCATGCAGCCACTTATACACCAACACACAGACACATACAGACATTCACACAGTTTAGTCACTAGTCTGCAGTAAGATACATTTAATGACTCACTTATAGAGTCAGTTATGCACCTAGAAAATCACCCATTCACACACTTATACCCCCACTCATTCTTCCATAGGCCTTTCACTATAAATATATAAAACATATTTAAACTTTTAAGAAAAACACACTTCACTGGATGATGTCATCAGTGATGTCATCAGTGATGTAATTTGAGATGTCATCAGTGATGTCATCAGTGATGTCACTGACCATGTCATGAGTGATGTAATATATGACGTCATCAGCAGTGCATTGCGGGGGCGTGAGTTGTAGTTAGCTGAACTAACTATGACAGGGGAATTTCTAGGGTTTTGTACGAGGGAAATGTCCAGCTAACTATAACGCCCCTGAAACCTATGTTTTTTTAGTGAATTTCTAAGGTTTTTTAAATGCCAATTCCTAACTATAACGCCCCTGAAACCTTTGGTTTTTTCAGTGAATTTCAAAGGTTTTGTAAATGCCAATTCCTAACTATAACGTGCATGAAACCTATGGGTTTTTCAGTGAATTTCAAAGGTTTTTTAAATGCTAATTTCTATCTATAACTTATCTATGAAGATATCATGTTTAATGATTTTGATAGGATTTCTATATTTTTCAAATTCAGTGTGTCAATTTCATTAATTATCTTTTTTTTAAAATACTTTTTTATCACCATTTTTTAAACTTATTTTTACAATTAATTCTTTTAAAAATTAAAAAATATTATTTGAACTTAATGGGTTTTTCAAACATATTTTTTATATTTTTCAATATATTTTTTTAACTATATGTGCAAAACTGTATTTTATATATTTTGTTCAATGTTTTTGGATCCGCGCACCCTATGCGCACCGTTCTCGATCCCTACGCGATAGCATCCGCACATGGTATGCGTCGGGTACGTGTTTAGTGCGCGATCGCAATGCGACCAATACGTGACTCCCAGCCTATACGCGACACGTTCGATGTACGTAATGCGACGTTTATGCGCTTCCGCGATGCGTCATCTGCGTCTATGATGCGGTAGGTGCGCGAATCCCGCGAAGTATTTAACATTTAAAAAAACATATGCATGTATTTCATGTGAATATTAATTGAAGACAGACTCTAAACTAGTCTTAAAACTAAAATATTTTTACATCTAATCCTATAATTTTTTTTATTCAATTTCGCGGATGTGCGCTGGGTGCGTGCTGCGTAAGCGCAGGGTGCGTGGATCCCATGTGACCTGCAAAAAAAGAGATTTGATTGGTTCATTACACTTCCTCTTCAAACTATTGAAAGACCCCACCCATTTCAATCATTCTTCTTTGACCTTCTTTAGAGCACCATCTCTTTGGAGAGAAGAAGATTTTTTAGACAAGTTTACACTTAGCTCTAACTTTTTTCAACCAAAAATGGCTTCAGGGCAGCAGGCATCACCTCCATCACCTCATACTTCTGAGGATGAATTTTTGCCGGAGGCACCACCCAAAAAACGTTTTTCTTCAGTGGTGTGGAAATTTTTTACTTTTCCCGAGGGGCAGAATAAGACCAATGCCACCTTGGTCACGTGCAAGTTTTGCAAAAGAGTCCTGTCACGAGGGGATCCTAACAAGAAATACTCTTGCGGCATGGCAAGTATGATGAAGCACAATCATCTGAACAATCTTGCACAAGAAGAGTGCCGATGGATGAGAAACACTCCTGCTCCTGCGCCATCCACCTCATCGCAGCCGAGCACATCAAGAGTGCATCCATCAGCCCAAACCTTGGACATCCGTCCTCAATTTCAATTTTTAAAAGTGTTCTGCACTAAGTGCAATAAGACTTTGTGCTATGGTGAGCAGTCGATCGATCTGATCTGCCGCCGGCAAGAAAGTCACATTTGCTAGGTTTTTTTTTATTTTTTTATTGTTCCCTGAAGTTCATTGTTTGGTTTCTCCTGTTTTAATTTTTTTTTGCAGAAAAACCAAAAAAAAATTACAAATTGTTCAGAAAACCCAAAAAAAATTATAAAAGAAGAAAGAAGAAAAAAAAAAGTTCTTGTAAGAACTAACTTTCCTGGTTTAAAAAAAGAGCTACATTTCTTTGTTAGTGTTAGTTTAGATGAATGTATGTGTAGTACGTAATTGACTGAATGAATGCATTAGTAGCGTATGGTGAATGTATAAGTGCAGAAGTATGAGGAAGTACTGCAGCATCACACAGTAACCTCTTTAACTGCAGTGTGCTGTAGTACTTCTGAAGCACAGGGATGCAACATATGTACATAAATATGTTGCAAATCTATTCTTCTCTCTGCACGGCTGCTTAAACTGCAGCCATGTGGTGACACAGGCACCCTTGCACCATAGTGCAAGGATATCTGTGTCATGTGCTGTTTGTTTTTCTACTGGAAGACACACCTTCCTGCACAAAAACAATGAGAAAATGCATGTTTCTCCTTCAATGTATGCTGAACATTTAGCATGCTTTGAAGATATAAAAATTTGAAGAAATTAAAACTTATGATGATGTATGATGAAACACCTAAGGACCCTTCATCCAAACAATCTTGCACAAGACGAGTGCAAACAGATGAAAAACACTCCTGTTCTGTATCTGTAAAAGAGAATCACAAATATATGTATATTATTAACTTTCAAAATTATACTATTTCATTACTGTACAAACGCATTTTATATAAATACTGACTAAGAAACTATAGCCCTGAACCACAAGTGTGCGGTGGTTAAACACTACATGCATAGTGCATACTACTTTGAAGCAGTTCATGCCCTAAAGCCTACCTCACTAAAACACTACATGCTAACTGACTAAATGATTATAGTACTATAAGGAGACACATTGGGTGAGTGACAGGGTGTTTGCTAGAAGTGTATGAATACTAACTAGGGAATTAAAGGTGTGAAACACAACTGTGTAGGTGATTAGAGGACTGCATCCATACTGCATAGGCATTTAAAGCAGTCCATGTGCTAAGGCCTGGCTCACTGTATGACTACTTGGGTACTGACTGAATGATTAGAGTACAGCAAGGAGAGTGCCTAGGTGAATTTATAAGTGCTAGGCTTTTCGCACAGGGAATGGATTAGTACTTGGTACTGAATGGGTCACTAGAGGAGTGCAAAGGCAGTGACAAGATGTTTGCTGGACTCTATGGATACTGACTAGGAAATTGAAAGTGTGAAAGACAAGTGTCTAAGTGGTTAGAAGACTGCATACAGAGTGGATAGGGGTTTGAAGCAGTCCATGTGCTAAGGCCTGGCTCAGTGCATGAATACTTAGGCACTGACTGAATGATTAGAGTACTGCAAAGATAGTATCTTGGTGAATTTAAAAGTGTTTGAGTTTTTGCACAGTGAATGGATTAGTGCATGATGCTGAATGGGTCACTAGAGGACTGCAAAGGGAGTGACAGGGTGTTTCCTGGAAGTGTATGGATACTGACTAGGGAATTGAAGGTGTGAAAGACAGTTGTGTAGGTGGTTAGAGGACTGCATGCATAGTGGATAGGGGTTTGAAGCAGTCCATATGCTAAGGCCTGGGTCACTGGATGAGTACTTGGGTACTGACTGAATGATTAGAGTACTGCAAGGAGAGTGCCCGTGTGAATTTATTAGGGTTTGGGTTTTGGCGCAGTGAATGGATTAGTACATGATGCTTAATAGGTCACTAGAGGAGTGCAAGGGGAGTGACAGGGTGTTTGCTGGAAGTGTATGGATACTGGCTGGGGAATTGAAGGTGTGAAAGACAAGTGTGTAGGTGGTTAGAGGATGCATGCATAGTGGATAGGAGTTTGAAGAAGTCCATGTGCTAAGGCCTGGCTCAGTAACTGAATCATTAGAGTACTGGAAAGAGAGTGTCTTGGTGAATTTATAAGTGTTTGGGTTTTGGCACAGTGAATGGATTAGTACATGGTGTTGAATGGGTCACTAGAGGACTGCAAAGGGAGTGACAGGGTGTTTCCTGGAAGTGTATGGATACTGACTAGGGAATTGAAGGTGTAAAAGACAAGTGTATAGTATGTTAGAACACTACATGCAGACTGCATAGACATTTGAAGCAGTCTATTTGGTACTTAGAAACTGACTAAATCATCAGACTACTTCTAGGACAGTGCTTGGGTAAATTTTCAGTTCTGTCACAGTGAAGAGAATAGTACATGGTACTGAAACTTAGTGTCAAACCCAGACTCATTTTAACAATGCATAATCAAAGACTAGCTTCTAATGCTACTAAAAACGTGACAACATGACAGGTTTTAAAAGAGTTATCTGCTAAAAAATACACAATGTTACCAAATGCTTCTCTCACAGTGGTTCCCAAATGCACACAGACTCACAGTGTGATTCTAGACAACAACCACTATACCTAGGAGTTTACCAAAAATCATTCACTACTGTGGAAGTGGTAAGGGAACTGCACACAATCTTCATATTTCAGGGCTGTACTTTTGTGTCAAAGCCTGACTCATTTAATCAGAGCCTAAGCAAAGACTGGCTTCTAATGCTACTAAAACTTGACAACATGACCGGTTTTAAAACAGTTATCTGTCAGCAAATACACGATGTTACCAAATTCTTCTCTCACAATCCTTACCCAAATGCACACAGACTCACAGTGTGATTTTAGACAAGCAACACTATCCTAGGAGTTTACCAAAACTCATTCACTAGTCTAGAAGAGTTAATGGTACTGCACACAATCTACATATTTAAGTACAGCACATCAGTGTCAAAGCATGACTCATTTAATCAACGCATAAGCAAAGACTGGATTCTAATGCTACTAAAACTTCACAACATGACAGGTTTTAAAACAGTCATCTGTCAGCAAATACATGATGTTACCAAATGCTTCTCTCACAGTGATCCCAAATACACACTAACTCACAGTGTGATTCTAGACAAGCACCACTATTCCTAGGAGTTTACAAAAACTCATTCACTACAGTGCAAGTGGTAAGGGAACTGCACACAATCTACATATTTCAGGACTGCACTTTTCTGTCAAAGCCTGTCTCATTTAATCAAAGCATAAGCCATAACTGTCTTCTAATGCTACTAAAACTTCACAACATGACAGGTTAAAACAGTTATCTGTCAGCAAATACACGATGTTACCAAATGCTTCTCTCACAGTGGTTCCCAAATGCACACATACTCACTGTGTGATTCTAGACAAACAACACTATCCCTTGCACTATACCAAAACACATTTCTTCATCTAGAAAAAGTACTACATTTTAGTATAGAAACATAACATAACTCATTTCACAAATTCATAAACAATCACTGGTTTCTAATTCTACCAAAATATAAAAACAGCACAGTTATCTGTCTGCAAACACATGAAAAACACAAATGCTTATTACATAATGGTTTCTACATGCAAACACACTGTCAATAAGATTGTAGAGAAAAAAAGTGCTCCCTACACTTTATCAGGAGAAATACATTAGTCTAATTAAAATCAAAATAGTCTACATACATCCCCTCACAATTAAATAACTCATCTTTCAAGTTCTTTTGTAGATTAAGAAGCATATCAGTCACTCACCATATTTCCTTTTACAGAATCTCTGCACTGTGCACCTCTCAGCAAAAACAAAGAATGGAAATGTTTCCTTTCATTTTCCACACATATACATGTAAACATCAAATCACAATCCTTCACACATAAACTTAAAAGCAAACACACATTTCTATTGGTTAAACATTTCAACCCTTTCCAACTGAAATACATTTCAACCCTTCCCCCAATCTGCCTTCTGCCTGTTACCATAGAAACAGGTCATGGAACACTGCACTGAGCACATAGGTCAGAAGTAGGGGTGGGCGGAATTTGCGAAATCCACTTTCGCAAATTATCGCGAAAATGTTAAAAGTTATCGCAAACACGCAGAAATATCGCGAAGATGCGGACGTTTTTTTCCCGCATGTTCGCGAGATTTTCTGCATGGTTGCGGCTCGCCAACTTACCCATGCGGTTGCTTGAGGGCGCGGCCATCTTATTTTCAGTTGTCTCGCGGTGCATGATCGCGAGAAGAAAGACGTGATCGCGCGACGCATGACGTCACTGCGGGCGCGAACTGTCGCGAGACAGTGCAAATGGCTAAAAACAATACAACATCTCATGGAGAACGCAACCGGATCAACAAAACTTGTCGGCGAACGCAGGGATTCAGGTAAGTCGATCGTGCGCGCACGAGAATGTATTATTTTACAGCGCGAGAAAAGCTGCGGAATGCGGAAATTTTGAAATTTTCGCGCTTTCCGCGGAACGCGAAAATGTCAAATTATCGCAATATCCACGAACTGAACGAAATTTTAGCCCAGGCCTAGTCAGAAGTTCAGCACACAATGTTGCTACACAAGAGAGGAAGCGTGCTTCACTTTTCAACATATCAGCTACTCATATATAATGTTCCTTACAATCTGTTTTTGTTAACAAATAAGAATCATACCTTTAAAAAACAGAAATATACACCCTACCTTTCAGTGTACAAAGTAGTCATACAACCAATGATTTCTTGTCTTTTTTTAAAAAAAATTCTGTGGATCCGTGTAGCCAACGCGATAGGATGCGCGCACCATGCGCGCATTTTGCCGTTTAAAAAAAAAAAGAAAAGGGGGCCCCAGGGGGTCCTTCTGGGACCCCCTAAGCACCTCTAGAGGGTCAGAGTATTTCCACTCTGCCCCCTTTATATGTTTTACACACTTATTCCCCTTGCTTCTTCAGTCTCGCTTCTACCGAGGCAGAAAACGGCCGCCAACAGTTCCTGGTTTCGAATGTAGAGAGACACTCGACAGCCAATTAGCATTCAGCGCGCGATCGGGAGGGTGCGTGCTCGGTTCGGGAATGGTGCGCTCACGGTGCGGGTAGGGTCAGCGGATCCTCCCCGGCCATAGATATTTATGTACTTTTAACTCTAATTTTCTCAGGAACTACTGAACGGATTCACACCATTCATGCAAAAGGCACGAGTCTGAACTGAGGACTACCTCTTTGCCAAATTTGGTGTCATTCCGTTCAGCGGTTCGGGCTGTAGCTGCGACAACAGATCCTATGGGAAATTGCATGGGGAAAACGCGTTTTGGGACCCCCCTTTTTTCTCTGCCCCTGCTTGACGAATCACCACAAAACTTTCAGGGTAGGAGCGGAGCGGAGCTGGCCAAAAGTTTGGAAAACGTTTTCGTCAACCGGCGCCAGACTTATTGGGAATAGAATGTTGCGGATTTCCTATTGAAAATAGGTCCTAAATATAACTATCTACTGGCGACCGCCAGCAGATAATATATATGTAAATATATATATATATATATATATATATATATATATATATATATATATATATATATATATATATATTCACTGAAAAAACCATAGGTTTCACACATGTTATAGTTAGCGGAAATTTTACTGATAAAAAACCAGTGAAATTGCCCCGTTATAGTTAGTGCTGGCAACTATAACTCACGCGACCGCAATCCTCTGCTGATGCTAATACTGTATTTAGACACTTATTTGCCCATGTCTTCTTCCATACATTTTTAGCTATACATATATTACAAATATTTTTTTTTCATAAAGACACATATGTCATCAGCAGAAGATTGCGGTCGCGTGAGTTATAGTTGCCAGCACTAACTATAACGGGGCAATTTCACTGGTTTTTTATCAGTAAAATTTCCGCTAACTATAACGTGTGAAACCTATGGTTTTTTCAGTGAATTTGCAAGGTTTTTTAAATGCTAATTCCTAACTATAACGTGTGTGAAACATATGGTTTTTTCAGTGAATTTGTACGGTTTTTTAAATGCTAAGTTACTTTACGCCATTCGAGGCGTGCGCGCCCACTTAACGCAGTTCGTTCCGTGCACGGTTTTTATCAACTTTAATAAGCCCTGTACATTTGGTGGCCTTCGGCCACAAAAAGCACAGGGGGTGGGGTCAATGTGGATAGTGTTTTTTTTATTTCGATTTTATAATTTCATGTTGCCAAAATTTAGTTTTTTTTACCTATTAATAAGCCCTGTACATTTGGTGGCCTACGGCCACCAAAAGCACAGGGGGTGGGGTAAGTGTGGATATTTTTTTTTTTTTTTTTTTTTTTTACCGTACGCTTACTGTAAGCGTACGGTAAGCGTACTCGGCGAAATTGCCGAAAAAAAAATAAAACCGTTTTTGCTCTTGGGGGATGTTTGGGGACTCCCTCAACATGACTATGTGGGAGGGAGTTGTCAAAACAGCCCCGTAACATGTTTTTGGCCATCTTGTTTGATAAACAACACTCAGTGCGAGAGACAAAATGGCGGCCGCCGCTTCCTGGTTTCGGCCGATTCGAATGTTTACTAAGATCTAAGAGCCAATCAGAATCGCGCTCGCGCACGCCACCGTACGCTTACGGTAAGCGTACGGTAAGCGTACCGTAAGCGGGCTCAGATATATATATTGATTTAAAGGCTATTTTCTCAGAATCTACTGAACAGATTTACACCAAACCTACAAAAGGCACTTCCTTGACCTAGGGACTACCTCTCTGCCAAATTTCTAGTAATTCTGTTCAGCCGTTCGGGCTGTAGCTCGTTCTAAAGGTCCTATGGAAAAATGCATGGGAAAAACGCGTTTTGGGACCCCCCTTTTATCTCAGCCCCCGCTTGACGAATCCCCCCGAGACTTTCAGGGTAGGAGCGGAGCGTAGCGCCCCACCTATTTTGAGAAATTCGCGAGGATTCATCGACCGGCGCCAAAGTTATTCAAAATAGAATGTTGAGGTTTTCCTATGGAAAAGGGGTCCTAACTATAACTACCTACTGGCGACCGCCAGTAGGTAATATATATATATATATATATATATATATATATATATATATATATATATATATATATATATTTATATGTATTCACTGAAAAAAAACATAGGTTTCAGGTCTGATATAGTTAGGAATTAGCATTTAAAAAACCTTAGAAATTCACTGAAAAAACAATAGGTTTTAGGGGTGTTATAGTTAGCTGGACATTTCACTCGAACAAAACCATTGAAACTCCTCCGATATAGTTAGTTGTACTAACTACATCTCGCACGCCCGCAATCCACTGCTGATGATGTCACATATTACATCATTCATGACATGGTCAGTGACATCACTGATGACATCTCAAATGACATCACTGATGACATCACTGATGACATCATCCAGTGAATGTGGTTTGGTTTGTTATTTAAAAATGTATTTTATATATATATATATAGCAATTTGCATTGAAGAATGGGTGGATATGTAAATATAAATATCTGGATGGAGTATTTAGTAGCAGTGTGATTGACTGTTTACTTGACTAATTTATAGTGTCTCATTAAATATATTGGATAGTGACAAAACTGTGTGAATATCTGTATCACTTTGTCAGTTGTTGTGTAAACTGCTGCACCATGTTGGTTACTAGCTGCGTGAAAGTCTATATTATTTATTGATTAGTTAACTGAGTATTTGTATGGGAGAGTGAATGTGTGTGCGGTTCGGTGGGGGGTGTGTGACTGCCCAAAGATGTGTGAATAGTTGATTCAGTAGGTATCTGAAGTTAAAACTACTTGTTATAACAGTTGTTTGGGTGAGCGAATATCTTTATGGGTATGGCGATGAGCCAATATATGTCTCAATGGTACATGTCCAACAAACTAGAAAAATAAAAGCCAGTGTATGTGTCAGTTGTTGTATATAAATAAGTACACATAAGACTCAGTGATTGTATGAGTGACTGTATGGATAACTGTATAGTTGTAATAGTGTTTTTATAACACACTAAGTATGAGTTATTTTCTATATGAATAGATGAACTGGTGTTTTTATAAGTGTATAGCTAAGTAAAAGTAAGTATGATCTATTGTTTGCATAAGTGAGTAGGATGACTTCATAAGTGATTAGGATGTGTGCTGGTGTGTAATGTCGATATAGGTGTATAAGTATATTTGATAGTGTTCTATTGAACATTGACAGCATGTATGAGTGAATCTATAGGTAAGTGATTAGATGTGTGTATAGATCTAGGAATCACTGAGTGGGTGTTTAGAAACTTGTATTGGTGTGTCAATGGTTTTAAATCTGGCACTCTCTATTTTACAGTGAGTGATGAAAGGTTATACTAGTGTATGATGAGGTGTATCTGATTGTCACGTGGAAGATGTCATCAGTGATGTCATTTGAGATGTCATCAGTGATGTCACTGACCATGTCATGAATGATGTAATATGTGACATCATCAGCAGTGGATTGCGGGCAAGCGAGATGTAGTTAGTACAACTAACTATATCGGAGGAATTTCAATGGTTTTGTTCGAGTGAAATGTCCAGCTAACTATAACACCCCTAAAACCTATTGTTTTTCAGTGAATTTCTAAGGTTTTTTAAATGCTAACTCCTAACTATATCAGGCCTGACACCTATGGTTTTTTCAGTGAATTTCACAGGTTTTTTAAATGCTAATTCCTAACTATATCAGGCCTGAAACCTATGGTTTTTTCAGTGAATTTTAAAGGTTTTTTAAATGCTAATTCCTAACTATATCAGGCCTGAAACCTATGGTTTTTAAAGTGAATTTCAAAGGTTTTGTAAATGACAATTTTTAATGTATTAATTGTTATACTGATTTTTTTGATACTGATTTACTACATTGTTTAAATATTTTTTTATTTACATTATACATTACAATACAAAATATACTTTATCAGAATGAATTACTTTAGTTTAAATACTTTGCAAATAGGCAATAGACTTTTAAGTACAGTAGTTACAGTTGTTGCAATGGGCAACACAATTTCGAACACAAAGCAACATTGAGCTCAATGTGAATTTCTAGTCAAATGCAATCAGTTACTTCATGGATTACTTTTCTAACCACAGGACTGGATGCTAGATTCAGTCCTTGGACATCTCCTGTAAACAGTTGAGTAAAAGCGTTTTGGTTACAGTAGTGATTTTTAAGGATTATTATTGTATTTTAAAAGTTGACACTTAGAACATTTTTCACATAGAATCACCAATGTTATCCTATGGCAGAAAATTCACTTAGCAGGTAAGTAGTGTTATCGTTACTTTTTCTTACTCAGTGGTGGATCGTGGATCCAGCACTGGTGAATCTCCTGTAAACAGTTGAAAGAATGTGTTTAAGTCATACAGACGATCTTTTAGGAATATTTTTAGTTTGTGAAAATAGACACTTAGAAACTTTTCTACTTAAAAGCACACAATGGATTCCTATGGAAGGAAATACAAGTTACTGTTAAGTATGCTTAGAATTACTTTTTAGGGTCAGTGCTGGTCTAAAAGATGCAGCCATGGGTTCTCTCCTGATAACAGGTGAGTAAATCGTAACTCGTAGTTCGGCTGATTTTAGAGGAATATTTGTACGTTTCAAAAATGGACTCTTAGAAACTTTTCTGCTGAAAACCACACAATGGATTCCTATGGAAAGAAATACAAGTTACTGGTAAGTACGCTTAGAATTACTTTTCAGGGTCAGTGCTGGTCTAAAAGATGCAGCACTGGGTTCTCTCCTGATAACAGGTGAGTAAATCGGAATTCGTAGTTCGGCTGATTTTAGAGGAATATTTGTAAGTTTAAAAAATGGACACTTAGAAACTTTTCTGGTGAAAACCACACAATGGATTCCTATGGAAGGAAATACAAGTTACTGGTAAGTACGCTTAGAATTATTTTTCAGGGTCAGTGCTGGTCTAAAAGATGCAGCCCTGGGTTCTCTCCTGATAACAGGTGAGTAAATCGTAACTCGTAGTTCGGCTGATTTTAGAGGAATATTTGTACGTTTCAAAAATGGACTCTTAGAAACTTTTCTGCTGAAAACCACACAATGGATTCCTATGGAAAGAAATACAAGTTACTGGTAAGTACGCTTAGAATTACTTTTCAGGGTCAGTGCTGGTCTAAAAGATGCAGCACTGGGTTCTCTCCTGATAACAGGTGAGTAAATCGGAATTCGTAGTTCGGCTGATTTTAGAGGAATACTTGTAAGTTTAAAAAATGGACACTTAGAAACTTTTCTGGTGAAAACCACACAATGGATTCCTATGGAAGGAAATACAAGTTACTGGTAAGTACGCTTAGAATTATTTTTCAGGGTCAGTGCTGGGCTAAAAGATGCAGCCCTGGGTTCTCTCCGGATAACAGGTGAGTAAATTGGAATTCGTAGTTCGGCTGATTTTAGAGGAATATTTGTACGTTTCAAAAATAGACACTATGAAACTTTTCTGCTGAAAACCACACAATGGATTCCTATGGAAGGAGATACAAGTTATCGGCATGTACGCTTAGAATTACTTTTCAGGGTCAGTGCTAGTCTAAAAGATGCAGCCCTGGGTTCTCTCCTGATAACAGGTGAGTAAATCGGAATTCGTAGTTCGTCTGATTTTAGAGGAATATTTGTACAATGGTAAAGGAAGGGGGCGGGGCCTGAGGTGTCCTGTGCAAACACGCCCTGTGGCGCATTTTAAGTTGGGGAATTAATTCCTCTTCAATCCTGCGGTCCCCTGGGGGCCAACTAGCCCACCAGGCACCTCCAGTATGCGTCAGGCAGCTGCGTTGCAGAGTGGTGTTCAGAGGCCACGCCCCTTTTTACAAACACTCTGCAACGCAGCTCCGTGGCACTTCCTGGAGGTACCTGGTGGTCTAGTTGGCTGTTAGGGGACCTCTGGATTGAAGAGGAATTAATTCCCCAACTTAAAACGTGCCACAGGGCGTGTTTGCACACATATCACCTCGGGCCCCGCCCCCTACCTTCACCACTGTGCAAACGCACTCCGTGGCGTGTTTTAAGTTGGGGGATTAAGTCCCCTTGAATCCTGATGTCCCCTGGCTGCCAACTTGCCCACCAGGTACCTTCAGTATGCGCCAGGGAGCTGTGTTGCAGAGAGGTGTTCAGAGGCCACGCCCCTTTTTGCAACACTCTGCAATGCAGCACCGTGGCGCTTACTGGAGGTACCTGGTGGGTTAGTTGGCCCCTAGGGGACCTCTCGATTGAAGAGGAATGAATTCCCCAACTTAAAACGCGCCACAGGGTGTGTTTGCACAGTATCACCTCAGGCCCCGCCCCCTATATTCACCACTGTGCAAACGTGCCCTGTGGTGCGTTTTAAGTTGGGGGATTAAGTCCCCTTGAATACTGAGGTCCCCTAGCGGCCAACTAGGCCACCAGGTACCTCCAGTAAGCGCCACGGAGCTGCGTTGCAGAGAGGTGTAAAAAGGGGTGTGGCCTCATTACACCTCTCTGCAGTGCAGCACCCTGGCGCATACTGGAGGTTCCTGGTGGGCTAGTTGGCCCCCAGGGACCCCCAGTATTCAAGGAGAATTAGTTCCCCCTCTGCATACATTCCAGGGGGCGCGTTTGCAGAGTGGTGTAAGGAGGGGGCGTGGCCTCCGGCCCGATCCCGGTCTTTTTTTTTTCTTTTTTTTTAGAAGGGGGGCTGTGTAGCCCCCCTTCTTTTTCAATTTTTTTGGTCCTGGGGACCCCATCCCCCAGGGCCTGCCCCCAATTTTTGTTTATAAAAAAAAATCGGGAAGGGGGCCGCGTGGCCCCCCTCCCGAGGCCATATTTTGCCACGGGGACCCCATCCCCCGGGGCATGGCCCTTTTTTTTCTTTTTTTTATGGAGGGGGGCTGCGTAGCCCCCCTCCAAGGCCACTTATGGCCCTGGGGACCCCATCCCCCGGGGCCTGGCCTCTGTTGGGGGCCATGGGGGGGTTCCCAATCCCCTTACAGTCCAGCCGGCTCCCCATGTCCTGCGGGAGCCGGGATTGCTTTTCCACATGGGGAGCGGATAACATGCTGCTCCCCATGTGGAAAAGCAATCAGCTTTGCTTCATTGAAGCGAGAGCAGGTTTCCCTACTCTCGCTTCAATGAAGCAAAGCAGTTTGCAATGACAGGGCGGGAGCCGCGAGGCTCCCGTCCTGTCATTGCAAACTAGAGTGTCCCAGGGGTAGGCACCCCGGGACACTGCAGGAGCTGGCCCTGGGGGGTGGCGGTCCACAGGGCCTATTCAAGGCTCCAGGCCCCCCTCCCACACTGGTAAGTGCCCCGGGGGTGGCGGTTCCCGGGGCTGGGGGGGCCTGAGAGCCCCCCCATCCC
This sequence comes from Triturus cristatus, assembly GCF_964204655.1. Classification (NCBI taxonomy): domain Eukaryota; kingdom Metazoa; phylum Chordata; class Amphibia; order Caudata; family Salamandridae; genus Triturus; species Triturus cristatus. The sequence goes on along the minus strand of NC_140591.1, from coordinate 383,608,792 downwards.
AAATATTTTCAAGCCCCGGGGGGTGGCGGTCCCCGGGGTTGGGGGGGCTATGAGCCCCCTCCCATTTTTAATAAGCCCCGGGGGTTGCGGTCCCGGGGCTGTGGGGGGGCCATGAGCCCCCCCCGCATATAGTATCTTTGAGCCCCGGGGGTGGCGGTCCACGGGGCAGTGTGGGAGGGATTGGGACTACCCCACACTTTTTTTAAATCTGCCCCCAGGATTTGGCCCCCTTTTTTTTATTTTCGACTGAAATTTGCGCTGGGTGCGCGAATCTCGGCGATTTAAAAAAGAAAATGCTTTTTTTGGCCCTGGGGGTCCTTGTGGGACCCCCTGAGCAGGCCTAGGGGGTCAGGGTGTTTCTACCCTGCCCCCTTGTCGTGTTTTTCGCGTTTGTTTTATAGGTTTCTTGTGCCTCGGTGATGAATACAGGCCCCAGCTAGGCCCGCAAATACAAGGGTTCGTCCTCCTATGTACGAAAACTAGAAGGAAGTTGGCACGGATACAAAGACAGAGTTTATTAACCCTTAAGGGTGGTCCTACAACCTACACAACACTCTTCAGTATTGCATAGAGTAGCACACAGAACTTACGTACATGGTCCCCTTTTATACACAACAGAGGGGCTCATAAGTGGGTGGATACAACATAGAGCAAAATTCATTACCATTTATGGACATTTTCGATACAGGATCAATATATGGGCGGAGTTAACAATTTCCTAAGCCCGCGAAAACATGGTCAAACAAGGACTGACTGATAACAGATGTGGTCAAGTCTGGGCATGCGCCAGATTGATAAAGGAGCTATTTATAGACTGTTACTAGGCAGATTACAAGAGCGACTAGCAAAGAGGTAGGACTCTTCTCGTGCAAAGCACGTGGAGACATGGCAATACAAAATGGAGTCCGGACATTGGTCAACATAAAACAAGAAACACCTTTTGACTGTAGAGAATTCATGTCTTCAGTGAATGCTTAATCATATCGCTGTTTTTGTTTTCAACAGACGACCCTTTCAGCATTTACTGAAGACATTCGGCTTATTAGGATAATCATCATATATGTCAATTCTCATCATCTCTTCCACCTCCTTGTTTAAGTTTTTCTGATAGGTGACATTGGCAATAGCTTTCTTATCAGGAATACAAAATGACACACATAAAGAACAGACTAAGGGACCACACTGAACACAGATGCAGCAGGAAAACAGAACTGCTACAATAATACAGAGACCAGTTAAAACTTTCCATCCCCATGTAGTGATCAATGCCCAAAACCATCCAGAAAAGGTCCAAGTGCCAGTTTCTGTATGAATCTCAGCTGCGATTTTATGCAATTTATTAATAGCGTTATAGACTGATGGCGTGTGGTCAGGAATAAATACACAACAACTACTTCCGATAATCCTACATGCTCCACCTCTATCTGCTAACATAACATCTAATACGTACGATTCTGTAATGCAACAATTCTAGTGATTTGCAATTCTTCCGTAAGATTCCCAAGAGCAGCAGCAGCTTGATTCGTTACAGCCTCTACAACTCTTGTTAATCGTCGAACCTTCCTACTATTTAGGGCAGCTCCAACAAAGAAAAACAATCCTAAGTTAAAATCAACATACTGCTGTAAGCTAGTGTCGGTTTGGTCAACATCATCAATAGATAGAGTACGTTTATACCTGTTTACAGTTACATTGTTCAATAACTTCAAGTCTTTATGATAGGATGCAGGTGCTAAGAATACAGGGGGTAATAGGAACGCTACATAACATACTCCGGACCAGCCGGCGGGTAAGCGGTAATAACCTTTATTCCCACATACGAAGTACGTATTATGGGAAGCTAAAAAAGTACTATTATTTAATCCATCTATATTCAAAACAATAATACAATCACTAACACCAACAGGAATATGACCGACACTCTGGACACACAGGTCCACTTGAGCTTGCGCCACTTGAATTACAAATTTCTCATTTCCAACAATGTCTCTGGTGTTCGTGAAGATGTAGGGGATTGATTCATTATCTGGTCGATATTCTTCCCACTCCCATATTGTCCCATTAGCTTGTGGATAGCCTTCTTTATCTTGATGACATTCCTTATTAAGTCTAAAAAGTAGTCGTCCCACTGTAGGTTTCCGTGTGGCAAAAAGCAAAGTGTACCATGCTCTACAAGAGCCATTATGAGAGAAAGGAAGAGGTATAAACGGCGTTCCTCCTTTCTTCTGATGAGCTGGCATCATACCACATATCCAACAGTTTGTAGCATTTGTAGCAACATGGGTATGATGCAACATCTGGATAAAAGTATTATTCAAATAAGACTGACGATGCTTCAATTCTTGATACGGAAGGGTGTAAAAGTAGTGCTCCTCAGGCACTGGAGTAGTCAAAACAAAAAATCTTCTTCTTCTCCATTTTGTAGTAAAAGTCAATAGCTTCCTGAAACTAAAAGGTTGTCAGAACTCTTCCCCTTAGGCAGCCGTTGATTTCTTCACCAGCGGGCCAAGACGGGTGTCGCTACACTAATGCAGGGCTGATCCCCCCCCTTGCCTCATTGGCTCTCCGTTTCACTAACCCAAGGGCCGTTCTGACAACGTGTCCTGATACGGAAAATAAAAATCACTTCCTCGGTCTGAGATGATATCTTCTTCCTCCAGGAATCGCTTGGTCCGGGAAGAGCTCCTCAGTGTCGTTCGGTTCCACAGCACGGCCTTTCTCTGCAGTCAGGATTTCTCGATGGTCGGTCAATACAGCAGGCTCCACTAATCCAGGTGGCACTTTACGACAGTGCAGGGAGTGGATCCAATTCTTCCGATTGGAGACTCGCACAGCTGTCCTCGTTGCGAGCAAGACTCGCTCAGGACCAACCCATCTCGGCTCCAGACTGTTCGTCCTTTCAAACACCTTGAGCATAACATAGTCTCCAGGCCGGAGATTATTTCCTTCACCTGTGGACCGATCAGGGAGCGCTTCTCGAACCTGTTGATGAATAGAAACCAAATTATCAGTTAACTGTGCCAGATAATCATTCATCATTACACAAGGTACATCATACACTGACTTCGGTTTCGGTGGACCCCAAATATTCATTGGGCGTCCGAACACGATCTCATATGGCGTGAGACCAGTCCGAGAATGCGGTATCGATCTAATTGACAATAATGCCAGCGGTAAAGCGTCTGGCCAAGTCAAAGAAGTTGAAGCTTGGATCTTAGCGATCTTAAGCTTCAAAGTACCGTTATATTTCTCAACCAATCCCGCAGGCTGAGGGTGAAACACTGCATGAAATTTCTGGGTGATTCCCAGTCCTTTCAGGACATACTTGATAACGTCTGCTATAAAATGAGGTCCGTTATCACTCCACAACAATCTACAAACACCATATCGAGGGAAGAACTCCTTCAATAGCATCTTGGCTGTAGTCATTGCAGTATTGTCTTTCGTAGGGTATGCCTCAACCCTCTTACTGAAGGCACAAACCACTACTAGAACATACTTCAGATTGTTACAGCGCTCAAGCTGAATGTAATCCATCTGCAAAACCTCAAAGGGTGCAGTAGGTGTTGCAAATCCTCCTGCTGGAGTTTGTGTACCCTTTCCTGGGTTATACTTCAGGCAAATCATGCAAGTCTGCACTTCCCTCTTTGCCGTGCTAGCGATCTCCGGATGCTCCCAAACTCGTGTGAGTAATTTTACAATTGCGGAAGCTCCGACATGTACGAAAGCTGTGGGTAACTTCCATTTATCCATCTGCTTATTTCTCCAACACCCTTCATCATCCAATTCTCCATCATTGGACCATTGCTCCCGTTCCTTATCGGAAACGGTCCTCTGTATCTCTAGCACTTCTCTCCTAGCGTTGTGCCATCTTTCTGCCTGTGACTTCACAACATACATTGCAGTAGAGTCAGGCTGCATCGCAGTCTCTCGTGCCACCCGGTCTGCCAAAGTATTCCCTTCCCCAATTTTATCAACCACCTTTTTGTGGGCACTACATTTAACTATAGCAATCTTCTTTGGATATGTTAATGCAGTCAAAAGGTTGTGAACTAACTCTCCATACATTATCTGTGCTCCATGTGACGTTAGAAACCCTCTCTCCTTCCAGAGTAGGCCAAAATTGTGCGCTACTCCGAAGGCATAGCGGCTATCTGTATAAACATTCACACACAATCCTGTACTGAGCTCACATGCTCGTGTTAATGCTATCAGTTCCGCTGCTTGAGCCGATTTCTGCGGTATGCGTGCTGTCTCCACTATTGTTTGTAATGTGGTAATTGCATACGCTGCTGAAGTCGTACCATCTGGTAGCTTCAGGCATGATCCGTCCACCCATAGTTCTCCATCCACATCTGTAAAGGGCGTATCCTGGAGATCAATATGACCCTTTGTCTGTTCCTCAGTCATGAGAATACAGTCATGTGCTTTTTGTGCTTCAGACTGAGTTTCCGGGAACGGCAACAATGTGGCTGGATTTAACGTTGCACACCTCTTCAACGTAATATGAGGAGCCAAAAGCGTCATTTCATATCCCGTTAAACGAGCACTGGTCAAATGCTGCGTCTTTGTCTGATTGAGCAGGGCATCAACAGCATGGGGAACTAATACCAACAGCTTATGAGATAACACAATTCCCTCGCTTTGGCGTATTGACACAGCTGTCGCCGCAACCGAGCGAAAACAACCAGGCAATGCTCGGGCAACAGGATCAAGTACGGCCGAAAAATATGCACAAGGGCGCTGCTTGTCGCCGTGCATCTGCACTAAAACTGATAATGCACATCCATCTCTCTCATGTACATACAATGTAAAGGGCTTCGTATAATCAGGGGTACCTAACACTGGTGCTGAACAAAGGGCTTGTCGCAATTGCGGAAAGGCAATTTCACACTCATTTGACCAGGGAAGAGGAATTGGGGTATCTTTTGTCAAAAGCGCTAACAATGGTTTAACTATATATGAAAACCCCAATATCCATTGCCTACAAAAAGAAGCAAGACCCAAAAATGCACGCACGTCCTTCTGTGTGGAAGGTATTGGCGTGTCCAAAATTGCTTGAATACGATCTGGTGTGAGTGCACGCCCCTCCTTAGACAAAAGGTGACCCAAGTAAGTCACCTTTGGTCTACAAAATTGCAATTTCTTCTTCGACACTTTGTGATTGTGAGATGCCAAAAAGGAAAGCAAGGATAACGTGCACTTCTCACATAGCTCAGGAGTGTCGGCCGCCAACAAGATGTCATCGACATATTGTATAAGGGCTACACCATCAAGCAGAACAAAGGAATCCACTTGTCTCTTCAATGCTTGACTGTAAATGCTAGGACTCTCTGTATAACCCTGAGGGACTCTACAAAATCTATAAGACAGATTATTCAAAGTGAAGCCGAAAAGGTACCGGCTATCAGGATGAATAGGAATCGAAAAGAAAACATTTTTCAAATCGATAACCGAGAATGTGGTCGCCGTTGGCGGGACCAGAGTAAGCAACGTCGTAATATCAGAAACCACTGGATACTGAGGTATCACTATCTTATTCACCTCCCTTAAGTCAATAATAAAACAATAAACCCTAGTATCAGTGTCTTTCTTCAAAATGGGTAGAATAGGACTGTTGCAGACATTGTATGGAACTTCCTCCACTACTCCCACCTTAAGCAAATCCTGCACAATCTGTATGAGTGCCTCCTCCCCCTCCTGGGAAATACGATATTGAGGGAGGCGTGGTAACACAGCACCCTCCTTGACACTAATGTGTACAGGCGGAATCACCATCTGTCCCACATCAGTATCTGAAGTGGCCCACAAAGTACGAGGGAGAGAAGCTAATACAGTATCCTCTGCAACCACACACATCCGTTCTGCCATGGGGTGATTATCATTTAATATCACACGTACTCCAGTAGGGGAGCAGCGGATCGTAGCTCTGAAGTACTTAAGCATATCAAGACCCATAATGTTGTCAGGCGTGTTCGGAGCAAGCAAAAATGGACAGGGTACAAAAAATTGGTCAACATGAAATGCAAGGGGTTGGGATAGAGGGCTTCGAGAGAGTGTACCATCAAATCCTACCGATGTAACCATTAAGCCAGATGGGGGAGCCCTCGGAACCAATTGTTTGGACAGCGCACTGCGAGTAGCTCCTGTATCAACTAGGAACCGATCAGTAGAACCCAGAACATTTGCTGTAACATAAGGACCCCTCTGATCAACCGTCACTTCAACTGATTCCAACCCCCACCCAACGCAATCCTATGCATGCTGCGAATCATGGTACACAGGGCGGTCATTCCCAGACATTTGATACTGATTTTGCTGATCAAATACATTAGGTCTATCTCGTTGCTGCACGTTAGGATCAAATTGAGCACGATCATTGGAATTCCCTATGAAGTTCGAAAAGCCCCCTCTACCTCTCGGCAATCCCTGACCACGTCCCTGACGAGATGCATATAATACCGGACAACCCCTGGCCCAATGACCCAACTGTTTGCAATACGCACATTGATTTCTATTAACATCCGACCGACCCGAAGGGGAACCATAAAATTCTCCTCTACCTCTCTCAACACCCCGACGAGGCGGACCATACACTTGCGCTAACATCACCTTAATTTTCAAATCTTTCGATTTCTTCTCCTCATGACACTTCGCTTCTTGTTCCTGACGCTCATAATACTGAGCCATAGTCAGGAGGGATGCCGGAGACGAGGTGGACCAAGAGCTTTCACTCGCTTTTAATCGAGTTGCTACTCCCGGTAATAAATTTGCCACATATTTATCAACAAAAAGATGTCGACCCGTATCATCCGTAAGTGACTGACCACTGAAATCATTAAATGTTTCCTCAAAGCGCGTAAAGAAGTCTGAAACTGATTCATCAACCTTCTGTTTACACGAGGCTAACATATTCCAGTCAATCTTTTTATGGGGGATAATCGTTTTCAACTTAGTCAAGATAGCAGCAGGAAGATCTAAAATAAGCTGGGGCGGTTTTTGCGCGGGCTTTCTCTCCCTATCCTCATCCTCAATCTCAGACCATTTGGCCTTAAAAACGGCTTGATCATCCACCTTCCCGACAGATCGCCACATATCCGGTGGTAAAATGAGCCCAAAGAACAAATCTATATCTGCTAAAGTCATAGTACAAGAATTCAAGGCCCCCTCGACCTCTTCATAAAAGGCCGCTGGATTCTTGCGGGGGTCAGGCAATGCATTCTTCAATGCCATAACATCAGTCCTATGCCAGGGAGTATAAACCCAATTATACACAAAATATCCCCTAGCATCGGGGGAAGACGTGTCTGAACTAGTTCCCGCTCCTTTAGGAGGAACATACAAAGGTGCCGCCTCTCGCATCGGTTTAGCATGCACTAGTTCAATCTTATCTGACTGAAGGATAGCCGACTGTTTCCCGCCGACATGTGGATTCGATTGCTCCTCCTCCCCTGTCGTTTGGCGCGCTTTCTCTTTGAGTTCAAACATCGCGTCCCGCAATGCAAACAGCCGTCGAACCGCATCGGGTACCTTACAGGGAGAAAAGACACCGTTACGTAATGCTTTAGAATCTAATACTATATCATCAGACTCAAGAACATCAGAATATTTCCGAAAGGCAGTAACCACTTCATCAGAAAAAGTTTCAGCAAAATATAACTTTTCCCTATCCTGCCAACTTTCCAAAGATGCCAATAATTCAGTAAGAGATAACTTGTCTTTAAGCGCACGAAAAGAAATTTTCTGAAGCTCACCCATACGATCAGTTGATAACATGGACCGCGTGTCTACCTTATCCGAAACCGATCCAGAATCCTGTGACCTCGGAGCAGACGTGTCAACATAAGGGGGCGGAGAGCGATCTAATAAATAAAAATCATCTTCAAGATTAGTAAGGACAGGATAAAGTGGCTGGCGGACTGCATATTGACCCGATACTTGCAACCTACGCTCTTTCTCTTGTCTCTCCGCCAGTTCTCTTTCCTCCCGACGCTTCGCTTCCTGCGCTCTCACATGATCATTTTTCCGTTGCCCTTTATCAATCAGCGCTTTCTCACTTTTCTCCCGCTCACGCACTTCCTTCACCCATAACCGTACACATTCAAACATGTCTTGCCTAGCACGCTGTTTACACATACACTGTTCCACATACTCAATCTTACGCATATCAAACGATCCATACAAAGGCCATCGTAACTCAGGATCCTTTTTGGTGTATTTCCTCCACACTGTGCTGTACATTATAGAGGAAAGACCATGCTTCACATACATATCCCTATTAGGAGTCCCCTCCGGGGGGGCTGGAGCAGGTTCCTCAAGATTTAACCGGTTTCCAAAGCAGCAGCTCCACTTACGGAGTGCGCTAAAAGCAGGCATGCTCAAAAATAATGCAAAATATGCAGTATTATCAAAAATGGCACTTAAACGTTGCGCCGTTCAAATTTAAACAACTCCGGAGAAATATCTCCACATTACCTGCCTATATGTGTTGCAACGCATATATTCCCACAGTAATCAATACAAATATGACCGGTCATCACAAATCAAACTCAAATAGCCAACCCAGGCTTCAAAACTCGGAGCAAGTACCGTACAACGGTTCTTACCAATCAAGAGCGTCAAGATTCCAACTGCCAAGTTCCAAAATTCGCCCAAACGGCTATCACGCGGCAAACCGACAGAAGAGGTCTCAGTCGAGGACCGGCGCCACCCAGATGGTCAGCTGGGAAGGGAAGGAAGAAAAACCTCGGGATGCCAGGACTAAAAGACGCCGCTGGCAGTGATCACATCCCCGGCCAAATTCCTCACCTTCGTCACGACCAATCCTTCGAGCATCCAAGTCACCGATGAGCCCCACGTGACGGGCGCCAATTGATGAATACAGGCCCCAGCTAGGCCCGCAAATACAAGGGTTCGCCCTCCTATGTACGAAAACTAGAAGGAAGTTGGCACGGAAACTGCAAATACAAAGAGAGAGTTTATTAACCCTTAAGGGTGGTCCTACAACCTACACAACACTCTTCAGTATTGCATAGAGTAGCACACAGAACTTACGTACATGGTCCCCTTTTATACACAACAGAGGGGCTCATAAGTGGGTGGATACAACATAGAGCAAAATTCATTACCATTTATGGACATTTTCGATACAGGATCAATATATGGGCGGAGTTAACAATTTTCTAAGCCCGCGAAAACATGGTCAAACAAGGACTGACTGATAACAGATGTGGTCAAGTCTGGGCATGCGCCAGATTGATAAAGGAGCTATTTATAGACTGTTACTAGGCAGATTACAAAAGCGACTAGCAAAGAGGTACGCCTCTTCTTGTGCAAAGCACGTGGAGACATGGCAATACAAAATGGAGTCCGGACATTGGTCAACATAAGACAAGAAACACCTTTTGACTGTAGAGAATTCATGTCTTCAGTGAATGCTTAATCATATCGCTGTTTTTGTTTTCAACATCGGTTCTACCGAGGCACAAGATTGTTGCCAACACTTCCTGATCTGGAGTGTTCACAGCCAATTAGAATACAGCTCATGCACGGCAGGATGCGCGCTGGGTGCAGGGAGGGTGCGCGGATCCTCCGAGGCCATAGATATATCTATCTTTTTAACTCTAATTTTCTCAGGAACTACTGAACGGATTTACACCATTTAAGCAAAAGGCATGAGTCTGAACTGAGGACTACCTCTTTGCCAAATTTGGTGTAATTCCGTTCAGCAGTTTGGGCTGTAGCTGCGTCAACAGGTCCTATGGGAAAATGCATAGGGAAAACGCGTTTTGGGACCCCCCTTTTTTCTCGACCCCCGCTTGACGAATCACCGTGAAATTTTCAGGATAGGAGCAGACTGGAGCTAGCCAAATGTTTGGAAAATTTCGCGAGATTCGTCAATCGGCGGCAACGTTATTACAAATAGAATGTTGCGGATTTCCTATGGCAAATAGGTCCTAACTATATCTACCTACTGGCGACCGCCAGTAGGTAATATATGTATATATATATATATATATATATATATATATATATATATATATACATATATATATACACACCAAGGTGTATTGAAGAATGAGTGGGCATATGAGTGTCTGAATGGAAGATTTAGTGGGTGTGTGACTGACTGTTTAATTGAGTAATTGAATGTGTCTAAGTGAATGCATGTGTAAATGACTAATCAGTGTGAATGTCTGTAGCAGTTTGGCAGTTGGTGTGTAAGTGGCTTCATGGGTTGGTGAGTAGCTACACAAGTGTCTATATGGGTTAATGTTTGGTTGTCTGAGTACCTGTATGGGTGCCTGAGTGTCTTTGTGGGTGGATGGGGGGTGTGGCACCCTGCATTGATGTGTGAGTGTGTGATTCAGTGGGTGTATGAGTTCACGAGTGCATCTGTGAGGACCTGTATGGGTGACAGAGAGTGCGTATGGCTGTGTTGGTGAGTGAATAGATGTCTCAGTGGTATATATGTAACTAACTACATATGTGAATGTATGTGAGTGTTGGAGTATGTAACTGACTATATATGAGAGTGAGTGCTTCTGAGAGTGGCTATATGGATGAGTGTGTGCTTGTGTCAGTGATTGTATAAGAGAGTAAATATGTGTTAGTATCTGTATGAATAAGTGAGGTGGTGTGTATATAACTGTATAGGTGAGTGAATGGCAGTATGATTGACTCATTGGGTGACTGACTTGGAGTGTGAGTAACTCTATGGGTGAGTGGCGGTGTGTGAGTATCTGTATAGGTGTATGAGTGCATATATCAGTGGCGATATTGATGAGTGACTGCATGTATGAGTGAACGTATGGGTGAGTGGATGTGTGCGTAGACCTATGAATCAGTGAATGGGTATGTACTAACTTGAATTGGTGTGTCTATGGTTTCTAGAATGGCAGTCTGTATTTTAGAGTAGGTGTATGAAGGTTATATTAGGGTGTGAGGAGGTGCATCAGATATTAAGTGGATGATGTAAATAGTGATGTCATCAGTCATGTCATTTGAGATGTCACTGACCATGTCATGAGTGATGTAATATGTGACATCATCAACACTGCATGGGGGGCACAAGTTATAGTTAGCTAAACTAACTATGACGGCTGAATTTCTCTGGTTTTGTATGAGTGAAATGTCTGACTAACTATAACATCCCTGAAACCTGTGGTTTTTTCAGTGATTTTTAAAGGTTTTTTAAATGCTAATTACTAACTATAATGTCCCTGAAAACTATGGTTTGTTCAGTGGATTTCAAAGGTTTTTGAAATCCTAATCACTAGCTATAACATCCCTAAAACCTATGATTTTTTCAGTGAATGTCTAAGGTTTTTTACATGCTAATTACCAACTATAACATCCTGAAACCTGAAAAGGTTTTTTTCAGTTTATGTATATATATATATATATATATATTTATTCATTCAAAATGTGCTCTGATTCAAAGCCGCACTCCGCTGACAGGTTGGTTCACAAAACCTCTTTATTGCAGAAACATGCAATTTTCCATCTCGTACATCAATCTCCCGGCCTTACGCGTTTCAAAGCCACATGCTTCTCATCAGAGGCCGCATTCGGAAAGAGTTCATTGCTGCCACATCCCTGCTGCATGTCTTTATTAACTTAAATTGGCCTCCGGTGTGCCCTTAGTGTCAAGATCGTTTTTTTGATGGCAGAGTGCATGCTGGGGCCTGTAGTCGTTTAAGCATTTTTTCTACCCTCCAGTGGGTTTCTTTCCTCAATGTTACATACGAGATCACTTTTCAAACCCTCCAATGGGTCCCAGATGAAACTTTGCATGTTTAAAATCTTTACCTGCAGCGCCGATATCGAGGGGATGTTGCCCCTCTACCAGTCCTTCAGCTGCTCCACAGGCGGTGCGTCGCTCCCACGGCCGAAGCCGCCGTGCTATTATGCATTCAAAAGGTGCTCTGATTCAAAGCCGCACTCCGCTGACAGGTTGGTTCACAAAACCTCTTTATTGCAGAAACATGCAATTTTCCATCTCGTACATCAATCTCCCGGCCTTACGCGTTTCAAAGCCACATGCTTCTCATCAGAGGCCGCATTCGGAAAGAGTTTATTGCTGCCACATCCCTGCTGCATGTCTTTATTAACTTAAATTGGCCTCCGGTGTGCCCTTAGTGTCAAGATCGTTTTTTTGATGGCAGAGTGCATGCTGGGGCCTGTAGTCGTTTAAGCATTTTTTCTACCCTCCAGTGGGTTTCTTTCCTCAATGTTACATACGAGATCACTTTTCAAACCCTCCAATGGGTCCCAGATGAAACCTTGCATGTTTAAAATCTTTACCTGCAGCGCCGATATCGAGGGGATGTTGCCCCTCTACCAGTCCTTCAGCTGCTCCACAGGCGGTGCGTCGCTCCCACGGCCGAAGCCGCCGTGCTATTATGCATTCAAAAGGTGCTCTGATTCAAAGCCGCACTCCGCTGACAGGTTGGTTCACAAAACCTCTTTATTGCAGAAACATGCAATTTTCCATCTCGTACATCAATCTCCCGGCCTTACGCGTTTCCAAGCCACATGCCTCTCATCAGAGGCCTCATTCGGAAAGAGTTCATTGCTGCCACATCCCTGCTGCATGTCTTTATTAACTTAAATTGGCCTCCGGTGTGCCCTTAGTGTCAAGATCGTTTTTTTGATGGCAGAGTGCATGCTGGGGCCTGTAGTCGTTTAAGCATTTTTTCTACCCTCCAGTGGGTTTCTTTCCTCAATGTTACATACGAGATCACTTTTCAAACCCTCCAATGGGTCCCAGATGAAACCTTGCATGTTTAAAATCTTTACCTGCAGCGCCGATATCGAGGGGATGTTGCCCCTCTACCAGTCCTTCAGCTGCTCCACAGGCGGTGCGTCGCTCCCACGGCCGAAGCCGCCGTGCTATTATGCATTCAAAAGGTGCTCTGATTCAAAGCCGCACTCCGCTGACAGGTTGGTTCACAAAACCTCTTTCGGCCGTGGGAGCGACGCACCGCCTGTGGAGCAGCTGAAGGACTGGTAGAGGGGCAACATCCCCTCGATATCGGCGCTGCAGGTAAAGATTTTAAACATGCAAGGTTTCATCTGGGACCCATTGGAGGGTTTGAAAAGTGATCTCGTATGTAACATTGAGGAAAGAAACCTACTGGAGGGTAGAAAAAATGCTTAAACGACTACAGGCCCCAGCATGCACTCTGCCATCAAAAAAACGATCTTGACACTAAGGGCACACCGGAGGCCAATTTAAGTTAATAAAGACATGCAGCAGGGATGTGGCAGCAATGAACTCTTTCCGAATGCGGCCTCTGATGAGAAGCATGTGGCTTTGAAACGCCTAAGGCCGGGAGATTGATGTACGAGATGGAAAATTGCATGTTTCTGCAATAAAGAGGTTTTGTGAACCAACCTGTCAGCTGAGTGCGGCTTTGAATCAGAGCACCTTTTGAATGCACAATAGCACGGCGGCTTCGGCCGTGGGAGCGACGCACCGCCTGTGGAGCAGCTGAGTGACTGGTAGAGGGGCAACATCCCCTCGATATCGGCGCTGCAGGTAAAGATTTTAAACATGCAAGGTTTCATCTGGGACCCATTGGAGGGTTTGAAAAGTGATCTCGTATGTAACATTGAGGAAAGAAACCCACTGGAGGGTAGAAAAAATGCTTAAACGACTACAGGCCCCAGCATGCACTCTGCCATCAAAAAAACTATCTTGACACTAAGGGCACACCAGAGGCCAATTTAAGTTAATAAAGACATGCAGCAGGGATGTGGCAGCAATGAACTCTTTCCGAATGCGGCCTCTGATGAGAAGCATGTGGCTTTGAAACGCGTAAGGCCGGGAGATTGATGTACGAGATGGAAAATTGCATGTTTCTGCAATAAAGAGGTTTTGTGAACCAACCTGTCAGCGGAGTGCGGCTTTGAATCAGAGCACCTTTTGAATGCATAATAGCACGGCGGCTTCGGCCGTGGGAGCGACGCACCGCCGGTGGAGCAGCTGAAGGACTGGTAGAGGGGCAACATCCCCTCGATATCGGCGCTGCAGGTAAAGATTTTAAACATGCAAGGTTTCATCTGGGACCCATTGGAGGGTTTGAAAAGTGATCTCGTATGTAACATTGAGGAAAGAAACCCACTGGAGGGTAGAAAAAATGCTTAAACGACTACAGGCCCCAGCATGCACTCTGCCATCAAAAAAACGATCTTGACACTAAGGGCACACCGGAGGCCAATTTAAGTTAATAAAGACATGCAGCAGGGATGTGGCAGCAATGAACTCTTTCCGAATGCGGCCTCTGATGAGAAGCATGTGGCTTTGAAACGCGTAAGGCCGGGAGATTGATGTACGAGATGGAAAATTGCATGTTTCTGCAATAAAGAGGTTTTGTGAACCAACCTGTCAGCGGAGTGCGGCTTTGAATCAGAGCACCTTTTGAATGCATAATAGCACTGCGGCTTCGGCCGTGGGAGCGACGCACCGCCTGTGGAGCAGCTGAAGGACTAGTAGAGGGGCAACATCCCCTCGATATCGGCGCTGCAGGTAAAGATTTTAAACATGCAAGGTTTCATCTGGGACCCATTGGAGGGTTTGAAAAGTGATCTCGTATGTAACATTGAGGAAAGAAACCCACTGGAGGGTAGAAAAAATGCTTAAACGACTACAGGCCCCAGCATGCACTCTGCCATCAAAAAAATGATCTTGACACTAAGGGCACACCGGAGGCCAATTTAAGTTAATAAAGACATGCAGCAGGGATGTGGCAGCAATGAACTCTTTCCGAATGCGGCCTCTGATGAGAAGCATGTGGCTTTGAAACGCGTAAGGCCGGGAGATTGATGTACGAGATGGAAAATTGCATGTTTCTGCAATAAAGAGGTTTTGTGAACTAACCTGTCAGCGGAGTGCGGCTTTGAATCAGAGCACCTTTTGAATGCATAATAGCACGGCGGCTTCGGCCGTGGGAGCGACGCACCGCCTGTGGAGCAGCTGAAGGACTGGTAGAGGGGCAACATCCCCTCGATATCGGCACTGCAGGTAAAGATTTTAAACATGCAAGGTTTCATCTGGGACCCATTGGAGGGTTTGAAAAGTGATCTCGTATGTAACATTGAGGAAAGAAACCCACTGGAGGGTAGAAAAAATGCTTAAACGACTACAGGTCCCAGCATGCACTCTGCCATCAAAAAAACGATCTTGACACTAAGGGCACACCGGAGGCCAATTTAAGTTAATAAAGACATGCAGCAGGGATGTGGCAGCAATGAACTCTTTCCGAATGCGGCCTCTGATGAGAAGCATGTGGCTTTGAAACGCGTAAGGCCGGGAGATTGATGTACGAGATGGAAAATTGCATGTTTCTGCAATAAAAAGGTTTTGTGAACCAACCTGTCAGCGGAGTGCAGCTTTGAATCAGAATACCTTTTGAATGAATATATATATATATTTATGTACCTCAAAGTGCCCAAGCTTTTAAGAACGCACTCGACTTCAGGATCAACCATCAGGTTTATTTGATAGGAACACAAGCTGCAGGATTCATGTGCATTATTCTCCGACGCGTTTCGAGGCTCCTGCCTCTTAATCATGGATAATTAACACTGCACAGATGGCTCCGATTCAGCATGCTCTTTAAAATACCTTGAGTAGGCGTCGCTCATAGTGTCTTGATTTACAATGCAGGCTGGACCTTGTAGTAAGGATCAGAGTTCATTTGTTACCCTCTAGTGGGCTCTGCGAAGTGTCAATGTTTTAAACCTATTATTACCCTAGACATCTATATTTGGAAAATGTTTTCATGATCACAATACGATTGGGCATTTGCCTGCAACATGAATTTATTTGGGGTACATTACCCGTATACGAGTAGAATTGTCTCTATTGGAAGATAGAAAATGTGATTGGGCACTTGCCTGTAACATGAATATATTCCGGGTACATTACCCGCATATAGACAGGACTATCCCAATTGGAATAAGGATACAGAAAATGCCTCGTTATTGTATCAATGAGATATATCTTTACTCGTATTTATTTATTTACTTTCAGGCGGAATTGTGTTTCAATGAATTAATTTCATGACTAACAGCATTTATTTGTCGTTATGTAAACAATATTATCGTTGATATTATGATTTTTGTTCAAACCTAATCATGCGAAAAAATGTTTCTTCTTTGTCTATTAACTATGACCTGTATTTCTAGGGGAATTCGGGCACAGGTCACTAACTTGACAAAGGCTTCGCCGAAACGCGTAGTTCTGTTCGTGCAGCACAATAAAAACTTATTGTGTTGTCCTTTGGTGTGCCGCTGGATTATTTCCTGGGAATTCTCAGATTCTATCCTGTTTAAAGACATTTCAAGCGGAGTTGCGACCGTTGCTGGCACCGGCGTCGAAAGGGAGGAGAGCGGTGATTTCGCAACGACCTTTTTGGAAACATATATATATATATATATATATATATACATATATATATATATATACAGACATACATATATATGCATACCCACACACACATAGTTCAATCTAATGTGACGTAACAAGAGACACAATAGGGTAAATGTTCATGACCATAGACTATAATGACAATTAACATGGTACAGTACCGTACATACTAGAGCACCATCAAGTATGCTCCCAAGGCTTCCAGGTGTATTCTGATTCAAATTTAGCTAAACAGTGTTTGGGATAGCCCAGTCATGAAAATTACCCCATTCATGCAAAGTAACCTTTGGGTTGTAGTTCACATGGGACCTAGTAATGTAGTCTATTCTACACTTCCATTATCTTCTTGATCTCTTTGATAAATTGCAGAGACAATATACTTACATAGGCAAACTCATTCGGAACCAACTGGCCATGACAGCTCTTCCGTGGATCTAAGCAGAATCAAGGGTCAAAGACCTTTGCCGCATCCTGAAGGATATATACTGTCAGAATCTTGATCCCCTCTGAAACCCAGTGAAAATCATTTAATCAGGCAACCTACATCTTATCAATAAACTCACAAATTTCAGAAGAATGGCTTCAGAGTTCAGACCCCAGATTTTGAAAGGCCGACCTAAACTGAACCACCTGAGTTTTCTTTTCTATTGTTTTCAGAACATAAACCCATAATTTTCCACATATGTATACCATCATAATAACTGCACATATTATGTCAAATGGTAACAAGAGCATGATAAATCAGTGCAAAATATTTAACTTGCACATTTGATCACCCCCCTCGAAGACCCCTACATTTTTGTACATCAACAATAATCTCAAAATAATCTTCCATGTCATACACACATTTCCCCTTTTCTATTAAAAATACATCTCCACCCCACAATGTAAACTGCTCACTGCTGCCAACTCATCTGTTAAGAGCCATATCCTCCCAGAAGCTCACTCTGTTGATTACCCTGTACATCCCATTTGCCCTAATGGATATAAATATACCCTCTCCAATGCAGCAATACAGCCATACAGTTGCCCATCTGAGTTCATCAGGTGTCTACTCACCACATTTGCCAAGGGCACCAACTCACGGTGACCTGTTAACCGGCAGGTCGTGCAACAATCTAATCATCTCAGCCCATGTCGTGTGGTTCACCGGTAGTTTATCATCTGGCTGAGTCTGTCGCATCAGCAGCTCCTCCCCTGCAGCAGCTACATATCTCTTGTCCAAACTTCGGATTTTTTTAGGTGAGCACTAAGCCAGTGCATAGCTCTTCTCCTCTTCACAAGGACCATTCTCAATAACTGAACATTTCTTGTGAGTTTCCCTACTTTTTTCTGTGAATTAGGCCCAAAAGCACTGTCTAACCGTCTCTCCTTGCAAATTGTATCTGTGATACTGAGGACGACTTTGTGGAAATCCCAATTGTTTACATTTGGTTCATATCAATTTACTGAACAGATCTCGTGTGCATCTAAAGCACCCAAATCACCAGGTATGCCCCCTCTGGCTCCAACACCCTGTCTTTATGTATGAAGGGAATCCCTGGGGACTAGCCAGGTGAGAACCACTCTAGAGAAGGCAGAATAAGATGTAGTCGACAGCTGTCCTCTCCATTTCCTGCAGGTTTCACAAGCACAACTCCACGGAGAAGTATTTCCTGCAACATTGCTATTCCCAACCCATTACGTTTTACATATACCTGTATTTTGTAATGCTTGACATGTTAAACCACCTGAGTTACATGCAACTCTGAACACCGAACTCTTTAGGCTGGCATTAAAGTGACCATTTGCAATGACATAGAGAGTGATAAAGGACTGCCAGAAGGATGTGTCTCTCCCCAGATGAGGATGGACTCTACCTCCCCTCACCTTGTTTCTGCTTTTGTACTTTCTCTTTTTATTGTATTCCCTAGCACTCTGTAGTGGCCAGATACGGCTGCTTTGCAAAATCTAAAATAAAAACAATGATAAACATAAATCATCCAAAAACCTTCTACAAAAAGAGTTTTTATTGTTTGGACAAATACACGTAACTATTTTATTAACTCTTTGGAACCCAAAAATCGTTATAACATCTGTGACATTTAACGTTTCAGATGTTTTGTTGTTTTGTAGGGTGTATTTCTTCACAAAGGGCAGATTACAAAGTTCCTTATAGAACACAAAAGGTATATGCATTGATTTATTTTGGTTTGCTATAGGTACGTCTTATTTTTGTTCTACTTGGCCATGATAAAATTACGCATTGCAAAACAAGGCAGCACACAGATAAATCACGATTATTGTAAATAAAACTGATAAACTATCACAATATCGTCATGAACGTTATAGGAAGACCTCTGGGAATGGAGTGAATTTCTTGAAGCAGTTTTAGAAACATTTATCACATGAAACAGTCTTGCCACCATGGCATGCTTTAATCAACAGCACCACGTGGTAGAAACCAGTCCCAGTGGCCTGCTGCCCATCACACCGGAGATGGAAACAATCTGCACAAAGGCTGTGCAATCACACGAGATAGCGAACCGCTGTCTCCGGTAGAACACGCTGGAAAAAACACCAGACAGAACGACTACATTGTCGTGTTGGATTCATTTCCGTTCGGAGCGGCTTGTGACAGTTAAAGACCACATGACACTGTGTGCTGCGCTCCATATCTCTTTGTTGACGACCTTGTTCAACCTGAAACAAATGTTCGTAAATGCATGTGTATGTAATGAAAACAATGCAGATCAATTGACCACCCAGTTGATTGAAGAATTAACCGGTGACGTAATCGTCTTTTCCAAATGTAGAAACGGCAAACATATTGGAAACATCCAACACAACAAACGTGGCATTCTACAATTTCCATGTTTGTGTTAACAATCTTTGGAATGCAACATGTGCTCCTGACATGACACCGTCCTTGTGAACACCATGTTTATATTATATTAGATTTACACTTTTGTCCAAGAAAACACACTCTGCTGACCGGCAAATGGCTCATAAGTTGTTTTTCAGGTCCAGAAAGTATGGATTCTACAAACTTACATTAATATGCCTTTGTGACATTTCGTTGTAAAATATTTAGATTTTATTTTATTTAAAATACAGTTTGACTATTCTGTATTATTATTATAAATTGGTCTTGTATTTAATTTACATCTGTTTCCAACTTTGCCTGTTCATTTTGAGAGGATGTGACTTCCAGAGCTGTAGACTTTGGAACTGAGGAACGAGTTCCAATAACCAATGGCCAGCGTAGGCTTAACATCCTGTGATTCTGGGCATATCGCTTAGGGCCTAATTATGAGTTTGGTGGTCCAAGGAACCTGGTGGCAGCATGGTGGTCTGAGGGCCACAAGATGTGTGGTGGTGTCCTGCGGCACTGCCAAGCATATTACGACTTTCCCCACTGCCAATGGTCTCATGGATGTTCTTATTCCATGAAACTGCTGGCGGTGAGGAAAGAAAGGAGGCCCCACAGGGCCTCCCTATTGGCCCGGTGCACATGGGTGCATGCAGAGGGGCACATGTTGTGCCCCGCTGTATGCATGCACCCTATTCCTGCACGGCATGGACTGCACAAAGAGTGGGCATTAAACTCTGCTCTGCAGGCAGAGTTTGTGGAATTTGTCAATTTTGTGCTCTACTGGTGAGCGCGGAGTATGCCAAAAACTCTGATTCTGCCGCCTTGCTGAGTTTTCCCCCCCCAACATTGCCCGCCCTAGCAGATCCTGCCTACATCCATAAACAATGGATGGCCCATACCTATGTGCTTTCTTTTTTTTAAAGACTTAATAACGTGTCTAATGTAGAGGCCAAAAACAGACACGAACAGATATTAAATGCAGTGGCGTCAGAGTCCCCCACCCTGAGCCATGCTTCCAGGTGAGACTGCACCTATCATCACTTTGCCCTCTGCCAATTAGAGAAATCTGTTTGGTGTGCGATTGGTGGATGGCACAGCCTTTCCATCCTATTGGTGGTGCGACGTCATCACCTGATCCAGCTGGGAAAATTAATGAATATAGAGGTAAGACGGGTTAGAGCGAGGCTCAGTGTTTGCCTCTATGTAGCCGTGTATAAGAGGGGGCAATGTATGGATGAGGTGCCCTGCAGGACTGTGGTGCCCCCTCCTCCTTACAGCTCCATCATTGAGGCACTATGTGGAATCTCCTCTCCTTACATTACCACAAGTACTTTTACACTTTAGAAAGGTGGCTATTCTGAAAAATTGGTGCCCATTCGCTCACGAGCAGTAACCATCCCAAACTCTCTACAGCTTTTGGTGCTCTGATGTACACAAATGCTCCTCATGCTTGACCCACTTCCAGCAACCACTGTGACTAAATGTTGAATTGAAGGAAGGTGTTAAACTCAATCAATTTCCACAGCAATCAACAGGTACTCACTCCCCAGCATGTCTGCTTCCTTGTGCCATAATCTCTTCCGACTCCAGACACACTGAACTATTTCTCCCAAAAACCTCTACCAGAAGTGAGTCGCAAATCATGTTCCTCCAGCAGCTAAATCAGTGCATGCGTAATTTGGTAGGAGAAGAACCAGGTGTTTCCCACCTTTCCAGTGCCAGTCGAAATTTCCCCTGCATCGCCAGGAATTTCTTCTCACCCCAAGGAACCGAAATGACCGCCCTACGCCAACATGTCTGGTCCTCCTAACACAGGGATGGGGAGCGGCCCAAAGTTCTTCTCCAGAGGAAAGTGAGTTGTGAGAGTGTATGCTAATTATGAAGGTGGGACTTGAGGATAGGTCAAAGTTGAGTGGGAGAGCGAGCTTTCAAAACTTTGACATGTCGAGTTAGTATATTGGCTGAATTGTAAGCGCACTCATACAGGTGACCCGTTGTTTACCCTTGTGTTTTTAGACCTGAGGCCATCCATGGCCGAGATCCGTGCACAACGCCGTAGCACGCCTATTATATAGACGTCTGCACTGCAGGAGGGTGAGATGGCAAACTAATCGTTTTCAGTTTAATGGTACTTGGTTCCTGTTGTACAGCTCTCCTGTGGGCTGAGAAGTGTACAAGACTCAGAATTATGGCGGAGCATAACTCAGCGGAATTCCACTGAGTTCTTAATGCAAATCCGCAGAAATCTGCCCACCCCTGCTGCACAGTCCATGCAGTGCAGGAACGTGCACTGGTGGTCCCGGGGCGATGCAGTTTAAGGCTCGCATATGACCCTTTAAAATGAGCCACCGTGGGACAGTCACAGCGCCCCCCCCACCTGCCAGACCACGATAATACTTGTAATCTGGAGGGTGGGCAATGGCCCTGTTTAGTGGTGTGGGAGAGGGGCGGTGGCGGCCCACTACCACACTGCCAAACTCATAATCGGGCCCTAAATCTCCACTTATTTGAAAAATTAATGTGATCTTGTAGTGCTCACGTAAAGCACTGCAATACCTTGGGGTTGAGTTGGGGCTGTATAAAACCGCAAAAAACATCATGATGTCTAATTTATGTCTAATAGTTTTTGTTAACATTAGGTCTACATGTACATTTTATTATAGCAGTGTAATGGCTCATAGATTCTGATTACTGGAACACCTGCAGCTGTTGAATGGTGAAGGATATCCCGTCTGACTAAATATAAATCCCATGATATCCTATGGGATTTATATTTCGGTGGACAGGATATCCCTCACTGCTATGACGGAGTAACCCGTCCATCGAGATCTAAATATGGCCCTTAGTCTGAGTAGAATTTCCTCGCAAGAACAGTGAAACTGGTTTTGTACACTTCGCATCATTCACCATAAAAATTACAGAATCTGTATATATATACTTTGGAGGGATAGTACCAAAATATATTTTTATCACAATATTGTCAGACATAAATATTGTTCATCTAATATAATTTCCAAAAGTATAGCTTTACAAAACTTAATAAATAAAATCCATAACCAGTGGCATGATATTTTTCTACATTAAATTACCTTGAAGCTATTAGCATGCTACTATCTCACAATCCTTTAGAACGGAAGTATACTTATTGCTTTCACACAGGTGCCCATCCTCTAATAGTAAACAAAAAAATAGTTCTTTACTACTCATGTTATGCATGGAAAAATCCATGTTCCTTTGGGTTAGATGAACTAAATGTTTTTATGGTCACAACTGCCGGAATCACAGTTTTCAACCGAAAAGCAATTCTGGCCCTGTACTGAGGGCATTGTAGATGTCTGTAAAGTTTTACCAATCCTAATATTGGTTTGTGGCTCAGTGCCATATTACTACTTGGTAGAGGCATGTTGTAGGTATCCCTTCCAAATAGCGATTCAGTATGAGATGTATCAAAGTTGTGTGGCTGTAATCCAGTTGCAAAACATTGAAATGTGACTTTGGGGTGGTAAGCTGTTTGCAAACCTTTCTCTTTGTGAATGTAAAAAGAAATGTTGGGGAATAGACAGTGGCCCTGGGGAGCACTGAAACTCTAAAACAACCTTTTAAAAAAGGTTAAGTTTATTTTCAAACAGAGCACCATTATCAAAACGTAATTAAAAGTCGGCTTGGGTGGTAAACTATACTCCGTTTTCAGAGTTTGTAGAGTTTTTCCCATTCCATGTAGACTGCAGAGTCCCCACAAACTCTGCACAGATGCGAATAGCAGAGTTTTCCCTCTCTCGCAGCTCGTCAACATTAAATTGGCGAGTGCAAGCGAGGAAAATCCAACACTTATCCACCTCTCAGCGAGATTTCTCAATGCGGGCGGTCATGGCAGGTCACTACCGCTCACATTGAGAAACGTATTGCTTCGCTCAAGTAGAACTTCTCCATGAGCGGCAGAAAGAAGCTGCGCCCTCTTGCACTGCTTGTAGTGCAGTTCACACTGATCTTACAGCGCTGGACAAAAGCCTGGTGCTAAAAATCAGCATGAGGAGCAAGAGTTTCCTCACTCCGCCGCTTGCAGAACTCTGAGGAGCCCGGCGGAGTCTTTTTGTCTCTTCCGGTAACTCAGCAAACTCCGCCCAGGCCTAATTAAAAGGCAAACACAGCTATTTTTTACCTATTTCATTAATATTCATGAGGTATGCCAGGTGAAGACTCACTCCTAATAGGAATTTTATGAACCAACTTTACTAATTGCAAAGCTACTGGTCTCAAAATGCGAACAGGTTTTTTATGAATGAATGAATGAATGAAATTATATTTATATAGCACGTAGCTACCCGGAGGCCTCCTAGCGCTTATGGACAGTGGAGAGCAGAGAAAGGAAGAGGGTTACTAGAAAGCTGAGAGAAAGAGGTGGGTCTTGAGGTGTTTGCGGAAGAGTGAAATATTGGGTTCGCCACGGAGCGTGAGTGGGAGGGTGTTCCAGAGGTTGGAGGCATTCAGGGTGAAGGACCGTCCGCCCCATCTCGCTCTACGGACTTTTGGGGGCGCGGTTAGGAAAGTGTCACTGGACCGGAGAGTCCTGGTCGGTTGATAAGGCACTACCAGACTGTGCTGTTTTTAGTATATCAGGCTGTCTTCTTATGTCTGTGCATGCACTATTTGCATAATACAACATTTATCTGGCATACTTTACATAACCTGTGCTCTGTCTGAAAGATTTTGATAGCTTGTATATATTTCGGGGAAGTGCTTCCTTAGTTTAGGACAGCTAAGAAAAAGTAAAGACATGGAAGGCACCTCTGTAATTTGAGAGTGCTGAGCTTGTGATCGTCTGGAGGATAGCATAAAGTCCTGATTGATGTGGTTTGTTTGCCGAACAGGTGCCTGAGCTGGAGGAACCTTGTGTGATCTCCATTTAGGGGACTGCAGGAACAGAAAGAAGATGGAGACGCTTCTTGGTCGAGGCACTTCCGGGTCACAAGTGGTCAGCATGGCTGATTGAATGGTGGGAGGCAAGGGGTTCACTGATTGCCATGTCTGAGAGTATGGTGGGAGAACAGAGGCGCAGATGGTGAAAGGAGAATAAGAGAGTTATTAGGAACATTTATAAGGCAGTTAGGCCTCCGAGGTCAGCAGAGAAGGGAGGTGGGCACACTGCAAGGCAAATTACATATTTTAACAATAAAGGTAAAGAAAAGCTACAGGTGGTAGCGTTATGTCTTTAGTGCTTCAAGGAGATGAATTATGTCTCTGTGGCACTGAAAAGGGGCAGGCAAGGAGGACACCCAATATGAGCACCAAACAGCGGATGCATGTGATAGAAG
This sequence comes from Triturus cristatus, assembly GCF_964204655.1. Classification (NCBI taxonomy): domain Eukaryota; kingdom Metazoa; phylum Chordata; class Amphibia; order Caudata; family Salamandridae; genus Triturus; species Triturus cristatus. The sequence continues at coordinate 383,584,191 of NC_140591.1, read as the reverse complement.
AAGCTGTTGTGCTTCCCATGTGGCATCCATTGTTTTAGGAGTAAGAAGTTTGGGATGGGAGAGAAAAGGAGTAAGATGACTGTCCACAGAGCAACCATTTATTAGTTAAGTACTGACTTTACTGTTGAATACTCAAACATTTTGAATAATGAAGTCGCATTTGATTTGATGTGGTTGCAATGCTGTGCGCATGATTCCCTTTTTTCCATTTTTAAAGCAGTGAAACGTCCTGTGGAACAGATTATGCCTGTACTGCGTTTTCCCTGTGGGCTCCCAAATGAAATTGGCTCAAGGTCTTGAATTATTCATGTTCGCGGTATATTCCTCCACATTGTCTCCCAGGGCTGAGCATGTCAGAGAGGAGCCAGGACATATCATTAGGTCTGAAATAGATATCAGGAAGCACACGCCCCTTCTTCTTACATTGCAGTTTCCATATACAGTGCTTGTTGAGTGTTTTCGCAGACATCCCTTGGCAATGACCCCCACTGTACTTACACGCCAGATTTCCAGCCATCTGCGCTTGTGACATCGAGCCTGCTTACTTTCACAGGAACGCAGGCATTTCTTGTCTTGGACGGCACCTGGAACCACATTTGACTGCATTTAACACTTGCATTTTCAGGGTGTTACTCACCAAGTTTACAGTAGTTTCATTGTATGTCATTTGAGTTACTTATTCCAGAGTCTTAGCATGAAGACTCCCATTCTTGAAGGAGCCACCGTGATTTATTAACACTTTTTAAGGGGTTGGCAGGGAATTCGGTTAACTGGGTGAGATTTAAACAGATGTACCTTCTTGAAAAGAGCGGGCTGGCGGACTCCCCGCGTAAAAAAAGTTTTTATTGAAATTGCTTTGCATTGAGTAGATGAAGATGGCATTATTAATTGAAGAATGAATTTCAAACCGACCAATTGCAGTTAGTGAACATTCAAAGTGGTGAGGCCTAAATGTCCATGTCACGTTTTACCAAAAGAACAAATCTTGCAAGCCAGATTTCTCCAAGTAAATGAAAACGGGCTGGGTCAAGTCTGGGGGTTCTGTCGTAAAAAAAAGTAAATAAATGGATCCAAACTATGTATGTTACAATACGAGTTTCAAAAAATGTAGATTGGAAGATCTTGAGCTGGAGAGACAACAACGCATAAACTTTCCTCAATTGTGTGGACGTGCTTTTGTGTTTTATTTTTGGTATTTCTAGAAGTACATCTGGAATGTTGCTTTAGCTGCAGCTTTCTAGGAGTACTGGAGGTAAAGTCATGGCACTTTTTCTGATGTTGGAATTCTCTCAGAACAGAACTGTATGCACTTTGCAAACTCTCTTTGAGGGCAGATGGCGCTGGTGTGCAATACATTTTTCTCTCCTCCTCTGACCGAGAAAGGTCCGTTGAATTAGTAAATCTCTGACCTTTGTCAGGGTGGAAGAGAGTGAGAGAAGGGTTTATGAATGCTCAGAAACTCACAGGGCAAACCGTGCCTGGGAATACCTAAAATCCCCAGGGCCTTATTTATGAGGCCCTTACGCAGCTGTTGCATCACTTTTTGTGATGCTGCGGTGGCATAAAAAATTCGCCACACTGCGCCATATTTACAAAGTGATGCACCTAGGCAGATGCGGCACTTTGTAAACCCCTGCACTACATTATACCTGCAACAGATATAATGTATGCAGGGTGGGCTTTCCAGCGCAGAAGAGGCTTGTAGAAGTGTTGCAGTGAAATCTCTGAGATCAGTGTGCCAAATCCTTATGCCCAGACGTGGGTTCCGTGCTCACTACGCCACTGGAGTCAAGTTAGCCTGGCTGAAGAGGGGTGAAACCCCGAAACCGGTCCTAGGATGCTTGATTCCGGTCCAGGGAAGACATGGCTTGGCAGTTCAGGCTGGACTGTTCCCATGAGGCACAGGGTCAAGACTGATTTGCATATGGCCATGTCTGAACTGGGGTGGCGTGGTGAGCAAAATAACGATGGATTAAACCCAGATCTGTGACTGGGGGTGAATGTTTCGCCAATGTGCAACATTCCGTCCATCATCTTGTGTGTTTTGCCATATCCTTACACCTGCTTGAATCAGGCATAAGGGGTGATGCAGTACATTTCACATGGGACATATTGCTGGAGTTGTGTTTGTTTTCAGACATACTCCAGCTATGCGCCAATTTTGCTCCTACAGATACATCAGGAATACTGACATCTGTTAATCCTTGCAACATGAAGCGCCGTACAGTAAATATGGTGCATCCATGGTGCTTCAAGGATGGCACTACGTAAAGTGTTGCGTTGCTGTTTTCCCTCCGGCAATGCAACACTTTTGAGGCCCCCAGAGCTAAATTTGAGCCAGTATTTGCCAGTTCAGGGCAACCAGCAACTATTTTTATGACCAGGTCTAATTTCTCGGCATAAGACATTTCCTGAGAGCAAGTGAGGGAAAAGCACATATAGGGGAAGAACGGAGGAAGAGAAAGATGGAAAAGCCATCAATAAAGAGATAAAGCAGGAACCTGCAGGAGTGTCTGGAAGTGGATTAGTGAGGGATGAGATGGATTCCAGAATATGCAGCCTTGGTATTGGCCGCACAGCATTCAATAGCGCTGACCGTGGGCTTCTGAGCCATTGAGCACTGGTGCACATTATTTTATCAATCATAAACTTTACACCCCACAATTTGTGTTATGGTTGCTTATGGGTAATTGCACACCATTGTGGCATACAGTTGAACTGGAATGCATTGATTTACACCTGATATGTTTCCTTTTGTGAATAATTAGCACACATAAACCCAGCCATTTTGAAACACAAAAAGTACTATTAAAAGGATGTAAATGCTGCTGCAGATCAGTCTCTTGGTTTCACAGCAAATTTTTAAAGTGAAGCCACTATTTTCATAAGGTGACCAACAAGTCTGTACTTGTTGGTCACCCACTCACCCCAAGAGAGTTGAGCAAGAACGGTCGACAGCAATGCATTTGCAGTCCAATTTCCCTAAAAACAGCTAGCTGTAGGATTTTCAGAAAACAGAACATGATGCGGGTCTTCAATTAGACATGGTCTCCTATTACGTTTGAAGATATATTAAGCATCAGTCTTCCACCTGCTTCTATTTTGCCATTCTGTTTCTTCCAAGTAGATTTTCCGTAATCAGGATTGGACTGGGACAGAAAATAGGCCCAAGCATGAACATCAAAGTGTCCCTTTAGTGAATTAAAAAGCTAAAAAAAAATGGCCCCTTTTTGCAAATTGCAGTAGTTTTCACCTTGTTCACACGCTGTTTCAGAATCATGTAAGATATGGAAGACTGTATGGATTTGAGCTTGCTGCAGGAAATATTTGGTTTAATATCAGGGAAATCAATAGTAAAAACCAGCCTAGCAGACCATAAAAAAGGCTCACAAACTGCAAATAAACTACCTCACATCCTGACCTGTCAGATCAGCCCATCTGGCACTGCCTGATTGTCCTACAGGACAGTCCGACCCTCTCAGTTATATGTTATTACTGAAAGTCTACCTGGAGAGGGCTGAGTGAGAAAATTAAAAGTCACACACAGCTGATTACCTTAGTCTGTGGACAGGAGAACTACCCATGAAGTTAGATAGATTTCACAAGCTCAATCGCTACAGCCACTGCTTGAATTATAAAGATGTCGCACGATGTGACAACATACGTATCCATTGGTTTCAGCAATGTTATAGGCTGTGGCTTCAAAAATTAGCAGTAATGGCACTGCCTCCACGTGTCAAGAAATAGCAGCCATATCAGCAAGGGAACTCTGATGCCAAGTATGTAACTTCAGTAATTTTTCAATGACATAGGAGGTCTACCACTCAAACAGCAACTTTAATGTATCACAAACACACCTTCTGTAATTCAGACATTAGGGTCTCAAATTCCATTTTTTAATTTGGGTACATATCCTCAATTTCCTGAAATAACGTCTTTCATTCCCCAATTTCTAATTTTCTCAAAGTAATCACATGTAATACTGCCCAGCATGGACTAAAATTGGCATGCCTGCACCTCAAAACTGCATGATACGATTGTCTGCCATATGTTAGTTTAGCCACAAAAATGTCAGGATGCCTACCTTATACACCCCAGCTGCCACAGGGAGGCATCATATGTTAGGGGGAAAATAATGTCTAGGAATAGTATGCCCCCAGCATACCATTCCTGGTCACATTGCACTCAGGCCACCACCAATACTGGCCAATATGATGTCTAAAATGTGTACTGGATTCCAAGGAAGGCCAAACTATGTATGGGAAGCCATAATACCTACAAGCCCAGTGATATGCTGAAGATTGCTCTCTTATACCATAAACTTCCTAATAACTGAAATCCAGCACCATGCGAAGGATGGTTGGGATAAGCCGGAGCCACAATAATGCTATAAAGTGATACCTTAAACAACAGATACTATAATAACTCAAAGGCCCAGAAAATGACGTACTGTGCTGTACTGTAGGCCAGGAGAAGTTTATTGAAATGGATGAAGGAGCTTGTGATAACCGGATGCAAGCAAATAACTTGTATGCAAGGGGGGATGACCATAATTGGCTGGAAGGTGCCCACCAAGTTTATGAGAGTGACTGCCTCCAGTTGCCTTTGGTCTCTATCATGAAAGCACCCCACCACACACACACCCACACACACACACATGCAAGCACACACACATACACTCTCACAGGTGCATGTATACATATACTGTTATGCACCCAATGTACCCCAATTTAGGTCTAGGAAGCTGTACAACCTTTTACCTACATTTGTCCTACCTTGCTCTACATAACAGCTCTGGCGCTGATCTGTTACCTAGTTATGTGCCAAATACATGTTGTGTGGACTCTTAGTATCATATCCTACTCCCCTGCCTAGGACATACAAAGCAGGATTATCATCTTCTGTATAATAACTCTGTCCTAAAGAGACTGCTATCGTCATCCTTGGATGACAGGGCCACAGTACCATTACACATCTAGGTAGAACCCCTGAGGGTACCTTTCTGGTATTAAAGAGCCACTTCTTCACTAGGCAACCAGAGGAGAAGCTTCCATGCTGACACAGGAAGCTGAAGTCCCTGCACGCTGACAATCCAGCACCCAGTGGTCTGACATCCCTTGCGGGGTGTCCATCTCGAGACCAAGACAGGGTCTTTCGTTTTCTCCCATCAGGTAATGGGGTTGTCTGTTTCCTATGGGATTCTTAGCTTTACATCTATATACATGCTAGGTACACTTAGGTACACTTAGCTAGGATTTGCATCTTAGGTGTAGGCTTGATTACTGCTATGTATTTATATGGCTGCATATATTCACTGTTTTAGCACCATGGTGAATTCTACCTTTTATTTACTCTGTTGGTGCTTGTAATCTTATACATCTGTTTCTGACTAATGATTGTCATAGCAAACTTGTTTTATACTAGAATGACGCTGGTTCAATAAATGCGTATTGAAAACACTCCTATTGTTTATTCTGTGTATCTCTCTGAGACTAAGTGAGCACGTCTGCCTGAGTGAAAAGTGCTGTACTGTTTCCATGATCCCTGAAGGATCAGGGGTTGCCATGTTCAATAGTTGCCAACAACTATTCGCTCCTTGGTTAGGTTAGGGGGATTATAGTGGCACTGTGAGCTAGCTGGTCGAAAGGCTAACATATCCTTTGGGGGTGTCTGGAATCAGTTTGGACACAAATCCCCTTAGTTTTTTGTTGTCTAAACACGCAAAACCTATATAGATTTGTAGGAACTACACAACAATACAATCAAATACAAACAAACATAAACTCACACATATGTAGACAATTACTTCTATACACATAGGCAGAGAAGCAGACACTATCTCTTACCTCCTGCCATGTAGTTAAATTATTGCTAGCCCGCCGCCACCTCTTTCTTTTTTGCTCCATCATTACATGCTAAGGCACTGCTTAACTCCAACGTAGGGCCAAATTCATCATGCTGCAAGTAGCCAGTAATTTCAGTAAGCATTATCTCCTCATCCAGATTAGGAATGGGTGAACTATTAATTACATCAAAGTAATCAGAGTAATTTTGGTAATTTGGTGTTTCTCTTGTGATGCCAAATTAACGAATAGTATGCCTGTTCACATAATTTATCAAAATTTCGTGCTGAAATGCTTACCCAAGAGCAAAGAAACAGCGTGGGCGGCTGCTGGCTGTTCCTGTTCTGTTGCATTTAGTGCTATTTCCTTAATGCTAAAATTCATCTACATTTTGGATAAAAACGATGCATTTTGCACTACCAAAACAGCACCATAATTCAGGGTTACCCTCCTCAAGTAATTCTGCGTAAACTCATGTACTTTTGCGTAATCCTGCAACAGAAAATTATGGGAGTTATGCCACCCCTAATCCAGACTATGACAGTTCCTGTACTCAGTTGTACCCACCAGTGTGACAGATTTTATGTGGCCAGCAACACTTTGCAATACCCTATTTGTGGTAAGCTGTTTTGTCATTGCCATGTGAAGCAGGATCCACATTATAGGTAACTCTGTTAGGCTTATTAGAGTATTATGATTGGTTTGCGGAAGGGTGATGAGCCCTGAGCTGTGGCTACACTGCCACTGTCACCACTATAACAGAGCTCCCACCTCAATTGAAACATAAGCTGTGCTTATTTGGTGGAACCTTCTTCTCACCACATTTGGTATGCTCCATCCCATGTCTCACCATTAAAGTTACTTCTCTGTTCCCTGCCACTCAAAGTATTGGATCTGGGTGATGTTGCAGCTTCTAATTTAGAGAAGGTGGTGCTTCTCAGTTCCCGTCCATGGGAATACAAATTGGTGAATCTGGCTTAACAGACTATTTATGAGATGTCACTATAACTGACAGAGAAAAAGCAGGAAAGAGATGTTCAACATTTCTTCATATGGGTCAGAATAATGCCAAATTATCAGGGTGTACACATAGTATGCATTTACAAAAATATATCCAAATATAAATATTTTTTATTGTAAATATTTACATTGATGTTTTGTTATAGATCTTGCCTTCATGGACCAATAATGCCCACAAACAAATAACTGTTTCATAAATCAGTATCACTGTCTAAATATGAACTGGGGGCCACATCTACTACGCATTTAAAAGTCATAAATGCTCGGCAATTGTGACCATTAAAATTCATTTTCCTATGTATTAATCTTATTTTAGGGTTGTTCTGAATCCTAAAATGGGTTTTCAAATGGATACTGATATGGTATCTATTAAGGGGGGTTTGTAGGTCTCCCTTCCAAATACTGAATCAGTATCTCATGTATATTTTGCGACCGAAATTTACTGACATCTTAAAGGAGATGGTAGTGCATTCACAAATGATATGGTGTCAGCTTGGTACACCTTCTCAATTTGACATGGAAAAAAGGTTTGTTGAAGAGTAGGCCAACTCTTAAACAAACATTCAACATAAGAAAACCTTTTTTAAAGCATAGCCCCAAACTGAGATACATTTAAAAAAAAAGTTTCTTTTATTTAAAAGCAAACACAGGCATTGTGGTCTGATGGCAGGCCATCATCCCTTTGATGGCGTCCTTTTGTACTGAGTTGAAATGTAAGACCTACTTCATTAATATTCATGAGATAGGTTGGATTGTGACCCAATACGTTGAACCGACCGATTAGTAGACTTTGGCACCCAAAAAACATTACTGGTCACAGAAATACTGCCTGCATTTTGTGACCAGTATTTTTGCTACCAGATATTCATAGATCTGACCCTCTACTTTTGACTCGGAATGGCCCATGTATTATAGTGCAAATAATCCTTTTAAGTTAATGCAAATGCCTGCAAAATGTATACTACTATCTCTGCTGATCAAAACTTTGACTAGCTAAACTGTAGTAAATCCTAAATCTACAAGCCGAAAATTATGAATTATGGATCTGGTTGAATGAAATTTAAAGTGCTCTTGCAGAAAAGTCAACCTACTTGATAGACATTTCTGTCTGATTATTTCTGTTTTAAGGGAGAGAAAACAGAGTGCATTATATGTAAACTGAATTAAGAACCTGGGTTTTCTTGATTTTGTCCATCATAACTAGCACAGAAGCATGAAATCTGTACATTGAAAAAAGTTTACATTAGTATTTGGTTCCCTTTTGATTGTCCTGAAGTAAAAATAAGAGGAAAGTTGATAATTGTGAGGCATGTTGTGGGATACAAGTCCTGTTACGTTATGGACTGGTAGGCCATCAGGCCCTTTTTCACTTTTTTCTATATGTCCATATAGTATTTTTCCCATTCAACTTGACAGTCTGTAAACCCAGTGAGAATAAATCATATTTGTGCTTCCTCCTCCAGCAGATAACAAGGTTTTACTGGATAAAATAGGAAGACCAAAAGTGCACCATACCACCAGCAGAAGCTGGCTGCTGCCCCTCATCGGGCTAAAAAAGGCACTGATAATTGTTGTCAGTGATTATATTTGCCAGGAACACAGATTTGTTACCTGCACCTATGGGAGGGCATCTACTGATCTTGCCAGGTAACTCAGCCCCTTGTATCATGGTTCCTTCAATTACCAAGGTTCACATTTTGGGCTGTGAAGTTTTGTGGCATGAATATGGCCTTACATGCTACTACATCTTCATGCCTGGTGGATGCCATCCTGTGCAAGGGCACATGTATTAAGGAACAAGGTGGATAATTCCTTCCCTGTTGTTTATATCGAAGTACCATTCCTGAAATCACTTCTCTAAGCACTGTGTAGCGAATCTGGAGGATCTAGGTAAATCACATTCCCACAAAATCTGGTCAAGTCACTGCTATAGGACAAAGGGCTGACAAAATCTGGTTAGGTATATGAGCACCTCTGCCAAGAGAAAAACGTAGCATAAAGTAATCCTCTTTGACATATCTACCCAGATCCCACAAAATGCACATGCTTGATGCCATTAGTTGTCTCACCCTTTTTCCTGAGCCGAAGACAGCCCACAAAATGGAGAGTCTTGACTGCGGTATTTCTTTAACCATTTAGCACATATCTACATTTGCTTGTGGAAATGTTTAAGTTTTGACCAATCCTGATTGGCAATAGAGTTATGGACTTTGACCAAAGGAGGCATTTGTTTGGTCATGGCCTCCAGTCAGCGCCTCTCTATATAGAATGAAAGATTGGCCTTTAAGATCAGTTCCCTATAAGCTCTGAAATGCTCCTTCAGAAACATTCTAAACTAGAAGCATTTGGAGTTGCTGTTTACCCGCTAAGACTGGGACAAAGTCTGGGACACTGGAAAACCCCTGCTGTTTTGACAGGAAGGGGAAATTGGAACTGTACTGCCAAGGAGAGTAGGAGCTACCTAATGCAGAAGGAGTAGAGCAACACCATAGTTCTAGATCTCAGTGTGACATAGTAATAAGAACTGAGTCAACATGTAATAATACAAACCTGCAACCTTCTGGATATAGCCAAATCCATGGTACATACTTAACCTGAGAGCCAGGAACGTGTTAAACTTGGGATGAGTCTACTCTATTCCTTTTCTGAGACTTTGTGAGAACCCACATAACCCTCTGTGAAACATAACATAAGAGTGTTAAACTGGGTTTCATTTAAGTGTTGTCTGGTGGCAGAGGCCTGTTGCCCTGATCCAAGATTCGCTGATCCAGCCATCTTTGATGTACAATTCCAGAGATATCATGGATTGAAGGTGCAATTAAACTCCAATTCTAAGTCACAGTGAGGACACTTGCTCAGATCCTATTGACTCTCCTGCCGACATAACATTTTGATAGGGGTTTTCGATTATGTGTCGCTCAAGTCACTAAAGGCTTTTAGGTCTATGTTTAATACTCAAGCTCCCTCATCACCATTAAACATTCATGAGGTATTTTGACTCTGGTACCAGTTAAAACAGTGTCTTGCTTGCCTCTCTTGAACTGTGTTGCATACCTCACTTAAACAGATAAGCGGATGCCTAGTGGCTCCATTAACTGGAGACTATCCATCTGCTCATTAAGTGGTGAGCTGTTGGGGTTAGAAGAGTTTTGGTTAATGTTCTGGACCCTTAGTTTTACCCACTGATCTATCCTCCCTTAACTCAATGGTCACTACAAAACGTTGAGCCATATGTACGACTGGTTTTAGCAGTCGCAAATGGAGAATCAGACCGTTTGTGACTGCTAAAGAGCCTTTTGCCATGTACTCACCCTATTTTGCAAGGCAGTAACCTATTACGGACTAGCAAAATAGGGTTTGAGAGTTGATATTAGGAAAGGGCTGCGTCAAGGGCGTCCCTTCCTAATATGGAGTCTCAGGGAATGTAAGAATGTTTGCAACCGGAATGCAGTTGCAAAACATTCGCAGTTTACCACATACTTCAAGACCACTGCCTATTCTTAAAATATGAACCTGAAACGTTTTCTTTTTCTTTTTTCCCCTTAAGGAAAACGGGCTGCATTTAAAAAAAAAAGTTCCTTTATTTAAGAGCAATCACAAGCATGATGGTCTGTTGTCCCCAGCAGGCCACATCCCTGTATTTTTTTGTGATTCCCAATGGGTCGCTAATTGCGACCTACCTCCTTAATATTGATGAGATAGGTCAATTGAGATCCCATTTGGAATCACTAAATGTGTCTGAGACACATTTGTACATCGCATTTTGTGAGTTCCAAATTGTAAAACATTGCAATCAGGGACTCACAAAATCACTCGCTTGTACGTGTGGCCCTAAGTGAAAAGGGGAAGCATATTGGAGAGGAGCACAATTAATACACACGTAAAATTACTTCTTGCACATTTAGGCATTGAGAGCTATTGTTGCTAATGAAAGAATGATGTCTAAAGCTTCCTAGTGGATGCTGATGGCTACTGATGTCCATCCCAATGAAAAACATTGTCCCATCAATGCCGATATTATTCTGATTAGAAGGACTTATGGCATAACTACAATATATTGTGCTAATATTGAGTCAAACCTTCAAATATCTCCTGGCATACGCCCTGAATGCTTGGGGCGGCAAGTTATGAAAGTAGTTTCTTGGTTTGTCTACTTGAGTGCATTAATATTTGAAGTCAGTGCTAAAAGACAGTACACAAATTGGTACCTGCCCTATAACCACTGTCTGTTCCTAAACCTAATATAGGGCCTTACATGTATGATAGAAAAAGCAAAGTCACATTCATTAATCAAAGCTCAACCACATTATCAAAAGCAAGATTGATCAGAGCACAATCAATAATTGTTTCATAAAGGTATTAAGGACACTCCATACACATATGTTTATGTTATAAACATTTATAGAGCTCGTGGCTACACAATCTGGGCTTCCCAGTGCTAACTGAACCAGCAGCATGAGAACAGTAGATGAATTGATCAGAAGAGTCAGGTCTTAGTTATTTTCTTGAAGATTGTCTCATTTGGACTCAAATGAAACTGAATTGGAAGTGTGGTCCATATTTTAGCAGGTAGAACCCTAACCGAACAACCTCCCACTTGGGCTCTCTTCAGCTGTGGAACATAGGCAAGTTTCAGATTTGATGATCTAAGAGTCCTTGACGGAGTGTAGAGTTGAATCAATTTTTGGAAGAAAAAGGGCCCAGCATCAGAAAATGCACAAAAGTGCAGTCACAAGGCTTTAAATTTGAATATTTTATCTATCATCTGCCAGTGCAATTGTTTTCGATGGAATGTGACTGGTGCACATCTCAGAATCTGTAGTAACAAGCATGCAGCTGCAATCTGGATAGTCGTGCCAAGATAGAGCACATTTTCGTAGTTGAGAAATGATGATTGCCTGGGCTACTGTTGGTGTGTAAATTACCTAACATTTTATGGAGACTTCTAGGTAAACAAAAACAGCAAGTTGTTAAATTTTTCTCAACTGATATTCCATCACGAGGTTTTGGTCCACCATACTCCTAAGTATTTAATAATACGTTTGGGTGCTAGTAGTAGACCCAGCACCTCTGACCACCACTCAGGAGTTCATAAATGAGGCTGATCCCCCACAATCATCCCCTCTGTCTTGACCCCATTTAGTTTTCAACATTAGGATCCATGCAGTTGGCTGTTGCTGATAATCCATTCTTTAACTGATTGCATTCCTCCCCTCAATGGGAGAGTGAGATGACAAGCCAAGTGTCATCTGCAATATCCATAAGGTGTCTAACATATAAATTAGGGTGGGACTCAAGGAGGAACCCTGAGTAACACCATGTGGAGCAGACATAGTGGAGAAAATGAATGGCGTATTTGCCACCTGAAAGCAGCAGTCACTGAGAAAAGAGGCAAACTGTTCTGGAGCAGTCTTATAAATACAACGTTTTAGTTATTGATGGAGTAGCAAGTTGTGGGACACAGTGTTAAATGTCACATTCACATCCAGTAGGATGATTGTCACAGTGCCTCTTTTATCAAGTATGCCTTCAGACACAGCAAGTAGTGCTGACGCAGTATTACAGCGAGGGTAAAAGGTGGACTGAGATGGGGGAAGCAAATTATAATACTCCAAATAAGTAGAACGTTGGTGGTTTATCTGCTTCTCTAAACCTTTGGCTGAGAATAGCAGTAAGGATATTATATGACAATTTTACAATACACATGAAAATAACCCAAGACATAGGCTTGTCCATAATTTGTGTAATTTCTTTGTGGCAATTCTGTAAAATCTCCCCAAAATGTATGTGAATATATGCAAGATTATGCAAACCACCACATTAATAATTTGCTGTATTTGTAAGATGAAATGCATTATTGTGATCTTCTTTAATGCAAGGGTACATTTTGCACTAAAAATAGTCCAAAATTGCTTGTGAGATGAATAACAGCCCCTTGCATTGTTCCCATGCTTCTGCAATAGGATTTTGACTTGAACTGATGCTAGATTATGCAAGAATAAATGAATTTTCACGCTGGCCTAAGTAATTATGGGCCTCATTGCGATGGTGGTCTGACGAGCGTCTGACTGCCGTCGCAGCGGGATGGAGATCGGCCGGCAAGTAGTTGGCAACTCCACCCGCCATAATATGATGTGCCCGCCATTCTGGCAGTTGGAAACATACCTTTTTCTACTGCGGCTTGGGTTGTGGCCCTTTTCTGGGAGGGGTGGTAGCACAAGCAGCAGTAGTAAAAGACATGGGGCCATATGTAGGTAACATACTATTTACCGATTCATTAATACCGAATTTTACCGATTCGGTATTTATGAATCGGTAAATAGTATGTAGGTAAACAACCGGTAATTATTACCGATTCGGTAAATATCGGTATTTATGAATCGGTATTTACCGAATCGGTAATTATGCATCCCTTCCCATTCATTCCTATGGGCCTGGAGGCCCATAGGAATGAATGGGAAGCCATTTACAATTACCGATTCGGTAAATACCGAATCGGTAATAGGGGAAGCATAATCATGGGTGGCAGGGTGTCACATTGACACCCTGTTGCACCCCTGATTCGTGCATGTGTGCACATGTGGCGCACATACATGCCCTAAGGGCATGTATGTCTGCCACATGGCACTTTTAAAGCAGCCAAATTTAGCTTTTTGAAAGGTATTCGTTATTTAACATCAACCTGTAGTTGGTGTTAAATACCGAATCCTTACTACTGAAATTCACTCACTTGAGTGCTCCCTACATATGATTTAAGGATTCGGTAATTTACCGAATCTGTATTTTACCGATTCGGTATTTTACCGATCCCTTACAGATTCGGTAAATTACCAAATCCTTAAATCATGCCTCCTACATCTCAAATGCCTAAATACCGGTCGGTAACGGGATATTTACCGAATTTCAGCCGTTACCGACCGATATTTAGCTACCTACATGAGGCCCATGGTTTTAAACATCCATGATGTTTTGAGGGGGCATCACATGTGCCCCCTGACCATATAGCGGAAGTCCACAAGGGGTGGGGGTCCTGCTAGGGGCCCCTAAAGTCCTTTCCCACAGTCTTTCCATGACAGTGGGACCGCCATGAAAGGCTGTAGAAAAAGAAATCGTAACCCCTACAGCGGTGGCTGTGCATTCATTGTTGGGATTATTGTCCGACCACAGCCCTGACTGGGTCCTTGGGCCGAATCGAGGTGGCGGTCTATCCCCCCTCACCACTGCACTCTGGCTGCTGGTATTATAATCCAGCAGTAGGACCGCTTCTCTGGAAGGTGGTGGTCGGTGGTGGTCCGCCCAACATCCTAATGAGGCCCTATAAGCTGAATTTTAAACTCAGCTGAATCCACAAAACATGCAAAGAGTATGTGGAATGTGGCAGCCCAAACATGGTGAAGCAGGGTCCCATTTTGAAGTTTATAATTGAGTAGTTACAGAATGAAAATATGCTAGACTGTGTGGCTCAGAAGTCCAGATGGACTGTCTTCCTGTCAAGGTAAGCAAGCTTACTAACCTCTGAATTCAGCAGCATGAGACATGTCTCGAGTCCTGGATAGCTCCAGTATCAAAGAGTTAATATCAAATCTGCAGAAATCCCATGAGATGAAAAAACATGGCAGTGCATGTGTGTGGAGGATTCACCTATACACTACTAGTGTGATGTCTTGCCAGCATTGGTCCATTCCAAGTGAAAATTAAACACAGAACAAGAAATCATTGTGATATAAGATATACCAATTTTGCACATTAAGACCTTAACACAGTCTCTTCAATGACTAGGCCCTAAATTACCAAGATCACCTGCTCTATTTGGATGCTAGTGGTTATACAGAGCAGCACATCACTTACCATAAGACAATACAACAAGAAATAAAAGGGTTAGATAGTTTTTAAGGACTAAATACACCATTAGTAAGAACTGCACTTCTGTTGTATGCACACAGTGTTAGTACATGTTAAAGGATGAAAGTGAGAACTGTCTGTCTAGTTACGTCAACTTTACATATGACAGAGCGGGGTTTTCTACACCTTAATATTCGATTGTAATCATTAAGCAATCCCAGCCACTGCTCAGATGGACCTTTGTTTGTCAACAAGCAGAAGTCTAAAGGAGCGATCCTCTACATCAATCAAACAATGCATTCAATTATTAATGACTTTTAGAACTGTCAATAATAGGTTTTGTATGAGTTAAAGAGTTTTATTTTTCAATGTCTTAAGTTTTAATCAATTTTAATTCAATAAGAATTAGTCTTTTAAGCATCAACATTAATAATAACATCATCTAATAATCGATATTTCAATAAAAGGTCAAATAGAATAGTAGTCAAGATTAAAGTACAAATTGTAATAATACTGCACGTGTGTTCCATAAGGAAATTCCTTATCTAAATTGAATGGAATAAGTTAGAATAAGGTTTCAGCTCAGAAAGTTGATAGAGAGTTCTGATAAGGCAATAAATGCATAAGCATAAAGCTTCTGAATAATAAACTGGAACATATTCTCAGCTATAACTCCGCAGATATCAAAGAATTAAGCTAAGCAACCCCCATTACAGAAACATATAAGAAACTCAGAGATGAGTCCCCAGCCAATATGAGTGAGGGAAGTTCAAAGGGGACAAGTCTCAAGGAAAAGCCCTCAGTGCAAACGCCCTAACTTGCTCTAGGAACACACACTAAAATAAACAGACAATAGTCGAAATGGCAACAAGTGTCTTTCTGTCTGTATTATCCAATTGGATTGTAGTAAACTCATGGGAATAGGTAAACTCCCCACTTCTCACACTTATACAATAATCTTTTGACATTGGTCCTTGAAAAGTTACGTTGTTCACATTAGAGGTCCAGACAGTGCTTCTCGTGAATCATCCTTCCTGTTGCCTCCTCTCCTTCCTGTGAGAACCTCACTATCAATTGTCTAGTAAAAAACACAAATGTCTATTCATTAATTAACAGTAGGCTACTGGCAAGTTACAACATCGGCAGCAAAAGAAAAAAACATCTAATGGAAAATAATGATTCAACATAAAAAACAGGCTTTTGAATGTTAATGCGTTAGTTTGATATCATTCTGATCGGTAGTTAGGCTAACCTAAATCAGCACTTGCAAGCTTATATTATTTAAGTATAATTACCTACTAGGACATTTTGTGTTTAGCATATGTGCTTTTTAAACATAGGCTTTTGCACGTTTTTAATAAAAAGTGGTTTTTTTTGCAAATAAAATGTGCTTTTGCACATATGCTACAGGTTCATAAAGCTCCTTCCCTCCATAGCCCCGAACTGTAACTTTATTGCCCTTTTCATCTTTATGAACCTTTTTGCCTTATTATAACTGAAGTCTTCCAGGAATGGTTCCTACATGCACTTTGCAGATGAAAGCTAACAAATTCTTGCTTTCTTAGTTATGCATGGTTCCTTAGTTACGTGCAGCGTCAGTTTTTCAAAAAGGTGTTGTTTACTTATTAATGAGACATGACTCGATCGATATTTCCAGAATCAGTTTAGCTTATAAGTGTTAGTCTTGCTTAGCAACTGTTGATTTTTGCAGTAACCTGTTTTTGTTGTATTTATTTACAGAACGGTCAACAGCAGGAGCTTTTACGCAGCCAAAAGTGACGAGATCCCAATGCAAAGATCATAAATATTTTAGGTAGCTACACTAAAGAGAGCTGTGGACATGATAAATGATGAGGTGAGTGATGAAACCATAAAGTGCATACACATTTTCTTTTAGAGAAAATATATAATTGAATGAGACTTGGGGAGATGAATGCAGGATAAGAGAATAGTGGGAAATCAACCTTTAATTCCTTCTTGTTTGATAAAGTATACTTTCAGATTAGTCTTGAGGACGACAGTAAGTAAAGAAAATGCAAATTGGCTGGACGTGAGTAGTTTTTGGTGGCAGAGCGCATGAGCTGCTCACTCTGCGAGTCATGCTGTATTAGAGTATGCACTGGAAGCCCCTCCCATTCTCCGCCCATATTTGTTATTGGCTTGTGTCATTGTCCTTCGTAAATGATGGCTTCTGATTCGTAAATAGGCGTGTTAGTCCCTTCTTGGTACCGCCTTGTCTGCATTTGGTACCTCACATAACGACTGGACCTTTTACTGGTGGTGTTACACGGCCTGCTTTATAAGTTGGTGAGCACTATTTTCTTTAATGCTCTTCTCCTATTCCACCCATGAAATCGCTTCTTTAATGCTCTTCCCCTGTTCCACCCATGACATTGCAGCACCCGCCTGCTTTTCTATTATTAATGTATTTATTTACTTTACAGCGATGTCCGCTTCATCTATAGCAGCCGCGCATATTTATTTAATTTACAGAGTGGTCCACTTTCAAGCAGCCATGCGCCTTTTAAATTTATTTATGCTACGGCGCGGTCCCTTTCAAGCGGCCACACGCCTTTATTCTCCTTTATAAAGCACAGCTGTCTCCTGCTCACGCACCACTGCTCCCACGTCCTTGCACCCAGTGGTCATTGTTGTTGTAAATCTCCTGGTACCTCTCCTCAGCTCAGCAGGCATTACTTAATCTGTCTGGTAAGGGTTACTTGCCAGTAGCTAGCATCGCAACCTGAAAACTGCAGGCTGCATGCAGATCTCCGCAGTAAGCCCATGAACCTCTTAAGCTATCCCACACTGTTAGGATATTAACCAAAGCATGCTTCTGCATTTTCACCCTCCCTCCAGGCACCACCAGCTATGACACACTACCTTAGTGGCTGGGTGAACGCCCTGTAATGGGGTTTTAAAAGCATCAGCAGTGGTAGAAGGGGCTGCAGGCCAGTGCATTGGAAGGGGGGGCAGTGCATTGAGGAAGTAATACCTTTTATTTATGTTATGGTTTTTGAAAGATAAATAAAAGGCATTGTCATTTACAATGCCAATAGATTAAACTTGTGTAAATGAGAGACCTATTGCATTGCAAATGCTGGTTAGATTTGCTGTGAAGATTGGGAAGTTCATGCAAAGAGCTTATCGTTACTAAAAAGTGGCACAGAAACAAGATTTCTTAAAGTTGCAGGTAAGTAGTGGGAGTACAATCTCTTCTTCAACATCAATCGAGGGGTCAGCCCATGTAAGACCGGCTTTTATATTCCAGCCACGCCTTACATGGCCATTGTGTCTTGTAAGACTTTACAAATATTCGAAGCAGCTGCATAGCTAACACTTGCAGAACGAGGTGGTCAAATAAACCATTAAGAGAGGGTCAATGACCAGATCAAGGACAACTGACAAGTGTGCTTCTCCCATAGGATGAGGAAGTGCAATGGTGATAGCCACTCACTACCCTAGTAAGGCAGGTTTGGCAGTTGGTATGGCTAAAGTCTTTGATAGAGTTCAGGGAGTCTCGGATTGAGAGCATCCTGTTGAATGTCCCATGTTCGTACATCTTTCAAATTTCATAGTTTAATGGATAAAGGAGGTGTCCACAAGATGATCACCGGGTAAGACGTTCTCTCGCAATAATTTTTATCGCATAATTTTTCACCTCAATCCAGAGCTATTCAATGTCATCTAAAACTTGGGTTACATAAAGTATTTTTCTTTATTTTACAAAAATTGAGCAATATGTTTGAAGTTGCATTTAAGCACTCAACAGCATGAGGCACTCACTCCCAAACTGGAATGGAGATGAGCGCTCCTGGCTATTCAACAGCAGTTTCTTGGGTTCAAGTGATTTCACTTTATAAAAGGAGGATCATACATCCCAGGATCTGCATGGCTGTAATATGAAAGGAAAAGGCCTTCCATTTGCCCCGTAGTTTGGACGCGTCACTCACAAAGGAGAGCAGCGTCACAGGTGAATTGCAGGTAGACTTCCCAAGATTCACACTTATTACATTCAGGTCAGCTGTCATAAAGCACATCTTCGAAGGAGTACTGGATTTTCAACGCATATTGGGAAGTTCTTATTCCAGTATATGAGTACGGTACTTATTAATTGTCAGACATGGCATCATTGACAAGAATTGAAAAATTCTAGAACTAAGGGCCGGAGGTACATAGTTTTGGCTTTGCGATTACCAAATAGCTAATTTTTGTGATTTGCCATATGGGAGTCGTAAACACTTACGTACCAATGTGTCTTTGACAAATTTTACCATTTCCAGTGGGTCGCAAATAGACCTACTCATTAATAGTCATGAGGTAGGTCTCGGTTTGCGACCCATTGGGAATCGCTAAACTCACATTGATGGTGGCCTGCTGGGGTCAGTAGACCACCATATCTGCGATTGCTTTTCAATAAAGCATTTTTTTTGCAGCCCATTTTCCTTAAAGTAAAATGGGATTAGTTTCAAAAATAAAAATGAAAAGATTTCTTTTCATTTTTCAAGAGTAGGCAGTAGTCCGTGGGACCACTGTCTGCTCTTAAAAAAGGATTTCACCAACATTCACAAAGTGGAAAGGGTGCTTTGGGGACCCCTTCCTGTTTGCGAATGGGTTACCACCAACTCAGACTGGGTGGTAAACTGCAAATGTCTTGCAAGTGCATAGTAGCAAAGCATTCACACAAACCACTGTGCATCGGTATTAGGAAGGGATGCCCTAAACAAACCCCTTCCAAATACCGAATCGCAAACTCTTTTTGCGTTTTGGTAACAGATTACTAAATCGCAAATATGGGTTGGTGTATGGAAAAAAGCTTTTCTTTGTTCACAAATGGCCCGATCCTTCGAATGGGGCCATTTGTGACCGAAAATTCGCTTTGTACATCTGGCCCTTAGTGCAAATGAATGGTGGGTGACATGAGATATGGCAAACAAAAGTGAGGTACTGGCTCGCTTTATACTCACATTTAATTTATATAATAGTGCCGATGTTTCCCCACACAAGACAACCTGTCATATGAGTTTTCTGTGGTAGAACCAGACCTATAAACAGCAACGGAGGAAAATATCAGCGTTTATGGTGTAAGTACTATTATTCTCTATCTTCCTGTTATAAAGCAGCAGAGAAAATCCAGAAAGCTCCTACTTTTTCTTTGTGACTGGTCTAATAGAGAGCCATATAACGAAGCCAATGTTTTCCGACACCTAACAATGAGGCATATGGGGTGTAAACTGGTGCCTAAATAGCAATCAAATCGAACTACTTCCATTCGCATTACAGAAATCAGACAGCATTTTATACATAAAACTGGATTTATTGAACAAATTTTACATATCTAGGAGCCTTACTGACTGGAACTACAAAATATACCTTGTTTTGCCATGGGTGTCCCCCACATGCCAAGAATTACCACCAGTGTGTCAAGGCCAGCATTTATCATGGGTGGTGCTTTATGCCAAGAATAACCTACAGTATACCAGAATTTTTCACCCTTACATGCTGTCATGCAGTCTCACTCACTCACACAATCTTAGTCTATCTATCACTCACTTTCACTAACACCCTCAACCACAATTCTTGTTCTAGCCACACATGTATTATCAATCCCTTATGCTCACTCACTCTCACTCATTTGCACTCACACCAACTCTCTCTCTCATTTACTCTCACTTACTCACAAACTCATTCTCACTCACTCTCTTTGACAAACACACACTGAGCAATAGTATTAAAGCTCAGAGGCAATCATCCATGGATTGGAAGTCATCACGGTAAACACAGCTGCAAGACTAGAACATTTCTTAAATTGGCAGAGGTGGAGGGAAAATTCACAAAAATGTGCAAACAACACCAACATAATGTCAATTTCACTCAGGACCAGGCCAGAACTCAGCAGGCTGACAGTAAAGTATCTGGCATATCCTGTCACATTCAGAACAGCCAATGTCTCTCCTCCAAACGTGGGGAGACTGGCAATGATTAAAATAAATAAACATTTCATATCCAGAAATTATAAGACTCTAGAAGACACGACCATGGACAAGGTAAGTTTTTCGGATATCGCAAGTGTGGTGAGTAATCATCCTCCAGGCAACCTCCCAGAATTTGAGGATGGACATGAATTTCCAGATTAAAAAAGAGCCAATAACACAAAACAGATATGCCTGCTATGAAAAACAACAAAAAAAAGGACTTAATTTAGTTTTTTAGATTTGAAGTGCACATGTGCAGCTAAAGTAAATAAGCTTAAATGGATCAGTGTATGTGGCACCGGCAAACAATCATGGAGCATGCAGTCAATTGGTCTGGTGATTGCAGTGTGAGTAGTGGCAAAGAGAGTATAACTAAATCAACCTTTGAGTCAAACATAGGCTCTTTAGTGAGAAATCAATTGTATGACAGTAATGGATGCTTCCAGGCAATTTCCTAAAAAACAAAGCTCCTGCCTCCCATGCCTAACTCTGCATTGCCATGTTCTATTGTAAGTGATGATGCAATTGACTGCACTGCACAACTTATCTAAGTTGCTTCCATGAGAAAAAATAGAAGCGTAGGTAGGGAGATGGTGATTGTACTTTGAACAGGTAACTTGCATCAATGAATGCTAAATGATGATTAATGTGATGGCCTTCACTTAGGCATATTTAATATTTCATTCTTGGGTAATCATTTGATTCAAAATGAATGCTGGGAGAAGTTCTTGACAATATAGAGCCCCCTGAGGCGAGATTCCTATACTTGAAGTTTCGATATGGAATTTTACCTGTGAACAAGCAGAGAATTATTTAGAGTTGGCAGCCGTGATTATCTACAAATTTCTCGTGCTGTACATCCCTTCTTGAAACAGTAGTAAACTTCATGTTTTTTTTGCCCCACATATGTGGGATTTACGAACCTTTGGCTGGTCCCTGCATGCAGAAAATTGGGAGAGAGGAATTTTGTAAACAGTCTCACAATTTTAACTACAGATATCAATTATCTATGTGTGCATGCTGTGGCCAATTATGTGCATAAAGTCTAGAGGCTAGTATACCACATTAGTGTGGATCAATTCCCCAATGAGAGGTCTGCAGTTATTTTAATAAGCCCATGCTGAGGCTAATTGTTTGCATGTCGCTTGGAGCATAAGATATATGATAACTGTGGACTAATTTTTCCCATGAGATGAGCATCAAAAATTGTACTTAACTAAATTAGCTTCGACTGCTTGGGCACTCGGCAATCATATAGATCTTGTTTTGAATTTGTAGAAATGATCCAAAATATCATGATTATATGCTTAATGATTGCATCACCTGGTGGTTAGCTGTATTTGGTAATGTTTTATGTATTTTAAATATTTTTTATTATTTTTAATGCTGCCAACTTTCAATAACTGTACTATGTTATTGGAATTGCACATATGTCTTTTGCACTTTACTGAATGTTTAATTGATTTTTTTATGATGATATGTTATGGGCATCAGTGGCCGAAATAAAGATAAAGAAAGATTGAGAATGAACCCTGGGAGTGTTTTTTGATTAGTACTTTGGAAATTTGTCACTGGGATGTCCCTGAACTGTCTTCAGTTAAAAGGGGACAAAACGGATATTCTACTGTTTGGCAAAGCACAGCTCCACTGGACAGATGAATGGTGGCCTGGTGAGCTCGACCCTGCTCCTTCACCCAGAATCTCAGTGTGAAACCTGGGAATTCTGCTAGACAATCAGTTATTAATGACATCCCTGGTGATATCTATCTGTGGCATGTGTTTTGGGATAATCAGCCTCCTTGATTATGGAAATGCACTTGTTGTAGCACCCAATGCAGGTGGTACAAAATAGTGCAGCTCATTTTATGAACAAATTGCCGCCTAGCATATTTTCAATTCCTTTGCTCAAAGCCCTTCATTGGATCCCCAGAAGGAAAAGAGCACTATTCAAACTACTCTGCCTAACGTACAAAGCTTTGTCAGGCAATGGACCCAAATATCTATAGGAAAAACTTGTTCCTTATCTTCCTAAAAAACATCTTAGATCAAGGAGTCAACTTCTTCTTTGTCCCTGACGTATTCATATGTCTAGGTATGGTGGCCAAGCTTTTTCTTATCTTGCACCTTACCACTGGAACAAGTTTTCCTTGTTCATTCGAGCATGCACTGAGTTCGCAGGTTTTAAAGAACAGCTTAAGACCTGGCTTTTCTAATGGCTGCTTCTCTATTTGTCTGTAGCTTCAGCCCCAAATGCCCCTTTGGGAGCGAGCCGATATGCTATACCAAGTACCCATTAACATAACACTTTGGGAATACGCACACCAGTATCTTTTGGTTCTACTGAAAGTTCTCTGTTTATCTAAACCAGAGTAAGAATGACAATCTTTCTCATTTTTGTGCTCAACAGGCCTCTCCCTTTTCGAAATAAGAAATGCTATATGCAAGTTTTGACCAAAACATGTTGAAAAAGGACTAATGGCTATCTATTTCTATGGAAAACAAGATAACTCAAATAGGCCTGCCCTGGGGAATGGGAAATGGAAAAGGGTTAGTTATAATAATGCAGACTAGTGGTTCGATTGAGGCATTAAGTGGTTGTCAACTTGTGGTAGACATGATGATGATGCTCAACACAGCTAAATCTTTTTTATTGTTTGGGTGAACAATCATGTGGGGTACTTGCAACTAGTTGTAGTGGATTGGTGGCACTCATTTGGCTCTTAGTTAAGTGTATGTTAGCTTATGATCTATACTTTAACTCCTGGCCATGCACCATGTTTACCTTGAATCTCAACTATTGTCATTGGCTCAGTGTACAGACGTTTTTGTTAACAAAAAAAGTGCATTCTCCATGGCACTCCAGCTGTGTGGTTCAGCCCTGCTCCCAAGGCACAAAATGATTGTTTGCAATTCTCAAAGCAATTTTACGAGCAGCATCTTTAGGACTGCGGAGTCTCCATATCAGTGGTGGGTACTCCACACATAAAAAGAGAGGCATTCGTAAAGACACTACTCGTAAGCTTGCTTTGTGAGTTTCAAACAATCGCAAACTTGCCTAAAGTGAAGGTTTACCTTTGTGAATCACGCACACAGTGTCTGCTTTAGGAACCAGCGTTACAATCCCATATGAAATGCAAATAACGGGGCATATCA
The DNA here is from genome assembly GCF_964204655.1 of Triturus cristatus. NCBI lineage: Eukaryota > Metazoa > Chordata > Amphibia > Caudata > Salamandridae > Triturus > Triturus cristatus. Next base: position 383,560,358 of record NC_140591.1, on the reverse strand, counting down.
TCAAGGCGGCGATGTGAAATTATCGCCGCTTTTGCATCCGTTTTCGGGTGAAAAGCGGCGATAATTTCATCGCCTTATCAGCAAAGACACGCTATCGCGTGTTTTGCTGACTTAGCGCCCGTCACAACAACGCCCAGCTTTGCATCTCTAATGAGATGCAAAGTGTGCGTTCCGTCCCAAAATAACTGGAGAAATGTCGCTAACCGACATTTCTTCAATTATCAATGGGCACGCTAACAAGCATAGCGATAAGAAAAGTAGCGCTAAGCGAGGTTATCGCTACTTTCCTTATGCCTGCTTTTATGTTGACTTAGCCATGATATCCAATGGAAGGTGGATATCATGGTTAAGTCTGCCCTGCCCTATCAGCAAGGTAACGCCAAACGTTGTGCGATTATCGCTGGATTTCCAGCGATAATCGCACATTTGGCAGCTTGCACCTGGAATTTTATCGCTTTTGAGATAAGCGTTGTTGATAGCACGCTATCTCAACGATAAAATTCAGCGCTTGTCGCCGATAATTATCCTCGTGCTAAGCACGCTAAGCGATAATTATCGCCGGCCCTTGCTGATATGCCCCAACATTTCTTTAGCTATCCCGTGTCTTCAGGTTCAAACATTTGTTTCAAAGATGCACAGTAAATTTAAATGTTCAGCATTAATCACTCGTGCAACAAATGCTAATTGCTTAAGCATCGACCACAGTCATTATTTACATGGATTCCACTCACTTTTTATATGATGGTTTATTTGGCCAAAGAAAAGCACTAGATCTGTAATTTCTGGCAAGCAATACACCCTTCTTCCATTTTCACGACACCAACATCTACCTTAAAAGCACAATCTTCTGAAAAATGCATCTGTTTAGCAAAATATCAGCATTAACAGCTATTCTTCACTGATATACTTCGTTGCAACAGCCATACAAACATCCAAATGGCTCTATATATTTACATTTTATGCATAGCATAGTAAACTGTGCAATAAGTCATAGTGCTCCATAATATCACATTGGTCATGTGCTTGTTACCCAATAATTTGATACAACAGCCATTACAGTCTATTTAAATGAGTTTTGATCAACAAAATTGTGTGCAGGTGTGGGCGAAGTATGTGCAGATTTTGAAGGATTCTCGGCCGAGTATGTTTTCGGGTGCTTTACACAAGGAAAGAAGGCCTTAATTCAACATGGTTCATCAGTGTGCACCAATCGCCTCAGAGAAGGGCCTGCAAACGAGGGTGCAGCTGCTCTCTAGGGGGTGCCTTTTTTTGGAGGGGGATTGGTGTAAGACATTCAAATTGCCCATACTTTGCACCCAGCTGTTTTTCTTTTTGAAAATATAGATTTTTACTTCTGCCGGGGATTGATGTCTGCTGAAATCTTACACTGCTAACATGAGACTCCTCCGGATGTATGTTGGGTCGGTCAACTATTTTAAGGAGGTGACCATCGATAATAACAACTATTTTGTAAATCAGATGTCCATGTGCAGGGGCACATCTGTATGAGCTAAATACTGCGGTATTTATCATCGAAGATCACGGGACGATCAAATGTACCAATGAAAGAAGATGATGCGTTCAGCACTGAGTGGGCCGCTCGATATGCATTTGGTGAAACGAGCAATGAATAACACGTTTTAGTGAATGTTTATAATAATTCAGGTCAGTATCCAGGCTGAATCGGTCACCCTGAGAACTGGTCAACAGGGAAATCTATGGATATCGATCCTACATTCACTTCCGGTTTTAAAAAACACAGGGGCAGATTTATGAGCCCCTTGCGCCACTTTTGCGTCACTTTTAACATGGGAAAAGTGACGCAAAAGTGGCGCAAGGGGCTCATAAATCTGCCCCACAGTATTAGAGGCATCGATGGGTTTCCTCAGAACAAGGAGAATTGCATCAGGCTGCACCCTAGGACCAAAAGGCAAAGGCCATCATCACACGTGTGGCAAACTATGCTATAAATAGGGGGAAACAATTGCTACTGTGTTCATTTGGCAGCTATCATCCAAAAGAAGTGCTGGAAAACAAAGAAACGTTTACTTGAAAAGCTCAAAGTTCATTTAACCCCTTCGGTGCTCATGACGGAACGGTTCCGTCATGAGCCACGGTTGAGCTGTGCTCATGACGGAACCGTTCCGTCATGACCACGCCCGCGCAAGATTCCGTCAGCACAGCGGCGGAATCTGCGCAGCATGGAAGGGGTTAAAAGTGGCTATAGTTGGTGGTCCAACCCACCCTATGCACAGAAAAATCAGGGCACTATTTATTAAGGGTGCTGCATCGCTTTTGCACCCCACAACGGGGTGCATGCACAGCGCTACCCCAAAATGTGATTTTTCAAGCCAAGCAAGGCTCTGAGTGGCTTGATAAATCAGGAGTAACGCAATGCAGGGTGATTTGCTGTGCTGCATTACTCTGCCATGGGAAGGTGTTCCAGGGGCTGTGCGTGGGTGTTCCCTTCCTAACGAGGAGAAATACCTTTATTTCTCCTCGTTGCTTCCTCTAGAGGAAAAGCCTCAGGCAATTGTGTTTGTGAGGGATGGTACTCCTTCCTGCACAAAAACAACGCCTGCATGCAAGAACAAGAATGCACCATGTCTTCAAGATACTGTGCATTCCTGTCCTTTCTGCCAGTGCCAGTGCACAAACTGCTGCCAAGCACCAACGCAGACGCCCTTGCACCGTTGTGCAAGGGTGTCTGTGTTGTTGGCATGATTGTTTTTCACAAAAATAATCAAAGGAGCCCATTTCCTCATTCTCGATGTGTGCTGCAGACTGCAGCACACATGGAAAGAGAAGGAAAACTAAGAGACATTTAAACATTTCTCCACGTTACACCTGATTTGAGAAAGCATTAATGAAGGCACTGCCCCAGATTTACGCTATGTTGTTAATCTGGGGCAGTGTCAAAAACCATGGGTGCTGCATGGGAACACCCACAGCAACACCAATGGAAAGCCCCTTCCACGCCGAGTATGGCATTGCCTTATGCTTAACTCCATATTTACAAGTCCATGAAAAGCCATGCAGGGTGGCTTTGTGTGGCCTTGTATATATGGGCCGGCACACTGCGCCTCTGGAGCATCACAAAAGTGGTGTTCCGGTGGTGTTAAAGTTATGCAGGGACATTGCAAATATGCCCCTAGGTCTATGAATAGTATTTTGCACTGGAAGAGGGCCCTTCCATTAAAAAACCTAATCTATACGTTACCGACATATGCTTATCTTGCTGCGTTATGGCCCTGGGTGCAAGGCCAATTAAACTGTGCCAGAGCAGGAAGAGGGAAAGAGAGGCTTATCTTAGTAGAGTAGATATCGTGCTTTCCTGTTCTCTCCCTTTGGGACGGGTCAGAAACTTTGGTTACTGTGCTGTGTTCCATCACCTTTTAGCAAATTTGCCCTTCTGACTCTTTTTTTGTAATTCTTTTTTAATGTTTTTTCACTAGAGAAATCCTCAGTTCAACAAACATTGATTAAAGATAATAAGGGAAATATGCATTTACATTGATTGCAGAGAACAACATTAGAGGGTACGTTTTGCCACAACCAATTAGTCCTCACAAATACTTCCTTATTCAACTAGTCATATCAAAATTCATCTATGATAATATTATGCTTACACTAGATACAAAAAGAGATATAGATAACTATTGCACAGAAGATATATAACAGACCAATCATTACAAAATGTCCTTGATGGCTAAGCCCTCCCCGGTGCCATTGCCCCACCGGAGCCCCAGATCTTCTATCTCCCTTTTTAACCTTTTTGCTCTTTCAAAGGTATAGGCTGCTCTCTAGGTGGAATAGTGAAAGCAGCCTAGCCAACCAGTGATAGAATGTAGGAGGATCTGAGTTGAACAAGACTGCAGCAAAGCAGATGTGGGCTATTGCTATTTCAATTAACACCAAGAATTGACCATCATTCCCACCTTCTCCGGGAGCTTTAGTTAAGGAGATAATATCACTTTGGTGTATAAGATGGTTGGCAAAAGCCAACATATCTCTGATTTCAGAGTGTCTAGGTTCTGCTAACTAAAAAACATATGAACAATGTCTGCTTCCAAACTCTGACAGCATGGGCATGATATACCAGTGTCCCTCGCCCAGCTCGCTATTTTAGCCCGAGTATAGTATGTTAAAAAGTGTTTTGAAATGTGCCTGCAACCCTGCATATAATAGTAATGAATGGTCATGTTCTAATGACTCACAGAAGTAGCAATCAGGGGCTTCTACCCTTCCCAGCCAGTTGTCTGACTGCTTCTCAAGATCGTCAGACAAGAAGCCCACCAGATATTCATAAATCTGACTTATCCTACAGCCTGCAGTAGTAGTTTGCGGAGTTTCGCTACACGAAACTTTGCAAAGTGACAAAAAAACTCTAGTAGCGGCGTGCAGTGCCGCTCGGGTCGAAATTCGACCCGAGCGGCAGCTCGCACTAGCAAATTTACCGTTTGCGAGCGCTAGCGGGGAAAAAACTCCGCTGCACTACGCAGAGCAGAGTTTTCTGCACTCCACGAGCTCCGCTGAGTGCGGAGTTCAGAAAACTCCATATACTCCGCGAAAGGAGCGGAATTCACCACCCAGGCCCACAAAAGACAGCAGTTGGTTATTATCAAAGAGGTCGCCCAATATTTCTATCTCTTTTGCTTTACACCGAAAGCAATATGCATCATGGAGAACCATTGGTAACAATTGGGACCGCCACACGGGTGTGAAAAATATTGAAGCCCCCAAGGCCAGTCTTCTTCCTGACTGTCCCCCATATTTTAAACCTAGCTAGTAAGCTAGGTAGTAAGGCCTTGAATTTCACCTTTTGTAGTAGCTAGATTTTGTCATTTTCAATAAGAGCACCTTAGCATCCTCCCATACTAGCAGTTCATAAATGGTGGGTGTCATCTCTGCCACATGGGAGTCTCTCTGATGTCCCCGACTAAAGAATTCATATTTTGTAAAGTGGCAGCCCACTGGTAAAACATGAAATTTGGAACAGACCAGTCATCTTTAACTTTAGGTAGCATGATGAATTTTAAGGTCCTCCAGGCTTGAAGGACATCAATTCATGAAAAGACCGGGGTTGTGGAAGTGACATAACACACCCTTTGACCTTCACTTTCACTCACACACACGTTTACTCATGAACACACATTCACACTCTCTCTCATGTAAACACCCTCTCACCCACAAGCATGACCTCAGCATACTATTAAAAGCATTTTGTACTCCCCACAGCTGCCAGAGAAGTTCGCATTCCAGCTAATTGTACTCTATTTTTAATGTAATTTGATTCACTATTAGTGCAATAAAAAAATGACATAAAACAAAGAGTCAAGCCCCAACAGATATCCATAAGGACAAGTTGACTGTGTTCCTGACACTGATTTTGCCACCTCTCAGTCCAGGGTTCACAAAGCAATGTCACGTGTCACAAGGGGCATGCCAGGCTGCTACATAATCACACTAACCCCAGGGTGATCCTAGGGGAGGGAACCAGAGGCACGGGCGCTGGGAACAGGCAGCCTCCAACATCAAATGTTTAACACAAATGGGGCCACTCCCAGTATAGTGACCATGGTGTTTCAAAAATTAAATAGTGAGTGGGGACATCTCACAAAAATAATTGCCCAGGTCAGCACAATTGTAAAGCCGTGCAACACATTATTTCCGGCAACATACCGGATTACTTACACACATGGGCTCAGCCACACCCTCTGACTTTTAAGTTTGAATCTTTTTGACACAAGGAGAACACTACAACGTGTGGGTGGCACAAACGTGATGCCACGCCCACATGCAGCTCTGCTATTCGGCAGCATACACGGACACAAGCACACGTGGGCTGAGGCACGCCCACAACCAACCTTTTTTGACAAATGGAATACGCTATCAGGGTCAGGCAGTAGCCTGTCCCTTAGGAGCCTGCATCGTGCGGATACCGGATTTCCATATCCAACTACGTGATAAGTGGGAGACTTCATTAAGCAGGTTAGGCAGCGCAAGCGCATTCTGACAGCGGCGCACATTGGGACACCGGATCCCACATACTGGCAGCCACTTTACATAACCAGGGTGCTTAATTTCCAGTCAGGCAGCGCATGAGCATTCTTACAGCAGCACGCTTTGGGACACCGGATCCCACATCCTGGCAGCCACTTTACCTAATCAGGGCACCTAATTACCTTTTATTTTAAAGTGCGAGTGCAATAAAAATCACAAGCCTCTCACTCCCATTTATCGACGGGGAGGAAAGGAGCACACACCTAGGTGCAAACACGGGAGACGCACCTTGAGGCAGTTAGAGAGTGGTGATGGGCATGTTTGATTGACTGAATGTGGTTATAAGAAGGGGAGTACTTACAGGCTCCCAGGTTTCAAAATTACTGTCTGCTAATTATGTGCTATATGTTGTTTCTGTTTCCTTCCATTTGTTTAGAGTTTGACTACAGGGGTCTCCCTCTCTCTTCATCCCATGGTGCACTTAGTTTCCTGCCCTAGGGTAAGATATTCAAGATGATCCAAGAGTGTGCACAGATGAAATTCACGTGTCACACATATAGCCACTCACTGTAAAGACCGTGCATGTGGTTAAATAACCATTTTTCATAAAAGTGACCCAGGTATTTCTTATTTTATCTTCTATGTATGACATTTTTTCTTTCAGTCTTAAAAGAACGCGAGCCCTTTTGAAATGGAGAGTTACATAGGTCACCCCGCGACGTGGTACCCTCTCACCACAAATTGGAAAGAACGGAGCCCCCCTGTTTTCTATAGGTCCTGATGAATGCCACTGACCCAATTGGGCCAAATGGCAGAAACATGTCGATCACACACAATACGGTGGAGGGACAATAAAATTCCACACCGTTCACCTGTTTTTAACACCATATAGCTGCCAGTCACGTTAAAAGTTATTTGGTAACTATAATGGTTTTTAAATTCACTCACTCATTCATGGGCCCCCACTTAGTTTTGAAGTGCATCCCTGTCGTCAGGTGTATGCCCGCCCTCTACCAAACCAAGTTTCTAGAGGGTGAGGACTGGCCAATGATGAAGCATGACACTAGGTGGTGTGTGAGACCAGTCCTTCACTTTTTGTGAGATGTCCCCACTCACTATTTAATTTTTGAAACACCTTGGTCACTATACTGGGAGCGGCCCTGTTTGTGTTAAACATCACAGCTGCTACCCCATGTGACCCCTAAATGATGTCAATGCCTGGCTTTAGTGTATGACCAGATGAATCTAGTAGCTACCTCTTCCATTTTTTTAAACCAATATTTTTTTAAACTCTAAAGGTATAGACCAGAATAGGTAAAGCATCTAGGGCAAAACTAGCATTTTGATTATAATACAGTGACCATTTAATGTGAGATAGAGATTATCCATTCTTCTAAGGTCCCGTTTTACCTTGTATAGTAATGGAGCAATATTTAATTCTACTACCTGATCTATTTTAGTGGTAACAACCCCTAAATGTACTGCCTGGTCCACAACCCGATCGTCCTCATACTGTAATTGGTCATTAATTATTAGCTGTGTCTTCTTCTGGTTCAGAATATAACCAGATATGTTCCCAAAATGAAAGGCTTCCTTTTCCAGCTCCTGCATAGCCCCATTCAGGTCAGATGTCAAGATGCATTATCATCGAGCATTTTTTGTGCAGTCTCACTGGTGTAAGTGCAGCATTGGCTTCTAGTTTCCTAATCAAGGGGTCAATATATAGAGTGAACATTAGGGGTGAGCATGGGCACTCTTGCCTTGTACCCCTGCTTATTTGCAGAGAATCAGACTCCCCCATCACCCCTTAATTTGGTGCCTTGCTGTTGGATTCTTTTAAACAGATTGGATTGCCCTAATACATCCAGAGCCAAATTTACTCCATCTCAACACCGCCCAAAGGTAATCCCATGCCACCCGATCAACAACCTTCTTGGCATCAAAAGGTGTTAAGGCCATAATGGGCCTTTGCACATTGGCCCCGCAAAATAAAGTTATGACTCGTCTAACATGGTTGGCCATTCCTCAACCGGATATGATGCAATGTTGTCTGGGAGATACTAATTTGCCAATGATCTGACTCAACCTAACTGCCAGAACATTTGAATATAGTTTGGCGTCACTGTTTATAAAAGAGATAGGTCTATATGACCTAGGATCATGGGGTGGTCTCCCTTTTTCCTTAAAGGTCACTTTATCAGTGGTTTCCCAAGACAGCGGGCCCGTTGCCCACTTTGCACCCCCAGTAAAATAAAAGGCATGTCGTCTTCTAGGACAGAAAAAAACACTTTATAAAACTCAAATTGGATTTTATCAGTATCCACTGCTTTGCCGGAAGGGAGAGGCTTAAGTGCTTCAGTAATTTCCTCCTGGGAAAAAGGGAGCTCCAGAAACTCTGGAATTAACTCAACTACCCCTAGTAGATTCCAAATACTGAAAGACACCCTGCTCATTTGTCACTACTTGAGCCTGGTACAATTCTTTATAAAAGTTTCTGAAAACTTCCACGATTGCCTCAAGGGTATTTGTCAGCTGCCTCCCATTATCTCTAATCTCAGTTATTTTTAGGGGTGGGCGGAATTTGCGAAATTCACTTTCGCAAATTATCACGAAAATGTTAAAAATCTCTGCAAACACGCAGAAATATCGCGAAGATGCGGAAGTTTTTTTCCAGCCCGTTCGCGGTATTTTCTGCGTGGTCGCGGCTCGCCAACTTACCCATGCGGTTGCTCACGGGTGCGGCCATCTTGTTTTCACTTGTCTCGCGGTGCATGATCGCGAGAAGAAAGACGTGATCGCGCGACGAATGACGTTACTGCGGGCGCGAACTGTCGCGAGACAGCGCAAATGGCTACCAACAATCCAATATCTCGTGGAGAACGCGACCGGATCGGGAAAACTTGTCGGCGAACGTTGGGATTCAGGTAAGGCGATCGCGCGCACGCGAGAATGTATTATTTTACAGTGCGAGCAAGCAAAAAATTTCCGGTAAAATGTGAATTGTGGAAATTTTTACATTTTCGCGCTCTCCGCGGAAGGCGAAAATGTCAAATTATCGCAATTTCCGCGAGCGGAACGGAATTTTAGCCCAGGCCTAGTTATTTTGCCATAGACTGTTTTTTGCCTGGTCCTGGGCACCAGCAATTGGACAACTCTTTCATTGTACTCATACCACTCTCTTCTGCACATCATATATTTTTCAGCGGCCTTTATAGCCTAGGCATTATTGATAGTTGAATCAATCACTGTTAGTTTATGCAATTTCTATTGAAGTTCACCTCCTTCAACAGTTGCCTTAACCAATTGAGCCTCTACATCTGATGACTCACTATATTTATCTCTCAGTGGCTGTACGAGGGTCCTTTGCCGATGAAGGCTAAAGCAGAGGGTCTCCCCACTAATTCCAGCCTTCAAAGTGTCCCAGGCCACACTAGCTGAAGCTCTGGTCCTATATCTCTCCAGGAAATTGCAGGCTCCATTCCTTTATATGTGAAACATAATCTTCATTAGACAGTAACACCCCTATGAAATGACCACATATTTGAGGACCTTTTCAGCAAGTTGTGATCCGACAGAACCCGTGGATTTCTCTTTTTGCACCAGGCTTGTAGAAGTGATAAAATAGGCCAACCTAACAAGCTTCCTGTGCCGAGCGAAGAAGAACATGTGGCCAAGATCTGGGGCCTTAAGCATTTGTCAAATATTCACCAGGCCCTGATTTGGCTTCAGATGCTGAAATGCTGGATAAACCCTGGGTTTCCTACCAGGATAATACCCACCAGGTGAGTTCCCTTACACATATGCTATATTAATGTGAAAGTCCCCACTGACAATGATTGGTGTTGGCCATAAAGTCACATACTCTAAGACAGTAGGATCATCCAGATTGGAGCTGTAAATGAAGTAAATCATGGCTATCCCCTCCTCAAACCAATATTCAACTATGACTCATCTGCCATAAGTATCAGCGGTGCTGCAAATCAGCCTGCAAACAGTCCTACGTGTCAATATTACCACCCCTGTGCATTTGTGCCCTGTGTAGTGTATTCCAGATTATTATATCCTGGCATTTCCAGCAGGTTCACCTTACCACCTCAATGTGTGTCTCTTGGAGACAGACTACATCTGCCCGCAGTAGTTTCAATCCTTCAACCACATTTCTTCTCTTTGATTGGTCATTAAGCCCACAAATGTTAATGGTAGCAATGCATATACAAGCTACTTGAGACATTTAGATGTTTCAAATTACACAGTCTAATCCTTCAACCACCTTCAAACATAGGACTCAACTTAAACAATGGTCGGTCACAGTGCTGGAATTTAGTAATTCTTTCATTCCAATCCACTTCTCTTGTGTTTACTGCCCTCCTGACCCCCTTCTCACCATGCTATCTTCCCAGACCACCCCTGAGCGTCCTCCCCCCAGTCTCCACCTTCCCCTTCTAATCCAACTAAGCAAGGCAATCAGACCGAAGTGTGCCATCCCTCCTGGCCATGAATATAAACCTGTGCAAAACCCCTTTTCTCAGCAAACGATAAGACAGAAAACCAAATCTAATAAAGTAATCTATACGTGAAAGACCAAACTTCTCCAATTAAGGTAAAATTCATCCTTAAGTAATCATACAACAATACTATCCACCCAGTAAAGCGGGGAGATAAAAAAGGGGAAGAATAAGCAGAACAAGAGGAGGATTTTGCAAACTTTAGCTTTTACCAGCCTACTCCTCCCTTGCAGATTAGACCATCAGGCCCAATCCAGCATCCTCAGTCCTCAAATTCATCTAAAAATTATGTTGTCTATATTTCTGAGGCAAAAACTCGAGTTTGATTCTTAAAGATGATTTTAAGCCATTCAGGGTTCATCATTTAGGCCTCAGCGCCCTTATCCTGGCATGGCTTTATGAGCTGTCTTAGTCTCCACTGGCATTCCATGGTTATGAAAAAAATCCAACCTTGTAAAGAAGGAGCAATCGTCAAAGCATAATTTTGAATCAGGGCGTACCGTCTCAAAAAACATCCTGTCAGTAAAAAGTTACCTAGAAACACTATAACAACCATAGGCCTGGGGGTACCACTTCCCTGTGATTGATTTTGCTTTTTCAAAATAAGGGGGGAAGATGATCCCTCTGCACCTACAGTTCCCAGTTCTAGAAATCCAGCTCGGGGAAAGCTCCCTTAAACAGCTTGACCACAAAGGCCTTGATGTAATTGCACTCAACTCCCTCGTTGGGGCCCGAAATTAGCAAGTGTTTATGTTGCTGTCTATTCTCAAAATCCTCAAGCTTCCTTTGTATGTCCAGGATCCAAGATTTTTCAACCTCTGACTAAGCCTTAAGAACAGTCAGGTCTGTCTCTAATATTGAAGTGCAAGTCTCCACTGCAGAGATCCTTTCACCAATTTCAGTGCAGGCCTAAGAAATCTTTCTTATTACTCCTTGAATTCTTTCACTGCCACCCTTGCCTTGCGCCCTTCAAAGCAAGTTTATTCCTAATGTTGTTTAATAGACCGATTTATAAGCTCCAGTGTCAGCTCTCCTGCTGCAACCCCGCAAGTTTGCAGCAAGGGAGGGGTTCTGCTGCAGGTTAGGAAGATCATCGTGCACCTGTTACATTGCTGAATAATACCATTTCAGTATGGGAATGGGTGGCTTCCCCCTCCAACTGAATGGCAATTTGTAGACCTCCTATGGAGCTTGGCATACTTAGGTGCTGTTGCTGGGCTCAACTCTTCTGATGAGCCACTCGTTGTTTGGTCCATGAGTGATGCCGAGACCACCTCTTCAGGGCCAGAGGACTCAGACCCTTCTGTCAATGAAAAAACCTGTCCCCCTGCTCTGGGGGTTCATCTGTGGCCTTGTGTATGCCAGAGCAGTTCTTCGTTAACACCATGACATTGCTGTGTGTTTAGACCAAGCTGGGAGGATCTTTATTGCTGATATCAGAGTCCTCAACATTTTTACGGATCCTACCACCTTCAAATAGCTTGAACACAGGACTTATCCAGTACTTAAGCTTCTACCACTGAGGCTATAGAGGTTGTGGAGAGCCCGCTATTACTGAGGGGTGCAGCATCATACTTGGTTGTATTAGCCAACCCATTAAGGTGGATACTGTGATGGGGATGAAGCCTCTCTAAGGAGGCCTTCTCTTTAGTCTGTGCTAATGTTAGCATGCCTTCCCCTGTTACAAGCTGAGAGACTTCAGTGACCTTGTTCGGAGGGCCCAGGAGAAGGCTGCTGAGCGGTTAGAGCAAGAAGTCTTCTGGACAGAAGGCTGAACAACTGTAGAAATTAATAGATGCTGTCTTTGACTGGAGATGGGGGTCGAAATCCCCCTATTGGTAACCGAGCTCGCCATCACTGTCTGCCCCCAAAAAGCAGCCTGGTTCAGGTCTCCAAGTATGTTCTTCGGGGAATCCCCTTTATCCCTCGGATATTCCTGTATTGCAGAGGTCTTTCTCCCCTCCCCCACTGCCATCAGGAGGTCTGCTATGGAGGGCAGGGATTCGGAAGCCGAAGCCTCTACAGGGGTTATCTCTTTAGCCCCATAAGCATCTCCCCCGATAGCCCTGGCTCACTGCTTTTCATCAGCCATTTCCGGATGCCAGTGGTACCACCTCCTCGCTCCTCTGTAGCCCGCAAAAGTCATGATCCTCGTGGGGCCACAGGCAAGCTCTCTGCCGGTCTCTCCTGCATCAGTTGGGTTTTTGGCAGCATGTTTGATGTAATTAGAGCCCCCTTCCCTGGTAACCAGGGGGCCCGAGAGTGAAAGCAGCTGCGGAAACTGCTCGATAAAAGCAGAGCATGCCAGAATATGCAACCTGAGGTCGCCACCAGCAGGGTTCAGCAGTGTCTCTACAACCACGCTTTCCCGCAGCTTCAACTTCAGCAGCCAGCGGCCAGGCCCAAAACAAAGCACTTCCTCCTTTACCCTGTTCTGAGACAGAACTAGCTGGTAAAGAGCATAGCACTCTCACTGCCCACACCATCACCATTTTGGCTTCTGCAAGACCCTCCGTTGAAATTGCTTATTGTCCTGACATAATCTGGGAACTTGCCCTGCCCTCCTGACAAGTGTGAGAAAGTGGCGTATTGTTTGAGGTGGATTGGTGTCCATCACAGGCAATGAAAACACTATCAAGTTAAGTCCAATCAAATGTTTCAACAATTTAAACCTGAGTTCAGCTCTTGGTAGCTTATGCTGCAAAACAGACAAGCTTACCTTAATGAAAATGTTTAAAACATTTAGAAGTACCTAAACAGTTAAAAAGTTAAAAACACAGCACACTAAATATCTCACTTCAATTTATAAATGTAGTAAAAAAGCAATACATACAATGACTCGGAACCAGACATATGATTTTTTAAAGATTTAAATGAAAATATAACCAAACACTATAATGCGCCAACGGTAGTCAATGGTTTCAGTAGACCAGAAAGCTAGACATGGTTTGAGGTCGATTGCGATAGGGGGTGGGTCCAATATCATAAATACAAGTGCGTGTACTTTATCCAATGTTAACAGTTCGCAAAGACAAATGTCAAGCAATCTTTTCAATCTCTTCAAATTTCATGGTATTTACATTAGTTATTTTTACACTTCAATTCCTGTAACACATTTTAAAATCACATCCATGTTTGTTCACATGTGTATATTGCGACATATACATAATATGTTTCTTCACATTATTAATTTAACATGTTTATATGCTTTCTTTCAGCATGCATGTGTTTTTTTCCTTCATGCCCAATGCATTTTGGGAACGGTGGCCCTTCAACAGGGGCCAATTCGAATTCAACCTCTATGACACCGAATTCCACTAGGTGGTGCTCTCAATGCTTCTTATTTGTGCTCCATTCATACCATTGGATGAAAGATGAAACCGATACTGCTCACTTATATACCGCAACACAGGCACATGTGCAGTCAAGATGAACCCCAATTGCTGACAAGTAGTTTGAAAAAGTTTGACTGTTTCAAAAAGATTCTATGTCCCAATCTGAAAACATACTTTGTTGTTTCTCTGAAGGAAAACTCTTTCCACACAGAAAAAAACTGATATTCAATCCGATGCCTTTGAAGTGCTGGTCGGATGCATTTTTGGATGGTCCTCTGGAAGCTCTAGAGCTTTGTAGCAGAAATTTTGAAAAAGTTCCAGAACTTCTTTTGGTGCTTAAACAATCACATTTATACACTTACAAAGCTTCCAGGGTCTCAGGGGGATCACTTGGAGACTCTCAAGGTGTCAATCAGAGGGTAACAGCAAAGACCAGGACAGGTCCAGTAGTCACTGGTTAGCTGGGATTCTTCACCAGAATGACCTCTCCAGCTTGTTTTTTGTTCCTAGAGCCACTCAGGGGTTTACTTTAATGATCCTTGAAGGTTTTATTGTCCTTGGATTTCAAGTAGAAGGGGGAATCCAACGTCTTCAGATCCTTCTCACTATCATCACAGATGTCCAGTGAGGCAGGTTCAGTCTGTCTGGTATCCTTTCGCAAGTCCAGCAGTGTTCTAAGGAAGGGGTGGTGAGGGTCCAGCTTTGTAGTGTTGACAAGACTGTGAGTGACGGACACCCTAAGACACTCCTAGTCCCTCTCTGACTAGTGGAGTAATTGCTCCCAGGCTCATCCCTTCCTACGTTTCCAATAGTTCTTGTTTGTTTTACTGCAAACAAGCCCCAAAATGCAACGTGTCAATGTGAATCCAAGATGACAAAGCTTTTCAGCCACACTAAACTTGGACTCTGAGGCTGAGGGTGCAAGTGAGGAGTGTATTATGATAATTCCAGTGTCCCCACACATCTAACACTAAAGTTCAAGTTGAAGCAGACCCAGAGAAAGACGTCTGGTAAGACAAAAGTAGAGCCCTTCAGCAACGTGACAGGGAATAAACTTGAAGCATTCTAGCATCCTGCTCTCATTTTCAAGTGCACGAAAGTGCTCCTTGTGGCTCAACAGACCTGTGACGCAGGGCTTGACATTGTGCTTTCAAGAGAATGCAGTGAAGAGATATATCAGTCATGGACTCAATCTCCTCTTAAAGTTATGAAAAAACAAAACAAATCCACTCATAATTTACAAAATAAAGTGCTAACCTTCCAAAAAGTGACTAAACCCAGGTGAACTGTTTGGTTACTCGCATAGGAAAGCAATAAAGGTTTTTAAAAAAACCCTCACCCACCAAAAGGTCCCTTGGTGGCATGCATCATCATCGGGTTCTTCCCGCCCCCCTGCGGGACGGGGAGTGCTATGACCAACTAATACATGGGAGCACTTTTAAACTATGTGTATTGGTGTGAGAGTGGAAGGGTCAGGAATGAGTGAGTTTAAAAATATCTGGCTTTATGGAAAAACTAAACTTTAATGCTCCCTATAGCTGGGATTGATAAATGACAGGGAAAAAAAAGAGCAGCTCCCTCGCTGGTCGACATGTTTCGAAGCCTACCCCTAAGCTTCTTCTTCAGGACCAGCGGGGCAGGAAGAACCGGATGATGAAGCATGCCACCAAGGGACCTTTTGGTGGGTGAGGGTTTTAAAAAAAAACTTTATTGCTTATCTATGCTAGTAACACAATGGTTCACTTGGGTTTAGTCATTTTTGGGAAGGTTAGCACTTTATTTTGTAAATTCTGAGTGGACTTTTTTTGTTTTTTCATAACTTCAAGAGAATGCACACAGCCCCCACAATGCATATTCTATTGAGCTCCGAAGAGTCATTCAGGCCAGCCTATTTTTGCACCTGGGAGGAATATCGCGTCTCTTTTGCATACCTTTCTGTGCTGAGCACAGGCTCGGGGTTGTTAGAGAGTTGATGCAAATTGGCCTCCATAAACTTGAGGATGGGGAAAAATTTATTTTTTTAAAGTTAATTTTCCTTAATTTATTTTACAAATACAACTTCGCAAATGAATTGGTTTTTCGAAAGCACTTAAAAATAGTTGTTTGATTATTTTTCTTGCTGGTTCCATTCTCGGGACACACTATTAGTTTTTTAATCTGTACTCTGATTTTCTACAAAGGACAGCTTGACCTGCCACAGAGAAAATAGCTTTTAGGGGCTTGTCACTCTAGGGATATGTTAACATTGATTTTCTACATACCCCACTTTTAAATACCTTGCATCCTACCCTGTTGGTTACAAGGCCTACATAGAGCAAATTACTAATAATTAAAAGGGAGGTTTTAACCTGTCAAAAGGGTTATTTGAGCAGGTCACACTGCAGGTTTAAACTGCAACAGTTATGCTACAGATGTAGGCCTAAAACATGCTTTCCTTAGCACACAAGTGGATGGCACAGTACGCATTGCGGTCCACAAATGACTTTAAACTTGCAATGCTGTGGGTGCAGTTTTTACACCATATACTATAGCCTTATAGGGGAGTTAAAAGCACCAATTAGAATTAGCCAATTTCTACATTTTTCAAATGGAGAAGGCATTGCACAGCACTGCCCCAGTGTGCACAGTCTGAAAAAAAAGAAAAGCTGCCATTTTCTCACAAATCTAATTTTACAACCTTGGTTATTTGCCACTCTAGGGAATCTGGGCTGTGGTTATGACTTTGAGATTTGCATTTATACCATGTATTCCCTTTTGTATTCACAAGAGCATTTGGGCAATGTGTCCAATGTAACTCAGGACACATGGCATCTAATGACATATCAATTTAGTAGTATTGTAATTGAAAAAGGCTGTCAGTGTGTAAAAGGCTTTAAGTGTGTGCATGTAACTTGTATACCAAGATCTTGAGGTTCCAGAGAGTTTTCAGGCCTGGCATTATTCACACTTGAAATGTCTAGATGCTTGAGCCAAACCCTACTGTGCTGTGATTGATTGGGTGACCTTCCGTTCCAAGTGTGCTTGTATTAAATGATTTTTCATTTCCTTTCCTTTTTTTTTTGTTTTCAACCTATTGCTGGCTGTATTGAAGGCACTCACACAGTGGAGACATTATTTATTTTGTTTTTCTTTTTATGTTGGCTCCTGAAGGGGCATTATCAATAATGCTTCTTGCCACCTTGACCAGGCCCCTAAGTCCTTGGCCAGCTTTGTGCAGAATATGAGTTGGACTATGTCACTATGAAAAGTTGCAGAGGAAGGGTGGTGTTAATCATATCGGACAAGAGTTGGAGTAGGAAGATAAAGTTCTATCATTATTCACATTTAAACTTGGTGGAAAGGCTAGGGTTGGATGCCAAAAATTATTCATCTCTGCAAGTGCATTGCAAACTTCTTTTTCCTCATAAACATAACACTAAGGACTCTAACATCTTTCTACAATGCTGCATTAGGAACTGTAAATAATGCTTCTAATACAATATGTATGATGGTAAACCCATGTGATGTTTGACTGTCAATTCATGAGCAAATTCTAGATCAGATTATGAAGAACCATTACCAGAACCATTTTTTAGGTTGAACCCTTCTTTTGGTAGCAGATTTTCAATCAGCAACTATATCATCCTAATCAGCAGAATTTGACATTACATGTTAGCTCAGGAAAGAAAGGAAATGTGCAAATTATGCTAATTACTTCATGAGATTTAAGAAATCTGCGCGTCCATAGAGGTTTTTCTTGATGATTCCTCAAGAATGTTTTTGAGATCGCTTTCTGGTGAAGTTGCATAACCCCTTTCAAAGACATTGATCTAGCCACCCCATCTATCAATGTTCGAAGTATGGCATATCTAAAGTGAAACATCATTCAACTGTGTCTGGTCTTAACATCATGACCAAAAATCTTGCTTTCTATCTTTTGTTGTTGTTCTAGTATTGAACTGACAGGTACATTTTCTGGACAGAATTTTGTAAGCATCTAAATTCATCCAAATTATTAAGCTGTACTGAACATGTACATTTGGGATATTGATCTATGGAATGCTTTGTGACTCCATTGTGTGAATGTTATCCATTTTTAATTTGAGTAAAATTATGTGTTTCCAACTTTGACTATAATGTTAAGAGAGTATTATTAAGCAACAACAAATGCCTTGAGGGATCCACCTATGTGTATTATTTGCATAAGACATAAAAGAATAAGAGATTAGTCCACTTCTATGGATTGCCTTATTCAATGTAGTCACAGAACAAGAAGGACATCTGACAACCGCATTCTAACTTGCAGAAAATTTTGATTGATTGAGTTGAAGTGTGAACTAAAGTTAATAAATGGTTCCTATGAACATCAAATAGTATTTGATGGTTTCACTAAGATATTTTTATTTACCCAGTATAATTAACACTTCTTTGTTAGTTATTAATGATTCACATAGATAAAAAATTGATCAAAAACATGCATTCTGCAGCAGGATTCACGAGATGTCAGGTGATAGTTAAACTTCTATTAATAGCATGGGTTGTCAGGATACCTGCCACAGATCACCTCTCTTGACTATCACAATATACCGGCATGACTCATTCCTCCCAAAACGTATGAATGAACAAACGTCTTGCACCCTGACTTTTGACCATATACATGCTGTTAGTAATATTTAACTGCAGCTGGTGTTCCCCGGTTTGGTTGAAATTGCTTAATAGCTTTTACAAATGTTTTTTACCATGCATATGCAAGATCAGATTTCAGGTGCCAGGGAAACATCCAGAAACTCCACCAGAATAAGCATCAAGCAACCAGCATAGATGACCTCCAGCTATAATCGCACAACTTTTGGCGATAGCTTTCTGATAGGGCTACACATACTTAGACATGATATCCACCCTCCATACGATATCATGGCTAAGTCAGTTTCAAAGCAGGCGTGAGAAAAGTAGCGATAACAGAGGTTATCGCTACTTTTCTTGCCGCTATGCTTCTTAGCGTGAGGCTTGATAATAGGAGAAATGTCGCTTAACGACATTTCTCCCGTTATTCTGGGGAGGAACGCCCACTTTGCATCTCATTAGATATGCAAAGCTGAGCATTCAGAATACAGGCGCTAATGCAAGGTTTCATGCGATAGCGTGACCTTGCTGATTAGGCGATAAAATTATCGCCGCTTTTCGTCTGAAAACGGAAGCAAAAGCGGCGATAATTTTTTATCGCCTGGTTGATAATATGCCACCACGTTCGGCATGTTATTTCCCATTCTGGGGAATTTAACTCATGATCCCCAGTAATTCAGTGGGCGATATCAGCCAAAATCTGTAGTTCTGACGCTCGCATGTCCAAACCGAGTTCATGGGGAGCACGGAATTGGAGCCATAATGAGTTGTCCAGAATAACACATTATGTCACTATTTTTGTGCTAAAACCAGATTTTCCAAACATGATTTAAGTTTATTTAGGAATCTAATCTAATAAGAAAATCTGTTGTTTCAAACAGAGAGAGTTAAATACGGTAGCTGAGAACAGGGACCGAGTTCAGTGCAAGTGCTCTCGGCTATTAATCTTTGCAACCATGCACACACAGCCCTTGGAGGGATTCAGTGTCCAGGGATCCTCAGATCTCTTAAATGTAAGTGGAAATACAGTTGTCTGCATCTTTGACAGCTTCGTGGTGATACTGACAGCTGTTTCAAATAGAGCCTTAAGGAATACATGATAAATGTGGACTGCCTGGCTTCAAGGGGAAGGAGGGAAGCGAGTCAATGGGAGTACAATTGAACAGGAATGTGCAACATCTAAATAAATGCCAAACTGCCTGCTTATCGCCTTCCACTCTGCGTTACTTAAAGTGAAACCCTTGCTAATGCTGAAGAATAGTTATACAATTAAGTTGCCATTATGTGGCCTCTTTTTGGAAAATATTTATGGGCAACAAAACTCCAACAAGTCTTGACAGACTGTACAGTTGAATACAGCTTTCCCCTCAATAAATGACAAAATATAGTTTCCATACCAATGTTACACTATGCGTGGCTAATTTATGGGCATCTCTTTCTATGGCCGTGGCAGACTGAAGGAGAGCAGATTTGCTGTTTCGATTCACATGGAGGCGAACAGCGCCACCCACCTGCCGTGTATAGATGAAGCACACATAGTTATGAGACTGAGTTAGGGCTACACAACACTCCCGTTTCCCATTTGTTATAACTGAGCTTAAATAAAGACATGAAGTGAATGAAATACATTGAAATTAGCTCTGCAGGCTAATTGCGTTTATCATCGATTTTACATTTTTCCGGTCATAGAAATACATTTTAGCATCTTTTTTGCCGCTTCTGTTACAAAGAAGAGAGTACTGGGTATTGCTGGAAGTCATTTTTTGAGTCTGGCCAGAGACAGCTTTAGTTGTCTCTCCAATCTCGTGTAATGGAGAATCTAAAAATAAGAAAGGGTATGCATATATGCATGCATACATTGAGGATCAACCCACTTCATTTATTTGGTCAGTTCAACTGTCATTCACGTTCTCCTTACTCCTACCACCGCATACGGCATTGGGTAATTGCTTAGGCCACTTCAGCCAATGAATGGCATCTTTTTGCTATAAGTAATAGTTTTGTGTCTGATCACATGGGCACATCCGCCTAAAACAAGAGCACATCGGTGCTGCGGCTGCTTGGCCAGTACTTTACCTTGTCAAAGGCTTTTCTTGACTTGCAAGTGACACCATTGTTCCTGATTACATATACTCTCACTATTGTTACTGCTTTGTTTTTTGGGCACATTTTTTGAAAAATAATGTCAGCATTCGTTTCTTTGAGTTCTGTCCTGATGGAGCCCGTTTGATGTTTGGGTAGGTGTGGTTTCTATATTTCATGAGACTGCGGATTAAAATAAAAAGTAGGACAAGAATTGGCAAATCAATAGTCCCGGCTTAATTTTTCTAAAGAAAGAGGGTTTTTTGTTTGGTGTAGTGATGTTGCATGTGTGAATTGGTAAATGAATGATTGTGATAGGTCAAAGGCTGGCTGAATCGTTGGACCCATGAGTGTCTGGCTGAATGAATAGGTGAATGACCATGGGCATTGCCTGATGAATGAAGGAAGGGGTGAGTGTTTGGATGCATGGATGAGTGTGTGCATGGATGGATGCATCAGTAAATTCATACATGGAAGGAATAATGGGTTGAAGAGTGCATAGATTCCTAAAAGAGTGATCAATGACTGATTTTTTCAGTGTCAAAGGGCAAGGTTCTCTTGCTATCGTCCCGTTGATGGCAATAACTTACCCTCCACTCCTGCCACTGCAATGCCAGTAGCCCAACTGCTTCCCTTTGTAGCCCCTTAAAGCAGCAGGAACCGTTTTCCACTGCCGCAAATGGTAGTTCCTTCTTTTTTTAATAAACTTCACAAGGGTGGCACTATGCAAAGCTCAAACGCTTTTTAGAAAATGACAAAGTTGTAATTTATCAAATTCCACAACTACAACTAAATACTTTTTTGGCACTTAATATTAGGATATAATTGCCACTAAGCTGGATGCTATTTATTTTGTTTACATTAAAAGAATAAAAGTTTGAGTTAGGATTGCAGGGATTCAAACCCATACTTTGTAGGTTACAGGTAAATGTTAGGAACGTGAAATATAACCAGGTTTCGAAACAGTAGCCTGCAGTTCACACAGTGATCTCTCAAAAAACACACATACACTCACTGAGCTATCTTACCAGGATTTCTACCTGTGACATGCAGGATCCAAGCAGTTGGAAGCGGTGCTCTGTAGGAAAGGGTGCACTTTCGAAGTGTTATGAAAATTCAGTCATTTGACCAATATACTACGCTCAGATATCATGAGCAAACACAATACCTACTCCAGATATTTTCTCTGTATTAAATCTCAGCATAGGGCCAGATGTAAGACCCTTTCAATTTGCAAGTCTGTAACTGCTTTTTAAATAAAGCAGTATTTTTTTTTTAAAGCAGCCCGCTTTCCTTATGGCAAAACGGGATGCATTTAAAAAAAGAAAAATGAAACATTTCTGTTTAATTTTTTAAGGGCAGGCAGTGCTCCTAAAAAATATTTTGCATCCATTCACAAAGGGGAAGGGATCCCCTGGGGACCTCTTCCCGTTTGTGAGTGGCTTACCACCTACTTGAAGACGGTGGTAAACTGCAAGTGTTTTGCGGCTGCTATTAGGAAGGGACGCCTCTTCCTAATAGCGATAGTCGCAAATGCTATTTTTGGAGCCACCGAACCGCAAAATAGCGTTTGTACATGCCAGGAACATTTTTTGCGGTCACAAACAGTCCGATTTCCTGTTTGCAACTGCAAAAAACGGTCGTGCATCTGGTCCATAGTGCTTAGAGTCTGGATTTTGCTTCAAGCTAACTTGTCACCCTTTTTAAACAAAGCCAGTCATTTAGATTTTATACACAGAGCCCTCATGTTTTCCCACACTATAATTGAGTAGATTATGCACGCCGTACTTTTCTTTGCAAAACCAAGCTGCTTGCAGCTTTGATTTTCTAATGGAATGAACAGAGCTACAGATTGCAAAGAAAACATATCAGCTGGATAAACTCCTCAATCTTTCAAGCACTGGCTTACATCACAAAAATCCAGCATGGATTTGTTTCCCTCTAAACCTCCTTTTCAAAAACCACCATGCTGCGTCACAGAATGGTGCCCACTCCATTTCATGTTGCCCACACATACCCACATGCAGCTCACCAGGGGTATAACACAGCCCTCTGAAGCTGCTGTGGTGCAGGGACATCCCAGACTCTTCGGGGGGAGAGGGGGGGCACCGTTCAGAGGAAGCCCATTGAGCCCAAGAACAATGAATATTTGAGAGCTATGGGAGACTTAGGGGCAAGGCCAGACTCGCCGTACCGATCATCAGGCGTTTTCCCAGGAGGCTGGAAGGGTCTGGGGCAGGTTTTGTTAGTATGAGTTGGTTTTCTCGCAGTGCAGCAGTTTTAAAAGCATAGCAAAGTTCCTTGTATATTCAGCAGTTTTCGGGCAACAATAAAAGTTTTTTTATTTTTTTTATCTTTATATTGTCATCAAGAGGGCATACAACATACATTTTTCATTTAATTAGACAAGAAGTAAGTTCAAAAAAAAGAAAAAGCCATTACATATAATTTTAAAGTCAGCCCAGATAGAACTGTAATAGATGTCTCCCTTGTCCATCTTATCTTAATGCATCTAAAGTCAATTGTCCCCATATTGCTTCCAATTTTACCAAAGAGCGAGCTCCTCTTACTTTAGCCAAAGCTGTTTCCATACCATGAGTTTCCCTGACAATAGTCCACTAATCGCATATGGATGGTGGTGTCGGAGAGACCCATGCCCGGGCAATTGCAAGTCGGGCAGCGACTAACAGAATTGAAAAAAGTCGCATGAGCACCTGATTGGCATCCTTATAGCCCATCATAATTTCCGCAGCTATTGGAGGAGAATCTATCCCTAATTAATGATGAAGCACTTGGCCAATTTTCTGCCAAAAAACATTCAGTTCTGGACAAGTTACAAACATATGTAGTATATTAGCTGCATATGTACCTCATATAGGACATTTTGTCCGATCCCACCCCAAACTCCCTTGAGCCCATTTAGCTATTTTATCCAGCATGTATTACAGCATGCATATAGTACGGAATTGTTGTAATCTCAGACTGACCGAATGGATGGCATCATCAATAGTTCCAAAAGCATGTTTGATAGCGATAGCTGTTACCAGCACCCCCAAAGTTTGGCTCCAGCGTGCCGCCAACCGTTCGCTATTGTCCTGTCTATAATTATTTAGGTGTTTATACATTTCTCTAATGAGACACTTCCTTTTACCCTCATGTAAACAGTCCCAAATCTCAGAGTCAATTGCTGTAATCGAAGCCAGATGTTTTACTAAATAGTCCCTGATCCGCAAATACTTAAAATAAAAGTGGCTTGGTAGTTTAAAGTGGAGTTGTAAATTCTCAAATGTTACAGGTCCATTTTTATCATCTAAATCCCCAAGACACAAATTCCCGTATTTAGCCCATCGTTTGCCTGCACTATCATGAAACACCTCAGGAAACATAGGATCACCCCATACCGGAGGTTCATCATAGTATACCGATAAATTACATCTAGCAGCCATTGCGAGCCCTATATAAATGCTATCTCGAATAGTCTTAAACCTGACTCTCTTGAAATAGTTTGGATCATTGATCTGATATAGGAACACATGACTATCGTTTCCCATGATCAAGGGATAGAGAGAGTTTTTCTGGTTGAGACTTAAGAGGCTACAAAAACGCCCAGAGAAATCTGTCCAAAAGTAGATTTTAAAGTCAGGGAAATCAAGTCCTCCATGGTTGTAAGGGAGTTTAAGCAAGTTGTTAGAATTGGGGGGTCCCTAGTTGGCAGAGGTAGGTACCTTTGTCCAAATAGGGACCCTTGCTTCTAGTCAGGGTAAGGGGGCTTCACTCCTAAATAACCCCTGTTCACCCCCTTGGTAGCTTGGCACGAGCAGGCAGGCTTATCTCAGAGGCAGTTTGTAAAGCCTTTCTGAACACATACAGTAATACAGTGAAAGCACTACAAATGGACACCACACCAGTTTAGAAAAATGACTAATCTTTACTAGATTTAACACAAGACCAAACGACAAAAATCCACAATACTGTAGTCAAAAATAAGTCTTTAAAACTGTAGAAAATTGCTTAGTTCAATGTAGATGGTAAATGCGACACTTTACTCTCAAAGTACCTTAGATGCGTCAAGCAATGCAAACAAAAGTGTCGCAAGGAAGGTAAAGCATCGGTTCCTTGCTTCGGGGAGGTGATGCATCGGTTCCTTACTGCAGCGCAGAGGAGGTGATGCGTCAGTTCCTAACCGGAGAGGAGGTGATGCGTCGGTTTCTTACTGCGTTCCGGTTACGATGCGACAAGATGGCGCCTCGATGCGATGCGATGATCTGGTGCGATGTGACAAAATGGCGTTTTTGATGCAATGCGACAACGTTGGATGCGATGCATGCACGCCCTAAGGCTGTGCGGCGAACTCAGTAACTTCTGAACCGCGACAGGCCCTGCGACACGCTTCTCCGATGATGCGACGGCGACCTTTCCGGCTGCTACACACTTCTCCGGTGATGCAACACCCTTCGTCGGTGATGCGATGGCGAACAGCTGCGGCGCCAGCACGCTTCTTCGGCGATGTGACAGCAACTGGTGCGGCGGCTAAACGCTTCTCCTTGTTGCTTCACGCTTCCAGCTCCCAGCCACAGGCAGTCTTCTCAGAAGGCCCAAACAACAGTAGGCACCTCTCTACAGGTAGAATCCCAAGGGAATTCAGGGGAGCTGGTGGTGAAGTCTTGTATCCCTGAGACTTCAGGCAGGAGGCAAGCACACTTCAAGCCCTTGGAGATTCTTCTTCAATATGTTGAAAAGTTCACAAAAGTCCTCTTCCTCTTTCCTTGGCAAATAAAGTAACCACTGCAGGCCAACCCCAGAAATAGCAAGGCACAGGGGCAGTCTCCCCCTTCAGCTTTCTTGGTTCTTCTCCTTGGCAAAGGTTCGTCTTGATTCCCCCAGAAGTGATCTAAAGTTCTGGGGTCTGAACCCCAATATTTATACCAGTAAATCGTTGTCCTCTGAAGGCAGAGGGTGCCTGTGCCCAGCCAAAACCAGTTCTGTGCAGCTTCCTGGCAGGAGGTGGAGACAGCATTGTCTGAGAGCAGACCTGGCCCAGGTAGCTGAAAGGAAATCTCCTCACCCTACTCTATATTATGAGGGCTCAGGTCAGTGAAAGGAAATCACCGCCCCCTGCTCTCTATTCAATGCAGGTCCTATTCAGCCCAGCTCTGATCCATCAGACTGCTAGAGCTAAGGCCCTCTCCAGCCCCCTGTCACTAACAAACCAGACATGGAATACACAAACCTAGCAGAGGCATGCTGGATGGTTTAGGCAAGAAAATACCTACTTTCTAAAAGTGGATTTTTTTAAAACACAGAATGTAAAATTCACCCACACTAAAAGATGTATTTTAACATTCTGAGTTCAGACATGATGAGGCGCCTTGATGCCTTTGGGCTTAGTTGCGCATTATAAATTTTCTTTCATTCATTCATTCATTCAGACATACTAAACTCGATTGTCTACCTTGTTCCCTGGGTCAGTTAGGATTATAAGATGTTATAATCAAACTACCCATTCTGGCCTGTGGGAACAGGTAGCCTTGCATTAGTAAAAACGAAATTGGCTGTAATTCACTATCAGGACATGCCACACATATCAGGGCACCTCCTACCTTTCACATACATGCACCCTGCCGTTAGGGGTACCCTGGGCCTACCTTAGTGGTGACCAACATGTAGAAAAGGGAAGGTTTAGGGACTGGCAAGTGTGTGTACTTGCCAAGTCTACATGGTAGTAAAAGACTGCACACCGGCTCTGCAATGGCAGGCCTGAGACATACTTTACAAGCTGCTTCTGTGGGTGGCCCAATCAGTGCTGCCAGCCCACCAGCAGCATTTGATTTACAGGCCCTGGGCACACATGGTGCACTGTAGTAGGGTCTGACAAGTAAATCAAATAAGCCAATCATGGAGTCACTAATCCAATACCACACTTTACAATAGGGAGCACTTGCACTTTGGCACTGAATAGCAGTGGCAAAGTGCCCAAAGCATCTAGACCAGCAAAAACATAGCAAAAATACAGGAGGCAACAGTGAAAAAATGGAAGGGAGACCCACGCCAATGGTGCCAGGTCTAACACAAGTCTATCGCCCGTCTGGCTTTTTTGTATCCCCAAATGAAACTGCTAAATACGCCTTCAAGTTTCTTAAGAAATAAATTAGGGACCCTCAAGGGAATTGATCGATATAAATATAAGAATTTGGGTAGTATTTTCATTTTTATTAAGTTGCATCTCCCTAGGATTCCTATTGGAAGTTTATGCCAATTTGTTAGCTGAGTAGCAGTCTCCTTTAATAATAATTTGTAGTTTAAAGCAAAAATGTGATCGATCTTAGCTGAGATTTTATCCCCTAAATATGTAGCTATAGGGCAGGTGCCCATAATTGAACATTCAGGTTTGAAATGAATAAGCCCTTGCATTTTGTTTACATTCAATTTATATCCGGACAGAGCACCAAACCTAATTGCTTCCTCCTCAACAGATGATACCGCCCTGGCTGGATAAGTTGTTAAAACCACTATATCATCCGCATATGCAGTAATCTTAAGCTTGATTGTCTCTGATGTTAGTGGATTTATTTGTATATTGGATTGTAATGCACAGATGAAAGGCTCTATGTATGAGAGCAAGTAACAGAGGGGAAAAGAGGGCAACCCTGCCTAGTACCACATAAAAATCGATATGGTAGTGAATATAGTCCTAAGTATGATAATTTAGCTTGAGATTTGTTATATATAGCTTGGACCCAATGCCTAAACTGTCTTTTAAAACCAAAGGTTGCCAATGTATCCCATAGGAAGTCCCACCCCACCCTGTCAAAGGCCTTTTTGGCGTCTAGAAGAATCATGCCGAGGTCTATTGACAGCTTCTCGGCCATATCAAAAGCCCCCACAGCCATATTAACATGAGCAGTAGTATCCCTGCCTAGAATAAATCCATTTTAGTAATCAGACACTAATCCAGACATTATTGGACCCAAAATATTTGCCAGAATTTTTGCAAAAATCTTGGCGTCCGCGTTTATGGGCGAAATCGGCCGATATGAGCCACACTCGGCAGGTGGTTTATAATTTTTTAGAAAAAAAACGATCTTTGTCAGATTCCATGATTCTGATATCTTCCCACTTAGACCAACATGCTGTATAACCATACTAAATGGAACAAGCAAGACATTTTAAAAAACTTTGTAGAATTCTATAGGTATAGAATCCCCCCCAGCAGCTTTCCCAGAAGAGATGTTGCTATCTAATGGAGCCGCATCTGCCTCACTCACAAGTGGGAGATTACTATCCTGGAGATATTGTAACATGTCTCCCTTATCAGGTATAAAAGTATGTGAATACAGTTTCTGATAATACATGAAACACTGTTCTAGGACGGCTTGCGGATGAGTATACAAAATTCCATTTGTTCCCTTTATAACTTTAATCTATGTTTTGGCCCTTTCGTCTTTTACTTTAAAAGCCAGAACCTTACCAATGTGCTCACCATATTCATATTGCGATAGCCAATATTTGTTATACCTGACTGCAATTTTTTCCCTAAAAGACTTCTTCACTTCTGTCTTTGCATCTATCTTAGAGAGAAGCAACTGACCCTGATTCCTAGTGTCACGCATAACTGCCCCAGCATGTTGTTTTTCAATGTTGCATAAGGCTTGAATAAGTACCTCAAAGTCCTTTTTCCGCTCTTTGTTCTGCTGCGATATAAATTGTTGAGTAATGCCTCTAACTAATGCTTTGATAGTATACCAGACAGTAAACAGGGACGCTGACCCAATATTTTCACTAAAGAATACCTCAAGCTGCTTAGTAATATTGGCCAGGTATCCATTATCCGTAAATAAATATCTACGAAAATAAAAATGTCTAATTGTTTTACATTCGGCAGAGGCCTGAAAAGATAATATAATAGGATTGTGGTCAGAAGTAACCCAAGGGCATATTTCCATGTCTGAGGCCAACATTACATTATCCAAAACCCATGCCATATCAATTCCTTGACTAGAACCTATGAGGGTCAGAGTAAAACATATAGCCAGGGACAGCTGGATACAACTGCCTCCAAGCATCTCTTATGGACTGCAGCCGTGCCATTTCGAATTTCGCAGCGAGCGTCCCTCGCATTCTAGGAGTAGCCCCCTGTCTTGTTGAATCGATACTATAGTCCATAACACAATTAAAATCCCCCATGACCAGCCACTCCCCCTCCCAATTTAGCATTTCCATTTTCAGTAAATCAAAAACAGTAGGATCGCGTCTATATTAGATCCATAGACTGAGCAAAACACATACTTCATGCCTCTAATTTCTAGCTGTGCAAGTGCAAGTCCACTCTGATCCACCAGTGTCTTGCCTATTATGCATGCAAACCTCTTCTCCTTTAGTATAGCAGTGCCCCTTATTGAAATATTTTGTGCAGTGCATAGTATTATTTCATACCCCAAATGTTTAAGAAGATTCCGGTCTTTGTATACAATATGTGTCTCTGTTACTAAAACTATGTGTGGGTGATAGATTTTCAACTCCTCATACACTAATTGTCGCTTATTTGCACTTTTCAATCCTGCAACATTCTATGCCAAACATTTAACCCAACCCATTATAATAATTATTCCTATCAGCTAAATTGCTTTTGCCCCAAACACCCTTCTTTATTCTTCTTTATTCTTACACGTCTGTCTAAGTCAAACTGTCTACTTAACATCCTCTTGCCCAAGCCTTGAAGTGCTCCCTTGATGTCATTTTTTCGCCCCTCATATTTACCACAAAGCAACCACCCATCTCCCCTAGAGCCTCTAAGGTCCCCACCCCCCACCCTGTTCCACAAATGAGGAATCCTCCCCTTTTACCTGCTGCTGCTTGTTTAGGCAGCTCCTCGGAGACAGTGCCACTATGGTGGCCCCCCGTGCCCTATCCCATATAAAGAAGAGGAGAAAAGAAAACCAACCAGAAAAGTACCATAACAGAGAGAAAAGGTTCCAAATCAAGCTCCTAATCCCCTTTCAGCTTTAAACACCTGGAAACAATGTTTAATCTTTTTTCTTTTTTTAAGTCTTATTTGCCGCCTTTGATTGCCACTTGCAGATCACTTGTTTAGTCTCTTGTTCATCCAAAAAGAAATAAGAATGTCCACCATTCAAGACCTTTAGCTGTGCAGGCTCCTGTAGGAATACTTGTGCTCCTACAGCCTTTAATGGATCTATTAACTGGCGTAACTTCCAGCGTCTGTCCATTGTTATCTTGTAGAGATCAGATCAGACAAAGAAGGTAATAGATTCCACAGGACAGCTAGGGCGAGCTTTCAAAGACACAGCCTGTCTAAGCAGGACATTTTCACCAAAAATCAAAAATGGCCGAGGGTATCGGGCTCCTTGCTTATGCTGGACCAACGGAATTCTATGAACTCTTTGTAACTGAGAGTCCCAATCCCAATCTGCCAGATCAGGGAAGGCCTTCTCAAACAGCTGAACCACTAACGTGCTTGGGTCTGAGCCCTCCGGAACCCCAAATAGCCTTAGATTATGCCGTCTCTGGAGGTTCTCTAAGTCTTCTAGCTTGGTTTGCATTGCTTAGATCTGAGCGTCATGCTTCTGTACCAAGTTAACTAGTAGGGTGGAAGACTCCTCAGTATCATCGACCCACTCCTGTAGTTCCGAAATATCCTTCGTAAGTGACCGTAATTTAGTCATCATTTTTTGTAGTGACTGTTGTATGCTATAGTTATCCACTCTAGCCAGTGTGTAATGCTCTTGAGCTTAAAGTCTTTGATCTTTTAAAGCCTGAAGGATCAGAAGGAGGGACGGCTCCTCATAATCTTGGACCTTCGCAACTTGTTTCTCAATTGTCTGTACCTCCACGGTAGTAGGAGCTGAAATTAATGTCGGGGTTTGTCTTGAGACTAGAGCAGGCTCTGACTCAGGATTGCTCCCACTGCACCTCTGCTTTCCATACTGCTCTCTCCAGGGCTGTTATCCGTAGGGCTAGTACCTGATAATCGTGTTATCATAGTCTTGAACCCCCCTTGAGCCTGAACCCATTTACGGAGAGGACTATCATCAGAGGTAACTTTGGCTAATAGAGGTACCATATTTTGTCGCGGAGTATCGTACCCATAGAGTGTTTTCTTCCCAGATCTTGTTACTTTGGCCTTTTCTTTTGATTCTTTGCCAAAAGATGCATTGGGTGATTAAGACACAGTCCCAGCTTTCTCTGCTGTGCCCTTGGGAACTGCCGGCACGCCACTCTCTTTTTCCGGGGGTTTGGGATTGTCAAATCTCTGAACACCATCTTGTAATAATGGTAGTTCCCCCCCCCCCGTCCCCATCACCACTCAATCCTAGAATGGCTGGCAGTGCATTTCCATTGCCATCTAAACTTCCATTAGATGAAGTGCTGGCCTTATCCTCCCTATCGATTACCTCAACGGTTTCCAGTAGAAGACCTGACGGATCTGCGAGCACCAGATACTCTTGGACAGGTTCTGTAGGATTCTCAATTTGTTTGCGACTTTCCTTCTCTCCTCTAGCATTATTGGCCATCTCCTGGAGATCACAGATCAATGAGCCGGTTTCCAATAAATGAGTCTCAGCACTCTCTGGGTTTAAACTCCTCTCCCTCTCCAATTGACCTGAAGAATTCTTCCTCACAAGCTTGGGATCCTTTGAGCTATTACTAGAGGCTTCATAAGCAACAGTATGGCACATCGGGATTGCTTTCAACAAAATGTCTGCTATTTTGTTGCCAGTCATTCGCTTGTTAGGCTCGCCGGTAGAAAAGAGGTTCACTGCCTTTCCAGATTGCACAATTGCAGGAGCGGCTTACCTACTTTAGAGGAGTTCTTGAAGTATTCATTTTCTGTATGTACCACGGGTCCGTTTCAGCCTCCAGAGCTCCTGCAGTGTTTGCAAGAACCCGACCAGCCTGTGTACTTCTCCGGGCCATTTTCGGCGGCACCATGTCTCTCTTCACAAACGCTGAAGCAGGAACTAGAAGAAGTCTTGACCAGTGGACTGCCGAGTCACAACCGGATTTCCAGCGTGCAAGTCGAGATGTAAAGAGCAAGCACCCGGCGTCAACCACCGCTAGCACCCACATTCGAAAGCTCTCCTTGATGTATCTGAGCCTCTCTGAAGGTACGTTAGTATCTTAAAAATTTCCCATTTTCCTCATCTTCTCATTCTCTCGACAGTTTCCCTAAGTCAGAATCGCCAGATAAACGGGTGTCGGTGAACCTCTCCGTGAGGCTGAGCTCCGCAGCGGCGTCTGAGGTAGCGTAGAGGGTTATTATGCCTTCTGAAAAGAACGTGAACAAGCATATCAAAGAACAATGTTTTATGTGCATAGCTCAGTCGGTTACTGCTTTTGTCACAGATATTCTTTTGTTAGTGTGCAGTTCATAAGTTACAATCGTGATCTAGCACAGTGAGCTATGAACTGCCATCAGAGAGCTGACTGGAAGCTACATGGTACAGGTTAGAAAGTTATATTTTTTCACAGTTTGTCATTATCCTGAAGTGGCTAAATAAAGATTTCCTTTAGTAGAAATAAATTCCTATTATTAAAGTCAACCCTAACCACTGTGTTATGTCCTGAATTCTGAGTTTGTGCTTCCCCAGACCAAGCTCTCTTAAAAAGCGCTTACCGGTATGGATGGCATGTGAATCCTACAGTTTGCAGTCTCCTTTGCCTTGTTTAACATTTACTATACATTGATTTACACATGTATAGTTCATTGTCTCTGTATGTATATGTAATTTAAAGTGCTCCGACACCCTGCACTGGTATGATAGGCACTATAAAAACAGATGAAATACATGTGAGAGTAGGGCAATGGAAAGATATGAGGCACTATTGAAGAGTGAGGGAGTCATTGAAGAGCCCCAGCAAAGATTGTTGTATCCTTGTGCACAGTAAAGTCATCATGTGTTATGCTTTAAAAGCTAATACAATTGAATATATAATAATGAACGTATTGCATAATGCACCATTTCCCCTAAATTTTCTTTGGACGTGAACTCCCCCCTCCAAAACCATCCTTTGTAGTGGTCAGGCTGACTTGCTGCACACGCTATGTACTGAGAGTGGGCTAGTATGCCAAAATTTGCCAGGGCTGCTATGAGTTCCCAGTCCGGCCCTTCTCAATGGCCCCCCTCCTCATATTCTGAAGGGGTGTTCAATCATTTTGTGTTATGCCACTGCAGCTTGCCCTTCAGCTGCAAGTGCATGCACAAGTGTGTCTGACTTACAGCTGCAACCAGACAGTTGAATCTCAGTTTGACCACCACTGTATGCTCTGCCATGAGGTACTGGACATGGGATTGGACTGTCTCAGTGTGTGCATCCCAATGCAGCAGTTACATGAACACCAGGCTATGTAGTCATCCTTCTCCTTTTATTCCAATCACAACTATATTGTGTAGATTCTTCCTTCTGATGCACGTAGGCCTAAACCTTAAGTACCTACAGGCAGCAGCCTTTTCAGTGCAACAGCGTTCACCTTCCACCTTTGGGCATGCCATGGTGATGAAGGCAGGGCTGCACTTCCATCAGTGGCCTGCCAACACTTGCACTGCATGGCCACTGTGCCACATCTTCATACTCTGGCGTGGCTGCCGTCATAACTAATGTTTTTAATACTGATTAGTTGTGCTGGGGGCTTCAAAATGTGAATTTAACTTCCGTTAAGCAATGGCTCAAGAGTGGTCATCCAAAATTCCTCTATGCATCAGTGGCCGCTCCTCCGTTAGGGCGGAGGAGCGTCACCCTACTGCTCTCATCAGTGGAAAAAGGGATTTATCATGATCATGTTATTATCATTTTATTTTTCCTTGCTGAGCCAAGCCCTGGGTGAGGCGGGTCAGGCCATTCTTGTTGACAGCAGCAGTGGTTGCCCTGCTGCAAAAGCTCATGTTGGTTTGGCCATCTGTCTAAGGGCGGCCAAACCAACATGCGCAATTAGATCTCACCACCCGAGCTGTGTTGAACAGCCAGGTGGAGACAGGCGTAGGGTTTCCAGGCCCTGACTGAGCGGCAAAAGAGGCCGCTCAGACCAATCCTGGTACTGCTCTAAGGCTGGGTATTACCAGCATGAGATCAGCGTCTGGATTTATGAAGTCAAGAGGAGTAGAAGAAGAAGACAGAGATAGCGGCCAGCAGGTAAGTGCTTTTTTATTTATTTTCCTCCCCCACACTGCCCCCTTCGCTGCCTCACCACTTTTTTTCCCCAGCAGCCACTACTGATCTGCATATTGTTTATTTTGTTTTCTCATCATGTAAGATTTGCAGAGGGCGATTTTTTTTTTTTACAGGTGTGAAAATAATGCGCTTTTGAATGATACTGTACCAAGTCTATACAAGAGTCAAAAGAAGAAAATTAACACAGAAACAAAACTTAGAACATGGTGATGGACTAAGTCATATAATCGGTGGTGCACTGTCAGTCAGTCAGTCAAAGAACTTTATTCGGTAAATTAAAACCATAAAAGCAATACAGAGTACATAAAACAAGGTTAAAATTCAATTAAACAAGTATAAAAGTGATTGCAAATCCTAGATAAAAAACATGTTAGAGATATAAGGAGTACCATATTTGCAAGTATCAGGTTTGGTGGTTGATTTCTAGGGCCAGTCTGGTTTTATTTTGTCTAACGGCTGCTACCAAAAAACAAGCTACACCATATGTGACCTGTACCGAGTTCAACAACTGTAAGTATAATAGAGCCGGCCGTACCTGAGCAAAGTTTAAGTCTTTCAGGATAGGGAAAAGAAATTTTTTACGGGCCACCAAATAATGTTCACAAAGCATAACTAGGTGCAGAGTATCCTGTGTGGAAAAGAAATCGCAGGTGCAGGGTGGGGAGTCTTCTGGAATGCCCCACTTTGTATACGAGCCAAGCACGAGATGTATCAGGTTGAACCTGAACCTTATAAGTAGGAAACGATGATATGGTTTGGTTACATATTTTAAATAAGGTTCCATGGCCATGGACGACGAAAGTTGGTAAAATGATCTTACCATTGGTTTACAAAGCTCAACCGTTTCCCTCTCAGCTTCCAACATATTTCGAAAGTGCTGCTTGACCCACCTTACATCCTCTTTCTTAAGATTCTGTG
This sequence comes from Triturus cristatus, assembly GCF_964204655.1. Taxonomy (NCBI): domain Eukaryota; kingdom Metazoa; phylum Chordata; class Amphibia; order Caudata; family Salamandridae; genus Triturus; species Triturus cristatus. The sequence goes on along the minus strand of NC_140591.1, from coordinate 383,525,725 downwards.
GAAAAGAGTACATATCCGGGCGCCCCAGCCTAGCGCATGCCGCTCTAACATACGCTAGCCACGGTATGCTATCTGCTTTATCCAAAGTCATACAATCTTTGAGAATGCAATGGTTCAATGTGATCTCCTCATTTGTCCAAGTTTTAATCCAACATAACAATGGGGACATTTTTAAGAGATCAGTGACATATCCCAAGCCTATTTCGTTATGGATCGAATATGTGGGAGATGATTTCGGGAGTGATAACAAGGCTCGTATAAAGTTGTTTTCTACGATTTGGATGCCTGGGGCTGAAACGTAGCCCCAAATATCTGCCCCATAGGATGCAATTGCCACACATTTGGCTCTATAAATACGAGTCATGGCTTCCATGGGTCTCGAACCCAATCTTTTAGCGAAATGCATAAGAGCTGTGGTAGATCTGCTTACGCCATTCTCCTTTAGTTTCAGTTGGGCACCCCAAGTTCCTTTCTCGTCAAAAGTGACTCCTAAATAGCAAAAAAAGGGTACCCTCGAAATAGGAGAATTGTTACAGCTGAAGGACCTAACCTTCATATATTTCTTCCGTGAACCTGTAACCATAACATGAGATTTAGCAGTGTTGATCTTTAGGTCCAAGGCTTCCATGAAACCACCAAAATGATCTAATAATCTTTGCAGGCCCGTACCAGTCCGAGCTATAAGAACAGCGTCATCCGCGTATAGGAGGACCGGAATAGGTAGCCCCCCCATACGCGGTATGTCCAAGGTAGCTGAGTCCAGGGATTTCCCCAAAGAGTTAATATACAGTGTGAAAAGGAGAGGGGCCAGAATGCAGCCTTGTCTGACCCCTCTCCCTGACCTAAACTTCGCCGTGCATCTTCCTTCCCTTGTTACCCTAACCGAGGCGAACAGATTTTGATGGAGGTCGTGCAAAAAATTAACCAGAGTACTGTCCAAGCCCAAGTCACGCAAAATAATCCACAGATTTGAACGGTTAACCAAATCAAAAGCAGAAGATAAGTCCATAAATCCCAGATAAAGAAGCCCCCCCTTCGCCACGTGTATTTGCTAATAATAAGGTGGAGGTTTAAACATTGGTCCATGGTCCCTCTATGTGCTCTGAAACCATACTGTAGTTCCGAAAGGGTCCCGCTCTCCACTAGCCAATCCCCCATTCTTTGCAAGATGACTCTGCCCAAGATCTTAACGGCAGAGTCCAACAGGGAGATTGGCCTGTAGCAGGCAGGGTCCCCCCTATTCCCTTTCTTGAAAATGGGCACAATAATAGAGGTAGACCAGGAGGAAGGAAAACCAGCTGCAGGTATCGCATTAAAAACATTGGTTAATATTTTTGACCAAAATTGCGGATACTGGATGTAGAGATCTGCGGGGACCCCATCAGGTCCCGGGGCCTTGTGTTTACTTGTGTCTTTAATCGCCCTTTCAACCTCGGTGGTATTAAACTCCATAACCAGGTGGGATATAACATGGGCACTGACTGGTGAAGTTAATGCTGTGGATTCATAAATCTGTTTGAAGTGGCCTAGCCATCTATCGTCTTCGATCACACAGTCCATATCGGTTTTCCCATCCTCGGAAAAAAAAGGCTGATTCACAATGGCCCAAAACTTTTTGCTATCTCTCAATACATCAATGGATAGCAAACTATCCCAAGCTTCCTCCTTAATTTGGGTTTTGCGATTAGTGACTGCAATTTTGTATTCCTTCCTTAGGTTAGCCACTAAGGGCCTGTCTCTGGGTTTAAGTTTTAGAGCTTTCAACAGGGCACTGTGTTTTAGCGAGCAATCCTTGTTGAACCATTTGTAAATCTTCTTGTTCCTTAGTGCGCCTGGCCTTGGCTCCAAGTTCTTAGAGATCCTTGCACATATTTCCTCATACGCAGCCACAACATCAGAGCCAAGGGCAGTTGGATCTAAGCACACTGCCAAGTTAGCCTCCGACTCTTGGGCTAATGTTTGGAAGAATTGATCAGGGACAATCATCCCCCAATTAAGACGCCTCCCCTGGTCCTTAGTCGTCAAGACTTTTGAAGCTGCCACACTTGTCAATCTACTAATACGGAAACAGTCTAGGTCCAGCATTAAGAGGACAGGATGATGATCACTGAAGCTAGCAGTAACAACCCTATACTCACATGCCTTTGACAGGACCCCGGATGATACAAAAATATAGTCTATGACGGTGTTGGCGTCTCTCCCTATAAAAGTTGGGGCTCTGGGTTCATTTTTGCCCTGCTCAATTTCGAATAGGTTTAAGTTCGCAAGGAAAGTCTCGAGACACTCACCCTCCTTCGTGTGTTCAAAATGGGGAATGCCCTCGGTCGGTAAACCCCCATATCTATCGTTAAAACAATCTCCCTCACAAGGATGAATGTTAAAATCACCCAGGATGACCATCTCTGGGACGGAAATGCAATCTTGTCTATAGACTGACAGGAAGTCTAACAAGGAGGTCAAATGCTCATTCGCATAAGAAACCTCCTTGGAATTATGAAAATTGATAAGCAAGAAAATTTTTGAGTCAGATAGAGTCCACTCCACAACTAACGTGTTTATGGGTGCGGAATCTAGTTTTTTAAAAACCCCCACCAAGTCCAGAGAACACAGTGTAAGTAGGCCACCCTTTGCTCTCCCTCTTGCTCCTGGGACTGCTGGAGTAGAAAAACTGCGGAAACCATCCAATGAAAATCTTGTAGTGGTGTCCCATGTTTCTTGGATTGTCAGGACGTCGTATTGTTTTACGAACCCTTGCCATATGGGGTCTAGAGCCTTTACATTTAAACCCGCCACATTCCAGGTGAGAAATTTACAATATGGTGAATCTGCGTTAGGAGGGGTAAGCGCACCCCGGCGCTCGCCCTCCACTGGGCCTTTATCAGGCGTAGGAGAAAAATTTGATTTAATCGAGTCCTCCGTGGCAACAACCTTACCTGGTTGAATAGGGATAATCTGGTAACTCCGTCCAAATGACGAGCCCTGTGTTTGTCAGTCAACCCAGTCTGTGGTTGACAGGCATTCAAAGTGATTGGCTATTGGAAAGTGCAAGGGATTATCTAGACCATTTGTAAGCTGGTGGTAATGATAAGGTTGGCTGTGATGTGGACCAACAAGAGGGCCGCCTTGACGCGGTCTACCTCTTCTGCTCCTTACCAGGTTCCATCCCGCATCCCACCCCTCCTCCCACCCAAGGGATTGTATTTCCCAGGGGGGATTAAGTCTCTGTCTGAATTTACTGTCATATGGTCCTTTTAACCAGCTCCATCGGTTGTCATCTTGATTTTGTGGGAGATAAAAATAGGAAAGAGGTCTAGCAGCCACCGTACTCGTCTGGAATCTAGGGGGTCCACTACTACAAATAAAATCTACAACCTCCGTATTCTCGAAAGTGACCACTACGCAGTCCCCTTGTAGGTTTTTTCTGTTGCCTCCCACCCACGGAGCTCTCTCAATCATTAGAATATTGCTCGGTATGTTTGACGGGAGGGGATAGTTTTTGGATAGCCAGTGACATACTTTGTTTTTAAGAGCCTGATACGATTCTACTTCTGATGGAGGGATTTCGGTAACACCAGTGAGAACAATCACGTAGGGGCAGGCATCAGGAGGAAGGTGAATGTTTCTGCGGGCCATGCCCTTAGCTCTGTCGGGTGCATCAAGATTTAAAGGCTGTGATAAGCGATCACGTAATGTAGCCTGAGCGGTTGGGTTAATTTTAGTTGTTGTCTGAGTTTGGTCAGTTACGGGGGCCTTTGTTGTGGTGCCAACCTGGTTTGGAGTGTTACTGGGTTTCTTGGGGGCCACATTTATGGTCTCCAGCGATCTGGTAACAGCCACCGAAGGCTTATTGGCCGTTTTAGGTGGAATGGTAACCTGGGCAATTTTGTTATTCAAGGTAAAACTAGGGGCACTTATATCCTTATGTATGTTTTTTAGGACAGTTTCCAGGCAGCGTAATCTAGCCTCTATGGGTTCCAGCAATACTTTTAACATATTAAAAATAGTGGTGTTATTCGTGCTTGAACCATACCCCTCCTGTAATGGTGATTTTGCTAAATTACCAACTTCCCCGGTCAGCTCCAGAATTTCCTCCAGACTTTGATCGATAATAGTGTCGTCTGGAAGGCTCAAGGGTAAACCACTCTTAATAGCATGCGGTCCCCCTGTGGAACTGGGTAAAACTACTGGCAATTTGTCCATGTTAGGGAGGTTAGGGGGAATTCGAACCTTCTTTCCTTTAGGTATTGATGGTTTATTGGTCTTTCGAATTTGCTTAGAGATAGCCCCTTCTATCCGGCCCCTTTCTTTTGTAACGGATATGTTGTTAGAGGTGTTTAACTCACATTGTTGCACTCCACTCTCTGTTAGGAGATGAAGGTTAGGAGAAGCCTCCAGGTCCTGTGAAGTGTTTGAGGCATCAAGATCCCCAGTCTCTCCAGTGCTATGAACTAGGGCCTGTATATCTGTCCGAGAATCAGTTTTGGGTGTCTGTGCCTGTGCAATAAGTCCCAGGGAGGATCGCTTGGCCATGGCCAGGTCTTGGGACACTCTCCTATCCATTAATGTTATTCCCTCGTCAATTAACGCATGAGTGCGGGTAATAAAATCATCCAAGGTTCCGGTAAGTTTTTTAGCTCCTACAGCGGCCATACTTCTGGTTTTGCGGCAGTTCATGGCCTATATTTCCTATCGGTAACAGCAAAAGGAAGCTAAGTGTAACCGACTAGGGTTTATGGCCCAGTCCAGCCTCTTCTGGCCTCTGAGGGCCACAGAGGGCCCGCCCTTTGCCCGGGCTTCGCTCGGCGTCCCGCTCGCGTCCCGCTGAGCGGAAGAACACTGTTCTTAAAGGAGGCGTTGCGGCCGGGGGCGTGTCTTGCTGGGGGCGCGGCCGTGCACACCTGTGCAGCGCAGGGACTCCTGGTCTAGAGAGTCCCTGCAGCACGCGCCCTCTGTTACCACCCACAGTTGTTCCCTCCTCCTTCCGGGCACTCACCGGCACCCCTGCAGCCTCGACCCCACGCCAAATGCCGCGCAGCGGCACCCGCGAAGCGGGTGCTGCGAGTTGTTAGATGGCGATATGGCGGTCAATCCCTCCAGGGACACGGGGAGGCCACAAGACGAGTCGGAGTTATCCCTGCTCACCCAGTCGGCAAGTGGCGGCGTCCAGGTAAAGTTTCTCGTAAATAAGGGTCCCACATCACTCAGGGATTCTTCACGTTTAAAGCTTGGTCGGCCAGGGGCGTGTCTTGCTGGGGGCGCGGCCGTGCACACCTGTGCAGCGCAGGGACTCCTGGTCTAGAGAGTCCCTGCAGCACGCGCCCTCTGTTACCACCCGCAGTTGTTCCCTCCTCCTTCCGGGCACTCACCGGCACCCCTGCAGCCTCGACCCCACGCCAAATGCCGCGCAGCGGCACCCGCGAAGCGGGTGCTGCGAGTTGTTAGATGGCGATATGGCGGTCAATCCCTCCAGGGACACGGGGAGGCCACAAGACGAGTCGGCATTATCCCTGCTCACCCAGTCGGCAAGTGGCGGCGTCCAGGTAAAGTTTCTCGTAAATAAGGGTCCCACAGCACTCAGGGATTCTTCACGTTTAAAGCTTGGTGGGCCGGGGGCGTGTCTTGCTGGGGGTGCGGCCGTGCACACCTGTGCAGCGCAGGGACTCCTGGTCTAGAGAGTCCCTGCAGCACGCGCCCTCTGTTACCACCCGCAGTTGTTCCCTCCTCCTTCCGGGCACTCACCGGCACCCCTGCAGCCTCGACCCCACGCCAAATGCCGCGCAGCGGCACCCGCGAAGCGGGTGCTGCGAGTTGTTAGATGGCGATATGGCGGTCAATCCCTCCAGGGACACGGGGAGGCCACAAGACGAGTCGGCGTTATCCCTGCTCACCCAGTCGGCAAGTGGCGGCGTCCAGGTAAAGTTTCTCATAAATAAGGGTGGTGCACTGTCCTATGATTTCTCGGTTCCATGAACACCCAAACACTCATAACTTTTTGGGCATTCACAGACATTATCTGTGTCTTTCCAACACTCATTTTCACGTGTAAAGTACGCCTAATTCAACAATATGTAAGAGATGCAGTAAGTGTTGGAATGTCCCTCTCACTTTTACTAGGAGCACACGGAAAAACATAAATTATCATGAAAATTCTTTTTAAGGAGAAACAAAATCTGTTAACCTTTATGCCTAAAGATTTTCAACAGTGAGGACATTTTGTACATGCTGGAATTTTGCCATCGATGTATTCTAGGGGAAATTTAGTTCATTTTATCCCTGAATAACATGGGGTTTTGTAGATTGGATAAAAGCCATAAGTCTCTGTATGTTGTAATCATACATCTCCGGCTGTAGGAATTAAGACTATTTTTATGATTCCTCTGCACCCAAGGGATGTTCTAAATTGCAGATTTTTTATCCGTGAAATGGTGGAAAAATTCTGATAACTTAAGCATAACGTAAAGTAAAAACGCCTTTGGAGGAATCTGAAGTGAAAACTTAGCTTTAGGGAACATCTTGCATTCAAAAGCCACTCATCATCCCTGCCAGGGAACTGGATAGAGGAAAATAATTCTCTCACACACATTTTGGGTTCAAATCCATCTCCCTTACGACAGTCCGTTGCAGCCAAAAGACTGCAACATTTTGTGTTGCCTTAATTTGTGACATTTCCTTTTAGTTAGAGAGTGTTTATTGTTCTTTTCTGCAAAGTTCACAGCAAATGGGTATATTGTTTTACCAAGTCCACAGAAGATATGAAAGGGACATTTTACAACTGGCATGCTTATCCAGTGCTAATGTCCAAAGGGAAAGAACAAATATTCTGGATGCAAAAGCATCACCCACAAAGTCGTGGCAAGCTTTATCATTGGCTGGTCTGCCTCACCATGGTTAGATCTTACTACCATGGTGGTCTAAACTTCAAAAAGAGGGAGACCAAAATAAATGTTGTTGGATATTTATGGGATGGAAAGAAGCACCTAAAACTACCTCAAGGAATGTCCTTTATTTCTGGGTGCACATGGTATGAATAGAAATTACAATATGGATGTGTATTGAGAAATGATGACTCAGCCAACCTTATGTAATACCAACAAAAAGGGTCTTGAGTCTTCATCAGGGCAAAAAACAAATGTATCCCTAAAAGTCAGTGCTACGTCTAATTACATGCAAGAAGATAAGAATTAGCCTTACCTTTATAGTCTGTCAAAATGAAAAATCTGTAGTGGTGAAAACATAGCTAAAGTGGTAGTATAAACTATACCTACTCCTAGTCAGAAAGTTTCCCTATTTTCATCATCCTTGTCCTGTGTCCCTTAGGTCTTTGGACAAATGATCAGATGAAAAATATTGAGATACAGGAATATTGTGGCAATAATAGCAGAACTTTGGGGGAGATGGCTTGGCCAGCCAACATGGTGGCCGCTCACTTCTACAGCTTCGCACTATCGGCCGCCTTAATTCTGCACAATTCTCCCCTGGGGCCTGCCATCGCTCTTCACCTCACTGCTCATGGGCAAGGGAGAACTGGGAGAACAGCTATAGGCCACGGAGGACAGAGAGGTGCTGACACTGGTGGGAGCTCAGTGGCAGACCTCCCGCTAATCAGAGCCTGGCACTCAATCTGCTCCCTGTTTGCTCAAGACTGCAACATCACAGCTCGGGGCCTATTAGGGGTGGAGTGGCAGAGTTCTTTAGCTGCCGAGGACCACCCTTCAATGCCATAGCCCGGCGGTACTTGCCGGCAGGTCGTCCCTACCTGCCCTTCTTGACCCAGTGGACTGCGTGAGAGCAGCATGCCAACGAGACGACCTGCCAGCTGCTGGAGTGGGATGGAGGATCCCCCACTACACCTGCTGTGATCGGGCAAGAAGGCGGGATGTGGAGCCTCACAAGCAGATATCGCAGGGTCTAGCCAGGCTGCAACACAATCACGAGCAGCCCTCACTGTCTTTCCGGGGGGGCTTCCCTCTACCGGTGGCTCACATCCCATCATTCCCCAAGGGGCGGTGGTGATCAAACAAGCAATGAAAGGTAAAAAGAGGGAGGCCCAATAAAGTGAAACGTTAGGACCACTCGTGTTATATTTCCTGTGCCTCCCCTCCCTGGGCCTATCAACTCTGCTCACTCCCATCGTGGGGGGTGAGCTCAGCACTCCCACTTAATCGATAGGTGGTGAAAAGGGAGGAGGCCCTCCAACATCACAGGTGGGGAAAGGAATCGCTGCACCCCTAATGTCTCCCTGATCCTAATGGCTCCCTATTGGGCCCATTGTCTTCTCCCCTTACTTGGCTTTCACTTTGAAGTGACAACAACCCCCAGCAATAGAACTCCATGGCTCACCTGGAAATCAGAGGGATTCTTCCTGCAGCCCTGCCTCACGGCACCCCAACCAGTCTCCTCCCATCGCAGACTGTTGGTGACCTATCGCACCTCCTGGGTCATCTCAAGCTTGACTATGACCAGTCACATTGAGGGGCCCTGAACAGCTACACACCCTTGCTGCAGCCGTGTCCGGGGGTCATCGCCCTCCGGCAGCCCATCTAATACACCGGAGGACCATCTACTAATCCACTCCCTGTCTTGCCTTGCCCAGTTCAGACCCCCTTCCCCAGCTGACACATTGGGCCGGCTTCGGTCAATGGTGCCCGCACCAACAAACTTCACCACTGATCAACAGACAAGCGTGCCAGAAGCTCCTCTTGCCGACAATCAACTAACAATATGCTGCTCCTCGATGACAAACTTGATAGGGCCCTCCACTCACCACCATCAAAAGCTCCCGTCTCTCCATGGAGTCATAATTGGGAACCCTAATGACTGAGCTCAGATTCCTCGGAGATGACCACCTCAAACTGTCAGACCTTGTTGCGGATGGCAAAAAGTAACTATCAGCACTGAAGCCCCAGATTTCAGATGCCCAATTGGTGCTAGGAGACCTCCAAGATCGAGTGAGAACCCTGGAGAAGCGAGTGGAGGATGCAGAGGACTGCTCTCATAGAAGCAGTGTTCTGATCATAGGTCGCCCAGAGGGACTGGAAGGCCATGATCTGCTGACTCTCCTTGACAAGTGGTTCCAAACCTTTTCCTCTGCCTCCGATCTCACTCAATTTTTCTACGGAGTAAAGGGTGCAAAGGGTACCAACACAGCTATCAATTCTAGGAGCGCCCCCATGCTAGCTAAACTGCTCCACTACTATGACCGGTTGCTATCCTATGAGCTGGGAGACCTGCTGGCCCACAGAAATGGGACAATCAAACAGTTATGCTGTTCCACGACTACACACCATCTTAATTTCTGAGTGTTAAGAAATGACCACGAACTCGGAATACAATATTCCTTAATGTTACCTGTCTGTTTTAAACTGCTATCAGAGGTCAAGTCTCCCTTCTTCAGGGACCCGAAAGATGTCTGGGAGTAGCTAGACTGATATCAGGCTGAGTCATCATCGACCTGAGGGGTAGCCTCCAGGGAAGTGGGGTGCCTCCATGCCTCCCAAATCCTTAAAGCCACCCACCTTGCACAACTCATCGTGGACATGCAGTGGGCGATGCAGGCAGTGGCATCACTGAGGGACAGTGCATGCTCTTCTGAGGAGGATCAGAGCCCCTATATCTTCACAGCCAATGATGAATCGGCTAAAATGGATAGTCTGCAACTTGGCTTCCAGAGCCCCTGCAAACAGCAGACTCCATCATTTGACCTGGTTCACTCATCCTCACCTCCTATATCCTCACCCTTTCCCCCCTCCCTCTTGCCCCCTCCTGCCTGACCCTCGCTCGATGTCGGGCCTCAGTCATCTTCTCCACGCAACTGTGTGGCCGTTCACCATTACCATTTGGAACTCTCCCACAGCCAAGCCACGACCCTACCTTTGGTTATGGAACACAACTCCACCCTGTTTGGACATACTGCCATTGCAAAATGTACCAATTGTTTTAATGTTGTATTTTCTCCCTTTCCTTACCGCCCCCCAGCAAGGCCTGACCAGGGCCACACTCTCAACACCTTCCACAACAAGGTAGGCATGGAATGTACTCTTATATACTTTAGCATGCTCAGGGTCGACCGCTGGAGAACTTATCTTATTGTATAGCTCCACAAGCAGAAATACTAATACTGACCCTAAATGTCAGAGGGATGCACACAGCTATTAAACAATATACTGTCTAATCCTAAGTAAAATGCCAAAAAGCCCAAAATATTATTCTCCAAGAAACTCACATCGCACTCACAGAACTGAAGCATTTACACAAACACTGGATAGGACATATCAAAGCCACCACCTACAGCATGCAGTGGCCTTATCTTGATTCAGCCTGGAGTCTCCGGCCAGGCCTTGGACATAATACTAGAGAGGGAAGGACACTTTGCTATAGCAGTGGTCCACTGTGACGGTTCTAGGGTCCTTCTGGGTAGCATATATGTCCCTAATACAGAACAGGAGGCCTTTAGGGTGATGCCATCACAGACACTCCCACATAAAATGAGGACCTCATGAATCCTTGCCAGAGCCTACAAATGCCCTCTCAACATATCCTTGGACCGCTCTTGCCCCACGCTACCTCATGCACCCCCCACACACAGGCAGCACACTTTCTGAAACGGGTCCATCTATGAGCGTTAGTGGATGTGTGGATGTCCATTCACCATCAAACATGAGTCTCCTCCCATTACTCAGTGGTACACGACCTGTACCTGCACCTTGATCACATTCTCTTGTCCGCTACCCTTCTCTACTTTTTTGGCCAAGCTGACTACCTTGGCCACCTACTCTGCGATCATAATATACACCCAATCGACATGTCATGGAACACTCCACAGCCCCCGGTGCCCATGTGGCGACTGCCTAGGGAGACATTGGAGGACCCTTCCTTCCAAGTGTCTCATGACCACCACATCACTCAATACTTCTCCAACAACCATGGAATGGCACCTTCAAAAGCGGTTGAGCGGGACACCTTCAAGGTGATCACCTGGGGATGCTAGACACAGAAAATATCAGGTGTCTGCAAGACACTCGACCATGAGATAGCCAAGTCCGAATACCTAATTTCCAATCTGGGCAAAGCAGTGGTCCTAGACACCTCCAGAGGTGCAGCGCTTGTGGAGGCTAAAACCCATTATCAATCCTCCTGAAACAATAACACTGCTTCAATTTTAAAGCTCATGAAGCAAAAACTCACTTAGTTGGGGATAAATTAGGACAACTCCTTGCATGGCTGGTATGCCAGGATTCCCCCTTAGGGTCAATCCTTGAGATTTCCCTGCTAGATGGTATCAGCCTCCATACTCGACGAGCCATCCTCAATGCCTTTTTTGCCTACTACTCCTCAGTCTAAGCAGCAACTCTTTGCCCACCCATGGAAGAGGTCGGGTCATTCCTCTCAGGGTGCTCCCTCCTTGAAAGCATGGATTTCTTAAGTCTGTAGACCCACATCTGTTCGATTCTCACAAAGATAGCAAACACACCATTCTTGCCTGGCACTAATTTCTCGAGTACATACCAACTTAAATCATTCTCATTATGTCCTTGGTCAATGAAGTGTCTCATAATTGTGGTAGTCCCTTTCTTGCATTTAAGTGTACAGCTTGTTTATTTGTGTCTTCACTTTTTTTTGCGTTCATGCCTGTACATTTCGGTCCACACTTATATGTGACAACATAAAACACACTGCTTGCCCTCCAATTTATGATGTCTAATGGTCCATGGGTTGCACAGACCTCAGTCAATTTCAGTTGTTTACTTCATAAGGAAGCACATGTTTTATTGTCTGCGAGCATAGTGACCCATTCCTGGGGTTAGAAGTCCACCATGCCCTCTGTTTTGACCCTGATGCTTTGGTTCTTGGTCTTGTTTGAACCACCATGTCATTTGAGCTCTTATCCTTTTCAAAGGAGAACATAGGTTGGTATATGTTCAATATCCAGACCTTAGAAACAGCCAATGCTTCTTGATCAATTTCCTCATGCTGTTGGAGAATGGACTGTGTGTTTTAATGCAGATACGACTTCTGCACAGCTCCCTGGTTTTAGTATCTGACAGTAAGTTGCGACCACTACAATACGCTCTATTTTCTGCTGATTTTATCATTCTTTGAGGACAGTCCCTTGCTCTCAGTTTTGACATCAACTTCCCTCCATGTCTCGCGTAATTGCTTATGTCTGTGTATTTATGTTTCAGGTGCAGGAATTGGCCAAAAGGAAGATTTTCACTAACTCATCTGGGGTGAAAATTCCCAAATCTCAAGAGATTGTTTCTGACTGCTGGTTTACAGTAAACCTCAGTCTTGAGCATCCTATCATAGGCAAAGATGAGTAAATCCCCAAAATTTAGTTATTTCTAGTTGATGGTAAAAGTTAACTGTAAGAACTGGTTCATGCTTTTAAATCACTTTGAGAATTTCAGGATGTCTGTCTTATTGTCATGTCATATGACAAACATATCATCGGTATACCGCTTCCAAAAAAGGGGATGGGTGAGTGTACATGATCTTAGTCTTAAATTCATGTACATACAGACATGCTAAACTGGATGCAAAAGTGCTACCCATTGAAGGTCCCTGGGTCGGTAAGAAAAGTTCAGACTCAAAGTAGTTCCTAGTTAGGTCTAAATGTGTGCCATCCATGAAAAATTCTTTAGGTGTCATAAAATCTCACAGAAGTTCCGATAACAGAGAGTGAATAACCTTTAGTGTTTCATCTTGTGGAATTCTCATGTTCAGATCTTCAATGCCCATACTTATCAGAAATTCTTGGGTGTGGTCAAAGCACAGATCAGCCAAAACATATAGCATCTCTTTTGTGTCCTTCAGATATGCAGGTGTTTTTTTGACTATTGGTCTCAAGAACCTATCATAACCTTTTGAGGGTGGTTCAATCACAGTGATGATGCCTGAAACAATAGGCCTCCTGGGTAGTGAGAACATATCTTGTGAACCTTTAGCAAGAGATAAAAGTACGGAGTATGTGGTTGTTTATAGTAGAGGAATGTTTCTTCTTTCTTCATGATCAAATTGTTCTCTAGACCAGTACTCAGCAGATACTTCACCTCTTCAAGAATCTCCCTCTTTGGATCTTTCAATAGTTTCCTATAAATCCTCTCCACCACAAGTAATTTCTAGCACTAATTTCTAAACATATCTATGGGAAGAACCACATAGACTCTGCCTTTATTAGCATGTTTTATGATAATGTCAGTATCCTCAGAAAGTTGTGGGATAGCCCTAATCTGGGTCCTGAGGAGCACCAGGGCTGTATTTTCTTTGGACTTCCTCATGGTCTATATTTGTTGGTTTCGCTGCAGTTTGAGTCCAAGGACACGCTACTCTAGGAAGACAATTCTGATTGGTTGTTTTCCCTATAACCATAGTCATCTTTAGAATAATGTTATACCTTCTCAAATGATTCTTAATCTTCACTATTAGATTCTCCAATAGCCTTTTTGCCCTTTTAATAATTAGGACCAACCAGTCCCTGGAGCACCTCCATGTAATTAGGGTCCATTCTCTCAGGAATTTTTTTGTCCTCTAGAAATATACCCGGGGACTATTGGCAGAATGGTGGTGCAGGGCAACGGAGCACGTAACCTTGCTGCACTGCCTCACCCCAGGGAAAGGGCAAAAATGCACAGTATTTATCCAATATGGTGCAATCCTGTCCTTTCCCCCTGCACTGGTGCCATTTTGGCAGCCTAGCGCCAAGGCAGGCACTCTAGTACCATGGTGAAAGGGTGCCTGTGTTGTAGGCATGATTGTTTTTTTTCAGGGACACCTTCCTGCACAAAAAACAATCCATAGAGGCATCTTCCTCTTTCTATGTGAGCTGCAGATTGCAGCACACATAGAAAGAGGAACAAACCAGAAGAAATAAAGCTATTTCTCCTTATTACACCTCCACTAGGGATGCATTTTCAGGTTTACAAGTCCTGGTAAATCTGGGAATGTATCAAAAACTATGATTGTGCATGAGAACACTTCCGCAACATCCATGGAATGCCTCCCTTGTGCAGATTATGGCATCGCAGTGATTTGCGGTGCATTGCATCATGCCGTAATTGTGAAGCCAAGAAAAATGGCTTTGTGTGGCTTTATAAATATGACTTGGAGCTTTGCGTTGTGCATGTACCACGTTGCGTGGTGCAAAGATGACACAAGGCCATCGTAAATATGCCTCTTAGTTCATTAGTGATGATCCATTTCCCGAAGGTACTCTGTCATGATCACACTATGCAATAAGCTCTTGTCTTGTGTCTTTTTAGATTTTGTCAAGGCATCCTAATTCCAATTTGTGATAGGGTTTGGTTCAAAACCATTTCACTACTAAGTGGAGGTAATGCCAATATGGACTGCACCAGGTCGTAAAACAGACCAGCACCATGCTCCTCCATTTAAAACCATCCTGGGGTTTATTAAACATTTTCCCCGTGTTCATCATCTCTGTGCTAGGAAATTTGTCTTCTTCAGTTTTGTTTCACGCTAGTGCCCTGCCCACATTGACTATCATTCGTGATTCCCCTCTGAAGACAGGAGTTGCCTCAGGTAAGTGTATATACCATGATAGCTCTAATTCCTTCATATCAAATTAACTTTCTGAGGGTCTCCCCTTTCTTCAGTTCCCCTTTTCCCAGTGCTTTTCACAGTTCTACTTTTTAAAACTAGATATTTTGGGATATTCTGTTGTAAACCATGATCTCAGCCTTTCTCCACTCCCTTTTATTTAGGGTTCCATTTATCGGGCCAGCAACTCCATAAAACCTTGTCCTGGTACCCCTTTTAGGTCAAAGGCTTATACGGTTCATTTCTTGGAAGGCGTCCCTGAAAGTGTACTCTTTTATGTTTTGTGCATGCACCTGGAAACGCACCTGGAAATGCCATGGTCCTCCAGAGCCGTGGCAGTAAAATCATGCAGTGCAGGGTGAGTCTGCAAGCACTCTACGCATACTCCTGCCATCCAGCTTGCTCTTGAGTACTTTCAGGTTCATTGTGTTCTCCTGGAAAGCGGAATGGGGCCTCCCCTGGTCTGTCCTTGGTTGTGTTCAGGATTTCTCTGCATTTCCTGTAGATTGACACACAGTGTGGTTTCCTCTCCCGAATCATTGTCAGTCTGTCCTTGCCATTCCCTTCAGGCTTCCTGCATCTGTGCCTTCCATGGCCTGTGTATTGTTAAGTATATTTGTATTGTTCTTTTTTCTCCCACTATCAACATGTGTTATCACTATATAATACATGTTAATTTTACTCTTGTAAAAATATTGACTCATACAAATATTTTCAGCTGTGCATATATAAATTTGACTGAAATCAAGCAAGCCTGGCTGATGAGGGGTGTTACCCCGAAACCGGTGCCAGGATGCTTGTTTCCAGTCTAGGGAAGACCTGGCTTGGCAGTTCAGGCTGGACTGTTCTCATGAGGAATAGGGTCAAGACTGACTTTCATTTGGCTGGGTCTGAACTGGGGAAGCAAAGTGAGCTAAAGAACGATGATGGATTCAACCCAGATCTGTGACTGGGGCTGAGTGTCTGAAACGTTTCAGCGCTCCATCTCCTTGTGTTTGTGTTGTTTGCCCTAAGTTGGCAGGGTATGCCAGACATGGGTCCCTTGCTTACTTTGCCACTGGATTCAAGCTAGCCTGGCTGATGAGGGTAGTTACCCCGAAACCTGTCCCAGGTTGCTTGTTTCTGGTCCTCGGAAGACCTGGTTTGGCATTTCGGGCTGGACTGTTCCCATGAGAAACAGGGTCAAGACTGATTTGTATATGGCTGGGTATAAACTGGGGTGGCAAAGTGAGCTAAAGAACGATAATGGATTCAAACCAGATCTGTGACTGGGGGTGAGTGTTTGAAAGGTTTCAGCGCTCCATCTCCTTGTGTTTGTGTTGTTTGCCCTAAGTTGGCAGGGTATGCCAGACATGGGTCCCTTGCTTACTTTGCCATTGGATTCAAGCTAGCCTGGCTGATGAGGGTAGTTACCCCGAAACCTGTCCCAGGTTGCTTGTTTCTGGTCCTCGGAAGACCTGGCTTGGCATTTCGGGCTGGACTGTTCCCATGAGAAACAGGGTCAAGACTGATTTGTATATGGCTGGGTATAAACTGGGGTGGCAAAGTGAGCTACAGAACGATAATGGATTCAAACCAGATCTGTGACTGGGGGTGAGTGTTTGAAAGGTTTCAGTGCTTCGTCCATCATCTCCTTCTGTTTGCCTTGTGCATATATACCCACCAACTCACATGCTAAGGTCAAACTGCTGGGTCCAATTCATACACTTAACCCTCAGTCACAGCCAGTGAGAAGAAAAACTTTAAGCCTCTCTGCTTGTATGGTAGTCAGTGACTCTGATGTGCAAAAAGAAAATAAGACTTTCCCTTTCTGACCTTAGATGGAAAAAGAGACATTTGTGGTCAAGAGCTTGGTTAAAGCCTCTGTTTCTGACCTTCAAGTCTGTTAACTACATAAATACTGAACATGGGCTGGTAGGGCAATTACGAAGACTTCACTCAACTGAGTAAAAAGTGTTAAGTGACATGTATAGTCGCCATGTTTATTAGTGCACATGACCCATCACCTATCCAAATCAGCCTGTAAGGACTGCATGTTCTCTTTATCTCAAAGAGGGAGAGGGGAATAGGAAGATCAGAAGGATTACATGCTATGGTTGACATGCAAGCAGAGATCAGGTGAGGACCTGTCTTCCTTGGTCCGGGTGTATGCACACTGCTGGGATAACCCCTGAGAATAATCAGCACATTAGATTAGAGAAATTGATTGTGCACATGGCTGTGGTAATGCTGCTATCAATATCGCCCCTGGGGTGACCCACAAGCGGAATTGGAGGCTACATCCACTCTAGCTGCTATTTTTGCTTTGCAAAAGAAGCAGAGGGAGGAGACAGAGAGACTTTTTGGGCATAAAATGTGTTATTCATAAAACACAAGCTATTGTGAGTAAATTTGCTCATGGCCTTAGATGGCTGCTGTCCAGCAGATGATTTGACATCACTCTAGGCTAGTCCACCTTTTGCCCCTAGTGTGCTACTCTAGACTGAGTCCAGATATATGTAATTCAGCCTTAGCTTTGCTCCTTCAAAAGCAGTCCAGCCCAAGTCTTCAGGCCAGGTGTTCTCCACACAGAAACACTAACAATTCCAGTGTCTGCCTCCTTTGGACAAATCAAAGGGGTCAAACCAATAGCAGTATGAGCACAGGACCCACATTTGGGCATACCCCTTCCACTTACTGCAACAAATGAAGAAAGTGGGTGGAAGAAATTTTTGAATTAATCTCTTCCATTAGCAATCACTTGGGTTGCATTCCAGTCCTTTGTTTATTGCAAAATGTTACAACAGGCAAAGATCTGACATGTGCAAATCAGTCTCGGCGAACTTCGGATAGGAACAGTCCAGCCCAAACTGCAAGGCCAGATGCCCTCCAGATGGGAACACAAGAAACTGTTACATCACCCTCATTAGTTGGGGCAGTTGGAGGCCTTCTTGAATTAATTTCAGACATTAGCAAGGGCTTTATTCTAATCCATATTTCTACCTATTGTACTTCTCTAGACAAAGACCAGCCGTATGAAAATCATGCTTAGTCCTGCTCCAATATTCCATCCAGAATTGCCAGACCAAGTCCTCTCCAGGCTACACAACATGCAATATGGTCTACCTCCAGGGCCTGGAAGTTAAATGCCACTTGTGTACTCCAGCACCTATTGTGTCATCCACAGAGTGGGTATGAAAACCATGGATTCAGGCCTATCATATATAGCCTAGCTGCAGCAGTTTAAAAACCTGTGGTCACACCTGCCAAAACAACTTGTTTTTGACAAGCAGGCACCCTACTTTTAAATACTAATAATTCACCCCTAAGTACACTTTGTTGCCCATAAGGTAGGGTGCCTGATATTTAAAAATGAAACTTGAAAGGAATTAAAATTGACATGCTCCCTCAGTGACTAGACCAAAAAGCACTTTTTACTGCCAGTGCTGTAGCTGAATCCTAGAAAATGTCAAAATACATATAATAAACCATAACCTATAACTTTTGACAAGACACAGTTATAAAAGTAATTCAAAGACTATTTTTCATATTTATTTAATGACTGGTACTTTGATGAAGTTGGAGATTTAATGAATATTTAGGAAAACAAATGTTTGGAAAGTTACATTTTTGCTGACTCAAACTCCTGAAGGCAATTTGCATTAGCTCTCCAGCAGCTGCCCCAACCAGTATTTGGCCTTAATAAGATGTGAAAACTGCTCTCATAGCAAGGACAATGGCCTGGGTGTGGGAAGTTTTTTCTCGTACAATTGCGGGAAACAACTTAGGGTGTACCCAGGGACTTCATTTATTTGGAAAGGGACCTGCTCATTCACAAGTACATGTAAGTTGAAACCTGGAGAAGGCAAAACATTGTTCCCCCAGCCAGGCTAGCACCAAACCGATTTTCAGTGACCACAGATGAGGGGACTGTTTGTTTCATGGGCCAAACCTCTGAATGAACACTCAGGCTCTTCAAAAGGGAAGAAGGATTTCTTCATCTTGAAGTTTAGGAGAAAGATGCAATGTGGGATTCTTTGCTGTTGGTCAAAGAGGAACTGGTGCAAACGTGGGCAGGGAACTTCAACCTGACTGGTTAGAGAGGTGCCATGAGTAGCTCAATCACTAGCAACTACTAGCCATAAATGTGGCACCTGAAGTCACTTGTCCCAGAACACTTACTAGACTTGCGGAAGATCAGAGGAAGACTGACTCTGCTGTCTGAGAGCTGAGAGGAGCCCTTGTACCCAGGACAAATAAATGGACTCCAAAGGTAAGTTTGCTGGCCTCCTATGTGACTACAGGGTGAAAACAAGCTGCAAGAGGGCTTTCCCTCAAGTGACCAGTTGACCAGTACAAGCTGGGCCTGGACTGAACCATGCTTGTGGCCTCTGCTCGAGTAACTCCTGCCCCCTGAGTGCTATCCCAGAGTGACTAAGATGATCTGCTTCAAAAACCCTGAAAAGTTGGGAGTGAAAACATTTTAGGACTTCCAAGTCCTCTGTAGCAATCAGAGGGACCTTGACCCAAAAGTGCCCACCTTCCTTGGATGCTTTATTAGGCTTGCCCCGCTGGAGGACTTTTCAGCACCATAAAATAGAGTAAGTCAGAAGGTAACATTTTTCACTTATACAAACCCACTTGATGTATCTGATTTGCACTCCATTGTGATCAGCATAAAAGTGCACCTAGGGCCCAGTCAACCAGACTGTTTGGTGCTTAGTGCTTTTTTAATTAAAATTATAAAAATTAATATGCCCCGTTCTCCTTATTGAATTTTTTTTTGTATAATTTTGTTCATTAAAATGTAGTCTATTTTTTAAATCTGATTTGGGTTTATATTTGTAGATGTTTAGACTTTATTACTGTTTTGGTACTGCATACATACTTTACACACTGCCCTCAGTTAAGCCTGTCTGCTCTGTGGCATAGCTAGCAAGGAGTTGAGTGCAAGTTAATTTAGTGACTTTTAGGTGCACCCTGACAAGCTAGTGATTCCTTGAGGAGGGCAACCATCCACCTGATCTAGTAATCCACCTTTCTAAACCTCCATTTAGACGTTACTTCATTACAGGTTTTGAAATCTTGATTGAATAAATTGAAGGAATTACACACATTCATGCGATGTCAAAGACTTGCAACAAGAAATCCTTATTGGAACATGCAATTGTGCAGAAGTGAAGCAATCTGACAACACTGTGACAGTCAGTAAATAGCAGAGCTTGTCATTTTCCTCTCTTAGAAGTCAACTGATAGAGGCAAACCCAGACGTTGATCCATTTGCTGCCTAGTTCCAGCAACAGTTTGTTGTACTAACAGGCACCAGTGCATTGCTATTTCTATTCATTTTAATCTCGCATCCCAACCTCACCTCTAACATCAAAGACTGGCTCCCACTTCTCACCGCCTTGAACTGTACCCCACATATTGTTGATTCATCAAAATCCCTAGGAATAACACTAGACAACAACCTCACCATGATGAATCACATCAGCTCCACAACCAGAGGGGCCAATTTCCATCTCCGTGTCTTAAGAAAACGAAAGCCTTTCCTGCCCAATGCAGATCTCAAGATGGCGGTTCAGGCTCTCGTGATCTCCAAACTTGACTATGGGAATGCTACCCTTGTTGGCCTACCGAAAATAAATTTAGCACCGCTGAGGGCTACCCTCCATGCTGCTGCACGGCTCATCACAGGCGTGAAGAAAAATGATCACATCACCCCAGCCCTCCACTCTCTGGACTGGCTACCTTATGAATCTAGGATCCACCTAAAAATAACATGCATGACCTACAAAATCATCCACCACAACACTCCTCACTACCTGGCTCAGAAACTGGTGCTATCCAGGAGGAATAGAGCTTCTCGTAGTACATGCTCCCTACTGCTTAAACCCCCAAAATTTCACAAAAAGAAAACCTATAAGAAATCTTTCTCTGGAATTGCCCCAAGAATTTGGAACTCACTTCCCCCAGAGTTCAGGCCCATTCCTTCATTCGTTCTTTTAAAAAACGAAGTAACAATGAGACTACTGAATAATATTCTTCCTATCAGAGGTGACAATCCATGCCAATATGATTTCTTTGTATTATCTTTTCATGCTGTATATTCTGTATTTTGCTCCTTGTATATTTGATGCTATTTATTAGGTTGTACAGCGCTCTGACACCAACATTTTGGTCATGTTCACGCTTTATAAAACTTTATAAATAAATAAAAAAATATTAAGTGATTTTTAGTACAGTGAAAATTGTAAATAACAAGCATACTAAGACACATAGATCCAACCTTAAAATGACGAAAATGAGGCAAATCACAATATACTTGATGCTTTTTAGTGGAAAACAACACGACAGACCAGGATAGGAGCAGAGCAGCATGACTGATCTCCATAAATTAAATATTATGTGATAGTTAACCTGTAATGTTTTTAGTAGTGTTTCTTGATTTAAATGTCATTTCACACTTCCTGTCTTAATGAAACATTAGATTCTGGCTAGATATATTTTTCAGTGCATCATAACTGCACACTGCACACAGCGCATTGCTCTGATCTCCCAAAGTCCCGATTGCCAGGACAATATGGTCTTAGCAGCTATTTATGCGGTAATACATTTCCTTATATTGTTCTTTGCTACACCCTCTGACACATATTTCACTCACTCTAAAACTCAACAGTGGATTATAGAGCTATGAAAGCTATCACATATCTGCATCACAATGCTTCAGTATCTGATCATTAAGAGCTTTTGTGATTGATGACTTCTTCCCTGGTGGACAATGAAATTCTGGGCTTTTGAAATTGTTAATTGTTCTTCAGCATATGAATGGTGAAATATATAATTACGTGGTCCATTGCACAATGGGAGATGAGAAACAGCGGAAGGGTTACCAAGGCCAAGGTACACACCTCATAATAATTGAGACTTGTTTGTGGGAGTGTGGCCACAAAATAATTGAATCCCTTCTTTTATATAAATCCTGCCATGGGTGAATGAATGCATTCTCTCACTTTTCTGAGCTAGGTACCAAATAGAAAGTTTCTCAACATGTTGTTGTATTATTGGACACCAATGAAGAACACGCACTATCACTAGCAGGGAGACTATTCCATCATGTTCTCACACAGTCTCAATATCTGCACATCGTTGTCTGCTTTTTTAGCCCTACAGATTGTAGCCTGAAAAATCTGGATATTCACAGATTTTTCTGAGTATTTTTCCAAAGTCTTAGTTTCAATATCAGATCCTGTCAAGCAGTCTGTAAGAGCATATTTATCAGTTATCTCTACTGTGGACACATCTGAAGGCTCTGAGAAAAAACCAAAATAAAAATGCAGAAAAAAACTGATACAATGAGAAACATTTGTCCGCATTGTGGCTTCAGCATCAATTGAACTATATGGATCAGCACATTATGGTGCCGATTCCGATCCGTTAAAAAAAAGTACCGTACGACTCGTATCTGTATTTTTTTATGTACGAATCGTACAAGTTCCGTACAAACGGCCAAGTACGATTTGTACGTTTAAAATACATACGAATGACCTCGGGAAAAGTCTACGACACGTCCCCGGACAGTTTTAAGTACGATTCGTAAAACTGAAGTCCAAGCGCACAAGTACGATCCGTACCGGCATTCCGAATACACATTTGTATGTAAAACGTCCCGTATGGAGCGAACTGTGTACCACCCCTACCCCGGGTACACCTGGGCGAGGGGTATGAGTCGTATGGCCCCCCCCCAGCCTCCCACCCCACCCCCGCATGTACGGTGCGTACCCCACCCCCATATGTACGGTGCGTACCCCACCCCCGTATGTACGCACCGTACCCCACCCCCGTATGTACGCACCGTACCCCCAGCACGTAGAGCTGGGGGTACGGTGCGTACATGCGGGGTGAGGTACGCGCCGTACATACGGGGGTGGGGTACGTGCCGTGCATGCAGGGGTGGGGGTACGGTGCATACATACGGGGGTGGGGTACGCGCTGTACATACGGGGGTGGGGTACGCACTGTACATACGGGGGTGGGGGTACAGTGTGTACATGCGGGGGGGTCTGGGGGTACGGTGCAGATGTGTAGGGATGGGGGTACGGTGCGTACTGGGCCCCCTTTTCCTCATGCATCGCGGCGTACTTAGTTTTTCGGGCACTTTTTGGCTCCCGTAAAAATATTCCCGTGCGAAGTGCTGTGGGTACGAATCGTACTTGCTGGTCCGTAAAACGCTGCCTGACTCCGTGCGAATGTCGCGTACGCGCTGTCCCAGATCGGACTTGTATGTATTTTTTAGTCGCACGGTGTTTTTTACGATTCGTACGGAAATTGTATTTCTGTACGAATCGTACTTGCTGGTTTGTAAGGTGCATTCCCCGGGTACAAGTTGTACGGAGAAAACGCTCCGTACGACGATTCGTACCCGGGTTTTACAGGATCGGAATCGGCACCCAAGTTGGGATTTTTGAATATCTTTGGATGTTGGGATAGGTACCAGATCGGTAGGTTAGGACGCAGAAACCACCACGAAATGAAGATCCTCTGACTCAAGCCATTGATTTACCTAAGCGGTCTCCAGAGACAGTTGTGCTCTATATACAGTGTGCTAGAGTCCAACTTGCGTGTGGCAATATCCCTCGAGCACCTCATATTCTTACTCCACCTCATGACTGTCTGATACTTGCAACTGGCACTTTTGTTTGTGTAAGTAGATATCTGTCTCAACATTTTGGTACAAATAACTCATCACCTCAAGACTAAACAGCAGGCTGTGCACAGACCAAGTGTGGCTTAACTTTCCATTGCTCACCCTCCAATTACCATCCATGTGTAAAAGTGGGTTGCTGGGCTAACCGACCATTTCAGAAAGGGTCATGCTGCACACCTCTATCCTCATTTGGTGGTAAGAGCTGTGCATCAGACATATTCACTTATAACGGATGTTGATGCCCGGCTTTGTGCTGACTCTTAACTGGTTGAGTGAGGGCATGTTCCCCAGCTGCTGGAGTTACTTGGGATGCTTATCTGGACTAGCAGACATTGATGGTAGTCCACTTTAGAGTCAGCACTCAGTTGATCAAAATTCATAAAAGTTGTCAAGGTGTAGTCCATTGAAATGCATGGTTGGTGTGCTATTTATGAATTCCAATTGAAGCACTTAATTGTTTTATTGCTCACCATTGGAACTGATGGAGGCCAGTAAAGAGGAAATACTTCCATTGGCTAAATGACATTTTCAACTAGCAGTGACTGAAGGGGGATGAGCCAAACCACGCAACAGCTGATGGGAGCTTACTCAAAATATGATTATATTTACGTTTTAATGACAAACAACTAAATCTGTCTTTAGACAGACTTAAAAGGGGCTCATGTTTGTTGACATTTTTGCTCATTATAGAAATACAATTTATACTTAATTAAAAGGGATCGGTTTGTCCTCATTAAGGATTGAAAGATCATAAAGCAGCAGTTTTATACAGGAAAACAAGAAAGTCTATTACATTATTTTAAAAGCAGAGGAATCCCCTCCACTCTTAGTCTAGAAAGTTCCTGAGAACCCATCTCCAGGGCTGCTCTTTCCAAAGGGGAGGCAGTGTGCGCCCCCCCTCCGTGAGCCTAGAAAGTCCCAGAACCGGCTCACTCACTAAGTCATGGGGAGCCCACCCTCCAGACACTGTTTCCCTGTCTGCAAAGAGTGCTAGCAGGGAAGACTGACTGCTCCCACCCGGCAGGAGTGGCGAAAATGCTATTCCCTGGTGGGAGCAGAAAATTGTTTCTCTGTCTGCACTCTTGACAGCAGGAAAACACAGATTGCTCCTGCCCAGCAGGATCAGTGAAAAATAATTGCTCCTGCCAGGCAGGAGTAAGACTGGCTCCTGCTGCATCCAGGATGTTGTTTGTTGTTGGTACCCAGGGTGGGCACCGGAGCACCCACATTAGGGCCCCGTGGATTGGGTTCCTGGGACGTGAAGGCTTTGGGAGGGGAGCTGCCAGCTCAGTACCGGCAAAAAATAAAATGGGCCAAAGGGATGGGGTCCCAAGGGCCTATAGAGGTTCAGGGAGGGAGGCCATGCACAACTCTCCCCATACAAAGAAAACAGCCCCGGGGATATGATCCCTGGGGCTGATAGGGGCTTGAGGAGAAGGGTCATGCTACTTCTCCCCAATATAAAAGTGTTCAGCTCCGTTGAAAAAGTCCCTGGGTCGTATAAGGGCTCAGGGAGGGGGGCCGCATGTCCCCTCCCCAAGATTTATTAAGAAAAGGGTTTCCCGGCTGGGCACTGAGACACCAAAAAAAATAAAAGAATTATCAATGAGCAACTGGAGCCACTCATTTATAGTTCACTGTTCCTTGATGAAAGAACCCATAAGTGACATTATAACTTTTTTCTTTTTTTTTTTAGCTTGGTGATGTCCCAAGAAGTGGCAGCCCCCTATAGTTTTTTTGATGTTGCAGGGGCTGAAGGGAGTGCAGCCGCCCCCAAGCAACATAAAAAGAACAGTGAGTCTCCTGGGTCATTAAATGCATGGCTCCAGGAGAATATAACATATAATTAAAAAAACAACTTCTACCTGGAGCTCTTTGTTCTTCAGCTGTAGTGCAAGGAACTCATGGGGTTGTTTTTATGAGGGTGACTTGTGAGCTGAAAAATGTCTAAAAGAAGACTCAAGGACATGTTGGTTTTATTATTTTATAAAACCAACATGTCTTTAACTCTTTCTTTTAACATTTTGAGGACACAAAATGCAATGATAAATTCTATGTTAAAAAAAAGACTGACAGACTTGTTGATTTTATTTTTTTGTAATAAAACTTTATTAAACATTTTCATAATATTCGCTTGCATTAAACATTGCTTTGTGTGAATTACTGAAATATAAATTTGATTCAAAATATTGGTGAGTTTGAAGAAAAGCAATAGTTATGCTTGTGTATATTGATATGCCCACGCCTTAATAAAGTCAGTAGGTCCACTTTTCATATTTTGATGCTGTGACTCTGACAAAGTCACAACCTCTGCCTAAGTGCAGTCAGGACCTGTAAGACAAACCGCACGCTGTGCATGCCAGAAGACCGTGCCCTTGCCTGCAAGGTTGGCAGACCCAGTGCCAAGCCCCATGCCATGCATGGCCTTTGGCCATTTGCAGAATTGGGTTGATATTACGTATGGTAATAAAATGTTCCTTTATGTTAATAAAACCCTAGAAATTCACACAAAAATGCAAAGGTTAAATTGACGTTATAGTTTGGAATTGCATTACACTGAAAAAAACAAAGTTAAAGTTACGCTATGGTTAGGTCAAAATTTCAGTGACAATGTAACATCTAAAAATAGATATTCATCAGTTATAATTATCTAAAGTAACTATAACTCATCCACTCTATCCCACCCCAGTGTACACTATCCCACTGTATGCCGCTCCAGTCTAGCCACTCCACTCTGTGCTACTCATCTATTCCACAGTATACCACAACACTGTACCTCACTCCAAGCTATGCCAGTACACTCTACAACACCCCACTGTAGGCCACTCCACTCTACACTATTACACTGGATGGCACTTAACTTTACACTATTCATCTGTGTGCAACTCCACTCCACTCTATGCTATTCAACACTGTGCCACTCCACTTTATGCCACTCGATTGTATGCCACTTCACTGTATGCCACTCTACTGTACGCCACCCCACCCCACTCAACTCTACGTCACTCCACTCTATGCCACTCCACTCTATGCCACTCCACGCCACTCCACTCTACGCCACTCCACTCTACGCCACTCCACTCTACGCCACTTCACTCTATGCCACTTCACTCTATGCCGCTGCTACTATGCCAATGCAGTCTACGCTACTCCACTCTGCGCTATTCAACTCTATGCTATTTTTGATTGTACACAACTCTTGCCTCACCACTACACTCTACTCTGTTACACTCTACACCACTTCACTCTGCACCCTCCCATTCAACACCACTCCAGTATACGCTATTTTGCTCTATGCCGCTACAGTCTACACCCCTCCACTGTAGGCTATTCCACTGCACGCCACTCCACTGTACGCCACTCCACTATACGCTACTCAACTGTGTGCCATTTCACTCTACTCCACTCAACTCTATGCTAATCTACTGTATGCCACTACACTGTACCGCATTCCACTGTACGCAGCTCCACTCAATGTCACTGCACTCTACACTACTCCACTGTACTTTAATACACTTTACCACACTACGACACACCAATCCACTGTACTGTAAAACACACCAATCCAAGTTATAACAAGTTACTTGACTCTACACCGTGTTTGTCCACTCTAATCTACTTCATGCCACTGTACTATATAGCATGCCACTAACCTAGATAACAATTTACTCCACTGTGCACTAAGACACTCCACTCTACTCCACTTCACCCTACTCTATGACACTCTACTCTACTCCACTCTACATTACTCCACTCTACCCCACTCCACTATACCAGACTCAACGCCGCTCCACTGTAAACCACTACACTGTATGCTATTTCATTGTCACCACCTTTAAAATAATTTGACTGTATTTATTCTTTATCTACAACCCAAACTACATAAAAATGTAAATTTCTCTTTCTTAACGTATACCTTTAATTATAATTTGTTCAAAACCTTCAAATTATTATGATTCGCGCACCTGAATACAGTTTATTCAACGAGGTAGCAACACTACATTTACTATAACTCGCTCCTTCTTCATGTACTGCTTATACCTTTTGTATTATATCACTTATACCACTTAAATTTATAGGGCCCGATTCACAGAACTAAATCCTAAACTTACTACCATTTTTGTATTCACAGAAGGCACTTACTCATTTTGGTATTTACAGATGGCACTTACTCATTTCGGTATTCACAGAAGTTAGGAGTCCTAACTTTAGGACTCCTAAATGCCTTCTGTGAATACCAAAAGTCTTAAAATTAGGATTTTTCTCAGTTTAGTAGTAGTAAAGTTAGGACTCCTAACTTTAGGACTCCTAAATGCCTTCTTTGAATACCGGTAGTCTTAAAATTAGGATTTTTCTCAGTTTAGTAACAGTACAGTTAGGACTCCTAACTTTAGGACTCCTAAATGCCTTCTGTGAATACCGAAAGTCTTAAAATTAGGATTTTTCTCAATTTAGGAGTAGTAAAGTTTGGACTCCTAACTTTAGGAGTCAGTTGGGGATGTAGGACGGCAAGCTGTGGGGTGCAGGAGAGCTGGAAGGGGCTGTGGCGATGAAACAGGGACTATCCATCCATGCAATAGTTCTGAATCATCGGCATAAACTAAGAATGTGGAGGAATAAATCACCGTGGTCTGCGGCACAGTTCCAGCAGCAGTTATGGGGCAGGTGCTTTGCCCGCTTGAGCCTCCAGGACAACCAGTACCAGACATGGACAATCTTGTAGTATAAAAACTGAAGTCAGGATTCACTAAGGGCTCTGTCATGTCCAGCCAACAGATTTGCCCACTCTTCAGGGGAAATGTTTTGCCCACTGTCAGTTGCTACACCAGTCTGGTCGCATTACTTAAGGGCCCAGAGTGAGAAGATTTAATGAGCATGCCATAAAGGCCAGAAACCAATTTGCCTATACAATCCCAGGACAAGTAGATATTGAAGAAGGAGAGAAGTGGGAGAGCTCCACTGGTGGCGGTCCGAGCACCGCTCATAGATAGTGGGTCAGCTGCTGCTAGCACCAATAATCTGAATTTCAAAGCTCAAATTCTGTTCATAGCACTGGAAACTACTTGAGCAGGCTACCATCATACATTTGATCCACTCGTTGCTGCCCCCTCGCGTGCCAAAACTCCCTAAATAATAGCATTTCACCAATGCAGAGAGCCATGTTGTGTCATATCTGCACCTGTGGTGTATCAGTGAGGATATAACCACAAGCCTGTGCACCACCTTCCAGCCCATCACTGTTGCCATCAGGATAGGATTAGAGGCCAGCAACTGATGGGAAGAGGGCAGATAGGAAAGCAGAGAAGGGAGCTCGTCATAGAGTAAATGGTGTTCCAGGTGGGACTATAGTGGGGCATCATGGGTGGGGGGCCGAGATGGGCCACTAGTTGAGAGAGCTAAAATGGACGATAATAGAATTTCATGACAGACAATTGCAGGCCTCCAACTGTCATACTTGCCCACAGGTGAGTCACCCAGAGCTGGGGTCTACACTCACTCCAGATGTAGGCACGAACATCCGCATTTATGCATGCTAGAAAGGTACTTCAGACCGGCAAGGGTAGCATACTGGAAAGGTAGGAACGACCGTCATCTTATGGTCTGCACTCTTCCCCAAAGAGAGAGGTTGAGGAGAGACCACCTCTGGAAACCCCATTTAGTGTTCTCTAGCACAGGGAGAAGGTTATCTTCTACCATATGGACAAGTCTCATGTTGAACTTGATGCCCAAATAGCCGAGCCCCAATGAGACCTACCACATGTGGTAGCATTGGATACAACCTTCAGTGGTGGAGCAATACAGAAGGAGTGCCTTGATCTTTGACCAATTAATTTTATATCCCAAGAGCCGGAATAAGTCATCAATGAGGTACATCGCGGTTGCTATCAAGGCACAAGGATGGGAAGAGAGGGGCAGGATGTCATCCACATAGAGTAGGGCTTTACCCTCCCCAACCGCAGTTGGGGTGCCCCATCCCGATGACTTTTGGTAGAATGTTACCGTGAGGGGATCCAGGGCAAGAAGGAACAAGAGGCAGGACAGAAGGCAACCATGGCGGATACTCTGCTTTTCTCAAATGGGCCCAATAAAAACCCACTGCAGGAAACCTTTGCCACCAGGGAATTGTACATAAGGCGTACCTTGAAAATAGAATAATCTCCTAGGCCCGTGTGGAAAATAACATGAAAAAGTAACGCCAATCCACTCAATCGAATGCCTTCTATCTGTTCAGAGTAAATGTGAGGAGGTTAGATGAGTCCTCTTTCGTCTGCCACAGAAGGTGCATCAACACCTGAATATGATCTCAAGAGCTATGGTCCGGAACGAAACCCATTTGGGATTCATGAATTAGGAGGGGGTATCACTTTACCCAGGTGCGTGGCCAGCACCTTGACCATGATCTATAAATCCACATTAAGTAGGGATAGTGGGTAATAACTAGCACATTCCAGGGGGTCTATTCCCATCTTGGGAAAGAGAGTGGTAGTGACCTTGTTAGAAATGGTCCCCAGTCACTTCAGCCTCCTGGTACACCCGTGTCAGGTGGAGGACCAGTAACCCTTACCCACTCACCTAGGAACCTATCTTTTCCTGGGGACGTACATGTTGGGAGGGCTGCCATGACCTTGGCCACTTCGTACTCAGGTAGTGTTTCCCAAGAATAGCACCTGCTTCTCGTCCAACGGACCGGTAAGTGCAAAGGGGTCAGAAAGCCATTTATCTGTTTGGGAGGGGCCCCCCTGTTCCACGGCATAGAGGGAAACGTAGTTGGAGGAAAGAAGGATGGAATGTCACAGGGGTGCACAATTAGAGACCCTGTCTGATCTTGTATCGTGCATATGACCAGCTGTGATTCCCTTTGGCTCAACTGGGCTGCTAGGAGTCTACTAGTTTTTTCCCTGTGATTGTGTCATTGCCGTTGTATCTTGACAAGGGCTTTCTTGGCATCCCTAGTGAAATATGAATTCAAATGAATTTCGGCGAGCTCTAGTCCCTTGAGAAGGGGCTGGGGGAGGGAAATTATATATTGTGCCATGAGAGTTTACACTTGCATCTCCAGGAGGCTGTGATCAGAGCTGTTGTTATGGTTTGCGGCAGCAGAGTCTGCAGTCATTGCGCCCCAAAGGGTCCCCTTGCCATCTGCCCATAATCCTCTATGAGCAGGCACCGAGCCCTCATTGTCGGAGAAGTAGGATTTGAAAGCCAAGTTGTGCTTTTATCAGGCTGCCAATAAGCAAAGGCATGTATGCACCACTGGTGGGGAGGCAGCGACCTATATCCAATAATGAGCCCCAGCAATATAGGGCTAAGGTCAGCAAGACTCGCCAGTAAGATATCACAGTGGGTAATGTGGGGCAGGAGCTGGCCATGAATCATATAGCAATAAATATGAGATTGCATCCCATGTGGACAGGAGAAGAACTTTTATACACAATCCCGTTGTAGTGTAGTTCCTATATCCCTGATAGGCTCTGCGCATTGGAATAATATACACTATAGATTTCACATAGGACTGAGGTCAGTATGTCTCTATCGAGTACATTAAACTTAATAACTTGTGTGTGCCAGCTAACTCAGAGGTCACTAGAAACTTCTTGAATATACAAGAAGGGATTAGTTTCTGACAACCGCATAAACATGACGACTTTGTTTTCCTTAGAGTCGGAACAATCTCAGAACCGTGGAAACAATAGATAACAGTTTCACTCAGTCAATCGTGCATGCTTCGTTTCTACAGAGTTGCACAGAAATAGAGAGACGGGCGTTTCAATAAAAAGGGGTTTATTGAACAGTCTTATTTCTCATGCAAGAGATATGAACTGCTACAATCGTAAGACAGGCTGCGAAGTACAATATGTACAGAGTTAGCAGGAAGATAAAATAATGCTGTAATAGCATGGTTTGTAGCTATGACATATATTCATAAAATACATACATAAATAACACAGGCTAAAATGTGGATACTCATCTGATGCTTCTAAATAGTTCTACCCCAGAGTACCTAACCTAAGTGTAGTATGAGGTAAGAAGTAGGTACTGTTTTCTAAAGTATAGCTAACTATAGCTATAGTTTTAGTTCTGCCAAGAGATGCCAAAAGTTTCTCTAAGTTCTAGTCTGCTCCATACCTTAGAATGTGCGAGGTTGGAATCTCTTTTCCGGGACTCGATATCTAACACCCTGCAAGGGGAATCAGAAACACTGGAGCTGGATTCTCTGTGAGAAGGATGACAGCGTCTGTTCAGTGCGACAGGCTGGAACTCGATTTCCTTCCGAACTTGACATGGCGAACAGCAAGTCGGCAGTCGGGCTGGACCGTACCAGAACCGTGGTTTGCCAGGGCAAGTGCAGGTATATTTATACCTTGAAGGTGTTTAGGAATGCCTGTATTGACGTAAAAGTCGGGCATCGGAACGTCATGAATGAACTCCTAAGGAATAGATGTTCATGCATACTACATGAGTTCTTGGAGAAATCAATATCCAAGCAAGGGAAATTCCTAAAGGCTTAAGAGTCTTGTTTTCCAAAAACTCGTTGTGACGTGGATGGACGGATGTAGATGATCATGCCTGTATTTGGTTAACATGGACAATGCCTAAATAAGGGCTGGATTTACTATGCCTAAATAAGGGCAATATGAATTGTACCTATATAAGGGCATAAATCAGGAAACCTATATACGGAATCTAAATCTACACACAACACCGTGGGTGTAGCAGTCGCCATACTTTCCCTTGTGCATTGTCCTCGACTAAGTCTGCGAGTAGTGTTCTGCCCTGATAGTTATGGGTATCACTCTTACCGGACCTGTTCAAATTGGCCCAGTGCCAGGTTCCAGCCCCCTAAGCAGCATCTGAATCCTGATGAAAGAGCACAGAAGCCTGGGGCATAAATTTAACCAACCACAACATTCCTATCAAGAATATATAGCTCGGTCAGCACCGCGAGGCACTCCTCATCTGTCTACATCTTGAGTACCTTGCAGGAAACAAATTTCCCTATAAGGATATCCAACCCAAAATGTTCTGACCAACTGCACAAGAGGGACGTCACTGCGTGGTAGATTACCATTCTACTACTACTAATAACCTTTCCCACTAACTCCTGCTTGAGCTTAGCTGATTCAGTCTGGGAAAGATGAGTCTTCTGTAACAGGGCCGTATCTACCTGTTTGGTGCATTAGTAATGAAGTATTTTCTTTTGTTTGATGTAGTGGGACATGAAGTTCATAGAGAACAGGGTGAAAGGTGTCTAAATTGAAGTATTAGTGGGAGTGCGTAGCCTGCAGGAATGTGTAAGGAGATGCAGGTTGTGAGGGGTCCATGAGAAAGAAGACAAGAGGGGGAGGGGGTTGCAAAGGAGTCTATAGGAGTCTTGACTGGCCAGTACCAGGATAAGGCAGACCAGGGAGAACAGGGGAAAGGGCTTTGGTTGGAAATGGCTATGGTGAGGGATCTAACTAAGAGGGGGGAGAACTAGCCCAGAGAAACCCAAAGGCACTAGGGTCTAAACTTAGAAGCTGGGCTCGGACCTGCACTAGTAGCACCCACATGGCACTCACGTCCAACCAGCAAGAAAAGAATATCAAAGAGGGTGAACATGGGCGAGGCCTATATCTGCTATTGTACGTAACCACCGTCAAGGGGGGCCTGAGACAAGTTTTGAGCGGCCTCAAGGTGGACATACAGGCAGGAGGAAGGATTCTCAGACCAAGGCCCCCCAACCCTGGGCAGATCCCTGTTGGAGTGCACCGCTCTAGGTCTAATCAAGGTCATAGGGCCTGGGATAGGTTATCTAGGGGAGAGGGGTCTGAATTTCCATCCTTCCCTGAAAAGAGGGACAGGGATGTAATGTTCTATGTGGGAGGATCTAGTGGTACATTAAGGACAACTGAAGACCCAGAAGATGAGTGAGAGGAAGGAATGGGGCATACCAAAGCAGCAAAGTACTGTATAGTACAAAGGATGTAATAAGGTCTCTCCTCCGATATAAGTAGGCCTGGGCATAGTTTGTGGAGTTTCGCTATGCGGAAATCCGCGAAGTGAGAAAAAAACTCTGAGAAGTGGCGAAGTACAGTGTGAACTGCCGTTTGTGTTGGTCTTCACGTTCACAAACTTACTATTCGTGAGCACGAGAGGGGAAAAAACTCTGCTGCACTACGCGGAGCGGAGTTTTCTGCTCTCTGCGAGCTCCGCGGATTGCAAAGTACAGAAAACTCTGCAAACTTCACTAACGGAGCGGAGTTCACTGCCCAGGCCTAGATATCAGTGGTGTCTGCCCCTTGTTTCAGGAGTGATCTGGATTTGTCCCTTTCTCTATCCTTGTGCAACTCCCTCCATACATATGTGTTTGGGTTGGTATCTGGGTTTCCAGGGAGGAGGCAATCCTCCTGGGAAGCAGAAGCTGAAGCGACGCATGCTGTTGTGTACATAGTAGACTGTCCCAAAGAGTCCAAAAACTGTTTGAAGTTCCGCTGGAAAGTGAAGTCTCATGTGGACCCATTTCTTGTCACCACCATCTGTATGGGTTCACTGAGGCCATTTTTAATGTCTTTATGCCTCATGTGGGAATAGCGGGCCAAGAACCACCTGTGTTTTATATTGGTAGCTGTGAGAAGTCAGCAGAGAAAGAGATGCGGTTTCCTTTGATAAATAAGGGTTCAGTGAAGCATGTAGCCTCTGAAAGAATAACTCTTGTGTGCCGGTGGTGCAGGGCCCGTGCAATGATGGGGCATGGGAAAATCACTGGAGCTGATGGACCCGCTGGAGCTCCAGGGGTTCACGCAGTTGAAGATGTAGAAGTTCCAGCAACAGAGACATGAGTTATCCCATCATATCCAAATTCTCAGCCCGACGGGTTCACAATAACTACTAACATTATCTCTCCATGCCCTGTCCTCCAGGTTCTTCACCTTGTGATACAGAAATTCAACATCCCACTTCCAGTTCGGCAAGTAGTTGTATTGGCTCTCCATTTACTCCAGCTGACAATCTACTTTGTGCAGGCTTGTGTGAAGAGAGGACACCCCCTGCCTGATGGATTTCACCTCAGGTGTCAGGTCCATCATCTTTGCATCTATGGTGGAGAAAGTGGAGCCAATGGCCAAGATTTTCTTGAAAACAGCTTTCATTTTGGCTCCAGATAAGTTTGAGGGAAGGATTCATGGATGGCTGTCATCGGTGCACCACTTCAGAGAGTAAACACTGGCGGGCCGGCCGTACTCATTTTGATATGTGGTGCAGGCAAGGGCCAGTGGGGTCAGGCCACAACACCCACTGCCACAGAGATGCCCCGTGAAAATGCTGGCACATGGTAGGAATCCGCAGAATCCATAGGCCATCATAGGCGCAGAAGAGGAAGGTTTTGTGAATGACCATTTGTGCTGAACAATGAATAGCGTTCTCTGCACTAGGGAACGTCCCCGTGGGCACTACCAAGCCCCCAAAGGGGGTATTTGCACAGTTCGTGGTCAACGTTGTATGAGTAAATTAATCAATCAATCACTATGACTTCATTCATATTTATTTAGATTCTTCATATGAATTATTTTCCATGCAATCGTATTAAACTTCATTCATTGATACTTTAGCTGATGCATACTCCTTATGCTCCAATGCATTTCGGGTTATACACCCTTCTTCAGGGAACAATGTCCTGTGAATTAAGATAAATTTGAACTAAATATACGAGGAGACTGAAATGTATAATGCAATGTATAAACTGGTATCGCATAGTGCTGAAAATATTGTGTTACCGGTTGCCAAAAGGTGAGGAAATATGCTCAAATTAAGGGGAGAGTGCTACAATGAAAGGGGAACCACAACGTAGAATAAGGTGAACTGAAGTCACGAAAATCGGGGCCATGTGCTGAACGAGCGATATAAAGATGTTAATCTTCAAGTGCAACAGTGATGATCAGGGTTTAATCGAACGCGTAAGACTAGGGAAACAAACATAAGTGCTCGAAATCTTTACGGTAATACGAAACGAGTAAAACGACCCATGTTGTGACAAACTGCGCATGATATGGAAGGACAAAAAGTGCTCATTAAAAAAACGGCAACTACGTGGACCCCTGAATATAATCAACTTACTGGAGTGTCAGTGCATTGCGTTCCTCGATTGTTAAACCGATGTGCAAGTTAGTGACGGTTAGGGGGAATTTTTAGCAGTGTATTAAACTGTGAGCGTCGATGATGGACTACCAAATGTTCATGCAATAATGGCGGCCGTATTGGAAAAGGTTGAGTTAAACAATGTAATATACTGTTTCTAAACGGTAATTTCCCGAGATGATAAACAATGTATGAAAAAAAGGGTAAGTCCATGAACACAGAATAATAAAGTTTTCAATGGTAGTGTACAATGCAAGATGAAACAAACAATGTGAGTGGACGGGTGGTAAGCCTATGTGAAACACAAAAAAAAACTTGTCAGTGTTCTCGACAAATCAAAGGTGAAATCAAAGGTGCAGGATAATAAACAATCATGTATATACATCAAATGGATAAATCAAGCACGAAAATAATCAATCTATGAATCACAATGTTAAACATGGTGCCGATCGACCATAGGCACATTGATGCAGATCAACCATAGACCATTACAAGTAACTTTTGTATTCCATTCTGTCATTCATTCCAAAGGGTTTGACAGTTTCCAATAATTGTATCCAATGCTTTTCTCTTTGTAGCAAAAATTTGTTGTCATGCCCTTCTTGTTTAGTGATGACTTCTAAGATCAAAAATTTAACTTGGCTGATGCTGTGTTGGTTTTCAACGAAATGACAAGCAACTGTTGATTTGGTATTTTTGTTACGTATGTTGGATTTATGTTCAATTAGTCTGGTTTTAGCTTGCGTTCAGTTTTTCCCACATACGTTTGACCGCATGTGGGATGCCTTTGATGACGCCAGGAGCCGATCCCTGGCTTTAGGTTTCAGTGTCCAGGCACATGGACCGGGAGGAACAACGTCCCCCAATTACATAATCCTGAGGTGGAATGTGGTTGCTGTCGAATAGATGGGGGTCACAGCGGGTCAAAGGCTCCCTCAGGCAGCAAAGGTTCCTGATTCTGAAGGTCTCCTAGCTCTATCACCCCATGGGGTCATTCTGATGTGAGGTGATGGTAGTGAATGGTCGTTACAGGGGAGCCCATCACTAGCATCACATGAATAGCACAGGAAGGGTGAGCAGATGCCACCCACAAGTAATATGAAGGGACCATCGAAGTCATTTCCAGGCCCTTCAAATGTCCGCTTCGTGTGCAGTCTGGCCATCCCTGGGGATATGAGGCAAAATGAAGGAGGGGTTCTGTGCCAGCGCCTGCATGTAGCTCTAACAGGGATCAGCCATCTTGGTCGGCCCCAAGATTTGCCTCCTCCTCCTCCTCCTGCCACATCAATTGTTTTACTGTTTTGAAGCCTCCTCTCCTGATTCATGTTGGGGGCACAGGTTGTTTCTGCACTGTTACATTCTCCATAGTCATCATAGGGATGTCCTCCACTTACTCTTTTCATTTTTTGAAAATGTACTACAGTGTGGTCAAAACAAAGCAGGCTGCTGTGCAACGTCGCACAAATTTAGAAAAGGAAGATTCTAGGGGTCCCCTCTTGTAACCTGAAGGGGGAACCAGTAAGGAATAGAAAGAGCATGCTACCCCACCCCAGTTGTAATAGACTGATGATCGCTAATAAGGATGAAACTGGTCTTGGGCTGCGTGTGTATCAGATTGTGGAGGACGTGACCAGGAAGTTATTACTAGACTGTCCCTATTTGAGCAGTCTCAACACCGATTTGCATATGTCTGGGTCCAAGCTGAGGTGGCATGGTGTGTGAAATAAAATATATACTCGGTTGCAACCCTAGTAATTCCCAGTGGCTGCAAATAATTCAAGCATTCTGATCCATCACTTTTTGTATTTATAAATGTGACTCCTTGGGTGGGGCGGGTATGCCAGGAAGTGGGTCCTGTGCATATTTTTTCACCACAACTAAGCTACACCAACTGATGAGCCCTAATAAGGGCAAAACTGGTCTTGAGTTGCCTCTGTTCCAGTTCACCGAGAACCTGGCCTAGAAGTTTAAGCTAGACAGTTCCAATTGGAGCTGGGTCAAGAAAGATTTGCAAAAGACTAGGTCCAAGATGAGATGGCATGGTGTGTAAAATAACTATGAACTGTGATGCAGCCAGAGTAATTACCAGTCTTAGTTACTTTAGGGCATGAATTATAGTTAATAGAGATAACTTTAACTGGTGAATGTGAATGTTATGTTGTCAGAAAATCTTCACCTAACTGTGATGTTAATTTCACCTTTTCTTTTATTCATTGCAAATATATATATATTTGCACTGAAAAAAACAAAGGTGAAAGTAACATCATAGTTAGTTAGAAGGTGTTTAGGAATGCCTGTATTGACCTAAAAGTCGGGCATCGGAACATCATGAATGAACCCCTAAGGAATAGATGTTCATGCATACTAAATGAGTTCTTGGAGAAATCAATATCCAAGCAAGGGAAATTCCTAAAGGCTTAAGAGTCTGGTTTTCCAAGAACTTGTTGTGACGTGGATGGACGGATGTAGGAGACCATGCCTGTATTTGGGTAACATGGACAATGCCTAAATAAGGGCTGGATTTACTATGCCTAAATAAGGGAAAAATGAATTGTACCTATAGAAGGGCATAAATCAGGAAACCTATATACAGAATCTAAATCTACACACAACACTGTGGGTGTAGCAGTCGCCATACTTTCCCTTGTGCATTGTCCTTGACTAAGTCTGCGAGTAGTGTTCTGCCCTGATAGTTATGGGTATCACTCTTACCGAAGCTGTTCAAATTTGGCCCAGTGCCAGGTTCCAGCCCCCTAAGCAGCATCTGAATCCTGATGAAAGAGCACAGAAGCCTGGGGCATAGATTGAACCAACCACAACATTCCTATCGAGAATATATAGCTCGGTCAGCACAGCGAGGCTCTTCTCATCTGTCTACATCTTGAGTACCTTGCAGGAAACGGATTTCCCTATAAGGATATCCAACCCGAATTTTTGTGACCAACTGCACAAGAGGGACGTCACTGCGTGGTAGATTACTGTTCTACTACTACTAATAACCTTTCCCACTAACTCCTGCTTGAGCTTAGCTGATTCAGCCTGAGAAAGATGAGTCTTCTGTAACAGGGCCGTATCTACCTGTTTGGTGCATTAGTAATGAAGTATTTTCTTTTGTTTGATGTAGTGGAACATGAAGTTCATAGAGAACAGGGTGAAAGGTGTCTGAGTCAAATTGAAGTAGCAGTGGGAGTGCGTAGTCTATTGGAATGTGTAAGGAGATGCAGGTTGTGAGGGGTCCACGAGAAAGAAGACAAGAGGGGGAGGGGGTTGCAAAGGAGTCGTCAGGATAAGGCAGACCAGGGAGAACAGGGGGAAGGGTTGTGGTTGGAAATGGCTATGGTGAGGGATCTAACTAAGAGGGGGGAGAACTAGCCCAGAGAAACACAAAGGCACTAGGGTCTAAACTTAGGAGCTGGGCTTGGTCCTGCACCAGTGGCACCCACATGGCACTCACGTCCAACCAGCAAGAAAAGAATATCAAAGAGGGTGAACATGGGCGAGGCCTATATCTGCTATTGTACGTAACCACCGTCAAGGGGGGCCTGAGACAAGTTTTGAGCGGCCTCAAGGTGGACATACAGGCAGGAGGAAGGATTCTCAGACCATGCCCCCCAACCCTGGGCAGATCCGTGTTGGAGTGCACCGCTCTACGTCTAATCAAGGTCATAGGGCCTGGGATAGGTTATCTAGGGGAGGGGGGTCTGAATTTCCCTTCTTCCCTAAAAAGAGGGACAGGGATGTAATGTTCTATGTGGGAGGATCTAGTGGGACATTAAGGACAACTGAAGACCTAGAAGATGAGTGAGAGGAAGGAATGGGGCATACCAAAGCAGCAAAGTACTGTATAGTACAAAGGATATAATAAGGTCTCTCCTCCGATATCAGCAGGCCTGGGCATAGTTCGTGGAGTTTCGCTATGCGGAAATCCGCGAAGTGAGAAAAAAACTCTGAGAAGTGGCGAAGTACAGTGTGAACTGCCGTTTGTGCTGGTCTTCACATTCACAAACTTACTGTTCGTGAGCGCGAGAGGGGAAAAAACTCTGCTGCACTACGCGGAGCGGAGTTTTCTGCTCTCTGCGAGCTCCGCGGAGCACAAAGTGCAGAAAACTCTGCAGACTTCACTAACAGAGCGGAGTTCACTGCCCAGGCCTAGATATCAGTGGTGTCTGCCCCTTGTTCAGGAGTGATCTGGATTTGTTCCTTTCTCTATCCTTGTGCAACTCCCTCCATACATATGTGTTTGGGT
Source organism: Triturus cristatus (assembly GCF_964204655.1). Classification (NCBI taxonomy): domain Eukaryota; kingdom Metazoa; phylum Chordata; class Amphibia; order Caudata; family Salamandridae; genus Triturus; species Triturus cristatus. Next base: position 383,486,123 of record NC_140591.1, on the reverse strand, counting down.
TGGTATCTGGGTTTTCGGAGAGGAGGCAATCTTCCTGGGAAGCAGAAGCTGAAGTGACGCATGCTGTTGTGTACATAGTAGACTGTGCCAAAGAGTCCAAAAACAGTGTGACGTTCCGCTGGACAGTGAAGACTCCTGTGGACCCATTTCTTCTCACCACCATCCGTATGGGTTCCCTGAGGCCATATTTAATGTCTTTATGCCTCATGTGGGAATAGAGGGCCAAGAACCACCTGTGTTTTATATTGGTAGCTGTGAGAAGTCAGCAGAGAAAGAGATGCGGTTTCCTTTAATAAATAAGGGTTCAGTGAAGCATGTAGCCTCTGAAAGAATAACTCTTGTGTGCTGTTGGTGCAGGGCCCGTGCAATGATGGGGCATGGGAAAATCACTGGAGCCAATGGACCCGCTGGAGCTCCAGGGGTTCACGCAGTTGAAGATGTAGAAGTTCCAGCAACAGAGACATGAGTTATCCCATCATATCCAACTTCTCAGCCCGACGGGTACACAATAACTACTGGCATTTTCTTTCCATGCCCTGTCCTCCAGGTTCTTCACCTTGTGATACAGAAATTCAACATCCCACTTCCAGTTCGGCAAGTAGTTGTAATGGCTCTCCATCTACTCCAGCTGACAATCTACTTTGTGCAGGCTTGTGTGAAGAGAGGACACCCCCTGCCTGATGGATTTCACCTCAGATGTCAGGTCCATCATCTTTGCATCTGTGGTGGAGAAAGTGGAGCCAAAGGCCAAGATTTTCTTGAAAACAGCTTTCATGTTGGCTCCAGATGGCTCCAGATAAGCCCTCGAGAAAGTCTGGAGAAGGGAACCTACACCGGACAACAGGACCTCCTTCAAGCTTGCCACCCGGAAGCACCACCAGCTGATCCGCCCCGCCAAGAAAACAGCATTCAAGGACCGGTTGGACAACAATGCACACAACTGCAAGGAACTCTTCAACATCGTGAAAGAGCTTTCCAACCCCAGCACAGGAAACAACGACATCACCCCATCGCAAGACCTCTGTAACTCCCTCGCTTCATACTTCCACAACAAGATCGCGGACATACACAACAGCTTCAACAACCAACGAACGCACACCATGACCGAACAACCACCCCCCACCACCACCCTCCACGCCTGGACCCCGATCAGCACCGAAGACACCATCCGCACGATGAACTCCATCCACTCCGGATCACCGACCGACCCCTGCCCTCACCACGTCTTCAACAAGGCCGACGCTGTCATCGCACCCCACCTGCGAGACATCATCAACACATCCTTCGACACCGCCACCTTCCCTGAGAGCTGGAAACACGCCGAACTCACCGCTCTGCTCAAGAAACCTACAGCGGACCCCACCGAACTCAAGAACTACCGCCCCATCTCGCTCCTCCCGTTCCCTGCGAAAGTCATCGAGAAGACCGTCAACAAGCAGATGGCCGCCTTCCTCGAGACGAACGGATCCCTCGACCCCTCACAGTCCGGCTTCCGAGCCAATCACAGCACCGAGACCGCCCTCATCGCCGCCACCGATGACATCCGAGCCCTGATGGACAATGGAGAAACAGCGGCCCTCATCCTCCTAGACCTCTCCGCGGCATTCGACACGGTCTGCCACCGCACCCTAGTACAGCGCCTCAGCAACATCGGAATCCAGGACAAGGCGCTGGAATGGATCATCTCCTTCCTCGACGGAAGAACACAGAGAGTCCGCCTACCACCGTACAAGTCAGAGGCCTCCGAAGTCATCTGCAGCGTCCCTCAAGGATCATCTCTGAGCCCCACCCTCTTCAACGTCTACATGAGCCCCCTCGCGGCCATCGTACGCAAACACAACCTCAGCATAATCTCCTACGCCGACGACACCCAGCTGATCCTCTCCCTGACCAACGACCCCGCCTCCGCCAGAGCCAACCTGCACGAAGGGATGAAAGAGGTAGCCGAGTGGATGGCGACCAGCCGCCTGAAACTGAACTCTGACAAGACGGAGGTCCTCATCCTGGGCTCTTCACCCTCCGCCTGGGACGACTCCTGGTGGCCTCCCGCCCTGGGCGCCGCACCCAAACCGACAGACCATGCACGCAACCTGGGCTTCATCCTGGACTCCTCCCTCTCCATGACCAGGCAAGTCAACAACGTCTCCACGGCGTGCTTCAACATCCTACGCATGCTACGGAAGATCTTCTGGTGGATCCCCACCGAGACCAGGAAGACCGTCACCCAGGCCCTCGTCACCAGCCGACTGGACTACGGCAACGCCCTCTACGCCGGTACCACCGCCAAGATCCAGAAGAGACTCCAGCGGATCCAGAATGCCTCAGCCAGACTCATCCTCGACATCCCACGAACCAGCCACATCACCGGACACCTGAGAGACCTTCACTGGCTCCCCGTCAACAAAAGAATCACCTTCCGCCTCCTCACCCACGCACACAAAGCCCTACACGACCAAGGCCCGAGCTACCTCAACAGCCGGATCAACTTCTTCGCTCCCAAACGCCACCTCCGATCAGCCAACCACGCCCTCGCCGCCGTCCCCCGCATCCGAAGAGCGACTACAGGAGGAAGGTCCTTCTCCTACCTGGCCGCCAAGACCTGGAACTCCCTCCCTCCCGACCTGCGCCTGACCCAAGACCACCTCTCCTTCAGGAAGAAGCTGAAGACCTGGCTGTTCGAGCAGTAGCGGCACCCCCCCCCCCCCCCCCCCCCCCAGCGCCTTGAGACCCTACGGGTATGTAGCGCGCTCTATAAGTGTCATTGATTGATTGATTGATTCATGGGTGGCTGTCATCGGTGCACCACTTCAGAGAGTAAACGCTGGCGGGCCAGCCGTTCTCATTTTGATATGTGGTGCAGGCAAGGGCCAGTGGGGTCAGGCCACAACACCCACTGCCGCAGAGATGCCCCGTGAAAATGCTGTCACATGGTAGGAATCCGCAGAATCCATAGGCCATCATAGGCGCAGAAGAGGAAGGTTTTGTGGATGACCATTTGTGCTGAACAATGAATAGCGTTCTCTGCACTAGGGAACGTCCCCGTGGGCACTACCAAGCCCCCAAAGGGGGTATTCGCACAGTTAGTGGTCAACGTTGTATGAGTAAATTAATCAATCAATCACTATGACTTCATTCATATTTATTTAGATTCTTCATATGAATTCTTTTCCATGCACTCGTATTAAACTTCATTCATTGATACTTTAGCTGATGCATACTCCTTATGCTCCAATGCATTTCGGGTTATACACCCTTCTTTAGGGAACAATGGGGCATATTAACAAGCCAGGCGATAAAATTTTCGCTGCTTTAGCGGCAGAAAACTGCAGCTAAAACGGCGATAATGGGCTTGATAATATGCTCCATGGAATTCCAATTGAAGCCAATGTTAAATGTGAAGGACGTCTAACATGGGATTCAATTGGAATTCCATAGAGCATATTATCAAGCCCATTATCAAGCCTGGGGCTCAGATCCACAAAGCACACCACGCCCCATGTAGGTTCAGGGCCAAGAGCTGAAAAGGATAAAAGCACTTGAGTTTGCGAGCACCAGGGGCATTGCAACCCTCCTGGGAGAGTACTGGGGCACACTGGCAACGTGCAGGCAGGCCAGAACAAGGGACCTCAGCGCAAAGTGGCAGTCCTCATTGCAGCCCAGAGGCAGCAGGTCAGTACTCCAGAATAATTAAGTCCTAAGGTGGATCCTCCTGGCAGTTCAGCAGCCTTCTGGTTACAAGTCTACACAGTGTCTTCTCATTTTGATGGGGTCAAGGCCCCTGTATTTATAGTGCAAAAGCCTTTCTTCTGTGGGCACTTCAAACACATATTAGAAGTGCACAACACCCCCATTCACATTGTCAGCCCTGGCCCCAGACACACCACAGGGGGACGGAGACAGGATTGTAGAAGGCAGGCACAGCCCTATACAGGTGCAACTCCTCCCACCACTCCAACTGGAGACCAGACCTATTCAGGTGCAAGGTAAGCTCCTCAGGCTAATCTAGATTCAGCCAAGGACTATTCAGCCTAGCGCTGAGACACCCAGGAAAGGCAGGACACACCTCAAGCGCCCTATTGAATATCTAGAGTGAATGCACATCCCCTCTCTCTTTTCCGTCAAAACCAGATGGTCAATACACATCCAGGCAGGGCACAAAGGCTTATAAGCACACAGACATGACCACTTCTAAAAGCAGCATATCTAAGTTATCATTAATAAATTAGCTTTCACCAATAAGCAGGATTTCTCACTACTATTACAAGCACACCAAACATGGTCACGCTACCTCTATCTGGTCAGAATTTACTACTGAAGCACATATCAGGGAATTCCCAATGCAACCCTATGAGAGGGCAGCTTTACAGCAGTGAGAAACCAATGAGGATGCTTGCCACTACCAGGACTGGCCACACAGTTAAGGCACATGTTCTACCTTTTACCTACACAGCACCCTGCCCATAGGGCTAGCGAGGGCCTACCTTAGGGATGACTTATATGTAGTAGAAGGGGAGTTTGGATGTGGCAACCACTTTTCATGCCACGTCACTGCAGCAGTAAACGGCGCACGCAGGCCCTGCAGCAGCAGAGGCCTGAGACAGGTTTGAAAGGCTACTTCGGAAAGTGGCACAAGCAGCACTGCAAGCTCACTAGTAACATTTAATTTACAGGCCCTGGGTATATGGGACACCACTGTACAAGGAACTTACATGTAAATTAAATATGCCAAACAGTTGTAGACCAATCTGACCAAGTTTACAAGAGAGAGCACATGCACTTTAGCACTGATCAGCAGTGGTAAAGAGCCCAGAGTCATAAACCCAACAAAAACAGGTCAGAAAAAATACAAGAGGAAGTCAAAAGTTCTGCGATGACCCTGCTAAAAGGGCCAAGTTCAGTAGTAAGGATTCTATCAAACTATACACCACAGAGCCCCTGAGCTGTTATTGACAATCGCTTCAGGCTTACTGCGGCTGGCATGCCTGAAGGCTCCAGAGGCTACAGGCAAAGCTCGCTGCTGTAATTGATGCAATTGGGAGAGTGGCTAGCAGATTTAAGATGCGTGGACAGGATCACCAGCACCACCAATCGACTTTCCAGTATTTTGGTGGCCAATTTACAAGAAAGGAAGGAATTGTCACATCAAGGATGGTGTGCAGATTAAAGTGCTGCTGCAGGAAGAACATTATGTGCTGCCCAACAATTGTCAGTGACATTTCTGGAAAGTAGATATGTACAAATGTTATGAGGTATGGGGCACACTTAGCTGTGAATTATGTTGTATTGAAACTGCATCATTGATTTGCTTGGTGCCTGGAAATACAGGCATAATAGAGAACAGAGAGTAAAGTTGCAACCCTCATGAACATGACTAGCGGCGCAGTTGGAAATATACCAAGACCAGTTAATCTAGATTTTTGCTCTCCCATGTACTGGGAATAGTGATTCGAGACTTCCTGACATCATATTGTTTAAAATAATTCTTTTTAATTAGCCTTAGCAGCACCTCGAGGGAAGACCGAGGTTTTTCCAGATCACATTCATGTATCACAAAAATTTTAATGAGCATGGACGAATGTTAATTAAGCAATTGAAATGTTCACATTTCTCTGTTCTTTCAACTGTGGAGTCATTGGTATGGGCGCAGTGCATTAAGAATAGTAAGGGCCCGATTCACAGAACTAACTTAAGACAAAATCCTAAACTTACTACCATTTTCGTATTCACAGAAGGCACGTACTCATTTTGGTATTCACAGAAGACACTTACTCACTTCGGTATTCACAGAATTTAGGAGTCCTAACTTTAGGACTCCTAAATGCCTTCTGTGAATACCGAAAGCCTTAAAATTAGGATTTTTCTCAGTTTAGGAGTCCTAAAGTTAGGACTCCTAACTTTACTACTACTAAACTGAGAAAAACCCTAATTTTAAGGCTTTCGATATTCACAGAAGGCATTTAGGAGTCCTAACTTTACTACTACTAAATTGAGAAAAATCCTAATTTTAAGACTTTCGGTATTCACAGAAGGCATTTAGGAGTCCTAAAGTTAGGAGTCCTAACTATACTACTACTAAACTGAGAAAAATCCTAATTTTAAGGCTTTCGGTATTCACAGAAGGCATTTAGGAGTCCTAAAGTTAGGACTCCTAACTTTACTACTACTAAATTGAGAAAAATCCTAATTTTAAGACTTTCGGTATTCACAGAAGGCATTTAGGAGTCCTAAAGTTAGGAGTCCTAACTATACTACTACTAAACTGAGAAAAATCCTAATTTTAAGACTTTCGGTATTCACAGAAGGCATTTAGTAGTCCTAAAGTTAGGACTCCTAACTTCTGTGAATACCGAAATGAGTAAGTGCCTTCTGTGAATACCAAAATGAGTAAGTGCCTTCTGTGAATACCAAAATGGTAGTAAGGTTAGGATTTTGTCTTAAGTTAGTTCTGTGAATCGGGCCCCATGAGTTTAACAGGCATGATGTTTGCCCATATTGTGATTTTTGCATCATTTATGTGTAATGCCTAGGTGTTATGCATATGTTGGTTTTTGTTTGTGAAGATCGCACACTTGTTCATGGTATTCACTGAAAAACTTAGATATTCACTGCATAAAACAAAGGATACAAGGACATTATAGTTAGGCTCAGATTTCACTTGTTGAAGTCTATAGAGATTCAGCAGTTATAGTTACCTGAGATAACTAAAACTTACGCTCCGGCAATGAACTGCTTAGGACCTCACATATTACATCACTCATGACACATTCAGTGACATCAATGATGACATCACTGATGACATCTCAAATGACATCACTGATGGCATCATCCAGTGAGTGTGTTTCGTAAACATTTCTGAGACTTAAAAATATATAATTACTATTCTTTCTGTACTAATAATGAGTGATACGTTTTCTAAAATATGTCATCTTAGTGACTGTATGACTGTGTGTATCAGTGTATGAGTGGGTGTCTGAGTGGCTGTTTGAGTGAGTGAGTGCATGTGTGATTGACTGTATGGATCTGTCAGTGGGTATGTGAGTGGCTGCATAGGTCTGCCAGTGGTTATGTGAGTGGCTGTATGGGTCTGTGACTGGGGTTGTGAGTGGTTTTCTGGGTGTGTGGGCATGTGAGTGGGTGTATGAGGCACTGTATGGGGATGTGAGTAGGTGTGTGAGTGGTTCTCTGGATAATGTAATCATTGATGCCACTTAAGATGCCATCAGTCATGTCATGAGTGATATCACTAGCCATGTCATGAGTGATGTAATATGTAAGGTCATAAGCAAGGCATTACAGGGTGTAAGGTACAATTAGCTCAGGTAACTATAACTGCTGTATTTCCATAGTTTTGTACAAGCAAAATCTAAGCTTAACTGTAAGGTCCCTGTAACTTTTGGTTTTAGCTGTGAATTTCAAAACATTTTTCAATTCTATTTCCGAACTATAATGTCCTTGCAACCTTTGTTTTTCCAGTGAATTTCAAAGGATTTTAAAATTGTATTTCCGAACCATAATCTGTAACCTTTGTGAGTGGGTGTATGATTGGCTGAATGGGTCTGTGAGTAGGTGTATGACTGGCTGTATGGGTGTATGAGTGGGTGTGAGAGTCGTTTTCTGGGGTGTGTCAGTGGCTGTATTGGTCTATGAGTGGGTGTGTGAGTGAGTGGCTATATGGGTGTGTGTCAGTGGGCGTGTGAGTGCCTGTGAAGGTCTGTGAAAGGGTGTGTAAGTGACTGTATGGGAGTGAGTACATTTGAGAGGAACTGAATAGGTATGTCAGTGGGTGTGTGAGCGTCGGTGTGTCAGTAGCTCTATGACTGACTGGGTCAGAATAGAACCTCATCTGCAAATTTATGGAACAAGAGTCCACATTTGTGCAAAAAAAGTCTACCCAACTAGGAGTGCTTTCTACTGATTAATTAGTAAGTGTTACCCAGTTGGGTAATAACAGTGCATATTCTACACTACAGCTGCTTAATGGACCAGGAGGAAATGTCTCAATTGACCTTTTGTGTGTTTCGGCAATGTGATTGTTCCTCGTGTGCCGTCATCCAGAAATTTGTGATCACAAGAATCCTACTACAGAGAAGACAACGAGAGTACAAAGAGGTGAATGTCCACCAAACAAGGGTACTTTCTATATGAAGCAAGTGTTTGGTGGAGATGTCCTCATTCTTTAGCATCAAGAATGTGTCATCAAAATCAGCGGGAAACGCACAGAAGTACCTTTTGGTAAGCTGCTCATAATCCTGGCAAAAGGCGGTAGGACCATTGCATACTACGAAGGTGAATGATGTGGGGCCAAACGGGTGGAGCTTCAGATGATTTTGCTCATATGTATACTCATAGTCATTTAAAAGGAGAACCATGGACTCAGCTCTTACCCGGAGAGGCCATAAAGAGCTCACTTTTCATAGTCACTACAGATTGCTCTCAATATATCAACACGGCACTAAGCTTCACCTTGGATTTCATATTGTTTTTCACTGTGGAATTGCTGAGAAAACATACTTGCTTTGCCATCACCAAGCCCAGGAAACTACCATCATTTGTCCTTTACAGAAGAGGAGCTTCAACTGGAGCACCTGCTATGTTTATATCTGTGTCTCCCGTTGAGGTTTAATTTCTGTGAAATGAACATCAGCACCAGAACGACCCTGCCAAAAATTAATGGGAAAGGGGGCTATGCAGCCCCACTCTCCAGGTGAATTCAGGTGAACTTAAACAGTAACCAATCAGTAATAAAGTTTAAATGCAACAAAAAAATCTAATCAAGTTAGAAGAATAAAGTAAAATCTAATAAGCTCAAAATTAAATAAAAATGTGAAAACTCTAATAAGGGGAAACAAAGATATGAATTTTTTGAGTTTTACATAGGAATAGCGCCAAGAAGCATAAAATGCCAATACTCATGATAGACATGGATCTATTAGAAATTTGATTGATACCCCAATGAAGTGTGGGTAGGATACACCAACCAGGTTGGTCCTGCTCAAAGACTTTACCTTCTGACTTTAGTCCTCTAAGTCCCAATCCACCACATGCCTACGGTTCTAAAGGATGTCTGGGGAGGCACTTAGAGACCTAAAGACAGAGGCCAACAGCAGGGTCCAGTCCACATCCATTTGCAACTGGTCAGCTGGGCAGTTGTAGGAAACCTGTGACTTATTGTATGTTATGTTATGTTTTGTTATTGTTAAGCGCAGCAAATTACCCTGGTAGGGTCTCTAGGCACTGCTACATTTCCACAGATTAAGAGGCAAAATAATTCAGGTGTTCTGAATTATATAGTGAATAGTTAGGCTAAAACAACCATGTTTTAAGAGCTTTTTTGAACTGTCTAAAATCAGTGCAGGCACATGGATGTGGTGGAAGCTGGTTCCAGTGCTGAGGAGCCGAGTACGAGAATGAGCTGCCCCCAAATCTAGCAGTACAGATGCAGTGAGAATGTAACAAACGTTTTCAGCTAGACCTGAGAATCCTAGTGGGGGCATACCATGTATCGCAATAGCTTCAACGGGAGGTGTGCCTTATGACCCTGGGAGTTCACTTTTTTGTCTTGGGTACATACCATACCATATTTATTGAGTCAGCTTATGGATATAAGCCAAAAAATATACAAATAAAATCCACATTCTAATACATTTATACGATAAAAGTAAATATGAGCAATAAATGAGTTCCATACACGAATTTAAAAATGAAATGCAGTGAAGTAGTTTTTAGATACTTTACAAACCTATCCAGAATGCTTGTAATATACAGCATATGTATTATTTGAAATTATGAGACTGTAATAATATAAGATATTTCAAGGATGCTTTCCTTCTCTTGTACAACATAGTCTCCTAAGGCCCTTATTTACATTCCTCTCTCAGTAATTAATTTGGAAAGACGGTTAGTAAAATTGCAAGTATCAAGTAAAACAAATCTGCAACCAAATACAATCAATGGGACTACAGTGGCTTCTACTAAAGTGCTTTGTGCAAAACGTAAAATTCATCTTCTACTTGTGGGTCAATGGAATTAAAAGATAGCAAAACTATATTAAGGCTGTTATAAGCAAAACGCTTCTGGGACATGGGCATTCTACTGTCTAAATAAAGGCTTCATCGTTTTCCCTGCTGTGGAAATGTAAGAGGTCATTCGCTTAAAAATGAAATTGATATCAGTTCTTAGACAGAAATTCAGGGCGGCAACACAATGTCTAATGTCATAGGTGGTCATTAGGATGGTGGGAGGACCACCACCGCCCGGCCGGCGGTGTCTGTCCTTCCGCCATCTGAGTCCCATTTCCCCCTGCCACAATAGGATGGTGGGGGAAATCGCTTTGTGACCGCGCTGGTTGCATAGACCACCCTCCACTCTTCCGCCACAGGCAATCATCACGATTGCCTGGCGGAGTGGTCAGCATGGGTAAAATGGTGGCAGTGCCTAGAAGGCACATATTTGCATCATACAATGTATTCTGCACTATAAGTGGGAAGGCCAGTGTCTTAGGATTGGTTTAGTATATCAGTGACTTCCAGCACCTTCTAAAAGTATTTCAGGCAGAGGTTTTGTCTCTTGACTGCTATTTCATTCTTCCCCCTGTCTTCTCTGCCCCTTTGGGTTTGCTTTGTTCACCCTAAGTTGGCAGGGTATGCCCAGACGTGGGTCCCTTGCTCACCTTGCCACTGGATTCAAGCTAGACTGGCTGATGACAGGTGATTAGCCAGAAACCGGTCCCCGGATACTTGTTTCTGGTCCAGGGAAGACAGGGCTTGGCAGTTCGGCTGGACTGTTCCCATAAGGCATGAGTCAGACTGATTTGCATATGGCCATGTCTGAACTGGGGTGGCGGAGTGAGCTAAATAATGATGATGGATTAAACCCAGATCAGTTGACTGGGGGTGAGTGCTTGCAATGTTCAACACTCCGTCCATCATCCCCCTTGGTTTTGCTTTCTCTGCCTGTTACCAGCCTCAGGGGGCCCCTTCCGTGTGAGTGGTGGAACCGCCATGGAAAGGCTGGCGGAGGCTGGGTTTGGGGGCCTAATGCGGGCCCCCTCTGTGTGGGGAGAGGGTGTATGTGCACTGGGGGGGTACTTTTCAATGCACAAGGTGGCAGGCACTGTGTGGTGCCTGCCACATTGAGCAGGGAAATGTACAACATGCAATTTCCAACACTGCGGCGGTGCTGCAGCCAGCAGCACCGTCCACAATGTGAAATCGCTGGATGCGGCCGCCACTGTGGCGGTCGCATCGTAATTATGGGTGCGGGACCTCCGCCTTACAGGCAGGTGGTCCCTATCCCTCTACAGTTCTGGGCGGACTCAAGTCCTCCCGCCATCATAATTGGCCCCATAGTTTTTAAAAGGGTGTGAAGAAATCTTCTCCTTCCTGGCAAAGAAAAGGAGCAGAGTGACATGAAATGAACGTGGGTCTTTTCCACCTTGTGAGGTGAGCCAAGAGCCTAGACTTTAACCAGTTCTGTGTGAAGCTCTTTATGGGGAGACACCCTAGCCTAAATGTTATGAAAAGTGCTAGCTTAATTGGTGGAAATAATTGGTCTCTATAGTCCTCAAAACCAAAAGCAGATTGAATTTCCAGTAATGCTTGAAGCAGTTTACTACAGAGCAACCTGTTGTCTGTAACCAATATTTTTCTTTTAATATGTCTAAGTTTGACGGCCTGTACTCTCCGGGTTAATCTAATATTCCTGGCATCCATTGTTGAGAAGAGTGTTTGCAATGTGTATATCTGTGGTAGCTTGTGACAATTGCTACCTTTCCAAGTTCACAAATTGGCATGAGGTAAAATAGTAAGCTCGGTTTGGATCATATTCAATGTCACAGCAAGAGTGGCTCGAGTGTGGCAACAGATTCAATGTTATGGAAGCCCAACTCATGTCTAAGTGCTGCCATTAGGGTAAAAGTGCCAAGATGTCAGAAACTCAACAGAAATAGATTTTCAATCTTATGGAAGATTCACTTAAACAACATCGATGTAAAAATATTGATGTTAAAAATCTTGAGTAAAAAATGAAGAAAACAAAAATATCGACTCCTATACTTAAAAAGGTAAGTACAAAAATATTGACTAAAAATATCGATGTAAAAAATATAGATGTAAAAAATATTGACTTTTTTATAAATATAAAATAAAAACAATATATGTTAAATATATTAAATATTAAATATAATTTTACCAAAATATAATATATGTAACATACATAATAATGTATACATTTTTATTTACTTTAAAACAATTCATAAACTATTATTTTCAATTTATGTTAAAAGTTTAACATGAAACTATTAAAAAATATTTTAAATTCAATTTCACAATACAATCAGTGCACCAGTAGGGAAAGTGTTGGATAGCAAAGGGGTAAAAATAACTATTCCCACTCCAGTGAGTGCAACAGTAGGGTAAGTTTTGGCTAGTGGAGGAATGAAATTCACTATTCCAACTCCAGTGAGTGCAACAGTAGAAAAAGTGTTAGATGTTGGAGAGGCAAAAATTACTATTCCCACTCCTAAGAATTCAACAGTAGGGAAAGTGTTGGATAGCGGAGGGGTAAAAATTAGTATTCCCACTCCACTGAGTCCAACAGTAGGATAAGTGCTGGATAGTGGAGGGGTACAATATACTGTTCCCACTCCACTGAGTGCAACAGTAGGGAAAGTGCTGGATAGCAAAGGGGTAAAAATTACTATCCCCACTCCACTGAGTGTAACAGTAGGACTCCTGAGGCGGAAGCCGGGAGGTACTTTTATTTATAACTGCATTTCTTTTAATCATTGTGTACTTCACTTGCCTGACTTCTTCGGCGTGCTCCTCACGCTTGCATCCTCAAAATTGACTTCACCCGACATTAGCCTCCTCACTCCACTGCCGTCCGGACCCTTACCGCTAATTCCAACGCGGTGAAGGAGGACTAACAGGGAGACTTTGGCTGCCATTTTGGGGGGAGGGAGCGGACAGCGGTCTAGTCGCTCATTAGGCAGGGCGCATAAATTGAATGCCAGTGCGAGCGCGCAATACCCGTAGCACTCCTGAGGCGGAAGCCGGGAGGTACTTTTATTTCTAACTGCATTTCTTTTAATCATTGTGTACTTCACTTGCCTGACTTCTTCGGCGTGCTCCTCACGCTTGCATCCTCAAAATTGACTTCACCCGACATTAGCCTCCTCACTCCACTGCCGTCCGGACCCTTACCGCTAATTCCAACGCGGTAAGGGAGGACTAGCAGGGAGACTTTGGCTGCCTTTTTGGGTGGAGGGAGCGGACAGCGGTCCAGTCGCTCATTAGGCAGGGCGCATAAGTTGAATGCCAGCGCGAGCGCGCAGCGGGCGAGCGCAGCGGGCGAGCGCAGCGGGCGCACCGCCAGCACGCCGAAGGCGCGCCAAAGGCAAGCCCGTCTGCGCCCGTCCACGACTGTCCGGGACCAGGGGCCAAGACTCTTGTCCCTTTGCCCGGCCATACAAGGCATTACAGCTCTGATTACCTACTGAGCCTACGCTATATTGGGAAAACAGACTGTCTGCAATCCTTCCATGTATTGAACCTGCCTACGGTTTGCCCTTCATGCAAACACAAGCTACATACTACCCAGCTTCCCGCCAAGAAACAGGATTATAACCTACTACTTTTAAATTGTAGGTCCCTACCCAAACACAGGACAGAAATTGCCCTTATGTTGGAGGAATATAGACCTGATGTAGTTTTCCTCACAGAAACTTGGTTGACAACAGACTCTGACCCAGACATTGTCTCAGCCTTACCCCCAGGCTTTCAAATTTCACGGAAGGATCGGTCGGGCGGGAAAGGAGGCGGTCTAGCAATAGTACATAAAGAAGAATTTTCTTGCCGATGCATTGATAACCCAATTCCTGACTGCGAAAGCCTCGCTTTCAGCATCGACTTCTCCCCTAATAACTGCTTCTCAGGCACCTTGCTATATCGACCTCCAGGCCCCCTTAAGCAGTTTCACAAGACCCTCCCCTCGATCCTGGCCGATTCGATTGCAATACTCTCGAATTATACTTTGCTAGGTGACCTCAATTTCCATTTTAATACAGCCAGTGACCATATCACCTCCGAGCTGACAAATGACTTAGCGGCTTTACAACTGGAGCAGTTGGTAGATTCTGCCACCCACACTAAGGGCCATCTTTTGGACCCCGTGTTCAGCAACTGCCCCGAGCTAAGGGCTGGGCGACCAATTGGTCTTGCGTGGACGGACCATTTTCTTGTCCCTCTCATATGGTCTATCCGCAAATCACCTTGCTTAACCCCCGGCGCCAAAAACTTTAGAAATTGGACTAAACTCCCTGTGGAATCCTGGTCGAGCAGCCTTGTTGGCTCCTGCCCTCTTCCCAACATGGATCCCGATATCGCCAATCAAGACTACGAAGAGTGGATCCGGCACTCTCTTGAGACCACACTCCCCTACAAAAAACCGCCCCCTGGTTCTCCGAGGAACTTAGGAAAACAAAAAGACACTGCAGGAAATTAGAAAGATGGTGGCGCATAGATTTCTCCTTGGAGGATAAGTCTCTCTACAGAAACGCGATCAAAGTTTATAAAAATGAGATCAAACTTGCTCAAGCAACTTATTTTTCCACTCAAATCCTACGCGCCAAATCAAAACCTAAAGAAATCTTTCAAATTATAAATAGCCTCACAAAACCCCCACCACCCTTTACACTACCCTGTAAATCATTAGCTCACTGCAACGACCTGGCTGTCTTTTTCCACCAAAAAGTTCTTCGAATCTACTCCTCATTTTCTGACACTGATTCCCATCCAGTTTCCCAGTTACGGCCCTGTCAGGTGGAAGCCCCCCACCAATCCACGGCTATTCTGAAACACTTTCCTCTGATAGAACAGGACTCCCTGGAAATCCTAGCACGACAAGTAAAATCAGGGTCACCCTGCGATCCTGCTCCCCCAGAGGCTATGATCTCCGTTAGCCAGGTCGTTCTCCCCACCATCAAGAACCTCCTTAATGCCTCTATTACCTCCGGCAGAGTCCCACCTCCCTGGAAACAGGCTATGGTGCGGGCTTTACTTAAAAAAACCCAACCTGGATCCAGGCGACTTTAGCAACTACCGCCCCATTTCCTTGCTCCCCTGGGTGAGTAAGTTTCTGGAGAAGCACATTAATATACATCTGACGGCTTTTTTGGAGACCAATCAGCTGCTGGATATCACCCAAACTGGTTTCTGACCAAAACATGGTACGGAGACTGCCTTATTAACGGTCACCGAAGAAACCAGAAGGATCTTGGATCAAGGCGGATCAGTGGCAGTGATCCTCCTTGATCTGAGTGCAGCTTTTGACACCGTTAGCCATGATGTGCTTATTTGCCGCCTCTCTGAAGTGGGACTTTCAGGTAGGGCACTGTGCTGGCTGAAATCTTTTCTGAGCAAGAGATCCTTTCAGATCTTTGAGGGCGATATTGTTTCCACCAGCAAACCCCTGAGCTGTGGAGTCCCGCAGGGCTCTTCGCTAAGCCCTGCGCTTTTTAACATCTATATGAAACCACTGGCTGAGGTTGTTCGTCCATTTGGAATTAAAATCATCTCCTATGCGGACGACACTCAGCTAGTGGTATCCCTGACACACGAGGATAGCCGATCCACGCAAACGGGACTAAGGCAATGCTTGGAGGATGTGAAAGACTGGATTACGAGATCCTCCCTTAAACTTAATGGGGATAAAACTGAGCTGATGCTCCTGGGCCCTGTCACACCAACGACCCTCGACCTCCTCTGGCCCCCTTGCTTAGGCACTCCGCCTGCACCTAAGGACAACATAAAAAGCCTAGGGGTATGGCTGGACAAAGCCTTAACCTTCGACACCCAGGCTACCAGGCTGTCGGCAACCTGTTTTGGGCTTCTTAGGATACTCAGGAAAGTGCTTCCACTTCTACCTATGGAGGCCAAGCAAGTTGCTGTTCAAGACTTGATCCAGTCCCGACTGGATTTTAGCAACTCCCTGTACCTCGGTGCTCCCGAATATACATTTCGTAAGTTGCAGATCGTTCAAAATTGCGCTGCTCGTACCCTATTACAGCTGCCACGGAGATCATCAGCCAAACCTGGGCTGAGGAACCTGCATTGGCTGCCGATCCGACAAAGAATCACCTTCAAGGCTATGTGTATTGCCCATCAAGCCTTTTGGGACAAAGGACCGGCAATCTGCCGCAATCTCACCTCACAATACCCCCCTAGGAAACAACTTCGCTCCGGCCTGGCCTTCCTAGCAATAGTTCCCAGAATAAAGAGAGCGAGAGCTGGCGGCAGGATGTTCTCTTACAACGCCGCCAAGTTGTGGAACCTCCTTCCCCTTCAGCTGAGATCCAATCCCAATTTGTTTTCCTTACGGAAACAATTGAAGACCTTTCTTTTTACCTCTCCAAACTAACTCCGGCTGTTCGCCTCTTAAAACTTACCACACTTTGCGGGTAGTGCTTGGACGCCTCAGGGCAGCAATTCGCGCTTTACAAATCCACATTTCATTTCATTCATTTCATTCATAGTGTTAGATAGTGGAGGGGTAAGAATTACTATTCCAACTCCAGTGAGTGCAACAGTAAGGGAAGTTTTGGATAGCAGAGGGGCAAAATTTGCTATTGCCACACCAGTGAGAGCCACAGTAGGGAAAAGGTTGGATAGCGGAGGGGCAAAAATTACTATTCCCACTCCACTGAATGCAACAGTAGGATAAGTGTTGGATAGCAGAGGGGTAAAAATGTTTATTCCTACTCTGGTGAGTGCTACAGTAGGGAAAGGTGTTAGGGGTCTATTATGATGTAGAGTGGATCACCACCGCCCGCATGGTGGTGGCGATCCGCCCTACATCATACCCCGCCCGCCACCCATTTCCCCCACCATATTAGTATGACGGGGGGACCCTGGTGGACGGAAAGACCGTCCGCCAGTTTCCGCCGGTCGACCAGTCGACCAGGCGGAAAAGGGGCTGGATATGGTGGCGGTGTCTGCTAGACACCGCCATCCATATTAGCATTGGGCAACGGTGCAGGGCTTTCCACGGCGGAGACCCCACCATGGAAAGCAATGCGGATTTTGCTTTCGGGGTCCCATTGCAGGCCCCCAGGGTATTGGGGGGTGGGGGTTGCACATGGGGGGTACCTATGGTACCCCTTACATTGTCACGGACAAGGTGGCAGGCTCCGCGCGGTGCCTGTCACCATGTGCATGACAATGCACAATGTGCATTCCCAACATTGTGGCGGGAGGTGCTGTGAGCACCTCCCACCACAATGCTGGGAATAGAGGATGCCACCGCCACTGTGGCGGTGGCATCCTAATTGCCGGTATGGGACCACCGCACCACTGGCGGCCAGTCCCTGCACCGCTAGGGTTGCGGGCGGACTGGAGTCCACCCACCATTCTGATAGACCCCTTAGATCGCAAAGGGGGTTAAAATTACTATTACCACTCCAATAAGTGCAACAGTAGGGAAAGTGCTTGATAGCGGAGGGGTAAAAATTACTATTGTCACTCCAGTGAGTGCAACAGTAGAGAAAGTGTTGGATAGCGGAGGGGGAACAATTTCTATTCCAACTCCAGTGAGTGCTCCAGTAGGGAAAGTGTTGGATAGCGGAGGAATAAAAATTACTATTCCCACTCCAGTGAGTGAACCAGTAGAGAAAGTGCTGGATAGCAGCTAGGTAAAAATTACTATTTACACTCCAGCGAGTGCAAAATTAGGGAAAGTGTGGGATAGCGGAGAAACCAAAAATCCTATTCACAGTTAAAAATATGTATATATATTGAAAAATAAAAATAAATCATCAAAATAAACAATATTATTTAAAAAATGAGAAATCTAATATATTAAAAATATAAAAAGAAAACATATTATCATATAACTTACATATAACTAAAACCTACAAATATTAAATACAATTAAATAATAAATAAATTACAAATAATAATTTTAAACTAGAAAATATTTACCAAACATAAATGTATTTATTTTATTTCCTGCCCTATAACCTCAAACCAAAAACAAAGCACTTCAACATTTTAAATTACATTTACTTCCATTATTAACTTACTTATTAATCAATTGAAAAATATATTTTTAATAAAAAAACAAATAAACATTAATTGACTACACATACTTTAACACTATAATATCCACAACACACACCTAAATTAAACTATAAAATAATAAAACTCAATTAAAACTGATTTTTAAATTAAAAACTATTACTATTAACAACTAATAATAAAGTAATTAAAATGTATTTAATACCCACCCTTTACCCCTGTAAAAGTAAAAACAACACACAAAAAAGAAACAATTACTCAAAATAAATATCAAATAATTAACATTAATTAACAACTATATATTAATTAATTAAACACAAATTACTTCCCACCCTTTACTCCTATAAACACCACAACACACAATTTCAAAATTACCATAATAAAATTGTAATTAATGTAATTAATATTAATTTACAAAAATTAATAATAAAAATAAATAAACTACTTAACACCCTTTAACCCTATAAACTCCAAAACACAAATCTAAAATTCATTACACAAATACCATAATTAATTACCAATTAATTAATTCAAATTAATTAACAACCAATTAATAATTCATCAATTAAAAATAAATTACTTTTCACCCTTCACACCTATAAACACCACAACACACACCTAAATTAAATTTCACAATTAACATAATCAATTACCAATTAATTAACTAAACTTAATTGACAGCCAATTATTAATTCATCAATTAAAGAAAAACTACTTCTCACCCTTCATACCTATAAACACTACAACACATCAAAAATGTATCACACATTTGCCATAATCAATTACCAATTAAGTATTTTAAATTAATTAACAACCAATTATTAATTAATTGATAATGAATTAATTCACATATTTAAAACTATGGCATCGCAATTAAACCAAAATAAATAAAAAATTATCAATTAGTTTAACATAATTAAATTACTTCCCACCCTATTCCCCTATAAACTCACAACCCGCTACAGAACTAAAAACGCAAAATTCAAATAAAAAATCATTAATTACTAACTAAAGATTTAACACATATAATAAAAATACCAACAATTCTTATACAAAAACAATACATCACATATATATAAAATGTATACTAAGATACATAACATTAAATAAAAAAATGATATTTTAACAACTTTCTTTTTGCAAAAGATATTAAATACTTTGATATTTTTAAAAGCAATATTACTTACCTTTAGTCGATATTCTTGACCAAGATATTCTTGCTGTCGATATTTCTGAGCCACAATATTATTACTCGATATTTGTGCAACTCAATAGTTTTTGCTCAACATTCTGTCTGCACACCCTTCTGGAAGCCTGACAACTTGCTGCTCTTCCAAATTTCAGCTGGTACAAGCCATCTAGCTGTTTTCTGATGATGTCAGAACTTTCCATGCACAAACTCCTTAAGGGTTTTGAAACATATTGCTCTGAGAAGATACTCAAAATTAACATCTCAAAAAACTAAAAAATGCAGGTTAACTCCTGGCTGTCTGAAAAAATCATTCTGAGTAAAGTATCAGCCGTTGAAGCTGGTAGACTTTTATGGTTTTGTAGGTATTATATAGAGCTAACTTAAACTGGGGAAAACAGATGAAGAAAAGTGAAATCAATTTGTTCCAGCAATCAAATGCTGTCCTTCGCATAAGCAGCTGTTTTGGCCAGTGCTTTCAATGGGAAAAAATAAGTGCAGGTACTCATTAAAATAAGCTAGAGGTGTGGTTAGTGAGAAGGGCTAGGGCGGGTCTAAGGGCAAGACTTGATGATACTTAACAACTTCTATAATAGTTGCAGCACACACTAAAACACATGAGAAATGTGTTTCTATAAACAAAGCAGGTTAACTCATTACACAAAATGAAAGACAAATGCAATAATATGTTAACATTTTCTTTTTTTTGCAATAGATGCACCTTCTGAATACCATACTGTTAATTGCTGTTGTTTGGCACAATACTATATATTTTTGAGCGCGTGACTAGGGAGAAACTGAAAATGCCCCCACTTCGAACCAAAGTTCTTGTGGCACCAAGCAAATGAAGCAACTCATCATGACCCTCCCCAGAAGAGATCTCTTTCTGCTCTATCGATCTATCCATTCATCCTTTCATCCTACCATTTACCTGCTGATGTCCACAATTTAACCTTTACATTCTGTTGTCTATTCAGTCTTTCATCCATCATTCAGTTTTTCACCATTCCGTCTGTCCACCCTTCATATCCAAGCCTAGCCATCCATCTCCAAACCTATCTATTCATCCTTTCACTCATCCATCTCTTTATACACCGTATCACTCATCCATCAATCCTTTCGCTCATCTATCCATCAATCCTTTCGTTCATCTATCCATCAACCCTTTCACTCCTTCATTCCATCCACCCTTTCATTCCATCCACCCTTTTGCTCAATCCCTCCTTTCACTCATCCATCATCCACCCTTTCATCCATCCTTCTTCTCTGTCATTCATCCATCCAATCTTTCACTTATCCACCCATCATCCACCCTTTTATCCAGTCATCCACCCTCTTTCACCCATTCATCCATTCTTTCACTCATCTATACATCTATTCATCCATCCATCTATACATCTACCCTTCAACTCACCCATCCATCCATACTTCCACCCTTTCACTCACACACTCACCCACCAACCCTCCCTTTTACGTTACTTATGAACCTTTGTCGCTGAGCAGACATGTACACACAAAGTTTCACCCTTTTTCTTTAAAATACCTCCCTAGAGTGTTTTGATTATCTCTCTTTCTCTCGCTTTTTTCTTACAAAAAACGGGCATACACATGCAGGCAAAAACACAAACATAAGCAGACACACAAAAGATTTGGTGATGATAACAACCATTTTATACTCTTCAAATACCATGGCTTTTTTAATTACCACTGCCAAGGGACTGCCATTATGCCTGTGTTTGCACAAATGCACAGCATAGTATGAATGTGATTGACATCACAGGGCCTGAAGGGACACTGCTCTGTCAAACACAGCGTGATGGGAGCACCAGGACATTATTCAAATGAGCCCTGCTGAATAGCTCAGCTGGGGCTCAGATCGGGGCTACAGAAGCAGCGCCTTGGCTGTCAGAGACACGTTCCACTCCTGCTCACCAGCACTCACAGCCAAGGAGCCTACCTTTCATCAGTACCGGTACTCTCCTCAGCAGTGGGGAAGTGCCGGTACTCAGAATGTTAATTCTAAGAAGTACCGGTACTCAGTACCGGTGAGTACCGGCCCATTTAAAGCACTGGTTTTGGCTGAAGATAGAGCAGGCCAGCACTATGGTCCTAACTGCCCAAAGGGCTTGCTGCTGACTTGTCTTGGGTACAAGAGAAAGCAGGTCCTGCCTAGCAGGGCTCTTCTTAGGCCACAGACAGCAGGTTCAGTCCCCTTCTGATTATTCCACAGGCCCAGTAGTGTTCTGAAGTGGGTGTATGGAGAAGCCACATGTATGCTAGGCAAGAGCTAGTGGGTCAAAATCACTCCTAAGAACACCCTACCAATGGGTTTCAAAGTTCACATGGCCAACCCAATCAACTTTGGGGATTGTGCAAGATGGCGAAAGTATTTTGAAAAACTAAACTTTGTCTTGGAGTGCATGTGTGCGTCGGGGGAGTGCACTGTGGTAACCCTAATGTCCTCCCATATCTATTAGCCAAATCCAGTTTGAAGCAGCCACTGTACCCTCAATATACTGAGAGATAGAAGTCTGGGAGAACAAAACAGGGTTTATCGGCAACAAGACATTGGATACACAAGAATTGTCTTTCCATCCTCCTGTCGTCCTTTCAAGTGCACCAACATATGTTATATGTAAACCTAGCATACCTGTCGAGCAGGCTTTGATGCTCAAGCACAATTTCACACTGTGGGGCCGATTTCGATTCCGGCCGCAAAACGTACGGACCGACACGGACCCGGAATAAAAGCCGTATGACCGAGCTGTAGGAAAAACAGTGATTCGCCCGAAAAACTGATGCGAGTTGCACCGACCGACACGTACCAGGAATGAACCCGACTGACACGTACCCGCGATGTCCGATCCGCGCAGTACGATGCAATGCGTGTAAACCCAGACCGACTCGCACAGAGCCCAAGCCGCATGACCGTCACGCACAGAAAACAGGGACCTCAAGCAATAGAGATCTCCGCGACAGACGCGTATGAAACACAGAAGAAAGTCATCGTGAATGAGCCGGAGAAGCCCGCACAAGCCAACATCAGCATCCGTCTCGGTCAGAAGAACGTCTCCTTCATGCCTAGAAAACCCAAAGGAAATAATACAAAAAAAGGACCAAACAAGCAATGACAAAGTCAATAAATATCCAAAAAAAACCTGGAACAAAGACACACCCACATCTCCACCTCTATAAAGGACATCAATCACTACCATGATCCTTTGCAAATAGGAGACAACAGCCAGCAGAAAACACCATCACAAGGCAACCACAGACACACTCACAACTCACCCATCATACAACTTTCACACCATTAGCACCTCACCAAAAGCACACACACATACAGCTAGCAAAACCAACACTAACCCCCCTCACTTGCACCCACACACACACATCACTCACCACCACCACCCATCACCATGTCCCCAAAGAAGAATCCAAAGTTCAGAAATGATGAGTTAGAAGTGCTGGTAGACAAGATCATCAGAGTAGAGCCACATTTGTTTGGTCCTTTGGTCCAAAGGACCCCCATGTCACAGAAAACAAAGATGTGGGCGAGGATTGTGGACAAGGTGAACGCACAAGCACCAACGTTGCGCACAAAGGACGATATCCAGAACAGGTGGTATGATGTGTGCAGGAGGGTCAAGAAACTCATTGAGAAAGATCACTCCTTGAGTCTGCGCACTGGCGGTGGCCCTCCTGCCAAACCAGTATACTTAAGGACCTGGGAGGAGAAGGTGCGGGACATCCTACCACCAGAAAGCGTCCATGGTCTAGCAGACATACCAAAGCCTGGTGAGTACACAAACAACATACTCAATATTGTGTGGCAAGGGGACAGTGAAACAATGCACTGTTAGCAAAGCCACAGTCACCAATAGATAATCATCCCAAGATGTATATGCTAGTCAGACAAACCCAATACCTGCCATCTCATAGTGACTTGGAACTGTGTAATGACATGTACCAACCTACAATCAAATAGAGCAAGGCAGTGGCACAAAGCCAAATAAACACTGCCAGACAGTTTGCCACTACAAACACACTACCTCACAGTGCAGCTGACTGACAGGAAGGAATATTGGGTATGTAGGTGAAGTGAGTGTCTCCAAAAGCATGATGAGGTTTGTTGTTACAGATAATACTCCCCCTCCAAATTGGCCCATCAAGACCTCTCTGAACCATGCACAAATCACATGGAGTGGAAAATGACTGACAAGATGGCTGACACTGGGTCTTGCTGTGGGGAGCACAAGGCCCTGGTAGGGCTTGTGCGCCAATCAGAAGCAGGACACCACTGACTGACATCCTGAAAGACAACTTGCACGCCCTCCAATTGAAGCACGTTTCATGGTGGGATGTCTGGCTGGGTGGGAAGGAGGACTGACAGCTCTGACCATACTTACCAGCATGTGGAGACACACACACCCCTCAACACAAACTCCACACAACTCACTGGGTAGAATGCATTGACTCACACCGTAGTGAAATATCAGCCAAAGATAAACCGTACTGGGTGCTGCTGTGTGAAGCACAGGGCTCTCTTTGGACTTGTAGCCAAAAAAACACAAGGACTTCACAGTCAGCCATCTTGCCATTGCTGTCACACCCCCTCACAGGGAAGCAGAGTCAAAAGGAAGGAAGTATGGACATGCTGGGAAGGGGGGTGTAGCCATGAGCATGATGGGAGTTGCAGTCACAGACATTCCCCACCCACCCACATGGCCCAGCAAGCTCACACTGAACCATGCTCACCTCACAGGGAGTGGGAATGGACTGACAAGATGTCTGACACTGGGCTCTGTTGTAGGGAGCACAAGGCCCTGCTGGGAACTGGGGACCAACACACACCAGGACTGCACAGTCAGCCATCTTGCCATTGCTGTCACACCCCCTCACAGGGAAGCAGAGTCGAAATGAAAGAAGTATGGGCATGCTGGGAAGGGGGGTGTAGCCAAGAGCATGATGGGAGTTGCAGTCACAGACATTCCCCACCCACCCACATGGCCCATCAAGCTCATACTGAACCGTGCTCGCCTCACAGGGAGTGGGAATGGACTGACAAGATGTCTGGCACTGGGCTCTGTTGTGGGGAGCACAAGGCCCTGCTTGGAACTGGGCACCAACAAACACCAGGACTGCAGAGTCAGCCATCTTGCCATTGCTGTTACACCCCCTCACAGGGAAGCAGAGTCAAAAGGAAGGAAGTATGGGCATGCTGGGAAGGGGGGTGTAGCCAAGAGCATGATGGAAGTTGCAGTCACAGACAATCCCCACCCACCCACATGGCCCATAAAGCTCACACTGAACCATGCTCGCCTCACAGGGAGTGGGAATGGACTGACAAGATGTCTGACACTGGGCTCTGTTGTGGGGGGCACAAGGCCCTGCTGAGAACTGGGCACCAACAAACACCAGGACTGCACAGTCAGCCATCATGTCATTGCTGTCACACCCCCTCACAGGGAAGTAGAGTCAAAAGGAAGGAAGTATGGGCATGCTGGGAACGGGGTGTAGCCAAGAGCATGATGGGAATTGCAGTCACAGACATTCCCCACCTACCCACATGGCCCAGCAAGCTCACACTGAACCATGCTCACCTCACAGGGAGTGGGAATGGACTGACAAGATGTCTGACGCTGGGCCTGTGAAATGATTTGGCTGACAATCACACATATGCACTGGCCAAACAAAACACGGTTGCACACACAGCCATTGCAACCATATGTTCAAACTCATTGTCTGGGAATGCAGTGTCCAGGGGTGCCCCCTGGCCGGGCTGGGGAGGTGTGTCTTGCAGATGACAAGTGTGAAGAGCCGTATATGGTACATTGCACAAAACACACAGGAACTCACATATACATCATTGACAGGGGACCTCTGACAGTGAATGGAATGGACACACCAATATAGCCGACACCATAGCATGGTCTCATTCACACTCGGTGCTGTTGTGATCTGCATTACACTCCTACATCGTGCTGAAACATATGCATACTTCACACAACACACCACTCACTGACATAGACACTGTAGACACAAGGTCTAACCTGGACTGCATTGGAGGAGACATGCTACTCACAGCAGCCAAACTGCAACACACACACCCCCAGCCCTCACTGTCATGAGCATTGAAAAGCCAGAGTGCTACCTTGCCCAATCCATGTCACCATGGAGAACATTGACAAGTCAAATTACATATGCACGTACAAAACTCAGCACCAGACTCATTAACAATGGTGACATCATGACTTGTATGAAATGAGATGAGAACTAGGAACACTGTAAAAAACACTTCCTCCAAAGACATCACAGGCATACCGGACTGTGACCATGTCGTACCAATACACCAATGTGGCACACAAAGACTAGCAAAATCTGCTACCACACATGCCCCAATCTTACAACAAATCCTCAGTGGAATAGCACGTATGTCCTTTTTAAAGCTCACATATGTACAGGGATGACGTACCTGTGTCAGCAACGTGATGGCCCTTGAGTAGTAATGGTCATGTACAGACAAATCTATACATGAGCTGGGCATGCACACACTTCGACATGCACATTGAAATGTTTAATTTTGGCTGGGCAATGTGCAACAACAATATCAATCTCTGTTCGTGACAGCCCTGGACAAAGCAGTGTACAGGCAGGCATCTGGACGTACAGTAGAAAATGTCATGTATGTGAACCATTGATGCCTGTAGAAACCTAACTTACATTGTGTATCTCTTCTAAACACAGGTGGTGCTGGGAACACAGCACCAAATGAAGAGGAGTCCCTGTCCCAGGCTCTGGTGGACCCTCAGCTCTCTGGTGTGGATCCGTCTCTGTCCTCTTCGGATGATGACGAACACCCTGGCACCTCCGGTGTGAGTCATCATGCAGCACCAGCAGCACCATCATCTGCACCCCCTGTACCCACGCCTCCAGCATCTGGAAACAGACAGGGCAACCCCACCAACATGGACAGACAAAGGCCACAGAACACCAACAGCACAGGGACACAGGACCCCCAGGAAGCTACAGGCAACACCACCAGCAACAACACCCAAGGGGTCCCAGTGTCACCTGTGCGTGCCGCTGCAGGTCCTGCCCATGTGGATAGGGGTGCTGGGAGGGGTGGGAGGCAGAGGGTGCGCCTTGCAGAGGGGTCTGGACTGCATGATGACCCCCAACTGGCACGCATCCTAGATGCGTACCAGGATAGCACCGGAGGATTTGGCCAGGTAGTGGGGATCCTCAAGGACATTCAACAGGAGCAGGCTGCCCACCATGCCCGCATGGAGGCAAAATGGGATGCACTTACTGCGGTGCATCGGGACATACTCCTATGCCTCCGCCAGATCAACACAAACATGTCCACACCTTCCTGTGTGGCCACAACATCTGTTGCCACACCATCTGCCAGTGCCACAGGGATGGAGGATGACTCTGGCGGAGAGTCCCCTGCACCGCAGATGCCTGCACCTCCCCCTGGACAATGTTCTTTGTGCGCAACCCGTTCACCTTGTCGTATCTGACACAACTCGCCTACATGACATGGAGGGTTCATGTTGGTCCAATGTAGCAGATGACTGTGGACTTTACTCTGGACATTTCATCTACCAACACTTCCAACTCTACTGTGAACTTTGGATTCAAAAACCAATGTACAGCACCCACCATCCTGTGCACTATCCTCACACATGTTTGTAAATAAACTCACCAGTATACCATACTTGCCTCTGTTGTGATTCCAACTTGTCATGTGTCATGGAGATGTTGATCTGCTAAACAACACAGTGCATGCCAAATACTACAACAATGTGACCACCGTTATGTGAGTCATGGTGATGTGACACATGTGAGGGAGACACACCACTATGGCACCACAACACACACTCACCATGTCCATGTAACTCATCCCACACAATAACGTTGACCTGAAATAAATTGGCATGCACAGACACAACACCTATCCACAGTCAGTGGTAACAAGTCCTCAGGTGAGGTAAGCAAATGTCAGTCAGATGTGGGAAGACAGACAACGCACCTTACAAAGCATAGCACAGGTTCATTACACATCACCAACATGTTTATTCCACAATAGTTGCAGGGTAATTGTACGTTACAGTGGACACACGGTCACAAAGTGTCGGAGAATTGAAGTCCAGGGGCGTGTGGCACATCACTTGATGGGAATTGACAACTCCCACACTGGTGTTGGATTCTGGGTGTTGGGGGTCAGTGTTGACCAAAAAACAGGCAAAGTACCCTGGGAAGGACAGACACAAGACAGTCAAAAGCACAGCAGAACAGGAGAGAAATGCAATACACATGCACAAAACATGTCACAAGAAACCTACACAGAAACAAGTTAGCAGTTCTACACTATTGTGGAGTACAGGCCACCTGAATGGACACATCACTGCACGCCTCCAGTCAAGTGGCACACAGACACACTCATACAGCAATAGAGCAGCCACAACACATTTCAGGCTAACTCCATACTGTGAGAAGTTGATCTGATATATGCTGTCCACTAGTTACAGTGGGCACCCTGTATCAGTCCAAACAACCCCTTATGGTGAATAGGTTAAAGACAACCTTTATTGAAAGCTATCCTAGTGGTAGCTATGGAGAGCAGCCTTCAGGCTAAGTCTTGAAGGAATGTAAAGCAGCTTGTTTTACCAGTCTATAATCTCTTGAATGACCAAATGAAAGGACAACCACACAAGGTATATATTTAAAATATATGTATTTAAGATAAAACACCCCCCTTTAGTCTCTTTATGAGACTGGAGTTCGAAGTACTTAAGTTACAAGTTAGCAATCAACAGTAGTAGCACAAATACAAGTTTGGGCCCTAGGGGCGTACCAAACCATACACCAATAAAGTGGTATAAGAACCACGACTGAACTAGACACAAAGGGCCCGATTCACAGAACTAACGTAAGACAAAATCCTAAACTTACTACCATTTTGGTATTCACAGAAGGCACTTACTCATTTTGGTATTCACAGAAGGCACTTACTCATTTCGGTATTCATAGAAGTTAGGAGTCCTAACTGTAGGACTCCTAAATGCCTTCTGTGAATACCGAAAGTCTTAAAGTTAGGATTTTTCTCAGTTTAGGAGTCCTAATGTTAGGAGTCCTAACTTTACTACTCCTAAACTGAGAAAAATCCTAATTTTAAGGCTTTCGGTATTCACAGAAGGCATTTAGGAGTCCTAAAGTTAGGAGTCCTAACTTTACTACTACTAAATTGAGAAAAATCCTAATTTTAAGACTTTCGGTATCCACAGAAGGCATTTAGGAGTCCTAAAGTTAGGAGTCCTAACTATACTACTACTAAACTGAGAAAAATTCTAATTTTAAGGCTTTCGGTATTCACAGAAGGCATTTAGGAGTCCTAAAGTTAGGAGTCCTAACTTCTGTGAATACCGAAATGAGTAAGTGCCTTCTGTGAATACCAAAATGAGTAAGTGCCTTCTGTGAATACCAAAATGGTAGTAGGTTTAGGATTTTGTCTTAAGTTAGTTCTGTGAATCGGGCCCTAGGCCTAGAGCCTGTAGAATCGCTGGGACCCCAAGGAACCACCCAGGGTAGTGACACAGGGGACCCCCGGGGGACGTGTGCAGTGTGTGAACACAGCTGCAGGTTCCCGTTAGCATCTATGTGCAATGTCGTGGTTAGAAAATTAAAGATTAGGGACACTTAGAAATGAGTCAGGACCCAACCCTTTTGTACTTAGGAAGTTCTAGGGCTAGCACCACAGGAGCACTGGAGTACTCGTGTTACCTCACCCAGGGACGCCTGGGTGTCTTTTGGTGTTGGGTCGCGTCATCGATTTCAATGGAAGCTGGCAAAGAAGTGCTGCTGCCGTGAAGAGGAGAAGTGTCCAAAGCAATCCAAGCCTGGATCTAGGATGGAAGGAACCTTAAAGCAGAGGGGACAGAGTCTGGGTCACTTACCAGTGACCAAGGGCACGATTGACCAATGCCCACAGATGTCGGGTGCTTCAGGTGAGTTGATGGGTGTCTTGACTCTTCAGCCACGAGGTACAGGAGCCACCAATGACAACCAGAAGCTGGATTCGAGCTGTCCCACAAAGTCTGTTGAGTGCTGCGGTGTCGGCGGCCAGATTGGACCCAACAAGCCTTGGCAACGGCAAGTCACTTGGAATCAGAGAAAGGACTGCGGTTAAGACCAGCAAGGATAAGTCAGGGCACATCTGGAGCAACCAGGAAAGCCCGATCAGAAGAGGATTTGCCTTTGTGGGGATCCACTAACCAACGGACCTGCGATCACGAAGGAGCCTCGAGCGGTCACACTGGAAACTGGCCCACGGGTCACTCGTGGAGTGGAGGCCAGAAATCTTCGGTGCAGGAGATGTTCAAGGCTGGGGCTACTCAGAGCCCAAAGCACAACTTCGAGGGAGACCAGGAAGATGATGGTGCTGAAAAGTTCACGGTGTCCAGGGGTCATGGTTCCACATCACCCAGGATCGCCACGGGCCTCAGCTTTGCTGTGGACTCAGGGTAGCCTCTGTAAGTCTGGAAATCTACCTCTGGTGATGCAAAGACTTCGGCGTCCGGCGGGAGCTTCAGCGATGCAGACTGGTCAATTGCTTCCTTGGTGCCTGCCAAGCAGGGGAGTCACTCCTTGACCCCAAGGGAGATTTCTTCAGTATTCTAAGCAAAGTAGAACGTTGAAGGTCCAGGATGTATGTTGCGGAGTTTCGTCCAGGGTAATCTAAAGTCTCAAGGACTGGGTTCCCATACTTATACAAAGTTTCGGGGTTTGACATACTCTAGGGACCCACCTATAGGAGGGTTTGGAAAGAGGGGGGGTTACACCCATTTCCTTTGTCCAGTTTCACGCCAGAACAGGGGCAGGTAGCCCCTGCAACCGGTTTGAACTGGACTATGCACAGGGACACCAAGTGTGCCCCCAGTGCAGGACTTCAAAGCACCAGAGAGTGCTCCCACCCAGCCCCAATACACATCTGCCTTTCTGGGGAGGTGGTTACACCTCCCTGGGACAGGAAACCTATTGTCCAGGCCTCCCCTGCTGGAGTTTCGGTCAGCAGCCGGAGGAGGCCAGACCCGTGTCTGTGGCATAGGCATCTATTTTGTGATGCAAGGCCTGTAGAAAGTCCTACTGTGTTAGACCAGTGTGAATATGTCTCTCGCTCTAGAAGGGTGGAATGCTACCCCCGCCGCCAGAACTGGTGGGGGGTAGTATTCCAAAGTGTTTGACACCAAACACAACATGTTTCCGTGCAGCCATCTCAAAGTTAGCATTTACCGCAAGGTTATAATGCACTTAAGAGTATATGGTCAGGCTGCACCACAACAGCATCAGAGAAGGTACTCCGAACGCTGCAGAGGGGCTCTGCTCATGAAGGGGCACCCTCTCACATAAAAACCAAGCACTCTGCCTTCAGGATTGTTAAGGCCTTCCATAGGAGTGACTTATAGGTTTTATATGTGTGTGCAATGGTAGTGATAAAGGTAGCCTATACCACTGTAAGGGGTGCAAGCACCACCTTACCCAGGCTGCAGTAGCAGACCTGTGGTGTCATTTTGGAGTGCTTCCCAGGGGTGGCATAACACATGCTTCAGCCCCTGGTAGGCCTCTGAGGTACCTATGCCCTAGGTACATAATATACCATAAACTAGGGGCTTATAAGGCACTCCAGATTCCAATTAGAAATGTACCTAATGTACATGGAAACCATTTTAGAGAGGAAGCAGCTAGGCTGGGGTCCTGATTAGCCGGGCCACAGCCAGATTAAGGTAAAAAAAACAGTGAAACACCAGCAAAAAGTGGGGGTAACCATGTGAAGCAGATCCTACTCTCCTACACAACCCCCCCCCCAACACAGGGACATTAAACTAACCTTGACCAGTTGAGTCTTCATGTTCTAAGTGGAAATACCTAGAGAGTCCATCTGCATTGGAATGGTTACTCCCAGGTCTATGTTCCACTGTAAAGTCCATCCCCTGTAGGGAAATGGACCACCTAAGCAGTTTGGGGTTTTCACCCTTCATTTGTTTTAGCCATAAGAGGGGCTTATGGTCTGTCTGAACAATGAAGTGAGTACCAAACAAGTATGGCCTCAACTTCTTCAGAGTCCAAACCACAGCAAAGGCCTCCCTCTCAATGGCTGACCAATGTTTCTCTCTAGGGGTCAGACTTCTGCTTATGAAAGCTACTGGCTGATCCTGACCTTCATCATTCAATTGCGACAGTACAGCCCCAACCCCCAATTCAGATGCAATTGTTTGGACAATGAACTTCTTGGAGAAGTCAGGACTCTGCAGAATGGGAGCAGTCCACATGGCCTGCTTCAGGTCATCAAATGCCTTTTGACAGCTAGCTGTCCACTGAACCTTTTTGGGCATTTTCTTTGAAGTTAAGTCATTCAGGGGTGTCACTATTGATCCATATCCCTTGACAAATCTCCTATAGTACCCAGTCTCACCTGAGTCTGGGTAGTTGGGGCAACACAGTCCATGATGGTCTGGATTTTGCTCTGTAGTGGGTGAACCTGGCCTCCACCTACAAGGTGGCCCAGGTACACAACCTGACTCTGCCCTATCTGGCCCTTAGTAGCCTTGATAGTGAGACCTGCCCTTTGCAGGGCCTCCAAAACATTCCTCAGGTGGACCAGGTGATCCTCTTAGGTGGAGCTAAAGACAGCAATATCATCTAGATATGCTGCACTATAGTCTTCCAGGCCTGTAAAGACTTGATTCACCAACCTTTGGAAAGTGACAGGTGCATTCTTCAAACCAAAGGGCATTACCACAAACTGATAGTGCCCACTAGGGGTAGAAAATGTTTTCTTTGGCTTTGCATCATCAGCTAGTCTGATCTGCCAGTAGCCAGCTGCCAGGTCAAATGTGCTTAGAAACTTGGCTGAGGCCAAAGTATCTATTAGCTCATCTTCCCTGGGGATGGGATGGGCATCAGTCCTAGTGACTGCATTGAGACCCCTGTAGTCTACACAAAACCTCACTTCTCTCTTGCCATCTGTGGTGTGAGGTTTAGGTACCAGGACTACTGGACTTGCCCAAGGGCTAACTGAGGGTTCAATCACTCCCAAATCCAACATCTTTTGGACTTCTGTCCTTATACAGTCCCTGACGTGGTCAGGTTGCCTGTAGATCTTATTTTTCACAGGTAGACTGTCCCCAGTGTCCACATCATGAGTGCACCAGGTGGTCTGACTTGGAGTCAGAGAAAACATATTTCTGAACTGGTTGAGAAGTTTTCTGCAGTCAGTTTGCTGCTGGACAGTGAGGCTGCCTGCTAAGGCTACACCATCAACTGACCCATCATCAGGGTTCTGAGTAAGCAGGTCGGGAGTGGGTCACTCTCTTCCTAATGTCCTTCATCAGTAGCCATGAGCAAGCCTATGTCTGCCCTGTCAACATGTGGTTTAAGTCTGATGACATGAAGTACCCTCCAGGTCTGCTCCTGGCTCAGATCAGACCTGGAGGGTCCCCTGTCCCCAAGAACTCAACCTGGTCAGGTTCAAGCTCCTCTGGGACAGTTCCTTCTTCAGGCTCAAGATCATCTCCCTGAGGAGACTGATCAGCATTCTGTGTCAGGTGGGAAGGCTCTGCCTTAACCCTACTGCTCCTCCTTTTGGTAGGCACCTGGTCCATTTTTCCAGAATCCAGGGCCTGTCCAGCTTTAGACATTTTGGCCTGTGACCTAGTCACAGCAAAGACATGAGCAGGGATCCCTAACATTTCTGCATGTATCCTGAGCTCCACTTCAGCCCAGGGTGAAGTCTCTAGATCATTGCCAAGCAAGCACTGTACTGGTAGGTCTGCACTTATCACAACCTTCTTAAGGTCAGTTACCCCTCCCTAGGAGAAGTTAACAACTGCCAGAGAATGATCGGTTCTGACATTGCTAGCATTGGTCACTTGGTACATTTCATCCAAGTATAATCTGCCCAGGATCCACAAGATCTTTTGTCACCATTGTGACACTTGCTCCTGTGTCCCTGAATGCCCAAGCCTCTACTCCATTTATGAAAGGCTGTTGTCTGTATTTGCCCAGATTACTGGGACTCACAAATGTGGACATATCCATGCCCCCATCACAGACAAGCACAGCCTGAGTTGGAACTCTGACTAGGCCAGAGTCCATCTCAGAACCCAGGGTCAACTCTACTACACCCTTATTCTGGATATTGCCACCACCTATTGTAGCTATACTAGGGGGAACAGTTGCCTTAGGGGCAATGGTGGCTGGAGTAGATTCTTTGGACTTGGTGCAGTCAGTGGTCCAGTGAGATTTCTGTTTACAGATTTTGCACCAAGGTTTCTTTTGGCCTGTTCCCTTGTTTGACTGTGACTCCCCATTAGAAGAAGATTTTTGGGGCCCTTGAGAAGACTTCTGGGGCCCGATTCACAGAACTAACTTAAGACAAAATCCTAAACTTACTACCATTTTCGTATTCACAGAAGGCACTTACTCATTTTGGTATTCACAGAAGACACTTACTCACTTCGGTATTCACAGAAGTTAGGAGTCCTAACTTTAGGACTCCTAAATGCCTTCTGTGATTATCGAAAGTCTTAAAATTAGGATTTTTCTCAGTTTAGGAGTCCTAAAGTTAGGAGTCCTAACTTTACTACTACTAAACTGAGAAAAATCCTAATTTTAAGGCTTTCGGTATTCACAGAAGGCATTTAGGAGTCCTAAAGTTAGGAGTCCTAACTTTACTACTACTAAATTTAGAAAAATCCTAATTTTAAGACTTTCGGTATTCACAGAAGGCATTTAGGATTCCTAAAGTTAGGATTCCTAACTATACTACTACTAAACTGAAAAAAATCCTAATTTTAATGCTTCCGGTACTCACAGAAGGCATTTAGGAGTCCTAAAGTTAGGACTCCTAACTTCTGTGAATACCGAAATGAGTAAGTGCCTTCTGTGAATACCAAAATGAGTAAGTGCCTTCTGCGAATACCAAAATGGTAGTAAGGTTAGGATTTTATCTTAAGTTAGTTCTGTGAATCGGGCCCAACGTCTTTACCCTTGTCCCCACCCTTGTCAGAGTTCTTAGAATCCTGCTTCTTTGGGTCACCACCTTAGTTCTGTACCTTCTGCCACACCCTGGTTCTGACCCATTTGTCTGCCTTCTTTCCCAATTCTTGGGGAGCGGTCAGATCAGAGTCTACCAGGTACTGGTGCAAGAGCTGCTTTTGACAGTTATTAAGAATCTGCTCCCTCATTATCAGATTGTACAATCCTCTGAAGTCACACACTTTACTGCCCAGTAACCAACCTTCCAGAGCCTTAGCAGCACAGTCAACAAAGTCAACCCAGTCTTGATTTTGGGCTTTTTGGGTATCTCTGAACTTTAACCTGTATTGCTCAGTGGTTAGGCCAACCACATCTATTAGTGCACTTTTCAAGACCTGGTAATCATCAGCATCCTCTTCTCTTACAGTGAGGAGCATTTCTCTACCTTTGTCTGCAAAGGAGAGCCATAAGATTGCTGCCCACTGACCTTGAGGGACCTTCTGTACTTAACAGGTCCTCTCCAAGGCAGTTATCCATTTGTGGATGTCATCCCCACTCTGGTAGGGAGGGACAATCTTACTTAGGTTTCTATGGTCATAAGACCTTTCCCTATCTCTAGGGAAATTGCTGCCATCAAGTGACTCTGGTCCCTCCTTTTTACTAGCTCTGTAGAGCTCTAGGGCTTCCCTATCTAGGGCCATCTGCTGCTTTCTGAGGTTGAACTTATCTTGCTCATACTTCAGCAGTCTCTCTCTCCTCTCCTGGGAGGTTTCTTTCCCTCTGTGAGAAGAAACAGAGGTCCCTACAGATGAGGTAGACTGGACAGATCCCCTTGAGAGAGACCTATCCCTTCTAACCCTACTTTCAACTCTTCCTGGAGGAACAAAGAGGGGAGCATTGTTGTCATCCTCCTCATCCTCATCCAGGGGAGCTGGGTTCACCAGATCCTTATCATTGTCATCAGTCTGGTCAGCAGTAGAGGTGGGGTCAGGGGAGTTTCTACCCCTAGGCCCGCCCTCAGCTGCTGCCCCACCCACTGTGCCTACCCCTTCAGGCCCACTAGGCCCTGAGAGATCATCCAGCCTGAGTATCTTTAAGAGATGCTGGGCGGTTGGGCTTTTGCCTGTCTTCAGGTTCCTAATGGAACATAAGGCCCTAAGCTGTGCAAAGGAGAGATCCTCATATCTATAGGGGAGAAGATCACTGGCTTCTGGCAGGGACCCACTGGTTCCTGGCTGATTAGACATTACTAATGTGGTGTGGTTTATTGCACTACCTACACTAGTGTGGCCTACTAAACTCTCTTGAGTTGTAGAAAGGGTGTGCTATCCTTTTAACACACAACTCTAAGTTCAGTAGAACTTACTGTATACTAAACTTGATATTATATGTACCTAAGGTACCTTTAGTGGTTTTCAGTTGATCAGTTCAATTGAGATTATCTGGTAAAACAATAGCAAGCTGGAATCCACACGCTGCACACCAATGTGAGAAGTTAGCCTGATATATGCTGCCCACTATGTTACAGTGGGCACCCTGTATCAGTCCAAACAACCCCTTATGGTGAATAGGTTAAAGACAACCTTTATTGAAAGCTATCCTAGTGGTAGCTATGGAGAGCAGCCTTCAGGCTAAGTCTTGAAGGAATATAAAGCAGCATGTTTTACCAGCCTATAATCTCTTGAATGACCAAATGAAAGGACAACTACACCAGGTATATATTTAAAATATATGTATTTAAGATAAAACATCCCCCTCTAGTCTCTTTATGAGACTGGAGTTCCAAGTACTTAAGTTGCAAGTTAGCAATCAACAGTAATAGCACAAATACACGTTTGGGCCCTAGGGGCGTACCAAACCATATACCAATAAAGTGGTATAAGAACCACGACTGAACTAGACATTAGGCCTAGAGCCTGTAGAATCACTGGGACCCCAAGGAACCACCCAAGGTAGTGAGACAGGGGACCCACGGAGGCCGTGTGCAGTGTGTGAACACAGCCGCGGGTTCCCATTAGCTTCTCTGGGCAATGTTGCGTTTGGAAATTTAAAGATTAGGGACACTTAGGAATGAGTCAGGACCAAACCCTTTTGGACTTAAGAAGTTCTAGGGCTAGCACCCACGGGAGCACCGGAGTACTCGTGTTACCTCACCCAGGGAAGCCGGGTGCATAGGTGTCTTTTGGTGTGAGGTCGCGTCATCGATTTCAATGGAAGCTGGCGAAGATGTGCTGCTGCTGTGAAGAGGAGAAGTGTCCGAAGTGATCCAAGCCTGGATCTAGGATGGAAGGAACCTGAAAGCAGAGGGGACAGAGTCTGGGTCACTTACCAGTGACCAAGGGCACGATTGACCAATGCCCACAGATGTCGGGTGCTTCAGGTGAGTTGATGGGTGTCTTGACTCTTCAGCCACGAGGTCCAGGAGGTGCCGATGATGACCAGAAGCTGGATGCGAGCTTTTCCATGAAGTTTGTCGAGTGCTGCGGTCTCAGCAGTCAGATTGGACCCAACAAGCCTTGGCAACAGCAAGTCACTTGGAATCAGAGAAAGGACTGCGGTTCAGACCAGCAAGGTCTGGGGGACTCACCCAGTGAGGATAATTCGGGGCACATCTGGAGCAACCAGGAAAGCCCAATCAGAAGAGTATTTGCCATTGTGGGGACCCACTAGCCAATGAGCTAGCGATCACGAAGGAGCCTCATGCAGTCACACTGGAAACTGGCCCACGGGTCACTCGTGGAGTGGAGGCCAGAAACCTTTGGTGCAGGAAATGCTCAATCCTGGGGCTATTTGGAGCCCAAAGCACAACTTCGAGGGAGACCAGGAAGATGATGGTGCTGTAAAAGTTCATGGTGTCCTGGGGTCACGGTTCCACGTTACCCACGATAGCCACGGGCCTCAGCTTTGCTGTGGACTCAGGGTAGCCTCAGGGACGTCTGGAAATCTACCTCTGGTGATGCAAAGACATCGGTGTCCGGCGGGAGCTTCAGCGATGCAGACTGGTCAGTTACTTCTTTGGTGCCTGCCAAGCAGGGGAGTCACTCCTTGACACCAAGGGAGATTTCTTCAGTATTCTAAGCAAAGTAGAACGTCGAAGGTCCAGGATATATGTTGCGGAGTTTTGTCCAGGGTAATCTAAAGTCTCAAGGACTGGGTTCCCATACTTATACAAAGTTTGGGGTTGAACATACTCTAGGGCCCCACCTATGGGAGCGTTTGGAAAGAGGGATGGTTACACCCATTTCCTTTGTCCAGTTTCACGCCAGAACAGGGGCAGGTAGCCCCTGCAACCGGTTTGAACTGGACTATGCACAGGGACACCAAGTGTGCCCCCAGTGCAGGACTTCAAAGCACCAGAGAGTGCTCTCGCCCAGCCCCAATACACATCTGCCTGTCTGGGGAGGTGGTTACACCTCCCTGGGACCGGAAACCTATTGTCCAGTCCTTCCCTGCCGGTATTGGTCAGCAGCAGGAGGCCAGACTCGTGTCTGTGGCAGAGGCATCCATTTTGTGATGCCAGGGCTGTAGAAAGTCCTACCAGGTTAGACCAGTTTGAACATGTCTCTCCCTCTAGAAGGGTGGAATGCTACCCCACCACCAGAACTGGCAGAGGGGTAGTATTCCAAAGCGTTTGACACAAAACACGACATGTTTCCATGCAGTCATCCCAAAGTTAGCATTTACCGCGAGGTTATAATGCCCTTAAGAGTATATGGTCAGGGTGCACCACAAACAGCATCAGAGGAGGTACTCCGAACGCTGCAGAGGGGCTTTGCACATGCAGGGGTACCCTCTCACATTAAAACCAAGCACTCTGCCTTCAGGATTGTTAAAGCCTGCCATAGGAGTGACTTATAGGATTTATATGTGTGTGCAATGGTAGTGATATAGGTAGCCTATACCACTGTAAGGGGTGCAAGCACCACCTAACCCAGGCTGCAGTAGCAGACCTGTGGTGGCATTTTGGAGTGCTTCCCAGGGGTGGCATAACACATGCTTCAGCCCCTGGTAGGCCTCTGAGGTACCTATGCCCTAGGTACATAGTATACCTATAAGTGCCTCTTGCGAGAAATGCGCATGCGTGGGCGTCCGCGCATGCGCATTTGTCAGAAGAAGTTGAAAATGGAAGAGGGAGCCCCGGAGACGCCGCGCTTCAGGTAAGTTTCTTTACTTATGTATTTATTGTAAATGCGGGGGTTTGATTTAAAAGGAGGGCGGGCGGGAGGCGGGTGGCACGTAGTGGGGCTACGCGAAGCACGTAGTGTGCGTAGATTTGGGCACACTACGTGCTGCTTCACGTAGCCCCACTACGCCCACTACGCCCACCCTTAGTGCACACAAGCAAGCGCAGGGGACTGATATCACACTCACAGGGGATGGTTTGCAGACACCCACACAGTCATACACTACCACTCTGCAGTCCTCTCCCTCCCAGCCCCCTTCCCTTGCCTCACCTGCAACCCCATCTCCACAGAAGCTCTTCCTCTGTGACCTTGGGCTCTTCCCCACTGACCCAGCAGATCCATCTTACAAGGGGAAGAGGAAGTCGCCACACACAGAGGAGAGTGCCCCTCACACCTGGACACCCTCCCCCAGGCGCAGTCAGACTGAGGCCCCCATCCGCAAGTTCCCACGGAGCTGGAAGAGCAAGACCCCACCTCCATCCCGCAGCTCCACAACAAAGTCTCCGTCCTCCATCCCCCAGGCCACCACTCCAGAGGTTCCCCCTCCACACCCTGCCACAGGTTCCCCCACCCACAGATACACCATCCCCAAAATGCTGAGGGCCTCCCCACCACCACCCGCTCTTCCACCCCCGGTCAGACACTTTGTGCCACTGATGTGGGGACCGTGTCCCCTCCTCTGTCCTGCTGACCTCACCTGAACCTCATTTCCCTCCCATTGAGTTAGGCACTGCAGTGGAGTCCACGACCACCCCGTCTGACTTGGGCACTGCAGTGGGGACCCAGTCCACTCCATCTGACCTGCCCAGTGCAGTTGTGCCGGCACACACCCCATCTCACTTGTGCCCCACAGTTGTGACTGTACCCACTACTTCAGTCAGCTCCACTGCAGTTGCCAGTGACTCTCCTGCATCCACCACCCCTTCACTGCCTCCTTCTGCTGCGCCCTGATCCTTTCCCTGCGGTGCCTGGCCAGCCCCCATGTATGCCCCTCCGAGGGGATGTCCCCTGTCCTTACCAATGCAGGCAAGCAACGTGTGACAGTTGTCACT
This sequence comes from Triturus cristatus, assembly GCF_964204655.1. Classification (NCBI taxonomy): domain Eukaryota; kingdom Metazoa; phylum Chordata; class Amphibia; order Caudata; family Salamandridae; genus Triturus; species Triturus cristatus. The sequence continues at coordinate 383,446,585 of NC_140591.1, read as the reverse complement.
CAAGTTAACTTTTTGTCATTTGGATATGGACTGGCCATTGGCCTTTGTTTTGAAAGGTCTTTGCTGTTTAAAATTGCTGAATAAAGCTTTTTTCTTTATCCTTGTGAATTTGATTTAGCTGTACATTATGTTGATGATGTTTAGCATGACCTTGCAGTTGTAATGCTGGATTTCAAATGTTGAATACTGAGGTGTTGATGTGAGGTACTCCATGTGGCCCATGAGATATGTATCCTATTCTAGTTGTTATCCATATCATCCTTTGCAGCTAACTGGGTGTGTCATGATTAACAATTTGTGGACATCTCTGCAAACATTTCATTTGCATGGTCACATCTGTGGCTTGCACACATGCACATATGATGTGCTCCCCATTGTCCAAATTGTCTATTTCCCTGACTGTGGGCGCATCTCCACTGGACATGTAGATGTGGGCATCATTGGTGTAGGAGCAACTGGGTTCTCTGTGCAACTTGCTGGACATATGTACTGAGTATGTGCAATGACTTAAGGGAGACTCCCGTACCCAGGCTGTTGTGACCAGAGCCTTCATTGTGTGGTAACTGATGGCTGACTGACCGAGTGTTCTGCTGACATGACTGAGACCTGCTGGGACTATGTTTGACACAGCTGAGCTTCCACAGGAGTTGAGTCCCCTCAAGTAAGTGTGTTGTTCTGTGACATTGCCTGGGCCCATGTTGTGTGCTGTGTGAGCATGTGTGTGTGTGTCCAAATCCCTTTTCATACACAGGCAGTGTTCCCTTGATATGTTCCTGTTGTTGATGCTTGCTGAGTGGTACTGTGTTCATCCCACAACTTTGCCATGGGCTACCAGATATGTGGGTGCATGACACACTACTGTTAATTGGTGTTTCATCATTGGGATTTGTCTGTTCTGAGTGGTGATGATGTGGTCAGACGTAGATGGGATACAGTCAGGGTCCCCAAGGCACTTGTTTGTTCACAATATCATGTAGTTGTCCCTAGGTGGTACCTTCCAGTGATTGAGACATGTGTATGTGTGTGTCACTGATCCCACTTGTCTGGTTCAGGGCTGCAATGTTTGCAGGTGTCAGCATGTGTGCCTTGTGGTTCTCCTTGGCTTCTGCATTGTCCTGGGACTGTGGCAGGTATTCGGAAGGTTACGCAAGCTTTGACGTCAAGGCCATGTACCGCATACTGTGCAGTATGTCTGTCATTCACCAGGGTTGTAAACTGTCATTGAGTGATGAGTCTGTGCACCTTAGTTCCTCCCAACATTACTGTGTTTGTCATGGGTGCATGTGCAATGTCACCTGTCCATGTGGGCTTCACAGATGCACATTGGTGCAGTTCAGGGTGTGCGGTGTTGAGGGTGGACTGATGTAAATGTTTACATGGATGGGCCCTAGCTCCCATTTGTCCATGGATGACGGGCCATGCTGAGTGATTTGTGTTTGTGTAGGTGTGATGTACGTTTGTGGCACAGGACACATGTCTGGGTTTCACAGTTTGTACGACATCTACCTTTGTCATCATAGTGGACGTGTCATGCATGCTTGTGTCACCCCAATGTCTGGTCCCTGGGGGTAGTGCTGTTGTGTGTCAGTCTCTTGCTGTGTTAGTTTATGTTCATTCCAGCTTGTGTCACATGTGTCTGTTGGGCTCCCTCTCATCTCACAATGCCTGATTGCCCACAAAGGGGGGACCATTGATGGTTTACTTTTGTATGGCACTGTGTCCACATCTGTCTCACTGTGGTTCAGCCCCCCTCATGTGTTATGTAGTTGCCTGGGGATACTGAGACACACACACACATGTTGTGTCAGATGTGCAGTGTGAGGTTGCCTGTTTGTGTTTGTGCATCTGCACCAGTGCATTGGTATTGCTGTTGTGGGCCATTGTCTGGATGTTGTTTTTGTGATTTACCCTGCTGTCCCTGTGAGTCATATCACATCATTCTGCACATTCATCCTGGTTGTTAGGTCCCATTGCTGGCATGGAATGGGAGTTTGTGACCTGACACCTAAAGTCTACACAGGTTATTTTGATTTGTGTGTCTATTTTTGAGATCTGTGTATGCTTTGTGATGGTCACTTCTGCTTTTGTGTCATTGTACACGGTATGCATTGTCAGCCCCCATGGGTGGTGCTTGTCTGCACATGGCTGAGAGTATGTTAGGCTTTCACAGCACTGTTGGCCTCACCACATCTCTGTGGGTATGGGACACAACCACTACTTTGCCCAAAAAGTGTTTCATGTGTTGGGACCAGAAATCATACATGCTGTTTGGCATTTGCAACTTTGACCATGATGACACTTACCTTTTGGTCACTGTGAAGAGGGGGGTTTTTAACCCCATCACCACAATTCTCAACATTTGCTGCAATTTGGAACCACACACTTAACTTTTGTTCTACACAGTGAGGGGGTGTTAGTGCACATTGACACAGTGCTAGTGATGCTTGCCTTGTGTAAGCCACACTCAGTTTTTGGTCACACATGTGATGGTAGTTACATTGTATGTTCGAAGTCATAATCACTGTTGTGGGCATTTGTCACAGACTACACACTGTTGTCATGATGTTAGGGGGCATGAATTTTGCTGACATACCTAATGTTGGTGTATGATGGATGTGTGGCGCATCACCCATCCTACGAGTGGGGGTGGCAGTAGTGCTGGGCAACATAAGCCCTATGGGTGGGGGTGGCAGTAGGGATGGGCAACATATGCCCTATGGGTGGGGGTTGCAGTAGTGATGCGCAACATACTCCCTATGAGTGGGGGTGGCAGTAGTGATGGGCAACATAAGCCCTATGGGTGGGGGTGGCAGGAGTGCTGGGCAATAGGTCCCCTATGGGTGGGGGTGGCATGAGTGCTGGGCAACATAAGTCCTATGAGTGGGGGTGGCAGGAGTGGTGGGCAACAGGTCTCCTATGGGTGGGGGTGGCAGTAGTGATGGGCAACATAAGCCCTATGAGTGGGGGTGGCAGTAGTGATGGGCAACATAAGCCCTATGGGTGGGGGTGGCAGGAGTGCTGGGCAACAGGTCCCCTATGGGTGGGGGTGGCAGTAGTGATGGGCAACATAAGCCCTATGGGTGGGGGTGGCAGTAGTGATGGGCAACATAAGCCCTATGAGTGGGGGTGGCAGTAGTGATGGGCAACATAAGCCCTATGGGTGGGGGTGGCAGTAGTGATGGGCAACATAAGCCCTATGAGTGGGGGTGGCAGTAGTGAGGGGCAACATAAGCCCTATGGGTGGGGGTGGCAGGAGTGATGGACAACAGGTTCCCTATGGGTGGAGGTGGCAGTAGTGATGGACAACATAAGCCCTATGGGTGGGGGTGGCAGTAGTGATGGGCAACAGGTCCCCTATGGGTGGGGGTGGCAGTAGTGATGGGCAACATAAGCCCTATGGGTGGGGGTGGCAGTAATGATGGGCAACAGGTCCCCTATGGGTGGGGGTGACAGTAGTGATGGGCAACATAAGCTCTATGTGTGGGGGTGGCAGTAGTGCTGGGCAACAGGTCCCCTATGGGTGGGGGTGGCAGTAGTGATGGGCAACATAAGCCCTATGAGTGGGGGTGGCAGTAGTGATGGGCAACATAAGCCCTATGGGTGGGGGTGGCAGGAGTGCTGGGCAACAGGTCCCCTATGGGTGGGTGTGGCAGGAGTGCTGGGCAACATAAGTCCTATGAGTGGGGGTGGCAGGAGTGATGGGCAACAGGCCCCCTATGGGTGGGGGTGGCAGTAGTGATGGGCAACATAAGCCCTATGAGTGGGGGTGGCAGTAGTGATGGGCAACATAATCCCAATCGGTGGGGGTGGCAGTAGTGATGGGCAACAGGTCCCCTGTGGGTGGAGGTGGCAGTAGTGATGGGCAACATAAGCCCTATGGGTGGGGTGGCAGTAGTGATGGGCCACTGGTCCCCTATGGGTGGGGGTGGCAGTAGTGATGGGCAACATATGCCCTATGAGTGGGGGTGGCAGGAGTGCTGGGCAACAGGTCCCCTAAGGGTGGGGGTGGCAGTAGTGATGGACAAAATAAGCCCTATGAGTGGGGGTGGCAGTAGTGATGGGCAACATAAGCCCTATGGGTGGCAGGAGTGATGGGCAACAGGTCCCCTATGGGTGGAGGTCGCAGTAGTGATGGGTAACATAGGGCCTATGAGTGGGTGTGGTAGTGGTGTTGGCCATGCAACCCCTATGGTGGCCTGTTGCTAGTGGCCAGGATATGGATCTCCTGTGTGTGTGTGACATTTTGCGGGTACGTGTTTTTTGTTTGTGTGGTGGGTGTCTGACTTACCATCTGCGCCGTCCGTGTCTGTTCCTGATCCGGTCATAGATGTACAATACTGGTATGACCTGCGCGATGGGATTCATGATGTGTTCGTCTCGTACATGCTGCTTGTTGCTCCGTCTCGTACCGATTGCAAGCTGGTCTGTCTCGTAGCTGTGGATTGAGTTCTGGCGCGAATCGTACCTGATATGCTTCTTTTCCGGATGCTGTGACGTGCCGTACGTGGCGACCCGTCCTGCGCGTATGATGTGCGCATCGTACTTGTCCGGCTGGAAACTGCTATGGATACTGCTTCCGGGCGACTCGGTTCGGCGTTCGGAGGTACGGCTCGGACGGAGAATGAAGCTTGAATCACATTCACAGCCTACGTGTCGGTCGGATTTTTGTCAGTTATGCGCATCGTACTTCATCGCCAGGACGGACTGGCTCCGGGTACGAGTCGGTCGCAAGGTAAGGCTACGAACAGGTCTCGGAGAGCTTTCCGACCCGGATCGGAATCGACCCCTGTAACGTCAAAAAGGATGCTCCCAGCGTCCTCCTGCATATTCTGTGAGGTTCGGAGGAGTCATCTCTCCCTATTCATGTCAGCCTATTGCTTGCTCCTGGGAAGCATTTCACAACTTTTTCCACCATTTTCACATCAAATACTAATTCCTTGCACAGTGAAGTCTGAGAGCAAATACAAATTTAACCTGCAGGAACTTCAGGCAGGGAAAAGGTAGCTTTTTAACAGTTACTTTTCTTTAATATTTATTAATAAATACAATTTCACCATTGAATTGGATTTTTAAAAGCTAATAAAATTGGTCTTTGATTATCTTTCTAGCTAGCCCCATTCCTGAGACACAGTATTAGGATTTCAATCTGTACAGACTACATAGGGGTGACTTATTAATATTTAAAAGGGAGGTTTGGTGTTTTCAAAGTATTTATTTTGACATGTCAAATTGCAGTTTTTAGAATGCTACACTTAGCCTACAGAGGGTAGGCCCAAAACCATGTTTTACACTATCATTCTAGTGATGGCAGAACAGGTGCTGTAGTCCACTAGTGACATGTAGCTTACAGGTCCCGGTTACAATATGTACTATATATTAGGGACCCATATATAAATTAAATGTACAAATTAGGAATAGGCTAATTCAACCATGTTTAAAGGGAGAGCATCTGCAGAGAGTTCTAAAACTAGGAAAAATATAAGGTCCAGCAAGAGGGTGACTAAACAGAAATGGCAGATTTACTACAATAGGTGTTTACAAACTGACTCTCCACCCTTGTTGTGTGGTTTCAAAGGGCGTAATTGCACACAGCTCTGCCAGACTGTTATGAAGTAGTAAAACAATTTATGACTGTCAAGTATTCTTTTGTGGATGTCGAATAGTCCTAAACGGCAGAACTGTTAGCTTTAAGCATGAGTTTACAGATACAAAGACTTTGTGAATTTGACTCATTATACTCACCCATCTTTCTGAAAATAATTTTTAATGAAGCACATCAAGCTGTTGCAACATCCAGACACTGAGATGATTAATTCCTGTGCTTTTCTGCTCAATATGTCTTTACATAATTGCTATCTGGTGTGCAGATTTCGAAGAAGCAAACAGAGCATTTTGTAATTTGATCATGGACGTCATTTATAGGTTATCAGGGGTCACAGCTGCAACCCATGGCCTGCTTCTTGTGACCCTACAACTGCTTTTGTGACCCCTGGCTCCAGAGGTGGCAAAATCAGTGAAAAGACAGGAGCGGCTTCACAGTCCTTGTTTTCAGCTCATTTATAATTACGCTAACAGTGAATAATTGAAAATTATTCTTCATTATTGTAATAAAAACTGGAGCATCAGATAAGTAAATAAAGGTTTTCAAATGTATTGTGTGTGCTTGCTTGCGGTGAGAGTGTGCCTGTTTTGAGTTAGGGAGTCGTTATGTGTAAGCATGTGTGTATATGAACATGTGTGTGTGACTGAAAGTGACAGTCAGGGATTGGGTTGGAATTGATGAGATTAAATAACAGTGAACATGAGTGAGTCACTGTACGTGAGCAGGTGCGAGTTATTCAGTTAAAAATGAATGGCAATGTGTGAGTATAAGGTTGAGCACAAGAGAGAATGAATGAGTGCAAGGGGTGAGAATGACTGACTAAGAGTGGGTAGGTGAGAATGAACATGAGGTAGTGAATGTAAATTAGCATCAGATAGAATGTGGTCTCATGCTTGCTAGTCTTCTTTTGGCATTGGCAAAATGCTAGCGTTGACACACTGGAGGCAATTATTACCAGAGAGGGATCTGGCATCCTAGACATAAAACTTGCTATATGGGACATCCATGGCAAAAGGCCAGTGCTAGCACGCTGGAGATGACTCTTGGCATAAAGGATGACAGCTGTGGCATATAGGAGGTGGACAAACATGATAAACAGCTATCCCTCTCATACTAGAGGCAAATCCTGACATAAGGGCCACCCATTGTACTAGGATAACATTAATAGCGGAATTCAGGGACTAGCATATTAAATGTAATTGTTGACATAAGGGGCACACTTAGCTTATAGGGGGCTCCCATGGCAAAATGCTGGCCCTAGCACAATGGAGTTTATTTTAGGTATATGGGGGTACCTATACCATATATATATATATATATATATATATATATATATATATGTTTAAAAGGCAGCTAATCCCTGTGGAATGAAAGGTTCCATTGGCTTGGCTCACCACAAAATGTTTGCTTTAAAACGCACAATTTTTTACCCCCAACCCATTCAGAAGAGCTCTGGTTCATTCACTTTGCTCAGTGCAATTTAGGGCAAGTATCATATCACACCCCCACTTCAAAGATCATGGCACTCTAATGTAGGTGTATGAAAAAGAGAAATCTGTGTTGTATTTTTATATTAATGATACAGTTATAATGTAACTTCAGTGATGTAATTATTGTGATATCATCGGGCCTAAGGGCAAGTGACATCACTCCCCAGGAAGCTTCGGGGTTAAAAGTGATATGATGTCACTTTCTTTGATGTCAATAAGGTCAAAGAGTGTGTGATATGACTTAGGCCTACCCTCGCATTTTGGAGAAACTACATCGATGAATATGATCTATCCTGATTTGAAAAGCCACTGTGAACTTCTGTGGCTACAAGTAGCATGCAGAGCTCATTTGAAAGTACCATGCACAAATGTAAAAGGACTTGAAGGGAAGGAGTGCTTTGGAGTAGGTCTAAAAACAGTCCCAAATATCCTGAAATATTAGCCGAGGCATGTGGACAATGATCTGCTGCGATGGCTAAAATCTCCGATGGGCTGCGGAGCAGATCCGAAAATAGGGATAAGAGTCTTAATACCCAACCAATGAGCACCATGATGAGAAATATGGTTTAAATCCCATGTGGCATCATATTCCAGTTCCTTTTAAATAGCAAAACTGCAAGCAAAGCATGTGGTTTCCCTCAATTTGGGGTATAAATATAAATGACTACATTGGTAACGCTATATGAAGTCTGTGAGGATAAACAACTAAATATTTTGTGTGTATATTCCTCGTGGGGCCTTTTTATTCATGGAAACACCACAAGGTACAGCATAAATAGATGCACACTATTGGATATTTCTGAAGAAGAATAAGTTATGCTTCCGATGTGGGTTTTCATATCTCTATGAAGGTAAATGTCCAGCCATAGGATGGATATGCAAAGGCTGAGGGAAAGAAAACCACTTTGTAATGGTCTGCAAAGCGAAAGAGAAACCAATTGTGTCATGGCTAGAAAAGAAAATGGACGCCAGAAGGTTCCAAAAGTATTTTCACCACAACCAAAAGGCCGAAATCCAACAGTTACGACAATCAAAGTTGATTGTCATCAAGTTAATCATATAGAGGCTCATCAACATCATTATCAAGTGCTGGTGAAGCAGGCAGATGTGCGTTGATGACATCAACTAAGATATTACATGACATGTAAGACTAGCTGCTTGCAAAGAAGATCAAAAGTCAAAGAAGAATCACTGAACAGAGCGATAAAATGCAGTTGGACACTGTCCCAAAATGTCATTAACGGTAAACAATTGCCCCATAACCTTCATTATGAACAGTGGTGCGTCAATTAATATCATGCCACTAGAACAGTTTAACAGCTTATCTCCTGTGTCACGCCTTACCTAGCCAAATAAGAAGGTTTACACGTGGGCTGCTTCTAAACCGCTACAGAGTCAAGGTCATTTAAGGCAACCATGAGACATAAAACATCAGCGCAAGCACCAATTCATGTGCTTCAGGGATCAAGTGCATACCTACTTATCTTTGCCACTGCCTCTGACATGGGATTGATATCTCTCAACTATAAACTCCATGCTCGAACTGAAATCATGACCCCCTCTCCAGCAGTGGCTTCCTCGTGGCAAGTCTTGTCTCGGTGCATCCGGCTGCAGTCAGCACTACGGGCTCGTGGTGCGTGCTGGCGGGGACCCCCGGGGCACTTCAGGAATCTCCGGTTCGGAAGTAAACGAAGCCCCCTGTACACCCGAAGTGGATGCGCATGTACGTGGATCTGCCTTACGGATTGCTGAGGTGTTGTCCCTGCTTTGGTTTTCCAGCGAGGGCCAGTGGCGATACACCGGCGGGGGAAGCAGCAGTGGTCAGAGTTGGTAGTTTCCAAATAAGGTACAGCGCGAAGCGGCAAAAAATCAGGTGGAAAGGTGTGCATCGCAGGGTGAAACCCTTTGAAGTATACATCATTAAGGGTTGATAGAGTGCACTTGGCCGTTTCTCCGCTTGCTGATGTCGTAGAAGAAGAGGTGACGGACGGACGGACGGGAGAAAAGCGGGGACCGGTGAAATATAGGGGCGTTGAACTAAAAGGCAGAAGCGGCTGTATGCTCCATACCCAATATCCAGAGAAAGAATATAAACACCAGTCACAAGTTAATGGAATAGGAGCAATTTGTCAGAAGACACAGCCTGACGTTTGACCTCTGCCTGTGAAGCTCCAAATGTGACAAGGGGCGTCCTCAGAACTTACTGGTATCCTGCTACTACCCGTGCCTTACCTCGTACTTGGTCCCGGAGCTGTTGTTGGTCACCTTCTCAGCCCTCCTGCTGCCGCCGTAGCCTTACTCCATCTCGGCCGCAGAGGGATTACAGCCCCCAGGAGTCTTAGCGGCGGAAGTCATAATCGCGCACGGAGGCGCATAAATTTGCACTCAGCCCCCTCTTAGCCCCCGCGTCGCGGGAGGTGCCGGGCAAAGGGCGGGCCCTCTGTAGCCCTCTGGAGCCGAGGGAGGCCGAGGAAGGCCGGACCGGGCCTACTCTCTAACCTTTGGATTGTACTGTTCCTATTTCGTTACTTTTGTTTCTTGGAATGATTATTTAGTATATGTAAATCATACATTGGTTTGTTTTTGTGGGTCTGGTTGTATGTATCATCTGTAGCGGGTTATTGCTTTAGCACTATTAATATGGCTGATGGTGTAAGCAAGGGGACCCTTGATGGTTATTTATTAAAAGTCATCTCGGGAAACGAACTGGACGCCACTCTTGCGGAATTAAGGGCGAAGCGTCGTAGCTCTATTGAGCTTATTAAAAATACGCCTCTCTCCGTGGCCCCCTTTCACTTAGACACTTCCCCAGTTGGGAGTGGATCCTCCCACAAAGAAGTTTTATGTATTTCTAGTAATGCTGACTCCCCAATACCATCTCGAAATTTAACCTCCATAATTGAGTCACCTAAGGATATGTCTGCAATTGTTTCACTTATACCCCTTAATTTATCCCCTGAATCAGCTGCACTAAACGGGTTACTAAACGGGTCACCTTCTCAAGGTACTGAGCCTTCACCTCAAAAGGCTAATTTATTCAGGCAAGCCAAAAATTCAGGCCCAATTCCTAGAAAAAGGAGAAAGGTAGATTCTGAGCTGCTAAAGAATTTAAAAAAACCTACTCGTAACTCCGACCTGGTTTCTACTGACAAAGGTCCTACATTTTCTGCTGTCAACCCATTGCCCCAAGTTACGTTTGCATCTTGTTCTGTAAAAGATACAACTACTCCAGAGTTATTGGGTCATATAGAACAGCTATTGAAATCCCTTATGTCACCTATTGTTGAGAGTTTAAAATCCATTGACAAAAGGCTTGATAAAGTTGAGCTGTTAATAGATAATAATAGGGAATTAATCAGGAATCTTGCTAAGCCAATCATAGCGCCCCCTATTGTTTCAGCTTCTGTCGCATTACCCCCCATTGTAGTACCACCAAAGTCCATTTCCCAAAATCACTCAAACACTAATAATGTAACTCACAGCAATGCCGGAAGAACCAATCTCCCGAAGTTAATGCAACCCACCATTTTAAATGAAGAAAGAGTTACATTGGGAGGGAATAATGCAACACAAAAAGGCATAACATGCGATAGCAAAGCTAATACTCCAATCTCTATTACAAAGATGCGCAGGTCTTTTTCTATTGAAAAGCCACCAGAAGCTGTCCCCTTGGTAGTTGTTCTTGCGGGTGTTCCAACTTTAAAGGATGGTGTAGATGAGGGCCATTTCCAGTTAAAAAATAAAGTGATTCACTGGCTTGGGCAGAATCGCCCTCTTCCCTCATATATAAACGGGGAAATTTTACATGTTCGGCGTCTATCCTGGCTGGGTAACACTCCAAAGAATATAAACGGGGACATCGTTATAGTTAACTTTAGAGATCCTAGAGCTGTGAGCCACATTCTTAACTGGCACACAAATCATGCGAAGTCTCTCATTACCACCTGGGAACTGACTTACTTTTATCCTCGTTCTCAATCAGTTCCCACTTTTAACTCAGGGGCCTTACTTTGCAGCCAGCTCAACCCTTTCATACCGCTTAGAAACCGATATGAGGCACTAGCAAACCTTGAAGATGTAGACTGACTTAATCATCCCATGGGTTCGTCACCAGCCCCCGTCGAACCATCTTCTGATACATTTTCAACTCTTAATGAGTTGAGAATCCAAGTACCTGAAGGTAGTGTAGACACTTGTATCAATCATTTCATTGTCCCTGATTTTCTGCCTTCTGCTAGCCTTTTGGCTGACACTGAGGATACAACGGGGAAGTTATTTTCCTGGAATATTGCAGGGTTGACTTCTAAACTGGAATCTGAAGATTGGATACGATTTGTCAACAATTTTGATCTATGCATATTCCAGGAAACTTGGTCATGTGAACCATCTTTTGTGCAGGGATACTTGAATTATTTTGTTCCTGCATTAAAGGGGAGACCTATAGGGGGATTAACTATTTGGGTCCGCCAGAGTTTAAAGTTAGTCATTAAAGTTATTGATACCAGCCATAGAGATATTCAACTCATTAAGATAAAGTTAGATAACTTAGGAATGTTGGATATTTATAATGTCTATGTTAGGAGTAACAGGGGAGGGAGAACTGAGGTCTTAACAGCCTTGGGTTGTCTCCTTGATACCCATTCTTTAAACAATAACATTGTTATAGCGGGTGACTTCAACAGAACATTCGAACCCTTAGTTAATGACGATGATCTTTTTGGGGACGAAGAGGACCGGCAATGGGGAGTTCCTAAATTGGAGCTCACCCCGGTTGTGCGTTGGACTGATGACGTGATTAGTCTAAACGCCCTTTGTTATGAAAAGGGTCTAAGAGCCCTAAATGGAAGAACCCGTAGTGACAAAAATGGGACCAGTACATTTGACAACGGGCGATATAACAGCAGGATCGACTACGTTTTATGTAGTCTTAAACTATGGCCCTTGATCTGTGACATGGAAGTTGTCTGGCGAATAGAGAGTGATCATAACCCCCTGTGCGCAGTTCATAAATGGTGGTCCCATATCAATCAGCACATTGGCCACACTGAGATGGTCCCTCCCCTGACCGTTCCCACCAACGACATGCGTAGATTAAGGTGGGAAAATATAGTGACTAACCAACAGGCCATCGCTAATATTAGCGACCAGGTTGCTAAAGCAATATTGGCCATAGAGTACTCTAAATCACTTAGCACTGGCTTGGACAAGATAATAGGAATTCATAACACCCTTTTTTGTACAATCAAAGCTTATTTTCCTAAACCTGTTAAAAACAAAGGAGCTAGAGCCCCAAAACCTGCAAAATGGTATAATGACCAGTGTAGGGATGCACGACTGGCTTTAGGTAATGCCATCAAGGGTGGGCAATCTACTGTAATCAAATCTGCCAGAAAAGATTACAAAACTAGTATATCCAAGGCAAAGAAAGCCTGGGATGAGCATCACTGGTCTGAGTTAAAGGCAGCTAGTGATAGGAAGGATTCTCGGTTATTCTGGCACATTGTCAAATGGGGAAGTTCAGGTTTACCCGGTCCCCCAAGTAACAACGTCCCAGAAGAAGAATGGGTAAAATTCTTTAAAAACCAGTATGCTTTAAAAACCAAATAACGTTGTGTCAGGGCCAGATATTAGTGTAAATCAGTTCCAAGACAACCTCTTTGGTGCTGATGAAATTATGATGGCCCTTAGCTCAGTAGCTTCGGGACGTGCTCCTGGTCTCGATGGTGTCCCAGCTGATGTATTTATAAATGATAAAGAGCTCTGGTGTAAGTACATTCATCTTCTTATGAATGCTATTGCATTGGGTGCAGCGGTACCAACTTCCTGGCAGGGTGCTGTAATTATACCTGTCTTCAAGAAAGGTGACCGGTCCCAGCCGGGCAATTATAGACCGATAAGCCTCATTGACACTATTCAAAAGATTGTGGGGCGTGTGATTGTCAATAGGCTTTTGGACTGGGCGGAGGAGACTAATGCCCTCTCACCCTTCCAGGCAGGATTTCGAAGGTCCACAAGTACGGTGGACCAGGTTTTTCGTTTCACCCTGTTGCAATGGAGGACCGTCGTACTGGGTGAGGGCAGCTTGTATGCGGCTTTTGTAGACTTGCGGGCTGCCTTCGACCTTGTCCCCCGGTCTAAGCTATGGTTGGTCCTTAAGAAACAGGGACTACCTAGTGACTTATTATCACTGATAATGAGACTCCACAAATCCAATTTTGCAAGAATTCAGTGGGGGGGATTAGGTTCGGTAACTGTGGACTTCCCAGTTGAGAGAGGAGTTCGACAAGGATGTTCAATGGCTCCCGTTCTTTTCACTTTGTACATCAATGATGTTGTTGCCCGCATGCTCTCTGCCCAAGTTGATGCTCCCTTTTTAGCTGGGATCAAAATCCCTATTTTAATGTTTGCAGACGATACGCTCATTTTATCTAAAACCCCTAGTGGCTTGCAGCGTGCCTTGTCTATTTTTGATCAATTTTGTGGGGAGTATGGCTTAGAAGTTAATTCAGCCAAAACAAAACTTATGATTTTTAATCCCCATCGTAATTTTAAATCTAAAATTACTTTGAATGACCGCCCGCTAGAAGTAGTGAATACTTTCACATATTTAGGCTTACATATTTCTAGCGATAAGAGTTGGCGGCACCATATTGATATTGCCACACTTAGACATAGGTGGAGAAGTGTGGCTCAATGGTTAGAGTGGCAGACCTCGATGCAGAGCACTGGTCCGGGACCAGGGTTCGATTCCCGTCACGGCAGGGTCTCGGGCTATAAATTCCGCGGACCAGATATTCTCGCCTCAGTGCCTATTCTAATCATGGGTCCCACGCTGCAACTCTGGGCAATAGCTTGCTTAATCTCCACAACGGCCCCAACAGCGCTGGGATGCCTGGCCTCACCATGGGGGTGCCCAGGAGTGGACACCTCACATGGAAAGCCAGGAAGGGTTCCACAGCGGTATGAGTAAAAGCGCCAGGATGCCCCCGTTGGGGGTGGCAGTGCGCTATACAAGTACAAACACATTTACATTACATTTACAATTGTCTGGTGCTATTTGTGCAGAGCATAGAAAATCCTTAACCAAACCTGTAAAACCTGCCCTTCGGGTTTATGAAGCAAAGGCTCTAGGCTCTGCCCTTTATGGTGCTGAGCTCTGGGGCTTTGAGAAAGTGGCTGTGCTTCAATCCTCTGAAAATAAATTTTTCAGGGCTATAACGGGTGTCCCTAAAAGCACCCCCCTGTTGCCCCTCAAATATGATTTGGGCAGAAGAGCAGTTTCAGATTTGGTTAAGCTCCGTCCGATCTTATATTGGCGCAGGTTATGGACGACTCCTGTGCTCTCTCACTATGCCGAGGGCTTTTTAGACATTATAAGATCTGATGTATTCCACAAAATTGGGTGGTAAAAATCACTTAAGACAACTTTGACTGAGCTTGGTTTGTGTTCACTTTGGGAAGATCCTGAGAGAGCAATTTTTCCGTCTAAAAGCACTCTAAAAGACATTTACTGGGAGACGGTTACCTCCCGGCAATGGAGTAGCTCCAGTGCTGGATCTATGACTGGAGAATTCTTAGAGGCCAAGATGTATCCCTGTTTAGAACCCTACTGGGACATTATAACCAAGCCAGGAGAAAGAAAGCTCCTTTTCCAACTTAGAGCAGGCGCTCTTCCCCTCAGATATCTGTCAGCTAAGTGGGAAGGTGGATCCTGTGACAGCTGCCCTGTTTGTGGTATTACTAAAGAATCAATCGGCCACTTTTTATTTTCGTGCAAAGCTTACGCTGCTCCAAGGCGCATCTGGCTGTCCCCGATGTGTACAAATCTGGGGACCACCAGTAGTATTGTCGCTTTGCGTATTATATGCACCAGCACTTTGACTTGGATTTCAGTAGCCACTGCAAAGTACCTAGGGTGGGCATGGTCGATAAGACAGAGACTGCTAGTCACTTGACTATTCTCTTGTCTAGAAAGAGACTGCTAGTTATTTGACTATTCTCTTGTTTAGATAGAGATTGCTAGTCATCTGACTATTCTCTGCTATGTCATTTCGTCTGCATCTTATCTTAACTTATATACATTTTAAAACTACCCCTGTATTAAACCATTCTTACTATTTTTTTCTAAACTTCCTTTTGTTAATAGAACAGTACGTTACATAAATAGGATTAGTAATTAAGTTTGAAATTTTCAAGAAGTATGTCTCGTATTCTGATATCATTGATTGGAATATAATTATTTTTTTAAATGTTGTATGAATTGTTTTTATTGTATATTTGTACTTGCTTTTATGAATGAATTTCGAATAAAGCATACTTTGATATACGAAATCATGAGTCAGTTTCTGTCATTGTTTCATGGTCTAGGAAGACTCCAAAAAGTAAAAGTGCAGCTTCACATTATTGAGGACAATCGCTCTATTGCCCTACAGGCACCACAGAGCCGTTGAGAAAGAACTAGAGACACTGTTGAAGCACAACATCATTGAACGCTCCACCAGTCCTACATCATGAGTTTCGCCCATTGTTGTTGTGCCAAAAAAGGACAGTGGAGGTGCAGTACACATTTGTGTTCATATCGGCACAAGGCCAACAAAGCAATCAAGCGAGAAAGACCTCCTGGTCCCCACATAGCGGAATGATTATGCAGCTGAACAGAGTCAAAGTCTTCTCCCGTCTTGACCTGAACAAAGGATCAACTCGAGCTGGAAGAGAACTATGGGTACAATACTACTTTTTCAATTCATCTTGGTTTGTTCAGATACAAAAGATTGTGTTTTGGAGTATTTTTGCTGTACCACTTACTTGCTGATGCAGGCCTCTCTCTGAATGCAGCAAAGTGTGAATGTCACAAAACCAAGCTTAAATACTTTGGGCACATATTCTTTGTTGGAGAAATGACTCCTGATCCAGATAAGGTGCAAGCACTGCCATCCACTTCCCCCCACAAGACGTAACCATGCTGCAATCCTTCTTAGGAATGGCCAGTCATTGCTCAAGGTACATTCATGACTTTGCTACAGTTGCGCCCCAAAGAGAGACTAAACAAAGCAGAATCTCCCATTCCAGTGGTCTCCTAAAGGTGCCAAGGTTTCAAAGAAATAAAACATGTGATTGATAATGCAACTGAAATGGCCTATTTTGACCCCAAGTTATACTGAGATCACAGTAGATGCAAACCCGGTGCGGCTGGGGGCAATCATTGCTCAACACAATGACCATCTGAATGCCCAGAGACACATTGTAGCTTATGCTAGTAGAAGCCTGTCTGAAACAGAACGTGCCTGCTCCCAGCTGGAGAAGGAAAGTCTGGCTACTGTGTGGGCCTGCAAACATTTTCATGTGTTTTTATATGGGAAACATTTCACTATCATCACAGACCACCAGGCTTCACTCACTATCTTTGGAAACCCAAAAGCTGAGGTACCCGCTTGCATCAAGAGGTGGGGAGGTGGGGGTTACATCTGCAATAGTATGACTATGCAATTGTATACAAGCTGGGAAAATACCAAAACCCTCGAGATTTTCTTTTCACAAGTGCCGCAAAATCGCCACAGTTCAACATCTGAAGAGCTGAAGAGTATCTCAACTTCATTGTGAGGTCCAGCATTCCAGCAGCTCTATCCATTGAACAGAATATTGCTGCTACCAATGCAGATAAATACATGCTCATCCTCAAAGACCTCATTACAACTCAATCTTGGAAGAAAAGTATTCCACTTTTGCCGATGAAGTTGAATTTCAAAAATTCAAAAATGTACAGGATGAGCTATCCACCACCCGAGAGGGTATCATATTGTGAGAGGCTTGAGAATCATCATACCTGAGAGCCTGAGACAGCAAGTAATTGAGCTAGGCCATGAAGGACATTGTGGCATTGTGGCCACCAAAATAGCCCTAAGAGACCGAGTGTGGTTCCCCCGCCGAGTTGAGATGGAGCTGAAAGCGTGCCACCTTATTCTTTGAGGTGACGCAGCATCCACTGACAATGTCTGACCTTCCTCCACGTACCTGGGAGAGAGTTGCAGTTGATTTCTTTGGGCCTCTAGGAAATTGACATCATCTCATTGTAGTCATTGATGAATATTCGCGTTTTCTGTTGTTAAAAGACTTATCATCCACAACCCATGACAAAGTCATTGAACGGCTTGATTAAATTTTTACAGTGTGGGGCATCCCTGCTATTCTCAAATCTAAAAGAGGCCCTACTTTCAATAGCAAAGAATTCAAGACGTTTTTTATTTGGCTCAGTGTCAAGCATCAAAAGATTACACCGTTCTGGCCCAAGTCAATGGTGTTGTTGAACGATTCATGGGCCCCCTCAAGAGAGTATTTCAGCGACCATCAATGGAGGGAATAGATCTAAACTAAGCCATGTGTCCAGCCCTTTGTGCCTATCGATCAACTTCTCACTCCACAACTAGTGAGAGTCCTTCCACCGTGCTATTTGGGAGATCCACCAGAATCAAATTACCACAATGGACATTCGACCGATCGATTAATGCCTATAAGGTTCATATCACAGACACTTCTTGAAAGTGTAAAATGAAAACATATGCTGATGAGCGCCAATGTGTCCAGGAAACAGTCTTCGATAAAGGGCACTGGGTACAGGTCAGACAGAAACTGAAGCGGAAAATGAACACTCCGTTTGCTGTCAACCCATTGAGGGTTGTAATGTGCAAAGGACACATAATGACAGCACATCGTCCTGGATAGTCCATCACATGGGTCTCATCACACTTTAAACACCTACCTCAATGTTCGTCAGCTCCAAAGATCATGAGCGAGGAGACCCCAGCCTGAATGTTCAGATTAAACATCTGAGCCTATGTCCTCCGTGCATGATCAAAGTCCATCCCAACTACCTCATACCACCCCATCTGGCAGATCGGTGCGAGCCCCTCAAAGAGTCATTGAGGAACTATGATGCTAATGCAGTGTGTACTTTTTATTTAACAAAGGAGAGATGTAATGTCTTGATAACATGAGCGCTTGGACCCTTGCAGTTCTGGGCAGATTCTAAACAGGAATTACATAATCTGCTGGGAGGTGTTAAGGTGCGGTTGTAAAAGTTATGACACAATGCGTGCAGTGTGTGATCCTATGCAGCGGAATAAAGTAAACCCGAGTGGGTAACTCCGCTCAGCCAGCTGAGTTTATGGAGTTTTGCCTACTCCGTGTTCCGTTACAAACACGGAGTTTAGGCAAAACTCCAACTCCATGGCAGAGCGGAGTTAGCTGGCCCCTGCACCCTCCCAAAGTAACTATAATGTAAAAAAAGAGGCACTTACCTGCTGTGGCTGCCTCCTCCTCACCTTACCTGCTCTCCTTCCTTGTCCTCACGGTCCTTCTTCTTTGATAACCCCTATGTTGTACGTCTTGTACGTAGAATAACATCTTTCTCTTCGCAGGTCAGTTGTTTTTACAAATAGAGGGGACTGCCATGGGCATGTGCTTCACACCGAGTGACGTGAATCTTTTTGTCGGATGGTGGGAGAAGCACGTGGCCTGGGCAGAACCCAATGAGACATGGGTTGAGAAAATAGCCCTGTGGTCAAGGTACATATACAGCCTTTTTATTCTGTGGCGAGGTACTATTTCAGAGTCAGAAGAGTATATTGTACTACTGAATAACAATGATCTTAACCTAAGATTCACCAGCCTAATGAGCAGAACCAAAGTCCCATTTTTGGATCTCTTGTTTTTTTTTAAACCATTTTTTATTGATAAAAGAAAAGGAAAAACATAAAGCAGCAATAAGACAACATAGGAGTCCACAGCAAGAATGTACACTTTGCAATACAGTTGGAATCTGGGAGAAAGAACAAACCCCTCCACTTACTCATCGTAATACTTTGTGGCATACACATCAAACAATTCACACATAGGAGGACCAGATCATGAGACAAAAATGTTCAGCATTTAGCACTTGGTGTGCAAACAGGTCCCTTATTCAGTACCATGTAAGGGCATGTCGTGAAGACCAGGGATATCCAGTAGTTTATTTCGTTCACGTTCCAGCTCTATTGTAGAGGACAAGCAAATGGTTCCCCTATATCTAATCCACCTGCACCCATTTGGAGTCCCATTTCCTGGGGCTGCCCCTGTGTTTGAAGACATCTTTCTCAGCAATCATTGCCCTATCCATGTCAATTGCCCAATCGTGCAGGCCCGGGACCGCCCCACCCCCCATTTTTGGGCAATATTACGTTTGGCAATGGCCCACCTGAGTGATGCCCACGTTTGCTCTGTTTGCGTTAGGTCAGTGGCTTCCCAGATATTTAGAAGGCATAATTGGGCGGAGCCTGCACTTTCCAATTGTTTTGTGACTTTATTCCAATATTGTTGTACCATAGGGCAATCCCAAAGGCTATGAAAGAAGGTTCCCGTTTGGTGGCATTGCCGTAGGCACATAGGGTCATCCCTCCTTCCTATTGTCAGGACTCCAAGGTTACAGATAGGTTTATTAGCGCATCGAAAGGTCAAAGCTTACACTCCCCGTGCTATGGAAGATACATGGGTGGAGCTGACTCGGAAATGGCACCTAAAAAGGCCACCAGAACCGAGTAGCTGTTAGCATTCTAGTGCCCAGCAGAGGACGCGCTGGAATTCCAGGTAAGGCTCGCGCTGCTTGTGAACTGCGCACTTCACCAAGAATTCCAGAGAGTCAGGAGCGTACTTTAGAGTTCGATAGCGAAATAGTTATAGTGTTTATTTTTGGAGGGTTTATCGTTACCAGGGCAGAGAAAGGCATACGGGAGTCTGCTGACAACGAATCCGTGTTCAAAGAAGTTAAGCGGCTAGTGAGGAGAGCGGCAGGTCTCCGTGTTTGTGAGGCATTTGTACCGCGTTGAGAGAGACGAAGCAGCGTCGCACCTGAGCATCTGAAAAAAGAAGAAAACGAAGCTAAGTTATCAAAGGCGTATTTACATGACTGTAAATAGAAGTACATTTGCTGATAGCTAATTTAAGTAACACGAACTTACTGTGAGGAAAAACGGCATTTCTGTAACCCAGCACTGAAGTCGAGCTCTGAATCGGCAAGACCTGTAACAATGAAGAGGTTGTTAGAATTACATGTTAGAACACATGAGTAAGGTGTAAATAGTCAATAAGAGAAA
Source organism: Triturus cristatus (assembly GCF_964204655.1). Taxonomy (NCBI): domain Eukaryota; kingdom Metazoa; phylum Chordata; class Amphibia; order Caudata; family Salamandridae; genus Triturus; species Triturus cristatus. The sequence goes on along the minus strand of NC_140591.1, from coordinate 383,426,369 downwards.
ACAATACTCACCAAAGAGATAAAAGACGTCTCAGTCTGTAGCTTAGGAACCGAGAGCAATAAGGCAACACCGACACAAGAAGAGAAAATACATTATAAACAGATGATTAATTACCAATAGGAAAAGACCCTAAACACAGTAAGTTGAATTCTAATTTGAACATAAATAATACAGAGTCAAAAAGGAGAGTAGAAGTCCTTAACAAAAAAAAATGTAAATATATTGCAGGTGTGCTAGAAAGAAAGAAACTGCAAATAAAGGCAGACAGCGAGGAAGATTAAAATAGAAGAGAGTAAACAGAGAATAGAGAAGTAAGTAAAATTACACAGGGAGAAAGAGTTGCTTGAAGAAGATAATATTTGGTTAAAGCTGTTTTTTCTTATTGCAGACGAATAACTCAGTAAAAGAATAAAAGAGCACACACAGAAAAGACTAAATAGAAATAGAAGAGGAGCTGTGTTCTGGAATTAGTAGGGTAAGGAAGCGAGATAACAGGGTTTAAAAGATAAGGACAGGTTTAAGGACTAAATGGGTTTATGATAACATTAACTCTTGTCTACAGGTTCTACTCATCAACAATAGAAGTCTGCAGGACGGACTACTGAAGAAACCAGCCAGAACAGTCTCTTCTCTCTTTTGTTATTTTATCCACTTTTCCCCCTTCCCCCATGATAGCCTCTCTAGAGACTTGTTACACTAAGCTCTAGGTTGCTGTCGGGGTGGTTTTGGGAGCTAGCATCTCTGTTCCTGTGTAGTAGCGTACAGTTGAATAAAGTCTGACAGAGTGAAGTGCCCAAGTTGCATTTTACACCCGAACAGAGATGGCTGAGGGAATAGACTTACAAGGGTTAGGAACCATATTAGATACCATACAAAAAGAGTTAAGTGCAGTCCGAGAGGAAAACCAGAGCCTTAGAGTAGAAGTAGTAAACTCTAGAAAAGAGACCGCAGAATTGGCACAAAGGCTTAGACAACCTTTTGGTTCTGGGTCGGACGCTCAAGCTTCATTACCTGAAGGGACTAATAGGATGACTACTCAGGTGATTCACTCCCTCTCACCCGTCATACCATTAGCGGCACCTGAGCGCTTTAGTGGGGATCAACAGAAGGCTCAAATATTCATTACGCAATGTTCGTTACATTTCATGTGCCGCCCTTCCATTTTTCCAGATGCTCAATCTCGAGTAGCCTTCGTGTTGTCGTACCTAAGTGGGGATGCAGCATCCTGGTCTTTGCCTCTGATTTTGAAGAACGATCCCATATTGCGGAATTATGAGAACTTCAAAGAAGAGTTTCTTCGAGTATTTGACAGAAGGCGGATATCCCAAGCCGTAGACAATGAGCTACTTAACCTGAAACAGGGGAATCGCGATGTGGTCTCTTATTTGGCTCAATTCAATAAACTAGTGGTGGAAACCAACTGGCCTGAGAGTAAGAGAGCAGCTGTGTTCTATCGTGGTTTAAAGGATGAGTTAAAAGATGCATTGGCTGGAATACCCAATAGACCCACAGAAATCTCAGCGTTGGTAGACTTGGTGTTGGAAATCGATTTCCGTCAAGGGGAAAGAAAAGGTGAAAAAAGAAAAGATTTCAAGTCGGTGGTTCCAAGATTTGATCGAGTCAGGTCGGAAGGAGGATGAAGTTATGAAGGTCAGCAGGGCATCGAACCTATGCAGATTGGCACTATACGGGGTCCTCTTTCCAAAGAAGAGAAGGAAAAAAGAAGAGCCAGCAATCTTTGTATGTACTGTGGATCAGAAGGCCATTTTGTGCGTGCTTGTCCAAAGAAACCCAAGGGAAGTTTCAAGCCGAAGGAAAACTAAAGGCACCATCTGTTGGAGGAGTTGAACAGGTGGATGCGATTTTAGATCAGACTCCAAAAGAACATAGAGTGGCCAATACTCTACAGTCTGCAGCGCCACATTTAATTTTATCGATGGAAATCAGATTCCGACATGTGACGCTGGTGGAAGTCTCAGTGATGATCGACTCGGGAGCCACCGGAAACATTTGCGACTTAAAGTTTGCAAGCAAGGTGGGAATCGAAGCCATCAAAAAGTCAAAAGGTGAGCCCGTTAGAGCAGTGGATGGAACCAATCTGTCCTCAGGTCCAATAGTCAGCCACACGGAATTGATACATCTGATCTCGAATGACGGACATGAGGAGAAGATCCAGTTTAACTTAATCGATGCCCCCCAATTCCAATTGATCCTTGGACTTCCCTGGCTTACTGAACATAACCCAACAATCAACTGGAGTACCAGAACCATTAAGATGGAATCAGATTATTGTTTAGGAAATTGTTTTGGAGGTCAGCAAATGGAGCAAGAGGTTAATCCTGCACATTCGTTGTGTCAGACTGGAGGATCAATTTGTGTAATCCATGTACAAGACATACCAGAGGAATATCAAGATTTTGAAGATGTATTCAACGAAGTGGAAGCTGAACAATTACCACCACACAGACCTTATGATTGTAAAATTGAGATTGAACCAGGTTCAAATCTACCATGTAGTCGTGTGTATGCCCTTACGGAAAAAGAACGCCATCACCTAAGGGAATATTTGGATAAGTATCTAGCAAACGGCTTCATTCGTCCCTCGCAGTACCCAGTCTCCTCGCCCCTATTTTTTGTGCCGAAGAAAGAAGGGGATTTGAGGACTTGCATCGACTACAGAGCCATCAATAAGATTACAAAAAAAAAACGTTATCCATTGCCACTGACATCTGTTTTGTTAGATCAAGTGAAAGGAGCAACAATTTACACAAAGTTGGATTTGAGAGGAGCGTATCATCTGGTGAGAATGAAGGAGGGCGATGAGTGGAAGACAGCTTTCAGAACGAGATTCGGCCTATTTGAATATCAGGTTATGCCCTATGGGCTATGCAACGCTCCAGCAGCTTTCCAACACTTCATTAACGACGTATTGAAGGAATTCATCGACCAGTGTGCGATAGTGTACATTGATGACATCCTAATTTACTCTGTGGACAAGGAAAAACATCAGGACCAGGTTAGAGGGGTTTTACAGAAGTTGAGAGAAAACAGACTGTTTGTAAAACTTGAGAAGTGTGCTTTCAGTGTTCCTCAGGTTGAATTTTTGGGTTTTGTAATTTCACCAACAGGCATTCTTATGGACCGCAAAAAGATCGAAGCAGTAATAAACTGGAAGTCCCCCGAGAGCGTCAAAGAAGTACAAAGCTTTATTGGCGTTGCCAATTTTTACCGGAGATTCATTATTGAATTTTCACATAAGATTTTACCACTCACCCGTCTATTGAAGAAAGGGCTCAAATTTGAATGGACAACGGAAGCTGAAGTAGCCTTCCGATCTCTAAAAGAAAGTTTTACATCAGCCCCAATTCTACAGCATGCAGATCCGACTGAACCTTTTTACATGGACACTGATGCCTCAGATCATGCCGTGGGAGGAGTTTTGTCCCAACGAAGTAAGCTAACGGGGCAGCTGCATCCAGTCGCCTATAGGTCAAGAAAATTAACCTCGGTGGAAATAAACTATACAATCACAGAAAAGGAGCTATTGGCCATAAAAGACGCATTCAAGGAATGGAGGCATCACTTATTCGGGGCACAGCATCAAGTCACTGTATACACAGACCACAGAAATTTAAAATTTCTGAAGACAGCCAGAACCCTAACACCAAGACAATTGCGATGGTCGCTATACTTTGCTGATTATGATTTCATCATCACTTATCGGCCAGGAGCCCAGAACGGGAAAGCAGATGCCTTGTCCAGAATTGACACGGAAAATCAAAAGACACCTCTAGGAAATCAATCCATTATTCCAAGTGAAAAAATTATTGGAGCAATTACTTCAATTGACCTAGAACATGGTATCTCAGACGCAATGGATGAAAAGACCTTGGAAGAGTGGGTGAAGAAAGAAGGAAGGGAAATTCGTAATCAGTTGCCCTACTTCCAAGGAGCCCTGTATATTCCCACTAAAGAGTTGCAGCAACAGATCATCAAGGAATGCCATGATGCAAAGTTGGCAGGACATAAGGGGGAGGCAAAGACCAGAGAACTGATCCAGCGACACTACTGGTGGCCTGAAATGTCGAAGAGCATTGAGCAGTATGTCAAGACTTGCAAGATTTGTGCTCAGGGAAAATCCGAAAGGCAGGCCCCAAAAGGTTTACTTATACCCTTACCCACTCCACCTTATCCTTGGCACACCGTCACGTTAGACCTCATTACTGACTTACCCCGTAGTCAGGGCTACAATACCATCTTAGTAGTGGTAGATTCCCTTTCTAAAATGGCTCATTTCACAGCTCTGAAGGGAGTGCCAACGGCTAAGCAGTCGGCGACTCATTTTAGTGCTCAAATAGTGAAAATACATGGAATCCCTAAAATAATAATCACTGATAGAGGCCCACAGTTCCTTTCCCACTTTTGGAAATCTTTCATGGAAGGGTTGGGTACTGAAGTCCGTTTTTCCACCAGTTATCACCCAGAAACTGACGGTCAAACCGAGAGGGTGAATCAAGAACTTGAACAGTATTTGAGATTGTTTCTTTTGAAACAAGAAGGAAATTGGTCGGGCTATCTATGGGCTGCAGAGTTTGCCCATAATAATGCAAAAAATGTTTCCACTGGGTTTTCCGCCTTCTTTATGAATTATGGAAGACATCCAAACTCAACCCTCAGGCAAACAGAAATCTCAGTTCCAGCGGTGGAGGAGATTGTAACACAGTTAGAACAGGTGCATAAGAGTGCAATTGAAAATCTTAAACTAGCTAAAGAAAAGTATAAGACTTATGCCGACAGAAAGAGACGAGTAGGGCCCCCATTGGAAATAGGAGATAAGGTTTGGTTAAGTACCAAGAATTTGAGACTTAAAAGAAAACGGAAGTTCCAACCGAGATTTATTGGTCCATATATGGTGGAGGAGAACATAAATACGGTGACTTACCGAATTCAATTACCGCCAAAGTTGAAAATACACCCAGTTTTCCACATACCCCTGTTAAAGAAGGCTCCAGAACACTTACGGAAAAACCTGCCACCAAAGCCTCTTCAACTAGAGACTGGTACTGAATTTGAAGTTAAAGAAATTATAGACTCCAAAATGCAAAAAGGGGAACTATTCTATTTGGTGGACTGGAAGGGTTATGGGCCTGAGGAAAGATCTTGGGAACGAGAAGAAGATGTCCATGCTCCAAGATTAGTTAAGGCCTTTCACCGACGATCTCCAACTAAACCCCAGAGGAGAGAACCTACCTTGTTGGAGGGTACTGTCAGGACTCCAAGGTTACAGATAGGTTTAATAGCGCATCGAAAGGTCAAAGCTTACACTCCCCGTGCTATGGAAGATACATGGGTGGAGCTGACTCGGAAATGGCACCTAAAAAGGCCACCAGAACCGAGTAGCTGTTAGAGTTCTAGTGCCCAGCAGAGAACGCGCTGGAATTCCAGGTGAGGCTCGCGCTGCTTGTGAACTGCGCACTTCACCAAGAATTCCAGAGAGTCAGGAGCGTACTTTAGAGCTCGATAGCAAAATAGTTATAGTGTTTGTTTTTGGAGGGTTTATCGTTACCAGGGCAGAGAAAGGCATACAGGAGTCTGCTGACAACGAATCCATGAACCCATGTTCAAAGAAGTTAAGCGGCTGGTGAGGAGAGCGGCAGGTCTCCGTGTTTGTGAGGCATTTGTACCACGTTGAGAGAGACGAAGCAGCGTCGCACCTGAGCATCTGAAAAAAGAAGAAGAAAACGAAGCTAAGTTATCAAAGGTGTATTTACATGACTGTAAATAGAAGTACATTTGCTGATAGCTAATTTAAGTAACACAAACTTACTGTGAGGAAAAACGGCATTTCTGTAACCCAGCACTGAAGTCGAGCTCTGAATCGGCAAGACCTGTAACAACGAAGAGGTTGTTAGAATTACATGTTAGAACACATGAGTAAGGTGTAAATAGTCAATAAGAGAAAACAATACTCACCATAGAGATAAAAGACGTCTCAGTCTGTAGCTTAGGAACCGAGAGCAATAAGGCAAAATCGACACAAGAAGAGAAAATACATTATAAACAGATGATTAATTACCAATAGGAAAAGACCCTAAACACAGTAAGTTGAATTCTAATTTGAACATAAATAATACAGAGTCGAAAAGGAGAGTAGAAGCCCTTAACAAAAAAAAATGTAAATATATTGCAGATGTGCTAGAAAGAAAGAAACTGCAAATAAAGGCAGACAGCGAGGAAGATTAAAATAGAATAGAGTAAACAGAGAATAGAGAAGTAAGTAAAATTACACAGGGAGAAAGAGTTGCTTGAAGAAGATAATATTTGGTTAAAGCTGTTTTTTCTAATTGTAGACGAAGAACTCAGTAAAAGAATAAAACAGCACACACAGAAAAGACTAAATAGAAATAGAAGAGGAGCTGTGTTCTGGAATTAGTAGGGTAAGGAAGCGAGATAACAGGGTTTAAAAGATAAGGACAGGTTTAAGGACTACATGGGTTTATGAAAACATTAACTCTTGTCTACAGGTTCTTCTCATCAACAATAGAAGTCTGCAGGACGGACTACTGAAGAAACCAGCCAGAACAGTCTCTTCTCTCTTTTGTTATTTTATTCACTTTTCCCCCTTCCCCCATGATAGCCTCTCTAGAGACTTGTTACACTAAGCTCTAGGTTGCTGTCGGGGTGGTTTTGGGAGCTAGCATTTCTGTTCCTGTGTAGTAGCGTACAGTTGATTAAAGTCTGACACCTATCTTGACCAAGAGCCCTGCGTCGAGATACACACGATGAAGGATCTTCAATAGGACCAGACGCAACCTCATTGGGATAGCCACCTCTCTGGAGGAGGCCAGGACATTGCGCCATTCGTCATCCTCCAAGTCTCCCATGTCTACCTCCCAGTATTGTCGCAAGTGCATTAAAGGGTCTGGGCGATTGTTCACCATCTTTTTGTATGTGAGAGATATGTCCTTTTTGTGCCTGGGGTCAAGTATCAGTCGGTCCTTCAATGGAGAGGCCTCAGGTAGTGGAGCGTCTTTGGGTAAGACTGCCCTAACTGCGTGGCTAATTTGCAGATATCAGAATGCCTCGGTCTGTGCTAGCTTGTATTTGATCTGCAGGTCTGAGAATGAGGCCTATTTCCCCCCACCCACATGTCACCTACTTTCGTGATACCTATCATATCCCACTTGTCGAAGCCAGGGCATTTGCTGAGCTGTCCCAAGAAATCCAGCTCCCAGAGTGGTGTGTCCATTGTGAGTTTATTGTGCCAACCCCACTTTCTATTCACTTCGTGCCAAACCTCCACTGTCCTTGCTGTGGGTCCCGTGAGATTGAGCTTGCGAGGGTTAGTGTATAGTTCCCTGGTGTAACCCCCGTGCCAGGAGCCACCGATCCGTGTGGAAATTTGGGTCATCATACTCCCCATGTACCCATTTGTTGATTGGAGCCAGTTGGGATGCTTGGTAGTAGAGTCTCATGTCGGGCAGTGCAATACCCCGTTATACCACCCCATCTGTAACTTTGTCATAGCTATGCGTGGGGCCCGTCCGTCCCACAGTAGTCCCCGTACAATGCCGTCAATGCTAGCGAAGTAGTTGTCAGGAATCTTACAAGGGGTGTCTGCAATGCATAGAGAAAACGCAGCAGTGCTAGCATCTTAAAGAGGGCTGCGAGCCCCAGATGTGTAAGGGGGAGGGAACCCCAGTGTTTGGCGTCAGACCGAAGACACGTCAGGGTTACAAGCAGGTTGGACTCATAGAATAAATTTGGATCCGGTGTAATATAGATACCGAAATACTTAAAGCCCTCTGTTGCCACAGGTATGTTATACCCCTCGGGGTGTATGGAGGTGCACCCCACAACACATAGAGTTGGGACTTAGTCCAGTTGATGGTATACCCTGAGTGTGCACCAAAGATATGGAAAATATGGACGACCCGGTGGAGAGACCGTGAGGGCGAGGCCAAATACAGGAGAATATCATCTGCATATAGGGAGATGCGGTCTTCATGGTCCTCTGTCTACTTCTGTCCCGTAATCCATGGGACACCCCTGATCCAGATTGCAAGTGGCTTGAGAACTAGGGCAAATAACAAGGGTGACAGGGGGCACCCCTGTCTAGTAGCCCACCCCAGCGGGAATTGTATCGAGACGTGGTTGCTGACTACCACCTGCATAGTAGGGTGGGCATAGAGCAAACGGATCCACCTTATAAAGTTTGTGCCAAAACCCATCTGATCCAAGACTGCAAACAGAAAGTCTCACTCGATAGTATCGAATGCCATGGAGGCATCCAGTGATAGTAACGCAGCGTCTTCCCTGATCATTTCACGTCTACCCAGGACCCCATGCAATCACCTTAGGTTTAAATCTGTATTCCTCCCTGGCATAAACCCAGAGTGATCAGGGTGTACTGATTCTGTTGGCCAACAGTTTAGCTAATAGTTTCACCTCGACGGTGAGGAGTGATATAGGGCGATAGGCCCTACATTCATCTGGTGGTTTGCCCTGTTTGTGGATGACCACGATGGAGGCCATTCGGACATCAGCAGGGAGTGCCCCTTCATCAAGACTTTCCAAATACATTTGCAGAAAGTGGGGGGAGAGCTTGAAAGTCAGTGGCTTCAAGAATTCGATCGGGAGTCCATTGGGGCCCATGGCTTTACCCGAGCGGACATCCTGTATCGCTTTTTAGATTTCAGCCTCTGTGATCGCGCCCTGTAGGGAATCTCGGTCCTGCGCAGACAGACATGCAACTTTCATGGTCAAGAGAAGGTCCACAGCCGCCTACGACTGGGACATCTCAGAGGGAGTGTAAACTGACGAGAAGAAGATAGTGAACGTATCGGCTATCTGCTGGGGGTCAGTGAGTACCTCCCTATTGACCCCACGCACCGAGTGGATCCACCGTGCTAATTGTTCTTTCTCAAGCCAGGCAAGAAGTTTACCCATTCGTTCACCGTGTTCATATATCTTATGGCATGTAGAGGTATAGCATGCTTTGGCTGCTTCCGTCAAAAGCTGTCGGTAATCGAGATGCACCATCGAGAGCGCGTGTAGTTTCTCAGGATCAGGGGTGAGTGCTAGGGCTGTTTCCCTAGCTAGGATATCCTCCTCGAGTTCAGTGCCGCGCTTCGTGAGCTGTCTTTTATGACCAAACCATTGATAGGGCTCTGCCTTTCATAACAGCACCGAACGCTTCCCACAGGACATGGGCTGAGGTGACTGACCCCACATTTTCCTTAAAATAGCAGTCCGCTTACTTAAGTAGTGTGTCCTTGATCAGAGGCACCTTGAGCGCCTAGGGATTTATAATAAGGGTAGTGCGTCGCCTGGGCAGGTCGAGCGTGAGCATTGTGAGGAGGGGGGAATGATCAGATACTACGCATGCCAGACCTTGGGATTCAGTAAACATATGTATGTCCTGAGCATGAGTAAACATGTGGTCAAGACGCGATTGACTATGATGGGCTCCAGAATGAAATGTGAAGTGTAGGGTGGTCGGGTTAAGTCGCTGCCAGATATCTACCAGGCCCATAGCTGACAGGAACTCTACCGATGGGGACCCCCGGGGGGTCTTTACAAGGCGGGAGGCGATCTTTGGCACAGCCTACAGCCAGATTAAAGACCCCCCAGCACCAGCAGCCCCAGGGGGAAGTCAAGCACAAGCGCTCCAAGGTCACGCAGTGTAGGACATTGCAGCCCAGGTGGGATATACAGGGATATAACATTTAGAGTCTGTCCCTCCCAGGTACCAGAGAGTGTCACGTATCGACCTTGCTCATTCGACCAGACCCTGTTTATTAAGTACGGACAGCCTCTGCGAATGAGCACCCCAGCACCACGAGAACCCGTTGTAAAGCCCAAGTGTGCTGCTAAGTGGTATCCCCATCTCATCAATGCACACAGGAATTATCAATTAAATATGTGAGAAGAGCAATGTCTGGCGCCTGTCGCTTCAGGTACTGAGGACTATACCCCGCTTGAGTTGATCTCCCAATCCATTCACGTTCCACGTAAGGAACTTGAGTGCTAAGTGTGGCCCCATGTAGGAATAGATAGATGAACAATGTAGAGCTGAGAAGCAGAGGCAGTGTCAGTTTGTGGATATAGAGGGTGAGATACGCAAGGGGGCCCACAATGTGGCCACAAGGCGAACCATGTGTGAATAATCTGTGTGGATGATCTAGCGCTTGCAGCCCCACAGACCTCCTGAGCTCCCCGTGGTGATGTGGTAGGAGCATGACTGTGGACATAGAAAACAATGAATACAAAAATGTGCTGCAAAAAATAACAAGACCCAACAACAAAAGGAAAACCAAATAGAATCATCCTAGAAAAACAAAAGTCAAAGCAACTGAACCCAATCTTCCTGTTCCCACAACAACCAACACCCACCCCCACCCAGCCTCCCTGCACCAAGGGTACAAAATCACCCACCACCCCAAACTTGCAGAGTGCCTGTCGCCCACCCTCAACAGTATTGGGAACATAATCCAACCCCACTCCCTGAAGCAGAAAGTCGTAAGAGTACTTACATCCCCAGCATTCAAACCCACAATATGTAAATCAGACATGGTGAACCTTAGTCAAAAAACAATACCAAGGGCAGTGATGTCAACACCATTGGAACAAACAACAACGTCAAGCTAGACATTTAGAATTTTCACTATGTTAAAGGTCAAGTGAGGGGCGGTTGACGCCAGAAAAGTCTGTACCCTACACTTCTTTGTTCAAGGAGTCCCTATTACCAAGGTACAGCTTATTACATTTTCAAACCACCTCTCTCTTTAGTGGAACCAATAAAAGGCTTTTCGCCAAACAATGAGAGCAATTGCCTGACCCCCATCTGAGGGTAATGTGAATCCCAAATTGGAGTATAGAAGACCTTGTACGGCACAGGATATGTATTACGTTCCAGATTGCCAATGGGGCACAGAGCGTCCACTGCGCCTTAACAAGCAAGTCCCAATGATCAAAGACCAGCCACTTGAATATCAAACCCCCAAACCCTACCCTGTTGGGCTCTGAGTTGCGGAATTGCCATCCGGCGGGGACTCAGTCCGCGGGCTCAACCTGTCGCCGCCACTCCTGTCACCAACTGATTTACGATGGCGTTTGTCAACAGTCCTCCAGCCCTCAAACCAGTCTCAAGTATCCTTGGGCCTGGCAAAAAACCAAACCTTCCCCTCCGATTCCACCCATAGTTTGGCTGGGAAGAGCATGGCATATTTAATGCTTGGGTCCCACAGCGCCCGCTTCACGTCCAGGAAGCTACGACATTGTTTCTGGACCCTTTGGGTAAAGTCTGGAAAGATGGTGACCTTACTATTGTCGATAGTCAGTGGCGGGGCTGCTCTTACTGTTTGCAGCATAACATCTCTATCGTGAAAGTTGAAGACTCTTGCCAAAAGCGGTCGGGTGGTGCGCCAGGCCTGACTCCTCCCCCCGACACTCGGTGTGCGCGTTCAATGGAGAAATGTTGAGACAGTCCCTTCGGTTGCAGGCGTTTGAGGATTAGGTCTTCAACAAAGAGATACGCTGCAGGCCCTTTGGCCCGTTCCGGTAAGCCCAAAATACGGATGTTATTGCTCCGCATGCGGTCTTCATAGTCATCAAGTTGCAGCGCCATGGCTTCCTGGGTAGTCTGGAGATCAGTCACCTGGCGCTTGAGGAGGTCTGTGTCTGTGGATAGGTCCTTGGTAGCACTTTCAGCATTGCGTACTCTTTCTGCCATTTTCTTCATGTCCGCTCTGATCAACGAGACCTCCAAGGCAACAGTGTCTATACGGCTTTCCAAAGAGGTACGCACCGACATTATAGTGGCAAGTATGCCCTGCAGTGTGGGTCCAGTTGTTTTCCAACAACATCAGGCCCTGGTTGCTGCTCATCCTGGCCATTCTGCCACGCGTATTTTTCGAGTTTAGTCTGAAGTGCTCCACGTCCGCTGCGGCCGTTTGCCATAGTGGCGCAGTGGGTAGTAGTGCATCGAGGTTGGGGGCCTAGGCTATACCGGCTACGCGCCGCCGTCTGCTTGTGTGATGAGCCCACAACGGCCTGCCGGTTTCCACCAGCTGGCCCCAGACCCAAGGGTGCCGCAGTTGCAGGAGACACCCATGCTGGCGGGGGAGGAGGGGGGAAGAGAGTACGGCTATGGCGCCTGGGGCCACACCAGCAGGTCAATCGCTTGATGTTATGCACGCACTGAAGTATCCAATGAGTGATGGCCTCAATACAGGATTATGGTAGGCCTGGGCAAAAATTTCGTTCCGTTCGCGGAAATTGCGATAATTTGACATTTTTGCGTTCCGCGGAGAGCGCGAAAATGTCAAAAATTCCGGTTTCCGCAGCTTGGCGATAATTTGTTTCTTGCTCGCGCTGTAAAATAATACATTCTCGCGCGCGCGCGATCGCCTTACCTGAATCCCTGCGTTCGCCGACAAGTTTTCTTGATCCGGTCGCGTTCTCCATGAGATGTTGTATTGTTTTTAGCCATTTGCGCTGTCTCGCGACAGTTCGCGCCCGCAGTGACGTCATGCGTCGCGCGATCACGTCTTTCTTCTCGCGATCATGCACCGCGAGAACAACTCAAAACAAGATGGCCGCGCCCGCAAGCAACCACATGGGTAAGTTGGCGACCCGCAACCATGCAGAAAATCTCGCGAACATGCCGGAAAAAAACTTCCGCATCTTCGCGATATTTCTGCTTGTTTGCGATAATTTTAAACATTCTCGCGATAATTTGCGAAGGTTAATTCCGCAAATTCCGCCCACCCCTAGATTATGGGGATCAGATTCCACTTCGCTCGCAATAAAGTGGTGCGCCCGCAGCCCAAACAGTCAATTCCAGGAGGCCACTCAGGGCCCACCACGGCTGTTGCCCCACAGTCTGCTGTAGCCGGTGGTGCAGGTCCTGGTGAATAATGAAATAGGGGCACAGTCCACCCACGCCTCAGAAGCACAGCTCCCCAGGACTTGGGCTCCCAGGAATGGCCTCCAATATTATGAGCAGGGCCCAGTTGGGTCAACAGTCCGACGCTAGGAAAAATGGTGCACTTAGGTCCACCGCAGCGCCCAATCAGCAGGGCCCAAGGGGGCTAAAATAGCAGGGACCGCCGCCTCAGGCTGGGCCGCTCAGGTCGTCAGATGTATCCCAGGTGCAGCTGTGGGGCTGACCGGTATACAGGGCCAGAGGGTGCGCCACATGTCAACGTGCCTCGCCCAGAAGGCGAAAGTCCGCTGCTCAGGATTTGCTGGCACGGGTGGGCTTGGACGGCTCGCTGTGCTCTTCACCAATGTGGCAGGGCTTCGTGGGGCAGGCTGGGGGGCAACGCACTCACCAGGACAAACACTGCTGGGAAAGATCACCGCTCAGCCCCTCAGGCATCCAGTTGGACCTCTGATCCTTGGTGCCACCGCGGCATCAATTGGGCGCGCACGGCCGAAACGAAAGGTGGCGCGCCCAGCGTCTCCGAGCCTCACAGCTCTGCACCCCTCTCAAACAGCCGTTCCAGCGCTGCCAATCAGGCGTATTTTCAGTCCGATGAAGGAGAACAGCTCGAGTGGCAATCGAGCTTCTCAGCCTACAGTTGTGGCCGGGGCAAGTCTTAGTTTGGCAGATGTATCGGGAGTGGCGTGACGGAGCGAAGCTACGGTGCGGCCATTTCCCTGTGCAGTTGGCCATGCCCCCCGGATCGTTTGGTTTTTGTATCTAACAAAACTTTATTCACTAGGCTGTTCAGGAAATCTACAGCAGGCAACACTGTACTGCATTCGGATAGTCAACGCCAACACAGTCTAGTGAATAGTATTTCATTTGGGGAACTTCTGAGAATTAAACACAATTGTTCCCTGTAGACTGATTATGATGTAGCAAAGAGCAAAGAGGCCCTTGAGAGATTCAAGGAAAGAGGATATTCAGAGACAGCATTGAGTAAGGCAAGTATACAAGTACATGAGAAGGAAAGAAATGATCTGCTGATTCCCAAACAAAGGAAAGCTAGTGAACACAAAACTGATGATGAAGTAAGACTAATTTTGAATTTCTCAAGTAGCTCCAATAAAATCTGTAAGGTAATTGAGAGACATTGGGGCATACTCAAAACCGATCTCACTCTAAGTAAATTGTTAACAGACAAGTCAGACGCAACTCATAGGAAGGGTGTGTCCTTAACGGATATTTTGGTGCACAGTCATTTTTTGGAAAGACGATTGAAGAAGACGGAGATTATGGGCTTTTACCCATGCACCAAATGCAAAGCATGCAGATCTATTGCTAAGGTAAAAGAATACAAAACTCCGGGCAGTGGAGAAAACCATAAATTTCAGAAATTATTGAACTGCAATTCGGACTTCATACTCTATTGCCTAATGTGTCCCTGTGGAAAAAGATACATGGGCAGTACAGTCCACATAGCCAAGAAACGGGTCCTTGAACATGCTAGGGCAATCACTAAAGGTGACCATATATATCCAGTGGCAAGACACTTCACCAAATTTCACCAAAGTAGGAGTGACAGACTAAGATTTTTCTGCACTGACCAAATACCTCATAAGGAGCGGGGTGGAGATAGAGTGAGGTCATTAAGACAATTGGAGTCTAGGTACATAATTGAACTTGGGACAAAAGCACCAGCAGGGCTTAACACCGAAGAGGAACTATGGATACATGTAGGGTGAGCACCACCTGTAAAAATGAGAACAAATCCAACAATGAGCATTAGGTAATTTTATTTAACCACCAGTATAGGTATACACTAGTGATGAACCAAAGACCGCTGATAACAGTGAAAGTCTCAAGAGGGTAGAATCTAGATTAGATGAATGTAGCATACAAATGACTTTTATTTTTACCATTAAAAAAAAGATACAACCCACTGACACAGAATTGAGGTTTTTTGAATTAGCCTAATAAGGGCTTCATGTTTTACCAGATAATGAGGTTGTCGTATAGCCCATCCAGGGCTTGATGCTAATCCAGTCATAGGGATTAAATGAAGATTTACTTGAGTATGAATTTAACACTGAAGGCTATATTCCCATCTAGAATTTGTGCTAATAATATATATATATTTTTTAAATGTATTCCTCCAAAAGAGTTTCTCAAACAACTGTTCTTCTTTGATTATACAAATAATCAGTTTGAATTTAAGGGCAAACGCAGTCTGAACGGTTAATATGCGTTGTGTAAGTACTTGTTCTAAGATGGCCGCCATATGTAACTTATGAATTGATGGGGACGGGCTGAGTCCTTTTTTTCATATTTATTTTTATTTTTATTCTTTTCACGTCACAGGTAATGTGTCGCTGAACCAATGAGAATAAGATTTATAATGAGGCAGCTCACTTTGATGAATAGACACTGACGAAAGCCAGGATGCTGTAACACGTCTGTGAAATGCCTGGAGTGTTCAGCGATTTCCTTTGATGATATTGGATATAAATGCAAGTTCACCCTCGCGTGCAGAGGCACCCGTTGTGAGGAGAGCGGTGGCTGCGGCGAAAACTCAAGAAAGGAATATATATATATACATATATCTATATCTATATCTATATCTATATCTATATCTATATCTATGTCTATATATATATATATATATATATATATATATATATATATATATATATATTACCTACTGGCGGTCGCCAGTAGGTAGTTATAGTTAGGACCACGTTTCCATAGGAAATCCGCAACATTCTATTTTGAATAACTTTGGCGCCGGTCGACGAATCCTCGCGAATTTTTCAAAATAGGTGGGGCGCTACGCTCCGCTCCTACCCTGAAAGTCTCGGGGGGATTCGTCAAGCGGGGGCTGAGATAAAAGGGGGGTCCCAAAACACGTTTTTCCCATGCATTTTTCCATAGGACCTTTAGACAGGGCTACAGCCCGAACGGCTGAACAGAATTACTAGAAATTTGGCAGAGAGGTAGTCCTCAGGTCAAGGAAGTGCCTTTTGTAGGTTTGGTGTAAATCTGTTCAGTAGATTCTGAGAAAATAGCCTTTAAATCAATATATATATCTGAGCCAGCTTACGGTGCGCTTACGGTACGCTTACCGTACGCGTACGGTGGCGTGCGCGAGCGCGATTCTGATTGGCTCTTAGATCTTAGTAAACATTCGAATCGGCCTAAACCAGGAAGCGGCGGCCGCCATTTTCTCTCTCGCACTGAGAGTGATGTTTAAAATATAAAGCACAAAAACATGTAAAGGGGCTGTTTAGACAGCTCCCACACACATAGCAATGTTGAGGGAGTCCCCAAAGATCCCCCAAGGCCAAAAACGGAATTTTCATTTTTTCGCTAATTTGGCCGATTAAGCATACCGTACGCGTACGGTAAAAAATTATAAAAAAAAAAAAATTATCCACACTCTCCCCACCCCGTGTGCAATTGGTGCCCGAAGGGCACCAATTGTGCATGGCTTATTATTTATGAGTTAAACTAAAATATTTAAAAAAATAAAAATAAAAAAAAAAATTATCCACACTCTCTCCACCCCGTGTGCAAATGGTGCCCGAAGGGCACCATTTGTGCATGCCTTATGACACATACGAAAAATTAAAATATTACCTTTCAAAACGAAGTGCATCATATGTCCTCCATGTGCGCACGGTGCGCGAAGCGCATCGTGCGTACATGGCCCATCTAGCGTAACGCGTGCACGGCACTAACTGCGTAAAGTGGGCGGGCGGTGCGCGAAGCGCACCGTGCGCGCACGGAACGAACTGCGTTAAGTGGGCGCGCACGCCACGAATGGCGTAAAGTAACTTAGCATTTAAAAAACCGTACAAATTCACTGAAAAAACCATAGGTTTCACACACGTTATAGTTAGGAATTAGCATTTAAAAAACCTTGCAAATTCACTGAAAAAACCATAGGTTTCACACATGTTATAGTTAGCGGAAATTTTACTGATAAAAAACCAATGAAATTCCCCCGTTATAGTTAGTGCAGGCAACTATAACTCACGCGACCGCAATCTTCTGCTGATGACATATGTGTCTTTATGAAAAAAAAATATTTGTAATATATGTATAGCTAAAAATGTATGGAAGAAGACATGGGCAAATAAGTGTCTAAATACAGTATTAGCATCAGCAGAGGATTGCGGTCGCGTGAGTTATAGTTGCCTGCACTAACTATAACGGGGGAATTTCATTGGTTTTTTATCAGTAAAATTTCCGCTAACTATAACATGTGTGAAACCTATGGTTTTTTCAGTGAATATATATATATATATATAAATATATATATGTATACAACAAAGTCTCTCCAGTACCCATGGAGAAAATGAAACTCACTCAAATGCAAGCATATTCTCGATATTCCATTCCGAACATGAGCATTGGTGTGCCTCTCCCGACTCTCTCTATGGGTATTGGAGAGACTATATGTATATATATATATGACCATGTCATGAGTGATGTAATATGTGATGTCATCAGCAGTGCATTGTGGGGGCGTGAGTTATAGTTAGCTCAACCAACTATAACAGCCAAATTTCTCTGGTTTTGTATGAGTGAAATGTCCAACTAACTATAACGTCCCTGAAACCTGTGGTTTTTTTCTGTGAATATCTAAGGTTTTTTAAATGGTAATTTCTAACTATAATGTCCCTGAAATCTATGTTTTTTTCAGTGAATTTCTAAGGTTTTTAATGCTAATTTCTAACTATAACATCCCTGAAACCTATGTTTTTTCAGTAAATTTCTAAGGTTTTTTAAATGCTAATTTCTAACTATAACGCCCCTGAAACAAGGTTTTTTCAGTTAATTTGTAAGGTTTTTAAAATGCTAATGTTTAACTATAAAGTAGTAGTCGCGTTTGCAGAATGGTGCAGAAGGGGCCTGGGCCTCCAACCAGTGCTCAGGAATTCCGCTGCATAGGACTTACAGGAGGTACCAGGAGGGCTACTTGGCCCCCAAAGTCCCTCAGGGGTAAAGTGGATTCCTGGTTTGAAGTGTCCACAGCCAATCAGAAAGAAGCTCGTGATCGGAAGGGTTCAGCCAATCAGATCTCACAATTGTAAAATATCGTTCACATTTCTCAAAAACCACTGAACGGATTTACACCATTTAAAGAAAAGCGTGCTTTCTGGACCAAAAGCTAAATTTTTGCCAAATTTTGTGTACTTCCCTTCAGCAGTTCGGGCTGTAGCTGTGTCTAAAATTTCCTATGGAAATTAACATGGAGAAAACACGTTTTGGGACCCCCCTTTTTTCTCGGCCCCCACTTGACGAATCACCCCGATTCAAGTAAGGAGCTGACCAGAGCGCCTCATTAGTTTTGAAAATTTTATAATGATTTGTCAACCGGTGCCAAAGATATTGGCAAAAGAAAAAATGCTTTTTGAAAAGATACAAGGTTCTAACTATAGCTGACTTCTGGCAACCGCCAGTAGGTAATATATATATATTTGGAAACACCGCAATTCAAGCAAGTATCAAGAGCATGACAGCAGCAACTTGCACTTTGCTAAAGAAACTAATTCACATATGCACCTTAAATGAAAACGCTATTAAGCATAATGAAATAATGACATTATATTTCATGACATTTGGCAAGTAAAAAACGCTATTCAACATAATGAAATTACTTTACCTTGTCATACCATGAAGCCGGATGTTGGTGCATCATGGGGCCTGTAGTTGTTCTCAAGGCCATGTGACCACTGGGACTTAATGACACTCACCTGTGAGCAAGGCGGCAAACGCTGAAACGCGTAAGGAAAATGAGTGGTTTTTAATGCTGTTATGCAGACAAATAAATGTCAGGCTTGAAAAGAAGTCGGAGTTGGGCTCTACATTTTTCTTGGCACAATCTGCAGCAACAGGATTCTCCGTTCCTGTTTACAGAGCCAGCCCTGCAGGGTCGGGGGCCCCCGGTAAAATGGAGCTTTTCTTGGAACATATATATATATATATATATATATATTCACCGAAAAAAACATAGGTTTCAGGGGTGTTATAGTTAGATGCCCATTTCACTCATACAAAACCATAGAGATTCCTCCGTTATAGTTAGTTCTGCTAACTATAACTCGCGCGCCCGCAATGCACTGCTGATGATGTCACATATTGCATCATTCATGACATGGTCAGTAACATCACTGATGACATCTCAAATGACATCCCTGATGACATCACTGATGACATCACCCACTGAATGTGGTTTAGTTTGAAATTTAAATATGTATTATATATATACCAATCTGTATTGAAGATTGAGTGAATATATTACTGTCTGGATGGAGGTTTTAGTAGCTGTCTGACTGTCTTTTTGAGTGAGTAATTAAAAGTGTCTCACTTAATACATGGATTAGTAACTAAACTATGTGAATGTGTGCAGCACTGTCTCTGTTGTTGCATAACATGCTACATCAGTTGGTCACTAACTACATGAGTGTGTATATTAGTTATTGATTAGTTGGGTGAGTATTTGTATGGGACACTGAGTTTATGTGTGGTTGGATGGGGTGTGTGTAACTCTATGCATAGATGTGTGAATGGTTGATTGACTAGGTGTATGGGTTTAAGAGTGCATGTGGAAACAGTTGTTTGGGTGACTGAGTGTATTTATTTGTGTGTTGGTGAGCGAATATATGTTTTAGTTGTACATCTTCAACAAAGTAAAAAAATAAAAGGCATTGTATGTGAGAGTTGGTGTATATAAATAGGTATGTGTAAGAGTCAGTGAATGTGAGAGTAACTATATGAATGTATAATTGTGATGGTGCTTTTTTAACATATTAACGATGAGTTACTATGTGTTTGAATAAATGAGGTGTTGTTTGATAATTGTGTGAGTGAGTAAATTTAAGTGCAATACATTTTTTTCATGAGTGAGTAGGATGACTGCATAACCGACTAAGATGACTGCTGATGTGTCAATGTCTATATATGTGTATAAGTGCAATTGATAGTGTTCTATTAATTAATGACTGCATGTATAGATGATTCTGTTGTTGAATGGGTAGTTGTGTGTTTAGACTTAGGAATCAGTGAGTGGGTATGTAGTAACTGGTATTGGTGTGTCAATGGTTTCAAATATGGTACTCTGTATTTTACAGTGAGTGATGAAAGGTTATACTAGTGTATGATGAGGTGTATCAGATTGTCAAGTGGATGATGTCATCAGTGATGTCATTTGAGATGTCATCAGTGATGTCATCAGTGATGTCACTGACCATGTCATGAATGATGCAATATGTGACATCATCAGCAGTGCATTGCGGGCGCGTGAGTTATAGTTAGCAGAACTAACTATAACGGAGGAATTTCTATGGTTTTGTATGAGTGAAATGGGCATCTAACTATAACACCCCTGAAACCTATGGTTTTTTCTGTGAATTTCTAAGGTTTTTTAAATGCTAATTTCTAACTATAACGTCTCTGAAACCTATGTTTTTTTCAGTGAATTTCAAAGGTTTTTTAAATGCTAACTTTTAAGTGTGATAGTAGTTATATCTATTTTTTTGTACTGATTTTCTACAGTTTTTTAACTGTTTATTTATAAATATTTTATTCAATAAATAACATTATATATTTTTCTGAAAATTGCAAAAAAAAAATTTTTTTTAATTAAAACTGAAATATTGATGAATTTTCTTGTTTTCATTTTTTATTTTAATATATTCATATTATTTTCTTTTTTTTTTTAAATCCAAATTTTTTCGGAGTCGCGCACTCAAAGTGTACACATCACGGTGTGTGTGCGCATTCTAGCCGTCATTTTAGAAAAGTCATGAAGGATGGTGTGCGACGGCTGCGTGTTTTTCAGTTACATCATATATATTTAATATCACGTGATATGCGCGATTGGTATGCGACCAGTCTGCGACTCCTGCTCCCGCGCATTCGCGACACATGCGCATTACGGTACAAGATGTTTGCGTGGTTGCGGGTCCTGCGTGACATCATATACGTGCTGGGGCGCGCTGGGTGCGCGACTCCCGCAAAAAAAAATTATGTTCCAAAATGATATGTATGTGTCTTTAATATACATATTAAGGCAAGAGATTATGTAAGATATTCATCAAAAAACTATATTTGTACTTATAATAAACTTATATTATTTTTAAATATATTTTCGCGAAGTCGGGTGCGTGCATCGTGAGTGCAGAAAACCAGGTCAGCAGAGCTGCTGTAGAGCCAGAGAACCAGGTCAGCAGAGCTGCTCTAGAGCCTAAGAACTAGGTCAGCAGAGCTGCTCTAGAGCCAGAGAACCAGGTCAGCAGAGCTGCTTTAGAGCCAGAGAACCAGGTCAGCAGAGCTACTCTAGAGCCAGAGAACCAAATCATCAGAGCTGCTTTAGAGCCATAGAACCAGGTCAGCAGAGCTGCTTTAGAGCCAGAGAACCAAGTCAGTAGAGCTGCTCTAGAGCCTAAGAACCAGGTCAACAGAGCTGCTCTAGAGCCAGAGAACCAGGTCTGCAGAGTTGCTGCAGAGCCAGAGAAACCAGGTCAGTAGAGCTGTTTTAGAGGGAGAGAACCAGGTCAGCAGAGCTGCTCTAGAGCCAGAGAACCATGTCAGCAGAACTGCTTCAGAGCCAAGAACTGGGTCAGCGGAGCTGCTTTAGAGCCAGAGAACCAGGTCAGCAGAGCTGTTGTAGAGCCTGAGAACTAGATGAGCAGAGCTGCTCTGTAGCATAAGAACTAGGTCAGCAGAGCTGCTCTAGAGCCAGAGAACCAGGTCAGCAGACCTGCTGTAGAACCAGAGAAACCAGGTCAGCAGAGCTGCTTTAGAGAGAGAGAACCAGGTCAGCAGAGCTGCTTTAGAGCCAGAGAACCAGGTCAGCAGAGCTGCTCTGGCTGACACTGACTGACTGACACTGACTGACACTGACTGATTGACACTGACTGACACAGATTCATTGACACTGACACTGACTGACACTGATTGACTGACACTGACTGACTGACACTGACTGACTGACACTGATTGACTGACACTGACTGACACTGATTGACTGAAACTGACTGACTGACACTGACTGACTGGCACTGACTGACACTGACTGACACTGACTGACTACTCACTCTACACTACTCTCTACTACTCACTCTCTACTACTCTCTACTACTCACTCTCTACTACTCACTCTCAACTACTCACTCTCTACTACTCACTCTCTACTACTCACTCGCTACTACTCTCTACTACTCACTCTCTGCTACTCACTCTCTACTACTCTCTACTATTCAGTCAGTCAGACTAGGCAGTCTGTTTCTTTCCCTCTCCTGAGGCGGATGCCAGGAGATCTTCCTTTTACTTTACCCTGCACTGTGCTTTTAATAATATTGTATGTGCCACTGTGACTTGTGTTGTGTGCTAGTGCACGAGTTTTATACTGGACTCTGGTGACACTTGCCTAAGATTCTGTAGAGTCTTCTCCCCCCCTCGTTGCTGGGTCACTCTCAGCCGAGTATCGACGCTGAGAGACCGGCTTCGTGGGACGAGTGGTAGACGGCGGCCATATTGGGTTGGGCTACTGTTCGGTCGCGCTCTAGCTGCGCATAAAAGGGGACGGCCATGGCTCCGCGCAGCGGACGCGGTCAGCGGACGCGCCGTATCTGTGCCGGAGTCGTGCCAGAGTCCTGCCCGTCTGCGCCCGTCAGCGCTAAGGAGGCACAAGGCACAAGGACTACCGTGTTTCATAACTCCGCTGCCGGTCCCTATAAGAGAGAGGATCTACTCAGTATTCGGCAGACATTAATGTCCTGTGAGTACACCCCTCATGACCCGCTGTGCGGTCCTTACCGGTGCCCTTGTGGTAATTTTGCCCTCAGCTCCCCTACCCCCATTAGAGCACTTTGTGAGTCCCCTCCCATGACATCCCGGCCCAGTGAGTCTTCCACTCCCTGGATTCTTAAAATATGGAACCTCAATGTTAGGTCATTGATTAAACATCATTCTGCTATCCACGACCTTATCTTAGCAGAGGGCCCTGATATCTTTTTCATGACTGAGACTTGGCTTCATGATGAGGCCATGGTGGAATTGAACCTGGCAATCCCGCAACAATACTCTATCTTCACTCACAATCGTAATTCTAGGGGTGGGGGTATTGCAATGGTAGCTAAATCATGCTACCCTTGTACTTGGAAGAAATTGGCTATAGATGGTTGCGAGAGTGCGCACTTTTGTGTCACGATTAATCATAACCTTACCTTTTCTGGGCTTCTGATTTACAGACCCCCTGATAATGATATAGCCTTCAGAAAGGCTCTTCCTGAAGTAGTGAGCTCTCTGGCGAGAGGCTCGGCTAATTTCACTGTCCTTGGTGATCTTAACCTCCACTTTGACCTCTGCCACACCCCCGCTATTAGTAGTACTCTTGCAGATCTAGAGGCGCTGCAGTTAAGTCAAATGGTCACCCTCCCTACGCATATAGGTGGTCACATCCTGGACCCCATTTTTACGAATCTGTCTGCGGCCAATGTTCTGCCTCCCTCCCCAATAGCCTGGTCAGACCATTTTTTGGTGGAATTGAACCCTGTGATCAGAAACCCTTCTTTCACAAACTTAGACAGGTCCGTTTTTAAACGTCCTTGGAAGAAACTTATGCTCGAGGACTTCCATCGGGTACTCAGCGAACACCCACTTGACTCTTTTTATGATGTCGAGTCTGGCTATGATCTCTTCTGTGACTGGGTCTCCCGTGCACTTGATTCTTTGATTCCTGCTACGTGGAGTAAATGTCGCTCTTTTGAACCCAGCCCATGGTATGATGACGCTTTATTGCTTTTAAAAAAATCATGTAAACAAGCGGAAAGAGACTGGCGAAAAACCTATGATGCTAAGAAAAAAATATTGTACCTCGTAAAAATTAAATTATACCATAGAGCCATATGCAGAGCTCGTGCGGCTAATTACTCCCAGGAGTTTAAACGTAGCCCTAATCCTGCAAAGCTGATTTTTAAAGTTCTTAAAGATCTGACGGCTAAAAGAGCTTCAGCAGTTGAGATATGCTCTGCTTCCCACTGTGAGGAACTTGCC
The DNA here is from genome assembly GCF_964204655.1 of Triturus cristatus. Taxonomy (NCBI): domain Eukaryota; kingdom Metazoa; phylum Chordata; class Amphibia; order Caudata; family Salamandridae; genus Triturus; species Triturus cristatus. The sequence goes on along the minus strand of NC_140591.1, from coordinate 383,402,374 downwards.
AACTTTTTTTGGGAAAAGGTGCATACCATCAACCGCTCCTTTCCTACTATCACCCCTCAGTGTGAAGGACAGAGACATTTTTCTACCCCTAATGCGTCTCTACCCACACTTCCGGAAATCTCAGAGGGTGAGTTCAATAGGTTGGCAGCTAAAGTTAAATCCGGGTCCCCTGCAGACCCGCTCAGACCCGCGCAGTTCAGAGATTCGGCTGCCCTATGTTTCCCCCCTGTGCGCCAACTCATTAATCTATCTTTGTGTTCAGGGACTGTACCTACTAAGTGGAAACAAGCCTATGTCACCCCTATTCTGAAGAAACCCGCCTTGGATCCCCTTAAATTGGAAAACTATCATCCAATCTCTCTTCTCCCTTGGGCGGCCAAGGTTGCGGAGGCTTATGTTAATGGAATCCTAACTCAACATCTTCAGACCGCTAATATCTTGGATCCCTCCCAGAACGGTTTTCGAGCAGGTCACAGCTCGGAGACTGCTCTCCTTGCGATGACGGAAAATCTACGCACCGTGCTTGATTCCGGTCAAACTGCGGCACTGGTGTTACTTGGCCTCAGTGCCGCGTTTGACACGGTCTCACATGTGATACTTCTGCAGCGTCTGGGTGAGGCAGGTATCTCTGGCCCGGCTCTTGACTGGTTTCGGTCTTTTTTAGCTGGTCGTTCATTTAGGGTCGCCACACCTCCTTTTGAATCCAAACCCTATTTCATCGAGCAGGGAGTTCCTCAGGGGTCGGCACTCAGCCCCACGCTGTTTAACCTGTATGTGCAACCGCTGGCTGCGGTCGCCAAGCAGTGGGGCCTGACTATGGTTTCCTATGCTGACGACACGCAGTTGGCGGTTGCACTCAATGGGGACTCCGACTCTGAGGCCCCTAGGTTCAGGGAGGGCTTAACAGCAGTGGCAGGCTGGATGACGGCCAACTGCCTACAACTTAATACTAAAAAGACGGAAGTCCTCATCATTGGGAAACAATGCAATCCCTGGGGTGATCAGTGGTGGCCCCCAGAGCTGGGCCCAGCCCCCATTCCGGTCCCCGAGGTCAAAAACCTGGGTGTCTGGTTAGATTCTGCCCTTAGTTTTTGCAGACACACAAAAAAAGTGGCTGCTGCTTGCTTTGGGGTCTTGCAGGGACTTAGGCCAACCCTGAAGTTGTTTGACTCCCCCACTAGGCAGTGGATAATTCAGGCTACCATACTCTCACGGCTCGATTACGCGAGTTCGCTCTTGGTGGGGGCCAATCAGGCGGAAGTTATCCGGATGCAGCGAGTGCAGAATGCGGCGGCCAGAGCCTTGGTGGGTCTACCTAGGTTCTGCTCTGCGAAGGAAACCATCCAGAAACTTCACTGGCTGCCCATGGCTCAAAGGATTGAGTTTAAGACTTTATGTCTCTCCTTCAAGATCCTTAAGCTATCCACCCCCCCGATTCTGGAGCATCTTCTTACCCCGTATGTTCCCTCTCGTTGACTGAGGTCATTGGGCCAAAATCTTGCAGTAGTTCCACGGTTCAAACGCTGCAGAGCGGGAGGGCGTTCCTTCCGCTTTTTGGCTTTTCTGCTTATATTCGTGCCCTTGATGACCTGCTTATGTTCAGGAGGGCTATTAAAATGTATCTTTTTCCCCCTGGCTTTAATTTTACTACATAGGTCATCATTCTCCTACCCTGCCTCTCTCTTTTCTGTCTGCCTCTCTGTTCTATGTATTTTTCATTCTGCCTGTCAGAGCGCCGGGACGCCCCTTTGCTGGGGCAGCTGTGCGCTATACAAGAACGGATAACATAACATAACGTATTCACTCTCTACTACTCACTCTCTACTACTCACTCTACTACTTTCTGCTACTCTCTACCACTCACTCTCTACTACTCTACTACTCACTCTCTACTACTCTCTACTACTCACTCGCTACTACTCTCTGCTACTCACTCTCTACTCTCTACTACACTCTCTACTAATCTAATCTAATCTTTCTTTCTGCAGCACTAATCATAATTTCTATGGCAAAATTAACCCCCTCATTTTGTTCCTTTGCAAATTAAATGTTTTAAGTGTTACCACTTTATTCCAATCAAGATGGCATCAGGTGTGCCATACTTTTGTCATAAGTAAGACTGTTAGCGCTCTAGTTGTTCTTTAAAACACTCTGGGACATTCTGTCATTGGGCTATACTTGTGCTACATCTCGGTGATATTTGTGCTACATTTGGGCTCTTTTGTCTCTGGTGGCCATCTTGGGAGACTTGTTATGAAGTTTCCTAATTTCCTACAGTCTCCTCAGTAGACATACTGTCAGTTTTTTACTTTGATTCAATGAAGAAGGCATTCAGATGTGTCACACATTTGCCATAAATTCAGAATGTTAGCACTCTAGTTGCTCATTAGATCACTGTAGTAAAGCTACTGCTCACCAGGGAAGTCTGCTGCTGGTATTGAAAGTGCATGTTTCAGTCTGCATGTCAGAATTATTTAATGAAATAGAAGAGGATTTGAGAAGTCACTCAAAATGTGCCCGAATTTTTCTTTCTGCAGCACTAATCATACATTCTATGGCAAAATGAACCCCCTCATTTTGTTCCTTTTTAAATTAAATGTTTTAAGAGTTACCACTTTATTCCAATCAAGATGGCTTCAGGTGTGCCATACGTTTATCATAAGTAGAAGTGTTAGCGCTCTAGTTGTTCTTTGGAACACTCTAGGAAGCTGCAGTAGAACACAACGGAATCAACTGACAGTCTCTGCCCTTGTTGGATGTACATGTTTTACTGAGAATGTCAGACTTCATTCTCACATGACTAAGAAAGATAATGTGAATTTACAGAAAATATGCTCTCAGTTTAGCTTATAGATCACCTTCCAAACCTTTGTGGGAAGAGCATGTGAAAATAGTTTTCTCTCAAACATGATTCATGATATCCCAGCAGAAGGCTTTTTCACATGGTAAAATCACCTTAGAACATACCACAATTCCTAAAATGAGTATGGTACCATCAACAAATGATTTATGATGTAACTAAAGTCTTAAAACGTTCTATTAACTGCAATGCTTTTTAATGAGGTACTATCATGTATATTGGTCCCAAGATGGCTGCCAACACTTCTTGGATGAAGTGCTGACAGCCAATCAGATCTCACGATTGGATGTGTGGTTAGGCTCCGCCCAGATATATATGTGATTTTACTTTTGATTTTCTCAGGAACTACTGAACGGATTTACACCATTTAAGCAAAAGGCACGACTCTGAACCAAGGTCTACCTTTCTGCCAAATTTGGTGTAATTCCGTTCAGCAGTTTGGGCTGTAGCTGCGTCAACAGGTCCTATGGGAAATTGCATTAGGGAAAACGCGTTTTGAGACCCCCCTTTTTCTCAGCCCCCGCTTCACGAATGACCACGAAACTTTCAGGATAGGAACGGACCGGAGCTGGCCAAAAGTTTGGAAAATTTCGCGAAGATTCGTCAACCGGCGCCAGACTTATTGGGAATAGAATGATGCGGATTTCCTATGGAAAATAGGTCCTACTATAACTACCTACTGGCGACCGCCAGTAGGTAATATATATATATATATATATATATATATATATATGAAGGTAAACTCGTCTGAGTTGCTGTCTCTGTAGAAAAGACGAGGAACGAACCCAAAATCAGTGCCAATCAAAGTTGATTTATTAGAATTACATCGATCCTGTCCGACATGACGCGTTTCAGCCCCCACTCGGGCCTGAAAGTCTCGGGGGGAATCGTCAAGCGGGGGCTGAGATAAAAGGGGGGTCCCAAAACGCGTTTTTCCCATGCATTTTTCCATAGGACCTTTAGACACAGCTACAGCCCGAACGGCTGAACAGAATTACTTGAAATTTGGCACAGAGGTAGCCATAAGGTCAAGGAAGTGCCTTTTGCAGGTCTGGTGTAAATCTGTTCAGTATTTCCGGAGAAAATAGCATTTAAAAGCATATATATATCTATATGCGCGCAGGGTGCGCGCACCGTGCGAGCACCCTAACGTGCGCGAGCGTAATTCTGATTGGTGGTTACATGTTAGTCAACGTTCGAATCGGTCGAAATCAGGAAGTGTCGGCCGCCATTTTGTTTGTTTTCAGTGCAAGAGTGAAAAAGGAAGGTGGCGAACGTGAAAAGGGGGCAGGGTAGAGAGTTCCTGACCCCCTAGCCTTTGTCAGGGGGTCTCTGAAGGACCCCGAAGGCAAAAAAAAAATTTTTTTTTTTTTAAATCGCGGGGGTGCGCGCACAGTGCGCGCACCCTGAAAAACACAAAAAAAAATTTTAAAAAAAAAAATTAAAAAATAATTCGCAGGGTGAAAACCAAAAAAAAAAAAAATAATAATTTTTAATACGTAGTTTATTGTAAAATAAATATATAAAAAAAAAATACATAAATAAATTAGCATTTAAAAAACCGTACAAATTCACTGAAAAAACCATAGGTTTCACACACGTTATAGTTAGGAATTAGCATTTAAAAAACCTTGCAAATTCACTTAAAAAACCATAGGTTTCACACATGTTATAGTTAGCTGGACATTTCACTCATAAAAAACCAATGAAATTCCCCCGTTATAGTTACTGCAGGCAACTATAACTCACGCGACCGCAATCCTCTGCTGATGACGTCAGATATTACATCACTGATGACATATGTGTCTTTCTGAAAAATAAATATTTGTAATATATGTATAGCTAAAGATTAATGGAAGAAGACATGGGTAAATAAGTGTCTAAATACAGTATTAGCATCAGCAGAGGATTACGGTCGCGTGAGTTATAGTTGCCTGCAGTAACTATAACGGGGGAATTTCATTGGTTTTTTATGAGTGAAATGTCCAGCTAACTATAACATGTGTGAAACCTATGGTTTTTTAAGTGAATATATATATATATATATATATATATATATCCAAGGTATCAAACAGTGCATGAATACGCTCTCAGGAAGGAAAGGCAGACACGATCATTCCCATCACCAGTTTAATGCACACGACGCGTTTCGGCAGAAGCCTTGTTCACGTGTGACAAGCTGTCAATATTCCACACTGATAAAGTTAACACGTTCCAAAGTGAACAAAATCAACATAGGAAACGCACCAAAGGGGAGGCTGAAAATGTCATCAAGCAACTCAATATGAACAAGTACAACATCTTACTCACGGGTAACATTAGTGCGGAACGGACTGATTTCCTCGATGTTTGCCTTGAGATTAAACAGGGCCAGATTTGCACTTCTCTCTTTCGGAAGGCTACTGCGGGTAACAGTGTTTTACATGCTCTCAGTAGTCATCCGGAAGCTTTGAAGTGGAGCATACCCTATGGGGAATTACTCAGGGCCAAGGCTAAATTGATTGAGAGAAAAAACACTCTTTCTGATCCCATAGAGCCTCCCACTGATAGAGACTCTGATAACACCAGGATGATCCTGACCTTCAATTCTGATTCACATAAAATCAAACACATACTGGTCAAACACTGGGACATTCTGAAAAATGACAGTGTCCTGGGTAGCAGCACTCCCAATAGACCCACCATCACTTACAGACGCAACAAGAACATCCGAGATCTGGTGGTTAGGAATGACATCACACAATCACCCACCACCACAGGTCACGGTCTAATTGGATTTTATCCATGTGGTCACTGTAAGGCGTGTAAATATAGTAAGTTCAAAACCACTCTTTCTTACAATGGTACTACGAAAAGTATTACACAATTCCTTACATGTAGTACCAGTTTTGTGATCTACGCCATTGAGTGTCCCTGCAAATTATGGTACATTGGGAGCACCACCTGTCCTGCGAAAAAGAGGATCTTAGAACATTTAAGAGCCATTTCCAATCATGACCCCAAATATCCTGTGGCACGTCACTTTGAAGAATCTCATTTCTCCAACATTTCCAATGTTAGTTTCACCATCTTGGAACATGTTCCCAGAAATCCTAGAGGTGGTGATAGGGTACTCTCTTTACGACAACGCGAATCTAGATACATCATAGATTTTCAGACGAAGACCCCTGGGGGGCTTAACATGGATGAAGAGTTATCCATTCACCTCAAAGAAAGTTCATAATTGTGTCTTTTATTGTGAAACTGTACAGTTCCAGGACAAGTCAAGTGCCCTAAACCCTCATTATGTAGAGACATAGACGTATGATTGTGACTTGCCTTGTGTATGTCTTTGTCTTACAGGTTGTTACAACTCTTCAGTTCTTGTCTTGGACAGTCAGTATATTCATTTAACCTTTATACTTTACCTTCTTGCTTCTTCCACTTCTCGTTAGGATGTGCAACATTTGTAATGTGTTTTATATTTTTGTATTCTAATTATTGTTTATCATTCTTTACAGGAGAAAAGGAAGGGGCCCACTTTCACGTATTCACCAGCACGGGCATCCTACCCTTTTCATCCGGTATGACCTACACGTTTGCCACATCTTTATTTATGCTGTCACCAACCACGTCCACTGATTTTGAAACGTTCCAGGTTGACCAGGTAGCTCTGTTATGCGGAACAATTTTGGGACTACTTTGTTCTTCCGTGTGCTTATATTACTTTTTTCACGTTATCCTCACAGCTTGGACTGCCTCTGGTTCAATTTGTACACACTATGTGTTTACCTTCGCTTAGCCTTAATTTTTTGGCACTAAGCCATGGATTTCATGTGGTCCACGCAGTCCTACTATTATTTATTATTCTTCACAGTTAGATGAGATGCTCACTCTCACCATCTTTGGTCGACGCTCTCCTTTTCCGTCATTTGCGGAACCATGCAATACTAGCGACACACTATGTGTTCACTTTGCCCATGGATTATCTCCTACCGGTAATTGGTTAGTTGATAACATTTGCTCTCTTTTATTTTTTTCTAACGTGAATGCACATTATGTTTTCCCTTCCCCAGCGATTGTATATTTGATTACATAGCTCATCAGTTATTTGGACCAGGGGTTGGTTTGTTCCATACTGTTTGGAAGGGTATTTTACCCATTCCATGATGGCCGCCATGCATTACAGGATTGTCCCTTATTTACTTTGGATCATACTTACTTTAAGAGTGTGGTATATCGACAGTATGTCGCTTGTATATCTTTTACCTGTAACTGGGTACGATGTTTTCAGCACTCATGTATTCCTATGTGTCTTGATACATGTATGCATACCGTGTTTTCCTTCCACAGGAATTGTACATTGCCATTTACTCGTGCAGCCCAGATTTTGTTCTGTTCCCCACTGTAGGATATGGTATTCTACCCATTCCAAGATGGAGGTCATGTATTACGGGATTGTCCTATGTTGATTTTGTTCACTTTGGAACGTGTTAACTTTATCAGTGTGGAATATTGACAGCTTGTCACACGTGAACAAGGCTTCTGCCGAAACGCGTCGTGTGCATTAAACTGGTGATGGGAATGATCGTGTCTGCCTTTCCTTCCTGAGAGCGTATTCATGCACTGTTTGATACCTTGGATTGATTTTCCGGTTTTGCTCCACCGGAGCGTACGCCACTCTTCGAGGGTCCCAGCGTTCCAGTAGGAGCTCTGTCTTGGAAGGATATATATATATATATATATATATTATCAGTAGATAGTTATAGTTAGGACCGTGTTTCCATAGGAAATCCGCAACATTCTATTTTGAATAACTTTGGCGCCGATTGACGAATCCTCGCGAAATTTTCAAAATAGGTGGGGCGCTCCGCTCCGCTCCTTCCCTGAAAGTCTCGGGGGGATTCGTCAAGCGGGGGCTGAGAAAAAGGGGGGTCCCAAAACGCATTTTCCCCATGCATTTTTCCATTGGACCTTTAGTCCAAGCTGCAGCCCGAACGGCTGAACAGAATTACTTGAAATTTGGCAGAGAGGTAGTCCTCAGGTCAGGGATGTGCCTTTTGCAGGTCTGGTGTAAATCTGTTCAGTATTTCCTGAGAAAATAGCATTTAAATCAATATATATATCTATAGGCGCGCTCCGAGCGCGTACCGTAAGCTTACCGTACGCGCACGCTACCGTGCGCGAGCGCGATTCTGATTGGTTGTTAGATCTTAGTAAACATTCGAATCGGTCGAAACCAGGAAGTGTCGGCCGCCATTTTGTCTCTTGCAGTCTGAGGGGGTGAAAAACAAAGGTGGATAATGTGAAAAGGGGGCAGGCTGGACAGTTCCTGACCCCCTAGCCTTGGTCAGGGGGTCCCAGAAGGACACCCAAGGGCAAAAATGTATTTTAATTTTTTTATGATAAATCGCGTAGTGCGCGTAGCGTACGCGCACGGTAGAAACGGAAAAATTCCGCGAACTACGTAACGTGGGGGCGCGGTGCGCGAAGCGCACCGCGTGCCCACATCGCGCGCACGGTGCGCGTAGCGCACCGTGTGTGCACGGTACGCGCGCGGTGAAAAAACTTTAAATAAATAAATAAATACATAACTTAGCATTTAAAAAACCGTACAAATTCACTGAAAAAACCATAGGTTTCACACACGTTATAGTTAGGAATTAGCATTTAAAAAACCTTGCAAATTCACTTAAAAAAACCATAGGTTTCACACATGTTATAGTTAGCTGGGCATTTCACTCGTGAAAAACCATTGAAATTTCCACGTTATAGTTAGTGCAGGCAACTATAACTCACGCGACCGCAATCCTCTGTTGATGCTAATACTGTATTTAGACACTTATTTACCCATGTCTTCTTCCATTAATTTTTAGCTATACATATATTACAAATATTTTTTTTTCAGAAAAACACATATGTCATCAGTGATGTAATATCTGACGTCATCAGCAGAGGATTGCGGTCGCGTGAGTTATAGTTGCCTGCACTAACTATAACGTGGAAATTTCAATGGTTTTTCACGAGTGAAATGCCCAGCTAACTATAACATGTGTGAAACCTATGGTTTTTTAAGTGAATATATATATATATATATATATATATATATAGAGAGAGAGAGAGAGAGAGAGATATATATGCATTTACAATGCATTGTGGGATATTGATGCCTTGACATTTTCTTCGACTAATTTTTTCAATGCCGAAACTGCCGTTTTCTGATTGGTTCATAGTCCCACCAATAAAAGCCAGATGAGGATTTAAATAACACAAAGCTGTGCTCATTTTAATTGGTTTTATGCACTGATGAAGGCCGATGCCGAAATGCATTTGCATGTCAAAATCAAATGAATGCCCCGAGAGTGCTCCACATGAGGAAGGAGTTGTTGTGGAACAAAGGCGGTAGCACCCCCCGCCATGGAAGCACCCGCCACGAGTTCGACTACCAGGGTGAATCGTAAGGGAATATATATATATATATATATATTCACTAAAAAAACATATGTTTCAGGCACGTTATAGTTAGGAATTAGCATTTAAAAAAACCTTAGAAATTCACTGAAAAAACCATAGGTTTCAGAGGAGTTATAGTTAGTTGGACATTTCACTCGTACAAAACCATTGAAATCCCCCTGTTATAGTTAGTTCAGCTAACTATAACTCGCGCGCCCGCAATGCACTGCTGATGACATCACGTATTACATCACACATGACATGTAGGGGTGGGCGAGAATTTCTGTTCCGCTCGCGGAAATCGCGAAATTTTGACATTTTCACGTTCCGTGCGGAACGCGAAAATGTCGAAACTTCCGCGATCCGCGACCGGAACGGACATATGCAGGTGCAGGACAGGATTCATTCTGGCATGATGCTACTGTCACAAAAATTGAACCTCAACAGGAAGCACTTACAGATATAAATAAAGCAGGTGCCCGAGTTGGAGCTCAAATTCAGTAACGCATTAATCAGCACAAAACATTCGGGAGTAGCTAGGTCGAGGCTGGGCAGGTGTGCTTTTCTCCCCACATCTACCATCAAAAATTAGCTGTGATCCTCGATGGAGATCTGTGCATCCACGACTTTCTCGAGCTCAACCCCCGTGTAGCTCCTGACACCAGGAGGTTCTGTCTCCTCGTCTGCTGCTCTGATTGGTCTCTGGCCCTTTATAAGCAGGCAGCATGTGAACTGCATGAAAGCCCCGCCACACACACCAGCGGTGGGCATCATCTTCCCGCCCTTTCCCCCACTATGATGGACAGCTGACTCACGGAATCCCGGGGCCCGTTGGCACCGTGGCAACATTAGAGACACACATGGTCACTGTAGACAACTCTTCTGGCCCTTTACGCAGCTGTAGTGTAGGAAAAGCACTATGCATTTACCCAACGAGGTAGCACTTTCTGATTAGCCAGTAGAAAGTACTCCGAGTCCAGTTATCTTATCTCTCCCGTCAAAAATTAGCTGTGATCCTCGATGGAGCTCTGTGCATCCACGACTTTCTCGAGCGCAATCCCCGTGTTGTTCCTGACACCAGGAGGTTCTGTCTCCTCGTCTGCTGCTCTGATCGGTCTCTGGCCCTTTAAACAAGCAGCATGTGAACTGCATGGAAGCCCCGCCACACACACCAGCGGTGGGCATCGTCTTCCCTCCCTTTCCCCCACTATGACGGACAGCTGACTCGAGGGCACCCAACCGGAAGCACTAATCTCCGCGATCTCGCGAAATATCGCGAGATCGCGGAGATTTTGTGCCGTTTCACAATATTTGGCAAAAGGCACTTCCGGTAATTCCGCCCACCCCTAATGACATGGTCAGTGACATCACTCATGACATCACTGATGACATCTCAAAGTGACATCAGTGATGACATCATCCAGTGAATGTGTTTTTCTGAAAATTAAATATCTTTTATATATGTATATCTCAAGGTCGATGGAAGAATAAATGGGTATATAAGTGTCTAAATGGATGATTTTTTTTTGTTGTAAAATTGATTGTATAATGGACTAATTAAGTGTATCTTAGTGAATACATGGGTTAGTGAGTAATGTTTACATATGTAAATATCTGTATCAGTCTCTCACTTTGTGTATAAGTGACTACATGGGTAGGTGAGGAGCTACATGAGTGTCTATATGGGTTATCACTTGGTTTTTCGAGTATCAGTATGAGTGTCTGAGTGTCTGTATGGTTCAGTGGGGGAATTACTTAGTGCATAGATGCATGAATGATTGAGTCACTGTTTGTATGTGTTGAAGACAGTATGTGTGCAGGACTGTATGGGTGGATGTGTGTGTGTATGGGTGTGTTAGTGAGTGAATGATTGTCTCAATAGTGTCTTTATAAGTAACGTCATATATTTTAAACTAGTATATGTAAGTATTGGTGTATATAAGTGAGTATATGTGAGAGTGAGAGTATGGAAGAGTTCCTGTATGAATAAGTATGTGTTTCTATAAGTGATTGTTTAAAAGAGTAAGTATGTGTAAGTTTCTATAGAAGTAAGTGTGGTGGTGTGTGTATAACAGTTTATGCAAGTAAATGGATGTTTGATTCTTTATTAGCATGAGTGACTATGTGTGTGAGGAACTCTATGGATGAGTGGCAGTGTGTAACAGGATGTATAGGTGCATGAGTACATATGATGAGGGAGTACATATATGAGTTACTCTATAGGACTGTTGGTGAATGAGTGGATGTGTATGTGGATCTTTGAATTACTGAAGAGGTTGTTGTAACTGGTATTGGTATGTCCATTGTTTTGAAAATTTTAGTCTCTATTTTTGAATGTGTGTATCAAAGGTTATATTAGGGTGAGAGGAGGTCTGCCACTCTATCACAAGGATGATGTCATCAGTTATGTCATCAGTGATATCATTTGAGATGTCATCAGTGATGTCATGAGTGATGTCACTGACCATGTCATGAGTGATGTAATATGTGACGTCATCAGCAGTGCATTGCGGGCGCGCGAGTTATAGTTAGCTGAACTAACTATAACGGGGGAATTTCAATGGTTTTGTACAAGTGAAAAGTCCAGCTAACTATAACACCCCTGAAACCTATGGTTTTTTCAGTGAATTTCTGAGGTTTTTTAAGTGCTAATTCCTAACTATAACGTGCCTGAAACCTATGGTTTTTTCTGTGAATTTCAAAGGTTTTTTAAATACTAATTTCTAACTATGCCTACAGAGATAGGACATGTGAAGAAAGAAGAAAAAATGCACAGAAAGAAAAAAAAGAAGTGCAGAAAGAAGCAACAGAAGGTGCATGAGTACATATGATGAGGGAGTACATATATGAGTTACTCTATAGGACTGTTGGTGAATGAGTGGATGTGTATGTACATCTTGGGATTACTGAAAAGGTTGATGTAACTGGTATTGGTATGTCCATTGTTTTGAAAATGTTACTTTCTATTTTTTAATGTGTGTATCTAAGGTTATATTAGGGTGAGAGGAGGTCTGTCACTCTATCACAAGGATGATGTCATCAGTGATGTAATTTGAGATGTCATCAGTGATGTCATGAGTGATGTCACTGACCATGCCATGAGTGATGTAATATGTGACGTCATCAGCAGTGCATTGCGGGCGCGCGAGTTATAGTTAGCTGAACTAACTATAACGGGGGAATTTCAATGGTTTTGTACGAGTGAAATGTCCAACTAACTATAACTCCCCTGAAACCTATGGTTTTTTCAGTAAATTTCGAAGGTTTTTTAAATGGTATTTGCTAACTATAACGTGCCTGAAATCTAAGTTTTTTTCAGTGAATTTCAAAGGTTTTTTAAATGCTAATTTGTAGCTATAACATGCCTGAAACCTATGTTTTTTTCAGTTAATTTCAAAGGTCTTTTAAATGCTAGTTTCTAACTATGCCTACAGAGGTAGGACATGTGAAGAAAGAAGAAAAAACACACCGAAAGAACAAAAGAAATACAGAAAGAAGCAATAAATGTCCTCAAAGATGAAGAAAAGTGCAGGAAGAAGGAAGACGTGCAGAAAGAACAAACAGAGGAGCAGAAAGAGGTCTTGTTGCAAAATCATCCTGTACCCTCAACTTTATAAGATGGGTACTGGTGGTAACTGACTCTGACTAACCAGTCCTAGAGCCAGTGCTATGCTAAAAGACACTTAGAATGCCACGGGGGCCCTCCGGATTGAAGGGTTTAAACGCACCACAGGGCATGTTTGCACACGTCTGCCCAGGCCCCATCCCCTTCCTTCACCAATGTGTAAAAGCGTCCTGTGGCCGTTTAAAATTGGGAGATTAAGTCCCCTTGAATCCTGAGGGTCCCTACGGTTAAACTAGCCCACTACGGGGCAGTTTTACAAGCCCCTTGCGTCACTTTTAACATGGGAAAAGTGACGCAAAAGTGGTGCAAGGACCTTGTAAATCTGCTCCTAGGTAGCTCCAGTAAGTGCCGTTGCAGAGAGGTGTAAAAAGGGACACGGCCTGAACCACCTCTCTGCAACGCAGCACAATGGCGCTTACTGAAAGCACCTGGTGGGCTAGTTGGCCCTCAGGGGCTCTCAGGATTGAAGGGGAATTATTTCCCCAACTTAAAACACACCACAGGGCGTGTTTGCACACATCACCTCAGGCCCCGTCCCCTCCCTTCACCACTGTGTAAATGCGCCCTGTGTCCGTTTTAATTTGGGAGATTTAGTCCCCTTGAATACTGAGGATCCCTAGGGTCAAACTAGCGCACTAGGTACCTCCTGTAAGCGCCACAGAGTTGCGTTGCACATAGGTGTAAAAAGGGGCGTGGCCTTTGAACACCTCTCTGCAACGCAGCTGGAGGTACCTGGAGTACTATTTGGCCCTCAGTGACCCTCACTATTGAAGGGGAATTAATTCCCCAACTTACAACTCGCCAGGGGGTGAGTTTGCACAATGGTGAAGGAAGGGGGCGGGGCCTGAGGTGACATGTCTGCAAACACACCCTGTGGCGCGTTGTAAGTTGGGGAATTAATTCCTCTTCATTCCTGAGGGTCCCTGGGGGCCAACTAGCCCACCATGTACCTCCAGTATGCGCCCCAGAGCTGCGTTGCAGAGAGGTGTTCAGAGGCCATGCCCCTTTTTACAACACTCTGCAACGCAGCTCCGTGGCGCTTACTGGAGGTACCTGGTGCGCTAGTTGGCTATTTCGCAGACTTTGCCGAATTGGGGGCCCTGGGGGTCCTTGTGGGACCCCCTAAACAGGCCTAGAGGGTCAGGGTGTTTCTACCCTGCCCCCTTTTCGTGTTTTGTGCCTTAATTTTACTGATTCCTTGACAGCCAGTTAGCATAAAGCTCATGATCGGGAGGGTGCGCGGATCCTGCGTGGTCATAGATATCTAAACTTTTTTAATTTTAATTTTCTCAGCAACTACTGAACAGATTTACACCATTAACATAAAGGGTTCTTTCTAAACCAAGGGCTACCTTTTTGCCAAATTTGGTGTAATTCCGTTCAGCAGTTCGGGCTGGAGCCGTGTCTAAAGTTTCCTATGGGAAATTGCATGGGGAAAACACGTTTTATATATATATATATATATATATATTCCAGACAACGAAGTTGCTCCTTCTGGATTACCGGGACCCTTGAATGTTGGCATACACCCCGGCAGAGCCAGCCGGCGTTTCAATATCCAATTAAAGCAAAAGTCCAGTATGCTCTCAGTAAAGTGAGACAAACAATCCCGAACGTAATGAAAGGTCTAGTGATTTATTTCACACAACGCGTTTCGGCACGCAGCCTTGTTCACGTGTGAAAGGAAATGCAAACAGCAGTATACATATATTTTGCGGTCATGCAGATGAAATCAAAATAGGACTAATTCAACAGGACAAACAAAAACGAACCGCAATCGGCGGCCATCTTAGACTGTGCAAAGTCAATGCCTAATCAGAAATAAACATAGTCTGGGTTAAGGCAATACTTGAAATACATCATACGCAAAGCAGAAATAAATGAAGTTGCACTAAGTCATGTAAGATCCATAGTGGATATAGAGGTCTCTGCACCAAATCAAGAGCATACTGCATATAGATTTAAGTAGACCGCTAAAACAACGTAAATGTCCAGGGTGTGAAACAATTACAAAGTATTAAAGCTCCTGGTAGTGTGAGCGCGTGTCTGACAGTGATCATGGTTCCAGTATAGCCAGTGGGTCAGTGTGGTTATAACCAAAGTCTACAGTGCAATTTACTAAAAGCATAGTGTGCGTGTAAATTCAGCAAGTCAGTACAAAACACTGATAAGGCATGTGAATGGCAAATGCACCGTGGGGTAATCTATTATCTAGTCAATGCCCTAGTGGGCATAGAGCATGTATCCTCTGCTTAGTATCACTACTATCAGCAGAGTAATGCTATCAACATGAATAGTTAGATAATTATATAACCAAATCACTGTCAAGGAGATACTATTTGAGTGTCACACATAAGACTGTTGAGAAAACTGCTGAGCGAAAATGCAAACCGTGAAACATATGGAGAGTGCATCTAAAGTCAGAGGAAAAGGGTAGGATGCCCGTGCAGGTGCTGTCAAGTGGTTGGGCCCCTTCCTTCTCTCCTGTAAAGAATACAAAAAAAGATAAAAAACTTGGTTAAAACCGTGAAATACAAAAATGACAATATACATTCTGAATAGGAGCTGAACATGTTAACAGATATATCTGCAGCTGAGGGTTAGAAGTATTCAGAAGGTTAGCATGGTAATATCATCCCATTTATAGATTCATATCACACATATTCTGAGTAGGAGACTAAGATTCAGTTTTGAGGTGAATTGACATTTCCTCATCCATGTTGAGCCCTCCAGGGGTCTTGGTTTGGAACTCTATGATGTATCTAGATTCTCTTTGTCTTAGGGCCAGTACTCTATCCCCACCACGTGGTTTTTTTGGAATGTGTTCCAAAATCAAGTAACTCATTTCTGCTACATTGGAATAATGATGATCAAAGAAATGACGAGCGACAGGATATTTGGGATCATTATTAGTAATGGCTCTCTGATGTTCTAATATCCTCTTCTTGGCTGCACATGTGGTGCTGCCAATATACCACAGATTACATGTACATACAATAGCATAAATTACAAAGTTAGTACTGCATGTCAGGAATTGAAAAATCTTTTTGGTCACCCCTCTGTAATCCAATGATATTTTGTATTTGCTGTACTTGCATGCTTTACAATGGCCGCATGGGAAGAATCCCACGAGGCCATGGTCAGTAGTGGTGGGATAGTTCATGATGTCATTTCTCACAACCCAGTCTCGTATGTTCTTATCTCTTCTGTAGGTGATAGTGGGCCTATCAGTGATAAGATCCCCCAATGTGTTGTCTGCTTTTAGAATACTCCAGTGTCTTGACACTATGCGTTTTATTTTTTGTGAATCATTGTTGTACTTTTGCTTTAATTGGATATATATATATATATGAGTAAAACTCCATACGCCGTTGCTTCACCCCGCGTTTTGCAACAACGGAGGACGGACCACAGATGAGTGCAATAACGTTTTTATTCCGCTCCCTTACACACCCTCACTCGTATGACGCGTTTCGATCCTCTAGGAACTTGATCACATGATGCGCTATTTGGTGCGTGATTGCTTAAATACTTTTGTTACATTTTTTGTTTTTTTAAAGTGACAAGTGCAATTGAACATCATATGGTTTGCAACCATAGACATAAACAACATATTCATCGATGTTGTAAAGGGAGCTTCAACTTCAAGTTTAAAAGAAATATATGTTAAAATACATTTTTCTTAAAATAACTTTCAATTCGTTCCCTTTAAAATAACAAGTAAAATACATTGGACATGTGATATTGATTTCGTACTTAAAGGGTTGTTATATAGCTGCCATAGCTTTGTGCAAACATGAAATTATATTATTCATGCCAATACGCTAAAATCCAGGTTTAAATACCTTGGCATCAGCCCACAATATATTAGACAAATGTCTCAAGCTATAATTCTTATGCTCTTTAGTATACACCGTTCTCATGTAGCCTATACAATGTTCAAAAAAGTGCAAAATTACTTTTCTAGTATAAAGTGCAATTTGCAATGTGCTTGTGTTAAAAAACAAAATATATAATAAGACTAAAATGTAATACAACACAGTGAGAAATTACATATGGAATTTATAAATGTATGCAGCAGCTTGGTCCAATGTTCACTATATACAGGGGTTAATGTACTTTTTACATTAACTTCTCTGTTAAATTTAATTGTTATTGGTTTCAGCTATTGTAAACATCTTATCTAAATCTCATGGAATATCAAAGGTAAGTGTACAAATCTTCAGTTTGATTGAGGCCCCAGGGGTGTTTGGTATCGAGGTTTAAAATGTATTTTGTCTCCAACTGGCGTAGGGCTCTCACTCGATCACCCCCTCTCTTCTTACTCGGCACACAATCAATCAGAAAGTATCTTAGAAGGGTCGGATCTGCCTTATGGTATTCACCAAAATGTCAAGCCACCGGATAGGACTGATCTTGATTTTTTATTGCCCTAATGTGCTGGAGTACCCGTTTGTTGCATGTATATATATGTATATATATATATATTCACTGAAAAAACCATAGGTTTCACACATGTTATAGTTAGCTGGACATTTTACTGATAAAAAACCAATGAAATTCCCCCGTTATAGTTACTGTAGGCAACTATAACTCACGCGACCGTAATCCTCTGCTGATGCTAATACTGTATTTAGACACTTATTTGCCCATGTCTTCTTCCATTAAATTTTAGCTATACATATATTACAAATATTTTTTTTTCATAAAGACACATATGTCATCAGCAGAGGATTACGGTCGCGTGAGTTATAGTTGCCTACAGTAACTATAACGGGGGAATTTCATTGGTTTTTTATCAGTAAAATGTCCAGCTAACTATAACATGTGTGAAACCTATGGTTTTTTCAGTGAATTTGCAAGGTTTTTAAAATGCTAATTCCTAACTATAACGTGTGTGAAACCTATGGTTTTTTCAGTGAATTTGTACGTTTTTTTAAATGCTAAGTTACTTTACGCCATTTGTGGCGTGCGCGCCCACTTAACGCAGATCGTTCCGTGCACGCACGGTGCGCTTCGCGCATCGTGCGCGCACAGTGAGCACGCGGTGCGCGGTCCACGTTACGCTAAATGGGCCATGAACGCACGATGCGCTTCGCACACCGTGCGCACATGGAGGAAACATATGATGAGCATCGTTGTGACAGGTAAAATATATGTTTTGTTTTGCTCTGATAAGCCATGCACAAATAGTGCCCTACGGGCACCATTTGCACACGGGGTGGGGAGAATGTGGATATTTTTTTTTTTTTTTATTATTTGCTACCGTACGCGGACGGTAAGCGTAATCGGCGAAATTTTCGAAAAAATTAAAATTGCCTTTTTTCACTTGGGGGATCGTTGGGGACTCCCTCGACATGGCTAGGTGCTTGGGAGCTGTCTAAACAGCCCTTTACATGTTTTTGCACTTTGTTTTTCAACCCCCTGTCAGAGTGCGAGAGAGAAAATGGCGGCCGCCGCTTCCTGGTTTCGACCGATTCGAATGTTTACCAAGATCTAACGGCCAATCAGAATCGCGCTCGTGCACGTCACCGTACGCGTACGGTAAGCGCACCGTAAGCGCACCGTAAGCTGGCTCAGATATATATATTGATTTAAAGGCTATTTTCTCTGAATCTACTGAACAGATTTACACCAAACCTACAAAAGGCACTTCCTTGACCTGGGGACTACCTGTCAGCCAAATTTCATTAAATTCTGTTCAGCCGTTCGGGCTGTAGCTCTGTCTAAAGGTCCTATGGAAAAATGCATGGGAAAAACGCGTTTTGGGACCCCCCTTTTATCTCAGCCCCCGCTTGACGAAT
Source organism: Triturus cristatus (assembly GCF_964204655.1). NCBI lineage: Eukaryota > Metazoa > Chordata > Amphibia > Caudata > Salamandridae > Triturus > Triturus cristatus. Next base: position 383,383,653 of record NC_140591.1, on the reverse strand, counting down.
CCCCCCGAGACTTTCAGGGTAGGAGCGGAGCGTAGCGCCCCACCTATTTTGAAAAATTCGCGAGGATTCGTCAACCGGCGCCAAAGTTATTCAAAATAGAATGTTGCGGATTTCCTATGGAAACGTGGTCCTAACTATAACTACCTACTGGCGACCGCCAGTAGGTAATATATATATATATATATATATATATATATATATATATATATATATATATCCAAAGCTCAACTTCCCCCTGTTTGTCGAAGAAATACCGCACTCCGGGGGACAATCACAGTTGTTGTTTATTCAGCGTTACCGTTGAATAAACAACAACTGTGATTGTCCCCCCGGAGTGCGGTATTTCTTCGACAAACAAGGGGAAGTTGAGCTTTGGATATTTAGCGGTGTCCACTACCGCAAACCGCACCCGTCCGCGAGTGCTCCGCAAGAGGTGAAAGTGGAGGTGGAGCGTGATATATATATATATATATATATTCACTGAAAAAACCATAGGTTTCACACATGTTATAGTTAGGAATTAGCATTTAAAAAACCTTGCAAATTCACTTAAAAAACCATAAGTTTCACACATGTTATAGTTAGCTGGACATTTTACTCGTGAAAAACCATTGAAATTCCCCCGTTATAGTTAGTGCAGGCAACTATAACTCACGCGACCGCAAGCCTCTGCTGATGACGTCAGATATTACATCACTGTATTTAGACACTTATTTACCCATGTCTTCTTCCATTAATTTTTAGCTATACATATATTACAAATATTTTTTTTTCAGAAAGACACATATGTCATCAGTGATGTAATATCTGACGTCATCAGCAGAGGATTGCGGTCGCGTGAGTTATAGTTGCTTGCACTAACTATAAGGGGGAATTTCAATGGTTTTTCACGAGTGAAATGTCCAGCTAACTATAACATGTGTGAAACTTATGGTTTTTTAAGTGAATTTGCAAGGTTTTTTAAATGCTAATTCCTAACTATAACGTGTGTGAAACCTATGGTTTTTTCAGTGAATTTGTCCGTTTTTTTAAATGCTAAGTTATGTATTTATTTATTTATTTATTTTAAAGTTTTTCACCGTGCGCGCGCTGTGGGCGCCCGGTGCGCTTCGGGCACCGCGTGCCCACGTTACGCAGCTCGCGGAATTTTTCCGTTTCTATCGTACGCTACGCGTACTCTGCGATTTTTCGCAAACAAATTAAAGGAAATTTTGGCCCTTGGGGGTCCTTCTGGGACCCCCTGACAAAGGCTAGGGGGTCAGGAACTGTCCACCCTGCCCCCTTTTCACGTTCTCCACCTTTGTTTTTCACCCCCTCAGACTGCGAGAGACAAAATGGCGGCCGACACTTCCTGGTTTCGACCGATTCGAATGTTTACTAACATCTAACAACCAATCAGAATCGCGCTCGCGCACGGCAGCGTGTGCGTACGGTAAGTTTTACCGTACGCGCACGGAGTGCGCCTATAGATATATATATGCTTTTAAATGCTATTTTCTCAGGAAATACTGAAAAGATTAACACCAGACCTGCAAAAGGCACATCCCTGACCTGAGGACTACCTCTCTGCCAAATTTCAAGTAATTCTGTTCAGCCGTTCGGGCTGTAGCTTCGACTAAAGGTCCCTATGGAAAATTGCATGGGGAAATATATATATATATATATATATATTTATTATCTACTGGCGGTCGCCAGTAGATAGTTATAGTTAGGACCGTGTTTCCATAGGAAATCTGCAACATTCTATTTGGAATAACTTTGGCGCCGGTTGACGAATCCTCGCGAAATTTTAAAAATAGGTGGGGCGCTCCGCTCCGCTCCTACCCTGAAAGTCTCGGGGGGATTCGTCAAGCGGGGGCTGAGAAAAAAGGGGGGTCCCAAAACGCGTTTTCCCCATGCAATTTTCCATAGGGACCTTTAGTCCAAGGTACAGCCCGAACGGCTGAACAGAATTATTTGAAATTTGGCAGAGAGGTAGTCCTCAGCTCAGGGAAATGCCTTTTGCAGGTCTGGTGTCAATCTGTTCAGTAGTTCCTGAGAAAATCAAAAGTAAAATCATATATATATGTGAGCGGAGCCTAACCACACATCTCATCCTGAGATCTGATTGGCTGTCAGCACTTCATCCAAGAAGTGTTGGCAGCCATCTTAGGACCAATATACATGATAGCACCTCATTAAAAAGCATTGCAGTTAATAGAAGGTTTTAAGACTTTAGTTACATTATAAATCATTTGTTGATAGTACCATTCTCATTTTAGGAATTGTGGTATGTTCTAAGGTGATTTCACCATGTGAAAAAGCCTTCTGCTGGGATATCATGATTGAGAGAAAAATATTTTCTCATGCTTTTCCCACAGAGGTTTGGAAGGTGATCTATAAGCTAAACTGAGAGCTTATTTTCTGTAAATTCACATTATCTTTCTCAGTCATGTGAGAATGAAGTCTGACATTCTCAGTAAAACATGTACATCCAACAAGGGCAGAGACTGTCAGTTGATTCCTTTGTGTTCTACTGCAGCTTCCCAGAGTGTTCCAAAGAACAACTAGAGCGCTAACAGTCCTACTTATGATAAACGTATGGCACACCTGAAGCCATCTTGCTTGGATTAAAGTGGTAACTCTTAAAACATTTAATTTAAAAAGGAACAAAATAAGGGGGTTCATTTTTCCATAACAAGTATGATTAGTGCTGCAGAAAGAAAAACTAGGGCACATTTTGACTTCTGAAATCCTCTTTTATTTCATTAAAAAATTCTGACATGCAGACTGAAACATGCACTTTTAATACCAGCAGCAGTTTTCCCTGGTGAGCAGTAGCTTTACTACAGTGATCTAATGAGCAAAAAGAGTGCTAACATTCTGAATTTATGGCAAATGTGTGACACGTCTGAATGCCTTCTTGATGGAATCAAAGTAAAAAACTGAAAGTATTTCCTACTGAGGAAACTGCAGTAAATGAGGAAATAAGGAAACTTCATAACAAATAAGTCTCCCAAGATGGCCACCAGAGACAAAAGAGCCCAAATGTAGCCCAAATATCACCCAGATGTAGCCCAAGTATAGCCCAATGACAGAATGTCCCAGAGTGTTCTTAAAAACAACTAGAGCGCTTACTGTCTTCATTATGACAAAAGTATGGCACACCTGAAGCCATCTTGATTGGAATAAACTGGTAACACTTAAAACATTTAATTTAAAAAGGAACACAATGAGGGGGTTCATTTTGCCATAGAAATTAGGATTAATGCTGAAGAAAGAAAATGAGGGCACATTTTGAGTGGCTTCTCAAATCCTCTTCTATTTCATTAAAAAATTCTGACATGCAGACTGAAACATGCACTTTTAATACCAGGAGCATACTTCCTTGGTGAACAGTAGTTTTACTACAGTGATCTAATGAGCAACTAGAGTGCTAACTTTCAGAATTTATGGCAAATGTGTGACATATCTGAATACCTTCATGATGGAATCAAAGTAAAAACTGAAAGCATTTCCTACTGAGGAGACTGCAGTACATGAGGAAATTAGGAAACTTCATAACAAATAAATCTCCCAAGATGGCCACCGGAGACAAAAGAGCCCAAATGTAGCCCAAAATCACCCAGATGTAGCCCAAATATAGCCAAATGACAGAAGTGTGCAAAACACTTATTATTTTGTGTTTTTGCAGTGTTATATAGTGCAGACTTGTCAGGTATTGGAGTGCTTTACATGAGCATTGGTTACATCACACAAGAACAAATTCATTTTGGTTGTAGACATGGGGAGACTAAGTGATTTGACCAAAATCACAGAATGTCGAGCTGAAGCAGAAACTCCAACCTGGTTCCGCAGTTGCAAAGTCTGCAGTTCTGGAAGTAACACCACATCCTCTCCCCTAAGTGCAACATTTAATCAAGTGGTCAACTGGATAAAAAAACATAAAGATAACAAATAATTTAAAAGTGCTTTGTCGCTATTTGAAAACTCAGAAAAGATGTCCTTATTTTAGTTTTTTAGAGCACTAACCATAATTTTGATGCCTACAAGACCCTCTCATATATGTAATTTCTAAAGGAAATGCTCTAGGTATTACAGTTTTGATTACATCAAGATGACGTCAGGCGTTCCACACTTTTGTAATAAATATAGAATGTTAGCAATCTAGTTGTTCATTAGGATACTGTTGAGAGGCAGAGGCCAGGGGCACGGACTCTGAAAATTGAAGGCAGGTAGGAGGGTGCAAAGGCAACAATTTAACCACGTTGAGCAGGCAGGAAGGGCCGTGGCAGCACAACAGACTATGGAGGGCAGTGGAAAGGGGGGCAGGGGCAACAAACCAACAATACAGGACTTGCAAGAGAGGCTGTGGCAATGTAATAGACCATTGTGGGCAGAAGGAAGAGGCAATGGTAGTACAACCATACATGCCAACAGACCCGATTCAGCCAGGAAACGTCCAATGTTTTTAAGCTCAAATGGGCTTTATTTGATCTGTCTACAATCTCCTCTTTTTCAATGTAACTCAAAGGGGAAAATCAATACCACAGTTTTTTTTCAAAATCTCCCTCTTACCAAGTTCAAAATGTTCGCAAGTATGGTACATTGGATCATGGAAGGAAATGGGGTAGGGACATGGACTTGGATAACAGAGGACAGGAGGGACATGGAGAGGTGCACCAAACTGACCCTGCAAGGCAGGCATCAGGGTTTGCAGCAGCACAATACACCACACAGGGCATGCGGGACGGGAGTGCAGCACAACAATCCATAGAAAGCAAGAGGGAGGGGACAGGACCATGCACATGGACAACAGAGAACAGAGGGGCAAGAGGCAATGGTAGCTAGCTGACCATAATGGACAGACAGGAGAGAAAGCTGCAGCATAATAGACCATAAAGGGCAGGAGGGACGGATCAGGGGCATTACAATGGAACAGACAAGCCAGGAGGGAGGGAGTAGGGGTCTGCACATGTAAACAGAGGGCTGGGGGCAAGGGGGCAGGGCAGGAGCAGCAAGATAGCCATGGAGGTCAGGCAGGATGGGCACTAGAAGCAAGACACACCATGAAGAGCAACAGTGAGACTGTGATGGCATACACACAGACCATGGAGGGAAGGTGGGAGGGGGTCAGGGGCAGCTAACTGACCACACAGGGAAGGTGGGAGGGGCCATGGCAGCACAGAAGACCATGCATGGCAAGTGGGAGGGTTAGTGGCAGCACAATGGCTATGATGGGCAAGAAGGAGGGTGCAGGGGCATGCACAAAGGACGATGGAGGATAGAAGGGAGGGTCAGGACCTGTGCACAGACAAGAAAGTTCAGGGGAAGGGGCCTCACAACAGACCGCACGGGGCAGGCAGGAGGAGCAGTTGCAGCACAACAGACCAGGGAGGGCAGAAGGGTGTGGCAGTGCAATGGACCATGTAGGACAGGAGGAAGATGATAGGGGCATGGCATGTGGACAGGCAGGGTGGAGGTGGCAGGGACAGGTTACAGTCATCTGACAATGCTAGGCAGGTGGGAGGGGAGTGGCAGCTCAACAGAACACTCAGAGTAGATAGGAGTGGCAGGTCCATGGAACATGGTGGGCAAAAAGGATGGAGCAGGGGCATGCACAAAGACATCGGAGGGCAGGGGGAAGGAGAATAGGGGCAGCAAGCTAAGCACAGAGTTTAAGCAGGAGGTCAATGATGGGGCATAGAATTGGGCAATGGAGGGCAGGAGGAGGGGACTGGTACATCATACTAAATTGAGGGCTGTGGCAGCACATCAGACCATGCATGGCAGGAGGGAGGAGGCTAGTCCATGGATTCACACAACAGAGGATAGGGAGGAGGGGGATGGGGCAGCAAGCTAACTGTTCAGAGAAGGCGGGTATTAGGAACTTTATTGTTTTTAAAACGTGTGTCTGTGCGAACAACTTAAAATATAAATAAATATGCAGCATAATCTCACTTTTATTCAGGAAGAAGAGGACGTTTGTGACTGTGACTCCGGGCTCACTTGACAGAAACACCCCCTGACCCTCCTCCCCCTATCGCAAAATGTAATGCCTGTGAAAAGGGTAGGTGAACACAGTGTTATATAGAATAGGCCTGGGCCAAAATTCCGTTCCGTTCGCGGAAATTGCGATATTTTGACATTTTCGCGTTCCGCGGAAAGCGCGAAAATGTCAAAATTTCCGCATTCCGCAGCTTAGCGATAATTTTTTTCTTGCTCGTGCTGTAAAACAATACATTCTCGCGCGCGCGCGATCGCCTTACCTGAATCCCTGCGTTCTCCGACAAGTTTTCTTGACCCGGTCGCGTTCTCCACGAGATGTTGGATTTTGGTAGCCATTTTGCGCTGTCTCGCGAGAGTTCGCGGCCGCATTCAAGTCATTTTTCACGCGATCACGTCATTTGTCGCGCGATCACGTCTTTCTTCTCGCGATCATGCACCGCGCGAGTATGAGAAGATTGAGATCTCGAACATGTCATTCTACATCGCGAGCCAGAGAATGAGGACGCGGGCACATGAAATCGAACGAGAACAGGAGAAAGAGACCGCGAACACGTCATATCCAACGCGACAGGGACAAAGAAGAGAACGCGATCATATCGTTTTCGACACGCCGGCGGAAGTAATGTGAAGCTCGAGAACTCAACAACGTAAAATTTACAATTTGGAGAGGAATATCGGCTCTAGCAGCATGAAACCATCTGCAAATACTGATTTTGGATGAAAAGAACTCCTTACATTCACATTTGGCTTTCCTTTTTTGTGCAAGGAGTCATTTTTTTACAAGGTGGAGAGAGGGAGGAAGTGGCACAGATTCTCCAACTTCCTGTTCCTGTCCAGCAGGCTCCTCCCAGTGCTTTGTCCATCTCCTGCTCATGCTGCCTTTGGATTTGGAGCTGGAAAGATCACTCTTTTTGTCTGCTGCATCATTGCAATTGGATTTCAGGATTTTTGGAATAGGATATTTTACAAGTAAGTGGTTGTTGTGTTTGATTGTGGGCATTGCAGTTGTTGTGTAACTACAATTTATTTTTGATAATTAATTATCATCATTCCTTTTTTTTTTAATTTTTTTTTTAATTTTGTGGGTTGTAGTAGTAGGCCCGAGCTAGCCATGGGCATGGCCTCATGGGTGTGTGTGTGCATGATGAAGCAACTGTTCCTTTTGTTTTTTGGATATATTTCATTTTCAATCACATTTAGGGCATGGATGGCATTGGATTGAGTTGGGGAAGTGTGTTTTTTGGGGTGGCCTTGCTGATGTTGTTGGGCCTGGCCATGTGGCTGGTGGCCATTTTGAGGCCTAGGCCTGCAAGCTTGCCTGGCCTTGTCTGCCAACAGGCCTGCTTTCATCCACTGCTACCAGAGCAGGTAGCCACAGCTTTAGTAATCTACTGTTTTCTGTGTGCTCTGTTGAATTTAGACATCATTTAGGGCATGGATGGCATTGGATTGAGTTGGGGAAGTGTGTTTTTTGGGGTGGCCTTGCTGATGTTGTTGGGCCTGGCCATGTGGCTGGTGGCCATTTTGAGGCCTAGGCCTGCAAGCTTGCCTGGCCTTGTCTGCCAACAGGCCTGCTTTCATCCACTGCTACCAGAGCAGGTAGCCACAGCTTTAGTAATCTACTGTTTTCTGTGTGCTCTGTTGAATTTAGACATCATTTAGGGCATGGATGGCATTGGATTGAGTTGGGGAAGTGTGTTTTTTGGGGTGGCCTTGCTGATGTTGTTGGGCCTGGCCATGTGGCTGGTGGCCATTTTGAGGCCTAGGCCTGCAAGCTTGCCTGGCCTTGTCTGCCAACAGGCCTGCTTTCATCCACTGCTACCAGAGCAGGTAGCCACAGCTTTAGTAATCTATTGTTTTCTGTTTGCTCTGTTGAATTTAGACATCATTTAGGGCATGGATGGCATTGGATTGAGTTGGGGAAGTGTGTTTTTTGGGCTGGCCTTGCTGATGTTGTTGGGCCTGGCCATGTGGCTGGTGGCCATTTTGAGGCCTAGGCCTGCAAGCTTGCCTGGCCTTGTCTGCCAATAGGCCTGCTTTCATCCACTGCTACCAGAGCAGGTAGCCACAGCTTTAGTAATCTACTGTTTTCTGTTTGCTCTGTTGAATTTAGACATCATTTAGGGCATGGATGGCATTGGATTGAGTTGGGGAAGTGTGTTTTTTGGGGTGGCCTTGCTGATGTTGTTGGGCCTGGCCATGTGGCTGGTGGCCATTTTGAGGCCTAGGCCTGCAAGCTTGCCTGGCCTTGTTTGCCAACAGGCCTGCTTTCATCCACTGCTACCAGAGCAGGTAGCCACAGCTTTAGTAATCTACTGTTTTCTGTGTGCTCTGTTGAATTTAGACATCATTTAGGGCATGGATGGCATTGGATTGAGTTGGGGAAGTGTGTTTTTTGGGGTGGCCTTGCTGATGTTGTTGGGCATGGCCATGTGGCTGGTGGCCATTTTGAGGCCTAGGCCTGCAAGCTTGCCTGGCCTTGTCTGCCAACAGGCCTGCTTTCATCCACTGCTACCAGAGCAGGTAGCCACAGCTTTAGTAATCTACTGTTTTCTGTGTGCTCTGTTGAATTTAGACATCATTTAGGGCATGGATGGCATTGGATTGAGTTGGGGAAGTGTGTTTTTTGGGGTGGCCTTGCTGATGTTGTTGGGCCTGGCCATGTGGCTGGTGGCCATTTTGAGGCCTAGGCCTGCAAGCTTGCCTGGCCTTGTCTGCCAACAGGCCTGCTTTCATCCACTGCTACCAGAGCAGGTAGCCACAGCTTTAGTAATCTACTGTTTTCTGTGTGCTCTGTTGAATTTAGACATCATTTAGGGCATGGATGGCATTGGATTGAGTTGGGGAAGTGTGTTTTTTGGGGTGGCCTTGCTGATGTTGTTGGGCCTGGCCATGTGGCTGGTGGCCATTTTGAGGCCTAGGCCTGCAAGCTTGCCTGGCCTTGTCTGCCAACAGGCCTGCTTTCATCCACTGCTACCAGAGCAGGTAGCCACAGCTTTAGTAATCTACTGTTTTCTGTTTGCTCTGTTGAATTTAGACATCATTTAGGGCATGGATGGCATTGGATTGAGTTGGGGAAGTGTGTTTTTTGGGCTGGCCTTGCTGATGTTGTTGAGCCTGGCCATGTGGCTGGTGGCCATTTTGAGGCCTAGGCCTGCAAGCTTGCCTGGCCTTGTCTGCCAACAGGCCTGCTTTCATCCACTGCTACCAGAGCAGGTAGCCACAGCTTTAGTAATCTACTGTTTTCTGTTTGCTCTGTTGAATTTAGACATCATTTAGGGCATGGATGGCATTGGATTGAGTTGGGGAAGTGTGTTTTTTGGGGTGGCCTTGCTGATGTTGTTGGGCCTGGCCATGTGGCTGGTGGCCATTTTGAGGCCTAGGCCTGCAAGCTTGCCTGGCCTTGTCTGCCAACAGGCCTGCTTTCATCCACTGCTACCAGAGCAGGTAGCCACAGCTTTAGTAATCTACTGTTTTCTGTGTGCTCTGTTGAATTTAGACATCATTTAGGGCATGGATGGCATTGGATTGAGTTGGGGAAGTGTGTTTTTTGGGGTGGCCTTGCTGATGTTGTTGGGCCTGGCCATGTGGCTGGTGGCCATTTTGAGGCCTAGGCCTGCAAGCTTGCCTGGCCTTGTCTGCCAACAGGCCTGCTTTCATCCACTGCTACCAGAGCAGGTAGCCACAGCTTTAGTAATCTACTGTTTTCTGTTTGCTCTGTTGAATTTAGACATCATTTAGGGCATGGATGGCATTGGATTGAGTTGGGGAAGTGTGTTTTTTGGGCTGGCCTTGCTGATGTTGTTGGGCCTGGCCATGTGGCTGGTGGCCATTTTGAGGCCTAGGCCTGCAAGCTTGCCTGGCCTTGTCTGCCAACAGGCCTGCTTTCATCCACTGCTACCAGAGCAGGTAGCCACAGCTTTAGTAATCTACTGTTTTCTGTTCGCTCTGGTGAATTTAGACATCATTTAGGGCATGGATGGCATTGGATTGAGTTGGGGAAGTGTGTTTTTTGGGCTGGCCTTGCTGATGTTGTTGGGCCTTGCCATGTGGCTGGTGGCCATTTTGAGGCCTAGGCCTGCAAGCTTGCCTGGCCTTGTCTGCCAACAGGCCTGCGTTCATCCACTGCTACCAGAGCAGGTAGCCACAGCTTTAGTAATCTACTGTTTTCTGTTTGCTCTGGTGAATTTAGACATCATTTAGGGCATGGATGGCATTGGATTGAGTTGGGGAAGTGTGTTTTTTGGGCTGGCCTTGCTGATGTTGTTGGGCCTGGCCATGTGGCTGGTGGCCATTTTGAGGCCTAGGCCTGCAAGCTTGCCTGGCCTTGTCTGCCAACAGGCCTGCTTTTTCATCCACTAGGATCAGAGCAGGTAGCCACAGCTTTATTGATCAAGTGTTTTCTATGTGATCTGTTGAATTTTTAGACATCACCTTCCTGAGAGTGTAGTGTGTGGCTGTACACAGTACTAGTAGTATAACATAGCTCTAGTTAAAAAAAAGTCATAAATGGCTAGACTATCTTTTGTTTGCACTAGTACAGTACTAAGTAACTGAACCACAAAAACAAATGCAACATTTCACTGATGTTCTTCTCCTGTCTTCTTTGCTTTTAGGTGCACAAAAGACAGAGTAGGAGGTGTCATCGGCATCACCTGGCTACCCGTTGTACTGCCAGCCAGCCAGAAGTCCTGCTGCGCATCACGCCCACGTGTGACCAGAACTTGTTGTGCATCTGCCTCCTGCCTGACATCGGAATAAGATGGCCCCAAAGAAAGGTACCAGGTCCAGTACCAAGAAAGTTGCTGGTCAGAAGAAGGAACAGAAAAAGGAAGTGCCATTAACCACGACTGGTGGTGTGCCGGCCAAGGTTTTTTTTGGCACCAAAGCGTTGTCCGGGAACCAAGCTGGGACCAGCACAGCGGTCCAGCAACCCCACCAACCTAGGCCCAAGGGCTTTACTGTCGCAGAGGTAGCCAGTCTACTAACGGGCAGCGATGTTGAAGAAATGTCATTACCGCAAAGTAGTACACAATCAAGTTCAACGCAGGCGCAAACTCAGCATATCAGTGTCAAGCCGCCGCAACCAGAACAGCAGCAGCCACCGCAACCAGAACAGCAGCAGCCGCCGCAACCAGAACAGCAGCAGCCGCCGCAACCAGAACAGCAGCAGCCGCCGCAACCAGAACAGCAGCAGCCTCCGCAACCAGAACAGCAGCAGCCGCCACAACCAGAACAGCAGCAGCCGCCGCAACCAGAACAGCAGCAGCCGCCGCAACCAGAACAGCAGCAGCCGCCGCAACCAGAACAGCAGCAGCCGCCGCAACAGCCCACCATAGTAGTTGTTGCTCCTGACGTAGGGGCATTTCAGGAAATCGAGCTTCCTGCAGACAAAGCGGAGCGAAGTCAAACCACTGTTTCAGAACATCTATTGTCTTCCAGACCACCAGCAAGGAAAAGGAGGCTTAGTCCATCATCTTCTTCTTCAAGCCCCGCTTCTGATGATCGTGATGACACTTGGGTCCCACCAGCTCGGTCTGAGAGTGAAGTACGCCACAAGACATTGCTTCTGAAAAGGAAGGTCCCAGAAAAACTTAGAGTTATGGAGGTAGATGTAGAAGAGGGGGGTGATGATGCTGATGAAGACGAGCCAGTCATCACGCACATTACTCCCGCCCCAAAGGGATTGGAGACCGACATTCTCACCCTATCCAGAAAGGCTGCTACTGAGCGGGATGTAGCACGGATCTCACCAACACAGGTTACACCACCACTACCTCGAGCTGCCATATTTTCCAAGGCCCGGCAGGGACCTACATCCAGCTCAACCATCTCAGTAGGAAGTGGTAGTAAAAGTCACAGTGTAGGTGGACAGGGTCACATATTTTCAAGCACCCCCTCAAGTTCATCTGGTGTTGAAAGTGGCACATCCAGCAGTGCCAGAAAGTTCGCCTCCCCAGTTTGGGACTTCTTTTCTGTTAGCGCCAAGGAGGAGAACGTTGCTATATGCGCAATTTGTCGGCAAGGTGTTCGGCGTGGTAAGCTTGGTACAAACTATGGTACCGGAGGACAAGCAAGTCATCTCAGAATACACCACACTATTGTGTGGGAGGATCACCTACGTAATTTAAAAGAAAGTAGGAAAACTAAACCCTTTGAAGTTGGTCAGGAATCAGGGAGCGATATTATTGTGGTGGCAGGTGAAGAACAGGGAGGCATTTCTAGCCCTGTATCCAGTAGTGCAGGCACTGCAGTGGTAACGCCCACATCCTCCTCAGTAACATCAGAGTGGCACCGCAGTAAGAGCCATACTCAGAGTGTGGGTGAGACACCAAGGCGACCGGCGAGTACCTCAATGAGACAATCTGTGTCGTTGAGCCTTAGTGGGTTAATGGCACCACTAAGGAAAGTAAGCCAGCCTACCATTGACAGCATGTTTAGGTTGGAGGGGCAGTTCCAACGCAACCACCCAACGGCACGATTGTACAATGCGAAGCTGGCTAAAATGTTAGCGCTGGACCTTCTTCCTTTTTCATTTGTGGAAGGGGTGGGTTTCCTTGAATTTGTGTCTGCCATCTGCCCGAAATGGAAAGTTCCCAGCCGGTCCTATTTCGCAAGAATTGCTGTTCCGGCACTACATCATGATGTGCTGGAATTGGTTGGTCACGGTTTGCAGCAGAGTGCTGTGCACAATATCCACCTGACAACAGACATGTGGACCAGTTGCCAAGCCACAGATTACATGTGCATCACTGCACACTGGATCTCTTTTGTGGGGGTTAAAGATCAACTATCTGCACGAGGTGTTGTTGACACAGCTGCGATTTTTGAAGGTACTCGGAAACATGCAACTGTAGCCATGTTCGCCATGGAGAAATCTCATACGGCTGAAAACATTTTAGAAGAGTTTCGCACCAAGGTTTTGGAATGGCTGCGGCCCAGAGGGCTTGGTATTGGTTTTGTTGCCACAGACAATGGCAGTAATGTACTTAAGGCCATGGAACTTGGTTCCTATTTCAGGGTTCCGTGTTTGGCACACTGCATAAACATTATAGTGCAAGACTTTCTGAAAAAAGAACCCATAGTAAGCAATTTACTGTCCATCTGCCGAAGAATATGCACTCATTTCAGCCATTCTTTTAAAGCTCGGAAGCAGCTGAGGATCCTCCAACGTGAGCGTAGGATGCCAGTCAAGGCACTCATCCAGGAGGTGGCAACACGTTGGAACACAACGTATTACATGCTTGATCGTCTGTACGAACAGCAGAGGTCACTCAATGAATATGTCTGGTACAGAAGCAGTGATGCTAGTGTTAAAGGCATGACCCTTCAGAGGGAGCAATGGACCCTAATTCAATGCCTGACTGAGATGCTGTCTCCTTTTGAGGTCTTCACACGTGAAGTCAGCAAGGAGGACTGTACAATGGGCCAAGCTATCCCATTGTTGCAAATGCTAGAGCATGAGCTGAATAATGTGTCTGAATCCTACAAAGGTGTAGAGGACAGAAGGCAAGCCCATGACTTGGTGGAGAGCTTATCCAGGCGCTTATCAGAAAATGTAAGGATACAAAATAAAATTTTGTCACAAGAACATTACATTTGTGCCACAATTCTGGATCCACATGCAAAATTAGGACTATTCCTTTCTTTTTCCGACACTGATGTTGCCCGCTACAAAAGTTGTATAGCTGAAGCAGCCATCAAGTTTGAAAACGAAGGGCTGCTAATTAAAAGCCCGCCACATCAACCCACAACAAGTACTGATACTGAAGCAGGCCATGCAGAATCAAGTGCAACTTCGTCGGCTGAGGGCAGTGCGGTTGGCTCACAATCGCAACACTCACCATCACCATCGACTACAAAAACAATAACTGGATCATTCGGCCGAGTACAATCATTATCAGATTGGTATGTAAAGATGGGCCGTAAGCACAGTGCTGATGCACAGAAAAAACAGCACAAAAGCTTACCAGCAGCAACCCTGAACATTGAGCAGATGGTCCAGGCCTATCTGGACGACCCAACAGAGGTGTACGTTGATCAAAACCCAGTGCAGTATTGGTATAGGAAAAGGTCTGAATGGCCACAGCTCAGCAGGCTGGCGATAAGCTATCTGGCTTGCCCTGTCGCAAGTGTCTCTTCCGAACGTGTTTTCAGTGCTGCTGGTTCCATTGTAACCTTGAGAAGGACCAGTCTATCTCCCAAAAACGTGGAGAGGTTAACAATGATCAAAATGAATCAGCACTTCATACCACCGAATTACACAATGCATGAATCAACAGAGGAAGATGAGGACAGCGGCTCAGGTGACGGAAGTATTGTGTCAGATGATTACCTACTACTGGAAGATCCCCCAGAGTTTGAGGACGAGCTATACTTCCCTGACAATTAGGCTCGCACTTACTGTCTTCCTCCCTTTTTTCCCCCTTTGTTTGTGTCTGTTGTTCCGGTTATAAACTTGTGAATCGCAACCAATGCATTATCACCGTCTTCTAATCTTCTAATTTAAGATACAAGTTTCAGGTGTCTGCCATTTGACACTACAGTCCTCAGAATACAGCTCCTCCGCTCGATCATACTGCATCTCCTGGTCAATTCCATTTCCCTCATGAATGATGATTGGATGATGGTAACAACAAATTCAAACTTTCCTCGTCCTTCCAAAACAAGTGGACCATGAATCTGATGACTTCTATAGCTATCCTCCTTCAGAGCCGAGAGAGACTGGCCATTAACTGAAAATAAGATGCAACAGGTAATGATTGATGCCATGCATTGGCCGCAGAATAGCAGACTGAATGATGTAGATTTTGTTGTGTGTGTTGCGCATGAATGAATTGATGTAATTGTGCACTGCCACTAATCAACATTCTACAGAACACACTAATTTTCCCCTTCTGGCAAACAAGAAATGTGTACTTCTCCTGCATCTTGGTGATACATTGCTTTTAATTCAATACAGGGAGGGGACTCACTCAATCTGCGCAATGCAAATGACTGTGACTTAACAGCTCCGTCCATCATGATGATGGCGAAAGAGACGGCCTGCAGCGTTAACGAGATGAGATGCAACAGGTAATGATTGATGCCATGCATTGGCCGCAGAATGGCAGACTGAATGATGTAGATTTTGTGGTGTGTGTTGCGCATGAATTGATGTAATTGTGCACTGCCACTAATCAACTTTCTACAGAACACACTAGTAATTACTAATTTTCCCCTTCTGGCAAACAAGAAATGTGTACTTCTCCTGCATCTTGGTGATACATTGCTTTTAATTCAATACAGGAAGGGGACTCACTCAATCTGCGCAATGCAAATGACTGTGACTTAACAGCACCGTCCATCATGATGATGGCGAAAGAGACGACCCGTTAACTTAAGATGAGAAGGAACAGGTAATAAATGATGATAATTAATGGCATGCATTGGACACCTGACTCTGAGCTATTGGTCTTTGTGTTTGCGTTGTTTGTTGTGCACAAAGTGATGTCAAAGTGTACTAGTGGTAATCTATCTTTCTGTACACAATAAAGAATGACTCAAGTCAGTAATATTTATATTTCTACTCTTGTTGTGTTATAAAAATTACACTTGTACTGCAGGCCGATCTTCAGTCAGTAGAAGTATCAAAGCTGATGATGAAGTCAGGAGGATGTTTCATGAGTGGCATAAAACGGAAAAGCCTAAAGGTAAACACGTGAACAACAACCACAGCACACCCAAATGTCTGTGTAGAAGTTGAATAGAGTGTAGCGGTGGGATGACTGCAGTGCATTGATTTTACTAACTTTAACTGTAAAATGCTATGTCTGGAATGGATAATGTGCTTTGCGTTTGTCCAACTCTTTGAGAGAAAAAAAAAGGACTCTAAAGTGTTAACGTAGGATGTGCTAATGGTAAGCACTGTGGGCCTGATCTCTCCTGTTACTGTTGAAGGTCTATGCTGGAAACAGACTACAGTAGAGATGATGCATATGCATACATGCCACCTCGGAAAGTGTTCTTGTTGCACTACACCATCACTTGTGCATTTGTTTTCACTTTCTTTCTGAATATCCCCTTTGGTTTTCAATCTAAAATTACAGGCCGGGCCTTGTCCAAAACTTTGTAAAACATTACAATGCATATTAATTACCTTACCAATCAATCACCTTTTTATTCCAGCCGGGCAGTGGCGAGTGGTGAGGCGACACACCCAAGATTGATGGACGAGAGGAGCAAGAGGAATGCCGAGATGCAAAAAACCAGTCCACATTTTTGACCAGGATAAGACAGTAATAGTATCCACTTTCACTTCTTTTAAATAATTTGATTAATATCTTGTATACATTCTTTACAACAGTGTGTTCTTGGAGTTGTTATTATCAATCATCATTACGTTTGCTCTGTGTTTACGATTCTTCACTACCAATATTTAAAATTTCTATTTGCTATCTGTTAAAGTATTAAGGCCGGAACAGAACAAGAAATAGAAGTGTATGTAATCCGGGTCTCATCATGCATGCATTTCCTTTTTCTACCTTAACATATGGAATGGATATGGTATGGTAGTCTTCAATGATTGTCGTTTGTTTGTCTATGTATGCATACTGTTTTTCTATGTCAAACCTTTCCCAAAATCCCCCTTCCCATCCAATCAACGGACCCTAACCCTCTTCCCCCGGGCTGTGTGACTTATTGTCGAGGTGTAACTAAATTAAATGTACACCAATACTTAATCACACACTTGCTGGGGCGGATGTGGTGAAAGCAACACTACTTCAATTTCAATGCAGAGCGATGATCTTCTTCTGCTTGCCCACCCATGAGTAGGATATTTCAGAGGTTATTTTATTTAACAAAGGAACATATACCTCAGCATGAATTGCCGGCATTGATTGGATTTGTTTGTTGTCATTCCTCATATACAGCACTAACTGTTAGACTGTAGGCATAGTCAAGTCGACAAAACTATAGTTTGTAACTCTGTCTAGTAGGCTATCCTCATAATAACCAGCATTCAGTTTTTTTGTCAAATATTTCAGCATATAATTGTTGCTCGGTAAATTCTGTGATGTACTTCATTCAACTACTCCTCTAACAGTCTCTCAAAGGCCATTGACTATCTCCTTTTCTTTTTTGGGAAATGCTGCCACCCTGCCAGTGTATACTACTACTACTAAACTACCACCACCACCCCAATCATGGCATGTATGAAAAAGGAAACCATCTTCACCATGCAGCCAGTGCTGTGCCACAGTTGGACATAAACATCAAGCACCGGTAAGAGAGAAGTTTGGGGGAGGCAGAATCAATAATGGACATGTTGTCAATGATTTCAGTTTCAAACACCACTCCAAAGAATGCATAGTAGGACCAGTCAATGAGTGAGGTGTGTCGCATCTATCTGTTTGTGTCTTATACAGTCAGCAAATTATTGAAATCAAACACACGCTATGGGCGGCCATGCACCAGCAAAGAAACAGTGTGATGTAAAACAGTTACCCCACCTACAAAACATTAACAACATTGCATGTAACATAGAAAAATATATTTAATTGACCCTAACAAATAAACTAAACCCACAAAAGCTGACCCACCCACCTCCCTAACCCCAACGACTGTCCATAGAAGTAGAGAACACCCAAACGAGTGAAGAACGAACAGGAATTAAAAAAGGGGCAGTGACAGGGACTAACTGGTGGGGCGGGACTGGAGGAGGACACGCATCTGGTCCTCTAAATGGGCGACGCGGCGTCTAAGGCCGCGGCAGTTGCAGCCACAGTGGGGGGGGCACCGGAGATGACACGGTGGCGGCGGGCAGCCGTCCGGCGGTGGCGCCGTACCGCTGGAGGGCGGTGGCTGGGGCCCGGGGCACTGGAGGAGCCTTCAATAGCTGCAGCAGCCTCCTCCTCCTCCTCGGCTAGGACCACCAGCCGCCGGTATTCCTGCTGGATTGCCTCCAGCTTCCGGCGCCGTGCCTTGGCGGCCAACTCCTTACGGTTGAGTTTCAGAGTTGCTGTGTATCAAAAAGAAAAAAACAAGACAATTGTAAAATATAGTCTTAATAAAACAGTAGGACAAGGTAATTATTTATACACATAGTGGCATGGTAGAGTAGCACTATAAAATAAAGCACAGTAGTACATAACATTTTAAATGTCGCCTGTCCTTCTTCCTTCCACCTGTCTTACACTTTTTAGTTGAACAGTGCACCAGGTGCTCTTCTCCATAAAACTTTCAAAGCGGAGTTGAAATCAGATAGATGAGGACATTGGTTACTCAATACTCCGGCTCCTAGTCCTATACCAATTAAAGGGAATTCTAGTCTTCTAGTTCACTCTTCAAACGTCCCCAAGAACTCATACTTACTTACGACATCGGATAGCGGGCGGACTTTGTCCGCCCGCCATCCGACTGCTAAAAAGGGTGGGGGTCCCGTGGGGACAATTAATTAGGATGATGCGCCCGGCACAGTGGCGGGCGCACCCTGTTTTTTTAAATTTAAATTCTGGTTGGCTTTGCTGAAAGCAATGCTAAAATGTTGTGCTGCTTTTCCAAGCACAACATGACGGGCCTCGCACGGAGCCTGTCACGTTTTGCTTTGAAAGTCGGGGGGTACCATAGCATCGGTAGGTACCCTCCATGGGGGCCCCCAAGCATACTCTGCAATGTGTGCATGCCTTTCCGTGGCGGACGGCAATGCCGCCACGCAAAGGCATTCCAAAATGCAGATTATATGGCTGCCGGTGTGGTGAGAGAGACACCACCGCCATATTGAACCCTTTTCCGCCTGGACATGTCTGAATATTTTCTACAGGGATGGCGGGAGGTTTGCCCCTGCGGTGACGGCAGTGAATTCCAGCCAGCCCGGCGGGGGCAATACGCCCACCATCCTAATGGGGCCCTAATTCACAACTGTACAGTATACATATACATACAGTACACCTTTGCAGTGAGTGTGCTGTCAAGTTCAACAATAGTTAAAGATTATGAATCTAACTTACCACCGCCTGCCACTGGTGCTGCCACTCCCCCTCCGTTGCTATCTGCAACTGCCGCATCCTCGCCCTCGGCGTCGCCTTCGCTGGCCCCAGCAATGGTGGTCGGTAGTGCGCCTAGAAAACATTACACATTTATTAGGCGACATATACACCTCCCCCCTATTGATCAGTAGCAAGGTTGAAAAATGAGTTAATACTAACATACATCACTAGTACAAATCAGGTAGTAGTAGAGTAGACACTAAGTTATATGATCATTGTAGCATTTGCTTGATTAGCCCTAGCCATGCACATGTGATGTTACCTTTACCTTGCAGCTTCTTAAGACACCTTTGAGCCCACATGACCTGCCTCACACTGCTACTGTCTAGTCTACGCGCTGCGTACAAGCGGTCAACAAACATTAACAAGCCACTTTTTTAGGAAGAACTGGTGTACTACTGTTACTGTTAGTCCATATTGCTTATCCATAGATGCTACACTTTTTGGCACGGCTGAGAAATGCTTGCAAGTTGCAATATACTAACGCACACCATTTCTTTTTTCGCATTACAGACGCAAGATTCCCTTCTACGAACCAGAGCTTCTGAACGATGCACCAACTACCAGTACTAGGTTCTTCTGAGGTGAGGGGTCCCTTCACTCACATCTTCATTTATAAATGTATATAAACTAAATTGCTATGGGATGGTGGTGCTGCCTTCCACCACTTCAGTTATCATGATTTAATTCCCAACTGTATAAGTGTAACAATGTATATTGTTTTAATGTTATTGATTTGCCGGTTGGTGCTGCTAAGAAAACAGTGTACAGACCTTCTCAAATTGAAATAAACATTTTAAACTTACATAGACTTCGTGGTATTTGGTGTGGAGTGGACTAACTTACACGAGTGAGCAAATTAAAGTAAGGGTGTGCATGTGAATTGCTTCCACGACAGAGGTTGGGTGTGTTATGTTCTGGGTTGTCTACTTGTTGGTTATCTTGGGGGGAGGGTTCCGAGACCTAATAGGTATGACAAGACAGTACTATAGTCAAGCAGTGGAATTGTGGTGGGTGCGGAATTTCTGATTGAGGTGTGCAAGGAAGGTCCAACCTACCATCACCAACATCCTATTTTCTGGTGCAAATGTATGTGCAAGATCCCTACAACAGTGGTATGTCCTATAGGGTATCATATCAAAATATTAAGAAATCTGGTAGGGCTGTTGTTGCTGTGAATTTTCAAAGCCTCAACATCAATAAGAGTAAAAAGTAGTACAAGACAACGACCCAACGGATTGTACGAGCTACTGGTGAATATGAGTTTTATATTACAACCTTTCACAAAGAGTGGCGCTGGCCAACTGGGCAAGACTAGCTACTACAGTACAGACAGACAGACTGATAGTATGTAGTAGTACTCAGTCATCATAGCGGAGGCAGGGATAAGCTTTTTGAAACCGTACAGATCGAAGGATAATTGGTGGTAAAAAAATAGGATTTGGAAACACACTATAGTTCGGGAGAAATGGGGCAGTAAAAGTTATGGAATAAGAAATATTATTAAAAACAAGAAGACTTACTGGGGCCAGCAGAGGAGCCCTCAGCGGTGTCCTCCTGGTGGTGTTCCTGTCCCGCCGACTGCCCAGTCCCTGCCCGTCTGCCCCTGGGTGCTGATGAACAGGAAAGATATAAGAAAGAGACAAACATTGATGGATGGTGTCAAACAAATACAATATTTTTCAACAACGGTCAAAAAACACTTATGTAAACAATTGCAATAACTACATTGACCGATCTCATCTGGTCAACATGTAATATCGGGGGATTCGCAGTTCGACTACTTAAGTTACTATTTATCAACAGTAATCCATTCTTCCATTCTGATTCCAGAAAACTAAGTTACAAGTAAGCCTAAGTATTAGTACAACGTACCACCCAACCTAGCCCACCTATTCCAGGCATGCCAATTGTACATTAAGTATGCATTTCCACTGTATTCCTCAACAATGTGTATGATCCAATCATGGAGGACACATGAACATGACTACATTTTTTGTATACACCAAATTTTGGTTTGATTGATGCTGATCTGCTACTGCTAAGTAACTGCAAAGCCTACCTCCACTCATTGAACAAACTAGAAAGGTTCTAAAGACTGCCGTACTAGCAGCACGTCACGTAACTGAGTGAGGGGGGGCATCACGCATACCACTAACCAATTAGAAGCTCATACAAAGTACCTAAACCTATGTATCAATCCGCCCCTATCTATTAGTGACAGGACAAAGTAAGGAGTGGACGTGAGTCACTGTAGCATTACGTAACTTAATTTCTCTAAAATAAACTCGTAAAGAATCACTCTAAGCAAGCGCAAACGCAAAGCTGCAAACAAGTAAGATTAGTAGTAGCGCAGAAGAGCACCTGTGTCATAATCACAGAAGACTTTTAAACGTTATTAACCTGGAATGTATTGCAAGCAGCAACATTCTAGCTGGTTGAAAGGAAGAAAAGATATTCGCAATATATAACATAGAGCAGAAGAACAGACACAAAGTTGTAATAATTAAATAGGTACTCACCAAGCCCCGGGACCTCCACTCCTAGCAGGTCCAGCAGGTCCTGCTCACGGTCCAGGATGTCGGACCACCGGTGCGTCAGCTGTGCCTGGGTGCGCCGGACCCCAGAGATGCGCGACACTGCCCGGCGCACCTTCCCCCACCGCTGCCGACGCTCCCGGAGGCCGTACCCGGACCCAGGCCTGCCACCTGCTGCCAGGGTTGAGGGGAGGTGGCGCTGCACAAAGAAAATTAGTGCAGCCAACTCCGCCTCCCCAAATAAGGCCCGTGCATGCACCCCTTGTGGGCGCCGCCTTCCGCAAGGAAGGCGGTCGCGGCTCTGGCTGCGCCGGCGAACAGCCCTGCCCTTGGACATGGTTATGGGGACGGGGCGGGAAAGAAAAGGTAAAATAAATAAAGGAGTAAAGGAAATAAATAGCGGGCAATACAAAGAGAAAAAGTAGCTAAAAAACAAAAAAAAAGTAGACAAAAAACAAAAATATAGAGGCAGGAAAATAGTTAGAGAAATAATAAGTAATAAAGATCCAAAAAAAGTGGCTATAAACAAAGGATTGAAAAGATTTAGGGAGGATTGAAAATCAGGCCCCAGAACCATGCAATAGAGTGGAAAACAAGATGGCCGCGCCCATTGCGACCACGTGCGCAAGTTCGCGCGATATTTTCTCCCTGAGCAAGCAAAAAGCAACGCGATCAAGTAAAAGCGATCGCGAACAGGAAATATCGACCGCGAACATGCATTGCGCGACCCGGAACAGGAAGTAAACAACGCCAGAGGGCGGGACAAGTGAAAACAAGATGGCCGCGCCCGTGAGCAACCGCATGGGTAAGTTGGCGACCCGCGAACACGCAAAAAATACCGCGAACAGGCGGCAAAAAAACTTCCGCGTCTTCGCGATATTTCCGGCGTGTTTGCGGAGATTTTATGCATTCTCGCGATAATTTGCGGAAGTTAATTCCGCAAATTCCGCCCACCCCTAATATAGAACATAGTCCTGAGAGCACGATTGAAAATGAAAACTAGATATAGTGTATGGTATAAACTATGCACCAAAAAGTGTGATATAAGATGAACCGGGCGTGAAATATAATATGCAATACATTGTGCGCAATGACAGATTCATTGGAGAGCGCGAGATAGCACAGGCACTAGCGCGTGCTATGCGATGTGCGCCTTGGCGTGTAATATGCACAGGGCAGTGTTGTGTAACCTAACTAGTCTCTAAAGTTGTAATATAAAATATGTGCTGGGGAGTGTAACGTTGCATATGCACTGTGACAAAGATATGGATCCCAGATTGTAATATGTATGGCATAGCACTGTGCGTTATAACATAGGCATCGAGGAAGGCACGTTAGATGGGGCAATATAACCCGTGCGAAGACAAGTGTGGCATGACATATTCACGGGGTGGTGTTACAGTGCACATGGGC
Organism: Triturus cristatus; assembly: GCF_964204655.1. Lineage (NCBI taxonomy): Eukaryota > Metazoa > Chordata > Amphibia > Caudata > Salamandridae > Triturus > Triturus cristatus. The sequence goes on along the minus strand of NC_140591.1, from coordinate 383,360,687 downwards.
TAGAGAGTGTCATAGCATATGCACTAGCTGGTGGAATACAACACAGAGGTGTGTGGCACTCGGCAGGCAATGGTGGGTGTAACACAGCATTGGGCTCTGCCAGGAGCGCGCTGTGACTCTCAAGTCATGTTCGTCCCCTTTCCAGAGAGTAAAATAAAAAGTATTACACATCCGGCAGTGGATGTGTGTTTTATTAACCGTGAGGGGGGTTTCTTACATAGTTTTGGTCGAATTTTTGTCGAATCCCCTTTGAATGGCTTGGTGTGCATGTGTATTAAATGTGCCCGTCAATAGCTACCCATGTTTGTATAAATAAACGACAAGGGTGTCTACCGGGATTAGGCACGGTAGGGCATCAGACATGTCAGAGCTTCACTAGTGGTGTAAATACATTCCACGTGGATTCATTGTATGCATAGTCGCCTTTTAATGAATATCACTCAAATCGTCATGGTGATAGGTACGTACGGTTTGTCCAGCATGTCCTAGGTGTGTCTATAAATATATATTTTTTAAAAATAATAAAAAACAGTGGCCGGCCCAGGGGATTGGGGTCAAAAAAATATTATTAGGAGACAGGCCCTGGGGGATGGGGTCATCAGGGCCAATAAATTAGAATAAGAAGGGGAACCACACAGCCCCCCTTCTTAAAAAATTAAAATAAATAAAAGACTGGCATCGTGCCGGAGGCCACGCCCCCTCCTTGCACTCTGCAAACGCGCCCCCTGGCGAGTTGTAAGTTGGGGAATTAACTCCTCTTCAATACTGAGGGTCCCTGAGGGCCAACTAGCCCAACAGGCATCTCCAGTATGCACCAGGGAGCTGCGCTGCAGACAGGTGTTCTGAGGCCAAGCCCCTTTTTACACCTCTCTGCAACGCAGCTCTGTGGCGCTTACTGGAGGTACCTAGTGGTCTAGTTTGACCCTAGGGACCCTTAGGATTCAAGGGGACTTAATCTCTCAACTTAGAACAGCCACAGGGCACGTTTACACAGTGGTGAAGGGAGGGGACGGGGCCTGAGGTGACGTGTGCAAACACGCACTATGGCACATTGTAAATTGGGGATATAATTTCCCTTCAATACTGAGGGCCCCTGGGGGCTAACTAGCCCACCAAGTGCTTCCAGTAAGCGCCACTGAGCTGCATTGCAGAGAGGTGGTCCAGGCTGTGCCACTTTTTACACCTCTCTGCAACGCAGCTCTGTGGCACTTACTGGAGGTACCTAGTGGGCTAGTTGGACCCTAGGGACCCTCAGGATTCAAATGAACTTAATCTCCCAACTAAAAACGGACACAGGGCGTGTTTACACAGTGGTGAAGGGAGGGGACGGGGCCTGAGTTAACGTGTGCAAAAACGCCCTGTGGCCTGTTTTAAGAGGTAGTTTTAATCCCCCTGCCCTATTATATACTAGGGGCTTACAGAGGAGGTCATGCTAATCACAGGGGGGCCCCAACGTATAATGTTCCCTAGTGTATGTAGGTGTTTTCACTGTATTCTAAGTGTCTTTTAACATAGCACTGGCTCTAGGACTGGTTAGTCAGACTCAGTTACCACCAGTATCCGTCTGAAAAAGTTGAGGGTACAGGATGATTTTGCAACAAGGATTCTTTCTGCTCTTCTTTTTGTTCTACACGTTATCCTTCTTCCTGCACTTTTCTTCGTCTTTGAGGACTTCTGTTGCTTCTTTCTGCACTTCTTTTTTTTCTTTCTGTGCATTTTTTCTTCTTTCTTCACATGTCCTATCTCTGTAGGCATAGTTAGAAATTAGTATTTAAAAAACCTTTGAAATTCACAGAAAAAACCATAGGTTTCAGGCACGTTATAGTTAGGAATTAGCACTTAAAAAACCTCAGAAATTCACTGAAAAAACCATAGGTTTCAGGGGTGTTATAGTTAGCTGGACTTTTCACTTGTACAAAACCATTGAAATTCCCCCGTTATAGTTAGTTCAGCTAACTATAACTCGCGCGCCCGCAATGCACTGCTGATGACGTCACATATTACATCACTCATGACATGGTCAGTGACATCACTCATGACATCACTGATGACATCTCAAATGATATCACTGATGACATAACTGATGACATCATCCTTGTGATAGAGTGGCAGACCTCCTCTCACCCTAATATAACCTTTGATACACACATTCAAAAATAGAGACTAAAATTTTCAAAACAATGGACATACCAATACCAGTTACAACAACCTCTTCAGTAATTCAAAGATCCACATACACATCCACTCATTCACCAACAGTCCTATACAGTCACTCATACATGTACTCACTCATCATATGTACTCATACACCTATACATCCTGTTACACAATGCCACTCATCCATAGTTACTCACACACATAGTCACTCATGCTAATAAAGAATCAAACATACATTTACTTGCATATACAGTTATACACACACCACCACACTTACTTCTACGGAAACTTACACATACTTAGTCTTTTAAACAATCACTTATAGAAACACATACTTATTCATACAGGAACTCTTTCAATCTCTCACTCTCACATATACTCACTTATATACACCAATAGTCACATATACTAGTTTAAAACATATGTAGTTACTCATAAAGACACTATTGAGACAGTCATTCACTCACTAACACACCCATACACACACTCACCCACCCATACAGTCCTGCACACATGCTGTCTTCAACACATACAAACAGTGAGTCACTCATTCATGCACCTATGCACTACGTAATACCCCCCACCGAACCATGCAGACACTGACTGATACTCAAAAAACCAACTAATAACCTCTATAGACACCCATGTAGCTACTCACCAACCCATGCAGCCACTTATACACAAAGTGAGAGCCTGATACAGATATTTACATATTTAAAAATTACTCACTAAGCCATGTATTCACTATGATACACTTAATCAGTCAGTTACACAATCAATTTTTCAAAAACAAATCATCCATTTAGACACTTATATACCCATTTATTCTTCCATCGACCTTGAGATATACATATATAAAACATATTTAATTTTCAGAAAAACAGACATTCACTGGATGATGTCATCAGTGATGTTATTTGAGATGTCATCAGTGATGTCATGAGTGATGTCACTGACCATGTCATGAGTGATATAATATGTGACGCCATCAGCAGTGCATTGCGGGGGCGCGAGTTATAGTATGCTGAACTAACTATAACGGGGGAATTTCAATGGTTTTGTACAAGTGAAAAGTCCAGCGAACTATAACACCCCTGAAACCTATGGTTTTTTCAGTGAATATATATATATATATATATAAATATATATATTTTTTTGGGGGGGAGGGGGGGTTTGTGTTACACGTGACTGCCACTTGAGAGCCAGATCTTCGAGATATTTATGACATCTACAGACTGATTTACAGACCTTTTTTTTGATGACTTTACTACAGAAAACTAGCCCCTTTAAGCAAATACCAAAATCTGTGAAGGTGCCAAGAGAGTTTCCTTTCCTTTTAGTTATTTCAATTACGGTCCCAGGGCAATGAGAGTTTGTTTTATGGAGATGTTAACAATGGCGAATCTTTGGAAGACATGCTCCTAGACAGGTTACACAAGAAGGTACACCACTCTTAGTTCCGCTTGGTTGCTTCTCTTAAAATATCAAAGGGTTTGAGTTCTCAATTCTAGCTTTGGAAAAAAGGACCAATGAAGATGAAGTTTTAATACCCATCAAAATTAACACAAAAGGTTTTCTCTACCTGTTTTCTTCAGTATGTGCTATGCATTATAGGCGCTTCAAATGAGGCCCCCCCCTTTTTTTAACTCTACGAATGATGTTTTGAACTCTACGAACGATGTTTTTCTGAAATCATGATGAAATTCTTATAATTGTGTATTAATTTCAGCATTTGCAAACTATCTTTTTGAAAACTGAGCAGATACTGGGAGGGGCCCCAATGCATATTTAGCCTTTCTTTAGTATAATTGTGACGAATGGATCTGTGGTGCCGTGTGACTATAATATGAGTAGGTAGCTGAGTCTGGAGCTGAGTGAGTGCTGTGTTTGAATGGTTGTCTAATGGGATCAAATATGTCGGGATTAGTCTATTTGTGTAGTCAATTTTTATGATTTTACTGTATAGTTATTTATATATAGTTAGCACATTTTTCAAAGAAACTGTTCGTTTTGTTTAAAAAAACATGAAAATTAAAACAATCAATTTAAGAATGAATATATCTTCTATTATGTCTTAATTGTTTTGCCTATGGTCCAGTCAGAGTGTCACACTTTGAATATATGATGCATAGCACATACTGAAGAAAAACAAGTAGAGAAAACCTTTTGTGTTAATTTTGGCCCTTGTCCCCTTGCTCTGTACCTATATTAGCTTTTCAGGAGTCCCCTTTTGATATATTGGTTGTTAATACCCATCAAAGACAGCTATGTGAGAAGGAAAACAGTTTTCATAGCTTTGTAGCAATGACATCTTCCCTGGAAGATAGACTGGAATGTTTGGATAATGACAGAGGCACCTTGGTTCTGCGACTGATTAGATAGATGGTGGTTGCAAACAGCGGTTAGCATTTGGAAAGAATGACTGAGACTTTCTTGAATGAAAATATGGACCCGCTGATGATACCAAACTGATGTAGCTGAAGAGAGAACTTAGGCTACCAACCAAAAGGCAGTGGGCATATGACTGCTGCTGTGGCACAGTACTTATTACACTTATTGAAATGAAACAGTGTGAAATAGGTGCCTTACATCTATGTAGGGGATTGTTAGATCTGGGGGTCTCTAGTTGGCAGGGTAAGTACCACTGTCCAAGTAGGGAACCTTGCTTCTAGTCAGGGAAAGGGGGATACACTGTTAAGATAACCCCTGCTCACCCTCTAGGTAGCTTGGCCTGAGCAGTCTAGGCTATCAAAGGCAATGTGTAAAGTATTTGTACCAACACTCACAGTAACACAGTGAAAACACCACAGATTTACTCCACACCAGTTTTAGAAAAATAATGTGTCTTTACTAAAAACTTCACAAGACCAAATATTACAGACAAACCAACATATAAGTCAAAAGGTTACTTTAAAGATAGTTCAAGAGTTTGCAGAAAGTACTCCAGGATGTCAAAGTCAGTGTCCTGCACAATGCGACTCTCAATGCACAAAATGCGACACTTTCGTGCCCAACAGTACCTGTAGTTGCGATAAGGTTCCCAAAAGCTATAACAAGGAAGATGGCAAAGGCGATGCGATGCTCCTGAGATCCTGGGGAGGCTTTGCAGCAGCCCTGCTTCACGCAGCAGAGGTGGATGCGCCGGCTCCGATCTGTAGGGGGAGGATGCGATACCTTTGGCTTTCGTTGCGTAGGTTTCTTAGGGGGAAGCTTCACGCACAGGTTCGATGCGACACTCTTCGATGTGGTGCGATGCGTGGCGCAGCGTTGCCTTCCCGCGCCGCAACTCTCGATGCGCCACGGAACGGGACTCTGCGTCGACGCACGCAGCGATTGGAGACTTTTCACGCACCGGCAGTGGTGCGGCCCGCAAACTGGTTCTGCGACAACCCTCGCAATGGCAGGAAGCTTCACGCTTCGGGACGATGCTCGACGCACTCGGCGATGCGGAGACCCTGCGTGTTGCGATGGTGCCGCGATGAAATTTTCCACGCACTCTCGTCTTGCGACACGCAATCGGATGATGCGCTGGGTACCAGTCACTCTTGTTCACGCTTCTGCTTCCCAGCTCCCTCAACACAGCAAAACGACCTCCTGAAGCCCCAAGACTGGGCAAGCACTCCAAGGCAGGTCAGAACTCTCTCAGCAGAGTTCCAGGGGAGCTGGTGGTGAAGTCCTTTTGTTCCTGGGACTTCTTAACAGGGAGCCAGCTCTTCTCAGGCCCTTGGAGATCAGAATCAAAAGAAGGGGAGACAGCAAAGTCCTTCCCCTCTCCTTGGCAGCAAAGCAAAACAGCAAGCAGGCAGTCTTCTCCTCTTCAGTTTCTTCCAGCTTTCTCCTTGGCAGAGGTTTCTTCTTAGTTCCAGAGTGATCTAAAGTTTTAGGTGTCTGGGGTCCTCTTCTTATACCCCTCCAAGTCTTTGTCTCTTGTGTTTCAGTGGGGGGATTCCCCTGCTCAAACCGGTTCCTGGGTGTGCTCTGCTCTGGAGCACCTGGTTCCTTTCAGAGTGAGGGGCAGGGTCGTTAGACGCTCAGCAGGAGGTGGAGCCTTCTTTGTGCCAGCAGAAGCAGAGTCCTCAGCCTGGCCAGCAGGGGGTGGAGCCAGCTTTGTGTTTGTCAGGGGCAGCCCTATTCAGACCCAGGGACTACTCCTCCCACCCATCTAAAGCAGATCTCCCTATTCACCCTGCTGCTGACTCATCCAGGCTCCTGGAGCCACCTAGCACATCACCTGACACCAGTCAGCCAACCAGCACACAGGCACACAGGAAGGTTAAACAGGAGAATAGCTACTTTCTAAAAAGTGCTATTCTCACACAGTGAATTTAAAAACCATCTTGCTAAAAAGATGTATGATTAAATTCTGAACACAGAGATACCAAACTTGGATTTTCTATCTTGCCCTTATGGGAAGATAGGCATGTAAACAGCCTTCCCCATTCTATCCTATGGGCAAAATAGCCTCTCAGCAGTGAAAAACGAAAATGGCTGTGATTCACTACCAGGGCATGTTACACACCTCAGTACATGCCCTACCTTTCAGATACACTGCACCCAGCCCAGGGGGGTACCTAGGGCCACCATAGGGATGCCTGACATGTACAGAAAGGGAAGGATAAGGCCTGGTCAGTGGGTGCACTGGCCAGGTCGACATGGCAGTCCTGGACTGCACATAGGCACTGCAAGCAGGCCTAAGACATCATTTTAGCGCTACTCCTGTGGGTGGCACAATCAGTGCTGCAGCCCACTAGTAGCATTTGAATCACCAGCCCTGGCACACTCAGTGCACTTTACTAGGGGCTAACAGGTGAAACAAATATCCCAATCATGGATAACCAATCAACACAATAATTTACCAAGGGAGCACTTGCACTTTGACACTGATCAGCAGTGGCAAAGTGCCCAAAGCATCTAAACCAGCAAAAACGAAATCCAGCATAGCATCAAAAATACAGGAGGTAGAGGCAAAAAGTCAGGGGTAACCACGCCAAAGATGCCAGGTCTAACACGTGTCCCCTCCAGCTGAAAGTGGGGAGAACTACCCACCCTCTTGGGAGTTCTCATCGCTAAGGCGGAAAAACCTGGACAGACCATCAGCGTTGGCGTGTTCTGTACCGGGGCGGTGTTCCACCGTAAAGTCCATCCCCTGTAGGGAAATGGACCACCTCAACAGCTTAGGATTCTCACCCCTCATCTGCATCAACCATCTGAGGGGCCTGTGGTCCGTCTGAACCCGGAAGTGAGTCCCAAACAAGTAGGGCCTCAGCTTCTTCAGCGCCCAGACCACAGCAAAAGCTTCCCTTTCAATCGCACTCCACCTCTGTTCCCTGGGAAGTAGCCTCCTACTAATGAAAGCTACAGGTTGGTCCAAGTCCTCATCATTTAGTTGTGAGAGCACCGCTCCCACTCCATGCTCAGAAGCGTCTGTCTGCACTATGAACTCCTTGGAGAAGTCAGGCGCCTTGAGTACAGGTGCTGTACACATGGCCTCCTTCAGGGCATCAAAAGCTTCTTGGCAGGCACTGGTCCAAATCACTTTCTTCGGTAACTTCTTGGAAGTTAGTTCTGTCAAGGGAGCCACAATGGTGCCATACCCCTTGACAAAACGGCGATAGTACCCGGTGAGTCCTAAGAAGGCTCTCACCGCTGTCTGGGTTTTGGGGGGTTCCCAAGCCCGGATGGTATCTATCTTGGCTTGTAGGGGCGCCACCTGGCCGCTTCCTACCTGGTGTCCCAAATACACCACCGAACCCTGCCCTATCTGGCACTTACTGGCCTTGATAGTGAGGCCTGCACTATGCAGAGCCTTCAACACTGCGCAGAGGTGTTGCAAGTTTTCTTCCCAAGTGGAGCTGAACACAGCGATGTCATCCAGATATGCGGCGCTGAATTGCTCCAGCCCGGACAGTACCTGGTTGACCAGTCTCTGGAATGTGGCAGGGGCGTTCTTCAACCCAAAGGGCATGACACGGAACTGGAAGTGCCCCTCTAGCGTTGAAAACGCAGACCTCTCCTTGGCCCCATCAGTTAAGGCAATCTGCCAGTACCCAGAAGTTAAGTCAAACGTGCTGAGGTAGTTGGCAGCTCCCAACCGATCCACGAGCTCATCAGCTCTGGGGATGGGGTGTGCATCAGTCTTCGTGACAGCATTGAGCCCACGGTAGTCCACACAAAACCTAAGTTCTGGAGTGGCACCTGGCGCAGCAGCTTTCGGTACAAGTACCACTGGGCTAGCCCAGGGGCTGCTGGAGGGCTCAATCACCCCTAGCTCCAACATCTTAGAAACCTCCTTCTTGATGCTGGCCCTGACCTTGTCAGCCACCCGGTAAAACTTCTGTTTCACAGGCATGCTATCTCCCGTGTCCACGTCATGGACACACCAGTTGGTGATACCGGGGGTCAGGGAGAACAGAGATGCAAACTGACCCAACACATGGCGACAGTCCCTCTGCTGTTCTGGGGTCAGGGTGGGCGAGAGGACCACTCCATCCACTGACCCATCTTGCTCCTTAGCTGCCAGGAGGTCAGGAAGAGGATCGCTATCCTCCTCCATCCCTGCATCTGTAGCCAGTAGCATTGTTATTTCAGACCTCTCAAAATGGGGTTTGAGGCGGTTCACGTGTAGGACCCTCATGGGGTTCCTGGGAGATCGCAAGTTGACCAGGTAGGTCACCTCACTCTTGCGCTCCACCACCTCATATGGCCCAGTCCACTTGTCCTGGAGCGCGCAAGGCTCCACTGGCGCCATCACCCACACCATCTGCCCAGGTTGAAATTCCATCAGAGTGGTATGCTGGTCATACCACCTCTTCATCTCATCCTGGCTGGCTTCCAGGTTCGCCTGAGCGAGGGCCCGGAAGCGCTGTGTCTGGTTGCGGATGGCCAGCACATAGCTGAACACATCCTGAGGGGTTTTCCCCGGGGATTTCTCCCAACCCTCCTTCACCAGACGGAGAGGTCCTCTAACAGGGTGCCCGTACAAAAGCTCAAAGGGACTGAACCCTAGAGACTTTTGTGGTACCTCCCTGTAGGCAAATAATAGGCATGGCAAAAAGACGTCCCACTTCCGTCTCATGGGCTCTGTCAGCCCCATGATCATGCCTTTCAGGGTCCGGTTGAACCTTTCAACCAACCCATTTCCTTGAGGGTGGTAAGGAGTGGTGAACTTATAAGTTACCCCACACTCCTCCCACAGAGACTTCATATACCTGGAGATGAAGTTGGTACCCCGGTCAGATACCACCTCTTTGGGGAAACCCACACGGGAAAAGATCCCCATCAACGCACGGCCCACCACTGGGGCTGTGGTTGTCCTGAGAGGGATAGCCTCCGGGTACCGGGTGGCATGATCCACCAGGACCAGGATGAACCTGTTGCCTAAGGCGGTCCTGGGGTCCAGTGGCCCCACAATATCTATTCCCACCCGCTCGAAAGGGGTGCTCACTACCGGAAAAGGCTGGAGAGGGCCTTTGCATTTTCCTCCAGCCTTGCCACTTGCCTGGCAAGTCTGGCATGATTTACAAAAGGAAGCGACGTCCGTCTTCATCCCGGGCCAGTAAAAGTGGGTGGCAAGCCTTTGTCGGGTCTTGTCCTGCCCGAGATGTCCTGCAAGCGGCACGTCGTGAGCCAGACCCAGTAGGAAGTCTCTGAACCCTGCGGGTACCACCAGGGTACGTGATCCACTCGGCTCAGCAAACCTAGGCTCACTGTACAACAAGTCATTCTCCCAGTAGAGAAAAAAGTTCTTCGGATCAGCACCTGCTGCCTGGTCTGCAGCCTGGTGCCGCAGACCTTCAAGAGTAGGGCATGTCTTCTGCGCACGGCAGAACTCCTCTCTGGAGGGACCACCCTCTTGCTGCCAATGGGTCAGCTCAGGTATGTCTCCCAGCTCAGCGACCTGTTCCCCTGTAGGCTCCAGGGCATCCCCCGTAGGTTCTGCTCCTTCCTGGACCGTGGGAACAGCGGGGGTGGACGCACCACGCCCCCTGCCCTTCCTCTTTCTGGCAGGGACCTGGGCCACTGTTTCAGGCTCCAGGTCGGCTTCACAACCCTGTCTGGCTGCCATGGACCGGGTGGTCACACAGACCCACTCAGGCAAACCCAACATCTCCAAATGAGCCTGGCGTTCCACCTCCTTCCACGGGGAACTCTCCAGGTCATTACCTAGCAGACAGTCAACTGGCATGGATGGACTCACAACAACTTTGAGAGGACCTGAGACCCCCCCCCCACTCAAAGGGAACATGTGCTACCTTGCAAAGGCGCACAGAGTTGTCAGCTGACACTACTGGGTGAAGTACGTCTGGAATGATCAGCTCCTCAGGGACCCACTGACACCTGACCGTAGTCACACTGGCTCCAGTGTCCCTGAGAGCCTCCACCCTCCTCCCATTGATGGTCACCCACTGCCTGTACTTCTTAGTGTTATCAGGGACAGGGGTTTCCTGGACCATCTCTGTGTCTCCTAAAGAGACAAGGGACATAACTGCTAAACCCTCCAAATCACTAGAAATTAAATCCCCCCCAAAAGCTACACTAGCTATACCCGGTGTTGGAGCACCAGTGGGTGCCTGGGATTTCTGGGGACACACAGGAGACTTGTGACCCAATTCCTGACAGTGATAACACTTAATGGGACCCTTGTTATCCGACCTGCCCTTAGGGGGCCAGGTTGGTTTGGGTTTGGACTTGGGGGGCTGGGACTGGTTACCCTGGGAACTATTTTGGGGCCCTTGTGAGAACTCCTTTTGGTTACCCTTGTCCCCCCCACTCTTCTGCTGGGGACCCTGCCCACCTTTGGCAACGGTACCCACAATTCCTCTGTGGACCCTGGTACTGGTCCAGCGGTCCGCCTCCTTAGCAAGCTCAATGGGGTCCGTCAACTTGCTATCTAAAAGATGCTGGCGCAGCTCTGGAACACATAGACTACTCAAGTGCTCCCAACTAATTAAATGTAACAACCCCTTATAATCAGTTACCTTGCTGCCCTTCATCCAACCTTCCAGTGCCCGCGAGTACAGATTCACACACTCCATCCAAGTCTCAGACTCTTTCTTCTTGGAATTTCTAAACTGCAGTCTATACTGCTCTGGAGTAAGTCCATACCTGAGACATAGGGCCTCCTTCATATTGGGATAGGTCATGGCACCTGCTAATTCTAAGGGCTCTAGAGCACTCCTCCCAGAAGCCTCAAAATGTTTCCACAGGCCCGCCCCCCAATGCTGTTCGGGCACACCATTCATTCTTAATGCTATCTCATACGATGTAAACCAGGCATAGATATCTTCACTCCTATTGTAATTCTGTACTAAATCTTTGGGGATATATACTTTACCCCCCTGCACTGGCTGTGCGCTGCCACCATTTGAACCGGACTCCACCTGCTTGGCCTTGATGTCCAGTTCTCTCATGCTCACTTCATGAGCCAGAAGCAATTTCTTCTCCTCCAAGGCACGGGCATTCTTGCTCTCCTCCGCCGCCTTGTCTACTTCTGATTGCTTCATCTTCATTTTCATAATTTCCAATTCATGGTTTCTCACCCTTTGATTCTCCTCCAGCTCCTCTGGAGTGAGCCCCCTACTGGAATGGGAGCTGCTAGCCCTTGAGACTGGTCTGCTCACAGGCAGATCTTGGGGAACAAAACCATCCTCTTCATTTGCATCACTTTCCTCTTGGGCCTCCCACCAGGCCTTCAGGACTCTTTGTAGCACATCTTTTCTAGCTCCGCTTTTAAAAGAGCAACCACGGTCTTTGCAGAATTGCTTGAGATCTTCAACTTTGTATGAATATAAATCCGCAATGGAAAACTCCAATTCTGCCTTCTCGCTTGTTGCCACCTGAGACATGATGCTCTTGAAGAGTTACTCAAAAATAGAATCAAAAAAATATAGTATGTGGTTGTCTATTGGTCTGCACTTAAACTAGTGATGTACACCAATTACTGTGGGTCAAGTACAAATACAAGTTCAATCCCACCGCTGACCACCAATGTTAGATCTGGGGGTCTCTAGTTGGCAGGGTAGGTACCACTGTCCAAGTAGGGAACCTTGCTTCTAGTCAGGGAAAGGGGGATACACTGTTAAGATAACCCCTGCTCACCCTCTAGGTAGCTTGGCCTGAGCAGTCTAGGCTATCAAAGGCAATGTGTAAAGTATTTGTACCAACACTCACAGTAACACAGTGAAAACACCACAGATTTACTCCACACCAGTTTTAGAAAAATAATGTGTCTTTACTTAAAACTTCACAAGACCAAATATTACAGACAAACCAACATATAAGTCAAAAGGTTACTTTAAAGATAGTTCAAGAGTTTGCAGAAAGTACTCCAGGATGTCAAAGTCAGTGTCCTGCACAATGCGACTCTCAATGCACAAAATGCAACACTTTCGTGCCCAACAGTACCTGTAGTTGCGATAAGGTTCCCAAAAGCTATAACAAGGAAGATGGCAAAGGCGATGCGATGCTCCTGAGATCCTGGGGAGGCTTTGCAGCAGCCCTGCTTCACGCAGCAGAGGTGGATGCGCCGGCTCCGATCTGTAGGGGGAGGATGCGATACCTTTGGCTTTCGTTGCGTAGGTTTCTTAGGGGGAAGCTTCACGCACAGGTTCGATGCGACACTCTTCGATGTGGTGCGATGCGTGGCGCAGCGTTGCCTTCCGGCGCCGCAACTCTCGATGCGCCACGGAACGGGACTCTGCGTCGACGCACGCAGCGATTGGAGACTTTTCACGCACCGGCAGTGGTGCGGCCCGCAAACTGGTTCTGCGACAACCCTCGCAATGGCAGGAAGCTTCACGCTTCGGGACGATGCTCGACGCACTCGGCGATGCGGAGACCCTGCGTGTTGCGATGGTGCCGCGATGAAATTTTCCACGCACTCTCGTCTTGCGACACGCAATCGGATGAAGCGCTGGGTACCAGTCACTCTTGTTCACGCTTCTGCTTCCCAGCTCCCTCAACACAGCAAAACGACCTCCTGAAGCCCCAAGACTGGGCAAGCACTCCAAGGCAGGTCAGAACTCTCTCAGCAGAGTTCCAGGGGAGATGGTGGTGAAGTCCTTTTGTTCCTGGGACTTCTTAACAGGGAGCCAGCTCTTCTCAGGCCCTTGGAGATCAGAATCAAAAGAAGGGGACACAGCAAAGTCCTTCCCCTCTCCTTGGCAGCAAAGCAAAACAGCAAGCAGGCAGTCTTCTCCTCTTCAGTTTCTTCCAGCTTTCTCCTTGGCAGAGGTTTCTTCTTAGTTCCAGAGTGATCTAAAGTTTTAGGTGTCTGGGGTCCTCTTCTTATACCCCTCCAAGTCTTTGTCTCTTGTGTTTCAGTGGGGGGATTCCCCTGCTCAAACCGGTTCCTGGGTGTGCTCTGCTCTGGAGCACCTGGTTCCTTTCAGAGTGAGGGGCAGGGTCGTTAGACGCTCAGCAGGAGGTGGAGCCTTCTTTGTGCCAGCAGAGGCAGAGTCCTCAGCCTGGCCAGCAGGGGGTGGAGCCAGCTTTGTGTTTGTCAGGGGCAGCCCTATTCAGACCCAGGGACTACTCCTCCCACCCATCTAAAGCAGATCTCCCTATTCACCCTGCTGCTGACTCATCCAGGCTCCTGGAGCCACCTAGCACATCACCTGACACCAGTCAGCCAACCAGCACACAGGCACACAGGAAGGTTAAACAGGAGAATAGCTACTTTCTAAAAAGTGCTATTCTCACACAGTGAATTTAAAAACCATCTTGCTAAAAAGATGTATGATTAAATTCTGAACACAGAGATACCAAACTTGGATTTTCTATCTTGCCCTTATGGGAAGATAGGCATGTAAACAGCCTTCCCCATTCTATCCTATGGGCAAGATAGCCTCTCAGCAGTGAAAAACGAAAATGGCTGTGATTCACTACCAGGGCATGTTACACACCTCAGTACATGCCCTACCTTTCAGATACACTGCACCCAGCCCAGGGGGGTACCTAGGGCCACCATAGGGATGCCTGACATGTACAGAAAGGGAAGGATAAGGCCTGGTCAGTGGGTGCACTGGCCAGGTCGACATGGCAGTCCTGGACTGCACATAGGCACTGCAAGCAGGCCTAAGACATCATTTTAGCGCTACTCCTGTGGGTGGCACAATCAGTGCTGCAGCCCACTAGTAGCATTTGAATCACCAGCCCTGGCACACTCAGTGCACTTTACTAGGGGCTAACAGGTGAAACAAATATCCCAATCATGGATAACCAATCAACACAATAATTTACCAAGGGAGCACTTGCACTTTGACACTGATCAGCAGTGGCAAAGTGCCCAAAGCATCTAAACCAGCAAAAACGAAATCCAGCATAGCATCAAAAATACAGGAGGTAGAGGCAAAAAGTCAGGGGTAACCACGCCAAAGATGCCAGGTCTAACAGGGATTCATTGATCAAAAGGTTGATGTTTGTGAGGGGAAGCACAGCGTTTTACTGTTGAGAGTACATTTGCACAAAATAGATTCTCATATGTGTTTCAGATTTCAACAATAAAACGACATTTGAAAGCAAGTCGAAAGCGGAAGAATGCGAAACACCCTTTGAAATGTGTCTACCTATTTTTGCAGAGAAGGTAAAAAAGTTTTTATGATCAATTTGGGAAGTGATATATTGTACAATAGACATTGATTGAAATGGCAGGTAAATAATGTGTCTAGTGATAGTTTCCACATTTTGAAAATCATAGAATTTCACTGCAGGATAAATTTCTCCTCTCCGTCCTCTCTGGTCATCCTTATTATTAGGTCCAGATTTAGCCAAGACCTTTTTATTTGGCTACAATTATATGTATACAGTTTATATTTACTTAGAGGGAGGTTTCAGCCAACTCTCGTTATCCATTCGCCTGCGTTTTGTCAATCACATATTTTGTCTACCCTTCACAGCATATGACATGGGAAAATGGGTCAGCACATTCCAGCCATTGCTTACTTCACTTTGAATGAGACCATTCTGCTATGTCACAAAGAACACTTCAACACTCAAATGTTCCACTTCTGTGTCATGGACTATCATGGGAATACATGCTTTTTGAGACAATTTTTTGCTTTTGTTTTCAGCCTATTTTTTAAAAATATTTTCTAGGGCTCGTCTGCTTCCCCCCAAAAAAGGTTTTACAAAAACCATAAGAAAACAAGCATTGGCAAAGCCAAAATGATGGCTTCCAAGCCAGATGTATTGGCTTTGCTATTGCTTGTTTGTCTTAACATCTCAACTTGCGGTTCTTTTCAGTATGTCTGTAAACTGCCTAGTTTATGGGGGTTTCAGGCATCAGCTCTTTATGGTCTGAATACGCGTCCATCAATGCCTGTGTTGTTATTTTTACGTAGACCATGCTACAAACTGGCTAGTAACTGCAGTGGAATAAAACCTTAAACTTAATTTACTGGAGTTTTGCTTGCAATGTTCCTTAAAATTCTCGGTATTGCAGCTGTTATTGGACTGGTAAGTGCCAAGATTCAGTTCATTAAAAACATTTGTGCTTTCTTTGCCATTTTCTGAACTCTATTTCATTGTGCATTTAGAAACTACTGTTTAAACATTGGTCTACCACACATTACAAATGCACGATTTTATTTGAAAGCCACATTTTGACAGCTTCCAACTTTTGTTGCTAATTTTCCGCAACTTCTTCTCACGTTGAGTTATTTTTATCTCACACTGCCGTCTATTTGAAGGTTTTCTGCTGAACTTCAGAAATTGCTACTGTAATACCATCTTGGCAACGTTCACTGTTTGAAAATCCGTGAAGACCGGAAATGTCAACACACGTCATCCAATCATTAGGAAAATATCACTGGTGTCTCACATTACAGTTTCTAAGCGATAATCTACATGCCTTCCACTTACGTCCTAAAATTTCTGCAGATCACAAGCGCTTATTCAGCAGAAACCAAAAAGGACAGCCAGTTTATTTGCGATATAGAGAGGCAGCATCCTTTAACCCTTTCCATGTGTCAGACGGCCGGGAGCCCTCCGACGTCACAGGTGGCGTGTGCGTCGGACGGCTCCCGGACGTCCTGGCACCCACCCACGGGGGAAGCGCTGGCGCTTCCCCCGTGGGCTGCCCATCTACATGCCCCCACCGACCTCCCCAAGCCCCCCCTCCACATCATCAATGACGTCAGAGCGCGAGGCGTGATGACTTCATTGGAGGATTCCCAACACGGTGGAAGCCATTTGCTTCCAGCCCGTTGGGAAGAGAGGAGGTGAGTTTCTCCTCGGGGGAGGGGGAATTCAATCAAAAGAGGCATCGGGGGTAAGGAAAGGGTTTTCCTTTCCCCCGATGCCTCTTTTGTGCATTCCTGCTGCACGATCGTGCAATCGTGCAGGAGGAATGGCCACTAGACCCAGAGATTTTTTTTTTTAAAGGGCCAGAATGTTTTGCTGTTTGAGGGGAGTGGCCCCTTAGGCAAGGGTCGCTCCCCTTATGGGGTATGAATATTGGCTTTGTCTGCACCCCTGGGGGGGGGCAGATTTTGCATTTTTTTTTAAAAGCAGCCTACTGGACCACCAGGGAGTATTTTGTGGGGAGTGGCCCCTTGGGCAAGGGTCACTCCCTTTTGGGGGCCATGTTTTTGTCTTTCTGCCCTCATGGGGGGGCAGATCTCGCCTTTTTTTTTATAGGGCAAACTAGGCCACCAGGGATTTTTTGGGGGGGAGAGTGACCCCTTGGGCAAGGGTCATTCTCCTTTGGGGGCTGTGTCTTGCCATGCTTGTGCCCACTAGAGGACCAGGGATTTGCTTGTGGGGAGTGACCCCTTGGGCAAGGGTGGCTCCCCTTTGGGGAGCATTAATTTGGCCATTTCTGCACCCCTGGGGGGCAGATTGGCATTTTTTTTGTATGGCCACTAGGCCACCAGGGATTTATTTGTTGGGAGTGGCCCCTTGGGAAAGGGTCGCTCCCCTTTGGGGAACATTAATTTGTCAGTTTCTGCCCCCCTGAGGGGCTGATTTGCTGATTTCTTTTTTTGTATTGGCCACTCTGCCACCAGGGTTATTTTTTTTTTAATGTTGGGGAGCGGCCCTTGGTCAAGGGTCGCTCTCCTTTCTGGGAGGATGATTGTGGCCATTTCTGTCCTCTTTGGGTGGCAGAATAGCAGTATGTTTTTTAGGCCCATCTGCCCCCCCTTGGGGGCAGAAGCCACTAAACAACAGGGGTTTTTAAATTTTTGTATTGGGGAGTGGCCTCAAGGGCAAGGGTTGCTCCCTTTTACGGGGGTGAATATTTTATTTATACTCTTAGGCCCACCTACCCCTTAGCTTGGCTGGTGGATTGTGTGTGGACTGGTGAATTATTTGCATATGTGATTTTAATGTTTTTTTCTCCTTTTTATTCTAGTGTAAACTTTTGATTCCTGTTTGCGGTTTCGGCAGTGGTTGTTCTGCAGTTTTGCGTAGTTGCATTTTTTTGGTAAGAAAAAATGTTTTGCTGTATTTACTCCAAATGAGTATTATTGTCATGCATGAATAAATGTTTTTGTTAGTGGTGTCATAATGGCAGCATATTTAGATAGTGGTTTGAGCATGAAATGCTTTGCGATGTGTTTTACATTGTCTTATGTGTAATTTTCTTTTCTTTTTCTTTTTAGTGGGATATTCTTGATCCTTACTGTGCCTGTGCAGAGTAGGTGGTGGTGAGTCTAGCTGCTTCTGGCAAGTGAGTGGTACTGTGTTGGAGTATATAGGTCTTTGTGATAAAGCTACATTTTGTCTATTTATTTTTGTACAAAGGGTTTGTTGTTGTTGACTTGTTTGACAAGTTACCTTTATTAGTAAGCATTATGGCTAGCCGTAGAATGACTGTGCAGCAGGTGGTTGGTATGCTTCTTGAATCTTCCTCTGAGCAGGATTATGAGACTGACAGAGCGTTTGAGGGAGAGGAGGGAGGGGAAGATTCAGGCAGTGAGTTTTCTCTTCACATGGAATCATCAGATGATGAAGCTACTCTCAGTGCGGATGAAGCTACTCTCAGTGCGGATGAAGTGCCTGTTTTAGAGGAGAACACTGATGTGCCGATGGTGCAAGAGGCATCTGGATTGCAGCCTGAAGTTTCTAGGCTTCCTACTGGAAGTGCTGGACTCTGGGGTAATCCAAACATGGTGCAGCTGGTGCTACCTGCTTTTAGTGGTGATGCAGGGTGTAGGGTAGATTGTGAAATTTGCCTATACAATTTTTTCAGTTGTTCATGGATGATGTATTTTTGGGTGAGATTGTTGAGCAGAATAATTTGTATGCTGAACAGTTTTTGAGGGACAACAGTGCCAGACTTAGGCCCACTCTAGAGCTACCCGGTGGACTCCCACAAATCTGGATGAGATTAAGATGTTTTTGGGTTTGACTTTTTTGATGGGCTACCAGTCCCTTGATGGCAACGGCCATATTTCCTGCAATTATGAGTCGTGATTGGTATTTACATTTGCTTCGGATGCTGCATTTTGTTGATAATGCTTTGGGGTTGCCACGAGATAACCCTGACTGTGACCGTCTTTTTAAGATTCCGCCTGTTCTTGATCACTTTGTAGATCAATTTTCAGAGATCTATACTCCAGGCAGAGAAATATCTCTCGATGAGTCTTTGGTCCTGTTCAAGGGCCTTTTGGTTTTTAGGCAGTCCATTCCTAGCAAGAGGGCACGTTATGGAATTAAGATGTATATGATGTCTGAGAGTAGGACAGGATATGTCTACATTTCAGGGTGTACATTGGTAGGGATTCCACTATTGACCCCCCTGGTTGTCCGTCCACTTTTGGAGTCTCTGAGAAAATTGTGTGGGATCTTGCTAGAGGACTGTTTAACAGAGGCCATCATTTGTACCTTGATAACTTCTACACTGCTGTGCAATTCTTTAAAAAATTGCTCAAATTGGACACTTTTGCTTTTGGCACAATCTGCTCTAACCGTAAAGGTTACCCAAAAGAGATTGTTTGCAAAAAGCTTCAGAGGGGGACAGTGCAGTGCCTTGCATAGTGACAAACTGCTAGCTGTGAAATTTGTGGACAGGAGGGATGTGTACATGCTGACTACCATTCATGATGAGAGTACTTCACCTGTGACTGTTTGGGGTCAGGCTGCTGAAGTGCGCAAATCTATGTGCATTGTAGACTACAATAAGCACATGGGCGGTGTCGATAGAGTAGATTAGAGGTTGGAACGTTACACTGCTATTCGTAAGGCTTACATTTGGTATAAGAAGTTGGCCATCCATCTCTTCAATTTTGCAACTTTCAATGCTTTTGTTGTGTACAAGGACTGTTCTCCTGCGTCAAAGATGACTTTTGTTCAGTTTCAGGGGTCTGTGATAGGCAGCCTTGTTGATGTGGAACAGGCAAGTGTTCCTAGAGTTGGAGTGGTGGAGGATGTGGGTAGATTGAAAGATCGCCATTTTCTTGATTTAATTTCTCCCACGCCCAAAAAAAACAATCCCAGTAAAAGATGTAGAGTCTGCTTGTGAAGCGGTGTGCGGAAGGAGAGTCGTATGCACTGTGCCGATTGTCCTTCTAATCCTGGGCTGTGTGTGCCCACATGTTTCAGATTGTATCACACTCAAAAGAGTTTTTGAGAGCAACCGTGAGTCTAATAGTGTGCTGCCTGGTCTGTATGGTTTTATATAGTTGTTCAGCTTCACGTTTGGCAATAGAATGATGTCTTTAGTTATTGCTGTTTTTGTAGTTATAGTTTTGTATCTAGTTGTAATTGGTTTGTGTTTTCTTTCTTGTTTAAAAATAAATTTATGATGGTGTGGGTGGACTGGCGCTTGGCTGGCGATGTGTGTGGACTGGTGCTTTGCTGGCGGTGTGCATGGACAGGCACTTAGCTGTGGTGTGGGTGGACTGGCGCTTGGCTGGCGATGTGTGTGGACTGGTGCTTGGCTGGCGGTGTGCATGGATAGGCACTTAGCTGGTGGTGTGCGTAGACTGGTGCTTGGCTGGCGGTGAGTGGACTCGCACTTGGCTGGTGGCATGCGTGGATTTGCGCTTGGCTGGCGGTGTACATGGATTGGTGCTTGGCTGGCGGTATGTGTGGACTGGTGCTCGGCTGGCGGTGTGTACTTGGACTGGCGCTTGGCTGGTAGTGTGCGTAGACGGGCTCTTGGCTGGGGGGGTGTGAGTAGTGACTTGCTGCTGGTCACTACACACACTGCTAGCTAAATGCAATACGTGAGCTGCTGTGGTTGCTGTGTCAGGAATATGGGCGTGTGACAGTGATGGGCCCTTGAATGGCGCTATCTGCTGGTGTGAGTGTTGTAATGTGCTGGGCATGCGGCTGGCGGTGTGAATGGGTTTGTATGTGTCACACATATTTGTATGAATGGCCTGTAAAGCGGTTGGTGCCTTGTCGTGGTTTTACAGCTCACGAGCTGTGAGTCAATGGTTCAGCTTCTCGTCCTTTCAATTATTAACAGTGCATTTCTTTTTTGTGAAATCTCTGGTTAATACAACTGTATATACTGAACCATCACTCACCCTCGTGCCAAATCCAACCAGTATGTCTGTGTGCTTGAGGAATAGATGGCTGTGCAGTAATCTTTGTCTTTTTAGTCTCTCTGCCAAGGTGTACATTCCATCTAACAATAACCCACCAACTGTAGATATTGTTGTAAACTAAACACTCATGGGAGTACATGGTGATGTCTCTCTTGTGGATCCCAACAAATTATCTTATCCACAATTACCTGCAAACCTCAAAATGTCGGTCACATTTTCCTTGCATTATTGTGCCAAAATTTTCATGCTGCAGAAAGAAACAACAAATGTCCTACCTCCGCCTTTCTCCAAGTATCCCAATAGAAATGGTACCTCACTCGCGTGGGTGGGTCAAGGACCCATGACAGGCAAGGGCCCAAAATGTATTGAGGCGACATTAAAATTGCCTGTCACACAACAACCTGGTTTTACATGGGGGGTCACCTGGGTTTTTGGCCCCGTGCTTGGCGGCCAGCTAGGGAAACTTACCAAACCCACACATTTCTGAAAGATAGACACCTGGGGGATTCCAGGGAGGTATGACTTGCGTGGATCCCCCAACGTGTTCTTACCCAGAATCCCCTGCAATCCTCAGATTTAGCTGATGAAAAATGGTACCTCACTTGTGTGGGAGGCCCAAGTACCCGCGACAGGAAACGGCCTAAAACGCAACGTGGACACACCACATTGTTGCAGTGAAATCTGACTCTTTTTTTGAAAAGTGCTTAGCTGTAGATTTTGAACCCTAGCTCTGCCGGAACCTAGGGAAACCTAGCAAACCTATACATTTCTGAAACCTAGACACCCAGGGGAATCCAGGATGGGGTGATTTGGCTGGCTCTCACCAGGTTCTGTTACCCAGAATCAATTGAAAACACAATTTCTTCTCATTTCTGTGGTGGAAAGTTCTGGAATCTGTGTGTATCCACAAATTTCCACCCACCCCAGGTTCCCCAAAGTCTTCCAAGAAAAATGGTCCCACACTTGTGTGGGAGGCCCAAGCACCCGTGACAGGAAGCGGCCCAAAACGCAACGTGGACATACCACATTTTCGCAGTGAAAACTGACTCTTTTTGTGCAAAGTGCTTAGCTGTAGATTTTCATCCCTAGCTCTAGCAGAACCTAGGGAAACCTAGCAAACCTATACATTTTTGAAAACTAGACACACAGAGGAATCCAGGATGGGGTCACTTGGCTGGCTCTCACCAGGTTCTGTTAGCCAGAATCCATTGCAAAGCTAAAAAATTATACAAAAAAACACATTTTCTTCACATTTCTGTGGTGGAAAGTTCTGGAATCTGCGTGTATCCACAAAATTCCACCCACCCCGCGTTCCCCAAAGTCTTCCGGGTAAAATGGTACCGCACTTGTGTGGGAGGCCAAAGTACCCGCAACAGGAAATGGTCCAAAACGCAACGTGGACACACCACATTTTCACAGTGAAATCTGACCCTTTTTTGGCAAAGTGCCTAGCTGTAGATTATGAACCCTAGCTCTGCCGGCACCTAGGGAAATCTAGCAAACCTATACATGTTTGAAAACTAGACACCCAGGGGAATCCAGGATGAGGTGACTTGGCTGGCTCTCCCCATGTTCTGTTACCCATAATCCATTGGAAACCTAAACATTTTTCAAAAAAGGACATTTTCTTCACATTTCTGTGCTGTAAAGTTCTGGAATCTGCACGGATCCACAAAATTGCACCCACCCTGCATCCCCCAAAGTCTTCCAAGAAAAATTGTACCTTACTTGTGTAGGAGGCCCAAGTACCCGTGACACGAAACAGCCCAAAAAGCAACGTGGGCACACCACATTTTCGCAGTGAAAACGGACCCTTTTTTTGCAAAGTGCCTAGCTGTAGATTTTGAACCCTAGCTCTGCCGGCACCTAGGGAAACTTAGCAAACCTATACATTTTTGAAAACTAGACACCCAGGGGAATCCAGGATGGGGTGACTTGGCTGGCTCTCACCAGGTTCTGTTACCCAGAATCCATTGCAAACCCAGAACATTGTCTAAAAAACACATTTTCTTCAGATTTCCGTGCTGGAAAGTTCTGGAATCTGCGTGAATCCACAAAATTCCACCCACCCCTGCATTCCCCAAAGTCTTCAGAGAAAAATGGTACCTTAATTGTGTGGGAGGCCCAAGTACACGCAACAGGAAACAGCCCAAAACACAACGTCGAAACACCACATTTTCGCAGTCAAAACAGACCCTTTTTTTGCAAAGTGCCAAGCTGTAGATTTTGAACCCTAGCTCTGCCGGCATCTAGGGAAACCTAGCAAACCTATACATTTTTAAAAACTAGACACCCAGGGGAATCCAGGATGGGTGACTTGGCTGGCTCTCACCAGGTTCTGTTATCCAGAATCCATTGTACACCTAAAAAATTGTCAAAAAATCACATTGTCCTCACATTTCTGTGGTGAAAAGTTCTGCAATCTGCGTGGATCCACAAAATTCCACCCACCCCGCGTTCCCTAAAGTCTTCTGATAAAAATGGTACCTTACTTGAGTGGGAGGCCCAAGTACCCGCGACAGGAAACATCCCAAAACACAACTTGGACACTCCACATTTTCGCAGTGAAAACTGACCATTTTTAGAAAACATTGGGGATCCACGCAAGCCATACCTCTTTGGACCCCCCCGGGTGTCTAGTTTTCAGAAATATGTGGGTTTGATAGGTTTCCTTAGCTGGCAGCCGAGTACAGGGGCAAAAAACGATGTGACCCCCCTTGCAAAACCAGGTTGTTTTGTGATAGGCAATTTTGATGTCGCCTCAATACGTTTTGGGCCCTAGCCTGTTGCGGGTACTTGGGCCTCCCACACGAGAGAGGCACCATTTTTATTGGGAGACCTGGGGGAACGCTGGGCGGTAGGAAATTCGTGTCAGCCCGGTGATGCCACAATTTTCCCACACCAAAAAGTAAGGTAACAGTGTTTTTTTCAGCAAAATGTGAGGTTTTCAAGGGATTCTGGTTAAGAAAACGTTGGGGGATCCACGCAAGCCATACCTTCTTGGAAACCCCCAGGTGCCTAGTTTTCCAAATATATGGGTTTGATAGGTTTCCTTACCTGGCCGCGAGCACGGGGCCATAAAACCGAGGTGACCCTCCTTGCAAAACCAGGTTGTTTTGTGATAGACAATTTTGATGTCGCCTCAATACGTTTTGGGCCCTAGCCTGTCGCGGGTACTTGGGCCTCCCACACGAGTGAGGCACCATTTTTATCGGGAGACCTGGGGGAACTCTGGGTGGTAGGAAATTTGTGACAGCCCGGTGATGCCACAACTTTCCCACACCAAAATGTAAGGAAAAAGTGATTTTTTCAGCAAAATTTGAGGTTTGCAAGGGATTCCGGGTAAGAAAACGTTGGGGGATCCACGCAAGCCATACCTCCTTGGAACCCCCCCCCGGATGTCTAGTTTTCATAAATATGTGGGTTTGATAGGTTTCCCTGGCTGGCCGCTGAGCACGGGTCCAAAAACAGAGGTGAATCCCCTTGCAAAACCAGGTTGTTTTGTGATAGGCAATTTTTAGGTCGCCTCAATACGTTTTGGGCCCTAGCCTGTCGCAGGTACTTAGGCCTCCCACACGAGTGAGGCACCATTTTTATCGGCAGACCTGGGGGAACGCTAGGTGGTAGGAAATTCGTGTCAGCCCAAGGATCCCACAACTTTGCTTGACAAAAATGTGTTGGAAAAGAGTTTTTTCAAATAAATGTGAGGCTAGCAGGGCATGTTGGGTAAAAAAAAGCAGTGAGAGCCACACAAGCCATTTACTCTTGTACTTCCCCCTTTCTCTACTACTCAAAAATGTGAAGGTTTGCCTAGGTGATGACTGAGCTAGGCCAGAAAGTCCCCTGCTACCCATTTTGACAACCAAAAAAAATATTACAAAAGGCCATGAAACCGCCACAATTATATATCTAACACTAATTTGATAAAGCTAATCCATCACTTACACTGGTTGGTTTTAGCACCTCCGGAAACGCTGGCTTCAAAGCACAAATACTTATCAAAGTATAAAACTATTGAAACCAAGCCTTCTGAAGGTGAGCCATAAAACCACGTCACGACACCAACCGCTTTATGGTCCATTCACACGCCATTCAGACACCACACACAAGACTTCCATACCGCCAGCCACGGGCCCAAACAACCAAATCACTTCCACTCACACAAACATACCGCAGCCATGCAAGGGCCCATCACATTCATATGCCACAAGACATAATGAGTTTGACTACATTTTACCACCTGTCAAGTCTCCCCCTCCTTCTTCCTGAACGTTACCGAACGCATGCCGAGTGAGCCTTTACTACTGGCTTCCAAGACTGCCACATGAGGCTTTGCTAAATCCAATTCCTTCCAGTTTGTGGATGCAAGTTGGGGGATGTCCGAGTATCCTTATAGGCCATTTCTCAAACTGAGCGAGCATCTTTACCCTTGAAACTAAGGCAAACATGCTGGAACCTTTTAAAAGATAACGTCATAAACTATGAAGAACAGATGAATGTGAAACACGGGTAGTCCGTGACAACGTAGCATATTTCCAATCCACCGTTATGTGCAGTAACTGTAATGCACTTATCATGCAGCAAACTGACCATCTGCTAACTTCTAACGGAGAATGAACATGACAAGCAGCATTGACCCATAAGTACTACAGTCAATTCAGTGTGAGTGTGACAGCAATGGATTTGAATCTATGGACGAAGATGAAGTCAGGACGTGTATCTATACTACCTTTACTATCTGCCTTCGCAATATTCCTCGGAAAGCGCATCTACCGTAAGCTGTTCTAACCCATTCGTTTGTCTATGCTCAGAGTCCTGACTAATCCTGTCCAATTGCTAAGAGACCCCATACTAATGCCCTCCATCTCTAGCTGCTTGAAGCTTGAGTGAACATTTCTGTCACGTGCTAACAATGTTCTCACAATGCTCCATCCAACTCCTTCCAGTTTGTGGATGCAAGTTGGGGGGTGCCCGAGAATGCCGCAAAAACATTTCTCGAGCTGAGCAAGCATATCTACCTTTGAAACTAAGGCAAACATGCTGAAAGTTTTCAAAAGCTTCCTAAAGAGAACAACATAAACTAAGAAGAACGGTTGAATGTGAAACACAGGTACTCCATGACAACGTGGCATATGTTCTGTCCACCAGTATGTGCAGTGTGGGGACTATAATGCACTTGTCAATTGGCGAACAGAACAACTACCAGATAAAGGTGTTGAGAAGTCCATGATTTCATGAACTAGAGGAAGAAATATTCGGCAGCTGCTTGCGTAGTGAAGGAGTGGCCCACAGACAGTAGGTATCCATTCACACCAATTGAAAGTTTTACCTATTGGCAGCTCCACCTCAGTCAATTTCCCAGTATTTTGCTTTAGTGTGATACAACATAAAGCAAGTAGGAAAACAGAAGGCAGGCCTACTTGCGCACTGGGGACAGTAAACACGAGTCTCCTGCCTCTTTCCCTGCATCGAGCACACTTTACAACGACAACATGGTCTCTCCTTTTTGGGTGTTGCAGGAATTTTATCATCAAAGTGTCGCTACTGCAGCCATGCCACGTCCTAATGAACACTTTCAATCGCAGACAACTGAAAGTCAAGGAAAGACATGAGTCTTCCTGTGGTGGTCTCACGATAAACAACATACGCATTGTATGTTGCCATCTACATCAGGTGCATAAACAGTTTCTTATACCAAGTGTGAGTTTTATGACTCGCATTGTATGGCTGAAGAACCTTGTCGTTCTTGTCCACTCTGCCCATGTACTTGTTGTAATCAAGTATACAGGTGGGTTTGTGGACTTCGGCCATCTGACCCCAAACCTTGACAGGGGACTTGCTCTCAGCATGAATTGTAGTGAGCACGTACACGTCACGCTTATCTGAGAACTTGACTGCGAGCAGTTTGTTGGAACACAACGCAGTGCTCTGGGATTTCTGGAGCTTCTTGCAAACAAGCTCCTGCGGGAATCCTTTGCGACGACAGCAAATTGTACCACAAGCCAGGGTGCCAGCTTTGTAGAGCTCACTGAACAGCTCTACTCCTGTATAGAAATTGTCCACATAAATCTTTCCTGTGACCCCTAGCATGGGAGGGCAACCTACAGGGTTAAGAGTTGTGTCCTTCCCTGTATACACTCTCAAGCTGTACACATAGCCAGTCGAGCTCTCACACAGCATGTACAGCTTGATGCCATAGAGAGCACGTTTGCTCGGAATGTACTGCCTAAACAGCAGCCGTCCTTTATACAAGATCAAGGACTCATCAATGGCTATATTCTTTCCAGGAGTATAAACCTCTGGAAACCTGGCAGACAAATGTTCCATGACAAGCCGAATTTTGAACAATCTGTCATGGTCTGGATGGTTCCGGGGCAATGCAGCAGAATTATCATTGAAATGCAGCATGCGCTGCAATAGCAAAAAACGATCTCTGCTCATGTATGGTGCGAAGATTGGGGTTAACCAAACCATGCGAGTAGACCAGTAAGATAGCAAGGTTGGTTTATGCACTACCCCCATTTTAAGCGTGAGGCCCAAAAATATCTTCAACTCCCCTAGAGAAGTGGGAGTCCACTTGCGTGCCCTAGAATGAGGCCCAAGAGTGTCTCCTTGCTCCCTCAGAAATTGCTTGGCACGCAAATTTGTTTGCTGCACAATTTCATCTAGGAAGTCAACACCAAAAAAGAGATGGAAGTAGTCAATTGGCAAAAAATTTGCCGTATCTATTTTACATCCAGCGTCACCAGTGAAAGGCGGAATTTGGGGCTGAACTAAATTGGGATGCTGCCAAGAAAGCACGACTGACATCGTCTCCTTCAGAATCGCTGGACGATGAGTCATCGGATGGACCTGCGCCGACTGAAAAATCACTCCCAGATTTGGCTACATTGTCCTCTCCCTCAGATGCTGTCTCAGTATCTGCTGTCTCAGTCTCTGATCCTGCCTCAGAGCTGGACTCCAGAACCAGATTTAGGGCCTGGGCAGCATTCATCCAATGCAATGCCATCCTGCTAGTGCCTAAAATTATCCTTTTAAAACACTGTCCTACGTAGAAGGCAGATAGGTTGTTGGTTTTAAAGTGTAGGTGGGTGTGTGCGTGAGTGAAGTGTTTAACAGTCAATAATGACAAAGTCACCTTACCTTTGCAAAATCCGTACGCTCTCCAAAAAGACTAAGAAAGAGAGAAAAAAGACACAGTATTACTTTGCCTTGCCACATACCCATCATCGCAGCCTTTTAGCGCTGGTGGGAGCCAGTGCGACCATCATTTTGCGCCAAGATGCCTACTGGTGAACGTATGCTTTACAACTGCACACTATAACCTCCTTTGACTCCCACACTACCATCCTTGCAAACGTGCCCCTCATCTCTCCATAGCCCCTCTGCAAAAATACATTTCTTCTGTTTCAAAGTGTTTATACTGCGTGGCTTTACTAATCCACTTAGCTATACACATAATACAGAACTGTTCTTTCCAGCATGCCCTTTATGGCGTCAAAACTGGCACTAGACAAAAGTCAGATATCTCTATCTAGCAGGATTTTTTTTTGAGATTACACAGCTCCCCACAAGAGCTTCACTTTCCATATGGAAGTGCGGGGGTGTATGCTTAACATTATTTCCAAGTCATCCTCACTCCTCTTTACATGTTTCTACACAGCCTTGTACATTGTGGGCAACAATGTGAACAAATTGGCACGTTTTGGGCAAGGGA
Organism: Triturus cristatus; assembly: GCF_964204655.1. Lineage (NCBI taxonomy): Eukaryota > Metazoa > Chordata > Amphibia > Caudata > Salamandridae > Triturus > Triturus cristatus. The sequence goes on along the minus strand of NC_140591.1, from coordinate 383,332,316 downwards.
TGTTGTGATGTGCGCTACAGCAAACATGCGCACGTATTTGAACCAGTAACAATTTTTGAGCTATGCTTTCCTACACCATTCCTCTTCTTTCTGCTAGATGGAATTATTTCAAATATGTGACATGGTGAGGGAACTGTCTTTACATGTGTCATGCCACAGCACACATCTATTCAAACATTGTCCTCCACATTGACTATGGGTAGTTCTTCTAAGTATATATTTTTAACATATTTTTTTGAGACACTTCATGTGGATAAACACTGACGTGAGTATTGTTCCAAGTCACGATCAACATCATGGGCATGGATTATTTTTGTGTTACTGAGACGATGTTGTCTTGCAGATCAGAGCTTTGGTTGAGTCACACATGTCAGGCCCTCATAATGCCTATCATGGATGCAGAGTAAGCATGTTCCCTTTGCCAAATGTTCCTTGATTAGTAGTAATGGAGAGCCTTAACATGCATTGTTACAGAGAGAAAAACAAGGAAACCCTAAGGGTCAGACGGGACCAAGGGTAGATATATTTTTAAAGCAACAAGGATCCCATACATATAGGATAGGTATAGTATCACAATTTTTACAATCAAAAACTGGAATTATCAATGTACTCAATTAGAAAGATAAATGCAATTTATAATCAATAAAATAGAAACACGTAAAATGCAAGGGATAAGTGAGCAAACATTGAAGAGGTAAGAGGGAAATCAGCATATTTCCTTACCACAGGCAAGTGACTTAAAAAGTGACTTTTCAGTGTGTGCTCCATATGCTTCGCATATCCTAGATGCCGGCCTTCATTCTATGAGGACGCTGCTCCTCCTTTTCTTTACCCGACCAGATGCGCCATCTACGCAACCCCCGGACCCATACTTTCCCCTCCCCGCTCCTTGATTGCGGGCAACTTTGCATCGTCTCTGCCGGACTCATGAATTATTGACCATTGCTGGTCTCAGGATCCACGACCGCACCGCCGCCGCCCAGGCCGCTGGTCGTCCCCTCCCGTACCTGCGCCTAGCAAACTTCCCAGGCATTCGTTTCATCGTTTAGTCCTGAAGAGATCCCACCACTTTCATGGGGATCGAAACGTCGTCGACTCACGTCTCTAACTGTAAATTATATTGTGCATTCTACTTTTCAGCATGAGATGTTAAACTGATTGTGACTTTCTATACTTTCTTTTTTTGCACACACTGAAAAGTCACTTTTTAAGTCACTTGCATTTGGTAAGGAAATTGGCTGATTTCCCTTTTACCTCTTTACGGTTTGCTCACTTATCCCCTTGCATATTATGTGTTTCTATTTTATTGATAATAAATTGCATTTATCTTTCTAATTGAGTACATGGATAATTCCAGTTTTCGATTGTAAAAATTGTGATACTATACCTATCCTTTCTGTATGAGACCCTTGTTGCTTTAAAAATTTAACATGCATTGTTGGCATATTTAAACATAAATGGTCACAGGCAACACACATCTTAGTGACTGAATTATTTTCATTTACATATGCAGTAACTAAGGTAGCACACAGGCCCAGTTCTTTGAGCAACAACACCCCATTGTGTGAATGCCCAGTGGGGGGCCAGATAGAGTCCTGGGGGGACATGTGCAGAGGCATGTTGAGGAAAAGTCAGAGTTCCGTCAGCAGGCTGATTGCAGTGTCATTGAGAACTACGCAAAAATTGGCAATCCATATCAGAGTCCAAGGTGAGTGTAGCAGAGTAATTCAGGGGACAGTGGAAGCCGATGTTCCGGGGCATGATTGTAGGCACAGTTCCAAGCAGAAACAGTCCATTTGACAGAGATAAATGCTACCGCTGACTTCTTCACAAGATTGTTGATTCATCCACATCTTCCTTCTCTGATGTGTCATGTGCACCTTGTGTGCGTGATGGAGGATTGGCTGGAGCACAGTGTGTCTGGGCTCAGGGCAAGAATGTTTATGTGCAAGGAGGGACCCCTTCAAGCACCTTAGCAGTGATTGACAAATTGCTGTTTCTATGTGTGCTGCACAATGCAGTACACATGTTAACAACAGAAGTGTTGGCAATTGAGGATTTGCTCTTTTTTTTCATGTTAGGGGTCATGGATTTTCTTGCATACATTGCTTACTGGCCTCCTATTGGCTTCACCCTTGTGAGTATAGGGCAGCGTGTCTTTATATGGGTGTTCCAGGGTGGACAGCCAAACCAACAGCCATTACCCTCACCTTTCACACCAGGTGAAGTGTGTAAGTGGGCCTAGATTACATGGCTGTGGATTTACACAGGCTTTTTAGTGGTGCTAATCCCCAATCACCACCCCAACGTCACATCAAGTGACATTGGCATGGGGATGTGTGCTTGGAAATATGTCCCTCTGATGGGCACATGGATGATACATGCTTTTCTGCTCAGGGTGATTGGATGCCTTTCTTTGTGTAAGGATGTTTACAGACATGACTGTGAATGCATTTGTTCACTGCCACTGTTGACTTTCCCTATGGACTGGTTTCCATGCACGTCAATGTGTAATGACCATCTCACACCAGGGCTGTGATTACTGTAAAATACTGTTATCTGTATGGTACATGTGCATACTTTGATTTGGATGAGTGCATTTTGACGTATAGGGTGAAGGTGACATGTAGCAAGTTGACATGCATTGGTGCTACATTGTTATTCTTGCTCAGTGTCATACTTCACTTGACATGCACCTTGTGTGCCATGCTCACAGAACCATACAGGGACTGTACAGTTCTGTGAGCATGGCACACAGATGAGACATGTAGATAGTTTTTATGGAACACATTCCTGATATGCAGAGTCCTTAAACTGTATGTTTGGATGCATAGCCCTTCTGATCATAGTTAAACATCACATTAGCCCTCCAGTATGCTAAATCTGGACATTGTGTAATATGCAACTTTTAGACACAAGGGTGCATATTTACTATGTAGTGGCGATGCATGTGTTTATGGTATAAAGACTCACTACATTCTTTGTCATTTTGGGAACACAGGGCTGCATGCCATGAACAAGCAAAGGGGTATATTGACAGGAAAGGTGGCAGAGTGTTGCATTGGCCTCCTTGCCTCAACACCACGCTCATACAAATTGGCTACACAAGGCTGCATCTCATTGACAACAATATGATGCAGCCCCGTGAACCAGAATGCTCTGGGGCTAAAGTTAGCAGGCCTCCACTGATGCTGGCACACATGTACCACTGTGCAGGCTTTTTGTAGTTTATTTTCCCTGTGAAACGTGAAAAAAGTGGCATCACATTGATTAGCTTGCATTTTCTGCCTGCTACCTGGCCGGCTGGCAATTTTTTCAGGTTAGCGGCAAGATTTTTGTCGCCGTAACGCTGGTCTTAACGTCAACAATTCCTGCCGCGGTGAGAAACTATCGCCATGTAGCGACGTATTGTAAATATGTCGGTAACATGGCAATAGTTTTCAGTGGTACAAGGTGGTAAAAGAATTGCTGCTAACTAACATTAGCGTTAGTTTGCAGCAATTCTTGTACATATCCCCCTCTGTGCTATACCATTGCTAAACAGTAGTATAGTGACTTTGCTATCTCATTCTAAAACGGATGTATGAAGGTACCACACATCCCATTACCATGCATGCCTCTACAATCCTTCCTTAATAATGTATATACCATGCAAACTTTGACCATGCATATGCCTTTATCATTTATGGATGTACACCAAAAATGTATTTTGCAGGTAAGTATAAAGCCTTCATTTATATTTATATATAAATATTTAGGGGCTTGGGCCACCAGTGTGTCACTTTTTGTGACACACTGGCGGACATTTTGCTTCCCCATATTTATAAGAACACGAAAAGCCACCTTGTTTGGATTTTCCTGTCCTTGTAAATATGGCCACTTTGCACGCAGAACTTCGAGTGAAAGGGGCATTCCATGGGTGTTGCTGTGGGTGTTCCCCTGCAACACCCATGAAATCTGGCACATTTCCAGATTTACGAGAAATTGTAAACCTGGAAATGCATCTGAATGCTACTGTGCAACGAGCAAAAAAGTATTAATTTCTCCTCATTTTTTTCCTCTTTCTATGCATGCTGCATTCTGCAGCACACATAGAATGAGGAAATCACATCTTGTGATTGTTTATGTGCAGGAAGGGAGACCTTCCTGCACATAAACAATCAATTGAAAAATTACGTCTTTCAACTTCTATGTGTGCTAATGCAGCACACATAGAAGTTGAAAAACGCCATTTCAGATTGTTCCTGTGGTACACCTTCTTGCACATAAACAATTATCCCCGTGACGTATGCATCCTTGCACCATGGTGCAAGGGTACCTGCATCTGTGCATGGCAGAAAATTGTGCACGAACACAAGGGAGAGAAAAGGGATCCGTTATATCGTTGCAGATATGATGCATACCTGTGCCTCAAAATTAACACAGTGTGGCACAGCCAAATGGCTTGCGGCACCGCGCTGCTTTAATTCTTTGTAAATTACACCCTTATTACCTACTGGCAGTAGGTATAGTTAGGAACTAGTTTCCATGGGAGGAGCGTTTTTTCATTTGCCAATCACTCTGCTATTGTTTGATGGTTCCTCATGAAATTTTCAAAAGTAATTTGCCACTCAGTTCAGCTGCTATGTTAAATGTTTCGGGTGAACTTTTTGTTAAATGATGTAAATCCATTTCGTAGTTTCGAGTTATTTAAAAAAATTAAAGTTATATATGTAGGGACGCAGTAGATCCGCTACCCCTCCCGATCTCATACTGATATCTGGCTGCCAACACTTCAAATCAGGAAGTGTTGGCAGCCATCTTGCGAGTCAGTTTCAAGCTGGGGCACAGAAAAAAAATTCCAAAAAATAAGAGGGCAGGATAGAAACAACCTGACCCCCTAGGCCTCTTGGGGGAGTCCCACAAGGACATCTCAGGGCACAAAAAGTTTTTTTTTTAAAAACATTGGTAGGAGTTGTGTAGGAACAATTAGGTGTGGGCTCTTGCGCTTTTTCATCAATAAGCGCCTGGGTGGGCCAGGTCCCAGGGGCATGTGGAAACATAGGAGAGGGCAACACTGGCCCCCCCCTACCCAGGCTATTGAAAGCCCCGGGGTCCGCCACCTTCTCGGGGCACAGATTTAAATAATGCAGGGGAGGCCCTATGGCCTCCTCCCAGCCCCAGGGGCCTCCACTTCCCTGGGGTGAAGATTTATATTAAAAATAATGTGGGGGAGGCTCTACGGCCTCCACCGCAGCCCCAGGGACCGCCAACCCCTGGGGGTAAATATTGTAAAGCAATGCGAGAGCACACCGCCCCCCGCATGCCCCAGGGACCGCCAACCCCAGGACAAAATGTAAACAATGAAGGGGACCCCCCAAACCTGGGGACCATGTATCCCTGGCCAAATTCAATGGTGGAGGGGGGCCCCCACTCTAAGAGTGATTAATGGCCGTGGGGACAGCCATACCGCAGAGACGGCTCCTCTATGTCTTAGGGTGCCACTCCGAGACATATCTTGTTTCCTGTGGCTTGGCGGGACCTTTACTTCTCCCGTCAAGCCAGACCAAACACTGTTCCGCTTTCAACAAGTGCAAGCATTAAAAATGCTCTTGTTTATTGAAAGCGGAGCAGGATTGGTTTCACAGACAGGGAGCTGCCTTTCCAGCATCTCCCTGTCTGTGAAATCAATGCCAACTCTTGCAGGACGCAGGGAGCCAGCAGGGACCATGAGGGCCTTCTGGCTTCCCCTGCTGTCCCCAACAAAAACCAAGGCACACAGTATAGAGGAAATTCCCAGTGGATGGGGTCCCTGGGGCCAAAATTGGCCCAAGATGGTGGCTGTGTGGGCCCACTCTCCTTTTAAGAAAAATTAAGAAAACAAAAAGGGCCAGGCCCCAGAGGATTGGGTGCTCTGGGCCGAAATCACACCAGGGAGCAGGGACGAGCGACTTTCTCCATTTTCTTTATGAAAAAAAAAACGGGGCAGGCCCAGGGAGATGGGGACCCCTGGGCCAAAATCAGCTTGGAAGGAGGGCAATGTGCCCCCCTGCTTTAAAAAAATAATAATAAAAAGGCCAGACCCCGCCGCTCTGCTCCCTCTCTATAATTTCTTTTTTTTTTTAAAGAAAGGACTGAGCCAAGGGGGAAACTGACTGGGGAAGAGGGCACCCACCCCCTCACCCATTGAAAATAGGCCCTGGGGGGTGGGGTTCTCAAGGACAAAAAAAGGTGAGTCAAGGGAGCCAAGCAGCCCCCCTCCCTAAAAGAAATTAAATCCTGGTGCACTTCTGTTTTGGAGATGACATACCTTTGGATGCTGAGGATCCTTGTGTGCCAAGACCCCTCCTGCTATCTCCAGTAAGTCCCACACAGTGGGATTGGTGAGAGCTGGCTGGGGCCAGCCCACTTTCTCCACCACTCTGCAAACACGCACTACTGGTTGGGGAATAAAGTCCCCTTGGATTCTGAGGGTCTTCGGGGGCCAAGAACCCCTCCTGTTACCACCAGTAATTCCCACACAATGACATTGTTGCGAGGTCATCGGACACCCCTCCCCCTTTGTCCAGCACTCTGCAAACATGCCTCCTGGTGCACTTCTATTTGGAGGATGTAATCCCTTAGCTGCTGATGTTCATTGGGGCCAAGAACCCATCCTGTTTCCATCAGTTAGCCCACACAGCGGGATTTCTGAGAGCTCATCAGAGACCCTGCCTGCTTTATCCACCCACTGTACAAACCCATGCAGCTACTCACACACCAACTGACATACCCATAAAGCCATTCACAAACAAATTCACACACCCACACAGCTACTCACACACCCACTCAAAGATCCATACAGCCACTCAAACACTCACTCACAAATCTATAAAGCCACTCACAAATCAACTCACACACCCACACAGCTGCTCACATACTCATTCAGACACCCACAGAACCACTCACACACCCAGTCACAGACCCATACAGCCACTCAGAAACCCACTCACTGACCTCTACAGCCACTCACACATCCACTCTGAAAGATAAGAGGTTACAGTTAGGAAATACAATTCTAAAAGCCTTTGAAATTCATAAAAAAAACAAAGGTTACAGGAACAATAATGAGGAAATAGAATTTTAAAAAAACCTTAGAAATTCACTGAATAAACCCAAAGGTTACAGGGACGTTATAGTTAGGCTCAGATTTCACATCTCAAATGACATCTTTCATGACATCGCTGATGACATCATCCATAGAACCCATCAACTCACATACCAACACAACTCATACACCCACTCAAACACCCATGCAACCACTCACATACCCACTTATTGATCCATTGAGCCACTCACACCCACTCACTCACCCATACAGCCATTCACAGTTACTCATTTCCCATAAATCTACTCACACTGCCACTCACTCACCCATAAAGTCACTCACACAGCCACTCATTCACCCATTTAGCTACTCACACACCCAATTATTCACCCATACAACCACTCACACACTCAGTCGCTAATCCATACAGCCTCTCAACAGAGCCACTCACTCACCCATACAACCATTGACATAGACACCCACTCTCCAATACAGCCACTCAGACAACCAATCAGTAAATCAAACACCCTCTCAAACAGCCACTCAGATACCAATACTGCCACTTACACACACAGTCACTCACTCATACATCCACTCACACAGCCACTTAGTCCCAGATACAGTCACTTACATATCCACTCACAGACCCATACAGACACTCACACACTCACTCACTCACTCACCAATACAGCCAGTCACAGAGCCACTCCGACTCCCATACAGTTACTCACACGCCCACCTATTTACCCATAGAGGTACACATACACCCACGTATTCAACCACACAGCCACTCACACACCTATACAGGCACTCAGACAGTCAAACATGGATACACACAGTCACACAGGTACTCACATAATATATGTTAGAAATAGTATCACTCACTAGCAGTCAACAAGGTATAGTAATTTAACATTTGTAGTAACTTAGTATATATGTTTAACACTCATAAACGGTTAGAAAACACTCACAATCAGTAGATTATGTCATCAGTGTTGTCATCTGCTATGTCATTTTAGATGTCATCAGTGATGTCATCAGTGATGTCACTGACCATGTCATGAGTGATGTAATATGTGAGGTCATAAGCAGTGCATTGTGGGAATGTAAGTTATAGTTACCTCAGGCAACTATAACTGCTGAATTACAACAGTTTGTTTTGCACGAGTAAATACATCTGAAGAAAATATACATGATCAAATTGTGTAATGGGGCATAGGTTGATATTTGCACTTTACCCTCATTCCCCCGGGGAATAGCTTGGTTGAGGGCCAAAATGTCCTTCCCCACATTCAACATTCACGTCCCTTACCCCACCCCGTATATTAGAGCTCCAGGCCCCAAAACTTGCTGAAAAGTAATATGGAGGTGTAACAGTGCAATTCATGCAAAACATGTTGTTCTGCATTTGCAGTACATTACATACAGTCTAGTATAAAATACTGCAGTGTCCCAAGCTATGAGAAGCATACTGTTCCCTGTAGTGTTTTGGACATTAAATGTTTATGTTTAGTTTTCTATTTTTCTGTACAGCATAGCTCATCAGCAAAGCCACAGTCTGAACAATATCACACATTAATAACATACATCACTACTGCAATGTTCCAGGATGCAGTGAATTTCATCTAGCACCTGAACTCAGTAAGAGCCATGTCCAACAATTAATACAATCATGCATACAGATTTTTCGGACTGCAAACACAAAATTGTCCTTTTAAAATCACCACCGTAGGTTAAAAATTCACTCTATTGGGGTTGCACGTCTGTCAGGAGATCTAATGTAAGTACGTAAAAGAGCCCAGATACACTTATTAGGTAGTAATAAAAAATCCTTAACTAGGTTGCAATGGGCCATCTTTGTGCCTCGATACAACTGCCACTGCTGCAATACTGATATATGATCAACTGGTTCGAACCTCTTCCCTCCGCATGGCTTGCACTATATATGCAATCGTAAATAAAATCACGTTCTTCTGTGGTGGGGATAGTATCTTGATTTTCAGTACAGCCCTGTCTTGAATCACGGGCATCGTTTTGAAAGACGAGGCTTGTGAACCCGTGTGATGAGCTGTGAGCAAAATTGAAAGTCACCCTGATTAGAAGTTTCAGCTGCCAAACATACCATCCACTGCTTAAAAAAAAACACCACCAAATTCCTCCGCCCATCAGTGTAGGGCAAAAATACATGGGAGTTGTGTGGGAACACCCATGCCCATTCCCACCCAACACCCATGGAACAAATTCCAAGGACAGAGTAACACAATGCAGCGATTTGTGGTGAATTTTGTTACTCAACATTTTTGTACCCACTCGGAGCCACGCAAAGTGACTTTGCGTGGCTTCAAAAATCTGACTTAGAGGTTTGCGTCACGCATGTACCTCATTGCGTGGTACAGACGTGCCAAAACCCTCTAATATATAAGCTCCTTTGTGTCTCCAGAACTCTTTGTGTGGTGGTCCTAAGTCAATAAATGAATACTTGATTCTAAGCTTTCAATAGTGCCATGAACTACAAAAACTCAATTGTTGCTGCTTCTGTCATGGGTGCACCCTGCGGCAATGGTGTGCCCAGCATAGTATCTGGGACTGTAGCGTAGCCAGTGTGTCATGGGTCCTAGTGGTAGGAAGGAAATAGGCTCCCTGGCCTCTGTTTGAATTATAAAATACAGTGACATTCAGGTTGCAGTGGGTCCCTCAGACCTCTGGCCCCTGGTGCTACTGCAACTGTTGCACCACAGAAAGCTACACCCCTGAGCTGGGAAGGTACAAAACTTGCAGATTCGCATTGGAGAGGGGGCATTTTTTCTTTCATATCCTGTGCACCCCCTAGACATCTGCAAACAGTGAGATTCTAAAAGTCACCTGTTGTGACTTGAATTCCCATAATGCATCCTTTTCCTTAGCTACCTGTTCCCTGCTGCTCAGTCAGTATGAATGTGTTGCGTGTGGAATGTTGGAATGCTTAATGAGGTAATGGAATGCTGGGGTGCCTGGTGGGGTTGAGAGAGAGACAGTTGCAGTGTGTGGGGTGAGCAGCAAGGATGCTGCTCCTGGTGGGCCTGACCTTATTATCCTACTTATCATACTGCAACTAAGCTTAATAAATCATCTACTTATCACCTACTTCATGGCAACATATGGACTTCATTTGGAATATATGACGTTACAACGCAAACAATTACAATGCATGCTTTTACAACACAGTTTTTACATCGCAACTACCATTTCATCCCATGATTTTACAATGCATGCCATTACAACACATTTTTTAAAACTACCATTAAAGCACATTCCATTACAACGCATACCATTACAATGCATACCATTATAACGCATAATACTTTTAGGGCAACAGTAGGGTAAGTGTTGGATAGTGTAGGGGTAAACATTACTATTCCCACTCCAGTGAGTGCAACAGTAGGGTAAGTTTTGGATAGTGTAGGGGTTAAAATTACTATTCCCACTCCAGTGAGTGCAACAGTAGGGAAAGTGTTGGATAGTGTAGGGGGAAAAATTACTATTACCATGTATAATGCGTTGTAATGGCATGGTTGTAATGGTATGTGTTGTAATGGCATGCGTTGTAGTGACATGCATTGTAATGGCATGCGATGTAAAGGCAGCTGCGTTGTAAAGGTAGTGCGTTGTAATGACTGCGTTGTAATGGATGTTTCCCCTTCATTTGCATTGTAACATCATCCTTCATGTAACTGCACTTGCTTGCCTGGCATCCACATTTTTCTACCAGTCTGTACTGTGAGATAGTGACTGAACATAAAGCCATGCTTCTGGAAATGGTTTCTGATAGGTTTATGGTACACTCGTATTAGAGCTGCAATGATCATTCTCAGCAGAAACGCATCCTACATGATGGAAAATTAGAACGTGCCTCACTTTACATCTTGACTATGAATGCATGAGTTCCTTATACTACGGTAACGATGCAAAGTAGAGGTTGAGCTTGCTCCTTGGATGCAATTGACAAGCAGATAAGTACATTGAACGACTGGAAACACAAATATAATAGTGAAGCTCAGACATATGTCCTTTGGTATTTTACTTGTAACTGTAGACAGCTCTCTTTGACTGTTACCATGTGGCATGAAGAAGACGAGAAAGCACTTAAACATCTTCCATGCACAGGATTGCAGGCATCCAAGGTGTTACTTAGCACTCTTGTACTCTCGTCGAAAGAGGGCCCGGCTGCTATGTACAGACCGTACTGTACAGTATTTCGGTACAGGATTGCTGTACAGTCCTGCAAAAAAGTGCAACACTGCAGCTCATGTGTACAAAACAATCAAAACAATTGTGCATCGATTTAAATGTATTTTACCTGTAATAAAAGAAAAGATATATACAGCTTGCACACATGGGGACGTACAGTTTAAATCCGAGGATGTGAAACTTTATAAATAGTGTGCATTGCACAGTGTTTCCTACCTCTGAATAGGTATAGATAGTGTGCATTGCACAGCGTTTCCTACCTCTGAATAGTATAGATAGTGTGCATTGCACAGCGTTTCCTACCTCTGAATAGGTATAGATAGTGTGCATTGCACAGCGTTTCCTACCTCTGAATAGATATAGATAGTGTGAATTGCACAGTGTTTCCTACCTCTGAATAGGTATAGATAGTGTGCATTGCACAGCGTTTCACGTTTTCTACCTCTGAAGAGTATAGATAGTGTGCATTGTACAGCGTTTTCTACCTCTGAATAGTATAGATAGTGTGCATTGCACGGCGTTTTCTACCTCTGAATAGTATAAATAGTGCGCATTGCAGAGCGTTTTCTACCTCTGAATAGTAGAGATAGTGTGCATTGCACAGCATTTTCTACCTCTGAATAGTATAAATAGTGCGCATTGCGCAGCGTTTTCTACCTCTGAATAGTATAAATAGTGTGCATTGCACAGCGTTTTCTACCTCTGAATAGTAGAGATAGTGCGCATTGCACAGCATTTTCTACCTCTGAATAGTATAAATAGTGCGCATTGCACAGCGTTTTCTACCTCTGAATAGTATAAATAGTGTGCATTGCACATCGTTTTCTACCTCTGAATAGTATAAATAGTGCGCATTGCACAGCGTTATCTACCTCTGAATAGTAGAGATAGTGTGCATTGCACAGCGTTTTCTACCTCTGAATAGTATAACTAGTGCGCATTGCACAACGTTTTCTACCTCTGAATAGTATAAATAGTGCGCATTGCACAGCGTTTTCTACCTCTGAATAGTATAACTAGTGCGCATTGCACAACGTTTTCTACCTCTGAATAGTATAAATAGTGCGAATTGCACAGCGTTTTCTATCATTGAATAGTGGAGATAGTGTGCATTGCCCAGCGTTTTCTACCTCTGAATAGTATAAATAGTGCGCATTGTACAGTGTTTTCTACCTCTGAATAGTAGAGATAGTGTGCATTGCACAGCGTTTTCTACCTCTGAATAGTATAACTAGTGCACATTGCACATCGTTTTCTACCTCTGAATAGTATAAATAGTGTGCGATGACTAAAGCAGACTTCACACAGTAAAACATAGGACTTCAATGCATTCGCTTCGACAGGCTAGTACCTTTCTTTGACTTGTTTTGTGGCTCTTCCAAGCACAGGCAGCTGCAGGCAGTATCTGATGCAGACTGATTGCACGAAAAATTGTGAAAAATATACTTAGCTGAAGAACCATGATATATGTGAGACTTGGTTTGCTTGATAAAAAGTTTGTACACCCTTGTTATCTTGTTTGAGCTCTACACAATAGTCCTACGCAGTATATTTTGAAGTTCTTATTAGTCTTAGCGAGAGGGTCCGAGTTTTTTTTTTTTATCCAGGTGTGTTTGTTCACAGATATTAGTACACAGAGCAGTCCAAATGTCGTAATATTGACAGACCTGCATCACAATGTAATGTGAATATTAAAATGATTTACGGCTGTCGACAGTATGTCCCAACAACAGTTGGATGAAAATTGATGTTCCATCTGGACACTTGCTTGCCTACAAAGTCTCATATGGGAATGGTTGGAAAAGAATTCCATGGAAAAGCTGAAATTAAAAGCAAAATAACACATGGTAGACATACAGAAAGGTTCATCAGCTCCCATTAAGAAAACATGCCTAAGCGGACAGATCATAGCACAAAACCAGATGAAGCAAATAAAATTGACAGCAAAAGGTAAATTATTCAAACCTAATTTTAAAAGTTTGCTTTGTATATGTGAGTAAACTTATTACAGATGCTCTACATACCATTATTAACATATTATTGTTCCTCACTTAAAAGTTCAAGAATGACTGTTGTACTTCCCCTTGGCGTCATTCACATCCATCTGTTATGAACCTGAGCCCAGACGACCTTGACCGTTTCTCTGGAAATTTGAGTGGTGTCCGGCTGGATAACGACTTATTTTGTTTTTATTTTCAGCAGCATGTTTCAGGGATTTTTCAGGGTGAAGTCATCGACAGTCACTAAACAAGCTGAAGTTTGAGACAGTAACCTGGCTACTGAAAACGAGAGAAGCATCTGAGCAGAAGACGAGGAGGAAAAGAAAAGCTGATCCATGGTAACCGTAAGAGGAGGTGGCAGCTGTGGAAGAGCTGGACACGCCCCTGCATGGAGTCCACATGGAGTAGTTCTTCAAGGCTAAGTTAGTAAGTTCACTTTCACCCAATCTTCTGGAGTCTTAGAAGAGCAGAATAAGTATCTGCACCTCGCAGGGTACTTGAATCTTTGTCTCCATCTGGTTCTTCTTCGACATATTCTTCAGGCAGAATGATTTTCCATAACATCAACTTTGACCTGAGGGTGCAGCAGATGTCTGTGCTCAATGTCTTAGTGAGGGCTCAGACAAAAGCATGGTCAGGTTTGCTATTTTCCTCTACCTTTCCCACTCATATACACGTTTATTTCCCCCCTCAAATATGACTACAATACGCCCAATAAATAAGTGTCGATATACAAAACAGTGCTGTAAAACATCTATGAGGCATCTCTACTGTGATATAGGCACCACAAACAGTATGCGTGTGGTCAATCGTCCATCTAATGTTCAGCTGTGCTGATCTGGGGACACTACCATGTTCACCATACTATGTTCACGGGTAAACCCAAAATATATTGTCACATCTGCTTCAACAATTTATATAAAACTAGAAATAAATTAATTTGTGAACACATGAGTATACACTGTACTGGCTGCCTTCATTATGGCTAGACCTACAAAGATTTTCAAACAACAAATCAATTTCAGGGCACTCACAGCCTTCCGTGTTTCAGATAATTATTTATCATACTTCACTCCTTTTGAGCAGCGTGTAATTCGATCCATTCTGTAAATCATAATTATCTGTAATTGATGTAATGCCCTTGGTGGAAGTTCTGTACTTATCAGAGTGGCTAAAGCCTTCAACGCAGAGGAAACACACACAAAAATGACCCCCACCCTCCAATGATCTGTACTTGTGACCCATGTTCCATAAGCCAACGCGCATTTGGGATTCCTTTTAGAGGACATTAAACCATCGAAGACTGGTTATTTCTCCTCGCTCTCCCTCCAGTTCTCTACAGTGACATTTTGAACTGCTGCCTTGGCCTCCTATTCATTACCATTACCTACTTCTCAGTTTAAATATAAAATGTTTACATGTCTGGTGTTTTAATTAATAATTTTCATGTATGTGCTATTTACATTTTCTTGCGATAAATTATTGGTCTTACATCCCCTCTCTTCAATCTCTTACTCTGTCCTATTGCATTGCTTTCAGTTTCCTCGATCTGGAGAATCTTTTTTCAGGCTCACTTTTTGTTCTGATACAAATTTGACTCTCAGACGTGTTCTTCACGAACGTTTCTCCACTTCTTTCCATTCCCTTAATGGTTCAAATATACACACCTCAAGAACACTTAAAAGTTGGTACTCCGTCATGAAGTATGGAAGGTTATGTAATCCATTCACTAAATGTGCCTCTAATTCCCTCCTTGGGATTATACTAGGGGCATGCAGCTACTTGAGTCTGGCTCACCCTGAGCATTTTCAGAGCCTTGGCATGTACTGTTTCTCAGAAAACTCACCTACTGCAGCAACAAAGTAAAATCAACCTATCCATTCTCCATTGCATGTCCCAGTAGAGCTGTGCTTGATGCTAGATGTCATGAATAGACGAGGGAGACTGGCTGAGTCCGAAGAGAAAGGTGCCTTCTGTCCATGGTGATAACTGCACACAAATGCATTGTTAGGACACCCTTGTGGGCTAATTTATCTCTATTACTCATTTTACCATTTTAATTATGTTCTATGCATGGCTGGTAGAATGAGTCGGGTGTGCTCCTGTCCGCTCTATAGACATTCAGCCAACATCCACTACAGAGCTCTCTGTATCACACCTTCAGCAATCCTAAGAGACAGACTTAACCGCATTACCACTCAATAAGATTGGGATTCTTCACAAAATTCCCATAAATGAAAGACGTTTTTCATTTACAGTGTTATATAGCATATGGGCAAAATAGGTATGGATGTGCCTTACATAGTAACAAAACAAAACAATCATCTTACTATAAACTTGAACAGACATGCAGCAGTTGCACGAGACTAGAGGGAAATTGGGAAAAGGATGAAAGAAGTTGCTGGAAGGAATAATAATGAAGGGGGAGAAGGTCTGAGAGGAAGGCAGCAAGGAGCAGCTATGAGAGTGGCAGGTACAAGGAAGGTAAGAGAGGATAAACGAGGTGATGGGAAAGCAGGAGGGAAGTGAGGACAGAGGGAAATATTGGGAAGAAACATTGGGAGGTCAACGTGATGAAATGAAGAATGCCGGAGTAAAAAATGAAGCCAGCAAAATGTAAATATAGGAGACAGCAAACGGTGGGAAAAGTGACTATGGGAGCGAGCAGAGCGTGAAGGAAAGTACAAAAGGCGAGAAAGGAAGAGATGTGGAAGAACGGAAAGAGGTCAGAGGGATGGGAACAACGAAAACAGGAATAAATAAAGGAACCAGCAAGATGATGTATGCAAGTAAATATAGGAGTACTTGTACATAAACTCCTACGTTATAGAGCAATGCATTCTTTTTCTAGGACAATTAAGGTCACCCATTACATTTTGGTCCAGTAAGTGCCCAAGGGGCATATCATCAAAGACCGGCGATAATTAACGCTAAGCGCACTTAGCGCTAGGATAATTTTCACCGGGTAGCGTGGAATTTTATCGCTGAGATTGCGTGCTATTAGCAACCCTTATCTCAAAAGCGATAAAATTCCAAGCGCTAACTGCCAAATGTGAGATTATCGCTGGAAATCCAGCAATAATCTCACGAAGTCTGGCGATAGCTTGATGATAGGGCAAGCCATACTTAGCCATGATATCCACCTTACATAGGATATCATGGCTAAATCAGTCCTGATGCAGGCGTAAGGAAAGTAGCGATAACAGAGGTTATCGCTACTTTGCTTGTCGCTCTGCAGGTTAGCGTGCCCATTGATAATTGGAGAAATGGCGCTTAGCGACATTTCTCCAGTTATGTCAGGCCAGGAACGCCCACTTAACTGGGCGTTCATAATACAGGCGCTAATGCAAGGTTTCACGCGATAGCGTGACATTGCTGATTAGGCGATAAAATTATCGCCGCTTTTCGTCCGAAAACGGCCGCAAAAGCGGTGATCATTTTTTATCGCCTCGTTGATGATATGCCCCCAAGAGTGTTGGATTCCAAAATGTTTCTTAAAGTCTGCTGCAAATACCGGGGTTACAGAATACTAATGCTGACTACTATGCATTGCACATCATGGGGCTTTCCACAACCACTCGACATTTCCTGCCTCTTTAAATAACTCTTCCAGGCTCTTTTTATTCCCTGCTTTCTTCCTTTGACACTGTTTTCATATCTTTCTCTTCCTCATTTGCTCACCCTTTTTTACCCATTTTTCACTTTTGTTTAGGGTACAAATCTGCTGATGAAAAATAAGTCTTGGTTCCCAAATATAGGTGCGGGTGCTGCACCAATCACCAGCACAAATTAAGCATTGGATCATGTAGTCCTCAAGCAGCAGAGCAAAACGCATAACCACGTAGAGGTTTGGGGTTATCAATTGATGCCTAAACAGGGGCGGCTCATTCGCTAAGGCACAGGAGCATTGTCCCACTGCTCTTAGAGCAAGATAAAGGAAAAATAAAAATAGTATCATTTTATTTTTCATAGCTACAGGGCTGGGTTAGGGTGGGGAGGGGCTGGTGTCACGGGGAGGAGTGGCTTGTGCACAATAGGGGCGCATGACTGTTTTACCGGCCATCTTGGGCCGGCCAAACAGTCATGCACACTTAGCATGTTCTCCACCAGTCTGTAATACATAGTCTGGGTGGAGAACATGCACAGGCTCCCAGTCCCCATCTGAGCGCTGAACCACAGTGCTCAGACCAATCACACCGCTGCATTGCAGCGTTGTGATTGGCTTAGGGGAACCTATGTGCTCTCTGATTTCGGGACTCATCAGGAAGCGAAGCTTGGGCGGAAGAGAGACGGCAGCCGTGAGGAGGTGTATTTTTTATATTTCAGTTTCTTTTATATCTCATTTATAAGCCCCTTTCACTGCCGGTATGTCCTTTTTTCCATATTAAAAGTGAAGCACTAGTTGTGAAAGGCGGTTGTAAATACGCAACTAATTGTTCTTTGCTCATCTACCAGACTCCATGAATTGACCAGTGAGACGTTCGCCCCTGACCACCTGCCATTTCAGCTACAAGAGCTACATTTTATAATATGAGCTGAAAACACTAGTTCAATTCCATAGAACCATTATTTTAATGCTACAGAATGCAGCACAAGTCTTGGGTTAAGTGGAAGGGGACCTTTCTTCTCCACTACACTTTCTTATCTAATAGCATTTGCATTCTACAGTTAGTCGAATGTACTCAAAGTGTTAATACAGGTAACACGATCCTGCCTTTCCCAGTTCTGTTTTTTCAGAAAAACCCTAAGCGCCAATAAAATTACCAGCCTTTTGGCAGCACAAAAAGCATTCCCTTCGCTACCTTGCACATGTGAAAGCCACATTTTTCCCGATTAGACTCAAATCGTGTCAAACAAAGCCTTTATTTCTGCACCCAAGGGACGGACATTGAAAGGAATAAGGTCTTATCCTGCGAGTTAAAGCAGCTTTCCACTCATTCCAGTGCTACCTGTAATGGGCCAGAGCACGAAAAACTCAATAATTCTAAACAAGCTTTAGAGTTCACCCTCCAGTGATGTATATTTTACTTCCTTTCACTCGTGATTTGATTGATGAAAATGCCTGATGTTTTAGTAGTCACTGCTTAATGTGAAGCCATACATACTGACATGTTTAGCATGCAACGAGTCCAAACAAAGCAAAGCATGACGGAATGATGTCACTGTTGAGAGAATGTATGAAGGGCATCGCCTGCACTTTGCTCGGGGGCCAGCACGGGAGTGTATGCGCGTCAGCATCATTTCTACACCAGGTCTACATACCTCATACAGGTAACAGTCTTGTTTTCACCTAAAAGGATAACACTTTGTCTAGGAATTCTAAAACTTAAGCACATACAAGCTGTTTACCAAGCTACTTTATACTGCTTGTTGAGAAATGCGAGCTCTAAATGTTTTCAACAAAATAGTCTGCAAAACTGTAAGAAGACATATTTAGTTGCCACTGGATGTTTTGTGAAATGGGAAAGAGTGCCTCATGCAACTGCTGCTCTCTCAAGAAATTGAAAACCAGTTTACAAAGAGGAAAGCAAAACACATTTGATTTGATAATCCAGTATGTTAAAAACACACCAATCATTCCCAAGAAATATGTTTCCATTTGTTCATGGATAAAGATAGGAGGCAGGGTTTGTAGCAAAAAAGGCTAAAGCACTGTGGGGCTTATTTACAAGCCCCTTGCGCCACTTTTGCGTCACTTTTAACATGGGAAAAGTGACGCAAAAGTGGCGCAAGGGGCTTGTAAATCTGCCCCAGTCTATTTTAGAACTGTTGCGCACCAAAAGCAATACGAAATGATGATTTTAAAGTCAAAACATACATATGTGTAAATGATGACTTATATTGTGAATTATTTATAAAGCTTAATGCACAGTATAAATAATAGAATATAAACTTGTCAATCATTTCTATACCCCTTGAGGAGTACGCAGTAACACAGAATTGTTGATCTTTTATAGAAAGCTAAGAATGTCTGCCCAGTGAACAGCACAGCAAGTAAATCATTGTGTTTAAAGGCGATAAACTGAAGTGGTGGCAACAGCCACTAAGTCTCGGAAGTTGGATATCCTATACCAAAGTGTTAACATTTATTTTTTTCTTTTGTCTTATGTTGTGCTTTTTTCTTTGCTTTGCAGTGATGTGACGCTTTCTGGCTGTGAATGTTAGCAGCAGAATGTATGACATTACAACACATGCCTTTGCCATGTATGCCTTTACCATGCATACATTACCACCCATGTCTTTAACATGCATCTACATAGGATAACATGGGTTTTAACTTTGAAAAACAGAAACAGCTTACTTACTTATTCTACAAGGTAAAGTTTTAAAAGATGGCTTAAAATACTTTACAATTTCTGCCCCTACCAAGGTGGAAAATTCACATACAGAAGGTTACTATAAAATCATAAAAAACAACCTTAACTACAAATATAGTTTTAGTCACATATTACGCGTGACCCCCCCGCCCCCACAAACATTAAAAAGGCCTGGGGACCCAATCTCCTGGGGCCAATTCGAAGGGTAGGGGGGCCTGAAACTCCCCTTCTTAGAGACTTAGTAGGACCCGGGAGACTCCCAACCACACGCTGCCAAATATAGTAAAAAATTGGAGGGTGTTGGAAAAATATATATATATCCATATGTATGCTCCACATAGTTATAATACTTAGTTCCAGATCCCACACGTTGTATCTCCAACCTACTGAACTATATCACTTCTCCTTGTAACAAGCCGCTCCGAGGGTGCAGCTCAGGTGCTCCTTGGCACACCAGCCCCTTCTACACAAAACTATTCCAGCCCTGCACCAAGGCTCCCCCTCTGACCTCTCTGACACCTCCATCAGCTGTGCAAAAAAACCTCTCCAAGTCATGTTAACTTTAGCTACTGTCTCACACATTAAGTTTAGTTTGGCAGGACAATCCACAAGCAACATCATAGCTTCCTTTAGTCTACAAACAGTCCACCTGTTTTTTGTTCAATAATCCCTACTCTGCAGATATGTATATTTGTCACAGTGTTCTTTTTGATTTGCACATATGTGGCAATTTTGGCTGTTTGGGCTGTATCCCCTTTGAGTTCTGCTGTTTGCTGCATTTTTTTAAGGTACATGAAGGACTCACAAGAATGACTCAGGGCAGAAGAAGCCAGTTTCGAAGGCATACCACTAGGATGTGTGTCTGCCTTCTGCCTTGGCCGGTCAATAAGCATTGGTACCAGCAAACACATGTAATCTGTTTCAGAGCTTTGGTGTCTGTGTTTTCTTTGCATCACCCCAAGGAGGGTTGGAAAAGTTGTACTCTGACAAATGGTGACCGTGACTCAGATGCATGGATTATCACACCGGTTTGGGTTGATTGTTGCCTCTGTGGCCCTCCACCACATAGATTATACCTCTCTGGTAATAAACAGGGGACTGAGGAGCTAACTGCGAGTTGTCTTCATAGCAACAAGTTAATTGATACTGGCTGATCCCATCAGGGGATTGCAAACCACGCTGAAGTGCCTGTGCCAGAGGGGAGTTTTTAAGAGGACCCCAGGGGTAATTTCTCCACGAGTGTAGCAGGGGAAACATTTGATTATCAGGTGGCACTCGAACACAGGGAAATGATTTTGAAATGTGCACACAATTCAATTCAATTCAATTCAATTCAAAAGACCTTTACTCGAATTTCATAAAATCAATAAAAGTACACACATAAGAACAATTCATTATCACAATATTTCAAAATACAATTTCATAATTATAAATGTGCACAGAAATAATCAGCTGTTGTTCAATAACTGTATTTGAATTACATGTTGACTGATGGTAATGTGCAACTATGTTTTCCTTGCAATGTCTCTTTGAATTGTATGCTAAGTACTGTATTACTGCTTTGGAGATAAACAAACTGTTTTATGTTTTGTATCTGAGTTGTCCACAGCTGATGACTTTTCTTTCTTTCTTTCTTTCTTTCTTTCTTTCTTTCTTTCTTTCTTTCTTTCTTTCTTTCTTTCTTTCTTTCTTTCTTTCTTTCTTTCTTTCTCTCTCTCTCTCTCTCCACTGCCTAACAGCCTTTTTTGCAGGATACAACTTTTATTTTTCAGGTTGTAAATTGTGAGTGAAGGGAACAATGGGCAACATAAATTTTAAAGGAAATGGGAAGGTGGTGAGCCCCCTTATGTGGAAAGAGATTAAGGTCTTAAATAACCGCCACATTGCCTTGCAGCTGAGGCTGTATAAGAGATGAATTGACTAGAATATGTAACACCTTTTTGTGCACTAGTCTGGACTTTGAAAGAAATGTAGGGAGTTGGCCTAGATTTGGTTCTCTTGTGATAGATGGTGTTAAATACTGGACAGAGACTATAGAATTACGGGATGACCCATCATGGGATTCACACTGTATAAGTGATTGTTTGTAACAGTGGCATTCAACTTCTAAAAAGAGAGCTCTCCTTTCAAAGGAGAAAGGCCAGGAAAATGCTAAAAAACACAGTCTCCTAAGACAGAATCTAGGGACTTCTCTGCAATAGCAGTGGTGAAGAGTGAGTGCACAAAACATAATACAAAGGAACTAGAACTATGGAAGGATTGTGTTATTTTTGGCTTATTCAATTATATGTATCCCAGTTTACCTATCTCCTAGCTGCTCAGGCAGTGTGAGTGTTGAGAGCGGAATGTTGGTGTGACTGTGATGCTTGGAATGTTTGAGTGCCTGTGTGGATGAGTGTTGACATTTGGAAGATGGGCTGAGAAGCAGGCAGGCTGCTCCTGGTGGGGCTGGAGTATAAGGATCCCCAGGCTGATGGACTGTTGTACATGATTACCAGCCTGCAACCTGAGCTTAATAAAGAAATACTTGAAATGCTACTCTGCTACTTCTGGTATTTTGGCGATGACCTGGACCAGGTCTCAAGTATATTACTGGAGTTACACAAGCTGTCAATGGTATGGATATGGAGAAACCAAAGAAACCTACAGAAACTAAGAATAAAGCATCTAAAATTAAGATCCAAGCATGCCAGACTAGAGTCTCCTTGTCAGCAGGCAGCCCCAGCCTGGACATGCTTCATTGGTCTGCTAATGATGACATTGATACAAGTGGGTAAGTGGTGTGAGCCTCACTACTTCCACATGTAAAACTTGGTTACCATCTACATCTGGATGGATCAACTGATTTTGAGGTGTTTACAAGCATACACGTTTTAAACAGTGGACAACCTTCTTTCTAATACTTTCCTGAGTATTCTAGCCACCTCGATCTCCAAAGGCTTACAAAGAAAGTTTTGCTTGCTTAATAAGGGAGGTGAAATTTACAAGTGTCTTCTTTAATGGAAACCATTGGTATGTTCTTTTCCTATCAATGCTTGTGCACTGGTTTGGGATATTGCTGCACACTGTATCTTCATGGTTTGAAATTGACTTTGACAGCGCTGTCTTTTCGGCGAGTTTCCACTGTTTGGGGATGCACAGTATTTTATTTGGAACTTGGTTGCGGTGCCGGCGGCAGGTGCAAGGCTTCGGCAGTGAGAAAATTGTAGTTATACCTATTTGAAATGCTGTTGAACTTTGTTTTGTCACTGGCAGCCCCCTGGACTAATGGCAGTTACCAGCAGTGATGGGGTTTGAAAAAAAGGCGCGTGTCATTTACAGCGTGCCCGCTCATACCTTCACGAGGATACTCTTCTTCATCATCCACGCCTATGTTGCTACACAGCTCCC
Organism: Triturus cristatus; assembly: GCF_964204655.1. Taxonomy (NCBI): domain Eukaryota; kingdom Metazoa; phylum Chordata; class Amphibia; order Caudata; family Salamandridae; genus Triturus; species Triturus cristatus. Next base: position 383,309,316 of record NC_140591.1, on the reverse strand, counting down.
TAAGCTGCTTTGGGACATTTTCAAGCACCAACACGCCTTGAACCTCCAGGCGCTGGCATGACTACGTGCCGCCATCTTCTGTTGTCTTCTCTGTGTCCCGGCTTTTCACGTTGAAGCCGGGTGAAGAGCACACATTCTATGTGTTTTGCTAGCAGCAGCAAGTAACTTTGGGAGAGTGGTGTACTGGTTATTCGTTCAACATGGTGTGGTGCATGAGTCCAAGACTGGTCTGTCAACTTAGGTGGATTTGATTTGGTCAGATTGCAGCAATTTACGACATATGGTAAAACTTCTGACTTCCAGCTTAGTTTTTTTTTTCAGGAGCATTTTGCAGCATATTTATTCTGTGATGTAGCCCACCGTTCATGTTGTTCCGGCACAGCATTGGAGAGTTTCATAAAGAATCAGCTGTAGGTATGTATGACTTTCACCTTTGGATCGCCGGTAAAACTGTTCCAGTGTTGTCTAAATGAGCTTCTTGCTTCAACAGAAGCTGCAGTTGGTGCCTTTTAATTGTCTGGACATTCTCTCATATTTCCACTACAGTCGGATTACGCTCACAAGCAATTGTTTTGGTTACTTTTGTAGACACCATCAGTCATCCATTTCTTAACTTGTCTTTATTTTGCAGTGTTAATATGTCTTTTACGGGTCTATTATGGACACACAGGGCAAAGTATTAGAGTATTAAGTGGGTCTAGTGTTTAGGTCAAACATGTTGTAAGGCCACACTTTGTGTATTTGGGGTTACAGCTGCATCTTTATGGCTCTATGTTCAAAATGCCAATTTGGTAGTATGTTTTTACTGTCTACATCATTTATGGTGCTACATGTTTTTTTTGGATGTATGACGTTACAACGCATGCTGTTACAACGCATGCTGTTACAACAAAAGTTTTACAACGCAGGACATTACAACGCAAGTCTTTACATCGACTTGCACTAGATGGCGTGCTAACATTAAAAAAGTGTAATTTACTATTCCAACTCCAGTACACGTAACAGTGGGGAAGGTGTTGGGATAGTAAACTACACTATTTTTAATGTTAGCACGCCATCTAGTGCAAGTCGATGTAAAGACTTGCGTTGTAATGTCCTGCGTTGTCAATGCACTCGCGTTGTAACAGTTTAGTTGTAATGGTAGTGCATTGTAAAAGTTGCGTTGTAAAGGTTGTTCCCCGTTTTTTTTGTATCTCACATATCCTACATGGGTTGGCTTTATGGGCTGTGTTTTTCCAATATATTTTGGTTAGCTTAGGTACCCTTAGATAAGGGAGGTCCTAGTCTTTTAGTGGGTGGTGTTCACACTCCCTTACATGAGGGTTAAGAATGGAGTTTGGTTCCATTTTTGCACTACACGCTCCCTTACACGAGGGAGGTTCTTGTCTCCTGGTGGGTGCTTCCCACCTTTTTGTTTCTTAGTTACACTTCTGTACTTGTGGGTTCTGTTAACGGTGCGTAAGTCGCAATGCACTACACATCTTGTCTGTTCGGTGTGTAAGTTGCCATGCACTACACGTCTTGCCTGTATGGTGTGTAAGTCGCCATGCGCTACACGTCTTGTCTATACGGTGTTATAAGTCACCAGGTGCTACACATATACATTGGTTTCCCACCCTTAAGCCAGGGTTAGGGTATGGGGTTTAGTCCCATTTACACCGTTCTTGTCAAAATCCCTTACTTGAGGGGTGTCACAATGGGTTTCTTAGTCACATTTGCAGAGTGTAAATCATGTTCCTTACGTCAGGAATTCTTTTGACACTTTTTATTCCCTTGTAGTTGGGATCGTAGTCTCGGGGTGCATTTCACTCTTTGCTACGTGTTACATATTATTCTAAATTGTTTAATTAAGGAGGATTGGTTATATTGCTTGTCAATTCATTTTTATTGCTTGTCAATTTAATTACCCTTCCTTTGAGGTTACTTAAGTGTTCAGACTCTCTTGTGATGTTGTATTTTGATTTGCACCCTTGAGTTTTGAACTACTTTCTGCTTTTGTACATTCTTGTGTATAGTTTGTTCCATGTTGATTTGTTCTTTTATTTTTCATTTAAAAGGAGGGGGATATGTTATATCTTGCTTATTTCATTATATGTATCCCAGGTGACCTATCTCCTAGCTGTTCAGCTAGTGTGAGTGTTGAGAGAGGACTGTTGGTGTGACTGTGATGCTTGGAATGTTTTGGTGCCTGTGTGGATGAGTAGTGACAGTTGGAAGATAGGCTGAGCAGCAAGCAGGCTGCTACTGGTGGGGCTGGAGTATAAGGATCACCAGGCTGATGGACTGATGTGCATGATTATCAACCCTTAACCTGAACTTAATAAAAAAATACTTAAAATGCAACTCGGCTACGTCTGGTAAGATACAACAGAATGGCCCACAACATATAGTCAAAGTTTCTTCAAATCAAGTAACTGTGTGCAAACAAAGCAGTATTTTCTGTCACTGTGTAAACACTGTGGTGGTTTTCATCAGCTGAAGTAGACAGAATTACAGCCATACCAAATGCCACTAATTCCAGAAGGGCTGCTGCTCTGCTGTGTATTTGGACGCACCACCAAGTGTATATTGACATAAATAAATTGAATACACTGTTCAGTATAGCCAAGCTTCAAGGCCTTTATATCAAGCTAGAAGAAGGAGCAAATGGTAAACAAATAGCTGGGAGTGTATTGAATGAGGAGGACATTTTGTTGTTAGTTCAGGAAGAAAGGAAAAAACAGATTAAATGTGAGTAGTGAATTCAATTCCTGTCTTGAAGGAAGAGGTAGTGGCAGGAGTGGTTACCCAAACCAGGGTCAAAGCATCCATTCCACAAGGACTCTCCCACCTGCACCTCATTTTTCATCCCCTCCTCAAACAACTTCAATTTACAACCCCTTTCAGCTGTTTACATACAGTGTGACAAAAATAACACAAACGAGCAGGTCCTCACTCTAAAACAAGGCTTACCATGAGTCCCTTATTTTCATAAATCCTGGTAAGGGGATTTGACATGCCAACTACCCCCAGAGAAAGTGGTTTGAGAACCCCGGTCCTGAATGGACACCTATCATTTGGAGGAGACATGCCATGTGCTTTAGAAAACTCAGCTCCAAGTTCAACTTTTGGCCTGAGTGAGGAATTTGGGGCTGAGTGCAGAAGAGAAAACAATGAGGAGGAACGCAAGTAGTTAGCTCATCTGAGGAGGGAGTCAGACGAGTTCCATGAGGAGGTTGAGGTTCTGGACTTTTAAGAGTCCAGAGGTGTCAGGGAAACAACACCCGAAGACCCCTGAGTTCCTCCTGTCTCGGTGCACAAATAACAGAGACACGGGCTTCTCGATGGCGGCGTCAAAGACCAAGGTTTATTTACTGCAGGGACACAGAAATCATAGGAACCACACAGAGGCAGAATCTACGAGGCTGTTCAAATTGCATTAAGTGGGTTGCTTCTTAAATACAAGAAAAATGTCTTGGGGCAACATTACACGAATATTTCTCATGCCTAACCCGGTATCCCAAACAGACAATAAATAAATATCAAACAATGATTAGTTGTGGGTTTTCGGTATTCAATCAGGTCCTCTCGACAGTTTTTCATTCTCTACTTGATCCTCCCCATCATAAAAATCGTAACCTCCCCATTGTAAAAGCCCAGAAAGAAAGGAGCAGAGCCAGGTGCAAAGGATTGAAATGTAGGATAAGAGGTGTTTATGGATCATAAACGGGCAGGGCAATCGTCTTCGGCCTTTCAGTCAGGACAACGGACACGAGAACCAGTATAGCAGGACTGGCCTCAGGCAAGGGAGGCAGCTTGATTCTGCCTAGTCATGTAGCGTCAGCCTTTCTCGGGGCTCGAGCTTACGTGTCCTTAACAAGGTGACTCTGCCGGGGTCATCGTCCGTTCATTGACTATGTGAGGGCAAGAAACAAGATGGATGCCGTAACTAAAATGGATGCCGTGACTTTCAGAGAGAATGCCCTAGTTTCTAGTGAATTCGTGCTAGTTGCGCAGCGAAAACACTGTCACGTATACAATGGATCGTTTGCGGTTCATTGGTACCAAAATCGTGTCAGTACTATGATACCGAATTCACAGGTTCGAATCGCTACAGAACCTCAGACCGTCCTTTTGCCCTTACATAGGCAACAACTCACTCTATGTCAGAGTCCAGTTCTATATTCATCAGGTCACTGATATGTTGTTGTAGCATTACTCTATCCCGTGGCGTATCTCTGAAAACAGGTGGTCTCCTTACGCATGATGAAACACAAACGCTACATAAGGCAGGGCCGCACTGAATAATGAGACAGCACGAGAATAAAAATACTAACGTAACACCAATGACCATTAGAACCTTCCACCCCCATGCAGATAACAGGTTCCAGAACCATCCCATTAGTGACCAGTCACCTTCCTCTACGTGAATGGAGTCGGAGATTTTGTGTAACTTAGAGATGGCCTTGTATACTGTTGACGCATTATCTGGGATAAAAACACAGCAACTTGATTGGATCATTTTGCATACCCCACCTCGATCTGTAAGTAATACGTCAAGGACCATACGGTTCTGTAACGTCATGAGGCGATCCGCTTGAAGCTCAGCTGTCAGGTTACTAAGGGCACCTGTAGTTTCAATAATGGTGGATTCAACTACTCGTGTTAGTTGACGCAGGTTTCTACTGTTGACCATAGGCCCCCAGAACGGGAGGAAACCTTTGAAAAAGTCTCCTGCTTCTTGGCTAGCAGTATCCTCTTTACTGAATACACCTCTCACAACTCTCGTTTTGTGATAATCCGGTGCAGCAGTGTATGTCGGAGGTAACAGTTGAGTGATATAACATGAGCCTGAGAAGTCAGCGGGCAGCCATGTATATGCTCTGTCTTGACAAACAAAATAGGTACCCTTAGCGGCTAAGAATGCAGGGGAAGATTGTGACGGGAACACGTCTGTTTCAATGCAGTCACTCTTCCCCAGTCGAGCCTTCGGATTCCTCCCATTCCCTTGCAAACAGACCTGACCTTGGTGGGGTACGACCCAGATCGGAGTTGAGCTCTTACGTTTGTTCTCACCCAGAGTGATGCCATATTCTGTAATGTTCCACCCCATGTAGACTCGCAACTCATCCTTGGGAATGTACGGAGTATTAGTGACATCTCTCACCATATCAGTGATTCCTTTCACCAAGGCTCTATTAGCAGAGTTATACCGGGTGGAACGCGGAGGTCGTGGAGGGTAGGTCTCTAGAGCATAGGCGAACATGGTCTGAAATGCCCAGAATGATCCATTATAACTGAAAGGCAGAACCAAATAAGGGATTCCCTTGTCCATGGTATGTGGTATCAGGCCACATACCCAGCAGTTTGTTGTGTTAACCACTAATTGATGTTGGTGCAAGAGCTGAATGAAAAGTGTTATTTATGAACTCAGAGCGTCGAGCTTGCTCGTGAGCAGGAAAAGGGTGGAAAGAGTGAATAGTACCAATAGTTGGGGAAACAGAAATATGGGGAGATACTGTGGACGTAACAGGTGCAAAGATCAATTGAATACCAAAAATAATTCCGCCTACTAGAGTTATAAAAACAATCAGAAGTGTTAGGGCACATTGCATTAGGAAACATTTACTATACAATATGTCATATAATTTTGTCTTGTGCACATTTATGACTTTAACCCGTCGTAATTCAGGAAGCTCCATCTTCTACAACCGTTCGCAACGGATGGTTTGTACCTGTTAGAAACTTACCTCTGTTTATCCTGGGAGTTCCCAAGACAAACAGAAGAAACCGACCTAATGTCTGATTCCCTGTAAATTAAAACAAGGCACACGTTACGACCCTACGGTAACCCAGATGGCAAGGTGAAAGAAACAGAAATAAAAAATAAAAATTCTAGCAAACTTCCTGATTGACTGGAATGCAGTATGATCAAAACAGTTTTATAGTCTTTAAACAGAAGGGCAATAATGCAATGTCATTAGTTCATAACATGAGAACGTAGATTATATCTGTACTTTCCGGGTCTTGTTTGGTCTTGAAATAGCTGGTCCACAGGTGCAGAAATGTTCGATTCCACAGGGGACAAGTGTTCACTTTGTGCAATACTTGGTTCAGGATTCAAAGGAGCGGTTTCTGCTGAGGTGCCAAAGTTCTGTGTTTCGGTTCGTGGATGGTCCGTTAGGTACTCTGCATCACTGAAAGGGATGTGCCTAGGAACAGGTTCTGTTTCGGACACACCAATTCCTCGTCTAACCCAGTTGTCATAGGGGAGTGGAAGAGGGACACGCTTTGTGTGGCTGGCGTGCACCCAATTCTTCCTTCCAGCTAGCCGTACTGCAGTTCTGGTTACGAGGAGGACCTGAAACGGGCCCACGAATCTTGGCTGAAGGTTTCGGGTGCGTTCAAAGTTCCCCACCACAACCTGGTCGCCGGGTTTCAACGTATGACCTGGACTCTCCGGCAGTTTAGGCAAGGATTCGAATACCTGTTGATGAATAAGGCTTAGTTTAGCAGTCAAGTCATAAAGGTAATCAATCAACATTGGGTATTCGATCTGTTTAAATTCTTTTGGCCTAGGGACTCCCCAAACATTAGCAGGACGACCGAACACAATCTCATATGGGCTAAGCCCTACTCGAGAGTGTACAGTTGCTCTGGTGGACAGTAAAGCTAGAGGCAGTGCGTCTGGCCAAGAGAGGTCAGTGGAAGCTTGAATTTTCGCAAGCTTCAGTTTCAGGGTGCCATTGTATCCTTCCACCAAACCTGCTGACTGTGGATGATTCGCACTGTGGAATTTTTGTACAATTCCTAGACCTGCACACACACTCTTCATAACTTTCCCTACAAACTCACTTCCGTTGTCTGACCAAACAATCCGTGGCATACCATACCTAGGGAAGTACTCTTTGAGGAGGATTTTGGCAGTGGACATGGCAGTGTTATCCTTTAGTGGGTATGCCTCAATCCATCTTGAAAAGGCACATACTACTACTAGGACATACTTAAGATTGTTACATCTGTCCATGTGGATATAGTCTAATTGAATCACTTCAAAGGGACAAGAAGGGGGAGCAAAATGACCAGTTGGGGTTGGGGTTCCTTTGCCAGGATTATGCATCAGGCATACCATGCAGTTTTTCACCACTCTTTCCGCACACTTAGTAATTCCATCGTTCTTCCATATTGGAGCTAACATTTTACAGATCCCTTTCGAACTGATGTGCGCCGCTCCATGTGCCATCGTGACTACTGCAAGTACATACGCATTGGGTAACATCCAACGTTGCTGTTCAGACAGATCAATCCAACATCCACACTTGGATCCATTTTACCCGTTTTCTCCTTCCATTCATTCTTCTCATTTTCAGTTGCCTCATTTTGGATTGCTTTCACACTGTCAATCGTATTCTCACACATTCCTGATTCAGCAATCCATCTTGCAGACGTTGCAACATACATTCGGCTCGTCATGTTCTTGGCCGTCTCTTTGGCAACCTCATCGGCAAATGCATTCCCTCGGCCAACATCATCCGTAATCTTTCGATGAGCACTGCACTTCACAATCGCAACTTCATTCGGTAGGGTCAGGGATTCCAATAGATCGCTGACTAGCTGTCCATGTTGGATCTTAGTTCCATGGGACGTGAGAAAACCTCTTTCTTTCCAGAGACGCCCAAAATTGTGTGTGACGCCAAAGGCGTACTGGCTATCAGTAAACACATTCACTCTCTTTCCCTCAGCTAAAACACACGCTCTTGTCAATGCAATTAATTCTGCTGCTTGGGCAGAATTCTGACTCACTCTTGCAGCCTCAACAATCGTACTCAAAGTCGTAACTGCATACGCGGCCGTCACATCACCATTCTGGAGTTTAAAGCAGGACCCATCGACATATAACGTGCCGTCTGGGTCTGATAACGGAGTATCCTTTAAATCAATTCTACCTTTTGTCTCTTCTTCAGTTCTGAAACAACAATCATGGGGCTCTGAATCACTCGACTCCTGAGTAGTCGGCAACAGTGTTGCTGGATTCAATATGTTGCATCGCTTGATCTGAATGTGACTAGCCAACAGTGTCAGCTCGTAGCCTGATAATCTAGCACTGGTGAGGTGCTGAGTTTTCGTTCGATTCATGAGTGTATCCACAGCATGTGGAACCATGACTACTAGCATGTTGTTCTTGACTAATCCGGCAGACTGTCGAATAGACACTGCGGCTGCTGCCGTGGCCCTCAAACAACTTGGCAATGCTCTGGCTACCGGATCTAACGTGGATGAAAAATATGCACAGGGCCGCTGCTTGTCGCCAAATTGTTGCGTTAATACGCTCAATGCACAACCTTCTCTTTCGTGGACATATAGAGTAAACGGCTTACTGTAGTCAGGAGTACCCAACACAGGAGCTGAACACAGCGCATCACGTAAGTCGGAGAAGCTCTGTTGACATTCGTCAGACCATGGCAAAGGGCTCGGAACACCTCCATGAGAGAAAAATTTGGGATCCATTGCCTACAGTATGACGTAATACCCAAAAACGCACGCACTTCTCTTTGTGTGCTTGGTACAGTCATCTGCGAAATTGCTTTGATTCTCTCTGGGGTCAACCTTCTTCCCTCCTTTGACAAAAGATGACCTAAGTAGGTCACTTCTTGGCAACAATATTGCAGTTTTGAAGGTGACACCTTGTGATGTAAGTCTGACAAGTGATGCAATAAAGAAATTGTAGCTGCTTTGCAAGTTTCCTTGTCGTCAGCGGCTAATAGAAGATCGTCTACGTATTGGATCAGAGCAACACCATGAGGAAGTACAAGAGCGTCTAATTGACTTTTTAATGCTTGGCTATAAATTGAAGGGCTTTCACAATAACCTTGTGGAGCGCGTTTGAATCTGAAACTGCGTCCTCCTAAGGAGAAACCAAAAATGTCTCTACTTTCTTCCGCTATCGGAATGCTGAAAAATGCATTTTTCAAGTCGATCACCGTAAACCATGATGCCGATGCAGGAATCAACGTCAACAATGCGGTGATATCTGGTACCACAATTTTATTTACCTCTCTGAGGTCAATCACAAATCTGTAGATTGGAGGTTTGGAAGGGTCAGTGCGTTTCAAAATCGGCAGGACAGGACTATTGCAGACGTTTCCTCTAGTTTCCTCAATCACGTCTTTCTGTATCAAGTCTTTCACAATCAGCAAGAGTGCTTGTTCACCTTCATTTGAAATCCGATACTGTGGGATTCGTGGAAATTTAACATTAGCTTTCAGACTTACCACGTAAGGGGGAATTTCCAAGAGGCCTACATCGTTTGGACCAGTTGCCCAAAGAGTATCAGGGAGAGAACGTAACTCCGGTGGGAGCTTGTCCATCGACATGTACATTGGAGAGATTACTCTTTTTCCTAATGTGAGCTGTACTCCCGAAGGAGAACAGTACAGTGTCGCATGCAGGCGTTTCAACAGGTCTAAACCAAGGAGATTCTCATTACAACCAGTAGTTAGGATAAGGGGTGCTTCTAACTTGCATGGCCCAACAGAGATAGATAAAGGATTGGACACAGGATTGTGAACAGGGGCGCCTGAGAAACCTACTGAAGTGTTCGTTAAGCCGGACAAAGGTGCGCCAGGGAGTTTCGCATGCATGATTGAGCTTTTTGCCGCACCAGTATCCAACAGAAACGGTTCGACCACGCCTGAGGTAGCTACTGCGACATAAGGTCCACTCTGATCAACTGGAACCGATACTACTCCCTCTCTCTGCCTGTGGCTGTCCTATTGGTCGCTTCTATGAATCTCTTCATTATGATCGTAGTAATCTTCAACATGGTACTGCGGAGATCTACCTGGCTGCGTAGGTTGTACATTTCGCTGGTCGAAATAATTCGATTGGCGATCAGCCTGTGGTGTCATTGTACCACGTCCTCTACCTCTAGGAGCTTGCATAAACCCAACATGACCTCTCTGTGCTGGGACACCACTAGTTTGTGGGTGTAGTACTGGACACTCATTCTTATAATGACCCTCCTTTTTACAATAGGCGCACTGATTCCATGCTAACTGTTGTCGGGGTAAACTATAATTAAATCTCTGGGCCGTCCCTTGCTGGAATTGTGGCTGCTGTTGAAACTGGGGTCGCTGCTGTGAATCTGACTGATTTGAACGAGGCGGATATGCCTGTTGCAAAAGGACTTTAGTTTTTAAATCTTTCGTTTTCTTTTCTGACTTTTCCTTTTCTTCTTTCTCTCTATTCTCATAATACTGTGCAGTTGCAAGTATCTGTGCTGTCGTCGACACTGCCCATGCACTTTCAGAATCCTTTAACTTGTTACTAAGCTCAGGTAGTAAATTAAACACGAACTTGTCAACAAACAATCTCTGACCTCCCTCGGTACTCATATCTTGCCCACTGTGGTCTACGAAAGTCTCTTCCAATCTAGTGAAGAAGTCAGAGACGCTTTCGTCCTTTTTTTGCTTGCATGCTGATAGTTTATCCCAATTTACTCATAACGCTGGCATCAGCGTTTTCATCAGGTTAATTATTCTGCCTTGTAAGTCAGCAATCAGAGGTTCGGGTTTAGCTCCGCCAACCTGCTGTGCGTCTGCCGCTACGATAGCTGCCCAATCACCTCCTAAGGCGACTGGGTGGTTCTCTTGTCGAATCTTAGCCCATATAGGCTGTGGTACTACATTACCAAATAGCATTTCAATGTCTGCCAAATTCATGATACACGCTTGGACTGTCTGCGTTAATTCTTTGTAATAACCAGCAGGATTCTTACGAGGGTCTGGTAATGCTTGTTTTACTGCTAATACTTCAGCCCGTTTCCAAGGAATGTGTATCCACACTCTCTGGAATTGTGCCGGTGCAGCCAAAATACCCAGAGCCGCATCAGGTTGAACTGCATCACGCCATATCGGTGGAACTTCCTTCATCGGACATTGACCTCGTCTTTTCCTAGTTATCAGTGTACCATCAGGGTCTCTTGTCGCCCTAAAAGGGGACTCATCCCGATAGGCTAAAATCAATTCTATCGCTCTCCCTACTTCTGAACCTATCACCATTCCTGCGGCGAATTTCTGCTGAATATTTATTAAATCCGAGGGGACGGAATCTAATTCATCATCTTCCCATTCTTCACGCACAAGAGAACACATCACGTCAAAAACATAACGTTGAGTCGGTTCATTCCATTGCATAAATATGTCTAACACTCTTCGTGCATCATACTTTGCAGCTTTCGACATCCACCTAAGAGCTGTCGAATCTAACGTGTCTCGTTCCTCTGGACCAGGAAGCTGGCTACGTCTCTGTATAGAGTCAGAAACGGGGGTCCCAATTAAAGACCTGTAGAGAGGAGTTAAGATATTAGTTACAGAGTCGGTTATCTTCCGACGAACGGAAAGCGGAGTCAGAATGACAGGGCTTGGGGACAGGGCAGCTGAAGCAGATGAAGTAGTAAGGGTAGGAGTAGTAGGTAAAGCAGTTTGCGAAACGATAGGCAAAGGCGGAATAGGCGACCCAGGAAGAGGAGGTGCCGTAGGATCATTGATCACAGGAAAGACAGGAGCTGGATTCAAAGGAAGTGGAGCACCTATTCCATGCTGACCAGCAGCTGGCTGTACAACAGGTAGTAACTGTGGTGCTGTAATACCCTGTGCATACGGTGGAGGTGAACTCAACAGATAAGATAACAGAGGGTCCTTTTCAGGGTCCTCTATCGGTTTAGCAGGACAAGATGGCAATACAGGGTAACATTTATCAATTGCCAAATTGTGTTTTCTATTTTCTATCTCTATTGCTTTCTCGGTCTCGTTGACATGCAGCTGTCTAGCAGACTCCATCAAGGTCAACCCTTTCTCTTTCTGTTCTTTCTTCGTTTTCCTAATTTCTCTCTGTTTGGCTTCTTTGCGCCATACGCGAAAAGAATCAAACATTGCCGGCCGGGCTTTTCTCTTAAACAACTTCGTTTCTACATTATCTAGAATTTCTGTTTCGAAACTACAATGCGGTGGCCAACTAAGGACACCATCTTTCTTGGTATAACGGACCCATACTTCATTATACGTAATAGGACCCACACCATGTTTACAATAGAGCTCATATGTAGGAGTCCCAATCGGAGGAACCAAACACGAGTCCTCCAACCGTGAATCCCCGTTGCAACGTAACCAGGACAAAAAACAATTGTTACCCTTAGTCATGACTACAAGGACAAATTTCAACCAAAAATGCGCAGAGAACTTAGGCCTACCAAAATAAACCTATACCAAATACAAAGATTATCTTACCAAAAGCAACCAATGATAATCTACAAATCCAAAACAAACGTATCCAAATAACCAAACTGAGCACAACCCACTTAATACTTAACTGAAATGTGGAAGACGTCACCAAGGAGAACCCGTCTACGTCTCGCCGTACTAAGGTCTGCACCTCGGGTCCAAGACAGGGCGACAGTCAAGGCAGCGGTCCTCTGTAGCCGTCTGGGAACGGGAACCCTTGTGGAAGAGATCGTCGGGCCACTTTTACGACATGCAGGGATCGATGAAGCGGGGTACCTCCCTCCGGAATCTTCACACGAAACTTCTCGAACTTTTCAGGCTTTGGACCGGTACCGGATGACGTCGCCCCACGTGGGCGCCAAATTGAGGTTCTGGACTTTTAAGAGTCCAGAGGTGTCAGGGAAACAACACCCGAAGACCCCTGAGTTCCTCCTGTCTCGGTGCACAAATAACAGAGACACAGGCTTCTCGATGGCGGCGTCAAAGACCAAGGTTTATTTACTGCAGGGACACAGAAATCATAGGAACCACACAGAGGCAGAATCTACGAGGCTGCTCAAATTGCATTAAGTGGGTTGCTTCTTAAATACAAGAAAAATGTCTTGGGGCAACATTACACGAATATTTCTCATGCCTAACCCGGTATCCCAAACAGACAATAAATAAATATCAAACAATGATTAGTTGTGGGTTTTCGGTATTCAATCAGGTCCTCTTGACAGTTTTTCATTCTCTACTTGATCCTCCCCATCATAAAAATCGTATCCTCCCCATTGTAAAAGCCCAGAAAGAAAGGAGCAGAGCCAGGTGCAAAGGATTGAAATGTAGGATAAGAGGTGTTTATGGATCATAAACGGGCAGGGCAATCGTCTTCGGCCTTTCAGTCAGGACAACGGACACGAGAACCAGTATAGCAGGACTGGCCTCAGGCAAGGGAGGCAGCTTGATTCTGCCTAGTCATGTAGCGTCAGCCTTTCTCGGGGCTCGAGCTTACGTGTCCTTAACAAGGTGACTCTGCCGGGGTCATCGTCCGTTCATTGACTATGTGAGGGCAAGAAACAAGATGGATGCCGTAACTAAAATGGATGCCGTGACTTTCAGAGAGAATGCCCTAGTTTCTAGTGAATTCGTGCTAGTTGCGCAGCGAAAACACTGTCACGTATACAATGGATCGTTTGCGGTTCATTGGTACCAAAATCGTGTCAGTACTATGATACCGAATTCACAGGTTCGAATCGCTACAGAACCTCAAGGTGAACACAGAAAGAGAGGAAATACAAAACCCCATTAATAAACTTCAGGTTAAGATAGATAACAGTGAATGGATGATACATACGCGATCACACACGCGGGCACTAAAAGGAAAGAGTGAGAATACATGTTCTGATGAAATACTATTGAACACTGACATAGCTGCATAAAAATAGTTTTTGGGGGGGACAGCCATGCTAAAGCCCCTGTGAGTCAGCTCAGATGAATAAGGATGCGCCTGATCCTTTCACAGCCAGTGTGAAACATTTTGAATGGCTTCATAAAATATGCATTGCCTATTCCCTCCTTCTTAGAGACATAGAAATGTTACTGTAGATTGGACACGGCAGCGGATGGTCTATGGAATAAAAGTGTGTTCCAAATCCAACAGGAAAGAGATTGGACAATACTGACTAATAATATAGATGACAGATAAACTAGATTGATAAATTGGTTAGAACCTGTCAGAGACACAATTAATGGCTGGGCAGTGGAACATGGTGAATTTCTCAGGTTATGGCCACTTTGTAGAAGTCAGGTGAGTCAGCGGCTGATTGATGGAAGCCGGGAGGGCACCTATAGACCCCCCTGTTGATCCCTGCACCTTGTGGCAGGCACCATGAGGTGCCTGCCACGGGAGGCAGGGATGAACCGCACCTCCCATTTCACTATGCGAGCATGCATTATGGCTGGTTTACGGCTGGAATGCATGCTCCCATAGTGAAATATAGGAATGCTACAGAACAGTGTTCGGTTGCATCATAATGAGGCGGTCAGGACCACCGACCGGGTGTCGGTCGGTGTTAGAAGGCGACCTCAGAGGGGCCCGGAAGGGGCCCTGACTGTCCTGAGACCCACCCTCGAAGTATCGTAGCCGGGCACTGGCGGGAGACTCCTCAGGGGAGAAATCTCGTATCCAGGATCGTACACTCGGCACTACACGACAAAGAGACACCACACCGAGAGTTCTTAAGACTAAATCTTTATCAGATCGGAGTTGTAGGATCTTTATGACCAGCAAGGCAAATATATACAAGTGGAGCACGGGCTCACAAAGTCTTGGAGGGGGCGTAGGAGGTAGCGGGACAGTCTTTTGGGGATATGGATCAGATGCAGGAGTGTACCCGGCGCGCAGCTCACAATCCTCGAGCTGGGGGATACGCTTGTCGTCGTGGAGTCCGGCGGGACCAAGAGAATCTGTGGGAGCCGCGAGTCACTCAGCAGGGCTCGGGTACAAGTTCGGAGGTCTTACGATCTTCAGGGAGCTGCGAGTCACTCAGCAGGGCTCAAGCACCAGTTCGGAGGTCTTACGATCTTCAGGGAGCCGCGAGTCACTCAGCAGGGCTCAAGCACAAGTTCGGGGGTCTTACGATCTTCAGGGAGCCGCGAGTCACTCAGCAGGGCTCAGGGATTTTCCAAGGCGAATCTGCCGGACAGTCCCAGAGCACCCCTTGTTATAGGGCGACTCCTCTTTGATGTCCGGAGTCTGTGCAGGCAGGGGTCTTGTCACCTGGGGGTCGCTTGTTGGGGTTTCCTGCCATTGTCCTTTGATCCTTTCAGGGCCGGGTCGGGAGGAGTCCCAGACACCCAGCAGGCGTGGAGCCAGCCCTCGGGGAGGCCGGCGGGTCGATCGAAACCCACCTTCCCAGGGAAGCGCAGAGGTGTGATGGAAACTGCTCCTCCCTTTCTCACCCCAAGGGGAGTGCGATGTCCTCCAGCCGGAGTGGCGCCTCTAGCCCAGGGTCGCGCTGGGGCCGGGCGGCCATCTTGGTGCATGAAGTGGGCACGCGGGCCCGGTGTGGCCGAAAGGAGGGAGGCCACGGACGGGGAAGTCCGGGTCGGGTGTGTGTGTTCTGGTGGGAAGGATCGGCTAGGCCATGGGCTCGGGGGCTGGTGTGAGGTGCAGGGGTCAGGTCTGGCTATGTTACGAGGGCCGGGTCTAACACGCGTTCCCCCCAGCTGAAAGCCGGAGAGAACTACCCATCCTCTTGGGGGTTCTCTTCGCTGAGGCGGAAGAACTGGGAGAGGCCATCGGCGTTGGCGTGGTCCGTACCAGGGCGATGTTCCACGGTGAAATCCATCCCCTGGAGGGAGATTGACCACCGCTGTAGCTTGGGGTTTTCTCCTCGCATCTGCATGAGCCATCGTAAGGGGCGATGGTTGGTTTGGACCTTGAAATGGGTGCCAAACAGGTAAGGGCGTAACTTCTTGAGGGCCCAGACTACGGCGAATGCCTCGCGCTCGATGGTGCTCCATCTTTGTTCCCTGGGCAACAGCCTTCGGCTGAGGAAGGCTACGGGCTGGTCTAGGCCTTGGTCATTCACCTGGGAGAGGACTGCCCCGATGCCATGCTCGGAGGCATCAGTTTGTACCACAAACTCCTTGGAGTAGTCAGGGGCCTGGAGGACGGGGGCAGTGCACATGGCCGCTTTCAGGGCATCGAACGCCTCTTGGCAGGCAGGGGACCACTGCACTTTTCTGGGCTGTTTCTTGGACGTGAGTCCCGTGAGGGGACCGACCAGGCTGCTGTAATCCCGGATGAATCTCCGGTAGTAGCCTGTGAGGCCCAGAAAGGCTCAGACCTCCGTTTGGGTAGTGGGGGGTTCCCAGGCTAGGATGGCGTCGATTTTGGGCTGTAGAGGGGCGACCTGCCCGCTTCCGACCTGGTGCCCCAGGTAGGTTACCGGACCTTGCCCAATCTGGCACTTGCTGGCTTTCACGGTGAGGCCTGCCTGGTGCAGGGCGGTCAGCACCCTCCGGAGGTGCTGGAGGTGCTCACTCCACTCAGAGCTAAAAAACCGCGATATCGTCGAGATGTGCAGCACTGAATTTTTCCAGCCCGGCCAGGACTCTATTTACCAGTCGCTGGAAGGTGGCCGGGGCATTTTTCATCCCGAAGGGCATCACGCGAAAGCGATAGTGCCCATCCGGGGTGGAGAAGGCGGACCGCTCCTTGGCTCCTTCTGTGAGCGCAATTTGCCAGTAGCCGCAGGTGAGATCGAAGGTGCTGAGGAACCGAGCAGCCCCGAGCCGGTCAATGAGCTCGTCGGCTCGGGGAATGGGGTGGGCATCGGCTCGGGTGACTTCATTGAGTCCCCGGTAGTCCACGCAGAAGCGGAGTTCTGGGGCGACACCGGGGGCAGCTACTTTTGGGACCAGGACCACGGGGCTAGCCCAGGGGCTGTCTGAGGGTTCGTTCACTCCTAGGGTCAACATTTTCGAGACCTCGGCTTGAATACAGGACTGGACCCGATCAGGGACTCGGTAGGCTCGGTGTCTCACCGGTGGGCTGTCCCCGGTATCCACGTCATGGACACACCAGTCGGTGACTTTGGGGACCAGGGAGAAGAGGACGGAGAACTGCCCTAGGAGCTGGCGGCAATCCTCACGTTGCAGGGGAGTGAGGGATGGGGAGAGGTTCACTCCCTCTACGGAGCCGTCCTTCTCTTTGGTGCACAGGAGATCAGGGAGAGGATCCGACTCCTCCTCGGACCCGTCATCAGTGGCCAGTAGGAGGCTCAGCTCCGTCCGCACAAAGTGGGGCTTGAGGCGGTTCACGTGGAGGACCCGGAGGGGGTCCCAGGGTGACTGGACGTCCACCAAGTACGTGACCTGGCTCTTCCGCTCAACCACTTTGAAGGGCCTGGTCCATTTATCCTGGAGGGCACAGGGTTTCACGGGGGCCATGACCCAAACCTGCTGGCCCGGCTGAAACTCAACCAGAGTGGCGTTCTGGTCGTACCAGCGCTTCATCTCCTCCTGGCTCGCCTCCAGGTTGGCCTCGGCCATCTCTCGGAATCTCCTAGTCTGGTTTCGGAGGGTCAGGACGTAACGGAACACATCTCGGGGGGGGCCTCGGGGCACCCCCTCCCACCCTTCCTTGACCAGGCTGAGGGGCCCCCTGACGGGGTGTCCGTAGAGTAACTCAAAGGGGCTGAACCCCAAGGATTTCTGGGGAACTTCTCGGTAGGCGAATGGGAGGCAGGGGAGCAGGACGTCCCACTTACGCCGGAGGGGCTCTTCCAAGCCCGCGATCATCCCCTTCAGAGTCCGGTTAAACCACTCTACCAGGTCGTTTCCTTGGGGGTGGTACGGGGTGGTGAATTTATAGGACACCCCGCATTGTTGCCATAAGGACTTCATGTATCGGGAGATAAAGTTGGTACCGCGATCGCTCACGACCTCGCGGGGAAAACCCATGCGGGAGAAGATTCCCATCAACGCCCGGCCCACCACGGGGGCTGTGACGGTGCGCAGGGGGATGGCTTCAGGGTATCGGGTGGCATGATCCACCAGGACGAGGATAAAACGGTGCCCTTGGGAAGTTGGGGGGTCCAGAGCCCCCACGATGTCGATCCCGACCCGCTCAAAAGGGGTACTGACGACAGGGAAGGGTTGGAGGGGAGCCTTGCGCTTTCCTCCGCTCTTCCCACTGGCCTGGCACGTGGGACAGGACTTGCAGTGGGTTTCTACATCGGCTTTCATTTTCACGAGGCGACTGTAGGTTTTGTCCTGGCCCAAGTGGCCTGCGAAGGGAACGTCGTGGGCCAAGCCCAGGAGGAGGTTTCGGAAGCATAGGGGTACCACCAGCACTCGGCCGGACCCTAGCTCCACCGACTTCTGCTCGCTGTACAAAAGGTCATTCTCCCAATACACCGGGTGCGTCCCAGTCTGGTCGCCTGCGGCCTGGGCCTCTGCCTGTTGCCGGGGCCTGACCAGGGAAGGACAGGTAGCCTGCTCTCGGCAGAACTCCTCTCGGGAGGGGCCCCCCTCGTGGCGCCACTGGGCCAATTCGGGCAGATCGCCTAACTCGGTGACCTGGGCGGAGTCGGAAGGTGGGGGTTCGTCACTGGCGACCGACCCTTCTGGTGGGGGGATGTGGGGACCCTCGGCGGGGACCATCCTATCTTCAGTGGTCGGGGCGTCGTCGACTTCCCTCAGGGGGGTCAGTCGGGCCGCCATGGATCGAGTGGTGGTGCACACCCACTCAGGGAGGCCCATCATCCCTAGGTGGGTCTTGCGCTCGACTTGTTTCCAGGGGGAACTTTCCAGGTCGTTTCCCAGGAGACAGTCGACTGGCTGGGAGGTTCTCACTGCGACTTTCAGTTTACCGACCACCCCTCCCCACTCAAAAGGCACCAGGGCTACCTTACATAGGCTTTCCGTGTTGTCGGCGGAAATGACCGGGCAAAAGACGTTGGGGAGGACCTGGTTTTCGTGGACTAAATGACTGAGGACACCGGTGATGCTGGCCCCGGTGTCACGGAGGGCTTCTACTTGGTGGCCATTGATCGTGATGAGCTGCCCATATTTCTTCGTGTTGGAGGGCAGGAGGCTTCCAGGGTCCATCTCTCTATCTCCTAAGGATACTAGGGCCATGGCTGCGGGTTCCCACTCTTCGGTCTCCTCAACCTCCTCCCCCAGTGCTACATTGGCTATCTGTCTAGCGTGGGGTGCTGCCTGGGTGGTGTGTGGGGCCATGGGGCATTCAGGGTCGTTGGCGTAATGCCCGGGCTTCTGACAACGGAAACAAGTGATGGTCACCCGGTGCCCCCGTCTCAGGGGGGGGGGGCGGATACAGCTGGTGGGGGTGCCGGGAAAGGCGGAGGTTGGGACTTCGGGGGACTAGACTGGGACTCCCTCTGCCCTCCCTGGTTTCCCCCCCTCTCTGGCGGGGTGGTCCCTGACTGGCTCGGGGGTACTCTCCTACAGGGCCCCGGGAGACCCGGGTGTTGGTCCAACGATCCGCCTCGACGGCCAGCTTTCTCGGATCCGTGAGCTTGCTGTCGAGCAGATGCTGGCGCAGTTCCACAAAGCAGTTCGCACCCAGGTGTTCCCACAACATAAGGTCTGTTAGTTCTTCCAGGGTGGTTACCTTGCTGCCCTTGATCCACCCATCGAAGGCGCGGCTGAAGAAATTCACATACTCCACCCAGGTGGTACCCGGGATCTTCCTGCAGTCCCGGAACCGCTGGCGGTACATCTCCGGAGTGAGGCCGTACCTTGTGAGGAGGGCCGCTTTCATGTGGTCATAGGAGGTCTGCATGGGGGTTGGTAGGTCGAGCAGGGTGTCTCTCCCTTCGCTCAGGAATCGTCCCCACAACCCGGCCCCCCAATCCTTCTGCGGGACCCGATGGGAGGTCATGGCGACCTCGTAGGCCCGGAACCACTGTTGAATGTCATCGTTTTTGTAATATTCTTTGACCACATCCTTGGGGATGTGGACCTTCTGCTCCGCCGGGGAGGCCGTCTCTCGGTTCCCCGGGGGCCGCGCTTCTTCGCTTTTTGCTTTCAGCTCCATTTCCTTCAAGCTGCGTTCATGTTCCAGTTGAAGTCTCCTTCCTTCGTGTTCCCGTTGGAGTTTATTCTCTTCTAGTTCTCCCTGCACTCGCAGCTGTTCCACCACTAGCTTTTTCTCGGCTAATTTCAACTCGCCCTCAATTTTGAGTTTGGCTAATTCGAGTTCGTGATGGCGACTTCTTTCTCTGTCTGCGAGTTCCTCCGGGGATAGGCCCCCGTCTGGTACGAAGCCTCGCACCTGGTTGCTGCTGCGTTCTCCTTGGGAGGGTCCAGCTTCGTCGTGGGGCTCCCCCGCTCCTTCTGGGCGGGAGGCTCCAGAATCCACCCAAGCTTTCAGTGCCTTTTGCATATCTTCTTTGGTGTTGAGACCAGTGGTAGCGATTTTGAGTTCCTTACAGAATTGCTTCAGTTCTTTGTGTGTGTACTCTTCCAGCTGTTCCACCTGGAACACGGTACTGGTGTCGTTTTCTGTGAGAACCACGGCATTTTCTTCTGCCATCTTTGTCGGTAGTGCGTCAGCCGTTCACGGTACGATCTCTAGATTATGGGCCCGAATCCCACCGCTGCCACCAATGTTAGAAGGCGACCTCAGAGGGGCCCGGAAGGGGCCCTGACTGTCCTGAGACCCACCCTCGAAGTATCGTAGCCGGGCACTGGCGGGAGACTCCTCAGGGGAGAAATCTCGTATCCAGGATCGTAAACTCGGCACTACACGACAAAGAGACACCACACCAAGAGTTCTTAAGACTAAATCTTTATCAGATCGGAGTTGTAGGATCTTTATGACCAGCAAGGCAAATATATACAAGTGGAGCGCGGGCTCACAAAGTCTTGGAGGGGGGGTGTTGGACAGGCCACATGAAGGGCTTGCTCCCTCCCCGCACGACAGGGCCCAAACCCCGGACTCCCAGGTGTTACCCCCAAGGGCAACCCGCACCCCGTCTCCCAACGGAACTCCTGCCCCCGGACATCCATGTATCATGGGGCCGAACCACTACCGGCTCCCCCGGCCGGATCAGCCGCCATCTTGGACACTGCGCCACGAGGCCGCGTGGCCTCAGCCCGACCCTAACCCTGGGCCTGGCCGGCCCCGACATCCCGGCACCACCATCCACCCAGGAGGTGAACGGACCACTTGGCAGGTCAATGGGAGAAAGAAGCGTCGAGGGCTCTCCCCCGCCAGGTGCCGATCACCCTCCAGCTCCCCCAGGCGCTGGCTCCACCCCCTGCTGGGTGTCTGGACTCCCTCATCCCGGACCCCCCGACCTCCAAGTGCGAGGGTCCGGACATCAAAGGGCGCCAGACCTATAACTAGGGCAGCTCCAGAGCAGGAAGGCAGTTGTATCCTGGAGTCGAGAGACACCGAGAGAACTCAGCCTTGACGGACTACTGGCGCTGCCGTAGCCCTGCCTTGTGAACTATCGTCCTGCCTGCTGGCGCTGCCGCGGCCTTCTGCAACATCCATCCTCGTCGGGTCCTGCTGGCGCTGCCGCGGACCGTTGTAACGACCACCTTCATTGGGACCTGCTGGCGCTGCCGCGGACCGTGTAACGACCATCTTCACCGGGACCTGCTGGCGCTGCCGCGGACCGTGTAACGACCATCTTCACCGGGACCTGCTGGCGCTGCCGCGGCCCGTACAAGCTAGAACACCGAGCTCGAGGATTGTGAGCTATCCACCATACCATCTCAGCTACCAGACTGGTAACCAGACTGTCCCGCTACCCCCTTTCCCCAAACCAAGAGACTCGAATCGAGGGGACCCCTGAGTCCAGACCTCCTTGTACCATTTCATCGTATCTTAAGAAATCACCTATAAAGAACGCTAAATCTTATCCTTGTGTGGTGTATATCTGTGGGGGGGGGAAGTTATTCATCTGTACGATCGCTGGAGACGGCTCTCCCCGGAAACCTCTCCCCTTGTCCTCGGCCGACCCTCCCGGTCCGTCTAACATTGGTGGCCAGCGGCGCGATCCGAATCAACGCGTAATCGTACAGAGAGTAGCTCACCCCACAACAAAACCACGATGTCAACCAAAGAGAGCGGTTCCACCGAGAAATTCCAGATGGATAAATTGGAAGAGTATAGCCATCGCGAACTTAAACAATTCTGCATGGAACTAGGCATTACTACCACCGGCCTGAGTACCAAAGACGATTTGAAGCACGCCCTTGAGTCGTGGGCGGAAACCGGGGTCACCGGATCCCCCGACCAAAACGGTGTAGCACCAGAGGGGAACGCCACAGCTCCCGAGGAGCGAGGAACGGGCCTCTCGCAGGAAGAGATCCAAGAAAGAGAAAGAACCAGATTACATGAGTTGGAAATGGCACGACTCAAGATGGACGGTAAACTAAAGTTAGAACGGGAAGAAAAACAGAGGCAGAGAGAGCTCGAAGAAAAAAGACTAACATTCGAACACGAGCGCAAACTGGCGGAAATAGAACTTCGGAAACAGAATAAAGAACCGGGGGTGCCTGAGCGACCGCACACCCCGGGAGCAACCGAGAAGAAAGTCCACATCCCCAAGGATGTTGTCCGAGAGTATGTCCGAGAGGACGACATACAACAGTGGTTCAAAGCCTACTAGATCGCCATGACCTCCCACCGGATCGATCGGAGTGACTGGGGAGCCGGCCTATGGGGGAGGTTCGTCAACGAAGGCCGCGATGCCCTACTGCAGCTCCCAGATCATCAGATGTCATCCTATGACCACATGAAGGCTGCCCTCCTCACCCGATATGGGCTCACACCCGAAATGTACCGCCAGAGGTTCCGAGACTGCACCCGGATCCCGGGTACAACTTGGGTGGAATACGTCAACTATTTCAGCCGAGCCTTCGAGGGTTGGATCAAGGGAAGCCACGTAACGACCTACGAGCAACTCTTTAATCTTATGGTGTGGGAGCACCTGTCTAACAACTGCTTCGTCGAGCTCAGGCAGCACCTCCTCGACAGTAAATTGACTGACCCACGGCAACTCGCCGCCGAAGCTGACCGGTGGGAAAGCACCCGAGTGGGCCGGAGAGGGCCACACGAGCAAAACCGATACAACCAAGGTCAGCACCGTCCCCGAGGAGGAGGAGGAGGCCAGGGGCGTGGGAGAGACACCATCCCGGCCACTCCCGCGGCCAGCACCCCGCCCCCGGCCGGCCGGGGCAACCCCCCGATGCGCCCGGGGTTCTGAGCCAACGTCACGTGTCACCGATGTCAGCGAGTCGGCCACTACGCCAATGACCCGAGCTGCCCGCAGAACCAAACGCCAAAGCCCCGCCAGGTAGCTGCCGCCGCCCTGGGGGGAGAACAAATCTCAGAGGAACAGGAAGAATATGAGCAGGCACAACAAGAGTGGGAACCGGCCGCCATGGTTCTAGCGTGCCTAGGGGGAAAAGACATGGTCCCGCGGGCTCCCCTACCCGCCAACACCCGGAAATATGGCCAGTGGGTGAACATTAATGGGCGCCGGGCCGAAGCCCTACGTGACACAGGGGCCAGTGTGACGGCCGTCCGCTGTCACCTGGTGAAACCAGAGCAGATCCTGCCGAACATTCTCTGCCCCGTCCGCTCAGCCGACAATTCCGAAAGTCTGTGTCGGATGGCCTGCGTCCCCTTCGAATGGGGAGGGGTCTCCGGCATGTTGAAGGTGACGGTCCGGGACGATGCCCCCGTGGACTGTCTCCTGGGGAATGACCTTGAGAGTTCCCCGTGGGCCGCCGTCGAAAGAAGAGAGCACCTGGGGATGCTGGGCCTCCCGGACTGGGCCTGCATAACCACCCGGTCCATGGCCGCCCGTGCCGTCCCCCGACCAGAAGAACCAGAATGGCCAGCACCTCCTCCCCCGGTCACTCCAGTAGAGGACAACGACTATACCGACCCTCCAGAGCCAACGCCCGAAGGGGTCGCCCAGCCCCAGGACCTTCCCGGCCTGGCTCAGTGGCGTCAAGAAGGAGGGCCCACCCAGGAACAGTTCCGCCAGGAACAGAAGACCTGCCCCTCCCTCGAGGGACTCCGCCAGCAAGCCAGCGCCCAGAGCGCAGGGGACTCCTCCGGAACCCATTGGGTCTATTGGGATAACGACCTGCTATACAGTGAACAAAGAATCGCGGAGTTAGGGGCCAGTCGAGTGCTGGTGGTGCCCCTCCGTTTCAGAGACTTCCTACTAACTTTGGCCCACGATGTTCCCCTGGCTGGACACCTGGGCCAGGACAAAACCTACAGTCGCCTGGTGACCCACTTTTTCTGGCCGAAGATGCGGAACGACGTCCTCAACCACTGCCAGTCCTGCCCCACGTGCCAGGCCAGCGGGAAGAGCGGCCGTAAGCTCAAAGCCCCTCTGCAACCCTTCCCAGTGGTCACCACCCCGTTCGAGAGGGTAGGAATAGACATTGTGGGGCCCCTGGACCCCCGCACAGCACAAGGACATCGGTTCATCCTGGTACTGGTGGACCACGCCACCCGCTACCCCGAGGCTGTGCCCCTGCGAACTGTAACAGCTCCGGTGGTCGGCCGGGCCCTAATGGGGATCTTCTCCCGGGTGGGCTTCCCCCGAGAAGTCGTCAGCAACCGAGGCACAAACTTTATCTCGAAATATATGAAGTCCCTCTGGCAACAGTGCGGGGTCACCTACCGGTTCACGACCCCCTATCACCCTCAAGGGAACGGACTAGTTGAGCGATTCAACCGCACACTCAAGGGAATGATTGGGGGATTGGAGGAGCCCCTCCGTCGCCAGTGGGATGTACTACTCCCGTGCCTCCTCTTCGCCTATCGAGAAGTTCCCCAGAAGTCCCTCGGCTTTAGCCCTTTCGAACTCCTGTACGGGCACCCTGTGCGAGGGCCCCTCAGCCTAGTCAAAGAAGGTTGGGAGATGGCCCCCCTAAAGACCCCTCCAGACGTCTTCAAGTACCTCCTGGCACTACGCAATCAGACCCGGCGCTTCAGGGAAATGGCAAAAGCGAACCTCGAGGCCAGTCAGGAGGACATGAAAAAATGGTACGATCAGAATGCCTCCTCCGTCGAATTCGAACCTGGTCAACAAGTGTGGGTGATGTCCCCCACCGAACCATGTGCCTTGCAAGATAAGTGGACAGGGCCCTTCAAAGTGGTCGAACGCAAGAGCCCCGTCACCTACCTCATGGACATGGAGTCCCCCCGGAACCCCCTCCGGGTCCTCCACACCAACAGACTCAAACCCCACTTTGTGCGCTCGGAACTCAGCCTCCTGATGGCTACAGACAGTGGGGCGGAAGAAGACTCCGAGCCCCTCCCTGATCTCCTGAAGACCCAGGAGAACGACGGTTCCGTGGACGGGGTCCGGCTCTCCGATACCCTCACCCCAGAGCAACGCCAGGGCTGCCGGGACCTCCTGCTGCAGTTTGCTACACTGTTTTCCCTCACCCCAGGGATCACCCCTTGGTGCTTGCACGACGTGGACACCGGGGACAGTCCCCCTATCCGACACCGGGCCTACCGCGTGCCAGATCGGGTGCGGGCCTGCATCCAAGAGGAAGTATCCAAGATGCTCATGCTCGGGGTCATCGAGCCCTCGGACAGCCCCTGGGCCAGCCCGGTCGTGCTGGTCCCCAAAGCCGCTGCCCCCGGAACCACTCCTGAACTCCGATTCTGCGTCGACTATCGGGGCTTGAACGCTGTCACCCGGACCGACGCTCATCCTATCCCCCGAGCGGATGAATTGATCGACCGCCTGGGGGCCGCCCGCTACCTCAGCATCTTCGACCTGACAGCAGGCTACTGGCAGATCGGTCTCACACCCCGGGCCCAAGAACGGTCCGCCTTTTCTACCCCCGATGGCCACCACCACTTCAAGGTCATGCCCTTCGGCATGAAGAATGCCCCAGCTACTTTTCAACGTCTAGTGAACCAGGTCTTGGCGGGGCTCGAAGAGTTCAGCGCCGCCTACCTGGATGATATCGCCGTGTACAGCCGCCACTGCTCCGACCACCTCCACCACCTCCAAGAGGTCCTGCAGGCCCTCCAGCGGGCCGGCCTCACGATTAAGGTCGGCAAGTGCCAAATTGGCCAAGGGTCCGTGACCTACCTCGGACACCAGGTGGGAAGCGGTCTCGTGGCCCCTCTGCAACTCAAAATTGCTGCCATCCAGTCCTGGCAACCCCCCGTCACGTAGACCGAGGTCCGAGCCTTCTTGGGACTCACCGGCTACTACCGGCGGTTCGTGAGGGACTATGGCAGCATTGTGGGGCCCCTCACGGGTCTCACGTCCAAAAACCACCCGAAGAAGATTAACTGGACCCCCGACTGTCAAGCGGCCTTCGAGAAGCTGAAGGCCGCCCTGTGCACCGCCCCTGTGCTCCAGGCCCCCGATTACAGTCGGGAATTCATTGTACAAACGGACGCCTCCGACCACGGCATCGGGGCGGTTCTTTCCCAGCTGAACCCCGAGGGTCTTGACCAGCCGGTGGCCTTCATCAGCAGATGCCTCCTGGCCCGAGAACAGCGCTGGAGCACAATCGAGAGGGAGGCCTTCGCAGTGGTGTGGGCCCTCAAAAATCTCCGGCCCTATCTCTTCGGTACCCACTTCCGGGTGCAAACCGATCATCGACCCCTGCAGTGGCTAATGCAGATGCGGGGGGAAAACCCAAAACTATTGCGCTGGTCCATCTCCCTGCAGGGAATGGACTTCACTGTGGAACATCGACCGGGCCAAGACCACGCCAACGCAGATGGCCTGTCACGCTTTTTCCGCCTCGATGAGGAGAGTCCCCAAGAGGATGGGTGACTCTCCCCGCCTTCAGCTGGGGGGGACGCATGTTGGACAGGCCACATGAAGGGCTTGCTCCCTCCCCGCACGACAGGGCCCAAACCCCGGACTCCCAGGTGTTACTCCCAAGGGCAACCCGCACCCCGTCTCCCAACGGAACTCCTGCCCCCGGACATCCATGTATCATGGGGCCGAACCACTACCGGCTCCCCCGGCCGGATCAGCCGCCATCTTGGACACTGCGCCACGAGGCCGCGTGGCCTCAGCCCGACCCTAACCCTGGGCCTGGCCGGCCCGACATCCCGGCACCACCATCCACCCAGGAGGTGAACGGACCACTTGGCAGGTCAATGGGAGAAAGAAGCGTCGAGGGCTCTCCCCCGCCAGGTGCCGATCACCCTCCAGCTCCCCCAGGCGCTGGCTCCACCCCCTGCTGGGTGTCTGGACTCCCTCATCCCGGACCCCCCGACCTCCAAGTGCGAGGGTCCGGACATCAAAGGGCGCCAGACCTATAACTAGGGCAGCTCCAGAGCAGGAAGGCAGTTGTATCCTGGAGTCGAGAGACACCGAGAGAACTCAGCCTTGACGGACTACTGGCGCTGCCGTAGCCCTGCCTTGTGAACTATCGTCCTGCCTGCTGGCGCTGCCGCGGCCTTCTGCAACATCCATCCTCGTCGGGTCCTGCTGGCGCTGCCGCGGACCGTTGTAACGACCACCTTCATCGGGACCTGATGGCGCTGCCGCGGACCGTGTAACGACCATCTTCACCGGAACCTGCTGGCGCTGCCGCGGACCGTGTAACGACCATCTTCACCGGGACCTGCTGGCGCTGCCGCGGCCCGTCCAAGCTAGAACACCGAGCTCGAGGATTGTGAGCTATCCACCATACCATCTCAGCTACCAGACTGGTAACCAGACTGTCCCGCTACCCCCTTTCCCCAAACCAAGAGACTCGAATCGAGGGGACCCCTGAGTCCAGACCTCCTTGTACCATTTCATCGTATCTTAAGAAATCACCTATAAAGAACGCTAAATCTTATCCTTGTGTGGTGTATATCTGTGGGGGGGGGGGAAGTTATTCATCTGTACGATCGCTGGAGACGGCTCTCCCCGGAGACCTCTTCCCTTGTCCTCGGCCGACCCTCCCGGTCCGTCTAACAGGGGGTAGGAGGTAGCGGGACAGTCTTTTGGGGATATGGATCAGATGCAGGAGCGTACCCGGCGCGCAGCTCACAATCCTCGAGCTGGGGGATACGCTTGTCGTCGTGGAGTCCGGCGGGACCAAGAGAATCTGTGGGAGCCGCGAGTCACTCAGCAGGGCTCAGGTACAAGTTCGGAGGTCTTACGATCTTCAGGGAGCCGCGAGTCACTCAGCAGGGCTCAAGCACCAGTTCGGAGGTCTTACGATCTTCAGGGAGCCGCGAGTCACTCAGCAGGGCTCAAGCACAAGTTCGGGGGTCTTACGATCTTCAGGGAGCCGCGAGTTACTCAGCAGGGCTCAGGGGTTTTCCAAGGCGAATCTGCCGGACAGTCCCAGAGCACCCCTTGTTATAGGGCGACTCCTCTTTGATGTCCGGAGTCTGTGCAGGCAGAGGTCTTGTCACCTGGGGGTCGCTTGTTGGGGTTTCCTGCCATTGTCCTTTGATCCTTTCAGGGCCGGGTCGGGAGGAGTCCCAGACACCCAGCAGGCATGGAGCCAGCCCTCGGGGAGGCCGGCGGGTCGATCGAAACCCACCTTCCCAGGGAAGCGCAGAGGTGTGATGGAAACTGCTCCTCCCTTTCTCACCCCAAGGGGAGCGCGATGTCCTCCAGCCGGAGTGGCGCCTCTAGGCCAGGGTCGCGCTGGGGCCGGGCGGCCATCTTGGTGCATGAAGTGGGCACGCGGGCCCGGTGTGGCCGAAAGGAGGGAGGCCACGGACGGGGAAGTCCGGGTCGGGTGTGTGTGTTCTGGTGGGAAGGATCGGCTAGGCCGTGGGCTCGGGGGCTGGTGTGAGGTGCAGGGGTCAGTTCTGGCTATGTTACGAGGGCCGGGTCTAACAGTCGGTCCCAGGACCGAGTCAGTGGCTGGCAGAAGGAATTCCACCCGACATTGAAATCAGGCCCTAAATGTTTATTTACACAAATCTAACAATTATTCTTAATAAAAAAGTTAAACACAAATATATATTTATATATATCCAATCTCCAGAACGCCCATTCTGAAACCCAGGGCCCGTAGAAAGGTGGTGCTCTGTGCCGGTGGAGCATGCCGGTCCAAAGTGTAGCACAAATGTCCAAGAAAGTGCACACTCAGGAGGATCACAATGCAGTGCTCGGTTTATTGAATCCTGTAATGCATTTAGACTGCGAACAGTCTTGGTCACACAAAGATTATGATGTGAAAACCTCATTACATAGCCTTATAAGCACAGATAATGGACTGTCAACACAAGTCATGAAAAATCATGCATATTATGGCGGCCATCATAAAACATGTCATACGCATAATGTAATACTGGCAAATGCATCTTGACTTCTAAGCTATGCATGTTAGAGTATATATCATGCCAACCAACAGAGAGCAATGGTCGCTCAAAAAGACAACTAAATTATAAAAGAAAAGCTGCATTTATGAGGATCGAAGAAATAAGGTTGGCAGGAAATCTACTGAGGTCCATACATGAAAAGGAAAAAGGAAACAAATAGGAAAAGGAAGAAATAATCCCTCATGGGGACAAGTGTTCCAAAGCATGAGCTGGACACTGCTAATGTTAGTTGATTTGACGAGCTGACAGTGAAGTTAAAAGAATACAGCATAGTAGCTGACCTGGTGTTACTCCAGTGAGAAAGGCAGTGAACAGACTCCATGGTGGAATTCTACCAGCGGGGAGTCTGAAAGGAACTTGTGTGGCAACCTCCGGATTTGGATAAAGTTATGAGTTGACTCCCCTAGCGGACCACGCTTGGTTACTTAGGAAAGCTACACGCTAGACACATCATGGAGTATAAGCCAAGTGGCCTGGGAATGGCAGAGGAATGGCATCCATAGTGGAAAATGTCCCCAAAATTGGAGGGAATTGGCTCAAATGAGGTGTGCAATGAGAAGGCATGGATAACAATGATTTTACAAATGGATACAGTCAGGAAGAAAAGGTGTGTGCTACAGATATCACCTAATGACAGACAAAAGGTGACAACTTACAATGCAAAAAGGAAACCATACAGTTTTAGTTATAAGAAAAGAAGTTGAAGACTTCTTATTTCATAGGCGTGCATTTCCTGTTGGTTGAGTTCTTGAAGAAAAGGGTAGGAAACCCGTGCAGATTTCCCCAACCAATGGTGGGTCCCTTCCTTTCCTCCTGGAATAAAATACAAATATAATAAATTAAAATCATGGATTAAACATATTACACTGTCGAGTTGGTAACTCAAAGAGATACAGGAATTCCAGAATGAAGAAAGACTGAGAATAACATGGAGAGCAGGATAGAATTGCATGAACATATGAAGAAATGGAGACATTCATATGGGCAACAAATTTACTTGTGACAATGATATATCACTTCTCGTGGAGGTGCATTTCAAGTACTTCATCAAAGCTATGCAAAGGCTTTTGGTCCTTAGGTCCAGTATGTATCTTGATTCCCTCTTGCGTAACTTCAGTACTCTTTTGCCACATCTGGGATCTGTATGTACCTGTTCAATTGCAAATTATCTAAGAAGGGAACAGTTGGACAGGTGCTAGTCCTGGAAATGTCTAGCTATTGGATAGTGTGTATCTTTGTTGTTGATGGCTTGCATGTGTTACAATATATCTCAGATTGCAGGGGCATTCAAGAACATACATCACAAAGGTGGAGCTCCAAGTGAGGAATTGTGTGTTTTTTCGTTTGGCATTGTTCTTCGGTGTTGTCTATTACTTTTTCATGTAGCTGTTGCAATAGGCTTTGCAGTGGCCACATTAAAAAAAGCCTTGCAGGCTATGCTCGTTAGATTGGTGAGTGAGGGTGATGTCCATGTACTAAGATGTCCCTCAGACTGCGTCCCTTTCTATAAGGGACCCTATGTCTTTCATGAAAGGTATGTCCAATGACGGGATAACTGGTAAGTATGTCTCAGTTTTTTATGGGGATTTTGTGTATCCCTTGTGAGTTGGCATTAATGGTGAGTATGATCCTGGGGTCATTGGAACTGGCTTCACAGTCATCAGTGGTGTGTTCAGTCAGGTTTGAGATCTACTCACTTCCCTGTATGGATACTCCATTTAAGATTGTCCGGGGGCTGCTGAGAGCTGCGCCCAGCGAGTGGTACAGAGACATGGAAAGACTTTGGGCAGCATTTCCAGCACCCCTAGAAAGAATGTGTCGATCTCCTGAAGAAGGACAACTATCCAGAAACACGTGTCTAGAGATACAGAGCACTGGATACACTTACAAGGGTGAAAAACTAAAGCCTGTCACAGAAGTTAGTGTTATCATGCACTGCATTTACTATGATGCATCGGAGCAAACTGAATGCTGGGATGTAAGGTAGTGTGCGCCCACCCTCCTCCTGTTTGAAAAGGTTCCCTTCAGCTATTGAGCTGACGAGCTCTGGTTGATGCACCTGTGCCCAGCAAGTGGTACAGAGACCTGAGAAGACTTTGGGCAGCATTTACAACACCCCCAAAAAGAATTTGTTGCCTCTCTACTGAAGAAGGACAACTGTCCTGAAACAAATGTCTAGAGATACACAACAATGGCTGCACCAACAAGGGTGAAAAACTAAAGCCTGTCACTGAAGTATGTGTTATCATGCACTGCATGATACATCGGGGCAAATTGAAGGCTGGAATGTGAGGCAGTGTGTGCCCACCCTCCTCCTGCTGAGAGCATGGAGAAGGCTGTTCCCTGCCGTAGATTTGCGAAAAGATTTGGTGTGGATGGTATTGTCAACATTATGGGAGAGATTGATATTGTTGTTGTTCAGATTAAGTTTGTTTATGAATGCGATGGCACTGTCCTCACTACCCCTCCAGATTATGAACAGGTCATCAATGTAGCATAGCCACAAGGCCACATGTACATCATCCGAGGGGTCACTGGAAACTAGTCAGATTTCTTCCTCCCATGCCTCCAGGAAAAGATTTGCAAAATTGGGGGCAAACATGTCCCCAATGGAGTACCGAGTAACTGTAGATGGTGCCATCAGACATAAAGATGTTATTGTGTAGACAAAGGTGCCAATTCCGATCCGGTAAAAACCGGGTACGAACCGTCGGACGGAGCCTTTTCTCCGTCCGACTCGTACCCGGTGTGAAATCCATCCGAAAATGCAAGTACGATTCATACGGAAACACCATTTCCGTACGAATCGAACAAAACACCGACCGAACAGAAACAAAACACAATTCCAATCCTGAAAGGCGCCGACGTGACGTCGGTACGCATCCAGCCTACGTTTCACGAACCAGGAAGTACGATTCGAACCGACGTCATCCCGCACGGTAAATATTTACCGGCTGCCAAAAACTGCCGGGAAATCAGGACGACACACGCAAGGAGCAGCTGGACGCGACGAACAGACATGGACCCGAACCTACGTGCCATCCCTGCCCTCCTAGCAGTCCACCTGGCGTACAGGAACCGACGCAGACGCCGCAGAAGGTCAGCACAACAACCAGGGGCAAAGGGGGGGGCAGGGGCAGGACACACAACACCAACACATGGTACCAAATCAGACATGGCCTGGACATACCTGACCATCAGGGCCTGGACACTGCCAGGGTGTGGGGGCGAGGCCAGCAACGCAAGCGTCCGCCACAACGGAAGTGGATGGTCACGCGAACCGGTACGTACCCTACCCAGGCCGCAAGAGCGTGGGTACGGAACGTACCACGCGTCCCCCTACGTCACTCCAACAATGGCGGTACGGCCCGTACCCACGTCAGAAAGGCCTTCGTACAGCTCGTACCAGCATTGCTGGGGTCATGTAGGGGTACGCGTGGTACGACCCGTAGCCACGCCCCCAAGGCCTGTGTACGGTGCGGACCCCACGGCACCGCAACAATGGGGGGACGCACCGTACCCACCCACCAAAGGCATGGGTACGGCCCGTACCCAGGCACGCAGAGCGTGGGCAGGGGTATGTACGGACCGTACCCCCACCCGTGGAAGTACGGCCCGTACCCCCACGCACCCGTGTATGTACGCACCCAAGCACCACCCGTGTATATACGCCCTGAACCCCCACCCGTGTATGTACGCCCCGAACCCCCACCCGTGTATATACGCCCTGAACCCCCACCCGTGTATGTACGCCCCGAACCCCCACCCGTGTATGTACGCCCCGAACCCCCACCCGTGTATGTACGCACCGAACCCCCACCCGTGTATGTACGCACCGAACCCCCACCCGTGTATGCACGCCCCGAACCCCCACCCGTGTATGTACGCACCCAAGCGCCACCCGTGTATGTACGCACCGAAACCTCACCCGTGTATGTACGCACCGAACCCCCACCCCACCCGTGTATATACGCCCCGAACCCCCACCCGTGTATGTACGCCCCGAACCCCCACCCGTGTATGTATGCCCCGAACCCCCACCCGTGTATGTACGCACCGAACCCCCACCCGTGTATGTACGCCCCGAACCCCCACCCGTGTATGTACGCCCCGAACCCCCACCCGTGTATGTACGCACCCAAGCGCCACCCGTGTATGTACGCACCGAAACCTCAACCGTGTATGTACGCACCGAACCCCCACCCCACCCTGGTATGTACGCCCCGAACCCCCACCCGTGTATGTACGCACCCAAGCGCCACCCGTGTATGTACGCACCGAAACCTCACCCGTGTATGTACGCACCGAACCCCCACCCCACCCGTGTATATACGCCCTGAACCCCCACCCGTGTATGTACGCCCCGAACCCCCACCCGTGTATGTACGCCCCGAACCCCCACCCGTGTATGTACGCACCGAACCCCCACCCGTGTATGTACGCCCCGAACCCCCACCCGTGTATGTACGCACCCAAGCGCCACCCGTGTATGTACGCACCGAAACCTCAACCGTGTATGTACGCACCGAACCCCCACCCCACCCTGGTATGTACGCCCCGAACCCCCACCCGTGTATGTACGCCCCGAACCCCCACCCGTGTATGTACGCACCCAAGCGCCACCCGGCCACCCGTGTATGTACGCACCGAAACCTCACCCGTGTATGTACGCACCGAACCCCCACCCGTGTATATACGCCCTGAACCCCCACCCGTGTATGTACGCCCCGAACCCCCACCCGTGTATGTACGCCCCGAACCCCCACCCGTGTATGTACGCACCGAACCCCCACCCGTGTATGTACGCACCGAACCCCCACCCATGTATGTACGCCCCGAACCCCCACCCGTGTATGTACGCACCGAACCCCCACCCGTGTATGTACGCCCCGAACCCCCACCCGTGTATGTACGCCCCGAACCCCCACCCGTGTATGTACGCACCCAAGCGCCACCCGTGTATGTACGCACCGAAACCTCAACCGTGTATGTACGCACCGAACCCCCACCCCACCCTGGTATGTACGCCCCGAACCCCCACCCGTGTATGTACGCCCCGAACCCCCACCCGTGTATGTACGCACCCAAGCGCCACCCGGCCACCCGTGTATGTACGCACCGAAACCTCACCCGTGTATGTACGCACCGAAACCTCACCCGTGTATGTACGCACCGAACCCCCACCCGTGTATGTACGCCCCGAACCCCCACCCGTGTATGTACGCCCCGAACCCCCACCCGTGTATGTACGCACCCAAGCGCCACCCGTGTATGTACGCACCGAAACCTCAACCGTGTATGTACGCACCGAACCCCCACCCCACCCTGGTATGTACGCCCC
This sequence comes from Triturus cristatus, assembly GCF_964204655.1. Classification (NCBI taxonomy): domain Eukaryota; kingdom Metazoa; phylum Chordata; class Amphibia; order Caudata; family Salamandridae; genus Triturus; species Triturus cristatus. The sequence continues at coordinate 383,274,902 of NC_140591.1, read as the reverse complement.
GAACCCCCACCCGTGTATGTACGCCCCGAACCCCCACCCGTGTATGTACGCACCCAAGCGCCACCCGGCCACCCGTGTATGTACGCACCGAAACCTCACCCGTGTATGTACGCACCGAACCCCCACCCGTGTATGTACGCCCCGAACCCCCACCCGTGTATGTACGCACCGAACCCCCACCCGTGTATGTACGCACCGAACCTGCTATAAGAATGGGGTGTGCCAAACACCCCCAGCAGTGCCCAGACACAGGAGGGGTGGGTGCAGGGTCCTCCCAGCAGTGCCCAGACACAGGAGGGGTGGGTGCAGAGTCCTCCCAGCAGTGCCCTGAGACAGGAGGGGTGTGTGCCTATCACTCCCAGCAGTGCCCAGACACAGGAGGGGTGGGTGCAGAGTCCTCCCAGCAGTGCCCAGACACAGGAGGGGTGGGTGCCTATCACTCCCAGCAGTGCCCTGAGACAGGAGGGGTGTGTGCCTATCACTCCCAGCAGTGCCCAGACACAGGAGGGGTGTGTACCTATCACTCCCAGCAGTGCCCAGACATAGGACAATATACCCCATCAACAAGTTCAGTGACCTACAAGGGTGATACCCCAGATGCAGGCGGAGCCATCGCTGAGCCAGCATGGCTATATTGAACGGCAACCCTCACACATCCAGGAAATGTAGACACAGCACAGCACAGCATTTGGGAGACACCCTGCAGGGAAAATGGCCTGCTCCACAGAGGATGGAACACACCTTGGGACAATGTCACCATACAGTGAGAGCAAACATGACCAAATACCATTGGCAGAGACCTTTGTGATGGCACGCAGATGGCAGGGTACACCCCATGAGCAGCACACTCCAACATTTCACAGACCCCTAACACATCATCACCACCCCAACGCAGGGAGCACCAGCACCAACAGCAAGTCCAGGAAAGCATCAGTGTGCAAAACCAAAAGAAAAGGCTTTATTCAGCAGGAAAATATATCTGAGAAAATGTCCACTATGTACAAGGGCCATGGGCCAGCCCAGCAGCAATGTCCGGGGGGGGGGTACACATCGGGACGTGTGTCCCCTAGCTTGCCTGCACAGTTCACAAGTCCATTTCATCCACAGAAGAGGGGGCATCAGGGGGGAGGGTGGAAACAGGCACCGCAGGGACAGGAGGGGAAAGGGTAGGTGTTGTGGGTGCAGGGAGGGATGATTCTGCCACAGGGGGGTGCCAGCGCCAAAGGTGGAGGACAGAATGGCGCTGCACACGTCGGCAAGTTCCCCCAGCGACTCCCCCGCACCCAATCCAACCACAGGCCCCAAGGAGGGGGGGGGGCAAAGGGATGGGTCGCAGCGCCACTGGGGGAGGGTGTGGACAGGGTGGGGGACTCAACTCCCCTGGCCGGGTCCCGCCTCCACCGCTTGCGGGGTGGTGTCATCCTGGGGCTGGGGGGCACACTCGCAGTGGATGATGCTGTCACTGACTGTTGGCCAGGAGAGCTAAGGGGAGTGGATTTGGAGGGAGTGGGTTGTGTGGAATGCGGACTCCCACTGTGGCTGCGTGTTCTACGTTTCCCCCCCGACCCAGTGGGTGTGCCTTCCTCACCCTGTGTGTGCGTGACAGGAGGTGTGCGCTTCGACTTCCCTGGTGGTGTGGTGCCTGTGTCTGTTGGGGTGCGTGCACGCTGACGTCTGGATGTGCGTGGGACAGGCACGGGAGTGGGAATTGTGGATGGGGCAGGGGTAGGGGGTGTTACGCAGCGCTGCAGGAGATCCAGTGCTGCAGTCAGTGTGGAGTCTATGGACCTCAGCAACTGCCGTTGGTCAGACTGCGCAGCCGACATGCCCTCCATGTATGCCTCCATCTGGGTCAGCACCTGGGTGTGGGCATGGAGGACATTTAGCATCGCAGTCTGACCAACCTGCAACTGCCTCAGGATGTCCACAGACTCCGCACTCACCGCAGCAGTGGTGACAGGGGCAGGGGGTGCGGTGCCTGGCAGGAAGGAGACATGTGGGGACCGAGCACGGAGGGAAGGGCCACGAGCATGTGGGAGGCCGGTGATGGAACCTGAGGTGGCGGGGGGATGTGGAGGGCTGCCATCAGCTGGGGGGGCAGACTCCGCCACCTCTGGGAGCTCAGCCTCGGACCCGTCTGCGTCATAGTCTGTGTTGGCAGTCAACAGGTCCTCTGCCTCACTCCCTTCGGCCTCCGTGCCACTCCATGTGCCAGACAGGACAGCACTGCTGGCACTGGTGCTCAATCCCTCCTCCCGGTCCGTGCTAGTGTCTCCTTCCGTGTCCCCCGGCGATGCTGTGGGCAAGGTGAAGAGACAGGAGAAAATCAGACACCTGTACACTTATGTCACATGAGTCAAATATACATAGGTCACATTGCATAGCCTGAAAAGCAACAGGAGTAACACCTAAAAAACAATGTACACATGTAGGCCATGGAACACACAGTTATTCGACCCACCATGCCACTGAGACACAATGGAGATCATGACACAACAGCAAATCACTGCACCTGAAATTTTAGAGAGGAGTCAGCCTCTGGGGACAAATGTGCACAGCACCTGCACCACACTGCGTCGTCAAAAAGGGATGAGCATGAATCATATCCATTTACTCTTGCCGCATGCTGCAAAGGCAATACATGAAACCAGGCCACACATGACAGGGTCACTGCACCTTGAGCGTATGTCCAGTCAAACATCACACACAGGCTAAACCCAGCAAGGAGGATGAAGCTTCTGACATGTAGGCCTTGTACGCACAAACCACCCACACCTGAGACAATCTCATTGAGACGGAGAAAGTATGTACACCTCTTACTCTGGGATGGAAACACATGGCCTCCACTAATTCATGACTGTACACACACAGCCCCTGGTGGCCATGTCCACACATCATTGACAGGCAAACATCATCAGATTGTCTCAACAACACACACAGGTAATGCCCACTGTGAGTATGCACAAGCAAAATGGGTCCCCCTGTACAGTGGACACATGTAGCAACCTGTAGGTCCTAACAGTTGAGCCCAGGGTACAATGCCACCCTACCCAACCCATGGTGAAGACACAGTGAATGGCCATATTGTTGGATGACGCACATGATACCTAGGAAGAGGTGCCCCAGGGCACAGTAGTGCCCACACTCCTCCATGGTCCAGGATGGACATGACTGCAAATTAAGCAACCGTCCCTGCACTTAGCAGGCCTCCCACTCAGGCACATCATGTCAGAGGGCACACAATTGGACATGCATGCTGGAAGGCTGTACATTTTGGAGACACACCCCTATGTCGTGATTCACAATCAGTGCCAAGTGACATGGACACCACAATGACTGAAATTGGCCATGGCACACGCAAGGTCCCCATACCTGTGGCACATCACCCCCACACATGATGCTGATAGCATAGGGCACCTGCATGAACTGCCTGCCTAAATAACCTTGTGCAAGAGTGGCTACAGACAGACCAGGGAACACATTGCAAGGAGGGGAAGGGAGGGAGTGAGAACAGCACTGTGCTACTTTGTGGAGAAGTTGACGCACTGCACAATCAAACCCTGGCAGTGTATCCATGCAACTGCACACTTACATTGGCTGGGGACACACAACTGACACACATGTACCTACCCCCTTCCTGCTGCTGCCTCTCCTGTAGGCGCCTGTCCATATCGGGGAAGACCACCGCCAGCACACGCTTCTGGATGTGGGTCAGACGACGGCGCCCACGGTTCTTACGGCTCTCAGGTGAGTCCCCCAGCAGGAGCCGTGCAATCCTCCTCGTCCAGCACCGGATGTCCTGCCAGCGTTTCCTCACCTGAGACAGGCTCCGCCTCCGACCCTCTGTACCCCTCACGGCACTGACGGCTTCCCTCCAGATCTCCCCCTTGGCAATGGCGCCTACCTGTGAGGATGCAAAAGAGAGAATACATTAATCCACATGAGCAAAAACACAGAGACACACATATAGAACAATCCTCATTATGAACAGGCCATGGTATGCATGCAACTAATTGCACCTTTGTCATAGGGACATTATCCACTGTGGAAGGCCAAATGCACTACGTGCCAGTGTAAGCACACGGGTGGCATGAGGGGTACCACACACTCACTGACCAGGGATCACACTGTGCCTCACAGGCTACACCAGGATTATGTACAGCACCTCACAGCAGTCACCTGCCCCAGCACACTGATGCTACCTCAGCAGAGTACACAGACACACACAGGTACAGGACAATCACATGGCATTGCCAACTGCGGGTACACACCTCACTCTGCCCATGTGCCAGTAGACGGGGGTGTCACAGGTGTGGGGCTGGCTCAGCACGGCATGCACACAGCACTGCTCCCTGCTCACATCGGATGGCCAGGCCACATCCATCCCTCATGCTGCTTGTGTGCAACACTCCCCATATGCACTCACCCACATGACAGGGGACTAACACACACACCAATGTGCAGGGGACGAACACGGCCTTTGGACACTCACAGCACAGGTACACTGAACAAACACACATCCATGGGTACTGACACCTGTCACACTGGGGGGAACACAGGATCACATCAGGACTGTGGAAACAACATCCCCAGGAGGAGTATGCAGGCAGAATGTGGCATGCACCTTGCATTCATTGTCACAGTAGGCACTATGCAAGTGAGGAGTGCACACAGGAAACACAGCATGCTCTGCATGGGTGACATGAGGCCTTCCACACCCTGGGACCCACTCCAAACAACAGTGCATGTCTGTCACACATGGACACAATGCCAGAAGTCACTGTCACACAAAAGGGGCACAGTCTAAGCTAGTGGAGTCTGCACTCACCTGAACCCCTGGTCGACCATACAGGCTCTGGAACTGTGGGAGGATCACATCTATCAGGGCAAGGTTCTCCTCCTGGGTGAATGGCTGTGACCTCTCCACAGTCCTGGACATGGTGCCAGAGGAATCACTATCAGCAGCAGTGGTCATGGATGAATGGATGTGCAGGCAAGTGCTCTCTCATGGGACCTGGCTGCCTTATATATGCCTGGCTGGCCTGTTCATGTATAGGAGTACAGATTGATTGGTCAGTCACATTAGCATCCTACGTTTCATCCAATCCCTTCAAACCTACCCCAGTGTGTGGCTTTGCATGGTTTCATTTTTGATAATGATGTCAAGTCAACATCCACATTGCAACAATGTAGATTCTTTCAAACTGACTTCTGCTGTGCACCTGGTGCTCAAATTCAAAAATTTAACTCAGTCTCCATGGCAACCATCAGGCATTTAGGCCCTTATACTTGTCCCTCATGTGTCCCCTATGTGTTTTCATACATTTACACACAGGTACGGTGCGTTCCACGCCCTAGGGCACCCCACAAGCAGTGATACCGACCGTACAAGCGCTTGTACGGTCCGGATCACAATATGGGCGCTGGCGTATGCGTACGCCACAGTAGTACGGACCGTACAAGCGCTTGTACGGTCCGTACTACTGTGGCGTACGCATACGCCAGCGCCCATATTGTGATCCGGACCGTACAAGCGCTTGTACGGTCCGTACTACTGTGGCGTACGCATACGCCAGCGCCCATATTGTGATCCGGACCGTACAAGCGCTTGTACGGTCCGTACTACTGTGGCGTACGCATACGCCAGCGCCCATATTGTGATCCGGACCGTACAAGCGCTTGTACGGTCCGTACTACTGTGGCGTACGCATACGCCAGCGCCCATATTGTGATCCGGACCGTACAAGCGCTTGTACGGTCCGTACTACTGTGGCGTACGCATACGCCAGCGCCCATATTGTGATCCGGACCGCACAAGCGCTTGTACGGTCCGTACTACTGTGGCGTACGCATACGCCTGCGGCAATATTGGCCCAGGGACCCTATACACGCACTCCGAGCGTATGTACGGTGCGTTTCACAACTGTCAGTGGTGACAGGCGGCACACAAACAGGAATGGAGCGGACAGGTATTGCCAAGGGTGGACACCAATGCATTGTCTGTGCAATACCACATGTGTGTGACACAGGTGTGTCAGGATGTGATGTGGCACTTTACCCCTGAGGTGTGGGCAAAGCACATGTACGATGAGCTGTGTGCACATGTCGTGTGTGATGGTGCGCATTGTACCACACATCCCCTGCACTCCTTTGACATGTGTGCATGTCGTACACACTAGTGGAGCCATGAGTCACTTGCATGTCCCAGTCACGGAGACCCGCACCTGTCCCCTGATGCCAGGTACACGGAATATTACACATGACACGTGTATGGCTGCGTTGCACGCTGCAACCATGTCATGTGTGTGGCATGTCTTTCCATGATTTTGCTGTAGGTGTGTGGTTCAATGCATCAGCAGTTGCTGCTGCCAACATGTGTCTGTGTGTCGATGGGCATGGCACACTGTTCCGCACACCAGCCCACATATGTGATTTGCCATGAGGTGTGTATGTATCCAACTACACGGAGTATCAACACAAGTACATATCCACATGCTCCCTATGTATGTTCTGTCTCGACATGTACTCCTCAAAGGCAATGTGTGTGGCCTGTCCTATTCCTATGACATGTGACCAGTGCATATCGCATCCAACTACCTGTCTGTACCATACGCATACTACTTCTGCACATGTGTGGATGTCTGTGAATCCTGTGATGCGTGTGCATGTTCACTTACACTGGCCCACAGCTAGTCTCATGCCATGTCATCGTGATCTTGCCCCCCTCCGTTAGTGGCTGTCCCTTGGTAGGAGTGTCACCTGACTGGCGTACGTGTCCAGGAAATGTGGCACAGACCTGACTCACAACGTGGCATATGTATATTGGCTGTGTAACATGTGCTCAGTGCATTGACGATGTTGTTGTACAGTGCTCACTCTTAGGTGTTCCTTCCATTTCACTGCAGGGCTCCGCCTCTCCCTCGACGTATGCCAGACATTGCTGCCCTGCATGAACGGGACTGTATACGCCGCTACAGATTCAGCCAACGGTTGATTGATGAGTTGACTGGCCGGCTGGAAGCACAACTCCTCCCGCGCCACAGGTATCCCAGTGCACTGACACCCAAGTTGAAGGTGATGGCATCCCTACATTTCCTTGCCACGGGTACGTTCCAACATACCATTGCTGATGTCGGGGGCATGTCCCAGACGATGTTCAGCCGTGTTCTGCATGATTTCTTAGAGGCCATGTTGGTTCACCTGGATGAGTACATTAAATTCCCTATTCGTGAGCAGTTGACAGATGTCAAGCGTGAGTTCTATGCCCTGGGAGGGATGCCCCATGTCATTGGGTCCATAGATGGGACACATGTTGCGTTGGTACCACCACAGGCACAGGAGGTGGTGTATAGGAATCGCAAACATTATCACTCCATTAATGTCCTTGTGGTGTGTCTGTCCAACATGGTGATTTCACATGTCTGTGTTCGCTTTCCAGGATCAGCACACGATGCCTTCATCATGAGGCGTAGCAGGCTGCCTGAAATGATGCTGCATCTGCGGAACGAGCGAGCATGTATTGTTGGTGGGTAGACTCTGGCAGTTCAGTGTTTGGCGTCATCTTCCAATCTCACTGCCTGTGCTGACACACTTCTGTCCATGATGTTTCCTTGTAGGGGACGCTGGCTATCCCAACATGCCATGGCTGATGACGCCTGTCCGCAACCCCAGCACGGCTGCCGAGCACCGCTACAACAACGCACATGGGCGGACCAGGAGAGTCATTGAGAGGACGTTTGGACTTCTGAAGAGCCGATTCCGGTGCCTCCACAAGACCGGCGGAGCACTCCCATATGCCCCGGTGAAGGTGTGCAAGATCATCATCGTCTGCTGCATGCTGCACAACATGGCAGTGGAGGAAGCTGTTCCACTCATACTGGATCAAGATGACCAGGACCATCCACCCGTGGAGGATGAAGGCCTTGGTGACGGGGCAAGTGATGTGGAGGAGGATGAGGCTGTGGAGGACATGCGGAGTCGGCTCATACGCAACTTCTTTGCTTAGTGGTGAGTTCCAGTGTCTGAGTGTGCACGCATTGGGCCGTGTGTGGCATGTGTTGCAATGTGTGTGTCCATCTGCATGTCTGCCAAGTGAGTCAGTGGTGTGTATTGAAGTGTCACTCAAGTGATGGCGCAATGGAAGGATGTTGTCTGAGGGTCATCATTGTCACCTGTCATGTTAACAACATGATACGTGTTGAGTACATGCTTGCGGATGTGCTCCTTTGTGCTGAATCCTTGTGTGTCTCTGTTCCACAGGTCCATGTGCATGCTGTCTGCTGGTGGCATTGTTGTGCTCCTGCTACTCCTCATGAACACAGCAACATGTGCTGATTCAGCGTCACATGCACGGGCAAGTGTTTAAATCTCCTTAGGGTAAGGGATGCCTCACGTCGTTTTGGGTGTGTGAATTGTTTGTAGTCTGTGTGCACTTCTCCGGTTCATGTGTGTTCCATTTGCATACATGGTGATCCTACATGGGGAACATGACATGGGGCAGGCTTCACCTGGAGCCATGGTCAGACTTGGTGACTGTCATGTGGCAGGGGATTGGGGATTGTGATGAGGCCATCATTGTGTGTAACACTGACCTCGGAAACATACAGGTTGCACCGGGTTGACATGGTGTGTGATTGCCCCATCAGGGCCTCAATGGTGTATAGCGGCCTCTCCGTGGCAGCAGGGGGTGTTTAGCTGTTATCCGTCACTTGTGTGCCAGGTCAATGGGATACCAGCATCTGTGTTGCAATGGGGGGTGCCAGTGTTGCTCCCACATGTTCATCCACATGACCTGTGTATGTGTTGACAGAGTATCATTGTCATTCCAACACACATGACTAATAAATTTGTCCCTCTGTCTCCAAGGTGCCTCTTCCCTGTCAATGGTGGCCTGTTGCCACTGTGCGTGCGGCATGTCTGGCATATTTTTCATAGGTGGTGCATATGTGTCTATGTGTAGAGTGACAAGATGCTAGGGGTTTGTCAGGGAGTGGGAACTGTATTATGCACAAGATGCACAGTTCCATCCACCTCAAGGCAAGAGAGACCATCCCCCAGGGCAACTACAACATCCGTGTCGAATCCTACCCTGCAGTCTACGGACATGTGCCTTACGACTCCCATGGTACTTGTCCATATCCGGAGTGCATCTGCACAGCTCTGCTACTGCGTCGGGCAACCAGGCCACACCAACGTCCAAACGGGATGGGGGGAATGTTTCACAGCCAGCTGCAGGATGACCTTCTCGATCCACGCCCACACTCATGATGCAGCCCACAACCCCAACACAACCATGTGGCACTGTGATCCTAAACTGCATTCTGGCATCTCCATGCATCCAACCTTGGCCTAGCCACCATTCTCAACATCCGCCTGACGCAAGCATGCTGCACATTGTAGGGACACATGTCTAGACATACCTGGGAGCGGCAAGCCAGGTCACTCCACATGATCCCTGACCTCTGCGCATGACTGTTGCTCCCCTGAATGTGTCTGTAGCCACAGTTGTGCGGGAACCACTCAGCTGGTTGTGCCCAGCACAGGTGAGTATGGTACTCCATGTCTGTATCAGATGAGACATTGGGACCCATGTGTGTCCTGGGCAAGACTGCGACCCCACGGTTTGGATGGTTGGAGTTAATTCTGAGATCAGGCATGCTTTGACTGTACGACACACACATGTATTGTAATAATGTAGAATCACGGCATCATCTTGTAAGTGTGATTAATTTATTTGTGGTGGGGTACGGGTTTGTGGGGATGACAAGAGGTGCACAGCGGGAGTGTAGAATCCAAAGTTCACTGGGGGAGTTGGTATCCTTGCCGTAGCAAAATGTCAGAGTCCATGCCACAGTCTTTGTCAACATAGGTCAGACAGTGACCAGCAAGTCCATGTGGCAGAGAATGTCATGTGCTGCTATTGGGCCAGAGGGCCAGGTGCCAGGCCAGGTGACCTGGGAGATGGTGATGTTCTGCTGACTCTCACAGTCTTTTTCGTGGACGGCCCACCTTCCTGCGGGGACCCTCGGAAGCAGTCCGTGACGATGTCTGTGACGCTCCGTCGGATGAATCCTCCTCCTCCTGATCCCTCCCTGTGTCTGGTAATGGCCTTCGCCTGGTGCCACAGGGAGGGTTGCCCATGTTGTCGGCAATCCGACGGAGTACACCGGTCATTTGGGTTTGCACCGCCACGAGCTCAGCCTGTCTATCCTCCATCCTTCCTTGGTGTTGCAGTTGACAGGCATGTTGCTGGGACTGCAGGGTCTTCATCTCCTGGAGGGTCCCCTTGATGTCATTGAGGGTGGACGCAATCTGGTCCATGCCCCTGGTGTCACGCCGGTATGTATCCAGGATGTTGCTGACCTGGGACACTACCGGGTCCTGAGCTGCCTGGTCAGGTTCGCGCCTCCGCCGTCCTCCACTCCCGCCACCCCTGCCCACGTGCACCTGGCCTGCCGTTGTGGGTGCATCGGGTCTCCGGGACCCCTGAGGGATGGCATCTGCGTTGCCGCCTGCCTCCTCCTGGGTGCCCGGAGGACCGTGTCCCTCCTGGGCAGACTGGCTGGGTGGTCGTGTGCGGGCAGGGCTCCTGGACGTCTCCTGGGATGTGGCAGGAATGGGGGTGGTGGTTGGCACAGTTGTACCTGACGCAGGTGCTGCAGGTGGTTGGACACCAGAGGGGCCAGGTTGGTCTGGGTCATCCACGGAGTGGTGAGAGTCATCGCTGGCGGTGGGGTCCTCATCCCGCGGAGCCTGGTCCTGTGAGACTTCCCCCCCAGTGTTGGGGGGTGTTCGTCGACGTTGACCTGTGTGTGAGAGAGACAATGTTAACAGTGTCACATGTGGCATCCATGTTGCATGCATTTCTGATTTGGCACTCTTCCTCTGGGTAGTTGGATCTGTCCTGCATTCCTCTCACAGTGCACTTGTGCATGGCTATGTCCCTTGGCCACAGCTGTCAGGGCTTTACGCATGTGTGAGACACAATCTTAGTTGATGCATCTATTTGGGTACACAGTCAGCAGTGTGGTGTGCGGGCGTAGCGAGCCATGCAGAGGCGCCTTACGTGTTGCACTGTACGTGGCCAAATGGTGTTTTGCCAAGGCAATTTGATGTTGCAGGTAGGGGACTGAAGCATTTGTGACAGGGTTCTTACCGACACTGTGGCTGGGTATACTGGGTGTGTGGTTAGGTCTGTGCCTGCAGCACGGATGGACTCGTGCACAGATTGACACATGGACCGGTCTTCATCTACGGAAGGGGGGGTTGAGGCACTGCCAGACCTGGTCTGCATGCACACAGTCCACCGGCTGACGAGTGGACATGGCCACACCACCCAAGGGTGATTTAGTCTCCCTGTGTCTCCCTTCCTCCCTCCCTCTGTCACCCTCCTCCCTCCCTCTGTCGGTCTCCCTCTGTCACCCTACTCCCTCCCTCTGTCTGTCTCCCTGTGTCCCCCTCTGTCTCCTTCCCTCTCATTCCCCCTCTCCCTCCCTCTCTTTGTCACTCTCTGTCACCTCAGGCCAGCTTCCTGGGCACACACAGTTAGCCGGTCTTTGAATGGCCATTGGCTTGTTCATGTGAGTTAGTCCCTGTTCTCCGGGCACCCATTGGGCAGTGTGTCTGAGTGTAGGCTGCTGCTGTGGCGGTGTGTGCTGAGACTCTATCAGAGCGATGCATCTTCATTGTCTGCTGTTATGTGCAAATTGTGCCTTCGGACCCATGTCATCCTGCATGGCAGCCACCATTTGCAGGCAAGACAGTACTGTGTGGGTACACACAGTTTGTATGGCTGTGCCCTGGGCCATATGGGCTGAGGGCATTGTTGTGTGCTTGTGAGTTGCTCAATGTTAGTTTTGATGCCCCCACTCCCAGCATCGACCACATCCTGTGTTGTGTTGGTGTTTTGTGTGGCCTGTGACTTGGCATGGCCCTGATTGATGCATGGGGCATGGTGGCGCTAGTGGCATGTGTGTGTTTGTGGAGTGTTGTTGTGTCCGGTGGTGGCTTGGGGGGGGTGGCATGCATGATTGATTGTGTATGGCATCCCCCCCATGTGAGGTGAGTTGTTTGTGTACTCACCAGGGTCTGGGAGTCCTGGCAGTCCGTGTAGTCCCTCCACCGCCAGCGTGGACATCACCTTCTCCTCCCAGGGATGGTATTGTACCGGTCTGGGGGGCGGCCCTCCTCCAGTGATGTTCCCCTGGTTGTGATTGTCAGTCATCTTCCTCTTGACCGTCCTCCGCAGATCGTACCACCTGGATTGGCACTCGTGCCTGGTCCTTCTGGTGGTCCCAACAGCATTCACAGAATCGACGATCCTCTGCCACATGGCCGTTTTTTCGGATATGCTGGTCTGTCTGACCAATGTCCCAAAGAGCTGTGGCTCGACTCTGAGGATTTCGTCGACAAGGATCTCCAGCTCCTCCTTTGTGAACTTTGGATTCTTGGTGGTGGACATGGCGTGGGGTGTGGGTGTGGATGGTTGTGGGGGTGTGGGTGTGGATGGTTGTGGGGGTGTGGGTGTGGATGGTTGTGGGTGTGTGGGTGTGGTAGTGGAGGTGTGTGTGTGAATGTGATGAGGGGGTGTTTGTGTAGGTGGTTGTGTGAAGGTATGCAAGTGTGAGGTTCAAGTATGGTGGTGTGGGTCGTCTGTGGGCTCTGGCAGCAGTGGGTCTGTTGCAAAGGCTCATGGTTTGTGTGTGTGGTCCATTTTTATTGGTCCATTTGTGGGTGTGGCTGTGTTTGAAATTTGTGTGGGTGTGTTATGAGGAGTGATTGAGTTTTGGGCCTCTGTTTGGCAGTTTGGCAGTTGCAGGTGGGTGTATGTGATGTTTGTGGGGTTGTTGGGCATGTTTGGTGGTGTGGGGAAACTCTACTTGACTCTCCTTGTGTAAATATGGTTTGTCCTGGTTCAGTACGTGTTTTTTTGGCGTCAGTACGGTCCGTACATGCACTGGTGGGGGTGCGGTCCGTACATTCCCTGGTGGGGTGGGGGTTCGGTGCGTACATACACGGCTGGGGGTTCGGTGCGTACATACACGGCTGGGGGGGGGTTCGGGGGCGTACATACACGGGTGGGGGTTCGGTGCGTACATACACGGCTGGGGGGGGGTTTGGTGCGTACATACACGGCTGGGGGGGGTTTGGTGCGTACATACACGGGTGGTGGTTCGGTGCGTACATACACGGCTGGGGGGGGTTCGGGGGCGTACATACACGGGTGGGTGTTTGGTGCGTACATACACGGCTGGGGGGGGTTTGGTGCGTACATACACGGCTGGGGGGGTTTGGTGCGTACATACACGGGTGGGGGTTCGGGGGCGTACATACACGGGTGGTGGTTCGGTGCGTACATACACGGCTGGGGGGGGGTTCGGGGGCGTACATACACGGGTGGGGGTTTGGTGCGTACATACACGGCTGGGGGGGGTTTGGTGCGTACATACACGGGTGGGGGTTCGGGGGCGTACATACACGGGTGGTGGTTGGGTGCGTACATACACGGCTGGGGGGGGTGTTAGGTGCGTACATACACGGGTGGTGGTTCGGTGCGTACATACACGGGTGGTGGTTCGGTGCGTACATACACGGCTGGGGGGGGGGTTTGGTGCGTACATACACGGCTGGGGGGGGGTTTGGTGCGTACATACACGGGTGGGGGTTCGGGGGCGTACATACACGGGTGGTGGTTCGGTGCGTACATACTCGGGTGGGGGGGGTTTGGTGCGTACATACACGGGTGGTGGTTCGTTGCGTACATACTCGGGTGGGGGTTCGGTGCGTACATACACAGCTGGGGGGGGTTTGGTGCGTACATACACGGCTGGGGGGGGTTTGGTGCGTACATACACGGGTGGGGGTTCGGGGGCGTACATACACGGGTGGTGGTTCGGTGCGTACATACACGGCTGGGGGGGGGTTCGGGGGCGTACATACACGGGTGGGGGTTTGGTGCGTACATACACGGCTGGGGGGGTTTGGTGCGTACATACACGGGTGGTGGTTGGGTGCGTACATACACGGCTGGGGGGGGTGTTAGGTGCGTACATACACGGGTGGTGGTTCGGTGCGTACATACACGGGTGGGGGTTTGGTGCGTACATACACGGCTAGGGGGGGTTTGGTGCGTACATACACGGGTGGGGGTTCGGGGGCGTACATACACGGGTGGTGGTTCGGTGCGTACATACACGGGTGGGGGTTTGGTGCGTACATACACGGCTGGGGGGGTGTTAGGTGCATACATACACGGGTGGTGGTTCGGTGCGTACATACACGGGTGGGGGTTTGGTGCGTACATACACGGCTGGGGGGGGTTTGGTGCGTACATACACGGGTGGGGGTTCGGGGGCGTACATACACGGGTGGTGGTTCGGTGCGTACATACACGGCTGGGGGGGGGTTCGGGGGCGTACATACACGGGTGGTGGTTGGGTGCGTACATACACGGCTGGGGGGGGTGTTAGGTGCGTACATACACGGGTGGTGGTTCGGTGCGTACATACACGGGTGGGGGTTTGGTGCGTACATACACGGCTGGGGTGGGTTTGGTGCGTACATACACGGGTGGGGGTTCGGGGGCGTACATACACGGGTGGTGGTTCGGTGCGTACATACACGGGTGGGGGTTTGGTGCGTACATACACGGCTGGGGGGGGTGTTAGGTGCGTACATACACGGGTGGTGGTTCGGTGCGTACATACACGGGTGGGGGTTTGGTGCGTACATACACGGCTGGGGGGGGTTTGGTGCGTACATACACGGGTGGGGGTTCGGGGGCGTACATACACGGGTGGTGGTTCGGTGCGTACATACACAGCTGGGGGGGGGTTCGGGGGCGTACATACACGGGTGGGGGTTTGGTGCGTACATACACGGCTGGGGGGGGTTTGGTGCGTACATACACGGGTGGGGGTTCGGGGGCGTACATACACGGGTGGTGGTTGGGTGCGTACATACACGGCTGGGGGGGGTGTTAGGTGCGTACATACACGGGTGGTGGTTCGGTGCGTACATACACGGGTGGTGGTTCGGTGCGTACATGCACTGCTGGGGTGGGGGTTCGGTGCGTACATACGCGGGCGGGGGGGGTGGTGGGGTGTTAGGCGCGTATGCGGGCACATGTCTCCATGGTTGCTATGGGAGTTCGGTTCGGACGGTGTTTTTTGCGTACGGTTGTGAAATGGGGAGGACGGGAGGGATCGTACTTGCGCAGTCGGACTTTATTTTTCCGCACGGTGGGTTTTTCGCCCGGGGACGTGTCGGTGACTTTTCCCGACCCGAGGACGTGTGGGGAAATCTTCCCAATGCGATTCGTATGGACTTTTTTCCGTTCGAATCGTACTTGGCAGTTTGTACGCTACTTTGACGATTCGGACGGAAAAAAATCCGGATACGAGTCGGACGGGGAATTTTTTTACCGGATCGGAATTGGCACCAAAATGTATCATTTTCAATAACTTGTTGGTATGTTCAAGATACCCTATGTGTCTGTTTTTGAGGAAGTGATGACAGGCTCTAATCACCAAGTAGTGGTCAATGATGGTGTAAAGGGAATTAACGTCAAGGATGATGAGAGGAAATCCCTCTTCACAGATAATGCCTTCAAATTTGGCCAGAAAATATTTGGGGGTCTCTCACATGTGAGGGTAAAGCAGTGACATATTCCTTGAGAAAATGATCAACATATTTGGATACATTCTCCAGTGCGCTTCCCTTGGATGACACAAAAGGTCTTCCAGGAGGGTTGTTAGGATCTTTGTGGATTTTAGGAAGGAGATACAGTATGGGAAATTTCGGATAGTGCTTTTGATGAAATTAAATTCATCCAATTCCAGAATACCACTGTCCTTCCATTCCGTAAGTTTCCTCCAGATTTCTAGAATGCTGTTACTTTAGCATTCTTTGTTGATTTTGGTGTAAAATCTGGAATCATTAAGTTGCTTGTGGGCTTCAGTGACATACAGCTCTCTGCACAAAAGTACAATATTGCTGCCCTTGTCTGCTGGGTGTATAATGATGTTATTTTGATAATTTGTTTCTGTGTTAGGGCGAGGTTGTGTTGCAGGTTATTCTTAATCCAGTTGTGGTATCTAAACTTGATGAGACCCTTCGTGACAGTGTCATAAAAAGTGTCTATATTGTCGCGAGGCATATCGGGGAAAAAGATGGAATGTGGTTTGAAATTAGTGGTAGCTGCCTCGTCAATGATGACATCACAATGTCTCAGTGTATTGATAACATCAGTGAGTCCGGGCCCTCCCTCTGATTGTAGTTCATGTAATGCAAGTAAAATAAATAATATGTACTACTCCCACTTCACACAATGCAACTGGTGGAAAACTGTTTCATTATACAGGGGTAAAATTTACTATTCCCTCTCCATTCAGTGTAACAGTAGGGTAATTCTTAAATTGCGGCGAGGTACATTTTACTATTTCCACCACAGTCAGTGCAACAGTAGGGAACGTGTTAGATCGCTGAAGGGTAAAATATACTATTCCCACTCCAGTTAGTTTAACAGTAGGGAGCGTATTGGATAGCGGATGGGTGCATTTACTATTCCCACTGCAGTCACTGCAACAGTAGGGAAAGTGTTGAATTGCAGAGTGGTAAAATTGACTATTCCCCCTCATGTCAGTGCAAAAGTAGAGAAAGTATTAGATTGGTGAGAAGTAAAATTTACTATTTCCACTCCAGTCACTGGAAGAGTAGGGAAAGTGTTAGCTTGTAGAGGGGTAAAACTTACTATTCTCACCCCAGTAACTGTAACAATAGGGAAAGTGTTGGGTTGCGGAGGGGTTAAAATTCACTATTCCCACTAAGGACAATGCAAGAATAGGGAAAGTGTTGGATTGTGGGGGGGATAAAATGTACTATTCCCACTCCAGTCACTGCAACAGTAGGGAAAGTGTTGGATTGCGGAGGGGTATAATTTACTATTCCCACTCCAGTCAGTGCAACATTAGAAGCAAACTAATTCCCTTCAACATAATAAAATATATTCAAAACATCGTAAACAATTAAAAAAATATATATTAAAAAATAAATATATATATTTTTTAAATAAATAAATTAAATATATTAACAACTAATAAATACAATATTATTTACATTTAAATAACACCACAAATTTAACACATGCAATAATAAATAACATAATTAAAGCAAAATAATTACTTATTTTGAAATTTGTTATTACTTATGTAACATTCCACCCTACACTTCAACAAAATACACAAAACATATAAAAATGTCTTTATTAAAATAATATTATGTACACATGTTAAATAATTAAATATTAGTTAAAATATTAATTAAGCCCGGGTGATGAACTCTGTTCCGTTTGCAGTGTTTGCAGATTTTTCCACTCTCTGCGTTCCACGGATCATGCACGTGGAGCGGACTTTTTTCCTCGCAACATCAAATTGCCGAGCCCAAGCGAGGAGAATCCACCTCCCGGCGAGATTTTCCTTCGCTCATTCTCCCCAACGTCAAGTTGGCAAGCACGAGCAAGAAAAATCCCCCTCTTGCTGAGATTTCTCAATGTGGGCAGTCGGATTTCTCAATACGGGAATGGCAGCTTCAGTAAAAAATCTACTTGAGTGGCAGAAAAATAGCAGCGTCCTCTTGTGCTGTGCATGGTGCCATTCATGTTGCTTTTCCAGCGCAGAAAAAACACTCGGCGCTGAAAATAAAAGCGAACAGGCATGACCAAGAGCACTCCGGGAACTCCACCAAGGCTTAATATTAATAATAACTCTGTAATCCTAAAATAGCTGTAGGTAATTACCACCTCACCCTTTATTCATTCAAATAAATCAACAAACACCAAATATATAAATAAAAAAAATATTATTTCCATCATTTTTTTAATTAAATCTTAATTAAACAGTCATTATTAGTAGTTAAGTAATCATGAATTCTTAACATATAATTAACTTCCGACCATTTACTCTTAAAAATTCAACAACTGACTCCTAATATATAATATAAAAAATAATATCTTTACATATATTACATAATTATTTATCATTTCTATAATTAATATAAAATAACTTTATTTATTGTTTAGTATAATTGATTTACTGCACACTCTTTAAACATACAAAATTAAGAACACAACACACAACAAATGTAATATCTTAAACAATTTACATAATTATTTTTGATTTAAAGAATGAATATTATTTGAAAATTAATTATGAACACAAAATTATTTATTAAATAATGCTAATTTAGTTAGGTCCCACCCATTATTTACACAAATAACATAATTAATTGTCAATAAATAATTAATACCAGTTAAAAAATAATATTAATTCATTAAAATTCATTTTCTTCCCACCCTATACCCCTACAAAACCCACAACCCACACCTAAAATGTAACTGAAATACAATTAATTGCGCAATTAACATAATTATTATCAATTAAATAATTAATATTAATTAAAACAAAGGTTAAGTATAATTTAAATTGTTCCCATCCTATACCCCTATAAACTCACAACCAGCATCGAAATGTAACAATAGAAAATAATTAAACAATTACTATAATTAATTATCAATTAAATAATTAATATTAATCAAAATTGAATTATTTATTAATTATAATCAAATTACTACCCACTTTGTACCCCTATAAACACACAATCAACATCGGTACTAAAAAGCACAGATATTTAACCCCTTCAGTGCCCATGACGAGCTGGACTCGTCATGGGCTGCGGTGGCGCTGTGCCCATGACGAGTCCAGCTCGTCATGAACTCCGCCCGCTAATGCAAAGCGCGGCACTGGGCGGGGAAAGGGGCGGGCATGCAAGGGGTTAATTGAATAACTACTAAATATTTAACAACTTTGTTAAAACAAAAGCAATAATTATGCAAAACATTTACAACATATGCATTTAAATTATGTACTAAAATGCATAACAATAATGTAAAAATTATATTATTAACTATATTTTTGTACACAATATTAATGACTTTGATATTCTCAAAATCGATATTACTTACCTTAGACTGATATTCTTGACAACTCTGTTCTTGCAGGCGATATTATTATATCACAATATTTTGGACACAATATTTTGGTAGCACGATATTTTTGTTTCGATATTTTGTCTGATTACTGACTCCCTGGCTATAGATGTGAGCTCCTGTTGTTGATGATATGTGTGTAATGGGTAAACCTCTTGGGGGCCAATTACGATCGCGCTAGAAAATCCCTTCATACGACTCGGATCTGGAGGGCTTTCATAGCGAATTGCGCTCCGCGAGTGCGAGAGACTGATTCCGATGCACCTGTATGGTGACGGACTCTGTTCGCTCGGGCTCCAATTGAACTCCAAGGGAGCCTGTATACTGAATGGGTAAACAGGCTCCCATAGCAAAAAGGGGTGGCTGGGGAAAAGCATATACCCTGTGTCGGGCTCCCCATGGTGCCCACCACACTGTGCATGCTTGGATCGGGGGACCAATGCGCAACCCCTCGAGACCAATTCGGAGGGCCTCGGGTGAAGGGGGCCTGCTAGGGCCCCCCAAAGTCCAATTTCGACAGCTGTTTAGTCTCGCTGAGACTGAGTCAATACAGCTGTCCGAATCATGCATCGTACTCACTCGTTCGGAATTCGGCTATATTGTGTGGCACAATTTAGCTGCGAATGAGTCGGACTGACAGGAACGGGTTCAGAAATGATTTGGTCGATGTGGACCAGATCTTCGCATCGTATTTGGTCATTCGAACGGGGGAAGATTCGGTCGGAAACGTAGGCCCAGAATTGGATTTGCTTGTTCCGGAACCCGTGTAGAGGCCTTCCTAACAAGATCATAATCTGCCCCTTAGTTGAGGATGAATGAGCCAAGCCAGCAGTCCCCCAGATTTACTCTCCTAATTATGGGATTGAGCTACTAATTTTTGTAGTCGTGGCATTTTAGTCCCTCCAGGATAGTGTTACAGCACTCCAGTAGTCATTGATGGGTGTTGGGGTTTACTCCCAAGCTATTGTCAAGCATGTGTATGGCATTGCCTACTGTACCTAATTCCTCATTAAGTTCCCTACATATGCCAACAGAATTGACTCATGCAGTGCCACGTACATTAACCTTGAAGGCTTCCCATTTGATTAGTGCAGATGACACTGTGTTTTGGTTGGACCACCATCTGTTTGATCACCATCTGTCATCTATCAGTCAGAACCCCAGAAGTAACAGAATTCCATTTATGATTCGAAAATCCATTTATCTTATAGTCTTTCTCTGTGTGTATCATTCTTAAAAAAAAAAAAAAATTAAAACACAATTTAATACCAATTTCCAAACTTCCGTAAACGTTATTTTAGAAATAAAACAACAACATACTCCTTTTTATGTTTTCTTCTTATGCTTCTTTAAAAATTGAATAATAAATAAAAAATCCTGATAGAAAAATAGCTTTTTATTTTTTCTTTTTGGTTTAAAAAATAAAATTAAGGTCATCATTATGATGCTGGTCGAAATCTCATCCAACCGGACCTGTAGTGGAAGCGGGACCGCCCTAGAAGGAGCCGGTGGTCCCGCTGCCCTTATTACAATACGAGCGCCTTCCTGGTGGTCGCAAAGTTTATATTTTCCATCGTGACTTGTGCTGCAGGCTGCAGTACAAGTTGCAATAGAAAATGTACACTTTAAAAACATCTCTGCACCGTGTGGCGGACACCATGCGGTGCCTGCCACAAGGTGCAGGGATGTTTGCCTCCCGAGACCCCATAGCGGAGGGCCAGAGGAGAAGAGGGCCCTCCTAGGGGACCCAAAGTCACTTTCCACCTGCCTTTTCATGGCAGGTGAACCACCATGAAAGGGCAGGTGGGAAGGAACATTTTAATCCCTACGGTGGTGCCTGAGCAGGCACCACCCCTAATGTAGTGATTACTGACCCTCTGAAAGCGTTAGACTGTCCCTCTGCCTGCTGCATCAGACCACATGTATTGTAATGCATCAGTTGGACCGCAGCAACAGATGTCGGTTGGACCGCAACCAGCGAGTTGGCGGTTGCAGTCTGACCGCCATCAGAATGACTCCCTAAGTCTTTTTCAAAATGTCTTTTTTTAAACCTTTTTTACTAAAATGACAACCGTCCCTCTAATACTGTTTTACTTAACATCTAACTACCGCTTTCCTTACAATACATTTCCTAACTTGTTTAAAGTAAATTAGTTTGTTCTTTCCTGACCACAGCACCACCATACTTCCGATCTTTACCACGACACTCCGACGACTGGAAAACAGACGCACAACCAAGAACGTCAAACCTTTGTGCAAATCTTTTCAACTTTTTTTTTATCGGCTCCTATTTTCTGATTTCATTCAGGAAGCATATAAAACACTCTTTCAGGTAAACTAATGTTCAGAGCTAGTCAGGGAGCCAGGATTGTTTAGCAAGTAACCATTTCTAGTTGATTCTTCCTTTTATTCCATTTCCCTCTTCCCAATCTTGCTCCCACAACTGCTCTCTATCGGAGTGTTCTTCAGGCCTGTCAATGGAATTGGCCTTTGGACACCTCCAAGCCATCTCTGAGCTGAGTTTCAGAGTGCTGGATTAGCGATCTGGACAATTTTAATTGTCTTACAGTACATGCTATTTAACAGATACAAGGGATATTGTTTATCTCAAACATGTAAAACATAATTCAAGACATATAACAAACCTGTAGGCTTAAAAGATTGCCTACTTTTTACCTGCCTGTGCATATGCAGAAAACATTGGCTGAAAAATGCCACGGAAACAAATGAGGTCTACTATGAGGATTTAAAGTATTCATATTGCTAGGAGAAAGAGTAATGCAAATAATCATAACTGTGACTAGACTATGAAAAATTAGTCTTTTACAATGTTTTATAAAAACAGATTGATAGATATTGTGAAATTATGGAGCAATTTAGTCTTTGTATCACAACAGGTGAGATTACCTTTTACCAATTGAGGCTCACATATGAACAAAAAGCTATTTTATATACAAATATGTTGGAGGAACTTAGGTGTATTAACTCACTTATAAAGTGATCAATTCTATGTTTATTGATAACAAAACAAAATGAGAAACCCCCAATAGTTGGCATTGTGAGTGAGAGAAATAGGATGCTAATAAAGACAAGGGGGTCTATTATTATAGCAGGCAGATCGCCACCGCCCGTATGGCGGTGGCGATCCGCATGCCAAAAGTCACCGCCCGCATAACTTTCCCCCGCCACATTACGATGGTGGGGGGACCCCGGCGGAGGGGAAGACCGTCCACCAGATTTCCACTGGTAGGCAATCCGCCTGCTTGCCTACCGGGCGGAAAAGCCCAGCAATATGGTGGCGGTAGTATCATGGCGGTGAATTGCCTTTCCATGGCGGAGACTCCACCATGGAAAGGCATGCGGTTTCTTCTTTGGGGGCCCGTTGCGGGCCCCCAGGGTGTTCAGGGGGGTGGGGAGTGTACATGGGGGCACCTATGGTACCCCCCTGCATTTACATGCACAACATGGCAGGCACCGCGGTGCCTGTCACGTTGTTCATGCAAATGCACAACATGCCATTTTTGCATTGCGGCGGGTGCTGCTGACAGCACCGCCCGCCGCAATGTAGAAAATGCGACATGCGCCCGTCGATGTTGCGGGCGCATCCTAATACCAATCGCAGGACCACCACACATATGGCGGGCGGTCCCTTCTTCCATTACGAAAGTCCGCCCGCCATCGTAATAGACCGCAAGGTACTTCTTTCTTATAACTGGGAATACATTATGCGAATAAGTAAGAAACAATACTCTTCAGAAGATATTAATTTCATTAAAAGTGTCTAGTGAACACAGGGACTCAGGAATGAAAGTACAAAAGAAAATTATCAGTTAAAAATGCGTTTTACTTATGTCAGTATTGTGACGGTGCACACTCTAGGACCCACCCCAACCAATCCAGTTTGTAGGTTGTTTTCCCCTTGCTGTACGGCACATCACTTTAGTAGTCTCCCCTGTGGTAAGGGTCATATGTTTCATGGGTATGCATGCTGGTGGCTAGGCTGCAATCATGACTTGTGAGCATTGTGTATGGCCCTGTGTGTTTTCATTTGTGCATGTTTTCTTTACAGCTCAATTTATGTGTGAGGATTACATTTCCCTGATGCCCCAGATAGCTGATATCTTGGGTGTGGCTGTACACATATGAGTGGCTCCACCCTGTGGGAGAAGTTCACTATTCTGCCATCATCAGAGAAGGCTGGATCTCCCATTTACAATAGCTACCTCAGAACTACCTGGCCTCCTGTGAAGTCCTGAATTCTTTGTTGAGCAGCCTCTCACAGCTCTCACGGCTCCCTCAAGAGTCTGTCTCTACTATTGCAGGCTTCCGCTCCCGAACCAGAAGCGGTCCCAGTGATTGTTTATCAGTCGCTCTTAGAGCCTTGACAAGGTTGGTCAAGCCTTGCACGGTAAGCCTCAAATATTTGTTATTGGTGCACCAATACTTTGGTAGCACATTTCACAGAAACCTTGTTTTGGTGAACAAGACTACTTTTCTTAGTCATTCTTTTTCACTACGATATGATCCCTAAAAAGGGTGTTAAGCACTGTGTCAAGCAACGGCCTGCGCTCATGCTGGAATTCACATTGTCAACAATTAAAACTGAACTAGGGCTTTTTATAGTGACATAAGGCAACAGAATCACCGAAAGCACATAGCAGTAATTAAACTGTATTTCTGTTTATACTTGCCTAGCGTGCCTGAGGCGAGTGCGACTGTGAATGTGAGGTGAGTTGTTTTTATCATCTCTGCTGCCACACAAGCATATTTATTTATAAAGCATTCAATCTCAGTGTGGAGTTTTGCATTTCAGAGACAAACATGCCATGTCGCATCGTAAATAATTATTCCAGTTCCTTTTCAGATCTTCTTCCCCACTGTTCTTACCCCAAAACCCCTTTTGTTACCTCATCTGGCCACTCCAAAACTCAGTGCTATTACAGCATTCTGAGTTGGAGGTGGCTGGAGGTGATCCAAACATCATTGTGCAGATTCACAGGAAGAAGTCACCATAGACAACTTCACAAATATTTATTAGCCATTTTTCATTCTAAGATGGTGGGACAGATTAGTGTGTTGGCACCCATCACATTCACAAGGTTATCGAAGACTAGTTAAACAAACATTGGCAAAGCTAATACGTCTCTTCCATGCCAAAGCGATTGGATTTGCCAATGTCTATTAGTTATTTTCTACAGCAGCGTGGCTGTGCAACATGACTAAAAGTAAAGTTAGAAAAAAAGTGCTATGACGCGGCTAGAGTTAGCCACATCATAGCAAATTTTTTTCTTATGACGGTCGAGGTGGGCAACACGTACAACGGGAGGTAGGGTAGGAGTGGGCAACATGGGCAATGGGAGGAAGATGGGAGGTAACAGCAACAGGACAGTAAAAAAAATAGCACTATAACTTGGCCGCCACATTCCTCTTTTTTTCTTCCGGAGTGTTGGGAGGCAACACAGACATCAGGGGGGTGGGAGGTAAGAAACAACATGGACATCAGGAGGGTTGGGGTGGAAGGGAATGGGAAGGGAAGAAGCAACGAGGTTGAGATGGGAAGAAGCAGCACAGTTGAGATGAATAAAGAAAAGCAACATGGACAGGAGGAATAAAGAAAAAAGTACCTGAATCAGAGCAAGCAGTGGCCGGACCGCGGAAAGACAATAATCAAGCTAAATCAATCAGTACTAGGTCGATGTTCATAATAAAAGAACAGGAAGTTACACAGGCAAGTGATGGTCAATTGTGAGGCAACAAATAAGAGTGACAATGAAACCAATGATTGCTAAGCAATGGACAGGCTCCAGCCCCTTACTGTAAACAATAGGCCTCGCAGTGTCAGCGCATGCGCTGTTTGAAGGCGAGATCTAAAAAATGTGATAGGAGTTACCGTAGAGATAGTCTTTGTGATGTGAGATGCCTTCTGAAGAAGTCTTTATATTAACTGATGAGGACTTGTTGCTTTGATGAAACAATACATATTTGGCAAATAGGCAGTAGTGCATCAACAGAATATAGAAATTATATATCTGGCAGCTTCATTTTGTAGAATGAAACCTTTCCAAATTAGGAGCAGCGAGAGGACAACTCGTCTGTATAGCAGGATTTGTATATAAAATGAAACAAAATAATAGATTGCTCAACCTGGAAAGAATTAAGGGGCATATTATCAACGGCCAGCGATAATTATCACTGGCCGTACATATCGATAGAAATATTATCGCCGGCTATCGCTGAATATTATCACCATGAAAACGCTATATTTACAACGCATAGCGCTATGGCGATAATATTTCAGCGATAGTGGTGTTTTCAATGGAACATCGCTGGTTTTCCAACGATGTTCCATTGAAAACAGCGATAACATTGCTGATACGACCCTGTGGTCCTATCAGCATAATCCATATCTCATGAATAGTATGCTTTAGTCAGGAATTTAACAGACGTTAAATTCCTGAGTTAAGGCTGAGGTACCGCGATTTTTTTTATCGCTGCACCTCCTTGTTAATATCGCGAAGCTGCCTTCACGATATTAACATGTGTTGTTTTCACAGCCACGCCTTCTTTGCATCTCATTAGCGAGGCGAGCCTGTGAAAAAACGGGCTCTACATCAAGGAAACACGCGCTAGCGTGTCCTTGATGATATTGCGATATAATTATCGCCGCTTTTCGCCCAAAAACGGACGCTAAAGCGGCGATAATTATATCGCCAGTCCTTGCTAATATGCCCCTAAATAAGGAAATGAGAAATGATAGTAACAAAGGCAATTGTCTATCCATTGAATTTAGTGTAAGGCTGATTAGAAATTTAGCACTTGTAATAAATCATAGAAATTATTAGTTTATGTCAATCAATGTATATTGACTCAAATTACCACTCTGATCAAGTGAAATGCCTAACAATATGAGAGTCATACTTTGACACCCTGATAAGGAGATAAGGATAAGATTTGCTTACAATCCTCACATTCATATGGTATGGTGATGGCTTTTTCACACCAATGGTCAAGGTGGGAATTTTTGTTTCTGTGTGATGAAGACAAGATAAGAGCTAAATTCACAGGTGTAAATTTTCATATACCAGACTGTAAACTCCTTGGGCCCGATTCACAGAACTAACTTAACACAAAATCCTAAACTTACTACCATTCTGGTATTCACAGAAGGCACTTACTCAGTTTGGTATTCACAGAAGTTAGTAGTCCTAACTTTAGGACTCCTAAATGCCTTCTGTGAATACCGAAAGTCTTAAAGTTAGGATTTTCTCAGTTTAGGAGTCCTAAAGTTAGGAGTCCTAACTTTACTACTCCTAAACTGAGAAAAATCCTAACTTTAAGACTTTTGGTATTCGCAGAAGGCATTTAGGAGTCCTAAAGTTAGGAGTCCTAACTTTACTACTCCCAAACTGAGAAAAATCCTAATTTTAAGACTTTCGGTATTCGCAGAAGGCATTTAGGAGTACTAAAGTTAGGAGTCCTAACTTTACTACTCCTAAACTGAGAAAAATCGTAGCTTTAAGACTTTTGGTATTCACAGAAGGCATTTAGGCGGTAGAGGAAGACGGTGGCAGTGTCTTCCCAGTCCGCTTGGCGTTTGGCTTCATCTGTCATTACTGAATATGTGAGAGAGCTGTAGATCCTTTAAAAGAGAATTGTTTGTGACCTTTAAATATCGTTGTTTATACCCTGCACTTTAGGCATTTTGCATGCTAAATCACTGTTTTTTAAAAACACATTTTAATGTTGTAACTCTATGTTCTTTTAACTTAGTGTTTTAAAGTTTTAACTTGTGTTTTAAAGTTTTAACTTACTCGCCTTCGAATTGGTCCTCTGATTTGCGGGGACACTCGGGGCTTAAGCTTGGTCTGTGCTCGGTATTTCTGCCTGCCCGCCCCGGTCCGACTCGGTATTGTTTACCGTAGAGCGGAGGGCGGGGCAGGTGAGAGCCAGACACGCCTACCAACACTGAGGCAGTCGAGCGGTTAGCGCTCTAGTAGCACTAACGAAGGACTATTTAGCCAGCAGTCGGCCCTAGCGCGCAGCAGTTGCACGCAGAGGGGCGCCTTCAACGGCGCCAAAGACTATCCTAAGACCAGCCCGTCTGCGCCCGTCCGCGACAGGACGGGGCAAGGGGCAATGGGACCACACACGATCAATCCACCAACGTCCCCTACAACGAGGATTACCTATTCAAGTGTGATGTTACGACAACTGTGTGTGAGTCCTACGCGGACATGTGGACTAGGAGGTAATGTGGAAGTAGAAGGTCCGTTTTCCTGCCGCCATTGTCAAGCCCAGTTCACTACTGTTAGTCAGGAGGCTCATTCTCATGAGCGTATGACCGCTCATTTTCCCGCTGTAAATATTAGTAAGAACACCACTAAAATCACTACAGGAAGGAAAAATATATTATGTAATAAGGTCTCTACCTAAACATACTTCTGAGGTATGGGACCTAATTTCCACTAGCAATCCGGATCTATGTTTCCTTACGGAAACGTGGTTGAAACCTTACTCAACTCCAGCGATTGCACTAGCAATTCCCACGGGTTTTAAATTAATTAGACTAGACCGTCCCTCGAAAACGGGAGGAGGGATTGCTATTGTTTACAAACAAGATATTGTTTGTACTATGGTAGCTGAGCTAACTACACCGGATATTGAATTACTAATTTTCAAAACCTCCTCTTCCCCTAAAAACACACAGATGGGTGCCCTAGTATATCGCCCCCCGGGCCCATGTACGAACTTCTCTAACATTTTACTTGAGACCCTTGCTCCATTTATCAGCAATGACAGAGATTTTCTCTTATTAGGAGATTTTAATATACACAGTGAATTAAAAAATTGCAAAGAAGCACAGTCTGTATTACATGACCTTTCCCTACTTGGGTTAACACAATTTAATTCAGGGCCCACACACCAGGCAGGACATACTTTAGACCTAATATTAGCCAATCACCCTATCGTCTCATGTCTACCCCCTATTCAAATTAGTTGGACTGATCATTTTATTATTGAATTCTATACTTCTCAGCATAAATATATTGGTCATGGGCCAATTTGTCTTCCCTGTAAACAACGTCCTTGGCATAAAGTCAATGAAGTGACTTTTAAAGATAACTTTATTGAACCCTCCTACATTGCTTCAGAGAAAATAGATTGTGCCTTAAGGAAATATGATCTAGCAACTAGGCGGACGATAGACACTATTGCTCCATTGAAACAATTTAAACCTCGGCCTGCCAACAAACAAGAGATCTGGTTTTCTGATGATCTTAGAACTTTAAAACAGGCCTCTAGGAAGTTGGAGAAAAAATGGAGAACCTCCCATCAGGAGAACGATAGGAAGCAATATTGGGCTTCTCTGTCTATTTATCATAAAGCTATTCGTGGGGCACGAAACACCCATATAGCATCTCAAATTGCTGCTGCAGAGAATTCCTCGAGGGTTCTCTATCAGGTTTTACAGTCTTTTGTCAAACCGGCTGCCTGTGAAAGCTCTGAATTAGCGTCTCAACAGCTTTGTGACCAAATATCGTCTTTTTTTTCTAATAAAATAGACAGGATCTATGAGAAAATAGTCAACTCTAATAATGCCAATACTACTGTTGACTCTAGCCATGTTTTTAGAGATACTGAACATATGCTCAATGTACATTTTTTAGACACTTTTCTCTCCATTCCCTCTTCGGATTTATTAGCATTGATGACACAGATTAAAAGTGGTAGTCCGGATGATATTATACCCGCCAGACTTATGCCTATTCTCTCTGAACAACTATGTCCCATAATTCAAAGGCTTGTTAATTTATCTCTTGATTCGGGTTCTGTCCCCTAGGAATGGAAGCGTGCGCTGGTAAGGCCCATCAGGAAAAATACCACCATCCCTTGGACTGAACTAGCCAATTTAAGACCTATTTCACTGCTCCCTTTTCTGGTGAAATTGACAGAAAAATATGTCAATAGACTTCTATCCGGCTTCGTTGAAGATGTGGGTGGCCTTGACTATTCACAATATGGGTTTAGGCCAAAACACAGCACGGAGTCTACTCTTTTGTCTGTGGTAGACGACCTACATATGCTTCAAGATAAAGGCTATTCGGTAATCTTAGTTTTGCTTGACTTGTCAGCAGCGTTCGACACCGTGTCACATAACATTCTTGTTGACCGGTTGTCGAACGTAGGAGTTAAGAACAAAGCCCTTGCCTGGTTGAGGAGTTTTCTTACTGGTCGTACCCAGACTGTCACCATGGGTACGTACCGTTCTAGGGAAGTAGAAATTACGAAAGGGGTGCCACAGGGCTCCTGTCTGAGCCCTACACTTTTTAACATCTATGTGGCACCCCTGGCAAGAGTGATGCGTAAATTTGGTTTCATTCCCGTGTCCTATGCTGATTACATGCAGCTCCTCTTTCCCTTCAAAACCCTTACGACGGAAACAAAGAACTCTTTCTCGGCAGGCATGAAGGCTGTAGGACAATGGATGTCCTCCAACTACCTACAATGCAATGTCAGTAAAACAGAGATTATGTTGTTTGGAGAAGCCAAGGTACTGTGGTCCCCTGATTGGTGGCCCTCTGATCTGGGCATGGTTCCTGAACCTAAGCAGGTCGTCAAAAATCTTGGGGTACGTCTTGATCAGGATTTAGTATTAAAACAGCATACTCATTACATTGCAGGCGTATGTTTTTATACTATTGGCCTGCTGCGTAGGGTTTTCCCTTTGTTGCCGGACTCCTTCAGAAGGACCTTGGTGCAGGCTCTTGTTTTGAGTCGGCTGGATTATTGTAATGGCCTGCTCCTCTCAGTAAATGAGGGAGTGTTGGCCAAATTACAGGTTATTCAAAACACAGCGGCTCGACTGGTCTTTAATGCCCCACCAAGAACAGCTTCAAAGCCTCTTTTAGAAAAGTTGCATTGGCTGTCAATCCGTCAACGGACTAAGTTTAAAATATGCTGCCTGATTCACAAAAGCATAAATGGGCAAGGTCCCCTATACCTGGAAAATAAATTTATTCCATATACCCCTACCAGGACCCTTAGATCCAGTAATGGTCATTTGTTGGTAGTGCCTCGTGCCAAGAAGGCTAGACACGGTGGCAAAGCATTATCAGTGGTGGGACCTACATTGTGGAACAGTCTCCCGCTAACTCTAAGACTATGGGCCTTATGTAGGTAGCATTCAATTTACCACTTCATAAATACTGAATGTTACCGATTCGGTATTTAAGAAGTGGTAAATTGTATGTAGGTAATAATTCGGTAAATATTACCGATTCGGAGAAATTCGGTAATTACCTAATCGGTATTTACCGATTCGGTAATGGGGCATACTTCCCATTGATTCCTATGGGCTGGAAGGCCCATAGGTATCAATGGGAAGCCAGTCACCATTACCGATTCGGTAAATACCGATTCGGTAATGGGGGGAGAAAATACAAGGGTGGCAGGGTGTCACATTGACACCCTGTTGCACCCCTGATTCTAGCTTGTGTGCACATGTGGCGCACATACATGCCCTAAGGGCATGTATGTCTGGCACATTGCACTCTAATGTCAGCAAAATATTGCTTTTTGCAATGTATTCGGTATTTAACACCAACCAATTATTGGTGGTAAATACCGAATTTTAAATAGTAATTTTCACTCTTGAGAGTGCTCCCTACATTCAGGATTTGGTAATTTTACCGAATCGGTAAATTTACCATTCGGTATTTTTACCGATTCGGTAATTTTACCGATTCGGTAAATACCGAATCCTGACAAATGCCCCCTACATCTCAACTATCTAAATACCGGTCGGTAACGGGTTTTTTACCGAATTTCGGCCGTTACCGACCGGTATTTAGCTTCCTACATATGGCCCTATGTCCCGAACATTTGAAATTTAGGAAACAACTTAAAACTCTTTTGTTTAAAAATTACATTTAGGCCAGCCCTCCCTTGTTTTGTATTGATTAGCTGAAAACCCGACCCAAAGCGCAGAGATACTCCATTGGAGTCGATTCTAGCGCTATATAAATAAATAAATAAATAGGAGTCCTAAAGTTAGGACTCCTAACTTCTGTGAATACCGAAATGAGTAAGTGCCTTCTGTGAATACCAAAATGAGTAAGTGCCTTCTGTGAATACCAAAATGGTAGTAAGTTTAGGATTTTGTCTTAAGTTAGTTCTGTGAATCGGGCCCCTTGAGCCTGATTCACAAATGTAAACTAACTCTTTTGTGTAAGTTTACTATTATTTTTCTATTCACAAACTCCAAATTATTTTTAAGTTTATGACTGCAGAGACTCTGCATTCAGGGCAAAGAGCTCTGCACAAAAAAAATAGGACAGGCCTATTTTTTTATGTGAAGAGTTCTCCTCCCCAACTTTGGAGTCTCTGCAGCCATACACTTACTATTAACTCTGAGTTTGTGAATAGCAAAAAGATGGTAAAGCTACAGAAAGGGTAAGTTTGCCTGTGTGACTCAGGCACCTTGAATGCAGTAAAATTCTTTTGAATGGATTGAAGAATGTATAATCCACATAAAGCTAGCAAAGATGACAGAGAACCACTAATATACAGTGTTGATGTAATTCAGAACCCATTCTTTATTGACATACATAGGTGGAATGGAGAAACCTTCTACTACTACTCTGTGTGAACAAATTGCAGGGGTTGTCAATCGGTGTGGCAAATGGGCTCCATAGGGATGAATATGTGGCGAGGTTGAATATGTGACACGGATGTATTATTTTCTGTAAGTTGTTCATATTAGAATAAGGATAATTTTTAGGTGGAGCCTGCAGGCAGCGCACATGCGCGGTCGCTATGGCAACGATCTATTGTGTTTTTTAAAAAAAATTCAAAAGGGTCTTTTAGCCTGCCCACACTTTATGACAGCATGATCACTCTCCTTTGCTGCATTCTAATTCAGGTGAACTGTGATACATCAGTTCCTGCAGCTTGTGTGAAGCACCAATTAAACCTAAGTAGTGCCCCTCCACTGCTCGAACTGCTTTGCTAAATGCAGTTTAGCAAGTACCCACACAATTATCTAAATTACCATCAGGGGGGCTGACAACATGCTCAATTAGCTGGCACAGATTTCACAGCTTTCCTCCCTTGAACACACAGAGGCAGCGGTATTTCAGTCAAAGTCTGTTTCCATGTCTGGGGTTCTCCCCATCCCCTCCTTCATAATGTGTGGGTTTTCAACGGTTGGTGTTGACCTCTCTTCCTCGAGTGGACACCAGAAGGAGCTGGGGGTCCTTTGCAGACCCCTCCCGTGGCCTGGATGAGTTATTCATGGATGGGCCTGGGGCTCTTGTGTTGAAAGCGCTCCTCTCTATTGTCGTGGATTCTTCACCAGGTCTTGTCCCCCCTCCCCGTTGTCTGTACTGGCTGGAACCCAGGGCACATTCACATTGTTGCCCTACGTCTCAAGCCCACTTGTGAAGTGACTGCATTTACAGTTTTCTAGGATTTGGACAAACTTTTTTTTGAAGGTTGAGTAGAATCCAACCGTGTTACATAGTGTAAGAGGCAAGCGGAGACCCGTTCCTTTGTGTTATATGATGTAAACTTGTGTTTTACTTTTTATTGCGATTTAACTTGAAGGATGTGGGCCTTCACTCTTTGGCTGATCCTAGTTTAAAGGAAGATGTTACTGACAGTATGTTTTGTATGGTGTGCTTATGGAGTCTTAGGGGATATGGGGCTTTTGTCTATTGCCACTTTTAAGGTGATGTGGACTTTTATGTTTTTTTGTCCAGTCCTTGTAGTTCAGAACAGGAAAGTGAGGGATGACTGAATACAAATGAGGGAAAAGGGGAGCATATAGGTCCAGCATTCAGGCTCCAATCAATACAACGTAGCACCGAAGGAGTATGCAGTTCCTGTAGGGTAGGGAGAGAAGAGAAGAGAAGGAGGCTAGGTTGGTCAACACCCTTGCTCAGGAGTGGAGTGTGGGTGTCTCCCAATTTTGGAAATGGGGCCCCCACACACCCATTTGTGTGTCATGCTTCATCATAGGGCTTGCTCCTCGTTTGGCTGGCGCTGCAATGGCTGATGAGCATCCTGTGAGGGGCTCTTTTTTGGAGATCTTTTTCCCAAGCCGTATAGGTGAAGTGCGGTTGAGGGGCCTAGTGGTATAGATGTAAGGTGATGTGAGGAGAAATAAAATAAGACGAGGTGGTGCTACAAAATGTATTTTAATCTGCAAGCCCACTCGTCTCAATTAAAACCAGAGAAGGGATTGCCGATTATAATGGTCGGAGGTGCCTACGTGTGTGTAGTCATGGTCAAAATGTTTCTCGCCTTATGTGTATAAAGGTTACGATGGGTTCTGCGCGTGGATCTCCAAAGCGCTAGATGCGCTCATTCCACTCACCGCCTGTAAGACCAGTGCCAGAGAATCTAGCCCATGGTACGATGGCGCCCTACGTGTGCTCAAGGGCAGTTGCAGGCGCGCAGAGAGGGCTTGGCGGAAGGCGTACGATTTGGGGAAAAAAGCTATCTATCTCGCCTCCGTCAAAGTATACCATCGGGCTGTGTGCCGTGCTCGGGCATTGTATTATACTGCCGAAGTCGGCAACAGCTCTAACCCCTCGAAAACTATTTTCAAATTGTTGAAGGATCTTCTAGCTAAACGCCCCGATGCTCCGACGACGGGCTCTACTGCCCATTGTGAGGCTCTTGCGGTGTTCTTTCAGGAAAAGGTCCAAAACATCTATACGACCTTTCCATCCACAGGACCCCCAGTTGAGTCTCCGATTTCCATCTGTGGAGTCACAGCTCTGCACTCGCTTCCCCTGTTGACATTGGAAGGGTTTAACATCTTGGCAAAGCAGGTGAAATCTGGGTGAAATCTGGGTCCCCCGCCGACCCTCTCAGTTCGGCTCTCTTTAGAGATGAGTCGTTCGTGGGTCGGACCGTGGTACACTCCCTGATCAACATCTCATTGGAGTCGGGCACGGTCCCCCTTAGCTGGAAGCGGGCGATGGTCTCCCCCATCCTAAAGAAGCCCTCACTGGACCCAGACAAGCCTGAAAACTATCGGCCTATCTCTTTGCTTCCCTGGCCTTCCAAAGTAATGGAGGCCCATGTCAACAAAGTTCTCTCAGCCCACCTCACCCAGTTTAACATCTTGGATCCCACCCAAAATGGCTTCCGTGCTGGTCACAGCACGGAGTCTGCCCTTCTCTCCATGGCTGAACACCTTCGCACAGTGATGGATGCGGGGCAGACAGCGGCGCTCGTTTTATTAGATCTGAGCGCCGCGTTCGACACCGTGTCCCATCCTATCCTGTTGCATCGCCTGGAGGAGGTCGGGCTGGGTGGCTCTGCCCTCCAGTGGTTTCGCTCTTTCCTGAACGATCGTTTCTTTAGCGTTGCGTTGCCACCGTACCAGTCCCAATTCCTTCCTCTGAGACAGGGGGTCTCGCAAGGCTCCTCGCTGAGTCCCACGCTTTTCAATCTGTATGTGAGACCGCTGGCTGAGATCGTCAAGCAATGGGACATGACTATGGTCTCGTATGCTGACGATACTCAGCTAGCGGTGACTATCAGCGGGGATGCGGATCGGTATGCCCCCAGGTTTCAGAGTGGACTTAGGGCGGTGGCAAGCTGGATGAAGAACAACTGTCTCCAGCTCAACGCGAAGAAAACCGAGATCATGATCGTTGGCCGGAAGGCGGAACTGTGGGGGGACAAGTGGTGGCCCATTGAACTGGGGCCGGTCCCTCTCCCGGTCACTGAACTTAGGAATCTGGGAGTGTGGATGGATCCCGCTCTCAGTTACGAGGGACACTCGAAGAAAATCGCGGCCGGCTGTTTTGGCATCTTGCGGTCACTGAGGCCCATTCTTAAGTTCTTTGACCGTGGTACCAGGCAGCTGATAGTCCAGGCCACGGTATTATCCCGCCTGGACTATGCCAGCTCGCTTTTGGTAGGGACCAATATGGCGGAGACTACCCGCCTTCAACGAGTGCAGAATGCCGCGGCTAGAGCCATTGTAGGCTTACCCCGAAGGAGCACTGTTTCAGGTGTTTTGAGATCCTTGCATTGGCTCCCCATTAAATCACGCATCCAGTTCAAGGTGCTGTGCTTGGCGTTCAAGATCTTGAGGGGAGTAGGTCCGCCTATTCTTGCTGACCTCCTGTCGTGGTATGTTCCTTCCCGCGCTTTGAGATCGGGAAGCCAAGCGCTCGCGGTGGTCCCCCGATACAGGCTGTGTCGGGCTGGTGGTCGCTCTTTTAGGGTGAGGGCGGCTGAACTCTGGAATTCCCTCCCAGTGGACTTGCGGCTACTGACTGACCTCTTGGCCTTTCGCAAAGCTCTGAAAACGTTTCTTTTTTAATTAGATCTTTTATCTGTGTTGTGTTTCTGCTATCTGTTGCACTTTGCCTGCCATGCGCCAGGACGCCCCTTGGCTGGGGCAGCTGTGCGCAATACAAAAGTGCATAACATAACATAACATAACATAACATAAATCAAGCAGCAATTCTTCAGGACCTATCTTGATGCACTATCCACACAGGTGGTTGGTTATGGAAAATGAACCAATCACTCTGTTGACCTTTCAATGAGGCACCTTAATAATTCAAATCATGGTACCAACCTAATAAGATTCAAAATAGAGAAAGAAACAACGGTACATGAATAAAGTATGCACATACAGTGATGATGCCTCCAAAACGAAATTAAAAACATGCCACAAACACATGCACAAGAGGTTAGTGCAACACAAGAGGTGCATAGCCAGACAAACATAATAAGCAGACTTGTGGCACACGTGACATACACAAAACATGCCATTGTCATTGGTGGTAACCAACCACCGTAGGAAATGGCGCAATAGAACTCACCCAATTCAGGTTCAAGTCACGTGTCATCAACTGTGAGGCAGAGCAACGATCGTTACAAAAGTTAACGTCATGCTGGTTTGAGGAGGGAAAGGGGGAAAGATAAAAACACGATGGGTACATGAAAAAATAAAAGGTTGCCCAAGGATGAGCATTCTGCCAAGGTGGTAAAGGTCTCTGATGCCATAGGGGAAGAGGGGACCCCTTACTTACAGTTTTCCTGGAAAACAGGTGGCGGGAACCTACCCCTCGCTCTGCCTCGTTGGGAGGAATCTAGGTGTATAAAGCTGGTAGGTTTAAGTAGCCCGGTCTCGGCCATCGAGGAAAACGACGCGGAAGTGGATGGGTCGCGTAAGCACATGTATGCACTAGCGCATTCTAAAAGTCGAGGGACATTCGGCGGTCATCTTTAAAGGGAGTTAAAGCTAAAAGCTATCGTTCAAAATAGTGGTGGCCATCTTAGAACGTGGAATGTATATGCCATCTACAAGTGAATGAACATACGGCAGCCATCATTGGAGGGGGTTGAAGCTTAAAGCTATAGTTTGAAACTTTGGAACGTGGAATGCACATAGCACCCAAAAGGCGTGTACCGTATTGGGACGGTCACACGTGCGTGAGTAAGCGCTGGAGAGTTCCAGCCCTCGTGGAACATTATGTGGATAACACTACGTGCAATGTTATAAAGGCTAAGAGAAGTACCCAATTTACCGACATTGTCGGT
This sequence comes from Triturus cristatus, assembly GCF_964204655.1. Classification (NCBI taxonomy): domain Eukaryota; kingdom Metazoa; phylum Chordata; class Amphibia; order Caudata; family Salamandridae; genus Triturus; species Triturus cristatus. Next base: position 383,238,286 of record NC_140591.1, on the reverse strand, counting down.
ATATAGGCCGGAGTCTGACATTCATAGCGGGACACACAGGTCATTTATTGGAGTGACTACAAGTGGGTGAAGTCCCAGCAATATTGCTGGACCTTGGCATAGAAATCTCTACATGTGATGGATCCCAATGGGATGTCATGATACTCATCATATGTGAGAGGTGCCGGAGGGTCCACAGGGCCATGGTGTATGGAACTGTATGAAACCAAGCTTGGTTGTTATGCCGAGGATGATTATGTTCAAGGGGTCCTCACTGTTGAAGGCTAGTATCTGAAGTTAGTGACATCAGCAGCATGCAGTGGGAATCCGGACGGCAGACAGTGGGTGGAGGAGGCTTTAATTATTTACCTCCCCCTACGGAATATCCTCATTGAGCACATCACTATCGCAGGATAGTCTGAAAATCCAGCATTGTTCTCTTCTAAAGAGACCTTGTTTGCTAAGGTTGGAGTCGACCTTAATTACTGTCCACCTTAAGCTATCAGGTGCATGTCCCGTCTCTTTGAAGTGTTGGCAAAGTTTGGTGGTTAGTCTGTTACAGCGCATGTTGCTGCAGTGTTCCACAATCCTGACCTTCACTGCCCTGGTTGTCATGCCAATGTACCGCTGTTTGCAAGGGCAGGTAATGGTGTACATACTATTGCTGGTGTTGCAATTGGTGTGAGACCTATGGACTCATCTAAAATTGGGTGATAGCTGTAGTTCTTTGGTTCTCTTAGTAAGGGGGCACACAGAGCACAAGCTGCACACTGAGTGACCTGTACCCGGAGGTAAACTCCATAGAGATGATTTTTTTTTTATTATAAAGCTTTATTAAGGAAAGTACAATATACAAAGGACATCACTTCTTCCACAAGACGTAATCATTTACAATTCGTTCAGATAGAGACATATCAATACATTCCAGAATAGTTAGCAAACAGTGACATTCCCAAATCATGCGCTGTCGGTCAACACCTCCCCCTGAATCCCTATGAATATATGGTGCAGACTACAGTGATATGGAGACCCCGCTGTGAGCTGGAAGGTGCTTTGCCCAGTGTGGCAGTGCATAGTTCCCCTCTCCCCTTCTGATAACCATATCCCAACCCCTCAGACCTAATCCCCGTGACTGGCCTCCAGTTGATCATGGCTTGTCTCCCCTGCGGGTGCTGCACTCTATTCCTGTGTTGCTCTATATGTTTTATACAACGCCCAAAAAGTATTAGGCCTATTGCGTGGAGGGAGGAGTTTGCCATAATTTTCTGTTTTTGGTACTACAGTATAACATGTCGCTGACCCACTGCACTGTGGTGGGAAGCGGTCCCTTTGATCAGCAAATAGCCATTCTGCGTTTGACCAGCAATAGGCCCATATCGACTCGATGCCTCACCCCCCCTGGGCACCAGTTTAGAATAGCCCAGTAGGGCCAGCGTCGGCTCCGGCACAAGCTCTTGTCCGATCACTGCCGCCAGCTCACTGGACACTTTCACCCAAAATCTGGCAATACCCGGGCAAAACCATGCTAAGTGTAGAAAATCAGCCATCTGTTCACTGCAGTGCCCACAATTCGAGTCTGCTCTGAGGCCATATCTGCACAGCCGTTCTCGAGTGTAGTACACCCTGTTGAGGTATTTAAAGTGAATCAATCTGTGTCTGTCGTTAAGGGAAATGCGCTTTGTGCTGTTGCAGCAATATGACCACATTTTGTCATCAATAACTTGGTCTAGGTCACTTTGCCAGGCCAGACGAGCCTTAGTATAGAAGTTCTCCCAATAAGAAATGGTCTGTTTGTAGATTTTGGACACTATACGTGACGGATCATCATTTTTTATGACGGTCATCAGGGCAGTCAGCTCTGGCGGCTCAGCCAAGTCACCCTCTAGGATCTGTAGTAAGGCATGCCTTGTTCTGTAAAATTGGAATTTAGTAAGCAGTGTGGGTGCGGCATCTCCGAGTTCAAGTCCTCCCAGCGTTTCGCTACACCATCTCTGAACAAGTGGCCTATAGTCTGGATCCCCAAAGAGCCAAGGGGCCTCACAACACCTCCATCCCTACATGGGGGAGCCAACGGCACGATTCTAGAGGGGAAAGTGGTGAATACAGAATGGCCCCTGCTTGTAGCTGTAGTAAGTGGTGCCACGCATGTACAGTTGTGTTGATTGCATCCAGTATTCCTGTCCTACGGTCAGGAGGGGAAAAAAGCAACGACAGTAGCGGGTTAGGGGAGGCCACCACTCTTTCGATGAATAAATGGGGGATGTCCTTCGAGCCATGAATCCAGTGAGCATGTGCACACTGTGCGGCCCTATAGTACAAATCAAAGTCAGGCGCACCCAGCCCGCCCATGTGGTACGGGAGCGTGAGTATGTGCCACCTGACCCTGGGTTGTTTGCCGGCCCACGCCAGCCTGACCATTAGTGTTGTAAGTCTCTTAAAAAATGTACTCGGAAGTACCAATGGAATATTGGCAAAAAGAAAGAGTAAGCGGGGCAGAACCACCATTTTCATTATGGAGACTCTGCCCAACAGTGAGAGCGGTAGGCAGATCCAGCTTTCCACCTCCTACTCCAGCCTACTGAAAGCTACGCCATAGTTTTCCCTGACTACTACATCAGAGTCCGTATGAACCTGGATACCTAGGTATCGGACCGAGTCCGACGTCCACTGCAGCGGGTAATCCGGTTCGAACCGTGCAGTAGCTGGTGTAAGATGGAATATAATAGACTTTGGCCAGTTCACTTGAAGCGCCGACAGCCTCCCGAAGCGCACCACTTCACGTAGTATTGGTGAGAGGTTGCACACAGGATCTCAAATATAGAGGAGCGTGTCATCCATGTATGTGGAGACCACGAGTTCATAGCCAGGAAACCTAATACCTTTGTATCTATGGTATTCTCACAGAGCACAAGCCAACAGCTCGGCCACCAATGCGTACAGTATGGGCGACAGCGGGCAGCCCTGATGCGTGCCCCTAGAAATGCAGAAAGGTCCTGTCACCAGGTTACCGATTTTGACCCTAGCGGTGGGCAAACTGTATAGCAATCCTATAAGCTGTAGGAAGACTTCGCCCAGTCCCAGCCTCCGCAGTACCTGACACATAAACGGCCATTCGACCGAGTCGAAGGCTTTTTCCATGTCGAGAAAGACCGCAACTGCTAAGATATCAGGTTTAGTGTGCTGCATCGCCCCGAACACAGTGCGGAGATTATAGGTATGGTTTCGGCCCGGAACAAACCCTGCTTGCTCCGGGGCTACTAGGGTCGGGACCAGCCTGTTCGCCAGGATCTTTGCAAATATTTTCGTGTCAACGTTGAGTAGAGAGAGTGGTCTATAAGATGCACACTCCTCGGGGGGCTTGCCTGGATTCAGGATAACGACAATGATCGCCTCTCTCAGCGATTGTAGCATGGTGCCCGATACACACATGTCATCGAAGAGAGTAGCTAAGTGTGGTAACAGAAGGTCTAGGTAGGCCTTGTAAAAGGCTACGGTTAACACATCAGTGCCCGGCGCGCTGGCAGGCTTCATGCTGGATAAGGACAGTGTAAATTCCTCCCTCTCAAGAGGGCGCATCAAGAATTCACGGTGCGTGTTTGTGAGCCAGGGGAGCTTAATGTGAGCTAGATAGTCTAAGATATCCTCGTCCGTACCCCCCCGCGCCAAGCAGAGCTGCGAGTAATATTCTTTGAAACATTCTGCTATGTCGGGTTCGGCAGTAAGTATAGCACCATCAGCTGATTTAATTTCCGCAATTACTGTTTATTCCCGGCGTTTCTTCAATAGCCGGGCTAGCACTGTGTCCGGACGCTCACTTTCTCCGTAGGTACGGGCTGTAGCATATTTGCCTAGGTGCTTAATTTCCGCATCGGCAGATTCATGAATTCCTCTAGTTGGGTCTTAAAGTCATTTAGGAGGTTATCATCCACATCAACTCGGAGGCACGCCTCCAGGCTAGCCATGCTCGTTTCCAGAGCATTAAGCCAGTGGCGTATTGCACGGAGGACACCAGAGTGCTTGGACATAATTACTCCACGAATGTAAACTTTAAATGCTTCCCACACCACTTGCAAGCTATCAACGGTGCCGACATTGATGGCAAAGTAAGTTTCAATAGCTTCTGCAAGCTCCTTTATAAAAACCGCATCCAGAAGGGAGTATGGAGAAAACCTCCAAGTGAAGGGGGGGACCGACTTCCGTGGCACCCACATTCGGGGAATGGTCAGAGAGTGTACGAGGAAGCACCTCGCAGGACACGATATTCTCATACAGCTGCCCGGAGACAAACCAGTAGTCTATGCATGTGTGGAGGTCGTGAAAAGCTGAGTAATGGGTATAACCCCCTCTGTCTGGGAATCTCTGCCTCCAGACATCACACAAGCCAAGTTGCACCAAGGCAGCAGACACCACTCAGGCGGCAGCAGTGACTTGGCGCTCCGGCCCATCCAATCTATCCCGACCCGGGTGCAAGACCAAGTTTAGATCTCTCCCCCAAAGCTGGTGCTCCACACCGCAGGAGATTGCTTTCTCAAACAGAGCAGTGTAGAAGTTTGGGTTGTCATAATTAGGGCCATATATGTTAGTAATAAGCAAGTCTAGCCCCTCACCCCGAATCCTTGATATGACGTACCGCCCATCGCTGTCAGTGATTAGAGGGTCTAGCGTGTAGGAGGTCTTTGGATTAACCCACGTGAGGACACCACGAGCATGTGTGGTGAAACCTGCCGCATGTAGGCAGCCTTGCAATCCCCTACGGGTGAGCATGGGGCTGTTAAGGGGAAGGTGTGTCTCCTGCAGCAACGCAATTTCTATCTCATGTCTCGTCAGATAGGCCAAAACCTTACACAACTTTCTGTGGTCATTGAGACCTCTCACATTCCATGTGAGTGTGCGCAGGTTGCGTCGTGTTGTCCTACTTGCGGGATCATGGCTTGCTTTCCTATAAGCTGCTGACGTCACCCTATCCGGGTTGCTCATCTTGGAACATAACTAGTAGCATCTTGTTGTGTGAAGTGTAGTGTCCAACAAAAATGAATGTCCAACTAATTATGCAAACCCACCCGCCCCCCACCCATGCTAGGGCCACCCCAACTGTGCCACAGCAGAATCCCAACAACCAACCCATTCGCCACATTTTCAATTAACCAATTAGCGGAGGAGCAGCACAACTACGAACAAAAGAAATCCCCCACCCTCACCACCCACCCAGAAAAAACAATACCCCTGGTGTGTGCTTCACGCATGGGCAGAGGTTGCCAACCCAGTTCAGCCAAACTTCAAGGCTCAGTAAGCCAACCACCCCACACACCATCCAACTAATATTCTGTCATTTGCGAGAAAGGGAGAGGGTTTCCGACCCCCATTGTTATGTTATTGCGAAGTATAAGTTCTGAAAATATCCTAACAGTGCCATTTCCCGGGATGTTGAACTGGAGGGAGGTCGAGGAACAACAGCAAGATGAGTCACACAGTTCAGCAAAGACCAAATGAATCAACCAGTGTCCCACGTGCACAGTGAATTCTTACATTTTACAATAGCTTATACTATTCCACCCCCAATATAATAACGTGATCTGTAATGCGGTCGGGCATGAGTTCAGTCTTGTTCATCTAAAGGACCACCTGCCGCTCCAGCCAAGGCACCCCTGCCCAGGCTGTGAAGCTGTTCTTTAGCTCAGTCCTTCTGGGCTTTCTGTAAAGCCTTGGGGTCAGTGAAGATTTGTGATTGGCCTTGGCGACTAACATGAAGACGTGCTGGGTACAGCATGGCGTAATCCATGTTGTATTCTTGTAGCTGCTTCTTGAGCGGTGCAAACTGGCATCGCGCCTCTTGGACCCTCAGCGTAAAGTCGGGAAACAGTGAGAGTTTAGAGCCTTCATAATGTAAGGTCTGCTTCTCCCTGGCCACTCTCAGCGCCGCATCTCTGTCGCGATAGTTTAGTAGTTTTGCAATTATTGGCGGGCGCGGGCCTAGGGAGCGATGTGCCCTCTCAACTACAAACATAGGTAAGAAGATTGCACTACCAAGGAGCGTATTGCCAGTCGGCATCGACTCCGGCAGGCCCGTAACTCTCAGGTTGCTCCTTCGGAACCTCGCTTCTAGGTCTTTCGGCTTGTCCTGTAGCGCCTGCAGCACCTTACCCAGTTGTTTGTGGTCTGAGTCCAGCAAAGTCTGTGACTCCTCCACCTCTGTGATACGCCGCTCAGCCATATCAATGCGCTCCGCATGTTTGTCAAGTCTCTCGGACATTCTATCCATGCGGTAGGAGAGAGAGTCCATCTTTGTGCCCAAGACTGATAGTGAATTCTGTAGGCCTTTCTCCATCGATGTGAGCATGGATCTGATGTCGCCATTTGGATGCTCCCATGGCAGTTCCTGTCCATTTTCTCCTTCATCAGCAGACGCCTCTCGCCCCCTGGGTTTCCGCTGATCAAACGACAATTTTGGCTGCGTTTTATCAACTCTTTCCATCTTCGCCTGCCTATGAAGGTCCCTGAAGTCCGGGACACACGAGCATGCTGGCAGCAAAGTCCGTCCAGACGAACGAGACAGCAGCACCGAGTCAGGGCCAGGCCACTCAGTCTAACGGCGACTTTCAATGTACTACTCAAGGGCAGCACCGCAGCAGGTTCCGATGATAAAATGCGCTCCCTACCTCGCTGGCATGCAGGCAGTGAATGTTCCCCCACACCACCACAGATACAGGCCGGCACTGGGCTACGTTGACTCCAATACCACCAGGGGGAAGGGGTGCACACAGTACCGGTAGCGCTGGCCTAAATACCCAGGGCAGTGGGGACACACAGAATCAGCCGTCTCCCAGCGGCAGCGGCCACCTTTGTACTGTCTCACCAAGTTCCAAGGGCCGATTAGGGCTAGCTCCAGCCCCCATGCGCCATCTGGGGGCAGTCCAGTATCAGTAAGCTGGCGAGCAGACCGCAGTTCAGATCACTCAAGATGGCGGGCCTCACTCCACACCCACCACTGCGCCCAGCCACTTTCAATTCAGACGCCAGGACATCTAAATGCACAGTACTACAGGCCTTGGGGCTCAACAGGTCATCCTCCGCTTACTGCTACTTCATGCGCGTCGAAGCACCAATAGTCACAGGTCTTCGGCTGTGAAGCGCCCGCAGGTCTCGGCGTGTCTTCAATCAATTACAGCACCCGGCCCCACAACTCTGGAGGTTAGTGCAGCGCAAGGCAGTCACCGCGTGCTGAGTCCGGTCACGAGCCGCCAGGAGTCACCGCCACAGCCTCGTTTTAGCAACCTTCACCAGGGAGCCTCTCGTCGCAGAGCAGCCCCACCTCCAGCGGGCACAGGATGTTACAACAGGCCGGGGCTTAAGGCCTGTGCAGTACCCCACAGGTCAGGGGCCGCCCGCTCTGTCTACCAGGCGAATGCAGGGAGCGGAGTCAATTCTTCGCAAACTGGAGTGCCTCCTGGCAAGCTCCGCCCCCCCCCACCCCCCGAGGTGGTTGGTTATTGTGGCCTGGGCCAGGGCGTGGATGGGTGCAGACCAACAGGTCCTTCAGGTTGTTTTTAAGTTTGAATGCACATCTGGGAGGGGCCAGTGCCAGGTTCCCTGTCTGTAGGATGCCCCAGTTTTTCCTAATGATTTGTTTAATCCTGTTTGTATGTTGAGTGAATGTCATCACACAAGTCAGTATGTCCTCCTCAGTTTGGGGTATTTTCTCGAGTAAGGCCTCCGTAGTATGGTTTCCGGCCCTCCTTCCTGGCAGTGTTTATGCTATGTACTGGGTAATCCCTTTGTATTAGGTTGTGAGTAAGTTGTGATGCCACATCGTCATAATCCTGGGTAGTGCTGCTTATACGCCTAAGTATATACATACTTTATTCATGTACCGATGTTTCTTTCTCTATTTTGAATCTCATTAGGTTGGTCCCATGATTTGAATTATTAAGGTACCTCATTGAAAGGTCAACAGAGTGATTGGTTCATTTTCCATAACCAACCACCCGTGTAGATAGTGCATCAAGCTAGTTCCTGAAGAATTGCCACGTGATTTATACACATAAGGCAAGAAACATGTTGACCATGACTACACACACATAGGTCCCTCTGACCATTATAATTGGCGGTCCCTTCTCTGGTTTTAATTGAGACGAATGGGCTCGCAGATTAAAATACATTTTGCAGCACCACCTTACCTCATTTTATTTCTCCTCAGATCACCTCACATCTACACCACTAGACCCCTCATACGCAGTTCACCTATATGGCTTGGGAAAAAGATACCTGAAAAAGAGTCCCTCATAGGGTTCTTGTTAGACCTGGCACCTTGGCGTTGGTCTCCCTTCAATTTTTGCTGTTGCCTCATGTGCTTTTGCTGGTGTTAGATGCTCAGGGCACTGTGCCACTGCTGTCCAGTGCCACAGTGCAAGTGCTCCCTATTGTAAATTAATGTATGAATTGGTGATTCCATGATTGGTTGGTTTGGTTTACCTGTCAGACCCTAGTACAGTGCACCAGGAGTGCTCAGGGCTTGTAAACCCAAATGCTGCTGGTGGGCTTGCAGCACTGGTTGTGCCACCATTTCCAAGTATATGAAGTCCCTATGGCAGGAGTGTGGTATAACCTATAAGTTTACCACCCCTTACCACCCACAAGGAAATGGGTTGGTTGAAAGATTCAACTGAACCCTAAAAGGCATGATTATGGGTCTTGAGGAACCTATGAGGCGTAAGTGGGATGTCCTCCTACCATGCCTGCTTTTCGAATACCACGAGGTGCCACAGAAATCTCTAGGGTTCAGTCCCTTTGAGCTTCTCTATGGACGCCCAGTGAGAGGACCTCTGAGTTTGGTTAAAGAAGGCCGGGAGCAATCTCCCAGGAAACCTCCCCAGGATGTATATAGCTACATGCTGACCTTTAGGAACCAAACTCGGCGTTTCAGGCAACTCGCTGAGGCGAATCTGGAAGCCAGCCAGGAGGAGATAAAGCGGTGGTACAACCAGAATGCCACTCTGGTAGAGCTTCAGCCTGGCCAGAAAGTGTGGGTCATGGCCCCAGTGGAGCCCTGTGCGCTCCAGGATAAGTGGACCGGATCATTTGAGGTTGTGGAGCACAACAGTCCGGTTACCTACTTGGTGGACTTGCGGTCTCCCATGAACTCCTTAAGGGTCCTGCATGTCAACCGCCTGAAGCTCCACTTGGAGAGGTCCCAAGTGGGCATGCTTTTAGCGAGAGATGGTGGAATGGAGGAGGAGAACTCACAACCACCCCTTATAAGACACCCACCAAAAATTCAAACTGAGGCCCACCCACAAATGGACAAATAAAAAGGGCCCACACACACAAACCATGAGCCTTTACAACAGACTCACTGCAGCTAGAGAGCACACACCAACAACTGCACCCATCCACCTTAACATATACACCGTCACACAACCTCCTTCACACATACCCCCTCTTCACATTTAGACCCACACCGTCACATTCAGACCCACACACCCACAATCATCCACACCCTCACCCCACACCATGCCCACAGACAAGAATCCAAAGTTCACAAGGGAGGAGCTGGAGATCCTTGTCAATGAAGTCATCAGAGTCGAGCCACAGCTGTTTGGAACATTGGTTAGACAGACCAGCATAGCTGAAAAATCACGCCAGTGGCAGAGGATCGTCGATAGGGTGAATGCTGTTGCACCCATCAGAAGGACCAGGAATGAATGCCAAGCCAGGTGGTACGATCTGCGGAGGGTGGTAAAGCGCAAAATGAATGATGACTACGCCCAGAGCAACATCACTGGAGGTGGTGGGCCCCGCAGACCAGTACATTTCCATCCCTGGGAGGAGAAGGTGATTGCCCTGCTTCCTCCGGTGGGAGTACATGGACTGCAAGGAGTTCCAGAGCCTGGTGAGTACACAAACAACGTAGGTAACATGGGGGTAATGGCATCCACACCCCAACTACACCAAATGCACGCAACTACACCCAAGCCCTCACTGGCCAGAACCACAGTCAAAAATAACGCTAATGCCACTAACATGTGTATGCCCCATTGAGAAAGCAAGGCCATGCTATGTCCCATGCTACAGGAAGCAGCAAACCAAGAATGGATGGCCGGTATGCTGGGAAGGTGGGTGGCACAAAACACATTGTTGAACTCCAAATCAGACACAATTGCCCTCATCCCATATGGCCCAGGTACATACCCATGCACCATGCGCAATGCACAGGGATTGGGAAAGTACTGACAAGATAGCTCACACTCGGCCCGGGTGTAGGCAGCACAAGGCCCTACTGTGACCAGTGCAAACACAAACACCAAGACAACAAGGTCAGATATCTAGGACAGGAACTCACACTCACTGTCATGGCAGCATGCTCCATGGGGGGACAGCTACATCACCTGGGAGCCCCAGTGCCAAATCACACTACACCCACCAGCAGGCCCTGTCTCACACACACACCCCTTACACAAGCAGACACCCCCGGGACAGGCAATGGATTTACCCACTGTCACAATAGACATGTAACACAACAACACCAATACATAGCCGAAGAAGCATCCAAGCCAAAAATCTATATGTCAAAGACTCAGGAGAACATATCAATCTGTCCCCCGCAACATACCCATCCACAAGTGAACATTGAGGAGAATGCTAGGCACATACAACTACCTGGAGGAACAGTGCCAACTTGAATGTGTATGAAACATGCATGAAACAGCATTAACATTGTCTGTCTCTCACAAACAGGGCAATGTGATGAATCTACCCCCAACAATGGGGGTGAAGATTCACAGTCCCTGGCCCGGAAGGAACCTGATCCCACCGGCATCAACGCCTCTCAACACTCCGCGGATGAACCCGACGACCTGGACCCTCTGGTGTCCAAGCCCCTGCAGAACCTGGTTCAGGACCATCTGTGCCAACCACCACCCCCATTTCTGCCACATCCCAGGAGACACCAAGGAGCCCTGCCCACAGTAAACAACTGAGCCAGTCTGACCAGGAGGGACAAGGAGTGCCGGGCACCAAGGAGGAGGGAGACAACACCGCCACTGCCATCCCTCAGGGGTCCCGTAGACCCAATGTGCCCACAACGGCAGGCCAGGCTCGTGTGGGCAGGGGTGGTGGGAGTGGAGGCAGGCGGAGGCGAGAACCTGACCAGCCAGCTGAAGGGACTGGTATGTCACACATACACAACATCATGGATGCATACCGGCATGACACCAGGGAGTTCAGCCAGGTAGTGGTGACCCTCACAGAGATCAAGAACCAGCAGGCCGAGCAACACGCCAGTCAACAAGAACACCAAGGACGGATGAAGGCAAGACTGGTTGTGCACCTGGCGGTGCAAAGGGACATAAGCCATTCACTCCATCGGATCGCCGACAACATGGGCAACCCTCCCTGTGCCACCAGGCAAAGACCACCACCAGCCACAGGGAGGGAGGAGGAGGAGGATTTGTCCGACGGAGCGTCCCAAGCATCGTCAAGGCCTGCATCTGAGGGTCCCCCGAGGAAGGTGGGTCGTCCACGGAAAAGACCGTGAGAGGCAGCGGCACATCCACATCTCCCAGGTCACCTGGCCTGGCACCTGGCCTTCATGTGTGACAGCATCACCTCATTGACTGACATCATCTGCCACATGGACCTGCTGGTCACAGTCTGACTAATGATGCCAAACACTGTGGTCTGGACTCTGATGACTTCAAATGGCAAGGATCCCATCTCCCCCTGTGAACTTTGGATTCTATGGTCCCTGCATTGCACATTTTTCAGTGCACAAATCATGCAACAGAGCTATAATTAAATAATTAACACGTGAAACTTCATGTTGCAGTCATTTAGCATGAGTCCACAACATATGTGTGGGGATATGTCAAAGTATGCCTGAGTGTGGAACTAACTCCAGCCATCCATACACTTGGATCTGAGTCCGGTCGAGGACACACATGTGTCTCAATGTATCACCAAATACAGACACGGAGCCCAATCCTCACCCGTGATGGCCTCAAGCTGCTGAGGCGGTGGCTTGCAATACTGCTCAGACAGACCAATTTGGAAGAGCATCATGAAGGTGTAGAGGTCATGGGTCATGTGGAGGTGCCCGGGGAGGGAGTCCCAGGTCTGTTTTGCGAGGTGGGAGAACTATCTCCTGCATGCAGTTTTTATGTGGATGTGATGAATGGTGGCCAGGTGGGCTGCATGGAGTTGGGCCAACGGGGTGTTGGATGACAGACGTCCAAGGTTTGTTTTGGGTCTGGGGTTGTGGACTGCCTCCTGAGTATGGTTGAGGAGTCTGAAGGTGATCCTGCAGCAGACAGTGAGCCATTGTAGCTATCTCAGGTGGACGGTGATGTGGCTGGGGCTGGGGATGTTGAAGATGAGGTGTGCGGATGCACCCTGGATGTGGACAAGTTCTCCTGCAGTTTTGCTGTTGTTCTACGTAGAGGCCGGTGCTGTAGTTGAGCCGGTTGGTGTTGTGGACCTGGGTGACGGTCTGTCTTGCCTTGTAGTGGATCTATCTGTCGATCATTTGCAGCATGCGGAGGGTGTTACAGCATGAGGTACAGATGGTGGTGAGTTGCATGGTAATTGTGAGCGACGGGTCCATGATGAACACCAGCTTGCGTGCGTGGGTGCTGGTGTGGTGCCCAGACCAGTGGGACACAAGGAGTTGACCCAGCCGTAAGGGGACAATCCTCAGATGATGACCTCAGTCCTGTCCAAGTCCAACCTCAGGTGGCTGATGTTCAGCCATTCGTCAACGGATCTCATGCCTTCTTGAAGTTTGGATCTGGCAATGGCTGGCTCTTTGGTGAGTTTGAGGAGCAGCTGGGTGTCAATGGCATACGAGATGATGATGAGGTTGTGTGCGCATGTGATGGTGGAGAGGGGGGTCATGGAGACATTGAAGATCATCACGCTGAGAGAAGAGCCCTGGGGCATGTGCCACATGACCCCAGTGTGCTACATGTTGCAGGGTGGAGGTAGACTCCCTGTGCCTTGCTGGTGAGCTACTTTCTGATTTAATCCTGGGCCCTCCTCTGGATACCGGTGTTGGAGATGTGTGAGCTGACAGTGTGTTAGCACATGGTGTACAATGCCGTTGAGAGGTCAAGCGGGGTGGGCTCACCATTGTTGAGCAGGGCAAAGTTGCCGTTGGTGGTGGCAATGATGACGGTTGCAGTGGTGTGATTACTGTGGAATATGGTCTGGTGCCGGTTGCCTGGAGCTGGTTGCATGGAGGAAATTTGTCAGTTGCTTGTTGAGTGTCTTCCTGATGACATTTGCTGGGTAGGGAAGCAGGGTGATGTACCAGGAGATTCTGCGGTACTGCTGTCCGTTGTTTAAGAAGGGCCTGGGTCTCTGAATGCCTCCAGCACCCATGGAATGTGGCTCACTCAAAGGAGACATTCATGATGCGCTGGACGAGGGCTTCAAGGATGGGGAATGATGTGGTTGAGATGTTGTGTGGGAAGGGGCCTGATGGAGAGCCAGAGTGGATGGTGCACATGAACCAGGTGGTGTACTTGCTGCTGACGGGAGTCCAGAACCTGAGGGGGGTTTGTCCTGCGGATAATAGTGCTGTCTGCCTCTGTGTGCTAAGGCTGTTGTGTATGGCCATGAGCTAGCAGTGGTACAAAGTTGCAAGGGATGTGATCTGCCTTGCAAGGGTGGGGTGTCTTGGATGGAGATATGCTGTCAGTTCACTCACAATGCTGATGAGCTCCTTGATGTCGTGTGTTTTGGTGTCTAGGCACTATCTGAAGGATCTCCACTTGTCCTTGCTGATGATATGGTGATGTCTGTGTGTGGTCTTTTCCAGGCCTGTAAGGTAAATGATGGTTCTTTGTGTTGCAAGGTTTGCACAAGAGTCCGGCTAGGTCTGTAGGAGTCCAGTAGGTCTGCCTTGTCCCAGGTGCTTTAACTGTTGTGCTTCACAGGAAAATCCGTCAATGTGGAAAGATTGTTGGATCAGTTGCTGATCCAGTGCGTGAGGTTTCAGGGTGTTGCGGTGGTGTTGTTTTGAGTGTCCAACACAGCTTGTCTGTGGTGACTTACATCAAGCATCTTTGGGGGATCGTTAGCGGGGTGTGGGGCAGTGTGTTGCTTGTCGGAGACGTCGATTACAATGTTGATGGACCAATGATGGATGGTGGTGTGGTTCTCCTCCAGCCAGAAGTTACTGGCCCCCAGCCACATGTAGCCCGTGTAGGTGAGGGCATGCGTGCAGATTTACGTGTTGATGGATTAGCACAATTGTGGATGTAGGCCCGGAGATCTGTAGATGAGTGTTACTCTGAGGGTTGCCAGGGAGTTGCTGCAAACCCGAATTTGTGACTCTGAGGGTGTACTTGTGAATAAATTGCAATTCATCCTCCGGGATTGTTGATGCCGTCCCTGTGGGTGATCTTGTATCCATCTGAGATGGCAATGAAGAAGTCGTGTTCTCAGGATGCTTATGTCCAGGTTACCGTCATGAAGGTGATGTGTGGGGCTGTTGTGTTGAGGAGGTAACAGAGTCCAATGGCGTGCTGGTGGACGGAGCGAGTGTGGAGTAGGAGGCACATGACCTGGTTGTTCTGACAGGGTCTGCTAGGCGGGGCAGCGCTGTGTAGGCAGTTGGAGTTGCACACTCAGCATGCGAAGGTGTCGTGTGTGCGCTTAGAGGTTGCCTGATAGCAGGCGGATGATTGTCTGGAGGACATTGCTTGGAGGTTGGCTGCAGCATGAGCCTGTTGTGTGACGTGGGTCATGCAAAGACCAGAGGCTCGTGCACTGTGCACGTTGCAGGCGCAGACGGTCCTGCCTTTGGCACGGCGTTGGGGCAACAGTGGCACAGACAAGCTGCTGGCTGCATTAATAATGGGTGGAGGGGGGAAGGGAGGAGCATTTTGGAGGCATGTGGGTTGCAGAATCAGGGCACTCGGTGGGGCGGTGCCACAGGTGAGGCAGCAGCAGGCGGAAGGGGTGAGAAACTAGGTAAAAAGTAGCACACAAAGACAAGGAGGTCAGAAAGGCACAGTGCAACAGGTGTATGTAAAGGAAGGATTGTCAGGTTACTCATGGGTCACTACGAGAAAATGTATGAACAATCACCAAAAATGACGGCCACAGGGTCATGCAACAAAATGCGGAGCTGTGCACAGGAGACACACCATCAGCATGTGTTCACGTCCCGTTGTGGGGAGCAACCTGCACAAATACAGACACAACCAGGGACTTCATGTACAATAGATATTATTAGCCATGAAGAACTGCATGCATGTTGCCGAAGTACACATACACATATGCTCAATATTTGACAAGTATGCCATAGATGATGCATGCAAACTGGCAAGAGAGCTGCAGTGACAGAGATGAGGCACTTTGGATTGTGCTGAAAACATTTATTCCACATACACACACAAAGGGAAATGCATCCATGTGAACAGACTCACAGGTCAGTTGACAGAACATGTGGGACATACGCTTGACCCCTCTTCACGACACGGATGATATCAATCCCAATGAACTGGCACACAAGTTAAGGGGATGAGCCAAACACATCCTGCTGCACACGGAGAGGCTGCAATTCCCCATAGAGCCTGTTGTTGTGATGTCCCACACTATGTCCACCCGTAGCATCCGCAATGTTTCAGAGGCAAGGTTTACACACATTGATGCCTTCATCAGACGCCACACTCCACTACAGATGACTGTCAAGAAGGGTGACTATCATGTCATGGGAGTGATGCTACATGTTATATGCTCCATGGTGAGAAGACATGTATGCATGTTACCACAACATGCACAGAAGCAGGCCCACACATTCCCAACCCATACCACCACCAAAAAGCCTTGCTGCAATCCTTACCCAAAATGACATTTCCACATGTCCATGCATGTAACACTGATTCGGTACACGTTGCAATCCTCATGGGGAATAGCAGGAGGACAACAATGACACAAGCAGACAACAGGCGCAAAAACCTGGGAATGACAGACACACAAGAAGTCACCTAAAACAATTCTCGCCGCACACATGGACATTTACAAAACAAGAACAATGTTGGACAAATGTAAATTTCAAAGGAAGTCTCTCCGCAAAACTGTGTGGCATGACATCATCACTAGAGTGACACATCAGAACACACATCAAAGTCACTTTGCATTCAGTCAGCTAGACACACACATTGCAACACATGCCACTCAATGCTACAAGCTTGCACACTCATACCCAGTGACTCACCATTATGAGAAGAAGTTGCGTATGAGCTGACTCCGGATATCATCCTCCTCCTCCTCCTCCTCCTCATCACTAGCCTCGTGAGCAAGCCCTTGATCCTCCACGGGTGGATGTTCCTCCTCATCCGGATCCAGGATGAGTGGCACTGCCTTCTCAACTGCCAAGTTGTGCAGCATGCAGCACACGAGGAAGATTCAGCAGACCTTCTCCGGGGCATAAGGGAGGGACCCGCCTGTCTTGTCCAGGCACCGGAATTGGCTCTTCAGGAGTCCAAACGTCCTCTCAATCACTTGCCTGGTCTGCCTGTGTGCATTGTTGTACCGGTGATCTGCAGCTGTTCTTGGGTTGCGGAGAGGTGTCAGCAGCCATGGCATGTTGGGATAGCCAGAGTCCCCTACATGGAAACATCATGTAAATAAGTGGGTCAGGAGATGCCGTAAGAGCCAAAGATACCGCAACACACAGGACAAACAGAATATACCCACCAAGAAGACATGCTCGTTCGTTGTGCAGCCGCAGCATAATTTGTGGCACCCTGCTACGCCTCATGATGTAGGCATCGTGTGCTGATCCTGGAAAACGTGCACAGACATGGCAAATCAGCATGCTAGCAAGACACACCACAAGGGCATTTATTGAGTGGTAAAGATTTCTATTGCGATAGGTTTGTTCCTGTGCCTGTGGTGGTACCAAAGCCACATGTGTACCCTCAATGGACCCCATTACATGGGGCATCCCTCCCAGGGCCTAGAAATCACCCTTGACATCTGTCAACTCCTCAGGAGTAGGAAATTGGATGAATTCATCAAGGTGCTCCAACATGGCTGCTAAAACATCACGCAGGACACGGCTAAACATTGTCTGTGACATCCCACCAACATCAGCTATGGTGAATTGAAACGTACCTGTGGCAAAAAAATGTAGGGCTGCCATCACCTTCATCTTGGGGGTCAGTGCAGTAGGATACCTGTGTCGCAGTTGCAGGTGTGGTGCCAGCTTGTCTGTCAAGTCCTCAATCAACTGGCGAGTGAATCTGTAACGGCGGATGCAGGCACGTTCACTCATGTTACCCAAGTCTGGCATTGTTCTTGGGACAGGCTGTGCCCTGCAAGACATTGTTTGTAAGAATGAAGATTGAGAATCTGCCAATATCAATGCCAATTAACATAGCACATGCTACACTGCTAATACACATCAGGTAACTATGGAGTCGGGTGTGTGCAATATATACAGGACACATATGCCAGCTTGCTGGCACTTCTACAAAAAGCCAGATACACCTGTTGATTGTCAAGTCTACATGACATGCCCTGAAATTAGTTGGTGGCCAGTCTGAGTGAAGAGCCACAGATATCAACGGAGTGACACACAACCACATAGCTGCATTGGAAGGATGTCATCTCATCCACATAGCTGACTGCAAGGCACATGCACAGGTCACATGGAATGTCAAACTTACATATCAAACACATTGCAATGAAGGGGTACACGTGACAAGAGAAAGACACAGCCATTGAGACAACGCAGACATGTATGACTGGGAAAATATGATGTCCGATGCACACAGACCCTACAGCCGTTGGAATCCACATGTGGCATGGTGTGCGTAGATGTGTTCCATGCCCATCTCCACACAGACCCATGTTGGATGCACCAACAGCAGATGCAGTTGACGGAACACTGACATCAAGCTAATGGGAACACATGACACACACCTGACATAGTCACAAAGGGGCACGCTGATCATGACATGTCAGTTGATAGAGTTTCCCTGTCCCTAGCATCAGGAGACAGGTGCGGGTGTTGATGACTGTGCCATCCCACTGTTGCTGTGCATGACACAGTTGGACTACAGACACACATGTGGCAAGTGTCAAGGTGATGTGTGCCACATAGTGCCCCATCACACATGACATGTTTCCACAGGTCATCACACATCAATTGTGCAACTAGATGAGATGACCTGTGCAATATCACTGGCTGCCACACCTAGGGCCTGCACATGACAGTATGCAATGACAAGTACTTGATGGACATCCTTGTGCGACTCGTAGCCCTCCATTCCTGGCATGTGTGCGCCTGTATTACCATTGTAAGCGTGTGAAATGCGTACCTCTACGTGTGAACTAGTGCGTACACGTACGTGTGAAACGCACTTTACTACTAGTGCGTATCCGTACGTGTGAACTAGTGCGTACCCGTACGTGTCAAACACACTGTACTACTAGTGCGCACCCGTACGTGTGAACTAGTGCGTACCCGTACGTGTCAAACGCACTGTACTACTAGTGCTTACCCATACGTGTCAAACGCACTGTACTACTAGTGCGTACCCGTACGTGTGAACTAGTGCATACCCGTACGTGTCAAACGCACTGTACTACTAGTGCATACCCGTATGTGTGAACTAATGCGTACCAGTACGTGTCAAACGCACTGTACTACTAGTGCGTAACCGTACGTGTCAAACGCACTGTACAACTAGTGCGTACCCATACATGTGAACTAGTGCATACCCATACGTGTCAAACGCACTGTACTACTAGTGCGTACCTATACGTGTGAACTAGTGCTTACCCATACGTGTCAAACGCACTATACTACTAGTGCGTACTCGTACGTGTCAAACGCAATGTACTACTAGTGCGTACCCGTACGTGTGAACTAGTGCGTACCCGTATGTGTCAAATGCACTGTACTACTAGTGCATGTCAAACGCACTTTACTACTAGTGCGTACCCGTACGTGTGAACTAGTGCGTACCCGTACGTGTCAAACGCACTGTACTACTAGTGCGTACCTGTAAATGTGAACTAGTACATACCCATACGTGTCAAACGCACTTTACTACTAGTGCGTACCCGTACGTGTGAACTAGTGCGTACCCGTACGTGTCAAATGCACTGTGCTACTAGTGCGTACCCGTACGTGTGGACTAGTGCGTACCCGTACGTGTCAAACACACTTTACTAGTAGTGCGTACCCATACGTGCGAACTAGTGCGTACCCGTACGTGTCAAATGCACTTTACTACTAGTGCGTACCCGTACGTGTCAAACGCACTGTACAACTGGTGCCGTAGGGGTACGTGTGAAACGCACCTTACCTGTGTGTGGATTTCAAAATTACATAGGGGACACATAAGGGACAAGTATTAGACCCTAAATGCATGCTGGTTGTCATGGAGACAGAGTTTTCAGTTGAAAAGTGTCAATCAGGTGTCCTGGAACAGTCAGTTGGCCACAAACTACAATGTTGCAAAGTGGTTGTTGACTTGACATGATGCTCAAAATTTGAACGATGCGAATGCTGTCATTCGTGTATGTTTAAAGGGATTGGAGTAAGCGTAGGATGCGAATGAGTCTGACCAATCACTATGTGCTCCTCTAAATGAATGCCCCTCAGCAAGACAGATATAAGGCAGCCATAACCCATGAGAGGGCACTTGCCTGCACAACTTTCCAGTCGACCACACTGCTGCTGTCTCTGCTTCCTCTGGAAAAATGTCACGTACTGTGGAGAGGGCCCAGCCATTCACCCTGGAGGAGAATGAGGCCTTGCTGGACTGCCTCCTCCCACAGTACACCAAGCTGTATGGGAGACCAGGGGAGCAGGTGAGTGCCTATGCACCTGTTGTGTGACTGTCAATATTGTGTCCAGGTGGGACAGACATGGAATGTTGTTTAGAGTGGGTCCGGGGGGGGGACATGCTGATGTCTCTCATGCAGAGCATGATGTAGTTCCTGTGTGCACTCCTCACTTGCATTGTGCTTACTGTGACTTTCACTGCATAGTGCATGACACTTTCAGCCTGGTAAATCCTTGGTGGCTTTTTTTCCTATTGTCCTGAGGTGATTCAGTGGTCCCCCCGGTGTTCCAGGTGGCTGTACCCACAGATGTGTATCAGTTGAGTATACCTGTGGTGAGAGTGTCCAAATGATGTGTACGACCTCATGGACATTGATGTGTGTGAAAGTTCCTTGTCATGTGGGTGAGTGTCTATGTGAATTGTTGCACCACAGCTGCATGGAGGAGGCAACAGATCAACCCATCTGATGTGACAAGTAAGCCGTGCTGTGTGTCTGACTTGCAGAGCTAGCATTACACCTGTGACACCCCACTGGCAAGTGGCACATGTGCAGAGTGAGGGTTGTATCCGCTGTTGTCAATGACAGGCGAGTGATCTGTGCTTGGGTGTGTCTGTCTAGTATGCTGATGGTGCGTTAGTGGAGTGGGACATGTGACTGCTTGGCACGTGCTGGCCATCAGCCTGCTGTTGCATGTGCTGCACAGTGTGTGGCATGATCAGTGAGTGCGTTGCACCCCTCATGCCAACCTGTTGACTTTCAATGCCATGTAGTGCATTGGGGCTTATACACTGGCCAATTTCTTATTGTGTATGATGTAATTCCTGTCTGCATCCTATGCCCTGTTCAACATTTCAAAGATGTTCAAATGTGTGTCTCTGGGACATGGTGCAGGTGTATTGATGTTGTGTCACTTTGTCATCCTGACAGGTAACTGCCTACGAGAAGGGGGTGATCTGGAACAACATCGTCAGGGCCGTGAGATCTGAGGGGGAGCATAGTCGGCAGCTGCCACAGGTCCGCAAGAGGTGGCAGGACATCCGGTGCTGGACCCGGCGGATCGCCCGGGTCCAGCTGGGGCTCGACAGTCCTCGCCCCCACTGTGGCCGCCGACGCCTGACCCCCACATGAGACATGTCCTGGCGGTGGTCTTCCCTGAGCTCGATAGGCAGTTACAGGACAGACTGCAGCAAGGAGGGGGTAGGTACATGGCTGTTTGTCGTGTTATGTGTTGCCAGCTTTTGGAAGTGCTCTGTAGCCTGGATACACTCCCAGAGTTTATATGTGCAGTGCATTTTCTGTTCCCCAATGTCACCTGGTGCTCTTTTTCATCCCTTCCCCTCCTTGACATGTGTCCCCTGGTCTGTGTGTAATCACATTTGCACATGGTCATCTAGGGTGCCAGTAAATCTAAGTGCACATTGCTTTCTGCATCATGTGGGAGGGTGGTCTGTGACTTGTGTTGGTACCTTGCCTGTGCCATGACCTGTTCACTATGTTGGGGGTCCATATTTGTTGTCACTGATGATGATTCTCAACATAGGAGTGTGAGCTTTCAACTGAACACACTTGCAGCATGCATGACCAATGTTGTGGCCTCAGACATGGTGTGCATGAGTGGGAGATATGCATAGGGCCATGACGGTTGAACATGGTACAGTCAGCTCATTCCAGGACCACGGAGCAGTGTGCCCACTACAGTCCCCTGAGACACACTGGCCTCCTAATCATGTGTGTCATCCAACACTGTGCACATTCTCTGTGGGTTCAGCATAGGTCTGCCTCTGTGGCTTTGTTCCCTGGCCTAGTTAGTATTTTGCAAATGTGTGCTACATGTGTCCACTGGACAGGGATACACCATTTTGCTTGTGCATAATCACACTGGGCAGTGCCTGTGTGGCTATTCAAAACAATTTGTTGATGGTTGTTTGTCACAAATATGTGTTGCCAGCCCCACGAGGTGATGTTGTGTAAATGAAGCAATTTTTCCAGCACAGTTATTGTAACCCTGAATAAGAGGTGTCACTTCTTGATCTGTATCAATCACATTGACTCAGGTATGGGGTGGGGTGTGTGGGAGAGGCATACATGTGCAACCCTTGTGTGTGAGACTTGGCTGTACAAAGAATCACCGTGCAGTGCCCCTGTGATGCTGGCCAGTGCTTAATGTTCGTGCTTTGCAGCCTGTGTCAGTTTTTTAGAAACATGAATCCTGCTCATACATTTTTGGCACCTCTGTGTGGTTCAGATGCAATGCAGTTTGGACTTTGTGTGCTGACATCTGTGTGTACATTCTGGCTTGCCATGAGGGTGTCCCCACAGTACAGCTAAGCTTTTTTTTAACCCAATTGTAGGCCCATTAGCTTATGCATTGTCCTGGGGGTGGACATGTGTGCCACTCAAGATGACAGGCAGTAGGTCATATGTGTAGCCAACTGTGTAATCAGGTGACGGATGGCCATGTGACAACTGACATAATTCAAGTTGTTACTCTAAAAAAATGGTACCTTGGCACTCACAGCACTTGTCAACAGTTCTTCATGTTTTAAATGTGGAAATTTGATGATTTGTGTTAAGAACACTGATGTGCCTGCATGAAAAAGTCTCCCAAGGAAGTGCACACCAAACGACATTTCCACTTTCATGGAACACACTGGCACATTTTCTAAGAAGCCACTGTTAGAATTAAAGGGTGTTGCAGATTCTCAATATGCATGTTCCCACAGTGCTCTTGATATTGTGAGACTCCTTTGTTGTTGGTGATACAAACTGACGGGTCTCAAGACATCAAGACCTCCGTGGGCCCATGTATATGTACTTTCTGCAACACCATTTATTTCTAACAGTGGCTTCTTAGAAAAGGTGCCAGCTTCTTCAATGACAGTGTAAATGTACTTTTGTGTGCACTGCCTTGTGCAACATATTTCATGCAGGCACATGAGTGTTCTTTTCACGAAATGGCGAATTGGCACATTCAAAACATGTAGATTGTGTAAAGTATTGTGAGTCCCAAGGTAGCAACATTTTTTCGTTTTGTGTTCCAAAGTACTTACAGGTCTCTGAGTGTGGTGACACCTTGAGTATTGAGGTGTGTCAGTTTACGTTGGGTGCACCACTACTGTTTCTTTCAGGGTAAATAAGAGGTGGCATGACTTCATTGTATTGCTGTGCTCACCGGTTCACAGACACTAGCTTCTCAGTGTATTTCTCATTCAAGTAGATGCCTTTTGTGTTCTTTTTTTCCTGGTGTCTAAGTGGCATAGTTGGTCTACCAACTGGGCAGTACAGGGCTTACATATGTGTGGAGTTATCTAGCTGTTACTCATGATGCATTGCCTGATATGCACTGTGACCAATTGTTCTTGTGCTCATGTGTCAGATGTATA
This sequence comes from Triturus cristatus, assembly GCF_964204655.1. Lineage (NCBI taxonomy): Eukaryota > Metazoa > Chordata > Amphibia > Caudata > Salamandridae > Triturus > Triturus cristatus. Next base: position 383,215,121 of record NC_140591.1, on the reverse strand, counting down.
CAGGTGACTGATGCATTTTGGTTTGTTCTCCTTGCCCACAGCATCATCATCAACCGAGGGAGACACCTGCATGGACTTGGAGGAGGGACCCAGCGACAGTGCCATCAATGCTGTGGATTCAGAAGGACCCAGTGGCACGGAGGGCGAGGGGAGTCAGTCGGAGGACCTGTCTGGAGGCGAGAGCAGCTACGACGCTGACAGGTCCGAGGCTGGCCTCCTTGAGGAGGCGGAGGCTGCAACACCAACTGGCAGCATCCCCACATCTGTCCCCGCCTCCTCCATTACCATCTCCGCCCTCCCAGTTGCTCCCATCCCTGCTGTCTGTGCAGAGGCCCACCATGTCTCCTTCGGCCCAGGCACCGCACCGCCTGCCCCTGTCACCCCTGCTGCCCTCAGTGAAGAGTCTGTGGACATACTGCGGCAGTTGCAGATTGGGCAGGCATCGGTGCTGAATGTCCTCCATGGACACACTCAACTGCTCACACAGATGGTGTCGTTCATGGAGGGCATGTCAGAAACGATGTCTGACCAACGCAGTTTCTGCGGTCCATGGACTCTTCCCTGGCGGCAGCAGTTTCTCTCCTGCAGCGCTCTGTCCCCCCTCTACCCCAGACCCATCCACACTGCCCTCTCCCATGCCTGCCAAACACACACCCAGACAGTCACGGGCACCCACCCCACCAGACACATCCAGCAAACCCCCAAGTAAGGCACAGCGCACACCTCCTGGCACGCACACTCAGGGGGATGCAGGCACACCCACAGGGTCTGGGGGCAGACGACATACACGCAGCCACAGTTGCAGTCCGCAGTCCTCACAACCCTGTTCCTTCAAGACCACTCCCCTTAGCTCCCCTGCCAAACTCTCACCCAAGGAGATCTATATCGGTGGGCTGGACCTCGCCCCCACTGAGCCACCACCCCACAAGCGGGCGAGGAAGTCCCCGGGCACCGGAGTTGAGTCCCCCACCATGTCCACCCCCTCCCCCAAGAGCACTGCACCCCATCCCTCACCCACCACACCCTGTGTTGACCCTGGGGAATCTTCAGGTGCTGGGGTTCGGATGGAGGCACTGGCAGCGGTGTGCAGCCCCGAGCTCACCTCCACCTTCGGCGCTGCCCCACCCCCTGTGGTGGAGACATCCCCCCCTGAACCCGCAACACCTACCCTTCCCCCTCCTGTCCCTGCGGTGCCTGGTACTGCCACAGATGATGCCCCCCCGGTCGACAAACCTTGAGGTTCCTTTGTGCAGGCAAGGTAGGGGTGGACGCGGTCCCCTACGTCCACCCTTGGACTTGAGAAATGGACTGCCCATTGGCCTTTGTACAAAGTCTATTTTTAATAAAAAAAATGTTGGTGCTGGATAAAGCCTTTTCTTTTACTTCCAACACTATTGCATTTCAGGTACTTGATGTTGGTGATGAGGCTCCTGGAGTTGGTGTTCTAGTAATGTTTTAGGGTTCTGAGAAATGTTTTTGTATGATCCTGGACATTCCCCAACACAGCCACGTCAGCAAGAGAATCACGTTCCGACTCCTCACCCACGCACACAAAGCTCTCCACAACCAAGGCCCAAGATACCTCAACGACCGCCTGACCTTCTACACTCCCACCCGCCAGCTACGATCAACCAGCTACGCCCTCGCCGCTGTCCCCCGCATCCGAAGAGCCACAACGGGAGGAAGATCCTTCTCCTACCTGGCGGCCAAGACGTGAAACTCCCTCCCCATCCACCTCCGCCTGGCCCAAGACCACCTCTCCTTCAGGAAGCAACTCAAGACCTGGCTGTTCAAGCAGTAGCGGACCCCTCTCCCCCAAGCGCCTTGAGACCCTCCGGGTGAGTAGCGCGCTATACAAATGCTCTGATTGATTGATTGATTGATTGATTGATGAGGTGGACCATGGTATCTGTGTGCCATCACAATGTCTCTGCAAAGAATCATTGGTAGTGTGTGTTCATTTTGTTTGGAGACATTGTCCCAAGGAGTGTTCCTTCCTCTGTGGCACCTGACATCTTCCCTGCAAACAGTTGCACAATTGTTGTGCTGACCTGTGTCAACATTTCCGTTGTTGGTGAGGGATACCTTCAACAATGGCCATGCCTGCTCACCGATGTCTCCTGCTGAATCGTCTGTGCCATCCTTGCTAGTCACTGTACTTGTGTTTTGGGTATGTAGGAATGCCTTCAGGGACAAATTGGCCCTTTTCAGCTCTATGCATGTGTGTAATCACAGCCTACCACAAAAATGGTATTTGTTATGCAGGGTATTTGGGCACCGGACTCACAATTGTGGGCATTGTATCTAGTGGAATGGAACCCTATTGCTTCCATGAGAGACAACATCTTGGTGGTTGGACCAGCACCTGAACATTCCTATCACTCCTGGGATGTGCGTGACAGTGTGTGTTCCCTTTGGCTATCTTAGTTTTGTATGCAGTTACATGACTATACAGTCTGTTGGCATGAAATCAGGGTGTGTATTGTGCTGCATCTGCCGATGGGTGGGTATGCATGTGTTATATGTCCTCACACCCACATGTGGTGTGTCATGCAGTGTGTGAAAGACATCCATCCTCCTGGGAGTGGGACACTGCTGTCAGTGATGTGTTGTAATAGCACTAAAATCATAGTCCAAAGTTAGGGATGCGTCCATACCACAATGTAGGTGTGGTCATCTGATAATGATGTACACCCCCATTATCTCTGTCCACTGCTGGGAGTCCTCTGCAACCACCCCTCATATTGCAGGACACTGCTGGGAGTCTTCTGCACCCACCCCCATATCTCTGTCCACTGCTGGGAGTCCTCTGCACCCACCCCTCATATTGCAGGCCACTGCTGGGAGTCATATGCACCCACCCCTCATATGTCTGGACACTGCTGGGAGTCCTCTGCACCCACCCCTCATATTACAGGCCACTGCTGGGAGTCATATGCACCCACCCCTCATATTGCAGGCCACTGCTGGTAGTCATATGCACCCACCCCCATATCTCTGTCCACTGCTGGTAGTCATATGCAGCCACCCCTCATATGTCTGGACACTGCTGGGAGTCATATACACCCACCCCTCATATGTCTGGACACTGCTGGTAGTCATATGCACACACCCCTCATATGTCTGGACACTGCTGGGAGACATATGCACCCACCCCTCAAATTGCAGGACACTGCTGGGAGTCCTCTGCACCCACTCCCATATCTCTGTCCACTGCTGGGAGTCCTCTGCACCCACCCCTCATATTGCAGGCAACTGCTGGCAGTCATATGCACCCACCCCTCATATGTCTGGACACTGCTGGGAGTCATATGCACCCACCCCTCATATTGCAGGCCACTACTGGGAGTCATATGCACCCACCCCTCATAGGTCTGGACACTGCTGGGAGTCCTCTGCACCCACCCCTCATATTGCAGGCCACTGCTGGTAGTCATATGCACCCACCCCAATATCTCTGTCCACTGCTGGTAGTCATATGCAGCCACCCCTCATATGTCTGGACACTGCTGGGAGTCATATGCACCCACCCCTCATATGTCTGGACACTGCTGGTAGTCATGTGCACACACCCCTCATATGTCTGGACACTGCTGGGAGTCCTCTGCACCCAACCCCACATCTCTGTCCACTGCTGGTAGTCATATGCAGCCACCCCTCATATGTCTGGACACTGCTGGGAGTCATATGCACCCACCCCTCATATGTCTGGCCACAGCTGGGAGTCATATGCACCCACCCCTCATATGTCTGGACACTGCTGGGAGTCCTCTGCACCCAACCCCACATCTCTGTCCACTGCTGGTAGTCATATGCAGCCACCCCTCATATGTCTGGACACTGCTGGGAGTCATATGCACCCACCCCTCATATGTCTGGACACTGCTGGGAGTTCTCTGCACCCACCCACACACCCCCTTGGAGCAGTACTCTCCTGCTGGCCTGGACCTACACATACACCAATATGAAGGTAACATGCTAGGCCAGTCCTCTAAGCCCACATTCCTGGCGTGTGTACGCCTCATATCCCAAATGTACTGGTGCCGTAGTGGGTATGTGTGACACGCACGTACCCACGCATTCATTGCGTGTTTGCGGTCCGTATCACAGTGCTACTGTGCCGTAGGGGTACATGTGGTACGCACCGTACCCACGCATTCATTGCGTGTGTACGGTCTGTATCACTGTTCTACTGTGCCGTAGGGGTACGTGTGGTACGCACCGTACCCACGCATTCATTGTGTGGGTACGGTCCGTATCACTGTTCTACTGTGCCGTAGGGGTACGTGTGGTACGCACCGTACCCACGCATTCATTGCGTGTGTACGATCCGTATCACTGTTCTAATGGTGCCGTAGGGGTACGTGTGGTAGGTACCGTACCCACGCAATCATTGCGTGTATACGGTCCGTATCACTGTTCTAATGGTGCCGTGGGGGTACGTGTGCAACGCACCGTACACGTCCACTTCCGTTGTTGCGGTACGCAGGGGTTGCTGGACACGCCCCCCCAAGTGACCAGACCCTGGTGGTAATGTATGGCCTCCATATTATAGGTTTGGCTTTGAGTATGGGGTTTGTTTCCTGCCCCTCACCCCCACCCTGGCCCCTGGGTGTTGTTCTCACCTTCTGCGGCATGTACGTCGGGTGCGGTGCACCAGGTCGTAGGCCAAGAGGACCGGGATGACACGTACGACGGGGTTCATGGCATGTACGTTGCGTACCGGGGCTCGTTGTGTAGCGGTTTGCGTCGGACTCTGCTTTTCCAGCTGTGTTTGACTCCCGTAAAAAAAGAGCCGTACGGAGTGACGTAGGGACGAATCGTACTTGCTGGGCAGGAAACCGCTTCCTGAAAACGTCCGGACGTCGTGTACAGGCTGTTCCGGATCAGAATCGTAGTTTTTTTTTACCAATACGGTCTTTTGTACGATTCGTACGGAAATAGGCTTTCTGTACGTATCGTACTTCCTAGGTTGTAGGGACAGTTTACCGGGTATGAGTCGTACGGAGAAAACGCTCCGTACGACGATTCGTATGCCTTTTTACAGGATTGGAATCGGCCCCTCTGTGTTTGGAAATACCACTGTTAGAAAGTAGGTATTTTCTTGTCTAACCATTCAAACCTGCCTCTGCTAGGCTGTGTATCCCTTGTCTGGAGTTTGAGTGACAGGGCTGGGGAATTCCAGGAGACAGGGTGAGGTGGCCCAGTGGTGAATAGAGAGATCTGCATCTAGATGGGAGGGAGGAGCTGCACCTGGGATCTGAATAGGGCTGTGCCTTCCCTCCACAATGCTGGCTCCACCCCCTGTGGTGCGTCTGATGTCTCTGCCCTGCATTCTGAAAGGAAAGAAGGAGTCAGGTAAACAAAGTGCTCCAGGACTGACCAGAACCGGGTTGAACAAGGCAAAGGCCTCTCTGCCCTCAGAGGACAAAGGATTTTGGGGTATAAGTATTGGGACCCTGATCCCAAGAATTTAGGTCACTTTGGGAAACAAGAAGAAAACTCTTCTGAGGAGAGGAACCAAGAAGAAGCTGAGGAGAAACCAACCCTGAAACTGGGGGATTGGCCTGCAGTGGCTGCCTTACTGCCAAAAGGAGGAAAAAGGAACTGTGTGTGTACTTTTGCTCAACTTGTGAAGGATCTCCAAGGGCTTGGAAAAGAGCTTTCCTCCTGCTGAAGTCTCAGGAATAACAGACTTCAACCACCAGCTCCCCAGAGTTCTTTGGAAATGCCTGCTGCTGTTTTGGGGCCTTCTAAGGGACTGCGTGTTGCAAGGAGCTGGAAGCGCGACTCAAGAAGGAGAGAGTGCTGCCGTCGGAGCTGTTGTCGTCACATCGCGTAAAGGGTGTCGCCGCTGCAGTTGTCGCATCGAGCGGAAGCGTCTCGCATCTTTGAAGTAGTGTCTCGCAACGCCAAAGAAGCGTGTCGCCATCGCAGCCATTATAGCTGACGCATTACACCGCATCAAGAGAAGGGTCTCGCATTGAGGAAGAAACATGTCGCCGTCGCAGCCACTGCCATCGCATCTAGGATGATGTCGCTGTAGCTGACGCATTGCACCGCATCAAGGAAAGCTCCTCGCATCCACGGAGAAGTGTGCCGCCATCGGAGCTGTTGTCGTCGCATCGCGTAAAGGGTGTCGCCGCTGCAGTTGTCGCATCGAGTGGAAGCGGCTCGCAATGTCGGAGAAGAGTGTCGCCGCCAAAGCCGCTGTTGTTGCATCGCGTAAAGGGGTGTCGCCGCTGCAGCTGACGCATCGAATCGTGTCTTCTCGCAACATCGGAGAAGCATGCTGCATCTAGAAGATCTTCACGTCTTTATTTCTTTGCACCAAACTTTCATCGCATCAACATTGTTGCAACACTTTCATTGCCCTGCATGTCGCATCTACAGGTACATTGACGTAAAGTGTCGCATTTAAGAACTAAAGAGAACTAAACTAAATTCTACCATCTTAAAGTAACAGTATTGTGGATTTTTGTCGTTTATGGTCTTGTGGTAAATCTATATAAAGAATACTTATTTTTTATATAAAACCTGTGTGGTGTTCATCTGTAGTGTTGTCACTTGATTACTATATGTGTTCACAAATGCTTTACACACTGCCTCTGAGATAAGCCTGTCTGCTCGTGCCAAGCTACCAAAGGGGGGGAGCAGGGGTTATTTTGGGAGTGTACCCCTTTACCCTGACAAGTGCATACATGTGCCAACTAGTGACCCCCAAGTCCAACAGTTCTGGTCAGGCATTACAGCGCTGGCCTGACAAGGAGCAAGCCCTATGATGAAGCATGACACCCAAATGTGTGTGTGAGGGACCCACTTCCCAATTTGGGAGACACCCACACTCCACTCCTGAGCAAGGGTGTTTACCAACCTAGCCTCCTTCTCTTCTCGTCTCTCCCCACGCTACAGGAACTGCATACTCCTTCAGTGCTATGCAATTTCAGATGAGACACCTAAAATAAAGCCATTTTTAGCTATAAAACTAAGGAGTCTCCTTCCTGATTCGTGTCTGTTGGTATGTTAGTCAACTCTAGTCTGTCAAAATGGGAAATATAGACAATACAGTAGAGGCAGATGAGTATCCTTGTGTTGCTAAAATGTCTATGCAGGATCACTTGTTAATGCCACTTGACCCAACCATTTCAGCAGTGTTATAGTGTGGAAAACGCTGGCTTCAGTTAATCCTCTTTGGGTTCCAGAGTAGCTTGCTACTCACCGAAAAATCACTTTGACTCCTCCTCAGGGGTAGTAAACGCCATAGAAATGCATTTACAATTAGTGGTAGAGAGAGGCTCTAATGTTCGAAAATAGGCAGCATGAACCTTTTTTTCAGGTTTTTTGCACAAATGTTTTGTTCCTAATTAGTCAAAGTTGTAGGACGGTCTACTTCATTTCCATTCACTGTCTACTTGCCTATTTCACGTTAACAGTTTTGCCCAAATTTTAAATGTATTCCTGAATCAGACTGCATGACCTCCAGTACAGTAATTGTATAGCTATTCAATCCCTGACAACACGGCACCCAGGATAATATACTGCATCGCCAAACTCTTATACGGTCCAAAAGGCCACTGTACTTGAAATCAAAACATGTAGGTAAAAGACATTGGTGCACATGCATCAAAATCCCGAAAAGCGAATCCTTATTAGCGAGAAATAAAGAATCAGTAATAAGGAATTGCATTTCGGAATGCATGAACAGATTCGGTAATTTTCAGCGATTCCTTAAAAATCGCTAATAATTACCGATTACACAATAGCGAGTACTGAAAATACCGATTAGCAATTAGCGAGTTCGTTATTACCGAAATCGGTATTAGCGAGTTCGGTATTAGCGAATTCGCAAAAAACGGGACGCTCCAGGAGCGGGCTGATGACATCACAACCAGGAAGTCAAGCAGCCCCACCCTCATTCACTGGCCTGAGGAGCTCACAGGAGGAGGCAGAGCACACAGGCTGAGGCAAGAGAATCCTCTCTCTGAAACCATCCACCCTACCCTCATCCAGGATGGACAAGGATGCACCAGGCACTGCAGACACGCCCAGGAAGAGGAAGAGAAAGTTCTCTGACAGGGAACTGGAGCACTTGATTGAGGGGGTGAGCAGCAAGCATGACAAGCTGTTTGGCAAGCTGTCACTCAAGGTGCCCGAAGCTGAGAAGAGGAAAATTTGGCTTTGCATCAGGGAGAGGGTGAATGCTGTGGGAGTGACGCACTGCAGCATCGACGACCTCAAGAAGAGGTGGCATGACCTCAGGAAGAGGGCCAAGGAAAGAATGCAGAAAGGGTCAAGGAGGCAGCTGGCACAGGAGGGGGGCCATCCACAGTACCTGCAAACACTGCCCTGGAGGAGCTCGTTGAGGGGACCATTGAGCCAGAGGCGGTTGTCGGAGTAACGCAGATGGACACCTCCGGCGCAGCCACCACTGAAAAAGGTAAGATGCATGCCTGTGCCCATGCGCTGCGTATCGTATACCCGTCCCCATCCCCCCAGGTCAATCACAGTGTGCAGGCAGAAGTGCATAACACATATGCCCTCACATCAGTATTGCATCTTGGGAGTCGTAGTCATGTCTTCAAAGTGTGCATGCATAGTCACAAATGCAAAAAAAATTAGATCAGCAGTACAGGACCAACATAGAGTCAAATAATGTAATTCATTGTAGGACATAAATGCAGAATGACAAACAGATGTAGTCACAAAAATAACTAACCATGCACTGTTTCATACACAGATGCATCTCCTGGGGATTCGGATGATAGTGAGCGCCTCATCATCTCCGAAACACCGGCTGATTCCGATGGCGACACTCCGCAGCAGGGTCAATCCCCACCTCCACCAGCAACAATACCACCACCACCACCAACACCTGCGACAAAACCACCAAGACGCAGGGCACAAGTCCCCTCCCTGCAGGTGATGGATGCATGCCCGAGTCCTGCACCTACAACTGGGCCAAGTCCTACAGGTGTCACAACGCCAGCACCACCACCAGCACGTGGCAGAGTCATGCAGCGGCGCAGGTCCATGCGCAGTACTGCCGAGGGAGCCGACCAGGCAAGGAACATTTATGGTGGAGTCGAGGCTCAGATGCTGCGTGTTCAGCGCCTGCAGGGGAGACACATGGGGACAATGAACCTCAACATTTCACGTCTCTCAAACATATGTGCACTCTTACTGACGCAGTACGGCACATGACCACAGTTGTGGCAGAGGTCAATAAGGACATTAGTGAAAGCCTCCAGGAGCTCACCCGTGCCATCCGAGTAGGACAACACAGCGAGCGCCGGAGGCATAGGCAGAACTTGCTCCGTTCCACAGCATCGACCAGGGCCATCACAAAGCTCTGCAACAGCACTGCTGTGTTGTCCCGCCGCTCCGTGTCACTGCAGGTGGACCTCGGACATTACTGTTGTGACGTGGCGAAGGCTTTAGGCCAGCTGACCACTGCAGTGGAACACTTGCAGTCAGGGACATTCAGTGGCAGCAACTTGGGAGGGGAGGATGGCAGTGAGGCTGCATCCAGTGTAAGCAGCGTCTCAGTGATGGAGACCTGCACCAAGAGGCGCAGTTCGCGCTGCTCCACAGCCACAGAGACACAGCATGGTGAGGTGGAGGAGACACGCGATAGGAGGCTGGGCGTTCGTGGGAAGCGGCACTAGACATTCTGTCCTGCATCCCTGACCATGGTGGGGTAACCATGGCCCACTTTAATTTTGCTTTTGCACTCCCGTGAATCCAACGGTCATGTTTTTGCCCACAATGTGTGGGGGAACTCTAATTAGCATTTCTGTGTAACATTACATACATCAGTGCTCCTGTGAATTAAACAGTAGCACTACTAATGATATCGTCATGGCTCATTTTACCTGTCTCTGAAATGTGATGTATGTCCGCCTCCTTTGACCTTCAACTGTGTTTGGAGCGTGTGACTCTCGGTGTTGTGCGGGTGGTTGGTCATCCCGGTAGTTGTCATTCCTGTCCACCTCTATGGGTATCCCCCTTCTGGTTGCAATGTTGTGCAGCATGGCACATACTGCTACAATCCTGCAGCAGGTGTCTGGTTTATATTGCAAGGCACCACCAGTCTTATGTAAGATCCGGAAGCGACTCTTCAGGATCCCGAATGTCCTCTCAATCACATTTCTGGTGCTTATGTGGGCCGCGTTGTAGCGTTGCTCCTGTGGTGTTGATGTAGGGGGTGAGGATATATTCCTGCAGGGCGTATGCACTGTCACCTACAGGATGGAAGCAAAGGCTTAGCGTCAGTCATGATGATACATGTGTGATGCAGATGTTATGAATAGGTATGTGTACGTACCAAGCAGGAGTCCCTCTCCGAATTCTCCATTGAGCAGACGCCTGTGGATGCCACTGTGTCTGAATATATAGGAGTCATGTGTGCTCCCTGGAAATTGTGCCACTATGTCTGTGATGATGTGCTTGGCATCGCACACAACCTGCACGTTGATGGAGTGATAGGACTTCCTGTTATGGAAGATGTACTCATTGGCTGAGGGTGGACAGATGGGGACATGCGTGCAGTCAATGCATCCTATGACATGGGGGAATTGGGCCACCTGGTAGAATTCCTGTTTGGTGTGGTCCATCTGCTGGGGAGTTGTGGGGAAGCTGATGTGGGTATGTATCATTGTCAGCATGGCATCAATAAATTTACGGAAGAAGCGTGATAGTGCGCTTTGTGATACACCTCCCGCTACCGCTATGACCCTCTGGAAACTTCCAGACGCCAGTAGGTGCAGGCTGCATAGGACCTGGACGTGCACAGGAATGGCATTGGTCCGACGTGTCTGGTGCTGTAGTAGTGGTTCCAGGTCAGCAATTAGGCGCATTATCATTGCACGATTGAGACGGTACTTGTCGTATACCTCATCCTCATTTTGGCCAAGCAATGTGATGCGCACTCTGAATACTCTCTCCTGGATCCTTCTCCTGCGCTGTGCTGCTGCATTTATTCTCATCCTCCTTGCAAGCACGTGGAGGGCTGCCATTTTGTGAAAGGAAACAGGGTCTCCAGGCCCAATTTCTATGGCTTACTGATTGATTGCATCTGTGGAACACTTGGGAGTTTTTCAGGATTTTTTATTTGTTCTGCAACTTTACCTCCTGGTTCTGATTCCCCTTAATCTGCTCATGCAAAATAGCGATGTTTGGGATTTTCGGTATTTGCGACTTTTGATGCATTCATTAGCGATTCTTTATTTGCGATTAGCTAATGCCAGGCGCTATTAGTAATTTCGGTATTTCCGATTCTTTATTTTGCGATTCTTTATTTTAACTGGGAGGTTTTTTGCGATTCTTTATTTTAACGGGGATTTATTTTGCGATTTGTTATTTTTTCGCTATAGGTGTTGATGCATTGGGATTCGTTGTTTGCCACTCGCTAACGGGTGATTTTAGCGATTCGGTATTTTTGCGAGTTGATTTTTGCTTGATGCATTCGCCAGATTGTCATTTACAATGCCAATAACTCTAACTCGCACATGTGCGAGACATATTGCATTATAGTGAATTGTGATCATTTTGTAATAAAAAATGTAGCGGAAAATATTTTAGAATCTCTGTTTACTTTCTGTGTTTATTTTATGTGAATGGGCTCTAGTGGGTAATTTCTTTAAACTATATGTGAGATTGCCTAACTTATCCAATAACCATATAGAGTTGCAATTCGGGGTTTTGCGTGTCATTTGCTTCAAAGAGACAGGTTCTAAAGTTTCCACCTCACCATACAATATTCTGCTGATTTCAGAAGAAGTTCAGAAAGCCCTGCTTTATTATTTTGGATTCCTAAGGGAAACTAGTTCACAAGTATCTACAGTGATCTATTCAGCGAGTTTGCAAAATACACAGTTTAATTGAACAGGCTACAGATAGTACCCTGCTTTTAAGTTTGGCTGATGGGTACTTCATCACAAATGTGAGCGATATCCAGTCCACCTTATCGCATGTGCCCTGGGACATAATGCATTTTTAATAAGGCGGAAGAGATATAAGTCACATTTGTGACAGAGCAACACTTCCTTGAAACTCAAAATCTGGCCCTTGATGATGCTCTGGTTATTTTTATACCCTGTATCAGACTCCATGTTGGTGACTACAAGGCAGGCAGAACTAATGGGCTACAACCATGGTATTTGGGGGTATTTGTCTCTGGCATTCTGGGGTTTGGCCTACTATGACTCTGAAACCGGGGCCAAGTACAACCATTAAACATTTTCTACTCATGCAGTGTTGGGAGTAGGATCTCAGAAATCAACAGTCAAATACTAGACTCAATAACGTACTGTCCAGCCCAGTGCTGATCTTAGTCAAAGGAAATAATTTAATTTAACTTAACAACTAAATGAAATACTATACCTTTCAACATGGACTCAGGTGGAATCTCACCTACCATTCATAGTAATGCATTACACCTACTATGATGCTCTATCCATGTGCTAGGAAGCTCTTTTAATGTCACCGGTGATATAAACAAAGAGATGGGGCTCACACTAGATAGGGATCGATTCCGATCCTGGAGAAGCCGGGAACGAACTGTCGGACGGAGCATTTTCTCCGTCCGACTCGTACCCGGTGAAAAAACATTACAAAAATGCAAGTACGATTCGTATGGAAGCACCATTTCCGTACGAATCGTACAAAACACCGACCGACGAAAAAAAACATACGAATGTGATCCGGGAATGCTCCGACGTGACGTTGGGACGCCTTCAGGCTGCGTTTCACGAACCAGGAAGTACGATCCGCACCAACGTCACCCCGCACGGATTATATTTTCCGGCTGCCAAAAACTGCCGGGAAATCAGGACGACGTGCACAAGGAGCACCTGTACGCGACGGACAGCCATGGACCTGAACCTACGTGTCATCCCAGCCCTCATAGCAGTCCACCTGCTCTACAGGAACCGACGCAGACACCGCAGAAGGTCAGAACAACACCCAGGGGCAAAGGGGGGGCAGGACACAAAACCCCCACCCAAGTCACAATTCATACATGCCCTGGACATACCTGACCTTCAGGGCCTGGTCACTTCGAGGGGGTGGGGGCGTGTCCAGCAACAGAAGTGGATGTAGACGCGAACCGGCAACACAACAAGTCCGGTACGTACCGTACCCACGCCTTAAGAGCGTGGGTACAAGTCGTACCACGCCCACCCCTACGTCACCCCAATAATGGCGGTACGGCCCGTACCCACGTTCCAAATGCCTGGGTATGGGCCGTACCCCCACCCGTGTATGTACGGCGTGTACCAACACCCCACCTGTGGATGTATGGACCGTACCCACATCCGCGTACGTATGGAGCATACCCCCACCCCAACAGTGTATGTAAGGACCGTACCCACACCCGTGTATGCATGGAGCGTACCCAGACCCGCGTATGTTCGGAGTGTACCCCCACCCGTGTATGTACGGACCGTACCCACACCCGCGTACGTATGGAGCGTACCTCCACCCCAACAGTGTATATATGGAGTGTACCCCCACCCCAACAGTGTATGTATGGAGCGTACCCCCACCCCACCAGTGTATGTACGGACCGTACCAACACCCGCGTACGTATGGAGCGTACCCCCACCCCAACAGTGTAAGTATGGAGCGTACCCCCACCCCAACAGTGTATGTATGGAGCGTACCCCCACCCCAACAGTGTATGTATGGACCGTACCCACACCCGCGTACGTATGGAGCGTACCCCCACCCCAACAGTGTAAGTATGGAGCGTTCCCCCACCCCAACAGTGTATGTATGGAGCGTACCCCCACCCCAACAGTGCATGTACGGACCGTACCCACACCCGCGTACGTATGGAGCATACCCCCACCCCAACAGTGTAAGTATGGAGCGTACCCCCACCCCAACAGTGTATGTATGGAGCGTACCCCCACCCCAACAGTGTATGTACGGACCGTACCCACACCCGCGTATGTATGGAGCGTACCCCCACCCCAACAGTGTAAGTATGGAGCGTACCCCCACCCCAACAGTGTATGTATGGAGCGTACCCCCACCCCAACAGTGTATGTACGGACCGTACCCACACCCGCGTACGTATGAGCGTACCCCCACCCCAACAGTGTAAGTATGGCGCGTACCCCCACCCCAACAGTGTATGTATGGACCGTACCCCCACCCCAACAGTGTATGTATGGCCCGTACCCACACCTGCGTACGTATGGAGCGTACATGGCCAGACACAGGAGGGGTGGGTGCAGAGTCCCCCCAGCAGTGCCCAGACGCAGGAGGGGTGTGTGCAGAGTCCCCCCAGCAGTGCCCAGACACAGGAGGGGTGGGTGCAGAGTCCCCCCAGCAGTGCCCACACACAGGAGGGGTGGGTGCCTATCACTCCCAGCAGTGCCCAGATGCAGGAGGGGTGGGTGCAGAGTCCCCCGAGCAGTGCCCAGACACAGGGTGGGTGGGTGCCTATCACTCCCAGCAGTGCCTAGACACAGGAGGGGTGGGTGCAGAGTCCTCCCAGAAGTGCCCAGACACAGGAGGGGTGGGTGCAGAGTCCTCCCAGCAGTGCCCAGACACAGGAGGGGTGGGTGCAGAGTCCCCCCAGCAGTGCCCAGACATAGGAGGGGTGTGTGCAGAGTCCTCCCAGCAGTGCCCAGACACAGGAGGGGTGGGTGCAGAGTCCCCCAGCAGTGCCCAGACGCAGGAGGGGTGTGTGCAGAGTCCTCCCAGCAGTGCCCAGACACAGGAGGGGTGGGTGCAGAGTCCCCCCAGCAGTGCCCAGACGTAGGAGGGGTGTGTGCAGAGTCCTCCCAGCAGTGCCCAGACATAGGAGGGGTGGGTGCAGAGTCCTCCCAGCAGTACCCAGACACAGGAGTGGTGGGTGCAGAGTCCCCCCAGCAGTGCCCAGACACAGGAGGGGTGTGTGCAGAGTCCCCCCAGCAGTGCCCAGACACAGGAGGGGTGGGTGCAGAGTCCCCCCAGCAGTGCCCAGACACAGGAGGGGTGGGTGCCTATCACTCCCAGCAGTGCCCAGATGCAGGAGGGGTGGGTGCAGAGTCCCCCCAGCAGTGCCCAGACACAGGGTGGGTGGGTGCCTATCACTCCCAGCAGTGCCCAGACACAGGAGGGGTGGGTGCAGAGTCCTCCCAGCAGTGCCCAGACACAGGAGGGGTGGGTGCAGAGTCCCCCCAGCAGTGCCCAGATGCAGGAGGGGTGTGTGCAGAGTCCTCCCAGCAGTGCCCAGACACAGGAGGGGTGGGTGCGTATCACTCCCAGCAGTGCCCAGACACAGGAGGGGTGGGTGCAGAGTCCTCCCAGCAGTGCCCAGACGCAGGAGGGGTGTGTGCAGAGTCCTCCCAGCAGTGCCCAGACACAGGAGGGGTGGTTGCCTATCACTCCCAGCAGTGCCCAGACACAGGAGGGGTGGGTCAAGAGTCCCCCCAGCAGTGCCCAGACGCAGGAGGGGTGTGTGCAGAGTCCCCCAGCAGTGCCCAGACACAGGAGGGGTGGGTGCAGAGTCCCCCCAGCAGTGCCCAGACACAGGGTGGGTGGGTGCCTATCACTCCCAGCAGTGCCCAGACACAGGAGGGGTGGGTGCAGAGTCCTCCCAGCAGTGCCCAGACACAGGAGGGGTGGGTGCAGAGTCCCCCCAGCAGTGCCCAGACATAGGAGGGGTGGGTGCAGAGTCCTCCCAGCAGTGCCCAGACACAGGAGGGGTGGGTGCAGAGTCCCCCCAGCAGTGCCAAAACGCAGGAGGGGTGTGTGCAGAGTCCTCCCAACAGTGCCCAGACATAGGAGGGGTGGGTGCAGAGTCCTCCCAGCAGTGCCCAGACACAGGAGTGGTGGGTGCAGAGTCCCCCCAGCAGTGCCCAGACGCAGGAGGGGTGTGTGCAGAGTCCCCCAGCAGTGCCCAGACACAGGAGGGGTGGGTGCAGAGTCCCCCCAGCAGTGCCCAGACACAGGAGGGGTGGGTGCCTATCACTCCCAGCAGTGCCCAGACGCAGGAGGGGTAGGAGCAGAGTCCCCCCAGCAGTGCCCAGACACAGGGTGAGTGGGTGCCTATCTCTCCCAGCAGTGCCCAGACACTGGAGGGGTGTGTGCAGAGTCCTCCCAGCAGTGCCCAGTCATAGGAGGGGTGGGTGCAGAGTCCTCCCAGCAGTGCCCAGACACAGGAGTGGAAGGTGCAGAGTCCCCCCTGCAGTGCCCAGATGCAGGAGGGGTGTGTGCAGAGTCCCCCCAGCAGTGCCCAGACACAGGAGGGGTGGGTGCCTATCACTCCCAGCAGTGCCCAGACGCAGGAGGGGTGTGTGCAGAGTCCCCCCAGCAGTGCCTAGACACAGGAGGGGTGTGTGCAGAGTCCCCCCAGCAGTGCCCAGACACAGGAGGGGTGGGTGCAGAGTCCCCCCAGCAGTGCCCAGACACAGGAGGGGTGGGTGCCTTTCACTCCCAGCAGTGCCCAGATGCAGGAGGGGTGGGTGCAGAGTCCCCCCAGCAGTGCCCAGACACAGGGTGGGTGGGTGCCTATCACTCCCAGCAGTGCCCAGACACAGGAGGGGTGGGTGCAGAGTCCTCCCAGCAGTGCCCAGACACAGGAGGGGTGGGTGCAGAGTCCCCCCAGCAGTGCCCAGACGCAGGAGGGGTGTGTGCAGAGTCCTCCCAGCAGTGCCCAGACACAGGAGGGGTGGGTGCGTATCACTCCCAGCAGTGCCCAGACACAGGAGGGGTGGGTGCAGAGTCCTCCCAGCAGTGCCCAGACGCAGGAGGGGTGTGTGCAGTGTCCTCCCAGCAGTGCCCAGACACAGGAGGGGTGGTTGCCTATCACTCCCAGCAGTGCCCAGACACAGGAGGGGTGGGTCAAGAGTCCCCCCAGCAGTGCCCAGACGCAGGAGGGGTGTGTGCAGAGTCCCCCAGCAGTGCCCAGACACAGGAGGGGTGGGTGCAGAGTCCCCCCAGCAGTGCCCAGACACAGGGTGGGTGGGTGCCTATCACTCCCAGCAGTGCCCAGACACAGGAGGGGTGGGTGCAGAGTCCTCCCAGCAGTGCCCAGACACAGGAGGGGTGGGTGCAGAGTCCCCCCAGCAGTGCCCAGACATAGGAGGGGTGGGTGCAGAGTCCTCCCAGCAGTGCCCAGACACAGGAGGGGTGGGTGCAGAGTCCCCCCAGCAGTGCCCAGACGCAGGAGGGGTGTGTGCAGAGTCCTCCCAACAGTGCCCAGACATAGGAGGGGTGGGTGCAGAGTCCTCCCAGCAGTGCCCAGACACAGGAGTGGTGGGTGCAGAGTCCCCCCAGCAGTGCCCAGACGCAGGAGGGGTGTGTGCAGAGTCCCCCAGCAGTGCCCATACACAGGAGGGGTGGGTGCAGAGTCCCCCCAGCAGTGCCCAGACACAGGAGGGGTGGGTGCCTATCACTCCCAGCAGTGCCCAGACGCAGGAGGGGTGGGAGCAGAGTCCCCCCAGCAGTGCCCAGACACAGGGTGGGTGGGTGCCTATCACTCCCAGCAGTGCCCAGACACTGGAGGGGTGGGTGCAGAGTCCTCCCAGCAGTGCCCAGACACAGGAGGGGTGGGTGCAGAGTCCCCCCAGCAGTGCCCAGACATAGGAGGGGTGGGTGCAGAGTCCTCCCAGCAGTGCCCAGACACAGGAGGGGTGGGTGCAGAGTCCCCCCAGCAGTGCCCAGACGCAGGAGGGGTGTGTGCAGAGTCCTCCCAGCAGTGCCCAGACATAGGAGGGGTGGGTGCAGAGTCCTCCCAGCAGTGCCCAGACACAGGAGTGGTGGGTGCAGAGTCCCCCCTGCAGTGCCCAGATGCAGGAGGGGTGTGTGCAGAGTCCCCCCAGCAGTGCCCAGACACAGGAGGGGTGGGTGCAGAGTCCCCCCAGCAGTGCCCAGACACAGGAGGGGTGGGTGCCTATCACTCCCAGCAGTGCCCAGACGCAGGAGGGGTGTCTGCAGAGTCCCCCCAGCAGTGCCCAGACACAGGGTGGGTGGGTGCCTATCACTCCCAGCAGTGCCCAGACACAGGAGGGGTGGGTGCAGAGTCCTCCCAGCAGTGCCCAGACACAGGAGGGGTGGGTGCAGAGTCCTCCCAGCAGTGCCCAGACACAGCAGGGGTGGGTGCAGAGTCCCCCCAGCAGTGTCCAGAAGCAGGAGGGGTGTGTGCAGAGTCCTCCCAGCAGTGCCCAGACATAGGAGGGGTGGGTGCAGAGTCCCCCCAGCAGTGCCCAGACACAGGGTGGGTGGGTGCCTATCACTCCCAGCAGTGCCCAGACAGAGGAGGGGTGTGTG
Source organism: Triturus cristatus (assembly GCF_964204655.1). Lineage (NCBI taxonomy): Eukaryota > Metazoa > Chordata > Amphibia > Caudata > Salamandridae > Triturus > Triturus cristatus. Next base: position 383,196,857 of record NC_140591.1, on the reverse strand, counting down.
CAGAGTCCCCCCAGCAGTGCCCATGGAAAGAAAAAGGGTGGAGTACCCACAGATCCAATGGCCACAATTGTCAGTCAGGTGCACAAAGACCCTGCAGTACATGTAACACATGTGTGCGAGGCTGGGAGTACACACATGCATACTGCCTAAAAGGGAACATGCCCACATGAAGTCATGTCAACAGACTACATACACAAGTACAGTGATCACCAAGGATGCCACGAATGATGCAGGTGGAGACATCGCTCTGCATGCATGGCCAAAGTTGAAGGGGTCAGTCACACACCCAGCTAATGTAGACACAGCTCAGCACAACATATTGGAAACACCCTGCAGGGAAGATGTCAGGGTACACAGAGGAAGGAACACACCTTGGGACAATTTCACCATGCAGTAACTGCTTACATGAACAGAGAAACTTAGCTAACACCTTATGATGGCACACAGGTACCAGGGTTCCCCCTATGACCAGCACACTACTACATTTCCCACACACCCAACACATGATCACCACCCAAAATCATGTAGCAGCCACACCAACAGCAATACCAGAAAAGCAGTAGTGTTCTAAGGAAAAAGAAATGGCTTTATTCAGCATGATCAAAAAATGTTTGTTTGGATAAAGTTCAATATTTACAAAGCCCATAGGGCAGTCCATAAGTCACAGCTGGATGGGGGACACAGTGGGACGCGTGTCCCCTAGCTTGCCTGCACAGTTCAGACCACCCTGTCTTCCACAGGGGGGGGGCATCATGTGGGGGGGAAGGACCAGGCACCGCAGGGACAGGAGGGGCAAGGGCAGGCGTTGTGGGTGCAGGGACGGAGGACTCCACCACAGGGGGTGGGGCAGCACCAAAGGAGGTGGTGAGGATGGCGCTGCACACGTCAGCAAGGTCCCCCAGCATCTCCCCTGCACCCGAAGGAACCACAGGCCCCAAGGAGGGGGGGGGCGGAGGAATGGGTCGCAGCGCCACTGGGGGAGGGTGTGGACAGGGGGGGCACTCAACTACCCTGACCGGGGACTCCTTTGCCCGCTTGCGGGGTGGTGTCACTGTTGGGCTCAGGGACAGAGCGGCCATGAAGGAATCTTTGCTGGATTCGTTGCCCGGAGACTGAGAGCTGAGGGGAGTGGATTTGGAGGGAGTGGATTTTGCGGAATGCGGACTCCTACTCTGGCTGCGTGACTTACGTTTGCCCCCCGACCCAGTGGGTGTGCCTTCCTCACCCTGTGTGTGCGTGCCAGGAGGTGTGCGCTTGCCCTGCCCTGCTGGTGTGGTGCCTGTGTCTGGTGGGGTGCGTGCATGCTGACGTCTGGGTGTACATGGGACAGGCATGGGAGTGGGAAGTGTGGATGGGGCAGGGGTAGGGGGTGGGACGTAGCGCTGCAGGAGACCCACTGCTGCAGTCAGTGTCGAGTCTATGGACCTCAGCAAGTTGCGTTGGTCAGACTGCGCGGCTGAAATGCCCTCCAAGTATGCCTCCATCTGGTTGAGCACTCGGCTGTGGCCATGGAGGACATTAAGCGTCACAGTCTGACCAACCCGCAACTGCCGCAGGATGTCCACAGACTCGGAATTGGTGGCAGCAGTGGAGACAGGGGCAGGGGGTGCGGTGCCTGGCAAGAAGGAGACACGTGGTGACCGAGCACGGCTGGAAGGGACACGAGCAAGTGGGAGGCCGGTGATCGGAATGGAGGGGGCGGGTAGTGATGGAGTGCTGGTGTCAGCTGTGGGACCAGCCTCCGCCCCCTCGGAGTGCTCAGCCTCGGACCCGTCTGCGTCATAGTCGGTGGTGGTTTGACTGGACAGGTCCTCCGCTGCACTCCCGTCGGCCTCCGTGCCACTCGATGTGCCAGACAACTCTGCACTGATGGCACTGATGCTCGCTCCCTCCTCACGGTCCGTGCCAGTGTCTCCCTCGGTGTCCCCCGACGATGCTGTGGGCAAGGTGAAGAGACAGGAAATAATCAGACACCTGTATAGATATGTCACATGAGTCAAATCCACATAGGTCACGGTGCATAGCCTGAAAAGCAACATGAGTAACATCTACAATACAAGGTACATTTGTAGGCCCTGCGACACACAGTTGGTTCACCCACCATGCCACTGACCAACTATGGAGAGCATGACACAAAAGCAAATAACATGAAATGGATTTGGACAGAGGAGCCAGGCACTGGGGACAATCCAGCACAGCATCTGCAGCACACAGCGTTGGCGTAAAAAGGGATGAGCAGGAACCATGTCTATTAACTGTAGGCACATGCTGCAAAGGTCATACTTAAAAACATGCCCAACATGAATGGTTCACTGCACCTTGAGTGTATGTCCAGACAAACATCACACACTGGCCAGACCTAGCAAGGAGACTTCAGGTTTAGACATGTAGGCCTTGCCCGCACCAACCACCCCCTACATGAGACAATTTATTGAGACACAGGAAGCACTTACATCTCTTAGTCTGGAATGAAAACACATGGCCTGCAAGAAATCCTGATTGGACACAAAATACCCCTGGTGCGCTGGTACAAATACATCATCTACAAATGGCCATCATCAGATCATTTTACCAAGACACACAGGCACTGGCCCCCGTGAGTATGAACAAGGGACATTTGGTCAGCCTGTACAGTGGACACATGTAGCAGAGTTTACGTAAATACAAATGGTGCCAGGGTACAATGGCACAGAGCACAAACTCTGCTGTAGACACAGAGATTGTCGACACTTTTGGATTACACACATGATACCTAGGAATAGATGCCCCAGGGGACAGTAGTGGCCACACTACTCCATGGTCCTGAATGGTAATGACTGCAACACAAGCCACCATCCCTGCACTCTGCATATCTCACACTCATGCACATCATGTCATAGGCCACAAAATAGGACATGCATGCTGTAAAGCAATACACTTTAGAGACACACTCCTATGTCTGGACTCAGCATCAGTGACAACTGACATGGACCCCACAAGTACTGAACTGGACAGGGCACAGGCAAGGTCCCAAAACCTGTTACACACCACCCCCACACATGAAGCTGCAAGCATTGGGCACATCGATAAACTGGCAGCCTAGATAACCTTGTGCAAGTGTGACTACACACAGACCAGGGTACACATGGCAAGGAGGGGAAGGGAGGAAGGACAGCACCGCTACACTTTGGGGAACAGGATATGCACTGCACATGTAAACCCTGGCAGTGTATCCATGCAACTGCGCACTTCCAAAAGCTGGTCACACACAACAAACACACATGTACCTACCCCCTTCCTGCTGCTGCTTCTCCAGTAAGCGCCTGTCCAAGTCGGGGAAGACGACCGCCAGCACACGCTTGTGGATGTGGGTCAGACGGCGGCGCCCATGGTTCTTTTGGCTCACAGGTGAGTCCCCCAGCAGGACCCGTGCGATCCTCCGCGTCCAGCACCGGATATCCTGCCAGCGTTTCCTCACCTGGGCTAGGCGCCGCTTCCGACCATCCGTCTTCCTCACGGCACTGACGGCGTCCTTCCAGATCTGCTCCTTGGCACAGGCGCCTACCTGTGAGGATGAAAAAGTGAGACAACATCAATACACCTGCAACATGTCACAGAGACACACATTAGAACAATTTGGCTGGTTTTAACAGGGCATAGAATGCATCAAACTCATTACACCTGTGTCATAGGGACATTTTCCTCTGTGGAAGGCAAAATGCACTAGGTGGCATTGTAGAGTACACAGGTGGCATGAGGGATACGACACAATCAATCATCCAGGCTCACACTGTGCATCACAAGCGACACCAGGATTATGTGCAGCACCTCAAAGCAGTCACATGCCACAGGCCACTGAGGCGCCCTCAGCAGAGTACACAGACACACACAGCCACAGGACAATCACCTGCCATTGCCAACTGCAGCTACACACCTCACTCTGCACATGTGCCACTAGACTGGGGGGTGTCACAGGTGTGGGGCTGGCCCATCACCACAGACACACAGCACTGTTGCCTGCTCACATCAGATGGGCAGGGTATATCCATCCCTCATGCAGCTGGGGTGCTACACTCCACATATGCACTCACCCACATGACAGGGGACTAACACACACACACCAATGTCCAGGGGACAAACACATCATTGGTACACTCTCAGCACAGGTACACTAAACAAACACACATCTGTGGGTACTGCCACCTGTCACACTGGGGGGACCACAGATTCACATAAGGACTGTAGTAACAACATTCCCAGGAGGATTAGACAGGCAGAATGTGTAATGCCACATGCAGTGATTGTCACAGTACACACAATGCAAGTGAGGAGAGCAGACATGCACCACAGCATGCTCTGGCTGGGAGACATTAGGCATTCCCCCACCCGGGACCCACCCTACAGTACATTGCATGTGTGTTACACCTGGACACAATGGCAGAAGTCACAGTCACAAAAAAGGGGCACAGTCTTTGCTAGTGGACTCAGCACTCACCTGAACCCCTGGTCGACCATACAGCATGGTGTACTGTGGGAGGATCACATCCAGCAGGGCTTGGTTCTCCTCGTGGGAGAAAGGCTGGGCCCTCTCCACAGACCTGGACATGGTGCCAGAGGATTCACGAGCAGCAGCAGTGTTGTTGAATCAAAGGACGTGCAGGCAAGTGCTCTCTCATGGGACCTGGCTGCCTTATATCTGCCTTGCTGCCCTGTTTCATTCACAGGAGTACAGAGTGATTGGTCACTCACATTTGCATCCTATGTTTCCTCCAATCCCTTTAAACCTACCACAGTCAGTGGCTTTGCTTTTTTTTTTACTGAGCATGATGTCAACTCAACAACCACTTTGCAACAAAGTAGATTCTTCCAAACCGACTTTAGCTGGCCACCTGATGAAAAAAATTCAAACTTTAAACTCGGTCTCCATGACAACCAGCATGCATGTAGGGCTTTATACTTGTCCCTCATGTGTCCCCTATGTAATTTGGACATTCACACACAGGTACGGTGAGTTCCAGGGCCCTAGGGCACCCCAAATGCATAGAAACGGCCCGTACACACGTGTGTACGGGGCGTATCACTATGCGTACGCATACGCGAGCAAACCCATAGTGAAACGGGCCGTACACGCGCGTGTACGAGCCGTTTCACTATGGGTTTGCTTGCGTATGCGTACCCATAGTGACACGCCCCGTACACACGCGTGTACGGGCCGTTTCACTATGGGTTTGCTCGCGTATGCGTACGCATAGTGATACGCCCCGTACACACGCGTGTACGGGCCGTTTCACTATGGGTTTGCTCGCGTATGGGTACGCATAGTGATACGCCCCGTACACACGCGTGTACAGCCCGTTTCACTATGGGTTTGCTCGCGTATGCATACCCATAGTGATACGCCCCGTACACACGCATGTACGGGCCGTTTCACTATGGGTTTGCTCGCATATGCGTACGCATAGTGATATGCCCCGTACACACGCGTGTACGGCCCGTTTCACTATGGGTTTGCTCGCGTATGCGTACCCATAGTGATACGCCCCGTACACACGCGTGTACGCTCCGTATCACTATGGGTAGGCCTACGGCAGCACTCCCATAGTGATGGGGAACGTACACACGCCCTCAGAGCGCATGTACGGTGCATTTCACACCTGACAGTGGTGACAGGCAGCACACAGAAAGGAATAGAGCTGACATACTTGTCCAAGGCTAGACATCAAGCCATTGTCTGTGCAGTACTACATGTGTGGCGCACAGGTGTATCAGGCTGTAATGTGGCACATTACTCCTGAGTTGTGAAGGCAATAGATGTATGATGAGATGTGTACAGATGTCATGTGTGATGGTGGACTATGTGCCCGACATCCCCTTCACTCCTTTGACATGTGTGCATGTAGTACAGAACACTTGTGAAAAGCGTCACTGCCATGGCACAGTTAACAACACACGCAACTGTCCCCTGATGCCAGCTACAGGGGTTTTCACACCTGACATGTGACTACCCGCGTTGCACGATGTGACTATGTCATGTATGTGTCGTGTGTTCCCATTGGCTTGCTGTAGGTGTTTGGTCAAATGCATCTGCAGTTGCTGCAACCAACATGTGTCTGTGTGTAGATGGCCATGGCACAGTGTTACGCATACCAGGCCACATGTGGAATCCGACGTAAGGTGTGTATGTATGCATCGACATGAGTTTCAAAACAAGGACATATCTGCATACTCTCAATGTATGTGTGATCATTCTTGAAATGTAATCCTTCATGGGTCTGTCCTTTTTCTATTGCATGTGACCTGTGCCTCTAGTGTTCCGCAACCTGTCTGAACAATGAACATCCTTCCTCTGCACATATTTGGTTGTCTGTAACTCTATAATGTGTCTGCCTGCTCACTTACACTGGCCCACAGCTAGTTTCATGGCATGGCATGATGAGGTTGAGAATAAACGTTTTGAGCTGTCTCTTGGTAGGAGTGTCACATGGCTGGCATACATGTCCAGGGCATATTGCACAGACCTGACTCTGTATGTAGCATATGTGTATTGCCTGTTGACCATGTGCTCAGTACATTGACATTGGTGGTGTACTGTACTCACTCTTTGTTGTCCCTTCAAATTCACTGCAGGGCTCCGCCTCTCCCTCGAGCGATTCCGGACTTGGCTGACATGCGGGAAAATGACTGTATACGCCACTACCGCTTCCCCAAACATTTGATTGTGGACTTGACGACACGGCTGGCAGCACACCTCCAACCGCTACACAGGTATCCTGGTGCACTGACACCCAAGATGAAGGTGATGGCAACCCTACATTTCTTGGCCACGGGTACCTTTCAACATACCATTGCCCATGTTGGTGGGATGTCCCAAACCATGTTAAGCCGTGTTCTGCATGATTTTTTAGAGGCCATGTTGGAGCACCTTGATGAGTTCATAAAATTGCCAACTTATATGAGCAGTTGACAGCTGTCAAGCGTGAGTTCTATGCCCTGGGAGGGATGCCCCATGTCATTGGGTCCATAGATGGAACACATGTGGCTTTGGTACCACCACAGGCACAGGAGGTAGCCTTCCGTTACCGCAAGCATTACCACTCCATTAATGCCCTTGCGGTGTGTCTTGCCAACATGGTGATTTCACATGTCTGTGCTCGTTTCCCAGGATCAGCACACGATGCGTACATCATGAGGCGTAGCAGGGTGCCTGAAATGATGCTGCAGCTGCGCAACGAACGGGCATGTATTGTTGGTGGGTATACTCTGCCAGTCCTGTATTCAACATCATCTTCCTGTCTTACTGCTTCTCCTGACCCACTCTTGTCCATGATGTTTCCATGTAGGGGACGCTGGCTATCCCAACATGCCATGGCTGATCACGCCTCTCCGCAACCCCAGCACGGCTGCCGATCACCGCTACAACAACGCCCATGGGCGGACCAGGCGAGTGATAGAGAGGACGTTTGGCCTCCTGAAGAGCCGATTCCGTTGCCTCCACAAGACTGGTGGCGCACTCCCATATGCACCGGTGAAGGTCTGCAAGATATTCCTTGTGTGCTGCATGCTGCACAACATGGCAGTGGAGAAAGCTGTGCCACTCATCCTGGATCCAGATGAGCAGGACCATCCACCCGTGGAGGATGAAGGGCTTGGGCACGAGGCAAGTGATGTGGAGAAGGAGGAGGCGGTAGAGGACATGCGGAGTCGGCTCATACGCGACTACTTTGCTTAGTGGGTTCCAGTGTCTGAGTGTGCACGCATTTGGCTGTGTGTGGCATGTGTTGCAATGTGTGTGTCCATCTGCATATCTTCCAAGTGAGTCTGAGGTGTTTGGATGTGTCACTCGAGTGATGGTGCAATAGAATAATTTTGTTCCAGAGTCATCATTGACACCTCGCATGTTGACAACCTAATACGTGTCGAGTACATGCACATGCATGCGGATGTGCTTCTTTTGGCTGACTTCTGGTGTGTCTCCCATCCACAGGTACTAGTGCATGCTGTCTGCTGGTGGCATTGTTGTGCTCCTGCTATTCCTCATGAACACAGCAACATGTGCTGAATCAGCGTGACATGCACGGACAAGTTCGAAAATCTCCTTCGGGTAAGGGATGCAGCACGGCTTTTTGGGAGTGGTATTTGTTTTGAATGTGTGTGCACTGCTCCTGTTCATGTTTGGATACTTCACATACATGTAGATTCACCATGGGGCACATGACCTGGAGCAGAATTCACCTGAATTGATGGTCAGACTTGGTGACAGTCATCTGTAATGGGATTGTGATGGAGCCATCAATGTGTGTAACACTGGCCTCGGAAAAATACGGGTTGCCCCGGGTTGACATGGTGTGTGAATTCCCCATTAGGGGCTGAATGGTGTATAGCAGGCTCTCCGTGAGCAGCAGGGGGTGTTTAGCTGTAATCCATCACTTGTGTGCCAGTGCCATGGATTTCCAGCATCTGTGGTGATAAGGGGGGTGCCAGTGTTGGTCCCACGTGTTCATCCACATGTGTATGTGTTGACAGAGTTGCATTAGCATTCCGACACACATGAGTAATAAAGGTGTCCCTCTGCCTCCAAGGTGCCTCATCTCTGTCAATGGTGGTCTGTTGCCACTGTGCATGCGGCATGTCTGGCATTGTTCTCAGAGATGGTGCATATGAGTCTATGTGTAGAGTAGCAAGATGCAAGCTGTTTGTCAGGGATTAGATTCTGTATTGTGCATGATGTCCATGGCTGTGTAGGTTTTGTGGCATGTCAGTCTCCACGACGGCCACTGTGCCGCATGTGAATCCATTGTGTGTGTGTGGGCCATGTTGAACCAGACATTCCTTCCTTGACATACACCTTTTGCATGGTTCCTTCCTGAGATCCTTGTCTTTGTGTGCTACTTGTGGCATTGTTTCCTTGACATGGCGCATGCTGCTGCAGGCCCTGCTGCAAGGGCACCCAGTGTCCACGCACACGAGCTGGTGTTCATCATGGATTGCTTGCTGACATGTGCTATGCTGATCAGCAGCATCTGTGCCTCATGCGGCAGCACACTCTGCATTATGCACAAGATCCCCAGTTCCATCCACCTCAAGGCAAGAGGGAGACCATCCCCCAGGTCAACTATGAAATCCGTGTCTACTCCTACCCTGCACTCTACGGACATGTGCGTTTGAAATCCCATGATACTTGTCCACATCCAGGGTGCATCTGCACAGCTCTGCTACTACATCCAGCAACCAGGCCACATCAACGTCCAACAGAGATGGGGGGAGTGGATCACTGCCAGCTGCAGGATGACCTTCTCAATCCACGCACACACTCAGGATGCAGCCCACACCCACAACACAACCTTGTGGCACTGTGATCCAACACCCAATTGTGCCATCTACATGCATCCAACCTTGGCTGGCCCACCATTCTCCACATCCACCTGACTCAAGCATGCAGGACATGGTTCTGCCACGTGTCTACACATACCTGGGACTCCCACCCCAGGACACTCCACATGATCCCTGACCTCTGCGCATGACTGTTGCTCTTCTAAATAGGTCTGTGGGCACAGTTGTGCGGGCACCCCCTCAGCTGGTTGGGCCCATCACAGGTGAGTGTGGTGCTCCATGTCCGTCTTGGATGGTACGTTGTGACCCATGTGTGTACTTTGCCACACTCAGACCCCAGGGTATGGATGTTTGCAGTTAATTCAGTAATCAGGCATGGTTTGACTTAACAACACGGACATGTAGTGGAATAATGCTAAATGACGGCATCATCTTGTGATTGTGATGAATTTTATTAGTGCTGGGGTACGTGTTTGGGGGGGTGACAAGAGGTGCTTGGCGGGAGTGTAGAGTCCAAAGTTCACAGGGGGAGTTGGTGTCCTTGCCATTGACAGTCATCAGAGTCTGTGCCACAGTCTTTGTCAACATTGGTCAGACAGTGACCAGCACGGCCATGTGGCAGAGAATGTCCTTTGCTGCTGTGCTGCTGTTGGGCCAGAGGGTCAGGTGCCAGGCCAGGTGACCTGGGAGATGGTGATGTTCCGCTGACTCTCACGGTCTTTTGCGTGGACGACCCACCTTCCTGCGGGGACCCTCAGACGCCTGCCTTGACGATGCAAGGGACGCTCCATCAGATGTATCCTCCTCCTCCTCCCTCTCTGTCTCTGGTGCTGCTCTACGCCTGTTGGCACAGGGAGGGTTTGCCAGGCTTTGGGCGATCTGATGGAGGGATTGGCTCATGTCCCTGTGCACCGCCAAGAGCTCTGCAAGTCTTGCCTCCATCCTGGCATGATGCTCAACCTGCAGGGCCTTCATCTCATTGAGGGTCCCCACTACCTGGGGATGCCTCTGGAGTCACGCCGGTATGCGTCCAGGATGGTTCTGACGTGTGCCATAGCCGGGTCCTGAGCCAACTGGTCAGGTTCGCGCCTCCACCGTCCTCCACTCCCACCACCCCTGCCCACTTGTGCCTGGCCTGCCGTTGTGGGCACATCGGGTCTCCGGGACCCCTGAGGGATGGCATTTGCGGTGTCGCCTGCCTCCTCCTGGGTGCCTGGAGAACCTTGTCCCTCCTGGACAGACTGGCTGCGTTGTTGTGTGCGGGCAGGGCTCCTGGGTGTCTCCTGTGATGTGGCAGGAATGGGGGTGGTGGTTGGCACAGTTGTACCTGACGCAGGTGCTGCAGGTGGTTGGACACCAGAGGGGCCAGGTTGGTCTGGGTCATCCATGGAGTGGTGAGAGTCGTCGCTGCCGGTGGGGTCCTCTTCACGCAGAGCCTGGTCCTGTGAGTCTTCCCCCCCAGTGTTGGGGGGAGATTGATGACGTTGACCTGTGTGTGAGAGAGACAGTGTTAATTGTGTTACATGCGACATCCATGTTTCGTTCTTTTTTGATTTGGCACAGTTCCTCTGGGTGGTTGGATTTGGCTAGCATTCCTCACACTGTGCACTTGTGCATGGGTATGTCCCTTGGCCACAGCTTTCGACACTTTACCTATGTGTGACACAATCTTAGTTGATGCATATTTTGTGAACGCAGTCAGCAGTGTAGTGAGCGGGCGTAGCAAGCCATGCAGAGCCTCCTTACGTGTTGCACTGTACGTGGCCAAATGGTGTTTATTCCATGCTATTTGAGAATGCAGGTAGGTAACTTAACAATTTGTGACAGGGTTCTGACGAACACAGTGGGTAGGTATACTGGGTGTAAGGTTCTGTTTGTGCCTGCAGCACGGATGTACTCGTGCACAGATTGAAACATGGCCTAGTGTTTATCAAAGGTTGAAGGGGGGGTTAAGGTACTGCCAAACCTTGTCTACATGCACACAGTCCACCTGCTGACGAGCGGACATGGCCACACCACCCAAGGGTGATTTGGTCTCCCTCTGTCTCCCTTTCTCCCTCCCTCTATCAGCCTCCTCCCTCTGTCCATCTCCCTCTATCTCCCTTTCTCCCTCCCTCTATCAGCCTCCTCCCTCTGTCCGTCTCCCTCTATCTCCCTTTCTCCCTCCCTCTATCAGCCTCCTCCCTCTGTCCGTCTCCCTTTCTCCCTCCCTCTGTCAGCCTCCTCCCACTGTCCGTCTCCCTCTGTCTCCCTTTCTCCCTCCCTCTATCAGCCTCCTCCCTCTGTCCGTCTCCCTCTATCTCCCTTTCTCCCTCCCTCTATCAGCCTCCTCCCTCTGTCCGTCTCCCTTTCTCCCTCCCTCTGTCAGCCTCCTCCCTCTGTCCGTCTCCCCTTCTCCCTCCCTCTGTCAGCCTCCTCCCTCCCTCTGTCTGTCTCCCTGTGTCCACCTCTGTCTCTGTCCCTCTCTCTCTGCCCCTCTCCCTCCCTCTGTGTGTCACCCTCTGTCACCTCAGCCCAGCTTCCTGGGCACACACAGTTTGCAGGTCTTGCAAAGGCCATTGGCTTGTTCATGTGGGTTTGTTTCTTCTCTGCGGGCACCCATTTGGCGGAGTGTCTGAGTCTGCGCTGCTGCTGTGGCGGTGTGTGCTGACACTCTTTCAGTGTGCTGCGTCTTCATTGGCTGCTGTTATGTGCAAATTGTGCCTTCATACCCATGTCGTCCTGCAACGCGGCCACCATTAGTAGGCAGAACAGTACTGTGTGGGGACACACTGTTTGTATGGCTGTGCCCTTAGCCATATGGGCTGAGGGCATTGTTGTGTGCTTCAGACTTGCTCTATGTTGGTTTTGAGGCCCACCCTCCCGGCATCGGGGACATCCTGTCTTGTGTTGGTGTTTTGTGTGGCCTGTGACTTGGCATGGCCTTGTTTGGGGCATGGGGCATGGAGGCGCTAGTGGCATGTGTGTGTTTTTGGAGTGTGGTTGTGTCTGGTGCTGGCTTTGGGGGGGTTGCGTGCATGATTGGTATTTGGGTTGTATATGGCGTTCCCCCCATGTGAGTTGAGTTGTTTGTGTACTCACCAGGCTCTCGGACTCCTTCTAGTCCATCTACTCCCAACGGCGGCAGCGTGGCCATCACCTTCTCCTCCCAGGGATGGTAGTGTACCGGTCTGCGGGCCGGCCCTCCTCCAGTGATGTTGGCCTGGTTGTGCTTGTCCGTCATTTTGCGGTGGACCGTCCTCCGCAGATCGTACCACCTGGCTTGGCACTCATGCCTGGTCCTTCTGGTGGCCCCAACAGCATTCACAGAATTGACTATCCTCTCGCACATGGCAGTTTTTTCTGATATGCTGGTCCGTCTGACCAATGTTCCGAAGAGCTGTGGGTCGACTGATGATTTCGTCGACAAGGGACTCCAGCTCGTCCTATGTGAACTTTGGATTCTTGTTGGTGGGCATGGTGTGGGGTGTGGGTGTGGATGGTTGTGGGGGTGGTGGTGTGGATGGGTGTGGGTGTGGATGGTTGTGGGTGTGCAGGTGTGTGTGTGTGAATGTGATGAGGGTGTGTTTGTGATGGTGGTTGTGTGAAGGAGTGCAAGTGTAAGGTGTGTTGATGGTTGAGGTATGGTGCAGTGCATTGTCTCTGGGGTCTGGCAGCAGTGGATCTGTTGCAAAGGATCATGGTTTGTGTGTGTTGTGCCTTTTTATTGGTCCATTTGTGGGTGTGGCTGTTTTTGAACTTTGGGTGGGTGGGTTATAAGGAGTGGTAGTGGTTTGGGCCTCTGTTTCTCTGTTTGTCAGTTGCAGGTTAGTGTATAGGATGTATTTGGCCTTGTTGGATATGTTTTGTGGTGTTGTGTGCCTCGGATTGACTGTCCTTGTGTTTTTTTGGTTAGTTCTGGTTCAGTAGGAGTGTTTTTAGCCTCTGTACGGTGCGTACATGGGCCATGTTGTTGTACAGTGCTGTCCTTTGCTATGGCTTAGTACGACTCGTACATGCCCGATGTTGGGTGAGGGTGGTGGTGTGTGGGCCTGGGGTAGGGTGCGTACGTACACAGGCAGGGTGTTGGTCCGCACCGTCCATCGGTGGTGGTGTTTTGCACGGTACATACAAGGGGGGCTGGGTGTAGGGTCCGTACATACATGGGTGGGGAGTTGGTATGCTCCATGTATACAAGGGTGGGGGTACAGTCCGTACATACACGGGTGGGGTGGGGGTATGGTCCGTACATACACGGGTGGGGGTACGGTCCGTACATACACGGGTGGGGGTATGGTCCGTACATACACTGGTGGGGTGGGGGTACGGTCCGTACATACACGGGTGGGGAGTTGGTATGCTCCATGCATACACGGGTGGGGGTACGGTCCGTACATACATGGGTGGGGGTACGGTCCGTACATACATTGGTGGGGTGGGGGTACGGTCTGTACATACACTGGTGGGGTGGGGGTACGGTCCGTACATACACTGGTGGGGTGGGGGTACAGTCCGTACATACACGGGTGGGGAGTTGGTACGCTCCATGCATACACGGGTGGGGGTACGGTCCGTACATACATGGGTGGGGAGTTGGTACGCTCCATGCATACACGGGTGGGGGTACGGTCCGTACATACACAGGTGGGGGTACGGTCTGTACATGCACGGGTGGGGGTACGGTCCGTACATACACTGGTGGGGTGGGGGTACGGTCCATACATACACTGGTGGGGTGGGGGTACGGTCCGTACATACACGGGTGGGGAGTTGGTACGCTCCATGCATACACGGGTGGGGGTACGGTCCGTACATACACGGGTGGGGGTACGGTCCGTACATACACGGGTGGGGTGGGGGTACGGTCCGTACATACACTGGTGGGGTGGGGGTACGGTCCGTACATACACTGGTGGGGTGGGGGTACGGTCCGTACATACACGGGTGGGGAGTTGGTACGCTCCATGTATACACAGGTGGGGGTATGGTCCGTACATACACTGGTGGGGTGGAGGTACGCTCCATTCATACACGGGTGGGGGTACGGTCCGTACATACACTGGTGGGGTGGGGGTATGGTCCGTACATACACGGGTGGGGAGTTGGTACGCTCCATGCATACATGGGTGGGGGTACGCTCCATGCATACACTGTGGGGGTTCGGCGCGTACATCCGCGGCCGGGGGGCGTTTTGCGCGTACATACGGGGTCTGTGGTGGGGTGTTCGGCGCGTATGTGGGCACATGTCTCCATGGTTGCTATGGGAGTTCAGTCCGTACGGTGTTTTTTCCATACAGTTGTGAAATCGAAAGGACGGGTGTGATCGTACTTGCGCGGTCGGACTTTATTTTTCCGATTAGTACGGTAAATCGTCCGTGGATGTGTCGGACACAATTTCCGACCCGAGGATGTGTGGGGAAGTTTTCCGGATGTGATTCGTATGGAGTTTTTCCCATGCGAATCGTACTTGGCAGTTTGTACGCTTCTTGTACGATTCGGACGGAAAAAAGTCCAGATTCAATTCGGACGGGGGAAATTTTTCCAGGATCCGAATCGGCACCTTAGTGTTCTCACACCAGCTTTACCTCTGTGCAATCAGTTCAGTCTTTCACATTTAGGTCATGCTTGACCTGCTCAAGGAGATGCGGCTTGTGTGGTATCTGTGATTGCACTCATTGGCGCAGCACCTTCAATGTTGGCTATTTTGACTTTGTATAGCAGTGGTAGCCTCAATTTGAACTTGGAACGCTGGGAGTTGAGCCGTTCAGCAGGCTCACTCAGTGGGTGTTCTCCTTTGACAAATGAGAATTCTGGGTCAGGATCAGGGAGGAGCTCATTTTCAGCAGGAACGATCTCCAGGCTTGTTTCAGATGGGTGCTTGTATTAACAGTTGTGACCTCTTGGCAGAAAACAGGTCATCTGCTTCAGCAGCAATAACAGTTCCCTCACAAGGAGCACCTGTGGGCAGTAGTAGCACCAGTCATATGGACACCCTGTTTGCATGCCAGACAACACAATACTGTATTTGATGCATGACAGGAATAGCATGGGGGCAAAAGAATCTTCAAGGCACAGGTCAGATCCTCACACCGGGAACACATCAGTGCTTCTCGTCCCTGACAGTCTCTCCTCCAGCAGGGCTAGGCACTGTCCTTCCCCTTTTTGCAGGCAGGGAGCCTTCAAGGTTCTAGGCAGAACCTCAGCTTCTTCAGTAAGTTGAGCAAACTTTATGTGATTTTCCCTTCCTTCTAGGAACCTAGCTGTGATACAAAGACCAGGGCATTTACACAGCAGCTCTTCAAGTACTCTGTGGAGAAGCCTTTTCTTTCGTCCGAAATAACTTGCAACGAGAACAAAGTGGGGATGTTTGGGTTCCACATTTACCCTCATCAGTGTAAATGTGGAACCCAAACATCCCACTTTGTTCTAATGGATTTACTGTCTAACGTTCTGGCACCAGTTTGAGTAGTTCTTTTTCAAATGTTCTTTTCTGTCTGTATTGCCCACATGGCTCCCACATGTTGTAAAGGAGGCTTGCTCCAAACAGGAGTATCCTAAACAATGGCATAATAAAATGTTAGATCACTGCTCCAGGCAACCATCAGCCTTCATGAAGAAGTAATCAGGGAATGACTAAAGAAACTTCCTCACCATTAACAATGAACAATAGCTGATGCACCCCTCACTCAATCATTAACCCCTTGAGTGCCCCGCCCTTTCCATGCCCTGTGCCGAGCGTTTCATTAGCGGGCGGGGCTCATGACGAGATAGTCTCGTCATGGGCACAGCGCAACCGCGGCCCATGACGAGACCATCTCGTCATGGGCACTCAAGGGGTTAACCAAATGGTAAAGCACAGGAAGAACAATTCAGCAACATTTGCCAAAAATGTCCTCATTGAGTGGGGAGATTTTAAAAAAGTTAATATTTTAATTTAATGTTAAATATGTTTGTGGTATGCTAATTAATATTATAAAAATACATACATACATTTTGTTGCATTATTAATTTGCCTAAATAATATTTCCAAATTATTTTGAATGTATTGATAAAATATATTAAATTAATTGTTTAATAATCAAATTTAAATTTAATAATGTATATTGTTTTTGAAAATGTAGTTATATTAAACCTTTGAAATGTAATATTTATTTTAATTTTAATTATTTTGAAAATGTCAATTTTTTATGGATTTTATAATGTTGAAAATAATAATGGAGTCATCAATCAATTGTTGAGAAAGCTTTTTGCATTTATTAAAAAATAGTATAGTTAAATTATGGCAATAGAATAAATATGTATTACTCTTGATATATTAATTACGATTTTGGTATATATCGATAGCTTTTAGCATTATTTATTTATGAATTATTAAACAACAGTTTAATTATGACATTTATACTATTTTTATTATTGAAATACATTTTCTTGCTGGGAATATATATGTTAAAATAAGTGAATTTAAATGTAATAAAACATATTTTTAATTTATAATATAAAATGTAGTTGAATTTTCTTATTAAATGTGGTTTCCAATTTTTGATTATTTGTTTTAGAGTAACTTTCAAAGCTTAGGTTTAATAATATATATTTACAGAAAGTCATTAATTATCAATAGTGAAGAATACATTTATTCATATCCTATGTTTAATTCTGAATATATAGGTTTTTATTTGGGTTAAGTACTTTTTATTCTATTTTATACATCTAAAATTATGAGTGGGTATAGAATATTGAATGTGTATATACATTTGTTTGTGTCCAACACCATGCTTAAAATGCTTTACATTGTAGTGGAAATAGTAAATGCCACTCCTTTAGTGTCTAACACCTTCACCAAACTGGTTTATATTGGAGTGGGAATAGCAAATGTCACCCTTTAAGTGTCCAAAACCTTCTCCAAATTTGTTTAGACTGGAGTAGGAATGGTAAATGTCACCCTTTAGTGTCCCACAACCTCCCCAAATTGGTTTAGAATGTAGTGAGAATAGTGAATGTCATCTCCTTTAGGGTCTAGCACCTTTCACGAATTGGTTCAAATTGGAGTGGAAATGGTAAATGTCACCCTTTTAGTGTCCAGCACCTTCCCCAAATTTGGTTTGATTGTAGTGGAAATCATAAATATCACCTTCCTCATATTGGTTTAGATCGCAGTGGTCATATTCAATGTCACCCCTGTAGCTTGCAACACGTTCTTCAAAATGGTTATGTTGGAGTGTGAATATTTAATTTACTATTATAGTGTGAAATAAAAAATTTTAATTGTATTTCTATATAGTAGAAGTAGTTTATGATATTTACTGAGAGGTGGATTACGAGTACGGTGGCCGCAAGACTGCTGTACCGTCGGTGGAAGTCTGACAGCTTCCTCCTCGGGGGTTGGGCCAACACGAGACTGCAGCCACTGCCAGGATCTTTGGCCTAGGTTGGGAAATTGGCAGGCCATGGAGGAGGTGTCAATGCCAGTACCACAGTGCTGATAATGACCCTCCTTTCCACCGACCTTTTCATGGCACAGACCCCGCAATGAAAAGGTTGGCGAAAAAGCAAGTAAGTGGCCACAAACAGGGCCCCAGGGTGATTTTGCCCATTGAGGACTGTGCAAGAGGGCACATGTTGCGCCCCCCTCTGTTTTCACTGTTGTGCATGTGTGCCATGCACAACATGGTGCAAGGTACACAGTGCACCTGACATGCAAGTGCGCTGCACTGCAGTGGCATTTGCTCCAGGCTCTCTCTATGAGCCCCGGCATGCCGCCGCTGTGGAACCGCCGCAGTCCCCTCGCCAGCAAGTCGGTAATTTCGTAATGGGGTGTTCAGTATGTCACCGGTTTATCAGAGTTCTCCCAACTGCCACCACTGCGTAATCTGTGCCTAAGTATTGTTGGTGTTTAGAAAGATAATTTAAGAAGTAGAGGTTTGTATAACATTATTATCTACATATTTTCATAGAGTAAATATAAGTAACACATTTTTCCATTTTTATTTATTTTTTCAAAGTTTATGTAATGTATGTTTTTACATTTTTAAACTTATGCATTCCAACTTAAAACATATATATATAGATAAAGAAAACAATTATTAATACATTTTTATTATTCACTAAACAATGTAAATCATACATTTAAATAGTATTGTATGGCATACATTTTCCAGGTTTTTTTCTATTGTTAATTTTTTTACCATTTATTACATTGTTTCATATCTATTTTCTTAAAATAATTTTACCATAAATTTTTACAGTACATATTATACAATTGCCTATTTTAAACTATCATTTAATTCATGCTTTATCTTTTTTTAAAAAACACTTTACAATATTTTTGACATCTTTTACATGTTTAATAGATTTTTACATTTTTGAAAATATGTATTCAACATTTTTTACTTATTTTGCTATTCAAGTCTAGGGGAGATAGACTTGTGGGTGTTTTGTGCATTTCATCGGATTATTGATAATGCTTTTCACTAGTGCGTTGGTTTATGTTTTTCATATACTGTTTTAATATTGTTTCAATATGTCATCTGATAATGTGTTATGTTGCTTGCTTTTTGATGATTGAGTGTAATGTAAGTGTACTTTTGGGAATGTAATGTTTTTTCCGGGAGGGTTTTCTGTTTTAATTTCCAGGTTTTTCTCTATGAACATGTCCTGTGGGATTGTTTTAAAGGAGAGCTCTTTCAGATTATAATAAACTCATATTTGTTTACTTTGATTTCATTTTTTTAATGTTTTCAGGACTGTTACTTTTTGTAAAGACGTTTTTAGGTTTGTTTTATGGGTCTAGATACTTTGGATTGCTTGTATGTATCTCTACTGGATTGATTTTATTTTTGCTTTTTGGAAATCATTTTTCCTCTTTTTTGTGGATTATTCTTTTTGACTACGTGGATACAGGGGATGATCTGCAGCTACAGAACAGTAAGGGCTTGATTACAAATTTGGCAGTCCATAGGACCGCCAAACCCATGGTGCCCGTCTGACCATTGCCTAACTGCAGGACTGCCCATAGTATTACGACTGTGACGATTAGACTGTAACTAGGCCACTGCAACTGTCAAGGATACAGAATTGTACGGCATTCACGAGGGGTCAGAGGCAGAAACATGCTGGTGGTGCTGCAGCATCACCACCAACCATATTTTGAGTTGCCTCACCACCACCCCTTCCATGGCGGTGAGCCCGCTATGAAAAGAGTGGCAGTGAGACAACTAAATGGGCCCTAATAGGGCCTCCTTCCAGATTTGGGCCGGGGGCCACATTCTAGGTGGGGCACATTTAGTGCCCCCTGTATTTGCACCCCCACTTCATGCACGGTGTAGCGTGCATGCCACACCGTGCAGGAAGGTGTAGTTGGCAGTCTGACTGCAGCAGTCTGCATTACAGGCTCTTCTGCAACACTGCTTGCCAGACCAGCTTTAACTCCTGATCTGGCTGGTAGTCACACCACGGGTTTGGAGGTCCTGCAGCAGACGGTGAAGGACTTCCGCCTCTGTAGGACCGCCAAAATTCATAATAAGGCCCTAAGTCATACTTCATTTATTTGTATAATTTCTATTATCATTTCTATAATATGCTTTTGGCTACTACTGCTAAGTAATTTACTCCTTTGTTGCTTATGAAGAGTTTTATTGTAAATTGTAGCATGTCCCGCATTCTTTTGTTTCCTGTGTTTAGGTGCAATTTGGGTACAGATTGCTGCATTCACAGTGGTTGGCAGCTTTATTATTTTTGTAATGCTTCTTTAAATGTTCAGCATATAGGTTGGATTTTGCCTAGTGTTGATTGGGAGTCATTTTGCCATCCTTCCACTTCATTGTTTGTTTTGGCTTACTGTGCCAAGGTGCTGTAAAAAACATTCCACTATGGCGTTTGGAATTTGGGTTTGAGTCTGGAGCAATGTAGTCTACTAACCCAAGTATCTTCGAAAGAATCCATTAGAGGCTCGATTTGGTTTGTTTTGTTGGTGGTAATGGCTTTCTATTAGTAAATTATAGTGGTTTGCTACCTCAGTGACAGGGGCATAGGCCAGTGCAATTTATTTTAATTTTAAAGTCAAGGTGACTATTTGTAGCATATTCCACACATAGGTCCATTCTATAAGCTTTACCGCGCGCCACATTTTGTTGGCGGGCGGAGGGATGGTGGTCAGAGAGACTGACCACCATGGATCCGGCGGGTTCAAGGAGCCAGTCGGACCATCAGAGGGCACTGCGATCCCTACAATGGTGGCAGTGTCTGCCAGGCATCGCCATAGGGATTAGGATGGTCCCTCCCCGCGAGGCTTTCCATGGAGGGTCACCCGCCATGGAAAGGCTGGCCCATTCCTTTAGGTGTTGGTGGGCTCCTACATATCCCTGTACCAAGTGACAGGCATTGCATGGTGCTTGTTAAGTAGTACAGGGATATGTAAAACAACCCTTTTTTTCATTGTGGCAGCAGCACCCTCCGCAATGGAAAACATGTACAATGCGACTGCCATGGTTGCGGTCACTTTGCAATATGGCATGTGGGACCCCTGACACTATGGGGGTGATTAGTATAGCGGTCAGATCGCCACCGCCCGTATGGCGGCGGCGATCTGCCTGCCAAAAGTCACCGCCCGCATCACTTTCCCCCCCGCCACATTACGATGGCGGGGGGGACCCCGGCGGATGGGAAGACCGTTCGCCGGTTTTCTGCCGGTAGGCAATCCGCCCGATTGCCTACCAGGCAGAAAAGCACAGGAATATGGTGGCGGTGCCTGCACCGCCATCCATATTACAATAATGGCGGAGAAGTGCCTTTCCATGGAGGAGACTCTGCCATGGAAAGGGATGCGTTTTTTTCTTTGGGGGCCAGTTGCGGTCCCCCAGGGTGTTGGGGGGGTGCACATGGGGGGTACCTATGGTATCCCCCCGTATTTGCATGCACAAGGTGGCAGGCACCGCATGATGCCTGCTTACGATGTGCATGCAAATGCGCGACATGCATATTTTGCATTGTGGAGGGTGCTGCTTCCAGCACCACCCACCACAATGCAATGTATGCGGGACGCCACCACCACCGTGGCAGTAGCCTCCTAATTGCAGGTGCGGGACCGCCGCACCACTGGCGGTCGGTCCCAGCACCTCTGGGTCCACCCGCCATCCTAATCTGCCACTAAGTCGGGTAGTCTCCATCCCCGATAGGGTGTACGCCAGCCATCCTAATTAGGCCTATAGTGCAGATTTATGTAGGTGTCATGTGAATGCTTTGATTGAAATGGTAGTAGCAGCATTGCCTGGCTGTATGTGGGTAAACGTTTAAAATTGTTTTAATCATAGCTTGTGCAAAGTTTATAATTACTTTTTGTGGATTGTAATTATTTGTTTGATGCTTATGTTGATCAGGAGTTCGTAGTAAGTGCTACTTTGTTTATTTGTACTAGAGCATAAGTAAAACGGATATTTATTCACCATGTATGGTGTGTATCTGAGTAAATCGCTTGGGACACATTTTGAAGGTCCCATTCATCATCCAAGTTTGACAATGGCTTAGTTTTAGTAACTTGTCTGCTGTAGGATTTGTGTATCATTGTTTAAGTTGTCATAAAACAGGAAGGGTTCCTCGTGTCATTTTTAAGTGTTCAGGTATTTTGAGATCTTGATATCTTCTAGGGGAAGAAGGGGTATTGCTGGTGTTTTTTTTTAGCTCATTAAATTAAATGTTTTAAAGTAGGTGTAGGTGGTAGTTGCCCGTGATGAGTTCAGGGACTTTAGGGAGTTTATCTATTAGGATTTTTGTTGTGGGCTCCTGGGAACTAGTGCTTGCCTCACTTATACCCTGCAATACCTCCCTTACTTCTATTTCTCTAACATAAGGGGTGTAGTTGTGTCCCCTTACGTTAATTACAACATCTTCTTTTGTGGTGGCCTTCTCATAACATGCAGTAAAATAATATTTAGTACACTTCCAATTCACATTTTCCATTGATTTACTTTCTTCATTGTAGGTGTTGCCTATGTGACTTAGGGCCTTATTACAAGTTTGACGGTCCAGTGGGCCATCATATCGGCAGTGGTGGTCCGAGCACAGTGACCTCAGCTGCCTGACTGCTATAATATTAGTTAGGCAGATCGGCTTTGAGAAGACTGCCTCTGGACCTCCGAGTCCACCAGCAAACTGGGTTCACAATAGGTGAAAGGCAGACGCCATAGGGAAGTACAGGGGAGCAGCACCACTGTGCATACTACAAGTTGCCTGTTCCACGAGCGGACCATGGTGGTCCGACCGCCCACTTCACAGTGGAGGTGATGAAGGATTTGGGGTGTGTACTCCCCCCTCCTTCTTCTTTCAGGCAGAGTCCAACGTGGATCCCTATCTCCAGGTCCCCCCTTCACAGCAGGATCTTCACCCCTAGGATTATGACCCTGTGTGCAGCGATCTTCTACTTACATATAAAATTATACAACTACTTTTCTTATTTATATGTACATCTATGTTCTTCTTAGATGGTTCACACTTTTTTGCAGCTTTTCAGTTGGGGGAGCCGTAATGTGGAGCAAGAGCTTTCTTTTCTGTTGGAAGGAAAATAGAGCATCAGTTTAGTTTTAAATGTTTATTTGTTGGTTGATTGTAGTGGTTGAGGTTGTTAGGTTTTTATTTTATTCAGTTTTGGGTTAGTTTCACATTTATAATAATAAACACATAATTACTTCTTTATGGTTTTTTGTTGGTTTGTGCTTGTTTTTATCAGCAGATTAAAACTTTCTCGAAGTTATACTTAATTCTTTTAGTATGCACAGGTAAAGATATAAAAGTTGGAGAATATTTTGTTAATTATATGTTAATTTACAATTTAAATGCTAATTAAAAGAACGTTTTTATTTGAATATACATTTTACTAACTTTGCAAAGTAGTTGTCGAGATGTATTTATTTCTTTTTTCAGGATCTGGTCAGAGAATCTGGCAGAGTTTCCTAATCTTGCAGCTTGTTTTGTGTTTGCAGTATTAAGTTGATAACATTTGTCTGCCTTTTATATTGTTAATTTAATTGTCTCTGTGATTTTATTTGTTAAGTTTGTTTATAGCTTAATTTATAGGTTAGTTTAGTTCTGGTTTGAATTTTTTTAAATCAGTCATGTCCTGGCAAATAGTAATTTATATTTGATTTATTATGTTTAATATGTAGTTTGATACTTTTGAATAATATGATATCCAAACATAAATCAGTCGCTCTTAACCGAGCCTCTTCTCGATGGCGGTCTCGCAGCGGGGTCGCAGGCCCCTACTAATCCAAAAACAACTGCTGCTTCCAACCTTGATAAGACAACATACCGTGGACTCTTAGACGTTTGCAAAATTGTGCTTTATTTGTAGCACAACAACTCAACGCGTTTCAGAACTAGTGCTCCTTGTTCACCACTAACTTTGCTGCAGATAAAAACTCAATAAATAACACACCATGTGACATCATAGATACTGAAAACAGACTTCCACATTCCACAAATGCGATCGCTTTTTTTAACCAAAATAGTCATTTAAATTATCATCTGATAATTTGACAAATGAATATACAAGTGGGGGCACGTGAATTCCAGTATGAGCACATTGATTAAGATGGCTAGTGTTTAACTAAACCTGTGCATGTCAATAGAGTTTTCCATCAACTTTATTCACCCTGCAAATATGAAGTCATGCATCAGTACATTATACATGGGAAAAATAATAATAATGTTCGCAGCGGAAGGGGTAAACCTCTGAGATGGGCCTGAATTCAACACATCTAATGTGCAGACCGTCTCCCATCTCCACAAATTGTTGCCCCAGTGGGCATTGTATTTTATGTTGCCATATTTTGCCCAAGTGGGCATTCTAATTACTCAGCCTTCCCTGGAAACCCTAGGAGATAGGCACTAATGATGAGGGCGATACTCACTGCATGATGGTCATGTGAAAAAATAAATAAAACAAAGAGTAAATTGCCCAAGTGGGCTGTCACTTGGGATATATAGTGCCAAGTTACTGTGGCTGCAACCTTCCTTAGAACAACCCCTTACTGCAATTTCGCCCCAGTGGGCCAACACCGCTATTATTACTCTTACTATTTAGAAGATAAACATCTATAACCAGTCCAAAACCGTTTGCACAGTATGTCTACTCTTGATTAGTCTTAATGCTTCCTTCATGAAGTATAGATATATTTAGCTCCATTGCCTTCCACTTGTTTACATATCCACAGGAAATCTCTAAAAAAAAAAAATAGCATGGATTATTAGTCACATCCCAAAAATATAACATTTCTACAACCCAAATCATAATACAAATGCTTAGTGAGGTTAAAAGTCAAACTCAATTGACAGTGACAGTATTAATTGCATTAAAACCATGGTAATTAGCATATTATTCTCATATTCTTATATTGATTGGCAGTGAAGACTTATCCTAAATGTATCAATAGCTCCTCATCCCTGTTATGACGAGTGGGGATCATTGTGTGGTATTGTATAATGAACTTAGATTCAAGGTGTCTTAATTCCTGGACTCTATCTCCCCCCGTTCTTGGATAGTGTCAAGCACACAGAAGAAAAGAAGATTACTGTTTTGATTATGGTGCCTTTTAAAATGTCGTGCTATAGGGTATTGCTTGTCGCCATTCTTAATGGCACAAAGATGTTCCAGAAGGCTTTTTTTTGCATTGTGTATCGTGCTACTAATATAATATTTGTTGCACAGACATTTCAAGGCATATACCACATGATCAGTGGTGCACGACAATTGTTTGATGATTTTAAATGGTTTACATTCAGCTGACAATTCAACCTCTTTGCAATTCCGGCTAAACTTGTACGCCTTGCAATACCCACAGATGTAAAAACCATGGATACCTGTTCCTCTAGGATCTTGTGTGGTAAGTGTTCGACAGATTATGTCTTTCAGCGATCTTGCGTTCCTGAAAGTGATTTGTGGGTAATCCTCGATGTGTTTAGCCAAATCATTGTCAGTTTTAAGGACATGCCAAAATGTGTTAAGGCCCTTCCTAACCTGCTTCGATTGGCCATGGAATGTTGTAATAAATCTAATCTTCTGTTCTGAATCTTCAAGATTGGGTTTTTTAGATGTCAGCGAATCTAATGTGGTCTCTTCTCAACCTCAGTGACTGCTTTATCTATCATGGTATGAGTGTATTCTCTTTTCTGAAATCTTTCTATCATTATTCTTTTTTCAGCCCTGAAACCTTCAGCTGAACTACAATTACGTTTTGCTCGTAGTAGTTTACCAAGGGGGATACTCCGTATCAAGTTCTCAGGGTGGCAGCTACGTGCATGAAACAGGCTATTGCCTGCTGATTCTTTGCGAAATAAGTAGCTGTCAAGCCTATCACCATTTGCAGTGAGTTTGAGATCTAAAAATTCAATTTTACTCCTATCCATTTGGTTAGTGAATTTTAAGTTTAATGTTTTGTTGATCAGAACATTTACAAAATGGTTTGCTTCTTTCGTGTCCCCTTTCTAAATGCAGAAAATATTGTCTATGTAGTGTACCCATACAATAAATTGTTCTTTGAATTGATCCAGTTAGCTGACCACCTGCTCCTCCCACCAGCCGATGTACAGCCCTGCAAAACTGGGGGCAAAGCATGTCCCCATTGCGGTACCAAGTGTTTGCCTATAGATTTTTTCAGCAAACGTGAAAAAAGCCTGAGTTAAACAGGTGTGCATCGTATCGATAAGCATCTCAGTATGGAGCAGGTAAGACAATGATAGGTTACATAAAAAATGGTGACAAGCTCTCAGACTTAAATCATGTGGAATACAGGTATAGAGGCTTTTCACTAAGCACATGAAAAGATACTCATCATTCCAAATTGCATCATGTATTCATCTCAGGAAGTCACCTGTATCCTCTCTGTACAAGCGGTTGCAGAAATAAATCTACGTATCTAGACATGTTTTCTAGGCTACTGCCTCTTGAAGAGGCAATTGGTCTCCCGGGGGATTTGAACTGTCCTTATGAATTTTGGGCAAAAAATTTAGGGAATTTGCAGGTCAATAAATCATGTTCCTCCCAGTCAAGAAAACCTCTCTTTCTCCAGTCCCCTAGTTGATCCTGGTATGCCTTATTGAACATCTCATTCTTTATATCTGGAAACATTATTTAATTGTCTGTTGCCTTAACTGAGATACATTTCACTAGAAAGACATAACATTACCATCTTTATCTGATTTTTTAACCACTATAGAATTGTAATTTCTTAAATTCTCAATGGCCTCTGTCTGTTCTTTAATGATATTATTCTTACCAAATCATTTCTTCTTTTATAAGCTCTTTAGTTCTTGCGTCATACCTTTTTCAAACACATCAATTGCGTCATTTGTTATCTGTGGCAAGAAGATAGACTTAGGTCTGAAACCACTTTCATAACTCAGGTCTAACTTAATGTCCTCATTGATCAAATTGATATATGGTTCATTGATGAACCCTGGACCACCCTGCACTTCATTCATTAAATGTGACAGTTCAAAATCACCAAAGTTGATATTGCTAGGTACCTCCCTTATATTTTCAGGTCTCTCAGACACTCGCAAGGCAAACCATTTCTTAAGTTGTTTTAGTTTTCTAGTGAAGTGGAAGAGATCAATTCAAGTTTGAGTATAGTTAAAATAGGTTGTACGACAAAAAGACAACCCTAAGGACAACACTTCGACTTCAGCCAAATTCAGGTTGATCACTGTCATTGGATCCATTATTTCGTTTTCTTCTGTCCCCTTGTTCTGCTTCCCACAGGGCTTTCCGAACCGTCTCCTGATTTCACATTCTCTCTTGCGCCGCCTCTGACTACTCGTTGTTCTTTGCTTGTTCTGGGCTGTAAGCCTTCCTTGAGTCATCAGGGTGAATTCTGTTAAAATTAGATTTTTTACTCATGTGTGTGGTGATATACAATCTGTTGAGGCTGTTTTCTCAGAGTCTAACCCAGTTCTGAGTGTTGCCAGCATTACTCTAGAACAGACTCCCACATTTATCAATGATATCTGACATAGGACGGACATAACTATTGAGTGGCCATGGACAAAAAGACGGACACTGGAGGACCCAAAAATTAATGCGATGGGTATTCAATGTCAACTTCAGAGGATGATCTGTTCTGTGTGATTATGAATATTTGTTTTAATTCAGGTAAGTGCTGAGCCATTTACTCCCATGTCATTTTCAAGGATGTGCACAAGAATATGGTAGTGGGAGGAGCCTAGCGCGCAACCAAGATGGCCGCGTAGGTGCGAGGCTCCCGAGGACCTCCGCGACCTCCTGAATTAATCCTGGCGATATCCTGTCCTTGTTGAGAGGACTGTGTTGGGGAACCGGAGCTGAGGCGCCACCCGTTTTTTGGGCTCGAATCGGACCCCGGACGCCGGTGGGAGCATCGATCGAAGGTTGTGGCCTTCTCCTCGCCGGCCCCCCGGATTGGAGTAGTGGGGCGATCCGGGGACAAAGTGAACAACAGCGGCGAACGGGGCTGGGCGACTGGCGTACCCCGCACTTTCACTTTCGCTTTTGCGCCCTCCTAGCTCTCAAGCGGGGTCGGACTGCGGAGCGGGGTGTGGTGGTGTGGCCTTGTCCAGGAGCCCGGCTGACCCGCCGGCGGTGGGTTGACCCGCGGCTCGGTGGTCGCCCCTGCCCCCCCCCTGGCACCCGTGACTTGGTATAGCGGCCCGTTTGGGGTGCTTGGCACGACGGTGGAAGAGCCAGCATGTCCACCAAACAAGATGGCGACCGGGCGAAGGTGAAGACGACCCGCCGTGGCACGGCGCACCAGGCCAACAGTATGGACCGCTACACGCTCCAGAAGGGTTCTCCGGAGACATCGCGTGCATCCCCGGTGGGCCCGACGGAGGCATCCGCTCATCCGGTGGATCTGACCCTCCGGGACGTCATGGGCGCCATCGCAGAGATGAAGGCCTCGGTGGACCAGCGTTTCGACACCTTAGCGCAAAAAATAGACTCGGTCCTGGTGGATGTGAGCCTTGTGAGGGCAGACTTGTCCAAAACAAACGGCCGAGTCGACTCCCTGGCCCACACCACGACGAGCCTCACGACAGACGTGGTGACCCTCCAGAAGGAGGTGCGCCGGCTTGGCCAGGCGAGCGCCCTGATGGACCGGCGACTGGAGGACTCCGAGGGTCGGGCCCGGAGGAATAATGTCCGTATTGTGGGGGTGCCGGAGGGACGAGAGGCGGAGGCGGCGGATCTTTTCGTGGAAGAGTTGATCCTGACCCATCTCCAGCCCCGGGGGCTGAGTAAGTTTTTTGCGGTGGAGCGTGCTCACCGGGTCCCCGGGGGCAGACCTAAGACTGGTGCCTTGCCGCGGCCTCTCATTGCCCGGATTTTTAATTTCCGGGACAGAGATGCTATCCTCCAGACCTCCAGACAACAGGGACCGGTCAAGCTTGACAACATGGAGGTACATTTCTACCCAGACTTTACCCCGGCGGTCCAGAAGCAGCGGCAGAGCTTTCTTGGTGTTAAACGTCGCCTGAGGGACCTGAACCTCAAGTACTCAATGCTCTTTCCAGCTAAGCTGAGGGTAGAGGTGGATGGTCGCACGCACTTCTTCGACCGGCCCGAGGCGGCTGGGGACTGGCTGGACACTCTGCCTGGAGATCGGGGCCGGGGGGGCGGGGGGGGCGCGGCTGGCGAGGAGGGCCCGCCGGAGTAGAATTGAGGGGTGACTGCATAGGCCTTGCTCTGGACGTTGTTCCTTCACCATTTATTGATTGCGTATTTTCCCCTCCTATGGAGGTCGTGCGGGGTCTGTTGGGGGCTTCCCTCCTCCTCTGGGGGACTAGTTAGTATTTTAGCTATGGGGCGACAGGCACACTGCACTTTGGGGGGGCTGTCTGGGCTCATGCAGGGGTGCAGGGAGGGGGGAGTTTTGTTGGGACCGGGGGGTGGGGGGGGTGTGTTGTTTGTTAGCACCGCAGGGCAAACCCGCTACTATGTTGTTGTCTTTAGGATGCTCCATGGGGGACGACCGATTGTCTCGACGTATGATGGGGGGTAGGGATTTGGCTGTGTTGTCATGGAATGTTAACGGCCTGGGGGATAGGATTAAGCGTGGTGTGGTCCTGCAGTACTTAAAACGTATTTCACCAGATGTTGTCTTCCTGCAGGAGACGCACCTTATAGGTAACTCCTTTCATGCAATGAACCGGCGGGGATATCGTTTGGCGGCCCATTCTGGCTTCACCTCGGGCTCGCGGGGGGTGGGTATTATGATCAAGAACTCGCTCCCGTTGGAGATTGATGAGGTGCGCCATGATGAGAGGGGACGCTACACGGTTCTGGTGGGAAGAATGGAGGGTAGAGTGTTTATCTTTATATCAGTGTACGTCCCGCCTGGGTTACAAGCCACCACATTTGCGGACCTGGGGCGCCTCCTTCTGGACCTTCCGAGTGGCCTGCTGGTGGTTGGAGGGGATTTTAATGCGGTAGCCTCTGGGTCTATGGATCGCCATCCCCCTAGGGACCTCCCCCGGGCACAGGCGTGGCTGCCCGGCCTTCTGGACACGCTGGGCCTGGTGGATTGCTGGCGATTAAAGCATCCTGCATTGCGACAGTACACCTTCCACTCGGGTGCCCATGGTAGCCTCTCGCGGCTTGATTACATCCTTGTCCCGGCGGCCCACGCAGGGAGGGTGGGGGAGGTGCGCCATCTGGCGCGGGGTATCTCAGACCACTCCCCATTGTTGTTGCATCTCGATGTCTTCCCGAGGGGGGATGGCAGGGTGGCCCCAATCAATGCATGGTATTTGCGCGACCCCACCATTCGTGCCGATTTGATTAAATCCCTACAGCGATATTTCGATGAGAATGTGGGGTCGGTCTCCTCGGCCATCTCCCTGTGGGAGGCTTTCAAGGTAGTCCTTAGAGGGGAGGCCCTCTCCTTTATCTCCCATGCCCGGCGGCGCGAGCGGGAGGAGGTGACCCGGGTAGAGGCCGAGATTGCAGAACTGGAGGGTGCCCTGGGAAGCGGGGTAACAGACGACAAGTTGCATGTTCTACACCTAAAGCAGGCGGCCTATCGGGCCCTCGTCACGGAGGCGGCCAGGGGCCTCAGTAGAGAGCAGCAGGGGCGATTGTATGATGTGGGTGATAAGGCTGGCAAATTGATTGCGTGGTTGGATAAGAGGGAGAGAGCGAGCCGTGTGGTGCCTTTGATTGAGAGTGTTGATGGTGCGTGTGTCACTGAGCCGGAAGCCATTGTCTCCTGCTTCGCGGATTATTTCCGCGAAGTCTACTCCCCGGTTTCCCCCTGCTCGGAGGCAGACTCCCATGCCCTGCTTCGGGACATCGCACTGCCCTCCCTAACGGTGGAGGACAGGGATTCGCTGGACGCCCCTCCCACCTCGGACGAAATTGCCTTGGCTATTCGCTCGGTTGCATCCGGCAAGGCCATGGGCCCCAATGGTATTCCCATCGAGCTCTACAAGCTACGCCCGGATGTGTTGGCGCCCCACCTGCGCGCGATGTTCCTGGCGGCCCACTCGCGGGGTTCCCTCCCGCCGGACCAGCGTCTAGCCACAATTGTGGTGATCCACAAGGAGGGGAGGCCCCGTGAACGGGTCACATCCTATAGGCCGATTTCGCTTTTGAACGCGGAGCCCAAAATCCTCGCCAAGGTGTTGGCCAACAGGTTGGTTGGCGTGATGGGCGATTTGGTCCACCAAGACCAATCTGGCTTTATACCGCACCGTAACACGGCGCTCAACCTGCGGCGCTTGCACGGGGTGCTCGCGCGTGTCCCATTTGTGCGGGAGCCGGCCATCTTGGCGTCCTTGGACGCCACCATGGCGTTTGATACGCTTGAATGGCCATACATCTGGGCGATGCTGGCAAAATTCGGGTTTGGCCCGGGTTTCATTAGCTGGGTCAAATTGCTATATTCGGGCCCATTGGCGCAGGTGGTAGTGAATGGGCGAGTCTCGGCCCCATTCGCGCTGGGGAGGGGTACGCGACAGGGCTGCCCCCTGTCGCCTCTCCTGTTTGCTCTGGCCCTGGAGCCCCTGGCGGAGTGGCTGCGGTGGCACCCTTCTATCCGTGGTCTCCGCTGGACTCCCGAGCATGAGGACCGTGTGTCCCTCTATGCTGACGATATCCTTCTGTATCTCGCCTCCCCGCGTAAATCACTGATCGTACTGGTTGATGTTTTGCGTTCATTCGGTCGCAACTCAGGCCTGGTCATCAACTGGGCGAAATCCTGTGTATATGTGCTTTCCGGGGAGGCGCCGGCCTTACCACGGGACTGTCCGATCCGGATTGCCTCCCAAGGTTTTCGGTACCTGGGTATCTATATCACTCTTGACCCGGAGGCCCGCTATGAGCGGAATTTGTTACCCCCCCTCCGGCGTTTGAGGGAGGACGTGGTGCGCTGGCGGCGTCTGCCGCTCTCGCCGCTCGGCCGAGCGGCCTTGTTTAAAATGATGTCCCTGCCACGCTTCCTCTACGCCCTCCAGAATACTATGGACTTGGTCCCGGCACGCTATTTCCGTGAGGTGGAGGGCCTCCAGCGGCGCCTGTTCTGGGACGGGAGGCCGCGCATTGCTCTGGCTAAATTGACGCTCCCGTGGTACGATGGGGGGGTCGCCCTCCCTGACATTAAACGGTATTACTGGGCCTCCCAACTAGCTGCAATTAATCATGGCCTTTACGGGCCCGCCTTGAACCCGGCATTTGAGATGGATAAGATGCTCCTGCCCGGTGGCGATTACAATCGAGCGCTCTACTCTGGCGCGCCCGACTCCCGTCTGACGGGGCCGACGCGTGTCATGGTGCGTGTCTGGCACGCGGCTAATGCAGCTATGGGGTGGAAGGACCGTTTGACCCGGGCGTCACCGCTATATGCGTCTGAGAGGTTGGGCTCCCTGTGGACATCGAAGGGCTTCGAGAAGTGGGACACGATCGGAATCAGCACAGTGGGAGATCTCTGGACGAGGGGGGGATTCAAAACTTTTGAGACGCTGCAGGCGGAGTTCCAGCTGCAGGGCAGTGAGTACTTTCGGTACCTACAGGTCCGGCATGCGCTGGGCTCCGTCTTCCCGGATGTCGCATCCATTCCGGAATCTTCCCCCCTGGAGGACAGAGTCCTAGATGGCCATGTCCCGGACAGTACGATCTCCCTCATATACAAAAAACTGATCAACGATAGATCGTGCCTGCTGACTAATCTCCGCGAGGCTTGGGTTGCCGACGGGCTGGAGCTGGACGATGAGGATTGGATTTCCGCGATGGCCTCTCCGAAAGAGGTGGCCATCCCGGCTCGCCTTCGTTTCGTCCAGCTCAAGATCCTTCACCGGGTTTACGTGACGGGGCCAAGGCTTCTGCGTATGGGTTTCGCTGGTGACGGAATGTGTAAGCGTGGCTGTGGTGCGTTGGCGACTTTCATGCATATACTGTGGGAGTGCCCGAAGGTGGAGCGATTCTGGCGTGGTGTGCTTGAGGTCCTGCGTGTGGTGACGCGTGTTGCGCTGCTGCCTGAAGCGAGGAGATGCTTGCTGAATGTATGGGAACCGAATGACTATTCGGTCCCGCAGACGCGGTGGGTGACTCTGGGATACATGATAGCCAAGCGCGACATTGCTCAATTGTGGGGATCCCAGAGGCCCCCTGCGGTGTCGGCCTGGAAAGAGCATATGGATTGGTGTATGTTTCGTGAAAAGGTGGTGTATGTGGCGAGAGGTAAGACTGGGGCGTGGGTGAAACTCTGGGGCCCCTGGAACGGCTACCGCGGGGGTATTTGTGAGCCACCACTGCTACCGGCTGCCTCGCCTGCTCCGTCTCCGTAGACGGCCCCCCTCCCTCAGCCGCGGGCGCGCGGTCCCCCAGTCCCTGATCTATTCCCATTCCCCTCTCCAGAGTTCTGCTGCTGGTTTGGATCCCCCACTTATGGAGCACGTGCTGTTATTTTGGATCACGGGTTGCCTTGCGGGTGTGGTTTTTTGGTGTTATTTTGTTTCAAGAAAAGGGAACCGTACTGTGGGCTTGGAGCTGTGTGGCCTGCACCATTGATTACTCCTGTTTCACTGCTCTGCACTGCCTAGAGACTTTTACTGTAAGTGTGCAATATGTTTTTGTCATTCTAGCGGCCGGCCGGATGGTTGTAGGCCCATACCTGTAACTTTTACGAACTGCAATAAACGGTTTCAAAAAAAAAAAAAAAAAAAAAAAAAAAAGAATATGGTAGTGTATGATGTTGTATGCAGCAGACAATTCCAATAGAATTAAATGGCAGATTGGTTGTTTTTGAAAGTATGGTAATATTTGTCCTATGCAGGCCATTGATTTTCCATGAACAAATCATCAATGGCCTTACACTTGCAGCATCATTATTAGTTGCGATCATTAAAGAAATGTAGTTATACAAGCATTGTTTGTAACGGCAGAACTTCTACTATACACTATCAAAATTATAATTCTTTGATTGATTCCCACACTGTGGGGAAAGCAAAGCCAAAACTACCTGAAATCTAAGGACCTGTTTGCGACATTGGTGGTCCATCCGCCAGAATGCCGATGCAGCGGTCGGGAGAACACAGCAAAGTCTGTGGTGTTCAGACTGCCGTACTCTGATTGGATCGCCGGTGGTCCATAGTTGGTAGTCCCACCACGGTGGCATGGCTCAGCCATTGAGAAGGCATGCAGCAGATGCTGCTGTGGTGCAGTGCCTTCTACATATATGTGTAGTGTGTGCCATGCACCATGTCGTGCATTGCACAGACACTGCACGCATGGCAGTGCATGAAGAGGGGGTTACAACATATGCCCCCATGCACTTCCCCTCCCTCAGCAAAACCACCCAGAGGCCCTGTTTAAAGCCTTTTCCTTCCCTTTTCACCTCTGCAGCACCGTCAGGATCCTAGACTGCCTAGATAGTGGCAGTTGGATCACCACCATGGGTACGGCGGTCTCAAGACAACCGTACTTGTAATCAACCCCTAAGTTTTTTTCACCCGACACCTGACCGAGTAATGTGTCATCAGATGACATAAACAAGGATGCAGAGCAGTACGTAGTGTGAGCCAAACACTGGTGTGTAGAACAGTACCACCTCATCATCAGAACATTCTTGAATGCTGAACTCTTCAAGTTGGGATTTGGCTGAAGTCCTGCAAAAACAGTGGCAGTGAATAATTAACACAAGAGAACGTCATTTGTGTTGCAGCTAGTCAAACTCTAGCTACTTCTCAATCTTTTCTTGGTAAAAATCATAAATTAATTCCAAACCAAATATTATACACCATCCATTGGATAATATTTTTCAGTGCACAAACATGAAATGAAAACATAAATACGGAATTTACCATCACCTCTCTTTCACTCAAACACTTATACTCATTATTGGTCAGGCAATGGTACACCTCGGTTCGGCAAACCTATGTTCAGGTATTCTTGACTAAAATACCATTCTTGTTGAAATCATTTACATTGGCAGCACAAACCATTACTGTCTCTAGTCATTTAGATGCTCACAACCTTATAGCCATACCCCACCACAGCTACTAAGAGGAACCATCTGTTCCACACATGACATGCCGTATATGCTCTTTTTCCTAGTTAGCGCTGGTATCAATTTAAACATCTGCCTACTAAAGAAATGGTACCATGGCAGGCCTACAAGAACTATCTAAAATCTTACATTGAAGGATGACTTCGCATTCCTCAGGTAAAAATATTTATCAGTTCCCTACAATCTAATTGCATCATGAGAAGGACGTTGACATATGGAACACACTCCGAATCACCTGCCACAACAAAGGCAAGATGTCGACCTTCAGAAGAAAACTCAAATGCCATCATATTCATGCAGCACCAAAACTCTTACTGCTGCTGCTTACTAACTGCTGGGAAGTAATTCTTTCTATGTTATGTTTGAAAATGCAGACTGGTAATTGTTTATCACATTCTATTGCACATCCTTTACATCTAAATATAGGCAATTGAGTCACTGGATACAACACCTTTTATACATTTCTGAAGCAATCTTCAAGTTCTAAAAATGGACAGTAGAAATCCAAAAGGATTTGCTCTTATGGATTAAATGCATCTTTTGAATTTGCCTGATGCTTATTTTTCATAGCCCATTAAATTTGCTATATCTTTCAAATTCAAATACCTTGTAAAATCATTACTCCAACTGTTAGTTTGCTCCATGTCAGCTTCATTTTGCAGTTCTATCTCTTTGGTAGCAGAGTATACCAAAGATCAAATCACTTATATAAAAGAGAAATTCACAAAGGTTGAGTTAACCATCATTTCAACTGTCTTTGTAAAAGAGTGTGTTCCCAATCTTTACCTCTAACCACAAATATTTCATTTCATGGAGAAATGGTCCTGAAGCTCAACTGGAGCACAGGTTTGTTGCTCAACCTTGTCTCAAATACTGCAACAATGAAGCTACTCAGCTTCCCTCCCTCCTAGACTTCAACAAACCATTCAGAGAGAATACCCACAGTTCATCCCTGCTTAAGATCAAAAACATCAATGTAATACTGATAGATTTTGGGGTCTCTAGTTGGCATAGGTAGGTACCTGTGATAAATAGGGACCCTTGCGTCTAGTCAGGGTAAGGGGGCACACTCCTAAAATAACCCCTCCTCTCCCCCTTGGTAGCTTGTCACGAGCAGACCGGCTAATTTCAGAAGCCGTGTGTAAAGCATTTGTGAACACATACAGTAATCAAGAGACAACACTACAGATGGACACCACACAAGTTTTATATAAAAAATAAGTATTCTTTATATAGGTTTAACACAAGACCATAAACAACAAAAATCCACAATACTGTTACTTTAAAATGGTAGAATTTAGCTTAGTTCTCTTAAGATGGTAAAAGCGACACTCAGAGTTCAATGTACCTTAGATGCAACACGCAGGGCAACAAAAGTGTTGCAAAGACGGTGATGCGTTGAAGATCCGGTGCAAATAAACAAAGATGGTGCTTTCTTCTTGATGTGACACGCTTCCCGGTGATGTGGCGGCGCCTGATACGACGTCGATCCTCTTCTCCGGTGATGCGAGATATTTCTTCACGATGCGAGCCGTGACAGGCCCTGCGACATGCTTCCCAGTCATGCGGCGGCGTCTGCTGCAACGTCGATCCTCTCCCCTGGCGATGTGAGTTGCTTCCACAACGATGCGAGCCGCAAGAGGCCCTGCGACACTCTTCCCGGTGATGCGGTGGCATATGCGGTGATGTCGATCCTCTTCTCTGGCAATGAGCCGTGACAGACCCTGCGACACGCTTCTCGGAGATGCGGCGGCGTCTGCGGCGACGTCGATCCTCGTCTCCTGCGATGAGCCGTGACAGGTCCTGCAACACACTTACCAGTGATGCGGCGGCGTCTGCGGCGACGTCGATCCTCTTCTCCTGGCGATGCGAGGCGCTTCGGCGTTGACCCAACAATTCTTTTGCGACACACTTCCCGGAGATGCGGTGGCGTCTGCTGCTACGTCGATCATCTTCTCCAGCGAGGCGCTTCGTGTTGTGAAGCGGCAGCGGCAGTTCGGCGACACGCTTCTTGTTCTTGAGTCGCGCTTCCAGCCCCTTGCGACACGCAAGTCCTCAAAAAGTCCAGCACAACTGCAGGCACTTCCAGAGAACTCTTGGGGAGCTGGTGGGTGAGGTCTGTTGTCCCTGAGACTTCAGCAGGAGGCAAGCTCTTTTCCAAGCCCTTGGAGATCCTTCACAAGTTGAATGAAAATGCACACAAAGTCCTTTCTCCTTTCTTTGGCAGTCAGGCAACCACTGCAGGCCAATCCCCCAAGCAGCACTTCAGCTTAAGGATAGTCTCTCCTCAGTTTCATCTGGTTCCACTCCTCAGCAAAGGTTTCTTCTTGTTTCCTAAAGTGATCTAAGGTTCTTGGGTTTGGGTCCCAATATTTATACCAAGTTTCTCTTTGTTCTCTGAAGGCAGAGAGGCCTTTGCCTAGTCCAAACCAGTTCTGGTCAGTCCTGGAGCACTTTGTTTACATGACTCCTTCTTTCCTTTCAGAGTGCAGTGCAGAGACATCAGACGCACCACAGGAGGTGGAGCCAGCATTGTGGAGGGAAGGCACAGCCCTATTTAGGACCCAGGTGCAACTCCTCCCACCCATCTAGATGCAGATCTTTCTATTCAGCCCTGTGCTGACTCACCCTGTCTCCTGGGATCCCCCAGCCCCTGTCACTCAAACTCCAGACAAGGAATACACAGCCTAGCAGAGGCAGGTTTGGATGGTTACACAAGAAAATACCTACTTTCTAAAAGTGGTATTTTCAAACGCAGAATATTAAAACCAACTTCACTAAAAGATGTATTTTATCATTCTTAGTTCAGGTATACTAAATTCGAATTTCTACCATGTTCCCTGAGATCAGTTAGGATCATAAGATGTAATAATCAAACTGCCCATTATGGCCTATGGAGAACAGGTAGACTTGCAATAGTGAAAAACGAAAATGGCTGTAATTCACTATTAGAACATGCCACACACACCAGGGCATGTCCTACCTTATACTTACAATGCACCCTGCCCTTGGGCCTACCATAGGGGTGTCTGACATGAAGAAAAGGGAAGGTTTAGGGACTGGCAAGTGGGTGCATTTGCCCAGTCAGCATGACAGTACCAGACTGCACGCAAACTCTGCAATGGCATGCCTTAGACACACTTTTACATGTTGCTTCTGTGGGTGGCACAACCAGTGCTGCAAGCCCACCAGCAGTATTTGGATTACCAGCCCTGGGCCCTCCTGGTGCACTGTACTAGGTTCTGACAGGTAAACCATACCAACCAATCATGGAATCACTAATTCATACATTAATTTACAATAGGGAGCACTTACACTGTGGCACTGGACAGAAGTGGCACAGTGCCCAAAGCATCTAACACCAGCAAAAACACATGAGGCACAGCAAAAATGGAAGGGAGACCCACGCCAAGGTGCCAGGTCTAACAAATACCATAACAAAGAACAGGGTTATATTGTAAGATTGGACTTTCTACGAAGCCTAAAACAAAGTGGAAAGTTGGTATCGGTCCGCAAAAACTCAGTCTACTACACTGCAAGGTAGTTGCACAAATATTACATCAAACAAATAGCACACTATGAAAAGTAAATAAAAGCCTTCAATTCCTCTCTAAGACAAATCCATGGTGACACCTGCTGGGTTTGGTTATAAACTGGATCTTGTCAATTGATGACAATTTGTTTACACACTAATAAGCCCTTCTATGCAGCCAGATTAAGATTGAAAGAAAGAGCAGTATAAAATACAATGACAAGGTTCTAAGGGCACTGCACCGACTCTGATAAAACAGGGAGGCTGTTTCTGGACCAATATAAAATGAAACACTGTACATATATTTTCGTAAAGCCCTACATTCATCTAGTGGCTGTCTCAGTGTGATTTGCGAGAGGCAGCACACTATCTACATGTAAATACGTTGCATATCTAGGTTTCTCAAATGAAGGCATGTGTATCTCTGCCATGGCCTGAAGGTGGAGCAAGAAGTGTTGGTGATTTTGATGGTCGGACACGTTCAGGTAGAATTCCATGGCATGATTTGTGACTCTATAGGACGAGCATTCTACCAAAGAATACAAATGTGATAAAGCCTTAGGTGAGCACCATAAAACAGTAATAAACAGGTCAAACCCCTTGATGGATAGCTGTCACTAGTCTGATAGCAGTGGGAACATGGTGAAAGATTTCACATGATGAGGTTTCATATCAGAAAGGCCGTGTGCACATCTGGTCTAATTTTCTAAGAGCATACTTGTTTGCCACTCAGGCTGGACCTTCTCTTTCTTGTTAATATTCCTCAAATTCAAAGCAACACATTTGTCTGTACTTTCTTGGAACTTAACTGCATCCCTCCATAAGTCAAATGAAAACACAGAAAAACATCTTGCCTTCTGGAAAGACTTTGTGAACTTTATGCTGCTTTAATTTAATATGACTCATTTGTGCCTGCCTTCAACCTATTTCACTATGTCTGTAGACAGTGTGGCATGGTGCATTGCATATCTGTAACTATTTTATTTGTGCATTGATTTCATTTTTGCCTAATTCCCAATTCCGGCCTCACTACGATGTTGGTCGAAAAACATTCTGACCTACTCGGTTTCGGAATGGTTTCCGACCGACTTGGGTTCGAGGAGTCTGACGGATCGATTATGATGTTTCCGAACACCATTGAAGAAAGGAAAGGTTGCGGAGAACCTTGCACCCTGTGGCGGGCACCCCATGGTGCCTGCCACACTGTGCATGGCTGGAATGGAGAGTCCCTTGGGTACGCCGAGGGGCCCCAACCGGAGGCCTCTCTGTGAAGGGGGGCCTGCTATGGGCCCCCAAATTCAGATTCTGACAGCCGATCCTTGCCAGACAGACCAATACGGAAAGGCTGTCGGAATCCGACATCGTAATCGTTCGGTCGTAATCGTGGTCCGTAGAGATGTACGAGTTGGCTCCGACTGACTTGCCATTCGGACATGAGTCTGGACCAAGTCGGACAGTCCGACGGTTTCCAACCATCCTAATCGGTCGGTCGGAAATGTTTCCGAGTTGGACAGAAACAAGACTTCCAACACGGATTCGGACGTACCAAATGCAGTTCAGAGCCTTGCCGAATGACATCGTAATCTGTCTCTAAGTTTTTAGTTTGAACACCTATTTGCAAAACTCATCCTGGCTGTATTTAATCTGACACTATTAGTTTGGTCTCAGCTTTTTCAGGTAATCTATACCTCTGCATTCTGATTTATCATTTATCTTTGCACTCTGACATTAATTATTAACAATTCTGCTTGATTTCTTTCCGATGTGCTTACAGTTATTGAACAATTTTGACTGTAAATAAAGAATGTGAGTTTTTTGTGATTTTGGGAAAAGATCTTGGCTTTGAAAGCAGCTACAGTGATTCTCAGGGTGCGAGCTCTCTGAAAACTATAATTGGAAGCAGAAATAAATGGGGAAACAATGAAAATGTCCAGCACGATTACATTCTTACTGAGTCCGACACTAAACCAGGGCACATACATAGCACATACTTTACCCTAAACATGTGTTCAATTGGCAATGTCATGCACACCATCCAGAGACACGAAGAATGAAGAGAATTAGACATACTGACTAGTCCACCATCTTGGAAAGGTCTTCCAGTGTTGGGCATAAGGGGCTTCAAAACAACTTATAAATGTTATCTCCATGAGTGAAGCGTTTACTTTGGCACAGCGATGTTTTCAACTTCCTCACACTTAATTACAAGAGAAATTTCCCTGGTCTCAGCAATGCACAGCATCAGATAACGGCATTTCATGTGTAACAATACATTTAGAGCAATAAGGGTGTGTAGGCCGTCAGTAAAGTTATACAATTCCAAAAACTTGTTTTGCATACTTTACTTTAAAAGGTTCAGTGCTGACAAGTTGCTTGCACATATTTGTTGTTCACATTGTATAAACAAAGAATCTGCTGTGTTGTGCTTCAGGTTAGATATCTTAGATATCTGTGTGACAATGTTCATAAACCTATACTAAAACTGAACAGATCTCACTGGTTAGACCACTAAAACATGTTAAAATACAGTATTAATATGTGATAATTCTTCTCATTCTCATTTGATCTTTATTTCGGCAATATTCCAGCCATAAAAGATACAATTAAAACCATCATTACAATAAGATAATAGGACATTAAAACAATACATACAGGTTCAAAATCCAGTATAAAACTCTAGACGCTAGCCGCTATTTGCTATTAAAAAACTTATTTTAGACCACATAGCGAGCAGAAACTTCGATAGGGCAAACACAATATATCCTACAGTGTCTGATTTAAATTTTTTTAATGCAGCTGAGCATTTCTGGAAGCCCAGATTTTTGCAGATTGGTACAATCCAGAACTTCCGAGCTCTACTATAAGCAGGGCAAAAGAATAAAATATGGCATTCATTCTCTTTTTCAGCTCCACAGCCTGGGCATTGGGTGTCCCTAGAAGATGACCATTTGCTTGTGAGACACCCTATTGGGAGTGAGCCAAGCCTCCATTGTATATACAGCTTCCTGGCCACAACAGGGTGGATAACATTCAAAAAATCTTCAAAGGCAAATACAGATTTAACTTCTAAAAATGATTTTACCATGGTGCCATTTCGAGAGTCGTGCAGCCATTTACTGCTGCAACGTGACCTATAGCGCTCCGTTAATGTCTTGCCTGAAACCTCCCTACAGGCCTTATCTGGATTATGCCACAAGGCTGGGATTAATTCTTCTAATTCTCAAAGTAAACCATATAAAAACAGTCTTCATGGCGTATTTGTAATCCTACTGACTACATTTTTCACACTAAGGGGCCAATTTACTAGGGTTTTGTCTCAGTTGTGCTACTTTTGAGGTGCGGCCCAGACACAAAATCCTATTTGCCATTTATTAAGCCACGTAAAGCCACTTTGCATGTCTTTGTGTGGTTTAGTAAATATAAATTAATGCAACGCAGCGCTTAGTGCTGCCTTGCTAACCTTGCATTGGAAAGGCACTCCATGGATGGAGGATGGTTGTTCCCATGCATCCACTTATGGATTTTGGCACATTCCCAGATTTAATAAAAGTAGTTAACCTGGGAATGTGTCAAAATGTTGCACCTTTCCCAGTGAGTTGTATCGAAGAGAAATATGTTTATTTCTCCTTGTTCGTTCCTCATTATATGTGTGTTGCATGTGCATAGAAAGAAAAATATACCTCTGAGTAAATTAGACCCGCCCATAATTCAGGTACCCTGGTGCAAGGGTGCCTGCGTTGGAATGAGGCTGCCTCAAGTGCGCCAGCACAGGGAGAGAGCTGAAGAGTGCCATGTCTTAGTAGTGCCTTGCTGCACTGCTTTGCGCGAATTCTAGGTAAGTCTGCCCCTTAGTGAGTCCACTACCAAAGATTTAATACATTTTATCATCCCAACAATGCACACTGTTATTCTTGCCAGAGTTAATGAAAACAATTACATCGGCCGCATTACAAATACCACATTTATTCAATTCACTTTTCTAAAAGTCCTGTATAGATCCGCCAAAGATGTGACACACCATTTCAAACTTACCTTACTCCTCTGTAGCCATGCCAATGCATGTCTTAAATGGAATTTGATGTTAGATTGTCATGCTGTCACAGAGAGCGGTTCAACTAGATGACGTCAGATAGAATTCTAAATCACTGCTCTTAGCAGCTGAGATAAACGTAGGGCTTCCCAGCTACATCCATCATAGAATGCTTTCAAGATAAGTACAGCGGTTTGCTCTCCCTGTTCAATGGAGTATGATAAAGCAGATTTATTAATAAGATTCATCTTCATTTCCTGTGTTTGGATTTTCGCAAGTAGACAACAAAACTAATTTACTGGGCTTCTGGTCTGGCTGCACTGCCAACTAGAAAATGTGGCTTTTAAAAGTTGTGCTGCGTGCATGATTTCTCTCTCATTCTGTGTTATCCTTTTTCTTAAAATATAGAAAAATGTGATATGTTCTGTACTGCTGTGTTTTTTCCGCTGTAAAAAATTATGTGCATGGAGGAAGCCTGCCAGAGATGTCTTTCTTTGTGTCAAATTGAAGGTTCATGCTGCATGCAGTTATAACTGTTGTAATGATGTATCACTAAATCACACAATGACATTTCTCTTTGTATGTAGGGTAAAGAGTAACCCTGGGCGTAGTACTACGCTACGCTCTCAGAGCGTGCGTAGTTTGCGCTACTACGCACTACGTGAATTGAACGTAGCACAGTGCAAAAACATGTAACGGACATTTTTTGCTTGCTCGCGGTCCTCAACGTCAAGTTGGCGACCGCGAGCGAGCAGAATCAACATCCCGGTGAGACTTTTTCCTCGTTAGTGATCGGCAACATCAAGTTGCCGATCGCGAGCGTGGAAAATAAACCTCCCGGCGAGATTCTCAACGTGGGGAGGTCAGGTTTCTCATTGCAAGTGGTCACGTATGCTCGCGACCGGTCGCGAGGAGAAACTACCAGTCCGCGTTGAGAATGCTGCCGCTCGAGTACAAATCTACTCGAGCGGCAGAAAACAACCACTTGCACTGTGCAAGATGCCATTTGCAATGATTGCACAGTGAGGACAAGCATCCGTCACTGTGCAATCAGTGCGAACAGCATTTCCCTACCGCACTACGCAGATCGCGTAGCTACGCGTAGCATGCGTAGTGTGAAGTGCACTTCGCGTAGCTACGCGTAGTGCTACTACGCAAACTACGCCCAGGGTTAGTAAAGAGGACAATTTATTATCAAGAATTTGGGTGGTCTTTATAGTAACCTGTTTTATGGAACATATTTTCTGCTATGCTGATTGGTTTGTTTCATATAACTTTATTAGTTAAGTCCATGTTACAGTCAGAAGGGCATGATTTTCTACTCTTCAGAAAATATTAAAAGTGCATCTTTTGGGCTGTGTGTCAGAGCTTTTTCCCTATTCTTATTGAGCATTCCTACATCTCATTGCCATTTTTTGTATACTTCCAATATTTTTAGAGGTTGTCCTTCTGCAACACTCTTGCTTATTATGAATTATTTAATATCTGACTAGTTAAATGTTTTGCATTCCGTAATGATTCTTAATTTTAAACAAACCTTTGTTGTGCTTGTACTGTGTAGGTTTTCTTCATATGCCTTTGACCCTCATCCTGTCGGATTCAGATGGCCCTCGACCTTCTAATCTGCCCTTTGAATTTATCAGTACAAACCACCAATAGTCTTAATTTTCAGCCTTTCAATCACTATGTGACAACCCTGCAAACCTATTTGGATCAAACATTGTCACTATTTATCACAATATTAGAGATATGAATGAATGCTCTGCTAACCTGCCACCATGGATGCAGCAGTGAACAAGATATTGCCTAATAATAATTGTAAAGTGTCCGGTGATATTTCGTGTCCACTAAAAAACATTTTAGTAACTATAATCTGTTTTAGTTCAAAACATCAATTTGGGTAAAATATCTTAATTCCTAAGCAAATGGTACTTTATGTGGCACATTCAGCAGATTCATAGTTGTACAAAATAGCCAATGGATTTGGAATCAGGCAATTTTAGAATTTGTAGTATGCTAGATATATTGTCATGGAGGTATGATATTACAACGAAGGCCTTTACCACGCATGCCTTCCTCTCTGAAATTAGTCTATTGTAAAATGTATCTATTTACATAGACAATTACCTATTTCCTTTTGTGATGGGCTTAAACACATACA
This sequence comes from Triturus cristatus, assembly GCF_964204655.1. Lineage (NCBI taxonomy): Eukaryota > Metazoa > Chordata > Amphibia > Caudata > Salamandridae > Triturus > Triturus cristatus. The sequence goes on along the minus strand of NC_140591.1, from coordinate 383,152,323 downwards.
TAAGAGATTCCAAAGGTTTCCTAAAAATAATACATGGCATCAGGTTTGAACAGAATTTCTTAATGATTATGTGAGATTATGTTAGACATTATTAATTTGAACACCAGTAAGGAACTAATGCATGCTATTACTTCCTAAATGGGAGATCACTCAAGTATAACCAACATATGTTGACACATTGCCTCAATGGAAATGTTTTTCTCTTTAGGGGACAGCTGTACGATGAAAGAGAGGTGCGATCATGGGCACCTGGTTCACCACCAGCTATGCCAATCTAGTGGTAGTCTGGTGGGAGAAGCAGGTGGCCTCGGCAGGGAGAAATTATATTTAGTTGCAACATCTAGTGTTATGGGTCGGATTTATTGACAGCCATTTCATTATAGTGAAAGGCTTTAGAGTACATAACACAATTACATTTCAATGCTTTGAACCTACAGTTCACAGGCGGAATATTATAAACAAAGGTCGAGGACTTGGAGGGATGCAGGATTGATAACACAGAGGATGTTAATCCCACTATTTGGGGTGCCAATCACGACAGATCCTTTCCAATCACAGGGACCAATGGTTGTAATATACTATTTTAATTATTTTTCTATATAGAAGTTTGCAGATTGAGTAGCAATTATGGTCCTGATGAAAGACTAGGTCACCCAGTTCGGGTAAAATATTGACAGGAACATGTTGACTCATCACATATATTGATACATCACTAACATTAGGGTTGCAAAAGTTTCACCTTGATTTGTAATCCTCTTCCCTGGGGACAGAAAATAGAGACAGGGTGTTAGACCAAGAGGTAGTTTTAGCTCTTTTCACGTTTTGATTTTCACACACTGCACACATAAGATAACCATTCTCAAGAGCTCCTCCCCTGCGGTGGATTTGTACCTCACATTATGCTAAGCATGCCACGCTAGGGTGGATGAGGGTTCTCATCCTTAAAACAATCATTGCTTTAAGACTACTAGTTCTTTTTTGTCCTTTGATGAAAAGACCACAGGTTCTTTTTATGTGTGTTGATGATCGTATAACAACACTCAGGCAACTGGAGTCATGCTACATTGGAGAATTGAATACAAAGATTCCTATTGGGTTGCGCAATAATGAGGAACATGCCATATGCTCAGATTCATGTGCACTGAGAGGTTAATATGGCACACAGTTTTTTGTTAATGTTTAATTGCTATTTGGTCTATCTAAAAAGAATCATATTCCTGTTGCCCACTTGATTTCAATACCTATGTTGCTACTAATTTCTTACATGACACTGTCGTACGTCTAAAGAAATTCTTGCCATTCTAGACCTTAAGGAAACTTGGTATTCACTACGGCCTTTTAGAAGCAGACACTATGCTTCTTAGCAATGATTGCATGCATAAAGACTTCGAAGATCCATATGATCTTAATTATTTTTTGATAAGTTGTTTTGTCACATCTACCTTGAGTAGACATGGATGTGTCATGACCTGACAGTGACAGTGCATTGCAGTCAGGTTTGAGCTTTGTATTGGCCCAGTGAGAGGGTTAAAGTGATGATGTTCCAGAGTGTCAGAGGAAAGGAGAGCCCTAAAGAAGGATCTCACGCTGCTGCAAGGGGACGTGACAAGTCTTGCTCTCCCATTAAATATGCTGATATGACTGTTTTTTGACCTTTAGATTTAATGTTGCACTTCGGTTACTGTCTTGGAGAACCTATTATGTGTTGTTTGTATGATACTATGTGAGTTTTGATAGATGGATGTGCACCCTTTTTGTGAACAAAGGGGAGCTAGTTGTGTTTGCATATTACTCTTCCAGAGCTGTATGAATTGATGGTGTGTCTTCTTGCCTCATTCTTCTTATCCACTTGTCGATGATGACTGTTATTTATGTCCTTGATGTGCACAGGAGCAATTAGCTTTGGCTTCTGGAGCGGTCCTGTTATGTAATAAGATATGTTTTGTTGGGGGGTGTTGAGGTGACTGTGAGTTGGGAGGTTCACTTTCCTGTTTAAAGATTTTTTTTTTAGCCTTGTTCACTTCTTTTTCTTTGCCTTCCTAATTTATGTACTTTTACATTCTTGCATTTATTAAAGAATATTAACTTATATTTGGTGCCTTGCAACTTTGCACATCTACTGTTTCAGACACAATTGCATATAATTTAATAAGGCCTATACTAGTCATTGCTGTGCTCTCTCTAAATGTAATACTTGTCGATATCCTCCACCCTGTGAATAGTTTTATTCTTTCCTTTATTCATGTCATTGCTATCACAGCTCAAAAGATTGTGCGTACCATCCCTTAATGTTAATGGCCTCATACTCAACATTAAGAAGAAGGTACTATATTACATTGCGTCAAAATCCTCAAACATTGCCTTATTGCAGGAGATGCATCTTTTAGCTCTAGCATCAAGCAAATTCAGGAGGGATTGGGTGGGTCATTTTGTTAGTAGTACTTTATTGCCCACCACCCTTTCTGATACTAGGACATCTTCAAAAAGATGTGGAGTTGCCAGCCTGTTCAACAAATCTGTACCAGTCACTGTTCTGAAGATGTGAATAGATCTGTTAGACTTTTAAATGTTTAGAACATTTCAAACCATGGATCAGATCTGACTGTGGGGGAAGTGTACGCCCCTTACCATGGTCAAGCATCTTTTTCCTAAGCATTACTCAGACTGTTGACTGAGTCTGGTCACACCAAGACAATAATTGGAGTGGACTTGAATATAGCGCTTGAAGTCCTTTTGGCTCTCCCTGGTGGACAGGGCTAATGCAATCAATAGAGCAATCTTGCATGATGTCCTGAGTGTTCATGGATTGAAAGATCCATGGCTTTTAACACACCCAAGAGATTGGGATTATACATTTATTTCCTGTGTTCATGGGACTTGCTCCCGGGTAGACTTCTTTTTAATGTCTCATGCCTCACAGGTCTACCTGACTGTTTATACTATTGATCTAGGAGGAAACCTTGATCATGCCCTGACACCGCTGGAATTGGATCTATGGCAAGTGTTTCTAGTATTCGAGGCTAAATCTCTCATAATGTCATACTCCGGAGTGCAAACATAAATGTCTTGGTCATTTACATCAATTCTTATTCGATAATGTATCCTCTACAATTTCTGCACAGATGTTATGGGCAACAGGGAAGACCACCTTCAGAGGTATGCTGATGCGTGATTCAGTGATCCGAAAGTGGGAAACACATAATACGCAAACACATAAAAGGATGGTACGAGATCTAATCCAAGATTTATTTATGGTATCCTACAGTGGCTTCCTTGTGTCAGTTTAAGCGGGCAAAATATAATCTTTAAACACATCTTCCAATGCATGCAGAATATGCTCTGCTTCACCAGAAATGAAGCCATTATAAGCAAGGTGAAAAGGCAGGTAGGCTTCTTGCAGCACAGGTAGGTAGGCTTCTTGCAGCACAGTTCTGCCAGTGTGAGGCACATTCTGCCATTCCAGTAATCAAGGATTGCTCAAACACCTGGTAGAGATTACAGAAACATTTGCACATTTCTTCTCAGCACTTTATAGCTCAAAAGCTCCTGTTGATAAAATACCAGCTCTTGGTTGGATTTCCTGAGGAATCTTCATCTTCCCTCCTTGTCTGAGAATCGTAGGTATCTCCTTGAGGGGGAGACCATGGGGGAGGAGATTTCAGAGGCTATTAAGAGCATGCCCAACAACAAAAACCTGGGTGACGTTGCTTTCCTGATTGATTTTTATAAGATCAACAGAGATTTGATGATTTTGCTTTTTTATAGGCCTGTTAAGGAGCTAGAGGACGGTGCAGTCAGTAGACCGGAGTTTAGCAGAGTGCTCATCGGCCTTATTTGAAGCCTGATAAGAATCCTACTACAAGCACAAGCTACCATACCATTTCGCTCATCAATGTGAACATGAATATTCTTACAAAGGTCCATGCAATCTGGCTCAAGAAAGTCCTCTCCAGTTTGATTCATAACTCCCAGGTTGAATGTGTACGGGGATGTTCTTTACGTAATCATATGCGTTTTCTGTCCAATGTGATATGTAAGGTAAGAAATTACTTAGATGATAAGCTGTTGCTCTCTTGGAATACAGAAAAGCTTTTCAATCATGTTGAGTGGGGGTATCTTTTCCATACTTTAATCAGGGCAGGGATAGGGACACACTTTCTGTCCAAACTCCAATGGCTATATTCTGCCACTTCGGCACAGATTGACTGTGGAGGCCATCTGTCCACTCCCTTTCATGTCACACAGGGCACTGCACAAGGTTGTCCGCTGTCACCATTGCTGTTCCTTTTAGCAATCGAACCTTTGGTAGCAGCTATTTGTGAGTCTCCCCGTTATGCGGGTAATGGAAACGCCTGTTGGTGATTGCAAAATCTTGTTAATCCACTCAACCGCAACTCTGATCTCTTAACCTCAAATCACTAAACTGCACCCCAATCATTTGCGACTTGGTAAAATCATGAGGCATAACACTACACTCTAATTTAAACACGCAAGCTCAGATACAAGCTGCAACCAAAAGCGCTAACCTACATCTGCACCTGCTAAGAAAACTAAAACCCTTCATATCACTAGGTGACCTCAAAATGCAGTTTAATTGCTATTGCTCTCAAGGCTGGAATATAAGAATGCCACACTCATATGTCTATCGAAAGCCAGCCTAGCCACAATGAAAGCAACAATAAATGTAACAGCAAGACTGTTAGCAGGCACACATTGGTTTGACCACATCTCCCCATCACTCAGAACTCTCACCTGGCTCCCATTTGAAGCTAGGATCCAATTGAAGATGACTTACATAACACACAAAGCTCTTCACAACTCTGGTACTCAATACATGGTGCATAAGATCAAGCAATTAGGAGGCGGAAGGGATTAGAGAAGTGCTAAATCCCTAATTCTAGAATCAGCCGGATTAAAAAAAAGAAACACACATGGATGCACTTTCGCTGGATGTGCTCTACAAACATGAACTTCGTATCACCCTCAATGAGAGCACTTATCTCACTCAGACATTATCGCTCTCTATCTTGCGCTGTAAATCCTACATACAGCGTTCCTTATTTTATATTGTATCATATTGTTTTATACCTTGCTCCAAGAATTCTTTGTACAGATCATCGTATGTGACAGTTGTTTTGATGTACCACATTGCTCTCCAGCTCTCTTGTTGTACAATGCTCTAATACTATGATGGTCATGTTCAAGCTATATAAAACACAATCAATAAATACAAATAAATAAGTTATATGCAGCTGATATCTAATTAACACTCAGTGAACCAGACTCTTCTGTTCTCCAACTCATGTCTTTAATCAAGGCTTTTTTGGTCTTTTTTGGATATAAGATAAATTGGTCTAAGTGTGAAGCATTGCCACTCTCATATAAAGATTGCAGAACTCTGCAAGATGTTTTTGGCTTCTTGTGGAAGAGCTCAGGTTTGAAGTACCTGGGCTAGCTGATAAATAAGGGGTTGAATAACATGGTGGCTGATAATTTCCAACCATTGATGAATTGAATAGAACAGGACTTCTCAAGATGGTTTTCCCTGCAGTTCTCTGTTTGGGGTAGAGTACAGATGATAAAGATGGTGACGACTCCCAGATTTAACTACGTTTTTCGGCATGCTGCCGTTGATGATTAATGCGCATAACCTTCATAACATAGATCAGAATATAAAGAGGTTTTTCTGGGCAGGCAAGAAACCACGCCCTAAATCATGAAAGTTACATGCGGATACCAGGTCAGGTGGTTCCCAGTTTCCTGACATGTGGCTTTACTATCTGGCTCAACAATTATCACAACTGGCACATCTATTGGTTCCTGTAGCTGATCAGCCTCATTGGGTATTGTGGGAGCGGAACATTGTACAGGCTTCTGTGGGTTTAGGCACTTTGTACAATACTCGTGCTTTGACAGCTCCGCTCTGCCTTCCCACCTTAAGGGCTATGTGGTCCACATGGAAAGATTCACACGAGTCTTGAGAGTTGATAGAAGAGTTCCTAAAGATGAGCCACTTTGACACAATGAGGGAATCACTGTGGACCGAAAGCTGATAAAATGGGCTTTTTGGGAGAAGCGGGTAATTAAAACAATTGGAGAGTTTCTTGATGGAGATAAGTTTAGTTCCTTTGAGATAATAAAGTCAACATTTTTGCTTCCCCAGTCACAGCTCTCGAGGTATTTACAAGTACGGCATTGCTTTAGTGGTAAGCTCGGTGGGATCTGATTCATCTCTCAGCTTCACGGATTCTGAATTACCTCAAGTTGTGGGGATTTTCCAAGGGTAGGGTCTCAAATATGTACCAAATACTCATTGGCAATCTCTACTCACATGATACTTGCTTTGCAGCTAAATCATATTGGCAGGATCAGCTGGATGTAGAGTACTCGGAGGGTGACTGGAAAGAAATCGTAGAGTATCATGATAGCTCGCTCACAGAAGTATGCTTAAAGTATGCCTATTTCAAAATCCTCCATAACTAGTACAGGTCTCCTTTCAAATTATATAAGGCTCATCTGGTCATGCCCAGTATTGGATATATATTGATGCTATGTATGAGAGACCCTATGCTCAACTAGTTTTAATCCTTTCAAAGAGTGGGACAAGCTGGCTTTTTTTCTATATTTTTATTGCTTCACAAAGTGCGACATCTCATTGCCGAAGATGGATGTCGACGGCCCTTACCATGGCTAGGATCTGCATATTACAGCGCTGGCATACAGAACTAGCAGAACTTTACTAGTTAGCTCTGTATAAATGCCAAATTTCTATGATTCAAGATCAAATCGAAGAGATTTTGGGTCCATTTTTTAGCCTATGTGAATTTTAACTCTCTTCCTCTCATGTGTTGTATACTTCTTTTATCCTCTCAACTGTGATGTCAAATGCAGTGCTTTCATCTATGATCTGATCTGGGATCAAATGTTTGAGGTTGGTGGCTTAATTCCTTTGTTTGTTGAGTGTATGTTATATGTGGGGATAGGTGATCGTAGGCATTGTTTAAACTGTATTTGTGAAGTGAGATGGCTCTGTTGTTCCTTATTGGACTAATATTTTTTAATATTTTTCTTTCATTCTTATCAAAGTTATTTTATGCCCTTTTTGGGGGGTTTGCTCAGTATAGTATGTATGTTGGAGTACTTTGTTTTTTATTACAGTTGTTTTTCTTGTAAAATGAAAATTTCAATAAAGAAATGTACAAAACAAAGTGAAGCTGATACTTCAGTTCAATATATGCACTGCTGAAAGAACCAGCCAGGAAAATGTCTTCTGGCACTGCACAACCAAAGGAGGTGATACTCTCTGTGTCTTTTTGCCCTTCTCAATTCCTTTTCCTCTCTCTTCTCAGTTGGTCAGAGGTAGGGTCTCCAAACTCTGGACAAAAACGAACATTTGGCTCTATAGTTACTTTGTTCTCTCTATAGGCCCTATCCATAGGAATATTTTTGACCGTCAAGATAACTTTATGGCCAAAAATGCCTCATTTATGCCTGCCAGAAATTTACAAGTAATTCCCGGTAGGTGTAAATTCATTTATTTCTGTGAATTTCTCTACCACAGTTGGGGTGAAACCACAGTATTAAATCCCATACAAGGCATGGGCAGTGTGTATTCAAGATGTGGTTTGTCCCCACTGAAAGCACTGGCCAGCAAATTGTCCACAAACACTTCATGACAGCAACAACTTGGGGAGGTAACAAAGTCTCACATTCAAAAGGCAGAGCTAGACAAACAGATCATATTCGGAATCAGGGACATTAACTGTTCCTTGTGAAATGCCATTTTCGCATTATGAGTTTTAGGATTATGAGGCTTGGTTCTGGGAATGCTTGTGAACTGAAAGAAAACGTGTCAGTATGTTCAGGCACGGATTTAAATAAATATCTGCCTGTTCTTTTTTTCATTCATATTTTTCTGTACCTATATATAGCTATAAGGTTATGGCCTCTGCTATCTGGACTAAATATTTGGCAGAGAAAACTCAAGTAAATGCAGAGGTTCAGTTTGCTGCTTGTGGCAATGTTCTTTGTATAGACTGAAGTTTAGTATTAAGTTAACTGATCTTCTCCTAAAGTCTCACAAGATGTGTTAGATAAAGCTGAATGGTTTCATGAGGGAGCCCTTTATCATCTCTCAGAAAGAAAGCAAAAAATGAACAGGCAGTTTGGCAATTGACTAACCTCAGTAATAGGAACTGGTATGAAAAGTCAAGACAAATCTAAAAGAATCAGCAGCACTCATCTCTTATACTGTTGGCAAAGATGTTGTTTGAAACTGTTGCAAAATTGATTGGCCTGATATCAACTAGTGAATGTTATTCAGTTAATGAGAATTTTCATGGGCTCTGACCCCTCCATGACATGCACTAGGTTAGTATATATGTTTAACAACCATAAACTCGTAAACACAATTACACTCACTGTATAATGTCATCAGTGATGTCATTTGAGATGTCATCAGTGATGTCATCAGTGATGTCACTGACCATGCCATGAGTGATGTAATAAGTGAGGTCATAAGCATGCATTGCGGGGCCTAAGTTGTAGTTAGCTCAGTTAACTAGGACTGCTGAATTTCTGTGGTTTTGTAAGAGTGAAATGTGAGCATAACTATAATATCTCTGCAATCTTTGTTTTTTTCAGTGAATTTCTATGGTTCTAAAGTTCTATTTTCTAGCTATAACATCCCTTATACCTTTGTTTTTTTCAGTGAATTTCTGCATTTTTAAAAGAAAATTATTTCCTAACTATAAGGTACCTGTAACCTTTTATTTTTTAAGTGAATTTCAATTTTTTTAATACTAGGAACATTTTCAGAGTGGTGGAGAAAAGAGACACGTCCTCTGACCAACTCCCAGGAATCTAGCGGTGTGGGACTTACTGCTGGTAACAGGAGGGCCTCTTCACCCCCCAACATCCTCTGGGACTTCATCATCCAACCAGTAGTGTACCAGGAGGCACGTTTGCAGAGTGGTGGTGAAAGGGGGTGAAGTCTCAGATGACCTATCAGTAACCCTCTGTGTGGAACTTACTGGAGGTAACAGGAGTAGTTGTTGGCCCTCAAGGGACCTAACCAGCCAAGGGGACTTCATCACCCAACAAGGTATAAGCCAGGAGGCCTATTTGCAGTGTGGTTGAGAATGGGGACAAGGCCTCCGGCAACTTCCCCAAGAGGCCGTCTTTTAAACCAAATATTTTTATAAGTGGAGGGTACCGCCCCTTCCTGAACCAATGTTGGCCCCAGAGACCCCATCCCTGGGGATCAGCCATATAGAAATGGGGAAAAACGGCCACGTGGCCCCTCTTCCCTGGTCAATTTTGTCCATGGAGACCCCCACCGCCCGGTCCTGACCTTTTATGTTTTACATTTTATTAGGGGAGGTGGGCCACGTGGCCCTCCACCCTGGGTCCATTTTGGCCCTGGTGACCCTATGCCCCAGGTCTCGGCCATATGCAAATCGGGAAGGAGGCCCGCATGCCTCCCCTCCTGAGGCTGATTTCAGCCCCGTGTACACCATCTCCTATGGCCCTGACTCTTTATTCTGGGTACCCTGGTCCCACCCAGGGCACCAAGTGCCTCCGTTGGAGACTGCAAGTGGAGCCTCAAGGCCCCTGCGGTCCCTGTCAGTTACCCACCTCCTGCAGGAGCCTGTATTGCCTTGCCACACAGGGAGCTGCCAAACATGAAGCTCCCTGTGCATCAATGCAATTGTCTGCTGTTTCCCTGCCCTGATCTCTGTGGATAGGGAGACAAGCAAAACATTAGGTCTCAGCAAGTGGGAACGGTTTGCAGTTCCCGCTTGCTGACAGCAGAGTGTTTATTCTGACTTGGTAGGAGCGGTCAAAGCTCCCGTCAAGTCACCACAAACTGCTATGTCACAGGGCCCATTATTGGCTCCAGGAGGGTGTCCCTCATTGACACCCTCCTTTCTTCTATTTGCACCTGGGAGGTGGTGGCCCCCGGGGTTCTAGATGGTTTGAGCATCTCTGCATCATAATTAAACAAGCAGTGGTAATGCATCGGTTTCGCCTATGTGATAAATAAATAGCTGTTTTTATCAATCATCGTCCAGAGAACAAAAAAGCTCCCTGACAAATAACACAGGAGTGAAGAGGATGTGAAGCAGTGGCCACAGCTGCTGACTCGAGAGCCGGGGATCCCGGTTTGAGTCTTGGCAGCGCAACATCTTGCAATTCTATGCAAATTACTTAATCTCTCTGGGTGATAAATGTTATATAAATATGCTGCAAGAGTAAAAAGCAATAGGAGGCAAAACTTTATGAAAAAAGAGTTCTACCAGAGCACATGTTAACAGTATTTTGACTACAGGAAAGTGATAAGAGAAGCAAATGAGGAATAAGCATTGGTAAATGAGAAGCCAGGAAAGAGAGGAGGCGGGATGAAAGTCCCTTTTAAGTTTATATTAAAAACAATGGATCTCTCCACTGTGCTGGTGAAACCTAAAAATAGCCATGGGGCGGAGGTGGTCCCTCGGGCTCGGGGTGTCCAGGCAGCCCCCCATCATAATTTAAAAAATCCCTGAGGAGGTGGTGGTCTGCAGGGCTCAGGGAGTCTGCGCAACCCCCCCCAGCTCCTAATTTTAAAAAGCTGCGGGGACGTTGTGATCCCAGGGGTGCGAGCACCTCCTGCATAATTAAAAAGAAGTGCCACGGGGAGTTGGCGCTCCCTGGGACTTTTATAATGACTTGGAGGGTGGTCCGACGCGCCCACCTCCTTTATGTTTATAATGCTTGCATGCAGCCTGGTTTTGGCCCACCTGGGGGCTTCCTTACAAAGATGTACAAATTCACTCACAATTTTGTGGCAAAATTGATCATAAAAATGTTTTAACCCCGCGGGACTCCTCCACAACTTGTGGGGGGTCAGGGTAATGCTACCCGGCCCCCCTTTCTTTCTTTTTTACTTTTTTGTGGGACACCGATCAAGACGAGTCCCAGGATAGCTGCCAAAACTTCCTGGTCCAAGTTTTGGCAGATAATCAGATTTCTAAACCGAGACTGCTGGATCCGCATAGGATCACTATCCCAATATGTACAAATCTGGATTTCCCTTAATATTTTAACAACTACTGAATGGATTTACACCACAAGCATGATCAGTGGACCAAAAGCTAGCTTTTCAAACATCAACTGAAGTAAGAGGCACATTTCATGAAGATTCAGCAACCTGCGCCAAAGATATAGGCAACTGAACATCCCTTTTTTTATAGAAACTAGGTTCTAACCATAAATACCTACAGGTGACTTCCAGGAGGTAATGCATATGTATTAGGGGTGGGCGGAATTTGCGAAAGCGACTTTCGCAAATTATCGCGAAAATGTTACAAATCTCCGCAAACATATCGCGAAGATGCAGAAGTTTTTTTCCCGCCCGTTCGCGGTATTTTCTGCGTGTTCGCGGCTTGCCAACTTACCCATGCGGTTGCTTGCGGGCGCGGGCATCTTGTTTTCACTCTTCTCACGGTGCATGATCGCGAGAAGAAAGACGTGATCGCGAGACGCATGACGTTACTGCGGGCGCGAACTGTCGCGAGACAGCGCAAATGGCTACCAACAATCCAACATCTCGTGGAGAACGCTACCAGATCGGGAAAACTTGTCAGCGAATGCGGGGATTCAGGTAAGGCGATCGCGTGCGTGAGAATGTATTATTTTACAGCGCGAGCAAGAACCAAATTATCGCTAAACTGCGGAATGCGGAAATTTTGACATTTTCGCACTCTCCGCGAGCGGAACGGAAATTTAGCCCAGGCCTAATATGTATATATGTATATGCCGGTCGCCAGTAGGTAGTTATAGTGAGGAGCTTGTTTCTATTCTGAAAGCTTTTGTCTTTTGCCAATTTCTTTGGCGCCGTTTGACAAATATTCATCAAAATTTCAAAACTAATGGCCCGCTCACTTCAGCTCTTGTATTGACAGTTTCGGGGTGATTTGTCAAGCAGAGACTGAGTAAAAGGGTGTGTACCAAAATGCTTTTTCTCCATGTTAATTTCTATAAAAAACTTTAGACGTGGCTACAGCCTGAACTGCTGAGCGGAATTTCAGCAAATATGTCAAAAATGTAGCTCTTGGTTCAGAAAGCACTGTTTTTGTTAGATGGTGTAAATCCGTTCAGTAGTTCCTGAGAAATGTAAACATTTCTCAGATATACAAATATGGCAGCGGAGGATCCACAAACCCTCCCGATCTCGAGCAAGCGATCTGATTGGCTGCCAACAGATCCAACCAGGAAGTGTTGGCAGCCATCTTGTGACTCGGTTGAACCGATTCACAAGAAAAAAGGTTAAAAATGTTAAAAATTAAGAAAAGGGGGCAGAGTAGAAACTCCCTGAACCCCTAAGCCTGCCAACTCCGAGGGCCAAAAAAAGCATTTGTTCAAGTACATTGGCGGAATTTGCTTTGGATTCAAGAAACCGGACGAACATTTTTTTTTTAAATGAAGCATGTTTAATTAGGCTCCCTGGTGAGCCAGGTCCCGGGGGAAGTGTGCTAAATATATGCGGGGATCGCCACCTCCCTGGGGCTATGTTCATTAATTGCGGGGGCCACGCAGGCCCCCCACAGCCCTGGAGACAGCCACCATCCTGCGGCTTTATTTTTTCAAAAATGCGTGGACTCTTGCCCCGTCATGCAGGCCCGGGAACCACCACCTCCCCGGGGCTATACTACAAAATAGTGTGTGGGGGGTCTGGTGACTGCCACCTCCCCGGGGCTTCATTGAAAAGATGTGTGGGAGTCCCTGGAACCACCACCTCCCGGTGGATTCAATACTGTTGGTGGGGCGCCGCACTGCCCTCCTTGTGAAGCCGCAAATGGCCCTGGGGACAGCCACCCCCAGAGCCAGCAACATCAATGTCCCAGGGGGCCCACCCGTGGGACATTGCAGTTTGCTATGGGATGGTGGGAGCACTGCTCTTGCCATCCCAGAGCAAACAAGAGCTCTACTTTGAACAAGTGAGAGCATTTTGCTCTCACTTGCTCAAAGTGGAGCACTTTGCTTTTTACCCCCAGGGAGCTGTATGTCAGCAGCTCCCTGGGGGTAAAAAGCAATGCATTGCGGGTGTATGAGTCATAGTTAGCTCAGCTAAATATAACTGCTGAATTTCTCTGGTTTTGTACAAGTGAAATATCAGGCACACTATAATGTGTAGTGCATTTCTAAGGTTTTTTAAAAAATTCTATTTCATAACTATTACTTTCCTGTAGCCTTTTGCTTTTTCAGTGAATGTCTAAGGTTTTTTAATGCGGATTGTTAACTGTAACACCCCAATAACCTTTGGTTTTTTCAGTTTTGAAGTTTTTTTTTAAAATTCTATTTCTTAATTGTAATATCCATTTTTGTAAGTGAACCTCTAAGATTTTTTTACTTTCTTTCTATAATTGGATATTGTGTTTTATATTTACATTGTACACCACTCATTTTTTGATTTCATATGTGTTTATCAGAAAATACATTAATAACTGGTTTTCTTTTTATCAATTTTGCAAGTTCGCAGAACATTGTTGCATTTCTGTGGAGGTTCTGTCTTCAGTAAATGTATTTCACATACTGAAAAATGCGGTTAAAGACATTTTTCAAATAAATTTTAACTCTAAATATTTAGCAAACTACTGTTTTAAGTTTTCTTTCTGTGATCAATTTAGAATAAAGCCACCATTACAAAAAGAAAATTGTATTTGTGTCTACCAACGTCACCTTGATGATGTCGGTAGTCGCAAAGAGCTCCTGGTTTATACAAAGCATAAAAGATAGGGGCGTGGCCACAAGATGGGCGCATAGGATGTGCTTTGTGGTGCTTGTAATCAGCGTGAAGGCATTTGACAGAATCCTGCGGTGCTTCACTAGCACCGACCCTACTAATAACACCGGCCCGGCCAGGAACATCGTCTGGCACAGGAAGCAACTTCTGGGTCCCAGTAATCTGGCGGATCGGGCTCTGGGAGCCTAGAGTCCCTGGGAATAAGCAGCCATCTTGGGGCACCATGGACGCTACTGTGGCATGCATCGAGGTCTGGTTATTGGTGGCCTAATCCCTCAGCAGTGACTCCGGCACAGTCAGTGAAAAGCTGCAATGCGGGCTGCCAGGGCTGAAATGTTTGTTCCGTAGGATTGGGAGATGAAACCGCAGAGGGGAGGATGGCGGTGGCCCATGCAGTGCCCCAGGTCAAGTGGAGCTGGGCAGATTGCGATGCTGAATTTGATGGGACCCGTCATTGACTGCAGGAGGTGAGTCACTGATGAGGCAGTACCCGTAACACGTGGAGCCGGCAGGAGGCAATTGATGAGCTGCGGCCTGGACGGGGCTGGCGGTCCCCCCACTTATGTAAGGTACTGCGGGATGGACCAAGGCCAGTTGGACTCTGTTGGGGAATAGGACTTCTGTCCCACACACCTGGAAGGGGATAACCTAGTGTGAGGGAGACCGAGGAAGAGGGGGTTCACCTCACTGGGCCGCAAGAGCAGTGGACTAAGTGGGCCCCAGGAGCTCGATAATAACTAGGTGCCAGAGAGGTGAATACTGTTGACGCTTAGGGGACCGGTGAGGCGCCCCCTACCCCTCCTTCTGGTTTTGTGGGAGCTGCTGGTTTCTGGCTGCCCAGGGGAGGCGATGGACTAGCCTCGCACTAACAGTATGTTTACCTTGACTGGCTCCGTTAGAGCTTGTTTTCAGGTGAGAGATCATGTGGGTGGCAGCCGGATGAGCGGGCCTCAAGGGACAATGAGACAATGAGCCTGAAGCTACACCTGGGTAGAGACATGCAAAGGACGGAGCCGATTACAGGCCTGAGCTCTGTTCATGCTGGTTGGGGCCCCAAGGCCCCGGAGAAGAAGGGGCCCACCATGGTTAAAGACAAAGGCAACCAAACTCAATCCAATAAAATAATAAATTATGCGCAGCCCCTACCTCATGGCCCTGACCAGCAGGACTGATGAGGAGAAGATGCAATGGAGGTGGCGCCGGGGGGAGGATCAGTAGGTCCCTTCATTGAATTATATCCTGGCGGCCATTCAAACTATGAGGGACGAAATGGTGACCAGGATTGAGGCAGTGTCAATTGATGTCAATCTCCTTCGATGTGACCTGTGCAAGGTTTCTGATAGGGTCACCATGACGAAACAGCATGTGGACACACTCCAGAAGGAGGTCAAATCCCTATGGGAGATGGTCATGGAGCTTCAGAGCAAGACAATTAAAGTTGATGAGCGCATTGAAGACCTGGAGGGACGCTCAAGGAAAAATAACCCTAGGCTTGTAGGTTTTCCGGAGCGTGCATAGGGCCCCTCAGCTGAGTTGTTTTTGGAGAAGTGGATCACGAAAGTTCTGGCACCAGGAAGAACGTCCAGGTTCTTTAACATTGAATGGGCACACAGGGTGCTGGTCCCTCCCCCGTGACCCAGGGCCCCACTGAGGGCCATCATAGCCCGGTTCTTTAAATATCGGGACTGAGACGTGATCCTGCAATCCATCCTTGCAAAGGCTGTCATGCAATTTGTGGGCCCCCCTTTTGCAGTTTTCCCAGATTACACACAACGGATGCAGGACCAGCGGCACACTTTCATGGCAGTGAAGAGGTGAATGAGAGAAGCCGGGATGAAATACAGTCTCCTCTTTCCGGCCAAATTTCGGATTGAACACAAAGGCAGGGCTCTGTGGAATGTATGGACACTATGGGGAACCAGGACGTCCAGCGGAATTCGCAGTCTAATCCGAAGACACTCATGGAGTCAATGGATACTGCATTGAGACAACGCCGACTTTCTGGGGAGAAACAACAAAAAGACACAGGCAGTTCTGGAAGGGTCAGAGTGTATGAGGATGGCACTTTACAGGTGGTGGAGGGATTATCGGACTCTGACTTGACCTCATCGGATGTTGTCCCTGACACTAAAATGTCCTGAACTTACGAGCTGTGAAGGAGAAGCAGGCTCATTGTTCAGAACAACCAGATAAGTGGGCATGAGAGGATATAAATGTTTATTTTTTCTTTTATATCGTGGGGATTAACAGTTCCTGTATATTTAGTGTCTGAGAAGGAACACGCCCTTTAGTAAAGGCTGGGACCGGTCTGGGGAGCCAGATGCCATGCCCTCGCACTCCATTGAGTTTCTAGCCAATTAAGTTGCACCTATTTAATGGGACATGGCCACTGTACATTTATGGAGGTTATAATATGCGAAATACAACTATGGCTATTGTTGCAGTGGATAGTTATACTGTCGAAGAAATGGGGGTGGTTTAGGGCGGGAGATGGGATTATTCGCTCCCTATGATGTTGGGAGGGATGGATCCGTTTTGCTGCCCACTGGGTGTGGGGGGCAAGGCGGAGCCAATCTGTTTTGTTTATTATTCAATGTTTCAAGAAAGGTTCAGGGGTTCTATGTCAGGGTTGTAACTTTTCGCTGTGCACCCAGTCTAGGCACGAGGAGGTGGGGTGGGAATCTGAGAGCAATGCCAACCACAAGATACTATGGATTCCTCCATGATGAAACTACTTACCTGGAACATATGTGGAATGGCAATGCTTGAAAAGCGCAGAAGGGTGTGCTCCTATTTATGAAGATATAGAATAGTTATAGTGGGCCTACAGGAAACACACCTATGGGGCGACATGCTGCCATATATTAGACATAGATGGAGGGGACAGCTATATGCCACTTCATATTCTGGTTTTGTCCGGGGGTTTCTATTTGGGTGGCCCCAGTGACCCCTTTCCCAACACCTGCACCATGTGCTTGATCCTGAGGGATGATATGTGATCTTTTATGGCAGACTTGATGGATAGGAGGTATGCTTTATTAATGAATAAATTCAGATGCCCACAGTTTTTTTTATTAGGTGATGACTGCAGTATCCCCCTACTTGGGTGGGAAAGTAATTATGATGGGAGATGTCAACTGAGTGGTAGATGGGACACTGGACCGGGACTCCCCCCCCCCCCGGCTAATACTAAACCAGTTACGACTGAGGCTCTGGTGGACGTCATGAGGAAGCTGGGACAGGTGGATGTGTGGAGAATGAGACGCCCAGACAGTAGAGTCTTCTCCTGTCATACCCCTGTTGCGACAAACACGTTTAGCAGACTGGACCAATTATTTATATCCGCGACACTGTGGTCCAGGGTAGAAGAAATAATGTACCTTCTGAGACCCATCTCGAATCCCATGCTGCTATCCCTGGGCACTGGGAGACCTAGGTCTGCGATTCCGACATGGAGGCTTCAGACTGAGGGACTCACTGACCCACCCTTTGTTAATAAGCTGGAAGAAGAGCTCTCTAGATGATGAAATCACCTCTGAATTGATGCCCCTTAGATGTGGAGTTCCTCATGGATCCTCCCTGAGCCCCGCTCTATTTAATGTTTGTATGAGTTCCCTGGCAGAAGTAGTGCAACCTTTTGGGAGTCCAGATTGTTACCTACGCTGATGACACTCAGCTGGTTGTCTCTTTTAATCAGCGGGACAATACTGGGCCTGGTCTAGCTTTGTGTCTGGAAAAGGTATCAATCTGGATGGAATGCTAATACTTGACACTCAATGGGGCGAAGATGGAGCTGATGCTCCTTGGGAAATCTGCTACTTTGAACGTAGGACCGTTCTGGCCCAGCTGTCTTGGTCCTGTTCCCCCCCTCCCCCCCCCCCAAAGAACAGATTAAGAGCTTGGGTGTCTGGCTTGACCGCAATCTTGATTTCAAGGAGCAAGCACGGAAGGTTGCAGCCAGCTATTATGGGATTCTGAGAATGATACAAAAAATCCTCCCTCTGTTACCTTTTCCTGCTAGAAGACTGATGGTTCAAGCATTGATCCTTTGCAGGCTTCATTGTGCCAATGCCCTTTATCTAGGAGCCTCATGCTTCACCACCAAAAACTACAGATTGTGCAAAATTGTGATGCACGCTTGCTCCTGATCATCTCCAATTGCCTATCCGCAAAGCCTGCCCTTGCCACTCTTCATTGGCTTCCCATAACGCACTGTGCATTGCACACAAGGCACTGTCAGGCAAGCAATCGCCCATCATTCGTTCCATCATCCTGACCTACTGTCCAAACAGGGCCTTGCAGTAGGATAATAAACATCTAGCTGCAGTTCCTAAAATCAGAAGATCACATAGTGGAGGGCGTCTTTTCTCATATAATGTTGTCAAACTATGGAACTGCCTTCCCCTCCAGATCCGTCTTGAGCCAAATTACTTAATCTTTCGAAAACAAATGAAAACCTTTTTGTTTCCCTAAACACTGCTTGGAGTTTCTGACTGCACTGCTATCAGTGCTGGGATGCTTTCGGGTAACCACATGTTTTAGAAATGCTGATTCATTCATTCATTCTAGCTATTTCTAAACAAATTGGGACCCAGTCCTCCAGGGCGATGGAGTGGGAGGCGATGAAGTGGGTAGTCCAGGCGACTCCAACTTCCACACTACCATTTTCAAAACCATTGACACACCCATACCAGTACTTACACACCCACTCTCTGATTCATAGGTCTACACACACATTCACTCAGTCACCCATACAGCCACTCATACACCAACTCACTCACTAATCCAGTCTCTGATATATCCACTCATCACCCATACAGCTACTCACACACTCTCAGTCACCTATAGAGCTACTCACACACCTACTCACTCATCCATAGAGTCAATCACACAGCCACTTACTCACCTATGCAGTTGTACACAAACCAACTCACTAACACATACTTACTCACCTATACAGTCACTGTCACAATCACTCACTCCCACATACATTCACTTATATACTCAAACACTCACCTATACTGCCTTTCACATATGCAGTTACTCACCCATATAACACTGACACATCTCGTTCACTCATCAAAACAGCCATACGCACACTCACTCATCAATACAGCCTTTCACAGACTTACTCACTAACCCAAACCGCTACTGACTCACCAGCTCACTCATCCATGCAGGCAGTCACACTCTCCCTCACCCATCCACACAGGCACTCATATACCCATACAGCTACTCAGAGAACCAATCAATAACCCATACAGCCACTCATGTACCTACTCACCAACCCATACAGTCACTTACACACCAACCGACAGACTGATACAGACATTCATACAGATTAGTCACTCACCCATACATTCACTGAGACATTTATAATCACTCACTTACACAATCAGTCACACAGCCACTAAATCAATCATCCATAGAGGCACTCATACACCCACTGATTCATCAATACACCTTGGTGTATATATATTTAACACTCCTAAACGTTTTAGAAACACTCACAGTAATGCAATGATGTCATATGTGGTGCTATTTGAGATGTCATCAGTGATGTCACTGACCATGTCATGAGTGATGTATTATGTGAAGTCATAAGCACTGAATTGTGGGCTGCGTGTTATAGTTAGCTCAGCAAACTATAACTCCTGAATTTCTCTGAGTGAAATGTCAGCCTGACTATAACGCCCCTCTAACAATCTCTGTTTTTTCCAGTGACTATATATGTATTCATATATACATATACATATATATGTATATATTCACTGAAAAAACCATAGGTTTCACACATGTTATAGTTAACTGGACATTTCACTCGTAAAAAACCATTGAAATTCCCCCGTTATAGTTAGTTCAGCTAACTATAACTCGCGCGACCGCAATCCACTGCTGATGACGTCACATATTACATTACTGTATTCACTAAGATACTGTTAATAAGTCAGTTATACAATTAATTTTACAAAAAAAAAACATCCATTTAGACACTTATTTACCCATTTATTCTTCCATTAACCTTTAGATATACATATATAAAAAATATTTATTTTTCAGAAAGACACATTTTCATTGGATGATGTCATCAGTGATGTCATCAGTGATGTCATTTGAGATGTCATCAGTGATGTCATGAGTGATGTCACTGACCATGTCATGAGTGATGTAATATGTGACGTCATCAGCAGTGGATTGCGGTCGCGCGAGTTACAGTTAGCTGAACTAACTATAAGGGGGGAATTTCAATGGTTTTTTACGAGTGAAATGTCCAGCTAACTAAAACATGTGTGAAACCTATGGTTTTTTCAGTGAATTTGCAAGGTTTTTTAAATGCTAATTCCTAACTATAACGTGTGTGAAACCTATGGTTTTTTAAGTGAATTTGCAAGGTTTTTTAAATGCTAATTTCTAACTATAACTTGTGTGAAACCTATGGTTTTTTAGTGAATTTGTAAGGTTTTTTAAATGCTAATTTATGTATGTATTATTATATTTTTTATATATTTATTTTACAATAAACTACCTATGTATATAGTTATAGATTGACTGTATCCTGTAATATGGAATGGCTCAGCTCTTTTTTTTAAAATTTGGATAAAGTTGAACAGCATAGTTAATATCTTCTATAAACTTATAAACAGTTTAAAATGTTTTTTTTTTTAAGGGTTTTTCACCGTGCGCGAACCCCGCGATTTAAAAAAATATATATGTTTTTTTCACCCTTCAGGGTCCTTCAGGGACCCCCTGACAAAGGCTAGGGGTCAGGAACTCTCTACCCTACCCCCTTTTCACGTTCTCCACCTTTCTTTTTCACTGAGACACACAAAATGGCGTCCGACACTTCCTGATTTCGATCAATTCGAATGTTGACTGACATCTAACCACCAATCAGAATTACGCTCGCGCACATTTGGTGCGCACACGGTGCGCGCATATAGATATTTATGTACTAACTGCAATTTTCTCAGGAACTATTGAACAGATTGACACCATATATGGAAAAGGCACATGCCTGACCTGAGGACTACCTCTTTGCCAAATTTCAAGTAATTCTGTTCAGCCGTTCGGGCTGTACCTTCGACTAAAGGTCCTATGGGAAAATGCATGGGGAAAACGCGTTTAGGGATCCCCCTTTTTTCTCAGCCCCCGCTTGATGAATCACCCCGAGACTTTCAGGGTAGGAGCTGAGCGGAGCGCCCCATTAGTTTTGAAAATTGCGCGATGATTCGGCAACCGGCGCCAAAGTTATTCAAAATAGAATTTTCAGATTTCCTATGGGAACTCGGTCCTAACTATACCTATCTACTGGCGACCGCCAGTAGATAATGTATGTATGTATGTGTATATATATCAGCCGTGGTCCATGCAGGTACCAGTGGTGGGGCTGAGGGGTCGGGTGGGGGGGTATTTCGAGGGGCAATGCTGAGGGAAAATAATTGTATATATATATCCAAAAAACGTCTGCAAACATTCCAGTAACAGAATGGCAAATAGCACTCCAAGTAGTGTTACGGTAGTTTATTCAGCGAGACAGAGAGAAAACGTGTATATCATCAGACGCGCTTCGTCTTCCAAAGCCTTTATCACGATGCCTGCGCATGTACTGCTCCGCCTTTCAGATAAGACAGAATTCTACAAATTCCACTTCCACACAGTGGCTCATAGATGGCAAAGCAAAACATAAAACACAACACCTCAAAAAAGGGTTTTATTTCACAAAATGCAAAGACTCTCTTTTTAAAATAAAGCTTGGTGTTTTATCTATGCAGTGCTCTCTAACAGAAAGGCTTTCCTAGATGTCAAATGAATAGCATTCAAATGTATATAGAGATATATATTTATATGCAAGCAATAATAGCCCACTTGGTAAATGCAACAGTTAAATGCATGAATAATGCTGATAAATAAACAAGCAGCAAATGGTACTGGAAGTCCTGCAGAAAGGTATATACACTAAATACATCAAATGATTACTTTGTATGTGCACCTTGACTCACTCACACATCACAAAGAAAACACCTCAAATGATCAAAGCTACTGGCCACACATCACAATGGCAATAATCAAAACTCAACACTTCTCCTGGTGCAAACACTGCATATGCATCTTAGCCCACTCCAGACCGCGGGATTTACAGCCGGGGATAGGAACCTCAGCAACCAGGGTTCTGCTATTCCGAAGTAGATATGTCCGTCCCCATTCGCGTTCCAAAATACCGGTTTCTAAGTCAACAACCCTCAGCTTTATAATCTCAAAATACACACTAGAAGTTTCAAGTGTCTTCCCCTCTGCGCCAAGGAAACTTACTGGAACTGGCCAGCTTCCTGGCAAGCATTCCACAGCAGTAAGGAGTTCCCACGTTCCCTCTACATTCTCACATGTTCCAGCTTTTATCTTGACGAAGCTTACGAAAGCCTTCCAGGGTACATTAAACAATCTCTCACAAAATAATCCTTGAACGTGATTAACCTAAACAACTTGCAAGCCTGTCTGTGCGCGCAGAAAAGCTCAAGCAATGCACAGTCAGAATTCAGGATGACATGAGGCCATGTCAAAGCCAATAGTAAGAACTTCATAATTCTTCTCAATGTACAACAGAATGCAGATTTGTGCACCACTACTTATAGCATCACATGCTTCATTTCTCAATGTACAACACAGTGCACATTTGTGCACTACTGCTCATAACACTGCACTTCGAGACCAAAAAGTACATTCCACACCTCTCTCTCTCTCATGCTTTCAAATGCACATCCCACACATTCTGTTCTTGGCAAGGCTGTTCTACTGTGACAGCTCCCACTTCAAATCTATGAGAAGAGAAACAAGGCATATGCAGGACATCGTACATTCAGGCTAGGGTAAAACCAAACCAAAGTCAATTAAAATGTTGGTAGTCAAAGGTCATCACAGAGAATCAGACCATAAGAGCACCTCCAGCACTACATTCCACCCCATGACCTTTGACTATCATAGCATACATATATAAAAAAAACTGAACTTCTTAACTGAAAGCACAAATATAATAGAAGCACACATCAGAACAGTGACATTATAAACGCATGTGCTGAACTGAAAGCACAAATATAAATGAAGCACATGTTAAAACAGTGACATTATATACACATGTGCTTAACTGAGAGTACAAATATAAATGCATTTAAAATAGCTCATGCATATCTAAATACTCAGCATCAAGAATAAATGTATGATGAATACACAAAATGAATGCACAAATATAGTCAAGCATATGCACTCTTAAAGATCCTAATGTCACAAATGGTTAATTCTTGAACTTCTAGTATTGAAGCAGCCAAACTAATATATTTTGTGCTTAAAAATAAAGGCACCATCAAAATCGTCAAACGGAAAAGCATCTTCTTCGATTTCAATTTCACAATATATATATATATTTTTGTTCTTTTTCAAACTGAACAGCATTTTGGGTAACTTTTTAGATTGTATGAAAATATCCTCCTGTGCGAAAAGTAAGTCAACACTCTTTCTCTTTGAAATTTTTAAACATTTTTCTTCATGTTCATAACATCAGTTAATGATCTCTGGCTTGGTAGGTTCGTCTGGTTTGTTCAGCCAAAGGATTTCAGCAACAATGTTGGTTTTCGTCATCTGGTGATCACTCCACTGTTCATAACACTGCACTTTGAGACCAAAAAGTAAATTCCACACCTCTCTCTCTCTCATGTTTTCGAATGCACATCCCACACGTTCTGTTCTTGGCACGGCTGTTCTACTGTGACAGCTTTCACTTCAAAAATACGAGAATAGAAACAAGGCATATGCAGGACGTCGTACATTCAAGCTAGGATAAAAAACAAATACACACCAAAGTCAATTAAAATGGTAGCCAAAGGTCATCACAGGGTGTCAGACCATAAGAGTGCCTCTAGTACTACAGTGCACTGGAGCACTTCCTATTTCAACAAGCACTTTAATACAAAACAAGCATTGGCATAGCCAATAGGTCTCGCCTTTGGGAACTTATAAGTGTTTAGCCAGAGATATTGACTTTACCTATGTCTTTAAGCTGTGCTGTACAGAAGTCTGCAGTATGCTGAAAAGTTATAATAAAGAAGTGTCATGAGCATTTTTGTTACCTTAGATATGACCAGAAATGCATTATGTACAACTGAACGACCATATTAAAAAAGTATTAAAAATAATCTCTTGATTTTTTTTTGTCCTTTCAATGCTGGCAACTTGTATCTGCCTGCCCCAATGGTTGCTTGTTGTGTTTTTTTTGTTTGTTATGGGGGGGGGGCATAAATAACAGGAGGGTGAAGGTCAGTCAGTCAGTCAGTTAGTCAGTTAGTGAGAGTGAGTGAGAGAGAGAGTCAGTCAGTGGGAGAGTCAGTGAGAGAATCTGTGAGTGAGTCACTCAGTGAGAGTCTGTCAGAGAGAGTGAGTCAGTCATTCAGTGAGAGTGAGTCAGTCAGTCAGTCAGTAATAGAGTGGGAGAGTCAGTCAGTGAGAGAGTGAGAGAGTGTCAGTGAGAGTCTGTCAGTGAGAGTTGTCGTACTTTAATATTCGGGACCGCGTAGGGGACAGGGCCCTACCCCTGTCTACCTTCGTATTAGCGAACCGCAAATGGTAAATGCGGCACGTACGAGTGCTTTATATATCGTTCTAGCTGTGAATGCACTGTGTACACGTTATTCTGCTCCATTACGCGGGTTCCATTTTGGAAGCAGTGGCCATCTTGTCATTGCCCTCACATAGGCTATGATGGAGTTAATACGGGCCTCACAGTACATGGGCTTTCCCTCTGACTTCTCTGTGACCTGGGCAGCTGGCCCTGCTGCCCCGGGTCAAACCAGTCTCACGAGCTCCCCTTCCTCCGTCCACCTGTGATTAGCATCAGGGCTTGACCCGTCATAAAACCCTTTCATTCTATACAATCCCCCGGCTAATCTCTTCCACACCTGCTTGTTCCTGCTTTATGACTTGTTTCCCAAAACAGGAGATGCTCATGTTTATTGGGGGGTCTCTTTACATCAAACGTGGGATCTGAGTCTTACTGTGTAAATCATTGTGGGCTGGCCGAACTGGAATGTGGGATGGTCATCATGACTCTGCTTTTTCGTTTGTAATGTATACTTATAATGGCCATATCGTAAACCAAGGAATGTGTGCCTGGAGCATGATATTTTGTACTTAAGGAGAAGTCCGTTCCTATGATTTTCAGCAGTCTCCTGAGAACATACACGCTGTTGTACTTCTAGGATACCTGTCATTGGTCTGCAGCCAATAAACGAATCTTTGACTTCACCCAGAAGACTCTGTGTTTCTGTAGGTCCGGAACAGGGTGAACCCAGAAGTCATAGGGTGTGTGCCCCTGCACCGCTGGGTCTAAAATACCCAGTACTTCAGTTTGGCGCCCAACGTGGGGCGATTTCAGCGGTACCAGTCCAAGCCAGAGGTTCGTGAGGAGCTTCGTGTGGAAATTCCGGAGAAAGGCCGCCACTTCATCGACCCCTGCATGTCGACGTGGTCCGAAAGTCTTTTCTGCGAGGTTCTCCGCGTCCCGACGGCT
Source organism: Triturus cristatus (assembly GCF_964204655.1). NCBI lineage: Eukaryota > Metazoa > Chordata > Amphibia > Caudata > Salamandridae > Triturus > Triturus cristatus. Next base: position 383,126,986 of record NC_140591.1, on the reverse strand, counting down.
ATGAAGGACTGCTGCCCTGATTAATCGACCTGTTTTGGACCCTTGACGAGTTTTGAGAGAGCGAAACAATCGAGAGAGTCTTCTGGTGACGCCATCGATCAGCAATATTCAGTTAAGTATAAGTGGAGCGTCTCCCATTTGTTTTGGTATCCTTCGGGATCATTTGAATTGGTACTTTGGAGTTTGCAAACGCCAAAACCAGAGGACTCGTGTATTCACGAGAATATCGTATTCGATAATCCTTTGACGTTTGGATCTAGACTAGTGAGCGAAGATGCCTGGTTCTGGACTATTTGGTAGATTATTCTGTTTGGGTTGTGGAAAAGATTTCCAGCTAGAGGAATCATGTCCGGTTCCTCCGGTTGGAACTCCAACTTATGAGCTCTATGTGAAACATGGCGTAGGCCCCATTGCATATAACGAAGTGTGGATCCACTACACCAGGAAAGATGGTGTTTTAAAATGGCCCCAAAATGGTAGTTTTGATACCGATATTTTAGATAATTTGGAAATTAAATTGTTTAAGAAGAAAGCCCGGCCGGCGATGTTTGACTCTTTCCGCTTATGGCGAAAGGAAGCCAAACAAAAGGAAATTAAGCTAGCGAAAAAGAATAAGAGGGAGAAAGGTATGACAGTAATGCAAGCAGCTGTACAACTTAAAGACAACGAAGAGGAGCAGATGAATGAGCAATTGCACAGGCAGCGCAAGTTAGGAATTGACAAATGTTACCCGGCTTTGCCACATTCTAAGCAGGATGAGTCCGAAGAAAAGGAGAAAGATCCCCTGATGTCACATTTGTTGAGTTCGCCACCCCCGTATGCTCAAAATGCCACGGCGCCTCCCCAGCTTGTAAATATGCCGCCTCCAGTACATATACTGCAAGCTTTGCCACAACCGCGAGCTGCTTTGCAGCCGGCTCTTATTCCTATAGCGCAGCCCTCTCAAGGGCTGCCAGTTGTGTTTCCAACTGCCCCCGCACTTCCTGCGACTTTGCCTAATCCAATAACTGCCTCCCCTAACACTCTTCCTTCCACCACTCCAGTACCTGTCTCTACATCCTCTTTTCTTCCCTCTGTTTTTCCCCCTGTTCTCGCCTCAACTTCTCCTTCAGCGCGACAGCGCTTAGCTAATGTGGTTACTACATTAATGTCTCCTCTCTTTGAGTCATCTGGTGCAACTCCTGGTGTACAGCGTAAGCAGTTGCGCAGCCAATTGCCTAACCCCGATGAGAAGAAGGTAATAGATCACATGGCGCGTAGATGGATCGTTTTTCCTTCACTGTATAATGTGGAATCAGTTGTTAACACTTTCCATCAATGGGATGCCCCGAAACAGAGATATGTGTTCGAGAAAATGTGCGAAATTCTCTGTGAAGAATTGGAGGATAGTGGTAAAAATCCGAACCCGCAGGAATTGTGTAGAGTGAGGTTCGATTTTGGAACTGGTATAATTGTGGACCGCGAAGTAGATAAAGCAGTTGCGGTTGTATTGTCCTTTAGGAATGACGATTGCCAACAGTCATTGTTTGAACAAGAGGTCCTTGTGGGGAAAAAGGCAAAAGCGCGACAATACCCTATGAGAGAAGTTCCCCCGGTATGGAAGGAAGCGGTTGCAGCTGTCGGTGGTAACCCCGCTGTGGCAGCGCATTTCCAGCGTGTTTGGGTGCATGTTCCATGGAAGCGCTCTGAGGTTTTAGCGCTTAAGCAGTCCTTACCTGATCCCCGTAAGAACCCAGCAGGTTATTATAAAGAGTTGTCACAGACGGCAGGGTCATGCATTATGAATCTGGCCGATATAGACATGTTGTTTGGCAATGTTGTTCCACAGCCTCTATGGGGATCAATTCGTAATGTAGATCACAATGCAGAACTAGGGGATACATGGACTAACATTGTTGCTGCTGATGCTAGACAAACTGGTGGTGCGAAACCCGAACCTTTAGTAGCTGAATTGCCTGGTAGAATCATCACGTATATGAAGACAATAATGCCTGCGATGCGCGTAAATTGGGACAAGTTATCCGCATGCAAGCAGAAGAAAGACGAGACAGTGTCAGACTTCTTTACTAGGTTTGAAGAAACGTTTATTGATCACAGTGGGCAAGATATGAGTACTGAGGGTGGCCAACGGCTGTTTGTGGAAAAGTTTGTGCAGAATTTACTTCCTGACCTGTGTAAAAAGTTGAAAGATTCAGAAAGTTCTTGGGCTGTTTCTTCTTCAGCGCAAATACTGGCTACTGCACAGTATTATGAAAATAGAGATAAGGACGAGAAAGATAGAACAGAAAAGAAAATGAAGGAACTAAAGACGAAGGTCCTTTTACAGCAGGCTTACCCACCACGTGGAGGTCAGAATAATTATAGGCAACCCCAAGGTGTCTATCACCAACCCCAACAGTTTCAGAACAATCAGCAACTGAATGGGTATTATCAACCACGTGTCCCTGTAGGTCCCAACCAATGTTCATATTGTAAAGAGGAAGGTCATTATAAATACAGTTGCCCTAAATTAATGCAGCGGAACGGTAATGCGTATGGCGCAAGAGGTAGGGGTGGTCAGCAAGCTCCTAGAGGCAGAGGGCGTGGAAGTGCTCCCCAGAACGCGCGTCCTCTGCCGCCTCAAAGTACCATCAATAGCTTTGATCAGCAAGCTAACGCGACTAGTAATACGGCCCAGTATTATAATAATGATTATTATGCAGAGGACGGTGATGCAGAAAGTAATGATTACTAGGACAGCCATAGACAGAGAGAGGGAGTTGTTTCAGTGCCAGTGGATCAGAGTGGACCGTATGTTGAGGTGACTACAGCAAATGTAACGGAGCCTTTTCTGCTAGACACTGGTGCTGCAAAGAGTTCAATCATGCATTCAAAACTCCCTGGCGCACCTTTGTCTGGCGATATAAATGTTTCAGTAGGTTTTTCTGGCGCCCCAGTAAGGAATCCGATTTCTAGTCCCATGTCACTTTCTGTTGGACCTTGTGAACTGAAAGCACCCCTGATCCTGACAACGGGTTGTGGTGAGAATTTGCTGGGATTAGATTTGTTGAAAAGATTGCACGCTACACTGTATTGTTCTCCTTCAGGAGTACAACTTACATTAGGCAAGAAAGTGGTTTCCCCAATGTATTTGTCTAAAAACACGATGCCACCTGAATTGTCATCCCTTCCGGTAGCCCTTTGGGCTACTGGTCCCAATGATGTGGGCCTCTTGGAGATACCGCCATATGTGGTGACTTTAAAGGCTAATGTCAGACTGCCACGTATTCCCCAGTACAAGATCTCTAATGAAGGACAGAAAGCATTGTTAGACATCGTCAGCGACTTGATTAATAAGGGTGTGATTGAGGAGACAAGAGGCAACGTTTGCAATAGTCCGATTTTACCTGTCTTAAAACGAACGGACCCTTCACAGCCACCTGTTTACAGATTTGTGATTGATCTTAGAGAAGTTAATAAGATTGTTGTGCCACAGTTTCCGGTTGTCCCTGATATAACTGCCTTGTTAACGATGATTCCAGCCTCTGCTGCATGGCTTTCAGTGATCGATTTAAAGAATGCTTTCTTTAGTATCCCAATTGCAGAAGAGAGCAGAGATATTTTTGGTTTTAGTCTGGGAGGCCGAAGCTTCCGCTTCAAACGCGCTCCCCAGGGCTACTGTGAGAGTCCATCAATATACAGTCAAGCTTTGAAAGCGCAGCTTGATGCACTTGTTTTACCTAGTGGCGCTATCCTGATTCAGTACGTGGACGATTTACTAATCGCTGCGGATACTGAAAAGATCTGTAAAGAAGCCACATTATCACTGTTGCGCCATTTATCCGCTTTCCATCACAAAGTGTCTCTCTCTAAGCTGCAATATTGTCGACAAGAAGTGACCTATTTAGGTCATCTCTTATCGAAGGAGGGAAGGAAACTGACCCCAGAAAGAATTCAAGCCATTGCACAGTTGAGTGTGCCAAAGACACAGAGAGAAGTGCGTGCTTTCTTGGGCATCACTTCATACTGTAGGCATTGGATCCCTAGTTTTTCCTTATTGGCAAAACCTTTGTTAGCCTTAACATGCAAAGACACGCCGAATCCTATCCCATGGTCTGAAGAGTGCCAGAAAAGTTTTATGGAATTGCGTAATGCATTATGTTCAGCACCTGTGTTGGGTACTCCCGACTACAGTAAGCCTTTTACATTGTATGTTCACGAGAAAGATGGATGTGCGTTGTCAGTGTTAACACAGCCTTTTGGCGACAGACCGCGCCCATGCGCATATTTTTCATCAACCTTGGACCCTGTAGCGAGGGCATTGCCAAGCTGTCTGAGAGCGACAGCTGCTGCAGCGATGTCTATCCGACAATCTGCTGGTTTGGTAATGGACAACACATTGATTGTTATGGTTCCACATGCTGTAGACACATTATTAAATAGGACCAAGACACAACACTTGACTAGTGCGCGGCTATCAGGTTATGAACTTACACTGTTAGCTAATCACATACACATAAAAAGATGCAATACGCTGAATCCCGCTACATTGTTGCCAATTCCAGCAGACTCAGATGAGATTGAGCAACATGACTGTCTGTTCAGAACAGAAGAAGAGACGAAAGGGAGAGTAGATTTAAAGGATACTCCCCTGACTGAGTGTGATGGCACTTTATGGGTAGATGGTTCATGTTTTAAGCTCCCTAATGGTGACACGACTGCTGCCTATGCTATCACGACTTTGCACACGGTCGTGGAAACTGCACGAGTGCCACATAATTCGGCCCAAGCAGCAGAATTAATCGCCCTCACGAGAGCATGTGTGTTGTCTGAAGGAATGAGAGTGAACATATACACAGATAGCCAGTACGCCTTTGGCGTGGCTCATAATTTTGGGCGTTTGTGGAAGGAGCGTGGGTTCCTGACGTCGCATGGAGCTAAAATTCAGAATGGCAAGTTGGTGAATGATCTCCTTGAGTCACTGACCCTACCGTTGCAAGTTGCGATCATGAAATGCAGTGCGCACAGGAAAGTCACAGATGATGTTGGACGTGGGAATGCGTTTGCTGATGAGACCGCGAGAGAAACAGCACAGAATGTGAAGACTAGAATGTATGTTGCAGGTCCCGCAAGATGGGTTAATGATGTGGGAATGTGTGAGAACACAATAGAGAGTGTGAAGTCGCTTCAAGCTGAAGCCACAGAGGAAGAGTTAAGCAAGTGGAGAGAAAGTATGGGTAAGTTGGATGAGAATGGTTGTTGGATTGATCTGACAGAACATAGGCGATGGTTGTTGCCTGATGCATATGTGCTTCCAGTGGTTACTATGGCACATGGAATGGCACATATCAGTACGAAAGGTATATGCAAGTTGTTGGCTCCAGTATGGCAGAATGCTGGGATTTCCAAGTGTGCAGAGAATGTGGTCAAGAATTGCATAGTATGCTTGAAGTACAACCCTGGTAGGGGAACCCCAACTCCGGCTGGTCACTTTGCACCCCCATCATGTCCATTTGAAGTTTTGCAGCTGGACTTTATGCACATGGAAAGATGCAACAACCTGAAATATGTATTGGTGGTTGTTTGTGCTTTCTCAAAATGGATTGAGGCTTATCCTCTGAAAGATAACACTGCCCTATCCACAGCCAAAGCCCTTGTGAAGGAATTTTTTCCTAGGTTTGGGATGCCAAGAATGGTGTGGTGTGATAACGGAAGTGAGTTTGTAGGTAAAGTGATGAAGAATGTATGTGAAGGGCTAGGGATAAAGCAGAAGTTCCACGCTGCAAATCACCCCCAATCAGCTGGATTAGTAGAACGCTACAATGGAGCCTTAAAGCTCAAGCTGGCCAAAATTCAAGCGAGCACCGGTCTTAAATGGCCTGACGCTCTACCTCTAGCACTCCTGTCCACCAGAATGACCATACACTCACGAGTGGGACTTAGTCCTTATGAGGTCGTCTTTGGCCGCCCGGCTAATGTATGGGGCGTGCCAAGACCGGCGAAATTTAGCGAAATAGAGCATCCAGTACTGCTCGATTACCTGTATGATTTGACTGTTAAACTGCGTGTTTTGCACCAACAGGTACATGATACTCTTCCCCAAGCTTCTGAACCTCCTGGACACCCTATCAACCCTGGTACGTGGGTGCTGGTCCGAAATTTCCAGCGCAAGAGCAACGACGAGCCTCGCTGGATCGGCCCTCATCTTGTTCTTCTTTCGACAAGATCAGCAGTGCGAGTGAAAGGGAAGAAGCACTGGATTCATGGTACCCACTGCAAGGTAGTCCCCTTGCCTCTGCCATATGACCAGTGGGTCAAGGAGGGTATCGCCGACTCAGAGACAGACATTGTACCTCGCTTTGTACCATTCAGTGACGCACGCCTAAAAGGCACAGTTTCAGACCAAGAGAGTGACAATATTCTGCAAGAAGCTGTGCCACCATCAAGTCGACTGGACACCACTGAGCCTGAACTTTTGTTCCGAGACCAAACAGCACCTGGCCGTCTCCGCTATAATTTGAGACCTAGGCCCATGGACAAATAAAGATTTCCTCACTATTTTCCTTTTGACATTTTTGCTCTCCCATCTGAAGGACTTTCTTGATTTTTGTTTTTCGAACCACCATCCGGGTTCTGCCGCAGGGTCGCGGTGCCAAGACTTTGGGGTACAGGCCGAAGACGCTAGGTCGACGGTTCTGGTTGGTCTAAGGCGTTTCCCTGGACTGACAGGCGTACTCCTTAGCAGAAGAAACTCATCCACCGCGAGCGGCCCGAGTAGAGGATGGAGTTTTTTAAGATGGAGAGACCGATTGAGGAAATGAACTCTAACGCAAGGATGTGTAGAATTGTGAAAAGTAAATGTTTTGTCTTTTTGTGCCTTTTTACACTGTGTAGCATAATAATGTTTATTGTAGGATTTGTGTTTTTCTCCGCTCAAAAGCCCATTGCACCCACTCAACAGCCTATATCTCTTTCTACTACCTCCTCTCACTCTTTTCACCCTTTGCCTGAGCACGAACAGACCAGACGATCAGAGTTCGTAAATAACTCGTTTATCCAGCTCTTGCACCAGCACCAACTGGTAATGAATACGACCAATTGCTGGGTGTGTGGGTTAATGCCACATACCATTAACAAGGGTATTCCCTACCTGGTGCTACCGTACAGTTACAATGGATCGTCATGGGCATTCCAAACCATGTTTCTCTATGCTCTAGATACATACTCCCCTCGCCAACCGCGTTCCATCAGACCTATCACCAATAATAAGGCTTTGATGAAAGGAGTTGCCGATATGAGTAGGGATATCGATGCATACTCATCCATTCCCAAAGAAGAGTTGAGACCTTATGTAGGATGGAACGCGACGGGGTATAGTATTAGTCTGGGTGAAAGACAGCGAAAAATCTCATCTCCAATCTGGGTCGTACCCCACATGGGTCGGTTCTGCTTACAGGGTAATGGTCAGAATCCTAGAGCTCAACTGGGAAGAAGTGACTGTACTGAAACGTACACCTTCCCGTCACAGTTTTCCCCTGCGTTTTTGGCTGCTAAGGGCACATATTTCATCTGTCATGACCGAGCATATACATGGCTGCCCCCTGATTTCTCGGGCACATGTTATATTGCGAACTTGCTACCGCCGACATTTACTGCTGCCTCTGACTATCACAAGACCAGAGTTGTGAGAGGTGTGATTAGTAAGGAGGATACTGCCGGTCAGGAAGCGGGAGACTTCTTCTTGGGTTTCCTGCCGTTTTGGCGACCTATGGTCAATAGTAGGAACCTGAGACAGCTGACGCGTGTGGTTGAATCCACTGTCAATGTAACGGCTGGTGCCCTTAGTAATCTGACAGCTGAGCTCCAAGCGGATCGCCTTATGACTTTGCAGAACCGCATGGTTCTAGACGTTATTCTTGCAGACCGCGGTGGGGTATGCAAGGTCATCCAATCCAGTTGCTGCATTTTCATACCAGATAATGCTCCAACAGTGTATCAAGCCATCTCCAAACTCCATAAAATATCTGAAGCCATACACGTGGATAAGGGAGATTGGTCACTGGTGGGGTGGTTCTGGGAATTGATATCTGCCTGGGGTTGGAAAGTTCTAATGGTCATTGGAATGATCTTAGCCATTCTTTTCCTGTTCTGTCTGTGCATACAGTGTGCTCCTGCGATATGTGGTCTCTGTACTACCTTATGTGTAAGGAAACCTGTATCGAGGGACGAACTAAGTAATAGGATGATGCTACAGCAACATCTCCATGACTTCGTGAACATTGACCTAGACTCGGATTAAGATGAGTATAGTGATTGCCTATGTAAGGGCAAAAGGAGGGTCTGTCGTACTTTAATATTCGGGACCGCGTAGGGGACAGGGCCCTACCCCTGTCTACCTTCGTATTAGCGAACCGCAAATGGTAAATGCGGCACGTACGAGTGCTTTATATATCGTTCTAGCTGTGAATGCACTGTGTACACGTTATTCTGCTCCATTACGCGGGTTCCATTTTGGAAGCAGTGGCCATCTTGTCATTGCCCTCACATAGGCTATGATGGAGTTAATACGGGCCTCACAGTACATGGGCTTTCCCTCTGACTTCTCTGTGACCTGGGCAGCTGGCCCTGCTGCCCCGGGTCAAACCAGTCTCACGAGCTCCCCTTCCTCCGTCCACCTGTGATTAGCATCAGGGCTTGACCCGTCATAAAACCCTTTCATTCTATACAATCCCCCGGCTAATCTCTTCCACACCTGCTTGTTCCTGCTTTATGACTTGTTTCCCAAAACAGGAGATGCTCATGTTTATTGGGGGGTCTCTTTACATCAAACGTGGGATCTGAGTCTTACTGTGTAAATCATTGTGGGCTGGCCGAACTGGAATGTGGGATGGTCATCATGACTCTGCTTTTTCGTTTGTAATGTATACTTATAATGGCCATATCGTAAACCAAGGAATGTGTGCCTGGAGCATGATATTTTGTACTTAAGGAGAAGTCCGTTCCTATGATTTTCAGCAGTCTCCTGAGAACATACACGCTGTTGTACTTCTAGGATACCTGTCATTGGTCTGCAGCCAATAAACGAATCTTTGACTTCACCCAGAAGACTCTGTGTTTCTGTAGGCCCGGAACAGGGTGAACCCAGAAGTCATAGGGTGTGTGCCCCTGCACCGCTGGGTCTAAAATACCCAGTACTTCAGAGTCTGTCAGTGATAGTGAGTCAGTGAGAGTGAGTCAGTGATAGTGAGTCAGTGATAGTGAGTCAGTGAGAGTGAGTCAGTGAGTCAGTGAGACTGAGTGAGTCAGTCTGTCAGTCAGTGAGAGAAAGTGGGAGAGTCAGTCAGTGAGAGAGGGGGCAAGTCAGTGAGAGTCTGTCAGTGAGAGTGAGTCAGTGAGTGTGAGTCAGTCAGTGAGTGAAAGTGAGTCAGTCAGTGAGTGAGAGTGAATGAGTAAGTCAGTGAGTGAGTGTGAGAGAGTGGGAGAGTCAGTGAGTGAGAGAGAGTGGGAGAGTCTGTAAATGAGAGCCTATCAGTGAGAGTCTGTCAGTGAGGGTGAGTGAGTCAGTCAGTCAGTGAGAGAGAGTGGAAGAGTCAGTCAGTGAGAGTTTGTCAGTGAGACTGAGTCAGTGAGAGTCTGTGAGTGAGAGTGAGTGAGTCAGTCTGTGAGTGAGAGTCTGTGAATGAGAGTCTGTCAGTGAGAGTCTGTCAGTGAGAGAGTGTGAGTGAAGAGAGAGAGAGAGTGGGAGAGTCAGTCAGTGAGAAAGTGAGAGTGGGAGAGTCTGTCAGTGAGAGTGAGAGAGTCAGTGTGAGTGAGAGTCTGTGAGTGAGAGTCTGTCAGTGAGAGAGCATGAGTGAGTGAGTGAGTGGGAGAGTCAGTCAGTGAGAGTGAGAGAGTGAGTGTGAGTGAGTGAGTGAGTGAGTCAGTGTGAGTGAGTCAGTGTAAGTGAGAGAGTGGGAGTGAGAGTGTCATTGTCAGTGAGAGTGTCAGTGTCAGTGATAGTGTAAGAGAGTGAGAGTCTGTGAGAGTGTCAGTGAGAGTGTGAGAGAGTGAGAGTCTGTGAGAGTGTCAGTGAGAGTGCGATAGTCAGTGAGAGTGAGTCAGCCATTAATGCAAGGCATTTGCAGTTAGGGCGAGTACTCTAAAGCTCAATTTTCATTGTGACAATGGTTCGAATATAAAACCCGCAAATGTTTGCAGAGTTTACCGATTTGTGGCTATTTCTCATGCTCCGAGGATACTACATTATTATATTATAAAACAGAATGGAGAACGGTAGTGAGGTGTCATATCGCCAATCATTGTTTTACTTGGAAAGGTGGTACCCCACCACATAGCAGTAAAGAAGTGCCTGACCTTCCTATGCTGATTTATAGCATGCTCAGTGACCACTTTCTCAAATGATCCTCTAAGTAGAATTTCTCCAAATTCAAAATGCCCCAGTGATGACCACACGCAAGCGATCCCTCTGAGCGGACTGCGGTTGTCGCTGTTGTTCATAATCACCACATGGCCTTCGATGAACAGGTTGCTTCTTCACAAATGTGCTCCTGGTTTTTTTTCATCCTTCTAACAGCGTTCAGGTTCTGCTGACGTGCTGGGCCTTTGCATGCTGTCATCACCAGTGTAAATAAGGTGCTGCAAACAGTCATGAGAAGCGAGTGGAGTGCTTTATTATGCGACCCAACAACATCCAAAGAAAACAGCAGTTGACAGCTAAAAGCTCTGGGGAATAAATCAGCACTGTAGTAAACAATTCTAGAAGCAATTACCTCAGGAGGAAGGAGGAGAATGTGACAGAAGAAAAAGGAATGTAAGATACCGCACACAGGTTGGACAAAAGAGTTTGGCCTCTTACAGGAGCTCCGTAGTGCCCTATCATTCCCTTGATGAATGTGTGAGTGTGTGTCCATGTTCTCCAGCTCAACAGGGAATGATCATATGGGTTGGAATGTGTGAGGTCACAGCTGTGAGTGCCACAATCAGGTGTAGGTATTGCGGATCACAATGGGTGTCCCAAAGCCTTTTTGAAGCTATTGATACATCACGCTTATTATATCACGTGCAGACTGGAGCGGGCATTCCGATGACTTCTTTTACTTTCCGCCCGTCAGTGCCAGGCAAATCCTGGTGGAACAGGGCAGTGAAAAATAAAAATGAAAACTCCCATGCGGTGGGAGCGATTAGTTTTACATTATTCAAAACAAACTCCTGCTTTGGGAGTTTGTTTTTGAATAATGTAAAACTTTGTAAAAGTTTAAGGGACACCCGTCATGCCTGATAGCGGCGTCCGTCAAACTTTTACAATGTTGACAGGCACTGCTGTGACAGTGTTTCCTTACAATGTTAAGAGATGTCCACGGTCCTGGCGAACATCCCTAAATTTGGTGGATGGCATAGAAATTTGCACGGGGGAGTTTTTGCTTCTGCAATTTACAGTGCGGGCTGAATTGCTCCATAAGATTGTTTTAGTCTGGAAGAGAACACCCTCACTTTAGGTCATGAGCAGGGCCGCTATAATTATGCAGCCGTGGCTTTTTTCACAGAATTAAAAAATAATGAAGTAATACTATCAAAAAATGTGCTGCGTAATGCCAAATAATTTGGCTTTTATTGCCACATAACTTGGTGCGCCCCTGCCACATAATTCCAGTGGCCCTGGTCAGGGGAAAAAATAATACTGTAATTGGGGAGACAAGTCACTGTATCCAAGATAGTTTCTGAATTTGACTAGTTTAAGGTTAATGCTATTGAGGGTGGCTATGGTCTAGCGGCTAAGATGTAATTTAGGAACCTGGGTGCCTCGCTTATTTAATTTTTGTCAAATCCCTCAAACTCCCTTTGCCTAAAATGTATAACATTATTCCGGTGACATTAATCCGACAAGCATTGCCTGTAATTATCCTTGCGCAGTTGCTGGAAGGGAGCCAAGAATCTGGGATGTTGGCAGCTGTAAAGGAGGCGCTTTGGAGCCACCTGCAGGGGTCTTTGCCACACGCACTGCATGTCATGCTGCAGCAGGCTTCATCCTGCCGATGAAATACCAGGTGAAAAATCATACTTGACTGTAAAGAATAAAGTGTGCTAATTGGAAACATACTCAGTGGTGGAATTAAGGATAAACATAGCTCACTTGGTTGCTTTTGGCACTCAGACGATCACATCGGTAGTGTAAAAAACACACCATTTGTATTAGAAATTGCGGGGGGAAGATTGCCATTAGAGTTGATGGTTATGTTATAGGTTCTGTACATATCAGTTTGGTGCTTTCCTTCTCGCAGAAAATCCCTGGAGCAGATGTATTTTCTCTAGAACTATCAAGAATGCATACAGGCAGGGTTTGATTGGAGCTGGTGTGCAGCGGGTGTCAACGGATATGCGCTGCTTGTGAGGGCACGCCTGGCAGCTATTTTAGTGTGTATTAGCGATAAGGGCTGGCACTCGCTTTTGGGGGCAGCACTTTGTTTCCCCCGCAATCAACTTTAATTCAGAGCAAGGGAGAGAAAAGCACCAAAGGGAGGTAGAGAAAGATGGTAAAAAGGTGACAAAATGGTTTGGTTGGAGCTGGTGTGCAGCGGGTGTCGACGGATATGCGCTGCTTGTGATAGCACGCCTGGCAGCTATTTTAGTGTGTATTAACTATAAGGGCTGGCACACGTTTTTGGGGGCGGCACTTTTGTCGGCAAAAGTGAAAGCATTTCACTTGCGGGAGCGAGCGGCGCCAGGAGCGATAATTGCTACCATATGGCGCCGCTCGCTCCCCAAGTGAATCTCCAGACGTGCACGCGTTGCCATTGAAGGCGATGGAAAGCGTGCACGTTTTTAGCTGAAATGCCGAAGCCATTCCAAAAGGTCTTTTTGCCTATGCAGCGCATGCGCACTGCGTAGGCGAGACCTAAAAAGGACTAACAATTACATGCATTGTTGGCAGCCATATTGGAGTGTACAAAACAATACCAAACATATATTGTTTGCTAATGCAGAACATCGTATTCTCTGTGCTTGGGATAATTAAACTTAATTAAGTTTCATTTAATTTAATTTCATCTTCAGGCTTATGCCCTAGGGGGCCAAGTTGCCATCTTCAAATGTTATTGCAGCGAGCTCGCCAACTATGTACAGCTCATTCTGATATACTCATGTACAGGCTTAACTCAGCCATATAGTTCAAATAGCTTGAACAGAGAAGAAGAAAAGGGAAAGAAGGAGAAAGAGAAAGCATCAATGCAATATATACTGTAAGTATAACACTCCATCACAGCAAATTGCAGTGTCATAATCATATATATATATAGTAAAGGCAAATGCTTGGCAAAGACTTGCGTGGTAAAGTAATTGTGTGTTAAAGTATGGGTTGCAAAGGCATTCGCTGTAATGTCCACCAGTACCACCAGTTATGTTTTATTAAGGCCCATTCTGGGGAGGAAAATTATGATCAGTGCATTTTGTTATGAGAATACCAGCCAAAAAAAGGTAATTTCGTCCCTCAAGAATCTTGACACCAAAATGCGATGAACCCATAATGAGGGCATTGGTCTTGTGTATGTGAGAATTGCTGTATGATAAAATCTCATTACTGTTTTAGGATGGTTGTCAACTTTAATTTAATGACGACAACATGGCAATATAAGCAGTGGCATTGTCCCACAACTTAATGGAATTAATAGAAATCCTTTTCTGTGGACTTTGAATATACCACAGTTAAATTACTTTTATTCTACTCTTGCACATATTTTTTATCATGCTACTTTTAAATTCGGCCGCCTAATGAGATCATTTTTTAAGGAAAAAGCTGTAGTGAACCTAACTTTTAGAGATGCTGATATTCTTTTATTTTTTTGTATTTAGTTTGAATTAGCGCATATAAAATGTATTTTCAAATTCCATTTCATTTTACTATACTAAAGTTTTATATTTTGTTCTCTATTTTATGTTTCACTTCTGTGAACTTGTGTTTCTTTTATTTCCACCTTTGTTTGGCGCTGTGCTGCCCAATTAAGTCTGGTTTGCGGTGTATGCCCAAATAAATATAAATGCACACACGTCGTAAATTTACTTCACCTTTCTTTTGTTCCTTTAATACAGGCTTGAAAGCTTGATTTAACGTGGAAACTGAACTGCATACGATTGGTCACTTTCTGTAATGAAACTGGCAAGTTAAGAAACTCTTGAATGCAAAGTCACAGAGGACTGTTTACGGCGGTAAAGATTGAGTCGGGCATTCCTATATATCCCCTTTTACGATTTATTTTTATTTCACAATTCACCATCGGTGCCTGTCTCATGTGGGAGGTGGATGACGGCATACTCTTAAAGAGGAGACAACTTCAGTTACAACAGAAAGCTGGCCAATCTGATAGAAAAATATAGGAACCATTTAATAGTAACCACATCCAGCCTCCTCTGTTCATATTATATTAATTCGAAATAGACTGCAGCAGGGGAGCACGCAGAATGTGTTTTGCATTACAAATATGTGCGTTTTCCAGTTTCAATATTACAATTATTAAAGCCATTCAATCACTGTAACATTTTACTGGCAGAGTGACAAGTAAAATGAAGTCACTGCCAAAATAATGTACTGGTAACTCCATCTGCAACAGAGTTCAACGAAATAATTCAGTTCATGCAAATTTTGGACCTTCCATTTGTGTAATATGCTAATAATCTTTCTCAAACAGTATTTGGAGACAATGTCAGCATCTTAAACTCAGTGCCTCGTGGAAAACCAATTAACACACGCTTGTTCTGTGCATTTCAATTCTCACTCCTCTCACAAAATGTTTCGATTTGATGTATATTTCTTGTATGGGACCTGACACTGGCAGGGACCAATTTCAAACAGGGCAAACCAATAGATTGCAAAACGAGTAAAGGAAAATCAGACCAATTACACAAAATAGGTTGGCTCCAGTCAGTGGTGCTGGAACAAGTTTTAGAGCGAGATGCAGGCCAGCGGCTAAACCATTGCGGGTTTGAACAAACATTTTATAATTGAACTTGTTAAAATGTGTTGAAATTTAACGCACCTGTTCCTTACATGGTGTAGGGAGCCGTCCGGGCTCTACCATACATTGTTTCTCTTGCATGCACTCCTTGGGGTGGGCTCGTCCTGAGGAGATAAATAAACAACGGGAGACCACTGGGGGTCTTCCCGCCGCCACTGAACTATGTGTATTCTTTCAAGCACTGCGCAGGGCCTCAATCCTACAGGCTGCATCGCGCTACATTGGCGACGAGGCCGGTCGAACTCTGGTGCCTCCAGGACGCACCTGCTGTGCAGACGGCACTGTCCCATGCCACTCTGACACCCGATTAGGCAGCGACGCCCCTAACGAGCCTGTCATCAGAGCTCTGGGGCTTCCTTTCCTTGACCCCAATGCTGTTCCCGCATGCCCTCACGCTGGCGCAGAGAAGAGGCGAGGCTGCCATCGCTGCTGTCTCCTGGAAGCTGTGAACAGCGAGGAGGATCGAGCTGCCGCGTGACCACGCCCTGCTTGGCTGTGACACCCGAAGTCCTCTCTGCACTCCATGGCACGCACGAACGTGCTCTTTGATGCCACGAGTTGAGCGCGCTATAGTTATCTGCTTGCTGCTGCTACAGAGCCTGGCCGTGTGAACGAGTGGGTCACCAGTCACGGGGAATAGAACTGCCTCTTCTCACTACCAGGACCCTCAGAGTGCCAGCAGTTCCAGGGAAAGGCCCCATTAGCAAATCACATCCCAAGCCTCATCAGGCATTTGCCCGTACACTGAGCCACATCGGACACTGAGCTAAGGGCTCTCGGATCCTAAACTCAAAGCACAGTGAGTGTGACCTGCCTGCCCAGTTCATAAGGGGAACAATGACATTGGAATCGCAACCACGTGCAATAGAATCACGGTGCCCGTGCAACCATGAGTGCACCACTTCAAGCAGGTGCAGCAGGCCCGCAGGCTGACGCGGGAGAACCACGGAGGGGTGTCAATGCCCCACCTCAAGTGCACATCCACGCGGCCATCTCCCCACTGCCACCCTTCAGCGAAACCGCTGACTCCAAGGCGGCCCCACGCTGGAAGGCATGGACAGGCCGGCTGAACCACTACTTTAAAGGTGCGCGGGAAACAAATGGGACAGTGAAAAGGTCGCTGCTCATATACTATGGCGGTGCTGAGATCTATGACCTTTATGAAACGCTTCCCGACACTGGGGACGATGATGACTACGAAGCAGCTGTCGCCGCGCTCAATAGGCAATTCAATCACCAGCTCAACCCCGATTTTTAGCGATTCAAACTACGACAGCTGAAGCAGTCGGACACTGAATCAGTGGATATGTTTTACGAATGGGTGTGAATGCTGGTGAGCACATGTACCTTCGCCGATCAGAGAGAAGAGATACACGCTCAAGTGATCCCGGGATGCCGCTCGGTACTCCTGCGGAAATCGATCCTCTGACAACCCAGAATATCCTTGGACGAAATTCTCGTCTTAGCCAGATCTCACAAGCTCCCAGATGCTCGGGCAGACAAAATGGAGGCTGCCCTGAACAGAAGCGCCACCACATCCCATGCTCCCAGATTCACACCAGTCAAGGAAGAGAGGGTTGAAGCCATCCAATGGCGCCTGAACACCTTCCGCACCACTTCGCGACCACCACCGAGTGGAATGTTCAGCAACTGTGGCACAGAACACCCACCAGCAGGAGTGTGCGGAGCAAAGGGGAAGACCTGCTCCTGATGTGGAAAGCCTAAACTATTTGCCAAGGTGTGTAGGAGCAGCAGGTCTCGGCAGGCCTATACCAGACCTCAGGGAGCAATGCAACAATTGCAACAGCTGTCACTCAGGGACCCACAAGCACAAGAGGATGGCCCGCCACAGGGGCGCAGCTTTGCCCTGGAAGACGAGGACGATGATTTGTTCGTCATATCGTTTGTCAGCCGGTCGGAAAAGCACAGAAGACCTCCACCGATGTGCTCCATCAAAGTAGAAGGGTCCACTGTCCAGGCTTTTATCAACACGGGTGCCTCCATAAATGTTATGGATTCAGATCAATATGAGCGCTTGTCTCCATGACCCCCGCTCGCCCCTACGAAAGCCAGGATATACACGTATGGAGGGACTCATCCACTCCGCCTCTGAGGGGTGATCAAGGCAATAGTCACTAGTGACAAACACACCACGACGACCCATTTTCACATCAGGGAGGGGAATAAAGGGACCCTCCGCTGCCACACAGCGGAAGACCTGGGCCTGGTTTTCTTTGCCAATCAAGTGCATGACTCTCACGCCGAAGCCATCCTGCAAGAGTTCCCGAAACTGTTCGAGAGGGAAGCAGTTCAAACTCCCCATCTACACCACGGTCAGACGAATGCCCTGAGACACAGAAGAGTGCTGTTCCATCTCCGCCCTCAGGTGGAAGTGGAGCTAAAGAAGCTGGAGAACCTCGATGTCATAGAGAAGGTATCTGACCCGACTCCATTGGGTATCTCCGCCATTCGTTGCACCGAAACCAAAACAGCCGGGAGCCATCCGACGATGCGTAGACATGAGACGTCCGAATCAAGCGGTCAAGAGAGAACATCATCTCACGCCCACCATGGATGACATAGTGGTGGATCTAAATGATGCCATGTGGTTTTCAAAAGTAGACTTGAACGCTGGGTACCACCATCTCGAACTAGAGCCGGAGAGTAGACATATTACCATGTTCTCGACCTACGTGGGCCTCCGGAGATATAAGAGACTGAGCTTCGGGTGTCATCAGCTGCGGAGGTTTTCCAAAACGCTATCAAAGAAGCCTTGTCTGGCCTGCAGGGCATTATCAATCTAAGTGACGACATCCTACTGTTCTTGAATACCCTGGAGGACCACCACACTCACCTCCGAGCCACCCTTCAATATCCAGAAGACTGTGGCCTAACTCACCACAAGGTAAAGTGCTCCTTCTACCAGGAGACCATAGTCTTTTTCGGATACATCTTCACACAGGAAAGGCAGAGGGTGGATCCCAAGAAAGTGATGGACATACGTTCAGCCAGTAGCCCGAAAACATCTACGCAAGTCCGCAGCTTCCATGAAATGGCCACCTACTGTGGCAGATTCATACCAAATCTGGCCTCCATGTCCGAACCACTTCACGCCCTCATGCGTAGTAACAACCCTTGGGAGGGGACCGCGGTGGCAAACACTGCATTCAACACCATCAAGTCGGCACTAATGGAAAAAACAGTAATGGTGTACTTTCACCCGGGGCGGCATACAGAATTGGACGTAGATGCCAGCCTTGTTGGCCTGGGGGTGGTCCTCCTCCAGGAACACAACCGAGAGACATGGGCGCCGGTTGCCCACGCCAGTCAGGCCTTATCGTACACTGGAAAAAGGTATGCCCAAATAGAAAGAGAGGCAATTGCAATCAAGTGGGATTGCCAGCATTTTCATCTGTACCTCTACGGAGAAGAGTTCCACGTGGTAACGGACCACAAGCCATTGCTTCCACTATTTGCAGGGACATCAAGAGTGGCTTGAAAGGTGGGCAGTACAGCTGCAAGCATACAACTTTAAGGTCATATTCCGCCCAGGAGCACACAACCCGGCAGACTATCTCTCCAGACATCCAGAGGCAACGGACACCCAATACCCACCCCCAGATGAAGCATACTCGGAAGCCTTCATCAAAATTGTCACCCATGAAGCATGTCCTAGAGCAGTGAAACTGGAAGAAATTGGGCTGGCAACTGCCAACGATGATACTCTAGCAAAAGCACACCGATGAACAACGGGTGGGCACGCTTCCTGGGTGGTGCACAGGCGCTCATCGGTGAAGACAGCCATGCCCGACAGCAATTATGGATGATCCGCAGCGAGCTGAGTGAACGAGAACATGGTGTTGTGCTGAGAGGCCATGTCATTGTCATCCCAAAAGTGCTGCAAGAGAGAATCGTAAGGATAGCACATGTCGGGCATCAGGGGATGGCGAAAACCAAAGCATGCCTGCGAAACAAGGTATGGTTCCCAGGCATGGATACTATGGTGGAGGACAAGATAAGGCATTGTCACTCATGCACAATCACCGGCAGTTACCCAGCACCTTCAACAGTTATCACCGAAGAGCCAAGTGAAATACCCTGGTCCAAAATTAGCATCGATGTTGGAAGTTTCCTGGATGGCCGCAACACGCTGTTGTTAGTGGACTCATTTTCAAAGTTCCCAATAGTAGAAGTGATTGCATCTACATCGTTCACGCACGTGAAAAAGACCCTGGACAAAATATTTGCACTTCTAGGCCTACCAGAAGAAGTCTGGTCCAACAACAGGCCCCCATTTCAAGGCCGGGAGTTCCAGGAGTACCTTGAGAAGAAGGCAATTTGACACCGGAGGATCACTTCACTGTGGCCACAGGCAAACGGAGAGGAAGAACGTTTCCTGAGGACCCTCACCCGGACCCTGCGCATCGAAGTGGATCAAGAGAAAGATGCCGACTCCGCACTAAAACAGTTCTTGGATGCTTGGATGCTTACCTACAGACCCCTCACAGCACTACCCGCTGCGCACCGCCTCACCTGCTCTTCAAGAGAGCCCGTGGGACAGAATCCCAACAGATCCGGCGTGGAAGTCTCCGGAGAGGGACAGCATGGCCATACAAGCCAGGAGAACAGAGAAAAATCAAAAGGCAAGTGTGGCCAGAGGAGCTAAAGCGCCACAGTTGGAAGTAGGAGATCGTGTGGTGGTCAAAGACAGACACCCTGGCTAGAAGTTCCGGACGCCATACGAATCAGAAGTGGGGACTGTGGTCAACATTCAAGGAACAATGATATCCGCGCAAAGAGGACAACAGGTGGTTTCCCGGAACGTTGCCTGTTATAAGAAAGTGCATGGGTCAAATACCAACTTTGAAGAGTTCAATGAGTTAGGCGGGATAGCGAGTCACACCGATGTCAATCCACCATGCCCAACAGCTTCCCAGCAGGAATCCAGTGGAGCTGGAGATGGTGTGACTGTCCCCATCTCTGAGAGGTCCAGCCAGGGCCTCGTGAATGTGCCATCACCGAGTGTTCAGCGTTCCAACTCCCGGAGACAGAAGTATGGTATCCGGCCAAACCCTGTGCCAAGCCAGAAGTTCAAGGACTTGTCTGCACATCCCCATGAGCATGCAGACCATGATGCACCAGCACTAAAGAAAAGGAGGGATGTAGTGAGCCGTCCTGGCTCTACCATGCATTGTTGCTCTTGCATGCACTCCTCAGGGCGGGCTCGTCCCGAGGAGATAAATAAACAACAGGAGACCACTCGGGGTCTTCCCACCGCCACTGAACTACGTAGTGGTGTATATTCTTTCAAGCGCTGCGCAGGGCCTCAATCCTACAGGCTGTGCCGCGCTACACATGATAAGATAAAATGTGGCATGATTGTTTTGGCTCATTTAGCCTGTTCCCCATTTAAATGGCATTTCAATGCTAAAAAATGTTATAAACCCATGAATGGCTGTCACAAAGTCTTACTTATATATGGTATTCTCCATGGCTCTTTAAATATAAGTATATTGGTGGCATAATTCCATACAGTCACAGTTCAGAGTGTTTTAATTTACTAACAGTGCAGCTATAGAGATACCTGGAAGAAGCTGCACTGTTCCTGTTTAATGCTCTATATGAGGTATCACTTAAATAAACCTTTCTGTGTCCACTACTCGACATTGGTGACCTACGGGCCAAACAAGCAGTTAAACAATCAGAAAATACCTTTCTGCCTTCTCAAATGGTAAATGCTTGGGCCACAGGGACAGAGCCCACGATGATCTGTGGTGTTCTTGGAGATAAGGCAGATGACAAAAGCAAGAGAAGCATGAGTAATAAAAATAAATAAATAAATAAGCAAATAAATAAATAAATACATTAGAAAACCTGCGACCCTATGTAGGTGAGAAACAATAGAATGAAATAGCCACAACAGACGTGAGTGTGTCAGAAATAAACAAGTGCATGCATCTCACTGCCTTCTGTGGCCAAGCGCGTATGAGCAAAAGAAGTACTCGCAAGAAGAAAGGCAGCAGCAGAACAAGCAAGCAAGCACTTACTGATTACATACATTTTCGAAACTACATGATGTAGCAGCACAAGTAATAACTGAAAAAAGTAAGTGTCGTGCCAGCACATAAAGCAAATGCAGGAAACAAGCAGCAAATGCACTCGCATTAGTGCATCAAAGTAAAAAAAACAGAGACACATACAGTAAACAAGCATTTATAATGCAATGGTCTCGGCAACATTCTAGGTAGAGCTATTGGTA
Organism: Triturus cristatus; assembly: GCF_964204655.1. Taxonomy (NCBI): domain Eukaryota; kingdom Metazoa; phylum Chordata; class Amphibia; order Caudata; family Salamandridae; genus Triturus; species Triturus cristatus. The sequence continues at coordinate 383,105,743 of NC_140591.1, read as the reverse complement.
TTGCTCATTATTTTTTTATGATTTTCGTATCCCTAAATAAATGGCATTGTCATTTCTATTGGCATTAGTTTTTTTTTTGCATATGTGATACCTATTACCTACCTATAGCGACGTCAGTTGTGGTGCCAGAGAAGTCAAATGATGTACTGGTGGAGCTGCTTAAGGGGCCAGAGAGGTAATAGGGTTTGGCTCCAAAGGAGATGAGCCTGATGGAGGGTGGAGGGGAGGCAGCTGCAGGGCTGAACCTGCTGGAGTCACTGGAGTCTTGTGCAGGATAGGGGTCCAGGTTACCAGTGACAGTGGGATAAATGGAGTGAAGGGAGCCGGATGCAAGTTGAATCAAATAAGCATCACTAAGTAGGGTGCTAACTTAAACTAACATGGTCACTAAACTTTGGTAGCAAACGATACGTTGAAAAACACAAACAAAAAGTGTGTGGATCAAGAAGGTCCTAAAGAAGTTATTAAACAAAACTCTGCTTTGAATTTTACAAAACAAACTATTTACAAGATTATGCGTTAGAAACCAGTTAACGTAAAAAAGTGTACCTCGCACCTTAAAACATGCTGGCAGCTGTGCGTGCCCTCGGGGTGGGTGGCACGGATTCGTCATCACTGGCGGGTTTGCATGTTCCGTGAAGCTGAGTTCTGAGGGTGGGGTGGCTCATCCGCGCCAGTAGGGAAGGACAGAAGAGGCTGGGGTTCCGGAGCAAGTTCCCACCCCCTCACGCACTGTGAGCGCGCGGCTCCACTGCGCCCACAGTCAAGTCGGCCTTGCATGACTCTCCCACAATAACACTGAAAAGTGCTGGAGGTGGCGGCAGCGGCAGCTAGAGTGGAAGCTCAGCCCTGAGCTGGGCGGGGGCGCACACGCTCAGCAGGCAGGGAGGCATGGCTGCCTGGATTTGGTTGAGCCTTCCTGAAATGCCTCTCGGAGATAGTGCTTACAGAGAAAACAAAATGGCCCGCAACGCTGAGAGAAATTAAAAGTAAACATTTGCAGGCTGTCTGCAGCTACCTACCGATAATGATTCTCAGCGTTAGGAGCACCAGGGGGCAGGCGGAAACTCACGGCTACATGCCACATTCAACTTTTTTACATCACAATGTGGCACAGTGGCAATGGTGTGCGATTCGGCCCCCGGCGCCATTCAGAATGCAAATTCTGTTCAAAACAACGTGAGGGGGGGGGGTGTGGCCAGCCAGACGTAATCGACAACAGCTCCTCTGCCACGGCAAGGAAAGTGCTGGGAAGGAGCCATGAAAACCAGCTACTCACCAGCACACTAAGCCGATCCAAACTCCGAAGCCAATTAAGCTGATTTCTGCAGCCCCCGGGGCCTGAGTAAGCCTGGATGTGGTCAGATGGAGCTGGTAGGAGACACCACCGCCTTTCTCCGAGGCGAAGCAGAAATGCCTCGGAGAAACGCAGTGGCTTTTTCGGATTCGGGGGCGTGTTACTTTTTCTCTCCTCTTGCCATTGGCTGGAGGAGAGAAAAACACGCCTAAAAAGGGCGTGGCTAAAAAGTGGAAAGAAGAGCACGGAACACGCCCCCGAATCTGAAAAAGACGGAGCCTATTTGGAGGGACGGCTCTCTCCTCCAATGGCTGGCCTCCGTTTAGGAAGCCAGCCAATAGAGGAGAAGCAAAAAGAGAGGCGGGCTAAATAGCCACTCTAGGAAACATTAAATCTCCGACTTCCGGTTCTGCCTTCGGCAGACCGGACGGTCCTCGACCTAAAAAGGAGGAAAACAGTGAGATTTTGAGAGAAAGAGTGACATAATGTGCAAGAAAGAGATAAAGAAAGTGATGAGACAGAAAGATAAGGGAAAGGTAGAGTGAACATGAGTGAGTTAGAGATTGAGAGAGAGCGAGGCAAGAAGGAAGTGAAAGAACCTGTTCAGAACCCCTAACTGATAGAAGTATTCAGTGTGCGACTTTCATAGAAAAATATGTGTTGTAACAATGGGGGACTGAAACGAGCAGGTTTAAGCCAGTAAACCAGATTAGTCCTTTGTGTTTTTAAAACAGCACATGGAGTGTTATCTGAGCATGTGGAGGAGAAGCAAAAAGAGAGGCGGGCTACAGAGCCACTCTAGGAAACATTAAATCTCCGACGTCCGGTTCTGCCTTCGGCAGACCGGACGGTCCTCGACCTAAAAAGAGCTCACATAAGTTATTCTGTTAAAAGGAAAGAATTAACAATATTCAAAAAAGTTACAGAATGTCAGGAGAAATCATAAACACTGAAATGACACGCACACCAGAGTCTTGTGAAGACATTGCACCATGCATGCTCCCGGTAGAGAAGTGATGAGGAAAGCATAGCACGTGCTATATTTAGAAGCCCACCGCTATTTGATATGTGGGATGCACAAACTTTGGGACCATGGTGGGATAAGTGGATGTGCAGGCTTCAGCACTATTTGTAAGCGATATATAAAAGGCATACCGACGAACAAGCATGAGATTTTTGTTTTAATTTTGGGGGAGATTATGTAAAATAAATTGTAATTGTAATAACATAGGCTGCTGAACGAAGAGAAACATATGGAGAAATAGCAAAAAATCTAAAGGAAGGGTTTGACCCCCCACAGAAAATTGACAATGGAAGATGTGTATTTAACATTACATGCTAAAGGGAAGCTGAAACAAAGGATGATTCTGTTAAACGCATTATCTACTCTGATTTAAAAAAAATTAATAATGAAGAGGCCATAAGGCTGCGGGTTACAGATGGATGTTATTCAACTGATTTAGACTTAATTTACTAAAAGAGCCAATCAATCTAACCGAAAGTTTCCAGCCATCAAAAACACAACTTAGAAAGAAGAACATGCAATAGGTATGGAGTCAGGACGAAACAAAATTGTAGAGCAAATGTGACAGATGTCAATAATAGACTAGAAAAGTCCGTAGGCATCATTGCAAGTTTAAGACGAAAATAGACTTAAGACTAAGACAGGTTATAAATGAATAGACATTTCTGAATCCAAGAGTATATCCAGCTCAAGGACAAAAATGTTGTTAGTAAGGAAATATACTCGATTTTCCTTTTAAAACTAAAGGAAGTTACATCAAATCTAGGAATGCTGTGATGTATTAAAGGGATTGCAAGTGAAATAAGCAAAATGTCAGACAAATAGATAATCTAGAAGTAGTAAATAAATATTGAAAAAACATTCCCTGAGAGAAACTCACAGAACATTTATATATGATGGAAGGCAACATTTTGTATTGGATAGTGGGTCAGGCTGCATCACAAACTGCATTTTTGTGGTATGTAAAGCAGTACAACAGTAGTACTACTTAGATACCACAAAATAATTCACAAACCTACGAGTATAAATCTCCATCTACGCCTCGCCTATCTTTTCTATTGCTAGATTGAATATAACAAACTCGACAAAAAAAACACTCAAACCATTTGATTTAAATATATTCCAATGGGGAGCATGTAATACTGTGGGAAATCTAAGAGACTTTGAGGAAATAATAACATAAGGCAATGTGACATCACAAGAGGATATGCATGTGCTGAAGAGTGCAATTCCTTCTCCTTATCTACTGAGTGATTGTAGGCAATGCCTCTTTTTCTATGGTCATTCTATTTTCTGTAGACTGATGCTTTTGACTCTGGGCACTGGGACTCAGCTAACCAGGCTTTGGGTCGTTTTCGGACACTGAAAACCTGACAAAATGGGTTATTCTCCTTATGTAATTTACCCATAGTAGTATTTTGTATAGTACAAAGTATACCCATGGCCTGTAAGTTAAATGTCAATAGTCGATTGTCGCACTTATATAGCCCTCCACTACATTGGCAGTGGAAACGTGTCTATCATTGTGGCCTGACTGAGGACCTGTAAAAAACCTCAAGTTGAACTGTCAAAATAAACCCTTCAGACAGGCTTAAACCCTAATTTTACATGTCAACAATTCACCTCTAGGTACGCATTACTGCCCATAATGGCAGGGCGGTATTTTAAACTAGAACATACACACATTTAATGTTGCACATGCCCTTATAGTGGAAAAGATCCAAACCTTTTTTCACTGTAGCAAGGCTGGCTGTTCCATTGGAAAACACTGGGATGCAGAATTATATTTAATAATGTGATCTCTGATTGGGAAACAACTAGAAATTCCATCATGGACACTTTGTAATATATATATATAGATATATATCTATTAAAAGCCCAATTCATCTGAATAAGGTCTGAATACTGCTCCCAGAACACAGGACAAATGCTTGGTGGATGTGGAGCCTCTATCAGGCTGGTCATTTGGGCAGTGTCCAAGAACATAATTATCTTCAAAGAGGCATCCCTTGTCAGGTGAAAAGTTTAGCTGACACCTGCCAGGCCCTGTTAACATCAGCGGGGGGTTGCTAATTTTCCTGGCCACAGCTCGGTGGCAGCCATGAATACCCGACAAGGGGAGATGGGTTTTTACTAACCCTGGGCGGACGACTACGCTACACTCGCGTAGTTTGTGTTGTTTGTGCTACTTCGCGCTACGCAAGTTGCACGTAGTACAGTGCAAAAACGCGTAGCGTAGCGTAGTTGGCATTTTTTGCTCGCTCGCGGTCCTCAACGTCAAGTTGGTGACCGCGAGTGAGCAAAATGACATCCGGCGAGACTTTTTCCTCGTTCGCGATCAGCAACATCAAGTTGCCGATCGCGAGTATGGAAAATAAACCTCCCGGCGAGATTGTCAATGCAGGGAGGTCAGGTTTCTCATTGCGTTGGTCGCATATGCTCGCAACTGCTCGCGATGAGAAACTACCAGTCCGCGTTGAGAACTCTGATGCTCGAGTAAAAATCTACTCGAGCGGCAGAAAACGACAGCTCGCACTGTGAAAGATGCCGTTTTCAATGATTACACAGTGCGGACAAGCATCCGGCACTGTGCAATCATCGCGAACAGCGCACTACACAGTTTGCGTAGTGCTACACGTATCTCGCGTAGTGCGAAGTACAATTTGCGTAGCTACGTGTAGCGCTACTACGCGAACTACGCCCAGGGTTAGTTTTTACCAGCTTGGATCTAGGCAGAGAGGGGCACAGTGGAATTTTTTTTTAGTAAGACATACAGAAACTGCTACAAAAGTGAGTTGTGTTACCTTTATAAACCTTTTCCTTATTGGTTAGGGAGGGCGAGGAGTCACACCCACTCACAGGTTAGTGCCAGGCATAAATGTGGCACCACTGAGGATCTTCAGGATTCTCATGACCAGTAAAAGAACGGAAGAAGACTGCACCTGCTGTTTGAGACCTGTGAGGAAACCTGGAGACCTGTTTTCACTTGTATACAAGACAAAGAAATGGACTCCAAGGGTCAGTTGGCTTAAGTTACAGAAAAACAGCAAGCTGCAAGAAGCCCTATTTCGGAAGAGCCCAGCAAATCAGTTCCAACTGGACCTGCCCTGGAGCCTGCTGGTAGCTTCTGCTGGAGAGAGTCTTGACTCCAAAGTGCTGTTCCTAAGATCCTGATGCCCCTGACTGTGTCAAAGTGTACCCGTTCTAACATTCTAAAAAAACCTGGGAATTAAGAAGGTTTTGCTCCAAAGACCCTCGGAGGACTGGAACAAGTCTGTGAAGTCGATCTGACCAAGGAGAGTAGCAGATGGGCTGAAGATTCAGATTTCTCCTGTTTGGAGCTTTTCTACAGTAACAAATCTGTTTGAGGGGAACCTTGCAGAGACGTTATCCAGCCTTGTGGAGCCTTCTTCACCTACAGCTTGTAGCCTTGATTTGTGGGAAGAATGTGAGCTCCAAAAATGTGTCTAAACCCGAACAAAGAAAACTTGACCATGTGAAGGCATAACAAATATCAGCCTGATGACAGGACTTCCCTGGGTATGAATGAAAAATTTCCTAGCTAACGTAACGGAAAGTTTCAATTCTATTAAGGACTCGGAGGCGAGGATTATGCCTTCCATTCCTCACTTTATTACACAGCAGCCAATAGTAAAACAATAGACTACATTTCCCATGAAACCCTGGGGAAACTGTAGTCAAACAAAAGAACCAATCGGCACTGTCCACAGTCCACCAATAGGGGTCCTCCAGCACCCAGATAGTCTGTCCTCACTGGTCCTTCCTCCTCTTTCTGAGCGCGAAGTCCTCCAGTCGAACCCCTCAGCCATCCTGTTTGCTGGAGTCAGACCATACGGAGGCAAAAGGAACCATCAATCGAAGAAGAGAAACGGATGTCGGCAGAATATCAACATGATACTGCAAAGAACAAAGCAGACAATAAAGCATTCTTAAACCCCAAAATGTGTTACTTACTGAAATACGGGGCAGGAATCCTGAGATGATCCCTAGGGCGGGATAATCCTCGCCTCCGAGTCCTTAATAGAATTGAAACTTTCCGTTACGTTAGCTAGGAAATTTTTCATTCTATGTCAGGTCTGGAGGCGAGGATTATGCTAGTTCAAAGCCTGCTCACCACGAGGTGAGCCATATCTAGCACATGCTTGAAGTAAAACCTCTTAAAGGTTGAGTCCGAAGACCAGTCCGCTGCATTGAGGATATCCTCCAAACGGGCACCCAAACCGAATGCTTTGGAAGCCATAGCCCCTCTAACCGAGTGGGCGCCAAACTCCCTAAGGTTGATTCCTGCTTCCTGCATAACCCACCGAACCCATCTGGCAATGGTGGGGGAAGAAACCGCCTGAAAAGGTCTGCGGAGAGCAATAAGGAGTTGGCGCTCCCCCGGAGGGCGAAACTCTTCGGTCATTTCCTCATAAGCTTTCAAGCAACGGACCACGCACAGCTTGGGGCAATCAGGGAATTCCGGGTAGGAAATCACCCTTGTGTGACACTTTGTCCTCCTTGAGAGAGTGAAGGTCACCCCCGAAGGAGTGAACATCCTAGCCGAGATATCCAATGCTCTCACATCAGAAACCCGTCTGCAAGATACGAGACAGAGCAACATAGCCAATTTGGCTGACAGCTCCTTCCTGGACAGAAACCTGTTGGGCTGCCAGGAAAGGAACAAATTGAGGACCTGGTTGACGTCCCATAAAGCAGAGTAACGGGGTTCCGGAGGTAACGAAAGGCGAATGCCCCGGAGGAGTCTACAGACTAGGGGATGCTCGCCAACCGGAGAATTGTTCACAGGCACATGACCAGCCGAGATAGCAGAACGAAAGGTGTTAACTGATCGGTAAGCAAGGCCTTCGGACGCTAGCTGAGCTAAAAAATTCAGGATTTGAACTAAATCCGTGTCCATGGGATTGCAACCCCTTCGCAGACACCAATGGGACCATCGGCTCCATGCGGATTTATAACGCTTGACGGTACTGTTAGCCCATGCCTTGGCCATGAGGTCCCCAGCTGCTGCCGAAAGGCCCGGGACTTCCCAGCGTCGCCGGTAATCCTCCACGCGACAAGTCGTAACGAGTTCTGCAGAACCAGAGGATGAGGGACCCCGTCGGGACTGAGAAGAAGATGAGGTAACAGGGGGAGTAGGATTGGAGAATCCCAGGAAAGTTCCAGAAGAACTGGAAACCAAACTTGAGATCTCCACAAAGGAGAGAGGACTAGCAGGTCTGCTCCCTGGCGCCGGACCTGAGCCGTTACCCGAGCCAACATGGCAAATGGGGGAAACGCATACCCAATTTCCAGGCTCCAATCCTGGAGAAAAGCGTCCGTGGACACCTCCAGAGGGTCCGGCCGCCAACTGAAGTAACGAGGTAACTGATGGTCGAGCCTCGAGGCAAACAGGTCGATCGACAGCGGGCCCCAAAGTTCGTTTAATCGGTGAAACACTCCGGCGTCTAGCTTCCAAAGACTGGAATCCTTGAAATTCCGTGATTGAAAGTCCGCCACCAAATTCTCCCGACCCGGGAGATACTCCGCTGTCACCGCGACATGATGCTCTAGGCAGAACTGCCAAAAGCTGGCCGCCAAGTCGGAGAGAGCTTTGGATCTGGTGCCTCCCAAATGGTTGATATAGCGGACCGCTGAGATATTGTCCATCTTGAGAAGGACAGAAGACTGAATGCGATCCCTGGTCCAACAACGAACGGCGAAGGAGCCCGCAAGGAGCTCCAAGCAGTTGATGTGTAAACTGCGTTCTTCTTGAGACCACAAACCTCCTGTGGAAAACTCGCTGCACCTGGCACCCCAGCCCTGCATGCTGGCGTCGGACTCGATAACTAAATCTGGAGCGGAACCAAAAATGGCACGACCGTTCCAAGCCTCCATGTGTTGCAGCCACCAATGAATCTCGTCCCTGGCTTCCCCCGACAGGACAACCTTGTGTGAGTAAGGGAGCCCTCTGCGTAGGAAAGACGCCTTGAGGTGTTGGAGCGTGCGGTAATGCAGGGGCCCCGGGAAGATCGCCTGAATAGAGGCGGAAAGCAAGCCCACCACACGGGCCAGGTCCCGAAGGGACACCTGAGCTCTGGCCAGGGTACGACGCAGCTCGTGACGGATCTTCGTAATTTTCCGAGCGGGAAGGCTGAGAGAAGAAGACCTTGAGTCGATCACGAACCCGAGAAACGTCAGAGACTGTGAAGGAGAAAGCGTGGACTTTGTCTCGTTGATGACAAACGCCAGCCCTTGCAAGAGATCTACCGCTACCTGAAGATGATGAAGAAGGTGACGCGGGCAGACGTCCATGATTAGGATGTCCTCGAGGTAGACAATCATTCGGATACCTCGAGCCCTCAACCACTCCACCACAGGGTGCAGCACCTTTGTGAAGCACCAAGGGGCCAACGAGAGGCCGAACGGGAGGGAGGTGAACTCGAAAACCTGATTGCGCCAAAGGAACTGCAGGAAACGGCGATGGGGGGGAAAAATCGGGATCACCAGATAGGCGTCCTTCAAGTCGAGGCGGACCATCCAATCGTTAGGGCGCAGCATGTCGCGAAGAAGATGGATACCCTCCATCTTGAAGTGGCGGTATACCAACCACTCGTTGAAACTGCTCAGATTGATCACTGGACGCTTGCCGCCGTCTGTTTTGTCGACAAGAAAAATATTGCTTAAGAAACCCCGCGGGTGAAGGACGGCGGGAACGATCGCCCCCTTGGATAGAAGAGAGGAAACTTCCTCGTCTACCAGAGCGGAATCGTGGAGGGAGAACAAGAGTGGACGCGGCCTGGTGCGTTGGGTAGGAGTCCCCTGAAACTCTATTCGAAAACCTTGAATGGTCTGGAGAACCCAAGGATCTCTTGTGACAGAAAGCCACGCCTGGAAAAAATTCCCCAGCCGCCCCCCTATTTTTAGAAGGGAAGAAGGGAGTAAACTCACCGTTGGAAGAGGTAGCAGCTCCTCGGTAGCCTCAGCCTTTGCCACGTTTGCCTCTCGTGGGGTAGAAATTGCCGAAGCGGCTTTGATCCTGGTACTGTCCTTTAGCGGGGCCTTGCCCACGTGGCTGGTTTTTGGAACCACGGCCGGATGAGCGGCCCCTGCCTCGACCGGCCCCCCGGAAAACCCGAGGGAAGACTTTCCGAAGAGTCGACTGGGCCCTATCCAAGGAAGTAAACGTGTTGACAAACTTCCCCAATTCCTTCACGAAGGGCTCTCCAAACAAGCCTCCCTGGGCCACTGCACCGGCTTCAGTATCCGCAAGGTCCCCCAGCTTGGGGTCCACCTTAATCAGAAGAGAGCGCCGTCGTTCAGTTGAAATCGCACAATTTGCGTTGCCCAGGAACACAATGGCCCTCTGGGCCCAGCCCGACAAGGATTCCGGGGAAATGAGGGAACCAGATGTTTTCGCCTCCTCTGCCATATCAAGGATCTTAGTTAACGGGCCCAGGATATCTAGGAGTTTGTCCTGACAGGACCGCCAGGACCTATCGATCCCCTTTTTGGGATCGTGCATGAACTTTTGTAAGAAAGTCGCCATGCGGGAGTCAATTTCAGGGGTCAATGCTACTTTACCCTCCAAGGAGGGGCGAGGGCACTCCGCCCTTAAACAACTACGAGCCTCCCTCTCAAGGGGTCTTCGAATACGCATAGCCACGTACTCAGCTACCTTGTCAGCTGGAGCCCAGTCAGAGGAACGAGGATGAACGATGTCATCAGGATCAAACATATCCGAGATGGTCGGGACGGAAGAGGGGTCATGAGGGCTGGAAGGACCTAGCCCAGGATCAGTCGAACCAGAGGGTTGGGGAACCGGTGGGGATGGCCCCTGAGGCAGAAGTGGTTGTGATGCCAGGAAAGCCTGCTTAAGTCTGTCAAAGGCGGAAGGGTCCATACCTGCGTCGCGTGAACATTTAGCTGGGGGGGGGAAACCCCCAAGGGCGCAGGAGGAGGGTTTGCAGGGGGGGGGACCCCCGGAAGATTCGCAAAGCGCACTAGCGCCTGATCAATGCGCTGGGTAAGGCGGTCCTCTAAGGGTGCCATAGCTTCCCCCACAGCGCGGTAAATTGAGGTGTCCACCGCCTCATAGAACTCCTCATCCCACTGGAGGTCGGTCAGGGCATCATCCCCTCCATGGGAATCATCATCATATTCAAATTCCATGATGATGGTCAGGAGGCACGTATACAAAAAGGTCTGGGTTTCAGACGCCAAGAAATCCCACCACAAAATAAGGCTGGGAGTCAGCCAGCAGATGGGCGAGGAAACTCGCAATTAACAAAGGTGGGGGTGGGGGCCCCTAGCACCAAGTCTGGCAATACAAGATACAAAAGTAACGTGGACAATACTGGCCTGGGCAGGTGCCAAAGCGTGAAACACGCACTGCCTTACAGACCCAACTGGGCGTATAATTGAAATTGAAGATACAGACTCCACCGATGTAGTCCCTGGATGGAGCGTAAGAAACATACAACGAGCGGAAGTCTCGAGATAATCGATAGAGACTTCGCGCTCGCGTCACGCCTCAGGCCAGATTCCCTCTACGGCGCGTCACACAGACCCTTCGGGGTTTAAAATGTGCGTGCCGCAGCAACGTCCACCGCGCCCCCTGACGGGCGGAGGAACCAGGGATACTAGACAGGCCGCGTAGGAGATCGGCTCCCGCGAGTCTCAAGAAGCGGGCGACACCCGCCCGCAAATATATAACAAACACCGAAGTCCGCGCGGAGACCACCCGCACAGCTCACACCGAAACAGGCTCCACACGAGCCGAAATGTCGTCAATAAATTTCAGTCAGGTAAACGCAGACACTCGTATAAAACCCACAAATTCCATAACATCATTCATAGGCACATAGCTCCATAACGTTCTGATCATCTGTAGTACAGCACATCGTTATACCACAAAGGAATGCATAAGTAGAGAAAACACTTAGCTCGGCTGCTGAGCAGCGAAGAAAGAGGGGGAAGGACCAGTGAGGGCAGACTATCTGGGTGCTGGAGGACCCCTATTGGTGGACTGTGGACAGTGCCGATTGGTTCTTTTGTTTGACTACAGTTTCCCCAGGGTTTCATGGGAAATGTAGTCTATTGTTTTACTATTGGCTGCTGTGTAATAAAGTGAGGAATAGAAGGCATAATCCTTGCCTCCAGTCCTGACATAGAATTTAAAATTTGCCCACTCTGAGCTTTTCCCACCTAAACCAATCATTTCAGTGGGACCTCATCCAACTCCTATCCAATGTCATGCAGCCCATCCCGGATAAGGTCTGCTACCTTGCTCCACCGAAGTACTGTGATTTGCAGAAAAAAGTCCCAAGGTTAAATTTCTGAATACTCAAACCTGGTTGGTGTAATCGACCCGCTCTCCATTGCAGTCATCCTTAAATTATGCCTTGATCCTAGTGAAGGAAGCTGGCTCTGTATATACTATACCAAAGTAATGTATAGTGTGCACCGAGTCCAGTGGAACACCAAAGGTAGGCAGAGGTAAAAGTAGATAATACCTTACTATTTGTGGTAGTGTGGGCGAGCAGTAAGGCTTTATTAGAGGGTAGTGTTAAGCATTTAATGTACACACTCAGCCAAGAAATGATGTCACACACTCAAAGACTGAACTCAGATCAATTTGTTTGTATAAAAAAATATTATTTAGTTGCATTTCATTTTCTAGAACCAAGCCAGGCCCGGGACAGGTAAGTGTAATTGTACTTTGCAAGAATAATGCAGTTAAATACAGTTTGAATGCAGTTGAATGCAATTGGATTGGTTACAGGTAAGTAATTTGTATGTAAAACAATTGGAATGACTTTTCAGTTACTTTTCAAGTTACTTTTCAGATTACTTTTTAAGTTACGTTTTCTACTCATCGTGATATGCCTAGATATCACACTGGGACATTTCTTAGAAGAAAGGTAAGTGAATACATTTTTGTACATATTAAGTTTCTTAAGGTTTCATACACACCAACTCCACACAAAGCAATTCTCACAAGAAAGCAGTCAATGCAGTCCTATGGGAGAAAACAATGTTATCGAGTTAAGGGTAAGTACTTATGTTTGGGGGTTGGATTTCTTGGGTTAGAACCTGGGTTCCCTCAGGGTCCAGGATACACTCTCAAACCACCCTCAGCGGCATTAGGGCGGCCTGGTGCAGAGTGCTGAGACCTAATGTTTTTCAATGGGGAATAAGGGGCCTCCAGTTGGTGGTCCAACCGGAGGCCCCTTAGGGCAAAGGGGGATCCGATTTAGCACACAAGGAGCACCCACAGCGGCGCAGGGGCAGCCGGGAGCAGAGTGCTGTTTTGGTGTTGGGTGACCTGTTGTTTTTAATGGGATTTGTCGGTTTGGGATTTTGGCTGCAGGTTCTGTCCAGAAAGTCTTCTGGGAGGAACTAACAGCTGGGCAGGTAAGCTGGACGGCTGAGAGACGTGGGTGCACCTCAGGTCTTCTTCTTCAGGACGCAGGGTGCCTGGATGCAGGAATGTCTTTTGAGTTCAGATTTCACCTTACTGGGCCACTCACAGTTGGGGGGGCTCTCCGTGTAGAGGCTGCAGGCAATGTCGGTAGTGCTGGAGGGCTCAACCCACAGTGTACTTGGATTCTGGAGTGCTATGTGGACCTCGCTGGGACCAGTGGGCCACTCAGACTCGGGCCAAAGGCGTCGGATGCAGTAGTGGTTTCAGGCATTGGGTTTCTTCGTCCTCAGCAGACTTAGAGTCTGTCTTGTGAGATTCTTTTTAACAGAGCTGCTGTTCACAGGAGATCCAGTCTTTGTTGAAGGCAATCAGTCTTCCCAGGGGTTCTGGAGGTCGCTGGCTCAAGGACAAGGTGACTTTTGGTGCAGGATCTTTGGAAACTGCAGACGAGCTGGTAAGGCTGGGGCCAAGTCTGTTCTTCTGCACAGTCTCCTCTGCAGGGCATCTTCTTTCGTCCTTCTTCGGAGTTTGCAGGAATCTGTCCTCTTGGTTCAGGGCTGCCCCTAAATACTGTATTTAGGGGGTGTTTTAGTGGTCTTGAGGTCAGTATCCAATGAGCTACTGGCCTTTGGGTGACTACACCCTTGGTGTGTTCACCCCACGTTTGGGAGTGGGCACAATCCCTAACCCTGATTGGCGAGTACCTGCCATCTGCAAGATGGCAGGCATTGAAGAGTGGACTTCACCTCCCCTACCCCACCTGATGGGTGGGGTTGACAGAAGTGGGCACACCTTCTGGGCTGTTCTAATTTTTCCTGTCTGTCTTCCTGCCGAAATGGAGGGGAGACAGGAAGGGGCCTGCTCCTGATAGCAGGAGAGGCTGGGGGTCATGTTACAAAGGCCGCTAGGCCTTTGAACCTCCCCTGGCACAGATGGCTCTTCCTGGCCTAAGGGAGGTGTGACCACCTCCAACCAGGAAAGGCTTTGTTTCTGGGCTCAGGGAGCGAAGGCTCCTACCCCAGGGGTCCAGAAACATGTACATTGTGGCAAACTGGTATTTACCAGTCAGGGAACCCACCAGAGGCTGATTGTTTTTCAGGGAGCATTTCTAAGATGCCCTCTGAGTACAATGGATAATAAATCCCACACTGACATCAGTGTGGGTTTATTATGCTGAGAGCTGAGAAGTTTGATACCCAACTTCCCAGAATTCAGTAAAGCCATTATGGTGCTGTGGGGTTCGTAGTGACAAACTCCAAGACCATATACTCTTTTTTGGCTTTACTGCACATACCATGTCTAATAATGGACCTAGACACTGTAGGGGGTACAGTGCTCATGCAAATGAACCCTCACCAGTGGTGCAGTGCACCCAGCTAGAGGAGTGTCTTACCTATACCATAGATAGTGGGTTGCAGGCATGGCACACAAGTATGTGTGCCATGTCGACTCTTCACTTTTCCCTGTACTAAAACACACATCCTGCAATGGCAGTGTGTGTGTGTTAAGGTACAGGACCTCTAAGGGTGTTACCATGATATATAGAATCAATGATTATCATCAAACAATGCAGCCATTCAGGTATTTTAAGATTTTAGAAAATTAAATTATTCCCAAATAACTCCTCATATAATTGAAGCAGTGAAACCTACAGCACAAAATCATAGAACAGTGGCAGGACATTGTCAACAAAAGATTAATGAAGAAATCAAACGTTTTCTTGGAGCAAGATATCATAGAACCAGTTTCAGGACTAACTCCTTGGGTCTCCCCAATTATGGGCATGTCTCATATAGGAACTGACATGATTTGTATTTGTGTAGCTATGTGCATACCGAATACTGCCATCAAGCAACAGGAACATCCTGGAGCCCTCTTGACACACATGATAAGTTTCTTGAATAGCGCTTTAGTTTTCATAAAATTAGATTTGTGCAAGGAATACCAACAGCTTGATTTGGATAAACTGTTGTACTATATCACAAACTTCTCATATCCATGACTATTAAAATGTAAAGGGCTCAATTTGGAATTTCTTGGGAAACTAAAGAATTCCGTGAAATTATCATGAAAGTGATAAAAAAAAAAATGTAACTACGTATTTGTAAAGCACAAACTACTCACCCTTGCGGGTCGCAAGGGGCTGGGGGCCCTCATGGAAATTAAGTGAGCTATTGCCCAGAGTCACATGGTGCTGAGCTGCCGCCGGGGATCAAACTGTGCTCCCTGTGCTCCGAAGTCAGCTGCCCTGGCAGCTACACCACACCTCTCCACATAAGGCCTTTGAAGAATTGCCTGAACTACAGTGATGACATCTTGGTATTCAGAAAGACATATGCAGAGCTTGACAAAGCATCATTAAAAGTATGCATAAAAGTCCTGGAAGAAGGATTGACTTTGAATGCCGAAAAATGTGAACTTAACAAAAAAGAACTAATATATTTTTGACGTGTTTTCGGGTGAAGGCATGAAGCTAGACCCTTGGAAGTTTTAAGATATTCACAAAGCAAGGATTCCACAAGAGTTATCATAAGTATTCTCTTTTCAGTTGTTATGTACCTCAATTTGCAACAATCTGTGTGTGATCGCCTAAATTAACTGAGAAGGTTTACATATTCAAATAGCCCCAAAATTGTGATGAGTAGATTAAGTGAAAAGGGAAGAAGTATCTTCTGCTGTAAACCTGGCCCATTTTGACACGCAGTTGTGCACAGAGCTGACTATAGATGTCAGACTGGTTGGTGTAGGAGCAATACTTGCACAACATAAGCCTGGCAAAGATTTGCCACAATAAATAGTTTCATATAAAAGTCAGAGTTTAGCAGACATAAAAAAAAATATCTGCAGAAAGTCTAACTGTTTTGTGTACTTGTGAGTATCATCATTTGATTTTATTTAGAAAAACCTTTGCAGCTGTTAGGATTATTAATCACTGGTTTTGATTTAATAATTAATTAGGATTTATGAAGCATGTCAAATCACCCGTGAGGGTCTCAAGGCGCTGCAGTCCCTAGCTGGTTTGTGGTGCTCTGTTCATTCAAACAACAATGCCTTTAGTCCTTTTCCTAATTTCCACAGCAATGTGGCCATCCTGAGGTGCAGGGAAAAGTTGTTATATATATATGGCAATCTAAAAGAGAAAAATGTCATCAAGGGTTGAAGGATGAGGATTCAAGTTTATGAATTATGATTTTAGTGCATAGACCTGGCAAGCAAAGGAAAAAAGCCAATTACATCTCATGTCATCAATTACTGAACGTTGAGCACAGCAATTTGTTGGCAGAGGAAAATATCAACTTGATCAAAAGAAACTCAGAGCCAGAAAAGTTAGCAAAAAGAAGATACAAAAAAAACACTAAAGAGGCCACATCAATGTAAAAGGTAATCAAAACAATTCAAAGCATCAAGTGGAAGCTTGTAAACCTTGTAGCAAAATGCAAAACTGTGTAAAAAATGATAGAATTCTAACATTTAAACAAATACAATGAGAGCTAATAGTATTTGCAAATGGATTACTGCTAAGAGAAAGCAAAAATGTATTACAAAACGTTTTGTGGTAACAAACAGGTAATATTGGTTGTGAAAACCACAAAGAGGCCATAACAATGTAAAAGGTAATAAAAACAATTCAAACCATTAAGTTGAAGCTTGTTAACCCTGCAACGAAATACAAAAAGGTGTAAAAATGACAGAATGCTAACATTTAAACGAATACAATGAGAGATAATAGTATCTGCAAATGGATTACTGCTAAGAGGAAGCAAAATTGTATTGCAAAAGGTTTTATGGTAACAAACAGTTAATATTGGTTGTGAAAACCACCTAGGCACTGAGGTAGCAGAAAACTATTGAGAGAGAAAGTATGGTTTCTGAACTTAGTTTTTTGTCTGAGCAAACCTGGCTGTCCTATGTAGAAACAGAGACTGCAGATTGAGATACTAATGTTGCATCTCGAGAATGGGACCGCCTAAGAAATAATTAAATAGCTATTTTATACTTTTTAAAAATCCAATTCAATGGAGAACCTCAGAACACTACTGCATCTGTGGAAGAATTAGAACAAGACAGAGCCTGCTGTCTTGACCTGAGGGGAGCCCTGAAGGGCATGGCGTGCTCACTCTGGTAGCTAAGACAAGGAGGTGAACTCTAGTGGTCATAAGCTGACCTTCAGTTAAAACTATAAGAATACAAACTACAAGAGGTGTTTTTCTGCTGACTGCCCAGCTGACCTGTGTGAACTGAACGTTGGACTGGACCCTGCTGTTAGCCTCTGCCGGACTCCCCGTGAGTCTCTAAGTGGCTTCCCCGGGGTCCTGGGGGATCTTGAAGTATACTCCTGCTGTGGATTTGGATTTGATATATATGTTGGCAAAGGGGGAACTCTATTGCAATGTCGACAAAGTTCCCTCCCTGTGAACAGAATGGTCCACCCGCCTGATTTTGATGCAGGCAGACCTTAAGTTTGGTGACAGAGGTGATTACTCCGTTTCTGCTGTGGTCAACCTTGTCTGACGAAATAAGGGCCATCAGCGAATGGCCATATGTCAGTTTTGGTGCTAAAGTTACTTTAAAATGTCATATCTTTAATTCCCGTATTAGATGTTTGACATTTTGGTATCATTTTATTTATTACATTTTACTCTATTTTTCTAATTCAGGTTTGGATATTTTTTCTTTTGTATTTTGATCTTATTACTATTTTGGTACTACATAAATACATATTGCCTAAGTTAAGCCTGTCTGCTCGATGCCATAGCTACCTGGGTGCTGTAATCAGATAAAGATTGGTGACTTTGAGGGTTCACCCTGACAAGGAATGTGATTGTTCCTTGATGTGAGTAGTTGTCCACCTGAAATAATAAACCTATTTCTTACACAAACCTTTTTTTATAGCTAACCGTGCTTTTGATTTAAGATCTTGGATTTTGACACTTTTTTAAATCCAAACACCCGCAGTGAGTGAAGATATACTAATGCTCACAAAAGAACATGCTCTGCAGGTGAGCAAACACTTGGTTATTTTGAAGGGAAGATTTAGATGCCTACAATATACTTAAGGGGCACTGTAATATAGCACTGAAACATCCTGTAATATTACTTCCACTAGTGCTGCACAATATATCAACCAACAAGCACTGGCGAAGCAAATAGGTATCACATATGGAAGAGCTATTCGCTTTGTCAATGTATTTTAGCCATTATACAGCAATACCACCGCTGTGCAACAAGGCTAAAAATTAGAAAATAATCACTATGACATTTGGCCAAATCATATATTTGACAGAGGCACTTCAAGCCCTATGTTGCGGCCAGAGATGGCCACATCATAATACCTTTTTTTCTGGCGGAAGGGAGGAGGATAGCAATAATAAAGAGAAGAGGATAAAGAACAACTATGGGAAGACAAGCAACAAAGGTGGGAAGAGAAGAGGAAAGCAACATGTCATTAGGGCGTACAAACAATAATGAAAGGAGGGCAAGCAACAATGGCGGAAGGTGGGAGGGAAGGCAATTAACAATTATGGAAGAGGCCCAAACAACAACAATGGGGAGGAATTCAACAACGAAAGGAGAGGGTGCAAACAAGGATGGGAGGGCAAGCAACAACAACAGAAAGATGAGGGAGGCAAGAAATAACAACAGAAGCGGGATAAGTGGATGCAAGTAGCAATGTGGTAGAGTGGAAGCAACAATGAAATAAGCAAAGATGGGGGCAGGAACAAGAAAAATAAATACCTCAATCTGTGTGTGAGCAGTAGAGGTAAACCAATTAGGCAATTAGATGCAGGTTCAGATTCTGTATATGATGAAACAGATTCACTACTACATCTACCTAAAGATACTTCAATTACTAATAATTATTTAAAAGGTAAGTTGTAATAGAAGTGTTTTTAATTATCAATTAAAATTTGTTGCTGCTCATGAACACAAAACAGAACCTTTATTTTCAGGGTTGTGCTTAGTAAATAATATTGTTAGGTCTTATTACTTGTCTCAAGGTATGAATGTACTTACCTTTGCCTAAATTAAACTGGCAAAACAATTTCAATCACAAATAGCAAAATTTGAAACAGTTCATTAATGCTTTTTCTTTCTCTCACAACACTGCTGCTTTCTAAGGCAGCAGTATTACCAGGTGCGGATACATCATGACCAGCAGTCTGGCTACAAGTGTGCTGCACACTCATTGCTTCTGAAACAAAAGTGCTACATAAGCTTGTAGCCTCTTAACTTTCCCCACCACCCACTTGACTACTAGTATATATTATTATGGTTAAGATGCTTTCTAAAGCAGTAGTTACTTAGAGAATAGCATTAGCTACATCCCCACTATGTGCCGCATTTCAACTTAAAGTTTGACCGTGCATCTTGATAAAGGGGCTGTAGCATGGGCAAGATGGTTAACTGATTGATGATACCATCAATGTGTATGGTGTGCCATATTGGTGAGATCATGCCTATTGTACACACTTTCCTGTAGCATAACAGTTTTTAAATTTGAAGCTATCTCAGTTATGTTATCACTTCTTTGGCACAGTTACCTTTGATCCTCAATCACAGCATTATTAACCTTTCAAAAACCATTCAATTGCCTTTTAAATGGTGACTAACTGTTTGCTAACTCTTTTTATACTTTTATGTTGTAGGTGCTGTACTGATAACATTGCTGGCTCACAGACACCAAATCATTGAGAAGTTGCTGACCCATCATGTGATACAAATTAATCAGATGATATGGCCCTTAAAGCACTTGTGATGCCTCTGCAAAATCCCAATTATCAACTACCTTGCCAGTATAGACAGTGGTGGAATGATCTGGATGATGGAGGTTCCTCAGACTCTTCTGGAAAATCTGGGAGTGTGCTTACTCTTACTCTGCATCTTGAAGACACAGGTGGTGGGGTAATAATTGGGGCTTATTGACTTCCTCTATTTTAGAATCAATATTTTGAGCTCCTTTTTTCAGTTTGTTGCCCTCTCTGTGATGGCACATCTGTGTAAGAACAGACTAGATCCGACATTTAATGAAAAGTATCTTAAAGTTTTCAATTTCAAAATAGATAGGATATTCATACTAATGTAGTTGTGTGAAGTTGTTACCTTGTAGTGTTGTATGAGTCAGCTTTTAAAATTTCAGAATGTATGTCTATTGGCAATTTTAATTGATAGCACTTATGTTGCAAAATAGCCCTCTCTGTAGAGTTACCCCCAAATGTTTTGCCTTCCTCCTCCACTTTTTCTGACCCTGTTATTGGTGGCCTTAGGAGTCTAAGCCCTTTACCACTGCCAACCAGTGCTAAAGTGCATGTGCTCTTGCCCCTCAACATTGTAATATTGGCACATACCCAATTGGAATATTTAATTTACTTATAAATCCCTAGTAAAGTGCACTACATGTACCCAGGGCCTGTAAAATAAATGCTTCTAGTGGATCTACTACAATGATTGTGTCACCCATGTAAGTAGCCCTCTAACCATGTCTAAGTCCTGCCATTGCAAAGCCTTCATGTGCAGTTTACACTGCCATTTTGACCTGACACAAAAACCCACTTGCCAGGACCAAACCTTCCCTTTCATAACTATAAGTCACCCCTAAGCTTGGCCCTGGACAACCCAGAGGGCAAGGCGCAATGTATTTAAAAGGCAGGACGTGTACTTTTAAGTTTTACATGTCATGATAGTGAAGAACTCTCAAAGTCGTTTTCCACTATAGAAAGGTTTATCCCTCCCATATGATAACTATGGGATTACATTTGAGAAGTGTAATTTCAAATTAAGAAAAGATAAAATCTCCAAGGCTGGTGTCTCTGGAATCCTAAATTAAAATCCTAATTTATGATTAAGTTGGATTTTAATTACAATTCTGAAAATGCCACTTTTATCAAGTTAGCATTTTCTTACTTTCGCCCTTTGGTGCCTTCTGCCTGTCTCTGACCACATGACTGGGGTTGATGACAGTTCGGCATTATGTATTCTCCATAGATAGCCACACACAATGTGAATGTAGGTGTCCATTGATGGACCAACCTGGAAGGATGGGAGGGAGGATCTGGACTCAGGCTCATTTAAACCTGAATAGGCTGTGTTCTGGTGTCGTGTCCACATACAGAGGGCTGCATACTCCCCTTTAGTGAGTCTGGAGCCAAGGTAGGAAATGCAGGACCTCTGTGTACTTCAAAAGGCCTTTCTTTGAAGTCTTCCCCCCTTCAAAAGCCAAACTGGGTATAAGTACTGTGTTAGAATTCGGGTTCTCTGGTTGGCACAGGTAGGTACTTGTGACAAGCAGGGAACCTTTCCTTTAGTCAGGGAAAGGGGTTACCCTACTAAAACAACCCCTGCTCACCCTTCTAGGTAGCTTGGCTCGAGCAGACAAGGCTTATCTCAGAGCGTTATAGGTTAAGCATTTGTGAACACATACAGTAACCAAGTGACAACACTACAAATGGACACCACGCAGGTATTTATATTAAAAATAAGGATTCTTTATATAGGATTATCACAAGACCATTAAACAATTAAAAAATACACAATACGGTTGCTTAGTTGGTAGAAGATTGCTTAGTTTCACTTAAGTTCTTAAATGCGACACTTTAAGTCAATGTACCTTAGATGCGACACGCAGGGCAACGAAAGTGTTGCAGCGATGCAGATGCGTTGAAGTTCTTGGTGCAAAAGAAATAAAGACGGGATCTTCCAGATGCGTTACGCTTCTCCGATGTTGCGAGAAGGCTCGACTCGATGTGTCAGCTACAGCGGCGTCACCTTTGACGAGATGCGACCACAGCGGCCTTGGCAGCGGCCCTCTTCTCCGATGTTGCGAGACACTTCCGCTCGATGCGATGCTGCAGCGGCGACACCCCTTCTGCGAGATGCGACAACAGCGGCTCCGACGGCGGCACGCTTCTCCGTGGATGCGAGGCGCTTTTCTGGTTGCGGTGCAATGTGACAACTACGATGGCTGCGATGGCGACACTCTTCCTCCTCGATGCGAGATTCGTCTCTCGATGCGGTGCAATGCGACAGCTGCGATGGCTGTGATGGCGACACGCTTCTTCGGCGTTGCGAGACACTTCCAGAATGATGCGAGACGCTTCCGCTCGATGCGATGCTGCAGCGGCGACACCCTTTGCGAGATGTGACGACAGCGGCTCCGACGGCGGCACGCTTCTCTTCCTTGCGTCGCGCTTCCAGCTTCTTGCGACACGCAGTCCCTCAGAAGGCCCAACAACAGCAGCAGGCACTTCCAAAAGACTCTGGGGAGCGAAGGGGTGAAGTACACTGGTCCTGGGACTTCGTTCAGGGGGCAAGCTCAGTTCAAGCCCTTGGAGATCTTTTTAAAGAACAAGTTGAAGCAAAGTCTTTAGTAGCCTTTCTCCTCTCCTTCAGCAGCAAGGCAACCACTGCAGGCCAATCCCCCAGGTCAGGGACAGTACTCCTCCTACAGCTTTCCCAGTTCCTTCTCCTCTGGCAGAGGTTCTTCTTGTTTCAGCAGGATCTCATTTCTTGGGAGCAGGGTCCCAATACTTAGACCCCTAATTCCTTTGTTCCTCTGGGGTTGAGGGGCCTTTGCCCAGTCCAAACCAGTTCTTGAGCACTCTGTTGACATGACTCTGCCTTTCTATTCAGGGTGCAGGGCAGAGATATCAGCCGCTCCGCAGGAGGTGGAGCCAGCATTGTGGTAGCAGAGCACAACCCTATTCAGAGCCCAGGTGTACTCCTCCCACCCATCTGACTGCCAATCTTCCTATTCACCACCAGGCTACCTAGCCCTGCCCCTCTGGGGTTCCCCAGCCCTGTCACTCACACAACCAGACAGGCAGATACACATGATAGCAGAGGCGGGCTGAAATGGTCAGGCAAGCAAATACCAACTTTCTAAAAGTGGTATTTGCAAACACAGAATATTAAAATAAACTTTACTAAAAGATGTATTTTATTATTCTGAGTTGAGGCATACTAAACTCGAATTTCTACCGTGTTCCCTGGGTCTGTTAGGATCATAGAGTGTAACAATTCTAACAGCCCATTCTGGCCTATGGAGAACAGGTAGCCTTACAATAGTGAAAAACGAAAATGGCTGTAATTCACTATTAGGACATGCCACACACATCAGGGCTTGTCCTACCTTATGCTTACAATGCACCCTGCCCTTGGGCCTACCATAGGGGTGACTGATATGAAGTTAAGGGAAGGTTTAGGTACTGGCAAGTGTGTGCACTTACCCAGTCAGCATGACAGTACCAGACTGCACGCAGGTTCTGCTATGGCAGACCTTAGATACATTTTACCAGGCCGCTTCTGTGGGTGGCACAACCAGTGCTGCAAGCCCACCAGCAGCATATGTATTTACAAGCCCTGGGCACTCCTGGTGCACTTTACTGGGGTCTGACAGTAAACCAAATAAGCCATTCATGGAATCCAACCAACATATACATTTTAAATAGGGAGCACTTGCACTGTGGCACTGGTTGGCAGTGGCACAGTGCTCTGAGCAGCTAACACCGGCAAAACACATGAGGCACAGCGACAAAAAGTGGAAGGGAGACTCACGCCAAGGTGCCAGGTCTAACACGTGTCCCCTCCAGCTGAAAAGTGGGGAGAACTACCCTACCCCAGGGAGTTCCTCATCACTAAGGCAGAAAAATCTGGACAGACCATCAGCATTGGCGTGATCTGTACCAGGGTGATGCTCCACCGTGAAATCCATACCCTGTAGGGAAATGGACCACCTCAACAGCTTTGGATTCTCACCCCTCATATGCATCAACCATCTGAGGGGCCTGTGGTCTGTCTGAACCCGGAAGTGAGACCCAAACAGGTATGGTCTTAGCTTCTTCAGCGCCCAGACCACAGCAAATTTCTCACGCTCAATAGCACTCCATCTCTGTTCCCGTGGAAGTAACCTCCTGCTAATAAAGGCTACAGGTTGATCTAGTCCCTCTTCATTAATCTGTGAAAGAACAGCCCCCACACCATGCTCTGAAGCGTCTGTCTGAACGATAAACTCTTTGGAGAAGTTGGGAGCCACAAGCACGGGCACCGTGCACATAGCAGCTTTCAGAGCCTCAAAAGATTTCTGACAGGTGTCAGTCCAGATCACCTTCCTGGGCTGCTTCCTTGAAGTCAGAGCTGTTAAGGGAGCAACAATGTTTCCATACCCCTTGACAAACCTCCTGTAGTACCTGGTGAGACCTAGGAAGGCTCTCACCTCCGTCTGGGTTTTGGGCGACTCCCAATTCAGGATAGTTTCTATCTTGGGTTGAAGGGGTGCCGCCTGGCCACTCCCAACTTGGTGCCCCAAGTACACCACTGAACCCTGCCCGATCTGGCACTTACTCGCCTTGATCGTGAGGCCTGCCCTCCGCAGTGCCATCAACACTTCCCAGAGGTGGCGCAGGTGTTCTTCCCACGTGGAACTGAACACTGCGATGTCATCCAGGTAGGCTGCACTGAACGAATCCAGCCCAACCAAGACCTGGTTGACCAACCTCTGGAAGGTGGCAGGGGCATTTTTCATCCCAAAGGGCATAACCCGGAACTGGTAATGCCCATCAGGGGTGGAAAATGCTGACCTCTCTTTGGCCCCATCGGTCAAGGCGATCTGCCAGTACCCAGACGTTAAATCAAACGTGCTGAGGTAGTTGGCAGCCCCTAGCCGATCTATGAGCTCATCAACTCTGGGGATGGGGTGTGCGTCAGTCCTGGTGACCGAATTGAGTCCTCTGTAGTCCACACAGAACCGGAGTTCGGGTGTGGCTCCCGGCGCTGCAGCCTTTGGACCAAGACCACTGGGCTGGCCCAAGGACTGCTTGAGGACTCAATTACCCCAAGGGCAAACATCTTGGAGACCTCTTACTTGATGCAGGCCCTTACCCTGTCAGTCACCCTGTAGGCCTTGTGCCTCACAGGTGTACTATCCCCAGTGTCGACATCATGGACGCACCAATCAGTGACACCGGGAACCAGGGAAAACAGCTCAGAAATTTGTCCCAGCAGCTGGTGACAATCATTTTGTTGCTCAGGGGTCAGGGTGGAAGAGAGGATGACACCATCCACTGACCCATCTTGCTCCTTGGCTGACAGGAGGTCAGGAAGAGGCTCGGTCTCCTCCTCCATCCCAGCATCTGTCACTAAGAGCATGCCCACTTGGGACCTCTCCAAGTGGGGCTTGAGGCGGTTGACATGAAGGACCCTTAAGGGGTTCCTTGGAGACCGCAAGTCCACCAAATAGGTAACCGGACTCTTGCGCTCCACCACCTCAAAGGGACCGGTCCACTTATCCTGGAGTGCACAGGGCTCCACTGCGGCCAAGACCCATACCTTCTGTCCAGGCTGAAGCTCTACCAGAGTGGCATTCCAGCCGTACCACCGCTTCATCTCCTCCTGGCTGGCTTCCAGGTTTGCCTCAGCAAGTTCCCTGAAACGCCTAGTCTGGTTTCTTTGAAGGCCAGCATGTAGCTATATACATTCTGGGGAGGTTTCCTGGGAGATTGCTCCCAGCCTTCCTTGACCAGACTTAGAGGTCCTCTCACTGGGTGTCCATACAGAAGCTCAAAGGGACTGATCCCTAGAGACTTCTGTGGCACCTCTCTGTAAGCAAAGAGAAGGCATGGTAAGAGGACGTCCCACTTACGCCTCATGGGTCCTTCCAGGCCCATTATCATACCTTTGAGGGTTCGGTTGAATCTCTCAACCAACCCGTTTCCTTGGGGGTGGTAAGGTGTGGTGAACTTGTAGGTTACACCACACTCTTGCCAAAGGGATTTCATATATTTAGATATGAAATTGGTACCTCGGTCAGACACCACCTCTAGAGGGAATCCCACTCGGGAGAAAATTCCCATCAGTGCACGTCCCACCACGGGGGCCGTCACTGTCCTCAGAGGGATGGCTTCCAGGTACCGGGTGGCATGGTCCACCAGGATGAACCTATTGCCCATCGCTGTCCTGGGGTCCAGTGGCCCTACAATGTCAATCCCCACTCGCTGGAATGGGGTACCGACCACAGGGAATGGTTGGAGTGGAGCCTTCTGCTTCCTTCCACTCTTCCCACTTGCCTGGCAAGTTTGGCATGTTCTGCAGTGAGTATCTGAACTACTGCGCATTTGGGGCCAAAAGAAGTGGGTGACAAGCCTTTCAAAGGTCTTGTCCTGCCCCAAATGTCCACCTAAGGGTACATCGTGAGCCAGCCCCAGTAGGCAGGCTCTGAAGCACTGGGGTACCACCAGCACACGGACTGACCCAGACTCAGCAACCTTGGGCTCAGAATACAGGAGGTCGTTCTCCCAGTAAATGAAATGAGTTCCGGTCTGCAGCCTGCTGCCGCATACCCACAAGAGACGGGCATTCTTTCTGCCCCCTGCAGAACTCTTCCCTGGAGGGTCCTCCTTCTTGCCTACAATGGGTCAGCTCAGGCAGGTCCCCCAGTTCAGCTATCTGTTCCCCTGTAGGTTCCAGGGCATCCCCCTCAAGGTCTGCTTCCTCCTGGACCGTGGGAACTTCAGGAGCCGGTTTCCCGCGCCCCCTGCTCCTTCTCTTTAAGGCCGGTCCCTGGGCCTCCCTCTCAGGCTCCAGGACCTCTTGAGCACCTCTACTGGCTGCCATGGACCGTGTGGTGACATACGCCCAATCTGGCATACACAACATCTCCAGGTGAGCACTCTGCTCCACCTTAGCCCAAGGTGAGCTCTCTAAGTCGTTCCCTAACAGACAGTCTACAGGCATGGTGGGCCTCACAGCTGCCTGAAGAGTACCAGAGACCCCCCCCACTGAAAGGGAACCTGAGCCACTGGGCAGTGTCTCTCGGTATTGTCGGCGGCAACAACCGGATAGAATGCTCCTGGGACAACCTGCTCCTGAGACACCAGGTGGCCTTGACAGCCGTCACACTGGCTCCTGTGTCTCTGAGAGCTTCAACCCTATGGCCATTTATGGTCACCCACTGCCTGTATTTTTTAGTGTTCTCAGGCAGCTGGGTTTGGGGGACCACTTCACAGTCTCCTAATGAGACAAGGGACATCTCTGTGGGACCTCACCCACCTTGGACACCCATCTCCTCCCCCAGGGCTACACTAGTCACCTGCGGGAGGGAGCACCAGTGGGTGCTGGTTTACCAAACAATGGACACTTCACATCAGAGGCAAAATGCCCCATGTTACCACACTTGTAACATCTGATGGGCCCCTTCTGAACAGGTGTACCTGTCGGGGCCCCGGTCGGTTTCTGTGGTGGGGGAGGCTGAGAACCTTTCCCTTGGTTCCTTTGGGGATTACTTTGGGGCCTCTTCTGGAAATCCCTCTGTTTACCCTTGTCCCCCCCACTCTTCTGCTGGGGACCCTGCCCACCTTTGGCGGAATCTCCCACTTGACCCTTGTAGACCCTGGTACTGACCCAGCGGTCCGCCTCCTCATCAAGCTTCCTAGGGTTAGTCAGCCTACTATCAATCAGGTGCTGGCGTAGCTCAGGAAAACAATTACTGGACAAGTGCTCCCATGCCATTAAATCAAGAAACCCTTGAAAATCATTAACCTTGCTACCCTTCACCCAACCATCCAGTGCTCTGCAAAAAAAAGTCACATACTCAACATACGTACTGTTTGGAATCTTGGTGCAACCCCTGAACCTTTGCCTGTACAACTCAGGGGTCAACCCATACCTAGACATCAAAGCAGCCTTCATATGGGCATAGGAATTATAATCATCTGAAGGCAAATCCAGCAGTGTATCCCGCCCCTCACTAAGGAACCGTCCCCACAATCCCGCTCCCCAATCTTTCTCAGGGACCCGGTGGAAAGACATGGCTACCTCATAGGCCTTAAACCACTGCCCTATGTCATCATTTAAAAAAAAATCCTTTACTACATCCTTGGGTATGTACACCCATGACTCCACCTGCACTGACGGTGTGCTGCCACCAGAGGGAGCCTTTTCTAGACTCTGGGCTTTCAGCTCCATCTCCCTCAAAACCTTTTCATGTTCATATTGTAGCTTCTTTTCTTCCAGGGCTAACTTTCTACTCTGCATTTCCAATTCTAACTGCCCACTTAACTTGAGCTTGGCCAGCTCTAATTCATGCATCCTACACTCTTTTCTATCTGCCAGCTCCTCTGGAGTTAGACTGTGGTTAGAAACACTGCTACCAGCAGGGGAACGGGTTCTCCTTCCACCTAGACCTCCTGGCCCATCTAACTGTTCCTCTGCATTATCATCATCAATGGCATTCCTTGCTTCTACCCAGGCCCTCAGCGCCTTGTAGAACTCTGCCTTGTTTTTACATCCAGTTGTAGAAACTTTAAACTTTTTGCAAAAGGATTTCAGCTGCTTGGCAGTGTCGTTTTTCAATTTCTCTTCTTCCCATTCCAACTCAGTATTCACAGAGACTATGGATGCTGCTTTCTCCACGATGGTTAAGTTTGGCAGTACTCAAAAATAGAAAGTCCCAAAAAGAAATCTACCAACAAGTATTGGTTGCGTTTAAGGTCTGCACTCACTAAGTAGTGTTCACCAATCACTGTATATGAGTCACAAATGCAAGTCCAGAATCCTCACCGCTGACCACCATTGTTAGAATCCGGGTTCTCTGGATGGCACAGGTAGGTACTTCTGACAAGCAGGGAACCTTTCCTCTAGTCAGGGAAAGGGGTTACCCTACTAAAACAACCCCTGCTCACCCTCTAGGTAGCTTGGCGCGAGCAGACAAGGCTTATCTCAGAGCGTTATAGGTTAAGCATTTGTGAACACATACAGTAACCAAGTGACAACACTACAAATGGACACCACGCAGGTATTTATATTAAAAATAAGGATTCTTTATATAGGATTATCACAAGACCATTAAACGATTAATAAATACACAATACGGTTGCTTAGTTGGTAGAAGATTGCTTAGTTTCTCTTAAGCTCTTAAATGCGACACTTTAAGTCAATGTACCTTAGATGCGACACGCAGGGCAACGAAAGTGTTGCAGCGATGCAGATGCGTTGAAGTTCTTGGTGCAAAAGAAATAAAGACGGGATCTTCCAGATGCGTTACGCTTCTCCGATGTTGCCAGAAGGCTCGACTCGATGCGTCAGCTACAGCGGCCTCACCTTTGACGAGATGCGACGACAGCGGCCTTGGCAGCGGAACTCTTCTCCGACGTTGTGAGACGCTTCCGCTCGATGCGATGCTGCAGCGGCGACACCCCTTCTGCGAGATGCGACGACAGCGGCTCCAATGGCAGCACACTTCTCCGTGGATGCGAGGCGCTTTTCTGGTTGCGGTGCAATGCGACAACTACGATGGCTGCGATGGCGACACGCTTCCTCCTCGATGCGAGATTCTTCTCTCGATGCAGTGCACTGCGACAGCTACGATGGCTGCGATGGCGACAGGCATCTTCGGCGTTGCGAGACACTTCCGGAATGATGCAAGACGCTTCCGCTAGATGCGATGCTGCAGCGGCGACACCCTTAGCGAGATGCGACGACAGCGGCTCCGACGGCGGCACGCTTCTCATCCTTGCGTCGCGCTTCCAGCTCCTTGCGACACGCAGTCCCTCATAAGGCCCAACAGCAGCAGGCACTTCCAAAAGACTCTGGGGAGCTGGGGGTGAAGTCCACTAGTCCTGGGACTTCGTTCAGGGGGCAAGCTCAGTTCAAGCCCTTGGAGATCTTTTTAAAGCACAAGTTGAAGCAAAGTCTTTAGTAGTCTTTCTCCTCTCCTTCAGCAGCAAGGCAACCACTGCAGGCCAATCCCCCAGGTCAGGGACAGTACTCCTCCTACAGCTTTCCCAGTTCCTTCTCCTCTGGCAGAGGTTCTTCTTGTTTTAGCAGGATCTAATTTCTTGGGAGCAGGGTCCCAATACTTACACCCCTAATTCCTTTGTTCCTCTGGGGTTGAGGGGCCTTTGCCCAGTCCAAACCAGTTCTTGAGCACTCTGTTGACATGACTCTGCCTTTCTATTCAGGGTGCAGGGCAGAGACATCAGCCGCTCCGCAGGAGGTGGAGCCAGCATTGTGGTAGCAGAGCACAACCCTATTCAGAGCCCAGGTGTACTTCTCCCACCCATCTGACTGCCAATCTTCCTATTCACCACCAGGCTACCTAGCCCTGCCCCTCTGGGTTTCCCCAGCCCTGTCACTCACACAACCAGACAGGCAGATACACATCATAGCAGAGGCGGGCTGAAATGGTCAGGCAAGCAAATACCAACTTTTTAAAAGTGGTATTTGCAAACACAGAATATTAAAATAAACTTTACTAAAAGATGTATTTTATTATTCTGAGTTCAGGCCTACTAAACTCGAATTTCTACCATGTTCCCTGGGTCTGTTAGGATCATAGAATGTAACAATTCTAACAGCCCATTCTAGCCTATGGAGAACAGGTAGCCTTACAATAGTGAAAAACGAAAATGGCTGTAATTCACTATTAGGACATGCCACACACATCAGGGCTTGTCCTACCTTATGCTTACAATGCACCCTGCCCTTGGGCCTACCATAGGGGTGACTGATATGAAGTTAAGGGAAGGTTTAGGGACTGGCAAGTGTGTGCACTTACCCAGTCAGCATGACAGTACCAGACTGCACGCAGGTTCTGCTATGGCAGACCTTAGATACATTTTACCAGGCCGCTTCTGTGGGTGGCACAACCAGTGCTGCAAGCCCACCAGCAGCATTTGTATTTACAAGCCCTGGGCACTCCTGGTTCACTTTACTGGGGTCTGACAGTAAACCAAATAAGCCAATCATGGAATCCAACCAACATATACATTTTAAATAGGGAGCACTTGCACTGTGGCACTGGTTGGCAGTGGCACAGTGCTCTGAGCAGCTAACACCAGCAAAACCCATGAGGCACAGCGACAAAAAGTGGAAGGGAGACTCACGCCAAGGTGCCAGGTCTAACATACTGGATCTCCGACACCACCACTTCAGTATACTTCTGGACCTGTGAACAGGAAGGACTGCTATGCTGCTGAAAGGCTGCCTCTAAACTGCTGCTCTACAAACTTCTGCCGTGTTGTGCTACCCTGCTGTCTGCTGTTCCTCTGCTTGGGAGAGAAAGACTGAACCTGCATCACTTGAACCCAGAGTGACTCAAAGGGCTAGTTGGCTGACCTCCTGATCTGAAGTCTCATGGACAGAAAAGACTTCCAGCTATCCTGCTACTACATTTGGAATCTGCCATATTTGAGTCTTCCCTGCCAAGTGGTGCCATCCCAGTCCCGGACCCTTGGAAGTGGGCCTTCGGTGTTTGCTCCAACGCAACCAACGCATTCCCTGCCAAACCGATGCATCACAGCGGTGGTGGGGACCCGAATCAATGCAATGCCGCCATTGCTTGGATCTGAACGATGTATCACCTTCAGAACCACCACTGTGCAAGGCTTTTTTCAGCACAAGGTCCTCACATTCCTGTCGATTGCAGCCTTGACGACAAAGCTCTACATCGCAGCCACCCCACTCATCTGAGCCGACGCATCTTCTAGGCTGGGCAACACATCCTCAACACAGGTCTTTGCAATGCTTGCCATGTTGACAAGATTCTCGATGCTGAAACATCAGAATCTCACAGCAAAGCCTTGCCACATCTTGAAACCGGCTCATCGCCTCTGCTGCACGATGCATCTTTGGTCTGGATCCATGCAACATTCCACAACCTTGGATTAAGGTACTTTTGTTAAATGGGCCTAACCGGGTCCCTGTAGTCAACCTATGCTCTATTGATGTCAGACTGAACTTTTGACTATATCTCGGTCCAGCGCGACTAGACATCCCATTTTAGCTTTTTAAGCTTCATGGTGCTATTTTTGCTTAAAACCCTAAGAAATCAATATCTCGTTCTATCAATTGGATATTTGTCATTTTGGTCTTATTTTATTTTATGACTTTTCTTTTATTTATTTTCGTAGGTTTACATAGCGCTGGCAAGAGCAGAGGGTATCATAGTGCTTTACAGCAGTGCATGTTCAATACAAATAGAGAGTAAAATCAACAATCATAGATAAAATCAAAATAAGACAAAGATTGAACAAGGGGGAGCAGGGTTTGCAGGGGAGGTGTACACAGAGACTTAGTGGTTGAGGGTATGTCTTGATGGCTGGTTGCCATCCCGCTAGTACAGGTGTCTGTTGATGAAGAGATCCTTTAGTTGTGTGTTGAAGTTCAAGATGGAGGGGTTTGCCCTGATATGACCTAGAATGGAGTTCCAGATTTTAGGGGTATTGCTCGACAAGGTATAGCTAGGGTTTTTTGTTTGTAAACTTAGGGAGGGATAAGGAGCAAGAATTTGAGCTTCTTGAGCTTCTTGACTGCCCTACCTTTTTTAGCTTGGAAGCAATGTAAGCTGGTTTCCCGGTGTTTAGGGCTTTGTAAGTTAGCCAGGCAGTTCTGAAGCTTCAGCCAGCTTCAGTTGGGAGCCATTTCAGTTCTCTCAGGGAGGGGGAGATCTAATCATATTTTTGGGTTCCAATAACCATTCTAGTAGTTCTGAGGTGTGCGAGGGTTTTTTTGCAGTGCCTGTGAGGTTAGTGTTCCCCTAGTCTACTCTTGATAGCACCATTGCTTGTGTGGCAGTTTTGATGTCGTTGGGCGGTAGGTAGGGTCTAACTTTGTTCAGAAGTTTCAGATTGTAGAAGGCACTCCACACTGTTCTCTATATGGTCTTTCATGTTCGGTTTGGGGCCTAATGTGATTCTTAGAGATTTGACGGAGTTGGCTAGGGTAAGCTTGCAAATATTAGTGTCCATGAAGTTGAGCAATTTCCCTATTTGGGTGGATTGCTCTGATATGAGCACAATTTCTATCTTATCTTGGTTAAGTTTTAGGTGGTTGCCAGATAGTCAAAGTTATATTTCTTTGAGGGCGGAGTTTAATCTGTGTACGTTGTCTAGTGAGGAGATTTCCAAATGGAGCTGGGTTTCATCTCTGTATAGGTGAAAGGGGATGTTTTCTTGGTTGAGAATGAGGGTGAGGGGATCCATGTAGATATTGAACAGTGTAGGTGAGAGGACAGAGCCTTGGGGATAACCCAGGTGATTGGCACTGTGTTCGAGGTCTGTTGTTCTTTTTTATTTGTAGAGAGCGGTCTTTTAGAAAAGATGTAAACCAGCGAAGGATCACCCCTTCCGGTCTGATCCTTTTTTGGAGGGCATCCAAGAGAAGCTTCTGATTGACTGTGTTGAAGGCTGCCACAAGATCTAGGAGTATGAGCAGGCAGCATCGGTCTGTGTCTAGGGACATTTGATGGTCATCCACGATGATCGGAATAGCTGTGTCTGTGCTGAAGCCCTTTCCGAAGCCCGACTGATGAGGCTGTAGGAGATTGTAGTTGTTGATGTTTTGGTTTAGTTGTGAGGTAACATATCTTTCTAGGGTTTTTGAAAGGAAAGAGAGGTTAGAAACCGATCTGAAGTTGTTGCGGTGGTTCCGGGTCAGCTCCCTTTCTTTTGATGAATGGCATGACTTGACCAAGTTTGAGGCAGTCAGGCATCACTCCAGTCATCAGGGAGCTGTTTATGATCTTGGACCAAGGGGGGTAGGGCATGGTTGAGTTGTTTGCCAGTGATGCTGGTAGGGGGTCCGCAATGTGGGAGGAGGGTTTGGATTTGGCCAAATGAGCAGAAATGTCCTTCTCTGAGATTGGGTTGAATACCTTCCAGCTTTTGGGAGTTTTGAGGGGCCCTTGGTTTTGATTGCATCTTTTGAGTTCTTGTTGAATGATCATTGGTAGGGTGGTCGTGGATGGGGGGGGGATTTGATATCTGACTTTCTCGGAGGACGGTTTCCAGTGGATGGCTGGTTGAGATTTTCAAGGGAGAGCTCTGTTTTTTGGTTGTTGTGATCTTCAAGGGAGAACTTTATTTTCATGATTTTGTCGTTGAAGAAATTGGCAAAGCTGTCACACCATTCTTTTGAGATCTGAGGGATTTTGGTGGTGATTTGAAGGTATGATCTGTGATGATAGTGATAAGCTCTTTAGGATGGCTTTTGATCTGGCCTAGCGCGTTGCGGAATAAGGTTGTTTTTTCTTTCATAAAGTGTTTTTTGTAGATTCTGTGATCCTCCTGAGCTGATCAAGGTGGGCTGTGGATGGGTTAGTTTGCCAGAGTCTTTCTGATGATTTTTGCTGCCACCTTGCAGTGTTGAGGTCTTTGTCACACCAGGATCTTGAGGGTGTGTGTCTCATCCTTTTCAGTTTCAGAGGGGCTACTTGGTCCAGTATGGAGGACATCATTGAGTTGTAATGGATAGTGTGATTAGTTGTTGAGAGGTTATCTCATGGGGAAGTAGTGATCTCATTCTTTCTTCAAGGTCTGCTAAGGTAATTTGTGTTATGTTTCTTGTCCATTGAAAGGTTCTTTGCAACCACGTTTGGATGTGTGGCACTCTGTGATATGGAAAAGAATGATATGGTGGTCTGACCAATCGACAGTGAGGATGCTGTCAATAATGTTTCTTTTAGGGCTGTGATAGCATGAAGGGTTAAACCTTTGTTGTGGGTTTGACCTCTGCAATGCTGGGATAGGTTCTTATTAATTAGGACATCATTTAGGGATGAGATTTGAGCTTTGCTTTCATCATTTCAGTGAAGGTTGTAGTCCCCCAGGAAGATGTTTTTGGTGCCTGAGAGTTAATAGTGTGTTATCCAATCTGTTAGGTATTCATAAAAAGAGATGTTATCTGGTGGGTGTTATAGTAGGTGACAGTTTATAGTTATATTGTCTGGAGTCGTTTTCTTCCAAGTTGATGTTGTTTTTGTGTAGAATGAAAATGTCTCCATCATGGTGGTCCTTCCTGCCTTTCTTGGTGATTGAGTCGTTGAGTCATGTTTCTGTGATAAATGCCATGTCTATGTTGTGGTTCAGGATGGCTTCTGCTAATTCAGTTGTATGATTGGTGGTAAATCTGCAGTTGATGAGCATATATTTGGTTTCAATGCAGTGCTTGGGATGATGCGGTGAGGAGGTCATGGAGATGTTAGTGAGGTGTGCTGGTTGCCTGGTCAACCTTGTTTGTATGGGATTTCTCCTTTGACCTGTTATAAGCTTTATCCTAGAGGAAAGGATGGTATTAAGAGTTCCAGTTTGTATTGATTGGCTAGCTATGCCACCTTGCTCAGAGACATCGCTTTGTTCCTTAGACGCTTTGAAGTCCAGCTTTGTGGTTGTATTTTGGATCATCAATCAATCAGGGGGGTTAAAGTGAACTACTCACCCGTGAGGGTCTCAGAAGCTGGGGAGGGGTGCAGCTCCGGGTCAGCCGAAAAGCCAGGTCTTGAGGCTCTTCCTGAAGGTGTGCAGAGTAGGGTAGAACTGGGAACATTTTGTTTTTGCTTTTAGGAGGGGGGTGAGGGTGATGGGTAGGCTCTGGATATATGTTTAGGCTCATTAAGATATTGTTGAGGCCTTGTAATATTTTGCATAGTTGGATTTCCAGGCAAGTTAGGCACTCCTTTAGCTTGGTGAAGGGCATTTTATTAAGTGGGAGGGAGGTTCAGATGTTTCGCTTATATTTTTATGGTAAAGTAGGTCTATGGTTGAATGGGAGTGAGAATGGATGTGCTGGTGGCAGTGTGAATAATAGGCTGGTGGGCGAATATTGTGGGTCCCTTTGGGCTGCTGTCGTCATTGAATTAATGAGTTTAGGGTTCAGGTAGGAGGATTTGGGAGTGTAAGTCACTCGGTCGACATTCCAAAAGGTCTGTAAAGAAGCAGATAGGGTTGTAGTCTTTTTGGGGGAGTGGTGGGCAGGGAATTTGTTAGTTTGGGTGGTGGGATAAGTGGTGATGTTTTTAGTAGAGCTGGGGATCTGGGATTGGCTTGTGAGCATGATTGCAGGTTAGTCAGTAATATTATGTGAGCTTGTGGTAGTGTTGTGGATCAATGGGCCGATAGTTACATCATTTTTGTTCGGGTTAGGGTCAAGATTATTTGTTAGGAAGGGTGTAGAGCATGAGGAGTGATTACTGGGTGAGAGATTTGTGATAGTGATAAGGCATTTTTCAGGGTAGGGAATATGGATTTGAAAGTGCATGGGTTGGCACAGTTGGCGTGTATCATGATGGTTCCATTTCTGAAGATTGTTACGGTAGCATTGCCTTTGAACGTGGGTGAATTGGAGATTAATAGTTTGTGCCTGCATGGGATGTTAGTGGCTTTGACTATGTAAAGGTTTTTTGTAATGATTGTTTTCCATTTCAAGGGAAGTGTAATGTAAAAGATGAGATCTGTTCTTTTAGGGCCTCTGGATGAGTTAGAGAGATTTCAGCGATGAGCAGTTCTGGGTTTTTGACCAATTTGTGTTTGAAGTTCTTAGACGCTGTGGTGGAGAGGTTCGGGGTTGGTGATGGAGAAGGAGTTTGAAGCGTGAGGTTTTAGGATGGAGGGTAGGACAGGGGTGAGGGGCAGAGTAGAGGCCTGCATCTTATGACCTTAGGGGGGAAGTTCGTAGTCCTGATATGAGTGTTGAATTACCACTTATCCTTGCAGGGTAATGCATGTCTAGTCCTTTACATATGCATGACCTAGTGATATTCTTAATGCTTCACTCTGTTAGGATAAAGCTTAGTGTAAGGAGGGGATCAAAGTTTTTGAGGCGGAGGGACAGATGGAGATCAAACCCTGAACTTAAGTGGTGATCTCATGAGACTCTTATGGTAGGTAGGACCGTGGGTGGTAAAAGGCTTCCTTCTAAGAAGCAAGAGGGTAAATAGAGTTAAGTAGGATTCAATATATAATGGTGATCCCAGTGCCATCAGCAAGATGACCACTCCTTTGAGGCTCAGGAGGGCTGGTCATGAAAGAGATCAAACAGTCCTTCTTTAATTTCCAGGAAAGAGAGAGAACTTGTAGTCCTTTTTTACTTCCTGGTCATGAGATAGATCTTACAGTCCATCCTTACTTTCCATTCATGTAGAGAGTCCTGCCGTCCTTCTTTGCTTTCAGTCAGTGGGCGTGCCTTTTTCCTGTCTTAGTTACATTGCAGGATTGCCAGCAGCCATTTTGAGTAAGAAGACAGACTGCCCCCTCAATACGGAACATAGGACATGAGGACCCCCAAAATGGAGGGCTGTGCAGGGCCAGACAAGGCACCACAATGAGAAACAGAGCCCCAGAATTCTGTTTTTTCATGCGGTAATAACAGCAGGCGTAGTGTTAGCGTCAAGTGCAACCTCTTGCAACTAGATAACACCAGTGCATCGTGCAGTATCAGCCGCCGCAGCCCCCTCATAAGCTGTGCAGCGTGTTCTAGGCTAGCAAGGACAACTGCATCCCGGTAGTTGGTGGCCTGATGCACAGCGCAACAGGAGCCTCCAGGGGAAGGACAGCACCGTATGCCTCAATCCTCACAAGGTTCAAGGCTGTTGCCGGTTGCACCAGTCAGGCACCTTCAGAGCCAGTGAGTGCCGGCTAACACAGAGCGGTCCATGTTGCTTTGGGTTAGAGAGACACGATGCCAGGTGCCCTAGGTCTCCATGGGGGTAGCCATCCTAAGTCACTCCCAATTGGACCAAACACTCGGTCCTTATCCCGGGGACATAGGAGCTGCTCACCTGATATCAGTGGTAGGCATCAGCTATAACACCAAAGGAAGCATGATCTGTGAGGGCAGCAGTGTCCAGGATAGGAGCCATCAATCAATAGCAGCTGGGTGCAGTCTATTTCACAACCTCAGCCCCAGTTTTCTCTCCGGATGGCGTCACCGGAGCACAACACTGCTCATCTCAGTAGGCCATAGACCAAAGTTCCGTTCCTTTCTTTTTTTCGTTTGTTCTTTCAATATAACTTGCAGTTCTCTGACTCTATCTCACACAGTGATGGCAGGGTGGCAGATGGTTGGGCCACCCAGGTCCAGAGCTATACAAGTGATCTCCTTTCCAGCCGCCCATCTTGGGTCAAAGACTATTTTTCTAACCTTGTGTGGAATCTTATTGTGTGGTGTTTTCACTGTTTTACTGTTTGAAGTGTTCCACAAATACTTTACACATTGCCTTTAAATTTAAGCCTGACTTCTCTGTGCCAAGCTACCAGAGCCTGAGCACAGGTTAATTTTGGGTGTGCTTGGGCCTTACCCTGACTAGGATTGTGGTTACTGATTGGCTGGGGCTTATACCCCAGTAAACCAGGAACCCAAGTTCTAACAACTACATTTTCCATAATGCACCACAAAGCTAAATCCAAAACCTCTCCTGAAATGTGTGTATCACACTTTAGTTCACCTTGGAAAAACATTTTTAAACTCACCATAAACATGTGAAATAAACTAAGTAAAGTCAATGTGAAGTTTAAATATACATTTTGAAAATGTGTCTCTTATCTATAGCAGCTGAGGGTGCAGGTGTTGTGTCTACAGCACCAAAGTCACTAATGATCTCAGGCTCAAGGCTGACTCTATTAACATCTTAAGAGGGGTTGGTGGTGGCTGAGTAGAGGAGCATCTTCCTTTCCCATGTGCTTCAGATCGCCAACTTTCCACTTTCTCATTCATTATTGATCCTAGATGTACCATCGCTTTTGTATTTCCTCAATGGTGTGCTGTGTAACACCTAACAAATTCATTTTTTACTGAATATTCTGCCAGATTCTTTTTATTGGTGAATCAGGTCCTTCTACTAGAAATCTGCCAAATAGCTCATCATTATGAAACATAGATTCTTCTGTGATTATTTACAACTTTTTGGGGGAAATAGATTTGAGCTATCTTTTCCATCCTCTGGCATCCTTTTCAGAATCCTCTTGGGACAATGTAGCAAATTTGGAGTGTGGGTTGCTAAACACAAAAGTACTATCCAACTTCAGCAACGTCTGCCTTCCTTTCTGTTCCCTAGGCCACTACAGAGCATATGATAAAGTGCTCCCGGTTTGACTTGTCAGCCTTAAGGTGGTCTTAAACAATTTGCCTTCCTCCTCTATTTCATACTGATCTCATGTTTGCTGGCCTTGCGACTGCTATTTCAGTCTGTGTGCGCAGTTTTAACTAACAAGTGCACCTGGAAAAATAAACTGCCAGTTCCATACCTTCCTTTTTAATACATATAAGTCACACCTGTGGTGGGACCTGGATAGCCCAGAGGGCAAGATGCAATGTATTTAAAACATACTTTCAAAAGTACTTTTAAATTTTACATGACTTGGTGGTGAAAAACTCTCTCATTTGTTTTCACTGCTGCAAGGCCTTCCTCTCCCATATGATAACATTGGAGGTATCTTGTTACATTTTATCAATGTAATTTCCAAATGGGAACAGGTAACCAGTTCATGTTTGGTGTCTCTGGAATTAGAATTCAAAATCCTAATAAATGGTGAATTCGGATTTTAAATTCCAATTTTGAAAATTCCGCTTTAGAAATGTGGCTTTTTGTGCCTTAGCTATTTAGTGCCTGTACCTGAGTCACATGACTGGGGGTAGCTGACAGTTGAGCTTTGTGTATTCCTCCAGGAAAGCCACACTCAATAAGGAGCTTAGGTGTGCCTGGATGGGCCATCACTGGCAGTGTGGGAGGGAGGATTTAGGCACAGCCTCACTCACATGCACTTGAATAGGCTGTGTTCTGCCTCCACACAAAGGGCCACATGCCCCCTGTAGAAAGTCTGAAGCCAGGACATGGAGGACATCAGAGGAAAACCTCTAGAATCATCTACCCAACTTCAAAGTCACAACGGACTATAAATACTGGACCTCTGGCACCACCACTTTAGTACACTTTTGGACCTGTGGACATTCTGCCAGGAAGAAGGACTACTGTGCTGTTGAAGGACTGCACTCTGCTAGACTAATGCCTTGCAGTGATGCTACTTTGCTGTGCTGACCTACTGTCTGTTTCTCACCTGTCTGGATGAGAAAGGACTAGACATACATCTCTTGAACCCAAAACCAGAGAGTGACACCAAGGCTTAGTTAGCTTGCCTCCTGACTTGAGCCTCGGGGACAGATGGCTCCAACAACCTTGCACCTCCACCTGGACTCTTCAATCTGTGAGTCAACCCTGCAGAAGTGCTACCACCCCATTCTTGGCCCCTTTGTAGTTGGCCTAACCAAGATTGAAGGTATTTTGTTTAGTGGTCCTAACTTGACCCCTATAGCCGGCCCATGATCCATCATGGTTGGTCTGAAATCATGACTTTGTCCTGGCCCGGTGATGCCAGATAACCACAGCTGACTCTGTGTGCCATTTGTCACTATTTCTTTTAAAATATTTAAAACTGAATATATCTCTGGTGCTACTGATTGAATTTTCGTCATTTTGGTCTTGTTTTATTCATTAACAACTACTCTATTGTTCTAACTCTTTTGTAGACTGCTATTGTGGTGTGTTTTCACTGTGTTACTGTTGGAAGTGTTGCACAAATAATTTATAAATTGCCTCTTAGTTAAGCATGACTGCTTTGTGCCAAGTTACCCGAGGGTAAAGCACAGGTTAATTTACGGTTTGCTTGTGACTTTACCCTGGAGAAAATTGTGATTTCATCTTGAGAAGGGTCTCACCCACCCCCTTAAGCAGTAACCTAATTTCTTACACTCCCTGATTGTGAATTCATCACCCAGTGCTTGAGAGCGACATTGGCACTTTGGGAAAGCATTTGCAAAAAAAGAATCTGTAATTGCGATTCAGTAATGTGCAAATGTGAACCGAACCAAATCAATAGAGGCAATATGTTTCATTATTTCAAATAGCGATTAGCTAATTGCAATTCTCTGCAAATCGCAATTAGGTCATCGCTATTTGAATGTATGAAACTCCATGAGTTGCATTTAGCGTTTCCTAATGGGTTGCAAATCGACCTACCTCATTATTATTAATGTGGCCGGTCGCAATTTGCGACCCGTTAGGAATCGCTAAAATCACAGGAACAGTGGCCTGTTGGGGACAGT
The DNA here is from genome assembly GCF_964204655.1 of Triturus cristatus. Lineage (NCBI taxonomy): Eukaryota > Metazoa > Chordata > Amphibia > Caudata > Salamandridae > Triturus > Triturus cristatus. Next base: position 383,065,135 of record NC_140591.1, on the reverse strand, counting down.
AGACTCCATTGTCTATGATTGCTTTTCGATAAAGCAATCATTCTTTTTTAAATGCAGCCCATTTTCCTTAAAGGAAAATGGACTGCATTTAAAAAAGTCACATGAATAGTTTTCTTTTCATTTTTCAAGAGCAGGCAGTGGTCCTTGTGACCACTGCCTGCTCCTAAAATATTTTTTTACTAACATTCACAAAAGGGAAGGGGACCCTTGGGGACCCCTTCCCGTTTGAGAATGTGTTACCATCTACTTCAAGTAGGTAGTAAAATAAGTTTGTTTTGCAACTGTGTTTTGGTTGTGAAACATTCCTATATACCACAGTGATTCAGTATTAAATTCAATTCAGATTCAAATAGCATTTTACTGGTTGCAAATAGCCCGATTCTGTGAATCAGTAAAAAGCATGATACATGTGGCCATACACGAGGCCTTTAGTCCTTATGGAATGCTGAATTGCAAATTGCCAATTGCAAAGTGTGCGAAGGCAAAATGGGCATGCTGAACCTTCATGAATCTGGCCCTAAGTAGCAAAATTGCCCTCATTTTTCAGCCAGGCATACCTAAACATTGATGTACCTGAAATAACAATAAGGGGCAGATTTGCCATCACGCAGCACAGTGCAGCAGCATCAAATCATGCACTGCTTGAGAAGGAGAGAGCAGGAGAGTGCCATTTTTACTGAAATGTGGCATTCTCCTCCCCTTTTCCTAGCACAGGTGCTGAAATCAGCTGCTGTGCGCCACGGAGACACTTTTGCACCATGGTGCGAGGGTGTCTCCATGAGTCTAGCATAGGTTTTGTACTGGAAGGGTATCCTTCCAGTACAAATTACTAGGCAAAAACTGATTTTTATCCTTTTTCCCTCTTTGTATGTGTGCTGTAAAGTGCAGCACACATACAAAGACGGAAATGGAAAGGGAAAAATTATGCATTTCTCCTTTCTTGCGCCTACTTCGAAAAGGCTCAGTTTTCTGATGCTAAACCCTGTTTACTTTATTTAGTACATTGGGTTTAGCGTCAGAAACCTTGGTTGGTTGCATCAGAACACCCATGCTCCACCCATGGTATGCCCCCTTGATGTAAGTAATGCAAAGCAGCGCAAGTTTAGCACTTGAAAGTAAATCAGAAAAAAAAGTAATTGCGCCGATTTGTGTCAGTTTTATGATGCAAACACGGCATAAAATCTTATTAAATCTCCCCCTGCAGATCAGTTTATAAAAGGAACTTCTTTGATCTTCTATGAACGATGACTAAAGTTTGTAAAATGATTTAATATAAATGACTTCGATATTTCCGATCCTCTTTTTGAAATCTCCCAAGGTCATTAGGGAGCTATGCAGCACCAGACTCGTCCCTGCATCTAGTGCCTTTGGCTGGCATGCAATTTTTATAATGAAATGCAATGAGGCTCTCCCTTTGCAGGCTGAGGAATGCCCAAAGCCTCTGTAGTGTTTTACTTTGCTTTAGAATTCTTGAGCCATGATGTTCTGGTCTCAAGAATTCTAAGTGGAATGTTTACTTTAAAAAATGTACTGGAATTTGACGATTAAAGGGTTGAGGGAGCTGGCTGCTGCGTGGCATCTGAGTAATATTAAATCAAGTTTACAACTTCTACTTTGTGGACGTACGTCATGGCTACAGAAATATTTGGCGACGATTTTAAAACTCAGATGCTGCAGAACCCACCGGACGGAAGCATAGTGATAATGATCGGCTACACGCGATAAAATTAACGGAGAATTTTGAAGGTAAAGAAGAAAATTCTCACCGACGGCAGCAGGGAAGCTTACCTCAAAGCTATTAAGGTACTGTGTGTCCTGTAAAAGCTATATTTCATATTGCGAAGAAGAGGTTGTTTCGCCGTGGCGGTCCCATCACAAAGTTAGTGAGGGTTGGCCTTCCAGCAGTCTTAATGCATCGCACGCCATCTTGGGAGAGCACGCAAGAGAATAGGGAAGCGTCATTGCCATGGTAGCACATTGAAAGTTATTGTCAACACCATCTTGTGGTTGGCAATTCATTAATTGAAGATTGGCGGATTCACGTTCTTACATGCAACTTTTGAAAAAAAAAGAACTAAGCAATAGCCTGTTGAAGCACGTATTCGGAGCGGCGTATTTGAGTACAAAGAACATTACAGTGAAAATTTCAAAGTTTTGACTTGCACGTCAAGGAGCGGTGATGTGCACACCTATGTGTTTGCCGTGAGAATTGAAGGCTATTACCCGCGCGTCAAAGAACGGTGACGTGCACACCCTTTGCTTTAAGTGAGGCATAGCAGCTAATTAAAGACTCGAAAATTGAAAGCTATTACTCGCGCGTAAAAGAACGGTGACGCGCACCCCCATTCGTTTTAATTGAGGCATAGCAGCAATTTAAAGACTTGTAAATTGGAGTTGATTTTTAGTGTGTTAATGGTGACGCGCACAACTTATCTTCCAAAGTACTCTTCATTAATACATGAAGTTAATGAGGGTGATGTGCGCGCATTGTACTTATTACAAGGGAATGTGGTGATGTGCACGCATTTAATATCTGTGATCATTTTTTTTTCTCAAGTAACACATTACTCTGCAATGTAAAATGTAGAGAATTAAGAGTATACAATAACCTAAAAAAAAGTGCGTTTATGAGTCACACTTGTTTTTTTAGGTTTGATTTTCTAATGTGCATGCATGTAAGTGTCGCAAGCAAAAATAAGTATAGGTGATTTCTTTGATTTGGACTTGAGGGACGTGAGAAATATAATTGAAGATGCAATCTGTGTCTCCTCCTCCACCTTTTCTAGAAACACCTGGGGATCCACCTATTTCTTGGAAAAAGTGGTATGATGCATTTTTAACGTACATTGGTGCAATTTTTAAACATTTGCCTCCTTTAGTACGTGTTGCTGGTGAAGAAGACATTGACGAGTTGCAAGAAATGGTTAAAAAATTGGAATTACGTTTCGATGTACACCACAGTCTTGTAGTTGAGAGACACACATTTTTCAAAAGGGAACAAAAAATTGGTGAAAAGGTAGAAGATTTTATCTCTGCTCTACGTGTTCTCAGTGCTGAATGTCAGTTTAAGGGATTCAGAAATCAATTGATAAGAGACCAATACATTTGCAAGTGTAATGACAAAAGCATACAACAGAAATTACTTTCCCTAGGTAATCCCACGTTGGAAGAAACTATTCACATTGCGAAAAGCATAGAACTTTCCAAGTTGTCTGTTAAGGAGCTTGACGAAAAAGCCTCATCGTCCACCAACAAAGAGGAAGAATGCATTAATGCTGTAAGACCAAAGGAAAATAAGAACAATCATTTTTCTCGAAGTGACAATAAGTTCTTTAAACAAGCAAACATTTGTTTTAAGTGTGGGAATTTTCCGCATTTTAAGTCAGGACGTGTTTGTCCTGCAAGAAATGTCACATGTAGGGCTTGTGGTAGATTAGGTCATTTTGCGAAAGTCTGCCAAAATGTTAGAAGGAGTTTTTCGTCCTCACAAGAAGGGAAAATGAACGGTGGTTTTTCTTCTGCTTCTTCTAATTCCTCTATTGCCAATATTTCTTTTAGTGAGCCAAAGTGTGATGATTTAAAGAAAATTCAGGAAGATTTGAGAGACATGGTTGTTGTGGTAGGGGATGTGGTTCAAGATTCTAACATACATTCTGAATGTGTGGATCCTTATGTTGATGTGGAGATTGGTGGAAAGAATGTTTGTCTATTGGTCGATTCAGGAGCGAGAATAACCATGTTAAAGCGGGAAAAGTTTAAAGAAGTTTGGGGATTTTGTTCGCTATTTCCTCCAGACATATCTCCTGTCTCTTATGAAGGGAGAACCATTGAATTAGCGGGTTATTTTCAAGACTCTTTAGTTTTCAGGGGGAGAAAAATCTTTGGCAAGGTTTATGTAGCCATTAAGGGTTTGAACATTCTCGGATGGTTTCATCAGGGTTTGTTTAAAATGGTGTTAAGACCTGGTACCAAAGATCAAGTCTCTATTCTTCGTTCTGACCATTTCATTGATACATTATCTGAGCGTTTTCCTGAAGTTTTTGGTAACGAACTTGGGTGTGTCAAAGTGTTCACTCATACCATTAAGGTGAGAGATGATGCTATTCCGGTTAAACATCGGCTGAGAAATGTACCATTTAGTGTTAGGAATCAGCTAGAACAAGAGCTCTATGGTCTTTGAAAGAAAGGGATTATAGAACCAATAGAATCTTCCCTTTGGCTTTCTCCTTTAGTCGTAGCGAAGAAAAAAAATGGTGAGATTCGCGTTTGAATTGACTTACGCAGTTTAAATAAAAACATTTGGATAGATTCTCATCCTCTTCCAAAAATCCTGGAAATGTTATCTTTGATCAATGGATCGAAATGGTTCAGTAAGCTAGACTTAGCATCAGCTTATCACCAAGTTGTTCTTGATCCTTCTTCCAGGCATTTGACTGCTTTTGTTTCTCCTATTGGTACTTTCCAATACTGCCGGATGCTGTTTGGTTTGGCTTCTGCCGCGGCAGTTTCCAAAGGATTATGTCAAATTTACTTAAGGACATCAAAGGAGTAGTTGTCTTTCAGGACGACGTTTTGGTACACGGTGAAACATGTGAGTCGCATGATGAGACTATGTGCTGTGTTTTGGAGGTCTTGCGCGTTGGTGGTGTTGTGTTAAAAAAAGAAAAATGCGTTTTCAGAGTGAAAAAGATTGAATATCTGGGATATGTTCTTTCTGAGCAAGGAGTTGAACCCAGACCAGGACTTGTTAAAGCAATAGTAGATTCTCCTCCTCCTGTAGACAAGGTAGGGTTTAAGTCATTTATTGGTTTGTGTGAGTTTTACTCACGTTTTGTGCCTGGCTATGCTACAAAATGTCAACCGCTCTCAAATATGCTCAAGAAAAGTGTTTCTTTTAAATGGGATACCGAGTGTGATAAAATTTTTGATTGGATCAAAGGTGAGCTAATTAGTCCAAGAATTCTCAAACCTTTTAATCCTAATGTTTCATGCATCATCACTGTGGATGCGAGCGGATTGGGTTTGGGAACTGTTCTTACGCAAATGGTTAATGGACTTGAGCATACCATTGGTTATGTTTCAAGAGTTTTGCGTGGGTCTGAACTCAACTTTTCGGTCATTGAGAGAGAGCTTCTAGCATGCTGGTGGGCAATAAGGAAATTTAATCCATACATTTGGGGTAGACATTTTAAACTTAGGACTGATCACAGTCCTCTTGTTTCAATCCTTTCTGGGGACAAAATCAAATAACATACACCCAGGATAGCACGTTTGTCAACTAAACTTTTGCAATATGATTTTGAAGTTAGTCACATTCCTGGAAATAGAAATATTTGTGCAGATTATTATTCTAGACATCCTGTGGAATCGGAGCATGAAACGGTGGATGAGGATGAAGAAGAGTGTTTTGTAGCCTCTGTGGGGTTAGATGAAATGTGTGCTGTGAGTGAGGTTGAATGGAGAGAATTTCTTTCAAAGGATACTTTATTGGGTGATGTCATCAAGTTTGTAAAAGAAGGGTGGCCCAGAGAGAAAAATGTAAATTTTTCGCTTCAGATGTTTGTCAAAGTTGCCCCTGAACTTTCTGTTGAGGATGGTTTACTTGTACGCGGTGACAGGTTATTTCCTCCTGACATGTTGAGAGCAAAACTGATGCTAGGAGCGCACAAAGGTCATTTAGGTAGGACCCTCACGAAGAGGAGACTTCGTGAACATTTTTGGTGGCCACAGATGGACAAAGATGTGGATTTATTTGTAGGGGATTGTGTGATTTGTTCAGGTTCAGATAAGAGTTTAAAAGTTCATACTCCCCCTCTACAGCCAATTGTTCTGCCCAACAAGCCATGGGAGAAGATAGGAATAGACTTGGTTGGACCTTTTAATGTGCTTCCTACTAATTCCAGATTTGCCATTGTGGCAATTGATTATTACTCGAAATGGCCAGAAGTACGTTTTATTGATGAACCTAATTCGAAGAATGTAATTGATTTTTTAAAGGACATTTTTCTCCGTGAAGGTTTTCCGTCCACTATTGTTAGTGACAATGGTGTACAATTCACCAGTCACGAATTTGAATCTTTCTTACATCTAACCCTGGGCGTAGTTCGCGAAGTAGCACTTCGCGAAGCTACGCAAAATGCAGTTCGCACTACGCGAGCTACGCGTAGCACTTCGCGAACTGCGTAGTACCTTGTTCGCACTGTGCCAGATGTCGTTTTCAATGATTGCACAGTGCGGACAAGCAACCGGCACTGTGCAATCATTGAAAATGGCATCTTACACAGTGCGAGCTGTAGTTTTCTGCTGCTCGAGTAGATTTTTACTCGAGCGGCAGCTTTCTCAACGCGAACTGGTAGTTTCTCATCGCGAGCGTTCGCGAGCATACGCGACCAATCGCAATGAGAAACCTGACCTCCTCGCGTTGGGAATCTCACCGGGAGGTTTATTTTCCATGCTCGCGAACTTGATGTTGCTGATCGCGAACAAGGAAAAAGTCTCGCCGGGATGTCATTTTGCTTGCTCGCGGTCGCCAACTTGACGTTGAGGACCGCGAGCAAGCAAAACCCAAACTAAAATGAGCCGATCGGCTCATTTCAGTTTCATTGCCTACTTGCTACGGAGGCTATCTCAGCCCCCAAGCTCTTAGTCAAACAGCAGAGGTATCATTGGAAAGGGGAGAATCTCCCCTTTCCAATGATACCCTTCCCTAGTGGATCTCTGCTTGGGGATCTCTGCAGGAGGGCGATCTGCCCACTAGTCACCAGGGAGGGGGGAGTGCCCCCTTGGACAAGGGCATTTGCTCCCCCATTAAATTTAGGAATAGATCAGTCCGTCTGCCCCCCCAGGTGGGCAGAAAGCACACTAGACACCAGGGATATTTTTTGTGCGCAAAACTTAGGAGTGGGGCTGCCCTAAATGGGCATTATAATGTCCCTATCCCTCTGAAATATTGGCACAGTCTTTCTGCCCCCCGGGGCTCAGATGGCGGCAACAGCTCCCAATCTGCCTCCCTGGGGGCAGAAAGCACACTAGACACTACGGATTTTTTTCCTATCTAAAAGAGGGATGGGGCTGCCTAGAATGGGCATGCAAATACCTTGAACCCACAAACAAAAAAGGGACAGTATTTCTGCCCTCCTTGAAGGGGCAGATGGGGATTATTATTACCCCACATTTGCCACCGGGGGCAGAAAGCACACTAGACACCTGGGATTTTTTTTTTAAAAGAGTGGTTTCGGATGCCCACAATGGGCAATTCCAATGACCCCGCCCCCCCAAAATAGCTCCAGTCTTTCTGCCCCCCCCGGGGGGCAGATGGGGGCAAATGCCCTGATCTGCCTCCGGGGGGCAGAAAGTCAGCTAGGCACCTGAGATGTGTTTATGTGCATGTCAGCGAGCTGCCCCTTAGGCAAGCGTTGCTCCCCTTTTTGTATGAACACATTTTGGCTGCTTCTGCCTTCCCTTGGGGGCAGAACAGCATTATTTTTAGGCTCTTCAGAAATCCAATAGACACGAGTAAAAGGTTATGTGTGTGTGTGTGTGTGTGTGTGTGTGAACTGGAGTTCGGCTGATGGTCTGTGTACTGGCGTTTGGCTGGCTGTGTGAACCTGCATTTTACCGGCGGTATTAGTGGACTTGTGCTTAGCTGGCAGTGTATGTGGAATAGCGCTTGGCTAACAAAGTGTGTGGATTGTCCCTTAGCTAGTGGTCTGCGTGAATGGCACATGTCTGGTGGTGTGTGTGGACCACCGCTTGGCTGGCAGTGGGTGAGGACTGTCACTTGGCTGGTACTGTGCGTGAGCTGTCGCTTGGCTGGTGGTGTACATGGATAGGACTTGGTTAGTGGTGTGCATGGAGGGCGCTTGGCTAGCTGTCTGGCTTGCGTGGATCCTCCAGCATTTTATTACCCAGAATCCCCTGCAAACCTTAAATTTAGCTAGAAAGTCACTCTTTCCTCACATTTCTCTGTGGAAAAGTTGTGGTATCACCGTGCCGGCACAAATTTCCCACCACCTGGTGTTCCCCTCGGTCTCCTGATTAAGATGATACCTCACTTTTGGGGAGCCCAAAACAGAGAACCTAAAAACTTAGAAAATGAAAAACTCAAACTTCAGGGGGAACCAAAGTGGTCCAAACTGGCAGTTTTTTTTTCATAAGAGTTTAGGCTGACTTTGCTTTGGGCACCAACAGAAGTGAGGTACCATTTTTCCCCAAACCCCCAAATTTAGTTATATTTTGCCTAATTTCTCGATCCCCTCCAGGGGAATCCAAAAACCCTGGGTACCTTTAGAATCCTCAAGATGTTGTAAAAAAATTACACAAACTTGGCATGGATACATATGTGGACAAAAATTATGGGGTCCTATGCACGAACTACCCAAAGTGGCACCGGGGGGTGGGGCTGGTTGCGAAAAGGGTTAATGTGTTTAGGTTCATAGTAAGAACTGAGGCCAATATGTATGCACCAATTTTGCATTTCTTAATGGTCTGAATTGCTTTTTCGGGCTGTAAAAAAATGCAAAACTTCCTTTAAGTGTTTTAGAAAGGTATTTGGGGCATGGAAACATGCGATTTATACTCAGTGAAAATCATAAATTGTGATTCGCAAAATAGGAAATCACAAATTAGGACAGTCGCAAAATGGGCATTTAGGAAATGCAATTGCCATCAAATCAGATCTGGTGGTAACCAGGTACTAACTTAAAACTTAAACTTAAACTTCTTTTAAGGTACCAATGCAAGGATAATTCAGCACTCAGTCTGGAACATACACTCCACTAGTACTGAATGAATACAATACTAGCTTAATAAATTCCTTTTAACTATGCAGTTTACAATGACTTAAAATGGGTGACCATATCTTCTTGTCACTGGTGACTTTTATGTAAACATTTTTACAAATTATTAACATTACAATTATTAACATCAATAGCTGAAAATTCTTAGCTATAAGGTGTGCAAATCACTGCGTATTCTTTGCGTTGAATGTTTAAGATATTTAGTTATGCTTTAAGGTGTGCAAATCACTGAGTGTTCTCTGCACAGCATTCATAAAATAATTAGTTTTGCCTTAAGTTGTGCAAACTACTGGGGGTTTTCCACACCGAATACTCAAGGGGAGCAGATCACCATTAATTCTCACTGTCCCCCTGGTGCTCCCACTACTTCCAATATGGTGGTCAAAGCCTTTCAAAGCACAGGCAGCGCACCTGCTACTTCCCATATGGCGGTCGATGCCTTTCAAAGCATAGTGTGTTCATGCACCACTGTTCCCTCCCTCAGCATGAGACAGTACACCTACATGCAAGGTTAATCGCATGCTGAATAAAAACAAGCAGTTTCAACACCAAAGCTCGTCCAAATCACTTCTGTAGCCCCTGCTCCAAAAAACCTGAATGTAAAGACTTTCTGAGGAACAAGCACCTACCGATAGCTCCGGTCAGCAGTTTTTTTGAGGGAGGGTTTTTCAGAATGTGAGCACGTTGTGTTTTGTCAAATGCACTAGCTTTGCAGCTCCTCTACAGCTCCCCTAGTAGCTCCTCTGTTGATTACAGGAAAAATGGGGCTGCTACAAATGGTCTTCTCAATGGGACACCGGCCTTCACAATCTCATCCACCGCACATTAGAAAGACGCTTCTTCAAAGTTACTCATCAAAATCAAAGAGGTTCTTTTGGAAACACCAGCTGGGTATACGTTGGTTCGTGAATAAGGCTTGCCCACACGTCCTCACCAATTTGTTTGTAGTAACACGCCACACAAATGGAAGTAAAATAAGCCCCTTTATCATGCGACTAAATGCTCTGTGGCTTTGAAACAACTAATTTCACCAACAGTCATTTCTCACATTCTAACTTCAACATTCCACGTTTTACTACTGTCATTACTTCCATTGCACCACCTCTACATAAGGGTGCATGGCTGTGATGGCCATTCCCTGTTGCTGTCCAGCACAACCCCTATAGTTTAGGCCCATAGTCACAGGTTACTACAACTGTGCCTCTGCATGGATTACCCTGCAATGCTCTTGGGTCCTGTTCTCTGCCTCATATACTTTGCCACACAGGAATAAATGAGATATCAAGACCTGCTGCACCTTCTTTAGGGCTGAAACTCCTTCTACCAAAAACCTCTTTAAGGGAAAAAGCTAGATGGAAAGTTCCCCTAAGCTGAGTTATAAGTTTGCCTGCTTAAGTGTAGCAGACTTTCTAACATATCTTATGTAACAATCAGATCTCAACTGCACCATCATCATGATTTCTTCTAGGAAAATATCCATGTGCAGCAATTCCACCATGGTGTTGAAGTTAAATGAATGATTGCAGTTCTGTCCACCCAACCTATTCCCCTCATGCAAGGCCCTGACATCCTGCTGATATTGAAAATCTCTGCTCTTGAAGTGTTTAACGCTAAAGTCACAGAAGGCCTACCTGCCTGAGAAGGCTCTGAAAATATGCACCCATTCTCTCCCCCTCCTTACCTTTCTAGATATCTCATTTCCATGATATTATTCACCCCTTTCCTTGTCATTTCCTTTAACTGCCTTACCACCCGCTCCCCTAGCTACCAGTCCATTTCCCACCCTGTCTCCTTTCCCACCTGCCTCCATTTTTTGACTTACTTCCCCTTTGCACATCCCCTTCTGTTAAGGCCCCTAACTTGCATCTAGATGTGATGCGATGAAGATTATGTGAAGCCCACAAGTGTCTGACATGATCTTCACTGCGGTACCACAGCCAACACTAAGAGTGAAGTGGGGGAGAAGGCGTAATTGCAGTTAGAGAAAGAGAAGGTATGGATGTGAAGATTCCAGCATGTGTCTAACGCCCTCTGTTCTGTATTTGCTCTTTCAAGCAATGAAGTGGAGACTAATACGATGGACTCCTAGGACAGTGATGAAAGAGAATAAACATTCTAGGCACTTGACTGCAAAGAATAATCCCATTTACACATAGTTAAGTATTATGCAATAAATATCGCTAACAATCTTTGACAATTAAATAGAGTTGGTACTTACATGCTTTAGTTGATGAGTTCAATTTGGTAGAGCTGTTCAGTCTCATTATGCCTAAACATGCTGACATCTGGGAATACAACAGTTGTTTAATGACAACATGCCCAAAGATATTTCGTTGATTGGCTTTATTATTGTTTTGCATTGTGGCACTCTTAGAATGTGCTAGTGGAATTTCAGTATCTCTATTTTGCAGGGGCACACCAGGAGTCAATCCCTGGCTTTTAAAGTCTAGTCTTTGTCAAATATTTCATTTTTATGCATTAATACATTCCGGTGAAATTTGACTGTCAAATGGTATGGTGCACATACAGTGCTTGATAGTGCACTAATCTAAACAGTTTCTTTTTCTTTTTGCAGATACATTGCAGGGTGAACTAAAGTGTGAACAGACGATCTGAAGAACTGGCAGGGGCAGTTCCCAAAAAACAGAAGCAAAGTAAGCTATAGAAATGGAGACCTGGGGGAGATCAAAAGCTATCCAGGGGAACGTCAGAGTCAGAACAAGCTATTCTGCCAGAGTAGCCGCAATTGGCACTCAACTAACTGACTGACACCCTGAATGAAGATGTCCAACTTGCGAAACAAGGAACAGATACAACCGGTCTGACTTCCTTAAATCGAAGGTGGTGAGTACTTTTCTCCACCTCCAGAAAAATAGTGGAGAGCCCAATTAAGCCCTCCATTTCACCTTCCGGTCCTGACGAAAGCCTCTAGACCCTGCATGGGGCTGAAACATGTTGACCAGATAACACCAGATTCATACCAGTGCATTAAACTAATAATCAAGTTTATTCACATGCACGAACACCATTTTTAATTTCCCTCTGTCAAGAACCCCAAGAATAAAGGACACGGGACTTGACTTTAGGAATTTTAACACCACAGTTCACAGAGCACGAGCACGCCCTCGTTCCATTATCTCTGACCACTACTGTACAACCAGTTGGTCTTCCTCCATGGGGAGGTTAGCATTTGGACAATAAAAAGCCCAATGATCATGCTATCACGATCCACTACGGCGGAGAATCAAGATATACCGCCTAACGCCAGTGTACGTATATGAGGGTTTTTTAAGGATGCCCAACCACGTAAATTAAAAGACCCTGGTACACAGGACAAGTGGTCCATTCCCCCACCCTGATATCTTTGTACTAACCCCTGGAAGCCGAATGGACCTCTGCTTCTTTTTCCCTCCCCCCATTGATATATTACGGAGATCAAAAGCTTCCACTTTCTCACACGGATGAAAGGGAAGCAGTGTGTCACTCTCTAAGTGCAGTTTATGGAGCACTTGACCCAAGTTGGCCTGCATCATCTTGTGAGACACTGAAAGACACGAAAACAGAACCCAGAGGCTTAAAGACAAAACATCACTTGGTTGTGGAGGACTAACATAGGCATTCAGGTCTGTAGATGGATTGAGGGTTTGGCTGGAGAGTACTCTGAGACAGGACTTGGAAGGGCCACTGATGGGCACCATGGCCCTTATATTCCCGAGGTGCTCAGGATACTGGAGCATACTCTAGCATATTGATGTAATAAGCACTAGGACCTATGTGGTTCTGGGGAGGATTCTTAACAGGAACTATGTCATATGCAGGGAGGTGTTAGGGTATGGTTAAACATCAACTCAAAACCACCTCCTCCTGAAAACCACAAAGAAAACGGCCCTCCAAGACAGAATCAATGCCAACACACAACAGCAAAGAACTCTTCACCATCGTCAAGGAGTTTGCCAGGCCCAACAGTGAGATCACAGATGTTCCCCCCTCCCAAGATCTCTGCAACAAACCCAGCTCCTTCTTCCACCACATGATCAGGAAGATCTATGACAGCTTCAACACCGTGGGCCCAGCCACTACGCCTGCCACCATCGCACACAACCAAGCTGCACCTGAACAGACCATGGTCTCCTGGACCCCGTTCACAACAGAGGACACATGCAAGACCATGAAGAACATCCACTCAGGAGCCGTGACGGACCCTTGCCCGAACCACATCTTCCACAAAGCAGCGCCATCATTGCCCCTCACCTTTGCTGTGCCATCAACTGCGCCATCAAAACCACCACCTTCTCCAATGACTGGAAACACACCGAGATCAACCCCCTGCTGAAGAAGCTGTCCTAAGACACGACAGACCTCAAGAACTTCAGACCCATCTCCCTCCTCCCCTTCAATGCCCAACTCTCTGAGTTCATCTAATTGAACCACGCTCTGGACACCTCCCAATCTGGCTTCTGAAGCAACCACAACACGGAGACGGCACTCCTCACCGCCACTGATGACATCTCCTCCCTCCTCGACCAGGGCGAGACCGCAGCCTTCATCCTACTAGACCTCTCGAGTGCCTTCAACGCCATCTCCTACCGCATTCTAATCACGAGACTTCATGATGCCGGCATCCGTGACAAGGCTCTGGACTGGATCCACGCCATCTTCATCGGCTGGACCCAGTGAGTCAGATTACCACCGTTCATCTCAGAACCCACAGAGATCAGCTGTGGAGTGTCCCGGGGTGAGTCCCTGAGCCCCACCCTTTTCAACATCTACATGGCCCCACTTGCAGCCATCGTCAGAAGCCATAGACTCAGCATTATATTATATGCCGAAAGAACCCAAATGATTCTTTCCCTCATCAACGAACCCACAGCCACCAGAACCAACTTCCACAGTGGAATGAAGGCCGTTGCTACCTGGATGAATGACAGCTGCCTCAAGCTCAACTCGGACAAGACCAAAGAACTCAATCAATCAGGGAATTGTAAGCGTGCTACTCACCCGTGAGGGTCTCAAGTTGCTTGTGGGGGGCGCAGTTTTGTTCAGTCATAAAGCCAGGTCTTGAGAGCCTTCCTGAAGGTGTTCAGGGAGGGTGCGCGTCTGATGTTGATCTCGAGCTCGTTCCAGGTCTTGGCCGCGATGTAGGAGAAAGCTCTTCCCCCTGTTCTGGCTCTGTGGATGTGTGGAGTTTTGGCGAGAACGAGGTTGATGGATCAAAGGTTTCTCTTGGGTACATGGAAGGTGATTCTCTCATTGAGGTATTGGTGTCCGTTGTTCTGGAGGCATTTGTAGGCGTGAGTGAGTATCTTGAAAGTGACTCTCTTCTCAACGGGGAACCAGTGGAGATTTCGTAGGTGTTGGCTGATGTGCGTTTGTCGAGGGATGCTGAGGACAAGTCTTGCGGCGGTGTTCTGTATCGTCTGGAGCTTGCGGGGTAGAGACTTGTTGATGCCAGAGTAGAGGGGGTTTCCAAAGTCAAGTCTGCTGGTTATGATTGCATGGGTGACTGTCTTCCTTGACTTCGGGGGGATCCATTTGAAAGTCTTGCGGAGGATGCGGAGGGTGTTGATGCAGCCGGAAGCGACGGCGTTGACCTGTCAGTTCATGGAGAGGGAGGAGTCGAGTACGATGCCGAGGTTTCTGGCATGGTCTTTGGGGGAAGGAGGACTGCCGAGGACGGTGGGCCACCAGGTGTTGTCCCATGCTGATGGGGTGGTTCCGAGGACTTCTGTCTTCTACGAGTTGAGCTTCAGGCAGCTGTTGCTCATCCAGGATTGCGACATCCTGCATTCCTTCCTTGGAAGTTGAGCCTGGTGGTGGTGGAGTCCTTGGTGAGGGAGAGAATGAGTTGGGTGTCGTTGGCGTAGAATACTATGCTGAGGCCGTGCTGTCTGACGATGGCGGTGATGGGGCCCATGTAGATGTTGAAAAGGGTTGGGCTGAACGATGATCCCTTGGGTACTCCGCAGTTGATTTCCGTGGGCTTGGAGAGGAAGGGTGTCAGTCTGATCCTTTGGCTTCTGCCAATGAGGAACTAGCGGATCCAGCCGAGGGCAGGTCCTTGTATGCTGGTGTTGTGTAGTCTGGCGGCGAGTGTGCAGTGGGAGACGGTGTCAAATGCTGCTGATAAGTCGAGTAGGATCAGGGCTGGGGTGTGGCCTTGGTTGAGGAGGGTGCGGATGTCGTCTGTGGACGCGAGTAGGGCGATCTCAGTGCTGTGGTTGCTGCGGAACATGGATTGAGAGGGGTCGAGGATGGAGTCGTCTTCGATGAACCTTGTTAGTTCTGCGTTGATGGTCTTCTCAGTAGGGGTGGGCGGAATTTGCGTAATCGCGTTACGCAAATCTCCGCGAAACGGTAAAAAATCTCCGCGAACATGCAGAAATTCCGCGAACACGCGGAATTGCTTGTTCGCGATGCTTTTTTCCTGTTCACAGTTGCTGTTTGCGTGCTCGGGGAGAAATATCTCGCGAACACGCATTTTGAGAACGCGAACAAGAAAAAAGTTCGCGAAGTCGCGGAAAGCAGAATTTTGGGCAATTTTGCGTTCTCCGCGGAACGCGAAATTACCGAAATTCCGCAAATTCTGCGAGCGGAACGGAATTTACCGCCCAGGCCTACTTCTCAGCGACTTTTGCCATGAAAGGGAGTAGCGAGATGGGCCGGTAGTTGTGGGGATCCATGAGATCTGCTGAATACTTCTTGAGCAGGGATCTGACTTCTGCGCATTTCCATTCATCTCGGAAAATGAAGGTCTTGAAATTGGCATTGAAGGTGCATCGTAATTCTGACGCAATGGCGGTGGCGGCTCTGTGGTGGATGTGTGGTGAGCAGGGGTCTACGGGTGCCCCCCGAGTGAATGCCTTTCATAGTCGAGGTGGTCTCTTTGGTTGTGGCCAGTGTCCAGGAGGAGATGGTGGGTTGGCTGGCATTGCTGGAGGGCAGGGTAGTTGCACGGTCAGTTGTTGTGTCATTGAAATTGTCATAGAGGTTTTTGATCTTCAAGTGGAAGTAGGATCCGAGCTTGTCGCAGAGGTCCTGGGAGGGGGTGATGTTCGTGGCTTCGCTGGGTGGCTTGATGAATTCCTGAATGACGCTAAAGAGTTCCTTGGAATTGCTGGAGTTGTGAGTATTTTGTGGTGGATGAAGGTTCTTTTGCTGGTGTTCGGTGATGGAAAAGGTGTTGCTCGAGGTGGAGAGGTGGTGAGGTGGAGAGGCAGAGGGAGTTTTTGTGCGAGATGGCGAGTCCTCCTCCCGGGTGGTTGGGTCGGTACTTCCTCTGGATCATGTAACCGTCCGGAGGCGTTGGTCCAGGTTTCTGTAAAGAAGGCGACATTGAGTATGAGGGTGTCCAGGAGGTTCCAGATCTCTAAGGCCTGTCTGTGCATGGAGTGTACGTTGAGGAGGATGCATCTCAGGGCATACGTGGTGTTGGTGGCTAGCAGCAGTGGCGGCATGAGAACTAGCCGTGGGTTGTGTTCAGTGTGGACTGCTAACAGTTTTTGTTTTTCCTGGGGTTGACTTCAAGGAGGGTGACTGGGTTGTAGCGGTGGGTGGTTGGAGATCCAGGGTCCCTGGTGCTGGTCGCAGTCGGGTCGCGGGCGGGCGCAGACAGTTTTGCCTTTGGCATGCCTTCGGTGTCACCATTAAATAGGGGAGGGGAGGGAAAGCGCAGCTCGGAGGTGGGAACTGGCAAGGGGGGAGGACCCGCAGTGACGGCACCAGGACATGGACTATGAGCCCAGAAAATAACACTACAGTAAAAATAGAAAAAGGAGCACAAAATAATACAACAGTGAAAACAAAAAACAAAAGAACAAGCAGACAGAAGAAATAAATTGACGAACTGGTCAGGAACAATGAGATCACAATACCGGTACTCATCCTGGGACCCACCCCTTCAGCTTAGGATGACTGGTGGCCAGCTGTGCTGGAATCTCCCCCACCCCGACAGACCACGCACACAACCCCCACAACATACTGAACTCATCGCTCACTATGAACCACCAAATCAATGCAGTTTCCTCAGCCTGCTTCCACATGCTCTGCCTCGTTTGAAAGACATTCAGATGGATCCCCACAGAATCCAGAGAGACAGTCACCCATGCACTCATCAACAGCAGACTCGACTACGGCAATGCACTATACACCGGCGTCACCCAGAATCCAGCTCAAGAAACTTCAGAACGTCCAAAATGCCACAGCCAGCCTGGTACTCAAAATTCCCCTCAGCAGCCACATCACTCAACACCTCCAAAAACTCCACTGACTCCCAGTCAACAAGAGAATCACTTTCAAGCTCCTCACTCACGCCTATAAAGCTCTACACAACGAAGGACCAGCATACCTGAAGCACTGCCTCACATTCCACGTACCTTCCAGACAACTCCAAACCTCCCAACTCACCCTTACGTCCGTCCACAAGACCTGAACCAGAGGAAGGCCGTTCTCCTACCTCCCCACAAAGACCTGAAACATCCTTCCCCTCCACCTCAGGCAATCTGCATCACTGACCCAATTCAGGAATGACCACAAGACCTGGCTCTACGAATGGCCCTCCACCCAATCTAATTAGCGTCCCCCCCAGGGCCTTGAGACCCTCACGGGTGGGTAGCCATGCTATACAAGACACTGATTGATTGTTAATGTTGAGTATGAGACAATGCGCAGTGTGTGAGTGTATGCTGAGAAATAAAAAAGTGTTTGACTGCAGCCCCTGTTTGGCATATTTCATTTGCATGCTCCAGGCCTGGGAAAAATGCTACATCTGGCGACGAGCAGGGGATATGCGCCCTGAAGAAAACAAGGCTGCTCTCCCTGAGAGTTGCCAACGGTACAGCAAACTGCTAGTGCTTGCTACATGTGCCTCAAATTAATGCAAATCAGTCTGCTACTAGTACATGTGGAGTCAAAGCCCTGCTCCAGCCCATACATGGCTAAAGAAGAAAGTGAAGGATCTGCAGAGGAGCACATTCAAAATGCCCATAAAAAACACTCATGAAGTGGTCAACAGAAATGCTGTACTATGCCCTCAATACGTATCAATTATTCAAATGAAGCAGAAAGATAATGACAGTGACAAGTTTAACCACATACAAGAATCAAAGATTTTACTCACCATCAAAGACAAGTGAAGCATGACCTCAGATTGGGTCTGGTGACCAAAGTTCAAGCACAAGGGTTGTGCTTACAGAAGTTGCAGGGGCCGCTGGGTACAGCAAAAGCTGTCTGAACAGCATGTGCTCTTAATGGAAGAGAAAGGGAGTGACAAATCCGATACAGCCACGCTCCTGAAGCCACCACCGACCTTTGACACGTCTAAGAAGCAGAACATTGGTGCCAGTTTGGCTGTGTGGATCAAAACATATGATGGCTTAATAGATGCAGTAGGAGAAGATAAAAAGAAGATCATCAATACTCAAAAAACCTTGCAGACGATGGAGTGAAAGAAGTGCTAAAGAATGTTTCACAGACTGATGCAAAATCTTACCAGAAGGTAAAAGAAGCGTTGGAGGCCAAGTTCAACCCAATGCAGAATGTCGACAATGAAAGGTATATCTTCAACCAAGCACAACAACAGGTTAGTGAAACAATAGATGAATTTGTTTAAAGACTTGATGCACTCATTAAACATTGCAAGTTCTATGATTTCACTGACAAAGAAGCGATATGCCTTGGAGTCATTGATGGCTGCTTTTCAGATTCATTTAAAAGGTGCATTGTTGAGAGAAACCCAGGGTCTGGAGAAAACGGTGATGGCTACGGGAGCAGAACAATGAGCAGAATGACAAGCTGCTAACATGGAAGCAGGAACAGTCTACAATGAATGGCCATTGGCTATGAAAAGCAAGCACAAGCAAAAGCAAGATGGACCTAAGTCAAAGTCTTTGAAGGAATCAAAGCAATGCTTCCGATGTGGATTCTCATTTTCCCATGAAGGTGAATGTTCAGCCATCTGGCATGTCTGCAAAGGTTGTGGGAAAAATAAATCTTTTCATAAATGTGTGCTGAGCTAAAGAAAAATCTAGTGCCTCATGATAGAAAGAAAAGATGGGCGCGAGAATGTTCAAGAAGCACTCTTGCCACACTCACTAAACAAAAAAGCAACATCAGCTATGACAAATGAAGTCCAGATAAAATCAATTGTTATCAATCTCATTGTACAAAGGCTCTTCAGTGTCAACATTGAGTACAAGTGAAGAAGTTCGGAGTGCGCTGATTATGTCTACCAAAGGACGTTGTGACCATGTGGGGTTGGCTGCCTGTAAAGAAGATTGCAATTCAAATAAAACTCACCAAAGTGACAAACTTCAGTTGAACATTGTCCTAAATTTTCCAGTGGTGAACTGATTAATATCATATACTTTGATACACTGTGGTGGATATGCTCTAGACGATCTGCACATCAAAGTATCTCCTTAGTAGTGCGAAAAAAAAGAAAAAGTCCTTGTATTTAGTCTTGGGTACTCCCTTGGTGCTAAACACTCATCCACCTGGAGTATCAACTCCCAAATATACCAAGGTAATTCAGGTACCGATTTAAATTAAAGGCACCAGAGCGCACCATACGATAGTTACTTTTATCCTGTGTGCATTGTGCACCATAGAGAGCAATGTCATCACATGTGAAAAGAGTCCCACAAAATTAAGTGTCACCGTAGTTGTAGATCAATTTCAAATTCACATTTTATTTCTTTACATAATGCAGCAGCCGACGCATGTTTCGCCCATCCGGGTTTCCTCAAGGCTGCAAATTACATAAAAAGATGGATTGGAACATGTATACCCTATAAACATTAAAACCATGACATCTAACAAAATTTCTTATTGAGTAAAGATAGTCAAATTATCTGCAAGTGCTAATTTCATTATTTAGACCACCAATCACCCAAAGTGACAGAAAGACGAGGACAATATATTCCCCCTCAGTGGGTCTAAATCATACAAAATCAAAGCGTGCAAATTTAATACACCCAAATAAATAAATTTAAAAAGCCACCACATCTTTCAACACACCATGTGTCTGGTTATATACAGACCATTTCCATCCATCGTAACGCAATAGATGTGAAAAGAAAGAGATAAAATGAAACTCCTAATCTTCTCACCTTGCTAATGTAGGGACATATTTACAAGGGCTTTATCTCCGCTTTTTTGGCTTACAAAGCCAAAAAAGCAGAGATAAAACCAGCGCCCTATTTACAAGAGGGTGCTAACATGCATAATCGCAAGTTAGCACCCTTTTTCCCAACGCCTCACTTTGCATCTCCAATGAGATGCAAAGTGGGTGTTACTGGGCGTACCCAAGATGGACTACCTTGCAAATATCGCTGATTTTTACATCGCGATATTTACAAGGCAGCCCACATTATTTTAGCACACATTAGATTTTGGCGAAAACGGCCGTTTTTGCCAAAACCTAACGTCTGCTAAAATCCTGACTTAGCCATCCCTAACATAGGGGGTGGATTAAGGTTATCGCCCATTTGCAGGGAACATCACTGGAAAACCAGCGATGTTCCCTGCAAAAGAGCGATAACCTCGCTATCTCTGGTATGTTTATCGCCCTAGAGTAACGTGTTGTTAATAACGCGCTACCAGGGCGATAAATACCAGATATAGCCTGCGATAATATAGTTATCACGAAGCACGGCCAGCGATAATTATTGCTGGCTGTTGTTAATATGCCCCGTAGTAGTTTTAACGTTTGGCCTCCAATTAACACAGCATGATGTTATGATTCCAAAATATAGTCACGCGGACCAGAAGTGCTGAAAAAGATTTTTAAAAGGTAGAGATCCTATTGTAACATCCAATCTCATTTGCTAGCCAGCATAGCAAAACATCTATTCTAAAAATACGAGCACTCATAAACAAGAGAAATGACCTCTTACCTACGGTCTCATAGTCCTCTTTTTAAAGTCTTTAGTACCAAGGTTAAAATCTGCGCACTCATTGTATAATGTACACACTCCTTTCCAAGTCTATGATTTTGATAGAACCATGATACGTTCCATCTATCACAAAAGAAAATATATGGATGGGTTTGAGTTTTCAGTTCTAACTGCGATCCCCACAGATTCCATTTCAACCACCTCCTCTAACAAAATGTTTTAAAACTAGTTATACCGTGTTCATATGTACCGGGAGTTTCCGCATATTCCAAGCAGCATGTCCAAACCTCCACTATCCGTGTTGCACACGTATTCACCAACCAGCTCAGTTTTATCTACGTCATGATACAGGTAAACACCAAAAACGGACACCATGGCCTAGACTCTCGGTTTCAACATTTCCGTGGCGGACATCTTTTAGGTGATTAATATCATGCCTAAGGAAATGTTCAACAGTTTATCTTCTGTGCCTCGTCTCACTCAATCGGGCACAAAGGTATAAACCTGTGCCTTTTCTGAGCCACTACAAAGAGTCGTTCACAGCGACAATGCAACACATAAAGGCATCTGTGCAAGCCACCGTTTATGTTCTATAAGGGACTTCATCAAGTATCTGCTTGCTCAGTTTTGCCACTACTGTAGAGCTGGGGTTAATATCCCTCAGCTACAACCTCTGTGCCCAGTCTGAGATCACAAGCCAATTCCCATTGATGTTTCATAGCCTGGGTATACTCAGGAAATAGCAAGTACAGCTTCACAACAATGAAGAGAGTTGCCCTGTTGCTCAGTTACACCGTAGAGTTGCTTTCCATTTACAAGAAGCTGTAGTGAAAGAGTTGGAAGTGTTTTTAAAGCATGATATCATTGAATGTGCCACAGGCCCCACGTCATGGGTTTCGCCAATTGTGTTAGTACCAAAGAAGGACAGCAGTGGAGCAGTGTGCATCTGCATTGATATGCGCTAGGCAAAAAAAGCCATTGAGATGAAGAGACACCCATAGCAGACATGATCATGCAATTAAACTGAGCCAAATGTTTTCCTGTCTCAACCTGAATAAAGGATACAATCACATTGAACTGGAGGAGAACTGCAGGTGCATTGCTACTTTTTCGACTTACGTTTGTTTGTTCGAATATAAAATACTGACTTTTGAAGTATCATTGGATGCTGAGATATGTCAGGATGCTATTTGCCGAGTTTTTCAACCTCCTACACATGCTTTCATTTACAGTGCTGGGAGAACACAAGAACGCAGTAAAGTACTTAACCAAGTGCGCCAGTTACATGTTGATGCCGGTATCACTCTGAATGCTGAAAAATGCAAGTTTCACAAAACCAAACTCAAGTTTTTTGGGTACATATTCTCAGGTGAGGGAAGGACTCCAGTCCAGGCAAGATGCAAGCACTATCATTCACTTGCCCACCCCAAGATGTTACCAAACTACAATCCTTTGTAGGCACTGGCAGTTATTGCTCAAGGTACATTTGCAACTTTTCTACAGTGAGCGCACCATTAAGAGACTTGACAAAGCAGAATGTACCATTTCAATGATCTCGAGAATGAAACAGGAGTTTCAGAGACATTAAACATGCAATTGAAAATGCAAATGAAATGGCCTACTTCGACCCCAAGTTACATACTATACTGAAAAAATTGATAGATGCAAGCTCTGTAGGGCTAGGGGCAATCCTTGCTCAACCCAATGGCCATACGAATGCTCAGAGACACATTGTGGCCTTTGCCAGTCAAAGCGTGTCTGAGGCAAAATATGCCTACCATCAGCCGGAGAGGGAGAGTCTTGCTGTGGTGTGCAAATTTCATGTATTCCTCTACGAAAAACGATTCACTGTCATCACAGATCACCAGGCATTACTCACAATTTTTGGGAACTCGGGGGCTAAGATGCCCCCTCACATCAAGAGGTGGGGATTAAGACTGCAAGAGTATGACCATGAGATTGGGCACAAACCAAGGAAGGATCAAAACACAGCAGATTACTTTTGGCAAGTGCCGCTACATCGTCACAGTTCAACATCCGAAATGGCTGAAGCATATCTTAACTTTATCATGAGATCCAGCACACCAGTGGCTCTATTGGTTGAACAAATCATTGCTGTCACCAACACTCTTAAAGACATGATCATAATTAAAGAACTTATTGCTACACAATCATGTAGAAGTACCCAGCCTCTTGCTGCTAATTCTGAATTCCAAAAGTTCAAAAATGTGCAGGCGGAGTTAGCTGTCACTCAAGAAGGCGCAATACTGAAAGGCTAGAGAATCGTCATACCTGAAAGCCTAAGACAGCGGGTCATAAAGCTGGTCCATGAATGACACTGTGTTATTGTAGCCACCAAAAGAGCCCTACAAGATCGAGTGTGGTTCCCTCGACTAAATAAGCAATTTGAGAAGGTGAAAATTTGCCACATTTGCAATTGCTTGTCTACTATGGTGACACAACACCCAGTAACAATGTCTGACCTTCCTGACGATGCCTGGGAGAGAGTTGCACTTGGCTTCTTTGGGCCTTTTGGAAATGGACACCATCTCATGGTAGTCGTTGATGAATGTTCGCATTTGCTTTGGCAGAAGACCTATCTTTGACAACCAATGACAAGGCCATAAAATGACTTGATGACATCTTTGCAACGTGGGACATTCTCACAATCATCAAATGTGGCAATGGCCCACTCTTTAACAGCAAAGATTTGAAAGAGTTTCTTGACCAACTCAATGTCAAACACCAAAAGAGTTCACCTCTGTGGCCTCAAGCCAATGATGTAGTTGAACGATTCATGGGCACCCTCAAGCATCCATGGAAGGAATTAATCTTAAGCAAGCCATGTGCTAGGCCCTCCTGGCCTATTGATCAACTCTTCACTCCACAACTGGTGGGAGTCCAGCCACCTTGCTATTTAGGAGAGCCATCAGAACAAAACTACCTCAATGAATCTCAGATCGATCAGTGAATACTGACCAATTTTGAGACAGCGACTCGACTCGGATAAGGAAAACATATGCCGATCAGCATTGTCATGCCCAGGAGATAGTCTTTGACAAAGGAGATTTGGTATTGGTTAAACAGAAACAAAAATGGATAATGGACACTCCTTTTGCCACTGATCCTCTACAAGTAGTGGCTTGCAAGGGACGTATGATAACAGCACATCCTCCTTGGCAATCCATCACTCTGGACATGCCAGATTTCAGACACCTACCGCAACACTTATTGAGTCCTGAAACCATGCATGAGGCAGCTCTGCTAGCAGTCTGGCTCAAGCACCTGAGTCCCTGTCCCCATTGTCCGATCAGGTTGGACCTCCATCATCACAGTTCACCCAGTACTGCCAACAAGTGCGAGTACCTCACCGATTGATTCAAGAAATTTGAATTTTGTGATGTTCACCACTATTTATTTAAAAAAGAGGGAGATGTAGCATATTGATGTTATACGCACTAGGACCCTCTTGGATCTGGGGCAGACTCTGAACAGAAACTACGTCATATGCTCAGGGGGTGTTAGGGTGTGGTTAATTTTGAGTAAGCGATAATGTCCAGTGCGTGACTGTGTGCTGAGGAACAAAGAAGTGTTTGACTGCAGCTCCCGTGTGGTGTATTTCATTTGAGTGATACAGGGCTGGGGAAGACCCTACGCATACCATGGATCAATGCACCACAGACCTGAAAGGCTATGACTATTTCCATTCTCTCCTTTCTGCCCAGGGTCTCCTCCTTGACCCCTCTTCCATGCCCCATCGTCTCTACTTCTACATTCAGCCATCTGCTTTGAAAACTATTCCATCTATTCTCACCATCTATTCTCGTATTCCCCTGCTCCTTGCCCTTTCCTTGTTGCCTCTAGCGTCTCCAATATGTGTGAAGGTGAATTCTCCCTTTCCCTTGTCTTAGTCCAAAGTTCCCCATCGGATGGTTCACCAAGAACAGGATAGCCATCAGGTTTAAAGCATATAATACTTCCCCCTGCAGACCCCATCCTTTCTTCCTTAATTGTGGAGCCCATCAGTGCTTCCCAAAACAAAACTCCAGCTGTGCTAAAGGCTGTTTCCTTCACAAAGCAGAGGGAAGACATGCTCTTCTCACTTGTCAGTACAACACCGCCGGGGGCCACTGCTGTCTTGGTGAGTGGAAGGCCAGAGTGGATTTAAAAGTCCATACCTATTGCTTCTCCCCAAAGCTTCTGAAGCCCGCTGCCCTTGAGAAGCAAATATTTACGAGTGGGCGTTGTTTGTAAATAATACTAAAGGAATATGCAATTCACATCCGATACACAGGGCTTCAAACGAATCAGTGCGCTCAATGATAGACACAACACGACTGAGTAGCATTTCTGGGTGACCTCAAAAGCACATGCAAAGTGCAATCTGAGCAGGATGCTGGCTGGACGGCAGGTCACTCTAAACCAGTAACGCAGTGCCTATCGATCCTAGGTTACATTTCCTGACTTTACGGTTTCCATTTATTTACTTAAGAACTTATGAAATAGAAAACAAGTTTTCGTCAATGCTAGCTTTATAAAAAGGTAACTGTAGCGGTAGCCCCATTGTAACTACTTTAACTATACTTTGAGGAAAGATAAAGGAATTAGTCCCGATCTACTAAAGGGCAACGTAGAAGAAATTTGAATTGCACGTATCCTATATTCTGATTCAAAGTGTAAGATCAAACCTTACATAGGAAACAGGAGTTTTCCAGCTTTTATAATTTCCTACTTTATGCGCTAACATGTGCCTAACATGACTAGCAAAAACATGCCTACTGTACAAACCAGCACATCTGCTCTTGCTTATGACGTATTTTACCCTTTGTATTCCTAGATAAATACCTGCAGAGCTAGAACCTGGTAGTACCCGCAGCTGTATGAAAGCCAGCCGTCTGTAGTCAATGAGAATTCAGAAATTAGGCATTTATGTAAACAGTATCAAAGGTATTAATTTGACTTTCCACGTGTGTTCCGAACGACCACATACATGTTCATTTGTGGTCTTTTCTTGCACTGAACAGAAATTAGCTCCATATGTAACACCGCGGTGTGAATATGCGCAGATGCGCCACGATGCCCTGTCGCAGGCGCATCTTTCAATACAGGGAGGATCAAATTAACAAAATCGACCACAGACCCAGGGTACGACAAAAAAATAATGCAGTGAGTGCACAACGTCAATGATACATACTAAAAGGCATTTTTGATTTGGAGAGTGGAATAATAATATGAGTAACAGATGTTCTTCCTAAGAAGTGACAAGAACATTTTGATGGCAAATGCAGGACCCAAATGGCCCGGGAGTAATTGTAATTATGTTGGAGCAATCACAGTATTTCGGTTTCCATGGAACTCTTTGTCACAGAATTTCCTATAATAACAGGATTGGGCCCACTTGCAAAATTAAGAGTAATTTGGGGTGAAATCCTACTGTAAGAGCACATTTTAGCTGCTTGCACTGCCGTTTATGTTCTGTTGCATTTAGTACTATTTTCTTAGCAGAAAATGCACCCTCAAATCCATGTTGAAAATAGTGCTAAATACAGAATTATTGTTCTCATGTAAATTCTCTGTTATTTTGTATAATTTTTAGGTAATTTCGCATTAATATGCTACACAGAATTATGCAAGTTACGCCCAGCCCTAGTACCCTACACGGTACCAGTGTCATGTCACCTAATGGATTGAAAGTAGGCATGTATAAACACAATAATGTTTTATTTTTTTGGTGGATGATTAGCATTGGCACATAAACACACACAACTCATTATTAGATATATAGTATTAAATATGTTATGAACTGCCTTGCGGTTATTAAAACAAACTATAGAGACAGATTTGTTGTGAGGTTGTGTAACAGGTGGAAATAGTAAGCTAGATTTTTACAGGATGGGGTGGTGGTGCTCCTTGACAGCTCTGAGGAAGGAACTAAGAATGGAGATGGAGCATATTTTGATTGGGAAGAAGATCTAATGCAATTGACCCTCTAGATAGGATGGGAATTGCCAAAGTCAATAGGTTTTGATTATGAGAGCTATTGGCTTTGGCAATATTTTGCAGACATGCTGTAGAGCAGCGTTGAAGCTTTGTAGTGTGGCTAAAACTAATTTTAAAAAGTGCTAGGACACAGCCACGGCACAATTTCTTTTAAAAGCGCATTAGCACTGGATGTATCATAGTCCTTTTTTAAATATTATTTTTGGCCATACTGCACAGCAGCCACAATGTTATACAGCATGGCTACAAATCATTGCCCTAGTCAGCAATGCCCATGCTGTACAGCAGGAGCAAAACGCAATGGCAGAGCCACTAGTCACAAAGGCGAGACCTACTGGCTTTGTCAATGTTTGGTCAGTCTCAGCACATTACCACTGTGAGTCTGAGCAAACCAGTTACTGTCCCCATGCATGAAAAAGAAAAAATATATAATTTGGCAACAAATCCTATACATAAAAGAAGCAATGGCCATGTCTTAGTGAGAATACATTTAGAAGCAGATAACACCTGCCGTCTCAATAAAAGCAGATAACATCTGTTGATACAATAAACATCCATTTAAAAGAGAAAAGGGCATCTTTAAAGTATGTGTGGCATGGTAAAAAGAAGATCATCAATTCTCAAAAAACCTTGCAGACGATGGAGTGAAAGAAGTGCTAAAGAATGTTTCACAGACTGATGCAAAATCTTACCAGCAGGTAAAAGAAGCGCTGGAAGCCAAGTTCAACCCAATGCAGAATGTCGACAATGAAAGGTATATCTTCAACCAAGCACAACAACAGGTTAGTGAAACAATAGATGAATTTGTTGAAAGACTTGATGCACTCATTAAACATTGCAACGTCTATGATTTCACTGACAAAGAAGCCATATGCCTTAGAGTCATTGATGGCTGCCTTTCAGATTTATTTAAAAGGTGCATTGTTGAGAGAAACCCAGGGTCTGGAGAAAACGGCGATGGCTACGGGAGCAGAACAATGAGCAGAATGACAAGCTGCTAACATGGAAGCAGGAACAGTCTACAATGAATGGCCATTGGCTATGAAAAGCAAGCACAAGCAAAAGCAAGATGCACCTAAGTCAAAGTCTTTGAAGGAATCAAAGCAATGCTTCTGATGTGGATTTTCATTTTCCCATGAAGGTGAATGTTCAGCCATCTGGCATGTCTGCAAAGGTTGTGGGAAAAAGAAATCTTTTCATAAATGTGTGCTGAGCTAAAGAAAAATCTAGTGCCTCATGATAGAAAGAAAAGATGGCCGCGAGAATGTTCAAGAAGCACTCTTGCCACACTCACAAAACAAAAAAGCAACATCAGCTATGACAAATGGAGTCCAGACAAAATCAATTGTTATCAATCTCATTGTACAAAGGCTCTGCTGTGTCAACATTGAGTACAAGTGAAGAAGTTCGGAGTGCGCTGATTATGTCTACCAAAGGACGTTGTGACCATGTGGGGTTGGCTGCCTGTAAAGAAGATTGCAATTCAAATAAAACTCACCAAAGTGACAAACTTCAGTTGAACATTGTCCTAAATTTTCCAGTGGTGAACTGATTAATATCATATTCTCTGATACACTGTGGTGGATATGCTCTAGACGATCTGCACATCAAAGTATCTCCTTAGTAGTGCGAAAAAAAGAAAAAGTCCTTGTATTTAGTCTTGGGTGCTCCCTTGGTGCTAAACACTCATCCACCTGGAGTATCAACTCCCAAATATACCAAGGTGATTCAGGTACCGATTTAAATTAAAGGCACCAGAGCACACCATACGATAGTTACTTTTATCCTGTGTGCATAGTGCACCATAGAGAGCAATGTCATCACACGTGAAAAGAGTCCCACAAAATTAAGTGTCACCGTAGCTGTAGATCAATTTCAAATTCACATTTTATTTCTTTACATAATGCAGCAGCCGACACTTGTTTCGCCCATCCGGGTTTCCTCAAGGCTGCAAATTACATAAAAAGATAGATTGGAACATGTATACCCTATAAACTTTAAAACCATGACATCTAACAACATTTCTTATTGAGTAAAGATAGTCAAATTATCTGCAAGTGCTAATTTCATTATTTAGACCACCAATCACCCAAAATGACAGAAAGACGAGGACAATATATTCCCCCTCAGTGGGTCTAAATCATACAAAATCAAAGCGTGCAAATTCAATACACCCAAATAAATAAATTTAAAAAGCCACCACATCTTTCAACACACCATGTGTCTGGTTATATACAGACCATTTCCATCCATCGTAACGCAATAGGTGAGAAAAGAAAGAGATAAAATGAAACTCCTAATCTTCTCACCTCGCTAATGTAGGGACATATTTACAAGGGCTTTATCTCCGCTTTTTTGGCTTACAAAGCCAAAAAAGCAGAGATAAAACCAGCGCCCTATTTACAAGAGGGTGCTAACATGCATAATCGCAAGTTAACACCCTTTTTCCCAACGCCTCACTTTGCATCTCCAATGAGATGCAAAGTGGGTGTTACTGGGCGTACCCAAGATAGACTACCTTGCAAATATCGCTGATGTTTACATCGCGATATTTACAAGGCAGCCGACATGATTTTAGCACACATTAGATTCTGGCGAAAACGGCAGTTTTTGCCAAAACCTAACATCTGCTAAAATCCTGACTAAGCCATCCCTAACATAGGGGGTGGATTAAGGTTATCGCCCATCTGCAGGGAACATCACTGGAAAACCAGCGATGTTCCCTGCAAAAGAGCGATAACCTCGCTATCTCTGGAATTTTTATCGCCCTAGAGTAACATGTTGTTAATAACGCGCTACCAGGGCGATAAATACCAGATATAGCCTGCGATAATATAGTTATCGCTAAGCACGGCCAGCGATAATTATTGCTGGCCATTGTTAATATGCCCCGTAGTAGTTTTAACGTTTTGCCTCCAATTAATACAGCATGATGTTAATGATTCCAAAATATAGTCACGCGGACCAGAAGTGCTGAAAAAGATTTTTAAAAGGTAGAGATCCTATTGTAACATCCAATCTTTAAATGCTAGTCAGCATAGCAAAACATCTATTCTAAAAATACGAGCACTCATAAACAAAAGAAATTACCTCTTACCTACGGTCTCATAGTCCTCTTTTTAAAGTCTTTAGTACCAAGGTTAAAATCTGTGCACTCCTTGTATAATGTACACACTCCTTTCCAAGTCTATGATGTTGATAGAACCATGATACGTTCCATCTATCACAAAAGAAAATATATGGATGGGTTTGAGTTTTCAGTTCTAACTGCGATCCCCACAGATTCCATTTCAACCACCTCCTCTACCAAAATGTTTTAAAACTAGTTATACCGTGTTCAAACGTAACGGGAGTTCCCGCACATTCCAAGCAGCGTGTCCACACCTCCACTATCCGTGTTGCACAAGTATTCATCAACCAGCTCAGTTTTATCTACGTCACGATACAGGTAAACACCAAAAACGGACACCATGTCCTAGACTCTCGGTTTCAACATTTCCGTGGCGGACATCTTTTAGGTGATTAATATCATGCCTAAGGAAATGTTCAACAGTTTATCTTCTGTGCCTCGTCTCACTCCATCGGGCACAAAGGTATAAACCTGGGCCATTTCTGAGCCACTACAAAGAGTCGTTCACAGTGACAATGCAACACATAAAGGCATCTGTGCAAGCCACCGTTTATGTTCTATAAGGGACTTCATCAAGTATCTGCTTGCTCAGTTTTGCCACTACTGTAGAGCTGGGGTTAATATCCCTCAGCTACAACCTCTGTGCTCAGTCTGAGATCACAAGCCAATTCCCATTGATGTTTCATAGCCTGGGTATACTCAGGAAATAGCAAGTACAGCTTCACAACGATGAAGAGAGTTGCCCTGTTGCTCAGTTACACCGTAGAGTTGCTTTCCATTTACAAGAAGCTGTTGTGAAAGAGTTGGAAGTGTTTTTAAAGCATGACATTATTGAATGTGCCACAGGCCCCACGTCATGGGTTTCGCCAATTGTGGTAGTACCAAAGAAGGACAGCAGTGGAGCAGTGTGCATCTGCATTGATATGCGCCAGGCAAAAAAAGCCATTGATATGAAGAGACACCCATAGCAGACATGATCATGCAATTAAACTGAGCCAAATGTTTTCCTGTCTCAACCTGAATAAAGGATACAATCACCTTGAACTGGAGGAGAACTGCAGTGCATTGCTACTTTTTCGACTTATGTTTGTTTGTTCAGATATAAAATACTGAGTTTTGAAGTATCATTGGATGCTGAGATATGTCAGGATACTATTTGCCGAGTTTTTCAACCTCCTACACGTGCTTTCATTTACAGTGCTGGGAGAACACAAGAACGCAGTAAAGTACTTAACCAAGTGCGCCAGTTACATGTTGATGCCGGTATCACTCTGAATGCTGAAAAATGCAAGTTTCACAAAACCAAACTCAAGTTTTTTGGGTACATATTCTCAGGTGAGGGAAGGACTCCAGTCCAGGCAAGATGCAAGCACTATCATTCACTTGCCCACCCCAAGATGTTACCAAACTACAATCCTTTCTAGGCACTGGCAGTTATTGCTCAAGGTACATTTGCAACTTTTCTACAGTGAGCGCACCATTAAGAGACTTGACAAAGCAGAATGTACCATTTCAATGATCTCGAGAATGAAACAGGAGTTTCAGAGACATTAAACATGCAATTGAAAATGCAAATGAAATGGCCTACTTCAACCCCAAGTTACATACTATACTGAAAAAATTGATAGATGCAAGCTCTGTAGGGCTAGGGGCAATCCTTGCTCAACCCAATGGCCATACGAATGCTCAGAGACACATTGTGGCCTTTGCCAGTCAGAGCGTGTCTGAGGCAAAATATGCCTACCATCAGCCGGAGAGGGAGAGTCTTGCTGTCATGTATTCCTCTACGAAAAACGATTCACTGTCATCACAGATCACCAGGCATTACTCACAATTTTTGGGAACTCGGGGGCTAAGATGCCCCCTCACATCAAGAGGTGGGGATTAAGACTGCAAGAGTATGACCATGAGATTGTGCACAAACCAAGGAAGGATCAAACCACAGCAGATTACTTTTGGCGAGTGCCACTGCATAGTCACAGTTCAACATCCGAAATGGCTGAAGCATATCTTAACTTTATCATGAGATCCAGCACACCAGTGGCTCTATTGGTTGAACAAATCATTGCTGTCACCAACACTCTTAAAGACATGATCATAATTAAAGAACTTATTGCTACAAAATCACGTAGAAGTACCCAGCCTCTTGCTGATAATTCTGAATTCCAAAAGTTCAAAAATGTGCAGGCGGAGTTAGCTGTCCCTCAAGAAGGCGCAATACTGAAAGGCTAGAGAATCGTCATACCTGAAAGCCTAAGACAGCGGGTCATAAAGCTGGTCCATGAATGACACTGTGTTATTGCAGCCACCAAAAGAGCCCTACAAGATCAAGTGTGGTTCCCTCGACTAAATAAGCAATTTGAGAAGCTGAAAATTTGCCACATTTGCAATTGCTTGTCTACTATGGTGACACAACACCCAGTGACAATGTCTGACCTTCCTGACGATGCCAGGTAGAGAGTTGAACTTGGCTTCTTTGGGCCTTTTGGAAATGGACACCATCTCATGGTAGTCATTGATGAATGTTCGCATTTCCTTTGGTGGAAGACCTATCTTTGACAACCAATGACAAGGTCATAAAATGACTTGATGACATCTTTGCAACATGGGACATTCTCACAATCATCAACTGTGGCAATGGCCCACCCTTTAACAGCAAACATTTGAAAGAGTTTCTTGACCAACTCAATGTCAAACACCAAAAGAGTTCACCTCTTTGGCCTCAAGCCAATGATGTAGTTGAACGATTCATGGGCACCCTCAAGCATCCATGGAAGGAATTAATCTTAAGCAAGCCATGTGCTAGGCCCTCCTGGCCTATTGATCAACTCTTCACTCCACAACTGGTGGGAGTCCAGCCACCTTGCTATTTAGGAGAGCCATCAGAACAAAACTACCTCAATGAATCTCAGATCGATCAGTGAATACTGACCAATTTTGAGACAGCGACTCAACTTGGATAAGAAAAACATATGCCGATCAGCATTGTCATGCCCAGGAGATAGTCTTTGACAAAGGAGATTTGGTATTGGTTAAACAGAAACAAAAATGGAAAATGGACACTCCTTTTGTCACTGATCCTCTACAAGTAGTGGCTTGCAAGAGACGTATGATAACAGCACATCCTCCTTGGCAATCCATCATTCTGGACATGCCAGATTTCAGACAACTACCGCAACACTTATTGAGTCCTGAAACCATGCATGAGGCAGCTCTGCTAGCAGTCTGGCTCAAGCACCTGAGTCTATGTCACCATTGTCCGATCAGGTTGGACCTCCATCATCACAGATCACCCAGTACTGCCAACGAGTGCGAGTACCTCACCGATTGATTGATGAAATTTTAATTTTGTGATGTTCACCACTATTTATTTAAAAAGGGGGAGATGTAGCATATTGATGTTATACACACTAGGACCCTCTTGGATCTGGGGCAGACTCTGAACAGGAACTACGTCATATGCTCAGGGGGTGTTAGGGTGTGGTTAATTTTGAGTACGCAATAATGTGCAGTGCGTGACTGTGTGCTGAGGAACAAAGAAGTGTTTGACTGCAGCTCCCGTGTGGTGTATTTCATTTGAGTGATACAGGGCTGGGGAAGACCCTACACATACCATGGATCAATGCACCACAGACCTGAAAGGCTATGACTATTTCCTTTCTCTCCTTTCTGCCCAGGGTCTCCTCCTTGCCCCCTCTTCCATGCCCCATCCTCTCTACTTCTACATTCAGCCATCTGCTTTGAAAACTATTCCATCTATTCTCTCCATCTATTCTCATATTCCCCTGCTCCTTGCCCTTTCCTTGTTGCCTCTAGCGTCTCCAATATGTGTGAAGGTGAATTCTCCCTTTCCCATGTCTTAGTCCAAAGTTCCCCATCGGATGGTTCACCAAGAACAGGATAGCCATCAGGTTTAAAGCATATAATACTTCCCCCTGCAGACCCCATCCTTTCCTCCTTAATTGTGGAGACCATCAGTGCTTCCCAAAACAAAACTCCAGCTGTGCTAAAGGCTGTTTCCTTCACAAAGCAGAAGGGAAGACATGCTCTTCTCACTTGTCAGTACAACACCGCCGGGGGCCACTGCTGTCTTGGTGAGTGGAAGGCCAGAGTGGATTTAAAAGTCCATACCTATTGCTTCTCCCCAAAGCTTCTGAAGCCCGCTGCCCTTGAGAAGCAAATATTTACGAGTGGGCGTTGTTTGTAAATAATGCTAAAGGAATATGCAATTCACATCCGATACACAGGGCTTCAAACGAATCAGTGCGCTCAATGATAGACACAACACGACTGAGTAGCATTTCTGGGTGACCTCAAAAGCACATGCAAAGTGCAATCTGAGCAGGATGCTGGCTGGACGGCAGGTCACTCTAAACCAGTAACGCAGTGCCTATCGATCCTAGGTTACATTTCCTGACTTTACGGTTTCCATTTATTTACTTAAGAACTTATGAAATAGAAAACAAGTTTTCGTCAATGCTAGCTTTATAAAAAGGTAACTGTAGCGGTAGCCCCATTGTAACTACTTTAACTATACTTTGAGGAAAGATAAAGGAATTAGTCCCGATCTACTAAAGGGCAACGTAGAAGAAATTTGAATTGCACGTATCCTATATTCTGATTCAAAGTGTAAGATCAAACCTTACATAGGAAACAGGAGTTTTCCAGCTTTTATAATTTCCTACTTTATGCGCTAACATGTGCCTAACATGACTAGCAAAAACATGCCTACTGTACAAACCAGCACATCTGCTCTTGCTTATGACGTATTTTACCCTTTGTATTCCTAGATAAATACCTGCAGAGCTAGAACCTGGTAGTACCCGCAGCTGTATGAAAGCCAGCCGTCTGTAGTCAATGAGAATTCAGAAATTAGGCATTTATGTAAACAGTATCAAAGGTATTAATTTGACTTTCCACGTGTGTTCCGAACGACCACATACATGTTCATTTGTGGTCTTTTCTTGCACTGAACAGAAATTAGCTCCATATGTAACACCGCGGTGTGAATATGCGCAGATGCGCCACGATGCCCTGTCGCAGGCGCATCTTTCAATACAGGGAGGATCAAATTAACAAAATCGACCACAGACCCAGGGTACGACAAAAAAATAATGCAGTGAGTGCACAACGTCAATGATACATACTAAAAGGCATTTTTGATTTGGAGAGTGGAATAATAATATGAGTAACAGATGTTCTTCCTAAGAAGTGACAAGAACATTTTGATGGCAAATGCAGGACCCAAATGGCCCGGGAGTAATTGTAATTATGTTGGAGCAATCACAGTATTTCGGTTTCCATGGAACTCTTTGTCACAGAATTTCCTATAATAACAGGATTGGGCCCACTTGCAAAATTAAGAGTAATTTGGGGTGAAATCCTACTGTAAGAGCACATTTTAGCTGCTTGCACTGCCGTTTATGTTCTGTTGCATTTAGTACTATTTTCTTAGCAGAAAATGCACCCTCAAATCCATGTTGAAAATAGTGCTAAATACAGAATTATTGTTCTCATGTAAATTCTCTGTTATTTTGTATAATTTTTAGGTAATTTCGCATTAATATGCTACACAGAATTATGCAAGTTACGCCCAGCCCTAGTACCCTACACGGTACCAGTGTCATGTCACCTAATGGATTGAAAGTAGGCATGTATAAACACAATAATGTTTTATTTTTTTGGTGGATGATTAGCATTGGCACATAAACACACACAACTCATTATTAAATATATAGTATTAAATATGTTATGAACTGCCTTGCGGTTATTAAAACAAACTATAGAGACAGATTTGTTGTGAGGTTGTGTAACAGGTGGAAATAGTAAGCTAGATTTTTACAGGATGGGGTGGTGGTGCTCCTTGACAGCTCTGAGGAAGGAACTAAGAATGGAGATGGAGCATATTTTGATTGGGAATAAGATCTAATGCAATTGACCCTCTAGATAGGATGGGAATTGCCAAAGTCAATAGGTTTTGATTATGAGAGCTATTGGCTTTGGCAATATTTTGCAGACATGCTGTAGAGCAGCGTTGAAGCTTTGTAGTGTGGCTAAAACTAATTTTAAAAAGTGCTAGGACACAGCCACGGCACAATTTCTTTTTAAAAGCGCATTAGCACTGGATGTATCATAGTCCTTTTTTAAATATTATTTTTGGCCATACTGCACAGCAGCCACAATGTTATACAGCATGGCTACAAATCATTGCCCTAGTCAGCAATGCCCATGCTGTACAGCAGGAGCAAAACGCAATGGCAGAGCCACTAGTCACAAAGGTGAGACCTACTGGCTTTGTCAATGTTTGGTCAGTCTCAGCACATTACCACTGTGAGTCTGAGCAAACCAGTTACTGTCCCCATGCATGAAAAAGAAAAAATATATAATTTGGCAACAAATCCTATACATAAAAGAAGCAATTGCACCCATGGCCATGTCTTAGTGAGAATACATTTAGAAGCAGATAACACCTGCCGTCTCAATAAAAGCAGATAACATCTGTTGATACAATAAACATCCATTTAAAAGAGAAAAGGGCATCTTTAAAGTATGTGTGGCATGGTAAAACAAGCACCGACAAACGAGCGGCGGTGGGCAGGTAACTGGCTTGTCTCATGCAGAGGTCATTGTAAACCTCTCAAGTTGCGCTCCACACTGATGAGGCTTCCCTTAACTACTTTTTGGGGTTGGATACTGATACTTAGGTGGACGAACCAGCTCGAGTGCAGAGTCGCCCTGACCACACCTGAATCTAGGTATTACTACAGTGTATATTGAGTGTCGTCACCTCAAACACCTGTACCTCACTTTCCACTTTCTAATTCTTGCACGGTCCTGAAGAAACGCCACTGGATCCATCAGGGACCAAAACAGGCGTGAATCACGTCGACCTGAAATCACCGCTTTTTATCATCACACAAGCACTGAGATACGCCAAAGGAAAATACTCCCAACCCTGACAACCAGATCAAGATCCTCTCGACTTCAGTTTTTAACCATATCATACGGACCCCAGTCCACCCAATGATGAAGCATGGCACCCGCTTGGGTGTGTGAGGACTCTTCTTTAACAAGGAGGAATTTTCCCCTCACCTCTTTATATCCAACCAATAACCTTTGAAGGAGTTAGGTCTTCTTTCACCTGTACTTCTAGTGACCTAATAGGCCAGCTTTGGTTTTTAGGAACAGTTACCCTCCAGTGACTGACATGGTACAAGGGTGATCGTGAAGAAAAAAAATAAAGGTAGATCCTCAATCACGACGCGTGCAGCAGAAGGACAGCTGAAGCAATCAGTACTTGGTCCATTCTCCAGCCGAAAGAAGAGAAGTGAAGCCTGCAACCACTGGCCAAATAGAAGGCAGCAAATTGGAGAGACAATAAAGCCAACAAATGTTAAGCAATAGGCGGGCTGCAAGCCTCTTGTATACAATATCTCTCACAAGCGAGAGCTCATACAGTGCATGCGCAGTTGCAGGCAAGACCTAAAAAGAGAAATATAGAAGCACGCTTGGTGTAGTGGGCTTGACTGAAAGATTTTGCCTGAAGATGGCATGTTTTTAAGTTGGGTCATATTATCCAAGGATTGCAAGGACATTCAAGTAGGAACCATTTACAACTTAGAAAAACAGAATTAACAGCTTAATAGTGAACAGTCTTCATTTAGCCTTGTGGGATGCAGACTGGAAAATGAAACACCAGAAATATAAAATAAAAAGTAATTCAGTTCTAGCTCTTGTATACTAAGGTTAGATAGACAATAGAGTGTAGTATGGCCGATAGGGACATTGTTGACATCACTAAGATAGCATGAGCCCGGCTGCCATGAACCTGCTTTTGAGCACGTTACTACATGATTTTATTTTTTCAAGATTCTGTTTCTGCCTTTCACATGAGAACCGCCTGCTTCATGCGTTCTCTGCTGATTCCTGGAGTTTAGTCTGAACACTATGAGCAAGGTCGATAAACAATGCCCCTTGTTATTCTGATCGGGTTAGTTCCTAGCACCTAGACAAAACATGCTAACACGGCTGCTGGAAACTCGTGCTTTGATATTATGGGGATGCATGTTTGGTTAACACACACTTGGAGATAGATCTTTCCAGGGAGAAGAGCCATGCGGTTCCTATGATGTAGATATACCATCTATGCACTAAGGTATGGGATCTGCTGACAATGCCCAGAGATCTTCTAATATATAATAATACAACTTCTTACCAAGGGGATGGTGGTTAGGCCTTATAGTCCTCCATCCACTGTCTTTATAGGATGACATCTCCCTTTATGATATATGGCCTTGCTACAATGCTAACTGTATTGATATTACCATCTTCCCGCTTCCTAGATTCAAATGCATCAAGCTGGAGGGAACTGTTACCTTAGCCACCCTCCTCCAACCCTAAATTAAAGTGGGAGGAGTGTAAAGGGGGCAAAACTATCAGTTCCCTTGAGGACCATATATTTCATGCTGCTAATTGTGTGTGATTGGTGCCACAAGGAGTAAAAGAGTGCTAAGTGACCAGGAGACTGCCAAAAAGGATTAGACATTAACACACTTGGATAGTCCTGTTCTCTTGCAGTCTTTTGCTTTTGGCTGTGTCTCTACAGGAGGTGGGAGCTGAATCTCCAAGGGGCCATGCAGTTGAGAGAGTAAGAAGACATATCTCTACCGTGCAGCTTATTTTTTGGCCCAGTGTGGCAGTGTAGGGTCAATAAAAGAGGGTTCAACAAAGGGTTTATTTAAGATTTTGCAGGGGCTAGTGTAAAAATCATCTTTTTTTTGTACAAAAGTCCTAACCTTTGCAGTTTGTTTTGCAAATCCCAAAATCCTGGCAGGTCTGAGAGAATTGTTTAGTAAGGGTAAAATCACTGCAGGTTTAAAGAAGGGATTCAGGCAAGATAGAACATGAAAAGAGAGTCCCAATGGGGTTATTAACTGGGAGCCTGAGGGGACAGGTAATGGACACAACAGATTGGGTGATTTGAGTATAGACATTAGGTAAGTGGAGGATATGAGAAAAACAAAACTTATCAGCGGTAGTCTAAAGGTTAGAAAATGTAAAAGAGGAACAAGGTGGGCTTGAGAAGAGTACTGTAAGGTTAATTACAAGGTCTAAAAAAGTAGGAGGCAAAGACTTCAGCTAATGTTCTAAGTCACTAGTCTGCAAGGGGGTGATCAAATAGGGTTTATGGTATCAGCAAGTTCTGATGGTGGAAGTATAGAGTGCTTTAGGTTCCTAATATTAGGAGGAGTTGGCTACAGTGACAAATCGATTCAGAGAATGCTCATTTCATCCAAATAATCAGTTGACTTTTTACCAGTCTCAAACAAGTATGAGCAACAGGGCTAAAGTTCACGCTGGACAAGGAAGGCTAAATGTGATTTTCAGCATGTTAGTGAGTTGTTAGATAGATGTGGCTTTTAGTAGGTATAAGAGATCACTGAAAATGTTATTTGATGATGGTAAGGTATTTCAGAAGTGTTTGTGTTTAGCCTTATGGATATTAAATGGAGGGACAAGTAAGGGAGGGATATCAGAAGACATGGTTAATGGCAGACTTAGATTTGGAGAAGGAAGTGGTGAGTTGAGTGTGGATGATTTCCGGCCGGGTGGATTTCCATGTGAAGGGGTGGGAGAGGATCGAGAGTGATCCAAAACAAACTGGTCAAATAGTATATTGTGTTGGTGATTGTTAAGATTTTTGTTATGATCACCAAGTTTTACGCAACCAGTAATGATGGAGTGGTGCAAATGGATTGGGAAGGGATGGGAAAGACAGGGGAAAAGCATGCAGGTATCGGTACAGAAACACCAATTCCTGCATGTTACTCCCAAACATGTAGTAATCCCCTTTATTTCTCCACCCTGGAATTATCGAAACACCCATCAAAGGAAATTCTGGGGTAGGGAAAAATAGGGATAGGTTGGGTAGGAAATAAAAAATGTAACTGTCATGCATTTTTTGCTGCATCCATATTTTCTCTGCATTTTTTGTATCCTTTCCACAATGCACACTTTGGCCAACCCTACACCTGGCATAGTTTATCACATAAACAAATTTCATGCCAAATGGCTTCTTTTTTTGTGCCAAGAGGAAAAAAAGGAGATTTTTAATGTTTGGCATGTATAGTTTTCAGGTGAACGTTGAAATGTGAGAACATTTTACCCATGACAAGTCCAGTGTCGTTTTGTTATTAAGGAAGTGGAAATGGTTATGAAAGAAGAATAGCAATTGTAAATCGTCAGTATCCTAATACTTGCAGCAATAGCAATCTGGTTCCTGCTTAGACTTCTCGCTGCTTTCAGTGGATGGTGTGCAGTAGGGCCTATTCGCGAATACTGACTAGTTGTCCCCTTGTTTCCTCTGTATGTGTGTTAACTGTGTCAGAATTCCTACAGGAGGGGGCAACATCACAGGGCTCTTTTTGCATCCTTCTACTATTATGCAACTGGTCCAGGAGTTTAGTAGCTTAACTAGACGTCAGCAACTCTTGTGACACTTCTAAAGCCTCGCAGTAGCTCAGCATCCATATTTGGGGATCTTACACATAAAAAAGGCCTTTGCAGGGCATTACTGCTAATTAACAGGAATTTCAGAGTGGAACCCGGTCCTTCTAGAGTTGTATCTTTCTGAATCACAGTAATGGAGTAAGGAAAAACTACTTTTCAACCCAAGCTCACAGTGAAGCCTTTGAATTTCTGAAGCCCAGGGTGGAAGTGATTACGAGGGGCACAACACTACTGATACCTTCAACTCTGGTTTTTAGTAAAGTAGTACAATGCTTTGTTGCTGTAAGTTGAAAATAGCATGCATTCACTAGAAGTTTGATAATCATAATAATACGTAGATCTGGCTGGGACCATGTATGTACAACCCCAGGGTTACAAACACATAATTGCATGGTAACTGATAACAGCGATACACTAACCTGTGGGATCTTTGGCGTAGGTCTCTCAATGCTTGTAGGCTCACTACCTCTTGTAGGCTCACTGTCTGCTCCTCTGCTGACACTATCTGGTGCCTTGCAGAAAAAAGGCCACAGTGCATCGTCACAGCAGCAGATGCTCCAGCTTGAAACTATGGGGTTGCTCTTGTGGCTCAGACCCATGGTGCAGACAATGCTTACTTCTGCAATTGGCATGCTCCAATAATGTATGCATCTATATGATATGTCTTTAGTGTGAACCTAGCCGAAAGGCAGCAGAGCACTGCAAATGGTCAAAAGGTAAGATTCAAGTCAAAGAGTGATGGGAGAGGAAGCTGTGCTTTGACAAGTAATGCGTTGTCATGTGGTGTTTTTTGAAGGGGTAAGTCTTCAACTGTTTTCTAAATTGGAGCAGCGTTGGGAAAGTCCTGATGGATATGGGGCTAGTGTTCCAGATCTTGAGTGCACAGTTATAAAAGGCTTGTTGTCTTTTATTTTTAGATTTTACACTTCTCACTCTGCAGTACAACGGTGTCTTGTGATGGGTATGCTCCTTTGTATCAACATCTACCAAAGGGCTAAAAGTATCACCATTTCTAAGGCAGTTGCAATCCTCACTTTCACAGTATACTCAGTCTGGGTGGAGCAAGGGCACGGCATGCTGATAGTGCGCTCTTCAGAATGGTATTTAGACAGCACTGGCGACCTTCACGGGCAGCACCTGCAGCAGGTGCTGCACTTACTTGGCTCGGGGTGCATCATAGTGGTGTTCTAAGCCTTCCACCTAATTCACACAAAAACCCTGAGGATGGACTCCAGAAGAGGATGTGACAGGTCATTATTTTCCCTTTCTGTATGTCTCTAGACATGTCTAACTTGCTAATGATTGCATTGTTATGGTAAATATGGTCTTTTTAGCTAGCTGATTTTCCAAGGAGTGTTAAGGTTAGCCCATTAGCAAGTGCTGCTCACAATTTCATCTGAAAGGCTATCTCTGCCCTGAATAACTTGTGATTTTCTACATGAAAATAAGGCAGAAAGAAATGAACTACATTTTATTTGCATTTCCTAACTGCAATTTGGCACTACGCCATAAGATAAAATCATCGATTTCTTTTCAGCCATCAGCATGTTGCATTGTGGGGCTTGTAGTTTTGCTTTTTACAGTTTCATGGTGTGCTCAAAATTCCAACATGCAAAGTGCTGTTGCCTAAAATGCCAGGATTGGCTGTAGGTGTTATACATGATATGGAGTTACTTGTCTACTATATTGTAAACGATTACGAAGTCACCTACTCCATCTAAAAAGTTGTTATGACACAGAAAACCAAAAGTAAACTTTGCTCACATTTTACGAGTGGTCACTCTTTCATTCATATCATGCATGAATACAAGCATTGGCAACGTGCAATTGTTTTGTCTAAGGCAGAATGGAAAGTTTATATCGAGCTTCACAACACATATAAGGTACAACATGGACAGCTGCAACATAACCTACTTTAACACAAATAATATGTCACAGACAGATGCAGGCAGCAGAAGGAACATCACACAATTCTCTCACGCATAAAAGGACAGGGTAAGCCCAGGCATCTAACGCACTAAAGAGTGAGTGAGAGTTGTAAAAGAACTGTTCCATAATGTCTCTCAACAGACATAAACACATACGAAGTACAAAACTCCTGCAAACAATAGCCAAACTTCTTTTAGAATTACCATACATTCACATACTCATATAGGATGTTGAATGGTCAAGTACCCAGTGTGAGATGCTTCATGAACAGGCTCCATATCTTGCACTGGGAACCACTTGAGAGTAATACTGTCCACTGGTTGCACAGTCTCATACTTCTCTTGTTTGGTGAGTATATGCCACTTGTGGTGCATTTATGTACTCCCTTTGTCGGATCTATTTTAACATTCAATGTGGGTGAGCTAAAAACATTTTCTACTGGCATCTCCCTACCATAATATTACAAGCATTTAAAAATGCAATAGGTCTCACAGTTGTTGGCGTTGGAGCTAATGGCATTGTTATTAGCAATGCTTTTTACTTATGCAATAGGTGTTGTATTTGTTGGAGTTATTGGTTTTGTAAATGGCAATGTTCTTTACTTATGTGTTATGGAGTATAGGTTTGCGGTGTGTTCTGTAATTATGTGGGTTGGATTTGATTAGTTGTGTAATTGTGCCCCGTGGAGTGGATTTGTGTATTGAAATTATGTGGCATGGTGTGCTGTAAAATTATATGGACAGTATTTATGTGGTACTGTGTGTACATGAATTATGTGGAGTGGGACTGTGTGTTTTGGAGTGTAATTATGTGGAATGGTGTTTTGTGTTGTGGAGTGGTACGTAGTGGAGTTTAATGATATGGTGTGCTGTTGAGGGCTGCGTTCCATGGCACACAAACATTTACAAAATAATATTTTGAAAATTACATAATATATGAAGTAAACGACTAAACACTAATGCACTTGGAGGCAGGTAGTTGTAATTTTCCACACTTTACTAGAGGTTGACGTTTTGTTAACATGGTCATAAAGATGCCAATGCTTTTGTTAAGAGAACAGCAGGGAAGATTAGGACAGTCTGTGTTGGTGCAGAAGGGGCAGGATTGTGGAGACCGAGGGCAGGTGGTAAAGCAATGCCCCACCCATGCTCCGAAAGGCTCAATTATAATCTGGGTAGCCAACCACATAACAAGACGTGCTGGGTGTGCTGAATGCCCATAGACTGAATCCAGCATGCCTCACAGAGCAGCGCATGTTGTGCCCAGGCTCGATAAACTACATTTTTGACAATTTATGGAAACAGTGTCCCACTTTCCAAGCCTTTATGTACATGTGCCACTTAATAATGGCTGCTTCATTCTCATTAGAAAACCAATTAGTGGGAGGCACCACAATTCGACCAGTGCCCCGTGCTTGCGCCCATGGATAATATGGCATGATGCACTCTTACAACAAAGGGGCAAAGCGTCAGACTGCACCGACGTTCCGCAGATGTCCCTCCTGTAATGCAAATCCTAATTATTCTGGCAGTGCATATGCAGGGTACTTATGGGAAGGAAATGGACCGCCGGAATGGCCTCTGAGAGCCCTGCAAACCAATGCTGACTGTGGGAGCAGGCCACTGTGAAACAATAGTTGGGACAGGACCCAAATTGTCAGTACAGGCCAACCAGATGCAGGTATGAAGTGATAAGATGCCACTCTGAATGTCCACACAACCTATGAATGCATGATTTGTAAGTACAGGCAAATGAGAATTTGACCAATGTGAACACCTCCAATTTGCTGACACCTTTATAAACTTTCATAGCTCTGATCCCCTGTGGAGAACTGATGAAGAAGGAGTCTGGAGATGTCTTCAGAGATTCTACTGGTTACCAGAGTTATCATGACTTCTAATTTGAAGCAGTGCTTAGAAAGGAGGAAAGGAAAGTAGGTGTGAAGAGTAAAGATGGTC
The DNA here is from genome assembly GCF_964204655.1 of Triturus cristatus. NCBI lineage: Eukaryota > Metazoa > Chordata > Amphibia > Caudata > Salamandridae > Triturus > Triturus cristatus. Next base: position 383,020,920 of record NC_140591.1, on the reverse strand, counting down.
AAAAGGGATGGAGTAGATTGGGAAGAGAGAAAACCGAAGGGGGCAAAGGTGGGCAATGTAGCGGAGTGAAGGAGTAGATGAGGTTATAATTAAGGAAGGGATGTGGTTAGAAGAAATGAGGTTGTGAAGAAAGGAATGAGGCAACAGTCAAGGATGCTGAGCCAGTGAGGAAAGGATTAATGAGAAAAGGAGACACTTCATGGGAAATGAAGGAAGCAAGAGGTTGTGGTGACAAGGATGGAGTAGGGAGAGCGGGAAGAAGAGTTAATGAATGAGGCAAGAATTAAGGGTCGGGTGGCAAGCAACAAAGAGCAGATGTGACCAAGGAAAGGAGATATGGCAACTGAGCTAAAAGTAAAGGGAACAAAAGAAGACACGAGCCAAGAACCAGAAGAGAGTTATGGAAGGCCTGATGGGACAGTTAAAAAAGATAAGCAAAGGAATGGATGTCAAGGAAGGAAAAAAGAGATCGTGTAGGTATGAGGATAATTAGAAGGGAGAACTGGGAATTCGGAAATAAGTAAGGAATCGAACAGAAGATAATTAAGGGTGAGGTGACAATCCAGAAAAAAGATACAAAAGGATGAGGTAATATAGGTTTGAAATGGTAGTGAAATAAAAGATTTAGAAGGAATTCAGTGAAAAGATAAAGTTATCAGAGCGCTTTACATGAACACCAGTTTCATTACAGATGAAGACATTCATTTTTTGTTGTGCACAGGGAGATTAAGTGATTTGGCAAGAATCACAGGATGTTGAGCGTTGTTGCCGAGGCTCGAACCCGGTTCCCAGCTTCGAGTTTGACCGCTGTAGCCGTAAGGCTACATCTTCTCGCCAAGTTTGTTTGGACAAAAAAAAAATCTGTAGGAACTACTGGTTTGACAGTTTTAGCTGGCTCTGAATAATAATTTCTCTAAGAGCCACATGGCAAGCACTCTACACTGAAAGAAACTATTTTAGATGTGCTTCTTATGAAAACGCGCTGTGGAATTAGCCAACTGCTGAAGCGGTCTGGCTCGCTGCTCCATGCTGTGTTGTGGGCGGACGAAAAGTTGACTACGAGTGACTAATGGATGAAGAGTGTTGGTAGAAAGTGCCATTAAGGATGAGACATAATTTTATTTAAAAACATATCTTATCTTTGCTAGTTAGACCTAAAGATTCTCGTAGATAAAAGAAATGTGAACTCTGGGTTAAAGCCTCACCACTTTCAAGGTTTACCAGCTGCCATGGTATCCTACAGGTTAAAAGTCCCTTTAAAACAATGCCATAAGTGGGGCGGGAGGTCTTCAGCATAAGTCAAGACCACCCTTCCGCAGGCGGCTGCTGTATTCAGGTATTATTGATGTCAGACTTCTTGTTGGCCCTAACCTGTGCGTAAAACAATATACCAGGCCCACATAATTCCAGTGTCCTATCTATGACAGGAGTGTCACTAATGAGAGAATTACCACAAGAAGTAAAATGCCTGGGAATTTTTTGTTCTGCCATGTCGAAATAACTGCTTTTTTTACACCGTGCCTTAGATGTGCCATAAATCAGCTTGAAAAGTTTTTGTGACGAGCAATTATACCCATTCATCTAGAGAGGGAACACCTGGTGTATGCAGTAAAGTGGGGTTAGGGGAAACCCTGATTAAGGGACAGCATGTTTACCTGTTCTGAACGTATGTATTGCTTAAAGCAATCGGTTGACAAGCTCATTTTTGCAGCGTTTTGACAGTCTTATAATTGTGTGTGAACAGTAAATTGGCGAATAATCGGTTTGACACCGTTTTTTGGGGGGTTGACCTCTGCAAATTGGGTAACAGTCGGTGGAATGTGGTAGGCACAGCAAAACCACAATCATGCAGAAGATGCTGCTGCCAGAGAATGACCATGCCAGAGGTATTTTAGGTAAGAACGGTTAAAATAAAAATAAAACCGGTATGGGCAAAGCCAGTCGATCAGGCGAAGGCTGCAGGCTAACAGGTAATGCCATTATTCATTTCACATGGAAAGGCTTTGTTGGAAAGCTCCGAGGATACGGAAACATCCAACGGTGTGGGGATCCGCCGTGCTGGGAGAGTCCACAGGTTAAACACCCGGGGCCCAACCAAGGGCAATATTCACAAGGAGCTATCGCCGAATTAACTGCACTTTATCGCAGCCAAAGTCGTGATAAATTTACCTCCCCATTCACAAGCTGGTGCTAACAGCCCACAGCACCAGTTTACCCGCGATAGCAGCTGCAAAAAACATCGCCTCAGAGGACCCACACAGCTATCGCTAATGAGAGGCAGAGTGGGCGCTCCCGTGCCAAAAGCCGCGACCACACCACTTCTCACCATTCTCAACGACCAGACAGATCAGCGATAAAAACACAAAACAGGCAATAAGGCGCGTTAGCACCAGGAATTCTACACCTGTTTTGACCTGGTGTTAAGTCAGACGGCAGCCAGCACCACAAAAGGGAGCACACTCCAGGGCCACATCGGAGGTGCAACAGATGTCAAGGAGCCACTCATTATACGGCCCGGACACTCAAGAGGGCACAACACCCACCGACACCACCCCAGGACCCCACCACACACCCGGAACATCCCCCGCCCCCGGACAACCACAGTGGCAGTGCAGACAAAGACAGCGGACCCCCAGGAAATGCACCAGCCTCACAGACCCAACATCTGATAATGTCACCGTCCACTACAGGCTGAAAGGGACAACCATCCTAAGCATCCTGACCATCATCGCCTAACAGGCCTACGGCACCAACATAGTGGACAACCAACATCCCACCCCACACCAAGCTGCTGGATTGGCTGCACCTGCTGGCCCCTGGTACCCCCCAAACAACACCCGCCAGAGTCGGAGGAGTCTCACAGCCAGCCACATCCAAGTCCCCCACACCTGTCCTGGACATCACCATCACCCTGGTACCCCAGTTCCCATACGTCCAACACAATGCGCAGGATCCACTGGAGACCAAGCAAGGAACATACCCCGTAGCAGGATGCACGCATGTGTTGGGGGCAATCCACAGCACACATGTACCACCTATGCCTCCTGGTGACACAGCACGCAATCACCGCAACAGGAAGCACATGTCTCACATCAATGTGCAGGCAACATTAGAACGCCGTGGAACCTCCAACAATGTTGCCTCCAAATACACAGCCATTGTGCTTGATTCCTTCACCCAGCGACAGTCCATCATCAACCAGACTACCCAGGATGGCAACAATGGAAATGCACAGTCCCTTGGCAAGTTTCAAATGGACACCCTACTCACCTCAACTCCACAACCATGCAACTCACAACTCTGGCAATGCACACGTCACAAAATCAATACCAACATGCACAACAACATGCCCACCCACCAGACACGACAGAACAACTAACAATGCTAACCTGGGCAAGCCCTGTGTATGTCCCATCAATGGCATGGCACCTCAGCCACACAACATCCGAATGTGGGGAGAGGTGGCAACCAGGCATGTGTGAAGGATGCAGAACAACCATGATTGGGAAAGTACACAATGCCAAGAGTGGCAGAGATGTGCTGGACAGACTGCAGTTTGCAGAACACAACCATTTCCATGGCGACACACACCTCTGGTGTAAGGAGTCTAGTGGATGAACCATTTCACCCCAGCCAGTGGAGGACCTTGCAGAAATGTTGCCTGTTACACCCCCCCAAGCGTGACCGGAGTGGGATGGCTTGGCGTATGCCATGCCAGCGTAGGGGTGTGAATAAAAAGCACGTAGCCCTGTGCATGGTCCTCTTCTGGAAAGCACAATGTCTCTGCCAGGGTAGGGCCTCTCACCACGCCATGAGGCCGAGACCGTCCTCGTGAGCGGAGTTGCCTGCAATGCTGTGCCCCTGCCAGACACTGGCACGCTGGACCACAAACCTGTCAGACCCGCCCCTGCGTAGCCAGGCCACACTGATCACCTGCCGACACCTGCGTGTGTCAAGGAGGGCCCACCACGTGCTGGCGAAAGCTCCAAGCCCGAGGGCTGCGACCTTGGCAGCCTCCTCAGTCCATCACGGCCTCCACGACACAGGCCCGCTTTATTCCTTTCACGTTCACGTACTTTACTGCCGCCTTCTAACTACTCTTCGGCCCAGTTGGTCAAATGTGTGAAAATGTCTCCAGATTCATGAATGGCAGTGACCCCAATTATGGGCCAGCAGCAACAGCACCAGACCCAATCCGATCAATGAGGCATAGTTCCATATGGGCTATTTGGTGCCACTAACCCTGTTCAACAAAAGCCTGCGACACATGGTGCCATTAACCCTGTTCAACGCCAGCCTGCGACACGTGGTGTCACTAATCCTTTTCAACACCAGCCTGAGACACGTAGATGAGGGACCAGGACTACCCTGTGGACCAGTAGGTCCCACATCCAGCATCTTGGTGCAAATCACAAATGGCAGAGTCCACACCAGTGGTCGCACGGAGAGGAGTAGGAGGAAGATGTAGCTCAGTCCGGACGAATGCCGGGTCACAGTCACGGAGGTGAGCGGACACGTGGTGCCACTGAACTACCTATGCCGGCAACACTCGGTGAATGGCCCATGCTGACCGCTGCCTCCGGCCTACGGCCTACACTGCTGTCCAGTAGGTCACAGACTCTTCATTTTGCAATGGCTGAGTTCATATCAGCATACCGGCATCATCGCAGACTGCATCCCCTCTCAGTCCCGGTGCCACTAAGTCTGTTCCCCGACAATCATGGACACTCTCTGGTCTAACTTTGGTGGCGTCTGAGTCTATGGACCAGGGGGCAGTTTTCATCCTCATGTAGCGGATACTGAATTGGTGGTGGCAATGAGGCTGTCGCATTCTATTCCTCCATTTGCTGCTTCCGGATAAAATCAAACCTTTTGGCATCATGCCCTGGAGGACACCTTCCACTGTCCCCCGAAACCCTACTGTTAGAAATGGGCTTTCTGGTTGGCTAAGGCTTGCGCCAAAGCCAGGCAGAAACCACCACTCTAGTCAGGGCTGGGGAGTTACACGCCAAAGATAACCCCTGCTCACCCCCTTGGTAGCTTGGCACGAGCAGTCAGGCTTATCTCTGAGGCGATGTGTAAAGCGTTTGCGCGCGCACCCAGCAACAACACCCAAGGCCCACCACAAAGGAAACTCCACACAAGGTATTCTATAAAAATAACCTTTGTATTATACCACAACACATTAGATAAAAACACACACTTTACAACGTGCCAACAGGCACGGGCAGAATTTACAAGGGATATGTGCAAGACAGGGCCACCTGGACCACTGTTAGGACTTAGCACTTTTAGAACATAGGAATAATACTGTAGTACAAAATAGCAAATGTAGCACACAACCAGTAACTACTGGTATCAGGTAAGTACCACCTACGCAACCCTAACCACCTTAGGACAATATCGCGCAGGGAACCAGGACCTCACTAGTACCACCTGTACTAGGGAGAAAACAACCACCTAAGTATCACAATACCTGTAGGGGGCTAAGCACATAAACACATGATGCATCACATTCAGAGGTGTAGGAAAGGAAAACACATGATGCATAAAATACATTCAGAGGTGTAAAGCAAAGCACATGACGCGTAACAACACATTCAGAGGTGCAGGGAAACACAATTGCGCAAGAACTCACATAAGCCACCCCCTGTGGCAGTCCCTAGGCCAACTGGCCTTGTTGGGGCTAGGACGCCCTGTCCAGCAGAGTCAGGGCAAGACTACGCACGCAGTCTAGGCAAAACACCAAGCGCCCAGGAGCAACTGAGCACAGCCTACACGTTGCAGCTGCCCACTAAGTGCTGGGCAGCTGGGATAATGCTGAGGCACCACTGTGCCTTTTAACACAGGTATCGCCGTCACGTGGGGCCTCTCTGGGCTCTAAACAAATACTCCTGGCCCCCGTTGTTGGAGCCCCTCTCAGGGACTCGCGAGCCTCGTGGGCTCTCAAACAATGTGCCCCTGAGAAGCGGGAGAGCGCACTCGCGCTTAAAAACCATACATGCTGGCCCCGTCGTTGGAGCGGCCCTCTGGCAGGCGGGGCCGCTCAGGTACCGTGCCTTCCCCGGCACTCTCGGGGCCTCAGCAGCCTGGGGGAAATTGATGTCACCTCTTCCCCGGACACCAACCACCGTTCCACTCACCGGGCTCTTCAGGCGTAGGTCCCAGGCACCGGCACTGTGCCCCGGGACGGCGCTTGCAGGGACCTCTCTCCAGCGGTGCTCCCTGGGTTCTCTGCGGTCGCAACCAGCGGGGGGAACGTCTCGGTTACCAGGGGACGCCTCCCGCGGTACTTCCTCTCGGCGTCAGAGCAGGCCGAGCCTCCCCGTTGCCATGAATGCTCCTGAAGCAGGAGCCAATCCCCGCGCGGCCTGGGCCTGACGAGCCCCTCTGTTGGCCAATGACGCGTTGCGCTGGGTCCAATCCCAGCGCGGCCCTCGCCTGACGTCAGCGCTGCCTGAGGGAATGGTGCTGCCGAGGCCCCCGCGCCGGCGGCGGTGATTTCTCACCGGAGTGGGCTCCCGGTTGTAGATACACCATGCGGGGTGGGCTCCCGCACTTTAAGTGAAGATAGAAGCGGGGTAGGCACCCGCCAACGAGCGCCGCAGTGCGGGGTGGGCTCCCGCTTTAGACCCGGCAGAAGCGGGGGAATCCCTACGTCGGGGTTCCCTCGCAGATCGTCGTAGCGCCGCGCTGGCGGTCACACGGCAGGCGCTACTCAGTAAAATAGGTATAGCGCTCCCCAGGCGCTTTGAAGCAGGTACAGGTGAAGTCTCCAGATGCAGGGAGCCACAAGTAAAGCGCTCCTAGCGCTATGAGTAACCAAGTAAAAGCGCTCTCAGCGCTAAACACCAATAAAAGCTCCCAGGCGCTTTAGGGATACAAGTAAGCGCAAAGTCCAGCAAAGGTTCTTAACTGCATGCAGCAGGGCAGGGGTGCGGGGCAAGGCTGGACCCAGAGCCAGCTCACTGGGCCTCCAGGCAGGGAGGTAGTCCAAGTGGCGGTCCTCTGGTCCAGCAGCAGCAGCAGCCCCCCTCAGGTAAGATCCTGGCAGAGAACAGATTCTGTGGGGACACAGCCCCATTTTTATACAGTAAAAACCCTTTGTTCTGGGTTCAGGGTGAGGGGGAAAACCAGTCGCATCTGGTTGGGGAGCACCCTTGATGTGCTCAGCCCCTCACTCTATTCACTGGCAGGGCTAGGGTCGTCAGTCGCACCACAGGAGGCGGAGCCAGCATTGTGTGGGGAAAACCCTGCCCTATTCAGGACCCAGGTGTACTCCTCCCACCCATCTAGCTGCTGATCTCCCCATTCACCACTGGGTGACTCATCCTGACTCTGGGGAATCCCTAGCCCGTCACATGACCTCAACCAGCCAATCACGCGACAAGGCACACATTTTATACTGCACACCGAAGTGCCCACTTCTAGAAGTGGCACTTCCACAATAGGTACATGCACGCCGCACACATCATCGCGCAGCATTCACTCACACGAATCCGCACATACCAAACTCGGGCCTGCACACCCCACGCATCAGGAACTACTAGGGACACATACATTCCCCATGCATTCCTATGGGAGGGCAGGCCTATCTCACCACATGCACTCAGAGCGCGCACGCACTTTACCCTGGGACACAGGGAAAGTGCGCAGAAACCAAAAAATCACCACACCAAGTCACCAGTAAAAAGCAAAAAAAGTTCAGGGGTGAACCTGCCAGAAGGGCCAAGTCCAACACAACCCCCTTCCAGCCAAAACGCAGGGCAGACCAATCACCACCGTGATGGACTTCCCTGCTTGGGGCGATAGAACACGGACGCGGGCCCGCAACTGCAGGGACACTCTCCGGTTCTACGCCACGGTGAACCCATGGAATTCTTTCTAACACCACTGTCTGGACCAACTGGGCTACCCCACTGGTACTCCCAAGCTGTCCGCGGCCAAGACCAGGCCCTAGGCCACCCAGGTGCCACCGGTCCTTGCCTAATCACAGAGTGGGGGGTAGTAACCCCTGGCACATAGCGGCCATTCTCCACTCTTCGTCTCTGCAAGACAGGACTAGACTGCCACTGGTTCTCCAGCCTAGGGTCTACACCCTCAGGCGGACCAGGAGTCTCAGGGAAGGCTCTCCTCCCCCCACCTCTTCTCCTAGGGTTCCTCCTCCTCCGGCGAGGGGTACACCTAGAACGCCATTCCAACCCAGGGTTTAACCCCTCAGGTTGTACCGGGGCCAGAGGTGGGCTCTCCCACCCTCTGCACCCCCTTCCAGAGCCCTGCTCCCTACCAACTGGGGTGGTACCTCTGGAAGAAGAACCGGTCGGGACGCTGGTTACAGACGTCCCACCCTTCAGGTCAGGCTGATCCTGAACCTGGCCTCCCAACCTCCGGCCTAGAACCTTTGGTGGAATAATTGCCTGGCACTCCAGGACTTCTGGGGATTTCCACTCCATCCCCTTGAGGCTATCAAATGACACATATGTCGAGCGACTGTCTGTCTGGCGCTGATCTCCCGTCCCCTGTCCACCTGACAGTGCGCGGAGATCCCCCAGAACAGAAGTGGTGCCACCCTGGTCACTACACGGGATCCTAGCCCAACTGGGTAGTCCCTGACCCACAGGCTCTTCCACTGGGGAACTCATCCCCCAATCACTCACGCTGGACTCCTGTACCCTCCCTACCGGAGCGGTACTGCCAGACTCCAGAACCACAGGAGCCCTGGTTACAGGTGCTCTAGGTCCTCTACTCACCAGGAGATCTTCCTCAAATGGGCTAACAGGACAGCCTAGGTACCCAACTTGGTGTTCCCTTATGAAACCATCCAAGTCCTGAGGCAGGGTTTCGTACATCCGGGGACCCTCGGTCACCCTCTCACTCCTGTTCCACTGAGCCAGGCAGTGAGCCCCTACACCCTCCTCGCTATCCTGGGACCTAGCTGGACTACACTGAGCCTCTTCCACCACGCTGGGCTGGAAGATACCTGACCCACTACTTTTGGAGTCACTCCCTAATGACTCTAGAGAACCTCTAGCCCTTTCCCAGCGCTCTGCTTCCTCCGCAAGCTCAAGGGGCTCAGACAATCCACACCCCAACAGGTGTTGGCGCAACCCTGGCACACAACAACTGAGCAGGTGTTCTTTGAGAACCAGATTACACAGTATATCAAAATCACTTGCTGTGGGAATCCAATCAAACATTGCATCCTCACATCCATCCACAAACTCCTCCCAAGTCTGGTGAGACAGTTTCCTACTGCCCCATAATTTAAACCTTAACTCCTCCTCCTGGGGAACAGGTACCAGACTGGGGGAACTGGGACTGGGATTTCCTACACTGCAATCTATGTAGCTACCACCACTGGACTCAACCCTCCCGGGGGAGCCCAGAAAATTAAAATTGCGCGCAGGGGATAGTCTACCCTCCAGAGCTACTTTGCCTCTGGTGGAGGCCCTCTCAGCCTCCTCTTCTGAATCTTCAGGGCTCCCCACAGACCCACCACCCTCCAGGTGTGAGGCCCGGGCCCTTTCCATACTGTGCTCAAGATCCCATGGACCCTTTTGCCATAGGACCAGGTGGTCCTGAAGTTCGTACAGAGTGTCGGACTCTCCCCCTGTACAGGACCTTTCTAACTCCTGCCTCTGGCGCCAAGCTAGCTCATAGGGATCACAAGCAGGCTCCATTTTGGCGGACGTTATGGTAAAAAGATTATAGGGAACCTAGGGGTCTGAGCCTAACAGGAGCACACAATTCACAAAAAGATTCAACAAGCTCTCTAACCCAGAGAACTCACACTCACTTGCCTAGTGCCACACACCATCCATCCACACACACAACCCTCCCCCCGGACTGGTAAGGCAGTTTCTACCACCCCTGATTCCTCAACCTGACCACCACGTGACACAGGTACCAACCCTGGGCGCAGGGCGGGGGACAAATGTACAGGACACTATTACGCTGCCACCACTGGATCCCACCCTCTGGTGAATCCAGAAACACAATGCACTAAGGGGGATGATCTACCCTCCCGAGCTAGGGACACCTAACTCACAGTGCACAAAAACACATTTCCAAAGAAATGACAATTAAAAACAAACTTAGAACAATAATCCCTATACCATGTGATTTATCTAAATGCAGAGTTTTGTAGTGCGGCCAGTTGCCGCTGCGGTACGGCGCAAACGCAAGTCCAAATCCCACCGCTGAACACCAATGTTAGAAATGGGCTTTCTGGTTGGCTAAGGCTTGCGCCAAAGCCAGGCAGAAACCACCACTCTAGTCAGGGCTGGGGAGTTACATGCCAAAGATAACCCCTGCTCACCCCCTTGGAAGCTTGGCACGAGCAGTCAGGCTTATCTCTGAGGCGATGTGTAAAGCGTTTGCGCGCGCACCCAGCAACAACACCCAAGGCCCACCACAAAGGAAACTCCACACAAGGTATTCTATAAAAATAACCTTTGTATTATGGCACAACACATTAGATAAAAACACACACTTTACAACGTGCCAACAGGCACGGGCAGAATTTACAAGGGATATGTACAAGACAGGGCCACCTGGACCACTGTCAGGACTTAGCACTTTTAGAACATAGGAATAATACTGCAGTACAAAATAGCAAATGTAGCACACAACCAGTAACTACTGGTATCAGGTAAGTACCACCTACGCAACCCTAACCACCTTAGGACAATATCGCGCAGGGAACCAGGACCTCACTAGTACCACTTGTACTAGGGAGAAAACAACCACCTAAGTATTACAATACCTGTAGGGGGCTAAGCACATAAACACATGATGCATCACATTCAGAGGTGTAGGAAAGGAAAACACATGATGCATAAAATACATTCAGAGGTGTAAAGCAAAGCACATGACGCATAACAACACATTCAGAGGTGCAGGGAAACACAATTGCGCAAGAACTCACATAAGCCACCCCCTGTGGCAGTCCCTAGGCCAACTGGCCTTGTTGGGGCTAGGACGCCCTGTCCAGCAGAGTCAGGGCAAGACTACGCACGCAGTCTAGGCAAAACACCAAGCGCCCAGGAGCAACTGAGCACAGCCTACACGTTGCAGCTGCCCACTAAGTGCTGGGCAGCTGGGATAATGCTGGGGCACCACTGTGCCTTTTAACACAGGTATCGCCGTCACGTGGGGCCTCTCTGGGCTCTAAACAAATACTCCTGGCCCCCGTCGTTGGAGCCCCTGTCAGGGACTCGCGAGCCTCGTGGGCTCTCAAACAATGTGCCCCTGAGAAGCGGGAGAGCGCTTAAAAACCATATATGCTGGCCCGGTCGTTGGAGCGGCCCTCTGGCAGGCGGGGCCGCTCAGGTACTGTGCCTTCCCCGGCACTCTCGGGGCCTCAGCAGCCTGGGGGAAATCGATGTCACCTCTCCCCCGGACACCAACCACCGTTCCACTCACCGGGCTCTTCAAGCGTAGGTCCCAGGCACCGGCACTGTGCCCCGGGACGGCGCTTGCAGGGACCTCTCTCCAGCGGTGCTCCCTGGGTTCTCGGCGGTCGCAACCAGCGGGGGGAACGTCTCGGTTACCAGGGGACGCCTTCCGCGGTACTTCCTCTAGGCGTCAGAGAAGGCCGAGCCTCTCCGTTGCCATGAATGCTCCTGAAGCAGGAGCCAATCCCCGCGCGGCCTGGGCCTGACGAGCCCCTCTGTTGGCCGATGACGCGTTGCGCTGGGTCCAATCCCAGCGCGGCCCTCGCCTGACGTCAGCGCTGCCTGAGGGAACGGTGCTGCCGAGGCCCCCGGGCCGGCGGCGGTGATTTCTAACCAGAGTGGGCTCCCGGTTGTAGATACACCATGCGGGGTGGGCTCCCGCACTTTAAGTGAAGATATAAGCGGGGTAGGCACCCGCCAACGAGCGCCGCAGTGCGGGGTGGGCTCCCACTTTAGACCCGGCAGAAGCGGGGGAATCCCTACGTCGGGGTTCCCTCGCAGATCGTCGTAGCGCCGCGCTGCCGGTCACACGGCAGGCGCTACTCAGTAAAATAGGTATAGCGCTCCCCAGGCGCTTTGAAGCAGGTACAGGTGAAGTCTCCAGATGCAGGGAGCCACAAGTAAAGCGCTCCTAGCGCTATGAGTAACCAAGTAAAAGCGCTCTCAGCGCTAAACACCAATAAAAGCTCCCAGGCGCTTTAGGGATACAAGTAAGCGCAAAGTCCAGCAAAGGTTCTTCGCTGCATGCAGCAGGGCAGGGGTGGGGGGCAAGGCTGGACCCAGAGCCAGCTCACTGGGCCTCCAGGCAGGGAGGTAGTCCAAGTGGCGGTCCTCTGGTCCAGCAGCAGCAGCAGCCCCCCTCAGGTAAGATCCTGGCAGAGAACAGATTCTGTGGGGACACAGCCCCATTTTTATACAGTAAAAACCCTTTGTTCTGGGTTCAGGGTGAGGGGGAAAACCAGTCGCAGCTGGCTGGGGAGCACCCTTGATGTGCTCAGCCCCTCACTCTATTTACTGGCAGGGCTAGGGTCGTCAGTCGCATCACAGGAGGCGGAGCCAGCATTGTGTGGGGAAAACCCTGCCCTATTCAGGACCCAGGTGTACTCCTCCCACCCATCTAGCTGCTGATCTCCCCATTCACCACTGGGTGACTCATCCTGACTCTGGGGAATCCCTAGCCCGTCACATGACCTCAACCAGCCAATCACGCGACAAGGCACACATTTTATACTGCACACCGAAGTGCCCACTTCTAGAAGTGGCACTTCCACACTAGGTACATGCACGCCGCACACATCATCACGCAGCATTCACTCACACGAGTCCGCACATACCAAACTTGGGCCTGCACACCCCACGCATCAGGAACTACTAGGGACACATACATTCCCCATGCATTCCTATGGGAGGGCAGGCCTATCTCACCACATGCACTCAGAGCGCGCACGCACTTTACCCTGGGACACAGGGAAAGTGCGCAGAAACCAAAAAATCACCACACCAAGTCACCAGTAAAAAGCAAAAAAAGTTCAGGGGTGAACCTGCCAGAAGGGCCAAGTCCAACACCTACGCTACATACACCTCGGACATTGATGGTGACCTGCTCAGGTCGCATGGCACCTCTGACTGCACCGCAAGTAATCGTACCCTGGCTGGGTGCCTGTGCCGGCCGCTGTGCATCCGGGGCCACTAACTCTGTACTAGTCAGGTCCGGGACCCCTTCTTCTGAGAGATTGGATGGCCCCTGATGCATTGGCCTTGGGGTCATCAACACCATATCTCTGTGGCCCTGTGCTGTACACAGCCTCCGGGCCTAAGAGCGTCCCAGCAGGGCTCACACACCAAATCGAGTCCTGACCGGCCCGGACGTGGCATCACCATAGGAGGCACACGCCACCACTGCAAGGACCACCTGCAACAGCCATCTGCCACACTCGACATGGTGGTCCTGACAGACTTACGGAGTTGCTCAGACCTGTTGTGGATGCCATCATCGGCCTGATACCCTGCTCAGCACTCCAGGTGCCAGTGACTCAGTGCACCACAAGCCATTGTACGTTACTGATTAACTTTTGTGCTGTGGAGATGTTGCACAGCAAAGTCACCTCATGCAGTGGGGAAGACCTGGGACTATGATGAGGAAGATGTGTCAAGTGTGCAGACGGGAGATGGCACAGACAATGGGAGGGCAGGAGGCAACATCCCCAAGGCTGGAATGCAGACTGGAGGTGGTAGTCAAGCTACACACCCGGAACCATTACTCGGCATTGCGCTGTGGACTGCTCACGCAGCTGTCACCTCAGACAGTGTGGGAGACCTGGGACGTTGATGAGGAAGTTGGTGCAGGTGTAACACACTCCACTGAATCTGCATCAGGACTAACACGAAGGGACACAATCCTAGCATTTCCTTCACATGAGCGCGCTCATCTGTAGTGCCCCTACCTCAGTTCACTGCAACTCACTGAACCTCCAGACTGAATTTTGGGTGACCTCTGTCCTTACTCCGGCTTCCTCCATGTTGCTGTGCAGTTGACTCTGTTATGCATGTGTTTGCTGTTTCCATTTCACTGGTGTCCAATGTTTAAGTTGCTGCCAGCACCAAGCATTCCGTGCGGGCTGGCTTACACTCACCTCACACACATCCAGCACAGGTGTCACTGTACATGTGGCCCTGCCAATAACGGAGTCAGGCGCATGTGCCCGTAGCCAGTTCAACATGATATTGGCGTGTGTCCCTGTGGTCTTTTTGTACGCATGAGGGCCTACGACATTACATTGTGCTGTGTACATCGGATGCAGACATGTCACCGCAGGCAGCACATTGTAGCTTGGACATGCTTTGTCGTCACCCACTCAGTTCGTAAGGGGAGTGTCCAGGGCCGTCGTACGCAGAGCCAACATGGGTGTGTGACTGCTATTTGAGCGCCCCTACCCCTGGTTCTGTACTGTGAATGTGCATCTGCATGTGTCTCCATGGCAGTGTGGGTCTCCTTAGTGGGGTGTTGGTGGCCCCTGAAGGGTGATAGATACCTATGTATGTGCTCTGGTTCGCAGTCCATGGATTTGGCTCACACCCGTTGGGCCACCTCCTTTTGGCGTGCAGACACATGATATTGGGGTGCGATGTGTGGGTGGGTGAAGTGCCATGAGCCAGCTGTGTTTGCGGGTGCTTCCTGCTATGTGGTCTGTTGCAGGCTCGGTGTTCTCCTCTGAGTAGCTTGGCTGTCCGGGTCCTGGTGGGGGGTTGCGTGGGATATCTATGTGCTGTTGTAGGGCGTCGGTGTCGACGGTGTGGTGGTCCTCTCGGGCATCACTGATGTGGTGTATTCTGTGCTCTGCTGAATGTGTTGTGTGCCCCTCTGTGATGTGAAGGGGAGGTGCGTATTGACTTTGTGTTGACATATATGTTGGCGCATTGTGCAGATTTGCATGCAGACTGTATGGCAATGTACATTGTGATTGATTGGGGGGTGCAGGATTCTTCTGCGGGACAGTGTACATTTAGTCTACATGACGGATGTGAGGTTGTACGCGTACATTTCCATTTCACAGTTTCCGGCTCCGTCAGATGTAGTAGGCATGTTTCTGTGCATGTGCAAAGCCAGTTATGTCCTATGTTCTGCAGTGTCGGCTATGCTTGTTGTTCCTCGTTGTCATCAATGTGGGTGTGCTGTTCGTGCTATGTGTGTGTGCTGCAATGTGCCAAGGGGATCTGTGCCATGGACCTGGGTGATTGTGGGTGTGCAGTGTGGTACACCTCGTTGTGCATGTATGCCATTGTGACCACTCCCCCCGTGCCCCCAGTCCCTGTTCGTTGCACTCCCTGTTGATGTTGTGCCAGGTCCTCTCGAGCTGTATCCGTACTCCCTACTCCTTGCACCGTCTCCACACTGATGACTGTGGCCTGGGTTTCCTTCAGCTCCTCGACTGGCGCTGGACTGCCACCTCCTGTCGCTGTTGCTGCCTTCCTGTTGGCAGCGGGTTTGTTCCTGGTTTAGGTAGTCACGTAATGTCGGCGTCTATTGGCCTCCTGGATTGGCCTCCTCGGCACTCCGCCTGTAATCCAGGTGGTCTGCTTGTGGGTCAGTTGCTGATAGTGTTCTGTCACCTACGTGACGCTGGTCATGTTTTCCTGCGGTCTGCATCCCGTCTTCCTCTCCCTCTTCTCCTTGACCTTCCCCCACCCTGTTGTTCCTTGCTAGTAGTCTGTGGGGGTGGTGGGGTTCGGGTTGGCCCCTGCGCTGTGTCAGGGTGCATCCATGTTGCTACGCACTTTGGATTGTTTTGAGTGTATTTTTTCTGTTAGCTGGACATTTCACTCATACAAAACCATTGAAATTCCCCCGTTATAGTTAGTTCAGCTAACTATAACTCGCGCGACCGCAATCCACTGCTGATGACGTCACATATTACATCACTCATGACATGGTCAGTGACATCACTCATGACATCACTGATGACATCTCAAATGACATCACTGATGACATCATCCAGTGAATATGTGTCTTTCTGAAAAATAAATATTTTTTATATATGTATATCTAAAGGTTAATGGAAGAATAAATGGGTAAATAAGTGTCTAAATGAATGTGGTATTTATAGTGCATTGTTCCGCCAGACTTGTAAGATTTGCAGGCCTTTAGCTGGTTTTCGCTACTTTTTGTACTGCGGTTGGCCTCATCGCATGAGTATTGCATTTATGCGGCATGGCGTTCATTTTGACGCGGAAATTTGGCGCGTTATCTGGTGACTTTCGCATGCTACGGCCTTGTTGTGAATCCCACTTTGTCACAGGGTTATTTTCCCGTGATAGGCTGCGATATTGAAAATTGCGTTATGCTACTCTTGCGGTAGTTATCACACGTTCTTGTGAATATACCCCCAAGATTCATGTGACTGAACCAACACCCCGGGCCCAGGTATTAGCACCAACACTGGGAGGCAAAGCGCTAGGTTCACAAGCGCTGGGTTCGTGAGCGCAAAGTAGTTGGAAAGAAACGTACATTTCCAATCTGTGCATGGCGGCCCGGGAGGGAAGGCTTCATGGGCATTACAATTTTTTTTTTTAAACATGAAACTCTGGCACCGGGCTAAACGCCGTGGTGACAAAATTATGTTTCCCATCTGCATGGCGGCCAGTAAAGCTGGCGCCATGGTCATTCATTAAAAAACAAACAAGATAAATACATTGCACGAATGTGTTTTGCGATGTAAGCGTGTTCAGGCTCAAAGAAACAACCTGCCATGAGTGCGAGCAGCACTGCACTGCACAGCTGCGGCCGGACCGAGCACCATAAAATAAGTGATTGTACTTAGCAAATCGCTTAATCTCACCGTGCCTATTAAATAATGAATGTGTCCTTAACTGGCGACCTTCGGGAAAACCAGGGGCGGTGGGTGAGATTTGAAAGTGGTGGGGCGCAACCGAATTAGCATACAGCACCGTAGCGAGCGTGCGCAGCGAGCGAGCCCGAACCCCAAAAGGGGGGTTTGGGGGGGTAACCCCCCCCAAGAAAATTTTGGAAAAAAAGAAGAAAAATCGTGCATTTTCAAGCAAATTTGAGAAAGCAGGAAGGTTAAAGCAGCAATTGTGAAAGTGCAGTTATTACATTAATAGATGGCATAACATAGGTAGCTGCTTATTCAGTATTACCACAGAGCTTCATACTTTCTGTCCTATTTTGCTCAGGTGCTGAATTCAGACTATAAGACTCATGGAAATCTCAGCTCTAAGAGTAGAAGAAGTTGCACAGCAGTGTAATGGTTGCCAGGCTCGTTCCGCAGGAGCGTCAGGAACTTGAAGAAAAGTCCACAGTCTTCCCCTACGGCCTTCCGACTCTATTAGAATAGACTCTAGAGTAACGAATGGCACGCAAGGGGAAAACAGGGAAACAAAACAAGGAAAGGCGGGGGAAGAAAAACAGTCTTACAACATACTGAATATTAGACTCTAGAGTAACGAATGGCAAGCAAGGGGAAAACAGGGAAACAAAACAAGGAAAGGCGGGGGAAGAAAAACAGTCTTACAATATACTGAATATAAAAGAGGCAGCGCAATGCGCTGTTACCGTGATTCTGGTTGAGCTGAACTTTGTACACACACTTCACATAGGTCCACGCAAGTACCCCAAATATAAATGGTATAAAGCAGTGTTTCCCAAACTGTGGTCACATTCCCAGGGGGGTCCTCAGGCAGTAATTTTAAAAGCACAAAAAAGTTCCTTGTAGAATCAGCAGTTTTCCAGCAACAATAAAAGTGTCAAGATTACGTCGGTGATTAATGTACCTGCTGGAGAGAGATGAGAGTTGTGTCAAGTGGCAGCTTTGACTTATCTAATGTAGCACAGAGGGTTAATATGCCTACTGCAAAGAACGTGTACCATGCATTTTGAAAAACATTTTTTATGTGCCTAGGTTAGTGGGTTACTGCTTTAGTCACAGATTCTTTTGTTACTGTGCAGTTCATAAGTGACAATAGTAATCTAGCACAGTGACCTATAAACTGTCATCAAAGAGCTGCTTGCAAGCTGCATGATACAAGTTAGAAACATATGTTTGTTTCAAGTCTTTCATTATCCTAATCCTGCTAAAAAGGTTTATTTGGGTGGAAATACATTTTTATTGTTAAAGTCAATGCTAACCAGTGTTATGTTCTGAATCCTGAGTTTGTGCTTCTCCAGACCAAGCACTCTTTAAAAATGCCTACCAGTATGAATAACATGTGAATCCTACACCCTGTAGTCGCATTTGCCTTATGTAACATTTTCTATACACTGATTTACACGTATGAATCATTGTCTCCATGGGGCAGATTTGCAAGAAAATTGACTGTGTGTGTCGCAAGCCATTTGGCTGCGCCGCACTGAGTCACTTTCGAAGCACAGGGATGCGACATATTTACAACAATATGTTGCATCTCTGTGCTTCCCCCTGTGCTGGCGCACAAACTGCTGCCATACGCCTGCACAGGCACATTTGCACCATGGTGCAAGGATGCCTGTGTCGTGGGGAGATTGTTTATGTGCAGGAAGTAACCCTTCCTGCATGTAAACAATCAGAAATGGCGTTGTTCAACTTCTAAGTGTGCTGCATTAGCACACATAGAACTTGCAAAACGTCATTGTTTTACTGATTGTTTATGTGCAGGAAGGGACACCTTCCTGTACATAAACAATCACCAGAGGTAATATCCTGTTTCTATGCGTGCTGCAGAATGCAACATGCATAGAAAGAGGAGAAATTAATAAATTTCTCCAAGTTGCCCCTCCCTACGCCTCCCCTGGGGTGGCGTAGCATTCAGACACATTTCCAGATGTACGATTCCTCGTAAATCTGGAAATGTGTCTGGTTCCATGGGTTATGCGTGGGAACACCCACAGCAACACTCATGGAACGTCCCTTTCACGTAAAGTGCTGTGTGCAATTGGGCCATATTTACAAGACCAGTAAAAGTCACGCAGGGTTGCTTTTCCTGCCTTGGAAATATGGGGCACTAAAATGCGTCACTGGTGCATCACTTTTTGTGACGCACCTGTGGCGCAAGGGGCTTGTAAATCAGCCCCTATATGTGTGTGATTTAAGGTGCTCTGACATCCTTCAATGGTATGAGAGATGTTATAAAACAAATTAAATACATGTGACAGAGGGGCTATGGAGAGATGAGAGGCACTGTTGGAGGAGGATAATATGGGAATCATTGAAGAACCCCAACAAAGATTGTCATATCCTGGTGCATAGTAAGGTCATCATTTACTACTCTTTAAAAGCTGATACAATTCAATATATAATGATACATTTGTTGTAGACTGCACCATTATTTCCTAAATTGTCTTGGGGGGAGAGCCTCCCAAAGCCCCCTTTGTAGTGGTCAGGCGCACTCACTGCACTAGGTGTGCACTGTATGGGGACTGGTCTGAAAACATTTGCCTGGGCTGCTTTGGGTTTCCAGTCTGGCCCTGGCAGGAGTCTCATACTGCGAAATAAAACCAACCATTTAAAAGTTAGTCATGGAGATGCAGCGCTAACCCTCCTGTTTTTTGCAAATTCTTTCAATATAAAATACTAAAATCCTTAGTAATTCGAGTATCCGTTTTGTGTGCACACGTGTGTTTATTGTTTTCGAATTACTGTTTTAATGTTTGAAATTTAAGTCATACAAATTGCTTGGGGGTCCCCGGCTTCCAGTGGTGACTCAATTGGGGTCCTCAGGAGTAAACAGTTTGGGAACCACTGGTATAAAGGTTTTCGCAAATTGCCAAGGGGAAAGGTTTGATAGGCAACACAAGCAACGAATCGTTCACCCTGCGGGAGACAGGTCCGGCCAGTGAACAAAGGTGAGCAAATCTGTGTAGTCTCCAAATAGAACAAACACTACAAAACTTTTAAAAACAGAGATAACAATGCATTTCTTACCTCAATCAGAATTTTTGGTATTCAAACAAGTAGCAGCATTCACTTTTTGTAGATGAAATCCGCACGTCTCTCTTTCAGTGTAGCAAACTTGTCAATTACTTTCATGTTGAAGTCCGGTATCTTTTGGACTAGCTTGCTCTCTACAGATAGCATCGCCAAAGCATTTAGTCTTTCCTCTAGCATGGTGTTCCTGAGGAATGTCTTTATGCGCTTTAAGGCTGAAAAACATCGTTCAGCTTCTACTGTTGTCATTGGAGTCGTAATCACAATTTTTAGTAAAGTCACTGTCTCTGTAAGTGAGTTTTCCATATGCAGTTTATGAATTAAACTCAGCAAAGTCAAGGCGCTTGTGGCCTTCCGGTACACAGGCATTCCGTAGAGTACAGTTAACTCAGTTCTCAGCTGCTCTTTTTTGAGCATAGGATACGCTTCCACAGCCTGATTCAGAGCACGCTCAGGGAAGGATTCATCATATTGTGCAAACTCTTTACCTTGCAATAAAGTCGCACTCACCAAATGTTTTGTGAACGAAAAGCGTTCTTTCGCCTGCACAATTACAATGTCACATATCTCCTTTCCAATTCGAACCAGAGAGGTGATGTTTTGTCTGCGGTTTGCAAAAACAGAATGCTGCGGCAGTTTGCTCTCTAAATCTTCAACCCCATCTCTCACTTTCATAATCTGTTGTACAAATGCAGATGTATTGGCTTTCACAGAGACAGTATCTAGGTCTTTTCTTTGCAACTGATCGTATAACACATCAACAGGAATCATTATGTCATGAAATAAAAACAGTAAGAACTGAAACTCTTTGTCTTGTAGTGTTCTAATAAAGCCATGGGCTTCATTCTGACTTGTGTGATCAAAGTCTGCTCTGGATGCTATGGCGACAAAACATTTCTCAAGGCCCTCCCTCTGTTCAAAGATTAAGTTGACTGTACGAATGTGAAAGTTCCAACGAGTTGAGGATCCCCTTGGTACGCTTTTGTCCACAATCTCATGAAGGGCTTCTGTTCTTTTGGGGGAACGTGTGAAGAATGCTGCTATGCCTCCGATATCCTGAAAGAAGACTCGTGTCTCTCTGATCTTTGATACCGCCTGTTGCATAATAAGATTGAGTTGGTGGGCGTAACAGTGCACAAAATGAGCATTAGGGTACACATCTCGAATTCTCTTCTGAACTCCACTAAGGCTCCCACTCATTACGGATGCACCGTCATAGCTTTGTGCGATAAGCTTTTGTTTTTGAGGCAGGTCCGGGAAAATTAAGTCCAGTTGACACAGTATTGCTTCAGTGATGGTTGCTGCACTAGAGTCACTTAAATGCGTGAAGCCATAAAATCTTTCCACAATGTTTCTGTCACTGTCAAGGTACCGAAACACTAACACGGACTGTGTTTGAGTGGACACATCAGTGGTGTCATCAGCCTGAATAGCCACAAAGTCTGTGTTTCGCAACTCTTGCACAATATGGCTTCTTATAATTTCGAGCATACAGTCAAGGAGTTCATTTTGTATTGTATTAGAGGTGCCCTTAAAGACTGTAGCATGTGCTAAATGTCTTTCCAAATCCTGGTCTATGGTTGACATTAAATCCACTAGGCCTCGGAAGATCCCAGGTTTTGAGGAAGTTTCCGATTCATCATGGCCTCGCAATGCCAGTTCGAAAGCACCACAGAAACGAATGCAATCAATGATCTTGGATAGATTTTGTCTGTTCTTATCCACAGCTTCATTGTGTTTTTGAATGGATTTGCGATACGCATCATTTATCTGCTGCTCAATTGGTGCGTCTTCCCCCAACATTCCCAGTCTTGTCAGGTTTTCCAGATGATTTCTTGTGAGCGCATGCTTCTTTATTTTTTCAGCGATGTGCTTCAGGTCGACCATTCCTTGCCGTGTCCAAGAAAAGTCACCGCCAAACAGCAAGCAGGGGAAGCAGAACAGAGAATTGCGTATAGGGCAGCCTGTAAGCCAATCAGCTTTTGTGTACCAGGCATTTGAGAATGTACGTTTTGACATTTTTCCTCTGTCCTGGGTAGTTTGCTGTAGGTTTATTTCAGGCTGATGAGGTCCCAATTCTTTTAACTTCAGTTTTTGTTCAAGTGGCCGTGACTGGAATGACTTTGTAATCAGCTCTTGTACTGTATTCATGATGGGGTGTCGGGTGTTGCTGGCCTTACCAATATATATATATATATATATATTAAAGAAACCTGTCAATAATCAAAGTACAACGTATAAGGTGCAGTGCAATAATATCAAATTTCAGTATAAATACATTATACATATATATTGTGCATTATCCTAATACATCTCAAATGACTGCTAAAAATAGAGCCGTACTGCCTCCTGCCTCTCTGTGCCATAGTGTTGCTGGAGGCACTGAAAGACACTGCTTGAGGGCCTTGAGAGTGACCACATGACATACATGCTCTAACTACGATGTAAAAAAATATATAGCATCAGTTGCCTTACCTTTAACACTGGTGTTTGCTGGGTTGTAGCCGGGGTCGGGTGAGAGAGCAGCAAAGGAGGTTGGGGTCCTCTTGTTGAGAGAGCAGCAAAGGAGGTTGGGGTCCTCTTGTTGTTTGCTGGAAAATTGCCCCAAAATGCGGTAATGTTTCAGGTTGTCAGGTGCTGAAAATGAAAAGATAACAATTTATTTTTGAAACAGTAGGGTAATGAAACAAAGACTGTGGGGAAAAAATATAACGCTCCAATAAGCATTAATATTAACAATACCCATTACAATTCACAAAACAATAAAGGCAGGCTCGCAACGCACTGGGAAATTCACAGATTTCATTTGAATCAGATTAAATATTCACCAGTGTACATTCAAAAGTTAAAACTTTTATTTAGCTATCCGCATGTTTTTGGACGTCAGCACACGGTGGTGAATTAATGAGCCTTGACATTTCCCTGCCTACGATCTGCTTGTTTGAAGTTTTGAGAGCGGCTCCTGAATTATTAATGAAAGAGCTGGTAAAAGGCACTTTGTGCCGTGTAAAAGTCGTGCTTGCGCTCTTCATCTCCTGCTCTATGAATTTGTCCTCGAATTGTTGGACACTTTCTAAAAGCCGCAGTCTCTATACGGGGCATACTAAGTTTGATGCATGTGGCCCCTAATGACTCAAATGGGACTTTCTGTAACATGGGAATGAGAAAAATAGGCTATCATTTAGGGTGAAAATCAAATGAAGACTTTTATAAAGGCGTTTGTGCAGGCCTTTTTTAATCCATTTCAAAGTCCACCTTCCCTTCTCGGCCCCATATTCACCTCCCTTCTACCAGACACTTAGCACAACTAACCTCTCCAACTAATGATTTATCTATATGCTGCATTTCAATTCACACCTCTTCCAAATGGAGACGGTTCAACTTCCCTGACACCTGCAGGCACTTAGAGCAGAGATACAGCCCGCTCTCGTCCTCTTGACAACTGCTTTGCATCTCAGTGGACGCCATATTGATCCCGTGGATGTCAGCTTCAATTCCATCAAACACTGCAACGCGAACCACAATGCAGTCATGCCTGCGGCAACATTATGTCATGTATGTGCTTTGGAGGTGTGCTGCTGCAGGATCAGAAATTTGAAACGCAAATTCACGTTTTTTTCTTACCTTTCAGAAGCATGGAGCGCAATGGCAGGCAGAGAGAGGGTGATGCAAGTGTTGTGCACTGGCCTGCCAGGTTGCTGGCAGTGCATACACCACCCCCGCCCCCCCTCCCCTGTGTGGCAGCCCGGGCTGAAATAGCTTCCAGGGCGCACACACACACACACGCAGCCGCCCCCCCACCCCGTTAATTCGCCTGTTAATTGGGCTTTGTTGGTTTTTCACCCCTTCTGGAGCCCCTGCATCGCCACTGACTATTGCTGGAGGAATTAGCACGTTACACAATACCAAGCCCTGTCAGCTGAAACCCCCGAGGAATCGGGTTTTTGCTTGCAGGAATCGGGAGGCGGGAGACTAGCCTTGAAATCGGTAGTCTCCCGCCTGAATCGGGAGAGTTGGCATGTCTGCTTGAACCCCAATCCTTCATGGACACTGGAGGCCTGTGCTTGCTATGATAAAATATTCCCCGTCCCACCTGTATTCTTTAATGCTGTCTACGTGACCTCTCCCTCTGGTGCTCATGAGTGCAATGCTGGGGTTGCCTGGTTACCAGCCTTGTATACCACGTTCCATTCACAGGATTCTGCTTCTGGTGCCGCTGGGACGGCACGCGCCTTTCAAATCAATATAAAATGCAGGCTTTTCTAAGTCTTTATTTTAAATAAATGAAACTTTTTATCATAGGCCTCATTACCATCCCTTGCTCAAACAGCGCTCCTTCATTGTACAAATTAAATGATTTTTACTGGGCCACATCACCGTCTCCAAGAGGGGAGAGGATGTGGTTTAACGGCTAGAGCGGCCGACCTTGAAGTTCGG
Organism: Triturus cristatus; assembly: GCF_964204655.1. Classification (NCBI taxonomy): domain Eukaryota; kingdom Metazoa; phylum Chordata; class Amphibia; order Caudata; family Salamandridae; genus Triturus; species Triturus cristatus. The sequence continues at coordinate 382,996,610 of NC_140591.1, read as the reverse complement.
GACGAGGTTCCAGTCTGACAGGGGGCTCAAACGCCCTGTAAGTTTTGGGCAAATCTCCCCCTGCCTTAATAATTAATGTGTTCCTCAATCCTCTGTCATGTAACTGGTGTTCAAGTAAAGCGCTCTGATAGCTTCGGGTCGATTTAGCGCTATAAAAAACTGCAACAACAAAATCTCCCCGTCTGGCCTGCTCGGATGCTCCCCCCCCTCGAGTACTGTCCAGTAATGCACTCTTTCCTGTGTTACGAGTTACTACAGCTGTTAGACACTTCTGAGAAATTACCTATTTCCATTTTATGAATTGTTTGAAGAATACTTACATTTGACACTTTCTACTGTTTTAAATCCGTTGTATACAAATTGAACGGGATTAAAAAGCCATTCCACTCATTAACACGTAGAGAAGCCCTTCCCGTCCCCCTGCATGTCCCGGCACATTAATACATTCGCCCTGAAAGTTTTGGGCAAATCTCCCCCTGCCTTAAGAATTAATGTGTTCCTCTCATGTAACTGGTGTTCAAGTAAAGCGCTCTGATAGCTTCGGGTCGATTTAGCGCTATAAAAAACTGCAACAACAAAATCTCCCCGTCTGCCCTGCTCCTCCCCTCGAGTGCTGTCCAGTTATCTATTACATATAACGTGGAAATGGGGTTATCTGTAATTCGCTACATAAAAAAGAGCCCAGTTATCTCGACAATATTACCAGTTTATCCGTAACCAAGATATTTCAATCAGAAGTGACCCATAAAGGTATGCGCATGGTGGTTTGATAATTTAGCCCCTACCCACCCCCACAGCCCCCGAAATAAAAAAGGTTCCTCATAAATACATAGAGACTTTAGATAATTCCTTGGAAAACTCAATTGTGTACATTTTAAATGTCTTGTTCTTCGCACTCTACAGTGCCTTCCTCGAGTCATTACAATGAATGAAGTATTTGGGAATTTTATCCAAAACCCCAGCCAAATATTTGCGGTACAGATTGTATACGACAATCAAACACGACCATAAAATGCTGGAGATCAAATGTAATTGACAAAGTCCTCTGTTGCTATGACTACACCACCGTAACCTGTGTTCATGGTGTTATATTTAAAGAAACAGTCGGTATTTACTTCTCTGATGGTAGGGTCTAGACACTCTGCAACCATGCTATGTGATATGTCCACTCCTTCCTGTGTTACGAGTTACGACAGCTGTTAGACACTTCGGAGAAATTACCTATTTCCATTTAATGAATTGTTCGAAGAATACTTACATTTGACACTTTCTACTGTTTTAAATCCGTTCAGGCTGGGCTCAGGCAGCGACGCGCACGAGTCAGTCGAGAGTCGAGACAGAGTGAAGAAGTGAACCCGACCGTTACTTACGTCACGCGCTCGGCATCCAATATGGATTGCCCGCCCCTGCGGTGACCGGCCAATCCTGGCGCAGTGGCGCTGCATGCAGCACCAGGATTGGCTTGGAGGGCACAGTGACTCCTCGCCCTGTCGCCCTTTTGCTGCCAGCGCTGCCGCCAGCAGGTCCTGCACTCCCCCCCCCCCTACTAGCTAATGGGGCCGGCCTGGGTGCGCATGCTCGGGCAAGTTGCTGCCCGAAGCATACATGCGGGGATAAACGTTTTTTTAAACACAGACACCAGCCAGCCCGGCCCGCCCCCCCCCCCCCCCCCCCCTGCACACTCCCGATAAAGTCGGGTGCTGCCCGGCGCCGTGGAATAAGTAATTAAGGTAATTATTTCGAGTTTCTGTTTAACATTTATTTTAATTCTTTAACGCGGGTCCAGGGCTGGTGGGGCTACGCCCCTACGCCCCAATGGACGCACCGCGGCTGGGGAAAACTCACAGCAGCATCGTGGCCACGCAGCAACACTACTGCTCTCCCTCTCACATTTTACTTTGTGTGTGATGAGTTATAAACGAGCCAGCAATCCAGAAATCACCAGTAAAGTCAGTGAATTGGCGCAATCTGTAAACACTGCTCTGCCTCGTGCGCACCAGCCCGCCCCCCACTGCGGCATCAAACGTGAAATAAACATTTGCAAAAATATTGTCTCCCAGGCAGAGGCATGTAGGGCCAGTGCAAGCACCTCTCCCCGCTGCCACCAGGGTCCCAAAGCCGTGGCTGCTCCTTGCTACAAGAGCAGGGAGCACGCCCATTAAAATAACAAGCAAGACGCTCACGTGCGACAGCGATCCCAGTACCTGCTTTTATTCAGGCATGCAGGCCACACGCTGAGTGCAGGCAAAAAACACATAAATAAATCAGACGAGAGAAGAGGCCATCACACACTGTACAGTGTGATGGCCAAACGAAAAGATCTCTTAGTGAAATCGCCTGTGGGTCCTGAGACTGTGAAATAGGCACCCAAAACCAAAGTTTCTACTGCCTCACTACCAGCCCCAATAGATCAGTGGTAATGAGGTGGTGACCACTGGGTCACATAATTCTCTACAGCTCCAGCTATGTTGCATCCGACCTGGAAATACAGAGCCAAGAAGGCTGAAGAGAACAGCTCTAGGTTCAGCCGGGACCTTCACCATTATGCAATTCTGTAAGTGTTAATGACTTTCATTTTATTTAGAGTTGAGAGATGAACCTTTAAATAAAGCACCTTAGATTATACCGCTGCACAGCGTCTAATACAATAAGTGAACCACATCCTTTCCACTGTGACAATTTTGTCAATAAGTCAAGTCAGTAGGCTTTGTCTCCTATATAAGATTTCATTTTTATAGATGGAGCAACATTATGGTCTAATAAACCATATACAATATACATTTTTGTACATTGTGCATCTAGAACTATTTTAAGTGGCTCTTAAATGTGATAATTATGGAAAAGAGGCACAATGAAGAAACCTTATTCCCAGGGTCAAACTGTTTGGTAATGTTTGGAAGATGAGATTAAACCCAGGTTGCCCAAATTAAGCAATTCAGATTCTGGATAGATGTTGCATTCTTTCCCCTTCTGCTTTTTTGTTAGTTTTGAGGGTAAGTTGTAGGAGGCTTATTAAGGGGGGTTTGCCCGTTTTGGAGAAAAGACAACATAGGCACTCTGCTGGCACATAGGGAAATGTATAATTGTTGTTTATATAGAGAAAGCATATCTCATTTCCTACAACAATAAAATGAAGAATGGCTACAAGGATTGAATATTAGAATCCAATGAACTGCAGCATTTAATACCTTTTTGCATCATTAAAAGCTCACCTATCATACTATGCCTCCAAAAGGCAGATTTCGCTTACACAGGCCATACAAGAACTGTAAACCTTTGATGGAAAGAGATATATGGTTATCAAATAAACTTTGAATTAAAGAGATGTAGTTGTCTTGATTTTTGTTGTGTCTCAGTTACTTCCGATTGACTAAAGAGGATATATAAATGCAACTAGTTTCAACATTTTTATTTTTTGTTTCATAAATCCTCAAAGGCACTTTTAGTAACCTCAGGAACAACAACCTTAGAGTAGTATGATGTAAAGGACCAGAAGCAACATTGCAGATAAGGTGAAATGAAATGAGCCCCCCAAAACTGCGGTGCTTGACCAGACTTTGGAATTAAATAAATCTCTGGGATTCTGGAATGGCTGATCTACCATGACTGTTCAGCATGGAAAAACTACTTTTATGAAAATGGGCTATAAACATGTGCTCTCCAAAGTAATTATACCATCACCACCGGGTCCCTCCTGTCCTCGTTCCATTCATTACAAATTGAGATATATCTATCTCAAAGACTGAAAAATCGCTGGATCTTCTATCCAACCCCCTCCCACCGGGAGTACTTAAGTCGTACTTACCTATCATTCCTTCTGTTCTTTTTTCTGTCTGCTGACAGAATGGGACATGGTCAGGAGCTGCTCCTACATGGCTGGAGTGTAGACGCAGTTAGAAGTGCCTTCGCAGCCGGATGGCGGAGAATGTGTAGGTAGGCATGTTTCCTAGTTGGCCAAGCTTGAAGGGAGACATGCGGAGAGGATGTTGTGGAGCCATTCACCCCGTGATGGGGTCTCGTTGAAGTACAGGTTTCTCACTTAGTGCCTCCCTGACTGCTAGGATTACAGAAGGCATATACTCAGGATGGTTGGTGTCAGGCCCCGGCACGCAGCGATGGTGCTCTTCTGGGTTTTGCCTGACTTCCGGCTGAGACATGGAGAAACAGAACAGGCACGCTGAGGGGGAGTGCGCACCTGTGATATCAGGACCAGGTGTCGGCATTATAATGCACAGGAGATTCCAGCACCTACTAATGTTGGTCCCAGGTGAGTGCTACATAGTAGTTGTATTTTGCAGCTACGGTGTTGGGTGAACGTAGTGTGCTGTTTTCATTTGTGAGGAATTGAGTGTTGTGCTATCTGGCTCCATGGGGAAGTAACCCAGAAAGCATAAACATGTGGAAAATTCTTCTTCTTCCTCCTCGGTTTCCTCATCTTCTTCACCTTCTCCGCCTAGATCTAAGCACTGCAGGGTGGGACAGGAGCCAGACTGAGGCACCTGATTTGGGAGACTTTCTGGAGGTGTGCAGTGGTGGCAAGCCCAAAGAATCAGTACCAGTAAAGACTTCTTTGTGGTTTAGAAGAGAAGAGTCTGGGTGCAGAGGAGCACAAGGGAAAATATATAGAACGGGATAAGTTGCCGGAGTTGTTAAAGCAAGTCAAATCCAACATGGCTTTTCCAGATGAGGAGGCCCCGGACACGTCTGTGGATATTCTGCTGCGCCAGTTCTAAAGTGCTGCCACAGCGGATGTTTCTGTGTATCCCTACAACCATGAGGTGTTGAAGACGGAATGGAAGGATCAAGATAGGATCAGGCTTCCCAGGTTCATGGCCAAGTTATACCCTCTTCAAAACCTGTCTAAAGAGTTGCTGGACTCTATTCCCCAAGATTCATTTGTAGCCAGTCTGGTTGAGAGGATGTCGCTGACTGAGAAAGGTGTGATCAAGGATTTAGTCAATTAAAAGGTGGATGCTTCCCTTAGGAAAGTGTACTCAGGCTCCCTTCTGGCCTTGCCTGCTGGCATTTATGGGACATATGTAGCCCAATCTCTGATTTCTGAATAAGATTCCTTGGTGACACATCTGACTGTTCTGGACAGTTGGAAAAGCTCGAACGCCAGGTTGAATTTCTTTTGGATGTATCGTTTCACGTAGTGCAGGCCTCTGCTCTATACGGTGGGGCTTGTGTGGCAGTTTGCCATAATTTGGTTTTGAAGGACTGGGAGACTGATTCAGCCCAGAAGACTTCATTTCGGAGATTGCCCTACCAGGGGAATAGGCTGTTTGGAGAAGAAATGGAGGACAAGTTGCATAAGTGTTTCAAGGAAGACAAACTTTTCTTCCCTAAAGCAAACCTCTGCTGATAAACAGTCTTCAAAGTCGAAGTCCTCCTTTCTTCAGCCTTCTCGGAGGCAGTATCCCTGAGGACAGGGCAGGTTTCCTTCTGGCAGAGGGGGGAACATGAAAGCCAAGTCTCCCCCATCAAAGCTTCGTTCCTGATTATATGATAGGGAAGCAGGAATTTTTGTTTGGCGGACTGATTCAGCACTTTCTTCTGACCTGGGAGGAATTTTCTTCAGATACGTGGGTGCTGGACATCGTGTGGCAAGGCTACTGGATAGTGTTTGCAGTGACTCCTTCAGATTCAGGGGTTCGTCTAACTCCTTGGCGCTCCAATCCTGTGAAGATGGCAGCATTGTCACTGGGAATTTGCTCCCTTCTGCAGAAGGGGCATTCTGGAAGTCTCTCAGATGGAGAGAGGAAGGGGCTTTTACTCCATAATCTTCCTGGTGGCCAGGTCTAAAGGGGGTTTCCGGCTGGTTTTTTAATTGAAGGCTATGAACAAGTTTGTTATCCACCTGCCCTTCAAGATGGAGACGCAACAGAAGGTTATGCCATTGGTACTCAGGGATCATCCAATGTGCACTCTGGATATGCAGGATGCGTGCTATCATATACCGATACATCCCAGCTGCCAGCAGTTTCTCACATTCTGCAATCACGTAAATCACTATCAGTTTCATGTACTGCCCTTAGGCCTTCAGTCTGCCCCGAGAATTCTCAACAAAGTGGTGGCTCTATTGATGGCTTCGACAACATGGTGACAGTAGCATACCTGAACCATTGGGGGGATACGGTCCAAGTCTCTGAATGCAGTGGCTGTTCCCTTGTTTTGCTGGGCAGAGGGGCATCTTCTGTCTCTACTGGCAGTTTACATCTGGTGTGTGGACAATGAGATGTGGAGGAAATCAGTCAGTTCTTTCCACCCTCACAGGAGATGCCTCTCACCCGGGAGGTCTTTCAGCAGGTACACAGGAGGTTTGGTGTTCCCTTCCTGAACCTATTATGCTTCCCAGCAAAAGTCTCAGCTTCCAAGGTTTTGTGTGTGCTCCCAGCAGGAGGGGGTCTAGGGAGTTGATGCCTTGACCATTCCTTGGCTGTCCCACCTGTTGAATGCCTTTCCGCCAATTGCACTGATTCCATGGTTCATTGTACGTCTGGTAAGGAAATCCAGGGAGGTTGTGGTGGTGGTTCCCTTTTGGCCTCTGCAGCCTTGGTTCCCCACTCTCAGTCTCATAGCTGTTCAGGGTCCCTGGGTGATTCCATGCTTTCCCCTCCCACGTGCAGTTAGCTCCTTTGTTACCTTTTCCCTGGTTGTGGTTGTCGGTGTGGAAGTTGAGAGAAGGGAGTTGTAGCGCAAAGGACTATTTAGCATTGGCCATTCGGCAATCTCCTAGCCTTCTAACCTCAAGTCCTATGGGAGGCACTGGGGGAATTTCCAGATTTGGTGTGGGTCTTTTCAACTGTCTCCCCTTGAATGTTCCCTGATGGATGTGTTGTAGGTTCTATGGGAGGGTTTGAAGAAACAATTGGCGGTGTCTACCTTATGGGCCCAGGGGGATGCAATTAAGGCATTTCATTCCCCATGCGGGAATCTGGCAGATGTGGATGACTTGGTTTCACAATTGCTGAGATGGTTTTCTTTACCTTGCCCTTTGGCAAAGCCTCTGTTGCCATTCTGTGACCTACCTCTAGTGTTGAGGGCTTTGGTTGCAGCTCCCTTTGAGCCTTTGGAGTCGGTGGACATCAAATGTTTTACTTTGAAGGGTGTTTTTTTGGCGGGTATCACTTCAACCAGGCGCCTTGGTGAATTGGGAGCTCTAATGGTGAGGTAACCCTTCCTGTCTTTTTCTGAGGATAGGGTTATCTTGAGTTTGGATTCCTCTTTTGTGCCCAAGGTGGTTTTCAGTCCAATTGTTCTCATGAGGTGATTTTGCCTGCTTTGGTGGCGGAGTAGTTGTCTGGTGGTAGTCTTTCTTGGATGTAAAGTGCCCTTTGCACATCTTCTTGGAGCGTACCAGTCCATTTAGGAAGTAGGTCTCCTTGTTTGGTTCTTTTGGGGTCTCCTCATGGTGTGTGAAGGCCTGTTCTTTATCCATTGGTCATTGGCTTAATGCCTGTCAGGGACTCCACCTACTGCAGGAGTGCAGGGGCACTCCACTCAAGGTATGGTGGCTTCCTGAGCAGAGTTTTGGGGGGGTTCTCTGTATACAATTTGCAAGGTCGCTACTTGGGCTTCCTCACTTACTTTCTTGAGACATTATAGGCTTCAGAATGCGCTGTGTTAAGATACTAATTTTGGATTGGGGGTGCTGCAGGTTGTGATCTACTAATTTCCTTGTTTGCTGTTACAATAAATCACTTTGGTGCTGCTGTTTGTCATTGTATCCTTGTGTTTCTGTTGATATGAATGCCAGTGAAAGAGTCAGGGTATTCTCAATTTATAATGAATGGGAAGAGGACAGGAGGGACCTGGTGGTAATGCCCTATTACATACTGGTAATCTTCATTACACCTGGTCCTGTTGTCCTCATCCCATTTATTACCCCTTGCTCCCCTTCCGGACGTCCAACTTTCATATTTGTGGCTTGGTAGTTCAGAAGGAATGCTGGGTAAGAATGACTTAAATAACCAAAAAGAGTCCCTCCTGTGAGAGAAGAACGAAGATAAGGAAGAGGGGAAAGAAAGCTGCAACCTCCTCGTAAGAAGGAAAATAAACTTTCTTTTTTAATAACCCTCACCTACCAGGGTTGCCCTATGGTGGCATGCTTCATCATACGGTTTATCCCTGATCGTCTACGGACAGGGGCGTGCTACTACCAGCGGAGACGCGGTAGCACTGATAAATGATGTTCCTATACACCTATGCTTATTGATCAGAATTTTTGAAGTGGTTTCCATATATATACAAAAAAGAGGTTAAAAGATCTAACTAGTGGGAAAAAAATAACTTTATTCACTTCCCTAGTCGATATATTAAAATATGGGGATGTAGGGAAATACCGAAGGTATATGACCCGCCATTTCCCTGGTCTACCAGTTTTAAGCCCTACCCCAAGGCTTTTCTTCAGGACCAACAAGGGGAAATGCTCCCACTCCTCGAGTCACACATTGACTTACAATGAACACAATGAACAAAATGTGCGAAAATAAAGTTACACAGCACATAATTGGTCTGTGTAAATTTCAAAAATCCTACAGAGGTTGGGAGAGAAAGAAAGAAAATGGTTAAAAAATACATGGGCCTTGGGCCTTATCAATGAGTGAATGAAGTTATTTTTTTCCCATTAGATAGATTTTTTCAACCTCCTTTTTGTATATATAAGTAGCCTACTCCAAAAATTCCGATCAATCAGCATAGGTGTATAGGAACATAATTTATCAGTGCTCCTGCGTGTCCGCTGGTAGTAGCACGTCCCTGTCCATAGAAGGTCAGGGATGAACCCTATGATGAAGCATGCCACCATGGGGCTACCCTGGTGGGTGAGGGTTATTTAAAAAGAAAGTTTCTTTTTCTTCCCACCAGGAGGTTGCATCTTTATTTCTCCCCTTCCTTCTCTTTGTTCTTCTCTCACAGTAGGGACTCTTTTTGGTTATTTAGATTCATTTTGGATGACTAGTCTACCTCCTTTTGCCTCTACCTCCCCCTTGTGGTTTTGAGATAAGTGCCCTGTGGGTGGGGTGGGGTAGGAGAGCCAGCGTTCCTTTCGTTCATTTTCTGTCTGTGAGATAGATATATCTTCATTTGTAAATAATGGGATGAGGACATTGGGACTAAAAGTAAAAAGATTACTGGAAAGTAATAGGGCATTCCAGTAAACTGCCATCGATTACATGGTTGTCTAAAACAGAATTTATGCCCCCAGAAATGGTGATGGTCTGACACCCTAAATTAGAGGCTGGTCTAACATCATTATTTTCATTGTCACTTTGCTCGACTCTCAAAATGAGGAAAGGAAAGCCAGAGGAAGCAGATAAAACATTAGCTTGGTGCATGCTCTAGAAAATGATATTAATAAAATATACTTATCTTCATTTCAAATATTATAGTCTTTCAGATCATATCACTATGTCTTCTGTTTGCACTATCATGCGACCTCCTTCTGCCACAAAGATGCTTGAGTGATCTCTCTACCATCACTCTTTATCTATTTCCATTAGTTAGCTGCTCTATTGATATACTCTTAGAGAAAGTCACTCAACATCACCCAGTAAGGTATCCTGGAACTAACATGGTTATCTAGACACAGTTGAGTGGCCCACTGGGTCTACATGTTAGTAAAGGCTATGGCCTCCATTCCCCTGGTGGAGGGCGGTCCACCAAAATCAGGGAAGCCCTCTTGGAGAGGTAATCTCAAAGCTTTCAGTGCAGTTGCCTGTGCGGGAGTTGAATTTTTTTACTGCCTTTGCAAAGCTTTCGTTTCACAAACTATTTTTAGGCAAGACTACCTGAAAATCTAAATTGGAAACCCTTTACTCTGACTCCTCCCATCCCAAAGACAAACATTATACTCCCAAGAATGCAAAAATTCTATTGTGTCCTGAAACAAAATAAAGGCCCACATTCTCTTTTCTGAGATGAATCTCATTTCCAATGTTCTTATGTATTTTTGAATAACCTAGTAACTAGAGATCTGGACCACTCTTGTGTTCACTTCCATGTACAACATATCATTAAAAATGCAGGGAAATGTCGACGGTGGAAATGGAAATGTCTAGAAACACTAATTGCTTACCTTCTATGATGGATTGATCAATTCTGGTTGTTCAATGATATTCATATGATGTAATAAGGCGGGATTGTATGTATACCACTGTATGTGATGATTGGAATTTGATAATTAATAAAAAAACTATTTTTTTTAAAATGTAGGGAAATGGGTCTCCATTTGTAAAAACATTTCTGTGTGACGAAACAACCAAAAAAACGCAAACGTGCAAATCCACCTGATCGCGAGCACAATTTTCCAGCTGGTGGAAAATCTGCGTCCATAAACTTTATGCTTGCAATTGCTCCTGGAAACTAATGGATACAATTGTCTTCCAAGATTTCCAGTAGAATTTTTTGTTGAGCCATAAAAAGTGTGACATTTTTAAAAGCCATAACAATAATAACAACAACGTGTTACAAATAGAAAAAAGCACAACAAAATATCAAAAAATATACTGCAAGAAAAACATTATAAAAGAAAATACAATACATATTTATACAACACAATTACAATGTTGTGCTGTTATTTCGTGCATTATGTATTTCCTGTGCTTTTGCATTGTCATTGTTAGTAATGTTGGTGTGTTTTATTTTTTTGCATTGTTTATCTGTTGTTGTGCTGTTAACCTATTGCTGCATTATTGTGTTGTAAATTTATTGTTGCGTTGTTATGCTATGGTGCTGTGCTGTAGAACTATTATGTTATTATGATGTGTCATTACTGTGCTGTTTTGTGTTGTATTGGTGTTCAGGACCTCAGTTGCAGCCCATTTCTTTAAATATGCCCAGACATTCGTTTAGTTCCCTTCACTATAAAGTGCTAAAAGGTATTTGCACCAAGAACTGTGCTTTTACCTCCAAGGAATAGCACTAGGCAAAAAATGTTTTGAGATCCCGCGCCACATGTATCAATACCAGTAATGCTGGAGTGTATTTAGAGCCCATCTGGCGAATGTTCTGGGCGGTCTTTTTCGAAAAAGTAATTTACGTATTCTTTTCAGAGCAAACATATATTTCTTTTTCTGTGCTGTTGTCTGGTTGAATATCTGCCTCTGGCATTTGGCAAGAGTTCTGAACAGCACATCTGCTGGGGTTAATTAGACCACCTTGGCAGGCCTTGCACACTCCATTCCTTCTGACAGCACTACTTAATTCAGTTACTTTTTTTTATGGCACAAGCTAACGCAATCCCTCAAGTATTGAAAAGGTGCAGTACGATGAGACCTTAGAATCTGAAACTTTCTGATTTAAAAATGACACCTGCAAATCAATTGCATTTCATTTTTGCTGGCTTCTACAAACGTGCGAATCAGACTTGTGTTAACAGTGACCAGACCATGGCCCTCAATGTGTAGGCATAGTTGGGAAGCATCCAGGATACTGATGTAAATATATAATGTAAAGAAGTAGGGTCTCTAAAGGTACTGTAGACACCCATGTTTAACAGGTGCATATAGAATTCAATATCACATACATTTAAATTTTTTCTGCACCACTATGCATTAGGAAGAGCCCTGATGACCGGTGGAGTAGGATCCACGTCAGATTTTGAAGATAATCTATTACTAAATTAGTTACATTTAGACTCACCCTGCAAATTCACCGTATTTGTTCATCTCAAATAGCTCACATGGATCCCCCTTCTATATCTACGTTGATGACTTCTGTCCTCGGCAACAAATTAGGTTAGTTATACACTAGAAAAGTCAAATGCATGAAAGGAATTACCAATTGTGACACTTAATATGGTTCAGTGCACTCCTGACACTCCAAAAGAAATTCAACAGAATTACTTCTTAACATGTGTATGCTGAGAAATGCATTTGCAGAACAGCAACTTCGTACAAGTGTCAAAATTCTTCAAGGTAATAATGAAATTACTAAGCCTGCGCAGAGTTCGTGGAGTTCCGCTAGGCAGAACTCTAAGAAGTGTAACAAAAAACTCCACCACACCACACAAAGCTCCGCAAGCAGTGGAGTACTTTAAAAAAATGGTGTTCACTGTAATTTTCTGCACCGGATGTTTGTCAATGCTGTAAAATTATCACGAATAGCACCATGCACAATGCAAGTGGGCGCTGCTTCCTTTCTGCCGCTTGAATTGATTTTCTTCTCGAGTGGCAGCTTTCTCAACGTGAATGGACAGTTTCTCAACACAATCAGTCGCGAGCATAAGCGGCCACCCGCATTGAGAAACTGACAGAAGGTTGCTTTCGCTCACTTGATGTTGACGAGCGCGAATGAGGAAAAATCTCTCCAGGAGGTGGATTTTCCACGCTCGCGCTCGCCAACTTGATGTTGACGAGCGTGAACAAGGATATAAAGCACAGCTCCATGGAGCGAAATTTTTCGGAACCCTGCGAGCTCTGCGTAACGTGGAGTTCAGAAAACTCCGTAAACTCCGATTGCGAAGCGGAGTTCACCGCCCAGACTTACATAAGTGTCCACTCCATGCCAGATTATCCGTGCTCGCCTCCGTACCAGTAGCAATGTAAAAAAAGCTTTATCAATTTGAATTTCTGCACATGGGCAATACATACCAGCCAAGGTAATGATGAGCCTCCTCAAAGCCAAATAATTTATCACTCAAATATCAGCTTTAAATATAATAACGTAACATTACATAGCATGTGTTTTTAAAGTGCATGTTCATTCTGAAATGTGTCTTGAAATACAATATGTTTATTGGTACACAACTCAATGGTTGGAATGGAAATTCCTGTTGGAAATCCAACCAATGTTCTCCAAGCATCAGCTTATGAATTCTGAAAAATACACACATTTTTATCTTTAAGGAAAACTATTCATTTTAGGTATGAATACATCAATCCAAATGAACAGAAGCTTCTAATTTAGTAGGGTGTGCTGCGCATAGGTAAGCTGCATACAGGTAGCAAGAGATTTACCAGTAGCTTACGAGCTACTCGTGAAACCTGTTTAGGCTCTCAATAACTCAACATACATGCACTTTTCACTCATCCTTGCCATCACAGAGCCATTCACCCATCCACTGACTCATTTTTGCATTTACTCACTTAACAATCTACAATAAAACAGAAACGCAAACTCAACAAGCGTATGGAAGTTAAATTAAAAGAGAAGAAAGAGATAAAAGAAAACCTGCAGCCATCTAAACTTGGAGGGCATAGGCTTGCAATGGAAAAATAAAATTGAACTTAGCACTAGGAAGCCGTCTTTCAATGATATGATACCTACTGTATCTTTGTTTTAAAGTTCCAACATAGCTACCACATTTGGAAGCAATTCTTGGGCCATCTTAGAGTGAACAAACACAATGACACACTATACACAATAGCATATCAAGCAGGCCATTCAGTGAACAACGCAGTAGGCAGCCTCGTTTGTATGTGCGAGTATATACTATATCACTATTGCACTGATACAAGGTGGTTTTTATAATGCTTCTAAACATAGTGGCTATATTGGAATAGTAAATCAATGATACACTTTGGACAATATCATTTAAAAGAGGCAGTATAGTTTAGAAATAGCAGCTGCATAGAATGCAACACACTAGATGAATTGAGTGGCAAGTGAATGGCTCAGAATGACTGTTTGGGGAGGTGTAGTATACAAATAAGCTAAGGAGGCAGTATAGTTTAGAAATAGCAGCTGCATAGAATGCAACACACTAGATGAATTGAGTGGCAAGTGAATGGCTCAGAATGACTGTTTGGGGAGGTGTAGTATACAAATAAGCTAAGGAGAAGAATGATAATGGATCTATAACACTTAAAAATAGAATTTTAAATGGCTGGCCACCCGCGCAGCCACTGAAGCACTCTCATTTTCTGATAAATGTGAATAAAGGATCAGGCAAAACGTTGCTACTCACAGAGTAACAGAGTCAATGGCAGAAATGAGGTACCCTTTGTGCCATATGCTGTATGCAGTCATGGGGAAAAGCAGTATGAGAAAGACACTCGGACAGACAGTAGAAGGTTGACTCAAAGAACCTGTATGTATATATTTCGAGTTTTATTATGTTTTCTATTAAAAGGCCCTAACAGACATTGCATCTGCCAGACCCCCTAACAGAATCTAGCAAGGATTCTCACAGTGCAAATCTTCTAAACCAAGGGTTTATCAAATGAAGTATTCAACACCAAATTCTTGGTCACTACAATGAACTGTGAGATTACATGTAACAAAATGCCCATCGACACGGTGTAATTGCAATCCACCCTTAAAGGCCCGTCGGCTTTAATATACGCCCTTCAAAATAAATTAGTCAGGGCTCCTGCCTTTGTTGTCAATTTTCGTAATGAACAGATTGGACTAATGTCACCTTGTTATGTTTCCTATAGGTACCCTAATATAGGCCTGGGTAATATCATACACCATCACCTACATTTCCTCCCTTATACTACACAGTAACAAGCCTTTAGGATTGAACCTTTACCTAGTTCTAGTCCTCGTTGCAGAAGGAGAGTTTTTCCTTAACAATAGAGTCCTATAACTCCATCAATAGACTCACACAGTATGAATGAATATTTATAAGGGTTCTTGGAAACCAGGAAGGGGCTACACCACCTACCCCACCATATCTATGCTCAAGGTTCATCCCATTCGTCATCCTCAAATTCAACAATGTCTAACACAAGGAACAAGGGACACAGGAACCACAGATACTTTGTCATAAATACAGCACATCTTGCTAGTGTTAGCTAGAGGGAACCAAGACTTCCAGGCCGACACACTGACCAGAGACGCTGAGGCTCCTGCATGCAGACGCTCCAGCTAACAGTGGCCTAAATATCACTCGCGAGGTGTCTAACTCGAGACCAGGACGGGCTCCTACATTCTCACACTTCAGGTAATGGGGTTTGACTAAATCCTAGAGGGATTCTTGGCTTCACACCTACTCACAAGCTAGGTACACTTAGGTACATCTAGATAGGCATCATAAGAGTACACGCTTCTTTTACCATTTATTTATTTATTTATTTTTGGGGCTTATATAGTGCACAGCAACCCCCAATGGGGAATTCCGGCGCTACGGATGGTAGACCGCAGTAAGTTTCTCAGCGTGGCTAAGGCATGCGTTTAATATCCATGTATGCTTTTATGATGATTGCAAAATTGTAGAACTGCACTATCCATTTACATTCACTGTACTGCTGATTATATATATCTGCTACTGTCTAACAGTTTTTGTAGCACATCTATTTTACACTAGACGAACAACTGTGCAATAAATACATGTTGTAACACGCCGGACTGTTTCTTCTGCGTAACTCTCTGAGACCGAATAAGTGAGCACGAGTGACTGAGCGAAAAGTAGTACATTGTTTCCACGATCCTGAGGGATCAGGGTTGTGGCACTGTGAGCTAGCTAATGCAAACAGGCCAAGATTTCTCGGTGGGGGTGCTCAGAGTCAGTCTGCCACCAAACCCACAGTTTATGTTATCCGAACGCCCAGGTCGTGTATGGGTAATATAGGAACTACACGAAAACCTGAAATATCTTTTACTAATGAAACAATCATACCTATACCGTTTATCATAGGCTCATCACCATAACCACCTCATGTTCATTATACTGCGTATATGTTTCCCTATCAGGTGATCATCAAGCATACATTCATACAATTACAGATATGTACAAGATTAGAGACGGCAAAAATATGCAACCCCTGGTAAAAGGACCAAACAAGGATTCTCACTGAGCAAATCTTCTACCACATGAGATTTGTCAGATAAGTAACCAACAGTAGACGTCTTGTCAATGTAGTAATCTCTATGACTCCATGTAGGAAATAGTATTTTAAATTCTTTAATAAAATGTAATTACAATCCACCATTAAAGACTTATTTTAGTTAGGATCTGATTTTCCCAATAAATGAGTCAAGACAGGCTCACTGCTCTTGTCATAATTTCATAATAAAGAGATCCAAGCTCAGCCACTGAAAAAACTTTTTCTGAATAAACTAATCAGGCCAGTGGTTTGTCACCATAAAAAAGTTAAATTCAGGTCTACGGTATTGGGCAATAGCTGTGACACAAGGCCACCATCAGTATGCAGGCATATAATTAGAAATATTTTTCAGAATTAACGCTGGCAAAACAAAATACAAGTATACATTTATCCCCAGGGTTTGTCACAGTGGTGGCCAACACCAAAGACCTGGCCCACTAAGGTACTCTCTGAGATTCCTTATAACAAAATACCTGCCTACAGTCTTTAACTCAGTGTAATGACGATCCACCCCCACTGGCCTATTTGCCTTAATATATACCTTTCATGTTAAATAAGGCAGCCTACCGCCTTTGCCATAACTTTTACTAATAACAAGAGCAGGCCTAAAGCCTTGGTCAAAGGCTTCTCACCATAACAAATCCATTCCTTCTGTGTTGAGCATAACCGTTTCCACATGGCAAAGAGTGCATTGCAAGCACTCTTTTTTTATTGGAGGCAACCAAGTTATGTGCAATGCAAATCAGTACTCAAGAGAATGAGGATTTCGGTGGCGCCAAATCACCTCCCTCAAAAGTGAGAAAATCACTAATAAGTACACAATTACAGTTGGCAAGGCAATATGCATCTGCTGTACCGGCCCTCTTTGCAGGTTTATTCCCAGACGTTTTGCCCTTTTGACTCATATTTTTCTGACCCTCTTTTTGTTGGCTAAGGGACTCTGAGCACTTTGCCACTGCTGATCAGTGCAAAGGTGCATATGCTCTCTGTGTAAATTGTATTAGTGATTGGTTTACTCATGATTTGCATATTTGTTTTACTGTAAGTCCCTAGTAAAGTGCACTAGTAGGTGCCCAGGGCCTGTAAATCAAATGCTTCTAGTGAGCCTGCAGCACTGGTTGTGCCACCTGCACAATTAGCCCTGTAAACGTGTCTCAGGCCTTCCATTGTAGTGTCTGTGAGTGCAGTTGTAAACCGCTATGTCGATCAGGTAAGTGCACCCACTTGCCAGGCCCTAACCTTCCATTTAATTTACATGTAAGGCACCCCTAAGGTAGGCCCAAGATAGCCCCATGGGCAGGGTGCAGTGCATGTGATAGGTAGGACATGGCTGGCATGTTTTACATGTCCTGGTAGCAAAATTCTGCCAATTTCGTTTTTCACTATTGCAAGGCCTGTCTCTCCCATGTGTTATCATTGGAGTTGCCTTGTAACATTTTGCATGTGTAACTTTCAATTGGAAAGAGATAGAGATTTGGAGTTTGGGCTCCTTGAGCTCAGAATTTACTTCTTTAAGTGAAGTTGTTCTTTAAATTGTGTGTTTGAAATTGCCACTTTTACAAAGTGGGCATTTCATTGTTTAACCATCCTATGCCTCTGCCTGCCTGTGAAATCAACGTCTGGTTTAGATTGACAGGGGCCTGTTTGTACATTCACTCTAGACAGCCACACAAAGGAGCTGAGGTGTGCCCTGCATATCATGATGGACCATCACCAGGCTGATGGGTCTTCCTGAGCTAGAGTGGGGGGAAGAGATGCCACTGACACCTGAGGAGGGCTGTGCCTGTCCTCTCACAATGCTGTCTCTAAACCCCTGGAACGTGTCTGGAGCCAAGGCAGGGCAAGTAAGTAACTTGTGAACTATAAATACTTTTCTTTTTTAGTAATTTCTACTTCAAATGCCTAAAGACTTTTTGAACACTTCTGGATCAAGACGAGACTCTGCCAAGGAAAAGAGCTGAAGAGCAGTAAGGAAGAGTACTGCCCCTTAGCTGTGTATTGCTTTGCAGGGTTGGCCTGCTGTTGCTGCTTCTGCTCTGGAGAGGAAATGGACTGGACTTTGCTGTGTATCCTGCTTAAGGTGTTTCTCCAAAGGCTTGTGTGTGCTTGCCTCCTGTTACGAAGTCTCAGGGCCATCAAAGGTTTCATTTACAGCATCCCTGAACTCTACTGCTAGGAGTGTTGACATGCATTGTGGTGCCAATTCGAGTTCTGGGCCCTTGGAGGTTGTTTTGCTGCATGTAACCATCAAAATTGATGTATCGCCCTTCCAGCGCCTGTTTTCCTGAAACAGCACAGCCGTGCGGGAAAAGTTTCTACACACCACCGCTGTATGGCCAAAGAAATCAATGCAGCACCTGCCAATAGATTAAAAAACTGACACTGCCCTAGTTCAGGATACCGTGTCTCTGAAGTCCCAGACCACCGCTCTGATGCCAATGCAGGCCCTGGTATGCGGATGAAAGATTCAATGTATCTTTGGACCACGGCTGAAGAAATCGACGCAGCACGTATGGATTCCCACGCATCACTACTGTGCACCAAGTTTTCCATGGCACCACCTACAGACCAGAATCATCTTGGATTTTGACGCCTTGCATCGCCTTACCGTCTGGATTCAAAGCAGCACTTCTCCTGCGTGCAGCAGAACTGATGTGTCAGGTCCCCAAGGACTCAGGAATCAACTCACTGCTGTGTTTTCCAATGCTTCCCTCCTTGTGGATATTGATGCATCTAATAGTACTTTCTGTAAATTCACCGAATCCATAGAGTTCTATGGACAGAATTGATAAAACCTTCTAAAAGTGATATTTTGAGTTGTGTACGTTGGATTTTTGTCTGTTTAGTCTTATTTGGTTTACATAAAGATAGGCTATTCTTCTAAACTGGTGTGGTGTCCATTTGTAGGTTTTTCACTGTGTTAATGTGTATGTTATGTACAAATACTTTACACATTGCCTCTGAGATAGGCCTGACTGCTCGTGCCAAGCTACTAAGCGGGTGAGCAGGGGGTATCTTGGGTGTGTAACTCCCTTACCATGACTAGAAGGAAGGGTCCCTATTTGAACATGATTTAAGCCACTGCCAACTAGAGACCCCCATCTCTAACAGCATCTTTTCCTAAATTGGCATAACAAGGATTCTCATTGTACAAATCTTTATATCTATCACAGGGGATAACCAACACCAAAACCTCTGCCTTTTATGGTAACCTATGAGATCCCCTGTAATAATATTTTTCTTTGCAAGCTTTAACAAAGTGTAATCATCTCAAATTCACTTCTGATATAAGGACCAATGACCATCCCTTCCTCGATCTGATTCTTCACGCAGAGGAGGGTGCCATAGGCACAGTCCTATACCGCAAACCTACAGAGCTTAACACTCTCTTAATGTACTCAAGCTATCACCCCAGAGGACTTAGAGATGGATTGCCCTACGGTCAGTTTTTTCGTATCTGAAGGAACTGCAAATGGCGTAAGGATTATTTCAGAGAAACTGCCATCCTCTCTGATAAACGGATCAACATGGGCTACCCCAAACGCATTGTCTCTCATGCGTCTAAACGCGCCTGGTAGTGCCATAGGAAAGTTCTCCTCTCCCTGGCACCCAAACATACCAACCCATGTGCCCTGTTTCTATCCACTTACAGCCCCTCAAACAACTCGGTTAGCAGAGTCATCAAAAGAAACTGGCCTGTGCTACGGACCTGTGCACCCTTCAAAGAACCACAATTGTTCTCTTCCAAGAGGGGCAGTAACTTAGCTGACAAATTAGTCCATGCCATTTCTTGGCCAAAGAAGTTAAAAAACCCAAACTGTGACCTCACTGTGGGGCCTACCATCTATCCTAGGCCATTACAAATGTCAAAACTGCGCTGCATGTAATTTAACCCACAACACCAAGGATTTTGTTGCAGCTGGACACACCTACCAACTAAAAAACTTCTCCAACTGCCGTACTTCGAACGTCATATATGCTATACGTTGTCCTTGCGACCAATTGTACATCGGACAGACCACGCAGATGGTAAAACCGAGGATTTTTCAACATCAAAGCCGCATCAGATGTAACGTTGAAACGGCACCCTTGGTAGGACATTTCAAAGAAAAAAACACTCTGAAACAGACCTAACCTGGTGATTGACCGACCGGTACTCCCGCTCAGGGGTGGAAACCTACAACTCCTGCTCAACAAATGTGAATGTAGATGGATTGCAAGCTGCAATTCTGTCACCAGTGGGTTAAACACTCTGGATAGATGGAATACAGTTGCTACACCCCTTTGAATCCTCCATTCACTCCCCTGGCTCCCCACATGCTCTTCCGTCTATCACGGATTACCACTGTCGTAACCATCTGAACTCGCACTACTTTAGTTTAAGCCACATGTTTCTACCTAAGCAACAGTTGACACTCTTTAACCTAAATATTCCTCATAATTTGTCTCTCTGTGTTTATTTCACATGTAAATACATCCTAACTATGTTTTGTTACAAATTATCTATAATCGGTTTCTTGTGTTTTTTTCACATGTAATATCATCTTAAGTATGTGATGCATCTAATTGTTTTTATCATGCACATTGGGCCTCACCCATATGTTATCATAACTTCTTACAGATCAGTAGACAGCGACTGTAATTGTATCTCGAATTTGGCCTATTATGAACTGTTTAAAATTATGTAGTGGGGACAATACCCATAAGCTATCATACTTATATACTGATCAGTTTGTTGGCTACAGTCCCTATAAGTCCATTTGATAAACATCTGTTAAGTATGACTCTTGTACCCTGAAAATCACTAACTATGTCTACTTATGACTGATTGCTTCCATTTTGAAAATAAACCGTTGTTATGTTTTGCCATAGATCCATCTGTGGGTCTCGAACACCTCACACTATGTGTTTTCCTCCAGTTCCCCTTTCTCCTTGAAATAGACCCAGGCTGGTCCCCCGGGGACTCCTATCATTCCATTGTAGTCTCCAGTCTATGCCTTGACTGCATGCATACACACGTCACGTGACTAACATGCCGGGTTTCTTACTGCCGCTTGCCTCACGGCTCATTTCTCCTGGACGATTTACTCGCGCCCAGGCTATAGCGTGATAGTTACCGCTCCTCGAGCAGGACTCCGGCAAACGCTCGCTTCGCTGCAGGACAGCTCCCAGATTCGTTCCTTCTAGGCCTGGGCAAAATTTCCGTTCCGTTCGCGGAATTTGCAATAATTTGGCATTTCCGCGTTCCGCGGAGAGCGCGGAAATGTCAAAATTTCCGCATTCCGCAGCTTTGCGATAATTTGGTTCTTGCTCGCGCTGTAAAATAATACATTCTCGCGCGCGCGCGATCGCCTTACCTGAATCCCCGCGTTCGCCGACAAGTTTTCCCGATCTGGTCGCGTTCTCCATGAGATGTTGTATTGTTTTAGCCATTTGCGCTGTCTCGCGACAGTTTGCGTCCGCAGTGACGTCATGCGTCGCGCGATCACGTCTTTTTTCTCGCGATCATGCACCGCGAGACAACTGAAAACAAGATGGCCGCGCCCGCAAGCAACCACATGGGTAAGTTGGCGACCCGCAACCATGCAGAAAATCTCGCGAACATGCCGGAAAAAAACTTCCGCATCTTCGCGATATTTCCGCTTGTTTGCGGAGATTTTTAAAATTTTCGCGATAATTTGCAAAAGTCGCTTTCGCAAATTCCGCCCACCCCTAGTTCCTTCCCCGTTATTAACAGCAAGTAAGTTACAGCATGTTCCGGATCGCTTACCCCACTCCGGCTGTGCTCGTATTCAAAGCCTAATCAGATTCTCCCCTTCCCTTCTTGTCAAACAGATTTTTACTCCTCGGCAGGAACGGGAGTACAACACGGGGTTTTAGCGCCCCCCCGCCTTCCTCCCCGATTCATCCACTTGAGGTAAATTATCACCAGCTTCGTTCCTCTACATAATTCAAGTTTTTCATTCCTACGTTTTTTTCCCCTTATTCATACATGCATTTCCCTGCACAGTGTCATCACAGTTGCCTGACGACGTCCCCCTCGTGGCAACCCTTGTTTAATTGAGTTATCCTACATCTACCTGAGGTAATTACGGACCCACCACCAGGACCCTTCCGATTGTTTTCTTTCTTCTTTATCTTTGGGCTACTTTGTTACTTATTCTTCTCCTTCTCCCCTTTCCTCTATACAGCACTACTCTAAAAATCATTGACCATTTTCCTGATGATGACCTGTACTTAATCAGGTTGAAACGCCGTTGACTACCCAGCTTAAAACACAGGTGCTGTTGTGGTCACCTTATTTGCCTTATATGCTGAATATCTACCTTGTATATTTATTTATTTATTCATTTATAGAGCGCATGGTTATACCTATCGGTGTGTCCCCGCGCTGAGACATCCAGGAGAGTAGATCAAATAAAGACGGAACAATCGCTCAGAGGTTTTTATTCAGAAATAGCCATGTCTTCAGTTGACTGCGAAAAATGTGTTCGCTGGGTTCAATTCTCATGGTCATAGGAAGCGTATTACATAGTTTGCCGCCAGGTACCTAAAGGAGCGAGCTCCCATTCTGGCTCTGAAAATTCTCGGGATAGTCAGTAAGGCCATATCCCTAGATCGTAGATCCCGACCTGGGGTGTATCTTGACACCAGTGACTGGAGGTAAAGGGGGCTTTTACCTGTCAGAATGCGATATATATAACACATAGCCTTGAACAGAATTCTCTTTCCTATGGGTAGCCAGTGTAGGGTATCCAAAGCTTTTTTAGTATTTGTTCTCCTAGGCAGGCTGAGGACTAGGCGTGAGGATGCATTTTGTATTCTCTGTAGTTTCATGAGTCCTCTCTTGGAGGCCCCCAGATACAATACATTCCCATAGTCTAATTGTGATGTAATTATAGCATGGACTACGGTTCTCCTGGCTTTTACAGGGAGCAGGTCAATGACTTAAAACCTTGACTTATAAACCAATGACTTATAAACCAATGACTTATAAACCTTTAATTACATTATTCTGACTACATTATTATTGTCACGTTGCTCACTGTTTATGCTGTTATTTCTCACGTTTGCGTCACTGCGCCGCTAACTATCACTAGCACATCCAGTGCTCACTTTGTATGTTAATGGTAACTGTATATCAATCTGTACTGTAGTGTTGATATAACTACGTACAAATTATAACCCCTGTCTTTACCATCCCCTGTTGTGGTCTCCCTTTCTTTATTCCCTTCCCGCTGTGATATATAAAGTTTTTTGAATTTAGTATCATATTGGCCACCTCACAGGTGTCGGGCCTGCTCTGCTCCCAATTGCGTGTGCACGTAAGGCAGAAAAGGGCAAGTATAAAGTAGGCTGAGCAGGGCGGTAGAGCGCTTTGCATTCCAGTCGATGCTTGTGTGACTTGCAGGGGGCATGATTCCTTCCGGGTTGGTCTGACGTTGGTCAGCGTTCCCTCATCGGACATTGGTCATTCCGCCTTCACTTCCTGCATCTCTTCTACTCATCCAGCACCACGGGGACCTTAGTGTTGCTCCTAAAATAAAAAAAGAAAACAAAAAATTCAGAAGAATCCATGCTCCCAAAGGCGGGATTATGTGCTTTGACCTGAATATTGAGTAAGGTAATTATCTGATGTATGTCTCCACGATGTATGGATATTATGCTTCCTTGCTGACAATGCTTGATTGTGTAAGGACAATAGAAATAGAAATTAGTCTCCTGACTATTTAAGGGGCTGATTTTTCATTGTGCTTTAGCCCTGCGCATTTTTGTGGATTTTTTTTCCTTTAAACTATCTATTTCGGGAGAGTATGTTTTTTTTTTTTTTTTCTGATTTTAAATGGATAAAAATAATTGGATTCCATGCTGCTCATCTCTTTTGGTAAGTTAGTCTATATATGTCCTTAACTATATTACACTGCTGTTCTAATTAGAAAACACCTAATGATTTAATTTTCCTCAAATAGAGGATACAACAGATTCTGCTCTCTGATACCATAAATACCTAGGCGGAAGAAGGACTTTACACATGTAGTTTTATCTAGTAGGACCACACTAATTATTTGTAAAGCGTTATCACGAGAATACATGCACATGATAATACTTATTACTTTATTTCCACTACAGGAACCACATAAAGACCACTCAACAAGAATATCCATAACTGAAGCCCAGGGGTGATGTGTCTCCCTTTTCTTTCCTCATTTTGTTTCCCCTCTTCCACCATTTACTCCACGTTGGCTTTTTTTCTCCAAAATGTTATTGCAAAAATAAAAGCGAGAACAATACAATAAAAAAAAATACAAACAACTTAATCAAAGAAATAACAGTGTAACAACATTGTACGTTACAGAATGTAGTATGAAATGAATCAGGTTCAGAAAGCGAATGGAGCATAGCCATAGGGTAATCCCATCAAACAAGAAAACCCCTAAAACAAATTACAAATACATACACATTACTCAAAAGGAAAAAGATATATGTCATATCAGATCAAGTAAGGTGGACTCCGCACAGTATGTAACACAAAGCTATGATCAAATACCAGTGATGGTGCCGATAAAGTACATGTGATGACCATCCTGCAGCGGCAGGGAATGTGCCCAAGGGAGGCAGCAATCCACAGGATGCAACCGGGAGTCCAGCGCTCACCCACTCAGCCCTTGGGAGGAGTTGGTGAGGCAGCAATGGCCTGTGAAGTGTCCGTTGTAGGAATGTGCGGTATATGCACCAAATGTCACAAGGCCTGGAGGATGGAGGCTGGAGCGAGGCGTAGATCTCGGATTGGACATTACAATACGCCATGCTCCTGAGCCTGGCCGCCTTAGTTGAACGAGCCTTAGCTCCCCAAGAGAGGCTACCTCGCACTTCGCAAGCAGTAGGGCAATCGCTGTAAAGCGCCAATAGCAGAGTTTGAGTCGATGAACCATCCCCAGCAGACCCAATTCAGGAGAGGGAACCAAGGGCATCTCTATTATTTGAGATAATACCGCAAATATCTCCTGGCAGTAAGGGAGGACCTGGGGGCAGGACCAGGACATGTGAGCGAAGTCAGCATACAAGGCATTGCACTTGGGGCAGTTCGTTGGTTTAGAAAGGTCAAAATTGGCAAGTTGAACAGGTGTCACATAAATTCTGTGAATGAATTTAAATACACCACGTTGGCTTTAACATTGTTGGGCTTGCACTGATGGGTGTGGGAAGTTGGGATTTTGCTTCAGACCTTGGATCTCGGCCCTGCGGAAACGACAGGTGAGAATTACAGAACGCGAAGCCCACGTTTACTTACCGCCTGGGCGAGATGGAAGAACGCCAGATTATATTAGCTGACATAGCTCATATGATAGGGAAACTGCAGAAAGAAACCCAAGCTCTTTCTCTTAGGGCCTTACAACAAGTATCCCTTCCTGCAACCTCCAATGACGCTGATACAGGGGCTTCTAGTAATCTATTCTTTTCTGTTCCCTCCTCTTCTAGTGGTGGTCATCCGGTGTTTCATGTAACCACTCCTTCCACTATACCCCTAGCTCCCCCTGAGCGATTTTTGGGAGAACATGCCAAGTTTACTACTTTTATAAATCAGTGCCAATTGCATCCTGCTTCCCCACTGGACAAGCTAAAGTAGGGTTTCTGTTTACATATGCGGGGGGAACGGCTACCACTTGGTCTATCCCATTAGTGGAGCGAAATTACCCTTTACCATACAACTATGCAGAATTCAAAGACGAAATATGTAGATTGTACGACAGGCATTCTTTCATGCATTCTGTAGATACCGAACTCTTAAATCTAAGGCAAAGCTCTAAAGATTTGATGACTTGGCAGGATGGCCAGAGGACAAACGCAGTGCTCTTTTTTACAAAGGGCTCAAAGATAAACTAAAAGGCGCATTGGGACAGAAGTGGATCCCCCAGACTCCTGTAATGCTCTGATTGACCTTGTAGTCAAATTAGATCATCGGTTACATGAGAGGAGATGAAAGAAAGGGTGTCTTGAAACCAATTTGTTATGTATAAAGACAAGAAGGCAGTACCTGAAAAATTCACAGGAGAACCTGAGCCTATGCAAAAAGGTAGTGTAAGGGGAACTCTGGGTGAGGAAGAGAGACAGCATCACAGGGATAAGAAGTTGTGTGTATATTATGGGAAAGAAGGAAATGTCTTACATGATTGCCCAGTAAAACCAAAAAGGCGCAGTGAGTTGGGAAACTGAAGAGCTCGAAGTCCATGGAAACAAGCTGTTCGGGTAGATCGAGATTAATTGTCTCTCAACTCCTGGCTCGGAATCATGCTTTGTTCTCTAGCCATCATTTCCTGGTAAGAGCACAATTACTACGTCCATAGACGTCCAGATTATGATTGATTCTGGCGTGCCACGGAACCTTATTAACACGCAATGGGTCAAACGCACAGAACTCCCTGTGGTACCTAAAACTGTGGCAGATGATGTCAAAATAATTGACGAGAGTACCATAAAATCGGTCCCCGTTACCCCTGCTACCAGTGAATTGAAACTAATTTTACTTGACCAACATAGAGAAAACAGTTCAGTTTGATCTCATTAAGTCACCTCAATTCCAAACTATGTACGCAGTCCTTGGCTAATGCAACACAATCCGAACATTGATGGGAGAAACCATTCTTTGTCTTTCTCTACCGAGTGTTGCCAGCTCCATTGCAATAAGGAACCACTAACACAAAAAGACATAGCTGTACTTGTAGATTCCAATGTACCTGATTCGCCTACCTGTTATCAAGATTTGGCGGAGGTGTTTAATAGGAAAAAGGAATCTGTACTAACGCCACACTGACCTTACGACTGTCGTATTGATATGGTCACTGGAGCACAAATTCTGTGTTGTTGGATTTATGCCCTAAACGAAAAAGAAAATCTGAAAGACTATCTGGACGAAATGCTCAGGATAGAGTTTATCTGTCCATCATGTTCACCTGCTTCTTTTTCTCTCTTCTTTATCCGAAAACGGAAGGGAGGCCTCAGATGTTGTATAAATGCCACTCATCCAATCATAACTTGATCAGGTTAAAAATGCCAAACGTTTTTCTAATTTGGATTTGAGGGGAGCATATCATTTGGTGAGGGTACAGAAGGGCAATAGATGGAAGACGGCATTTCGCATAAAATTAGGGCTATAGGATTATCTTGTGATGCCATTCGGCCTTTGTAATGCCCCTGCCGTCTTTCAACTTTTTTTTATTAATGAAGCCTTGAGAGACATGTTGGACATATGTGCCATACCATATAGAGATGACATCTTGGTATACTCTTCTACTGCCACAGAACATGTAGGACATGTGAGGATTGTGTTGGAATTCTTGAGAGAGAATCACTTATAAGTGAAGCTGGATAAGTGCCAATTCCACACATAAACAATGACCTTTTTGGGCTTTTTGCTATATTCTGAGGGGGTAACAATGGATTCACAAAAGACAACAGCCATCATACATTGGCCTTCCCCTACTTCTGTAAAGGAAGTACCAGGCTTCCTGGACTGTTCCTACTTTTATAGGTGCTTTCTTGATTATTGATTATTGTGCAGCTCTGGCAACTCCCATTACTAAACTGTTGAAAAAGGGGGTTTCCTTCTGCTGGACTTCTGCAACTGAAGAAGCCTTTACTAAACTAAAAAACACTTTTGTTACTGCCCCTGTTTTAAAACATCCTGATTCATATCAACCATTTGTAGTTGAAGCTGATGCATCTCAAATTGCCATTATGGGAATTCTGTCACAATGAGCTAAGAAAACTGTCCATTTACATCCTGTGGCCTTTTATTGTCATAAACTGAATTCCACTGAACAGAACTATTCTGTGGGAGATAGTAAACGTTTAGCTATAAAGCGCGCCTTTGAAGAGCGGCACCAGTATCTGTTTCTAAAGACAGCTAGAGCCCTTTTTAGGTGACAATTGCACTGGATACACTATTTCAGAAATTTTGATTTTATAATACAATGTAAGGCAGGCAAAAAACATGGAAAAGCAGATGCTTTATTGCGATATGGCTATGATGAAGGGAAAGCTACCATTGATCATCCCCTTATTACAGGACAAGAACGTGTTTTCGGGACCATATGTTCAGAGGAGGCTTTTTTGAATGAGGTGTTACAAGCACAAAATTGCTAAGAGGTTGAGGAACTGGAACAGAAACACACTTGGGTAAGAGTACAAGACCTTCTTTATATCCAAGGGGCTTTGGTGATTCCTACAAAACAAATACAACAACAAGCGCTTTATTAGTGCCACTCTCGCATGTTATCCATGCATGCAGGTTACAAGAAAACCATTGAACTTCTCAGAAGATCATTTTGATGGCCCAGTATGGTTCAGGATACAACCAGTATATTCAAAAATGTCATGTCTGTGCTCAGAGTAAAAGTTCTCACCAAGTCCCAGCTGAAGTATTGATTCCCATGACAACAGTCCCTAGCAAATGACATTACATTTCTATGGATTTCATTGTAGAGTTACTACAAACCATTTGAGGGTTCACCGTCATTTTGGTGGTTACGGATATGTTGACAAAAATGTAGCACTTTGTTCCTTTGAAAACATGGCATAACTCTAAATAGCTAGCCATTTCTGCAACACCTAGTAAGATTACATGGCCTTCAATCTGTTATCGACTCAGACCTGGATCCCCAGTTTGTATCTAAGTTCTGGAAGGGTTTGTTGTCCCTATTGCATATTGATGTATGTCCTTCATCTGCACATCATCCTCGGAGAGATGGTCAGATGGAAAGAGTTAACCAGTGCCTAGAACACTACACAAGATATCAATGCTTCTCTCCTTTGCTGATTGGGATACATTTTTGTGGGCGGCTGAGATTGCTTACAATAATGGGAAGCATTCTTCTATTGTTTATTCTCCTTTTTCTGCAATTATGGATTCAATACTTTTTATTTACTTTGCCCCCTCATGTTTCCACAACTACTCCTCCTGCCTTAGAATTTGTAAATCACCTTCATGAGACACAAAAGAAGCCCAACTGAACCTAAACAAAGCTAAGAGCATGTGCAAGGAAAATGTAGATCTCCATCGCCGGCCGTTCCTTGACTATGCAATTGGAGACAGGGTGTGATTGTCCACACATAACATTGTGGTGTAAGGAACCAAAAAGTTGACACCGTATTGCGTTCATCCTTATACAACCATAAAGGTAGTTAAACCCGGAGCCATGAAGTTGGACCACTTTTCCTCATTAAGGGTCCACCAGGTTTTTCATGTTTCATTATTATACCCGGTGGTGTCAGGAACGTGTTTACCTGTCCAACCCCCCACCCCAGTTTTGGTTGATGATGAACCTGAATAAGTGGAGACTATGTTGTATTCAAGTAGAGTGAGACGCAGATTGCAGTATCTGGTTCACTGGAAAAGGTATGGTCCGGATGATCATATGTGGGAACCTGCTGAGAATGTCCATTCCCCTTGACTATTGCATTTGTACAATAAACACTATCCTGGTAAGCCCAAACCAGTGGGGTGTGTCCTGGGGGTACTGTATGGACTGTTCTGTTCCCAATCGCGATTGCGCACGGGACGAAGTAAGGCAGGATTAAAGGAGGTGAGCAGGGCGGAAGAGCGCTTTGTGTTCCAGCCGGCGCCTGCCGGTCTTTTGCCCTGCCCCTCTTATAATGATTCCTTCTTGGTTGGTCAGACATTGGTCAGCGTTCCCTCATTGGGCTTCAGCTTCGGTAATTCCGGCTTCATTCCCTGCATCTCTGTTACTCTTCTGACGACAGGGGACCTTCACATTGCTCCTGAACTAACGAAAGAAAACAAAACATTCTAAAGAATCCACACTCCTAAAGGTGGTAACATTTGGTTTGATCTGAATATTAAGTAAGTTACTTATCTGATGTATGTCTCCACGGTGTATAGAGCTTATTTTTTGTTGCGGACAATGCTTGATTGGCTGTAAGGACAATAACAATATAAATTAGTCTCATGACTTTTTAAGGGGCTGATTTTTCATTGTACCTTAGCCCTACACATTTTGTGTATTTTTTTCTTTAACCGTTGTTGGCTTGCATGGGTGGGTATGGGAAGTTGGGACCTCGCTTCAGACCTTGCATCTCACCCCGGCAGAAATGGCACATGAGAATTACAACAGGGTGCATTACCTGGGTGAAGCTTAGGTAATTGGAAGCAGGTGTGTTGCTTGTTTTAGTTACTTGGGTTGAGGTATATTACTCATTCAAGTAGTCTTCCAGCCGCAGATCGGGCTCTCTTCTTTTCTTTGACTTAATAGCTCCAGATCATGTCATTTAAATCTTGGTGTACAGTCTGGTTTCCTTTTGAGAAGGGTATTGATTCAAGCCTTGTTCTTGATTTTGCTGCTTTAGTCATCATCATGGAACCTGCTTCTTGTGTTCTATATATTTCTTCTGGTAGTTTTCCTTTTAAACAAGGCGAGGAATTGACTCAGCAAACCACAACATGGATATTTTGTTTTCTCTCAGTTATTCCCTGTGGTCTTCTCTCTGTTATGATCAACTAACTTGTCAGTCAGTCAGATAATCTTTATTTCGGTCGAAGACCTTCAAAGATACAAGATTACAAGCATATAAGTATCAAAAACAGAAAGGTAAAAACACGAATAAAAGTATCCATAAAAATTATCTACAATTAAAAAATAAAGTAAAAATACAAATCCCCAGGATAAGAACAGGAAAAGAAGAACACAGTTATAAAAAAAGTTTTTCTCCTACGCCACATAGCATTAATAAAACGTGAGACAGAAAAAACTATGGGCGTGGAAGTGTTAGTATGTAAAATACTGAGTGCCTGTTTGTAGTTTCTAACTCCAAAATTTCTACAAGGTGGGACAAGCCAACGATGTTGTATCTGTTTATACCCTTTGCAGAAGAAAAATACATGAGCTACGGATTCTTCCTTAGCGCCACAAGCTGGACATACCCTGAGTTTGTCAATCGTCCATTTGTGGGAGAAGGCCCTTAGTGGGAGTGTGCCGTATCTAAACTGTAAATACAGTTTTCTCGCAGAAAACGGCACAATCTCATCAAGGAATGGCTCCACTTTATAATAGATTTTATAATTAAGGTAGACCGATGTTAATGAACCCAACCTAGGATTGCAAAGAATGGTCGAAATATTGTAGGTACGATATAAGTTGACCAAATCAACACGGGACATCTCAGCGCAAAAAGAAGCAGGATTAGACCAAAGACCTGGGATGCCTAATTTCGCGCTTACATTCTTTATGTGGGCAAACCAGGGCAAATTATGGGTGCCCGCAAGTAATAACAACTCTTGGATCTCCAGTCTAAAGTGGAGCAATTCGGGAGTAACCCAGAGTCTTCGCCAGAACAATAAAGGACGTAAAGAGACAAGTTCTTCGATATGTCTAATGCCCAAGTCCATTCTAATAGGAATTAGAGGGGTGCTCGAGGGTAGAGCCAGCAGCGATCTAAAGAATGCGTTTTCGGTCATGGAGATATCCAAAATCGTGGAGTATCCCCACAACTCGGCACCATACAATATAGCACCGCGTGCTTGGCAGCTGTATATTTCCAAGATGGGAGCTACTGGCTTGGCAGAAGACTCTCTATGGAGTCTGAGTATACCGCCTATGGTTTGTGACAATCTTAATTTGGCTTTAGCCAATTGAGGTCCCCACTCCATTCTGTCGTTCAGGGTGATGCCCAGGTATTCAAACACAGTAACCCTGTCTAATAATGTGCCGTTCAAGGAGGGTTTGAAGCACCTGGTCTTAGGGGGATTGCAGACCATTAATTTGTTTTTTTGGGTGTTAATCTCCAATCCCCTTATATGACAAAAGTTGGCAAAACTGTCCAGGGCGCGTTGAATACCCATAGGTGATTTAGAAAGCAGTAGAGTGTCGTCTGCAAACATCAAAGCAACCACCTGATCGTTGAGTAATTTTGGGGCATCAATATCCTTAACCCCTTTAAGGTGGCCGATTAATCCATTTACAAAAAGACAGAACAGAGTGGGGGCCAAGACACAACCCTGTCTCACTCCCCTCGAAACTGGAAATCTAGATGTTAAAGCACCCCTTTTACCACTCCTGACCTGAGCAAAATTGTCCGTGTGAAGACGCCTGATAATATTGAGAAGATATGCGGGCACTCCCATATCCTCCAACACTGCCCATAGGATATGACGAGGGACAAGATCAAAGGCAGATTTGAGATCTACAAAAATTAGGTAGAGGCTGCCACCCTCTACTCTAACTGTTTTCCAATATAGGAGAAGAAGCCTGAGTAGCTGGTCTAACGTTGATATCTTGTCCCTGAAACCTGCCTGGTAACAACTAAGGATCGAGTGGTCGACCATCCAGGACTGTAGCCGATCGGGTATTATACGGGAAAAACATTTCTGACTGACATCGATCAAGCTGATCGGGCGGTAATTAACTGGGAGGAGAGGGGAACCCTTTTTAAAAATTGGGATAATCTCAGCTCCCATCCAAGTGTCCGGAATTTTGGCTCCCGAAATTATAGCGTTAAATAAATAACAAAGATAAGGGACCCAAATAGCCACTTGGTCCTTATAAAGGTCTCCAGGGATATTATCGAGCCCTGGCGCCTTACCAGCAGGGAGCCTCTTAATGGCCGATTCGACCTCTAGTAAAGTAACTCTAAGATGGTATGCTTCAGTTAGTGTATAAGTGGAAGTGGCTGGTGAGCATGCGGACGTGGTCTCGTCAAACTGCAATGGAGGGTAAAAAGGAGGTTTGGAGATAAGGTGAGGGACAATAGGCGGGGAATACAGGGATTGATAATGTTCAATCCAACTCTCAGGGGCAATATTAGGGTCATCTGCTGTACCAGCATCCCTGCTTCCATTTCTGACTATTTGCCAAAATTCCCTCATATCTCTTTTGTCCAATGCAGATTTTATGTCCTCCCATTTACTTTTGTCCCCATTCAACTTAGCCTCGTTTAGCACTGACTTGTAGTGTAATCTCTGTTGCCTTATCGATGGTCTGTCGATAGATTTAATGGCATCCAACAGTGCCCCCTTTGCGGACTTACAGCTGTGGTCAAACCAGGTGGAGGGTTGCCTGGGTTTTCCACGTTTGGTCGATGGGGGATTTAGTATGTCACCAAGGGAGGACACTAAGTCCAGATGGATATGATGTATCTGCTGAGTTAACAAATCTGTACACTGGTCAGAGTGGGCAATTAGTTTTAAAGTGCCTGATGAACCACTTGATATAAGGAAGACATTATTTCTGGAGATCCTTTGACCAGTGGCCATTTAAGCCTTCTTCTGTCATTGGAAAGTAGAGGAATGCCACGAGTAACATCTCTATCCTTGGTGTTTAAACCAGGCACTGGGAGGCTTACATCCATAACAAGAGCGTCATGATCACTGTCGTGGCGGGGGAGAACCTTAAAATTTATTACCCTAGGCCAGGTCTTAGTCTCTACCATAATGTAGTCAATACGGGAAGACTGACCGGGACGATTAAAGGTTGGTCTGCCCTCCAGGTCTGATAAAGAACGGCCGTTACAGGCTCTCAAGGAGTGTGCGAGAGTGATGGAATTCAGCTGCAGCGTGAGGGGAGACCAGGACTTGATCGGTGGAAGTTGAAGGTCAGGAATAGACCAAAGAGAATCTTCATCTAAAGTAATAGATTCGACAAGACCCGGCAGGGGTTCATACTGGCAATTGAAATCACCAGCAATTATCAAAATAGTCTCACCCTGGACAGTTGGAATAAATTTGTCCAGGGTGACTAATATCAGTGATTCTTTACCAGACTGGGTAGGCCGAGAATATACATTAATGAGGGTCAGAGAGGTTTTAGAGGAAAATAAAAGTCTAACACACTGGATATCCGGAGAAGGGATAGGTACATGAAACACTGTACAACCTAAGTGTGAGCCAATTAGAATAGACATACCCCCAAACGGTCTGCCCCTCACAGCAGAGGAAGCCGGATTGTTAATAGATAAAAAACCCAACCTGGTGAAATGTTCCCCAAACCATGTCTCCTGGAATAAGCAAATATCGAACTGATCGATAAAGGAACCCCAGTCTGGTGAGTCCATCTTGTTACGAAGCCCGCTACATTCCATGACAAAAGAGAGAGTTTGTTAGCAATACCCGAGGCTTCAGGACCATTGGTGTTTATTGAACTAGAAGCCACAGGTGCAGAAGAAGAAGGAAATCTAACCAGGTGATTGGCTAGTTTAGTAATGGCTTTCACTGGTTGTAGACCAGCAGCAGGTAGAGATAGGGGAAGAGAGGGAACCCCAGAAGGATCGAGCCTGCTCTTAGGTGTATTAGGAGTAATCACAATAGGATCTCCGTCGTGAACCAGAAAGCCTTGCTGGTAATTCTCTAGGGGCTGATCGAATCGCCTAATAAGTCAATCTACATCTTCCAGTGGAGCATAACGGTTTGAAACTGGTAAATTACATAAAGAGGTGTAGTGCTGCAGATTGAGAGATGGAAGTTGTTGAGGCGGAGCGCGTCTATCGGAATTAAGTAAGGAAAATGAAGCATCCGACCTCCAAGGGCGGGGATAATAGAAGTCGAGAGTATGAGCACAAATTGGCGAGGGAGAAACCCTAGATGTAGGATGTTGAGTTAATATACTACAAATTAGTGCTGGAGTTCTAAAGTTTATGATCACACAGTCCCCGGGAAGGGACTTGTGAGTGGGGCCCACCCAGGCAACCCGCCTAACCAGCAAAATATCGTCAGCCTTGCTGTATGGAAATTGATAATTTCTGGCTAACCAAAATAGACACTTGTTGCGGAGTTCCAGCTGAGATTCTCTACTACCATGCCTTAATTCGGGCAACCCTGAGAGTATTAATACATAGGGGGCAGCTTCCGGGGGTAAGTTAATTGTGGGGAGACAAGATTGTATAGGTAGAGAACTGACCCCCCCAGCATTCTCTAAAATAGAGGAAAAATGGCTATTGGAAGTGACAGCATGAGGTCCAGTTGTAGTTTCACTTTGCCTAACTCTTTGAGATGTATTGTAATGGGTAGTGTTATGTAAGTTACGAAGAGGGAAACCAACAGTAACCTGATCGACAACTGGGATGGGGGCTTGTTTGTTACTAGAATCTACAGAATTTAAAATAGGTCGGTTTTGCAACAAGTTAGCAACTGTGGGGGGGTGTAGAGTCGATGGGGAATTTAGATGCTGTATGTGTAAGGGACCTGCGGTTGTGTTGGACTCTGGGTAAGTAAGCCTGGATTCCTGGTTCAGGTGTACCTGTGGAGTGTTATTCATAGATGTTCTGTTGTGGAGCATAGATAGAACGGGAGCAATCTCTTCCCTCACCATCTGTCGACACTGGGCAAGGAAATCCATAAGGAGGGCTTGAGCCCATGGAGGATAAGACTGTGGTTGAGGAGATTTAGGGGGGTAGAGGACAGTCCTAATAAAGGTCTCGCTCTATGTTTCTTTCCCTTTGCCCCCCCCCCGTAAAACAGGTTTATCCTTCCTAATTTTGGTTACAGATCCCTCAGTTGTAGGCACATTATTTGGAAGTGGGGGGAAATCGGAGACAACAAAAAGATCATTTTGATCGCAGTTAGTTATAGTAGAGATTGGACAGTCATTCGAGGAATACTGGTTGGAATGGAGACAGTCTGGGGTGATAGAAAGACGCCTCTCAGTCTGTTCAATTTCAGAGGTAACAACACCAATAGCCTTCTGGAGCATTAGATCAATAGAGGTAGGGAGAGCTGGTGAGGGAGTGAGCAGTTGTAAACCAGAACGTTTTGCTACACAAGCACGTTTTCCCTGTATACAAGAAGGGGGGAGTTTGGGCACCATCAGAACCAAGATAGAACAGTACCTGAATACAGAGGGGATCGAAATAATGAATGTGAAGACAACGAGCAAAGATCCAGGGGTACACAAATCAGAGGGGTAGCCCAGTCCAGGCTTCTTCGGGCAGTGACGGGCAAGGACGGGCCCGCCCTTGGCCCGGGCTTTGCCCGGGCGAGCCCGAGCGCGTCCCGCGCTGCGGGAGGCGCTCACGGTTTTTATGGTCCTCAACACCCTCTAATGACGCTCGGCGTCTCCCTCACACAGCCCCCTGGGAGTTGTAGTTGGAGTTCTAGCCGTTTCCCTCACGGCGACGTCACAAATAGCAAAGTGGTGGCAGCAAAACTGCAGCGGAGATGGAGGCTGTAGGAAGAGGGAAGATTTCCAGCCGTTCCCCTCACGGCGTAGGCAAGTTCAAATAAGGCGCGTCCCGCGCTTACGGGAGGCGCTTGCGGTTTTTATGGTCCTCAACACCCTCTAATGACGCTCGGCGTCTCCCTCACACAGCCCCCTGGGAGTTGTAGTTGGAGTTCTAGCCATTTCCCTCACGGCGACGTCACAAATAGCAAAGTGGCGGCTGCAAAACTGCAGCGGAGATGGAGGCTGTAGGAAGAGGGAAGATTTCCAGCCGTTCCCCTCACGGCGTAGGCAAGTTCAAATAAGGCGCATCTAACTTGCAAATGCTGCATGTTTGGTTCTGCCTCAGGCCTGATGAGAGGTGTTTTTTATCATCTTTTGTTCCCTCTGGAAGCTGTCCTGTCAGCGGGCTTTTGGTTCTGCTGAACTCTAATATTTTGTATGTACCTTGAGCTGGAACATGTTTCTAGGAGCTGAAGGACTCCTCTTGGAATCTAACAAAGAGACCCAAGCACATTAAGAAGATTGTTGGCCTGTAGACTTGGCACTTATCTATTTTCCTCCTTTTTAAAGTGGAACTAAGACAACTTTTCAAAGACAATTTCAAAACTGGAGCATGTTGTTTATGGCCTCCTTCACCAGGTTCAATGCACTTTCTAGCACAGATTCTTCAAAGGAGAAAATCCCTTACACAGCTACATCAGATTTTCTGTAGAACCTATGATATACAAAATAGAGGTTGAATTAAGTAGGCAAATGTAAATCCATGGAAATAATTTGATTAACTGAAGAGTCTTCTTTGGCAAGCTTCTTATTCTACACAGTCAGAGCCATAAATTGCAGTCAAATATCTATCATCCTACAGCCCATGCTGAGTAGCTGGCTGTGAAGAGGGCTACACAGTAGCTTTTCAGAGGAGGTATATAATTTAATTCTTCAGAAATCGTCCTCAATTCTTAATTATCAATTCTTGATCATTAATCATTTTTGTGTTCAA
Source organism: Triturus cristatus (assembly GCF_964204655.1). Taxonomy (NCBI): domain Eukaryota; kingdom Metazoa; phylum Chordata; class Amphibia; order Caudata; family Salamandridae; genus Triturus; species Triturus cristatus. The sequence continues at coordinate 382,959,678 of NC_140591.1, read as the reverse complement.
AATATTACATTGAATTTAATGAAAATATGAACAATCAAGGCAATACATAAAAGTACTGAAAATGGTAGCAAAGCCATAATTATATTAGTATAATTAGTAACTAATTGCTAGCATACACCACACACATTGCAGTTAAATAACTACTAAAAGAAATAGGAAGAAAAAGAACTGAACTGCTGTATAATTTATAGAACATAAATGCATGGTCGTACCAGACAAAAAAGATTTTTTAAATCATAATCAAGAGATTTCTAAAATAATTTGTATGACAGTGAAGGCTTACAAAGGGCCTGATTACGATTTTCCTGGATATGTTACTCCACCACAAACATGACGAATATTCCGGCTGGCAATTACAACTTTCATAGGATATCATGGAATTGTAACTTGCCGAATGGAATATTTGTCACTTTTGTGACAGAGTATCCCATCCGCTGAAGATCGTAATCAGGCCCAAAGTTTTGTGGATCATTTTTCACTGTGTATGAATGGATAATAATTTAGGGCCTGATTTAGATCTTGATGGTACCACCTCCCTCCGGTGTGGCATTTCCAAATGCTTAGTTGAGCTGATGGACTGCCGCACATTGTATTTAGATGCATGCAGGCCGGATCCCCGTCTGCATTGGCAGAGTGATTACCGTTGCAGCCACGGCTTGCCGACGTAGCTGACTGCATTGCTAGTCAAATTGCTGTTAGGCTTGTGGAATCCCACTGAGCAGATTTAGATTTCACAGTTGTGCTGGTGCTGCTCTAGTGGCTGTTCCCCTACGGAGGGAGTCCATCACAGGACGTGCTCAACACTGCACCATCATTGTAGCTATTCGATGGATGCAAGTATCACACACCTGATGTCTATTGCCTAAAAGCAAACACCTGCATACCACACTATGAAACACACTCCCTTTCAGACCATGATTATTTGCCAATTCACTGCACCACAACCTTCGAAAGGCAGGTTTTGGTCTGAGAAGTCGTTTTTTTTTACAAAGTTTCCACTCTCCTTTCCCTTTTTCCCCCTCATATTTTCTTCTTGTTTCCATTTATTTTGCTGTATTGTCTTTCATTCTTTTGGAATTATGGTAAGGAGGAGAAAACCATGTTTTACACTAGGAGAGTTGTCAGTCATGGTGGATGGAATCATTAGAGTAAAGCCACAATTGTTTGGAGCCCAAGTCCAAAATCCAACAATAGGTCAGAAAAGTCAAATATGGTTCAGAATAGTTGACAGAGTGAATAAACAACCTGTTCACACAGGAGGAAATTAGGAAGAGGTACAAGGACCTGCGGGGGAGGGTGCATTCCCTGGCCTCCAAGTGTCACCTGAAGGCAAACAGGACTGGTGGTGGTTCTCCCAACCGCTCCATTACAATATTTCCCCTGGTAGGAGAAGGTCTCGCAGGTCCTGCAGTCTGAAGGTTTGATAGGAATATCTTGAGGAGTGGAGACTGGTAAGTTACACTTTACAAAGTCTCACTAAACATAAATGTCCTGTTTATTTCAAGTCAGATGCTGCCAATGTCTACTGAACATATATTTCCAAACATTGAAACCTCAAAGTATCAGTATCAGAAATTTCGGATTGTTTGTTTGAATGTATTGTGTTTCACCTAAGATTACAGGTTTCAATCTCCATTACATGTCACATGATGGTATGGTGCCTATAAGCGTTTGAACACCATATAACTGACTTACCAGATATGTTTCATATGTTAAATATCTTCCCTATTTAAACTGCATATTTTCGACAGGTATGTTCCACTAACCATGTTGCAAGTGTTGTGAAGGTGTCTTTGAAATTACTACAACTATCATGATGTCATCTTTCTGTTTTCTGAAATCAATATTGCAAAGCTATTTAGCTCATTCTCTCTTAGCTAACATATGTCCACATATGGTAAAGTCTTATGTATTGATCAATCTCTATTCAGTGCTCTCATCTGAAAAATGTTTGTTTTATTTTCTGTATGTTGTACTGTTCTTCTCAACTAATTGAATTGTTGTAATGAGTTTCCCAAATCAACCCAACTAATTGAATTGTTGTAATGAGTTTCCCAAATCAACCCACAATTTGGAAGGCATGTAAAGTACTATGCTGAAGAGAAGTGGTATTTACAAAAATAGCCTCTGCACTGTTTGCATAATGACTAATGCCAACCAACCAACCAAGTTGTGTAATTGTCTGTTGTGTAGACTGCTAGACCTTAGAATGGTTATTTACACATTTCACCTCTCAACTGTGTTGGGTTGAATGGTTGGTAGACATCGTGTCTATTTCCTAATTGTTTCTTTTTTACATTTCAGGACATCTTATTATCTGCTTATTCAAAGATGTTGTGTTTGAAATTGTAAAACTTTGGGTAATTTGTTCAATACCACTTTTTAGGTACCTATATTGATTAGCTCAAAATATTTGGATGTATAATCCACACTTCTACCATTAAAAATTTTCTCAATAGGCCCTACAGCCAGAGTACATGGCCAGACATCTGCCACTGAAGACCACCTCCACACCAGAAAAGGGTCAAGCCTTCAGGGAGGACACCACTTCTGCAAGTGGGGATGAAGAGGAGCCGCATGGTCCATCTGGGCAGCCTGGGCAGATGGGTCCAGTGAGTCTCACTCAGCCACACCTACACCTCCCACCCCAGCAGTAAAACCTAAGCCTCAAGAAACATCCAACTCCTGTGTCACAACCACGGGCCACCAATTGTGTGCCCCCCCAGTCCTGACTATTGATGAGACCACAGCTCCACCACCTACAGCGTAGCCAGGACCCAGTGGGTTCGGGCACACAGGGGTAAGGACACAGGCTAGTGGGGGTATGGGTCATGGAAGGGAATCTGTGGGCTAGCATAGTGGGGTCACTGGCTTCATTGTCACCCAGGCCACCATTGACCAAGTCTTGGGACCCATCTATCAGTCCCAACTCTGATCTACAATGTGGGCTCCCTAATTGGGGTGCTGCTGGAAATGCTTGCCCAGCAACATCTACCCCATTCTGTGAGCCTACATCATCTGGCCCAAGTACATCTGCTACAGCCACAGAAGGGGGGGGGGCTGCCACAGGAAGAAACACCTGTACCACACATATCCCTACAACTGTGGATCCCCCCAACAAAAGGGGTCGTCCCCTCAGAACATCAGCAGGAGAGGATGGCAAGACCTCCACCACCACCAGCAAGAGACCCCAAACTAAGTTCCTTCCAGTTTTGACTACCATTCACTCTGTGAACAATTTTCTGGACATAATTTCCTTTCTGATGCCAGTTGTATTTGGACTTCAAACAATTTAGGCTCTTCAACAATGGTTTCATTCACCATGACTGACTTTTTCAGTTTTGTTTTGTTTTTTAGTTCATCACCTTTTGTTAAATAAAATATAAACTCACCAAGTCTAAGACCAATGTTGTATTTTTCAACTCTATGAAGTCATTTGTTTCCTCCCATCATAAATTTACAATGACAAAAATCAAATGATTGTGTATGGATAAGTAATTTGCAAGTAGGTAATGTTTCAGTGACATTTTCAACCATGACACCCAAAAACAAATACTAATATCTTAGCAAATAGTCTATTATTACATTTGACAAGTAATTGTCTGTCAGCATTTTCACAAACATAACAACTCCTACATAACACAAATACTCAGTGACATTCCAAGTTCCAGGCTTCCCACCATGGAAGAAGGGGATAATTAAAAAACAATGAGCTTGAATAGACAAAATATCATCAATACTTGTCATCAGCTGGAGCTAGATCTTCTAGAGCACAGAAGGAATCCCACATCTTTAACACCAATAGACAAAATCATGGCAGTACTACATTTTGTAGACACAGGATTGTTGCAATACGCTGTTGCAGTATCTGGTGGAATGTCAAAAACAAATTTAAGTGGTGTGCCACAAGATGTTAGTTCTGCAATGATTAGACATATCAACAGCTTCATTTACTTTACACTACTTAAGGATTTAGCCAATGTGAAAGGAGATTAGTATGTTTAGTTCCTCTGCCACATGTGGTTGGAGCAATTGATGGCACACATACTGCCTTAGTGCCAACACATGAAAGAGAACATGTCCAATGTGATCTTCAAAACTTCCATCCAATCACTGTACAAGTTGCTTGGTACAAGATATCTACACCCAAAGTCTGTGTGTGTGTTCCACAGGATCGACCCATATTCTCTTTGGGGCAGATTTATGTTTCATGGCGCATCCCTGCATATCAGCAGGGATGCGCCAGGAAAGATGCGTCACGCAAGTTTACCCTTGCGCCACCACAGATGCGCCGCATTTACAATGCAGCACATCGTGGAGCAAGGATAAACAGATGCGTGACACATCTGATGGCATAAGGGCGGCGCATTGCTGGAGTCGTGTCGCAAGCACGCCGCAACTCCAGCAATGCTCAGGGGCTGACCATACCTAACATGCTGCGTCATGCCTTGCGCCTGCTTCAAGCAGGCGCAGGGTTTTGACGCAGCAGCGTCGGAAAAGTGACTCAGTGAAATCTTGTAGATTTCACTGCGTCACTTTTCCGAGGCTTTTTACGACGGAACGCCCACCCTGCATACATTAAACTTGACGCAGGTTTAATGTAGAGCAGGACTTTACAACGTGACGCATCTCCCTAGATGCGTCACGTTGTAAATAAGGCGCAACATGGCGCATGGTTTACGCCGCCGCTGCGTCACAGAAGTGACGCAACGGCGGCATAAATGTCTCGCAAGGGCCTTGTAAATCTGCCCCTCAGTACTATGTAACAGCAGGCTATAACTGCAAATGTCACGACGTTGATCTGTCCAAATAAAGATGACATAGTAAAATATTCTAGAATAGATCATGATAAAAAGTTGCATTTAATTACATTGCCAAACAGACACGTTCCAAACAAACACTTATGAGAATACATGTTTCTAGAACAAAGATAAGCAATCTAAATAAACCCAGTAGTCAATGTTTCCACATTTTGATCAGCAAACAAATTTGGCCTCGATTTTCCTCAACCTGCCCTTTACCAAAAATGGCCAGCACAGACTTCTATCCTCATGAGATTTATAGTTGTTTCAACCTTAATTTAATATAATGTAAATTCATACTGACACTCATGTGAAGAAGTAGTCAATGAAGCACACAAAAAAAGGCCTGATGAGGTTTAATGACCTGCAGGGGACGACTCCTCTCGTATCAAATATGGCAACACAAATGGACCACCCTGGGTAAAAAATTGTAACAGCAGAGTGCAGGGGAGTCCCTTTTATAGGATGAATTCCCTCACCCACCCATAGGAGGCATGCTTCATCATCTGGAACCTGCCCGCACTGCAAACCTAGTCCCAGTGCGGGCTACAACCCCCTCACTGTGAGGGAGGAGCTCAGGGATATGATAGTAGGGAGGTATACTTAAACCAGTGGATGAGGCAGATGTGGAGGGAATATGTGAAGAGGGTGACAGTGAGAATAAAACTGGCTACTTAGTATGTTAAAAGTAAATTTTAATGCAACAACCAAGGGTCAGGATTAGAAAATGTACGTGGGCCATGGCAGGAGAATTCAACCTAACATGGTCCCTAAGTGGTCAATTGGTCGACATGTTTCAGCCTCAATGCCCTCCATAGATGTGCTGTGACTTTCTTCAGGACCAGGTGAAAATGTGAAACAGTGTGGATGTGTGAATCTTACCACCATACCAAATCTGGACGGTGGGAAAAAGGATACAGCCAACTATTAGGATGATGCATCAATGGGAAAATTCTGCTGGTCAGCATGCACTCCTAAAAAATCATGCCACAAATATATGTTGCATTCTAAATCTTGAATGTGGCTACAAATATAGTGAGGAAAATTATCCTTCAGGTGCTTACCCGTCTTGTAGGGGACGCTAATGGCAACTCACCCTCGGTGCACGCACTCAAGGTGGCTTCCAAAACCTAAACAAAAATTCAGCAAAGAAACAAGGAGGGTGGGAGTTGACTGTGATGAACAGTCATACAAACACATATCACACAGTTGACTTAAAATGTTAGGGGTGGAAAACTGATGTCCGTTATGCTTATAACCACAAAAAAGATTTATACAGTTAAGCATGGAAGACAGCAGTGTCAGAATGAATGTTTTCATAACTATCCAAACGGACCGTGTGTAAATAGCTGGGTATGGGATGGGAATACCCAAGATCAATATTGAATAAAGTGACCTCAAAATCAGGCTATCCTGTGTGATACACCAATGGGAATTAAGAAATACCAGGAATCACACACCTGTTACAAGAGATGCATGATGGCAAGGAATGTGGCATCTGTGGGATTGTCCCGAGGGGAAAGAAAATCCAGGCAAGCAAAAACACCCACGTTGGTGCGAATGAAAAAACCTCCACCCTCGTGTGGGGAAGGAATGTCCAAATGGTGGTATATGGAGTCCGTTGAAGATGACAGAGAGCTAATCGACAGTCCATCTGTTTTAGAAGGCACATCGTTATTGGCCCGGCAGACAAAGTGGTTGTAGTCCCTCCATCACCCGCTTTTGCCTATGAAGTCGGTGAGGGGGTGAAAAATTCTGGTGGTGACGGCAACGGACTTTTGTCCAGAGACCCAGCAGCATCTAAATAAAGCAGACTGGCCACCTAGTAGGTGAATGTTGAATCTGTCAAAAAAGCAATAGCAGGACCCTTACCGCCAAGATCTAAATCAGCCCTTAGTGTCTTTCCAATCTGGGGTGATAGATTTTAATGTGGATGAAGGAATAAAACAAATATTTTCTGTGCTAAATGGATAATGACCATGGGAAAGTGATTTATTTACAAATAAATATTCTATACTAAAGGGTATCATGTATAAGAAGAATTTTGGCAAATACTTCCCAACCATTAGAACAGAATGTAATTATATCACAGCAACCAAATAATAGATGATTTAAAAAAACATCAGTGTATACCAACATATTGAATTCTCCAAAAGATTAGTTTTTAAATGTGTAGATGCAGACCATAAATAATGAAATAATACAAAAAGATGGACCTATACAAAGACATTGGTAGCCAACCAGAAATATGAAAGGACCATGGGTCAGGGGATTGTTTTGGGTTCCAAAGGGCCCGTGCACAAAAGCTTCTAATTTACAAGTTCACGTTTAAACTTGACATCTTTTTTGACGGTGACTTATAACATACTTTGCATATACATGATAACATACTCAGAAAGTGTTCTGCTTGCAACGCACATTTCTTCGTAAGCATTTTATCACAACACCGTACATCATGTTTAAGGATAAAGTACACTGAGCCCACTGCTTATGCGTTTTGGTTGCCATTTGAAGACAGCTCTGAATTGATAATACAAATAATAACATTGGCAAATTACCTGAGACACAATGTGAATGGAACCGGTTTTGTTGATATAAACTGCTACTGAACTTTAGCTCATCAGAGGAGCACTTATATGGATTATCATGTATGTCATGTATGTTCACCAGTGACAGATTGTCAGCCCTGCTGACTTTCATCACCATCCTGAAAACGATGACTGCCTGTTCTACACCAGACAGGCTTCCTGAAATATCACACATACAGTTAAATGGAGAGGTAAGCTGCTCCAAAAGATGTGGAATAATGCACTTACTATTCTCTCTAGAATATAGTAAGTGTCAGGTAGGGTAATCATTATGATATATATTCATATAATCACTACAACATTATAATGGTTCAATATTTCATCTTCTTCACTATTTTTGTAATGCTGGTAACAATGGTTTGTTTCCGTCCACTGACAATTGCAGCTCGTGTATTTTACACAAGAAGACAATTTGTGTACTTCTTGTGCCTTCCTTTGGGCATGCCTAAGGTAACCACAAAAGGGTAGATCTGTATCCACAGTTTCCTTGGGGGAGTCAGAGTTGGCATGTTCTGAGGTTGCAGGCACCATCAGGTGTCCTGTCAGGTTTAGGGGTCCAGATGCAGCACTGTGCGCTAGCTAGGAATTGGGCCAACATATTCTGTTTATATGTGTGGACTCATCCCTATATTTTGACATATCTGTTGTCGAAACGCAGAGTCTTACATGATTTGTAGGAACTGTGTGACAGTACTATGCATTTTCATAGTTAAAAACACTCAAATCCCATAATTGAGATCTACCTCATTAATGTTGAAATCCTGACCTTTCAGTAGCTGGCAAATTGTGACCAGAGTTTTGCAACCAGTGGGTAGTACATCTGGCCACATATTCTTTGACAGTCTTTCAAAGATAGTGGCAATGATAGTCCAGCATTGCCAAAAGAGTTTATACATTGCAAATTAGAAACAATTATGTTTCAAAGTCTTTTGTATACTCAGATGCAATATGAGCACATTTATTTTAATATATTCAAACAAAGTGTATCATGAAAGACTTCCAAAATAGCATTATGAAGCATTTCATTTTTAATATATTGACAATAGTATATGTTGAGCCTGTGTTATTTTTCCATCAACACTGAAAACATATCACATTTACAGATATTGCATAAATTATACATTACAGAATCAACCCGGGAATACTAAAATTGAATAATGTTTTTAAGTTTAATAATGGGATTATGTCATGAAGGTATTTTTCAGAAAATATAATACCTAAATTCAAAAGTGCATCAAACAAAAGAAAAGCTAATTAGACATCCTTAATCATTTGAGAAGCTTTGATAAATGTACTATTATTAGATTTTTTTACAAAATTATGCTGAAAAGGGAATTGGTTTAACAATAATTTGTTCAATTGGAATCCAGTAATTATCAAAAAAAGGATCAACAATCTGAAAGCACAAAGGTATTTCAAGACCACTCTTGGCATTACTACATTTTCAGTTAATTGTACTTGTTTCTTGGAGATTTATTATTTCAGATACATTTAAAAATTATCCTACCTATGTGTTCATAATGTTTCTAGGCAAATATACAAGTGAAATAGATAGTAGCTGTTTGTGGGACATAAGACATTTAACAGCTTCTAATGTGTTCCACCAATTTACATGTAGAGGACCATTTATTTATTTTTCATTCAATGTTAAGAATAATGTAGTCACTATAAAAGTTTAGTAATCTCTTTCTGTAATTGAAGAATACAATTCCAGGACATTTGACTTTCAAATGACTCAAAATTCTGTTCGTATTTTTAGGCATGTCAGAGGTACAGTAAATATCTAGGAGAAAATAGTCTATTTTGTAAATAATTTGGAGAATAATCAGAAACAATAGCATAATTATTTATTATTTGTGGAACAGCAAAGATTGAAAGTTCAGATTATGTAAGAAATATGAAAATACCATCTACACATGCCAAAGGTTTCAAAACCACACTCTCCATGTCTTCCTCTTGATTGCAAAATATACATATGAGAGATTCGATAATCAGTGAAAATGGATGAGGGGCACAGGGTAAACTTGGCTAATACTTCTAAATACATTTTAAGAAACTAGAAGTGATGCCACTAATACCAAAGTTAGCCAAAGGTTGGACATAAAGTCCTTTGATTAAACCTATGAAATGAGCGTATAGTTTGGATTGAAAATTGCCATCACCTTTTATCAAATGTTTTTCAGCATCATGGGCTAGACTAGAAGGGTAAAGTAAATAAGATGCATAAGTTAAAATATAACAAATACGTCTAGTGATATTGGTGGATTAATGGTCGTTCTGACTTTGTAGAGCTTTATTTTCATTACACACCATGTAACTACTGTAGTCCAAAAATATATAAAGTTGTGTCCTTTAAATAATCAGAAATGTTTATTGACTTATCAAAATTAGTCAGTAATAAATCAAGATAATACAACAAATGAGCAGCAAATTTCTAAAATGCTGCAGGAAAACTATACCATAAATATGCAACTATTAATAGCAATTTAGTAATGGTCAGGGCACAAAAAATATCTTAAAACCGCTGGAGTAGTTACTGCCTGTAACGTCTACAGCTGCCAAAGAAATCCTTAAAACAACACATAAACTGTCAAGCTTCCAAGAGTAAAGAGTCAAATTATAACTAATCCTTTAGAAAGGGAGTAGAGTCACTGTGATTTCGTTCTTCAAAGTTCCAGCCTGTGCTATAATAAGCAGATATGGTAAAGCCCTGCCCTTCACAACAAAGCCACCATTTTCCTTGACAAGAATCCTGTGAAATATGATTTCTAGGGTCTGTTCCTCCAGGCTGTTGAAAAAGTATTTCCCAGAGGCAACAAATATAAAGGAAACCATCACACACCACAGTCCTCAGGATGGAGGGGTGAAGAACTATTTTTAAAAAATGACCCCAACAGTGCAATATTGGCGCACAAGCTGGTCAATTTGTGCAGGTAAGATAAAACTTATAGTGCACGGTCATCTTGGGTCCTGGCAGTGCAGAATTCCCTTAATAATCAATCGTAAAAAATAATTTTCTGGAACTGGAAGTAGAAGATCAATTTAATGCACAATGTAAAACCTCAGTGAGTGGGTTAAGAGTACATCTGCTCACACAGAAAGAAAATATTTTCTTGCCAAAAACAGAGACTGTCTGGCTCACATGGAGCTCTGAAGTAGCTCTCTTCTAACGGTGGATCTGTTATTAAAAAGGTGCATTTTCATGATCACCGACAGTCCAAGAGTTGAGAGAACAAAAATGTTTATCTGGCGGTGACAATAGGAAAGATGGGACATCTAGCTTAGAGCTATTGGTGCGTACAAGTACCTCCATTCTTGAGTTCCTGATCATTTAGTTTGAAAGTTAATAAGGATGAGATCCTCCTGGACAAAATGGATGCCAAGGGTCTCTCTATGAGACACTTGCCCAAAAAACTACAATCCACTAAAGTTGGAGCAATATATTTCCAGTACTTTCTCCAGAGGGAGGCATATTTTCCGTTACAAATACAAATATTCAACCCCTTGTAAACATATGTGAACAGATTGAAAGTTTGTCAAAATGTCATAGATATAACAAATGACTACTCTCTAGCGTGCCAACATGGGTTCCATTAACAACTAGTGATACAGTGCACAGAAAAACAATGACAAGCTAAAAAATACTGAAACATCAATCCTGTGACTGTTACAAAGAAAGGACTATAAACTGTCACCATGAAAATAATAATCCATCTAAATCACTGGTCACTATTTCTTTTTATTTTTACCCTGCTTTGCACGAGAAAAGGAATGTAGTTACATCTTGTGAAAGCAATTTAAAACACACAATTTAGCAAACTTGGATGAATCATTTATTCAGGAGACAGCCCTGTTGGCTGCAAACAACAGCAAATGGACAGCACATGTGAAATAATAAAGACGGCTGGCGTAGACATTCGTTATGTAAAGCACAGAAAATTGAAGCAAATGTGAAATCTTTCTGTATGGAAAATGGTGTCACCAATGATGAATAAGGTATGTATTTTAAAAAAGACTTTGAACAAGGAAAAATATATTGGCCATCTAAATCTGACCTCAGGCACTCTATTTAACAAATGATCTCTTAGATGATTAAACTCTCCACCAACTATAAGGTTATTAGTACCAAATAATGTCCTTCCAAAGTGCAGGCTCATCATTTGTATGACCCTATACATTTTTGCAAATCAAAATGATCTAATTTAACCGTATCATAACTGAATCTATCACTTTTGGTGAGACGCGAATGGCCACACCACTTTCACTGGATGCGAAGCAAAACTAAAAACCCAGTCTTTTACTATAGAAGACAAGTTAGTATCATTAATATTGGTTTCTTGGAGTGAGCACATGTCTGCTTTGTGACTAGCTAATTATTCATGTATTTTCTTTCTTATTACTGGATATCTAAGCCTTTTAAGATTTAAGGAAATTGTTTGTATTCTAGGTATTATCCATTAGTTAATAGGCTATCAGATAATATGAAAAAGCAAACTATACTACTTACTTTTGTGTCAATAGAGCAAATCTGTAGCTCAGTGACATTTAAGACCTTTAACACATAAAACAAGACAAACAATGTAAAAACTACTCAGTATGAGTGTGCAGCTCAAGAGAACAAACCATATACTCTAGCTCCGTGGCATCAAGATAGCATACTAATTAGTGGGACAAAGTAGCAGAAAAGTAGAAAAAAGAATATTAATTAACATCTCCATCACAAATCCTCTTTATTTTTTTATCCTTCATTGATATAGAGTATATTGATCAAGAAATACAATCAGATCCAAAGGCAAGCTGACAAATTTTGAGTTTGTCATCTTTCCATATTTTCATTGTGGATGAATCAAAGAGGCCATATTTGTAGGCAATAAATTAACTCAAGGTTGAAAGACTACAATTTGCTTGCATGTAGCACAAGTCTCTTTGCCAAAGTCTTTTTTTAATATAGATTGTGTGACCTTCTGCCTATAAGAATGGTTTCGCCTTGGCTGCTTTTCATATTGTGGTTATGATGTAACACCATAAAGTTGATGTGTTGCAGTTTAAATTAGCTATGATTATGATCCAGCGATCAGGGACTAATAATTTTCTAAAGACAAGACCCAATTGCATTACCCAACAAGTCCCTCCACGCTGGGTTAGTGAATTACTAAACAATTACCAAATTTACCAATGACCAAATTATATTTTCGTTTCGAATATACCAGTTATGGCGATGCTATCTTTATATAGTTGACAGGGTTTGGCAAACTAATTCTTAGTGCCAAAAATACTCATAAAACTAGAATGAACACCTCTAATAAAGAGAAACTCATTTATCTATTTATTATGTTTTATCTAATTAATGTGAAATAAATGCTCATCAAATACCAAAATACAGTAGAAATCATAGACCATCACAGAGTGACAATTTCAGAGAAATAATGACAAAAATTCATCTCAAACTGACAGTGCATAAAAGAGTGGAAAGGCGAAGAGACTATAGGTTAAAAAGCAAATTACATTTGCAAATGATTATGCAAATTCAGTTCTCTGTCTATACTAACCCAATTTGAATTAAGAAAACTACTCTCTGGCCATGAGAGCAGTAAGGCCCCTCAAGAAGATGTGAAGAGGCAGAGACTAAGTCAGGAATAAGCAAACACGAACAGACAGCTCAAGAATAGGAGACAGCAAACAAGACCTCTCCTCACGCAGGTAGGAAAGCAAGCCACCGACTAACCTAACCCCTTCCACCAGGAACCTCAATTATACCCTAAAACCCAGATGTCCAACTCACAATCGTGTCAGAACAAAAGATTTCTCTACACATGATTGGTTCAGGAACAGCGACGGCCCGTGTAGGGAGCTTTACCGGGGCGGTGACGTGGCACAGAGGAGGGGCAGGGTGGGGGGGGTTGCAAAATGCGGCATACGGCCGATTTCAGGTAAGTTACGAAAAAATATTGATAAAACAAATTTTGTTGCGCGCGCTGCATCGGCAAATGCGATGCAGCGCGCGCAACGAAATTCGTTTTATTAATTTTTTTCGTAACTTACCTGAAATCTGCCGTATGCTTCAGTTTTCAACCCCCCACCCTGCCCCTCCTCTGCGCCACGTCACCGCCCCGGTAAAACGCCCTAAACGGGCCGTCGCTGTTCAGGAAGGGGGTGTACTGTCACACCATCCTCGTCATGTCCATTGCACTCAATGTCTTATTATTCATTTATTTCATGTATCTTCTTCCACCATAAGAAATACAAATTCAAGCCACTTTCATAGTATTCATTTCCTTCATTCCGGTCATGTAGCAAATTCTGTATCACATTTGTCCTTTTGTGCCGCATTCAGAGGTAATGTTCCTTCACTCAATGAAAAAATAGTTTCTTCATGCAAATTCTTGGCAGGCACACAGGAATTGTGAGGGACACTTCTCTTCCACCTTCCCCATCTCGTTCAACATTATCTTCAGAATTTATTTTCATTTCATTAACCCAATACGTTTCCTGCAATGTAGAAAACCATGCTTCTATGGAAAACAAACACAGTCATTATTCATCTCTTATAATGTTTTCCATTATGCACCCACCCAGTGCTGCATTTATCCATGTGCAACCAGCGTTTATAATATTTTCCTAGCAAGCATTATTAATGGGCACAAAAGCAGCATTAGTCCTTTTATTTTAATTTGTCAAGAAGCATTTTTGGCCTACTCCAGTGTTTTAGTACGAGCTTGAGTAATAGCATTTTCCCTCGTGTTAGGCCCTTTTCCACATTAGCTTTCAATGCACACTGATAATAAATGTTACTGAGGGTCCAATTCGAGCAGGTTTTCATTTCTTGAAAACCCTGCTCTATCAATCCCCCCTTTGATGGCGTTTTGAACCATCACCAAAATACCCACCAATACAAATTTTCACTTTCAGAAAGCAGATGTTCTTACTCGCTTTACCATTATTCCATCTAAATCCTTCATTATTTCATAATAATTTCTTTTCCTGTCCTCTAATCCTATTTCTTCTCTCTTTCTCTTTCTTGCTCTTTGTTTCACATCAGATGTCTGCTTTTTGCATTTGCAACATTTATAGATCAGAAAAATCATTAGTATCACTGTAGCTACTGCAATAATAGGTGTTAGTGTTCTCCCTAATACATTATTCCCAAAGGTAGAAAAACAATTACACATAGCAGAACAACTCTTACCAAGTTTCTCCCAAGCACTGTCAACCTTCAGTTTAGCCAAATCTTCTCAAAGATTTGTAATGTTCTTGATCTATCCCACCAGACCTTTACTCTTATCAGGTATATAGGTGCAACATTGTTGAATTTTCAATATATGGCAGACTCCACCCTCTTAGGCCAATAATACATTCTGGGCAAGTCAATTTTGTAAAACTATAGACCTAATTGCAACCATTTTGGAATCAATCATCAGAAACTTACCAGCAGTATCTGTTGATAAACGATCAACCACTGTGGACAATTTTTTAATTTTATGTGAATTTAAAATGGCTCCAACTGAAGGTATCAATGCTCCAAAAATGTCTCCCACTATTTCTGAAAAACTCGCTCCTCTCTTATTACGTATTAATCCTTTCTTTACTTGATTGATGGTATAATTTTTATTCAAAATGATAAACTTTGGGAAAAATGATCCCCATATAGCAACATCCATACCAATGTGCAGGCAACCTATAGTAGGCATTCTTACCACACATATAATAGATTCCCGGAAAGACAGGATCAGTCTCTCCTTTTATTTCCCACACAATGTGCTGGCAACCTATAGTAGGCATTCTTACCACACACATAATAGATTCCCGGAAAGGCAGGATCAGTTCCTCCTTTTATTCACACTCACTAGAACCAATGAAATAATTATAGTGGGCCCGATTCACAGAACTAACTTAAGACAAAATCCTAAACTTACTACCATTTTGGTATTCGCAGAGGGCACTTACTCATTTTGGTATTCACAGAAAGCACTTACTCATTTCGGTATTCACAGAAGTTAGGAGTGCTAACTTTAGGACTCCTAAATGCCTTCTGTGAATACCGAAAGTCTTAAAGTAAGGATTTTTCTCAGTTAAGGAGTAGTAAAGTTAGGACTCCTAACTTTAGGACTCCTAAATGCCTTCTGTGAATACCGAAAGTCTTAAAGTTAGGATTTTTATCAGTTTAGAAGTAGTAAAGTTAGGACTCACACTGCAGACTCCCAGGAGGTAACCGAACTGGGCTGAAATAGGGGCCATGAAAGCGATGACCGAGGATCTATCCATAATGGTTAGACTTTTATCGAAAAATAATTCTTCTTGCCCAGAATGCACTACCATCCGACCTACTAACTCTTTATCACCTAGCGAAACATCTGACACAGAGAGAGTAAATGTTATTTCTCAAAACGGTGGCAAGCACATAGGTAACCCGCTGTTTTCTGAGGTGGTGAAGCCCAAAAAGTTGGCACCATTACTACCTAACCCCAAGTGGGTTCATAACACTAACACAAATACCACTGCCTACCACACTGTAAGCTTGAACACCACAGAAAACCCAAACAATCTTCTGGGTGGCAGAGGGACTTACCCTCTCCAGTCTCAAAATCTGCAGAGTAGCACTCACACGGGGTGGGGGGACAGAATGCAGACAAAGCACACAACACGCATAGAATCTACATGGTGAACGTCCCCAAGCTTGATACCAGCAAAGGTATAGAACACGCGGATTCACTAACAAATAACGCCATTCACTGGATTAGGCACGTTAGGGGTTGCTGCTCTGTGATTAGGGAGGATATTATCAGGGCGTGCAGACTTCCTTCTCCCACCCAACAGTCAGACTGCATTGAACTTACCCTCAGTAGGAAGGATCTAGTCAACAATATCTTTGCCCTCAAATGTTGTACCTGCTCCTCCGATTCATTATCCATTCAGTTTAGACAGGCTCTGCCGAGTAGTCAGCCTAGAGACTCAATTGGACAGACTCCAACAATGCGGATGGGTTGTTCCACATTGGAGAGCATTGACTGACTAGGAGGCTCGTTCACAACAAGTGTAGGTTATACGGGAGATGCACCAAACAAAAGGGGTGGTCCGCCTACCACTTACCTCCTTAGCATTAATGATGATGGGCCTGCTGGGCTCCCAGGAAGGACTAACTCTGCTCCACTTTCAATGGAGATTTACAGGGAAACTAGCTGTACGTATCCTGTGGACATAGCGGGCCCATCGCCATCTTGTAATAATTCCAAATGGGGAACACTTTTATCGTGGAACATTGCAGGGTTGTGTTCAAAATTATCTTCCCCGGAGTGGCATGCGTTTATTGAAGGTCATGACATTTGCCTTTTTCAAGAAACATGGCTCCACAATTTTGCGTAGGATATTTAAACTATCACATTCCAGCTGTGAGAGGATAAAAAGGTCACCCCTCAGGGGGATTAACAATCTGGGTGCGACAAGAACTAGGCATCATTATAGAGGAGCTCCCGACTAAGAATAATGACATCCAGGCCTTAACCCAGAAACTTGACCCACTGGAGTATGTAGACATCTACAATGTATATGCGAGAGGAACTAGAGGGAGGAAGTCGGAAGTTATAGCTGCTTTCGACGACCTCCTTGATAAATACTCAGCAGATACTAATGTTATCATTGTGGGTGATTTTAACACCACTTTTGAGCCCCTCGATAATGAGGAAAGTAAAGTCTTAGAGGAAGAACATGCGCAGTGGGCCATAACGAAGGTGGAGCTCGCACCAATAATGCACTGATGTGGCTATACAGATTAATTCCATATGCTTAGGAAAGGGCTTTCGGGCGGGAAATGGCAGGACCCCACTAGATAGACTAGGGGCAAATACCTTTAGGGACGGATCAACGGCCCGTCGCACAAACTATATACTAATTTGTCTGAAATGATGGCTTACCCTTGGTGACATGGTAGTTAACGATCGGCTGGAGAGTGACCACAAACCCTTGTGTGCAACCTTGGGTTTATGACGACAGCAGATATCTTCACAGAATAGGTGCGACTTGTATTCTTGTAATGTAGTTCCCACCAATGACATGAGGTGCCTAAAGTTGACAAGATTAGCAGAAACATTACCAATAAAATAGATGATGCTTTGATAAAGCTAGAGTCTATCACGGCACGAATGAAGCACTAGAGTTTACCACCCATATCCACAACGAATTCTTCACTAATTTGCGCACACATTTTTTTAAACATTGCAAGCATAATAAAACAACAAATAAGAAAGCCAGCTTCTGGTTCAACAAGGAATGTAGGCAGGCCAGAGAATCACTTGGGGATGCAATTAAAAAGGGGTAGCCCACCACAGTGCGAGTAGCTAGACAGGTTTATAAGAGCACTCGGAAAAAGGCTAAACAATCCTGAGATGAGAAAAGATGGCAGGACCTCAAGGAGGCGTGCTCCTGGAGCGATAGTAAAACTTTCTGGAACATAGTGAAATGGGACAGAGGAGGTCAGCCAGAACACCCACACAACCATGTAGCTCAGGAAGATTGGGTCAAATTTTTTAAACCCCAGTATGCCCGTAGTCACAGTGAGCCAAACTCGGAGGTTATCATCCATGTGCTATACCAAGAAGAGGCATTTAATAGTACTAATGTCAATGCAGCACTGGGAACTGTAGTAGGAGGGAGGGTGCCTGGCCCAGATGGCGTTCCTGCAGACATGTTCCTATATGATAAAATAAGATGGGGCAGATACATCCTGTTGCTGGCCAACTCTGTTGCGATAGAAGCCCCCATACCAGATTCGTGGAAAGGGGCAGAAATAATCCCCATTTATAAGAAGGGAGCAAAAACACAGCCAGGTAACTATAGGCCCATTAGCCTCATAGACACCCTATAAAAGATAATAGGTAGGTTAATCCTTAACAAGATCCAGGAATGGATTGATTAGAATAGCATTTTATCCCCCCTGCAGGCAGGCTTTCGGGCATACACACGCACCATTGACCAGGTGTTTCGCTTCACTCTGTTGTATTGAAAGACGGTGGCCCTGGGCAAAGGCAGCTTGTATGCTGCCTTTGTCGACTTAAAGTCAGCATTTGATCTTGTCCCCCGTTCTAAACTATGGGCAATCTTGCGTGAAATGAGGACCCCTCCCAAATTACTCACACTAGTTGTGAGATTGCATGAAGATGACTATGCCAAAATTCGTTGGGGCTCTCAGGGCATGGTTGCCAGCTCCTTCCCAGTAGAGAGAGATGTACGACAGGGCTGTGTGTTGGCACCCACCTTATTCTCCTTATTTATCAATGGTATAGTAAATTATATGGAAGTGGAGACTACTGATGCCCCGTCACTTGCTGGCAATAAAATACCAATTTTAATGTTCGCGGACAACACATTGATCATTTCAAAGACCCCGAGTGTTCTTCAGCGGGCCCTGAACATTTTTGAAGAATTCTGTACCACCCGTGGTCTGGAAGTCAATGTGTCGAAAATAAAATTCATGTCTTTTAACCCTCACAGAGCTTTTAAAAGTAAAATATCAATGAACCACCACCCATTGGAGCAAGTAAAAGCATTTACTTATCTGGAGGTCAATATTCAAAGTGACCTCAAATAGAAGCAGCAAATTGACCTGGCAACACTCAAGCATCGACAATTGTCGGGAGTGTTAAACTGGCAGTACAATACCTCACTGACTAAACCAATTAGCCCAGTGCTCCAGGTATACAACATGAAGATTGTCAATTCTGCACTTTATGGAGCTGAGCTTTGGGGGTATGAAAACCTGACTAACCTTACCATTGCAGAAAATAGGTTCTTGCGCAACATCACAAACCTCCCCCAAAGCACTCCAGTGTGTCCCCTACTTTATGATCTAGGAAGAAAGCCTCTGGCTGAGGACGCTAAACTACGCCCTTTACTATACTGGCGTAGACTTTGCACCACACCAGAATTGAACAATTATGCTGCGGGCTTTATGGACATAATAAGGGCTGACACATTTCACAAAATAAGATGATTAAGAGAAATTAGAGATGCCCTAATAAGCATAGGTATGAATACACTATGAGAAGAACCAGTCACAGCTTGCTTTCCCACTAAAAAGATTCTGAAAGATAAATATTGGGAGATGATCACGCACAAAACACTAGGAGATAGTGAGTCATCAACACTCACAGGAAACTTTTTGGAAGCCAAGCTTTTCCCAAGCCTAGAACCATACTGGGACATAATAACTAAACCACATGACAGAAAACTATATTTTCAGTTTAGGGTGAGTTCATTGCCCACTAGGGCTTTTACAGCCAGATGGTCTAAATCATGCGATAACATGTGTCCTCGATGCCAGACCCAAGAGGAGTCGGTGGCACGTATGCTGTTTGTCTGCCCAGCTTATGCTGCTCCTCGTCGGGCATGGCATGTGCCAATTTGTAAATCACTCGGCACCAGAAGGAGTGAAGAAGCGGGAAGAATTTTACATAAATATACCTCTATTCCAATCATTACAGCTGTAGCAACATTTCTAGGTTGGTCATGGGCCATAAGGTCACACTGCCTATCCATCAGACATATGCTTTTTTGTACCTGTACTAGGAGACCCAGAGCCATACATTGGCTAAAATGTACTTAATCTAGTAATGCTGGTCCTATTCACCAGGATAAAAGCTTAGCACCCCGCAGTAGAGAATTTTAATGGTGCTTGTTTTTAGTGGTTGTTCTTAGTGATAGTTATTAACGCTTTTTAACATTATTTTATGGACTTTTAAATGCCATGATGATTTAACTGCATTTTCTAAACAAGCCGTACAATCATGTTTTGTACTTTTGCACAATGTTAATGAGATATTTTTATAGTAACATGTTTTGTATCTCGCTTTTATGACTATTTGTCGAATAAAGCTTGTTTGACTGACTGTAAGGCTTTTGATTATTCAATATCCACTCCATATTCCTGTGCTGCTTCTGACAACCTCTCATGTAATTTTTTTGCCTTCAATGTAATTTTCTTACACAAGAATAACAATTCATCATCCTGATATTTACTCAATCTCTCCGAACTTATTGTACCAATAATCATTTCTTCCAGATCTACTCTTAACCTACCTATATCTATACTCGGTTTGAACATACTAGGTGCCATTCCTCTAATCCAATCATCCAACTCTTGTGGCGAAGGCCCCACTGAACCCCCTGATACTGAAGTTGTTTCTCTCACATTTGACATTAATTTACTACGATCAATCTGTACACCCCCTTTTGGCATTTTAATAACATTTCCATTTACTGGAATGTCAATCAGTGACGTAACCATTTCATTTGATTCTGGTCCACTAACATTCCTAACACTATTCACTGGAACTGTCAATGCATGCACTCTTGAAATATTTTGTCCCTCAGTATACAATGGAACTATAGGACCATTTGTCACCGGAACTAACAATGCTTCTGCATTTAAATTCATCTGATTAAAATTCTGAGTCAATTCTTCCTTCGTTCTATTGAGCATGTCTATCTCTCTCTCCTGTGAACTTCGAGTATCTGATGAAGACTGTAAAGCTAATGGAACTTGTGAAGCTTGTAATACCTACGGAACTTGTGGAATTTCTATTTCAATTAATGGTGCACTTGGAGTAATCCCATCCGGACTCTCCTGATACGGTGGAGGTCTCTTCGATAACATCTCATCTAATAACTCATCATCAATTACATTCGCATCTATATCTAGTTCTGAAGTCTCTACATTATTCTTTTTCTCCTTGCACCAGCTTGTCCCTCAACAAAAATTACTGGGTATAATCCATCTGTGATTACTTCTCTCCTCCACCTTTTCATCTGAGCATCCCATTTAGCTTCTGATAACCATCTCGTTGTATTCACATATTTTATCACATTGCTATCTCTCTCCCTTTGGTACGCCTCATGTTCCCATTCCTCAAGCACCTCATATTGCATGGGTCTAGGATTCGGTTTTAACGAATTCATTTGTCTTCTCAAATTTTCCAAAATTCTTACATTAAAAGTACCATGCTCAGGGAAACCTAAAACTCTATCATCGTCTGTATAACTCATTCAATCCTCTAACCATGTACATGTATGATATCCACGCTCTAACATCATAAAAGAAGCAGGAGATGTTGGAGATGGTACAGGAACTTCTTCTCTAGTAACTATTGGCTTATCTTTTTTAAACATATCTTGTATAATTTTTACCAACTTAATTTTCAACTTCCTCTTCTCGCTAAATATTTTAGAAATCAAGTAAATCCTTCCGTAATTTTGCTCACTCTATTTGCTCACACTCGACTATTACCGATTGTATGACATAATTTCGAAAGACAAAAATTCGACCTACAAAAATATCGCAACAAAAATATCGTGGTCAAGAATATCGACATCCTATCTACAACATGGTAAGTACAAAAATATCGATAATTTAATATCGATGTCAAAAATATCGTAATTCAAAAATATCGTTTTTTTTTTAGTTTAAAAATATATGTAAAATAAACCAAATAATACTTATAAATCAAAGAAACATAATTAAATATATTGTATAATATGTAAAATGTATAATAAATATA
This sequence comes from Triturus cristatus, assembly GCF_964204655.1. NCBI lineage: Eukaryota > Metazoa > Chordata > Amphibia > Caudata > Salamandridae > Triturus > Triturus cristatus. Next base: position 382,937,742 of record NC_140591.1, on the reverse strand, counting down.
TATAATTAAATGAAACTTTAATGAAACATATATATATAATATATAATATATACACTTACTTAATAATTACTTTTAATAATAATTTCTGTAACATATAAATTATTAAATATGTATTTAAATTACCAATACATCTATACACATAAAACAATAACAATAATAAATATTAAATAATTACATATAGCAAATAATAATCAATAATTTTAATTTGAATAATTTTTATTATTAATTATATATTACAATATCTAAAATATTACAAAACAAATTTAATATCAGACACAATAAAACTACTAGTCCAACTTCAACAAAAACAACAGTAAGGAAAATGTTGGATAGCGTAGGGGTAAAAATAACTATTCCAACTCCCGAGAGTGCAACAGTAGGGAAAACATTGGATAGCGTAGGGGTAAAAATTACTATTCCAACTCCAAAGAGTGCAACAGTAGGGAAAGCGTTGGATAGCGTAGGGGTAAAAATTACTATTCCAACTCCAGAGAGTGCAATAGTAGGGAATGTGTTGGATAGCGTAATGGTAAAAATTACTATTCCCACTCCAGAGAGTGCAATGGTAGGGAAAGTGTTGGATAGCGTAAGGGTAAAAATTACTATTCCCACTCCAGACAGAGCAACAGTAGGGAAAACGTTGGATAGCGTAGGGGTACAAATAACTATTCCAACTCCAAAGAGTGCAACAGTAGGGAAAACGTTGGATAGCGTAGGGGTAAAAATTACTATTCCAACTCCAGAGAGTGCAATAGTAGGGTAAGTGTTGGATAGCGTAAGGGTAAAATCTACTATTCCCACTCCAGAGAGTGCAATAGTAGGGAAAGTGTTGGATAGCGTAAGGGTAAAATTTACTATTCCCACTCCAGAGAGTGCAACAGTATAGAAAACGTTGGATAGCGTAGTGGTAAAAATAACTATTCCAACTCCAAAGAGTGCAACAGTAGGGAAAACGTTGGATAGCGTAAGGGTAAAATTTACTATTCCCACTCCAGAGAATGCAATAGTAGGGAAAGTGTTGGATAGCGTAAGGATAAAAATTACTATTCCAACTCCAGAGAGTGCAATAGTAGGGAAAGTGTTGGATAGCGTAGGGGTAAAAATTACTATTCCAACTCCAGAGAGTGCAACAGTAGGGAAAGCGCTGGATAGCGTAGGGGTAAAAATTACTATTCCAACTCCAAAGAGTGCAACAGTAGGGAAAGCGCTGGATAGCGTAGGGGTAAAAATTACTATTCCAACTCCAGAGAGTGCAACAGTAGGGAAAGCGCTGGATAGCGTAGGGGTAAAAATTACTATTCCCACTCCAGATAGTAAAACAGTTGGGAAAGCACTAGATAGCATAGTGATTCTATGAACATTATAACCAATTCAATAATTTGTTATAAAAAAATTGCATGTTAACAATGTTTTAAAAAAATAATTATTATTAAATACCAATTATGTAAAATAAATATTTAAATAAATAAATTTAAATTACATCCCACACTATTCCCCCTTTAACACACAACACACTACACATGCAAAATACACAATAGATTTAAATATCAATTTATCTCTTATTTACAATTAATAATACATTCTTTATAATTAATATAGTTATTAATTCACTAATTAATACATATTAACTACGAAATTACAAATATTCACCTATTAATTATTAATTAACAATACATTAATTAGCAATAACAACAAATAAAATACAATAATCAATTATTTATATTTACTATATTTAACTAACTAATAACAATTAATTAATAATAATTACAAATAAATAAAATATATCATTATTTATTTTATTTTAATTACATCCAACCCTATTCCCCTATAAACCCACAACCCACTACACATAAAAATTCACATAATTAATTTTAATTATCAATTAATCACTTAATAAAATTAAATCACCAATTAATTACTAATTAACAATTAATTGCTGCAATATACTACAAAGTCTAAATAAATTCTTATTCGAAACAACATAAAAGGATGCTACTTTGTCTGCTCCAATAAATAAAGAGATAGTTCAATCATTCAAGAAAACCTTTTACATCTAGCAAAATAACGACCATCATCACTCTACTCTCTATCAAGTGAAAAGAGGTCTTGGTACTCCTTTAGGTGTATTTCCTAAAGTTTCAGAAGAGGACTTTCTCAATTACAGTCAAGTGAAAAGAGGTCTTGGTACTCCTTTAGGTGTACTTTCTGAGTTTCGGAAGAGGACTTGCCAGGACATAAAATTGAGATAGGGATGTTTATAGAGCAGGAAGACCTTGATGCACTGTTTCTCACCGAAACATGGCTTAAAGAGAGCTAATCTCCAGACATCATAAGTACCCTTCCCCAAGGCTATGGGATACATCAGCTTGACAGAGTGGGCAAAGTGGGAGGCGGTATTGCCATTTTTTATAAATTACATCTGAGCTGCTACGCCAGCCCCCTCAATCTAACCAATTGCGAAACCATCCAATTCAGACTGTACCGCTCCCCCACATCCTCCTTCTTGGGCAGCCTCATCTACAGGCCTCCAGGGACTTGTACGTATTTTGTAGAGTCCATACCTGATCTCCTGGCCAGCCTGATCATAGGGAAAAGTGCTTTCACCACTCTAGGTGATTTTAACTTCCATGTTGATGACACTAACAACTTATCATCCAAGAGACTCTTGGCCGACCTTGAGGCCTTGCAACTTATGCAACGTGTGGGCTCTGCGACGCACTAAAAAGGGCATATTCTGGACCCCATCTTTTCTAATGATCCTAGATTGCAGGCCCTCACTCCTTTCCAGATCCCCTAGTCTGATCACCTTTACATCCCTATTCGGTATGAGATGGCCCCAATACTCAAGCTCTCAGGGGGCTACTCAGTCCTAGGATGGCCAAGGCTTGCCCCTGAATCCTGGACCAAAGATCTGGAGGCAACTATCCGTCCAAACACAGTAGACTTCGATGAGGCACACAAGCAGTGATCAGAACGGATTACCAGTTCCGTGGATAAAAACTTCAAGAAACACAGGCCGATAAAGCAGCAAAACCTTAATAGAGCTACCTGGTTCAGACCCCCACTAGTAGCCCAAAAGAAACCCTGCAAACAACTAGAGAGGAGCTGGAGGAAAACTTATGCCCCAGAAAAACCTCAAATTAAGCAGACATCCAACAATATCACAAGGATATCAGGAAAGCACAGGCAGTTTTCTTTGAAGAGAGAATTGAGAGGTCTTTCAATTCTTGCAAAGAACTGTTCAAACTAGTTAAATCTCCTACTACAATTGAACCAGTCACACACATCTTCCAACCTTCAAGGAGAGATGTAACGATCCAGCCACCTCCTTTAAATTTAAAAGTAAAGTTGAAAACATCTACAATTCACTTCACTAAATCACAGGCCAGATCTTCGAAGAGACGAAGAACTCTGCAGGCAAGCCAGAGCCCTTTTCAGGCCCAGAACTGCCCAAGTTCACTCCTTCCCCATCATTACTCACCTTCCTACGTTGAGCAAAGAACATGCAGGTCTCCTCCTAGGAAACATCAATTCAGAGTCTCTAATAGAGCCCACTCCCCCCTCACATCCTTTTACAAGGGGGTGACTCCACACGGGACAAATTGGCTGATCTCATCTCCTTATCCCTTGAGAAAGGCCCAGTACCCAAAGAAGGGAAGGATGCTATAGTAAAACCCCTGCTCGAAAAACCCCAATTGGACCCTGTATCCATGTGAAACTATCGGCCCATCTCTTTGCTACCCATTCTGGGAAAGATTGCTGAGAAACATGTTAACAGCTCCATCTCGCAATTCCTGGAGGATAATGGCATCCTGCACCAGTGCCAGATGGGGGTCCGCCAGGAACACAGCACAGAATCGGCCCTACTCGTGGTCACAGAAAAACTAAAATCCATCTTTGATCAAGGAAGAGCAGCCGCAATCTTGCTTTTAGACTTAAGTGCGGCTTTTGACACGGTAGACTAGGAGATTCTTTTTCACAGGCTCGAAGAGATCGGGATTCAAGACATGGCCAACCAATGGGTGGCCTTGTTTCTACATAAAAGATCCTTCCAATGTATGAAGGCAGTATCCTGTCTGATACCTACATGGCCCCATGCGGAGTAACTCAAGGATCATCCCTGAGCCCGACCCTTTTCAACATTTATTTAAGCCCACTAGCACACCTGGTGAAGGAATTCGGATTGTCCATTGTTTCGTACACGGATGCCACCCAGCTGGTGGTCTCGGTGGCAGAAACTCCCAAATCCAACCGTTTGCAACTGGTTCCGTGCCTGGAAAAAATAGGAGACTCGATGGGCAACTGTCGTCTTAAATTGAACGGGGGACAAAACGGAGCTCATGTTTCTAAAAAATGGATCTGGCTCACGCTCTGAAATTAACTGCCCTGGAAACTGGGGACCCCCACCCACTCCTAAAACTTCCATAAAGAACTTGGGGATGTGGTTGGACCAAAACCTAACTATGGAAATTCAGGCCAAAAAACTCTTGTGGATCTGCTTTGGCATCCTTCAGATGATCCAAAAAATCCTGAGTTTAATCCCGGAAAAATCGAGAAAAACTGTAATACAGGCTCTGGTTGTCTCGCTACTGGACTCCGGCAACTCTCTGTACCTCGGCTCCCGAGAATATGTTACAGACAGGTTGCAGGTGGTACAGAATGCAGCTGCCGTACTGCTTCTCAAAATCCCCAGACATCATTTAGTTAGATCATCGTTGAAGAAGCTTCACTGGTTGCCAATCCAGGCCTGGGTTAAATGCAAGGCCCTCTGCCTGGCCCACAAGGCCATACACGGGGCAGGCCCAATTATGCAAAAAAACTTGGTCTCCAAGAACTCCCCCCACAGATGCCTAAGGTCAGGAGCCAGCTTCCTGATGAACACACCAAAAATATTGCGAGCAAGATGGGGTGGAAGATCCTTTACACACCTAGCCCCTTAAACTAATATAAACAGCCTTTCACTGTTCGTTATTACAACAACAGACAAAGTACTTCTCCAGTGCGATACTTTTCCACACTCTTCCTCTGCCACTGAGGCTAAATGAACATCCCGGGATCTTAGGCAACTCTGTACCCATACTTCCAAACTACATAAAACAAACATTTACTTTTCATATTAGAATCCAAAATCAATAATTCAATCATTAATTTGCCAAAATAATCAATATAAACCATCAGCCTGCTACCAAAACTGATCCAGCGATCTGGGACTAATAATTTTCTAAAGACCAGGCCCTATTTCATAATCCAAAAAGTCCCTTCATGCTGGGTCAGTGAATTACTAAACAATTACCAAACTTAACAATGACCAAATTGTATCTTCATTTCTAATATACCAGTTATGGCGATGCAATCTTTATGTAGTTGACAGGGTTTGGCAAACTAATTCTTAGTTCTAAAAATACTCATAAAAATAGAATGAACACCTCTAATAAAGACAGACATTTATTTATTTATAATGTTTTATCTAATTAATGTGAAATAAATCTTCATCAAATACCAAAATACAGCACAAATCATAGATCATCACAGAGTGACAATATCAGAGAAATAATAACAAAAATACATCTCAAACTGACAGTGCATAAAAGAGTGGAAAGGTGAAGAGACTATAGGTTAAAAAACAAATTACATTTAGAAATGATTATGCAAATTCAGTTTTCTGTCTATACTAACCCAATTTGAAATAAGAGAACTACTCACTGGCCATGAGAGCAGTAAGGCCCCTCAAGAAAATTTAAAGAGGCAAAGATTAAGTCAGGAATCAGCAAACAGGAACAGCCTCCTCAACAATAGGAGACAGCAAACAAGGCCTCTCCTCACACAGGTAGAGAAAGCAAGCCACCGACTAACCTAACCCCTCCCACCACGAACCTCAATTATACCCTAACACCCAGATGTCCAACCCACATTCGTGTCAGAACAAAAGATTTCTCTACACATCCTCTTTATGTCCATTTCACTCAATGTCGTATTATTCATTTATTTAATATATCTACCCGCATCCTAAGAAATACAAATTCAAGCCACTGTCATAGTATTTATTTCCTTCATGTAGCAAATTCTGTATCACATTTGTCCGTTTGTGCCGCATTCAGAGGAAATGTTCCTTCACTCGATGAAAAAATTGTTGCGTCATGCAAACTCTTGGCAGGCACACAGGACTTGTGAAGGACACTTGTCTTCCACCTTCCCTATCTCGTTCAACATTATTTTCAGAATTTATTTTAATTTCATTAACCCAAAAGGTTTCCTGCAATGCAGAAAACCATGCTTCTATGGAAAACAAACACAGGCATTATTAATCACTTACATTGTTTTCCATTACACACCCACCCAATGCTGTATTTATCCATGTGCAACCCGTGTTAATATTATTTTCCTAGCAAACGTTAATAATGTGCACAAAAGCAGCATTAGTCCTTTTATTTTCTTTTGTCAAGAAGCATTTGTGGCCTACTCCAGTGTTTTAGTACGCGCTTGCACAATAGCATTTTCCTTCATGTTAGGCTGTTTTCCACATTAGTTTTCACCACACACTCTTAATAAATATTACTGAGGGTTCAATTGGTGCAGGTTTTTATTTCGTGAAAACCCTGCTCCATTACTTACAATGGGGTGGAATATGATGTGTCTTTTCAATTTCAAATTTCTCTAGAAAGCTTAGATTCAGCAGCTTAGGTAACAAGCTTTAAATAAGCTCTACAATTCGGATCCCCAATATTTTCTGCTAAATTTAATATGCTTATCACGATTTTCCCACTCTAACATCTGTTCCTTTAAAAGAGGAACTTTAGTTTTATTTTGGTCAACCATGATCTTCTTATCTCTGATTTTAATTTCAGAAACTGTCATTGTCAGATCCACTAGTCCTCTATAGATGGGTTTAATATGTGAGCCAATGACATTAGTATTAGTGTGAATAACATCTGTTTCTGGCAGGACCTGGCAGGACCTTATGGATCTTACTCGGTGATGTTCCTGTGGTTGGACCTCCTATGATTAAATGGAAGGAGGAGAAGTTGCTTTTCTCTCTTATTAGGATGACTTTGTAGAGCTATATTTTCATTACACACTATGTAACTACTGCAGTCCAATAACATATAAAGTTATCTTCTTTATAAAAATCAGTCAGTAATAAATGAGGATAATACAACATATGATCATCAAATTTCTATAATGCTGCAGAAAAGCTATAACATAAATATGCAACTATTAATGGCAATTTAGTAATGGTCAGTGCTCAAAAGTATCTTATAAATAAATAATAAGTAGCTACTGCCTGTAACGTCTACAGCTGCCAAAGAAATCCTTAAAACAACACATCAACTGTCAACCTTCCCAAAGTAAAGAGACTAATTATAACTATTCCTTTAGGATGGGAGTAGAGTTACTGTGATTTTGTATTTCAAAGTTCCAGTCATAAGGAGGAGCAGATATAGGAAAGCCCTGCACTTCACAACAAAGCCATCATTTCCCCTGACAAGAATCCCGGGAGATGTGATATCCAGGGTCGGTCCCTCCAGGCTTTTGAAAAAGTATTTACCAGAGACAACAAATATCAAGGAAACCACCACACATCACAGTCCTCAGGAAGGAGGGGTGGAGAGCTGATTTTTAAAACTGCACCCCAACAGTCCAATATTGGTGCAAGAGCTTGTCAATTTGTGCAGGTAATATAGAACTTAAAGTGCAACCGCCATCTTGTGTCTTGGCAGTGCAGAATTCCCTTGATAATCAATTGTTATATTTAATTTTCTGTCACTAGAAGTAGAAGATCAATTTATTGCACATTGTAAAGCCTCAGTGAGTAGTTTAAGAGTACATCTGCTTACACAGAAAGATAATATTTTCTTGCCAAAAACAGAGACTGTCTGGCTCATATGGAGCTCTGATGTAGCTCTCTTCTAGCGACGGATCTGTGATTAAAAAGGGGCATTTTCATAATCGCCGACAATTCAAGAGTTGAGAGAAAAAAACTGTTTATCTGGCGGTGACAATAGGAAAGATGGGACATCTAGCTAAGAGGTATTGGTGCATACAAGTACCTCCATTCTTGCTTTCCTCATTTAATTTGAAAGTTCAAAAGGATGAGATCCTCTTGGACAAAATGAATGATAAGGGTCACTCTATGGGACACTTCCCAAAAAAACGCAATTCGCTAAAGTGGGAGCAAATTTCCAGTATTTTCTCCAGAGAGAGGCATAATTTCTGTTAAAAATACACATATTCAACCGTTTGTAATTCTAGGCAAACTTATTGAAAGTTTGTCAAAATGTCATAGATAGAGCAAATGACTACTCTCTTGTGTGCCAACATGGGTTCCATTTACAACTAGTGATACTGTGCACAGACAAACACTAACAAGATAAATAATACTGAAACGTCTTGATTCAAACCTGTGATTGTTACAAAGAAAGGACAATAAATTGTCATCATGAAAATAATAATCCATCTAAATCTCTGGTCACTGTTCCTTTTTATTTTTACCCTGCTTTGCGCAATAAAAAGAATGCAGATAAATCTCATGAAATCAATTCAAAACACACAATTTAGCAAACTTGGATGAATCATTTATGCAGGAGTCAGCCCTGTTGGCTGCAAACGACAGCAAATTGACAGCACATGTGAAATATTAAAGACGGCTGGGGTAGATTTTTGTTCTATAAAGCACAGAAAGACATATTTTATGAGTGGCAGTGCCAATAATTGTTTTCTTTGGAACTTCCACCGAATTGACACGATATGTTATTGTTTCTATAAAAAAAAATTCTAAACTATCAGCACAACAATGTACTTCGCATTATCAAGTAATTGACTTTTTATTAAATCTTTAGACAATCCTTTTCTCCCATTGGACTTTTGGAATGTAAAATGTGATCGGTCGATTCTACAGAAAATTGACTTATACCGTTTTCTTATAATGTAAATACCCGAAGTTAAGGACTACGGGGCATATCAACAAGCAGGCGATAAAAAATTATTGTCGCTTTTGCGGCCGATTTCGGCCGAAAAACGGCGATAATTTTATCGCCTAATTAGCAAGGCCACGCTAACGCGTGAAACCTTGCTTTATAGTCGGGATTCCTAACGCCCAGCTTTGCATCTCTAATGAGATGCAAAGTGGGCGTTCCTGACCTGGCATGACAGGAGAAATGTCGCTAAGCGACATTTCTCCTATCATCAAGCCCCACGCTATGAAGCATAGCGGCAGGATTAGTAGCGATAATCCCTGTTATCGCTACTTTCCTTACGCCTGCTTCAGGATTGACTTAGCCATGATATGCTATGGAGGGTGGATATTATGGCTAAGTTTGTGAGTCCCTATCAACTAGCTAACGTGAGATTATCGCTGGGTTGCCAGCGATAATGTCACGTTAGCCAGTTAGCGCTAGGATTTTTATCGCTGATGAGATAAGCGTTGCTAATAGCACGCTATCTCAGCGATAAAAATCGTCGCTAGCCGGTGATAATTATCCTAGCGCTAAGTGCGCTCAGCGATAACTATCGCCGGTTGTTGTTGATATGCCCCTACATTTTCATTGAGCAGTCACGCTAATGACGGATAATTAGTTACTCTGGAGGAAAACCATTGCCCCTCTACTGCTGCCACTCCTGCCTGCCTTTGCCGCCTCCTGCCTGCAGATTCCTTCACTCGCTGCCTGCTGCTCCTGGGAATTTCCCGCTGCTCCTGGGAATTTCCCGCTGCCTGCTGCTTCTTGGAATATCCTGCTGCCTCCCTGCGGCCCCGCCCCCCTGTGATTCCATTCGCCGCCCCGCTCCCGCCACCCAGCTGCTCCTCCCTCCCGGCTCCCTACTTATGACACCCCCAGAGCGACCGCGCAGCGGACGCGCGCAGCGGGAGCGCCGATTGAGCGCCGAAGGTGCGCCAAAGGTAAGCCCGTCTGCGCCCGTCCGCGCCTGGACCGCGCCCAGCGCCAGACCCCCTGGTCCATGCCCTCACCAGCACACCCTGCACATCTATGACGCCAAAACCCTCCACGCACTCAACGCCGGCCGAAACACCGCCTGCTACCAAGCCACCCCGAGGCGCACCCACGGACCCTTCACCTGCCTGACCTGCCGCTTCACTGGCCTCCGACCCAACACCGCACCTGCTAAACCGAGCCCCAGCAACAAACACCTGATGTGCATCCTGCTCAACACCCGCTCCGTTCACAGGCATGCCGTCGAACTCTGGAACCTCCTCGACTCGACAGCACCAGACATCGCCTTCCTGACGGAAACCTGGATGAACGCCTCCTCAGCGCCCGACGTCGCCATCGCCGTCCCGGAAGGCTACAAAATCACCAGGAAGGACCGCGTCAACCAGACAGGAGGAGGCATCGCCATCATCCACAAGAACACACTCCGCATCACGACCAACTCCGATGACACCTTCACCTCCACTGAACACCTCCACTTCCAGATACTCACCGACCCCAAGACCACTCTCAGAGGCACCCTCGTCTACAGACCACCGGGACCACGCACATAGTTCAGCAAAGACATCACAGACTCGTCAGCCCGCACGCCATCAATTCCACCGACTACATCCTCCTGGGGGACCTCAACTTCCACCTGGAGGACAACAAGGACCACAACACCACTGCTCTGCTGGACAACCTGGCCAACCTCGGACTCAAGCAACTGGTAACCACCCCCACCCACTACGCCGGCCACACGCTTGACCCAGTCTTCTCATCCAGCAAATACGTCACCTTCAGCCACTCCACCAATCTCCAGTGGACTGACCACAGCTGCGTCCACTTCAGCTTCAGTAAAACGATGATCCACCACCACCCTCAACAAGCCCCCCGCAGGAGCTGGAACAAGATCACCGGTGACCAGCTCACCACCTTCCTCAGCCAGAACCCCCCCACCAGCTCAACGGACCCCAACGAAGCCGCCAACAACCTCACACAGTGGATCACCAACTGCGCAGACGCCCTCGCACCACTGAAGAAGAACCCCCCCAGCAGACGCGGCAGCAAGAAAGCCTCCTGGTTCACCGACGAGCTCATCACCTCCAAGAAGAACTGCCGCTCCCTGGAGAACACCTGGCGCACCAACCAGACCACAGACAACATGACGGCCCTCAAACACGCCACCCGCAAACACCACCAACTGATCCGCGCCACAAAGAAGACAGCCTTCAAGGAACGACTGGACAACAACACCCACAACAGCAAGGAACTCTTCAGCATTGTCAAAGAGCTCTCCAACCCCGACGCCGGAAACAATGACATCACTCCCTCGCAAGACCTCTGCGACTCCCTCGCAGCCTTCTTCCACGACAAGATCGCCAACATTCACAACAGTTTCAGCCCACCAACCACGAACCCCACCACCGAACCGATGCCCCCCACCGCCACCCTCCGCACCTGGACCCCAGTCAGCACTGAAGACACAACACGCACAATGAACACCATCCACTCCGGATCCCCTACGGACCCCTGCCCACACCACATCTTCAACACGGCCGACCACATCATCGCACCCCAACTCCGCGACATCATCAACGCCTCCTGCAACACCGCCACCTTTCCGGAGTTCTGGAAACAAGCCGAGATCAGTGCCCTGCTGAAGAAACCAACTGCAGACCCCTCCGACCTCAAGAACTACTGCTCCATCTCACTCCTCCCGTTTCCTGCCAAAGTCATCGAGAAGACCGTCAACAGACAGCTAGCTGCCTTCCTCGAAACCAACGGATCCCTCGACCACTCGCAATCCGGCTTCCGAGCCAACCACAGCACGGAGACCGCCCTCATCGCAGCCACAGACGACATCAGATCCCTAATGGACAACGGGGAAACTACGGCCCTCACTCTCCTGGACCTCTCCGCAGCGTTTGACACTGTCTGCCACCGCACCCTGGTACAGCGCCTGAACAACACCGGCATCCAGGAGAAGGCCCTGGAGTGGATCACCTCATTCCTCGAACCCAGAGAGTCTGCCTCCCCCCGTTCCGGTCAGCGGCCACCAAAGTCATCTGCGGCGTTCCACAAGGGTCATCGCTCAGCCCCACCCTCTTCAACATCTACATGAGCCCCCTCGCAACCATCGCACGTCAACACAACCTCAAGATCATCACCTACGCCGACGACACCCAGCTGATCCTCTCCCTCACCAGCGACCCGGATGCCGCCAGAGCCAGCCTACACGAAGGGATGAAAGACGTCGCCGAATGGATGAAGAACAGCCGCCTGAAACTGAACTCAGACAAGACGGAGGTCCTCATCCTGGGATCATCACCCTCCGCCTGGGACGACTCCTGGTGGCCCCCCGCCCTGGGAGCCACCCCCAAGCCAACGGACCACGCACGCAACCTAGGCTTCATCCTGGACTCCTCCCTCTTGATGACCAGACAAGTCAACGCCGTCTCGTCTTCATGCTTCAACACCCTGCGCATGCTTCGAAAGATCTTCCGGTGGATCCCCACCGAGACCAGGAAGACGGTCACCCAGGCCCTCGTCACCAGTCGGCTGGACTACGGGAACGCCCTCTACGCCGGCACCGCCGCCAAACTCCAGAAGAAACTCCAACGGATCCAGAACGCCTCAGCACGACTCATCCTGGACATCCCCCGACACAGCCACATCTCCGGACACCTGAGAGACCAGCACTGGCTCCCCGTCAACAAAAGAATCACGTTCCGACTCCTCACCCACACACACAAGGCCCTCCACGACCTGGGCCCCAAGTTCCTCAACAGCCGCCTGACCTTCCACAAGCCCACCCGCCAGCTCCGCTCCGCCAGCCTTGCTCTCGCCACCGTCCCCCGCATCCGCAGAGCCACCGCCGGAGGAAGATCCTTCTCCTACCTGGCAGCCAAGACATGGAACTCCCTCCCCACCCACCTCCGGACAACGCAAAACCATCTCGCCTTCAGGAAGCAACTCAAGACCTGGCTGTTCGAGCAGTAGCGTTCCCCCCCCCCAGCGCCTTGAGACCCTCCGGGTGAGCAGTGCGCTATAAAAATGCCTATGATTGATTGATTGATTGCTACCGGGGTCAGAGACCCAGCAGGACTTACCTCAACTGTAGCCCTGCATGTTATCATAACCACACGGCATTCTGCTGCTTTTTTCAGCCAGATTTGCACTATACAATTACAACATACGTACGTGGGTGAGTGAAATTTAATTAATTTGCGCTTGTGTAATTATACAAAATTGTGTGAAATAAACACTTAAATATACATATTTATGTGCAGTTACAAAAAATGCTTACTGTGCACATCATCTCAGAAAAATGATGCCATTGATGAATTTTGCAGACAAAACAAGCAGGACAGGCACTGAGAGTTGCGCAAGAACGTGGCCAGTTTGTTTAGTCCAGCCTGCTTCTGCCTTGCCATTTCTAGTGTTTCCCTCTACCTAATACCCAACGAGCCCAATCCAAACCCTTCAGCTTCACCTGTCTCTTGTTTCTTTTACTTTATTTACACTTTATATCAGTTCCCCACTCCCCATGTTATATTTTTTTTCATTTTTGTTCCAACTTTCTTTTTTTCACTTTTTTTTTACCGCTCCCACACACCAGACGAACGCAGCATCATTTTAGTTTCCCACACACCCCGTGGTCGAAGGCGGCTTGATTTTATATGCATGTACATATATAATTAAATGTGTTTATATATATACATATGATTGTGTTTATTTATATCATTGTATATAAATGAGTATATAATCACACATAAATATATATATATGTATACACACAACAATATATAAGTAAATACATTATAATATTTTGTAATTTGCATTTATAAATATAGACAAGCTCATTTACAAGACCAAAGCGCCACCATAATGTCACTATTAATGGCGTCCGGCAAGCACACTGGGCCTACCCATATCTGCGAGGCCACTTAAAGCCACCCTGCTTGGCTTTTCAAGGCCTCGTAGATATGGTGTGAGGTAACGCAGTGCAAGTTGCTGCGTTGCCTCACACTGAGATGAGGAGACATGCCATGGGAGTTATGGTGGGTGTTTCAACTTTTTTGTGATTTTGCGTAGTTACACTACGGTAAACTATGCACAGCCTTTATCCTAGTTTTCCTGATCCTTCCTTTCCAAGTAATTTTCCCCACTATTAAAAACAGTGTTTCATAAAGTTGAACGGTTCGCGATTTGATTTTTAAAATGTAAAAGTAAACTTTTCAAAGTGATACATTTGATAGAAGTAATTTCAAGTTTGTTGGGTGCTGTTTTTAACATGTGTGACTACCTTAGATGGCTGTGTGATATAGTAAGCGAGTGTCCTTTGTTTTTCTCTAGCACCTGCAAAGTAGGAAGGCCAGGACTACCACCCTGTAGAGTTTGCAACAGGGGATGAGGCTGCTGGAATGAGTGGTGGTCACCAGCCGTCTGGACTACGGCAACTCCCTCTACGCCGGAACCACCGCCAAACTCCAGAAGAGACTCCAGCGGATTCAGAACGCCTCAGCACGACTCATCCTGGACATCCCCCGTCGCAGCCACATCTCCGGACACCTGAGAGATCTGCACTGGCTTCCGGTCAACAAGAGAATCACCTTCCGTCTCCTCCCCCACGCACACAAAGCCCTACACAACCAAGGCCCAGGATACCTCAACAGCCGCCTCAACTTCTACGCTCCCACTCGCCAGCTTCGATTGACTGGCCACGCCCTCGCCGCCGTCCCCCGCATCCAAAGAGCCACCACAGGAGGAAGGTCCTTCTCCTACCTGGCCGCCAAGACTTGGAACTCCCTCCCGACCCACCTCCGCCTGACCCAGGACCACCTTGCCTTCAGGAAGCAGCTCAAGACCTGGCTGTTCGAGCAGTAGCGGACCCCCCCCACCCCCCCCCCTAGCGCCTTGAGACCCTCCGGGTGAGTAGTGCGCTATATAAATGCTTGATTGATTGATTGTGGTAATAAATCAATTTCCATTCACAATAGCAACTCAGCCGTATTTTCTGTATTGGGTAACTCAATTCTTCCATGCCTAAGGCCGTTCCCAAACCCATTTTAAATTATTCACCTTTTGATGTTTCTGTCTCTGCCTTGATGCTCATTACATTAATAGGTAGAACAGGTGTGTTGCCTACAGCCCCTCCCATCCTGCCACTTGACACACTCCTTCCACAACTTCTGCCTTAGTTTATTTTTCTTTTCTAACATATCTTACACTGGACCATCATCTCTCCTTCCATTAATCATGATGCATGATATGTGAGTCACATCATGTGACCCAACTTGTCCCTAGTCAAACCAGAAACTATCCCAAGACCTGATATTTACATATTCATGACCCCTGGAGGATGCCTGAGAGGCAAGCATCAAGATAGAGTCCTAATTAGCAAGTTCCGCTAGTTTGTCTCTATAAAGCAGCTTCTCCAGGCGAGGGGCGTGGCTAACCGCCAATCATAGCGGCAGCACACTAGCGGAGCTCCCGGCCAGGACCCACATAATCCTAGAATCTATGGCGGAACCGGGGGGTATTCACACTGTAATCCTCCCCCTGATCGACAGTGAGGCCCAGGCGGGTGATCGACCGCAAGAACGATCCTGCAGGATCCCGTGGCTGCGGAGCAAAGCCGCATGAACCTGCATTCACTCTGCGTGATCTGGTTGTGACGAGAGGTGAGGCCTCCTGGAAACGCGATCGGGGGCTGCTCGCCGAGTCTCGCAGTGCCGCCCGGTGCGATCGTGGAGGAGATCCCAGCAGATCCAGGAGCTGCCAAGAGGTGCATGTGATATGAGTGTACAGGGGAGCTGGCACATATAAACATAGGACTATGAGTACGACGTTCTACAAGGGAATGAAACGCGACACTCCTATCAATTATAGGCTAAATTGCTAATAAGACACAAAGCTGCTGATACACCCGAAATTGTGACACTCGCCTGGAACCGGCGATCGTATTTCCGAGCACATATTATTTTGGACGAGGCGCCGCCATTGCGGTACTGCCTAACTGCGTCACAGTGGCCAGAGACCTCAGGGCGGCTTCGACCATTTTGCCAGCACGACGGATCACGCACTGGAGATGGCAGGCCACCCTCGCAGCAAACACCGGCTGGTGTGGTTTACCACAGCAGGACGCTCTCCACTCACCTGCACTGTGCCGAGGCCGGAGCCCGATCTGTGCCTGTGAGGAGCCGAGAAGGAGTGGATCGCATTAATGCCATAACTCCACCCCGAACTTGAGGTGAGACAGAGAGCGATTACAGGCTAGAGGAAGGGAGGGAGGACCGGAGTACATTGGAGGACTGCCTTTCCCCACTGCAGAGAGTGTGATAACCGGAGCCCGGTTCTCTCTTTATACAAATATAGTGAATATAGCGCACTGCTGGCTCTTCTCCATTGCCTTCTGATCTGCACTAACTTGTGGCTATGTGGACTGTCCCTTCCGGACTTTGCCTAATCTGTCTGTTGGAGTAGTGCATTTGCCTCGGCCATATTGCTTACGAACATATATTGGGTATGCTCCGATTGTTCCAACTGTTCAATATGGTGACCACACTGTACAACCACCACACATGATATCCTGTATCTGTTCTGGAGACGACAGGATCACCCATTGGCGGGACGGCGATCCTGAGATATTGAACTACACTGGAGTATATAACCTGGTACTCAAGTACGCAATATATGGCCTTCCTATTTATACCTCCATGAGGGTGCTATTTGTCCAGTGACCGGTTCTGCATCATACACTGCGAATAACTAGTCACTCGATGTACAGCCTAGCCGAGCCTCTTCCTTCTAGAGGTGGAATCCATGGAGAGGGTTTGATGCAGACCTTACTTACTGGGCCATTCAGCTACCTATAGGGTCCCAAGCGAGTAACCACAAGAGTTGCCTGAGTTAACGGTTAACAAACTACCATAGCCATCGCAACACCCCAGCTTGGTTGGTTGATCCATATAGCAGACTAGCCCTGCACCTTGTAGTGGCACTATTGGGGCTCTTACTATTCACATGGGCCGCACAAAAGGGAAGAAATCAGATACGTCTACACAGGACACACTCGCCCAGGGGGACTCAGACTCAGCCTCTCAAACATCCTCCATATGCTGTGTCCCATCGACGGCTCTAACGTCCCCCCTGACAAGCTAGGCCAAATTCTTCAGGAAATTCGAGACTCGCGTCAAACGATTGAGCAACAGATTGGCTCTCTCACGGCTGGCTTTACCCTTTTACATGTAGACCATAACAAACTCTCGGATTCGGTCTTGTGAAGCTTGTAATACCTACGGAACTTGTGCAATTTCTATTTCAATTAATGGTGCACTTGGGGTAATCCCATCCGGACTCTCCTGATACGGTGGAGGTCTCTTCAATAAGATCTCATCTAATAACGCATCATCAATTTCATTCGCATCCATATCTAGTTCTGAAGTCTCTACATTATTCTTTTTCTCCTTGCACCAGCTTGTCCCTCAACAACCATTACTGGGTATAATCCATCTGTGATTACCTCTCTCCTCCACCTTTTCATCTGAGCATCCCATTTAGCTTCTGAATACCATCTCGTTATATTCACATATTTTATCACATTGCTATCTCTCTCCCTTTGGTACGCCTCATGTTCCCATTCCTCAAGCGCCTCATATTGCATGGGTCTAGGATTCTGTTTTAACAAATTCATTCGTCTTCTCAAATTTTCCAAAATTCTTACATTAAAAGTACCATGCTCAGGGAAACCTAAAACTCTATCATCGTCTGTATAACGCATCCAATTCTCTAACCATGTACATGTATGATATCCACGCTCTAACATCATAAAAGAAGCAGGCGATGTTGGAGATGGTACAGGAACTTCCTCTCTAGTAACTATTGGCTTATCTTTTTTAAACAAATCTTGTATCATTTTTGCCAACTTAATTTTCAACTTCCTCTTTCCGCTAAATATTTTAGAAATCAAGTAAATCCTTCCGTAATTTTGCTCAATCTATTTGCTCACACTCGACTATTTCCAGCGCGACTCACACCAACAAACCAATCACAGCACAACACATACCCGCTATTCTGGCCAATGCCAATGGACTTGTTTTTAGATTTGTGATGTCAGTATAACTCCTACAACTGACCCTCCCTTTACAAAATAACACTGCTGCAATATACTACAAAGTCTTTCTAAATAAATTCTTATTAGAAACAACATAAAAGGATGCTACTTTGTCTGCTCCAATAAATAAAGAGATAGTTAAATCATTCCAGAAAACCTTTTACATCTAGTAAAATAACGACCAGCATCACTCTACTCTCTATCAAGTGAAAAGAGGTCTTGGTACTCCTTTAGGTGTATTTCCTAAAGTTTCAGAAGAGGACTTTCACAATTACAGTCAAGTGAAAAGAGGTCTTGGTACTCCTTTAGGTGTACTTTCTAAGTTTCGGAAGAGGACTTGCCAGGACATAAAATTGAGATAGGGATGTTTATAGAGCAGGAAGACCTTGATGCACTGTTCCTCACCGAAACATGGCTTAAAGAGAGCTCGTCTCCAGACATCATAGGTACCCTTCCCCAAGGCTATGGGATACATCAGCTTGACAGAGTGGGCAAAGCGGGAGGTGGTGTTGCCATTATTTATAAATTACATCTGAGCTGCTACGCCAGTCCCCTCAATCTAACCAATTGCGAGGCCATCCAATTCGGACTGTACCACTCCCCCACATCCTCCTTCTCAGGCAGCCTCATCTACAGGCCTCCAGGGACTTGTACGTATTTTGAAGAGTCCATACCTGATCTCCTGGCCAGCCTGATCATAGGGAAAAGTGCTTTCACCACTCTAGGTGATTTTAACTTCCATGTGGATGACACTAACAACTTATCATCCAAGAGACTCTTGGCCGACCTTGAGGCCTTGCAACTTATGCAACGTGTGGGCTCTGCGAAGCACTAAAAAGGGCATATTCTGGACCCCATCTTTTCTAATGATCCTAGATTGCAGGCCCTCACTCCTTTCCAGATCCCCTGGTCTGATCACCTTTACATCCCTATTCGGTATGAGATGGCACCAATACTCAAGCTCTCAGGGGGCTACTCAGTACTCGGATGGCCAAGGCTTGCCCCTGAATCCTGGACCAAAGATCTGGAGGCAACTAATCCTCCAAACACAGTAGACTTTGATGAGGCACACAAGCATTGATCAGAACGGATTACCAGTTCCGTGGATAAAAACTTCAAGAAACACAGGCCGATAAAGCAGCAAAACCTTAATAGAGCTACCTGGTTCTGACCCCAGCTAGTAGCCCAAAAGAAACACTGCAAACAACTAGAGAGGAGCTGAAGGAAAACTTATGCCCCAGAAAAACCTCAAATAAAGCAGCCATCCAACAATATCACAAGGATATCAGGAAAGCACAGGCAGTTTTCTTTGAAGAGAGAATTGAGAGGTCCTCCAATTCTTGCAAAGAACTGTTCAAAATAGTTAAATCTCTTTCTACAATTGAACCAGTCACACACATCTTCCAACCTTCAAAGGAGAGATGTGACGATCCAGCCACCATCTTTAAATTTAAAAGTAAAGTTGAAAACATCTACAATTCACTTCACTCAATCACAGGCCAGATCTCCGAAGAGACGAAGAACTCTGCAGGCAAGCCAGAGCCTTTTTCAGGCCCAGAACTGCCCAAGCTCACTCCTTCCCCATCATTACTCACCTTCCTACGTTGAGCAAAGAACATGCAGGTCTCCTCCTAGGAAACATCAATTCAGAGTCTCTAATAGAGCCCACTCCCCCCTCACATCCTTTTACAAGGGGGTGACTCCACACTGGACAAATTGGCTGATCTCATCTCCTTAGCCCTTGAAAAAGGCCCAGTACCCAAAGAAGGGAAGCATGCTATAGTTAAACCGGTGCTCGAAAAATCCCAATTGGACCCTGTATCCATGTGAAACTATCGGCCCATCTCTTTGCTACCCATTCAGGGAAAGATTGCTGAAAAACATGTTAACAGCTCCATCTCGCAATTCCTGGAGGATAATGGCATCCTGCACCAGTCCCAGATGGGGTTCCGCCAGGAACACAGCACAGAATCGGCCCTATTCGTGGTCACAGAAAAACTAAAATCCATATTCTATCAAGGAAGAGCAGCCGCAATCTTGCTTTTAGACATAAGTGTGGCTTTTGACACGGTAGACTAGAAGATTCTTATTCACAGGCTCAAAGAGATCGGGATTCAAGACATGGCCAACCAATGGGTGGCCTTGTTTCTACATAAAAGATCCTTCCAATGTATGAAGGCAGTATCCTGTCTGATACCTACATGGCCCCATGCGGAGTAACTCAAGGATCATCCCTGAGCCCGACCCTTTTCAACATTTATTTAAGCCCACTAGCACACCTGGTGAAGGAATTCGGATTGTCCATTGTTTCGTACACGGATGCCACCCAGCTGGTGGTCTCGGTGGCAGAAACTCCCAAATCCAACCGTTTGCAACTAGTTCCGTGCCTGGAAAAAATAGGAGACTCGATGGGCAACTGTAGCCTTAAATTGAACGGGGACAAAACGGAGCTCATGTTTCTAAAAAATGGATCTGCCTCACGCTCTGAAATTAACTGGCCGGCAAACTGGGGACCCCCACCCACTCCTAAAACTTCCATAAAGAACTTGGGGATGTGGTTGGACCAAAACCTAACTATGGAAATTCAGGCCAAAAAACTCTTCTGGATCTGCTTTGGCATCCTTCAGATGATCCAAAAAATCCTGAGTTTAATCCCGGAAAAATCGAGAAAAACTGTAATGCAGGCTCTGGTTGTCTCGCTACTGGACTCCGGCAGCTCTCTGTACCTCGGCTCCCGCGAATATGTTACAGACAGGTTGCAGGTGGTACAGAATGCAGCAGACAGACTGCTTCTCAAAATCCCCAGACATCATTTAGTTAGATCATCGTTGAAGAAGCTTCACTGGTTGCCAATCCAGGCCTGGGTTAAATGCAAGGCCCTCTGCCTGGCCCACAAGGCCATACACGGGGCAGGCCCAATTATGCAAAAACCTTGGTCTCCCAGAACTCTCCCCACAGATGCCTAAGGTCAAGAGCCAGCTTCCTGATGAACACACCAAAAATATTGCGAGCAAGATGGGGTGGAAGATCCTTTACACACCTAGCCCCTTAAACTAATATCAACGGCCTTTCACTGTTCGATATTACAACAACAGACAAAGTACTTCTCCAGTGCGATACTTTTCCACACTCTTCCTCTGCTACTGAGGCTAAATGAACATCCCGGGATCTTAGGCAACTCTGTACCCGTACTTCCAAACTACATAAAACAAACATTTACTTTTCATATTAGAATCCAAAATCAATCATTCAATCATTAATTTGCCAAAATAATCAATATAAACCATCAG
Source organism: Triturus cristatus (assembly GCF_964204655.1). NCBI lineage: Eukaryota > Metazoa > Chordata > Amphibia > Caudata > Salamandridae > Triturus > Triturus cristatus. Next base: position 382,916,410 of record NC_140591.1, on the reverse strand, counting down.
CCTGCTACCAAAACTGATCCAGCGATCTGGGACTAATAATTTTCTAAAGACCAGGCCCTATTTCATTATCCAACAAGTCCCTTCATGCTGGGTCAGTGAATTACTAAACAATTACCAAACTTAACAATGAACAAATTGTATCTTCAATTCTAATATACCAGTTATGGCGATGCAATCTTTATGTAGTTGACAGGGTTTGGCAAACTAATTCTTAGTTCTAAAAATACTCATAAAAATAGAATGAACACCTCTAATAAAGACAGACTTTTATTTATGTATAATGTTTTATCTAATTAATGTGAAATAAATCTTCATCAAATACCAAAATACAGCACAAATCATAGATCATCACAGAGTGACAATATCAGAGAAATAATAACAAAAATACATCTCAAACTGACAGTGCATAAAAGAGTGGAAAGGTGAAGAGACTATAGGTTAAAAAACAAATTACATTTGCAAATGATTATGCAAATTCAGTTTTCTGTCTATACTAACCCAATTTGAAATAAGAGAACTACTCACTGGCCATGAGAGCAGTAAGGCCCCTCAAGAAAATTTAAAAAGGCAAAGACTAAGTCAGGAATCAGCAAACAGAACAGCCTCCTCAACAATAGGAACAGCAAACAAGGCCTCTCCTCACACAGGTAGAGAAAGCAAGCCACCGACTAACCTAACCCCTCCCACCAGGAACCTCAATTATACCCTAAAACCCAGATGTCCAACCCACATTCGTGTCAGAACAAAAGATTTCTCTACACATCCTCTTTATGTCCATTTCACTCAATGTCTTATTATTCATTTATTTAATATATCTACCTCCATCCTAAGAAATACAAATTCAAGCCACTGTCATAGTATTTATTTCCTTCATGTAGCAAATTCTGTATCACATTTGTCCGTTTGTGCCGCATTCAGAGGAAATGTTCCTTCACTCGATGAAAAAATTGTTGCGTCATGCAAACTCTTGGCAGGCACACAGGACTTGTGAAGGACACTTGTCTTCCACCTTCCCTATCTCGTTCAACATTATTTTCAGAATTTATTTTAATTTCATTAACCCAAAAGGTTTCCTGCAATGCAGAAAACCATGCTTCTATGGAAAACAAACACAGGCATTATTAATCACTTACATTGTTTTCCATTACACACCCACCCAATGCTGTATTTATCCATGCGCAACCCGTGTTAATATTATTTTCCTAGCAAACGTTAATAATGTGCACAAAAGCAGCATTAGTCCTTTTATTTTCATTTGTCAAGAAGCATTTGTGGCCTACTCCAGTGTTTTAGTACGCGCTTGCACAATAGCATTTTCCTTCATGTTAGGCTGTTTTCCACATTAGTTTTCACCACACACTCTTAATAAATATTACTGAGGGTTCAATTGGTGCAGGTTTTTATTTCGTGAAAACCCTGCTCCATTACTTACAATGAGATGGAATATGATGTGTCTTTTCAATTTCAAATTTCTCTAGAAAGCTTAGATTCAGCAGCTTAGGTAACAAGCTTTAAATAAGCTCTACAATTCGGATCCCCAATATTTTCTGCTAAATTAAATATGCCTATCACGATTTTCCCACTCTAACATCTGTTCCTTTAAAAGAGGAACTTTAGTTTTATTTTGGTCAACCATGATCTTCTTATCTCTGATTTTAAGTTCAGAAACTGTCATTGTCAGATCCACTAGTCCTCTATAGATGGGTTTAATATGTGAGCCAATGACATTAGTATTAGTATGAATAACATCTGTTTCTGGCAGGACCTGGCAGGACCTTATGGATCTTACTCAGTGATGTTCCTGTGGTTGGACCTCCTATGATTAAATGGAAGGAGGAGAAGTTGCTTTTCTCTCTTATTAGGATGACTTTGTAGAGCTATATTTTCATTACACACTATGTAACTACTGCAGTCCAATAACATATAAAGTTATCTCCTTTAAATAATCACAAATGTATATTGACTTATAAAAATAAGTCAGTAATAAATGAGGATAATACAACATATGATCATCAAATTTCTATAATGCTGCAGAAAAACTATTACATAAATATGCAACTATTAATAGCAATTTAGTAATGGTCAGTGCTCAAAAGTATCTTATAAATAAATAATAAGTAGCTACTGCCTGTAACGTCTACAGCTGCCAAAGCAATCCTTAAAACAACACATCAACTGTCAAGCTTCCAAAAGTAAAGAGACTAATTATAACTATTCCTTTAGGATGGGAGTAGAGTTACTGTGATTTTGTATTTCAAAGTTCCAGTCATAAGGAGGAGCAGATATAGGAAAGCCCTGCACTTCACAACAAAGCCATCATTTCCCCTGACAAGAATCCCGGGAGATGTGATATCCAGGGTCGGTCCCTCCAGGCTTTTGAAAAAGTATTTACCAGAGACAACAAATATCAAGGAAACCACCACACATCACAGTCCTTAGGAAGGAGGGGTGGAGAGCTGATTTTTAAAACTGCACCCCAACAGTCCAATATTGGTGCAAGAGCTTGTCAATTTGTGCAGGTAATATAGAACTTAAAGTGCAACCGCCATCTTGTGTCTTGGCAGTGCAGAACTCCCTTGATAATCAATTGTTATATTTAATTTTCTGTCACTAGAAGTAGAAGATCAATTTATTGCACATTGTAAAGCCTCAGTGAGTGGTTTAAGAGTACATCTGCTTACACAGAAAGATAATATTTTCTTGCCAAAAACAGAGACTGTCTGGCTCATATGGAGCTCTGATGTAGCTCTCTTCTAGCGACGGATCTGTGATTAAAATGGGGCATTTTCATAATCGCCTACAATTCAAGGGTTGAGAGAAAAAAACTGTTTATCTGGTGGTGACAATAGGAAAGATGGGACATCTAGCTAAGAGGTATTGGTGCATACAAGTACCTCCATTCTTGCTTCCCTCATTTAATTTGAAAGTTCAAAAGGATGAGATCCTCTTGGACAAAATGAATGATAAGGGTCACTCTATGGGACACTTCCCAAAAAACGCAATTCGCTAAAGTGGGAGCAAATTTCCAGTATTTTCTCCAGAGAGAGGCATAATTTCTGTTAAAAATACACATATTCAACCGTTTGTAATTCTAGGCAAACTTATTGAAAGTTTGTCAAAATGTCATAGATAGAGCAAATGACTACTTTCTTGTGTGCCAACATGGGTTCCATTTACAACTAGTGATACTGTGCACAGACAAACACTAACAAGATAAATAATACTGAAACGTCTTGATTCAAACCTGTGATTGTTACAAAGAAAGGACAATAAATTGTCATCATGAAAATAATAATCCATCTAAATCTCTGGCCACTGTTTCTTTTTATTTTTACCCTGCTTTGCGCAATAAAAAGAATGCAGATAAATCTCATGAAATCAATTCAAAACACACAATTTAGCAAACTTGGATGAATCATTTATGCAGGAGTCAGCCCTGTTGGCCGCAAACGACAGCAAATGGACAGCACATGTTAAATATTAAAGACGGCTGGGGTAGATTTTCGTACTATAAAGCACAGAAAGACATATTTTATGAGTGGCAGGGCCAATAATTGTTTTCTTTGGAACTTCCACCGAATTGACACGATATATTATTGTTTCTATAAATTATTTTTCTAAACTATCAGCAGAACAATGTACTTGACTTTTTATTACATCTTTAGACAATCCTTTTCTCCCATTGGACTTTTGGAATGTAAAATGTGATGGGTCGATTCTACAGAAAATTGACTTATACCGTTTTCTTATAATGCAAAAACCCCAAGTTAAGGACTACATTTTCATTGAACAGTCACGCTAATGACGGATAATTAGTTACTATGGAAGAAAACCATTGCCCCTCTACAGTTTTTGATTGCTACCGGGGTCAGAGACCCAGCAGGACTTACCTCAACTGTAGCCCTGCATGTTATCATAACCACAAGGCGTTCTGCTGCTTTTTTCAGCCAGATTTGCACTATACAATTACAACATACGTACGCGGGTGAGTGAAATTTAATTAATTTGCGCTTGTGTAATTATACAAAATTGTGTGAAATAAACACTTAAATATACATATTTATGTGCAGTTACAAAAAATGCTTACTGTGCACATCATCTAAGAAAAATGATGCCAGTAATGAATTTTGCAGACAAAACAAGCAGGACAGGCACTGAGAGTTGCGCAAGAACGTGGCCAGTATGTTTATTCCAGCCTGCTTCTGCCTTGCCATTTCTGGTGTTTCCCTCTACCTAAGACCCAACGAGCCCAATCCAAACCATTCAGCTCCACCTGTCTCTTTTTTCTTTTACTTTATTTACACTTTATATCAGTTCCCCACTCCCCATGTTATAATATTTTTCATTTTTGTTCCAACTTTCTTTTTTTAAGTTTTTTTACCGCTACCACACACCAGATGAACGCAGCATCATTTTAGTATCCCACACACCCCGTGGTCGAAGGCGGCTTGATGTACATATATAATTAAATGTGTTTACATATATATATATGATTTTGTTTATTTATATCATTGTATATAAATGAGTATATAAACACATAAATAAATATATATGTATACACACAACAATATCTAAGTAAATACATTATAATATTTTGTAATTTGCATTTATAAATATAGACAAGCTCATTTACAAGCCCAAAGCGCCACCATAATGTCACTATTAATGGTGTCTGGCAAGCACACTGGGCCTACCCATATCTACAAGGCCACTTAAATCCACCCTGCTTGGCTTTTCATGGCCTCGTAGATATGGTGTGAGGTAACGCAGTGCAAGTTGCTGCGTTGCCTCACACTGAGATGAGGAGACATGCCATGGGAGTTATAGTGGGTGTTTCAACTTAACAGCCATGACATTTGATACATTCCTAGATTTACCTAATTTTTTGTGGGACTTTGCGTAGTTACACTAGGGTAAATTATGCACATTTCACACACCCCAAACACCAAGCATATAACTAAATGTACTTTCTGCACCAGAGGGCAGGTGCTTATAATCTTTGTTGCAAAAAGAGGTCAAATAAATAAATTCATGAATTGCAATCCAAAATTTATGTATTCATCTATCTATCTATCTATCTATCTATCTATCTATCTATCTATCTATCTATCTATCTATCTATCTATCTATCTATCTATCTATCTATCTATCTATCTATCTATCTATCTACTATCTATCTATCTATCTATATATATATATTACCTACTGGCGGTCGCCAGTGGGTAGTTATAGTTAGGACCTATTATCCATAGGAAATCCGCAACATTCTATTTGGAATAACTTTGGCGCCGGTTGACGAATCTTCACAAAATTTACAAAACTGGTGGGGTGCTCCGGTCCGCTCCTATCCTGAACGTCTTGGGGTGGTTTCATCAAGCGGGGGCCGAGAAGAGTCCCAAAATGTGTTTTCTCCATGCAATTTTCCATAGGAACCTTTAATCGCAGCTACAGCCCGAACTGCTTAACGGAATTACACCAAATTTGGCAAAAAGGTAGCCCTTGGTTCAGAGTCATGCCTTTTGGTTAAATGGTGTAAATCCGATCAGTAGTTCCTGAGAAAATCAAAAGTTAAATCACACACATATATCTTGGCGGAGCCTAACCACACATCTCATCGTGAGATCGGATTGGCTGTCAACACTTCATCCAAGAAGTGTTGGCAGCCATATACATGATAGCACCTCATTAAAAAGCATCGCAGTTAATAGAAGGTTTTAAGACTTTAGTTACATTATACATCATTTGTTGATGGTACCATACTCATTTTAGGAATTGTGGTGTGTTGTAAGGTGATTTTACCATGTGAAAAAGCCTTCTGCTGGGATATCATGAATCATGTTTGAGAGAAAACTATTTTCTCATGCTTTTCCCACAGAGGTTTGGAAGGTTATCTATAAGCTAAACTGAGAGCATATTTTCTGTAAATTCACATTATCTTTCTCAGTCATGTGAGAATGAAGTCTGACATTCTCAGTAAAACATGTACATCCAACAAGGGCAGAGACTGTCAGTTGATTCCTTTGTGTTCTACTGCAGCTTCCCAGAGTGTTCTAAAGAACAACTAGAGCGCTAACAGTCCTAATTATGACAAACGTATTGCACACCTGAAGCCATCTTGATTGGAATAAACATTTAACATAAAACATTTAATTTAAAAAGGAACAAAATGAGGGGGGTAATTTTGCCATAGAAAGTATGATTAGTGCTGCAGAAAGAAAAAATTAGGGCACATTTTGAGTGACTTCTCAAATCCTCTTCTATTTCATTAAACAATTCTGACATGCAGACTGAAACATGCACTTTCAATACCAGCAGCAGACTTCCCTGGTGAGCAGTAGCTTTACTACAGTGATCTAATGAGCAACTAGAGTGCTAACATTCTGAATTTATGGCAAATGTGTGACACATCTGAATGCCTTCTTGATGGAATCAAAGTAAAAAACTGAAAGTATTTCCTACTGAGGAGACTGTAGTAAATGAGGAAAGTAGGAAACGTCATAACAAATAAGTCTCCCAAGATGGCCACCAGAGACCAAAGAGCCCAAATGTAGCACAAATATCACCCAGATGTAGCCCAAGTATAGCCCAATGACAGAATGTCCCAGAGTGTTCTAATGAACAACTAGAGCGCTAACAGTCTTACTTATGACAAAAGTATGGCACACTTGAAGCCATCTTGATTGGAATAAAGTGGTAACACTTAAAACATTTAATTTGATTTGCAAAGGAACAAAATGAGGGGGTTCATTTTGCCATAGACATTATGATTAGTGCTGTAGAAAGAAAAATTAGGGCACATTTTGACTTTTCAAATTCCCTTCTATTTCATTAAAAAATTCTGACATACAGACTGAAACATGCACTTTGAATACCAGCAGCAGACTTCCCTGGTGAGCAGCAGCATTAGTACAGTGATCTAATGAGCAACTAGAGTGCTAACATTCAGAATTTATGGCAAATGTGTGACACATCTGAATGCCTTCTTGATGGAACCAAAGTAAAAAACTGAAAGTATGTCCTACTGAGGAGACTGCAGTAAATGAGGAAATTAGGAAACTTCATAACAAAGAAGTCTCCCAAGATGGCCACCAGAGACACAAGAGCCCACATGTAGGACAAATATCACCCAGATGTAGCCCAAGTATAGCCCAATGACAGAATGTCCCTGAGAACAACTAGAGCACTTACTGTCTTACCTATGACAAAAGTATGGCACACCTGAAGCCATCTTGATTGGAATAAACTGGTAACACTTAAAACATTTAATTTAAAAAGGAACACAATGAGGGGGTCATTTTGCGATTGAAATTATGATTAGTGCTGAAGAAAGAAAAATTAGGGCACGTTTTGAGTGACTTCTCAAATCCTCTCCTATTTCATTACAAAATTCTGACATACAGACTGAAACATGCACTTTGAATACCAGCAGCAGACTTCCCTGGTGAGCAGTAGCTTTAGTACAGTGATCTAATGAGCAACTAGAGTGCTAACATTCAGAATTTATGGCAAATGTTTACACATCTGAATGCCTTCTTGATGGAACCAAAGTAAAAAACTGAAAGTATGTCCTACTGAGGAGACTGCAGTAAATGAGAAAATTAGGAAACTTCATAACAAAGAAGTCTCCCAAGATGGCCACCAGAGACACAAGAGCCCACAAGTAGGACAAATATCACCCAGATGTAGCCCAAGTATAGCCCAATGACAAAATGTCCCAGAGAACAACTAGAGCACTTACTGTCTTACCTATCACAAAAGTATGGCACACCTGAAGCCATCTTGATTGGAATAAACTGGTAACACTTAAAACATTTAATTTAAAAAGGAACACAATGAGGGGGTCATTTTGCTATAGAAATTATGATTAGTGCTGAAGAAAGAAAAATTAGGGCACATTTGAGTGACTTCTCAAATCCTCTCCTATTTCATTAAAAAATTCTGACATGCAGACTGAAACATGCACTTTTAATACCAGCAGCAGACTTCCGTGGTGAGCAGTAGCTTTACTACAGTGATCTAATGAGCAACTAGAGTGCTAATATTCAGAATTTATGGCAAATGTGTGACATATCTGAATACCTTCTTGATGGAATCAAAGTAAAAAACTCAAAGCATTTCCTACTGAGGAGACTGCAGTAAATGAGGAAATTAGGAAACTTCATAACAAATAAATCTCCCAAGATGGCCACCAGAGACAAAAGAGCCCAAATGCAGCACAAATATCACCCAGATGTAGCCCACATGTAGCCCAATGACAGAAGCGTGCAAAACACTTTTTATTTTTTGTGTGTTTGCAGTTTTATATAGTGCGGACTTGTCAGGTATTGGAGTGCTTTACATGAGCATTGGTTACATCACACATGAACGAATTCATTTTGGTTGTAGACATGGGGAGATTAAGTGATTTGACCAGAATCACAGAATGTCGAGCTGAAGCAGAAACTCCAACCTGGTTCCCCAGTTGAAAAGCCTGCAGCTCTGGAAGTAACACCACATCATCTCCCCTTAGTGCAACATTTAATCAAGTGGTCAACTGGATTAAAAAACATAAAGATAACAAATAATTTAAAAGTGCTTTGTCGCTATTTGAAAACTCAGAAAATATGTCCTCATTTTAGTTTTTTAGAGCACTAACCATAATTTTGATGCAAATAAGACCCTCTCATATATGTAATTTCTAAAGGAAATGCTCTAGGTCTTACAGTTTTGATTACATCAAGATGACGTCAGGCGTTCTAGACTTTTGTAATAAATACAGAATGTTAGCAATCTAGTTGTTCATTAGGATACTGTTGAGAGGCAGAGGCCAGGGGCCCGGACACTGAAAATTGAAGGCAGGTAGGAGGGTGCAGAGGCAACAATTTGACCTCACTGTGCAGGCAGGAAGGGCAGTGGCAGCACAACAGACTATGGAGGGCAGTGGAAAGGGGGGCAGGGGCAAAAAACCAACAATACAGGACTGGCAAGAGAGGCTGTGGCAATATAATAGACCATTGTGGGCAGAAGGAAGAGGCAGTGGTAGTACAACCATACATGCCAACAGACCCGATTCAGCTAGGAAACGCCCAAAGTTTTTAAGCTCAAATGGGCTATATTTGATCTGTTTCCTGTCTACAATCTCCTCTTTTTCAATGTAACTCAAAGGGGAAAATCAATACCCCAGTTTTTTTTTTCAAAATCTCCCTCTTACCAAGTTCAAAATGTTCACAAGTATGGTACATTGGATCATGGAAGGCAGGAGGAACTGGGGTAGAGACATGGACTCGGATAACAGAGGACAGGAGGGACATGGAGCGGTGCACCAAACAGACCCTACAGGGCAGGCATCAGGGTTTGCAGCAGCACAATACACCACACAGGGCATGAGGGACAGGAGTGCAGCACATCAATCCATAGAAAGCAATAGGGAGGGGACAGGACCATGCACATGGACAACAGAGAACAGAGGGGAAAGAGGCAATGGTAGCTAGCTGACCATAATGGACAGACAGGAGAGAAAGCTGCAGCATAACAGACCATAAAGGAGGGATGGATCAGGGGCATTACAATGGAACAGACAAGTCAGGAGGGAGGGAATAGGGGTCTGCACATGGAAACAGAGGGCTGGGGGCAAGGGGCCAGGACAGGAGCAGCAAGATGACCATCGAGGTCAGGAAGGATGGGCACTGGAAGTAAGACACACCATGGAGAGCAACAGTGAGACTATGATGGCATACACACAGACCATAGAGGGAAGGTGGGAGGGGGTCAAGGGCAGCTAGCTGACCACACAGGGAAGGTGGGAGGGGCCGTGGCAGCACAGAAGACCATGCATGGCAAGCGGGAGGGTTAGTGGCAGCACAATGGCTATGATGGGTAAGAAGGAGGGGGCAGGGGCATGCACAAAGGACCATGGAGGATAGAAGGGAGGGACTGGACCTGGGCACAGACAAGAGAGTTCAGGGGAAGGGGCCTCACAACAGACCACGCGGGGCAGGCAGGAGGAGCAGTTGCAGCACAACAGACCAGGGAGGGCGGAAGGGTGTGGCAGTAAAATGGACCATGGAGGACAGGAGAAAGGGGATAGAGGCATGGAATGTGGACATGCAGGGGGAGGTGGCAGGGACAGGTTACAGTCATCTGACAATGCTAGGCAGGTGGGAGGGGAGTGGCAGCTCAACAGAACACTCAGAGTAGATAGGTGTGGCAGGTCCATGGAACATGATGGGCAAAAAGGGTGGAGCAGGGGCATGCACAAAGACATCGGAGGGCAGGGGGAAGGAGAATAGGGGCAGCAAGCTAAGCACAGAGGCTAAGCAGGAGGTCAATGATGGGGCGTAGAATTGGGCAATGGAGGGCAGGAGGAGTGGATTGGTACATCACGCTAAATGGAGGGCAGTGGCAGCACATCACACCATGCATGGCTGGAGGGAGGAGACTAGTCCCTGGATTCAGACAAAAGAGGATAGGGAGGAGGTGGAAGGGGCAGCAAGCTAACTGTTCAGAGAAGGCGGGAAGGCCAGTGGCAGAACAACGGCCACACAGGGCTGTAATAAGGGAGCAGGGACATGGACTTGGACAATGGATGGCTAGGAGGAGAGAAGGCAGGAGCAGCAAGCTTGGGTGAGGGCAGCACAATGCCAGGCCCTGCTTACAACCCCCACCATCCATTGTGATATGCATCTTACTTAATGTTAAAAAAAAACTAGAAATTTGCTGAAAAAAACAAAGATTACAGGGACGGTATAGTTAGACTCAGATTTCACTCATACACAACCAGTGAAATTCAGCAGTTACAGTTACCTGAGCTAACTATAACTTACGCCCCTGCAATGTACTGCTAATGACCTCAGACATTACATCATTCATGACATGGTCAGTTACATCACTCATGACATCACTCATGGCATCTCTAATGAGCTGTGAATGGAATGGAACTATAATCGCTAGAACTTTATTTAGGGATAGTGTGTATATTAACACCCCTTTTTTTCCTTTTCTTTCGTCTAAGAACCATTAGAATACGCAACGTCCCCCGATTAATATGGCCGATAGCCTTTCACTTTAAAGTAATGTGTAGTCCATTGTTTATGTTGATGTTTGCAATTCTATTTTTTTTTTTTTTTTATTGAGTTTTTTCTGGCGTCATACAAAAAGAAGTATACAATACAATACAATACAATAGCTGTTCAACAAAGATCCCAAAGCAATCCTGTTAAGAAAACAAAGTGAAAAAACTCTCAAATTAAATCATTCCAGAGCCGAGCATATAGCTAAAAGCTAAGGTTTCTCCAGCTAACTAAAGGGGCCCAAATATTTCTCCCCAGTTCCCTTTTTTTAACACTTTTTAATTCATATAAACAAGACTCCATGTTATGTACCCCGAGCAGCCTTGACAACCACATTTGAAAAGTAGGAGGAGAAGGATCTTTCCAGCCAGCGGAGATAAGTATGCGCAGAACAGCCATAGAAATAAAAACCAAAGCTTCCGCCATGGAGCATAACTTCATTCTTCTATCCACTCCCAGTAACATCAGAGTGGAAGATATAACAATTCTACATTTTAAGAGTCCCTCCAAAAATATTGATATTTCATTCAAAGTACTAGATAATTTTTCACACTGATGAAACATATGTAGTAAATCCGCTGGACCTTTATTACATCTAGGGCATTTATCATTCATCACCACGCCCCAGGCAAACATCTTAGTTGGAGTATGGTAGAGATTAAACAGCGTTTTGTAGTGCTGAGCCCGGAGATTAGATGAGCGCAGAAATTTCTTATCTAGCATAATGGCTAAATCTAAGTCCACATCGGGATCCCCTAGTTTAGCTGCCAGTGTAGATTCTACTTTCGCCAGGTCGTCCTGAATTCCCTCCATTAACAGACTGTAAATAGGTTTAATTTTATTTCCCCCATTACCTAAATAATCCATCAAAGGAAAACGTGTGGCTGTCAAAATTCTCAGTCTGAAAGCCGTCAATGTATGAGCTACTTGTCTATACAATAGCCAGTGGTTAGAGGGGATCCCGAATCTATACTGAACTACTTCAAAGCCTAAAACTGCCCCCCCCCACCACAATATCGCCTATAGATCTAATTCCTTTTTCAATCCAACACTGGCTAATCTTATTGATGCCGAGAAGCGGAAACAAATTCGAATTCCAAAGGAGAAGATAGGAGTTAAACTTGGGAATTTCCAGCAGTTTTTGGGACGCTTTCCAGACCCTCCAGACCCCGTTCACCGTCTTTAACCGCACCTTCTTATAGTATCTCCAATCAACCTCCCTCAGGAGCAGCCCTATGGCGTTCTTCCCAAATAATAGCTCAAAAAAGTTTGGAGGGCCAACTCTATCACCCTGGGCTGCGGCTGAGCTAGGGGCCCTTTGAAACAGAATTGACATATACGCCAGAAGACACGAAAAGTGATAAAGTCGAAGATTTGGGAGAGCCAAACCTCCTCTCTCGAGCGGGAGTGACATAAACTTCGTAGGCCGTCTGGTTTTCCCGAACTGCCAGGTGAACCTATTAAACAAAACCTCAAGATCTTTTAATATTTTTTCCTCCAGTACTAGAGGGATTGCACGAAACAAATAAAGGATCTTCGGAAAGAATGTCATCCTAAGGGCATTTATCCTTCCCACCAGGGAGAGATGTAAAACATCTAGCCTTTTTAGCTCTGCTTCCATCGATACCATTAGGGGACAATAATTCTCCGCAATGATCTTATCAACATCAGCATTAATTCTGATCCCCAGGTAAACTGCTGAATCTACAAACCTGGAATCTGTCTTGATAATATTCTTGGTGCAGATGATCTGTGTCTTCCCTTCATTGAGCTTATGCAGATGATCTGGCGATCCTTACCACGGATCCACACCTGGCTTTGCCCACACTGGTGCAGTTGGCTAAGGATTTTGGCAGCAGGTCTGGATGTTTGCAATTCTAAGTATGTTTATTATGAATAAGTCACGTTGATGAACATACAGGTATGGCGGTCACGGGGCAAGATATGCTGAAATTACATTGTGTGCATATTAACATTTGTTTTCTTTTCTTTATTGTATCTATTCCTGAATTTTCACATAGTGACCAGGCCAATATGGCCGCCAGCTTTTTAGATTAAAGTAATGCACTGCTGATGACGTCACATATTACATCACTCATGACATGGTCAGTGACATCACTGATGACATCTCAAATGACATCACGGATGACATCATCTACGTGATCATCTGATGCACCTCCTCACACCCTAAAATACATACTACCATTCTCGAAACCATAGACACACCAATACTAGTACAGCTACAATATTCTGTGCGCTATGCATGCAGACCTCTAATCAGCTACATAGCTTTGATACAGTCTTTTAAATACTCAGTTAGTACCTATGCAGTCTAGGAATCCTTCTGTCTGTCCCATGCACTTCTCCATTCAACCATCCAGCACTATCTACGTATCCTATCACTCTGCCAATACCTAAGCACTAATAAAGTTAGCATTCACTCACTTTGCAGCACTGACATTACTCCAGTTATTAGTCATATACTTAAGGAATGGCCTAGCCACTAACAGAAGTGCAATTACAATATTTTGTACACTATGCATGCACACCTCTAACCAGCTACAAACTATTCATACGCTCTTCTAAATACCCACTTAGTACCTATGCAGTGTAGGACTCCTCCTGTCTGTCCCATGCATTTCTCCAATCACCCATCCAGCACTATCTACTTATCCTATTACTCCACCAATACCTAAGCACTTATAAATTTACTATACACTCTGTTTGTAATACTGTAATTATTCTAGTTACTAGTCATGAACTTATGGAATGGCCTAGCTACTAACACAAGTACATCTATAATATTTTGTGCACTATCCAAGCAGACCTCTAACTAGCTACATACTATTGATACACTCTTCTAAATACCCAGTTAGTACTCATGCAGTATAGGAATCGTCCAGTCTGTCCCATGCACTTCTTTAATCACTTATCTTCCACTATCTACTTATCCTATCACTCCACCAATACGTAAGCACTTATAAATTAAGTGTTCACTCTGTTTGCAGCACTGTCATCATTCCAGTTACTAGTGGTATTCTTATAAAATGACCTCGGCACCAACACAAGTACACATAAAATATTCGGTGCATAATCGCTACAAATCTCTAAGCAGATACATACTATTGGTCCAGTCCATTAAATACTGAAGTAGTACCCATGCAGTGTAGGATACCTCCTGTCAGTCTCATGCAATTCTTCAATCACCCATCCAGCACTATGTTCTTATTGTATCAGTCTGCAAATACCTAAGCACTTATGGGGCAGATTTACAAGCACCCTCCGCCACCAGTACGTCACTTTTTGTAAAGTAGTGATGGCGCCAGGCACTCCTTCATATTTACAAGGAGAGGAAAAGCCACCCTGCGTGGTTTTTCCTCTCCTTGTAAATACGACCCCTTCATACACAGAACTTTGAGTTGAAGGGGCGTCCCATAGGTGTTGCTGTGGGTGTTCTCACGCAACACCCATAGAACAAGACACATCTCCAGATTTACGAGAAATCGTAAATCTGGAGATGTGTGTGAATGCTGCGCCATCCTAGAGTTGGTGTAGCAAGGCGCAACGAGGAGAATTGTTTTCATTTCTCCTCATTTTTTCCTCTTTCAATGCATACTGCATTCCACAGCAGACATTGAAATAGGAAAATGCCTTTACTGATTGTTTTTGTGCAGGAAGGTGTTCCTTCCTGCACAAAAACAATCTCCACATGACACAGACATCCTTGCACCATGGTGCAAGGGTGCCTGTGTCACCGCATGGCTGCAGTTTGTGCAGCAGTGCAGAGGGAAGCACAGAGTTGCAACATATTCATGTACATATGTCACATCCCTGTCCTTCGAATGTGCCACAGTGCAGTGCAGCTAAAGGGCTTGCAGTGTCATGCAGCAGTACTTCCTCATAAATCTTCACCTATAAATTCACCATACACTATTAATGCATTCTTTCAGAAAATCATGCTGTATACATATATTCACCCAAACTTTCACACATTACCTTGCAATTATAGTTCTTTCTTTGACCAGATAATGTAGTTCTGATAAGAACTGTTTTTTCTTTTGTATTTTTCTTTTATTTTTTTTAACAATTTTGTATTTTGTTTGTTTTTTTAAAAAACTGAACAGAGAAAAGAACGAATAAAACAGGAAACATTTGAAATTACTTATCATTCCAAAAACAAAAAACAAAAAATTGAAAAATGATGATTGCGTTACGCAGAACAAACTGCATCCACCGACTGCTCACCGAAGCATATAAGTTTCTTACACTTCACCCAGTGTTGCTCGAGAAAGGCGAATTCTGACCTAATGTCCATTGCAGGTGTTCCTGAGGACGCTCCAGATGTACTTGCCACAGCAGGTGAGTGGTTCAAAGCAGCTCGCCTCATTTCCTCCCGAGCAAGATTGAGACGATGTGTGGTCCGGAGATGCTTGTACATAGAAGCAGTGCCACAAGAGTATTTTTTTTCACTGCCTTCTGACAGGACTCGGTCACAAATTTTGCACGTCACCTTTCTCGCATTTACTTTCTTCTCTCCAGGTGGAAAAGTGAAGAATTTCCACACAACAGATTCTGGCGTCTGTGGACGTGGTGCCTCCTGCAAGAATTCTTCTTCAGAAGATACTTCCTCCTGCTGCTGCTCCTGTCCAGATGCCATTTTGTTTGATATTTTTTGAAAAATACCAAAAAAAAACCAAGCAAAACGGGTTCTTGTAGGAAAAGAGATGTCTCTCTAAAGATGCTCCAACAAGAATGATTAAAATGGGTGGGGTCCTTCAATAGTTACAGTGGGAAATGTTATGAACCAATGAAATCTTTTTTTTTTAGGTCACATGGGATCTGCGCACTCTGTGCTCACGAAGCACACACCCGAAGCGACTTTGCGGAAGTATTTTTAAAAATATTATAAGTTTATTATAAGTACAAATATATTATTTTTATTAATATCTTAGATAGTCTCTTGCCCTAATATGTATATTAAACACACATACATATCATTTTAGAACATAAACATTTTTCGCGGGAGTCGCGCTCCCAGCGCTCCCCAGCACGTATATGACGTCACGCGGGATCCGCCACCGCGCAAGCGTCGCGTACCGTAATGCGCATGTGTCGCGAATGCGCGGGAGCACTAGTTGCGGACTGGTCGCATACCAATCGCGCACATCACGTAATATTAAATGTATTAGATGTAACTGAAAAACGCACAGCCGTCGCACACCTTACGCGGATCCTTCACGACGTTTCTAAAATGGCGGCTAGAATCCGCGCACCCACCGTGATGTGTATGCTTTGGGTGCGCGACTTCGAAAAAAAAATTGCATTTTTTTAAAAAAAAAGAAAATAATATAATTATATTAAAATAAAAAAATAAAACAAAAAAATTAAACAATATTTCAGTTTTAATTATTTTTACATTTCTTTTTGCAATTTTCATAAAAATATATAATGTTATTTAATGAATAACATATTTATAAATAAACAGTTAAAAAACTGTAGAAAATCAGTACAAAAAAATTGGTATAACTACTATTACACTTAAAAATTAGCATTTAAAAAAGCTTTGAAATTCACTGAAAAAACCATAGGTTTCAGGGGTTTTATAGTTAGCTGGACATTTCACTTGAACAAAACCATAGAAATTCCTCCGTTATAGTTAGTTCTGCTAACTATAACTCACGCGCCCGCAATGCACTGCTGATGATGTCACATATTACATCATTCATGACATGGTCAGTGACATCACTGATGACATCACTGATGACATCTCAAATGACATCACTGATGACATCATCCACGTGACAATCTGATACACCTCATCATACACTAGTATAACCTTTCATCACTCACTGTAAAATACAGAGTACCATATTTGAAACCATTGGCACACCAATACCAGTTACTACGTACCCACTCACTGATAATAAGTCTACACATACAACTACCCATTCAACAACAGAATCACTTATACATGCAGTCACTAATTAATAGAACACTATCTAATGCACTTATACACATATATAGACATTGACACATCAGCAGTCATCTTAGTAAGTTATGCAGTCATCCTACTCATTCATGAAAACAATTAATCACACTTACATTTACTCACTTACACAATTATACACACAACACATCATTTATTCAAACACAGAGTAACTCAGTTAATATGTTAAAAAATCACCATTACAATTATACACTCATTCATATAGTTACTCTCACAATCACTGACTCTTATATATACTTATTTATATACACCAACTCTCAGATACAATGCCTTTTATTTTTTTACTTTGTTGAAGATGTACAACTAAAACATATATTCGCTCACCAACACACAAATAAATACACTCAGTCAACAACTGTTTCCACATGCACTCTTAAACCTATACACCTAGGCAATCAACCATTCACACATCTATGCTGCAAGTTACACACACCCCATCCAACCACGCTCAAACTCAGTGTACCATACAAATACTCACCCAACTAATCAATAACTAATATACACACTCATGTAGTTAGTGACCAACTGATGCAGCATGTTATACAACAACAGAGACAGTGATGAACACATTCACATAGTTTAGTTACTAATCCATGTATTAAGTGAGACACTTTTAATTACTCACTTAAACAGACAGTCAGACAGCTACTAAATCCTCCATCCAGACAGTTATATATCCACTCAATCTTCAATACAGATTGGTATATATATATAATACATATTTAAATTTCAAACTAAACCACATTCACTGGATGATGTCATCAGCGATGTCATCAGTGATGTCATTTGAGAAGTCATCAGTGATGCCACTGAACATGTCATGAATGATGTAATATGTGACATCATCAGCAGTGCATTGCGGGCGCGCAAGTTATAGTTGGCAGAACCAACTATAACGGTGGAATTTCTATGGTTTTGTAAGAGTGAAATATCCAGCTAACTATAACTCCCCTGAAACCTATATTTTTTCTGTGAATATATATATATATATATATATATATATATATATATATATATATATATATATATATATATATATATATATATATATATATATATATATATATATATATATATATTCACTGAAAAAACCATAGGTTTCAGGGGTGTTATAGTTAGCTGGACTTTTCACTTGTACAAAACCATTGAAATTCCCCCGTTATAGTTAGTTCAGCTAACTATAACTCGCGCGCCCGCAATGCACTGCTGATGACGTCACATATTACATCACTCATGACATGGTCAGTAACATCACTCATGACATCACTGATGACATCTCAAATGACATCACTGATGACATCACTGATAACATCATCCAGTGAATGTGTGTTTTTCTGAAAATTAAATATGTTTTATATATGTATATCTCAAGGTCGATGGAAGAATAAATGGGTATATAAGTGTCTAAATGTGTGATTTGTTTTTGAAAAATTGATTGTGTAACTGACAGATTAAGTGTATCATAGTGAATACATGGCTTAGTGAGTAATGTTTAAATATGTAAATATCTGTATCAGTCTCTCACTTTGTGTATAAGTGGCTGCATGGGTTGGTGAGTAGCTACATGGGTGTCTATATAGGTTATTAGTTGGTTTTTTGAGTATCAGTCTGAGTGTCTGCATGGTTCGGTGGGGGGTATTACGTAGTGCATAGGTGCATGAATGAGTGACTCACTGTTTGTATGTGTTGAAGACAGCATGTGTGCTGGACTGTATGGGTGTATGAGTGTGTGTATGGGTGTGTTAGTGAGTGAATGACTGTCTCAATAGTGTCTTTATGAGTAACTACATATGTTTTAAACTAGTATATGTGACTATTGGTGTATATAAGTGAGTATATGTGAGAGTGAGAGATTGAAAGAGTTCCTGTATGAATAAGTATGTGTTTCTATAAGTGATTGTTTAAAAGACTAAGTATGTGTAAGTTTCTGTTGCAGTAAGTGTGGTGGTGTGCGTATAACTGTATATGCAAGTAAATGTATGTTTGATTCTTTATTAGCATGAGTGACTATGTGTGTGAGTAACTCTATGGATGAGTGGCATTGTATAACAGGATGTATAGGTGTATGAGTACATATGATGAGTGAGTACATGTATGAGTGACTGTATAGGACCGTTGGTGAATGAGTGGATGTGTATGTGGATCTTAGAATTACTGAAGAGGTTGTTGTAACTGGTATTAGTATGTCCATTGTTTTCAAAATTTTAGTCTCTATTTTTGAATGTGTGTATCAAAGGTTATATTAGGGTGAGAGGAGGTCTGTCACTCTATCACAAGGATGATGTCATCAGTGATGTCATTTGAGATGTCATCAGTGATGTCATGAGTGATGTCACTGACCATGTCATGAGTGATGTAATATGTGACATCATCAGCAGTGCATTGCGGGCGCGCGAGCTATAGTTAGCTGAACTAACTATAACGGGGGAATTTCAATGGTTTTGTACAAGTGAAAAGTCCAGCTAACTATAACACCCCTGAAACCTATGGTTTTTTCAGTGAATTTCTGAGGTTTTTTAAATGCTAATTCCTAACTATAACGTGCCTGAAACCTATGGTTTTTTCTGTGAATTTCAAAGGTTTTTTAAATGCTAATTTCTAACTATGCCTACAGAGATAGGACATGTGAACAAAGAAGAAAAAATGCACAGAAAGAAAAAAAAAGAAGTGCAGAAAGAAGCAACAGAAGTCCTCAAAGACGAAGAAAAGTGCAGGAAGAAGGATAACGTGCAGAAAGAACAAAAAGAAGAGCAGAAAGAAGCCTTGTTGCAAAATCATCCTGTACCCTCAACTTTTTCAGACGGATACTGGTGGTAACTGAGTCTGACTAACCAGTCCTAGAGCCAGTGCTATGTTAAAAGACACTTAGAATACAGTGAAAACACCTACATACACTAGGGAACATTATGCGTTGGGGTCCCCCTGTTATTAGCATGACCTCCTCTGTAAGCCCCTAGTATATAATAGGGCAGGGGGATTAAAACTACCTCTTAAAAGAGGCCACAGGGCGTTTTTGCACACGTTAACTCAGGCCCCGTCCCCTCCCTTTACCACAGTGTAAACACGCCCTGTGTCCGTTTTTAGTTGGGAGATTAAGTTCATTTGAATCCTGAGAGTCCCTAGGGTCCAACTAGCCCACTAGGTACCTCCAGTAAGTGCCACAGAGCTGCGTTGCAGAGAGGTGTAAAAAGTGGCACGGCCTGGACCACCTCTCTGCAATGCAGCTCAGTGGCGCTTACTGGAAGCACTTGGTGGCCTAGTTAGCCCCCAGGGGCCCTCAGTATTGAAGGGAAATTATATCCCCAATTTAAAACGTGCCATAGGGCATGTTTGCACACGTCACCTCAGGCCCCGTCCCCTCCCTTCACCACTGTGTAAACGCGCCCTGTGGCTGTTCTAAGTTGAGAGATTAAGTCCCCTTGAATCCTGAGGGTCCCTAGGGTCAAACTAGACCACTAGGTACCTCCAGTAAGCGCCACAGAGCTGCGTTGCAGAGAGGTGTAAAAAGGGGCTTGGCCTCAGAACACCTGTCTGCAGCGCAGCTCCCTGGCGCATACTGGAGATGCCTGTTGGGCTAGTTGGCCCTCAGGGACCCTCAGTATTGAAGAGGAATTAATTCCCCAACTTACAACTCGCCAGGGGGCGCGTTTGCAGAGTGCTGCAAGGAGGGGGTGTGGCCTCCGGTACGATGCCAGTCGTTTATTTATTTTAATTTTTTAAGAAATGGGCCTGTGTGGTTCCCCTTCTTATTCTAATTTATTGGCCCTGATGACCCCATCCCACAGGGCCTGTCTCCTAATTATATTTTTTTGACCCCAATCCCCAGGGCCGGCCACTGTTTTTTATTATTTTTAAAAAATATATATTTTTAGACACACCTAGGACATGCTGGACAAACCGTACGTACCTATCACCATGACGATTTGCGTGATATTCATTAAGAGGCGACTATGCATACAATGAATCCACGTGGAATGTATTTACACCACTAGTGAAGCTCTGACATGTCTGATGCCCCACCGTGCCTAATCCCGGTAGACACCCTTGTCGTTTATTCATACAAACATGGGTAGCTATTGACGGGCACATTTAATACACATGCACACCAAGCCATTCAAAAGGGATTCGACAAAAAATCGACCAAAACTATGCAAGAAACCCCCCTCACGGTTAATAAAACACACATCCACTGCCGGATGTGTAATACTTTTTATTTTACTCTCTGGAAAGGGGACGAACATCACTTGAGAATCACAGCGCGCTCCTGGCAGTGCCAAATGCTGTGTTACACCCACCATTGCCTGCTGAGTGCCACACACCTCTGTGTTGTATTCCACTAGCTAGTGCATATGCTATGACACTCTCTAGCCCATGTGCACTGTAACACCCCCCGTGAATATGTCATGCCACACTTGTCTTCGCATGGGTTATATTGCCCCATCTAACGTGCCTTCCTCGATGCCTATGTTATAACGCGCAGTGCTATGCCATACATATTACAATCTGGGATCCATATCTTTGTCACAGTGCATATGCAACGTTACACTCCCCAGCACATATTTTATATTACAACTTTAGAGACTAGTTAGGTTACACAACACTGCCCTGTGCATATTACACTCCAAGGCGCATATCGCATAGCACGCGCTGGTGCCTGTGCTATCTCGCGCTCTCCAATGAATCTGTCATTGCGCACAATGTATTGCATATTATATTTCACGCCCGGTTCATCTTATATCACACTTTTTGGTGCATAGTTTATACCATACACTATATCTAGTTTTCATTTTCAATCGTGCTCTCAGGACTATGTTCTATATAACACTGTGTTCACCTACCCTTTTCAAAAAATTACATTTTGCGATAGGGGGTGGAGGGTCAGGGGGTGTTTCTGCCAAGTGCGCCCGGAGTCACAGTCACAAACGTCCTCTTCTTCCTGAATAAAAGTGAGATTATGCTGCATACTTGTTCATATTTTAAGTAGTTCGCACAGACACACGTTTTAAAAACAATAAAGTTCCTAATACCCACCTTCTCTGAACAGTTAGCTTGCTGCCCCATCCCCCTCCTCCCTATCCTCTGTTGTGTGAATCCATGGACTAGCCTCCTCCCTCCTGCCATGCATGGTCTGATGTGCTGCCACTGCCCTCAATTTAGTATGATGTACCAGTCCACTCCTCCTGCCCTCCATTGCCCAATTCTATGCCCCATCATTGACCTCCTGCTTAAACTCTGTGCTTAGCTTGCTGCCCCTATTCTCCTTCCCCCTGCCCTCCGATGTCTTTGTGCATGCCCCTGCTCCATCCTTTTTGCCCACCATGTTCCATGGACCTGCCACTCCTATCTACGCTGAGTGTTCTGTTGAGCTGCCACTCCACCTGCCTAGCATTGTCAGATGATTATAACCTGTCCCTGCCACCTCCACCCTGCCTGTCCACATGCCATGCCCCTATCCTCTTCCTCCTGTCCTACATGGTCCATTGTACTGCCACACCCTTCTGCCCTCCCTGGTCTGTTGTGCTGCAACTGCTCCTCCTGCCTGCCCTGTGCGGTCTGTTGTGAGGCCCCTTCCCCTGAAATTTCTTGTCTGTGCACAGGTCCTCCATCGTCCTTTGTGCATGCCCCTGCACCCTCCTTCTTGCCCATCATAGCCATTGTGCTGCCACTAACCCTCCCACTTGCCATGCATGGTCTTCTGTGCTGCCATGGCCCCTCCCACCTTCCCTGTGTGGTCAGTTAGCTGCCCCTGGCCCCCTCCCACCTTCCCTCCATGGTCTGTGTGTATGCCATCACAGTCTCACTGTTGCTCTTCATGGTGTGTCTTGCTTCTAGTGCCCATCCTGCCTGACCTCCATGGCTATCTTGCTGCTCCTGCCCTGCCCCCTTGGCCCCAGCCCTCTGTTTACATGTGCAGACCCCTACTCCCTCCCTCCTGGCTTGTCTGTTCCATTGTAATGCCCCTGATCCGTCCCTCCTGCCCTTTATGGTCTGTTATGCTGCAGCTTTCTCTCCTGTCTGTCCATTATGGTCAGCTAGCTACCATTGCCTCTTGCCCCTCTGTTCTCTGTTGTCCATGTGCATGGTCCTGTCCCCTCCCTCTTGCTTTCTATGGATTGTTGTGCTGCACTCCCGTCCCGCATGCCCTGTGTGGTGTATTGTGCTGCTGCAAACCCTGATGCATGCCCTGCAGGGTCAGTTTGGTGCACCTCTCCATATCCCTCCTGTCCTCTGTTATCCAAGTCCATGTCCCTACCCCAATTCCTTCCATGATCCAATGTACCATACTTGCGAACATTTTGAACTTGGTAAGAGGGAGATTTTGAAAAAAAACTGGGGTATTGATTTTCCCCTTTGAGTTACATTGAAAAAGAGGAGATTGTAGACAGGAGACAGATCATATAAAGCCCATTTGAGCTTAAAAACATTGGACGTTTCCTGGCTGAATCGGGTCTGTTGGCATGTATGGTTGTACTACCATTGCCGCTTCCTTCTGCCCACAATGGTCTATTACATTGCCACAGCCTCTCTTGCAAGTCCTGTATTGTTGGTTTGTTGCCCCTGCCCCCCTTTCCACTACCCTCCATAGTCTGTTGTGCTGCCACGGCCCTTCCTGCCTGGTCAGTGTGGTTAAATTGTTGCCTTTGCACCCTCCTACCTGCCTTCAATTTTCAGAGTCCGTGCCCCTGGCCTCTGCCTCTCAACAGTATCCTAATGAACAACTAGATTGCTAACATTCTATATTTATTACAAAAGTGTGGAACGCCTGACGTCATCTTGATGTAATCAAAACTGTAATACCTAGAGCATTTCCTTTAGAAATTACATATATGAGAGGGTCTTATTGGCTTATGGTTATGATTATGGTTAGTGCTCTAAAAGACTAAAATAAGGACATATTTTCTGAGTTTTCAAATAGCGACAAAGCACTTTTAAATTATTTGTTATCTTTATGTTTTTTTATCCAGTTGACCGCTTGATTAAATGTTGCACTTAGGGGAGAGGATGTGGTGTTACTTCCAGAACTGCAGACTTTGCAACTGGGGACCAGGTTGGAGTTTCTGCTTCAGCTCGACATTCTGTGATTCTGGTCAAATCACTTAGTCTCCCCATGTCTACAACCAAAATGAATTTGTTCTTGTGTGATGTAACCAATGCTCATGTAAAGCACTCCAATACCTGACAAGTCTGCACTATATAACACTGTAAAAACACAAAATAATAAGTGTTTTGCACACTTCTGTCATTGGGCTATATTGGGGCTACATCTGGGTGATTTTGGGCTACATTTGGGCTCTTTTGTCTCTGGTGGCCATCTTGGGAGACTTATTTGTTATGAAGTTTCCTAATTTCCTCATTTACTGCAGTCTCCTCAGTAGGAAATACTTTCAGTTTTTTACTTTGATTCCATCAAGAAGGCATTCAGATGTGTCACACATTTGCCATAAATTCAGAATGTTAGCACTCTTTTTGCTCATTAGATCACTGTAGTAAAGCTACTGCTCACCAGGGAAAACTGCTGCTGGTATTGAAAGTGCATGTTTCAGTCTGCATGTCAGAATTTTTTAATGAAATAGAAGAGGATTTGAGAAGTCACTCAAAATGTGCCCTAATTTTTCTTTCTGCAGCACTAATCATACTTTTTATGGAAAAATGAACCCCCTCATGTTGTTCCTTTCTAAATTAAATGTTTTAAGAGTTACCACTTTAATCCAAGCAAGATGGCTTCAGGTGTGCCATACGTTTATCATAAGTAGGACTGTTAGTGCTCTAGTTGTTCTTTGGAACACTCTGGGAAGCTGCAGTAGAACACAAAGGAATCAACTGACAGTCTCTGCCCTTGTTGGATGTACATGTTTTACTGAGAATGTCAGACTTCATTCTCACATGACTGAGAAAGATAATGTGAATTTACAGAAAATAAGCTCTCAGTTTAGCTTATAGATCACCTTCCAAACCTCTGTGGGAAAAGCATGAGAAAATATTTTTCTCTCAATCATGATATCCCAGCAGAAGGCTTTTTCACATGGTGAAATCCCCTTAGAACATACCACAATTCCTAAAATGAGTATGGTACCATCAACAAATGATTTATAATGTAACTAAAGTCTTAAAACCTTCTATTAACTGCAATGCTTTTTAATGAGGTGCTATCATGTATATTGGTCCCAAGATGGCTGCCAACACTTCTTGGATGAAGTGCTGACAGCCTATCAGATCTCAGGATGATATGTGTGGTTAGGCTCCGCCCACATATATATATGATTTTACTTTTGATTTTCTCAGGAACTACTGAACAGATTGACACCAGACCTGCAAAAGGCACTTCCCTGACCTGAGGACTACCTCTCTGCCAAATTTCAAGTAATTCTGTTCAGCCGTTCGGGCTGTACCTTCGACTAAAGGTCCTATGGAAAAATGCATGGGGAAAACGTGTTTTGGGACCCCCCTTTTTTCTCGGCCCCCGCTTGACGAATCACCCCGAGACTTTCAGGGTAGGAGCGGAGTGGAGCGCCCCACCTATTTTGAAAATTTTGCGAGGATTCGTCAACCGGCGCCAAAGTTCTTCCAAATAGAATGTTGCGGATTTCCTATGGAAACACGGTCCTAACTATAACTATCTACTGGCGACCGCCAGTAGATTATATATATATGTTTTTTACAAAATTGCTAATGTTTACTAACGTATCTTAATTGTTTTTAAGGTTTTTCATGTATAACTGTTTTTTAATGCATTATATTTGAGTGTTAATTTATTGAATTTTGTGTTAATTTATTAGCATAAATTTTGCACTCAGCTTACTACCTCAACCTTAAGCACGACTGCAGGGAGCTGCTGTCAAATGAATATTAAATGAAGGTATTAGGAAGTACATTTGGAGGATTATGGGGGATTTATCCCGATAGCTGACTTTATACCATTATATACAAAAATCGGACATTTTCAGTGGATATTTATCCAATCAGTAAACATGTTTTGGTATTTATTACAAAAATCAAAATGCAAATGTCGTTTGGTCTATAGTAACACACCAAACTCAAGTCTGTCTTCCTTTTCCATACCCTAATGATATCACGTGCTTTACAAGGTTCCTCCTATTTAAGGAAGTGATGTATTTTCATTAGTTGTCATGTGATCAAGGCTCAGGGGGAGCTGAAACGTTATGGCGACATCAAGCAGTTGAGCGAATAAATTCTTTGCACTACAGAAGGTGGTCCGTGTTTGTGTTGTTGCGCGGGGGCTACGAGGAGGCTGCCCTGCCAGGGATGCAACTGAACTGATATATATATATATATATATATATATATAGATAGATATAGATATAGATATAGATATATAGATATAGATATAGATATAGATATAGATATATAGATATATACATACATTTTGGATTGCAATATAGATAGATAGATAGATAGATAGATAGATAGATAGATAGATAGATAGATAGATAGATAGATAGATAGATAGATAGATAGATAGATAGATAGATAGATAGATAGATAGATAGATAGATAATACATATATATATATATATATATATACCCCTCATGGATTTTCCTCATATTACTATCCATTTCCACAGCCTTCTTCTTCCTGTCAGGATGCAACTTCTATCTTACCCCTCCATCACATTTCCTCTTTCCATTGCCTTTTACAGCCTTTATCCTAGTTTTCCTGATCCTTCCTTTCCAAGCGATTTTCCCCACTATTAAAAATGTGTTTCATAAAGTTGAACGGTTCGCGATTTGATTTTCAAAATGTAAAAGTAAACTTTTCAAAGTGATACATTGGATAGAAGTAATTTCATGTTTGTTGAGTGCTGTTTTTAACATATGTGAATACTTTAGATGGCTGTGTGATATTAGTAAGCGAGTGTCCTCTGTTTTTCTCTAGCGCCTGCCAAGTAGGAAGGCCAGGACCACCACCCAGTAGAGTTTGCAACAGGGGATGAGGCTGCTGGAATGAGTGGTGGTAATAAATCAATTTCCATTCACAATAGCAACTCAGCCGCATTTTCTGTATTGGGTAACTCAATTCTTCCATGCCTAAGGCCGTTCCCAAACACATTTTAAATTATTCACCTTTTGATGTTTCTGTCCCTGCCTTCATGCTCATTACATTAATAGGTAGATCAGCTGTGTTACCTACAGCCCCTCCCATCCTGCCACTTGCCACACTCCTTCCACAACTTCTGTCTTAGTTTATTTTTCTCTTCTACCATCTCTTACACTGGACCATCATCTATCCTTCCATTAATCATGATGCATGATATGTGAGTCACATCATGTGACCCAACTTGTCCCTAGCCACACCAGAAACTATCCCAAGACCTGATATTTACATAATCATGACTCCTGGAGGATGCCTGAGAGGCAAGCATCAAGATAGAGTCCTAATTAGCAAGTTCCGCTTGTTTGTCTCTATAAAGCAGCTTCTCAAGGCGAGGGGTGTGGCTAACTGCCAAGCAAGGCGGCCGCACACTAGCGGAGCTCCCGGCCAGGACCCACATAATCCTAGAATCTATGGCGGAACTGGGGGGTATTCGCACTGTAATCCTCCCCCCGACAGTGAGGCCCCTGCGGACGATCCACCGCAAGAACGATCCTGCAGGATCCCGTGGCTGTGAAGCAAAGCCGCATGAACCTGTATTCACTCTGCGTGATCTGGTTGTGACGAGAGGTGAGGCCTCCTGGAAACGCGATCGGGGGCTGCTCGCCGAGTGTCTCGCAGTGCCGCCCAGTGCGATCGTGGAGGAGATCCCAGCAGATCCAGGAGCTGCCAAGAGGTGCGTGTGATATGAGTGTACAGCGGAGCTGGCATATATAAACATAGAACTATGAGTGCAACGTTCTACAAGGGAATGAAACGCGACACTCCTATCAATTACAGGCTAAATTGCTAAGAAGACACAAAGCTGCTGATACACCCGAAATTGTGACACTCGCCTGGAACCGGCAATCGTATTTCCAAGCCCACATTATTTTGGACGAGGTGCCGCCATTGCGGAACTGCCTAACTGCGTCGCAGTGGCCAGAGACCTCAGGGCGGCTTCGACCATTTTGCCAGCACGACAAATCACGCACTGGAGATGGCAGGCCACCCTCACAGCAAACACCGGCTGGTGTGGTTTACCACAGCAGGACGCTCTCCACTCACCTGCACTGTGCCGAGGCCGGAGCCCGGTCTGTGCCTGTGACGAGCCGAGAAGGGGCGGATCGCATTAATGCCATAACTCCACCCCGACCTTGAGGTGAGACAGAGCGCGATTACAGGATAGAAGAAGGGAGGGAGGACCGGAGTGCATTGGAGGACTGCCTTCCCCCACTGCAGAGAGCGTGATAACCAGAGCCCGGTTCTCCCTTCAAACAAATATAGTGAATATAGCGCACTGC
The DNA here is from genome assembly GCF_964204655.1 of Triturus cristatus. Taxonomy (NCBI): domain Eukaryota; kingdom Metazoa; phylum Chordata; class Amphibia; order Caudata; family Salamandridae; genus Triturus; species Triturus cristatus. Next base: position 382,887,961 of record NC_140591.1, on the reverse strand, counting down.
TGGCTCTTCCCCATTGCCTTCTGATCTGCACTAACTTGTGGCTATGTGGACTGTCCCTTCCGGACTTTGCCTAATCTGTCTGTTGGAGTAGTGCATTTGCCTCGGCCATATTGCTTATAAACATATATTGGGTAGGCGCCGATTGTTCCAACTGTTCTATATGGTGACCACACTGTAAAACCACCACACATGATATCCTGTATCTGCTCTGGAGACGACTGGATCACCCAGGGCGGGACAGCGATCCTGAGATATTGAACTACAATTGAGTATATAACCTGGCACTCAAGTACGCAATATATGGCCTTCCTATTTATACCTCCATGAGGGTGCTATTTGGCCAGTGACCAGTTCTGCATCATACACTGAGAATAACTAGTCATTCGCTGTACAGCCTAGCCGAGCCTCTTCCTTCTGGCTGGAGGTGGAATCCACGGAGAGGGTTTGATGCAGACCTTATTTACTGGGCCATTCAGTTACCTATAGGGTCCCAAGCGAATAACCACAAGAGTTGCCTGAGTTAACGGTTAACAAACTACCATAGCCATCGCAACACCCCAGCTTGGTTGGTTGATCCATATATCAGACTAGCCCTGCACCTTGTGGTGGCACTACTGGGGCTCTTCCTATTCACATGGGCCGCACAAAAGGAAGCAATTGGATACGTCTACACAGGACACACTCTCCCAGGGGGACTCAGACTCAGCCTCTCAACCATCCTCCATAAGCTGTGTCCCATCGACGGCTTTAACGTCTCCCCCTGACAAGCAGACCAAATTCTTCAGGAAATTCGAAACTCACGTCAAACGATTGAGCAACAGATTGGCTCTCTCACGGCTGGCTTTACCCTTTTACGTGTGGACCATAACAAACTCTCAGATTCGGTCAAAGATCATGTTCGAACACTACTAGATATGGTTCCAAAGCAAAAGGAACACTCTGATCAATTGACGCAAAAGCAATTATCTACTGTCCTGGATAGGGTTGAGGACACAACAATGTTCGCATTCTAGGGCTGCCGGAACGCACAGAAGGCCCTAACCCGACCCAGTTTGTGGAACAATGGCTGAAAGATCATGTAGCCCCGGAGGGCCTCTCCACATTTTTCTGCGTGGAGCTGGCACAACGGATCCGTACGGGCAGACCAGCAGCAGGAACCCCGCCCAGACCACTTATAGCTTGTATCCTAAATTTTAAGGACCGTGATCTCTTACTCCAAAAAGCCAGAGAAAATTCACCTCTACAATATGAAAACACTCGGATTTCTCTTTATCCAGACTATACTGTGCAAGTTAAACACCAAAGATCTTTCTATCAACCACTTAAGCGGAAACTTCAAGCTCTCAACCTGAAATATGCCCTGCTCTTTCCAGCACGACTAAAAATGATCTATACTCAGACATCCCACTTTTTTGAATGCCCTGAGTGGCAAATGACTGGCTAGAGCTTACTCTTCCCTCTCAGTAACTGGATAACATTGACCAATGCCTATGATGCGTCCTAACCCAAACAAATAAGCCTGGATCTCGCCACAGCAGATTAATACGAACAATTTCCACCAAAAAACCATCCCCGGTGCAGACCCTACTGGAACAGAAATCGGCGCTGACGGAGGCTGCCTCCATGTGTGACCCTGTAAGGACTATGTCCCCGGAACAGATGACAAAACTATGCATTCGGATTCACAGAGCAATGATGTCCTATTTCCCTCGATCACCTGGTGGATCGTAAAAGACTTATTTGGCTGACATTGTCTACCAATGTACCTGGCATGTCCACACCCACGGACCTAACCCATTATGCTGAAGGGAAGTGGGACGTTATTATTGCATTAATATTACGTGTTTTCTCCCCAGATTTCTGATCATTCTAACGTAACACAGGGTCCCGCCATGGGTGTAGCTCCATGTGTAATTGTACCGTCATGCGCAGTATAGGGCCCATCCCCCTGGCACTTACTGCATTATATAACCATTTGGAATTTGTTAGTTTCAGTTTGTGTTTGGACCAACATAGTTCATTCGCTGGACCTAGTATTGGGTGTTATAGTTCTTCGTGGGTTCATTGGTTCCTGGAATACCCTATGTTCTATAATGCAATGTATTCCTCGTGCTTCTCTAGGTCATTCCCCCTTACCTGTTTAATATGGGATGTCGATATTGGATATTGGATAAATATAGAATACTAACTTGGAATGTGCAAGGAATGGGTTCAGTCCACAAGCGGCATAAAATTTACACCCAACTGAATAGACGTAAAGTTCAAATAGCGCTAATCCAGGAAACACACTTAACTAATTCAGAAGTGGCCAAAATGCGCAACAAATGGAGGGAACAAATCTTTTACACATCATACTCTGCCTTTGCAAGAGGCTTGCATGTTTGGATCAGACAGGGGGTACCCTTTGTTCTTGTGGAACAAAGAATAGACCCAGCAGGGCGTTACGTGTTATTACAGGGCAGACTAGATGATATCCCAATAGTCCCTGGCAGTATATACGCACCAAATTATGAAGAAAATGACTACCTCACTAGGCTAAAAGTAGTCTAATCAGACTGGGCGACATACCCATGGGTCATTGGCGGAGACTATAATTCTGCATTAGATATTCACCTAGATCGTTCCCACCCCCCGGTGAAGGGAATGGTTTCCATAAAGAACACAGATTTTTTACAAGCCTGGGCCACAGGTTGGACATTGCAAGATGTATGGCGTTTCCAACACCCAATTAGCCGGGAAAACTCATTCTTTTCCCCTCTACATCAGTTGCATACCAGCATAGACAGAATCTTCTGCTCCGTGTCCCTGATACCCCAGGTTTCTGAGTCTACAAATCTAAGAAAAACATTATCTGACCACAACCCACTTGATTTCACACTCGAATGGGGGAGGGTTTCCACCCCAGTCCCCACATGGCGACTCTAGCCGCAAACACTTGAAGATGCAGTTTTTCTAGATACACTAAGTACTGCCATAACTAATTATTTGACAGAAAATGACAACTCTGCATCTTCCTGCCTAGAAGAATAGGATGCCTTCAAAAAGGTAATTAGGGGTACAGCTATTGGGGCAACGGTGGGAGCTCAGCAAGAAACACACAAAAGCCTCACCACGGTAGCGGCTTCTCTTAATAGCCTTGAAAACGCAGCTCTCACTGACCCGACTCAACAGGCCCAGTTACAAGAAGCCAGAATTAAACATGCGGAATTCCTCAAACAACTTCGCCGGATAGATTATAGTCATACACCCAGCATAGTCATAAAGACGCAGACAATTCTGGTACTTTCTTGACGCGTCTTATCCAAAATGCTCCGCCCCAGTCTCGATACCAGAAACCTCTCTCCCGGATGGTACTGTAGCCCTTACGCAAGCAGAGATTAACCTCGCATTCTATGCACACTACAACAAGCATTGGCATAGCCTATAGGTCTCGCCTTTGGGGCATTATAAGTATATAGTTATGCAGCACAATATCCTTCCTGCAACAACATCAACTGTTGCATGGCTAAACACTTATAAGAATCCACAGGCGAGACCTATTGGCTATGCCAATGCTTTTTTTGGTGTGCCCGGGCCGTTTTTTGATCCCAATCCAACCCTGCAGAGGAACACCCATTCTCCCATGCCTCCCTTGAGCCCTGCTTTGGGCACACAAACTGGGAGGAATATGGGACACGTTTTTGCATTGTGACAAAATTTGGGCACGTGGACAGGTGAAGAGCTTGGGGCACATTGGGGGCGTGAGAACCTTTGGGTATATAGCCGTTTTAGAGAGGGGCTTGGGACACACAGTCAGTGAGGGGGGTTTGTGAGGCGGGTTTGTGGAGTATGGACAGAATGAAGTCCTGATGCCACATGCATAGTCTGGGGAGTCTGGGGCATACTACACGTCAGTAAGTGGGGCCAATATAGTGTGGAGAATCTTGGACACAGAAGATGTGCACTGGGCAGCCTGTGTGAGGTTGCAGGGGCACTTAGGTAAAACTCAGCGAGCTTGGGTCACGTGGCTAGGATGAGGCTCTTGGGGCACGTGGGACATGTGAAAAGCTTGGAGAGGGCACTAGTGTGAGGCTCTGACTGGAAAGGATTGTGAGCAACTGGTGCTATCATGGCGATATAGCCCCCAGCACTCTCAGATCTGATATGATCAACTTAATCCAAAGTGCTTCACAGCGGCGCTACTTGCAAGGAAGAGCAAAAGGGAACAAGCATTGGCCGCGCGGCCGTGAAAGTGACCGCGATCGTGATCAAGGGTGGCGAGCGATGCGCTCAATGAGCATGACGAGTAAAGCCATATGGCGCCTCTGCTCGTAAGCGCGCGTCTGCGCACATGCACGCAAGCTGTAAGCCGTCCATGGTAGCATTTTTTGAAGCTCTTACTAAAAGTCTCGCCAGACCAGTGCATGCGCCGGGTCAGGTGAGACCTAAAAATCTATATAGTGGCACAGCTCCTTTCGCACATGAAAACATAGTAACATTTTTGAATACCCTCACATACCCTAAACTGACAGCGGATGCTCAATCAGAACTAGAAGCCCCAATCACTAAAACTGATATCAAAGAAGCCATCAAGGACCTTCCCAAAAACAAGACCCCGGGCTTGGACGGCCTACCGGCCAAGTTTTAAATGGCATATGCTGAGAAACTGGCTCCATGCCTAGAGAATCTCTACAAGACTGCCTTGGAGAAGTGTGCTCTTCCATTGACAACTATGCAAGCGCTGGTTGTCTCCCTACCTAGGCCGAATAGAGACCCGCGTGATGTGGCAGGATATCGCCCCCTTTCATTATTATCTACCGAGTATAAATGCGGGTTCATACCTGGCCGCAACACATCCCTAAATATCAGACGTTTCCATTATATAATGGAATCGGCAGCTGTTCTGTCTGGGACAGCTGGGTGTATTTCCCTGGACATGCAACATGCATTTGACACCCTTAATTGAACGTACATGCTGACAGCTATGGAAAAACTTGATATTTCATGCGGTTATTTACAATGGGTTGAAATCCTATATACTGCTCCCATGGCACATGCCAGGACTGACTCGCATGTATCTCCAGCTTATTCAATAGCGAGGGGTACCAGACAGGGATGGCCCTTGTCACCATTGCTATTTTTCTTGGCAATAGAGCCCCTCCTCATTAAGATCCGAAAAGAAGCCGCAGAGTTTGGGATCTCAATCAGAAATACACCACATATAGTATCCACATATGCGGATGATATTAGAACCTATCCCGGCCATATTCACCCAATTCCAACTGAGATCAGGCCTGACAATCAACGCAAATAAATCCCACGCCTTCTACATGACCCAGACCCAGTTATGTTTGGTGACTTTGCCCTTTCAACCGCAACTCACACTTTTAAGTACGTGGGTATACAAATATATAGATCTCCCCAAGATCTAATAGATGGCAACCTGTTGAAAGCAATAGGATCACTCCAGCGACAGATCTCCTTTTGGACATCGTTGCCGTTGACTGTGATGAGCAGAGTAGCCATCTCTAAAATGGTAATGCTCTCTTGATTACTATATTTCTTTACTAATATACCGGTCATGATCCCTCCTAAAATATTTCATACACTCGATACACTTCTGTTGGAACTTATCTGGGGTGGGGGCCGCAAGAGAGTGAGTCTGCCTAAATTACAATTAAGGCCTGGGTAGGGAGGTCTCTAGGCTCCAGACTTTCAAGCATATTGTATGGCCAGTCAGCTCCAATGGCTCTCTTACCGGCTAGCAGGATGGCATATATATGAAATAAGCTATACACTGCAGCTCCTCAACCGGGGTACCCTTCACAGATTTCTGCTGCCGCATGCTAAGATTTCAAACACAGACTCCCCTCTGCTTGGGGTAGCGTTGTTATACTGGAAGTATACACTCCAATTTACCAAAAGGGTCTCCCCATACTCTCCTAACATACCCTTGGGCGGGATACCTACCGCAAATGGATTGATTTCAAAGAGAGCTATGACCCCATGTTCATGAGAAGGTGTGACGACGATTTGTATGTTATTCATAGAGGGCACGCTAGCAGACCATGATAACTTTATTCGTACCCAAGGGTATCCCCTGACGCTGTTTCTCCTCCATGTCACTATCGTACACTACACCAAACTCCGCTGGTCCCCTACTGGGACTGAACCTCCCACTCATGAACTAGTTCACGCAATACTCCTGATGGGTGAGGGACACCATCTCACCCGTTGGTTATATAGGGGCATTAGAGCACATTCGGGCATATCACTGACTCCACTTCCAACTAAATGGACTTTAGAAATGGGTAGGGACCTGTCGGATGGGGAATGGGCTTCTATTCTGGAATTTCCTAAGAAAGTTTCCAGAAACGCTCAATTCAAATACATACAGTATATGATTTTGCATAGGGCATATCTCACTCCCCACCGCCTCAATTGCATTTACCCGATCAAACAACTCTCCTGTCCGAGGTGCCAGGAGGCAGATGTGGATTTACTCAATATGCTATGGGGGTGCTCACGCCTAAGACTATTCTGGCACACAGTCAACTACAGGGTACACGAGGTCACAGGCACGGATGCATGGGCAATGGCAGACAGCTGTCTCTTGGGACTACATATATGTCCCAAAGCGCAGAAGGTCCAGTACAGATTTGCGGACCTGGTGATGCTGATAGCGAAACGAACCATTACCATGCAGTGGAAGTCTGCTTCTCCTCTAACACCACTTTCCTGGCACACAGAAATGACCCACTGGGGCACTGCAGAGAGTGCGATTATTAGACAGGAAGAAGCTCGCGTATTACGTAGGATCCCTATCTCTATGGACTGGGATCAGATGCTAGAAACCTTAAAAACTATAGATCCACTAACTCCCCCAACATCTCCGATCATACCCATACCAACGACACCTCCCACATCAGTATTATCCATCTTGAATGATTACGTATAAAGTCATATTACAGCTTATTTACTAATGTCCTGGAGACTATCAATGTACAGGTCTAGAATGTATATCTGTTTTTTGTATTGAAGTTATATAATCGCTTCTTGTTTTTTCTTTTAATGTACAACATAGGACGCCAGGAAAACGGGGGGGAAGGAGCGTAGTGTTAGTTTGAATATAGTAGCTCATAGATAGCGGTAAAAGCATGAGTTTATAACACTTGGCTATTATGTTTAAGAGCAAACTGGATGTTTTATAACACTTACTTCACGATAATGCTTAGAGTCAGCATATATAAGTCTTTATGTTTCACGCTTGTAAATTGTTTCTGTCTTTTCGCTCGAATTTATTACGAATCATTTCTTGTACATGATTGACAAACAATGTACAGCTTACACACTAAGGGGCAGATTTATAAGCCCTGTGCGTCACTTTTGCGCCGCCGTTGCGTCACTTTTGTGACGCAGCGGCGGCGCTAAGCCAGCGCCATGCTGCGGCAGAGTTACAACGTGACCCATCTAAGGAGATGCGTCACGTTGTAAAGCTTGCGCCACATGTGGGCGTACCTTCACAGGGGGGGGGCGTTCCGGCGCAGGAACGCCTCCGAAAAGTGGCTGAGTGAAATCTACAAGATTTCACTCAGTCACTGTTCCGGCCATGCTGCGTCAAATTTCTGCGCCTGCTTGAAGCAGGCGTAGGGATTGACGCAGCATGTTAGGGATGGGGCACCCCCGAGCCTTGCTGGAGCTGCGTTGCGCTTGCGACGCAACTCCAGCAATGCACCGCATTTCCGACTGGAGATGCGTCACGCATCTGCCCATCCGAGTGCCACGGTGCGCCGCATTGTAAATGCGGCGCATCAGTGGTGGCGCACGGGTGGGCAGATGCGTTGCAACTCGTCTGGCGCATCTCTGCTGATTAGCAGAGATGCGCCAGAAGTCATAAATCTGCCCCTAAGTAATTGAAAAACTCAATAAAATTATGTTTAAAAATAAAAAGCAGCTTCTCCAGCTGCTGCAGGCCATTAACGAGGTGTAGTGGCAGGGCTTGCGACCCACGGGGGGAGCTGCATGAGGAGGAGCCCGGGGACTGGCCGGCTGCAGCACCAGGGAATTGTTTATGCCGGTGGGTTCTGCGGCTGAATCGGCCTGCCGATCTCGGTCGGGGTCCTGTCTGGATCACGTCACCTCCATCAGCCAACCTCAATGCAGTGTGGACACTTCAGGGAACAGACATAGCTGTGGCCACCATTGGAAGAACTATTGTGTTCAGTGCGTGCCAGTCCCCACATCCTGGGCAGAGATGCAGAACTTGCTGGCATAGCTGTGGCCACCATTGGAAGAACTATTGTGTTCAGTGCGTGCCAGTCCCAACATCCTGGGCAGAGATGCAGAACATGCTGGTGGGCTGCTGGGTGCGTCAGAGCTCCATGAAGAGGTGAGCAGGTGAGCAGAACCCCTGCTGAGAGCTGCATTTCGCCTGTGGTCGATCGTGACCATCCACCACCGATGGGCAGGCTGCTGACCACAGGGCCCAATCTAGCTTGGGTTTGCTGCATATTGGTATTCCGTTCCTCCGACCTCTTTCTGTCTTGGGTGGCCCCAAAACTGGCATCTGACTTTGGCCCCCAGGGACATGTGACTCTGCCCTCTTCATGGCAGAAGGTGTGCTTGCGGCTTCAGGCCAGTGGGTCCAGTGCCCCACACTGTGGACACACCGGGGTGGGGGGAATTCGAGAGACCCTACCGACTTGTATTTGACTTCCTGGGGCACAATTAGCCATGGGGACACTTATTACTTTACCCTGCTTGTGTGCCAAGCCAGGCTGACAATGGGCAGGGCAGACCATAGAAAAGCTGCATTTTGACAAAACATGGGGGGCCTCAACTGCCTTTAATCTCAACTCTACATACATGGTGAAAGGCAGATAGAAGATCATTTCAGGACATCAAGAAGCTCCTACGTGCATGCGCTTTAAAATACTCCATACTGTACCCAGCCTGGCTGTGAATTAAATTTAAAGGCAAAGTGCATTGTTTCACGAAACCAGATGCCGTGCTGGAATATATCAATTGGCATCTATGATGTAAAGCTACTCAGAACATTGGAATGTTGGGAGCACTATTGAAGACTATGAACGTTGCCCCAGGCTTATAATGGCTAGTAGAAGCCCGGAGCACAAACATTCCAATGTCTTCATGTTTCTCCTTTTCTTAATTTAGAACATTCTACCCTCAGTGGTTGGAACATTCTAATAGCCTTATATCCCTTTTGCCTCGAGCTACACTGGCTGCTAAAGGCCCTCTCCATTGTTATAGGTCCTCGCCTGCCGCTCAGGCCTATAACTCAGGTTCAAAGCAATTACCAGCAGGTATAGCCTTCGAAAGCGAGCTATAAGGCTATAAATGAGATCAGGATCTGTCAGTATGAATATCTCTTGGGGGCAGACATGTCTAATCTCAGTGATAATGATTAATTGATTTAATATTGTTTTATGTTTTTATGCAATGTTCTTAAATACCATGTCTTACATATTTATTATCACATTGTGGAAATGAGATTGCATGCATGTCCACTGACTGGGTATCTTGCCAGATTTATTGCCCTGTACCACAATTGAACCCTTCTATGGCCTGCAGATCAGCTCTGGAAACTGCACGTTTCAGTAGTGTAATGAGTAGGCCTGGGCAAAAATTTCGTTCCGTTCGCGGAAATTGCGATAATTTGACATTTTTGCGTTCCGCGGAGAGCGCGAAAATGTCAAAAATTCCGGTTTCCGCAGCTTGGCGATAATTTGTTTCTTGCTCGCGCTGTAAAATGATACATTCTCGCGCGCGCGCGATCGCCTTACCTGAATCCCTGCGTTCGCCGACAAGTTTTCTTGATCCGGTCGCGTTCTCCATGAGATGTTGTATTGTTTTTAGCCATTTGCGCTGTCTCGCGACAGTTCGCGCCCGCAGTGACGTCATGCGTCGCGCGATCACGTCTTTCTTCTCGCGATCATGCACCGCGAGAACAACTCAAAACAAGATGGCCGCGCCCGCAAGCAGCCACATGGGTAAGTTGGCGACCCGCAACCATGCAGAAAATCGCGCGAACATGCCGGAAAAAAACTTCCGCATCTTCGCGATATTTCTGCTTGTTTGCGATAATTTTAAACATTCTCGCGATAATTTGCGAAGGTTAATTCCGCAAATTCCGCCCACCCCTAGTAATGAGCTCCTCTGAAACTGGCATGCACCCCATAATACCCCCTCAGCATGGACCAAACACTCAGCATTGATGACTGATGCTGCACAGGTCTCTTCTCTTTTTATGTTGTTCACTGTCATTTGGGCATTTGTTAACGTTTGGGGTTGATTTGGATGCAAAAAGAATCAATAATCTGAAAGCACAGTAAGGTATTTCAAGACCATTGTTGGCCTTACTAAATTTCAGTTTATTGTACTTGTTTCTTGGAGATGTATTATTTCAGATACAACTAAAAATGATCCTACCTATATGTTTATGTTTCATGTGAAAATATACAAGTAAAATAGATTGTAGCTGTTTGAGGGACATAAGACATTTAAGAGCTTTTAATTTGCCCCACAAATGTACAAGCAGAGTATCATGTATCTATCTTTCATTGAATGTTACAACAAATTTAGTCACTGTAAAATTATAGTGGTTTCTTTTTGGAATTGAAGAATTCAATTCCAAGACATTTGACTTTCATATGACTCCAAATTATGTTAGTATTTTTGAGCATGTCAGAGGTGCAGTAGCTATTTAGGGGAAAAAAGTCTATTTTGTAAATAATTTGGAGCATAACCTAAAACAATAGCATAATTGTTTATTTTTTGCAGAACAGAAAAGATTGAAAGTTCACATTATGTAGGAAATATCAAATTAAAGTCTACAAGTGCCAAAGGTTTCAAAATCACACTCTCAATGGCTATGCCTGCTTCCTCTTAATTACACAATTTACATATGAGTGATTCGATAATCAGGGAAAATGGAAGGGGTCAGAGGGCAACCTTGGCTAATACTTTTAAATAAATTATAGAAAACTAGAAGGACACCATCAATACAAAACTTAGCCAACTGAAACTTAACTTATAAAATGAATATATGAGATTATAACTTGGAATAAAAATTGGCAAAATTGTCATAATTTTTTTTTTAGCATCATGGGCTAATATACTTGAAGGGTAAAGTAAATAGGATGCAGAAATTAAAACATAACAAATAAGTCTAGTGATATTGGTGGATTATTGGTCGTTCATGAGGATAACTTGATTTGGGTGACTGATATTGTGTAGTACACTGGATAACCTATTTAATAAAACTGTAGCATACATTGTGCAATCTTGATTAATAAAAGAAAGTGGTCTATTATTAGAAATAATATTATGGTTCTTATCTGTCTATGGTAAACAATTATGAGGTCTTCAATAAATTAACCAACAATGGAAACATTAGGACATTATCCATCAAACTGAAGGAGTAAAAAAGTGGAAAGTAAGTTGTAGAATTCTGACAGAATACCATCTAGGATGAGAGATTTAACTGAGCTAAAGATGATATTACAGTATATGTTTCATCTACTTTTATAGATATTTCCAAAAGGGCTTTTTTACTGTGAGGACATAACAAGATATAAGTAAATCATCAATGACATGAGACAGTATTTATATTGGTTTGTTTAGTTTAGTTTTGTAGTATATTAAATACTCTTGCTAATCAGTAATTATACGTTTGATATAAACTCTTGCAAGTCAATAATTTTGACCTTTGTATATAACAATTTTCCAGCATCTGCATGATCAGTGTATGTTCGATTTTTTTAAATAAAAAGAATATTAGGCAATAGTTTCCAGCTTTTTAGGTCTCGCCTACGCAGCGCACATGCGCTGCCTAGGAGAGACCTTTAGTCATCGGCACAGCTTAGCAGGCAAAAGCGTGCACATGTTGCATTGCTTCCAATGGCAACGCGTGCACGTCTGGTAATTCCCTTGTGGGAGCGAGCAGCGTCATATGGTAGCAATTATTGTGCTCGCTCCCGCAAGGGAAATGCTGCCTGCTCCCGGCCGCACTCCCCCCACCCCCTACTTGCTCTTTTTGGTTCAGCAGTACTTTAAAGTGCATGCGTCTTTCAGTTGTCTTCTTCCAAGTACTTCTCTTCCTCTGCGTTGCTATTTGTTGCATATGTGGTTCTCTCCGACCATTCACTGTAGCACTTGCCTTCATGTACTTCTCTTCCCACACTGATTTTATCACCTGATTGGTTCTCCACAGCCTGTATCACGTTGCCCTCTCCCGTTTATTCTCTCAGCCCAATTCTATTTTGCTTCCATCACTCACTTTGTGTTGCTTCTTGCCTCTTGAGCCCTTCCAATTTGCTTCCTACCTTCCACGCCCTCCAGTTATTTCCTTCACGCTACGCCTGTGATAATACTTCCCCGCCCACATTCTTTGTAATGTTCCCCCTCCCGTATTCTTTGAGATGCTTCCCCCACTTATTTTTTGTAATTTTTATTTACCGATCCAGCTTTTATGTTTTTGTTTTGCCATTCTTCACATCAGTGTGCATCCTGTACATCATGGCTATAAACATTGGCAAAGCCATTAGGACCCAAATGAGTGAACTATTGGCTTTGCCAGTGCTTGTTTACCTTTCCTTTTGATGCAGGGCAGTGCAGCAAGATTCCTTGTGGCGCTGACCTGTGCCAAAACCTCGTAAATTAGGCCCTACGTCTGCAATATATACTTATACTGCCTTAAGTATAGTCAAGGGCATTCTGGGAAATGTAGTTTTGTTAGTACACTTTAAAATCTTTGAATTCGTTTCAAAGAGTGCGATTGCAAAGTGCTTGTATATTTTCCAAATGTCAATCAAAGCAACATGAGATCGGCACCACTTAAGAAAGACGGATGTCGAACGCGTTGTGGTGCAAAATGCTGTTTGTTGAATAAATGATAGTTGCTAATTGGAGCCTCCGAACGAGCAGCGTCATCTCCCTTTTTGTAGGAAATATCGGGGGTTGGAGGTCTTTTGCCCCCAACGCTTTGCCAGCAGTGACAGAGCGCAGCTTGCAGACCACTTTGTGTTTGACCTTCAAAGAAAAGTGGCATGCCCTGTTTTTGTCAACATATTTGAGATCTTGAAGTTGGCGAGGAGATACGTATTTCCTGCGTGAGTACTACACACTTGAAGACGCAGGACCGAAGGTCTTTTCAAAACGCCTGGCGACTTTGTGTTCAAAGGACAGTTTCATCGAAGAGAAACGGTAAGAAAATGTCCTTTTGAATTCACAACACCGACGCAGCCCGTGATTAATGGGAGTAGGGGCCCGGGAGCCAGCAAAAGAGTTTTAATGATACATTAGCTGAAATCTGCCACATTGGAAATGAGGCTAATGGGACTTTTGGGAAAATATATGAGCACTTTGCAGTCAAACTCTTTGAAACTATCTCAAGGATTTTCAAGTGTACCAACGAAAGACACTACATTTCCCAGAATGCCCTTGAGTATACTTAAGGCAAGTCAATAAAAGCAACATGAGATCGGCACCACATGAGAAAGACTGTTGTCGAAACACGTTGTGGTGCAAGATGCTGTTTGTTGAACAAAAGAATGTTTCTAATTGGATCCTCTGGGAGTGCAGTGTTGTCTCCCTTTGTGTAGTATATATCGGGGGTTCATGGTTTTTTATCCCCAACGCTGCACCAGTGTATATATATATATATATATATATATATATATATATATATATATATATATATATATATATATATATATATATATATTCACTGAAAAAACCATAGGTTTCAGGGGTGTTATAGTTAGCTGGACTTTACACTTGTACAAAACCATTGAAATTCCCCTGTTATAGTTAGTTCAGCTAACTATAACTCGCGCGCCCGCAATGCACTGCTGATGACGTCACATATTACATCACTCATGACATGGTCAGTAACATCACTCATGACATCACTCATGACATCTCAAATGACATCACTGATGACATCATCCAGTGAATGTGTGTTTTTCTGAAAATTACATATGTTTTATATATGTATATCTCAAGGTCGATGGAAGAATAAATGGGTATATAAGTGTCTAAATGGATGATTTGTTTTTGAAAAATTGATTGTATAACTGACTGATTAAGTGTATCTTAATGAATACATGGCTTAGTGAGTAATGTTTAAATATGTAAATATCTGTATCAGTCTCTCACTTTGTGTATAAGTGGCTGCATGGGTTGGTGAGTAGCTACATGGGTGTCTATATAGGTTATTAGTTGGGTTTTTGAGTATCAGTCTGAGTGTCTGCATGGTTCGGTGGGGGGTATTACGTTGTGCATAGGTGCATGAATGAGTGACTCACTGTTTGTATGTGTTGAAGACAGCATGTGTGCAGGACTGTATGGGTGGATGAGTGTGTGTATGGGTGTGTTAGTGAGTGAATGACTGTTTCAATAGTGTCTTTATGAGTAACTACATATGTTTTAAACTAGTATATGTGACTATTGGTGTATATAAGTGAGTATATGTGAGAGTGAGAGATTGAAAGAGTTCCTGTATGAATAAGTATGTGTTTCTATAAGTGATTGTTTAAAAGACTAAGTATGTGTAAGTTTCCGTAGAAGTAAGTGAGGTGGTGTGTGTATAACTGTATATGCAAGTAAATGTATGTTTGATTCTTTATTAGCATGAGTGACTATGTGTGTGAGTAACTCTATGGATGAGTGGCATTGTGTAACAGGATGTATAGGTGTATGAGTACATATGATGAGTGAGTACATGTATGAGTGACTGTATAGGACTGTTGGTGAATGAGTGGATGTGTATGTGGATCTTAGAATTACTGAAGAGGTTGTTGTAACTGGTATTGGTATGTCCATTGTTTTGAAAAGTTTATTCTCTATTTTTGAATGTGTGTATCAAAGGTTATATTAGGGTGAGAGGAGGTCTGCCACTCTATCACAAGGATGATGTCATCAGTGATGTCATTTGAGATGTCATCAGTGATGTCATGAGTGATGTCACTGACCATGTCATGAGTGATGTAATATGTGACGTCATCAGCAGTGCATTGCGGGCACGCGAGTTATAGTTAGCTGAACTAAATATAACGGGGGAATTTCAATGGTTTTGTACAAGTGAAAAGTCCAGCTAACTATAACACCCCTGAAACCTATGGTTTTTTCAGTGAATTTCTGAGGTTTTTTAAATGCTAATTCCTAACTATAACGTGCCTGAAACCTATGGTTTTTTCTGTGAATTTCAAAGGTTTTTTAAATGCTAACTATGCCTACAGAGATAGGACATGTGAAGAAAGAAGAAAAAATGCACAGAAAGAAAAAAAAGAAGTGCAGAAAGAAGCAACAGAAGTCCTCAAAGACTAAGAAAAGTGCAGGAAGAAGGATAACGTGCAGAAAGAACAAACAGAAGAGCAGAAAGAAGCCTTGTTGCAAAATCATCCTGTACCCTCAACTTTTTCAGACGGATACTGGTGGTAACTGAGTCTGACTAACCAGCCCTAGAGCCAGTGCTATGTTAAAAGACACTTAGAATACAGTGAAAACACCTACATACACTAGGAAACACTATGCGTTGGGGTCCTCCTGTGATTAGCATGACCTCCTCTGTAAGCCCCTAGTATACAATAGGGCAGGTAGGATTAAAACTACCTCTTAAAACGCGCCACAGGGCGTGTTTGCACATGTCACCTCAGGCCCCGTCCCCTCCCTTCCCCACTGTGTAAACACGCCCTGTGGCCGTTTTAAGTTGGGAGATTAAGTCCCCTTGACTCCTGAGGGTCCCTAGGGTCCAACTAGCCCACTAGGTACCTCCAGTAAGCGCCACAGAGCTGTGTTGCAGAGAGGTGTAAAAAGGGGCTTGGCCTCAGAACACCTGTCTGCAGCGCAGCTCCCTGGCGCATACTGGAGATGCCTGTTGGGCTAGTTGGCCCTAAGGGACCCTCAGTAATGAAGAGGAATTAATTCCCCAACTTACAACTCGCCAGGGGGCGCGTTTGCAGAGTGCTGCAAGGAGGGGGCGTGGCCTCCGGCACGATGCCAGTCTTTTATTTATTTTAATTTTTTAAGAAGGGGGCTGTGTGGTTCCCCTTCTTATTCTAATTTATTGGCCCTGATGACCCCATCCCCCAGGGCCTGTCTCCTAATTATATTTTTTTGACCCCAATCCCCAGGGCCGGCCACTGTTTTTTATTATTTTTAAAAAATATATATTTATAAACACACCTTGGACATGCTGGACAAACCGTACGTACCTATCACCATGACGATTTGCGTGATATTCATTAAAAGGCGACTATGCATACAATGAATCCACGTGGAATGTATTTACACCACTAGTGAAGCTCTGACATGTCTGATGCCCTACCGTGCCTAATCCCGGTAGACACCCTTGTCGTTTCTTTATACAAACATGGGTAGCTATTGACGGGCACATTTAATACACATGCACACCAAGCCATTCAAAGGGGATTCGACAAAAATTCGACCAAAACTATGCAAGAAACCCCCCTCACGGTTAATAAAACACACATCCACTGCCGGATGTGTAATACTTTTTATTTTACTCTCTGGAAAGGGGACGAACATCACTTGAGAGTCACAGCGCGCTCCTGGCAGAGCCCAATGCTGTGTTACACCCACCTTTGCCTGCTGAGTGCCACACACCTCTGTGCTGTATTCCACTAGCTAGTGCATATGCTATGACACTCTCTAGCCCATGTGCACTGTAACACCACCCCGTGAATATGTCATGCCACACTTGTCTTCGCACGGGTTATATTGCCCCATCTAACGTGCCTTCCTCGATGCCTATGTTATAACGCACAGTGCTATGCCATACATATTACAATCTGGGATCCATATCTTTGTCACAGTGCATATGCAACGTTACACTCCCCAGCACATATTTTATATTACAACTTTAGAGACTAGTTAGGTTACACAACACTGCCCTGTGCATATTACACTCCAAGGCGCATATCGCATAGCACGCGCTAGTGCCTGTGCTATCTCGCGCTCTCCAATGAATCTGTCATTGCGCACAATGTATTGCATATTATATTTCACGCCCGGTTCATCTTATATCACACTTTTTGGTGCACAGTTTATACCATACACTATATCTAGTTTTCATTTTCAATCGTGCTCTCAGGACTATGTTCTATATAACACTGTGTTCACCTACCCTTTTCACGGGCATTACATTTTGCGATAGGGGGTGAAGGGTCAGGGGGTGTTTCTGCCAAGTGAGCCCGGAGTCACAGTCACAAACGTCCTCTTCTTCCTGAATAAAAGTGCGATTATGCTGCATACTTGTTCATATTTTAAGTAGTTCGCACAGACACATGTTTTAAAAACAATAACGTTCCTAATACCCGCCTTCTCTGAACAGTTAGCTAGCTGCCCCATACCCCTCCTCCCTATCCTCTGTTGTGTGAATCCATGGACTAGCCTCCTCCCTCCTGCCATGCATGGTCTGATGTGCTGCCACTGCCCTCAATTTAGCATGATGTACCAGTCCACTCCTCCTGCCCTCCATTGCCCAGTTCTATGCCCCATCATTGACCTCCTGCTTAAACTCTGTGCTTAGCCTGCTGCCCCTATTCTCCTTCCCCCTGCCCTCCAATGTCTTTGTGCATGCCCCTGCTCCATCCTTTTTGCCCACCATGTTCCATGGACCTGCCACTCCTATCTACTCTGAGTGTTCTGTTGAGCTGCCACTCCACCTGCCTAGCATTGTCAGATGACTGTAACCTGTCCCTGCCACCTCCACCCTGCCTGTCCACATGCCATGCCCCTATCCTCTTCCTCCTGTCCTACATGGTTCATTGTACTGCCACACCCTTCTGCCCTCCCTGGTCTGTTGTGCTGCAACTGCTCCTCCTGCCTGCCCCGTGCGGTCTGTTGTGAGGCCGCTTCCCCTAAACTTTCTTGTCTGTGCACAGGTCCTGACCCTCCCTTCTATCCTCCATCGTCCTTGGTGCATGCCCCTGCACCCTCCTTCTTGCCCATCATAGCCATTGTGCTGCCACTAACCCTCCCACTTGCCATGCATGGTCTTTTGTGCTGCCATGGCCCCTCCCACCTTCCCTGTGTGGTCAGTTAGCTGCCCCTGAACCCCTCCCACCTTCCCTCCATGGTCTGTGTGTATGCCATCACAGTCTCACTGTTGCTCTTCATGGTGTGTCTTGCTTCTAGTGCCCATCCTGCCTGACCTCCATGGCTATCTTGCTGCTCCTGCCCTGCCCCCTTGCCCCAGCCCTCTGTTTACATGTGCAGACCCCTACTCCCTCCCTCCTGGCTTGTCTGTTCCATTGTAATGCCCCTGATCCGTCCCTCCTGCCCTTTATGGTCTGTTATGCTGCAGCTTTCTCTCCTGTCTGTCCATTATGGTCAGCTAGCTACCATTGCCTCTTGCCCCTCTGTTCTCTGTTGTCCATGTGCATGGTCCTGTCCCCTCCCTCTTGCTTTCTATGGATTGTTGTGCTGCACACCCGTCCCGCATGCCCTGTGTGGTGTATTGTGCTGCTGCAAACCCTGATGCCTGCCCTGCAGGGTCAGTTTGGTGCACCTCTCCATGTCCCTCCTGTCCTCTGTTATCCAAGTCCATGTCCCTACCCCATTTCCTGAGGGAACTACAGAAGAGGGACCCTGGTAAAGTTCATGAGCGAGGAAGAATACAGGGATAAGTATCATACACAAAACACAAAACTTCCTACGCTTATCTTACAAAAAGGCAATATGTCCACGATTATTAGCAACAACCACAGACCACGGTGTACAAAACAATGTTATTTCATTTATTTGTTCATTTTGTTCATTTTTGTCATTTTTTCGTTATTCTTTTTGACAACATATACAAATGTCACAATATAGAAGCAAAGTTGTGACTAACCTTAACAATATACGGACAGTTCATCTAAAAGACATACATGTAACATGGATTCAAGGACATTCAAAGCATTAAAGACAATAAAACTGAAAAACACGAACAAAAAAAAAAATTTTTTTTTTTTTTTTTTTTTTTAAACAACAATCTAATAACGGTTAAAACCATGGGTTGTGCAATATAGACATGAGACCAGCGCCAACGCGCGTTTCGGAGCACACGGTTTGCTTTAAAGGGCTCCTTCTTCAGGGCGTACTTAGGTGGTCTTTCAAACAACCAAGGCTTCTGGGCCTAGTTAGGTGTCCAATCTCACAAGGTATAGTCACACAATCAATAATAACAACAGCCGTTGGTCTGTGGGTAAAAAAAACTTCAATGAATATTTTATAATCATGATTTAAATTAGATAATTTCTTTAAGGAAGTGGGAGGAGCTTTTAGAGAGAATGAAAACCTTAAAGGCTCATATGGACCCGTGGTAAAAGGCAGTCACCTTGAAGAAAAGAAAATAGTGAAGGAATGAATTTCCAAAGACCCATCACCTAGATGTGCACATAGAAAATTGTGAACATAAAGATATATACACATACTTGTCACACATCGGCTCTCTTTAAAAAAAGAGGATACCAGGAAGGCAGCAACTTCGTTCTTTGATTTGAAGTAATACATAAAAACTAAGGGAATAGAATAAGGAACAGACACATATTGACTTATCTTCGGAAAGTTTGGCATATATTAACAGGTATAAGTCTGAGAATTTTTAGCAGCGAGTGCTGGAACTACAAGGGTAACGCTGAATCTAAATCTTAATTTGAATGGAGTTATCTAAATCTATGCTGAGCCCTAGTTAGGGTAGGTAAGACAAGCTATGTCGAGTTGCGCGTGTCTGTAGAAATTTACAAGGACATGTTAGTTCAAATACAACTCTGCAATATTTCTATGTGAATGATAAAAATAACCTAATGGGACTTCTTTGCGCAAAACGTAAAAGGGGGCGTAAAATACTAAAGACGTTGAATTACTTACTCTGCCAAGATACCATGAGATTACATGGCAGTCTGGGTCGAAAGTTACAACAGTGGCATCTAATTGAATGGATCAAGTTAGTAAAGGAGGTCACATTCGTGAGTAACCTAAAAAAGTAAGCACATGAACCAGATGAATAAATTTGGATGAAGGAAATGTTCTTAAAGGGGCAAGGCCTATATAGTAGGTACTGTACTCTGCAGCTTACCGATAGTATTGATCGTCGTCCACATAACTAGTATCCAAGCCTGGATATGTATAAAATAAATCAGATGGATTTCTTGATAATCATATGGAATCCACAAGGAGATGGTATGGGTAAAATCTGCGTAATCTCCAGGTTACTCAAGACCTGAAAGTATATAGACACTAGGTTTTAGGAGGAGCAATGGGGAACTAAGTATAGTTTAAGGAATTAACAAGGCTGGAAGAAAAGGATTTGTAGATACCTTGAAAGTTTCTATTCAAAATTTTGGCAGGCTATATTCTTTAGGCGCGTAGTAGGTAACGGGTAGGACACGGTATGGATAAACGGAATCCGCGTCCGGTCTGTGAAGAAAAAATGACCCATAGTCTATAATGCGTGAGAAGTAATGCTCAAGGCCTGACTAGAAAAAAAGAGGCTATAATAGTCCGCTGGTGTCGGTTGTATGCTTACCAGGGTTTCCGGGAATAGCGCATGGTGTGTCCTGCTTCTGTCCCTGGGCTGCCTAGAATACGACGAGTTCTGGCGTCTTCCTTAAATGGCAAACCCGGAAGTGGTGAGGCAGCATGATAAACAAAGGACTACTACACGGAGTTTGCCGAGTGGAATCATGGAAATGAACACAAGACTGGGAACGGATTGAAGAGCGTTTAAATGGTGAAACTATATACGATTAACAAGTCAACTCAAAAGAATAAATGAAATGTCCATAAGGGGCGTAGATAAAAAAATATAGAATAATCAATAACCGTTCGTTTTCAAAAGTGAAAAGACCCGTTTGGAAAGCCTGATAGATGGTGTGTGTGTCGCTTAAAGTATAGACAAACCTGCAAGATTAAGTGTCCTCACTGGTAGTGGAATTAGAAGCATACAATCATTGCTTCAATAAGGGGGGAAAAAAATCAACGAATTCCCGTCTGATGACCCTGCCTCTTCATCTGAGATTACTGTGTCGAAATGTATCAAAAGATACAGGTAAGTTTGCTAAATAGTAACAGCAGGCAATTGTATACGGGAGACTTATATAATCGCATTTTCCCAGGGCAGATATTCGTTGAGGCCTTTTTCTTGGGTTTGGAGAATATAAATCCAGAAGACCTCTCTTTTACGTCTGGCGGCATCCACATTAGTTGTATTGGATGGGTGTATATGTTCTAAGATTAGCCACCTGAGATCAGAGGTAGTGTGTTGCTGATCAATCCAATGGGCCACCAAGGGGGCCCCTTCTCGCTTATTATGTATGGCTGATTTGTGTTCGCTGAAACGTACACGAAATTCTCTGCTGGTTTCGCCTACGTATCCTTTGTTACATGGACAAAGGATAAGGTAGACTACATGGCGGGTGCGGCAATTGGTCATTTCTTTGAATGAAAAAGTACGTTTGTTCCAAATCAATTCGCTAGTAACCATAGCAAACTGGCAGGCGTGGCAGTTGCCACATTTGTGTGTTCCACTTATGGGTCTAGCTCCAGTAATGGATTTCTGGACAAAGGTATTAACAGAGGGTATCTTAGACTTGACCAAAGTATTCCTTAGGTTTTTATTGCGTCTAAACGCAAAGATAGGCTTTGGTATGGTTTTTTTGGAGCTGTCCGAATTCAAAATATGCCACTCTTTATTGATGACCTGTCTGATCTTATTGTCAATGTTGGAATGGGTGGTTACACAGACCAATTTCTCCTCAACTTTCGTTTCTTTAGCCTGCAGCAATACTGTTCTGTCATAGTATTTTGCTCTTTTATAGGCATCCTTTATTAGTTTAGGGGGATAGCCTCTATTTGCAAATTTGGATTTCAGTTCTTCAGCATGTATATTGTAGTTCGATATGGTGGTACAATTCCTGCGTAACCGTAGGAATTGGCTGAAGGGGATGTTATCTTTTTGGCTGCGGGGGTGATAGCTGGAGTATTGGAGTAGGGTATTCTTGGCCGTGGGTTTAGTATATAGGCTGACCTCTATTTTCTCATCAATGATTTGTATCCAGATATCCAGGAATTCAATTTTGGATTGGCTTATGTTAGGACTAAATTTAAGATGGATATCACAAAGATTAATCCACAACATAAATTCATGGAGCTGTTCTTCAGGTCCCCTCCAGATGAAAAAAATGTCATCGATGAAACGATGCCAATTTGTGATGTTTTCACTAAATGGAGCTATTTCATTAAAGATGAACTTATTCTCAAACTCTCCCATGTAGATGTTTGCTACATTCGGTGCGCAGGCAGCGCCCATGCTTACTCCTAGTATTTGCTTGAAAATTTGTCCATTAAATTCAAAGTAGTTTTCCTTCAACACTATGGCTAAACACTCAAGCAGAAACAACCGATCTATATGGTTTTCATTATTCTCCAGACAATGCTTCACTGCTTCTAGGGCTCCTAGTTGCGGGATGTTAGTATACAACGCTTCGATATCCATCGATACAAGAAAATCGGTGTGGCTGTTAAATGGGGTACCCTCTATTTCACTAATAAGGTGTCCCGTATCTTTTATGTAACCCCGAAGATTAGAAGCCAACGGTTGAAGGAAAGTGTCCACATATTTGGACAACGGCTCAGTCAGAGACCCAATAGTGGAAACTATTGGTCTAAAGGGAGGGGACAAAGGATTCTTGTGTATTTTGGGAACCCCATAGAGGATGGGTATTCGATGGTATTCAGTATTGAGATAGTTGAATTCTTGAATGCACAAAGTACCCCTATCAAGTGCCCTTTGGGTGATGTCCAGAATATCAGTTTTAATTCTTTCTTCTGGGTATGACCTGAGCTTTGCATAATGTTCAGGGACATTGAGCATGGTCTCAATTTGATGTACATAGGCTACACTATCTAATACCACAATTCCTCCTCCCTTGTCGGCAGGTTTAATGGTCAGCTCAGGATTATTGGCCAGTTGTTTAAGAGCTTGATATTCAGAATAGTTCAAGTTATACTTGGGTTTAGGGACAAAGGAGAGGAGTTTTTGAATTTTGGAACTGACTACTTTTTCAAACACCTCTACTTCTGCACCCACTTGGTCCAAAGTAGGTGTAAAGGTAGATTTGGGTCTAAGTCCAGTTCCGTTGTCGTTGATTTGAGCAGGACTACCTTCAAAGAATCTTTTAAGGCGGATCTTACGAAAGAATGATTGGATGTCAGTCATCATTTTGAAGCGGTCAAGGTAAGTGGTGGGGACAAAAGTGAGGCCTCGAGATAGAAGTTCTATAGCAGGCATATCCAGATTAGTTTTAGAGAGATTGAAGACCGGTATTATTTGAATATCCTTAGAAGTTTCATTAATAAGGAAATCTTTGGTCTCCGTCGGTGGGCATTCCTTGGATGTGCTGGGAGCTAGAGAAGTACAAGGTACTAGCTTGGACATGGTCCTGTTCTCAGAGAAAGTGGCTATTCCCTCCAATACTGGTTCCTTCGGGTTTGAAGGAATTGTGGAGTATTCTCTGATTGTTGGTAGGTCTCTCTTTCTGGGTTTCGGTAGCGTGTTCTCATTCGGCCACCTCTGTTGCCTAAAAAATGGGCATTTCTTCTAGGACCTTGATAGTTGGCCCTTCTTTGGCCATAGTTACCAAAGGTATTAGGGCCACTCTCAGTGTCTGACCCTGAAGTGTCCGAGAATGTAATCACTCTTTTTTTGGACCAGTATTGTCGGTCATTAGAGTTAAATTGGTCAACTTCGTTTTTATAATAGCCAGGGGTTAAATACGGATAAACTCTTTCTTCACTGAAGTATCTAATGTCCTTCTTTAGTTTCTCCGATTTTTTCTTTATAAGGTATTCACAGAAGGAGTTCATCTCACCATTGATTTCTTCCAATTTCTTTTTGGCTTCTTCTACTGGATTGTTTTTCTTTAGCTGTTCTTCCATTTCGGCTATTTCTTTGAATAGGTTTTCAACCACCTCTCTTGCTGTTTCAATGATGAGTATCATTAGATCTCTGGAGCATCTGTTGGCTATAAGTGACCACTTCTCTAAAAATTTCTTCATCTCAACAAATAAGCCTGGTATATTCTTAACCCGGAGTCCATTAGGGATGACTCCTGCTCGTAAGTACTCTAACATGAATTCGGCGTGGGACTCAGTCCTTCTGGTTTTCTTTTTAAGGTTAAGTAATTTTAACCAATCATCGTTAATGTTGTTCCCAATAGTGAATTGTCTGTCAGCAATCGGACCAGCACCCAATAGTTTTGAAAAATCCTCATCTGTGAACCCAAAGGTTTTAATTTTATCCATATTAAGAAAAGGATAGGGCAAGGATTTCAGTTAGAGTCAACAGTGTTTTTTTACGGTCAGTGGGTTACAAGAATAATGTCTAGATGTACGGTGTACCACGGATCTAGATGTAAACAAACACCAAGTAAGGTAACAGAGAAAAAATAATATAAAGAAAAATAAAGGAATAAGATAAAGAGATATGAGCTCCAACCACCAAGGAAATAGAACTAACCCTCACAGCACTGTGCTGGGGAAACTGAGGGAACTACAGAAGAGGGACCCTGGTAAAGTTCATGAGCGAGGAAGAATACAGGGATAAGTATCATACACAAAACACAAAACTTCCTACGCTTATCTTACAAAAAGGCAATATGTCCACGATTATTAGCAACAACCACAGACCACGGTGTACAAAACAATGTTATTTCATTTATTTGTTCATTTTGTTCATTTTTGTCATTTTTTCGTTATTCTTTTTGACAACATATACAAATGTCACAATATAGAAGCAAAGTTGTGACTAACCTTAACAATATACGGACAGTTCATCTAAAAGACATACATGTAACATGGATTCAAGGACATTCAAAGCATTAAAGACAATAAAACTGAAAAACACGAACAAAAAAAAATTTTTTTTTAAACAACAATCTAATAACGGTTAAAACCATGGGTTGTGCAATATAGACATGAGACCAGCGCCAACGCGCGTTTCGGAGCACACGGTTTGCTTTAAAGGGCTCCTTCTTCAGGGCGTACTTAGGTGGTCTTTCAAACAACCAAGGCTTCTGGGCCTAGTTAGGTGTCCAATCTCACAAGGTATAGTCACACAATCAATAATAACAACAGCCGTTGGTCTGTGGGTAAAAAAAACTTCAATGAATATTTTATAATCATGATTTAAATTAGATAATTTCTTTAAGGAAGTGGGAGGAGCTTTTAGAGAGAATGAAAACCTTAAAGGCTCATATGGACCCGTGGTAAAAGGCAGTCACCTTGAAGAAAAGAAAATAGTGAAGGAATGAATTTCCAAAGACCCATCACCTAGATGTGCACATAGAAAATTGTGAACATAAAGATATATACACATACTTGTCACACATCGGCTCTCTTTAAAAAAAGAGGATACCAGGAAGGCAGCAACTTCGTTCTTTGATTTGAAGTAATACATAAAAACTAAGGGAATAGAATAAGGAACAGACACATATTGACTTATCTTCGGAAAGTTTGGCATATATTAACAGGTATAAGTCTGAGAATTTTTAGCAGCGAGTGCTGGAACTACAAGGGTAACGCTGAATCTAAATCTTAATTTGAATGGAGTTATCTAAATCTATGCTGAGCCCTAGTTAGGGTAGGTAAGACAAGCTATGTCGAGTTGCGCGTGTCTGTAGAAATTTACAAGGACATGTTAGTTCAAATACAACTCTGCAATATTTCTATGTGAATGATAAAAATAACCTAATGGGACTTCTTTGCGCAAAACGTAAAAGGGGGCGTAAAATACTAAAGACGTTGAATTACTTACTCTGCCAAGATACCATGAGATTACATGGCAGTCTGGGTCGAAAGTTACAACAGTGGCATCTAATTGAATGGATCAAGTTAGTAAAGGAGGTCACATTCGTGAGTAACCTAAAAAAGTAAGCACATGAACCAGATGAATAAATTTGGATGAAGGAAATGTTCTTAAAGGGGCAAGGCCTATATAGTAGGTACTGTACTCTGCAGCTTACCGATAGTATTGATCGTCGTCCACATAACTAGTATCCAAGCCTGGATATGTATAAAATAAATCAGATGGATTTCTTGATAATCATATGGAATCCACAAGGAGATGGTATGGGTAAAATCTGCGTAATCTCCAGGTTACTCAAGACCTGAAAGTATATAGACACTAGGTTTTAGGAGGAGCAATGGGGAACTAAGTATAGTTTAAGGAATTAACAAGGCTGGAAGAAAAGGATTTGTAGATACCTTGAAAGTTTCTATTCAAAATTTTGGCAGGCTATATTCTTTAGGCGCGTAGTAGGTAACGGGTAGGACACGGTATGGATAAACGGAATCCGCGTCCGGTCTGTGAAGAAAAAATGACCCATAGTCTATAATGCGTGAGAAGTAATGCTCAAGGCCTGACTAGAAAAAAAGAGGCTATAATAGTCCGCTGGTGTCGGTTGTATGCTTACCAGGGTTTCCGGGAATAGCGCATGGTGTGTCCTGCTTCTGTCCCTGGGCTGCCTAGAATACGACGAGTTCTGGCGTCTTCCTTAAATGGCAAACCCGGAAGTGGTGAGGCAGCATGATAAACAAAGGACTACTACACGGAGTTTGCCGAGTGGAATCATGGAAATGAACACAAGACTGGGAACGGATTGAAGAGCGTTTAAATGGTGAAACTATATACGATTAACAAGTCAACTCAAAAGAATAAATGAAATGTCCATAAGGGGCGTAGATAAAAAAATATAGAATAATCAATAACCGTTCGTTTTCAAAAGTGAAAAGACCCGTTTGGAAAGCCTGATAAATGGTGTGTGTGTCGCTTAAAGTATAGACAAACCTGCAAGATTAAGTGTCCTCACTGGTAGTGGAATTAGAAGCATACAATCACTGCTTAAATAAGGGGGGAAAAAAATCAACGAATTCCCGTCTGATGACCCTGCCTCTTCATCTGAGATTACTGTGTCGAAATGTATCAAAAGATACAGGTAAGTTTGCTAAATAGTAACAGCAGGCAATTGTATACGGGAGACTTATATAATCGCATTTTCCCAGGGCAGATATTCGTTGAGGCCTTTTTCTTGGGTTTGGAGAATATAAATCCAGAAGACCTCTCTTTTACGTCTGGCGGCATCCACATTAGTTGTATTGGATGGGTGTATATGTTCTAAGATTAGCCACCTGAGATCAGAGGTAGTGTGTTGCTGATCAATCCAATGGGCCACCAAGGGGGCCCCTTCTCGCTTATTATGTATGGCTGATTTGTGTTCGCTGAAACGTACACGAAATTCTCTGCTGGTTTCGCCTACGTATCCTTTGTTACATGGACAAAGGATAAGGTAGACTACATGGCGGGTGCGGCAATTGGTCATTTCTTTGAATGAAAAAGTACGTTTGTTCCAAATCAATTCGCTAGTAACCATAGCAAACTGGCAGGCGTGGCAGTTGCCACATTTGTGTGTTCCACTTATGGGTCTAGCTCCAGTAATGGATTTCTGGACAAAGGTATTAACAGAGGGTATCTTAGACTTGACCAAAGTATTCCTTAGGTTTTTATTGCGTCTAAACGCAAAGATAGGCTTTGGTATGGTTTTTTTGGAGCTGTCCGAATTCAAAATATGCCACTCTTTATTGATGACCTGTCTGATCTTATTGTCAATGTTGGAATGGGTGGTTACACAGACCAATTTCTCCTCAACTTTCGTTTCTTTAGCCTGCAGCAATACTGTTCTGTCATAGTATTTTGCTCTTTTATAGGCATCCTTTATTAGTTTAGGGGGATAGCCTCTATTTGCAAATTTGGATTTCAGTTCTTCAGCATGTATATTGTAGTTCGATATGGTGGTACAATTCCTGCGTAACCGTAGGAATTGGCTGAAGGGGATGTTATCTTTTTGGCTGCGGGGGTGATAGCTGGAGTATTGGAGTAGGGTATTCTTGGCCGTGGGTTTAGTATATAGGCTGACCTCTATTTTCTCATCAATGATTTGTATCCAGATATCCAGGAATTCAATTTTGGATTGGCTTATGTTAGGACTAAATTTAAGATGGATATCACAAAGATTAATCCACAACATAAATTCATGGAGCTGTTCTTCAGGTCCCCTCCAGATGAAAAAAATGTCATCGATGAAACG
The DNA here is from genome assembly GCF_964204655.1 of Triturus cristatus. Taxonomy (NCBI): domain Eukaryota; kingdom Metazoa; phylum Chordata; class Amphibia; order Caudata; family Salamandridae; genus Triturus; species Triturus cristatus. Next base: position 382,859,813 of record NC_140591.1, on the reverse strand, counting down.
ATGCCAATTTGTGATGTTTTCACTAAATGGAGCTATTTCATTAAAGATGAACTTATTCTCAAACTCTCCCATGTAGATGTTTGCTACATTCGGTGCGCAGGCAGCGCCCATGCTTACTCCTAGTATTTGCTTGAAAATTTGTCCATTAAATTCAAAGTAGTTTTCCTTCAACACTATGGCTAAACACTCAAGCAGAAACAACCGATCTATATGGTTTTCATTATTCTCCAGACAATGCTTCACTGCTTCTAGGGCTCCTAGTTGCGGGATGTTAGTATACAACGCTTCGATATCCATCGATACAAGAAAATCGGTGTGGCTGTTAAATGGGGTACCCTCTATTTCACTAATAAGGTGTCCCGTATCTTTTATGTAACCCCGAAGATTAGAAGCCAACGGTTGAAGGAAAGTGTCCACATATTTGGACAACGGCTCAGTCAGAGACCCAATAGTGGAAACTATTGGTCTAAAGGGAGGGGACAAAGGATTCTTGTGTATTTTGGGAACCCCATAGAGGATGGGTATTCGATGGTATTCAGTATTGAGATAGTTGAATTCTTGAATGCACAAAGTACCCCTATCAAGTGCCCTTTGGGTGATGTCCAGAATATCAGTTTTAATTCTTTCTTCTGGGTATGACCTGAGCTTTGAATAATGTTCAGGGACATTGAGCATGGTCTCAATTTGATGTACATAGGCTACACTATCTAATACCACAATTCCTCCTCCCTTGTCGGCAGGTTTAATGGTCAGCTCAGGATTATTGGCCAGTTGTTTAAGAGCTTGATATTCAGAATAGTTCAAGTTATACTTGGGTTTAGGGACAAAGGAGAGGAGTTTTTGAATTTTGGAACTGACTACTTTTTCAAACACCTCTACTTCTGCACCCACTTGGTCCAAAGTAGGTGTAAAGGTAGATTTGGGTCTAAGTCCAGTTCCGTTGTCGTTGATTTGAGCAGGACTACCTTCAAAGAATCTTTTAAGGCGGATCTTACGAAAGAATGATTGGATGTCAGTCATCATTTTGAAGCGGTCAAGGTAAGTGGTGGGGACAAAAGTGAGGCCTCGAGATAGAAGTTCTATAGCAGGCATATCCAGATTAGTTTTAGAGAGATTGAAGACCGGTATTATTTGAATATCCTTAGAAGTTTCATTAATAAGGAAATCTTTGGTCTCCGTCGGTGGGCATTCCTTGGATGTGCTGGGAGCTAGAGAAGTACAAGGTACTAGCTTGGACATGGTCCTGTTCTCAGAGAAAGTGGCTATTCCCTCCAATACTGGTTCCTTCGGGTTTGAAGGAATTGTGGAGTATTCTCTGATTGTTGGTAGGTCTCTCTTTCTGGGTTTCGGTAGCGTGTTCTCATTCGGCCACCTCTGTTGCCTAAAAAATGGGCATTTCTTCTAGGACCTTGATAGTTGGCCCTTCTTTGGCCATAGTTACCAAAGGTATTAGGGCCACTCTCAGTGTCTGACCCTGAAGTGTCCGAGAATGTAATCACTCTTTTTTTGGACCAGTATTGTCGGTCATTAGAGTTAAATTGGTCAACTTCGTTTTTATAATAGCCAGGGGTTAAATACGGATAAACTCTTTCTTCACTGAAGTATCTAATGTCCTTCTTTAGTTTCTCCGATTTTTTCTTTATAAGGTATTCACAGAAGGAGTTCATCTCACCATTGATTTCTTCCAATTTCTTTTTGGCTTCTTCTACTGGATTGTTTTTCTTTAGCTGTTCTTCCATTTCGGCTATTTCTTTGAATAGGTTTTCAACCACCTCTCTTGCTGTTTCAATGATGAGTATCATTAGATCTCTGGAGCATCTGTTGGCTATAAGTGACCACTTCTCTAAAAATTTCTTCATCTCAACAAATAAGCCTGGTATATTCTTAACCCGGAGTCCATTAGGGATGACTCCTGCTCGTAAGTACTCTAACATGAATTCGGCGTGGGACTCAGTCCTTCTGGTTTTCTTTTTAAGGTTAAGTAATTTTAACCAATCATCGTTAATGTTGTTCCCAATAGTGAATTGTCTGTCAGCAATCGGACCAGCACCCAATAGTTTTGAAAAATCCTCATCTGTGAACCCAAAGGTTTTAATTTTATCCATATTAAGAAAAGGATAGGGCAAGGATTTCAGTTAGAGTCAACAGTGTTTTTTTACGGTCAGTGGGTTACAAGAATAATGTCTAGATGTACGGTGTACCACGGATCTAGATGTAAACAAACACCAAGTAAGGTAACAGAGAAAAAATAATATAAAGAAAAATAAAGGAATAAGATAAAGAGATATGAGCTCCAACCACCAAGGAAATAGAACTAACCCTCACAGCACTGTGCTGGGGAAACTGAGGGAACTACAGAAGAGGGACCCTGGTAAAGTTCATGAGCGAGGAAGAATACAGGGATAAGTATCATACACAAAACACAAAACTTCCTACGCTTATCTTACAAAAAGGCAATATGTCCACGATTATTAGCAACAACCACAGACCACGGTGTACAAAACAATGTTATTTCATTTATTTGTTCATTTTGTTCATTTTTGTCATTTTTTCGTTATTCTTTTTGACAACATATACAAATGTCACAATATAGAAGCAAAGTTGTGACTAACCTTAACAATATACGGACAGTTCATCTAAAAGACATACATGTAACATGGATTCAAGGACATTCAAAGCATTAAAGACAATAAAACTGAAAAACACGAACAAAAAAAAATTTTTTTTTTTTTTTTTTTTTTTTTTTTTAAACAACAATCTAATAACGGTTAAAACCATGGGTTGTGCAATATAGACATGAGACCAGCGCCAACGCGCGTTTCGGAGCACACGGTTTGCTTTAAAGGGCTCCTTCTTCAGGGCGTACTTAGGTGGTCTTTCAAACAACCAAGGCTTCTGGGCCTAGTTAGGTGTCCAATCTCACAAGGTATAGTCACACAATCAATAATAACAACAGCCGTTGGTCTGTGGGTAAAAAAAACTTCAATGAATATTTTATAATCATGATTTAAATTAGATAATTTCTTTAAGGAAGTGGGAGGAGCTTTTAGAGAGAATGAAAACCTAGAGGTTTTCATTCTCTCTAAAAGCTCCTCCCACTTCCTTAAAGAAATTATCTAATTTAAATCATGATTATAAAATATTCATTGAAGTTTTTTTTACCCACAGACCAACGGCTGTTGTTATTATTGATTGTGTGACTATACCTTGTGAGATTGGACACCTAACTAGGCCCAGAAGCCTTGGTTGTTTGAAAGACCACCTAAGTACGCCCTGAAGAAGGAGCCCTTTAAAGCAAACCGTGTGCTCCGAAACGCGCGTTGGCGCTGGTCTCATGTCTATATTGCACAACCCATGGTTTTAACCGTTATTAGATTGTTGTTTAAAAAAAATTTTTTTTTGTTCGTGTTTTTCAGTTTTATTGTCTTTAATGCTTTGAATGTCCTTGAATCCATGTTACATGTATGTCTTTTAGATGAACTGTCCGTATATTGTTAAGGTTAGTCACAACTTTGCTTCTATATTGTGACATTTGTATATGTTGTCAAAAAGAATAACGAAAAAATGACAAAAATGAACAAAATGAACAAATAAATGAAATAACATTGTTTTGTACACCGTGGTCTGTGGTTGTTGCTAATAATCGTGGACATATTGCCTACCCCATTTCCTTCCATGATCCACTGTACCATACTTGCGAACATTTTGAACTTGGTAAGAGGGAGATTTTGAAAAAAAACTGGGGTATTGATTTTCCCCTTTGAGTTACATTGAAAAAGAGGAGATTGTAGACAGGAGACAGATCAAATAAAGCCCATTTGAGCTTAAAAACATTGGACGTTTCCTGGCTGAATCGGGTCTGTTGGCATGTATAGTTGTACTACCATTGCCTCTTCCTTCTGCCCACAATGGTCTATTACATTGCCACAGCCTCTCTTGCAAGTCCTGTATTGTTGGTTTGTTGCCCCTGCCCTCCTTTCCACTGCCCTCCATAGTCTGTTGTGCTGCCACGGCCCTTCCTGCCTGCTCAGTGTGATTAAATTGTTGCCTTTGCACCCTCCTACCTGCCTTCAATTTTCAGAGTCCGTGCCCCTGGCCTCTGCCTCTCAACAGTATCCTAATGAACAACTAGATTGCTAACATTCTATATTTATTACAAAAGTGTGGAACGCCTGACGTCATCTTGATGTAATCAAAACTGTAATACCTAGAGCATTTCCTTTAGAAATTACATATATGAGAGGGTCTTATTGGCATCAAAATTATGGTTAGTGCTCTAAAAGACTAAAATAAGGACATATTTTCTGAGTTTTCAAATAGCGACAAAGCACTTTTAAATTATTTGTTACCTTTATGTTTTTTTATCCAGTTGACCACTTGATTAAATGTTGCACTTAGGGGAGAGGATGTGGTGTTACTTCCAGAACTGCAGACTTTGCAACTGGGGAACCAGGTTGGAGTTTCTGCTTCAGCTCGACATTCTGTGATTCTGGTCAAATCACTTAGTCTCCCCATGTCTACAACCAAAATGAATTTGTTCTTGTGTGATGTAACCAATGCTCATGTAAAGCACTCCAATACCTGACAAGTCTGCACTATATAACACTGCAAAAACACAAAATAATACTTGTTTTGCACACTTCTGTCATTGGGCTATATTTGGGCTACATCTGGGTGATTTTGGGCTACATTTGGGCTCTTTTGTCTCCGGTGGCCATCTTGAGAGATTTATTTGTTATGAAGTTTCCTAATTTCCTCATGTACTGCAGTCTCCTCAGTAGGAAATGCTTTCAGTTTATTACTTTGATTCCATCATGAAGGTATTCAGATATGTCACACATCTGCCATAAATTCTGAATGTTAGCACTCTAATTGCTCATTAGATCACTGTAGTAAAACTACTGTTCACCATGGAAGTCTGCTCCTGGTATTAAAAGTGCATGTTTCAGTCTGCATGTCAGAATTTTTTAATGAAATAGAAGAGGATTTGAGAATTCACTCAAAATGTGCCCTCATTTTCTTTCTTCAGCATTAATCATAATTTCTATGGCAAAATGAACCCCCTCATTGTGTTCCTTTTTAAATTAAATGTTTTAAGTGTTACCAGTTTATTCCAATCAAGATGGCTTCAGGTGTGCCATACTTTTGTCATAATGAAGACAGTAAGCGCTCTAGTTGTTTTTAAGAACACTCTGGGACATTCTGTCATTGGGCTATACTTGGGCTACATCTGGGTGATATTTGGGCTACATTTGGGCTCTTTTGTCTCTGGTGGCCATCTTGGGAGACTTATTTGTTATGAAGTTTCCTAATTTCCTCATTTACTGCAGTCTCCTCAGTAGGAAATACTTTCAGTTTTTTTACTTTGATTCCATCAAGAAGGCATTCAGATGTGTCACACATTTGCAATAAATTCAGAATGGTAGCACTCTTTTTGCTCATTAGATCACTGTAGTAAAGCTACTGCTCACCAGGGAAAACTGCTGCTGGTATTGAAAGTGCATGTTTCAGTCTGCATGTCAGAATTTTTTAATGAAATAGAAGAGGATTTGAGAAGTCACTCAAAATGTGCCCTAATTTTTCTTTCTGCAGCACTAATCATACTTTTTATGGAAAAATGAACCCCCTCATTTTGTTCCTTTTTAAATTAAATGTTTTAAGAGTTACCACTTTAATCCAAGCAAGATGGCTTCAGGTGTGCCATACGTTTATCTTAAGTAGGACTGTTAGCGCTCTAGTTGTACACTCTGGGAAGCTGCAGTAGAACACAAAGGAATCAACTGACAGTCTCTGCCCTTGTTGGATGTACATGTTTTACTGAGAATGTCAGACTTCATTCTCACATGACTGAGAAAGATAATGTGAATTTACAGAAAATAAGCTCTCAGTTTAGCTTATAGATCACCTTCCAAACCTCTGTGGCAAAAGCATGAGAAAATATTTTTCTCTCAATCATGATATCCCAGCAGAAGGCTTTTTCACATGGTGAAATCACCTTAGAACATACCACAATTCCTAAAATGAGTATGGTACCATCAACAAATGATTTATAATGTAACTAAAGTCTTAAAACCTTCTATTAACTGCAATGCTTTTTAATGAGGTGCTATCATGTATATTGGTCCCAAGATGGCTGCCAACACTTCTTGGATGAAGTGCTGACAGCCAATCAGATCTCAGGATGAGATGCGTGGTTAGGCTCCGCCCACATATGTATATGATTTTACTTTTGAATTTATCAGGAACTACTGAACAGATTGACACCAGACCTGCAAAAGGCACTTCCCTGACCTGAGGACTACCTCTCTGCCAAATTTCAAATAATTCTGTTCAGCCGTTCGGGCTGTACCTTGGACTAAAGGTCCCTATGGAAAAATACATGGGGAAAACCCCTTTTTTCTCAGCCCCCGCTTGACGACTCACCCCGAGACTTTCAGGGTAGGAGCGGAGCGGAGCGCCCCACCTATTTTGAAAATTTTCGAGGATTCGTCAACCGGCGCCAAAGTTATTCCAAATAGAATGTTGCGGATTTCCTATGGAAACACGGTCCTAACTATAACTATCTACTGGCGACCGCCAGTAGATAATATGTATATATATGTATATATATATATATATATATATATATATATGTATATATATATATATATATATATATATATATATATATATATATATATATAAATATATATATTTCGTACCTTTTCCCACACAGGGCTTCCTCGCGCACTCACGAATTCAGGAGGCGGTTGCACAGCGATAAATGCAGTTCAGTTTTTATTTCAGCATGCCTGTAATGTAACTCTACGCGTTTCGGTCTCTACGGAGACCTTGTTCACGAGCCTGACAAACAGGAACCACCATTTTTTTCAAATTTAAACCTCACATGCCGGTAATTGTTAGGGAATCTTGTTTAATATTATCAATGTAAACTAATGAAAAAATAAATGTTGTTCTTTAAACTTTATTTATCATTTCAACTGAACAAACACATAGTATTGTGCACAAGTATTTCTTTTATGTTCACTTTACACGCTGCGTCGTGTGTGTTTACTGCACCTTTAAATATAAGTGAAACTCACCAAAGGTCATGTGACCAAGATCTCGGCTGAGATCGAAACGCGTCGTTTGTCTGCCAAATGAAATGAACCCGCAATATTGAGAACACAGAACTGGAGTGGCTCGTCTTTTCTACAAATACTTGTGGAGATTTCTATGTGCATATATATATATATATATCATCGTAGGTATACAAGAAAGATACCATAGAGCCCTTTATGAATGGAGAAGCCAAGGTCTCCTCACCAAACTGGAATTTGATTTTTTAAAGAACGACTACCCAACCACACCACAACTGTATTTAATACCTAAAATACACAAGAACGCTACCGACCCACCCGGCAGACCAATTATATCTGCCATTGGTGGACTGTTTGAAAACACCTCTCGTTTCATTGACTTTTTTCTCCAGCCCTTTGTATGTGACTTACCCTCCTACACCAAAGATACAGGCGATTTCTTGTCTAAAATGTACGATGTAAAATGGCATGACAATTATGTATTCATGACTATGGATGTATGCTCGTTATACACAAGCATTAGACATAGGGACGGTTTACATGCACTTGAGTACTACCTAAACAAAAGACCCATACACTTACACAAACACACCTCCATGCTGCTACAAATGGCCGAGTGGTGCCTGGAGAACAATGTCTTTATATTTGACAAATTGTCTTACAGACAATTACATGGCACAGCCATGGGTACTTGCTTCGCCCCCAGCTATGCGAATTTGCATATGGGCTGGTGGGAGGAGCAAGTACTCATGTCAACACTAGGGGTGGGCGGAATTTGCGTAATTGCGTTACGCAAATCTCCGCGAAACGGTAAAAAATCTCCGCGAACACGCAGAAATTCCGCGAACACGCGGAATTGCTTGTTCGCGATGCTTTTTTCCTGTTCACAATTGCTGTGTGCGTGCTCGGGGAGAAATATCTCGCGAACATGCATTTTGAGAACGCGAACAAGCAAAAATTTCGCGAAATCGCGGAAAGCAGACTTTTGAGCAATTTCGCGTTCTCCGCGGAACGCGAAATTACGCAAATTACGCAAATTACGCAAATTCCGCGAGCGGAACGGAATTTACTGCCCAGGCCTAGTCAACACACAGCCTGGAAATGGAAGAAAATGTAGTCATCTATGCTAGGTACATAGACGACATTTTTGTTTTATGGCAAGGTACACAGGAAAGTGCAGTTAAGTTTGCACAAGACTTAAACAATAACACTCTCAATCTCTCGTTTACAAGCCATACAAGTAAGGAATGTATACAATTTTTGGACATAGAATTGTATGTTAACCAAGGCAAGATTCAAACAAGAACATATAGGAAACCTACATCGGGCAACGCGATTTTGCATGCTAATAGTTTCCATTATGATAGTGTCAAAAAAGGCATCCCCTATGCAGAATGCTTAAGAATGAAGCGTAACTGCAGCACAGAAGAGAGTCTAGACAAATCCACCAATGATCTCTTCAACAGACTGCAAAGCAGGGGATATGACACACAAACCCTTAACAATGCCAGAACCAGGAGTGATAAAATCACTAGAGAAGAACTCCTATTTGCTAAAACAAATAAAAATAAAAACAAAAATCAGGCCAAGCATGAATTCACTAAAACAGACACGCCCAGACTAATTACAGGGTTCAATGCGTACCACATTTCTCTACGCAAAATCCTGTATAAACATTGGAACAATATAAGGAATGACCCTATTTTAGGACCAACATGCTCTAAAACCCCTTTAATCAGTTTCAGACGTGCAAAATCTATGCGTCAAGAACTAGTGCGCAATGCACCTGTTATCACTAAAAAACCTAACTGGTTCCAAACACCCAAGGGATTTACGAAATGCAGTAAATGCAAAGCATGCAAACATGGAAAAAATACCAAACTGGTCCACATGCCTTTCAGAAACACACCATTTGAAATAAGAGGGAGTTTTAATTGCAAAACTGATTTTGCCGTGTATGTCCTACTATGCACCTGTGGTAAAAACTGTGTAGGTAGCACCATCCACCCAGTACATGTTCGAATTCTGCAACACCTGAGAGCCATCGTGCATAATGACCAAACATACCCTGTTGCCAGACACATAAATTCACTACATGCAGGCAGAGCTCAAGAACTTTCCTATTTTGTCATTGACAATGTTCCCAAAAATCCCAGGGGAGGAAATAGGCAATTGGCACTCAGGAGATTGGAATCAAGGTACATCCTCCTCCTCAATTCCAAAATCCCACATGGGATGAATGCCGATGAAGCTCTCAGTGTTCACCTGTAATTTTTCAACACCCTCTCCGTTCTCTATGATCCAATCCTCCTAGCGCTCAGTTCTTGCACGCTCTTTTTTATTAACGTTGGCACACCCATAGAGTTCACTTTTTCATCTCTACTGTGATTACCTGCCCATAATACAACTTTTCGTTAATCATGCACAGTGGGTCCAAATGGTCAGTTCTCTGCCCACATGGGCTTTATTCCTTTTCTGACTAACGAGTTCTTTACTGACACTATTGCACTTGCTTATTTACATGTATTTCTGTGAGCGTCTTATGGTATTTGACCATAAAACTCATATGTATATACCCCCCCTGTGCACACTATTTTAGTATTGTAATTATATTTCCTTTTTTGGGCTCTTTCACATTTGACATGTACTTAGGTAACCAACACAATACTAAAAAACCGAGTGTGAAACATATTATTCATTTATGTTTCAATCTCTTTCCTTCTTTTCTTTTTTTGCTACTATTGTGTGACAATATAACCCTAGTATAGCCTTTTACTTTTAATTTTATCTTACTGTATTTTACATGTTATCTACTTGAATGTTGCATAGGTAACAAATGTAAGTCGTTTGTCTGGTTGCTATAACAACCAAGCTTAACAGGCTTTTCACTATGTCTATACTTTTTTCTGCTGTCGGTTACCATGACAATCATTTAGAAAAAGTGCAACCTTATGACTATTTAATCATGCTAAATGTCTTTAGAACTGGATGCAGTGAACAAGGCGGTTGTGTCCGCCGAAACGCGTCTGTGCCTTAACGTTGGAATAAAACCTTTTCTTTGCTGAAATTACTCACGGAGTCGGTGCCTGTTTGTCTGGACGCTGTCAGGCTGGTATCATATATATATATATATATATATATATTATCTACTGGCGGTCGCCAGTAGATAGTTATAGTTAGGACCCTGTTTAGGACGAATCCTCGCGAAATTTTCAAAATAGGTGGGGCGCTACGCTCCGCTCCTACCCTGAAAGTCTCGGGGGGATTTGTCAAGCGGGGGCTGAGATAAAAGGGGGGTCCCAAAACGCATTTTTCCCATGCATTTTTCCATAGGACCTTTAGACACAGCTACAGCCCGAACGGCTGAACATAGTTACTTGAAATTTGGCAGAGAGGTAGTCCTCAGGTCAAGGAAGTGCCTTTTTGTGTAAATCTGTTCAGTAGTTCCTGAGAAAATAGCATTTAAATCAATATATATATCTGTAAGCGCGCTCCGTGCGCTTACCGTAAGCTTACCGTACGCGTACGGTGCCGTGCGCGAGCGCGATTCTGATTGGCTGTTAGATCTTAGTAAACATTCGAATCGTTCGAAACCAGGAAGCGGTGACCGCCATTTTCTCTCTCGCACTCTGAGGGGGGGAGGAAAAACAAAGGGAAAAAACATGTAAAGGGACTGTTTAGACAGCTCCTAACCACCTAGCCTTGATGAATGTGTCCCCAAAGAACCCCCAAGGCCAAAAAATCATTTTTATTTTTTTACGAAAAATTGCCGATTACGCTTACCGTATGGTAAAAAAAAATTAAAAAAAAAAAAATTATCCACACTCTCCCCACCCCGTGTCCAAATTGTGCCCGCAGGGCACCATTTGTGCAAGGCATATACTTCATTGCAGGAATTTAAAAGATTACCTTTCACAACGAAGCGCATAATATGTCCTCCATGTGCCCACGGCAATAACTGCGTAAAGTGGGCGCGCGGTGCGCAAAGCGCACCGCGTGCTCACTGTGCGAGCACGGTGCGCGAAGCGCACTGTGCGCGCACGGAACGAACTGCGTTAAGTGGGCGCGCACGCCACGAATGGCGTAAAGTAACTTAGCATTTAAAAAAACGTACAAATTCACTGAAAAAACCATAGGTTTCACACACGTTATAGTTAGGAATTAGCATTTAAAAAACCTTGCAAATTCAGTGAAAAAACCATAGGTTTCACACATGTTATAGTTAGCTGGACATTTTACTGATAAAAAACCAATGAAATTCCCCCGTTATAGTTAGTGCAGGCAACTATAACTCACGCGACCGCAATCCTCTGCTGATGACATATGTGTCTTTATGAAAAAAAAATATTTGTAATATATGTATAGCTAAAATTTAATGGAAGAAGACATGGGCAAATAATTGTCTAAATACAGTATTAGCATCAGCAGAGGATTGCGGTCGCGTGAGTTATAGTTGCCTGCACTAACTATAACGGGGGAATTTCATTGGTTTTTTATCAGTAAAATGTCCAGCTAACTATAACATGTGTGAAACCTATGGTTTTTTCACTGAATATATATATATATATATATCACTTTCCATTGTAAATACATCTTTTATTTGCCTATAACTTTAAACTCCATTGAAAGGTAGGCACGAAACTTACCAGCCTATGAACTCCATTATCTTAGTTTTGGCATGACAAGTTTGGTGAAGATGTGTCTATTGGGGAAAAAAGTTAAGGGAGAGTGCAAAAATGAGTGATTTTGCATTTTAGCTCACATCTCATCTAAAGCCCACACAGGTGAGCATGTTTCCATCTAACTTAACAAGAAGCTCATTTTTTTCTCTTTGGGGTAAATCCATTCAGTCGTTCCTAGAAATTAGTTTACAAGAGGTGTCAAGCGGGCTTTAAAGTGTTAACACAATATCTCTGCCATTTAAACCCACAAGTCCTTCCCGTTTACGACAATGTGATTGGCTGGACTAGGGCTGAATTTTTTGTTCTGGCTAAACAGAAACTCAGGAGTTGGCTCCGACTCACAAGTAGGAGTGAGGGGACATCACGCAGGAGGTAAATAATGTCATTTTGGGAATTTAATGTTACTTTTGTTACTTGATATTATGCCACAGGGTGTTCGAGGCAAAATCAAACCACAGGAACAACACAAATAACTAGAACGCAAGCGTCAATTGGTCATGGAACCTAATTTTTGGTGCTTTTTTTGTACAAAATGCATTCAAAATGGACGCGATGATGCATTTTACACTAAAATAGACACTAAATACCAGATAACCATGTCATGTAATTATGTGCAGTTTTACATACTTTTTCTGAAATTTTACCCAATTATGCTTATGCAAATTACACCAACTTCGCACACACCTACTCGCATGTTTCGTGCTGTGTAAAACACATCCACACAGCCATGGGAGCCTGTGTGGCTTGCAAATTCAGTGAAAAAACCATAGGTTTCACACATGTTATAGTTAGCTGGACATTTTACTGATAAAAAACCAATGAAATTCCCCCGTTATAGTTAGTGCAGGCAACTATAACTCACGCGACCGCAATCCTCTGCTGATGACATATGTGTCTTTATGAAAAAAAAATATTTGTAATATATGTATAGCTAAAATTTAATGGAAGAAGACATGGGCAAATAATTGTCTAAATACAGTATTAGCATCAGCAGAGGATTGCGGTCGCGTGAGTTATAGTTGCCTGCACTAACTATAACGGGGGAATTTCATTGGTTTTTTATCAGTAAAATGTCCAGCTAACTATAACATGTGTGAAACCTATGGTTTTTTCACTGAATATATATATATATATATATATATATATATATATATATATATATATATATATATATATATATATATATATATATCACTTTCCATTGTAAATACATCTTTTATTTGCCTATAACTTTAAACTCCATTGAAAGGTAGGCACGAAACTTACCAGCCTATGAACTCCATTATCTTAGTTTTGGCATGACAAGTTTGGTGAAGATGTGTCTATTGGGGAAAAAAGTTAAGGGAGAGTGCAAAAATGAGTGATTTTGCATTTTAGCTCACATCTCATCTAAAGCCCACACAGGTGAGCATGTTTCCATCTAACTTAACATGAAGCTCATTTTTTTTTCTTTGGGGTAAATCCATTCAGTCGTTCCTAGAAATTAGTTTACAAGAGGTGTCAAGCGGGCTTTAAAGTGTTAACACAATATCTCTGCCGTTTAAACCCACAAGTCCTTCCCGTTTACGACAATGTGATTGGCTGGACTAGGGCTGAATTTTTTGTTCTGGCTAAACAGAAACTCAGGAGTTGGCTCCGACTCACAAGTAGGAGTGAGGGGACATCACGCAGGAGGTAAATAATGTCATTTTGGGAATTTAATGTTACTTTTGTTACTTGATATTATGCCACAGGGTGTTCGAGGCAAAATCAAACCACAGGAACAACACAAATAACTAGAACGCAAGCGTCAATTGGTCGTGGAACCTAATTTTTGGTGCTTTTTTTGTACAAAATGCATTCAAAATGGACGCGATGATGCATTTTACACTAAAATAGACACTAAATACCAGATAACCATGTCATGTAATTATGTGCAGTTTTACATACTTTTTCAGAAATTTTACCCAATTATGCTTATGCAAATTACACCAACTTCGCACACACCTACTCGCATGTTTCGTGCTGTGTAAAACACATCCACACAGCCATGGGAGCCCAATCCAAATGGTGGCCCACCCAAGGCAATGGTTATGGGTACCCACCAATTCATTAAAAATATCTGAATTTTTGGTGCTCGGCTCGCAAATCGGGGCTGACTCGAGAACTAGTTAGCCACTATTTTTGGTGCTGGATTTGGCAGGCATGTGTTTTCCTCACTCGTGAGTCGCTACTGATTCACAAGATGGATGCAGTGTAAAAAAAATACCTAACCTACCCAAACACTAAAATAAGTGGCTGAGTTGTTTGGAAGGCATGAGGTTCGGTGCAGACCATGCACAGCGTGGGTTGAGTGGCACTGCAGGTTTATCCAATCCCTTCTGCAGATTAGCAATTCATGTGCATGACTCGTTTGTGTGCGTCATGATGCCTGGTACCCATCTTAGAATGGGTTTCCTTTAAAAAAAGTTATTAAAAAAACTCATTCCAAGATTGACGCATATGCATGCATAGGGCATAGTTGTCACATTTGAAATAAGTTCCAGTTTATGTTTGCGTACCTGTGTGTAATAAGGGGGAAAGGATGTGGTCTCACGGCTAGACTGCTGACTTTGGAGCTGGGATACCAAGGTTCAAGCCTCGGGTCGACTCCACATCCTGTGATTCTAGACAAATCACTTAATCTCCCCGTGCCTACCAAAACAAGCATTGGCATAGCCAATAGGTCTAGCTTTTGGGAACTTATAAGTATTTAGTTATGCAGCACAATATCCTTGGTGCAACAACATCAACTGTAGCATAGCTAAACACTTATAAGGTCCCAAAGGCGAGACCTATTGGCTATGTCAATGCTTGTTTGCATTGGAATAGTCTCCATTTATCATTAGACATCTGTAATCCATCTATTTTGCTAAGAGTAAAGTTTTTTTTGTATTTGCAAATTATATGTACTGTTATTAGAGATAATGAAAACATCATTCATATTTGGTTATCTGCTTCTCTCACTTATTGATTTTAGAATTTAATTTTGTATTTTCATAAACTATCTTAAATATCACCACACCTCTAACATAGATTTTAGATGTGCTGCCATCGCTTTGAGAGGCATGCAGCATATACTGTAGTGTGGAAGATTTGTGGAAGCTCCGCCCACTCTCTGCCCATTGGCTTTTGTCTTAAATGCTGCCTTCCGATTGGTTTGAGGCTTGTAAGTCCCTCCTCATTCATCATTTGTATCCTTCCACAGCTATTAGCCCCTTTACTCCTGACACTATTTTCTTTTAGGTCTCGCCTAGCGTTGCAGCGTGAATTCGCTGCCATCGCTTTACGAGACATGCAGTATATACTGTAGTGTGGAAGCTTCGTGGAAGCTCCGCCCACTCTCTGCCCATTGGCTTTTGTCTTAAATGCTGCCTTCCGATTGGTTTGAGGCTTGTTAGTCCCTCCTCATTCATCATTTGTATCCTTCCACAGCTATTGGCTCCTTTACTCCTAACACTATTTTCTTCCCTGTCTCCCCACTCCACCGCCCCCTCTCTCAGTCTGCGACTTCTCACCCTCCCCTGCCCCCCCCACTCCTGTTCGTGTTTTCTTGCCTGCTGGCACTTCCGTGTTCATCTTTATTATTGCCACCTTGAAATATGCGAGTTAAAGATGCGTGCTGTACAAAAACTTCTTGTGCTTAATGAACTAGATTTAAATGTTACTCTAAATATAATAAGACTCTAGGCAACATTCGGGGTATGCATGGCAACTGGCGCCTCTTAGTTCACAAATGACATTGTTGTCGGGCGGGAGGAGCAGCAGTGTTTTAATTCATGCTTAAAACGAGTATTTTTAATAACTTCCTCCCAATTCAGTGCTATAATCTTGTGTACTGAGGTGACGTGCTAAAGAAATGGACTTTCTTGAATTCCGAAGAGACATTATCGCACATTTACATCATGTTTACTGTATGATTAACATGCCGATCATTTTTACGGCTCGCCCACTGGCTCGTATACGCTTGGCTCGTCTCCGGCTGGCTCTACCTGTTAATTAATATATTGGCTTGTGCACCTCTAACAAAAAGAGATGAATGAATACATGATAGTGAGCCCGGTAGATGCTAGAGAAATAGACTGGTGCAGACAAACAGACAAAGTCGGTCTCCATTGTCTCACATCAGAATCATCACTTTCAATAACCTGGAAATCTGCCGGCAACTCCAGCATGCCCCAACCTCATCCCCCTCGCCTATTCTCAGCAGAAGCAGCAGATTTTGAGCTGTGCCCTGCTGGTGAAGAGGAGCACAGCAGAGTCTGTAGAAGCACTGGGATCTCTAGCCTCTCCGGGCGTGCACCTAAGCCTTTCGGGTGCCTTCACACTCAGGATAAATTAATACATTTTGTTCTGTGCTTTAGTCACCCTTCTGGGAGCACTGTCTGGTAGATGAAGCTCTGTATTAATAAACACATTCAGAGAGGTGGTTGTGTACAAACAAACAACAGCCACCATACCGTACGTTTTGAACGTGTAATTAAATACCTGCTCATCGAGTACCTCATTGGCTGATCATTCCATGGCACTACCAAAATTACATTTGGACACATTTGCTCAAATATAAAACACTCCCTTCTAGGGGTCGTTTAACAACTCTGGGCTTTGGGGTTAGGTAACCTACTTTGGATGCTGTGTAAAAGAGTAAATACAAAAATTAATGCAATGAAACTAAGCAACCAATACTGTCTTAAACACTGTGAAAACTGACACGCATTCTGGCATTTTGTTTAGTTAATGTCGATTTTCTCATGGATGCAAGTAAAGTACTCTTAATAACTTAATGAAATCTGCACACTTTTAACTAATAGCACAGGGCGACCTTTGACAACTAGGAAATAAATACATTTTCATGTACCTCTGAAGCCCCCCTGCCACCTGCCCCCTTGGAAAAATTAATTGCCTCCCAGTGTTTGGGGAATAACAAAGTCGCAGGAGAGTAAGTCAAATAATCTAGAAAATGGAAAAGAAGCCGGGATTCGGATTCACATGCTCCGATCCCAATCGCGTTGGTTAGTCTGTAAGCATTACTTTTATTAATGAGTTTCACATTAGTAAAGCACCACGGAGTGCATGTGTGGCGACACTTCACCAATGAGGTACGTGCCAAGCAATTGTTGACACAATCCACACTTTGCTTCTTTTTCAATATATTTATTACGAAGTGCAGGACCTTTCCAAGGGATTTTCCATATTACATACATTCACTCCAAAAATAAAACATGTAGGTAAAAAACATTGCCATTTACAATGTCAATAGCTCTAAATCACAAATGTGAGACCTATTTGCATTGAAAATGCTTGTTAATGATATGCTACTAGTGGGCCTGCAGCACTGATAGTGCCACCCACCTCAGTAGCCCTTTAAACATATGTCAGGCCCTGCCCTGCCAATGCCGCCTGTGTGTGCAGTTTTCAAACTGCCATTTCACCTAGCCCAAACCTTCCATTTTAATACATATGTTACCCATAGGGTAGGTCCTGAAAAGCTCAGAGGACAGGGTGCAGTGTATTGAAAAAGTGGGATATGTGCCTTTAAGTTTTACATGTCCTATTAGTGAAAAACCCCAACATTTGTTAGGTCTCGCTGGGACAGCGAAAGCTGTCTCTTTGAGACATTTTGTAAGTGGGTTTTGAAAAGTGCTACCAGGCCAGCCTAGAGCTACAGTGCATGTGCGCGGGCACGCGCTTACTAGCAGATGCGCCATATGGCTTTCTCCTCGCTCTCCCGCGCGTGCCTCGCTCTGCCTCTGTCTTTCTCGCCCCTTCCCCCCCCCCCCCCTTCCCCGGCGTTTCGCGGCCGCGCGTCTTGCGAAATCGCGGCCAATGCTTGTTCCTTTCAGAAAAGCATGTCGGCCTGAAGGTCTCAACGAACAACCGTGCCTCCTTAAATATGTTCAAGTCATGTATACACCACACCTTTCCCAATTTAGGAAGTAGATGCTCTCCTCTGTACCCTAAATAAATGGGTAGTTTGCAATTTACTTTTATTTCCGCCCTGATACAAAACCTCCCAGTCCGATGCAAGCCAACATACTGCTAAAAGGGCCCCGGTGTTGCAGCTCGCCGTGAAGGGATCCCAAGCTCAGCCTGGCAGCCTGCACGCCACTCCCTCCGCTCACGTCCGCCGCAGGTGTCACGCCCAAGAAGAAGCAAGAGTGCCAGTCAGATCACTGCCAACCCAGGCAGTGGAATTTTTCACTCTAGAGCGCGGGTCACGAGGCCGAATTCCCACTGCGCACCGGCTATGTCTTCTCTACCACAAAGAACATTGCCATTGACTGGACCTGCCAACGAGCACAGGAAAAGACATCTGACCGGGTCCAAAGCTCACAATGCACTTTACGGCGAATGGCCACGTCACTAGCATTGGCAGTGCTTAAAGGGCAGGGTTGTGCAACTTGTGTGTGTTTCAGGACGCTGTGACTCTTTCCCGTGTCTGTCCTTTGACTTCCCTTACCAAAACTACAAAAGGAAGATTAGCAAATAGCCCATAAAGTGTCACATCAGTTCAGAGAGAGATGACAGAAACACCCCACTAGTTTCTTGAGTTGTGGTTATTTTTTGCAAAAACGTAATTATGCAAATTAATACAGCGCGAACGTAGCCCGAAGGCATTAGAGCGCTTTACAGACAAAAGGACAAAGTATCAAGCGATTGTAAATCACAGCAGCTTTGAAAAACTATATTAAATAAAAGATGAGAATGCCAGAGGATTGCATTTCCCATCCTGGGCTTTAGTGTGGAAAACGAAAGCATTCCACTCCACCACACTCCACAAATTCAGCCTTAAGATGTGAAAAACAAGGCAGGTTTGAACATACCAGGCGCGCAACACTCATTGGACTCAAAGGGCTTCAGCCCCACACCCCGTTGTGTGTCTCAGCCCAGGATGAGACAGCCTCCCGGGCGCGCACACAGCCGCACCCGAGCACTTCACAGATCTTTAAAAGACCATTTGCATGTTAATGAGGCCTCGCTGTTGTTTCACCCCTTCTAAGAGCCCCTGCAGCTCCACTCTGCCTATTGCTTGAAATATTCATCCCCACCACCGAAATTTTTTCTCAGCCTCCCCCCGCCCCCCTCCCCCCCCCCCCCCTCCCGAAATTTGGCTCAGGTTGCGCCTCTGGAACATACATATCATCAGCACACAGTGAAAGCACCTTCTTGAAAACGGCAGTAGCATGGTAAACTGCAGCCGCAGACCGGAGTTACAGGGATCAAATACCCGCTTTAGGTTATATTTCGTATTTTTGTACCGACTAGAGCATTAAAATACCGGTGGTGCCGGTAGAAAACCGGACAGGTGGCAAACCTAACTGGGAATGACGTCCCCGACATTTTAGTACAAAGAGGAACCATGCATCTTCACACTTGCATTAGAAAATTGCTCGAGGGCGACATTTATTGTAAAGTTATCGGAGCTTGGCAGCAAAGGAAAGCCGAGGGTGCATTGGACTATAGCAAACAGGCCGTCGTGATTCTCTAGCGCTGCCTGGCGTTTCCGGATCTACACAAGAAACAGTGTTGCAGACAGACTAGCAGGCCCATCACAGACTGCTGTCAAATGCAAGAGTCTTGTGGAGTATAGGCCGCAGTGCATTGTGGATACAAAACATACCATCTCAAGTCACTGGTCAAAGACGGTAACATCATGTCAGACAAACTTTGCATCGTGATTTCACAGATACCAAACAGGATGAGGATCATTTCATTTTTTTTTTCTCCCACCCTGCAGATTCCTGACTTCATCTCATTAATCCCAGTGGCGTAGGAGTGGGGCTTTGCAGGCTGGGGTGGCAGCTAAGGTGAGCGTTGGGTACGCGAAACAGGTACATAGTGTGGTCAGTGACTCATGGAGTTATTTTGAGGATTTCATTCCATACATACTGCCCCTTAAATTAATACTCCAGTCTCTAGAAGAGTCATAGAGTTGGCAAAACTGAATTATGCAGTATAATGTATCATTTTTTATAGACAGGCAGTTGGAGTACCCTGCAATCTTTCACTGAGTATGGTCTCAAAACTACTTTGGATAGAACAAAATGTGAAATGTCAATGTGACTCTGCAATGCCTTATAGAACCAGGTTGCCCACATATCTTTGAGAAACAACTTATACTGTGCCTTTGTTAGCTTTTGGGGGAGAATGTTGTATTGTTGGATCAGGCTTGTCTGTACCAAATTTGATACAGCCTTTTTTGAGGTATGCAGTTGTCTAAAAATACATACACCTTTAGACACTGTATCAGGTATTTGAATATGGGACTCGTTCGCCCTACTGTGCATTTTTAACCAAACATCTTAAAAGTTGTTTCTGTAGAGTTATCACCTTATTTGGTGAACATATGCTTTTCTTTAAACTCTTTTTGTCTGCAATTCCACCACCATAAAGGAGCACAAAAGAAGAAAAAAATGTTTTGTATATCCTTATGTTTAGGGATGACAACGGTAGAAACTAACCATATTTATGGGGGGCCGCACTGAGTGTCAAATTCCATTGGTATGCTATACTCTTTCACATAGGGTTAACCCAGTTCAAAATGGCGGTCACATAGTCCTTTTTCTACCTCTTTTTTGTTTCCAAATTTTGGATGTATACGCCAACATATATATCCCGCCTCTGTGAATTTTAGGAAACAGATAGTACACAAACTTTGGTGACTTTTACATAAAAATTGTGCACAAAAGACATTCACGAAGAATGCTTTCAGTAAATTGTGGTCTATTATTTGAGATTCGGATCGTGCGATACCACTGTAAATGGACCAAGGAATATATTTTTAGCAGGGATCTTTTAATTTGAGATCATTGCACAAGTTGTACTTATACCGTTGCTTTGAACAACCACATGGTTCCTGTGAAAAAACGGATTGTGCAAAACAGTGGCTGCAAAAATGGAGAATATTTTGGTAATTGGGATTTTAGGTTTAATTAAAAAATTCACTGACGTTTATAAAAAATTGTTTACAGAACCGCGATATGACCACTCGCTAACAAGCATTGACCCTCTTTGATTTTTACCTTTAATGTACATTGCCCAGTCTAGAAAGAGTTTCAAATCCACGTTAAGATTGCGGATGCGTAAATGATCTTTCGAGTCCGGTCATTATCGAAATTGGCTACAGGTGTTTTATCTAGCCGGCTATTTAGACAACGCATTTGGTGTTTACAAAATGTTACGATCGCGGCTATGTGGCGGGAGCGGTTCTTATATCGAACAAGTAAGTTCGGGAGGGGAGGATTCTTCTTTTCCTTACTATTTCTCCTTACCCTATACTTCATAGGCCCTTCAAACATGCTAACGACATTGACATATGTCCGCTCATTTCCTGTATTAGGGTATTCTTTACTTTAATGCTCGTGTCTGTAGTTACATTGGTTTCCAATGGGATAGGGGGTCTTAATAAATAGTTGGTGGGTTCCCAAATAAAAGATTCTTGCCCCCTTTTTAGGTCTCGCCTGACCCAGCGCATGCGCTGATCTGGCAAGACTTTTAGTATGGGCTTCAAAAAATGCTACCATGGACGGCCTACAGCTTGCGTGCATGTGCGTGGGGGCGCGCTTACGAGCAGAGGCGCCATATGGCTTTCATCTCGCTCTCCCGCGCGCCTCACTCTGCATCTCTGTCTTGCTCGCCCCTCCCCCTCCACAGAGCGCGTCTCGCGGTCACGCGTCATGCGAAATCGCCGACTCGCGGACGCACATCTTGCAAAATTACGGCCAATGCTTGTTCCTTTTGAAAAGCATGTCGGACTGGAGGTCTCAATGCACTATGCAGCCTGCAGCTTATGTTCATTGTTCCCAGTTTTAAAGGTGCAGCATTATGGCCCTTGTGTTTCCATTCGCACAGTTGCCTCTTTTTCTGTGGCTTCTTTCCGCCTTCCTTTCAGACTTGCTACGGTGGGTGCTGCTCTAGCGTGCATTTAGATGTAATGTTCTTAGCAAAGTTAAGAAATAGAAGGAGGCGCAGGCAGGTTTTGAAGGGAATGCGCGATAAAAGAGCAGCAGGCTGTTCCCATCTGGTCTCTTTGAACATCCCCTATCAGAGGGATTTCCAGGCTTATGGGGATTAGACTCGGGGGACCTCTGTCGGATCATTATGCACGAGGGATCTCCTGCTGTTTCCTTCTCATGCTTCACCTATGCGCCATCATTCAAAGATCATTTTAATAAAATGCATTGTAATAAAATACAAACATTTAGTAAAAAATACAAGAGCAGCGTGCCTGAATGCAGTGTAATTATTTCAACAGGATAAATCAGCTCAGACCAAAGCATTTATAAATTGCCTTGCTGCCAAAAGCAATTCTGTGTTGTGAACAGTTAAGAAGTGAAGGTTTAAGAAAAGAAAATATAAAACAAAGCAGGTATAAGAGCGCATAAGTGTTTGTGAAGAGCACTTTTACAGCTAGCAAGGCTCTTTAGTGCTATCAGACATTTCAATATTTCAACATTTCTATACTGCTATGATCAGCTATACTAGAAAAAGCAAACAATTTTAAGTTACATTTTAATTGCAATATTGTAATAACAATAAAAAAAATCTTCAATAAAAATGCATCTGGCATGAGATGAAAAGACGCCTCAGGAAGTTGGTGTAAAGTAATAGCCGTCTCCATTTCTGACTGTATCTTCTGCATATAAAGTATCATAATTAAGACATTTACATCTGTCCATCCTTTTACCTAAGGAACATTTTTTACCTGGCTTAAATACCTAAGCAACAAGCATTGGCATAGCCAATAGGTCTCGCCTTTGGGACATTATAAGTGTTTAACCATGCAACAGTTCATGTTGTTGCCCCAAGGATATTGTGCTGTATAACTAAATACTTATAAGGTCCCAAAAGCGAGACCTATTGGCTATGCCAATGCTTGTTTTTCATTACGGTAAGGCCTGCCTCTCCCATAGGATAACACTAAAGTTACCTTATTGCATTTAATAAATGATAACTTTCAATTGGGAGCAGGTAGACAGGTCGAGTGTGGCCTGCTGCCTAATCATGTGTCACATGACTAGGTGTAACTGGTAGTTGGTCTTTGTGTATTGCTCCCAGACAGTGAGGAACAGGGAAGATAAGTGTTGGCAGGGTATTCCACTCCGATTTAATGAGGGGTAGATGCTGTCACCTAACACGTTTGCCTGAAAACTCTCAGAAATTATTTGTCACTAGTCTTTTGTGACTCCAGACAAGCTGGGGCCAGTACTGGGAGGAAGGGGACGCCTGACACCTCAGGGGGTGGAAACCTTTAGAAGCTTCTTCCACTTCAAAGTGTGCACCAGGTATAAAGTTTGGACCTCGCACCCCAACTCTTTAGTTTACATTTGGACTTGTGGACTCCTGCCCTTCTGTACTGACCTGCTGCCCTCTTGCCTGGGTGAGAATAATTGGATTTGCATTTCTAATTCCAGGACCCCAGAGTGACTCCAATGGCTAGTCGGCTGGTCTCCTGATCAGAAGCCTGAGTTACATAACAGGTTTCCAACAATCATGAACCCAGCACCTGGACTCTGCCATCTGTGAGTCCTGCCCTCCCAAGTGCTGCTGCATAACGCATGTCTATTCAAGGACATCACCTCACCTAGTGCAGCCCCTAGAACCGCCAGTGCACGATTCATCGCCTCGTGCAGATTTTACATCACTTTTGCTGCACGATGTATCCCTGCCACAGGGCTCCACAACTCTTAGCAAAGAGGATTTAGGGTAATCTTGTACAGTGAGTTTGAGTGGATCACTGAAGCCGACCTGTGCTCCATCACGGTCAGTATGAACTTGTGACTTTGTACCGCTCCAGCGCAACCAGACAATTACAGTTGGCATTTGCTTTTAGGCACTATTTTCACTGATATATTTCAAATAACATATTACCGGTTCTATTGATTAGATTATTAGTAGTTTTGTATCAAACTATTTATAAAATGTTACTCTATTTTTCTAATTTGGTATGGGATTTTCATGTGTTGTGTTTTCACTTTATTAATGTTTGAAGTGCTGCATAAATACTTTACATATTGCTTCTAAATTAAGCTTGACTGCTCTGTGCCAAGCTACCAGAGGCCTGAGCACAGGTTCATTTGGGGTTTGCTTGTGACCTCACCCTGACAAGGATTGTGGTTGCTGCTTGCGTAGGGTTCCACTCCCTTCAACCAGTAACCCAATTTCTTAGAATGTGTAATGTGTAGAATGTAAACTATACCCACTGCACAGATTGATAAAATGACTGTTCACAACGATGAAAAAAAAGAAATAATTCCCAAATGGCTTTTAAATTTTGGGTTAAAATATATCCAATTTTAAATAATTCACTGACCTGACATGATTTAAAATATATAAATTACATGTCTAAAGCACCACGATCACAAAATACAAAAGAAAATGCATTGAGTTTTTGATATTTCACCAAAGAATCAAATGTTTTCTTACATATTCTCGAGATTGAACCCAAAAATCCAAGTGCTCCTTTTCGTATTGTTTCAATAAAGAGAACCATGCCCAACCCCAAAAACGTTTACTCCTGAATTCTGACTACTGCTTTCTTTATTTGTTTCCCATGATTTATACTAAACATTTCCTTAAGTTCTACCATGTGACCTGCATTTATTCTTTGCAAGTGCTTGGTCTGGTGCGAGGCTGAGTCAGTAACCTAATAGTTTGTTAAACAGAAGTGTTGTTTATGTCAGTATGTCACTGTGTTAAATTCCTGCATCATTTAATGTGCTGAAAACATGGGGTATAGTTTCAAGGAGCCGAAAGCACTCATAACTCTTAATGGTAAGTATGAACAACTGTAAGGCAATCTCGCTTCACAGTTGCTCTGTTTCCGCCAAGAAATTGTCCATGCTCTTGCAGATGAACAAAAAGGAGGCCAGGATCCTGTCTCTTTCTGTCATTATCTAAATAACCTTAAGGATGTACTGAGAAAAAAATGGAAAGCAGCGTCTCCGCTGTGCTATGCAGTATCAAGGACATTCCCATGTTAAACAATGCACCATTGAGCCTAGCTTTTCCTATTGAGAACTATGTGTCCCGAATTAAGCAGCCTTTCTTTTGGGACTGATTAAACCAATATGATGCCCCCCCCCCCCAGAAGAATATGAAGAGAGGCCCTTTAGTCAGCCATATCTCACAGATATTCATTGGGCTAGGGCTGAATGAGGGGCCGATTGAAAAGTTGGGGTCTCCTGAAATGTTGGGCCCCCTCTGCATGCGTTATGACCCTGTTCTTTGCACATGGAGGCGTGGCTGAATCTCGAGTGAGATATCACTATATAAAACAAGCATTGGCAAACCCAATCGGTTTGTCATTGCTATTGCCATTGTCAGCATTCTTTTGAAAATGCTGCTCAGCAGAGCAGGCTGCTGTGCACAATGTCTCAGGGTAAAACAAAAGTGTTGCAGCTCAGCCAGCGTTGACCGCATCATGTTGCTTTTTTCTTTACTTTAAACCATGTTACACAGGAGCCAGTGCTGCTGTGCAACATCATTAAACAAGCATTGGCATAGCCAATAGGTCTCGCCTTTGGCACCTTATAAGTGTTTTGCAAGAGCTATTGACTTTGCCAATGGGTTTAAGCTATGTTGTAAAGTTATGAAAGACAACAAACAGAGCTTTTTAAAACTTATAAATAAATAAAATGTGTCTAAACGTTCTTGTAACATCAGAAAATTAAACCTGGGACACTGATGCAAGGCACATCCCTACAAAAAGCCTGTAACATCATACTGTACCTGTGACACTTGTGCAAGGCACATCACTACACAAAGCCTGTAACATCATACTGCACCTGAGACGCTTGTGCAAGGCACAACGCTACACAAAGCCTGTAACACCATACTGCACAGAACCCTGACAGTTTCCTGCACTAACAGCCCCCTCACAAAACGTGCTGATCGCACACATCCACCAAAGTGCCAAAGGCAAACCTGTATATTAATATGCCAACATTAATGTGACCTCAAACTAACAAATACACAATACTTTGTGATGTCACTGTCCAACATTGTGCCTCAAACTCCACAGTGCACAGGGCTTTACCGGGGATCTCACAGAGCAGTTACTTAGAAAACGACCTTAACCCACTCCGCTGTGACCTTAAAGTACATCTTCTATATGACAAACAGAATAAGGTTAAAAAAATTATTTCTCAACTGCAGTAAAAAAAAAAGCAAAATATTCCACTCACCGAATCCAGAAGTGCACATTGCACAATCCCCTGTGCGGGCCTGGGGGGGGGAACAATAGAGGCTGATCTCACCTCTCAAGGAGGGGGGAGACTGGGAAGACTGCCGCAGAACCGGGGGGGTAGAAGGGGACAGCATGAGTGAAGAGAAAAGATGGTGAAGAGAGAAGACAGTAATGAGGAAGTTACTATGGGGCATATTATCAAGCATGGAGTTAAAATAAAAGCCCATATTGTCACCAAAACATGGGCTTCTATGGGAATATTATCAAGTCCATTATCGCCGCTTTAGCGGCAGTTTTCTGTGAAGCGAGGCATGCGCGCTTGGGTGAGCGAGATGAAAGCCAGATGGTGCCTGTGCGCGTAACCGCACACTGTATGCCACACAAAGCTGTGGTCGGACTTTCAAAAGCCAACTCACTAAATGTCTCGCCAGTGCAGCGCATGAGCTGGCTCAGGCGAGACCTAAAAAACTGAGGAATCTAAAAACAAGCGTTCTTTAAACGACATTTGGACTGAAGAGTATGGTACATGTTTTAGTCCAAGCCTCTTGCCTTCCTTTACAAGTCACTGTCTTAAAACCACAAGGGAAGCAGGAAACGGCCAGCTCCACCTCGTCTTTCTTGTCTGGTGGTTGCATTTGAAGGGCACCAACACTCATTTTTGGGGACCTTGGCTTATTTTTCATCATCAAAATTTAAACCAGATCCAAGAGAGAAAGGCTGGAAAGGGAGGTAGAAAACAGTGACAAAGGGAGAAAGAAAAAGCAGAACCTGCAAGACTGAGGTAAGGAAACAGGAAGTGTAAGGTGGTGGATGAGAGAGGCATGAGGTTGAGTCACGACTGGGCAGCTGTGGTGCTGAGCAACCACAGCATGGACGTCAATTCACCAAAAAGCTAGAAGTAGTGGAAGTGACATACATGCCATTTTACGTTTACTTTGACTCACACACACTTACACATACACACGTTGACGCACTCTCACATTAACACACTCTCACCCACAAGCATGCACACAACACACATTTAAAAGCATTGTTTTACTTAACTTAGCTGCCAGATAGGGTCATATTCCATCTAACTGTACTCCATATTTTGTTATACAAATAGTGAATAATGTTATTCACTATTTCTGTATTTGAAAAATTGACAGAAAACCAAGAAAGTGATGTCCCAACTGATATCCAATTGGACGAGCTGCCCCTGTGTTCCAAGCGCTATTGCTATTCGTATGACCTTGCGGCGCTGGACAACCAGAAAATTGGAAATAGGTTACAAGGGAGGAGAGATGGAAAATAAAATGACACCGATGAAAAAAGGAATTTAAAAACTAGGGAAGGAGTTGTTGTAAATGGTCGGGGATAATGGATGACAGGAGAGAGTGTGATACCAGAGCAGGATATTATACATTATAGGGGACTAAACAGCTCATCCGTACATGTTTATTTTGCAAGCATCCAAGGCAGCAGTTGAAGAGTATAAAGTAAACTGTGGGATAGAGCAATCCAGTTCTGGTGGAAGAATACAGTAAATAGGGTTTGGGCAAGAGAAACGATGAACACAAGCTGGATAGTGTAAAACAAATAGAAAGCAAGCAAGTGTGCGTTTCCAACGACAAAGCCAATAGTAAGCAAAGGGTGGAAAGCATTCCCATGGACTTTTTCCGAATGCCATCAAACCAGAGTAGGCTTAGCCCTAAAACCCACAGTAGCGTGCCCTAAATGAGCTGCACGCTGCATGTGTTTTGTTCTGATGTCACTTCCTATTTCAATAGTTATAGGTGATTCACAAATTGGAAAAAGCAATAGGCAAGGAAAAAAAACAAAATGTACAAATAATGTAGCTACGAAGAACACTCATGGATAAAACTGGCAGAAGTTGACACATTGATTGTAAGGAACAACGTGTCACCTAAGTCTTAAGAGCCATCTCTCAAGTTTCCCATGCAGTTATGCACACTATTATCAAATCAACCCATGCTTTGTGTGGCATCTCCTGTCAGTTCTGGATTTTCAAGCAACATTTTCGTATTGTGGAACTTGATGTTTTTCCTTTCATGAAGAAGCATGTTGGCACAAACAGCCCAGCATGAAAAATAATATTAAATAAAATAAAAACCCAGGATTGGCTGGAAGTTGACATGCATGGCATAGGAGCAGTTGGCAGGTACTGGCACATTGCAGTTATTATCAATCACATGATCAGCCCAGATTATCCCTACAAATGATGAACATCACCTGAAGTGCCTTAAAGTATGTTGCTGATAGGGCATTTGCACTTAACACAATTGTTTTTAGGGTGGAATGTTACTGTGAGTCTTGTTTCAGTCTTCTATGCAAATTGGTTGTTGATCACATTAAGATTCAGGTGGCCGTCCAAAACTTTGCAATATTTCTCAATATATATATATATTTTGCTTTACAATGTAGACAGATGGGAACTTGACGCAATCCATCATAAATACAGCTATTTCTGTTAGTCGGCGTATGTTTCTACTGTGGGGGCTTTCAATGCGTACGTTTGGTCCGAGTTGTAACTTAAGAACTGGTTACCTCTTGCCAGGAAAGTCCCGGTAAGCCTCGCTTATGATCAGGCGGTTTCCAGACAGACTCTCGGTGCACGCCACGACATGCCCCTGTGGACTGGTACCGACAAGAGATATATTCTTTCGTCAAGTTACATGCTCTTGCTAACCTCCAGGGAGAGGGACGAGGGTCAGGACCACAAGCGAACAGCCGTGAGCAGTTCAAAGAGAAATTACTCTGTGCCCTACCGGGGGAGTCATATTCACCACTTAGCGGTCATGCATGCTGGAGGATGGAGATCAAGGGCAGGAAAGCAAAGGGCACAAAAACATGGGTGACAGCAGTTCACAGAGCTGTCCCGCTTCAGGAGTCTGTGTGAATAAACAATGAGAATTTTTGCAAATCTATTGTGCCTCGAAAGCAGACCACTACTGATATGTTAATCACTGTGTTTATACGATGTGCTGAGAGTGCAGGTAGAAAATGCAACTGCCCAGTACTTAACGTGCCAAATATTGCCCTTGATGAGTGAATCGGAAACTCAGTAGAAGCGATTTAGTCAGCATGTGCTCGCCCAAAGGTTACCGACTGAAAGAGACCCGTGTTCTACGTGCCGTGCTTTCATTTAAAAATCCATTCAGTTAATGACAACCTCGTGAGTTTTACATGCACTTACGGTCGCTGTTGCAAAAACTGGGTGTCTGTTGCTAGCACAAATAAATGCAAAATGAAAAAAAACAAAAAATCATGCTGGTGATACTCCAAGCAGTGGTAAACCCATGCTTACTGTGAATACAAAGCAGCTGGCGTGTTCCATAGCTGACACTCGGCAGCACTGTTTAAAAGTGAAAGTGTTTGCTGCTGTTCTAGTTTAAAATCTATTGGCCCACTGTAAGCCACGTGCGTGTGTCTTGCTGAAAATCCAGAAAGATTTAAAGGTGCCTTCACCCAACTATGTCAAGACTGCGAGAAGCACTGCAAGGCAATCTTTTTTTTTTTTCGGAGTGCGTGTTGTTAAAAGAGGCGTGGACATCTAATAACAAGCGTGCGCTCCGAGCGAGTGGTGCGCGCGTGACGGCAAAAGTAGGCTGGCGAGCCCACTGTGAGCCACGTGCGTGTGTCTTGCTGAAAATCCAGAAAGATTTAAAGGTGCCTTCACCCAACTATGTCAAGCCTGCGAGAAGCACTGCAAGGCAATCTTTTTTTTTTTTCGGAGTGTGTGTTGTTAAAAGACGCGTGGATTTCTAATAACAAGCGTGCGCGCTGAGCAAGTGGTGCGCACGCGACGGCAAAAGTAGGCTGGCGAGTGATTAATAAAAAAATGCTTAAAGACATCGCGCAGCCCTGAGCAAAAGTAAACAAAACTGGCGGCTCGAAAGAATGAAGAGGGAGTGTTACGGCGTCCATCTCAGCAAATAAACCATTGGTTGAGCACGTCATCGCGCAGCAATGATTGTGGAGAGGCGGAGCGAGTTTTCAAAGTGCTGCTGAAGACTGACGGTGAACGCAAGCGCTAGGCCAGCCAGCAGCACTTTGAAAACTCACCTACAAAATGTCTCTCCAAGCAGCGCATGCGCGCTGACTCAGCGAGACCTAAAAAAACATTCACAATGCCAATAGGTCTCACATAGGAGAAACCTATTGTCTTTGCCAATACTTGTTGGATCTGCACGGGCAGGAGGGGAACATGGCGCCTCTGAGCTAGACGCTCCTGGCCGCGAGCCCAGTTAATGGGGGCGTGCTGCTGAAGGAGACCAGTAACTGATGAGAAACAAGCTCCGAAATAAGCCAGAATTCAGTATCTTTAACATACCATGATTAGGAGACTCATAATGCCGCAGATATGTGGGCCTGATGTCCTTGGTGGAGGCGGGAGGTCGCTCTCAGGTTTCCCGGGGACGCGCTGGGCTGAGGCAGCAGCTGAGCTCCGGCGTTGGTGGGAGGCTGGCGTTTGGCTGAGGGGCAGAGGCAGAACAAGTCGATGCACCCAGCTGAATTCAAAGGAAATGTGGAGGGTTCCCAGAGGCTGGAGGCTTTCAGTGAGAGGAAGAACAGGGGGAGAGCTCTCTCAGAGAGTGGAGCAATACTCGCTTTTGGATACAGGTATTGCCAAAGAAGGTGAGGCACCAGGCCCGGCTCCAGGAATTTTTATTTGGGTGGGCCAAGGGTGCATTTGGGTGGGCCACTGCGGGCTTGATTTGTCGCATATATGTCTAGACAGGCCTGCTTCAGGGCCCTCCTTTATCTCTTCTTAGTCTTACAAGGCCCAGTAAAACGCACTGTTTTCCAAATCTCTTGTTAAATATTATCACTCTCAAAAAGTGTTTTTTCCATGTAGTGTTCCTTTGATGGGAAGAGGAGGTTTCTGAGGTGTGAGTATCAGGCAAGTGACACTACTCAGGATCCTTCTATGCGAGCCTTCAGGGAGAATCCCTCTTAATTACTACCTCCACCTGACCCCGGACTCTGCAACGCACTCCCTTACAGGCTTGATTCTCCACTACTCCTCTCCAGTGCACCTTATCTCACAGCTGACCTTGGGCTCCAGCCCTATATCAGGCACCATCGGGTTCTACTTTCATTTTTCCCGGTAAAAACATTAGTAAAATCACCTTCAAACTTAAAACATTGAATATAGCGGTAAATATAATTAGCACTCACTTTAAAGTATGTTCCACAGTAGCTCTTATGACCTGACTGCTAATTAAATAAACAAAAACAGAAATGCCATGACAGGGCTGGCTTCAGCGCTGATGCGAAAGTCTTTTTGGCCGCACCAATAGCCTCTTTCTCCGTAAATAACCTTCACTACCTGTTAGAATCCGGGTTCTCTGGTTGGCCCAGGTAGGTACTTGTGACAAGCAGGGAACCTTTCCTCTAGTCAGGGTAAGGGGTCACACTACTAAAATAACCCTCTAGGTAGCTTGGCGCGAGCAGACAAGGCTTATCTCAGGGCGTTATAGGTTAAGCATTTGTGAACACATACAGTAACCAAGTGACAACACTACAAATGGACACCACACAGGTTGATATTAAAAATAAGAACTCTTTATATAGGATTATCACAAGACCATTAAACGATTAAAAATCACAATACGGTTGCTTAGTTGGTAGAAGATTGCTTAGTTTCTCTTAAGTTCTTAAATGCGACACTTTACGTCAATATACCTTAGATGCGACACGCAGGGCAACGAAAGTGTTGCAGCGATGTAGATGCGTTGAAGTTCTTGGTGCAAAAGAAATAAAGATGGGATCTTCCAGATGCGAGAAGGCTCGACTCGATGCGTCAGCTACAGCGGCGTCACCTTTGACGAGATGCGACGACAGCGGCCTTGGCAGCGACACTCTTCTTCGACGTTGCGAGACGCTTCCGCTCGATGCGATGCTGCAGCGGCGACACCCCTTCTGCGAGATGTGACGACAGCGGCTCCGACGGCGGCACGCTTCTCCGTGGATGCGAGGCGCTTTCCTGGATGCGGTGCAATGCGACAACTACGATGGCTGCCATGGCGACACGCTTCCTCCTCGATGCGAGACTCTTCTCTCGATGCGGTGCAATGCGACAGCTACGATGGCTGCGATGGCGACACGCTTCTTCGGCGTTGCGAGACACTTCCGGAGTGATGCGAGACGCTTCCGCTCGATGCGATGCTGCAGCGGCGACACTCTCTGCGAGGTGCGACGACAGCGGCTCCGACGGCGACACGCTTCTCTCCCTTGAGTCGCGCTTCCAGCTCCTTGCGACACGCAGTCCCTCAGAAGGCCCAGCACAGCAGCAGGCACTTCCAAAAGACTTTGGGGAGCTGGAGGGTGAAGTCCACTGGTCCTGTGACTTCGTTAAGGGGGCAAGCTCAGTTCAAGCCTTTGGAGATCTTTTCAAAGCACAAGTTGAAGCAAAGTCTTTAGTAGTCTCTCTCCTCTCCTTCAGCAGCAAGCCAACCACTGCAGGCCAATCCCCCAGGTCAGGGACAGTACTCCTCCTTCAGCTTTCCCGGTTCCTTCTCCTCTGTCAGAGGTTCTTCTTGTTTCAGCAGGATCTCATTTCTTGGGAGCAGGGTCCCAATACTTATACCCCTAATTCCTTTGTTCCTCTGGGGTTGAGGGGCCTTTGCCCAGTCCAAACCAGTTCTTGAGCACTCTGTTGACATGACTCTGCCTTTCTATTCAGGGTGCAGGGCAGAGACATCAGCCGCTCCGCAGGAGGTGGAGCCAGCATTGTGGTAGCAGAGCACAACCCTATTCAGAGCCCAGGTGTACTCCTCCCACCCATCTGACTGCCAATCTTCCTATTCACCACCAGGCTGGCTAGCCCTGCCCCTCTGGGTTTCCCCAGCCTTGTCACTCACACATCCAGACAGGCAGATACACATCCTAGCAGAGGCGGGCTGAAATGGTCAGGCAAGCAAATACCAACTTTCTAAAAGTGGTATTTGCAAACACAGAAGACTAAAATAAACTTTACTAAAAGATGTATTTTATTATTCTGAGTTCAGGCATACTAAACTCGAATTTCTACCATGTTCCCTGGGTCTGTTAGTATCATAGAATGTAACAATTCTGACAGCCCATTCTGCCTATGGAGAACAGGTAGCCTTACAATAGTGAAAAACGAAAATGGCTGTAATTCACTATTAGGACATGCCACACACATCAGGGCTTGTCCTACCTTATGCTTACAATGCACCCTACCCTTGGGCCTACCATAGGGGTGACTAATATGAAGTTAAGGGAAGGTTTAGGGACTGGCAACTGTGTGCACTTGCCCAGTCAGCATGACAGTACCAGACTGCACGCAGGCTCTGCAATGGCAGACCTTAGACACATTTTACCAGGCCACTTCTGTGGGTGGCACAACCAGTGCTGCAAGCCCACCAGCAGCATTTGTATTTACAAGCCCTGGGCACTCCTGGTGCACTTTACTGGGGTCTGACAGTAAACCAAATAAGCCAATCATGGAATCCAACCAACATATACATTTTACATAGGGAGAGCATATGCACTTTAGCACTGAACAGCAGTGGTAAAGTGCCCAGAGTCATAGAATAGCCAACAACAGGTCAGAAAAAGTACAGGTGGAAGGCGAAAAGTCTAGGGACCATCCGGCCAAAAGGGCCAGGTCCAACACTACCACCCTCCAACTGTGCCCCTCATCCCTCCATGCCCCCCCCCTATTGACCTCCTCCTCGGATTCCCTCACTGCCACCCTGCAGCAGTGCCCCTCATCTCTCCCTAGCTCCCCCCTCCACCCCATGACCTCTTCCTCGGATTCCCTCACTGCCACCCTCCAACAGTGCCCCTCATATTTACGTAGCCCCTCTCTCATATGCATTTAATTGGTTGTATAGCGCTACTAATATCAGTGTAGTGTGTGTCAGTACTTTACACCACGCACACATTATACAGAGACAATAAATCAGTCTACAGCGAATATTACATAAGCCAATGAGGATTATAAGGTGTAGGAATCACATGTCATCCATACTGGTGGGCAGTATATTTTAAGAGGGTTTGGTCTGGGAAAACACAACCTTAGGATTTAAAGAGTATTCCATGGGATCAGCTTTACTGATAAAAATGTATATCTGCCCAGACATACTCATTTTAGCAACATTAGAATAATGAAAGACTGAGGAAATTCTAACTAAATCACAAAAAAAGAAAGCGAAGTTCTAACTATACCATTCATGTTTGTATGCAGCGCTTTGATGACAGTTCATTGGTCACTGTCCTATGTTGGGATTGTAACTTCTGAACTGCAAGTAACACAAGGATCTCTGTGACAAAGGCAGTAACCCACTGAGCTTCCACATAAAATACAGTTCACCTGGATTTAAAAACTACTAACAGAAAAAGGATTTCTCTCCAGCAGGATCATTTATCACCAGCGTTATCTGGGCATTTTGTATTGTCTTATTGTTGTCCTGCATTGGCCATGATAATGATAAAAACTGTTTAAATGAAGCACTCACGAAGTATGTGTCCTGTTGGATCTGTGCATATTTTAAAAAGAAAAACAAATAGTAACACATTCTCTTACCTACTCCATTAGTCAAACTTTGTGTCACAGCCTGATGTGATAAGCAGCTGCAGGGGTCAGGAAATGTGACTAGGAATAAACAAACGTATTTTCCCCTACGCTGCATACAAAAAGAAATATCCACACAGCAGAACATTGTCGCCTTTGCCATGTGGAGATGAAGGGGTGAAAAAATAAACAAAGCCTCGTTAACATGTAAATAGTCTTTTAAAGACCTGTGAAGTACTAGGGTGCGGCTGCGATAATCTCTAAAACTGTCTGTGTGTGTGCGGCCCAGGCTGACACACACGACGTGTGCTTTGCGCGCCTGCCTTCAAGTCCTCACTGCGAGGGCCAAGGCTCATGTTTGGGTGGGCCTGGCCCACCCGGCCCACCCGCTAGAACCGGGCCTGTGAGGCACCCACCAGATATACTTTAGGGACTAGGAATATTGGAGGTAAGGCGAACCCTCTTTCCATTTTGTCAGATACTCTGCCTGAATTGATGCAAGGCGCAAAAGTAATTGTTAAGGCAAAGCGGGGCGTCAAGGCGGGATTCTCCAGAACAGGGGAGAAGGAAAATTGCAGACATTAGTTAAAAATATTCAGGGGAAGAAGAGGAGTAGAGGAGCAGTCGATCATACAAAAGCAAAAATAACTCCCTCGCGTAAGTCTCTCTTCCAAGTCCTTCCAAGTATGCAAAAAGGTGGTGGGGGTGCAGTGCATATGGAAGTGGGAACCCCAGATGGACCCGGAGACAGTGTGAGTAGTCCGCCAAGAACGAAGGGGTCAAGTAACAGTACTACACCCTTTCAAGGTGCTGCAACGGTCCCTCTGAGTAACAGATTTAACCTTCGTCCGCTACCAGATGAAGAAGATATTGGTGCTTCACCTCAAGTTCAGAGCCAAGCTCAGAGCCAAAGTCAAAACCAAAGTATCCAAAGAGGGATGAATAGCCCTGATGATGTAAGGCTAGAGGTGAGGCAGGAGATACCTAAGATCCCTGAAACCCCTGAAGCTTCACTGGTGTCCATCTTATTGGGACTAAAAAATGATATTAATAATCGTTTTGAGAACTCAGAAGCAAACCAGTCAGCTATACAAGCATCATGCCTGGATTGACACAAAAGTTAGACGATGTAACCTTACGCACTAAAGCGTTAGAGGAAGAGGTGCTAACTGTAAAACAAAATATTGGAAAAAATACTGTGGAAATTACAAGGCTGGAAAGGCAGATCAAATCCTACGGGAAGACATCGAGAGAGTTGAGAACCATTCTCGAAGGAACAATCTGTGGTTCTTGAATGTTCCGGAAGCTAAGGAAGGATCTGACATGAAAGTCTTTATTATTTCATTGTTACGGAACACGAGCCTGCAGGGCAAGGAAGAACTAAACCTCGAATATGAGGTTCAAAGAGCGCATAGAGAACCTTTCCGATGCAACCCTCGGCGAGCTAAGCACAGGAAGATCTTAGTGAATTTTCTCTCATACAACATCAAAGAGGAGAGTCTAAGTAGGGCCATACAAAATGGCCCATACTCAGTGGATGGATACTCACTGCTTGTTAGGTCAGATCTATGTAAGGCCACTGAACAAAGGCAGGGGGAGTTGGGAAAAAAGATGGAAGAGCTGAGGAAGATGGGTGCGAAGGTTCAGTTAAAATTCCCTGCAATGCTACAAATCATGTGGAACAACCAAATGTACAACCTCCGAACAGTAGAAGATGTTGAGTTGCTTATAGATAGAATTAAAAAGGGAGATTCTGCCAAGTGACTAACTTCTGAGACCGCTCTTTGGTAATGTATAAGTTAATTAAAGTCCCCCTGAAACTGAGCGCCCATAGGCATTATAATGCCTAACAAGGAAGGGAGGGTTCCCTGGGGTGGGTTGAGGTGGGAGGGGAGGGTTGGTGGTGGGGGGGTGTGGGCACGGGTGGGGTGCATTGGGTTAAAAAAAACAAAAAAAATCCTCAGATCCCCAGAGGTCGGAAATTTCAAGTAAACTGGCGATGAAGCAGGAAAAGGTGGAGGAGGCGGAGGAATATTATGACTAGGGCTCCAAGCATAGATATACTCACATGGAATGTGAACAGTCTTAGATCAAAACCTAGGCAGAGGAAAGTGATGCAGTATTTAGAAGAAAGGCAGGCGCAAATCATGATCCTACAGGAGACACACTTGCTTGCAAGTGAGAGCAAGGAGTTGTTTGGCAGGTATGGTTGGGTCCAAAACTATATTGCTTCAGACCAAGCACAATGTTGTAAAGGGGTTGCAATCTTAATCAGAAGCGGTAGTGGGATCGAACTTAAAGCATTAAGCACAGATAACTCAGGGAGATGGGTCCTAGTACGAATAAGGTGGGTGGATAGTAATTTTGTATGTGTTGAGTACTACGGACCAAACGAGGATGATCCACAGCATATCATAGAGCTGGAAATAAGATTGGTGGAAATTTCCCCACCCGCAATTGTGGGCGGG
This sequence comes from Triturus cristatus, assembly GCF_964204655.1. Classification (NCBI taxonomy): domain Eukaryota; kingdom Metazoa; phylum Chordata; class Amphibia; order Caudata; family Salamandridae; genus Triturus; species Triturus cristatus. The sequence continues at coordinate 382,822,833 of NC_140591.1, read as the reverse complement.
GATTTTAATATTCTGATGGATCCTGTATTAGACCAATCAACGTGGAGGGAAAGTGCTAGTACTCCTAGAATGAGGAATGCACTGAGGGGTATGATACAACATATGGATTATCTAGATGTATGGAGATATCTTAAGGGGAAGATGAGGGGATATACATACCATAGTAAAAAATATCATCACTTCTCCAGATTTGATTAGTTTTTAAACGACAGGTCTCTTGCAGTTAATATCAAAAAGATAGAGCATCTCCCTGCACATATTTCGGATCACTCTGCAGTAATAATCACTCTACAAGCTTTAGGACCACAGCCATACAAGAGATGAATGCTTAAATGTGCCCTCCTGCTGGAAGCAGGAATAGATATTATTGTGAAAAAGGCTACAGTAGAATACTTCATCAATAACAAAGATTCCGCCTCCCCAGGGATAGTCTGGGATGCCTATAAGGCCTACCTTCGCAGAGTTCTGAAAAGCTTCACATGGGCAAAAAGTAGAAAAGAAAGAATAGAGATAATAAAAATAGAAAAATAAGTTGGTACCTTGGAGAATGCTGTGCATTCCATGAATGTGGGAGAGGAAAGAGAGAGGTTCGATAAAAGGCTAGAGGAGGCTCGATTAAGATTTAAAATAAGGATGGAGGCAAAGTGCAAAGCAAAATGGCAAGCTGCGAATAAAAAGGAATTTGAGTACGGAGAAAAAACTGGGGCATTATTGGCCTGGAAGGCTAGAGTAGAAAGAACCAGGAACGAGATTAAGGAGATTAGAGGGAATCAAGGGGAGGTGCTTGACAGTTGGGAGGCTATGCAAGAGCATGTTGTGGCACTTTTTTCCCAACTTTATAGGGAGGACACTATCTCTGATCCTCTAAAGCTCAAAAGTTGGCTTAGTACAATAGGTCTCCCTGTACTTAATGGGGATGTGAGAACAATGATGGAAGCTCCGATAACACAGGAAGAGATTAGGGGAGCAATTAAAAGAGTAAAAAATAGAAAGGCTGCTGGATTAGATGTCATCCCGTCAGAAGTTTACAAAACTCTGATAGAGGAAGTTTTGCCTGTGTGGGAAGATTTGTTTAATTAGATATATATGGGGGGTACACAGGTTCCAGAATCATGGAGAGAGGCAACTATTGTCCTGATATTGAAGCCAGCTAAGGATCCCGCAAAGGCAGAATCGTATCAACCAATATCCCTGCTGAATGCAGACTATAAGATCTTTTTCAGCATTTTAGCAGGGATGATGGCTAGAATCGCCCCACAGCTCATACATGAAGACCAGAAGGGCTTCATTACCAGGAGGCAGTTGCATGAGCTGACCCAGCAGCTGATTGGCTGTGTCGACATAGCTATATCAATGACGATACCCTTGGCGGTGGTCACCTTGGATGCCACCAAGGCTTTTGATCGAGCGTGCTGGGACTATCTGTGGGCAGTCCTGGAAATCATGGGGTTTGGGCCCTTTTTCATAACAACGCTTAAGGCTCTATACCAACGATCGACAGCAAGGATCCTCCTAAACAGGATGCTTACAAACAGCTTCTTGATACTAAGAGGAACGAGACAGGGGTGCCCCATATCTCCACTATTGTTCGAGATATATATCGAGCCTTTCACCCAGATGCTCCGTTAGGATGAACAGGTCATTGCGTTTAAGGCAGGCGCATATGAAAAGAAAATCGCACTATATGCGGACGACCTTATAATATATACAGCAGACCCGGCTGTTACAATTCCCAGGGTGGAGTTTTTAGCTAAAGAATATGGAGCCTTCTCTGGATATCTAGTCAATAACGAAAAAACAGGGATAATGTGTTGAAATGTTCCTGATGGGAGGGGAAATGATCAGAGGGAGATTAGATACCTTGGAATAAGTATCATTAAGGTATTAGAAAAAATCCCCCAGCACAATCTGGGAAGGGTAATGAAAGATATTGAAAAAACACTTTCTAGATGGAAGAATCTCCCACTTTCAATTTATGGTAGTGTAAATCTAATAAAAATAGTGCTGCTGCCTAAATTGACATTCCTTTTTAATAGTATTCCTCTAGCTTTCCCCATGGGGTTGATAGATAAAATACAGGGCAAGTTCGGTAGCTTTGTCTGGGCAGCTAGGGGGGCATGGATGTAATGGAAAAAACAACGACGAAAATTGGCAGAAGGGGGTTTGGCACTTCCAGACTTAAGGTTATACTGCATGGCATTTCAGTTTAGAAACTGTAGAGCCCTCCTAGGAACACCGGGTTCCACGGTATGGGGCGGGTTGTTGGAGGAGATGGTCAAGAGTGGGGTAGGAAAGGGTTCCTTTATAAATTTGGTGGAAAAAAATACTTCAAAAAAGGCAGATTAAAGAGACTAAAGGCAGCACTTACCCTTTGGGTAGGGATAAGAAAAATACAGGGAATGGGGTACTACTAAGATGGAGCACCAGTGTGGGACTCACCAGGAATGCCAGAATGTTTGCAGGATCAACTCAGCATTCCTCTAAAGAGAGCAGGGATTGAACGATGGGGAGATCTTATGGTGTCGAAGAGGTGGTCCCATGGGAAATCTTGACAGTTAAGACAGGGGGTCCCTCTCAAGGTTCAAATACCTACAGTTGTTATCCTGGGGGGGGGGCAAGCAGGGGAGAGATTGGAGGAGGCACCTGGGACTTTGAAAGGGAAATACAAAATGAGGCCCCGAAAAAGAAAGAAGTATCTGTCTGGTACCAGACCCTGGTGATATCAGAAGAAAAGAAGCAGAAAGCACCATACGAGATCTGGGCAGGTGATATTCAGCTGACAAAACCACAGAAAATGTGGCAACTTTCTTTTAATCTGCTGTATAAAGTGGTTAAGCCAGCAAATCTGAAAAGGAACCACTTCTTTACAGCTAACAGATTATATTGGACACTGAGGAAACTGGCTGAATTCGTAAAAGTAGCAGCCCCAAGATGCTATAGATGTGGAATGCTGAGTGCGGACGATTGGCACAAGTACTTTGAATGCCCCTCACTGCAGGTTTTTGGGACGTTTGTGGAGAAAGTAATAAATGAAATTCTCTGCCCCAATATAAAAATTTGTTTAATGTTGGTAATGATGGGGGTGGAGGAGAACTCAGTTTCACCTTTATCGAAGAACAGGCAGGCCTTATTGTTTTACTTGATTCTTCTCGCCAGGAGAGAAATATGTAAGAAATGGACAGACACTGTACCGCCATTGGGGATGGAATGGCTTCAGGTGGTAAAATTTATTTGCAAAATGGACATGGGACTTCAAAACAGTGCACACTCTGAGATACGGGATGATTTGCTAAATTGGAATGGTACCATTAGATCCTAAAAAGTTTTTTGGAGTCCTATGATTACACCTGCATGGAACTAGCAACCAGGAAACTGGGTGGGCTGGTACGCAGGACTATTAAGATATTGCAAACAGCCTGGGGCAGTACAGGTTGGCTGGCTGGCTAGACATTGTAAACTATGGTGGTATGAGGACAAAAAAAAAAGAAAAGAAAATACTTGTTGGACCTGTAGCCATTTATTTACAAGTGCTAATAATTGATTTCTCTGTACTGCGTGCCTTTGGACATGAGTATTGAAATGTGTGTTACCAATGAAAGCAGTCTACTGAAGATAAATGCAGACTTCTCCATGGACTGTATGAACATTTACCCACCTAACATCAGAATTTTTACACAAACTAGGACCCACGCTTCCCTTTCAAAGCCACAGAACCATTAAATCATACACGTGAAAAAATGAGAAGTGTGGCAAGTGTTGATACATTACCATATTACACGGGAACGTATTTACAGACTAGATTTGTCAAGAGAAATATTTTACAGCTCAAATATAAATCAGTAGACTTCCCTAAGAAGGGCTGATTGCAAAATCATATTGGCCTGCGGGTGCAAATCACGCTGAGAGCATTGAGCCATTCATCCTCCTAAGGTCAATCAAACGAATATGCAGTTCACTATTTCAAGATACACAAGCGTAGACAAGTGGGTGAGGGGAGTACAAAAGAAGAGAGAAGAAAGGTGACAGAAAGTTCACCCAGAAAGATAATGAGGATAAAGGCACTGTAAAACAGTTTTTTGACCCAGTACTTTCATTGTCCCAGAGGTTACTCACACCAACCGAGTTGATGGAGTTGGCATGGGGGTTAGGAGTGGCAAGCAACAAGAGCAGTAGGATAGGACGGGGAAGTAGAGGGACTTCTTACGCATGCACTCTCAATTTTCTTTTATTTATTTATAACGTTTTGTATAGCGCAAACGGGACTCTAGTGGGTATCAGAGCACTTTACATGACAAGAATAAGATTAACAATTGGTCTGGTAAACAGGCAAACATATTCGTAAGAGCCGAATGTATCATAAAGTAAAAATAGGATAACAGGAATTGGACCGGATTAACCCCTTCAGCGCGGCGCGGATTACAGCGCTGTGCTGAAGGGTTCTTGCGCGGGCGGGGCCGTGACGGAGCGGTTCCGTCATGCGCACAGCGCAACCGACGCGCATGACGGAACCGCTCCGTCACAAGCATCGAAAGGGTTAAAGGCAGTACTAGGAAGGACAATCTACATAATAGTTTGGCATGTAAGGACCCGATTATGACTTTTGGGTGCGCAGTGGCACTGCGATGCAAACTGCCACGCTACCGCTCCCCCGAAGGTCACTGCCGCCCACCCCCTCAGATTGACTTTTCAGTGGTTTGGCCGGTGGGCGGCGTGGCAGTCCTGAGGCAGTGCCTCTTTCAAAGGCGGCAGTGCTTTTGAAAAAGGCACTGTAATGAGACCGCACTACAAGGTTTCTGAACAGTATTGATTCAAAAGTCCATGCATGCAGGTACCCAAGTGCATGCACACAGGGGGCACATGTTAAATGCCCCCTTATGTGCATCTACGTGCAGTTGAGGCACAGGGGCCCCTTTGTTTCCTCTCCTCCAAGGTTTACATGGAGGAAGAATTTCCATGTTAAGCCTGAAAACTCGTAATGTGCTTGGCGGGACCGTGGCGGTCATACCAAGCATATTGAGGCCTCTGACCACGCTCCAAAGCCAGAGAACGGCGGTTCTCTGGCAGAGCCAGTGGTCCCAGGGTGGTACAACTGCTCAACTCCTAATGGGGTGGTCGTACCGCCGGTGCGGCGGTGGCTGCATCCGCCACCACTGCGTCATCATGAGTCTGGTGGTGCTCAGACTGCCAGACTCGTTAAAGGGCCCTAAGAGTGCATGCCTAAAAATGTTTTTTCTTTAGCAAAGATTTTGCAACCATAGGCAATTGCTGTGCAAGTGAAACCTAATGAAGAAAGAAAAACATACGCCTATGAACACAGTGTGTGTTTTCAATTACTCAATAAAAAATAGAAATCATACTTTCAATTCATTGATTAGGATGAAGCATTGCTAACTGATAATCTAATATTAAGTATAACGGATGTTTGCTTAGAAATGTATACAATTAAATTAAATAAAAATGAAATTTTAAGTGCCATCCAGTTGTAAAAATAAAAACAAAGTAGGACAATAATACAGTACCAAAAAGGGAAAAGGCATAAGGAAGTGAGGAGATGTGTTGAAGTCGTCATCCTAGAACCACACATTTTACATAAACACGTTAATCGAGAGAGCCTTAAAAGCCCTTATAACGCTCTAGGACAGGGTTCTTTTAATACCAAGCAGAACAACAATATTATACACCAGAAAAGTATGTTGCTGTAAGTGACTCCACCTCAGGACTCATTTGCAAATTTGTGACGGATCATTAAAACATGGCTTCGACAAACTGGCACAAAATGTGCCACGTTTTTATCCTTTTAAGTGCCCGCGCTTTCCTTTGGGGTAATTCGTTGGCTGGTGTGTTTTCTATTAACTGCGCATGTTTATATGAACCATGGCGACTGGCATTGCGCTTGCCAGACATTGCTGGCAGGCTGAACAGTTGAGGTACACTTCAGTCCCTCTCTTTTGCTGCAGAACACTCAACACTGAAGGTACTTCAAAGCTTACACACGGCCAGCACACTTCCTTATTCAAAACATGCAAATACCTTGTGAAATTAGAGCCAGCATTTACTGCAAACTGCTATGTTTGGCTTGGTCCATATTTTTGTAACAACACTTTTCCTGTTCCAGATTTCTGCTGGATGCTTGCAACAGAACAGTAACAGAAACAGAAGGACTTTCTTTATGGTCCGTTGGTGTGGTTTAATTAACTCATTTACCCTGCTGTCTTGTACAAATGACTGTGTATTTAGCGGTGGTCGACGACATTATGGTGTTTACTTTGTTTGCAATTTATGACTGCCTCATTTTAAACAGCAGATGAGTGAACTTTGCCTGCTAATGAAGCTGAGGTTTGTTCATCAACGCAAATTATATGTATTCTTTTTCCGTTTTGACAATCAAAAACTAAACAAATTACATATGGTAAATGAAGATGTGTGTGGTTGTTGCAGCTGTGCCCTAAATGAAGCAGAACATTTAAAGAGTCTGAACACAGCTTCTTACTATCATGTTTATATGGTAACATGGTCTACTGCACTCCCTTATAGATACTAATGCTATTTAGAGCATGGCTGGGCCTTTCAATTGGATCAAGATTGTATCCCACTGACTCCTGACAGAAGCCTATCAATCCTCACCCTGAATGTTTGATTTTTAAGGGTTGATACAAAGGTTGGTCTCTAGGTTTTCCTTTGTTTCTCAGTATAGTGTATTTGATTGACAGTTCCCTAAATAAGCAAAATAAATGTAAACTACGTTCACATTTCATCTTTCAAAATACTCCTATTCTCTGCAAATGTTTACACTAAACATATAATCTTTGCTGTTCCAAGACAATATGGTGCACACCTGACAGTAGTTGGTGCATCGTCATACACCATTCAAGCTGCACTGCGAGTCGCACAAGTCAACAAATAGATGTCTACTTTAATCCAAGTAAACCATGTTTATTCCAATTTTATTCCATTACTTTCAAAACATTTTCCAAGTTCCCAACAGAGGCAATGTGTTTCCAAGCTTCAGATGCCAAAAGACATGCCCAACCAATCTTTATCCAGTAGCATGATGGGAATTCACAGTACCTCCTGGGCAACCATTTGGAAATCCATCCAATGCCTTTCGGGCTTAAAGTCCTTCTTCAGGAGAGACTGGAACGCAAAGATAAGCCCACCAACATCGTAGGGAGTCTTAAACAATCGTCCATGAAATTATAGATAAATCATGTATGGACATGCGGTCCTTAGTGCCTGTGCAACACTCTTCCAAAACCGCCATGTGTTGCATGCCAAAAATAACCAAAACATTTGTGCTGTTTCACCAAATAGTGCGTGCAGTTGTGCTAAAAAATATTATAAAACAAATAAACAATGGCGTCTACTGTGTGAAATACGAGCTAAAACCATTGTGACCACCAGAGTGCTTCTTGTTCTCAGTCCGTCTGACCACATATAAATCCTTCCGCATATAAATACTTCAAGATCGTGAAATGTAGAAAAAAGACAGAGCTCGGATTCACAACGTTTTTGCTAAGAATAAGTAGGTCATATGGCATGCTTGGGTGGGAGTTACAGCTGTTTAACCAAGTTTGATTCACAAAGCATTTTCCATGCGCAGGTGTATTTAACTCTCGGGATAATTGTGATTTACTCATACGTTTCCTTTCCAAGATTAAGATTAGTTTACCCAATTTCTGTAGGTAAGCATGCCAATCTCTTGAAAACTACTCAGAGAAAATGCATTGTGAATGAGACCTGGCTATTTAGGAAGTGATTCACATCTAAGACAGGAGTAAAACACAACTGCACATAGAAAACGTTGTCTAAAGCAAGCTGTAACTCTAGAAATTCTTCTCTGTGTAATCCTCTCCCATGGACACAGACCTGTTGATGTGTGTTAAAGTCTCTATCAATCCCTTACACAAACAAGAGGAGAAAAAGCAGACTATTTCCTCTCTTCGCAGAGAACTGTTCATGTGTTTTTAATGTTCTCAGGGCACATAAACATAAGCAGACAATGCAATGTCTCTTCTAAGTAGCTCAACTTCCACTTTTGATGTCCTGTTTTCCTCATTGCATATCACAGCAAAAGATATTGTTTTAGCCAGTTGAGAATGTCCTATAAATATTGCAAAAATGATTTTTCTGTTGTAACATCACTGGGAGGGCAGGCAGAACTTCAAATGTCTGCCCGAGGAGCCAATGCGCCAGCCCCTGTGCTGCCCCGGTTCAAAATATGCCTCTGAGTTCACTATTTCACAGCACTTGCAGCTCTCAGCCACGGTCAAAGTGGCAGCAGACAAAACTCTCTTAGGACCCCTCTGTGATCAAGATACATTTCTCATACTAAAAATATCGACTGTATTTCATTATATTGGGTTATTGACCAGATTTTGTATATCACTCTTTCCTTTAAATACTAGGCATGTTTTATTAAGACGTACCTTTTGTTGAAATCATTTCAATTAAGCTTCTTTAAACTAAAAAAAAATAATGTCGACAGTACATTACGTCCGTGTCCTTTTTCGGATTCCAGCCCATACACATTGGACGTGCTTCACATCCTGTGAAAGGTTTACTTAAAGCTTTCCATACTGGCCTTGGACCTTCCAGTTCTAACTACTATGTGTTTCTTAGACATAGACCCTGGCAACCCTCAGATTAGAGTTGCTATGTTTCTTATTTTCGCTCTGTATTATATGATTCCCGGCCATATGTTTCCTTACCTATTTCTTCATTTATTTAAGGGGCGCAGCTGATACTCCAAAGGATTCTTGGCACTAAAACTGGTTACTATTGACAGAGCCTACACTGAATGCAGCATGAATTACCATGTGCTATGAAAGAGGATTGTGAGGGCCTTTCTAAAGGGACGCCAGTCTCAGAGTAAAAGACAGTGCGTTCCACTCTTTAGCGCCCAGACCAATGAAGCTAGTACTCCTCAGCGTTCCTACTATATCAAGGAATCACATGTCTGACCCCTCTTTTTGGTCTATAAAATGGAAGATTGGTTTGCAAATAAAGTGGTCCGTTCTAACAGAACACACGGTACTTCAAGGCTTTAAAATACAATTATTTTGTCGAGTTTAACTGAGAGGCGTGGTCACATCTCTAAAGTCCAGAAATTATTTGTGATGCCATGTTTTGTGTCAGTTAAATTTTAGAAATCAGTTCTTTGGAACTCTCTAATAAGAGACGGTTACATTCAATCAATCTAGACAGCACTGTCGAATGGAGGGCGCTTATCTACTGTCACCATTGTCATTGTGAGCAGAAAAACAACGGGGTATATTCACAAGAACGTGTGATAACGTCTGATAACTACCGCAAGAGTAGCTTAATGCAACTCTCAACATCGCAGCCCATCGTGGGAAAATAACCTGTGTCAACGTGGAATTCACAACAAGGCGGTACTATGCGATAGTCTGCAGAAACCGTGGACATTGTCCGAGATACAACCACCTCGATGGAAATAAAAACACAAACCAAAACACAAAAAAACCTGCGATGGGCCACAGCACAATGAGGAAATCAGCAATAAGCAGCGTCAGGCCTGCAAAAAACACCTGGCAGGCGGGAAAAATCACCATAAAAGTAGAAAAAAACACCCAAACACAAACTGACCAACACCCAAGCACCATGGAGGCAGCCATAGCAAGCGCAGAGGACGAGCGCAACCCCACAAGCACCCCAGATGACCAGCCCAGGAACTCAGGGACAGGGAAGAGCAAGGAGAAGAGGAAGACAAAGTTCAGTCCGCAGGCGAACAGGATCATAGCCATGGAGGTGATGGAACACCATCAACAACTGTTCGTCACCTTCAACGTGTCATTAGGCACCAAACCTGGAATATGGTGGGACATGGTGGAGAAGGTGAATGCCATCGGAGAGCACAAGAGGACAATGGACGAGGTCAAGAGGCGATGGAATGACATCAAGCGGAAGACTCGCAGCCAACCAGAAGGCAGCAATGCAGACTGGAGGTGGGGGCCCAGCGCCACAGCTCGTGCTGGATGACATGGAGGAGCTGGTGTCGACAGTCATCAGTGTGGATATTGTGGCCGGAGTCGGGGGACCGGACACTGCTCGACAGGACACAACACACCCGCAACAGGGTGTGTGACCACCAGGTACTGGGGGATGGGTGGAGCTGGCCATGATGGCACACATGCACAATCAAGCAGAGCACAGTGCACACCCTCAATGACTCTGGGTCATCGCCCAGATCTATAGACTGTCACAATGTACAATGGGGGAACAACCTTTACAACGCAACTTTTACAACGCACTACACTTACAACGCATTTTTTACAACGCAAAATCCATTACAACGCACTACACTTACAACGCATGACACTACAACGCATTTTTAAAAACTACCTTTACAACGCATTCCATTACAACGCCTACCATTACAACGCATAATATTACACTACACTATCCAACACTTACCCTACTGTTGCACCCCCTGGAGATAGAATAGTAATTTTTACCCCTATACTATCCAACACTTACCCTACTGTTGCACCCCCTGGAGTTAGAATAGTAATTTTTACCCCTATACTATCCAACACTTACCCTACTGTTGCACCCCCTGGAGTTAGAATGGTAATTTTTACCCCTATACTATCCAACACTTACCCTACTGTTGCACCCCCTGGAGTTAGAATAGCAATGTTTACCCCCATACTATCCAACACTTACCCTACTGTTGCACCCCCTGGAGTTAGAATAGCAATTTTTACCCCTATACTATCCAACACTTACCCTACTGTTGCACCCCCTGGAGTTAGAATAGTAATTTTTACCCCTATACTATCCAACACTTACCCTACTGTTGCACCCCCTGGAGTTAGAATAGTAATTTTTACCCCTATACTATCCAACACTTACCCTACTGTTGCACCCCCTGGAGTTAGAATAGTATTTTTTACCCCTATACTATCCAACACTTACCCTACTGTTGCACCCCCTGGAGTTAGAATAGTAATTTTTACCCCTATACTATCCAACACTTACCCTACTGTTGCACCCCCTGGAGTTAGAATAGTAATTTTTACCCCTATACTATCCAACACTTACCCTACTGTTGCACCCCCTGGAGTTAGAATAGCAATTTTTACCCCTATACTATCTAATACTTACCTTAAATGCAATTTTATATTATGCGTTGTAATGGTATGCGTTGTAAAGGTAGTTTTTAAAAATGCGTTGTAGTGTCATGCGTTGTAAGTGTAGTGCGTTGTAATGGATTTTGCGTTGTAAAAAATGCGTTGTAAGTGCATGCGTTGTAAAAGTGTGCGTTGTAACGTCATACATCCTGTACAATGCCATGCTGTCTGAATGTCAACATGTACCATACGGCTACATACATGTGGACACATTGCAATACACCATCTGCCCTTCACATTGCAGGGCCACCATCAACACCCCCTGCAGAGCAGTCCCAGCCACTTTTCACTGATGATGAGGAGGACAACCCCAGCATCGACACCCAAGCCCTCCTAGACATCATTGACATCATCCGCGACTCACCTCCAGGATCAGGGCTGACCAGCTGCATCAAGGAGACCCCACCCACCACCCAAACCAGCCAGCAAGAGGCATCCACGGCCCGGCAGTCTCCCAAGACCCCCATGAACAACACACAGCCTTCCAACACAGTGTGCTGGAGGCCCAGAGGGAGACGGCTGAGCAGGTGTGGTGGGGTTCGACCTCATGGCCACCAAACTGGATGCCATCCATGGCTGTCTAGGGCCACTCCATGGTCTCCAACGAGCCCTGACTGACATTGCTGGAGTCCTGACGCGCAGAGAAGAACACCTGTCCGCTCAGAGGGGCACCAGCGATAGCAGCCGTGAGCTTGCACACATGCAGAGGCTCATGGAGGACATGGTGCGGATGGAGGCGGAAAGGATGGCAGCCACCGTTGCACATCAGCGAAATGTAGCTGGGATCTACCATGCCCTGCAGACCATCATCATGGCATTGCTGCCACAAGGTGTGGCGCTGATGAATGCTGCTGCCCCCACACCATCCACATCTCTGCCCCCTGATGTGTCAGTGCCTCACAGTGCGGCAGGCATATCCACTCCAGCACCTGATGTGTCACTGCCACACAGTGCGGTCAACAATCCTCCTCCGGCCCCTGATGTGTCAGTGGCACACAGTGCCACAGCCGGCACTGCAACACCCACAGATGGGGCAGAGCACACAACCGGGGATGAGGATGTGGATGGGTTTGTGATCAGGAGGCATTAGCAATCATTTCTGCCACCTGGACTGTTTCTGCTTGGTGCCGCACATGGCCTCATGACCTTCCACTGACCCCCGATATACTCCGATGCACTCACCTTGGACAGCGACATGGATTGCCATATCCTGTTTGATGACCAATGACACGGCGACCAGACTGCGGACTGTACCCTTCCTCTTCTGCAGTACTTGTCATCCCCGGATGGACTCTGGCTGCCCCTCCACGGGCCCATATTGTGTAGTGTGCTCTGCATTGCCCTGTACCGCTCCAGCTGCAGAACTGCACTGGATGTGCAATAAACATCCAGTGACGCACTGCTGTGTCATGTCTTTCATCATTCATGTATAAATGTGTGGATGAATGTAAGGGCAGTGATTTCCCTTGCATCAATAATGTTCACCCTGTGTGCTGCCAGTAAGAGGGTGCCACATTGCATATTGTGTACTGGGTCCTGTGAACACTACAACAGGGACACACGCATCAGTCACTTCCATGTCCGGACATGGACTGAACCACGCCCAGAGCCCATGCATAATTGTTGCAAGCCCTGCGCTGGTCTGGCGTATGGCAGGCCAGACCACTCCGCTAACGCTCCGAGGGGGGGCCCTCATTGCTACCCGTCGCAGGCATACTCGCTAGTAGTGTGCAGGTCACTGGTCTAGTTGTCAGCATGTCACAGCCACTCCCTGAGGGCAGGTTTGCACGCATACCACACCCAACCAGCAGAGGCGTCACAGGCCATACAACTCTGCCAACATAAGGGGCTGACGACATCACATTCCCCTCTGCCAGTGGTGACTGGATGACGAACGATCCACGGTTCCCAATCATAAAGGGCCCATGAGTTGTTGCGCACAGAGTTAGTGGCACCCGAGGCATTGCGGCCATCACGGGCCTATCACCACGTGGCACTGACTGGGGTTGCACAGGGTTAGTTGCACCCGGAGCATTGTGGCCGGCACAGGCATCCTGCCACGGGACGGTGACTTTGGGTGCACTGAGTCAGTGGCACCCTAAGCTGCTGAGCGGGTGTGCAGCCTGCGATGATGCCCCGTCCTGGCGTTCCGGACAGCTCAGGTTTTGTGTGCCCTGCTGGACCTCAGTGTAGGACAGATCCAGCGGGCAGCGCGGTCCTACCGCCACGTGGCGTCGCTTCCGGGATCACAGAGTTAGTGGCACCCATTGGGCTGAGCGGGTGTGCAGCCTGAGATGATGCCGGGTGCACTGGTATGTCCTATGCCATGGAGTAATCACGACCCAGCACCAAACGTGAGACCTGGTGGCTTGTGGAGCGTGGCTGCATGATGTGGAGGGTGCTATGTCCGCGGGCTCCGGGCTTGTGGCTTGCAGCAGCACGTGGTGGGACCTCCTGTCTACACACCGGTAGCGGAAGGTGAGCAGTGAGGCCTGGGTGTGCATGGGCGGGCATGCTCCGATGGGCGGTGGGAGGGCTGGGGTTCCTCTGCCTGGGTGTGCATGGGCAGGCAGGCAATGTTGTCTTGTGCAATTGTGTGTATTGTGCCAATCATGTTTCAGGACTCTGTTTCAGATGACGGCTCTGTCTCAGATGTGTGACCTGGTGTACTGCTATACGTACCAGCAAGTGGTTGGAGACACACCAGTGGCAGCAGGTGAGCAGTGTGGCCTGGGTGCGCAGGGGCGGAACTCTCTCTCTCTCCCCCTCTCTTCTTCTCTCTCTCCTTCTCTCTCTCGCTCTCTCCCCCTCTCTTCCTCTCTCTCTCTCTCTCTCTCTCCCCCTCTCTTTTTCCCTCTCTCTCTCTCCCCCTCTCTTCTCTCTCTCTCTCTCTCTCTCTCTCTCTCTCTCTCTACCCCTCTCTTCTTATCTCTCTCTCTCCCCCTCTCTCACCTTCACTTTCTCTGTCATTTGATGTGCGCAGGACACACCTTCTCATCATGATTTTTATCTTGCGGACTGTGACCTACGGATTGTCCCGAGGTGAGCCGATGTGTCTTCATTTCATTTCAGTGTTCCTTTTAATAAAGTTTCATTTGTTGCTTCGAAAGTGAATGTGTGATGCTCATTTCTGTGACGACACATGCATGTCACCAGTTATGATTGTGCGACATCAAGTGGATTGTTTTGTACATGTTTAGTTGTAGCTGATGTGGCATGTCTTTGGTCAGGGGGGTGCTGGGGAGGGGGGGTCCTGGGGGTGGTGGCGGAGGGTGTTGTTGCCCTTTCGCCCCTCCGGGCTGCATGTTCAGTTGCTCGGGTGCATCTGTTGTTCTTCAGGTGTGGCTGTGGGCTGTGCTCCCTTTTGTGGTGCAGGCTGCAGTCCAACTTTGCACCAGGTCAGAGCAGGTGTTATTTTCTTGGTGCTAAGGCGCCTTATCGCCTGTTTTGTGTTCTTATCGCAGTTCTGTCTCGTCGTTGTGAATGTTGTGGAGTGGTGTTGTCACGGGTTTTGGCACGGGAACGCCTACTCTGCATCTCATTAGCGATAGTTGCGGGACTCATCTGTGGCGATGTTTTTTGTGGCTGCTATAGCGGGTAAACTGGTGCTGTGGGCTGTTAACACCAGCTTGTGATTGGGGCGATAAGCTTATCGCAACTTCGGCTGTGATAATGTGCCGTTAACTTGGCGATAGATCCTTGAGAACATGCCCCAATGAGTTTCAACCTGGCATGAATCTTGATTACGAGATAAAGTAATGCAGACATATGACAGGTTGAAACAGCACTGAAACAAGGCCACATTTCATATATATATATATATATATATATATATATATATATATATATATATACATATATTTGCTTTGGTTATAAACCTTAACAAACGTTTGAAAAAACTTCATAAATTCACCTAAAAGAAGGGTAAAGCATAGTAATGCGTATGAAATAAAACTATAAAGCACTACATTTCACACACGTTATGTTCAGAAGCACAAGCTATAATCTGCCCCACAGCCATGGACACCATAACCCTTACACCAAATGTTATGCTCCTTTACCTGCATGATCACAAACAGGAGCAGACTAAGGGCCTCATTATGAGTTTGGCGGTTTTGAGATCGCCAAACCCGTGGTTGTGGTCTGACCTCAGTAGTCCAACTGCTGTATTATGAGTGCTGCCACGATCCTGGATCCCACGGTGCTGGCGGTGTTCAGAGTGGATGGAGAGGAAAGGCGGCAGTGTCCAGCCCGGCACCGCCATCCATATTATGACTTGCCCGTCTGCATGCCTTTTCATGGTGGTGAAACTGCCAAGAAAAAGCTGGTGGAACGCCAAGGAGGGGCCCCCAAACAGGCATTGTTGCCCATTCAGTTACGTGACTGGGGGTACATGTTGTGCACCACTGCGCCTGCACTACGTGCGTGAACTGTGTGGCAGGCACGACAATACAGGCACTGCTGGGCTGCTACTTTGGCCTCAGGTTCACTCAGTGAGCCGAAGCATGCAGACAGTGCAAGGCCATGGCTGCCAGATTGCCGGCCCTGCGGTCTAATCGTAATACGGCAGTCTTAATACCACCGGCGCAGCGGTCTTGAAGAGTACACAGCTTCAGCGGTCCAATGGTCGCACCGCCAAAGTCGTAATAAGACCCTTACACTAAAAAAATGATATATTTTCATATTTTCTTTTTCTGTTTTTGTCCTCATTCCACACTAGATCAATGCTCAATGCTGGAAACCTAGACGAAGGGCAAGAAACTCCTCCCTGAGAGTGTGGTCTTAAGTCATACTAAATAATGTACCTTACGATACGGACCAGCCGCGATTCAGCATTAAGTTGGTGTAATCATTGGACTTCCAAAATTCCTGTATTAAACTACGAAAGGGCAGCCACTTCTTCTTTCACTCCCTTAGATTCGCATGCTAGTACTAGCTTGCTCGCTCGCCTTGCTGACTCTATCCAATGCAGATATGATGGCAGAGCAGTCACTGTCCATTTTCTACAGATTTCCTTTGTTGAGCTACCTGACTCTCCAGCATCCTGTCTATCCAAAAGAACATCAAGGGGTTGCTTATTACCTTGATTTCATGCACTAAGATCTCTTGCAGAGGCCTTTTGATTTTTTCCCAGAAAGATTCTAACCTGGGAGAGTCAGCAAACATGTAGGTTGACTTCTCCCCCCAGATCACACCTCTTACAGCTTGACTTTTCCAGGGAAAACTTGGCCAATCTCTGGGGCATCCAGCATACCCTGTTGAGAGAGAACAGATGGCTTCTGTTCAATTGTGCAGTTGCGACAACCTTATACAAAGAGACATAAATACGTGTCAGAGATCAGCAACATCCAACTGTGGCAATGTTTTCTCCCGGACCCGGTGTGAAGTAACGCTCTCCTTGTCCTCTGCTTCCAATAAGTCCCAGTACCAGAGGGACACCTCCTTTTGGATCTGCTTATCCTCCTCTAATAAAACTTCATGTTCTCAATGACCAATTGTCCCTGGGCACACCTCCAGGAGCACAACTGCAAGCTCTCGAACTTGGAAACTTCACTCCCTGTTAAGGAGCACCACAATGCCTGTCAGTCGATTGCGGCGTCCCCACTTCTCAAGTCCCCCCAAGTGTTTAAATTTCCTTTTCTCAGCGGGTAGATGTGGTTATCCAGCAACCACTCGCAGGCTCCCGGGGAGTCCCAAATTGGGGCCTAGTCTGTGTAGTAGTTAATACCAAAGACCTTCCTGACATCTACCCAGATCTTCAGTGCTGCTATGGGAACCTTTAGCATTCCCTGCTTATAGAGAACTTAGGGCCTTCAAACTTATACAGAAACTGATCAGGACTTAGAGGGGTAACCATAGCGGTAAACAGCTGTCCCAATTGCGACTTTTCTGACTTTATAGCGAGAATCCTGATGTTCTTAATATGAAACGCAGAGCAGTATAATCGAAAGTCTGGGGGAGAGAGAGACCCCCCTGCTTTAATTCCCTCCTGAGCCTTTTCCAAGAGTTCCCGGCACTTTTGTCGTAATAGCATATTTTGAAAGAATATACACCTAAGTGCATTATGAACAAGAACTGTTGGATTAAAGAACAAGGTGGAAGAAAAGAAAAAACGCTGTCTGTTAGGTTTGACAAATACACATCTAGTAAAGTGTTAGTGTATAGATACCTTTAAAACTACTCTGAAATTTAATTTTTCAAGGACAAATCTGGCATAAAAAACGGCCGTGCCTTTCTTCGCATTGCATACACTGTTATGGAATTGTTCAACTAGTACACAAACATTTTTTTTGAATCACGCTTCAGATTGGCCTGCCAGAGCATATTGTTTCGGTTCATGCTGAACTTGTAAACAGACCAGATATCTCTTTTTTTATTTTTATTTGACACATTGAAGCATTTGCTTTTAAACAAAAAGATCCATCGCTGTGGCACTGAGTTCTAAGCCGTTCTGTTGGTGATCGTGCTCGTCCACTAAGCAAAAGAATGCTGGATAATGACATGGATGTTTACACTTCAGAAACAAAGTCTCTTGTTGGAAGCGTTCACTTTGAGAAGACAATCGCTTATTGATTGCCACGTCTTGTACCGAGCCAAGAAGAAGCTATTCATACAGGGGCGTAGCTTACATTGCTGCAGCAGTGGAACCCAGAGCACCGTGGGGCCCATTGAACCCTGATAATAGCTGTATTTACTGCCCCAACAGCAGTCAGAGGGACCATTTCCTTGCTGGCATCTTTGCTACTCTACTGTATTCATATCTCATGAAACCCAACTAGAGATCCGATCCTTACCGACTTTTCTACCTATTAGGGTGTTAAAATAACACAATCAAGAAAAAGGTACCCCTTAGTAATACTTTTAGGTCTGGGAGAAAAAACAATAAAAAACTAGAAAAACTACCACATGACCTGTATTTCTTCTATATAGGCCTACTAGAGCTTCATGGGCTGACCAATACTGAAATCATTAAGTCATAAACATTGAGTCATAAACATATACATACTGTTGTTTGTCATTTTATTACATTATAAAAACTTATCTGTGCGCTTTTGCAAAGATAATTTCTTTTCTTATTCGAGCATACAAAATTACATAATTAAAAACAAACTATAAGACCGCATATACACAAAAGATGGTATCATCTGATATTTCCACATAGTAACACATTGAGTGAAAATCATACACAGATAAAACAGATTGAGGAAACATGTACCTGTTGTTACAAAGAAGCCTACCTCCTGTGGTCAACCACACATGACCATTCTCACCTCATACACACCAACAACTTGTTAGGGTGTTTATATAATTTAGGAGTATGTCAAAGAATGTAATGTGCAGAGAGGCAAAGAAGGATTTTTCCAAAAGTATATGAGGGATGTATCAATTAAAATAACTATAAGGCTTCATCAAATGGGCCGAGCAGGTCATTTTGCTCACTCAGTTACTATCATGTGGTGAAAATTAGGCCTGGGTGGAGTTCGCGGAGTTCTGCTCTGCAAAACTCCATGAGGTACCATGAAAACTCCGCTACGCTCCATGGAGTTTTGCCAGCAGCGGAGTTTGACCAGTCGTGCTGCTTGCACTGATTTTTAGTGCTGGGAGTTTGTCCCGCACTGTAAAATCAGCACGAACAGCACAACGCACAGCACAATAAGATGCAGCTTCATTTTGCCACTCGAGTAGATGTTCTACTTTAGTGGCAACTTCCTCAACAGGAGCTGCAGATTTCTCAATATGAACTGTTGTGACCTGCTGCGACTGCCAGCTTTGAGAAGTCTCGCTAAGAGGAGGTCTAGCTTAACTTAACGTTGGTGAGCAGCTTGAGAGAAAAAACTCTGCTCCACGTCACTTTGCAGAGTTTTGCAGAACTCCGCACAGAATGCAGAGTGAGCAAACCTCTGCAAACTACACCGAGGGGAATTCTTCACCCATCCCTCGTTAAAATTTGGGGTATTTTCATTTTCTGGCTATTTCCTTTCAGACTAATCCTTTGAATGTGAGCAAAAGTGGCTAGATTTACTGAAAGTTACAGGGGGCACTTGGATTGTGCTGCTCAATGTTGTGCTTCATCCATGGGCTTCTTACAGATAAGCAAACAGGCTCAATGCTTTGTGTTGTTTTGCGACATTTTGCATCACATAATCTCTATTGCTAAATGTTAGCAAATAAACCCTTTAAGCTTTGTTGTGCTTGTCTGTGCCAAAGTTGAAAGAACAACTGTGTTATATACCTCCTCCCAGCATGCAGCTCCACCTCAGCCCTACTGCTAGTGCCCTGGCTCCAGTGCAGCAATGCACGGTTCGAGTCCCTTGGACTCTCCGCTCTGCCTTTGTGCCTCATTTTTGCCTCTTTACTGTTTCACTTTGTTTTGCTTGCTTATTTAGCTTCCTTTATTGTGTCTTGCTTATCTCAGTTTTCTTTCATTGTGCTCTGCTTATTTAATTTTTCATTTGATTGAATTCTGCCTATTTCCATTTATCCCTTGTTGTGCCTTTTCACCGCTCTTGCAGCTGACCTTGCTTTTTTCCCGCTGCTTCTCGCAGCTGCTGCGTCTGCTGCCCCTCCCACTTCCACCTCCCTGCTGTTCCTGCCATCCCCCTAACCCTACTTAATAGCAGCCACTGTGTGGCCGCGCCCAGCAGGCGTGCCGCTGGCACACCAAAGGCATGTCAAAGGGAAGCCCATCTGTGCCCGTCTGCAACCCACCCGTGACTACCGCCAGGAGCCCTGGTCCTCCGACCTGCCAGTGCTACGACTCAGCAACACTACACGCTCTCAACCCCAAAAGAAACAACAATTGCCAGCTGTCAAAACCAAACACAACGCAAGGCCAGTTCTTCTGCCGACACTCCTGTCGCACTTTCACCCACCTCCGGACACCCACCACCAACCCACCGGATGCCAGCACACCCACACCCCTGAGCTGCATCCTCTTCAACATTTGCTCTCTGCACAGACACTGAAATCTGGGACCTCCTCAGCATCCTCTCGCATGACGTCGCCTTCCTCACAATAACCTGGACCAACACCAGCTCTGCACCTGATATCATAACCGCCATCCCTGACGGATTCAAGATCCAGAGGAAGGAATGCCCCAACCACCCAGGAGGCGGACTCGCCATCATACACAAAAACTCCCTCCCACTCACCACATCCAGCACAAACGACTCCACGTACCCCATTTAAGACCTCCATTTCCAGAACCAGATCAACCCCAGAAATATTCTTCGTGGCACCTTCGCCTACAGACCTCCCGGACCACAGGCCATGTTCACTACCATCGCATACCTCATAGCACCCCACACCATCGCATCCACAAACTACGTATTGCTCAAAGACCTGAACTTCCACCTCAACAACCCCAGTGACCCCAACTCCGCAGCCCTCTAGGACAACCTCGCCAACATCGGATTGAGATAGCTTGTAACCACCACCCACCCACAAGGCAGGACATACCATCGGCCCCACCTTCGCTGGCAGACACAACATTCACTTCAACCACACCATGCAACCCATCTGGATGGACCATCACTGCATCCAGTTCTCCTTCTCCAAGCCCACCGCACACAGGCCCGCCCCACACCCGCAATGCAGGAACTGGAACAAGATCACTGAGGAGTACCTCAACTCCGCCCTCAACCACACCCCTTCCCTGCCACAACTGATGCCAACTCTGCCACCAACGCACTCCACCGATAGATCACTGACTGCACAGACACTCTCGCCCACCTCCGGAACTCAGACACAAAATGGACCACGAAAGCCACCTCGTTCACCACTGACCTCTGAAAATCCAAGCGCATGTGCCAACGACTGGAAAAAGCTTGGAGAAAACAGCAAAACCCCTGAAGCACGCTCCGCCTACAAGACTGCCATGACAGAACACCACCAACTCATCAGAAACATGAAGAAGAACTTCATACAGAACAGAATACTCACCAACTCCCGCAACTCCAGGAACTCTTCAGCATCATACAAGAATTCACCAAACCCCCAGCGAATCTTCCGACATCCCTCCCTCCCAGGACCTCTGCATCAAACTGGGCTCCTACTTCCATCTCAAGATCAGAACTCTCTACAGCAAATTCGACATGCAGAACCCAGACACCAACCCTACACCTCCAGCTCACAACGCAACCCAGCCTACCATCACCGCCTTGACCCCTGTCACCACAGAATGCACCGCCAAGACCATGAGAAGCATACACTCAGGAGCACACACCGACCTCTGCCCGCCCCACATCTTCCACAGAGCAGCCTCCACCATCGGACCCAAACTACGATGTACCATCAACTGCTCCCTCGAAACAGTCATCTTCCCTGGTGACTGAAAACATGCAGAAGTCAAGCCCCTCCTCAAGAAGCCCACCGCAGACCCAACAGACCTCAAGAACTAACGACCCATATATCTCCTCCACTTCTCAGCTAAAGTTACCAAAAAGCTTGTCAACAACCAGCTCACCAACTTAATAGAAGCCAACCCGATTCTTGATGCCTCCCAATCCGGATTCCGCAGCAACCACAGCAGCAAGACCACCCTCCTAGCAGCCACATACAACATCCACACCCTCCTCAACCAGGGCCACACGGCAGCCCTCATCCTACTAGACCTATCAGCAGCCTTCAACACTGTCTCATACTGCACACTAACTGCCAGACTCCACAACTCGGAATACGGGGGCCCGCCCTCGACTGGGTCCGTTGATTCTTCACCAGCCGAACCAAAGGAATCAGACTCCCACCCCTCCTCACCAAATCCTCAGAGATCAGCAACAGAGTACCCCAAGGATCCTCACTCAGCCCCACGCTCTTCAATATCTACATGGCCCCCCTCGCCGCCATGGTCAGAAAAGACAGACTCAGCATAGTATCCAACGCCGACAACACCGAGCTCATCCTCTCCCTCACCAATGAACCCATCACTAGACGCACCTTCCAGGAAGGCTTGAAAGACGTAACCTCCTGGAAGAACAACAGCTGCCTAAAGCTCAACTCAGAGAAAATGGAAGCCCTCATCCTTGGATCTACACCATCAGCATGGGACAACACCTGGTGGCCCATCACCCACAGAGAACCGACCACACTCACAGACCATGCTCGCAACCTTGACATCATACTTAACTCCTCCTCTCCATACACTGACAGATCAACGCTGTATCCTTCACATGCTCCAACACCCTCCACATCCTCCGCAAGACCTTCAAATGGATCCCCCAAATCCAGAAGAATCATCACCCACGCACTCATAACCAGTAGACTGGACTACGAAAACACACTCTACTCCAGAATAAACAAATCTCCACTCCTCAAACTCCAGACTATCCAAACGCTGCAGCCAGACTTGTCCTCGGCATCCCACGACAGCACCACATCACCCAACACCTACGAGAACTCCACTGGCTCCCCTGTCAAAAAGAGAGTGACCTTCAAGGTCCTCACTCATCCCTACAAACCCCTTCACAATATTCAACCCCAATACCTAAATGAAAGAATCTCCTACGCCCCCAAGAGAAGCCTCTGATTTGCCGATCTTGCCCTAGCCAAAGTCCCACGCGTCCGCAGAGCTAGAGCATATGGGATATCCTTCTCCTACATCGTAGCCAAGAACTGGAACGAACTCCCACTCAGAATCAGACAAACCTCCACCCTGCAAGCCTTCAGGAAGAGTCTCAAGATCTGGCTCTTCGGGTGAGACGAAGCTGCGTGAAACCACCCTCCCTTCAGTGCTTTGAGACCCTCACGGTGAGTAGTGTGCTTCACAAATCCCTGATTGTTAAATTGTTATATAATATTGCAAGAAATTGTGCAGTAATGTAGTGTATGGACATTATTTGACGGACAGCATGCTCTCCTGTAGCACAAAGTACAATAGCAACAAATGATGGACGGAATGCTGAGTAATTCACCCCTTGTCAAGAGATCTGCGTTAAATCCATTGTTCTTTTGCTCACTTTTGCAGAGTGGTGTAACAAGAGGGCATGGCCTCTTACCACCTCTCATCAAACTCACTGTGTGGAGCTTACTGGAGGTAACAGGAGAAGCTAGTTGGCCCCCAGGGACGCTCAAGAGGCAAGGGGACTTCATGCCCCAACAAAAAGAGCACCAGGAGTCACGTTTGCAGAATAGTGGAGAAAAGGGGCGCGGCCTGTGACCACCTCTCAGCAATCCCACTGTGTGGGGCTTACTGGAGGTAACTGGTAGGCTAGTTGGCCCCTAAGGACCCACAGCAGCGAAGGGGACTTCATCCTCCAACCAAGAGCTTGCCAGGAAGCTTGTTTGTAGAGTGGTGGACAGAGGGGGCATGGCCTGCTATCAGAACTCAGCAAACCTGCTTTGTGGGACTTATTCAAGGTAATAGGAGGGGTAGTTGGCACCCCAAGGCCATCCTTGAGGGCCAACTGTCCCTCCTGTTACCTCCAGTAAGTCCCACACAGTGGGATTGCTAAGAGGTCTTTGAAGGCCACGCCCCCTTTGTTCACCACTCTGCAAATGCACCTCCCGTTGCACTACTGGTTGGGGGATGAAGTCCCCTTTACTCCAGAGGGACCATGGTGGTCAAGAAGCCCTCCTGGTACCTCCTGTAAGTCGTAAGCATCGGAATTCCTGAGAGCTGGTTGGAGGCCCAGACCCCTTTCTCCACCACTCTGCAGATGTGACAGCTAGTTAAAAAACCTTAGAAATTCACTGAAAAAAACACATGTTTCAGTGACGTTATAGTTAAAAATGCAATACCAATGGGGATAATGGACGGAGCGTTTGTTAAAAATGAACATTTAGAAAACCTCAGAAATTCACTGAAAAACACAGGTTTCAGGGATGTTATATTTAGAAATTAGCATTTAGAAAACCTTCGAAATTCACAGAAAAAAGCACAGGTTTCAGGAACATTATAGTTAGGAATTAGCATGTAAAAAAAAAAACCTTCAAAATTCACTGAAATAAACAGGTTTCAGGGACGTTATAGTTAGAAATTAGCATTTAAAAAACTTTAGAAATTCACTGAAAAACCACAGGTTTCAGAGACATTATAGTTAGGAATTACCATTTAAAAAGCTTTAGAAATTCTCTGAAAAAAACACAGGTTACAGTAACGTTATAGTTTGGCTGACATTTCACTCGTACAAAACCTGTGAAATTCAGCAGTTATACTTAGCTAAGCTAACTTTACCTCACACCCTTGCAATATACTGATGACATTACATATTGCATCACTCATGACATGGTCAGTGACATGACTGATAACATCATAGCCCCAAAGCTGTGGGTGGAAGTAGGAGAAAATAAAATGATAATACTTTGAGTTATTGTCAGTTTATTTTCTCTGCCTTTTGCTGCAAAAAAGCAGTGGGGCAATGCTCCTCCGCCTTTCACCGAGAAGCCGCCACTGCCAAAAGTACTGGGAAGGAGCGAACAACCTACAGAATGTGAAGAAATAATAAGACTACTAGAAAAAATATTGAAGAATAAGGGCTGAATGTCTTTAATGTACCAGTGACACCATTCAAGCCTAGGTCTATTATTTCCCTGTAGCACCATGTGATTTAAACAACATGTTTTCTGAGCTAATAGTTTATATTTTAAATATGTTGCAATGCCAAGGCAACAAGGGCCAGGATAAAGAGCTGACTGGTTCCTTTCAATCTAAATACAATCAACTACTTAAAAAGATCCACCAAAGAAAATATATAGTGTTCAACAGGCAGAAAAGGGTGAGAACATTGTATTATGGCCACTGCACATGTACATAAAGGAACAGTTGGGAGGCTCCCAGTGTTACTGTAAAATAGATAAAGATGTGGCCCAAAATATTGAGACCAGTTATCATGTTGAACTAGCTCAGTGGAGAAGAGTAGCACTTATCACACAGGCAGGATATTTATTTTCGAAGACAGATTCGCTATGTTACCTATTCTGTACCTTATACCAAAGGTTCATAAAAATGTGACTATGCCCCTTGGCTGGCTAATTAGTTCAACGATAGGTGGCCTATTCAAGAACACATCAACGTATATACATTTCTTTCTTCAGGATTTTGGTAAAAATGTGCCCTCTTATGTGCAGGACACCGGTGATTGTTTGAAGAATGGCTATGACATTAATTGGGAAGATGGCTATATTTTAATGACTATGGATGTATCATCCCTATATACTAGCATCTCCCATGAGAATGGAATCAAAGTAGTTGAATAGTTTCTTAGCTCTAGACCGATGGCATTGTATAAACATACTTCAATGTTGCTTCTGATGATTCCCTGGTACCTACATAATAACATCTTCCTGTTTGGACATGAGATTTACAAGCAGCTAAGGGGTACGGCTATGGGCATCTGCTTTGCTCACTGTTCCGCAAATTTGCATGTGGGCGGAGCAGGTGCTGGCCCAAGAGTTCACTCAGGAAATGGAAGACAATGTGATTTTATGGTTGCGCTATATTTGGTGACTTGTTTGTCATATGGCGCAGCACGGAAGCTGCTGCTCAGGAATTTGTGGATAGGATTAATATCAATAATCCTAATCTGCATTTTACGACACATATTAGCCAACGGGAAGTGCGATTTTTAGATCTTACAGTGTAAACATAAAACAGGGCAAGTTACACAATAAGACTTATAGGAAGTCCACAGCGGGCAACACAGTGTTACATGCCCGCAGTTTTCATCCTAATATACTGAAGTTTGGCATTCCGTATGCGGAGCAACCCCGCATGTGCAGAAATTGTAGTAGTAGTGTGGAATTGAATAAGGTCCAACATGTGCTAACTGGGAGATTCAATGGCCGAGGATATAGTCAAGACGTACTAGAAGGGACCAGAGTCAGAGTAAATTCCAAGACTAGAGAACAGCTGCTCTTTTCAGAGAACAGCATAGCAGCAAAAAGTGAGCTGAAGATTTGTTTAATTACAAGCTTCAGTACTAAACATCAATAACTGAGGCAGATTTTACAGAAACACTGACACCTTCTTCCAAGTGATCCTGTGATAGGATCACAGTTACAGGATAGGCCCCTTATTGCATTCTGCAGGCACAGAGCCAGGTTTATGAGGGAAGAATTGGTGGTGAGTAGCCCAGAAATGCATAGACAGGAGACCAGGCTTGGGTAAAGTGGTGGCTTTTAGAAATGCCATGGGTGCAATGCCTGTAATTATGGGATCAATATCACACAGGTTTGCCTACCTTTTTCCAACAGACCTCTAATGATCAGGAAACCGCTGCACTATAGGAATGAATTTGGTTCCTGTAAACTAATATGTCTATGTTCTAAGATGTACATAGGCAGTACCATTCTTAAAATACATCCCGCATTTTGCAGCACATCAGAGCAGTTAAGAATAAAGATCAGTCCTACCCTGTAGCATGCCATTTTGCAGAGGTCCACGAGAGCAGGGTAGAGGATCTTTAATATTTTGTTCTACAATCTGTCCCCAGTAGGATTACAGGTGGCAATAGAGAATTATGTATTTGACAGCACGAATCCAGGTATGTCCTTAGGCTTAACACAAAAACTCCTGAGAGTTTGACTATTGAAGAGGATTAATTTGTACATCTTTAGTCAAATATACAACTATCGAGCACATGCCACTCTGGTCAGTCCATGTAGTAAAGTTAGATGTGTAAATTAGTTAAGAAGGAAGTAATGGTGTCACCAAGAACAATTGAGTCCTTTTGTACCTATTTTTTATTTATTTTTACCAATTTGTATGAATGTCTTGAAATATTAGTGCTTTCAGTCAATAGCGGTAAAACATGAATTGGTGGGGAGCTGTGACATATTCAGCTCCCGCAGAATGTGCACCAGGGTGTGCTGAAAGCCCATAGGGGCACAGCATTAGTTGAAGAGTAAGCCATGTTTCTGAGCATCATTATAAGTGAGGTTTTCCCACTGTGGTTGAACCAAGGAAATGTGATGTGGGAGGGACATCCTTTTTGTTTTTAAATTCTTGATATTCAAGTTTTGAATTTTAATTCCGGATCTGAGAGATTAGGAATTTGGAAGATTACATGGCCGTTGAACACAGCGCTGTTTTTACATACTACCGCAGGTTTGCACATAGCACCATGCACTTTATTTGTGTATGACTTTGGGCACTAGCCCACAAACATTCGGCTAAAGATTGCACTTTGAGGATCATTTGATATTTTACAATAATGGTAGAATGGGATGGAGAGTTATGATGAACTTTAGTTATTGTAAATTAATTTATATTTTAGAATGCTCAATGGTTATTGGATTGTTGATTTGCAGTTTTTATCTTAGTCAATTTGCAAGTATTGGTAATTCCTGTGGTTAAATATTGTTTTGTAAATTTTGCACATGTCACTTTAATGGCAATGTCAATTTAAGGAAGTTTTGAAAAAAACACGGTGGGTATAAGAAACAAAATGGCATCTGTTACCTCTTGTGAGAAAGGCTGCTTTGACGGCTGACTGCATCACCAGAGCCTGCCACAATAAACTGAAAGCGTCTTGCGAGTCCGAGCATGCTGGAGCCTGTTTTTTAGATTGAGGAGCGGCGCTGTAGAAATATATATATATATGTCTATGTCCACTTTGTCCCAGGTGTGCGGATCGATTTTGGGGCTCTTGTCTACTTTCGCGGGGGTGCCCCAACCAGCAGGGTCAATGTTCTTCAGGATTGTATCCGTTTGGCAACAAAGACAAATCGCACATCTGGGGGAATTATAATCTGCCTAATTAATTTTTTTTCAAAATAGAAAATACAATACCTGACATGTTTTGGCCTCCCTAGACCATGACAAAGGTCCAGAGGGCCCGAAAAGAATCGGGCGCTCTATTCTCTGGGTTTTTATTAATAAATTAAGCAGAATATAATTAACTCTGGATTGCATTTTGTCTTTTTTCCAATCCCGATGACAATCATGAGGAATATACACATATATTTCCCTTGTTAAAAAAACTGTGAAATTCTGCATTATTGTTAGCTGAGCCAACTATAACTAACACCCCTGCAATGCACTGCTTATGACCTCACATATTACATGACTCATGACATGGTCAGTGACATCACTGATGACAATATGGTAATTTGGGCCTTGAGATTGACAGGATGAACAGGAATGACTGTAAACCCAGGTCTAAATGTAATCCAGTAACCCCCATGTTAATATTTACAAGTACCATGAGGTCATTCATGGAGTTGTGGAAACCAGGCAGTAACCATTTTGCTGCAAATTTGACCAGAGATCAATGAGAAGCATTGGAGTCACTAAGGAAATCTGATTTGTTTGTGTTAAAATCCTCTGATAAGGGGTGGAAATGTGGAGCTGAGGGACATTACCAAGAATTGAAATGCTTTACAATCTGTAGAGTAAACCACACCTGCTGTATCTCATTCGGAAGTAGCATGTTCCTTCTAGAATGTGCTGTGAACCTTTGACCTACTGGTTCCACTGGGTTGCTAGGTACAATGAGCTAATACTGAGTGGGGGGGTTGTTAAAGAGACAGAACTTTTTTTTAAAAAGTTGAGGCGTGATGACACAATGTAAGTAATGGCAAGTTTTAGATTCCAACTCAGGACTATGTAATGAACTGTTGTGTAATATTTAAATATCAGAAAGATGAAGCTAGATAAAGGTTTGAACCCCCTTATTTCGTGATTTCTCCGTGATGATTGCGAAAACGTGCCAACAGGAACCTCATTTTGAAAGAGAGGGAAAGGGTTAACAGATGCTAACTATTCACAAGTGAAGTTGCAGTAGTCTAAAATGAAAGACATGTTTTCATTTGCTGCCTTTCTCATGATGATAGAGTGGAAAGTTGAAGAGGTTGCCATTTTAGAGTTGCTCTGTGTGAGGTGGTGTACCATTATTGTGCTTATTTATTTTACACATTTTAACAGTGTCAAAACTATTCTAAAATGGCTAAACAACCATATAATCTACAAACTGAATTTACTGGTATGTATATAACTTTGCAATTATTTTAAAAATGTACATTAGAAATGAAGATATATATGGGAGTTTGATTAAAATGATTATCACAGTGCTAAGAAAAAAAAGAGGGGCAGATTTATAAGCCCTGTGCATCACTTTTGCGCCGCCGTTGCGCCATGCTGCGGCAGATTTACAACGTGACGCATCTAGGGAGATGCGTCACGTTGTAAAGCTTGCGCCACATGTGGGCGTACCTGCACAGGGGGAACGCCTCCAAAAAGTGGCTGAGTGAAATCTACAAGATTTCACTCAGTCACTTTTCCGTCCATGCTGCGTCAAATCCCTGCGCCTGCTTGAAGCAGGCGTAAGGATTGACGCAGCATGTTAGGGATAGGGGCACCCCGAGCCTTGCTGGAGCTGCGTCGCGGTTGCGACGCAACTCCAGCAATGCGCCAACCTTACGCCGGCAGATGCGTCACGCATCTGCTTGTCCTTGTGCCACGATGCACCGCATTGGAAATGCGGCGCATCTGCGGTGGCGCAAGGGCAAACTTGCGTGACGCATCTTCCCTGGCGCATCCCTGCTGATTTGCAAGGATGCGCCAGGGAACATAAATCTGCCCCTATATGAGATGAATTGTACCTATTAGAGGGAATGTGTTTCTGTGGTTAGTGGTGAATGTTTTTGAAAGTAAGAGAAAAATGAAGTGTTGCCTCTTTATTACATTGTGTATTTTATTGAAAATTAACAGTCTAGTCTTGTGAAAAGTTGAAATGAGGAGCTAAGAATGTTTTAAATGTCTAAACATCATGTGCAGAACAGATGCATCTGTTAATTGCATTCTGGGAGTTGTAGTACTTTTAGTAACATTACTTATCAGGAAAAGTGGAGTGAGAAATAAAAGATGAGAACATGTTTTCTGCCTGTATATAAATTATAAAGAAGTAATACTTGTTAGGCATGTATTGGGAAGTGTTTGTCAATGTGGTTTTTAACTTGTAAGACTGCCTTGCATATGCTTAGATAGTGAGATATGGTTTTTGTACTTGCACATAGCTATATATATAGTGGGACTTTTGAGTTTACTTAAAGATGCAGAGAGGTATATATTTTGGTAAAGATGGCTTGAAGATGTACATCTATTAAGAAATCGCATATATGTTTACATGGTGATATATGTTCTGTAACCCTGATGAAAATCTCATGTATATTGTGAGGGTAGTGATTTTCTTTAAACATGGTTTGTTTAAAATTGAGAAAGATTAATAGTGTAGAATGCCTCAAGACTTCTTGTGCTAGCTTCATTTTGAGTGTAACTTTTGTTTGAGATATGCTGTACAAATGTTTTAGAAGCAGAGGACGTGTTTGAGAAATGATGTAGGTATGCCATTCGTAAAAGATTTTGTGCTTTGAAACATTTCAAAATGTTATTTTTCCGTTTTAGAAACTTACTGATGCATGTGCACGCTCAGTAACAAAGCAATGTATGTTTCAAGAGCCATGTATGCAAGTAAATATCATGTGTAATACCTACATTTCACTCACACATAGCTCAGAAGAAAAGCATGTATACAGTAAAACAGGTAGTGTGATACTGACAGAAAGAGATAACCAATGAGTCAGAGATATAGTGACAACTGTTATGTATCTAACAGCAATGAAGGTACTTTCTCAGTCAGTCAGGCAGTATTCAGGCTCTCATGCAATCACCCAGCCACCACTCAGGGAATCATCAAATCAGCGATTCACTATCCATGGAGTTATTCACTTACCCAGATGCTGCACATATACTCTTGCAATTAGGCAGGCAGACATTATATAGTCATTAAACTATGCAGGCACTACCTATACATTCATCTAATCACCTAGGTACTAACTATTGACTTATGCAATTAACATGGCTGTAGCTATGCAATCATTATAACATTTGCGCAGAACCTATGCAGCCATCTAAACACCCACTTACAACCCATGCAGTCATTGAAATACTGAGGCACACGTGTGCACTGATGAAAGACCGAGGCTCTACTCATGCACTCATGTAATTATGTAGAGTGTACCATTATAGTAAACCTATCACCCATATTGTCTAATGATGTGGATGGCCCTCCACCTTCCTACTGATTGATCGCTAGTCAGAGACGTTTTCTTTGATAACATTTAAGATGATATAATATGAACGTCGTCCCACATGATTCCAAAAAAGCTCTCCAGCAAAAATCTACCACCTGCTCACAATAAACTTCTGGAAAAGAAGATTCAAGAACGAGTAGTGGGTGCATACTTCCTATTTATTTAACTGAACAGTATATTATCCAATGATATTCCTTACTTTCCCAAGCCTGTGATGTTTTTAGATTGTGGATTGCACTAGTTTGGCAACAGTTTTTAATTCCCCATGAGTTTGGGTAACAATGGGTAGTTTGATGGGTGTTTGGTAGCTATGTTCTAATTGTGAGTTCAGATGTTGAGTTATTTTTTTAACTTTTTTTTTATAATTGTGCTGTTAGAATAAAGTTAAACCAATATCTTACTAAAGAGCTACACTCAAACTTTGTGTAAAATATGTCTATATATCAGTTTTTCACTTTGTCATTTGTATTTGCGACTACTGATGTTATTGTGACCTCTGCTGTTCAGGGAAGAAGGAAAATGCATTTCTGATTTAGTTATTTCTACAAATAAATACAAAGAGGAAAGTTAAATTAGTATCTTATTAATAGCTACAATTAAACCTTATGTAAATTATGTCAATATATGTGTTTTACACTTTGCTAAAAACACCCGGTATTCTCAGTCTTTCCTTGGCAATGGCGCTCATAGAATCACACAGGCACTACCTGTGCAATCATCAAGGACTTCCTTTTTCCATCACTCTACAAACACACCTCCTGCCATAGTACTAGTTGGGGGATGAAGTCTCCTTGGCTATGGAGGGTATTTAGGGGCAAGTATTGAGCAGGTTCCACATAGTCAGTTTGTTAATAGGTCTTCGGAGGCCACACAGCCTTTCTGCGCCACTCTGCAAACATGTCTCCTGGCATACTACTGGTTGGGAAATAAAATTGTCTTGGATGCCAAAGGACTTTGGGGACCAAGAAGCCCACCTGGTACTTGCTATAAGTCCTACTCAGCTGGGGTTCTGAGAGCTGGTCAGAGGTCTCTCACCCTTTTCACACCATTCTGCAAAGACCATTGCTACTTAAAAAACCATGGGAATTCACTGAAAAATCAAAGGTTACAGGGCTGTTATAGTTAGGAAATAGGATTAAAAATACTTAGAAATTCACTGAAAAAACCACAGGTTTCAGGGACGTTATAGTTAGAAATTAGCATTTTAAAAACCTTAGAAATTCACTGAAAAAAACCAAAGGTTTCACGGACGTTATAGTTAGAAAGTACCATTAGGAATTCACCAACAAAACCACAGGTTTCAGGGACGTTATAGTTGGGAATTAGCATTTACAAACCCTTAGAAATTCACAGAAAAAAACACAGGTTACAGTAATATTACAGTTAGACTGACATTTCACTCATACGAAACCTGTGAAATTCAGCCGTTATAGTTAGCTGAGCTAACTCTAACCTGTGCCCCCACAATGCACTGCTTATGACCTCATATATTACATTACTCATGACATGGTCAGTGACATCACTCATGACATCACCAATGACATCTCAAATAACATCACTATTGACATCAGTGATGACATCATCCACAGAATCTCTGACGCAGCCACTCACACTACCATTCTCAAAACCATTGACATACCCATACCAGTACATACATACCCACTCACTGATTCATTGGACTACACACACATCCACTCACTCACCCATACCACCACTCATACACCCACACACTCACTAATACATCTATTGACATATCCACTCACACACTGATACAGTCACTCACACACTGTCAGACACTCATAGAACTACTCAAACACATCCTTTCTCACCCATAGAGTCAATCACATAGCCACTTACTCACCTATACAGTTACACACACACCAACTCACCTATTCATACAGATACTAACATATACTTACTCACCTATACAGTCACTAACACAAGCGCACACTCACCTATACAGCCACTCTCACAATCACTCACTCACAATCACTCACTCATTGCCTTTGCACAAAAAAAGGTGACGGAATGCAATTTAGGGGTTTAATTGAGATTTACTAAGCCAGGCAAAGCTACCTTGCTTGGCACTGCATGGCTTAGTGATCCAGAGTAACACAAGGTAGTGCAATTCATTCCCTTGAATTACTCTGCATTCGGAAGGTGTTCCATGGGTGAAGCGTGGACATTCCCATGCATCCACCCATGGATTTTGCCTCATTTCTAGATTTACAAAGACTTGTAAAGCTGGAAATGCTGCAAAATAAAACACCGTCCCAACAGAGGAGTAGTGAGGAAAAAAGATCTTAATTTCTCCTTAATATTTCTTCTTTATACATTTGCTGAATAAAAGGTAAATGACTCAAAGGATTGTTTTTATGTAGGAAGGCATCCTTTCCTGCACAAAAACAATTCTGCCTGTAATTCACCATGGTGCAAGGGTACCTGTATTGGTGCTAGGTAGCACTCAATGTGACAGTACAGGGAGAGTGCAGGAATGTGTCATATCTTGGTAGATATGGGGCATTCTGCTCTCCTCTACCACACAGGTCAGCACAGCAAGTTGTCTTGCGGCATTGCATTGTGTGACATTTTGATAAATGTGGCCCAAAAGCTTTATGTCAAAACCTCATCTCCAGCTGAAAATAAGCACCTGGAACAGACTTGAAAAAATACAGGCAGCCTAACATTAAACCCACTGCAAAGAGAATGCCTGATAATATTCCTGCCAAACTGCCCTGTCCTGCCCTGCGCATATTGGGCTAGGTACACTAATCACACTGGGAAACAGACATGCTCGAGTACCGTACATCATTGAATCCTTTAAATCTCAAGGATCTGTTTTAGACAAGAACCTCAATCTTCAATCCTGCATCAATTATTTAACAAAAGGTGCTCAGTTTGCACAATCTTTCTAATGAAGAATACAACTAAGGGCCCGATTCCGATCTCGCTAGGAAATCCCTCCGTACGACTCTGATCTGGAGCCCTTTCCATGCGAGACGTGCTCCGGGAGTCTGAACGAGCGAGTACGATGCTGCTGTATGCTTACAGACTCAATTCACTCAGACTCCCATTGAACTCTATAGGAGCCCGTGTACAGACGCATGCACAGGCTCCCATAGCAGAAAAGGGGTGGGGGGGAACAGCGTACACCCTGTGGTGTCCACCACATTGTGCATGCCTTGATCAGGGGGACCCATGGGCACACCCCGTGACAGATTTGGAGGGCCCCGGTTGTAGGGGGGCTTGCTACGTCCCCCAAAGTACGCTTCCGACAGCCGTTTCATCTCACTGAGACCGAGTCATAGCGGCTGTTTGAATCGTGCATCGTACTCGCTCGGTCAGAATACGACTACATGGCGCATCACGATTCAGCTACGAAGGGAACGTATGGACAGGTTCGGGTCCCAGAAAGGTTTCAATCGTCGCATCATACTTGGTCGTTCGTAACTGTGTACGATTCGGTCGTAAACCAGGGCTATGAATCGGATCTGGGAAAGCAAAATCTGATTCAGAGGCCTTCCGAACAACATCGCAATCGGGCCGTTAGTGGTCGAATCACTAGCTTTATCAATATTGGACAATGGGAATGCAATATTCAATGGAATACCAAAGATGGCTCCCCTCAAAGAAGCTTTGCTTGCACCAGCCAAATTGATCACTAGTTCTAGAAAGTTCAATTCCATTACCAGAAAAATTATCTGCCTAGCTGCTCCCAGATTACGCTTGGAAATATATTGTCCCTCTATACCCTGGATTAACAAATTAGCTAACCCAAAACTGTATCATCTCAGGTGGTGAGAAGCAATGGCAAAGTTCTGACATGAGACTGCTTGAGTTCCATATCAGCAAAAAGAAAAGAACACTTTTGCCGTATTTTTCTGAGAGCACAACCAAGCTATGGATCTTCCTACTGCCTGCAACCATCACAAACACCCCTTATAGCTCTTTATATGTAGGTTTGTGTAACATAGTTCATAATTGTTTAGTTTTCATTGATTGCAGCCTTTGTCTCATTTCTTTGTAGAGAAAATTTAATTTCAATATTTATAGGTTATCTGCCATTGTTACTTTTATTTCACTGGTTTTCTTTATTATATGGCGCCCTGTTTGTGTAGATATGACTAATTTCACATGCACTATGATGCTGTTCAGCGTGGAATGCAGAGGTACATGAGGTCCCCTGCATTTGTTTTTCCCTAAATGTCACTATCTACAGTGCATACATCAACTTCAAATTAGAAATTTAGGGCCTCATCTATGTGGATTTGGCATTGGGCAGTGCAGCAAGTCACCCTGCTGCGCTGCCCTACATCAAAGTGAAAGGGCAGGAATGCACCATATTTATGTAATAAATTCAATTCCTGTCCTTAGCCCCAGTACTGGCACCCTTTCAGCAGCCTGGCGGGTGTCTGTGTTGTCGGCAGGATTCTTTTTGTGCAGGAAGGGGGACCGTCCTGCAAAAAAACAATCCTTGGAGGCTTTTTACTCTTTCTATGTGTGCTGCAGCACACATGGAAAGAGGAAACAACCAGTAGAAAGAAAGTTAATTCTCCTTGTTGCACCTCCCCTGGAGAGGTGTAAGGTTTTGGCACATCCCCAAGTTTACACTGTTTTGTAAACAAGGGGATGCATCAAAATCCATGGGTGTTGCATGGGAATTCAGCTATGGAACACCTCCCTAACGCAGAGTGAGGCAATGCAGGGATTTGCGCTACCTTGCCTTACTCCATATCAATGAGGCCATTCAAAGCCATGCGTGACCTCATAATATGATTGTGTAATTTGTGCTGCCGGATCATCACAAAAAAAGTGACGCTACAGCGGTGCAAGGGGGTCATAAATATGCCCCACAGATGTTAAAACTACATGGGGCCTAAATCACAAAGTCATTTCCAAGTGCAAGCCAAACTTGCAGGCACAATGGCTCAAGTTCACCAGTGAAAAATATTTACAGAAGGAGACCTTGAACTTGTAATTCATTTTACTTATGTGCACTATCATCGCACAATAGTATGAGTATAGTGTGAGAATAAATACCCCTTATTGTGTGAGAATTGGGCTTTCCAGGATATGGTTTCCCTAGAAAGTTTGGTTATAACTACAAATCCAATGATGTTGTGAATTCTCAAATGTTACTTCAACCCAGTTATACGCTGTAAATAGTCATATTCTTGTCAAGGGCATGAGTCAATATCTTTCCAGGTGAGGAATAGGAAGAGAATATCTTCACACTTGGTAAGCTTTTAAGTGAATCCATTTCTTCATAGATAGAAATATTTCCTTGTTGAAAATAAAATAAAAGAATTGCCACTGTGGCAATGCATTTTCCCATATACAATGGTGCTCTCTGTAGAATTATGCATGTGGAAATTACTCTGTATGGTTTCAATATCATTGCCACAGACGTTTCCCAGGAGTGAACTTGGAAATCTACAATTTTCACAGATTTCAAGACGTAACTTGGAACATTTTTGCTAAATCCCAAAGTGAGTGTGTCTACACCCAAGTGAAGTTGGCGTGTTGCATAGATAATTATAGATGACCTAGCAATTACTATTGAAGAATTAAATTATTGCACGTAACCTTTAACCATGAATAACACTTTTCTTAAAAATAGCATCAAAAAGCATGAAACTCTTCAAAAATTACATTACAAAACATACAATCTAACAACTTATCAGTGTTCAAGTAATTTATGCTTATAAACAGTAGATATTATATTATCTATTACCTATCCCTATAACTATATAGCCTTAGTTTGATTTATACGCAGCATGCCGCACAAGGAACCACCTCATCCAAGTAGCTTTCAGTCAACCACATGTCTTTGGCCTGATGGATTTCCCCAAGCTCTACTTCCCTGTCTTTTGGATGAAGTTCCTTTTAACAAACTGCCAATACGTCGATTTTCTGCAGGGTCATCCCTAAACTATTTGCCTTCAGACCTCCTATTTTTGCTGACTTCTCTTAAACTGGCCTTAGGACTCTGTACACTTTACCACTGCTAGCCAGTGCTAAAGTGCTCGTGCTTTCTCCTTAAAACATGATAGAATTGGCTGATACCTAATTGGCACATTTAATATTCCCTAGTAAGGTGGCAGTACCTGTGCCCAGGACCTGTAAGTTAAATGCAACTAGTGGGCCTGCAGCACTGATTTTGTGCCACCCACTCAAATAGTACTTTAAACATTTCTCAGGCCTGCCATTTCAGCCTGTGTGTGTGCAGTTTTGACATGCAATTTCGACCTGGCAAAGTAAACCTTCACCTGCACCTTCACTCTCCCATCTGTGAGTCTACCCTGCCAAGCTGTGCCACCCAGTCCTAGACCCTTGGAAGTGGGCTTATGGTGCTCTCCATTGAATATTGCATTCCCATAGTCAAAAATTGATAAAGATAGTGATTCGACCACTAAGGGCCCAATTGCGATGTTGTTCGGAAGGCCTCCGAATCAGATTTTGCTTTCCCAGATCCGATTCAGAGCCCTGGTTTACGACCGAATCGTACACAGTTACAAACGACCAAGTATGATGCGATGATTGAATCCTTTCTGGGACGCGAACCTGTCCATACGTCCCCTTCGTAGCTGAATCGTGATGCACCATGTAGTCGTATTCTGACCGAGCGAGTACGATGCACGATTCAAACAGCCGCTTTGACTCGGTCTCAGCGAGATGAAACGGCTGTCAGAAGCGTACTTTGGGGGGCGTAGCAGGCCCCCTTCAACCGGGGCCCTCCAAATCTGTCACGGGGGTGTGCCCATGGGTCCCCCTGATCAAGGCATGCACAATGTGGTGGACACCACAGGGCATACGCTGTTCCCCACTAGGCCCGGGCCAAAATTCCGTTCCGTTCGCGGAAATTGCGATATTTTGTCATTTTCGCGTTCCGCGGAAAGCGCGAAAATGTCAAAATTTCCGCATTCCGCAGCTTAGCGATAATTTCTTTCTTGCTCGCGCTGTAAAATAATACATTCTGGCGCGCGCGCGATCGCCTTACCTGAATCCCTGCGTTCTCCGACAAGTTTTCTTGACCCGGTCGCGTTCTCCACGAGATGTTGGATTTTGGTAGCCATTTTGCGCTGTCTCGCGAGAGTTCGCGGCCGCATTAACATCATTTTTCACGCGATCACGTCATTTGTCGCGCGATCACGTCTTTCTTCTCGCGATCATGCACCGCGCGAGTATGAGAAGATTGAGATCTCGAACATGTCATTCTACATCGCGAGCCAGAGGATGAGGACGCGGGCACGTGAAATCGAACGCGAACAGGAGAAAGAGACCGCGAACACGTCATATCCAACGCGACAGGGACAAAGAAGAGAACGCGATCATATCGTTTTCGACACGCCGGCGGAAGTAATGTGAAGCTCGAGAACTCAACAACATAAAATTTACAATTTGGAGAGGAATATCGGCTCTAGCAGCATGAAACCATCTGCAAATACTGATTTTGGATGAAAAGAACTCCTTACATTGACATTTGGCTTTCCTTTTTTGTGCAAGGAGTCATTTATTTACAAGGTGGAGAGAGGGAGGATGTGACACAGAATCTCCAACTTCCTGTTCCTGTCCAGCAGGCTCCTCCCAGTGCTTTGTCCATCTCCTGCTCATTCTGCCTTTGGATTTGGAGCTGGAAAGATCACTCTTTTTGTCTGCTGCATCATTGAAATTGGATTTCAGGATTTTTGGAATAGGATATTTTACAAGTAAGTAGTTGTTGTGTTTGATTGTGGGCATTGCAGTTGTTGTGTAACTACAATTTATTTTTGATAATTAATTAATTATCATCATTCCTTTTTTTTTTTTTTTTAATTTTGTGGGTTGTAGTAGTAGGCCCGAGCTAGCCATGGGCATGGCCTCATGGGTGTGTGTGTGCATGATGAAGCAACTGTTCCTTTTGTTTTTTGAATATATTTCATTTTCAAGCACATTTAGGGCATGGATGGCATTGGATTGAGTTGGGGAAGTGTGTTTTTTGGGGTGGCCTTTGTGATGTTGTTGGGCCTGGCCATGTGGCTGGTGGCCATTTTGAGGCTTAGGCCTGCTACCTTGCCTGGCCTTGTCTGCCAACAGGCCTCCTTTCATCCACTAGGACCAGAGCAGGTAGCCACAGCTTTAGTAATCTACTGTTTTCTGTGTGCTCTGTTGAATTTAGACATCATTTAGGGCATGGATGGCATTGGATTGAGTTGGGGAAGTGTGTTTTTTGGGGTGGCCTTGCTGATGTTGTTGGGCCTGGCCATGTGGCTGGTGGCCATTTTGAGGCCTAGGCCTGCAAGCTTGCCTGGCCTTGTCTGCCAACAGGCCTGCTTTCATCCACTAGGACCAGAGCAGGTAGCCACAGCTTTATTAATCTACTGTTTTCTGTGTGCTCTGTTGAATTTAGACATCATTTAGGGCATGGATGGCATTGGATTGAGTTGGGGAAGTGTGTTTTTTGGGGTGGCCTTGCTGATGTTGTTGGGCCTGGCCATGTGGCTGGTGGCCATTTTGAGGCCTAGGCCTGCTAGCTTGCCTGGCCTTGTCTGCCAACAGGCCTGCTTTCATCCACTAGGACCAGAGCAGGTAGCCACAGCTTTAGTAATCTACTGTTTTCTGTGTGCTCTGTTGAATTTAGACATCATTTAGGGCATGGATGGCATTGGATTGAGTTGGGGAAGTGTGTTTTTTGGGGTGGCCTTGCTGATGTTGTTGGGCCTGGCCATGTGGCTGGTGGCCATTTTGAGGCCTAGGCCTGCAAGCTTGCCTGGCCTTGTCTGCCAACAGGCCTGCTTTCATCCACTAGGACCAGAGCAGGTAGCCACAGCTTTAGTATTCTACTGTTTTCTGTGTGCTCTGTTGAATTTAGACATCATTTAGGGCATGGATGGCATTGGATTGAGTTGGGGAAGTGTGTTTTTTGGGGTGGCCTTGCTGATGTTGTTGGGCCTGGCCATGTGGCTGGTGGCCATTTTGAGGCCTAGGCCTGCAAGCTTGCCTGGCCTTGTCTGCCAACAGGCCTGCTTTCATCCACTAGGACCAGAGCAGGTAGCCACAGCTTTATTAATCTACTGTTTTCTGTGTGCTCTGTTGAATTTAGACATCATTTAGGGCATGGATGGCATTGGATTGAGTTGGGGAAGTGTGTTTTTTGGGGTGGCCTTGCTGATGTTGTTGGGCCTGGCCATGTGGCTGGTGGCCATTTTGAGGCCTAGGCCTGCAAGCTTGCCTGGCCTTGTCTGCCAACAGTCCTGCTTTCATCCACTAGGACCAGAGCAGGTAGCCACAGCTTTAGTAATCTACTGTTTTCTGTGTGCTCTGTTGAATTTAGACATCATTTAGGGCATGGATGGCATTGGATTGAGTTGGGGAAGTGTGTTTTTTGGGGTGGCCTTGCTGATGTTGTTGGGCCTGGCCATGTGGCTGGTGGCCATTTTGAGGCCTAGGCCTGCAAGCTTGCCTGGCCTTGTCTGCCAACAGGCCTGCTTTCATCCACTAGGACCAGAGCAGGTAGCCACAGCTTTAGTAATCTACTGTTTTCTGTGTGCTCTGTTGAATTTAGACATCATTTAGGGCATGGATGGCATTGGATTGAGTTGGGGAAGTGTGTTTTTTGGGGTGGCCTTGCTGATGTTGTTGGGCCTGGCCATGTGGCTGGTGGCCATTTTGAGGCCTAGGCCTGCAAGCTTGCCTGGCCTTGTCTGCCAACAGGCCTGCTTTCATCCACTAGGACCAGAGCAGGTAGCCACAGCTTTAGTAATCTACTGTTTTCTGTGTGCTCTGTTGAATTTAGACATCATTTAGGGCATGGATGGCATTGGATTGAGTTGGGGACATGTGTTTTTTTGGGGTGGGCTTTCTGATGTTGGTTGTCTTAGAGACATGCTTTTGTTGTGTGTGTCTGGTGAGTGTTGGTGTGCGATGCATGCTCCCTGCAGACCTTTTTGGGGCCTGTGAATGTTCGTATTTACATTTTGTTGCATTAAAAAGGCAGAGCAGTGTGCTTCAGCATGCATCCTTTACCTGACTTTTATAGGCCTTTTGTCAGCTCCTGGTGTTTCCCAGGCCCCCTGCTTGTTTGTGATTTGTGAGTGTCCATGTGGCTGGTGGCCTTTTTTTGTGTTGGGAGTTATTAGTTTCCTGCTTTTGCCATATTGGCCTGCATGGTTTTCCTATTGGCTTACTGCTTCCATCCATCCACCCCCTTTGCCAGCAGCAGGTCCATGGATGCTGAGATGCTCAAATAATGCAATGGTCCACCCCACTTCCATTAGTTTTTTATTTTGTTGTTTATTATTAACTTTCCTATCCTTCCTGAGAGTGTAGTGTGTGGCTGTACACAGTACTAGTAGTATAACATAGCTCTAGTTAAAAAAAATAGTCATAAATGGCTAGACTATCTTTTGTTTGCACTAGTACAGTACTAAGTAACTGAACCACAAAAACAAATGCAACATTTCACTGATGTTCTTCTCCTGTCTTCTTTGCTTTTAGGTGCACAAAAGACAGAGTAGGAGGTGTCATCGGCATCACCTGGCTACCCGTTGTACTGCCAGCCAGACAGAATTCCTGCTGCGCATCACGCCCACGTGTGACCAGAACTTGTTGTGCATCTGCCTCCTGCCTGACATCGGAAGAAGATGGCCCCAAAGAAAGGTACCAGGTCCAGTACCAAGAAAGTTGCCGGTGAGAAGAAGGAACAGAAAAAGGAAGTGCCATTAACCACGACTGGTGGTGTGCCGGCCAATGTTTTTTTTGGCACCAAAGCGTTGTCCGGGAACCAAGCTGGGAGCAGCACAGCGGTCCAACCCCACCAACCTAGGCCCAAGGGCTTTAGTGTCGCAGAGGTAGCCAGTCTACTAACGAGCAGCGATGTTGAAGAAATGTCATTACCGCAAAGTAGTACGCAATCAAGTTCAACGCAGGCGCAAACTCAGCAGATCAGTGTCAAGCCGCCGCAACCAGAACAGCAGCAGCCGCCGCAACCAGAACAGCAGCAGCCGCCGCAACCAGAACAGCAGCAGCCGCCGCAACCAGAACAGCAGCAGCCGCCGCAACCAGAACAGCAGCAGCCGCCGCAACCAGAACAGCAGCAGCCGCCGCAACAGCCCACCATAGTAGTTGTTGCTCCTGACGTAGGGGCATTTCAGGAAATCGAGCTTCCTGCAGACAAAGTGGAGCGAAGTCAAACCACTGTTTCAGAAGATCAATTGTCTTCCAGACCACCAGCAAGGAAAAGGAGGCTTAGTCCATCATCTTCTTCTTCAAGCCCCGCTTCTGATGATCGTGATGACACTTGGGTCCCACCAGCTCGGTCTGAGAGTGAAGTACGCCACAAGACATTGCTTCTGAAAAGGAAGGTCCCAGAAAAACTTAGAGTTATGGAGGTAGATGTAGAAGAGGGGGGTGATGATGTTGATGAAGACGAGCCAGTCATCACGCACATTACTCCCGCCCCAAAGGGATTGGAGACCAACATTCTCACCCTATCCAGAAAGGCTGCTACTGAGCGGGATGTAGCACGGATCTCACCAACACAGGTTACACCACCACTACCTCCAGCTGCCATATTTTCCAAGGCCCGGCAGGGACCTACATCCAGCTCAACCATCTCAGTAGGAAGTGGTAGTAAAAGTCACAGTGTAGGTGGACAGGGTCACATATTTTCAAGCACCCCCTCAAGTTCATCTGGTGTTGAAAGTGGCACATCCAGCAGTGCCAGAAAGTTCTCCTCCCCAGTTTGGGACTTCTTTTCTGTTAGCGCCAAGGAGGAGAACGTTGCTATATGCTCAATTTGTCGGCAAGGTGTTCGGCGTGGTAAGCTTGGTACAAACTATGGTACCGGAGGACAAGCAAGTCATCTAAAAATAATCCACAATATCGTGTGGGAGGATCACCTACGTAAGTTAAAGGAAAGTAGAAAAACTAAACCCTTTGAAGTTGGTCAGGAATCAGGGAGCGATATTATTGTGGTGGCAGGTGAAGAACAGGGAGGCATTTCTAGCCCTGTCTCCAGTAGTGCAGTCACTGCAGTGGTAACGCCCACATCCTCCTCAGTAACATCAGAGTGGCACCACAGTAAGAGCCATACTCAGAGTGTGGGTGAGACACCAAGGCGACCGGCGAGTACCTCAATGAGACAATCTGTGTCGTTGAGCCTTAGTGGGTTAATGAAAACAGCACCACTAAGGAAAGTAAGCCAGCCTACCATTGACAGCATGTTTAGGTTGGAGGGGCAGTTCCAATGCAACCACCCAACGGCACGATTGTACAATGCGAAGCTGGCTAAAATGTTAGCGCTGGACCTTCTTCCTTTTTCATTTGTGGAAGGGGTGGGTTTCCTTGAATTTGTGTCTGCCATCTGCCCGAAATGGAAAGTTCCCAGCCGGTCCTATTTCGCAAGAATTGCTGTTCCGGCACTACATCATGATGTGCTGGAATTGGTTGGTAAAGGTTTGCGGCAGAGTGCTGTGCACAATATCCACCTGACAACAGACATGTGGAGCAGTTGCCAAGCCACAGATTACATGTGCATCACTGCACACTGGATCTCTTTTGTGGGGGTTAGAGATCAACTATCTGCACGAGGTGTTGTTGACACAGCTGCGATTTTTGAAGGTACTCGGAAACATGCAACTGTAGCCATGTTCGCCATGGAGAAATCTCATACGGCTGAAAACATTTTAGAAGAGTTTCGCACCAAGGTTTTGGAATGGCTGCGGCCCAGAAGGCTTGGTATTGGCTTTTTTGCCACAGACAATGGCAGTAATGTACTGAAGGCCATGGAACTTGGTTCCTATTTCAGGGTTCCGTGTTTGGCACACTGCATAAACATTATAGTGCAAGACTTTCTGAAAAAAGAACCCATAGTAAGCAATTTACTGGCCATCTGCCGAAGAATATGCACTCATTTCAGCCATTCTTTTAAAGCTCGGAAGCAGCTGAGGATCATCCAACGTGAACTTAGGATGCCAGTCAAGGCACTCATCCAGGAGGTGGCAACACGTTGGAACTCAACGTATTACATGCTTGATCGCCTGTACGAACAGCACAGGTCACTCAATGAATATGTCTGGTACAGAAGCAGTGATGCTAGTGTTAAAGGCATGACCCTTCAGAGGGAGCAATGGACCCTAATTCAATGCCTGACTGAGATGCTGTCTCCTTTTGAGGTCTTCACACGTGAAGTCAGCAAGGAGGACTGTACAATGGGCCAAGCTATCCCATTGTTGCAAATGCTAGAGCATGAGCTGAATAATGTGTCTGAATCCTACAAAGGTGTAGAGGACAGAAGGCAAGCCCATGACTTGGTGGAGAGCTTATCCAGGTGCTTATCAGAAAATGTAAGGATACAAAATAAAATTTTGTCACAAGAACATTACATTTGTGCCACAATTCTGGATCCACGTGCAAAATTAGGACTATTCCTTTCTTTTTCCGACAATGATGTTGCCCGCTACAAAAGTTGTATAGCTGAAGCAGCCATCAAGTTTGAAAACGAAGGGCTGCTAATTAAAAGCCCGCCACATCAACCCACAACAAGTACTGATACTGAAGCAGGCCATGCAGAATCAAGTGCAACTTCGTCGGCTGAGGGCAGTGCGGTTGGCTCACAATCGCAACACTCACCATCACCATCGACTAC
The DNA here is from genome assembly GCF_964204655.1 of Triturus cristatus. Taxonomy (NCBI): domain Eukaryota; kingdom Metazoa; phylum Chordata; class Amphibia; order Caudata; family Salamandridae; genus Triturus; species Triturus cristatus. The sequence goes on along the minus strand of NC_140591.1, from coordinate 382,778,025 downwards.
AAAAACAATAACTGGATCATTCGGCCGAGTACAATCATTATCAGATTGGTATGTAAAGATGGGCCTTAAGCACAGTGCTGATGCACAGAAAAAACTCCTGAAATGAGGTGATGTACTTCATTCAACTACTCCTCTAACAGTCTCTCAAAGGCGATTGACTATCTCCTTTTCTTTTTTTGGAAATGCTGCCACCCTGCCAGTGTATACTACTACTACTATACTACCACCATCACCACCCCAATCATGGCATGTATGAAAAAGGAAACCATCTTCACCATGCAGCCAGTGCTGTGCCACAGTTGGACATAAACATCAAGCACCGGTAAGAGAGAAGTTTGGGGGAGGCAGAATTAATAATGGACATGTTGTCAATGATTTCATTTTCAAACACCACTCCAAAGAATGCATAGACTAGAGGACAGACTGAAAGTACTAGAAGGACCAGTCAATGAGTGAGGTGTGTCGCATCTATCTGTTTGTGTCTTATACAGTCAGCAAATTATTGAAATCAAACACAGGCTATGGGCGGCCATGCACCAGCAAGGAAACAGTGTGATGTAAAACAGTTACCCCACCTACAAAACATTAACAACATTGCATGTAACATAGAAAAATATATTTAATTTACCCTAACAAATAAACTAAACCCACAAAAGCTGACCCACCCACCTCCCTAACCTCAACCGCTGTCCACAGTAGAAAAAAGTCAAACGCCAAACGAGTAAAGAACAGGAATTAAAAAAGGGGCAGTGACAGGGACTAACTGGTGGGGCGGGACTGGAGGAGGACACGCATCTGGCGCATCTCGTCCTCTAAATGGGCGACGCGGCGTCTAAGGCCGCGGCAGTTGCAGCCACAGTGGGGGGGGGCACCGGAGATGACACGGTGGCGGCGGGCAGCCGCCAGGCGGTGGCGCCGTAACGCTGGAGGGCGGTGGCTGGGGCCCGGGGCACTGGAGGAGGCTTCAATAGCTGCTGCAGTCTCCTCCTCCTCCTCGGCTAGGACCACCAGCCGCCGGTATTCATGCTGGATTGCCTCCAGCTTCCGGCGCTGTGCCTTGGCGGCCAACTCCTTCCGGTTGAGTTTCGGAGTTGCTGTGTATCAAAAAGAAAAAAACAAGACAACTGTAAAATATAGTCTTAATAAAACAGTAGGACAAGGTAATTATTTATACACATAGTGGCATGGTAGAGTAGCACTATAAAATAAAGCACAGTAGTACATAACATTTTAAATGGCGCCCGTCCTTCTTCCTTCCACCTGTCTTACACTTTTTAGTTGAACAGTGCACCAGGTGCTCTTCTCCATAAAACTTTCAAAGCGGAGTTCAAATCAGATAGATGAGGCCATTGGTTACTCAATACTCCGGCTCCTAGTCCTATACCAATTAAAGGGAATTCTAGTCTTCTAGTTCACTCTTCAAACGTCCCCAAGAACTCATACTTACTTACGACATCGGATAGCGGGCGGACTTTGTCCGCCCGCCATCCGACTGCTAAAAAGGGTGGGGGTCCCGTGTGGACAATTAATTAGGATGATGCGCCCGACACAGTGGCGGGCGCACCCTGTTTTTTAAAATTTAAATTCTGGTTGGCTTTGCTGAAAGCAATGCTAAAATGTTGTGCTGCTTTTCCAAGCACAACATGACGGGCCCCGCACGGAGCCTGTCACGTTTTGCTTTGAAAGTCGGGGGGGTACCATAGCATCGGTAGGTACCCTCCATGGGGGCCCCCAAGCATACTCTGCAATGTGTGCATGCCTTTCCGTGGCGGACGGCAATGCCGCCACGCAAAGGCATTCCAAAATGCAGGTTATATGGCTGGCGGTGAGGTGAGAGAGACACCACCGCCATATTGAACCCTTTTCCGCCTGGACATGTCTGAATATTTTCTACAGGGATGGCGGGAGGTTTGCCCCTGCGGTGACGGCAGTGAATTCCATCCTAATGGGGGCCCTAAGTCACAACTGTACAGTATACATATACATACAGTACACCCTTGCAGTGAGTGTGCTGTCAAGTTCAACAATAGTTAAAGATTATGAATCTAACTTACCACCGCCTGCCACTGGTGCTGCCACTCCCCCTACCGCTCCGTTGCTATCTGCAACTGCCGCATCCTCGCCCTCAGCGTCGCCTTCGCTGGCCCCAGCAATGGTGGTCGGTAGTGCGCCTAGAAAACATTACACATTTATTAGGCGTCATATACACCTCCCCCCTATTGATCAGTAGCAAGGTTGAAAAATGAGTTAATACTAACCTACATCACTAGTACAAATCAGGTAGTAGTAGAGTAGACACTAATAGTTATATGATCATTGTAGCCTTTGCTTGATTAGCCCTAGCCATGCACATGTGACGTTACCTTTACCTTGCAGCTTCTTAAGACACCTTTGAGCCCACATGACCTGCCTCACACTGCTACTGTCTAGTCTACGCGCTGCGTACAAGCGGTCAACAAACATTAACAAGCCACTTTTTTAGGAAGAACTGGTGTACTACTGTTACTGTTAGTCCATATTGCTTATCCATAGATGCTACACTTTTTGGCACGGCTGAGAAATGCTTGCAAGTTGCAATATACTAACGCACACCATTTCTTTTTTCGCATTACAGACGCAAGACTCCCTTCTATAAACCAGAGCTTCTGAACGATGCACCAACTACCTGTACTAGGTTCTTCTGAGGTGAGGGGTCCATTCACTCACATCTTCATTTATAAATGTATATAAACTAAATTGCTATGGGATGGTGGTGCTGCCTTCCACCACTGTTCAGTTATCATGATTTAATTCCCAACTGTATAAGTGTAACAATGTATATTGTTTTAATGTTATTGATTTGCCGGTTGGTGCTGCTAAGAAAACAGTGTACAGACCTTCTCAAATTGAAATAAACATTTTAAACTTACATAGACTTCGTGGTATTTGGTGTGGAGTGGACTAAGTTACACGAGTGAGCAAATTAAAGTAAGGGTGTGCATGTGAATTGCTTCCACGACAGAGGTTGGGTGTGTTATGTTCTGGGTTGTCTACTTGTTGGGTATCTTGGGGGGAGGGTTCCGAGACCTAATAGGTATGACAAGACAGTACTATAGTCAAGCAGTGGAATTGTGGTGGGTGCGGAATTTCTGATTGAGGTGTGCAAGGAAGGTCCAACCTACCATCACCAACATCCTATTTTCTGGTGCAAATGTATGTGCAAGATCCCTACAACAGTGGTATGTCCTATAGGGTATCATATCAAAATATTAAGAAATCTGGTAGGGCTGTTGCTGTGAATTTTCAAAGCCTCAACATCAATAAGAGTAAAAGTAGTACAAGACAACGACCCAACGGATTGTACGAGCTACTGGTGAATATGAGTTTTATATTACAACCTTTCACAAACAGTGGCACTGGCCAACTGGGCAAGACTAGCTACTACAGTACAGACAGATTGATAGGATGTAGTAGAACTCAGAGTCATCATAGCGGAGGCAGGGATAAGATTTTTGAAACCGTACAGATCGAAGGATAATTGGTGGTAAAAAAATAGCATTTGGAAACACACTATAGTTCGGGAGAAATGGGGCAGTAAAAGTTATGGAATAAGAAATATTATTAAAAACAAGAAGACATACTGGGGCCAGCAGAGGAGCCCTCAGCGGTGTCCTCCTGGTGGTGTTCCTGTCCCGCCGACTGCCCAGTCCCTGTCGGTCTGCCCCTGGGTGCTGATGGACAGGAAAGATATAAGAAAGAGACAAACATTGATGGATGGTGTCAAACAAATACAATATTTTTCAATAACGGTCAAAAAACACTTATGTAAACAACAATTGCAATAACTACATTGACCGATCTCATCTGGTCAACATGTAATATCGGGGGATTCGCAGTTCGACTACTTAAGTTACTATTTATCAACAGTAATCCAGTCTTCCATTCTGATTACAGAAAACTAAGTTACAACTAAGCCTAAGTAGTAGTACAACGTACCACCCAACCTAGCCCACCTATTCCAGGCATGTCAATTGTACATTAAGTATGCATTTCCACTGTATTCCTCAACAATGCGTATGGTCCAATCATGGAGGACACATGAACATGACTACATTTTTTGTATACACCAAATTTTGGTTTGATTCATGCTGATCTGCTACTGCTAAGTAACTGCTAAGCCTACCTCCACTCATTGAACAAACTAGAAAAGGTTCTAAAGACTGCCGTACTAGCAGCACGTCACGTAACTGAGTGAGGGGGGGCATCACGCATACCACTAACCAATTAGAAGGTCCTTACAAAGTACCTAAACCTAAGTATCAATCCGCCCCTATCTATTAGTGACAGGACAAAGTAAGGAGTGGACGTGAGTCACTGTAGCATTACGTAACTTAATTTCTCTAAAATAAACTCGTAAAGAATCACGCTAAGCAAGCGCAAACGCAAAGCTGCAAACAAGTAAGATTAGTAGTAGCGCAGAAGAGCACCTGTGTCATAATCACAGAAGACTTTTAAACGTTTTTAACCTGGAATGTATTGTAAGCAGCAACATTCTAGCTGGTTGGAAGGAAAAAAAGATATTCGCAATATATAGCATAGAGCAGAAGAACAGACACAAAGTTGTAATAATTAAATAGGTACTCACCAAGCCCCGGGACCTCCACTCCTAGCAGGTCCAGCAGGTCCTGCTCACGGTCCAGGATGTCGGACCACCGGTGCGTCAGCTGTGCCTGGGTGCGCCGGACCCCAGAGATGCGCGACACTGCCCGGCGCACCTTCCCCCACCGCTGCCGACGCTCCCGGAGGCCGTACCCGGACCCAGGCCTGCCACCTGCTGCCAGGGTTGAGGGGAGGTGGCGCTGCACAAAGAAAATGAGTGCAGCCAACTCCACCTCCCCAAATAAGGCCCGTGCCTGCACCCCTTGTGGGCGCCGCCTTCCACATGGAAGGTGGTCGCGGCTCTGGCTGCGGCGAGCCCTACCCTTTGACATGGTTCTGGGGATGAGAGACGGGGTGGGAAAGAAAAGGTAATAAAATTAAAAAAGTAAGTAAAGGAAATAAATAGGCAATAGAAAGAGTGAAAAAGTAGCTAAAAAACAAAAAAAAAGTAGACAAAAACCAAAAATATAGAAGCAGTAAAATAGTTAGAGAAATAATAAGTAATAAAGATCCAAAAAAAGTGGCTATAAACAAAGGATTGAAAAGATTTAGGGAGGATTGAAAATCAGGCCCCAGAACCATGCAATAGAGTGAAAAACAAGATGGCCGCGCCCATTGCGACCACGTGCGCAAGTTTGCGCGATATTTTCTCCCCGAGCAAGCAAAAAGCAACGCGATCAAGTAAAAGAGGTCGCGAACAGGAAATATCGACCGCGAACAGGCGCGAACATGCATTGCGCGACCCGGAACAGGAAGTAAGCATCGCGAGAGGGCGGGACAAGTGAAAACAAGATGGCCGCGCCCGTGATCAACCGCATGGGTAAGTTGGTGACCCGCGATCACGCAAAAAATACCGCGAACAGGCGGCAAAAAAACTTCCGCGTCTTCGCGATATTTCCGACGTGTTTGCGGAGATTTTCAGCATTTTCGCGATAACTTGCGGAAGTTAATTTCGCAAATTCCGCCCACCCCTATTCCCCACCCACCCCTTTCTGCTATGGGAGCCGGTGCACGTGTCTGTACACAGGCTCCTATAGAGTTCAATGGGAGTCTGAGTGAATTGAGTCTGTAAGCATACAGCAGCATCGTACTCGCTCGTTCAGACTCCCGGAGCACGTCTCGCATGGAAAGCGCTAGCGCTAGCGAGATCGGAATCGGGCCCTTAGTTAAGCCCTATTCCCTGAGGAACCGATACACATCCTCTGCTGTACAGCGCAAACCCAAGCAGAATCGACACATCACTGCTGCTGTGTGGACTGGATTCGTCACAAAGACCCGCATTGCATTGTAGCCCATCGGAGCCACTGCTGCGCAACATATCTTTGGTGCAGGCCTTTGCATACCTTGTCGGCAGCAGCCTCAACAATGCTTCTGAACTTGACATTGCAGTCTCGCAACTCCTCGGAACAATTGCATCGCCTCAGCTGCGAGATGTATCCTCGACGACGGACTTCACATTGCAAGCCCTGTTGATGGGATCTTAGACATTTGAACTGCTGCACAAATTGCTTATATATTGCCTCTAAGTTAAGTCTGACTGCTCCATGCCAAACTACAAGAGGATGAGCACAGGTTAATTTAGGGTTGGTTTGTGCCTCACTGTGAAAAGGGTTGTGGTTGTTGCCTGGCCAGAGCTCACACCCCAGTCAATCACCAACCCAATCTCTCACATTGGTGATCAGTGGCGAGGATTAGGACTTGTGTTTGTGCAGTGTCATACACTGATTTGGTTACACTACCATCCCACATCTGAGACCAATTCACATTTTAAATTCTCCTTGATTGGCTTTTTTGCATTTTTAAAATTCTCTCTTTGACTGTTGTGCCTGAAACGCACCTACAAGAATGAAGTTTGAGCTGGCCATCATGGATATCTACACTGTGGCCTAGCTCAAAAATCTCTGCAGTGAAAGGAGACTTCTAACAAAGAGCACCAAGAAGAAGGTGGAGCTCCAAAAGATGCTGAGGTTCTGGGTGGAACCTCACCAGTCATTGGTTGAAGCCACAGGAGATGATGATGAGATGGAAGGGATTGGAGAAGACCTTCCTATAGTGCATCTGCAATTGAGGGGGATGACTTGACCCCTGAATTGGAGTCTCCTGGTAGGGCAGGAAGCAGTGTATCTTCCTGAAGCCTGTCCCCAGAAGAACTGACGGAAAATAGGGAGGAGAGAGAGTTAAAGCCTCAGATGGTCCAGTTAAGAATGGAGGAAAAGAAACTCACCATGGAGGCAAAGAAGGCTGAGGCAGAACGAGCATTAAAGAAAAAGAAAATCTTGTTGGCCCATAAAGTGAGTCTAAAGGACCTGGACATCAAAGCCAGTAAGGCAGGGTCCAGCATGGTGGAAGCATACCAGCAGTGCTCTGTATAGACAAGAGGGTCCATATTCTTAAAGGTCTGGAGCCTGACTTTGTTGTGAGGGACAATATTGACAAGTGTCTCAAAGCTTATGAGATTTTTTTACAGATGCACAGGATCCCTGAGGAGGATTGGCGGCCTAGTCTGTAGAAGCACATCCGCAGGAGGGACACACTACTGGCCCTGGAGAAGAGAGACAGGGCAAGGTATCCACACATGAAGGAAGCCCTTGTTAGGAAGTATAGCCTTACCCTAGAGAAGTATAGTCAGAAATTCAGGGACAGTCAGAAACTGGCCCATTAGACCTGGGTGGATTCATTTTGCAAGACACTGGATGGCTGGGTGAAGGGAGTAAAGTAAATAATTATTAGGGGTTGAACAATCTGATTGCAAAGGAGCACTTGTTCAGTCTTAATATTGAAGATCTGCGCCAGCACCTTATTGACAGCAAACGCACTGGGGCATATTTACAAGCCCCTATAGCTACCACAACATCACTTTTCATAATTTTGCAGTGGTGATAGGGGCTCTGCCTTATTTACAAGGCAGCGTCAAACCACTTAACATGGCTTAATGGTGTCTTGTAAACAAGGCATCCTTTCACACTATACTTAGCATGAAAGGGGAGGGCAATGGGTGTTGCAGTGGGCGTTCCGCTGCAACACACATTGATTTTTACTCTGCCCCATATTTACAAGGGTGGCATAAATATGGGGCAGCACCAAAATTAAGACCAGGGAAAACCTGGTCTTACCCTGGCGCAACGAGGAGAAATGTTCAATTGCTCCTCGTTTTTGCTGTTTCCATGTGTGTTGCACAATGCAGCACACTTGAAAACAGCAAAATGCCATTGATTGTTTATGTGCAGGAAGGTGTACCTTCCTGTATATAAACAATCATTTAAAAAGAAGTATGTTTTGCAACTTCTATGTGGGCTGCATTAAGCAGCACACATAGAAGTTACAAAACATCATTAAAAGATTGTTTATGTGCAAGAAAGGACACAATCCTGCATACAAAACAATCTTCCCCTGCAACACAGGCATCCTTGCACTATGGTGCAAGGGTGCCTGATTTGGCGATAGGCTGCTAAATTTAGTGCCAGTGCTGGGGGAACTGCAGGGCTGCACCATATTGTTGTAAATATGATGCAGCCCTGCATTTCAGAAGTGGCGAGGCATGGCGTTAAGCCAAGGAGTCTAACGCAGCACCCCACCACTTCTATTGTAAATATGCCTCACTGACTCTAGAGAGCTTGCTAGCAGGCAGATCGCTAGCTTAGCACCAGGGTCCACAAAAAGGTACATGAGATTGACCCAAGAAAGAGTAGTTCAGGTACCCTCCAGCAGAGTGAAGAGCAAGGCAAGGGAGACACAGACAGGTCCCAGCATAGAGGGTGAAGGAAAGGGCTCCCATGTCCCTTCTGAGAAACACGGAGTAGGTTCTGGTAAGTGGTGGCCCAGGGCTCACCATTTCCAACCTAGCTGCTTTGATTGTTTTCAGTTAGGACACAAGCAAGGAGGTTCTGAGTGTCCTAAGAAACCACCCACTTTTAGGACCTCTACAGGGGTGGCCAATATGGGCTTAGGGGTAAGTAGCCCTCAGGGGCAGGACATAAACCATGGCTTGATCTACTTTATTTGTGAGATAGGCTCAGAGAATGAGCTTGTGATCCCTGAGAGTGGGAGTTGTCATTTCCACCAGGTGAAAGTGAATGGGATCCCTGTCACTGGTCTGAGTGACACCAGGGATACCCAGACCATGATATTGGAAAGGCTAGTTTCTTTGGAGCAGTGCACCGGCCAGGTGTGTGGAGTAACTCAGTCCCATAGGCAGGACTACTTCCACCACACGTCCCTGGTATCCCTGGTATCCCTGGTATCCCTGGAGTGAGGTGAGAGGGTGACACAGAGAAGGGTCGTAGTCAGTCCCCAGATGGCCATAGACTGCATTTGGGTGAATGAGTTGAACCTCAATGTCAGGAGAACTGACAGGGGCTGCTGCCCATGGTGCCCTGACAGTTCAGTTTTCTGGGGGTACCACTCCCAAGGGGAGGGTATGGGAGCCCAGATGGAGGGGCATGGTGATGGATTGTTACCCCTGCCACCTGTCCAGCCTCAGAGCCCTGGGCTAAATGGCCAGTCTCAGAATACGATCCCTGAACTGGAGGGAAGGAGTGGAAGAAAAATGCCTAAACACAGTGCTTCCAATCCCCACTCTGAGAAACCTAAGAGGTCAGAGAACCCCAGCTGGCTTGGAGCTGCCTCATGACAATGACGTTTGTTAGTGGCCTCTGTTGGTTACTGTTGTTATTGGCAGAGTTTTCATTGGGTTGAGAACAGAAGTCTGATCCAAGGGGTGGAATGGACTGCATCACTTTGTTTGCCATTGTGGTACTGTCCACCTACTGGGATGGATCTGTGAGCAAGTTAAGGTTAGGTGATGCACAGATGGGGTCCACAGATGAACAGAAGGGCTTTCTCCATGGGTCAGTTCAGAGGCTCAGGAGAGTATAGACACATGGATCCAACTGAATTCAGAAAGCGTGGAACTGACAAGTGCCCCTGCATAACAGGGCCTTCATCCATGTTCTATCACCTAAGCAGGGAAGACCCCCAAGGCATTGATTAGTCTTTCCTGCCTTTTTGATGGATAGGGGTCATGATGAACTTTGCCCTTTCTTCAGGGTTGTCCCTAACCTGTTTGCTTTCAGACCTGCTAACCAGAGCTTAGTTCTTGTGCTTTCTAAAACATGGTAGAACTGGCTTATATTCTATTTGCATGTTTAATTTACTTGTAAGCCCTTTGTAAGGCGGAAATACCTGTGCCCAGGGCTTGTAAAGGAAATGCTACTAGTGGGCCTGCAGCCTTGATTGCGCCACCCTCTCAAGTAGCAATTGGAACTGACACATCACCTCAACTGCGTGACACATCCTTGACACCGGACTTCACATCACAAGCCCTGTCAATGGGATCCTCGATGACGATGCAGGATCACGCACCATATCCTCGCTGCATCTCAGAACCAATGCTTTGCTTCAGCTGCACAACACATCTTTCAAAAGGATCCTCAAAACGCTCCTCAAACCAGCATTTAAGGTACTTTTTCAGCAGGCCTAACTAGGGACCTGTAGCCGGCCCAACCTCCATTGTGGTCGGCCTGACTTGTCCCAATCTGGCGCAACCAGATATTTTGAGTTGGAACTTTGTGCTTTTTGCCGCTGCTTCCACAAAAACCTTTAAAATTGCATAGCTCCTGTTCTTCTGTTGGGATTTTTGTTGTTTTAGTCCTATTTTATTTATTGAAGAAATTGCTAAATATTATCTTGGTGTGGTTTCCATTTTGTGTGGTGTTTCCACTTTATCACTGTCTGAAGTGTTGTACAAATACTTCACATATTGCCTCTAAGTTAAGCCTGATTGATTTTAGCCACGGTACCAGTGGTCTGAGCAGAGGTTAACTTAGGGTTGGCTTGTGCCTCATATTGACAAGGATTGTGGTTGCTGCTTGACTAAGTTTCACACCCCAGTCAACCAACGACCCAATTGATCACACATAGGTACCACAAACCATACTAATTAGGCAACGAAAATCACATGACAAAATTAAGCAGAACGACTGTAGTATACAAAATGATACCCTACTGCTTTTTGGTAAATTTGTTAGCATTCAATCTATCCCTTTGTTCCACACACATTTTCATTTTAAAAATGAATGAAACAAAATGTTTATATTTACAAAGTCATGAGTAATCCAGATCATTACAGGGTAATGTAGTACGTTCAGTAGGAAACTGGCAAACAGAGCAGATCTTGATGAACACAGATATGGATGCTATCCAATTTCAAACTCACATCTATATAATAAATGTATTAATATATACAAATGGTGAAAGTAACAAATATACAATAGATATAGCAACCCGAGGAGAGACCTCTGTCTAAAAGTAGGAAGAGTGTGCAATATATTATCAACAAACAGAATTTGTTCCGCTGGTGACATACGCAAGTTGATCAATGCAAAAAAAACAATTGATGGACGGAATGCTGGACAATGCAAACATTCACCCCCAGAGAAAAGGATTTGGGTTTAATCCATCAATCTTTTGCTCACCACACCACCCCAGTTTGGACCCAGCCATATGCAAATCAGTCTTGACCATGTTCCTTATGGGAACAGTCCAGCGAACTGTCAAACCAGGTCCTCCCTGGACCAGAAACAAGCATCCTGGGACCAGTTTCTGGGCCTCACCCTTCATCAACCAGGCTAGCTTGAATCCAGTGGTGCAGTGAGCATGGGACCCACGTATGGGCATACCCTTCCCACTTAGGGTGACAAATGCAATAGAAACAATTGATGGACGGAATGCTGAACAATTCAAACAATCAGCACCAGTCTCAAGCATTTGGGTTTAATCCATAATTCTTTTTCTCACCACACCACCACAGTTTGGACCCAGCTATATGCAAATCAGTCTTGACCCTGTTCCTTATGGGAACAGTCCAGCCCGATATGCCAAGCCAGGTCCTCCCTGAACCGGAAACAAGCATCCTGGGACCAGTTTAAGGGCATCACCCTTCAACAACCAGGCTAGCTTGAATCCAGTGGTGCTGTGAGCACGGGACCCAGGTCTGGGCATACCCTTCCCACTTAGGGCGACAAATGCAAAAGAAACAATTGATGGATGAAATGCTGGACAATACAAACATTAACCCCCAGTCACAAGGATCTTGGTTTAATCCATCATTCTTTTGCTCATTACACCACCCCAGTTTGGACCCAGCCATATGCAAATCAGTCTTGACCCTGTTCCTTATGGGAACAGTCCAGCACAAACTGCTAACCTAGGTCCTCCCTTGACCGGAAACAAGCATCCTGGGACCGGTTTCAGGGCATTACGCTTCATCAGCCAGGCTAGCTTGAATCCAGTGCTGCAGTGAGCACGGAACCCACGTCTGGGCATACCCTTCCCAATTAGGGCGACAAATGCAAAAGAGACAATTGATGGACGGAATGCTGGACAATGCAAACATTCACCGCCAGTCACAATGATCTGGGTTTAATCCATCATTCTTTTGCTTACTACACCACCCCAGTTTGGACCCAGCCATATGCAAATCAGTCTTGACCCTGTTCCTGATGGGAACAGTGGAGCCCCAACTGCCAAGCCAGGTCCTCCCTGGGCCGGAAACAAGCATCTTGGGACCGGTTTCAGGGAATCACCATTCATAAGCCAGGTTAGCTTGAATCTAGTGGTGCATCGAGCATGGGACCCACGTCTAGGCATACCCTTCCCACTTAGGGCGACAAATGCAAAAGAAACAATTGATGGAGGGAATGCTGAACAATGCAAACATTCACCACCAGTCGCATTGATCTGGGTTTAATCCATCATTGTTTTGCTCACTACACCATCCCAGTTTGGACCCAGCCATATGTGTATCAGTCTTGACCCTGGTCCTGATGGGAACAGTCCAGCCCGAACTGCCAAGCCAGGTCTTCCCTGGACCAGAAACAAGCATCCTGGGACCAGTTTCAGGGCGTCGACCTTCATCAGCTAGGCTAGCTTGAAACCAGTGGTGCAGCGAGCACGGGTCCCACGTCTGGGCATACCCTTCCCAATTAGGGCGACAAATGCAAAAGAAACAATTGATGGACGGAATGCTGCACAATGCAAACATTCACCCCCAGTCACAAGGATCTGTGTTTAATCCAACATTCTTTTGGTCACCACACCACCCGAGTTTGGACCCAGCAATATATACAAATCAGTCTTGACCCTGTTCCTTATGCGAGCAGTCCAGCCCGAACTGCCAAGCCAGGTCCTCCTTGGACCTGAAACAAGCATCTTGAGACCAGTTTCAGGGCAACACCCTTCATCAGCCATGCTAGCTTGAATCCAGTGGTGCAGTGAGCACGGGACCCATGTCTGGGCATACCCTTCCCACTTAGGGCAACAAATGCAAAAGAAACAATTGTTGGACGGAATGCTGGAAAATGCAAACATTCACCCCCAGTCACAAGGATCTGGGTTTAATCCATCATTCTTTTGCTCACCACACCACCCCAGTTTGGACCTAACCATATGCAAATCAGTCTTGACCCTGTTCCTTATGGGAACAGTCCAGCCCGAACTGCCAAGCCAGGTCCTCCCTGGACGGAAACAAGCATTCTGGGACCGGTTTCAGGGCTTCACCCTTCATCAACCAGGCTAGCGTGAATCCAGTGGTGCAGTGAGCACGGGACCCATGTCTGGGCATACCCTTCCCACTTAGAGCAACAAATGCAAAAGAAACAATTGATGGACGGAATGCTGGACAATGCAAACATTCACCCCCAGTCACAAGGATCTGGGTTTAATCCATCATTCTTTTACTCACCACACTTCCCCAGTTTGGGCCCAGCCATATGAAAATCAGTCTTGACCCTGTTCCTTAGGGGAACAGTCCAGCCAAACTGCCAAGCCAGGTCCTCCCTCGAGCAGAAACAAGCATCCTGGGACCACTTTCTGTACTTCACCGTTCATCAACCAGGCTGGCTTGAATCCAGTGGTGCAGTGAGCATGGGACCCACGTCTGGGCATACCCTTCCCACTTAGGGCGACAAATGCAAAAGAAACAATTGATGGACGGAATGCTGGACAATTCAAACATTCTCCACCAGTCACAATCATCTGGGTTTAATCCATCATTCTTTTGCTCACCACACCACCCCAGTTTGGACCCAGCCATATGCAAATCAGTTTTGACCCTGTTCCTTATTGGAACAGTCCAGCCCGAACTTGCAAGCCAGGTCCTTCTCGGACCGGAAACAAGCATCCTGGGACCGGTTTCAGGGCATCACCCTTCATCATCCAGGCTAGCTTGAATCCAATAGTGCAGTGAGCACGGGACCCACATCTGGGCATACCCTTCCCACTTAGGGCGACAAATGCAAAAGAAACAATTGATGGACGGAATGCTGAACAATGCAAACATTAACCCCCAGTCACAAGGATCTAGATTTAATCCATCATTCTTTTGCTCATTACACCACCTCAGTTTGGACCCAGCCATATGCAAATCAGTCTTGACCCTGTTCCTTATGGGAACAGTCCAGCCCGAACTGCTAAGCCTAGGTCTTCCCTGGACCGGAAACAAGCATCCTGGGACCGCTTAAACGGCATTACGCTTCATCAGCCAGGATAGATTAAATCCAGTGATGCAGTGAGCACAGACCCACGTCTGGGCATACCCTTCCCAATTAGGGCGACAAATGCAAAAGAGACAATTGATGTACGGAATGCTGGACAATGCAAACATTCACCGCCAGTCACAATGATCTGGGTTTAATCTATCATTGTTTTGCTCACTACACCATCCCAGTTTGGACCCAGCCGTATGCAAATCAGTCTTGAGCCTGTTCCTTATAGGAACAATTCAGCCTGAACTTCCAAGCCAGGTCCTCCCTGGACCGGAAACAAGCATCTTGGAAACAGTTTCAGGGCATCACCCTTCATCAACCAGGCTAGCTTGAATCCAGTGGTGCAGTGAGCACGGGACCCACGTCTGGGAATACCCATCCCACTTAGGGCGACAAATGCAAAAGAAACAATTGATTGACAGAATGCTGGACAATGCAATCATTCACCCCCAGTCACAATGATCTGGGGTTAATCCATAATTATTTTGCTCACTACACCACCCCAGTTTGGACCCAGCCATGTGCAAATCAGTCTTAACCCTATTCCTGATGGGAACAGTCCAGCCTGAACTGCCAAGCCAGGTCCTCCCTGGACCGGAAACAAGCATCTTGGGACCGGTTTCAGGGAATCACCATTCATCAGCCATGGTGGCTTGAATCCAGTGGTGCAGTGAGCACGGGACCCCACGTCTGGGCATACCTTTCCCACTGAGGGCGACAAATGCAAAAGAAACAATTGATGGGCAGAATGCTGGACAATGCAAACATTCACCCCCTGTCACAAGCATCTGGGTTTAATCCATCATTCTTTTGCCCACCACACCACCCCAGTTTGGACCCAGCCATATGCAAATCAGTCTTGACCCTGTTCCTTATGGGACCAGTCCAGCCTCATACGCCAAGCCAGGTTCTCCCTGGACCAGAAACAAGCATCCAGAGACCGGTTTCAGGGCATCATCCTTCATCAACCAGGCTAGCTTGAATCCAGTGGTGCAGTGAGCACGGGACCCACGTCTGGGCATACCCTTCCCACTTAGGGCAACAAATGCAAATGAAAAAATTGATGGACAGAATGCTGGACTATGCAAACATTAACCCCTGTCTCAAGGATCTGGGTTTAATCCATCAATCTTTTGCTCATTACACCACCCCAGTTTGGACCCAGCCATATGCAAATCAGTCTTCACCCTGTTCCTCATGGGAACAGCCCAGCCCGAACTGCTAAGCCAGGTTCTCCCTGGACCAGAAACAAACATCCTGGGAGCGGTTTTAGGGCATTACCCTTCATCAGCCAGGCTAGCTTGAATCCAGTGATGCAGTGAGCACGGAACCACGTCTGGGCATACCCTTCCCAATTAGGGCGACAAATGCAAAAGAAACAATTGATGGATGGATGCTGGACAATGCAAACATTCACCGTCAGTCACAATGATCTGGGTTTAATCCATCATTTTTTTGCTCACTACACCACCCCAGTTTGGACCCAGCCATATACAAATCATACTTCACCCTGTTCCTAATTGGAACAGTCCAGCCTGAACTGCCAAGCCAGGTCCTCCCTGGACCGGAAACAAGCATCCTGGGACCGGTTTCGGGGCATCACCCTTCATCAACCAGGCTAGCTTGAATCCAGTGGTGCAGTGAGCATGTGTCCCAGGTCTGAGAATACCCTTCCCACTTAGGGCAAAACAGTGAGTTCCAGGGATGTTCAATCAAAATCATATATAGGGCTCTGTCAGGGTGTTAACGGTATTCAACACTGTCAAAGTGTGTATCCAGTTTCTAATCTATATGTAGATTCAATGGCGTAATACAGAGCCCCACGGGATATTTCCGTTGAGTCCCTGTGTATGCGTTGCAAGTTCGTAGACCCACCGCTGTTCTTTCTCGAACAGTATCTGTGACGAGTTATTCCCAGATTGTATCTGTTTAATTAAGGTCCATCGTAAATCATTTGTTGCATGATTGGCCTGAAGAAAATGCACTGTCATCCTAGTTGCGCTCTTCTTACACCGCATGTTGCTTCGTTGTTCACACAAACGTTGTTTGAATTTGCGTGTGGTCATGCCCACATACCTCAAACCGCAAGGGCATGTGATCAAGTAGACCACGTTGGTTGAATTACAATTAGTATGTGAGCGCTGCGTCCAAGGGAAGTGTCCCTGGACTCTGGGCAGACTCCAAGCATTAAGTACAGTTGGAATTTCCTCATTCCCAGTTTTTCTTTTTGGCGAATTTGTATTAGGGCATCCCTAATGACCCTGGCCTTTTTGTACAAGAACAACGGGTTTGTCCATTTTCTGTTATTACTTTCCAAAATCCTCCAATGTCTGTTAATTGATTCGGAGATGGCATTCGAGGCAACATTGTATGTGGTAACACAGGTCAGTGCAACTTCTTCAGATAGTTTAGGGTTGTGTTCAAGCAGGGCTTCCCTTGGTTGGTTTCTGGCCCGTTTGCAACCCCTTTTCAGAATCCAATCTGGATATCCTCGTCTTTGTAAAATCTGCCACCTGAGAGCGGTAGTCCTCTATCTTGCTGCAATTGCGTCTGATCCTCAAGTACTGGCCATAGGGGAAATTCTCCAGTAGGGGTCTGGGATGGAAAAACTAGAGAACTCAAGTAAGTTGTTTTTGGCTGTAGGTTTGTAGTGTGTTTTAGTTAAAAATTTCCCTTCCGATTTGGTGATAACCACTTCCAGGAAGATCATTTCCTTCTTATCAAGGACATGTGTGAACCTTAAGTTGGAGTCGCGGGTATTGATCCACTCGAGAAATTCCAAAAGTGGGCATTCTGGTCCTTGCCAGATGACAAGAATATTGTCGATATATCTTTTCCAAAAAGATATACCAAAAGCGTAGGGGTTATCTATATTCAGGATGTGTTTACACTCAAAATCATGAACATAAAGCCCCGCTATGCTCGGGGCAAAGTTACTGCCCATAGACGTCCATGTTGTTTGTAGGAATAGGTAACCCTTATATTTAAAAAAATTCTGTTTGAGAGCCTGGGTGGCATATTCTATGATACATTGTTTGGGAGTCTGGTATTCCCAGGTAACTTCATTGAGAGCCTCACTCAATACCCTGATGGTGTCATCCTGGGGGATGCTGGTATAGCGACTCGAAGGGCCCGATTCACAGAACTAACTTAAGACTAAATCCTAAAGTTACTACCATGTTGGTATTCACAGAAGGCACTTACTCATTTTGGTATTCACAGAAGGCACTTACTCATTTCGGTATTCACAGAAGTTAGGAGTCCTAACTTTAGGACTCCTAAATGCCTTCTGTGAATACCGAAAGTCTTAAAATTAGGATTTTTCTCAGTTTAGTAGTAGTATAGTTAGGACTCCTAACTTTAGGACTCCTAAATGCCTTCTGTGAATACCGAAAGTCTTAAAATTAGGATTTTTCTCAATTTAGTAGTCCTAAGTTTAGGACTCCTAACTTTAGGACTCCTAACTGCCTTCTGTGAATACCGAAAGCCTTAAAATTAGGATTTTTCTCAGTTTAGGAGTCCTAAGGTTAGGACTCCTAACTTTACAACTACTAAACTGAGAAAAATCCTAATTTTAAGGCTTTCGGTATTCACAGAAGGCATTTAGGAGTCCTAAACTTAGGACTACTAAATTGAGAAAAATCTAAATTTTAAGACTTTTGGTAGTCACAGAAGGCATTTAGGAGTCCTAAAGTTAGGAGTCCTAACTATACTACTACTAAGCTGAGAAAAATCCTAATTTTAAGACTTTCGGTATTCACAGAAGGCATTTAGGAGTCCTAAAGTTAGGAGTCCTAACTATACTACTACTAAACTGAGAAAAATCCTAATTTTAAGACTTTCGGTATTCACAGAAGGCATTTAGGAGTCCTAAAGTTAGGACTCCTAACTTCTGTGAATACCGAAATGAGTAAGTGCCTTCTGTGAATACCAAAATGAGTAAGTGCCTTCTGTGAATACCAAACTGGTAGTAAGTTTAGGATTTTGTCTTAAGTTAGTTCTGTGAATCGGCCCCTCAATGTCTTATGAGACCAGAATCGTAGAGTCTTCATCCACTGTGACAACTTGCAAAAAGCGAATGGAGGCAGAAACATGTTGACAGCATCTTTTTCTTTTCTACACTATGGATGTATCTGGTCAATTTAGCTAGTTTTGTAAAATCCATCACACTGTTTTTAAGTAGTGCTTGGTTCTCCACGAATACATTTGTTTACGGATGTACTAAGCACTTTTTAAACGACTTTTACCTTATTCACACCTGTATCACAAAAACCAGCTCCGCTGTAATCAGGCATCGTAGCACACCAGGGAGGCACTCGGCCTCTCTTGTGGGAACCCAATGATGAAGCATGTCACCAACTAGGTTGGTGAGTGAAGGTTCTTTTAATAAAGAAGAGTGACTACTTTTGCCGTTTCTCTTTTTCTTTAGGTCACACTCTTCTGTTGTTTATTCAATATAACCAATGTTCAGCATAGTAACAGGGTTTACTATTGTCGCCTTCATTAGCATGCAGGCAGAAAAAACGGTCTAGCCCAAACTAGATGTGCTTACCTGTAGCATTCAGATGAAGGAAAGTGATTATGGCTCTGTATAGCCCTGCTGTCTTGAGTTTCTTGTACGAAGTGCCTCTCTCCTCTATTAATCTCTTGTTGTAATTTATATATTGTGCCTACCCATTGTGAAACATTTTTTGAGCAAACAATTTACAGAAAGGTCCTGAAATCCTTTAACTTACTTACATTCCATGAGTCCTTGCCTATTTTCAAAACAATAAAAGAGAAGTCGTCAGTTTCTGTGAAACCATGTTCATTGATTACAAAAAATCACTGGAAAAGGGAATTGGATACATATGAAAAACGTCAATTTATTCAAGCAGACTTGTTGAACCTGGCTTTGTTGGTGTGGTTTTCCCCTCAATGCTTGCCTTAAAGCCTCCTGTTTCTGCTAATTTCATTTTTGCTAGCTTTAGTACTTCACTACTGCCACGGCTAACTAGTGCTAGAGTGCTTGTGCTCTCTCCTTTAAACACGATAACAGTAGCTTACAACCAATTTGCATCTTTATTTTACTTGTAAGTTGTAAGTGCCTAGTAAAGTGGTACTACCTATACCCAGGGCCTGTAAATAAAATGCTACTAGTTGGCCAGAAGCACTCATTTTTCTACCCAGTTACGTAACCCTTTTAACATATCACAGCAGCCTGTGTTTGCAATTAACTGCCACTTCAACCAAGCCTTTGCCATGCCTGAACCTTCCTTTTTAATACTTATAAGTCACCCTTAGGTTGTGCCCTAAATATCCCATAGGGCTGGGTGCAAGGTATTTAAAAGATTGGACATGCACTTTTATATTTTACATTTTCAGGTAGTGAAATACGCTTAAATGTGCCTACCTCTCCCATAGGATAACATTGGGTTTTCTTATTACATTTAATATGTGACAACTTTCAATTGGGAGCAGCAGGTGGACATGTTGAGTTTGGTGTTTCAATAATTGTACTTGAAAGCCATCTTTATAGGTAAAGTTAGATTTTAAGTCACAATTCTAAAAATGCCACTTTTAGAAAGTTGGCATTTTCTTGTCCAAACAATTTGGTGCCTGCAGCCTGTCCCTGAGTCACATGACTAGGTGTAGCTGGCGCTTGGCGCCACCATATCCCACATGACAGAGTATATTCTTATTATTCTGGGACACATGGGCTCCATGTGCGCCTGGACTGCTTTATGGTATCCAATGATCTTCTTCCTGGCATTTTGGGGTCCTCCTAGATGGGACGGACGCACTCGGATCATAATCCGCATATAACAGAGTTGGGATGAGTGGACGAGTGTTAGGGTCTGCCTTCAGAATCAGGCTGAACCCCATGTGACTCTGTAAATCATTGTTTCTTGATATTACATTCTGTATGACTCTGTAATACCCTTTTATGTTTTAAAGCTTTTCTGTTTCATATGGTTGTCTATGTTTTTAAAGGACATTCATCAGATCGTTTTTTGTTGAGTAATGAGCAGTCAGGCGCTTCTTTAATCATCTTTGCAATTGTGCTCACATGTTTTCTTGAACATTGTTTGTGCCTCGTTTCAAATGAGCATACGCCCTTGAGTCACGTTACTCACAACAGTTAACACGTTTCCAAAGCATCTGCGGCTCGCTGCGCAGAAAACTGTTAATGACACGTGTTTGTCTCCGGCGCGTGTTCTAGCAACCCCACCCTCTTCCAAAACTATTTAAACCCCATGCGAGCTCAAGGCATTGCTTGCGCTCGTCATTTTCCCCGCTTACCTGGAGTTCATCATCTTCTTCCGGATCTGTCCAGTGTGCCAAGCCGTCTTCCTGCTTCCGGACGCTTGGATCGGGCTTCCTGTCCCCTTCGGTCCTTCTTCCCCAACAGCAACCAGCGGAGGATCCGTTTCTTCGTTCCGTGGGCAGCTCTTAAAGGAGCCACGACCTGCAAAAGAAACAAAGCAGAGTGAGTTAGCGATCGCGCTCAGAACCAAACAAGAATGCAAGTAAGTTCTGGGTTTTCTTTTTAAAAAACGGAAGGAAAAGACATTAAACAAAGACAAAGAGAATAACGCTAAGGAATAAAACTTATCTTTTAGCAACTCTTCGCCAGTTTTGGCATCAAGCTCACAGAAAGGAGAACAGCATCTTTTCTTCACAGGACTGAAAGAAAAGAAAAAGGAGAATTTATATTTCAAGGAGAAAGACATTCATTTAATGCAATTTAGACAAGTTTATTTAGTAAGTTTGAGATGAGAAACCAAAATAATGTGCAACAGCATATCAGTTAGGTTCTTAAGAAGTATGTTATAATGTGACCTTTCTTTTGCAGCTTGTAGTGCGTGTTTTCACAAGAGTAAAACAGTAAATAGACCATAACCAGTTCTGGTGGAGAAAAGACCAGAATTCAGAGGTATGATGGTTTGTAGGTGTAATAAGTAGACAAAAGAGATACTCTATAGCATTGCTTGATCTGTAGGAATAATAATTGCTTTGTATGTTCTTTTTTGGATATTTAGAGATACACCACTACAGATGATCAAAGAACCACGACTGAATAGAAGACTGGAGTGTTTCTCTCTCTTTATTATTTTGTCCCACTTCCCCCTTCCCTTAAGTTTTTGCGTCTAGTAAACTGTCTTCATATTCAGTTTGCTGGAGGTAAATTCTTGGGGGCAGCTGAGAAAAATCTTCACGTCTCTCAAGGTGAACACTCAGGACTTCAGGTGAGTGAAGGTTTGACAGAAGCGCAAGCCTTTACAAATAGGGTTCCCCTTGAGAGACATTGATTTGGAAGACGAAGGAATCGATGGTCGAGCAATGGCTCAGGCTTTAGACGAAGATGTAGAAAAAGATAAAACCATCACAAATTTGATGCATAATATGCAATTGGAAATAAATAAGTTAAAGCAAGAAAACTTGGTTTTGCGACAAGAAGTAGTCCGGTATAGGCCTAGAGAGTCATTATGGGATGTTCCTTTTTCCCCTTCTGTTTCGGGGCCTTCTGGGTATGACACAAAAACTAAACCATCCAGGGGTTTTTTAGATTCAGACACCAAAACATCTCCAGTACAAGTCACAGTGTCCGTACCAAATGTAGGTCCACTATCTGCTCCAGAGCGTTTCTTTGGAGATAGTAATAAGTTCAGTGTATTTATCAGTCAATGCCAATTACATTTTATCTGTAAACCCCAGCTATTTCCTACTGATGCAACCAAGGTGGCATTTGTACTTTCTTACTTAGGAGGTACAGCCGCCAATTGGTCTATACCTTATATCGACAGAAATGACCCAATTCTGCATAACTGGCCTCAGTTCAAGGGAACAATGACTAAATTGTTTGCACGACATACGTACACGCAGGCTAGTGATAATGAACTACTCAATTTAAAACAAGGCAAACAAGATTTGCTAACCTATGTCACAACTTTTAATAGGCTGTTGACCGAGACTCAGTGGCCAGAAGAAAAGCGCACCTCATTATTCTATAGAGGTTTGCGTGACGAGTTGAAAGATGCATTAGCGCACATCGTAGATCTCCCTGATGATTATTCCGAGTTTGTGGATTTAGTGGTAAAACTAGATCATCGTTTGGGTGAACGAAAAGGTGATAAGCCACGATATGAGGCTAGGTTTACAGTGTTTAAACAAGACAAGAAAGACTCTGAATCTAAGTCAGCAGATGTTGAGCCTATGCAAATAGGAACCATCAAAGGGCCGCTGTCCTTAGAGGAGAAGGATAGGAGAAGGAAATTGAATTTATGTTTGTATTGTGCTCGGTCTGGACATTTTGCAAAAGAGTGTCCAATTAAACCTAAGGGCCCTAAAAAGGCGAATGCCATCACACAGAGTACATTGGAACAGGAAAACTAAAAAACTCGTCAAGAAGGGAGGTCACTTGCACGAGTGGGAAAGATTTACAGATCTCCAACATGACCAATATGGTACCAAGGATACCTAGACATTTTGTTATTCAAGTAGTGTTGATACTTAGCACTCATATGCGTCATTCCATCCCAGTCTTGTTGGATTGTGGAGCCACCGGTAATTTTATAGATATAAAGTTGGCTCAAGATTTACACATACCCACAGAGTGGAAAACCCACCCTGAATACGTGTGTGCAGTTGATGGATCTGCACTATCTTCTGGTATGATAACCAAAAGAACAACTCCTCTTGTCATGGTTTGTCAAAATCGTCACACTGAAAAAATATCTTTTGATTTAATCGATACACCTACCTTTGGCCTTATTTTAGGAGTGCCTTGGTTGTCTTTACATAACCCTAAAATAAATTGGTCTTCCAGAACAGTAACCTTAGATTCCTCAAGATGTCGGGAATTATGTTATCAGGAAGCATCAAATGACTTCATGACTATTTTGCATTGTGCACAGACGGTAACTTCTGTTCCTACTATCCCAATAGAATATCAGGACTTTAAGGATGTTTTTGTTCCTGTAAAAGCAGCCTTTTTACCTCCACACAGATCATATGACTGTCGCATAGATTTAATACCTGGAGCGCCCCTGCCTAGTAGTAGAGTGTATGCTCTTACTGAGGAAGAAACTAAATATTTAAGAACGTATTTGGACGAGCTCTTGGCGTCAGGTTTCATAAGGCATTCAACATCACCTGTGTCTTCGCCACTATTTTTCATTCCAAAACCTGACGGTAGTCTTCGCGCCTGTATAGACTATCGCGGATTAAACAAAGCTACGATTAAAAATAAATATCCTTTGCCTCTTATACCTGTCTTGTTGGATCAGCTGCGTCACTCAACCATTTACACGAAGTTGGATCTGAGAGGGGCATATCACCTTGTTAGAGTAAAGGAAAATGATGAATGGAAAACAGCTTTTAAAACTAAATTTGGTTTGTTTGAATACACAGTGATGCCTTTTGGTTTGTGTAATGCGCCTGCGGCATTTCAATATTTTATTAATGAAGTGTTGCATGAGTTCCTTGATGTGTGTGTAATCGTATATATTGACGATATCTTGATTTATTCAAAAGATAAGGAACAACATGTTCACCATGTTAGAGCTGTCTTAAACAAATTGTTGGAAAATCACTTATTTGCAAAGTTGGAAAAATGTACTTTAAATGCTGATACAGTTGACTTTCTTGGATATTGTTTGTCACCTGATGGAATTATGATGGATCCAAAAAAGGTGAGCGCCATAAGAGAGTGGCCAGAACCCACAACTGTGAAAGAAGTACAGAAAGTTTTTGGGTTTGCTAATTTTTATAGGCGCTTTATTCCACAATTTGCCGAAACAGTCTTGCCTCTTACTAAGTTATTGCACAAGGGGCAGGTATTTTCTTGGTCTAAACAAGCAGCTTTAGCGTTTGAGTCCCTTAAACAAAAGTTTACTACTGCTCCTCTGTTAAAACATCCAGATCCAGAATTTCCATTCTTTGTAGAGGCAGATGCTTCACAGATGGCTGTAGGAGGAGTGCTTTCTCAAAGAGATGCTCATGATGGGCAGTTACATCCTGTAGCTTTTTATTCAAAGAAATTGCTTCCTGCAGAGCAGAATTATACAGTAGCCGAAAGGGAGCTTTTGGCTATTAAGTTGGCATTCACAGAATGGAGACACCACCTAATGGGGACACGATTTCCAGTCACTATTTTCAGTGATCATAAAAATTTACAGTTTTTTAGTTCTGTAAAAGCATTAACACCACGACAAATGCGATGGTTAAAGTTTTTTAGTGCTTTTGATTTTGTGATCACTTATAGACCAGGAACTCAACAAGTACAGTCGGATGTCTTATCAAGGTATGGTTATACACAGGACTCTAAAAAAGAATTGTCAGGACCTCCCATAATCCCTCCACAAAAAATAGTAGCACCACTAGTTCATCAAGAGTTTATGACAAAACTGAGGGTCGAACACTTACAAATTAATGCACAAAAGTGGCTGAAAGATCCTAATCATTCCATACAGGATGGGTTACTTTATCAAAAAACAATGTTGTTGGTGCCTACTAAAGAGTTACAAGAAAAGGTTATGGAATGGCATCATGATTCTATGTTGGCTGGTCACCCAGGGTATAAAAAAACCCTGGATAATTGTAAAAAGCATTTTTGGTGGTCTTCCATGATGGCTGATATTAAAGAGTATGTGAGTGCTTGTCCCATTTGTGCTAGGAACAAATCATTGCATAAGGCTCCTATGGGTTTGTTACAACCGTTATCTACTCCACCACATCCTTGGCATACTGTTAGTTTGGATTTTATAACCAATTTGCCAGAAACTCATTCCTACACAACCATTTTGGTAGTAGTGGATTATTTATCAAAGATGGCACATTTTGTACCGTTAAAGAAACTTCCAACCGCAGTAGAATTGACAGACATATTTCTTGAAAACATTGTAAAATTGCATGGCTTGCCCTCAAAAATTGTTACGGACAGAGGGAGTCAATTTACTTCTAAGTTTTGGACACATTTATGTAAAACTCTAAAAATGGAAATCGCCCTGTCTACTGCCTTCCACCCAGAAACCGATGGCCAAACGGAAAGGGTGAATCAAACTTTGTTACAAACTTTACGATGCTTAATGGCAGACTTTACCTCCGAATGGGATAAAGCATTACCTATCGCTGAATTTATTTATAATAATAATGTACATTCAGCAACACAGTGCTCTCCATTTTACTTCCTGAATGGTTACCATCCTAGAATTTTACCAATCACACTCAGTCCTTCTTCACCCCCAGAAGTCACAGAAAGACTCTCTTCTTTGTTAGGAATTCAAGAAAAAGCAACAAAACGTCTTAATAAATACAAAGAGGTAATGAAGAAGCAAGCAGACAAACATAGAACTGATGTTCAGGAGTATCTAATAGGACAGAAAGTATGGCTCTCGACTAGGCATTTAAAACTACTGGAAACTAGGAAATTATTACCTAAGTATATATTTTCTGTAAACAAGGTAATAAATCCTGTGACTGTGCAATTGGACTTACCTACAGAGTATTCAATCCATCCTACCTTTCATGTCTCCTTGTTGAAACCATATAACCCAGAAACTAGATCAGAACCCCCACCACCACCACTTCCTATTGATGGGCATTTAGAGTATGAAGTCCGAAAGATATTAGATGCCAAACGAATACAGAGGAAACTGTATTATTTAATAGCCTGGAAAGGTTATGATGCTTCAGAGAACTCTTGGGAACCAGCATCTTTTGTACATGCCCCTAGGTTATTAAGACAATTTTATATAAGATTCCCACACAAACCACGTCCAGTAGGGGGGCCTTTGAGGGGAGCGACTGTTAGGGTCTGCCTTCAGAATCAGGCTGAACCCCATGTGACTCTGTAAATCATTGTTTCTTGATATTACATTCTGTATGACTCTGTAATACCCTTTTATGTTTTAAAGCTTTTCTGTTTCATATGGTTGTCTATGTTTTTAAAGGACATTCATCAGATCGTTTTTTGTTGAGTAATGAGCAGTCAGGCGCTTCTTTAATCATCTTTGCAATTGTGCTCACATGTTTTCTTGAACATTGTTTGTGCCTCGTTTCAAATGAGCATACGCCCTTGAGTCACATTACTCACAACAGTTAACACGTTTCCAAAGCATCTGCGGCTCGCTGCGCAGAAAACTGTTAATGACACGTGTTTGTCTCCGGCGCGTGTTTTAGCAACCCCACCCTCTTCCAAAACTATTTAAACCCCATGCGAGCTCAAGGCATTGCTTGCGCTCGTCATTTTCCCCGCTTACCTGGAGTTCATCATCTTCTTCCGGATCTGTCCAGTGTGCCAAGCCGTCTTCCTGCTTCCGGACGCTTGGATCGGGCTTCCTGTCCCCTTCGGTCCTTCTTCCCCAACAGCAACCAGCGGAGGATCCGTTTCTTCGTTCCGTGGGCAGCTCTTAAAGGAGCCACGACCTGCAAAAGAAACAAAGCAGAGTGAGTTAGCGAGCGCGCTCAGAACCAAACAAGAATGCAAGTAAGTTCTGGGTTTTCTTTTTAAAAAACGGAAGGAAAAGACATTAAACAAAGACAAAGAGAATAACGCTAAGGAATAAAACTTATCTTTTAGCAACTCTTCGCCAGTTTTGGCATCAAGCTCACAGAAAGGAGAACAGCATCTTTTCTTCACAGGACTGAAAGAAAAGAAAAAGGAGAATTTATATTTCAAGGAGAAAGACATTCATTTAATGCAATTTAGACAAGTTTATTTAGTAAGTTTGAGATGAGAAACCAAAATAACGTGCAACAGCATATCAGTTAGGTTCTTAAGAAGTATGTTATAATGTGACCTTTCTTTTGCAGCTTGTAGTGCGTGTTTTCACAAGAGTAAAACAGTAAATAGACCATAACCAGTTCTGGTGGAGAAAAGACCAGAATTCAGAGGTATGATGGTTTGTAGGTGTAATAAGTAGACAAAAGAGATACTCTATAGCATTGCTTGATCTGTAGGAATAATAATTGCTTTGTATGTTCTTTTTTGGATATTTAGAGATACACCACTACAGATGATCAAAGAACCACGACTGAATAGAAGACTGGAGTGTTTCTCTCTCTTTATTATTTTGTCCCACTTCCCCCTTCCCTTAAGTTTTTGCGTCTAGTAAACTGTCTTCATATTCAGTTTGCTGGAGGTAAGTTCTTGTGGGCAGCTGAGAAAAATCTTCACGTCTCTCAAGGTGAACACTCAGGACTTCAGGTGAGTGAAGGTTTGACAACGAGATACCGCCGATCCCCATGTGGAGACTTCAGCCGGATGTCCTACTTGATGCACCATTCCGGGACTCCCTAGCTACCAGCGTGGCTCAGTACTTTGATGATAATGCAGGCACCGCCTCGTCACTGCTGGTGGAGTAGGACGCCCTCAAGGTGGTAGTTAGGGGCCATTGCTTGTGTACACAGGAGGGCATCAGAGCACAGCTGGAAAAAGTCCTTACCGCTTTATAGAGGCAACTGGAAGATCGGGAGAAAGAGGCGATCGAGGGGTCCCAGAGGCAGCTAGATCACTGCAAAGAAGAGCATGCACGATTGCTAGAAAGGCTGCGATGCCTCAATTATGCTGCACACTTGGTGCGGACGCACCACATGGGGGACAAAGCTGGAAAGCTACTAACGTGGCTCATTCGTCAGGAAGAGTCGTCGTCTCCTATCACGTCTGTGCGAACGGCATTAGGAAACACAGCCTACACACAGCGCGACATCCATGCCGCATTCGTGACTCATTATCAGGGCCTATACAAATCTCGGGAAAAGTCTACGCCCTTGGAGTTACAGCTCTACCTAAAACAGATAGAACTGCCACAACCCACACGCACACAGAAAGAAGATTTGAATGCTCCTCTCTCTAGGGATATTCTCATTATCCAACAGGAAGTCGCCAGGGCCGTACGGTTTACCGAATGAATTTTATAAAGCTTATGCGTAAATATTAGTACTGCAGTTACTGAAGTTGTATGAGGCTGCTCTATATATGTCCACACTCATTGTTACGCAAAATGAGGCTCTGTTAGTGTCTCTCCTGAAATCTGAGAAGAATCCTGAATCCCTGGGGTCCTATCGACCACTGGCGCTTCTTAACACTGATTACAAAGTCTTTGCATCACTACTTGCTAGACGGCTTTCACCTTTAGTGAAAACGTTGGTACATCCAGACCAGAACGGTTTCGTTCCCACCAGGAATACCTCACTAAATCTCCGTCGGTTTTTTCAGATACAACAATACTCGCTGCATAGATGGCCTGGCTCAGGTTGCCTGGTGCTAGATCTGGAAAAGGCCTTTGATTCTATGGAATGGCCCTACCTGGCGGCAGTGCTCAATAAATATGAGCTCGGAGATTATTACCTCAGTATGGTCCAGTTGCTATATCAACGCCCTACTGTTCGGGTCCGTATCGGCAAGCTCCTGTCAGATTCTATCAGAGTGAGGCGGGGGACGTGCCAGGGTTGCCCGTTGTCCCCACTACTCTTCTCCCTGGCAATGGAACCACTGGCGATGATACTCCGTGGCAGTGGTGAGGAATGGAGCACACCGTTGGGGGACTGGATTCATATTGTGTCCTTGTATGCCGATGATTTATTATTGTATGTCCGTGACATCACTGCCATCTCCACGTCCATTGCGGACGTGTTGAGGACCTTTGAGGTGATGTCGGGCCTCCGGGTAAATTGGGTCAAGTCTCGAGTATACCCCTTCAACACAAGCATGGAGGAAACTGACGTGCTCATCAATGGCTCACAACTCCCGTGGTACCCCACCACCTTCCGATATCTAGGGCTATTTATTTATCGGACACCTGATGATTTGCTAGAAGGCAACTTAATGAGGGTGATCTTAGCGGTGCGGGCCCAGGTGCAGTTTTGGAACACGCTCTCATTGAATGTTATGAGCCGTATCACCCTGCTGAAGATGATAGTCCTTCCCAAATTGTTATACTACTTCTCGAATCTCCCGGTCTATGTCCCAACCAAAATGTTCTGCGACTTGGAGAGCATGTACCGAGACTTTATATGGAATAAGGGCAGACCCTGTGTCGCGTTATGGAAACTATACGCACCTACCAGTCAGGGAGAGTTAGCAGTTCCCAACATGGAACTGTACTATATAGCTGCCCAGCTGCAATGGGTAACAAAGTGTCTAAGTGGCAGCAATTTGGATGACATGGCGCCCTTGCAGCAGCTATGGACTCATACTCAAATTTATCACTTGTTCCATCCTGCGGCCAAGCTCCTATGTCCATCCCAGCTACATTTATGATTAGCGTACAGATGTTACAGGAGGAGCTTGTATCTCACCCGCGCGGCTCTTCCGTACCCCCCGATAATACCACTTTTGGGGACACCAAGAGGGAGAGCAGGCACTACTGCAGAGGCCCTCACACATTGGCTGTGAGATTATGTGTATAGTCATGGCGTGGTGCCATGTTTGCTTGGATGACAAAATATGTTCTTTCGAAAATATATCGAATATAACTATCTATAATTTGACTTACATATTTCACTCTATTTTACTGTCATGTGTAGTATGCAGATGGAGTCTGACCTGTTTTCTTCTTCTTTTTTTTATGTGTGCGTTCTACCTTCAGAAAACTGTGATCTGAGGCAATACTCCCTTAAAGGTGGAGGTAAATTAATATTACCCCTTAGGTGAGTTATGTGACTTTCTTGTTCACATTTTAAACCACGTGTGCAGTTTGGTATCACGTGTGTGGTGTTTGTGCAGGGAGTACACTAACGTTGAAATTTATAATGAACATGATGTTTATGTATGTTTCTTTTAGACACTGGACCGGACTGCAGCTGGGGCCATTGTCCTAAAACTACCATAACAAATTAAGTATGGTTTCCTTTTTATAATTCACCTATTTTTAGCAGAGTGACGACGTTGGAGGTCCTGATGAATGCCGCAAATTTATAATCATTTGGCAGAAACATGTCGACCATTGACAAATAGGACATTATTTCAGTCCTTTATCACTTTTTTTTAATCTTAGCCCATGGGGACATTTATTAAACTGTTTTGTGTCACCCAGGAGCTATTTTTAAATACACCCTTTTTGTTTGGTATTTTGCACTCTGCCCCACACTCTCATTGCCCAAATTGGTAACCTATCAAAAAACACCTCACGCTCCTCTCATTTCTTTTCTTTGAGAGTTGTAGCCCACACTTTATACCTTGCGGTTGCAGTGTGCAAGAGGGGACCCAATGATGAAGCATGTCACCCTTGGGTGAGTGAGGGTTCTCGTCTTTAGAAATAAAGATTTCTTCCTTCCATTTTTCCCTGCTGATTTTTACTTTGGTGTATAGACACATTAGTGGTCAGCATTTGAAAACAACATCCCATTACTTTTTGTGAGAAATATAGACGACACTGACTTACTTGTAGGGCACTTCTTACTGCACACCTCTCTAACGAGAGCCCTATTGACTCTTTGGGGAGATCTAACGACTGAGCCTCCAATGCACTAATTAATACAGTATCTACACGTTATGGAGGAAGGATCGCATATAGTACATTGGCTAGTGACGGCCTTGCTTACACACACGCTGTAACCGATTATGTCCCTCCGCGCCTCTGGGAAGCGGATCGCGGTCAACCCTGGACTGACAAGGAATGGGACAATATCCTGGCCAGCCCCATTTCTATACCGAGAAGCTCCAAATTCAAATTAATACAAACGTATATCCTACACAGGGCGTATCTCTCTCCCGATCAAATTAACAGATACTTTAAGATTACTACTTCTGAGTGCCCGCGCTGTCGGTGGCCTGATGCAGACCTTCTGCATATGTTATGGTCCTGTAATTCCTTCCAAAGCTACTGGCGCGAAGTCACCACATCCCTAGCGCCCTGCACTGACGCATCCCTACCGTTAACATGGGAGGTTTGTATACTGGTAGTTTATGTAAGGACCAAGAAAAACAAAGTAACATCACAGTTTAGATACTTAGGGCTAATAGTTGCAAAGCGCTTAATTACCAAGCAGTGGAAACATGCAGACCCCCCTGAAATGATTAGCTGGAAAAAATCACTCACAGTCTGGGTTCAGGCAGAAAGTACAGCGCTGCACAGGGAGGAAACCGCAGGACTATGCAAATATTCCATTGCGCAATGCTGGGACACTATACTCTCAACCTTCAACAACGAGGGAAATGGGGGCGAAGATGATACTCGCCCGGTTGAAGCATAATACGTATACTGGTGATCCCGGGTCACGGGGGATACGATATCAGTGGATGGGGGTCACCAACTTTCAGGAGCAACTACATGGCTGTAATCTGACAAAAAGGACCCCTCACCCCTTCCTGACAGACTATTCACCTATAGAACACTGCCCCTCAGAATTCCTGTGAGTCCAAGCCTCACCCTGGCAGACCCCTTCACTGCGAAGGTTGAGATACACCCTCCCACAACACAGTTCAGCAAAGATTATCACATCTATTTATCAATGGCAGCCCCCTTTTTCTTTGTTTTTAATATGTTGTTAGTAGACGTCAACTAGATAATATATGTCTTATTGGTGCATTCCCATGTCCTCTCTTCTTTTTCTTTTGCGAAACCCCTCTGTTAGGGTATTGAAGCAACTGTACATCGACTTCCACTATGTCTACTGACGGCGTATATACTGTGTGTTATCGCATTGTTTAAGATAAATCATGCTAATGTATAGAGCTGGTGATTTCAATTGTGAACTAGCAACACTGGTGCAGCAGTGTGGACAGGCAATCATAGGGGTCTATTAGGATGTTGGGCGGTGACACCACCGCGGTGATGGTGATGGCGGTGCGGAAAAATGAATTTTTCCGCCTGCGAGCAACGGTTCTCACGTCTGCCATATTAGTATGGCCAAACATAGCCTATTTCCCGTCCGCCGCGGTGCAATGCGCACTGCCATCTTAGTGCGCCCACCACCGCGGTGGTGGGATCCAATGGAGACTCACCGCCGTGCGGAATGACGTCCTCCCCACTCCACAAATTAGGATGCCCCAAACAAGCAGACGCACCGCAGCGGAGAAACCGCCCAACCAAAGAAGGCAGAAGCTCGACAGTGGAAAGCAAAACCAGAGTCCCGGTCCACACCACCCGGTCCCAACCGCCATGGATCCAGCTCTACACGTTTTTCCGGTGCTGCACCTGCTACATCACCAGCAACTCATGGACCGCCGCGGACGCCGCCGCAGGTACGCAATGACACAACACACAACACATGGGCTGACACAGGGTCCAAATCTACATCAGACACCCTGGTGAGGATAGGAACACATCCACAAGGGCACCCACACATGACCCATCTGCCACCATGTCACCCCTCCGCATCCTGGACACACATCTTCCGCGACCATGCATCAATGTCCTGGTCACGTCACCGCAGCGGTGAACACAAGGGAATACATGCGCACAATGCAGAAGGCAGGGCCAGCGCCAGGCATGGGCAGGGCACAAAGACCACAGGGCCACACCTCCACCCTCCACACACTAGCCCCACCCTGAAGGCACACCCTGCACCACACAACAAACAACCAAGGAGACAGGCACTGCAGGAGTGGCTAAAGATGAACACACAGCACAGTAGCACAGAGCCAGGGAAACACACACACCACAAGACCACCACACTCAGGGAAACAAAAATGAGTACAAGCACAAAATGAACACATACAAGGAACAAACATCCAAATGGACACACAGCCTGCCAAGTCACACATACATACCCCATACTGACACACAGACACATACACACACCACATGCCAACAGCAATGGAGCACAACAAATAGGAAAACCAAAGTGAGGTGCACACAAATGGAAGGCCATGGAGACAAATAACAAGCATGTGTACATCACATGCAAGACAAGGAACAGCGAACAACACCTTCAGACCATCAAAGCACACATGGCTGGTACAGTCAGTGAAGTCAAACCACAGACATCACAGTGCAACAACACAGGGAGACAGCAAGGCAAACCATGTAGAGGCACAAGGATGAAAGGAAGGCCCAGAAGTCAAACTGTGAACAGCCGCATATGCATACAACTACTTCACAGGAGTACACCAGCAGCACAACACATAGGGCCCATTGACACACTCCATGACTGCCAAACACCAGTAGGAATCTACACACATACCCCCCTCACAAAAGCAGCACACAACACCAGTGTCAAACACACGGAAGGCTGGCAATACTTGCCAGTCAATACACACACAAACAATCACACACCCTGGAGGTAGCCACAAACATCACACACACACAGGGATGCCAGAACAAATGTCTGCACAAAAACAACAGACAAACACAAAACCCAACAGAAACACACACAGAACCACAGCAAGAACAGACATGCCCTGTGCAGCTAAACTGTGGAAAGGCAATGGGAGCACAGACACAACAGGAGTGCACAACCTCATCACTCAGGAACAATCAATCAATCAATCATAGCATTTGTATAGCGCGCTGCTCACCCGGAGGGTCTCAAGGCGCTGGGGGAGAGGGGTCCGCTACTGCTCGAAGAGCCAGGTCTTGAGTTGCTTCCTGAAGGAGAGATGGTCCTGGGTCAGCCGAAGGTGGATGGGGAGGGAGTTCCACATCTTGGCTGCCAGGTAGGAGAAGGATCTTCCTCCGGCTGTGGCTCTGCGGATGCGTGGTACGGTGGCGAGGGCGAGGCTGGTTGATCGTAGCTGGTGGGTGGGCGTGTAGAAGGTCAGGCGGTTGTTCAGGTACATGGGGCCCAGGTCGTGGAGAGCTTTGTGTGCGTGGGTGAGGAGCCTGAACGTGATCCTCTTGCTGACGGGGAGCCAGTGCAGGTCTCTCAGGTGGCCGGAGATGTGGCTGTGACGGGGGATGTCCAGGATGAGTCGTGCGGAGGCGTTCTGGATGCGTTGGAGTCTCTTCTGAAGTTTGGCTGTGGTTCCGGCGTAGAGGGTGTTCCCGTAGTCCAGTCGGCTGGTGACGAGTGCCTGGGTGAAAGTCCTCCTGGTTTCGATGGGGATCCATCGGAAGATCTTGCGGAGCATGCGCAGGGTGTTGAAGCATGATGATGAGACGGCGTTGACTTGTCTGGTCATCGAGAGGGAGGAGTCCAGGATGAAGCCCAGGTTGCGTGCGTGGTCCGTTGGCTCGGGAGTGGTGCCCAGGGCAGAGGGCCACCAGGAGTCATCCCAGGCGGAGGGCGATGATCCCAGGATGAGGACTTCCGTCTTGTCTAAGTTCAGTTTCAGCCGGCTGTTCTTGCACAGACAACATACCACAACACAGACAAGAAGTGCACCATCACAGAGCACCACAGCCACATCAAACAAACAACAGATGCACAGGCAAAAAAATAAACATAGCAAACACCATAGGACATCAGGGGATGCACACCAGGCGTTGACAAGGCAACAGACACACACAGCACTGCATGCACAACAAGCAGTGTGTGCACACCAAGCATACCAGCCCCACACAGACATGAGTGACACAACATTAACCCACACAGCACCACTCAGCACAGCACAAACACAACAGCACACCCAGGAAGTGAAGCAGTACCACAGCCAACACACATACATCCAACACAACACCAACAGATGCATAAGTCTGGGACAGAAAGGTGGAAACAACTTGACTAGAGGACTGGGCAGCACACACAGCTGAACTGCATAGGAGCAACCATGACTGCCAAACAGCACAAGAACATCACATACACCCCATTGGTGAAATGCCCTGATTGGCACATTGATCCTGGTCAAAGAACTGCACCACAAAGCACAGTATCACAAAAGAAGCGATGGGGAGGCACACACACATGTAAACCAAGGGGACAGCTGACATCAAAGTGAAGTGTACTGCATGTCAGTAGGGGACATGGCAGGAGTGTACCATACACAAAGAGAGGGAGTGCAGACTCACAATGGGTAGGCATCTGAAGCACATATAGGGGATGGTATGACAACACACACAACATGCCATACTGGAGGAAAAAAGGCACCATGTGACAGCAATGCATGAGAAAACACAACCACAATGGCAGTGTGGAGCAGCAGGTCTGCACAGTCTCCACAAACTTTATCAAGACACATGGATGATCAACAAAACACAACACTGACTTGCCAGTCACACACTCTGCATACTCACAAGTGACAAAAACAACAAGTAGGAGTCAGCCAGCACTGCAAGGACACACCAACACGCTGCACAGTGCACAACATACAACTAACACATGTGCATACAACCACATCCACAGGGCTGAACAATCAAAACAACAGGCATAAAACTCCTGGGTGACACATGTGTGTAGTTGACAATGCAGGGGCATGCACACATCAACACTCCCGACAAACTCACCCGCTTCACACTGCACACTTCCTGACCATCCAAGAGCACGCATTGAAAGGAAGCCATGGGACTAGGATGACTGGCTATCACAAGATGAACACACACATACGCAACTGGGCACACATAAAGGAATAATACACATACATGATGACCCTGGCCAGCCTGCCTGCAATACTGTGGATAGAATCACACTCTGTACTGGCCGTGCCCACCAACCTAACATGTGTACAAAATAGCCAACATGAACAAATCAAGAAAATGACAACTGCTTCCCACTTTAAATTGACATCATTGCCCCCACAAGTATTTGGGTCAGGAAGAACTGAAGTCCCTGTCACCCCTGTAAAAAATAGAGTAAGTGAGCCAAGACATTGGCTATGTTGAAGTGGCACACAGACCATGTGGCACAGTAAACCATATACACACAGAAAAAGAACTTTAGTCAGTAAGGACACTGACAAAACAGACAACAGGAGCAACTGTATTTATTCACATATTGCACAGATAGGCACCATGAGAAGAGCAAGGCACAAAATTTCAGAGCATGTCCATGAGAAGCTGCACAGGCATGGGCAAAAAAACAGTGAACAACAAGGCCAGTAGGCAGGGCAAAGTGCAGAGTATGTCCATGAGAAGCTGCACAGGCAAGGGGCACACAGCAAGGCCAGTGGCCAGTCCAGGGTGCAGATTATGTCCATGAGAAGCTGCACAGGCAAGGGCAAAACAGCAAGGCCAGTGGCCAGTTCAGGGTGCAGAGTATGTCCATGAGAAGCTGCACAGGCAAGGGCAAAACAGCAAGGCCAGTGGCCAGTTCAGGATGCAGAGTATGTCCATGAGAAGCTGCACAGGCAAGGGCAAAACAGCAAGGCCAGTGGCCAGTTCTGGGTACAGAATATGTCCCTGAGAAGCTGCACAGGGAATAGTTGAACACAGCAAAGAGCAACAAGGCCAGTGCAGAGTGAGTACATGAGAAGCTGCACAGGGAATGTGTGTGACTTTACCTTTCCATGGTCAACAACACAGTCAGGGGGTAACAATGTGCAGTACAGGCCCCCCTGTGTGAGAGAAAGGTGTGTGAGGATGACTACCACTCAGACTTGGCTGTCAGGTGGACTGGGAGCTGGCTGTGTGTCAGGTACAGTTTTAGACCTGGCCCACGGAGAGAGAGGCCCAGCTGAGGTAGAGGCATCAGTGCCTTGGGAAGCCAGAGGGCTGCTTGGACCAGGTGGTGTAGTGGCACGTGGAGGTGGAGTCATGCAGACGTGAGACACAGTGTGGGTGGGAGATTGTGGAGGGGTGCCTTTCCACTTCTTGGGAATTCTAAATGGATTGCATGACTTTGGATCAATAGGAAGTGGTGTGGACGCAACAGGCACTCTCAACACCAAGGCTGCAGCAGGTGCAGACGCTGGCACTCCCTCTGGGGACACGCTGGATCCAGCGGAACGCTTCGCCTGGCTTCGCCTTTGCCCCTCTATCCCCTGTTTACCAGGTGTTACCCCTACAGTGCCCTCCTCCACTTGCTTCACTGGGCTTGGAATGGGAGTCGAGGTGGTTGGTGAATCTGCCTTGGAGCCCTTCTTAGGTGTGCCCTTGCCATGCACCACCTTCTCTGTGACAGAAACTGTATGCTACTCTTTGCAAGATGCTTTAGAGACAGGAGAGTCCTTAGCTGGGGATGCCTCTGCGGCATGTGAGCCTGAGGTCTGCTTCTTTGTTTTTTGGCCCCTGGTGTCGCCTGACGGGCTTTTGTCTTTGCGCTCTGGG
Organism: Triturus cristatus; assembly: GCF_964204655.1. Lineage (NCBI taxonomy): Eukaryota > Metazoa > Chordata > Amphibia > Caudata > Salamandridae > Triturus > Triturus cristatus. The sequence continues at coordinate 382,740,779 of NC_140591.1, read as the reverse complement.
TGGCTTTAGTCTTCTGTGGGGATGGTGTCTACGCCCGGGACCACTTAGGTTGCTGCTGCTGTGTGCTTCGTGTGCTGTATCGTGACTTTGAGGTCTGTGGACCGTGGTCACTATCGTCAGGCATGGCTACTGCTAGGGGGGTGGACAAAGGGACTTTAGCTGGACTGTGAAAATGTGCCTGTTGAAGGGCTGCTGTCACGGTGGAGGACAGAGACTGGACAGTCCGGTTCATCCCACCCAGTCTGAATGTATGCCCTCCATGAAAGCAACCACCTGTGCCAATTTTCTGTCGTGGTCAATGAAGGTTTTGAGGAGAGCTGTCTTGCCTACACACAGCTGGAGCAAAAGGTCCACATACTCAGCACTGATGGCAGCAGGGGGGACAGGGGCTGGGGCAGTGGTGCGCGGGCTGAAGGTCACTCTTCCCCTTTTACTGGTACGAACACTGGCAGCACCAGAGGAAGTGGCTGGGAGGGTGGGCACTGGCCGCTGTATGGTGGAAGATGATGCAGAGTCCCCTTGTCCTGTGCCCGCCAACATGGATGCATCACCGATTATGTGGAACTTTGCATCTCCGGCTGGGATTCCTCCAGCAGACTCCTGTACCCCTCCAAGGCGTTGGTTACATCTGTGTCACTGGGCTCCTGTGCAGCTGTTGTGCTTGTTTCACCCCCACTGGTGTCCGTCTCCTGTCCCTCCGTGACCACACGAGATGCTGCATGAGAGAGAGAGAGAGAGAGAGAGATGTAGGGTCAGTTCAGTGGCAGCAACATGACAGAGATATGCAAGCAAAGCATCACAGAAGATGTCTAAATCTACATGTTGCACACCACCCTGTGCAATCACATTGTGCTAACTCACTATATTGACTCAAACAGTGTGTGGAAACTGGAAATTCAGGCATAAGTGAGCCATGTGATGACCACACAGCACAACACCCTGCCAGTGGCTCCGTTCAACCAGACACACAAATAGCTCTGAGCACACCTAGGGCCATGATGGGGGACACACTACTTGTTGCCACTCACAGATGTGAATGGAGAAGGAGGGGACAACACAGACACAGACTACAGCATGACATTGCACAATGGCCATGAGCCCATGCCACCCACCATGTTGTACTTTGGGGCACAACGACTGGTGCACATTGGTGTCAGATGTCTAAGCCTCCCTAATCTGAGTTCAGGCAATGGATGCATTAATGAAGGCACACTCAAATTAGGCACACTGCCGTTCCCTCCCATGGGGTTCCCCAGACCACCCCTATGCAGACAATACCTGAAGACCACGACTCAGAATGCAATGGGAATGCACAGTACTCAAATTTCCTTAGTAAGTACAGGTAGGGCAAATGCATAACACCTGCACCCAGCCCAGCAGCCACATACAAGCCACTGCATCACACTACCAACATCACATAGGCCAGCACTGTCTCAGACTCACTGTGCCCAAGACTGCGCAGCCCTCAATCTCCCTGCCTAGTGAATAGATAGCTGTGTCATGGATGTCACATTGAGGTACATGATCTCACAAATACAAAATCCTTTTCACAAGGCCGGTCGTGTGCAATCTACAGTGCTGAGATGGCTCATAGCTGGAGTGCAATGAGAAAAGACAGATGCAATACTCTGGAAGTGAAGTGATGTGTTCTTGTCTTTTTGGGCGGGGACTGTGCAGGCCAGATGGGCTCACACTGAGATGGGCAACAGGGGCACACACAGCCATTCAGCCAAGCAATCACTGTCCTGACTCCTACATGAACAACTTGCTGCGTCTCTGTATGGCTGACAACACATGATAGGTCACTCACACTTATATGTGCAGGCAGACAAACATGTGGCATAGGGTACACACACCTTCCCCCTGGAGACAGCATGTTAGGCAGTGCATGACACAACTCCACACTCTCAGGCACATACTGCATCAGTCCAACTACATATGTGCCCCCCCTACACTCCTCTCCCCACTGTTGAGGACTTACCACAACATTAGGGGCACTATATAGCCTTGGGTACTGTGTGAGCACCTCGTCCACCAGGACCTCCAGCTCCTCGCTTGTGAAGGGACTGGCACAGATCTTCTCAGTCCTTGCCATCACTGTGGACATGAGACAGCAGCGGCGGACCTGGGTGGTGAGGGGTCCCTGGCTGCAGGCTCTGGAGGCAACAGCAGATGAGGGGTCTCTGGCAGCAGTCCCTGGAGGCATTAGCAGGTGAGGGGTCTCTGGCAGCAGGCTCTGGAGGCAGCAGCAGGTGAGGGGTCTCTGACAGCAGGCTCTGGTGGCAGCAGCAGGGGAGGGGTCTCTGGCAGCAGGCTCTGGAGGCAGCGGCAGGGGAGGGGTCTCTGGCAGCAGTCCCTGGAGGCAGAAGCAGGTGGGTGGTCACTAGCAGCAGGCTCTGGAGGCAGCAGCAAGTGAGGAGTCTCTGGCAGCACGGTCTGGAGGCAGCAGAAGGTGAGGGGTATCTGGCAGCAGGCTCTGGGAGCAGTGGAAATGTGAAGCTCCCTCCCACACATATATAGCCCCCTGGGGTCGTTTCAAAGGTGCCAAGCTGCTGCAATTGGTGGTCCAGGTCTTCCTTTTTCAAATGCATCCGATGATCCCTTCACTGTGGCGCAGCACGCTTACCGCGATTTTCAAAATAGCATCATGCTACCGCAATCATGGTTCCCATTGGCTGTAAGGGCATGCTCCATGGCAGTGAAACACCGTAGGGGCCCGGCGTGCGCTACTGCGATGGTGCATCTTTCAATTGCATCCAATGACCGGCTCCGCGGTAGCGGAGCACGCCTACCACGATTTTCAAAATTGCATCATGCCACTGCAATCATGGTTCCCACTGGCTGTAAGGGCATGCTCCATGGTGGTGACACACCGCAGGGGCCCGGTGTGTGCTACTGTGATTTGGGCGGCGGAGCATGCCAACCGCCATTTGGGCATGTCTCCATGCCTATCACTACCGCACTTGTGTGAATGGGGGGTGCTGGTGACACACCACTGGGGCCAGGTGGTAGCTACCGCGATATGGGTGCCATACATTGACACGAGGCACTGCAATTTTGGTGGCAGAGCATGCCAACCGCCATTTGGGCATGTCTCCATGCCTATCACTACCGCACTTGTGTGAATGGGGCGTGCTGGTGACACACCGCTGGGGCCAGGCGGTAGCTACCATGATATGGGTGCCATACCATGGCAATGGCCATCTGGTAAACATCAACAGTGCACAGTGCCCACATGGTCAATGGCACATCATTGTGCACACGATGCCAATGTTCCATTTACTCAACTGGATGATTACACATGCCTTGTTTGTGTATGTGATTTCATTGATTGGCCTGTACTCCCTCACATGTCACTTATGAATTCGATGGTTGTGTAAGTAGAACAGTGTTGTTCTGGACTCTACAATGTGTACGCATGTCAATGTGTTGAGTTGTAGTGACAATCACAGCAATGTTCATCTCAATGAATTATGATCTTTTTTGCATGTCCTCTTATGTCTGATCCTGCACACAATCGTCATTTCTGCTCCGGCTGTGGTCATTGTGTTGTGGATGTGTGCTAGGTTCAAATGACGCATGAAGGTGTGTCAGATACAGCAGCTAAGTATGAGACAGTGAGGTTGATTTGTTACACATAGGCTGGATGCTATACTCCCAGGCGTGCCCATGTGAAATGTGGCCATATCCCTATGTGCATTCACATTGACCAAGGTGGTGTTTGAGGTACTTGTTTTGTGTAAGTTGACAGGTGTGCCATTTGTGCAGCTGAAGGTGTCCCTACATGTAAGCTGGTCTGTAACTCAATTTTGATGGCAGTCATTGTTGTCGTTGTGTCATCCAGAACGTGAGATGCTGTGCCCATCTCATGATGTATCACATTGACATGTAGACTATGCCACTGGTATGCCCCCTATGACCACTGACATTAGTCATGTTTGCCCGCCTAGTCCGCAACTCAACCCACAGAGGAGCCCTAGCTCTGATCTAACGACCTACAACACAGGTCGTACAAGTCCTCCCCCCGTATCTCCTATAGATGCTGACATAACGGCGCCTGAACCACTGCCCTTCCGCCCTCTATCGCCCCCACCGGATAGGGACATGGCCTCTCTGTTCTCCAGAGCTACCAAACTTACCCAGAGCATTCACATCTCTATCTCGGAATTAACTAACCTCCTCCACCTCGCCGAACTGGCCCTCGCTAACCTCACATCCCTGCCTATTTGCACCCCCCCGCACTTAACTGAGCACCCGAAACAGCCTCTTCCTCTAGTCTTGAGACAGCTTCGTCCCCGTAAACAACCATGCCACCTCTCAGAGGAAAATGCCTCACTCTGGCCCTTTCCTACACCGCTTCTCCAACTCTAAGTCCACTAGACCTCACTGAAATTGAAATCCTGGCCATCCTCCGAGATTACAACCCCACCACAGTTATCCCTCTTCCCTTTGACGGGGATTCTGAACATCCCATCCGCTCGGTCACTATCAACCCCAACAGGCCAGCCACCCTCCACAACAGAGCTGTGGTCATGAGCAATCTAGCACCTGTCCACCATTCTGCCCAGACTCCCGAAATTCCACCCAAATCCTCCCTGTCAGGTCTCTTAATCAACTGCCGATCGGCAGCAAAGCATGCCGCAGATATTGCTGATCTCATCCTTTGCAAAAACTTCGACTTAGCAATCCTAACAGAATCATGGCTCAATGATTTCTCATCCCCATACCTGGACCTCCTAGTCCCCCCTAACTACAACATCGCAAGACTGGACAGACAATCTAACAAGAAAGGAGGAGGCATCGCCTGCATCTACCGCTCTAACCTCCTCCGAACTTCGGGCGAACTCCACTGAATCCTGTGAATACCTCGCTCTCGCTATTTGCAACAACTCCACCCTATTATGCAACCTTCACATCTCTTACCACCCCCCAGGTACGAACGACTCTTTCACCGACCACCTCATGGAAATCATCACAGCTAAGATCCCCACCAACTCCAAAGATATTTTCTTAGGCGATTTTAACCTACACTGGAACAATCCCAAGGATCCACATGTCAACGCCATCAAAGACCTCCTGGCAGATCAAGCCTTGACCCAAGCCTGCTCACTACCAACTCACTCAAAAGGGGCCACCCTTGACTGGATCATCTCCAAAGAATCAACTGTCAAGTTTATCTCTATTGACCCATGCGATTGCTCTGACCATCACGCTATCACCTTCCATCTACCTGGCACCAACAAGACAAAAGCACCGCAACCAACGATTCCTAAACGCTGGATCAGAGACACCAAGAACTTGGACCGAAGTGAACTTGTGGCCCGATGTAAATCCAACCTCCCCCCCTTCGCATCTCTCAACAGTCAGTGACCTCAATGATCACTACTCTGCGACCATCTCAAACATCCTGGATGATCTAGCCCCACTAAAACTGAAAAGAACCCAAATTAAAGACAGAAACCCCTGGTTCACGGGTTCCCTTAACAACGAGAGGAGAGCCCTCCGGCAAGCTGAAAGAGCCTGGAGGCAACACCCCTCTACTGCACATCTACAACTCCTCCGCCAGGCCAGAAATACCTATAACAGGAACATTCTCAAATCAAAAAAGACTTCTTCAGAACCGAAATTGAGAAAGCCAAGAACAGATCCCACATGCTCTTTGAATTGGTCAAACTCCCAATCTAATAAACTGGCCAAATCTTCTAAAGAAACCCCCAGATCTCTTATAACCTCTGAAGAATTCTCCTCTTTCTTCACTATACACAAAATCTTGGCCCTTGGAAACGAACTCAGTGCCATCACACACCCCCAACCCCCTCCTGACCCGCCTCCTCCCACAACGACGCACCCACAGGCTCCTCCCAAAAATCACGCTCACTGGTCTGTCTTCAAAGACTATGATGAAGACTCCATCTCCAAAATCCTTTCTACCTTAAAACCGAACAACTATTTCAATGACCCGCTCCCTGCCAACTGCCTTGCGGTCATCGCCCAATCCATTATTCCCAGCTGGACTGCAATAATCAATGCCTGCCTCCAGCAGGGAACGATGCCAGACTCTCTAAAAGCCGGCCAAGTCCTCCCCATCCTGAAAAAGCCATCGCTGGATCCAGCCTCCCCAGACAACTTCAGACCCATCTCCAACATCCCCCTCTTAGCCAAAGTGCTTGAGAAATGTGTGCAACAGCAGCTAAGTCACCACATCAACAACTTCCACCTCCTCGATGACTTTCAATCCGGATTTAGACCAGGGCACAGCACCGAAACCACCATGCTCCACATCGTGGATGATGCCCTCCAAGCCCTCGACCAAGGCAAAACTTGTCTCCTAATCCTCCTGGACCTATCCTCGGCCTTCTACACAGTCAACCATGAAAAATTACTCGAACGCCTCAAACTCAGAATGGGATTAGATGGCACTGTTCTAGATTGGTCCCCCACCCTTTTCAACCTCTACCTAGAACCGCTTACCGAAGTATTGCGCGCAGCTAATATCTCCTATCATATGTACGCCGATGACACCCAGATCTACATCAAAACCTCTTCTCTCGAAGAGATTCTCTGCCTGAACGAAGCCCTGAAACTCACCGTCCAATGGCTCGCATCCAATCAACTCAAACTCAATGCAAAGAAAACAGAATTTCTCCTGATCTCCCCTCCCAATGCCAACTTAGAGATTCAATCATGGATTAAGGCTATTACAGCCTTAAATTGCCCACCGACCATTGTGAATTTGGCTAAATCCCTGGGAATTACCCTTGACACCAACCTTAACATGAGGGACCACATAAACTCTATGGCTAAAACAGCCAGATTCCATCTGAGCTACCTTAGGAAATTGAAACCCTTACTTGATGCTCATGACCTAAAAATGGCAGTTCAAGCACTCGTCATCTCTAGACTGGAATACGGCTGCTCAACCCTCTCGGGCTTACCCAAGATCTCCCTGGCACCTCTTAAAGCCTGCCTCAACGCGGCCGCCAGACTTCTGACTGGCACAAGGAAATACGATCATATTTCCCCACACCTGAAAGCTCTCAACTGGCTTCCCCTGGAGGCAAGAATACAGCTGAAACTAGCATGCATCACGCACAAAGCTTTACACTCTAACTCCCCCGCATATCTGACACAAAAACTCGTGATCTCCAGAGGAACCAGAAAATCCAGATCCGCCAGAGATTTCCTGCTCCAATCTGCACGCTTTCGGGGAAAAAAACCATACAATCTGGCCTTCTCAGGGGCTGCTCCAAGAATATGGAACTCTCTCCACCCTACATCACAAGAATCCCCTCACTGACTCGCTTCAAAAAGGATGCCAAAACCTTCCTTATGGTAAAATTTCTCGTCTAACTCTACCTCAACTACTTCTATGGCATAACCTATGGCGGCCCACTACCTCGCTTCTAACTACCGGGTCTCCCGAAACATCAGAAACTTGGGACTTGGTCAGAATTATTGAAAACGTACTCTGTAAATATGGTTTCTTGCTCTGTGTAATTGGTTATGAAAACTATAAATATATGCTACGCTTTACCCTATATATTCCTGCACTATACTGCTACTCGAGCTGTAACTGGTCGACTCTAAATCTGTCTGTATATTGCTTTGCTCTCCTGTAAAGCGCTCTAATACCCTAACGGGTCAGGTTCGCACTCTATAAAACACATAAATAAATAAAATAAAAAAATAAAAACATGTGTCCACTTTCATCTCAACTAGGAGGAGGCCAACTCTGATTTGTCACCTGACAGTGCTGGAGGACATGGAGGTTGTGGCGATCATCCAGAAATGCTGTCTGGATAGAGCCACCCTAAAAACCCTTTGTGATATGTTGGAGCCCCACCTGCAGCCTCGCAGGACATATCCAACAGCTTTCACCCAAACTTATAAGGTGATGGCGGCCCTGCATTTTTTTGCCACTGGATCATTCAAGCAGACAGTGGCCAGCGCTGGTGGGATGTCACAACCGATGTTCAGCATGGTGCTGCGTGATGTTCTGTCCACCATGATGATATACAAGGACAGATATATCCATTTCCTCAGGGGTCCTGAATTGGCAGCTGTGAAGGGAGACTGCTATACCCTTGGACACATCCCCCATGTTGTTGGTGCCATTGATTGCACCCATGTTGGGCTTGTGCCACCACAGGCAAGTGAGCATATTTACAGGAATTGCAAACATTACCACTCCATAAATGTGCAAGTGGTGTGCCTGGCAGATCTGATCATCTCCCACATGTGTTCCAAATTCTCAGGCTCAGCCCATGACTCCTACATCCTACGGAACAGCATTGTGCCCCAGCTGATGGCTAATCTGCTTCCCGAGCGTGCATGGATTGTGGGTGAGTATGCCTAGTCGTATGGCGTGCTGGGTGTGTGACCTGCTGCCCTCTTGCTCAGCGACATAGCAATGTCTATTTGTGTTTGTCATACCTAGGTGACTCTGCATATCCCAACCATCCCTGGTTGAGCCCACTGCGGAATCCCAGGACCCCGACTGAAGTCCGCTACAATGAGGCCCATGGGAGGACAAGTCATGTGGTGGAGCGTACTTTTGGTCTGCTCAAGTCACATTTCCGCTGCCTGGACAAGACCGCATACTCGCCCGGGAAGGTGTGTCAGATTGTAGTGGCATGCTGCATGCTCCACAACCTAGCCATTCGCAAGGAGATTCCCCTGCTCCTGGATGATGATGAGGACCCAAGGCCCCCGCCTGCAAACCAACCCATGTCCAGTGATGAGGACAGTGGAGAGGAGGAAGGTGTTGACCTGCGTCAACAGCTCATCACCTGCTACTTCACTTGAAGGTGGGTGACAATGTACAACATACCCATTGTCTGATGATATTTGCTGTTGTCGTGAAGGGGTATGTGAGAATTGTAACAGCAGCCAGTTGTAGACTCAGCGGTGGTTGGCAATGTTTCTGGGACAGGTCATTTAGGAACATCTACAGGATGTCTATGTTGACACTTGTTGCCCATTGTGACGTGTGCATGTTGGCTTATCTTGATGGTAGGTGTTGTGTGATGTCTGTGATGCCACACCCAGACCAGTGAATGTTGTTCTGTTGTGTTTCCCTAGGTGCCTTCAACTTCTCCTTGCCTACATACAGTCCATACTCCTGGTACATTGTGATCATGTTGAAGACTGTACATCCTGCAATAAAGACGGAGCAGACACAACAACATGTGTGTAAGGATTTTTTATTTACAATGGTGACATGTGAGGGGGTGCACATTTACATTGAGGTGGTGGTGGAGCAGTGAGGTGATAGTTATGGTAAATGAGATAATCGAGTAGTCACCACATTGAAGTGGTGACCCAGTCCAACAGACAGATGCCATTCACAAGGCAGTTTGGGGAAGGACAGTCCAAAAAGTCAATGCAGTGGTGAAGAGGGTTGCCATCAGGGCTGGCTCTGTGACTGGCATTTGGCAGGTGCTTTGCCTCCAGATACTCCCAGGGTTTTCTTAGGACGGCCTCTTCGTCGCTTGGCAGGGGGGGGGGCTGCTACAGGCCCAGTGGGGTCTGAGGACTCACCCCTCTCTTTGGGCGCAGGGGAGGATGGTGAACTGTCATCCTGCGGCCCACCAAAGGGAGGTGGAGGTGTTGGTTGTGGCGCAGGCCTGTCTCTCAGTACCGCCACTTACTGGCCCAAGAGGTCCACAATTTGTCCCATGCGGGTGTCGATGGACCTCATCAGCAGGATGAGCTCACGTAACAGTTCGTCTGACCGGCCCGTTCGTCCCTGGGCCCGTTCATATGCCCCAAGGACTCAGGTGATGTGGTCCAGGGACTGGGTCCCAGCCTCTTGGTGTCTGTGGGTGACCCTGCCTCTCCCATCTACCCTCCTGCCACAGACCTGTTGCCTCACCACTGTGGGCACGTGCATCCTCTCCCTGCCCTCCTCAGTCGGTGGTGTGGGATGGTCATCCTCTTGGACAGGGAGGGTGTTGCAGGCAGCACTGGTGGTGGTGGTGGTGGCAGGGGACGCACAGGCCATAACAGCAGGGGTCTGCAGTGACGTTGTTATTGCAGCAGATGTGGTGGGGGGACGATGGGGTCCTGGGACCTGTTGCTCCCTGGCACACCAGATGGGCTGGCTGTGGGCTCATCGTTCAGAGAATCCCGGGAGTCAACATCCGAGAGTCCATGTACCGGGGGGAAGGCTGGCTCTGCAGGTTGCTGGTGTAGTCCTCTGCAGTGAGTTCTTGGTCACCTGTGGGTCAGATGTGAAATGGTCATTGTAATGCACCCCGCAAGCTTTGTGTTAGCTGTGTGTCATTCACTGTTTGTACACTACACAATTGACTGATCATCACATTGTTTCCTGACATGATGCCGTGGTACATGCATTACTTGTCCATGGTGTGAGGTGTCAATACATACCATGTGCCACGTGCATTATTTATGATTACAGGGACCTGTTGACATCTAGGGACTGGCACAACATGTTATTTCATTGAGGACTCTTTGTTGATTTGTCTGACCTGGCAGACGTCACGACTGGCCATGGACTGGCCATTGTCATCTCCTGCATACCTTTGTCCTGTCATGTGCATATCTTGATTTATACCACCACACATGCTTTCTTATTTTTCAAATGGTCCTTGTTGCTCTGGCCTCATGGCACTGCACATGTCAATAAGTGCTGTGCATGATTGTGCCCAGACTTTCTTCTACATCTGCATTGATGTGTCACACTTTGGTAGCTGTGACAGTTTCCTTTGCTTACCTGTGTGCACACTGTGCGTGGCAATGGGGTCAGTGTGCATATTTGTTCAATGAGAGGGCTGGTGTTTTCATATGGCACCATTTCTTTTGTGACAAATGGGTGGGTGCACGTACTGGCTACTTACCTGTTATGTGCTCAGATTTGGCTTTGTTATGTGACACATCTGTGTGTGCGTGGTGGAGGCTTACATCCTGCTCAGTGGTGTCACAAGACAGAATAATATGTCTACCTACCTGTTAGTTTGTTTTTCGGTGGGCCATTAGATGCCACATGCATCTGGGTGGTATGGAGAGCTCCATCTTGCTGTACTGGGGAACTAGGGTGCATGCTTGGAGGAGTGGTACAGGCCTCCCACCCCGAAACACCCTTCCAGGGAAGATGGCTACCTACATGTTGGCTGGAGGTGAATAATGCAATGGATGCCACATGCTTCTGGGTGGGAGTGAGTGATCCATCCTGCTGAGGTGTGGGCCAGGGGGCATGGTGGGAGTAGTGGTACAGGCCTCCCACCCACAGACACCCTCCCTGAGCACTGTCACAAAGGGGACTTTTGTGATCCTGGACAATCTGAGGCAATGGCAGGGTGGTGGGAAATTCCATATCCCTCAGGGGTAGAAATCTCCAGAAACTTCTCCTACTTCAAGGTGGGCAAAAATAGAAACATTGGACCCCTAAACTTTGCTCTTCAGTACACGTCTAGAACTATGGAAGAATCAGAAGGACTGCTCTGCTGTTTTGCAAGAAGACTGCCACTCTGCTGCCCTGCTACCCCACTGCCTGATTGAAGGACTGGATCACTTCTTGAACGCAGGACCACCTGAGTAACTCCAAAGGCCAGTTGGCTGGCCTCCTGATCAGGAGCCTCAGGGACAGAATAGGTCTCCCCCCTTGAACCTAGCACCAGGACTCCAGCTGTGAGCATTGCCCTCCCATGTGGGACCAATCCAGTCCGGGACCCCTTGGAAGCAAGCCTGAAAGGTGCTCTGCCAGCCTAACTGTGGTACCAGCTGAACTCCACGTCAGAGCCTCTGTGCAACACATCACCTCTCCAAACTACAAATCATGACCACTACATGACTCATCCCTGAACTTTCCATCATCACTCTCAGCCTTCCCAGGATGGTCAGTGCACAATGCATTCTCGAAGCAGCCATTTGAATCGCAAGCCCCTCATTAATGTCATCCTCAAATCCAATGCAGGACTCCACATTGAAACCTCACAGCTCATTCGGAATCAGCCGTTACAAGACACTTCTTGATGCATGACTTTGTATCACAAGCCACACGTGGACGGCATCCTCAACGATGATGCAGGACCTTGTATCGCAGCTTCACAGATCCTAGAAATCACCAGTTAGGGGTCGATTCCGATTCGGGTCTGACTGCTCTCCGAGAGCTGTTCGTAGCCTTACCTTGCGACCGACACATACCCGGAGCCGGTCCGTCCTGTTGATGAAGTACGATGTGCATAACTGCCAAAAATCCGACCGACACGTAGGCTGTGATTCAAGCTCCATTCTCCATCCGTGCCGTAACTCCTAACACCGAGCCGAGTCGCCCGGAATCAGTATCCATAGCAGTGTCCGCCCGGACAGGTACGATACGTACATCCTACGTGCCGGACAGGTTGCAACGTACGGCACGTCACAGCATCTGGAAAAGAAGCATATCAGCTATGATTCGCACCAGAACGCAATCCACGGCTACGAGACGGACCAGCTTGCAATGGGTACGAGACAGAGCAACAAGCAGCATGTATGAGACGAACACATCATGAATCTCATCGCGCAGGTCATACCAGTACTCTACATCTATGACCGGATCAGGAACAGACGCGGACGGCGCAGACGGTAAGTCAGACACCCACCACACAAACAAAAGACACGTACCCGCAAAATGGCACACACACACAGGGGATCCATATCCTGGCCACTAACAACAGGCCACCATAGGGGTTGCATGGCCAGCACCACTACCACCTCCACCCATAGGGATTATGTTGCCCATCACTACTGCCACCCCCACCCATAGGGGACCTGTTGCCCATCACTACTGCCACCCCCACCCAGGGGGCTTATGTTGACCATCACTACTGCCACCCCCACCCATAGGGACTATGTTGCCCATCACTACTGCCACCCCCACCCATAGGGCTTATGTTGCCCATCACCCCTGCCACCCCCACCCATAGGGCTCATGTTGCCCATCACTACTGCCACCCCCACCCATAGGGGACCTGTTGCCCATCATTACTGCCACCCCCACCCATAGGGCCTATGTTGCCCATCACCACTGCCACCCCCACCTATAGGGGACTTGTTGCCCATCACTACTGCCACCCCCACTCATAGGGCTTATGTTGCCCATCACTACTGCCACCCCCACCCATAGGGGACCTGTTGCCCATCACTACTGCCACCCCAACTCATAGGGTTTATGTTGCCCATCACTACTGCCACCCCCACCCATAGGGACTATGTTGCCCATCACTACTGCCACCCCCACCCATAGGGCTTATGTTGCCCATCACCCCTGCCACCCCCACCCATAGGGCTCATGTTGCCCATCACTACTGCCACCCCCACCCATAGGGGACCTGTTGCTCATCATTACTGCCACCCCCACCCATAGGGCCTATGTTGCCCATCACCACTGCCACCCCCACCCATAGGGGACCTGTTGCCCATCACTACTGCCACCCCACTCATTGGGCTTATGTTGCCCATCACTACTGCCACCCCCACCCATAGGGGACCTGTTGCCCATCACTACTGCCACCCGCACTCATAGGGCTTATTTCGCCCATCACTACTGCCACCCCACCCATAGGGGACCTGTTGCCCATCACTACTGCCACCCCCACCCATAGGGACCATGTCGCCCATCACTACTGCCACCACAAACCATAGGGGACCTGTTGCCCATCACTACTGCCACCACCACCCATAGGGCTTATGTTGACCATCAATACTGCCACCCCCACCCATAGGGCTTATGTTGCCCATCACCCCTGCCACCCCCACCCATAGGGCTCATGTTGCCCATCACTACTGCCACCCCCACCCATAGGGGACCTGTTGCCCATCATTACTGCCACCCCCACCCATAGGGCCTATGTTGCCCATCACCACTGCCACCCCCACCTATAGGGGACTTGTTGCCCATCACTACTGCCACCCCCACTCATAGGGCTTATGTTGCCCCTCACTACTGCCACCCCCACCCATAGGGGACCTGTTGCCCATCACTACTGCCACCCCAACTCATAGGGTTTATGTTGCCCATCACTACTGCCACCCCCACCCATAGGGACTATGTTGCCCATCACTACTGCCACCCCCTCCCATAGGGCTTATGTTGCCCATCACTACTGCCACCCCCACCCATAGGGGACATGTTGCCCATCACTACTGCCACCCCCACCCATAGGGCTTATGTTGCCCATCACCCCTGCCACCCCCACCCATAGGGCTCATGTTGCCCATCACTACTGCCACCCCCACCCATAGGGGACCTGTTGCTCATCATTACTGCCACCCCCACCCATAGGGCCTATGTTGCCCATCACCACTGCCACCCCCACCCATAGGGGACCTGTTGCCCATCACTACTGCCACCCCACTCATAGGGCTTATGTTGCCCATCACTACTGCCACCCCCACCCATAGGGGACCTGTTGCCCATCACTACTGCCACCCGCACTCATAGGGCTTATTTCGCCCATCACTACTGCCACCCCACCCATAGGGGACCTGTTGCCCATCACTACTGCCACCCCCACCCATAGGGACCATGTCGCCCATCACTACTGCCACCACAACCCATAGGGGACCTGTTGCCCATCACTACTACCACCCCCACCCATAGGGCCTATGTTGCCCATCACTACTGCCACCCCAACCCATAGGGGACCTGTTGCCCATCACTACTGCCACCCCCACTCATAGGGCTTATGTTGCCCATCACTACTGGCACCCCCACCCATAGGGGACCTGTTGCCCATCACTACTGCCACCCCCACCCATTGGGACAATGTTGCCCATCACAACTGCCACCCCCACCCATAGAGGACCTGTTGCCCATCACTACTGCCACCCCCACCCATAGGGCTTATGTTGCCCCTCACTACTGCCACCCCCACCCATAGGGGACCTGTTGCCCATCACTACTGCCACCCCCACTCATAGGGCTTATGTTGCCCATCATTACAGCCACCCCCACCCATAGGGACTATGTTGCCCATCACTACTGCCACCCCACCCATAGGGACGATGTTGCCCATCACTACTGCCACCCCCACCCATAAGGGACCTGTTGCCCATCATTACTGCCACCCCCACCCATAGGGCTTATGTTGCCCATCACTACTGCCACCCCCACCCATAGGGGACCTGTTGCCATCACTACTGCCACCCCCACCCATAGGGGACCTGTTGCCCATAACTACTGCCACCCCCACCCATAGGGGACCTGTTGCCCATCACTACTGCTACCCCCACTCATAGGGCGTATGTTGCCCATCACTCCTGCCACCCCCACACATAGGGCTTATGTTGACCATCACTCCTGCCACCCCCACTCATAGGATGGGTGATGCGCCACACATCCATCATACACCAACATTAGGTATGTCAGCAAAATACAACCCCCCTAACATCATGACAACAGTGTATAGTCTGTGACAAATGCCCACAACAGTGATCATGACTTCGGACATACAATGTAACTACCATCACATGTGTGACCACAAACTGAGTGTGGCCTACACAAGGCAAGCATCACTAGCACTGTGGCAATGTAAAAATAACACCCCCTCACTGTGTAGAACAAAAGTTAAGTGTGTGCTTCCAAACTGCAGCAGATGTTGAGCATTGTGGTGATGGGGTCCAAAACCCCCCTCATCACAGTGACCAAAAGGTAAGTGTCATCCTGGACAAAGCTGCAAATGCCAAACAGAATGTATGATTTCTGGTCCCAACACATGAAACACTTTTTGCCCAAAGTAGTGGTTGTGTCCCATACCCACAGAGATGTGGTGAGGCTAACAGTGCTGTGAAAACCTAACGTACTCTCGGCCATGTGCAGACAAGCACAACCCATGGGGGCTGACAATGTATACAGTGTACAATGACACAAATGCAGAAGTGACCATCACAAAGCATACACACCTCGAAAATAGACACACAAATCAAAACATCCTGTGTAGACTGTAGGTGTCAGGTCACAAACTCCCATTCCATGCCAGCAATGGCACCTAACAACCAGGATGAATGTGCAGAATGATGTGATGACTCACAGGCACAGCAGGACAAATCACAAAAACAACATCCAGACAATGGCCCACAACAGCAATACCAATGCACTGGTGCAGAAGCACAAACACAATCAGGCAACCTCACACTGCACATTGGACACAACATGTGTGTGTGTGTCTCAGTATCTCCAGGCAACTACACAACACATGAGGGGGGCTGAACCACAGTGAGACAGATGTGGACACAGTGCCATACAAAAGTAAACTATCAATGGGACCCCCTTAGTGGGTAATCAGGCATTGTGAGATGAGAGGGAGCACAACAGACACATGTGACACAAGCTGGAATGAACAGCAACTAACACAGCAAGAGACTGACACACAACAGCACTACCCCCAGGGACCAGACATTGGGATGACACAAGCATGCATGACACCTCCACTGTGCTGACAAAGGTAGATGTTGTACAAACTGTGAAACCCAGACATGTGTCCTGTCCCACGAAGGTACATCACACATACACAAACACAAATCACTCAGCATGGCCCGTCATCCATGGACAAATGGGAGCTAGGGGCCCATTCATGCAAACATATACATCAGTCCACCATCAACACCAAACACCCTGAAGTGCACCAATGTGCATCTGTGAAGCCCACATGGACAGGTGACATTGCACATGCACCCATGACAAACACAGTAATGTTGAGAGGAACTAAGGTGCACAGACTCATCACACAAGGACAGTTTACAACCCTGGTGAATGACAGAAATACTGCACAGTATGCGGTACATGGCCATGACGTCAAAGCTCTCATAACCTGCGGAATACCTGCCACAGTCTCAGGACAATGCAGAAGCCAAGGAGAACCACAACACACACATACTGACACCTTCAAACATTGCAGCCCTGAACCGGACAAGTGGGAGCAGTCACACACACATACACATGTCTCAATCACTGAAAGATACCACCTAGGGACAACTACATGATATTGCGAACAAACAAGTGCCTTGGGGACCCATGACTGTGTCCTATCTGCGTCTGAAAAACATCATCATCACTCAGAACTGACAAATCCCAATGATGAAACACATAGTAACAGTAGTGTGTCATGCACCCACACATCTGGTAGCCCATGGCAAAGTTGTGGGATGAACACAGTACCCCTCAGCAAGCATCAACAACAGGAACATATCAAGGGAACACTGCCTGTGTATGGAAAGGGATGTGGACACACACACACATGCCCACACAACACAGAACATGGGCCCAGGCAATGTCACGGAACAACACCCTTACTTGAGGGGACTCAACTCCTGTGGAAGCTCAGCTGTGCCAAGCATAGCCCCAGCAGGTCTCAGTCATGTCAGCAGAACACTTGGTCAGTCAGCCAACAGTTACCACACAATGAAGGCTCTGGTCACAACAGCCTGGGTACGGCAGTGTCCCTTAAGTCATCTGCACATACTCAATACATATGTCCAGCAAGTTGCACAGTGGACCCAGTTGCTCCTACACCAATGATGCCCACACTTACATATGCAGTGGAGATGTGCCCACAGTCAGGGAAATAGATAAATTGGACAATGGGAGGCACATCATATGTGCATGTGTGCAAGCCACAGATGTGACCTTGCAAATGAAATGTTTACAGAGTGTCCACTAATTGTTATTCATAACACACCCAGTTAGCTGCAAAGGATGATATGGATAACGACCAGAATAGGATACATATTTCATGGACCACATGGAGTACCTCATGTCAACACCTTAGTATTCAGCATTTGAAATACAGCATTACAACTGCAAGTTCATGCTAAACATCATCAATATAAAGTACAGCTAAATCAAATTCACAAGGAGAAAGAAAAAAGCTTTATTCAGCAGATGAAAAATTTAAAGTCTGTTCAAAACAAAGGCCAATGGCCAGTCCATATCCAAATGACAAGAAGTTAACTTGAGTGACAACTGCCACACGTTGCTTGCCTGCACTGGTAAGGACAGGGAACATCCCCTCGGAGGGGCATACATGGGGGCAGGCCAGGCACCGCATGGACAGGATCAGGGCGCAGCAGAAGGAGGTAGTGAAGGGGTGGTGGATGCAGGAGAGTCACTGGCAACTGCAGTGGAGATGGCTGAAGTAGTGGGTGCAGTCATAACTGTGGGGCACAAGTCAGATGAGGTGTGTGCCGGCACAACTGCAGTGGGCAGGTCAGATGGAGTGGACTGGGTCCCCACTGCAGTGCCCAAGTCAGACGGGGTGGTCGTGGACTCCACTGCAGTGCCTAACTCAATGTGAGCGGAATGGGGTTCAGGTGAGGTCGGCAGGACAAAGGGGGGGTCCCCACATCAGTGGCACTAACTGTCTGACCGGGGGTGGAAGAGCAAGTGGTAGGGCGGAGCACCTCAGCATTTTGGGGATGGTGTATCTGTGGGTTGGGGAACCTGGGGCAGAGTGTGGCGGGGGAACCTCTGGAGTGGTGGCCTGGGGGATGGAGGACGGAGACTTTACCCTGGATCTGCGTGGTGGGGGTGGGGTCTTGCTCTTTCGGCTCTGGGGGGACTTGCGGATGGGGGCCTCAGTCTGACTGCGCCTGGGGGAGGGTGTCTGGGTGTGAGGGGAACTCCCCTCTGTGTGTGGAGACTTCCTCTTTCCCATGTAAGATGGATCTGCTGGGTCAGTGGGGAAGAGGCCAAGGTCACAGAGGAAGAGCTTCTGTGGAGATGGGGTTGCAGGTGAGGCAAGGGAAGGGGGCTGGGAGGGAGATGTATCAGAGGACTCCGGAGTGGTTGTGGATGACTGTGTGTGTGTCTGCAAACCATCCCCTGTGAGTGTGGTATCAGTCCCCTGCGCTTGCTTGTGTGCACGTCTAGCCCTTGGTTGGGTGTTTGTGTGCTGCCCGTGTCTGTGGGTTTGTGAGAATGTGCAGGTGTGTGTGTGCTTGGGACAGGTAGGGTGCTAGGAATCGTGGGTGGTGCAAGGGTAGGAGGGGTGCGGGACTGTTGGAGGAGGGACACTGCTGCCATCAGGGAGGAGGCCACGGACTGATTGGTCCTCTGTAGGGCAGACATGCCTGATGAAATGCCCTCCGTGAACGACACCAGTTGTGTCAACAGACTGGTGTGTGCATGGAGGACACTCAGCATTGATGTCTGCCCTACATGGATCTGTCTAAGCAAGTCCACAGACTCCTCACTCAGGGCAGAAAGGGACACAGAGGCAGGGGGTGAGGTGCCTGGTACAAAGGAGACATGCTCCTGAACACGGGAGCCTCCACAGAACTCTGGAATGGGAGCCGATGGGAGGGTGGTGATGGTGGTGGTGGGGGTGGTGGCGGTGACAGCCTCACTAGCTGGTGTTTGGTGGCTGCTGACACCCGCCTCCACAAGGGAGTCATCCTCCGAGCTGCTGTGGCCCTCAACTGGGGTGGATGGTGCTGAGGACTCCTCGGTGTGGCTCCACTCGCCCGCAGTGGCACTGGGTCCTTCCGACTCCTCGCATTCTGTCCCAGTCAGGATCTGTGGCTCCTCCAGGTCCGTGGAGCTGTCCCCTCCTGTGGCCGTGGATGTATCTGGATAGAATTAGGAAAAAAGAGAACAACATCAGTCACCTGCACTGACTGCACACACCACAGTCAGTACATCACATCACAGGGCAAGCCCTGGCATCATCAGCTGAACACTGCTCAAAGTGCTCACACTGTTTAGAATAAGCCAATTGTCAGTCTCACCATCAACCATGGTACTCATATCCCTCCTGGACTTGCACCCATATGTCTGTTGCATGTTGGATGCTAATACCCCAATGTGCAGACATGCAGCACCCACACATTTGTTGGACATGCAAGTGAACATGTAGGAGTATGTCACTGTACACACAGCACATCTATTGCCACTGACTCAGTACAGGTGTCAGGATGAAGGGATGGGCAGAGTCTCATTTAACATACTTGTGATGCATGCCAGCAACACACACTATGATGTTCTCATGTCCTGATAGTCAATGCCACAATGGGTAGCATGGAGAACACACTTGAACACAATGCAGGATCACTCATAGCAAGTTAAATGCCATGGCACTGGCATGCCTGGAAAGTCAGTCAACACTGTCTCCTGTCACAGGGGCAGGGCATCCAGACAACAACAGTATGCACTGTGTGGGGTAAAGCAAACTCTGCAGCTGACAAGTGCACTTGCCCATCCCCTGCAAACAACATATCCCGGACCCAGAAGACCCCACATCATACAAATCAGACATATGAGTTTCTGTGAACACAATTCCCTGTACATTAGCACATCACAGTCTGCTGTGGATGTAACCCAGCTGCCTGAAGTGCACAGTTGCATACATCATTGTGCACTGTCAAATTATCACACACCTATATGTCACACAGGCCTTGTCTCTCATAGTCACATCTCAGATGTCATGCTGACCCTCAAACTCATGAACACCCCAGTTGTACGTAACAGTAAGCCACACCACAATGACACAGAGGCAGACACCTGAAGGCACATGTCACTAAGCACAACCTGTAAGTTGATACACAGGAGTGGGATTACAGAGTGTTTCTAAATGCCTTTGAGTAGGCATGACTGCCCAGGTCTACGTGAAACTGTTTAGCCCTGGACAGTAGTCAGGTGGCTAATCAAGTGTGACACACTTGATATACATACTCCTGAGGCACACAAATTGGAGTCCCCTGCTGCATGGGTTTGTTTGAAATACCCCAGCCACAAGTGGCGAGTGAGACCAGCAATTGGAACACATATCAAGGTCACACACAGATTACATGTCAGATCTCAGGCATTGTGTAAACAATTGACCCACCCATGAAACACACAACAGAGTCACGGGAACAGATGCTGTCCGGAAGCTGAAGCATAGCTGACTGCAGGGACACAGTGCCTCAGTGACACAAGCAACAGATTGTAGGGTCCACACCTGTGGATCAGATGATGAGGGTGCATCACACAATTGAGGGACATGAGTATTGGACTACAAGACCTACGTAACGTAGGAGTGTGACCAGGCCAAAAGACTGCAATTAGCATGTCAGACATAGTACACAGATTAGGCATGGACTTACCCACTCCTTGCTGCTATCTGGCCTTCACCTGCCCATCCAGGTCCGGGAAGACCATTGCCAATATCCGGAGCATGTGGGGGGGTCAGGGTCCGGTGTCCACCCCTCCTGCGAGGAGGCGACAGCTTCAGCTGGACCCTCGCGATCCTCCAAGTCCAGCCTCGAAGGTCCTGCCACCTCTTCTGGCAGTTGCGGTCCGGCTCTTGTAGACCCCCACCGATCGAACTGCCCGGGCGATGGTCAGTCATATCTCCTGCTTCTGGTGGGCATCAACCTGTGAGAATGACAAAGTTAAAAGTCCATTAACACACATGCCCCCTATTTGTGCTGCACACAGTTCGATATACATGTCATCATCACAAAGGAAAATGAGTGACACAGGTAGTGCACCCATGGAAAAGGATAAATGCCCTGCACGTCTGACATGTTAACAATGCTGGGAAAGTTTAAGCTTGCACAAATGCACTTTAGCTGCAGATCACCTGTTCATTACATGTCCCTACATACTTTGGGGGATGAAAGTACTCAGTGAGTAGGCTTGCCACTGGTGTACACACTGCCAGTACTGCTAGTCAGCAACATGCAAAATTAGGAAGGCAGTGGACTGCACACTCACCTACTCCCCTGGTTTCCCATACAGCTTGCTGTACTGTGGAAGGAGCCCGTCCAGCAGGGCTTGGTTCTCCTCCTCAGTGAAGGCTGGGGCCCTCTCCAGAGTACATGTCATAGCAGTAGCCAGAGGATGCAGAGACAGCAGCAGTGATAGCAGGGATGTGGTCCAGTAGCATGTAGTGCAGGCAAGTGAGCTCCCTGGGGTCCAGCCAGCCTTATATCTGTGCTGCAGAGGCAGACTCTGTGCCATGTGTCCCCAGTGATAGGTCCAACACGGTTGCATTCTATGAATCTGGCCAATCCATGGAAATGTACGACTCGTACACGTCTTCCGCATCGTTCAAATCTTCACCTTCATAAAACCCTAAGGATTGCAACATTGTCGTAGGCATCCAACTGAATTTCCAGTGCACAACTCGTACAAGTTTTGAATCTGCATCCGTCTCCATGACAGTCCAGAGCCAGTGGGTGCACCCGGCTCGGTCAACTGACTGTACAACGTGTATTTTGAAAATACACATGCACCCGTCTCCATACAATTCAATGGCCAAGGCGTACGCCTGTCTCGGACCATGCCTGCCCGACGAGCATGCATGATAGTCACCCGCGTCAGGCCTCATTGCAGTCAATGGCAAAGCGTATGCACGGCTCGGTCATGAACCGTGCAATGCGTACACATTGTCACCCGCGTTGGACCTCATTGCAGTCATTGGCAAAGCGTACGCACAGCTCCGTCATGAACCGCGCAATGCGTACGCATTGTCACCCGCGTCGGACCTCAATGCAGTCAATGGCAAAGCGTACGCACGGCTCGGTCATGAACCGTGCAATGCATACACATTGTCACCCGCGTCGGACCTCATTGCAGTCAATGGCAAAGCGTACGCACGGCTCGGTCAGGAACAGTGCAATGCGTACTCATTGTCATCCGCCTCGGGCCTCATTGCATTCAATGGCAAAGCGTACGCACGGCTTGATCATGAACCGTGCAATATGTATGCATTGTCACCCGCGTCGGACCTCATTGCAGTCAATGGCAAAGTGTACCCAAGGCTCGGTCATGAACCGTACAATGCTTACGCATTGTCACCCGTGTCGGACCTCATTGGTGTGACTATTTGACAGCATCAACACACAATTACTTGCCAGGGACTCATGTACACACCTACCACACTACAGCATTGGCTACACAGTGTCCCATGGCATGTAAGGCTGCATTCCCTGTGTGTTAGGGGGGCAACATTTGGTTTGTTGTGTGGCACTTTTGTTCAGCCACTCCCAGGCTGTGCACGTGTTCATGGGGGCAGAATCCTTTGTGTGTTGTGCACATTACCACTGTGATGTGCAACTGTACAGTTATGGGCATGAGTCATGGACACAGTTGCAGGTTGGATATGTTTCGGACATGTCACATACACCCTGAGTCCTGGGTGTGATGGCATGCACGTCACAGTGGGACCTGTAGCCACAATTCTGATGTACACCCACAGTCTATGTGCATGTTGTGTCTCAGATGTGGCTGATCAAATGTGCCCAATGGGAGACAGTCTCCACACCCATGTGGTTTGTGCATCAACCTTGATGTTGTGTATGTGTCTACGAGATGTACATGTAGGACCTGCAGAGACAACAGTGGCCACTACCTGTGGGACTCACGGTTGCCTTGTGGAGTGTACATGATACGCCACGTCATGCCAGTGTTGATGTGGCAATACAGGGACCCTGGGTATCTGCATGGCAAAGATCTGTGATGCCTGGGAGACATCAGGCCTCACTAGTCACTGTGGTGTGTGTTTGTAACGTCACAGCAGTACTTAGGTAGGGTGACACAGCCCAATGATTGGCCATTGCACAACATGAGACTTATGTGGACATGTGGACTTGAGATGTGAGGTGATGGCCATGTAGGTGACATATGTGTCCATGCCCAACAGCACACACCTCAGTACATTGTGTATTGTCATGATGTATCATGTGATATTTTGCTTGATCATGGCCACATGGGTGAATGAACCGACAATTTTCCTTTGTGCATCTCTGTTCTGCAAGGCACCAGCTGTCCATAGACCGTTCCCAGACCTTGAAACCATGCAGGAACGCGACTGCATCCAACGGTACCGCTTCACCAGGCCACTGATTGAGGAGTAGGCAGAGCAGTTGATGCCACATCTGCTACCTGGCCGGACATACCCTACAGCACTGACCCCAGAGGTGAAGGTGATGGCAGCCCTGCACTTCTTTGCTACTGGTACCTTCCAGTACACTGTGGCTACTGCTGGTGGTATGTCACAAAATATGTTTAGTCGTGTGCTACGCGATGTCTTAGAGGGGATGTTGCATTTCCTTGACCTGTACATCAAGTTCCGGAGCCCAGCTCAACTCCCTGAAATAAAGGATGCCTTTTATACACTGGGGAGGATGTCGAATGTCATCGGATCTATTGATGGTACACATGTGGCCCTGATACCACCACAGGCACATGAGCAGGCATACCGGAACAGGAAACATTTCTACTCCATCAATGCTCTGGTGGTATGTCTTGCAAACATGTGTATCACACATGTGTGTGCACGTTTCCCCGGTTCTGCGCACGATACCCACATCATGACGAGTAGTCGCATTGCAACGCTGATGTCACAGATGCCAGACCAGCGTGCCTGGCTTGTCGGTGTGTACTGACTGTTTACCATTGTGTGTGTTTGGCAATGTTGTATTCCGCCCTCCTGCAA
Organism: Triturus cristatus; assembly: GCF_964204655.1. NCBI lineage: Eukaryota > Metazoa > Chordata > Amphibia > Caudata > Salamandridae > Triturus > Triturus cristatus. The sequence goes on along the minus strand of NC_140591.1, from coordinate 382,716,360 downwards.
AACTCTGCTAATTGTTCAATTGTTTGTGTGTAGGTGACTCCGGATACCCCAACATGACGTGGTTGCTGACAATCCTCAGGAAACCTGTGACACCAGCCGAGATGCGCTACAATGAGGCACATGGTCGGAGCAGGAGGGTTTTTGAGCGGACATTTGGTCTCCTGAAAAGCCGCTTCTGCTGCCTGGACAAGACCGGAGGGGCCCTCCTATATGACCCTGCAAAGGTGTGCAAAATTATCCTTGTATGCTGCATTCTACACAACATGTCAGTGTGGAAGAAGGTGCCTCTCATCCAGGATGACGATGACTGACCTCCGCCACCTGTGGAGGATCCCGGCCTGGGACACGATGCTAGTGATGATGATGATGAGGGTGACGTCCGCACACAGCTCATCAACAACTTCTTCACCTGAATGTGAGTTTACAGGGTTGTTATAATATATGGAGTTAGCCTGAAATGTGTTTTGGCTGCTCTGTTGCTGTCTGAGTGTATCTGTGTGCCACTTGACTGGATGCATGCAGTGATGTGTCCATTCAGGTGGTCTGTACTCCACAATAGTGTAGTACTGCTAACTTGTTTCTGTGTAGGTTTCTTGCGACATGTTTTGTGCCTGTGTATTGCATTTCTCTCCTGTTCTGCTGTGCTTTTGACTGTGTCTTGTGTCTTGTGTCTGTCCTTCCCAGGGTACTTTGCCTGTTGTTTGGTCAACACTGACCCCCAACACCCAGAATCCGACACCAATGTGGGAGTAGTCAATTCCCATCAAGTGATGTGACACACACCCCTGGACTTCAATTCTCAGACACTCTGTGACCGTGTGTCCACTGTAACATACAATTCCCTTGCAACTATTTTAGAATAAACATGTTGCTGGTGTGTAATGAACCTGTGCTATGCTTTGTTAGGTGCGTTGTCTGTCTTCCCACATCTGAGTGACATTTGCTTACCTCACCTGTGGACTTGTTACAACTGACTGTGGATAGGTGTTGTGTCTGTGCATACCAATGTGTTTCAGGTCAACATCATTGTGTGGGATGAGTAACATGGCTATGGTGAGTATGTGTTGTGGTGCCATAGTGATGTGTCTCCCTCACATGTGTCACATCACCATGACTCACATAACGGTGGTCACATTGTTGTAGTATTTGGCATGCACTGTTGTTTAGCAGATCAACATCTCCATGACACATGACAAGTTGAAATCACAACAGAGGCAAGTATGGTGTACTGGTGAGTTTATTTACGAACATGTGTGAGGATAGTGCACAGGATGGTGGGTGCTGTACATTGGGTTTTGAATACAAAGTTCACAGTAGAGTTGGAAGTGTTGGTAGATGAAATGTCCAGAGTAAAGTCCACAGTCAACTGCTACATTGGACCAACATGAACCCTCCATGTCATGTAGGCGAGTTGTGTCTGATCCGACAAGGTGAACGGGTTGCGCACAAAGAACATTGTCCAGAACAGGTTTAGAGGCCCTGGGGGATGTGTAGGGACATCTGCATCTCACATGTCCTTCTTCGGACGACCCCTCTTCTTCTTGGGGGGGGGGGATCCTCAGGTGCAGGCCTCTGCGGTGCAGGGGACTCACCACCAGAGTCCTCCTCCCTCCATGTGGAACTGGCAGATGGTGTGGCAACAGATGTTGTGGCCACACAGGGAGGTGTGGACATGTTTGTGCTGGTCTGGCGGAGGCATTGGAATATGTCCCGATGCACCGCAGTAAGAGCATCCCACTTTGCCTTCATGCGGGCATGGTGGGCAGCCTGCTCCTGTTGTATGTCCTTGAGGATCCCCACTACCTGGCCAAATCCTCCGGTGCTATCCTGGTATGCATCTATGATGCGTGCCAGTTGGGGGTCATCATGCAGTCCAAACCCCTCTGCAAGGCGCGCGCTCTGCCTCCCACCCCTCCAAGCACCCCTATCCATACGGGCAGGACCAGCGGCAGCATACACAGGTGACACTGGGACCCCATGAGTGGTGTTGCTGGTGGTGTTGGCTGTAGCTTCCAGGGGGTCCTGTGTCCCTGTGCTGTCGGTGTTCTGTGGCCTTGGTCTGTCTGTGTTGGCCGGGGTGCCCTGTCTGTTTCCAGATGCTGGAGGCATGGGTACAGGGGGTGCAGATGTTGGTGCTGCTAGTGCTGCATGATGACTCACACTGGAGGTGCCAGGTTGTTCGTCGTCATCCGAAGAGGACAGAGACAGATTCAAACCAGAGAGCTCAGTGTCCACCAGAGTCTGGGACTGGGAATCCTCTTCATTTGGTGCTGTGTCCCCAGCACCACCAGTGTTTGGAAGAGACACACAATGTAAGTTAAGTTTCTACAGGCATCAATGGTTCACAAACATGACATTTTCTACTGTACGAACGGATGCCTGCCTGAACACTGCTTTGTCCAGGGTTGTCACGGACAGAGATTGATATTGTTGTTGCACTTTACCCAGCCAAAATGAAACATTTTAATGTGCATGTCGAAGTGTGAGCATGCCCAGCGCATGGATAGATTTGTCTGTACATGACCATTACTATTCAAGGGCCATCACGTTGCTGACACAGGTGTGTCATCCCTGTACACATGTGAGCTTTAACAAGGACATACGTGCTATTCCACTTGGGATATGTTGCACTATTGGGGCATGTGTGGTAGCAGAGTTTGCTAGTCTTTGTGTGCCACATTGGTGTATTGGTACGACATGGTCACAGTCCGGTATGCCTGTGATCTCTTTGGAGGAAGTGTTTTTTACCGTGTTCCTAGTTCCCATATCATTTCAAACAAGTGATGATGTTACCATCGTTAATGAGTCTGGTGCTGAGTTTTGTACGTGCATATGTGATTTGACTTGTCAATGTTCTCCATGGTGACATGGATTGGACAAGGTAGCACTCTGGCTTTTCAATGCTCATGACAGTGAGGGCTGTTGGTGTGTGTGTTGCAGTTTGGCTGCTGTGAGTAGCATGTCTCCTCCAATGCAGTCCAGGTTTGACCTTGTGTCTACAGTGTCTATGTCAGTGAGTGGTGTGTTGTGTGAAAGATGCATATGTTTCAGCACAATGTAGGAGTGGAATGCAGCTCACAACAGCACCGAGTGTGAATGCGAATATGCTATGGTGTCGGCTATATTGGTGTGTCCATTCTATTCACTGTCAGATGTCCCCTGTCAATGATGTATATCCACATTTGTCATCTGCAAGACACACCTCCCCAGTCCGGCCAGGGGGCACCCCTGGACACTGCATCCCCAGACAATGATTTGGAACATATGGTTGCAATGGCTGTGTGTGCGACCGGGTCTTGTTTGGCCAGTGCATATGTGTGATTGTCAGCCACATAATTTCTCAGGCCCAGGGTCAGACATCTTGTCAGTCCCTTCCCACTCCCTGTGATGCAAGCATGGTTCAGTGTGAGCTTGCTGGGCCATGTGGGTGGGTGGGGAATGTCTGTGACTGCAACTCCCATCATGCTCTTGGCTACACCCCCCTTCCCAGCATGCCCATACTTCCTTCCTTTTGACTCTGCTTCCCTGTGAGGGGGTGTGACAGCAATGGCAAGATGGCTCACTGTGCAGTCCTGGTGTTTGTTGGTGCCCAGTTCCCAGCATGGCCTTGTGCTCCCCACAACAGAGCCCAGTGCCAGACATCCTATCAGTCCCTTCCCACTCCCAGTGAGGCGAGCATGGTTCAGTGTGAGCTTGCCGGGCCATGTGGGTGGCTGGGGATTGTCTGTGACTGCAACTCCCATCATGCTCTTGGTTACACCCCCCTTCCCAGCATACCCATACTTCCTTCCTCTTAACTCTGCTTCCCTGTGAGGGGGTGTGACAGCAATGGCAAGATGGCTGAATGTGCAGTCCTGGTGTTTGTTGGTGCCCAGTTCCAGCATGGCCTTGTGCTCCCCACAACAGAGCCCAGTGTCAGACATCCTGTCAGTCCCTTCCCACTCCCTGTGAGGCAAGCATGGTTCAGTGTGAGCTTGCTGGGCCATGTGGGTGGCTGGGGATTGTCTGTGACTGCAACTCCCATCATGCTCTTGGCTACACCCCCCTTCCCAGCATGCCTATACTTCCTTCCTCTTGACTCTGCTTCCCTGTGAGGGGGTGTGACAGCAATGGCAAGATGGCTGACTGTGAAATCCTGGTGTTTGTTTGGCTACAAGTCCAAAGAGAGCCCCTGGGCTTCACACAGCAGCACCCAGTACGGGGTATCTTTTGCTGATATTTCACTGAGGTGTGGGTCAATGCATTCTACCCGGTGAGTTGTGTGGAGTTTGTGTTGAGGGGTGTGTGTGTCTCCACATGCTGGTAAGTATGGTCAGAGCTGTCAGTCTTCCTTCCCACCCGCCAGACATCCCACCATGAAACGTGCTTCCATTGGAGGGCGTGCAAGTTTTCTTTCAGGATGTCAGTCAGTGGTGTCCTGCTTCTGATTTGCACACAACCCCTGCCAGGGCCTTGTGCTCCCCACAGCAGGACCCAGTGTCAGCCATCTTGTCAGTCATTTTCCACTCCCTATGATGTGGGCATGTTTCTGAGAGGTCTTGATGGGCCAATTTTGAGGGGGAGCATTATCTGTGACTACAAACCCCATCATGCTTTTGGCTATACTCACTTCACCTGCATCCCCACTATTCCTTCCTGTCAGTCAGCTGCACTGTGAGGTAGTGTGTTTGTGGTGGGAAACTGGCAGTGTTTATTTGGCTTTGTGCCACTGCCTTGCTCTATTTGTTTGTAGGTTGGTACATGTCATGACACAGTTCCAAGTCACTATGAGATGGCAGGTATTGTGTTTGTCTGACTAGCATACACATCTTGGGATGATTATCTATTGATTACTGTAGCTTTGCTTGCGGTGCATGGTTTCACTGTCCCCTTGCCACACAATATTGGGTATGTTGTTTGTGTACTCACCAGGCTCTGGTATGTCTGTTAGACCATGGACGCTCTCTGGTGGTAGGATGTCCTGCACCTTCTCCTCCCAGGTCCTGAAGTAGACTGGTTTGGCAGGAGGGCCACCGCTGGTGCACTGACTCAGGACGTGATCTTTTTCAAGGAGTTTCTTGACTCTCCTGCGCACGTCATACCACTTGTTCTGGATATCGTCCTTTGTGCGTCTTACTGGTGCTTGTGCGTTCACCTTGTCCACGATCCTCGTCCACATCGTGGTTTTCTGTGACGTGGGGGTCCTTTGGACCAATGTACCAAACAAATGTGGCTCTACTCTGATGATCTCGTCTACCAGCACTTCTAACTCACTATCTGTGAACTTTGGATTCTTCTTTGGGGGCATGGTGATGGGTGGTGGTGGTGAGTGATGTGTGTGTGAGGGTGCAAGTGAGGGTGGGTTAGTGTTGGTTTGGCTAGCTGTATGTGTGAGTGCTTTTGGTGAGGTGCTGATGGTGTGTGAGTTGTGTGATGGGTGAGTTGTGAGTGTGTCTGTGGTTGTTGTGTGATGGTGTTTGCTGCTGGCTGTGTCTCCTATTTGCAAAGGATCATGGTAGTGATTGATGTCCTTTATATAGGTGGAGTTGTGGGTGTGTCTTTGTCCCAGGTTGTTTTTTTTTTTATATTTATTGGCTTTGTCATTGCTTGTTTGGTCCTTTTTTTGTCTTTTTTCCTTTGGGTTTTCTAGGCATGAAGGAGACGTTCTTCCGACCGAGACGGACGCTGATGTTGGCTCGTGCGGACTTCTCCGCCTCATTCACGCTGACTATCTTCTGTGTTTCATACGCGTCGGTCGTGGATATCTCTATTACTTGTGGGCCCGGTTTTCTGTGCGTGTCAGTCATGCGGCTTGGGCTCCGTGCGAGTCGGTCTGGTTTTACACGCATTGCATCGTACTGCGTGGGTCGGACATCGCGGGTATGTGTCGGTCGGGTTCATTCCGGGTTCGTGTCGGTCGGTGAAACTCGTGTCGGTTTTCAGGCTGGATCACTATTTTCCCTACAGCTCGGTTGTACAGCTTGTATTACATATGTGTCAGTTGTAATTCACACGCGTAGCATCGTACTGCACGGGTCGTATGGCGCTGGTCCATGTCGGTCGGTCTTCGGTCCGGGTCCATGTCGGTCGGTACGTTTTGCGGCCGGAATCGGAGTCGGCCCCTGAAGAGGTCGACCTCTGCCTCTGAATCGCCTCTGAATCGCCCGGCTTATGGCCGAAAAATCCAGCCCCGTGAATAACCCTAACCTTGGACAAGTGAAGAATGTCCCAAGCCCCTTCCCTTTCTGCCTGGCAACGAAAACATCTATTCTCTACTTCTGGATAGTTCTTGTTGAGGACTTTGGGAGTAAAGTATGCCATCCATCGAGACATAAAGGACATTCTTTTAAAATTGGCAGCTCTTAAAGCCTTACTCCCTAACAGAGATATGGCCTGCCACTCCTGAAAGTACATTGTGTTTCCCGGGTTACTCTTTCTAAGAATTTCTCGACCAGTTGAGACTCACTTTGGGTGCACAAAAAACGGTACCAGTTGCTCACCACTTTAAATTTGGCTCCAAATAGAGCGGTCACCAATTTAGTCGGAGCACCACTAGATGAAAGATTGTATCTATTTAAAAAATATATGATCTGTAAATATAAAAAAAAAACAGGCTTACTCCGGTCGCCGCACCTATCCTGAACCTCTTGCCAGGTAATTGCCCTGTTCGGAATTAAAAAGTGCCCCTTCTAGACCACATTCCTTCCAATTTCTCAGATTACTACAATGAATTTGGAGACCCAAGCTTTTACATTCACCTAATTTCAGATTGTGAAACCCAGAAGAACCAGCTTGCCGAAAACAGAACTGCAGTCTAAAGGAATATTCCAGTAGAGTTTTATATCTGGTCCTCTTGGGGAGTTTAGAGGTTTTTTTAAATGTCGGGATGTACAACCCTGATTCCTGCACCATTTTATCCAAGAAAAAATTGTCTAATAGACCATTTGATGACAATAGACGAGCTGTTAAATCAAAAATAGCTGCTTCATAATATGTACAAATTTGCGGTAACCCTGATTGATATCAAATTGTAACGCTGAGAGTTTAACCGTGGGAGCTTTCTTACTCCAAACAAACTCTCTAAACATAGATTTAGGCTCTTTGAAGTATCTAGTATTTATTTTTATAGGTAAATTAGTAAACAAAAAACTAGTAGAGGGAGTATGGACATTTTGATAAGGGCTACCCGCTCTATCAAGGTTAGCGGTCAAAGCAACCAGTTATCCAACAATTGTTTTCATTTTGCCCCGCATGACCTCGTAGTTCAATTTATATAACTGCCCGTATTGATTTGAGACATAAATCCCCAAATACCGTATTGGATCCGACTTGAGGGCTTGATGTTTAAGATTTGCAGGAAGAAAATTATTATCAGTATTCAAGATTAAAATCTTGGTCTTGTTTTGGTTGATTTTATAGCCCCCAATCAATTTGAATTGACTAAATTCAGTTAGGTCCCGGTCCAGATTCTGGCTCTTGGGACTGAGATATAAAATAATGTCACCCGTGAACAGCTTTAATTTTGACATGCCCGAAATCGGGGCTCTAATTGCTGCATTACTGTGGATTTTAATAGCCAGGGGTTCGATAAAAAAAGTGAATAATAAATGGGAAAGCGGGCACCCTTGTCTAGTCCCTCGGTTTATGTTTACTATCCCTACTTGATTTGCATTTATCACCAGCTGGGCCTGGGACCCCTGATAGATATTCCTGAACATTTTTGTGACCTGGAGGGGGACACCGAACCTGCCAAGACCATAGAAAAGGGCATCCCAGTTGATCAGGTCAAACGCCTTTTCAGCATCCACCGGCATAATGCATGCCGGAGTACTATTAATAATGAAAAAGTCGAGAGCCTGTATCAGAAACCCTGTGTTAGAAGACATCGACCTCAGGCAATAAACCCAGACTGGTCTCTGTGGATTACTTCCTGAGCTAAGGGAGTAAAACGCTGAGCCCAAGTTTTCAGTAAAATTTTATAGTCAGTATTGAGAAGGCTGATAGGTCTGTAGGAATTGACGTCTTTGGGATTCTTACCCTTATTCAGAAAGATGACAATAATGGCTTCCTTAAAGACTAAGGGAACGGCCCCACCATTCTTTACATAATTAGAGAGCTTTGTATTTGTATTTGTATTTGTATTTTATTTTTGTATAGCGCATATACACTGACAGGTCTCTTAGCGCTTGACAGAGGAAAGGTAGCGTTCGGGCTGAGGAGGTCACCATGGTAGTAGGAAGTATTAAGAGGTATCCCTAAAAAGAAGAGTTTTTAGCTGTTTCCGAATGGGGAGCAAACCAGATTCCTTCCGTAGAGTGTCCGGCAGCTGGTTCCAGAGTTGTGGCAGAAGGACTGAGACAGCTCATCCTCCTTTGGAGACAAGATTTCCCCGGGGGCAGGCCAGCTGGGCGGCTTCTGCAGAGCGAAGCGTTCGCCCTGGCACATATTTAATTAAGCGTTCCCTTATGTAGCCAGGGGCGTGACCATAAAGGGCTTTGTGGGCAATACACAATTCTTTGAATTTTGATTGCTGTCTAACAGGCAACCAGTGCAGCCTACGTAACAGGGGTGATGCATGGGTCCTCCTGGGCAACCTGTGGATCAACCTAGCAGCGTCGTTCTGTACCACCTGCAGTCTGTTCATAAGTTTCTGGGGAAGTCCCAAGTAGAGCGCGTTCCCATAATCGAGACGCGAGATGATGGTAGCCGATACAATGGACTTCATAGATGAAACTGAGAGCAGGGGAGCCAGTTTCCTCAGTTGTCTCAAAAGACCAATACATGTGCCCACCACCGAATTGACTTGATGACTCATGGAGAGTTCAGAGTCGATCTTAATTCCCAAACTTTTCACAAATGGTGATGGGCTAGGAGGGGCCCCAAATTCTTTGGGCCAAAACAGGCCACTCCAGAGGTTGTCTTTTACTGGAATGACAAGAACCTCCGTTTTATCTGGGTTAATTTTCAAGGAGTTTGCAATCATCCAGTTAATGGTAAACCTTAAGATGTTTTGGACTGTCTCTTGAGCGCGGGCCGAGTTGTTGATCCTCAGAACAAGCTGGGTATCGCCTGCATAGTTGAAGACTCGGCATTCCATGTTGGTCAATGCAGCCACCAAGGGCTCCAGGTATATGTTAAAGAGGAGCGGGGACAATGCGGAGCCCTGAGGGACCCCGCAGAGGATGTCACCCTTGTCCGATATATGATCACCAAGTTGGACCCTCTGCGAACTTCCTGATAGAAATTATTTTAGCCAATTGTCGACAGGCCCCCGAAAACCCAAGACCATCAGCTGAGTCAGTAGTGTTGTATGGCTGACCATGTCGAACGCCGCAGAGAGATCTAAAAGTATCAGGTCGCTCAGCTCTTTGTTATCGGCCATTATCCTAAGATCGTCAAGTACAGATAGCATGACTAGCTCCGTACTATGGTGGGCTCTGAAACCAGCCTGGCGCGGATGGAGTAACTCATGTTCTTCCAGAAAACCAGAGATCGTTTTCAAAACATGTTGCTCCATGACCTTCGCCAGAAATGGGAGCTGGGAGATGGGTCTATAATTCTTCAACTCAGCCTTGTCCGCTCCTGGCTTTTTTAGTAGGGGGATAACTTTAGCCTCATTCAAATTGGAGGGTACCTGACCGGTTGCCAAGGAGTCATTCAGGAGAGTAAGAATCTGACAATCCAGGACTGGGAAAGCCATCCGGAAAATCCTTGGTGGGCACGGGTCGACCGGTGAGCCTGATTTAGTTTTATTTATCAATGTTTCCAGAGATTCTAGGTCCAATGGAGGGAAGTTTGTGAGGAATTGGTCTGGTAAGGACGAAGGTATAGCCAGCTCCTGAGATTTCAGGGTGATGGGAGTTTTGCCAATCTCAAGAAGAATGTCTGTCACCTTTTGGAGAAAGAAAGTCTGTAAAGTATTGACGTCAAGGGGTTTTAGTGTCGATTTTACGTCGACCTTTTTGCTGAGTTCGTTTAGGATCTTAAATGTTTCCTTCTGTTTATTAGGAGCATCTGTTATCCGTGCCACATAATACTCGGCTTTCCTAATAATGATAGATTTTTTATATAGAGTTAGTGAGGCTTTGTAGATGGTTAAATCGGTGGAATTATAGGCTTCCTCCACTGTCTCTCAGCTTTACGCAGGCTCTGTTTACTTTCCCGCAAAGCTTCATTGAATCAAGGGGCCCCCTTGCGTTTGGGTTTCGTTCTTTCCCTGCATTCCGGAGCTAATTGGTCAATAGCCAATTGGAGAGTATTGCTAAGGGATTGGCTGTCTATGTCGATGTTAATGTGGCCTCCCTCCGAATTTCCCGTCTGGATCTTATGCCAGCTCCGCACTCTCCTCCATTCCGATATAGATTGTGTCGGGGAGCTATCCAGAGGGACTCAACAAGAAAATTAGGGAATGGTCGGACCAGGCACATGGTAGAATTTTTATAAGCCTGTCCTTGTGGTTGGATGACCAGATCAGGTCAAAGGTATGCCCTTTGATGTGAGTGGGGCAATTTACCAATTGGTGAAATCCCAGATTCAACATTATCGTGTCGATTTGTTTTGCCTGTGGCTCACGTGGTGCCCTCTCCCGGTGGAAGTTGAAGTCTCCTGCTACCATGAGTCTTTGATATCGTGTGCTAAGGTCAGACAAGATCTCAGCAAAGTGATCACAGAAACCAGGAGTTGCATCAGGAGTATGAGGCAGGAGGATTTGGAGGTAAATTTAACTCCCAGGATATCTGTGTTGTCTATGCTTTCTGCTATTATCATAGTAGCCGTAAGTCTGGTGTTGAAAAGAATTGCCACTCCACCCCTCTTCTGTTATCTTGCCTGTTGTGCCAGATGGCATAAAATTTCTCTGGCAGAGCAGAAATGATGTCGGGGGCCGATGCGTCCCCCGTCCAGGTTTCTGTGAATGACAGTATATCAATATCCCCCTCCTGGAGGAGCGTAAAGATCTCTAGATGATGTTTCTGAAGGGATCTTGTATTCAGGACCGCCACTTTTAGGCCAGGTGGTTTTCCTGGCGTGGGCTAGGAATGAAGTGAAGTCCCTGGCAGAGAAACAGGGACTATCCCGGTGTGCCTCAGGAGGTTTTCCGCTTTCAGTTTGGTGGTAACAGAGGGGTTCAAGGCGTGGTTGCCTGTGGCAAGGGACAACAGTTCCCTTGCTGAGTACTGTTTGATTGGGCCAGGGGTTATGGCCCCGGTCCCGGACGGGCGCGGACGGGCGCAGACGGGCGTCCCAGTTAAGCAGCCCCCTTCCGCCCGCCAACCAATCAGCTCTGCTTGTCAAGAAGTGGGTCAACTCCTCTATAAATGCTTTATAGAATTCTATGGGCAGCCCATCGTTACTGCAGGCTTTTGCTCCTGCAATTGAATTCAGGGCTTTCGAGATCCCAGCACTTGATATGTCGAGTTGAATCTGGTCCACAAGGGTATTGGATAACCTCGGGAGATTTACACCTTCATGGTAATTCAGCATTAAATCTTGCCTGACTGCATATTTGGTAGTGTAGAGCTGTTGGTAATGCTCTATAAAAACTCAAGCAATCTACTCCCTATCCGTCACTACTAATCTGGTCCTGGGATCTATGACCTCTATGATTAAGGCCACTTCCTGCCTGGTCTTAGTGGACCCAGCTAGCAATTTGCTGCCCATTTGGTCTTTCTTCATAAACGCGTTATTGAAAAGTCCGGGAGCTGTTGATTTCTTCTACTAAGAAAAAATCCCGTAGCGCCTTCTTAGCCTTTTCAAGCTGACCCTGTGAAGGGGAATTTCTCTGATTTAAAGCACTTTCAACTACCTGTTGAAGTTCAGCTATTTTAATGTGTCTAGTTTTCGACTGTGCAGCTGAAAAGGCAATCATTTGCCCACGGACAGCCACCTTAAATCCCCCCCATACTGAAAAAGGTTCTGCCTTCCCCTCATTTATCCTAAAATAGCTTAGTATAAACTCTCTTAAGCCTTCTACTCATTGATGATCCTGGAGAAGGAGATGGTCCATCTGCCACCTGGATCTCGTCCTCCTCCCCTCTTCGATTTCTAGGTCCAGCCTGACAAAAGAGTGGTCCGAGAACTAATTGGTCCCAATTTCTGCCTCTGCGAGGTTCAGGGATCGAGATGTTAAAAAAAATCTATACGCGATGCTATCTGGAATTGGCGGGAGTAGCAGGTATAATCACAAGTTCCCCGATTGACTTTTCGCCATAGATCAATCAGCTGATGATCTTGTATTAAGGCCTTAAAGACTTTTTCAGTCTTTGGCTTTAGTTGTTTTTTATTTTTATTAGAGGTATCTTTACTAAGGTCTTGAATATAGTTAAAATCCCCTCCAAGAATGATCTGACCGGGGACACCCCTGAGTAGTTCATGTACCTTCATCAATGCAGAGGGATCGTCCATAATTGGTCCATAATAGTTAACAAAATTCAACATACTCCCATTTACTTTAGTCATAACCCATAACCATCTTCCCTGAGGATCTCTCTGGACCTGGACAAATACCCAAGCCAAACTTCTACTAAAATAAATGGCTACACCTCTCATTGCCAACCCAGCTGACGCAAAAAAGGCCTTTGAGAAAACCCCAGGGATAAAGATCTTCGGTGAATTTGTTTTTAGGTGGGTTTCGTGGAGAAAGAGAACTTGAAGTGTAAAGGAGGCCAACCATCTTATGAGCCCTCCATAGTTTTGTCTTTTTAACATACCATTCAGACTTACCAACATGATACGACATCTACTCTCCATTTTTATACTTTAAATAGCAACAATGATCATTTAAGTTCAAAACCCTGTTCCCCTCTTCTTTGTCCCTAATGCTACTGCTCTTTTCACTGCCATGAACCCGCCCCCTAACACCCTCGCCCACTGTCGTAAATAAAATATTACGCTCTCTGAATTTCAGAATATCAATAGGATCATGCATAAAGCAAGAGGCAGAGTCTGTGGTATCAGGATCAAAAAGGGCTTTATTCCAACAACTCGAGTCATAGGGAGAATATTACCATCACCACAAGGGATCTGGAAGGGTCTCAAAAGTATTCTCAAAACATTATTCACAGAGTACAGTATATATACATCTCCATAATGTACGTAAGCGAAAAGAGCGAAAGAGAATGAGATAAGAGCATGTGGGCTTGTAAGAAGGTGTGAAGGTGGGCGTCCTAGTGGGCGTTTACTTGATGATAATGAGTATTTTGTCATAGGTGGGTGGATACCTGGAGGGGGTCGCGTGATCTGCTGGAATTGTACTGGAACTTTGCCTTACTTGTGTTCAACTCGAGCATGACGTGTAACTGATGTGGGGAAGGGTTGCTATGCAACCGGGAAGTCTGGAAGTGAGGCCTTCAGTGAGTGAGGCCTTCGGTGTCAGGACGACCAGCACATCTTGTTTTATCTGATATCTGATGTCTGGAGCAGGGACTGATTTGTGACATAGGTTGCCCATCACCAAGAGCCAATGTGGCATTTATTTCTTCATTTACTTCATTTACTGCAGAGGCCTTACATGGGGGCTATGGGCTTTTTACTGACGTGAGCTTTGCAATCTCACAAACAGAGACAGAAAGGCTAGGCTTTCTCCTTTGCTGATGGGTTATGTTGATCCCTCCTTCTCCAGGCAGGAATGCGGCTCTGTAGGAGTAAGCAGATAACCGTGCTCAATACTGTCTCGGCACCTCTGACAGGGCCCCTTTGGCAGAGGCCCAAGTGTGCAAGGCCAAGGATACGCAGCTACAGCTTTCAGAGCGTTCTGAGGCCTGAAGCCTCTTCTCGGCTCTGGCTGGGCCACAATAATGGAAATGCAGGAAAACATGATGCAAAACGTGTAGGCCTCAGAGCAGATTTGTCGTTTCTCTCATGGGAGACTAGATAATGACAGGCCACGTTATAGTATAAGCATCATGATAGACAGGCCATGGAGAGGAAATGCATAGGTTACATGCATGTGCTCATAAGCGTTGGGGGGGCACATGAGGACACATAGGCCTCATAATTTTTATTTTCCTCATTCCCTCCTTGTTCCCTAGTGAACCCCTTATGTAACATCTATTTTCATGAGACAGTCGATCTGTTCTTGCAGCATTATTTTTCCATTTTCAATGCTCTGTAAATGGGGATGTGGAACACATGCGGTAGCACACAGGCCGCAAATGGCCGGGCCACACTGCAGACATAGGCAACAACTGAATATTATTAATAGTACCAACCCACAGACGGTCAATACTTTCCATCCCCATGCCGATATTAATCCCCAGAGCCAACTGGACCATGTCCACGTGCCTGGGTCTTGATGTATGCTTTGGGCAATCTTGTGGAGCCTCGTTATTGCTTTGTATACAGATGGTGCGTTATTAGGTATGAAAACGCAACAGCTAGAACCGATGACCCTACAAGCTCCGCCCCTATCCGCCAGGATGACGTCAAGAACAAGACGATTCTGAAGAACGACCAGTCTCATAGCATACTGTTCCTGGGTCAGATTCCCCAGGGCCGATGCAGTCACATTAGCAACTGTTTCTAGAATCCTTGTTAACCTTCGGATAAGTTTACTATTCTGGACGGGACCTATGAAGAAAAAGAATCCTTTGTTGAAATCTGTATATTGCTCCCAAGCTGTCTCAGTTTGGTCAATGCCAGAGGCATCGAGCCCTCGTCTGTGTCTGACAAGTGTGAGCCGAAGATCTTGATGATAGCTCGATGGGGCCAGGAAAACGGGTGGTAGAAGAAATGATATGTAGCAAGTCCCACCCCAGTCTAAGGGCAGTTGCACATAGGCTGTCTGGCCACAAATAAAGTAGATGTGTCGTGATGCTCTGAAATAGGACTTTCCTTTGTCTTTGAATACTATTATAGTATCACACTCACTGTGCCCCAAATGTACTGAGCCTTCTTTTCTGACACACAAGTTCCCTTTCACTGGCAGAACAGTAATTGAAGATGGACCTGACATGTGTAGGGGCTTTACGTTCAACACTATGAAATCGAGGGTCGCATTTCCTTGCAGATACTCTTCAGTTTCTAGATCTGTACCTTTCATTTGGGGAAGACCCTCTTCATCTGGGAAACATGCTTCGTTCATGACTTTATTCAAGTTACCCCATACCCACTCGCCCCTACAATCCTCCTCTTGACATTCTTTGGCATCACCATTGATGGATGTCATTAAGGCAAACCATGCTCCGCAAGAACCATTATGGGAGAACGGAAAAGGGAAAAGAGGCAACACTCCCTTTACCTTCTGATACGGGGGAAGTCGGCCACAGACCCAGCAGTCTGTAGCGTTACTAGTCTGATGTGAATGGTGCAGCATCTGAATAAAGGTATTGTTACGCAGAGCGAGTCGATACGATAACTCATGGGATGGCAGATCACTAAATGTGTGTATTGTGGTATCATTAGACGAGGAGTGTAAGAGTGAAGCAATAGGAGGAAAAATAGCATGTAGTATTAAGCTGATAGATATTATCGTGATACACAGAAGAGATAGAAAAATCAAAGTAACTATACATCTGCCACGTAATATTGTTACAGTATTTGCTTTTCATCTTGCTCTTTCTCTCGTTCGCTTTGTTCGAGATCTTATGCAAGCCAGAATGCATGTTCAACCGCTTCACCACCTAGTGGACTTAATTGATCAAACGGGTTCTGACTTATGAGATCTAAGTTTAGCTTTATACGTCTGCTGCGGAGTCTCCTCTAGCAAAGGGGGCTCAAAGTCCGAGCAGTCAGTGTTCTTTTTGAAAGTACAGTTATTCCCGAAGTAACGTTTACAATGATGAAGATGTATCCATCCTTTCCGTCCCTCGACTTTAACGGCGGTCCTTGTGGTTAGCAACACCAATTTCGGCGTCTTCCACCTCGGCTCAAGAGGGCTTGATCTATCAAAGTTCCGGATCAGCACATAGTCGCCAGGAGCGATCGAGTATTCTTTGACCTGGGTGTTGTCAGGGAAAGCGGCGGCAACCTGCGAACGACAAGAGAGTAGTGCAGACATCAAGGAAGCCAGGTAATCTGTCAGCATGTTGCTATCAACATCAGTTATTTTTTTAGGCATTGGAGTGCCCCACATATTCGGTGGTCTACCGAAAACCACTTCATAGGGAGATAAGCCTGTTCTAGAATGGGCTACCATTCGCATGTAAAAGAGGGCAACCGGTAGGGCTACCATCCAATCTACACCTTTGTCTGCGCAAATCTTTGCTAGTTTTATTTTTAATGTCTGATTGTGTCTTTCTACAAGGCCTGCTGCTTCAGGATGTCGCACACAATGGAACTTCCAGGTATACCCTAACAGAAGGGACACTTGTTTCATGAGTTCAGAGGAGAAAGGCTGACCGTTGTCGGAATATACGACACGCGGTAATCCATAACGTGGGAAAAACTCTCGTACCAATTGTCTGGCGGTAGTTACAGCAGTATAATCAGGGACTGGATAGGCTTCGGTCCACCTTGATAATGAACATACTACTACCAGGACATACTTGTAACCTCTACATCTCTATTCATTTGGATATAATCCGTTTGGAGGACCTCAAAAGGATGGTCAGGTGGATGGAATCCACCTTGTTCCATCGGAATGCCTTTACCTGGATTGAATTGGCAACAGATCATACATGTCCTGACCTTTTGTTTCGCTGCTGCACGCAGGTGCTTGTTGAACCATATATTCTGTAGGCTGTCTAGCATCGCTTTTTCTCCTAAGTGTGCAGGACTATGTGCGGTATTTATGATCACTTGTACCATCGAATCAGGAAGAAACCATGTGGATTTGCCCTTAGTCATCCAACCCTGATCAGTCAGTACCCCTCCTTGTTCCGACCATTTCTTTAGTTCGTCTAGAGTTGCATGTGTCTGTATGTCTTGTACATCCTTGGAAGGATCCCTAACTGTCATGGCTTTGGACACTGATGGTACCTGTGACTTTGTCATGTCTAGTGGGGTCTGAGCTGTCTGTATAGCAGTTCGGTCTGCCAGATCATTGCCTTGGGAAATGGTATCTGTGGCTCTAGTATGTGCTTTGCATTTTAGGATAGCTATGGCTGTTGGTAAATGTATCGCTTCCAGAAGGGCTTGAATAAGGGGGCCATGCTGTATCTTGGCCCCATGAGAGGTCAAGAACCCTCTTTCTCGCCAGAGCACACCGAAATCATGAACTACCCCATATGCATATTGGGAGTCGGTGTAAATGTTTACTTTCAGGTGCTCAGCTCTTATGCATGCTTGTGTTAGGGCGATGAGCTCTGCTGCTTGTGCTGACAACATGTCTATTCTTTTAGTCTCTATTATTTCAGTATCAGTAGTCACTGCATATGCTGCCACTAATTCTCCCGCCCCTGTCCTCATGCATGAACCGTCAACATATAGTGTTAGGTCAGGGTCTGGAAGTGCAACGTCTGTCAAGTCTTGTCTTGGCTTAGTCACGGTATGTATTACTTCAACACAGTCGTGTGGGGAAAGGCTTTCTGTACTGGAGGGCAATAGAGTAGCGGGATTCAGTATGTTGCATCGTCTGATCTCTATGTGTGGTTGGAATAACGTCAGCTCATAGCCTGTCAGTCTAGCTACAGTCAGGTGTTGGGTTTTTGTCCGGTTCAAGAGAACCTCCACTGCGTGCGGGACTTGTACTGTCAGGGGGTGGCCCAGCACTATCGAGTCACTTTGTCTTATGGCTAAGGCCGTTGCTGCAACAGATTTTAGGCACGCAGGTAAAGCCTGTGCTACTGGGTCCAATGTACTAGAGAAATAAGCACAGGGCTTGTGTTTTCCTGCATGATCTTGTGTGAGGACAGATAGTGCTGTTCCATCCCGCTCTGTCACAAAAAGCATAAAAGATTTGTTGTAATCAGGGATCGCTAAAACTGGTGCTTGACATAAAGCTCTCTTTAATTCTTCAAATGCCACAGTGTGTTCTTGTGTCCAAGGGAGGACTTTCGTAGAGGCTGCCTCCTGTGTCGTCAACTGTATTAGGGGCTTGGCTATGTAAGCATACTGGGGAATCCACTGCCTGCAATATGAAGTGAGGCCAATGAATGCACGTACTTCCTTTTGTGTCGTGGGCTGTGAAAGACCTGAAATTAATTGTATACGCTCAGGTGTCAGTCTCCTACCCTCCTTGGATAGCAAGTGCCCAAGGTACGCCACTTGCTGTTCACAGAATTGCAACTTCGAAGGGGACACTTTGTGCCCCTTGTCAGCCAGGAAATGTAAAACCATCAGGGAAGCATCTTCACAATCATGGTCCGATCGTGCAGTGATGAGAATGTCATCGACATACTGTATCAGTGCTGTAGAGCTAGGCATATGAATACTGTCTAGTTGTCTTTTCAGTGCCTGACTATAAATGCTAGGACTTTCCGTGAAGCCCTGTGGTGCTCTCGTGAATCTGAAGCTGCGACCTTTTAAACTGAAACCGAAAAGATATTGGCTGTCCGGATGTATTGGAATACTGAAAAATGCGTTCTTCAGATCTATCACTGTAAAGAACGTAGCATTCGCATCAATGGCAGTCAATATCGAAGAGATGTCCGGGACCACAGGGTACTGTGGTACCACACATTTGTTTAACTCTCGCAGGTCCACAACTAATCTATATACAGGTGGTATATTGGGGTCAGTTCTTTTAAGAATAGGAAGGACCGGTGAATTACATATATTCGAATCAGTCTCAATCACCACCCCTTGTGCAATCAGGTCATCTATTATTTTTAGTAAACCCACTTCAGCCTCGGGTGGTATTTTGTATTGTCTAATCCGTGGTAGCACTACACCTTCCTTTAGGGTGACCTGGTGTGGTGTTATGTTCATGTAACCTACGTCAGTTGGGCCTTGTGCCCATAGGTGCTGTGGTACGTCTCGGAGCCTGATGTCAATATCTTTCAGTACAAAATGTCCCTTGAAATCACGTAAATACAGTCGCACTCCTTCTGGTGAGCAACAGATTACTGCTCCTAGTTCTTTTAATGTTTTTATA
Source organism: Triturus cristatus (assembly GCF_964204655.1). Classification (NCBI taxonomy): domain Eukaryota; kingdom Metazoa; phylum Chordata; class Amphibia; order Caudata; family Salamandridae; genus Triturus; species Triturus cristatus. Next base: position 382,697,411 of record NC_140591.1, on the reverse strand, counting down.
CCGAGCAAGTTTTCCGGACATGATTTAGTAAGTAGTAAGTCTGTAGTATGTATCAGTGGACCAACTCCTAAGAAGACTGGTTCTGAAACCTCATTAACAATAGGTCTACCCGAAAATCCCAGGGATACACTCTTTGAGCCCGAGAGGGGTGCCCCGGGCACCTCGGAATGACTAATGGTAGTTCTACTAGCCCCAGTGTCAATCAAAAACCTTTTATTTTGTCCCAGTAACCGTGCATGTACATAGGGACCCGCTTGGTCCACAGGAACTGGAATGAGGGGCAGGTCGAATTCCCTCTCTGGGCAGCTTCATGAATATGCTTGGTATTCTGGATAGTTGTTTTGAGCGTGCTCATACATTTGTGTTGTGGCGTGGGCTGGTGCAGATGCATGGACGGACGGTGGCGGCGGTGGAAACGTGTCTGATGTCTGATGTGTGTTACTGTCCTTGGGAGGATATTGACGAGGCTTTGTTTTACCTATCGCTATATTGTTTTTCAGCACTGCACACTCATTTACGAAGTGGCCTGGCTTCTTGCAATAATTACAAGTCCCACTATTTTGTTTCGTGCTATTCTTGTTCGTGCTTGCATTTGTGTTTGCCGCTGTCGACTGGGCCACCAGCATCTTCATCTTTGTGTCTTTCATGCGTCTCTTTTCTTGGTCATGTTCCTCTCTAATTCTGTTCTGGTGATACTGTAACATCTGTAACATTTGGGAAGGGCTGTTTGCTTGCCAAGTACTCTCAACCTTCAGTACTCTATACTTTACCTCAGGTATGGAATTTTCTACTAATTTGCTCACAAAAAGATGGGGATATGAATCACTACCGGGCTTAAGGCCACTGTTGATAGTAAAACATTTCTCAAACCTAGAATAAAAATCGCTAGTGTCCTCGTCTGGCTTCTGTTTACAGGCTGAAATAGCATCCCAGTCTTCTTTCTTGGTAATTAATAATCTTGGCAAAACTTGTACAAGGAGTTCAGGTAATTCTTTAGCTCGGGGACCCAGACCAACCCCCGGGCCTCTTGCATTTTCTTCTGTTTGCAACACATCCCAGCTAATCTTGCTCTCTCCCACCTCCCAGTCTTTTTCTTTAAGCTTCTCGTAAATACAAGCGGGCAATAGTACTTTTAATAACTTTAGAACGTCCGCATATGTATATTCCCCTAAGCGGAGAATGTCTTTTAATTCCCTGTGAAAACCCCCCGGGTCTTTGTCATGGGAGGGCAACATCTTTTTCATTTCCAGTATCTCTAATTTTGACAGAGGGGTGTAGACATACACCCGTTGTAGTTCATTGTTTGCATCCTTTACAGGATGTACCTCTCGTAGGGGGTTCAGTTTGTCGTATGCCTGCCCCTTAACCTGGGGCGGAACGGGAAGCAGGGATCTAGTTACATATACTATATATTTGTGTCGCTGATCCAAGATGACATTAATCAGTTCAGTACCCAAGTTCATCCATCTGTCTAGTATTATGTCGTCCAGCAACCTATACAATATACCAGGACCAGAGTACTGACTTTCATATAACGTAATTAAATGTTGGACCATGTAAACACCAGCTAAGCGCTGTTCATTCGGTGGAAGGCTCAAAAACGTCTGTGCTACGACATCATTATTATATAGATCGTATTGGGATACCCACAGGGTGGCTGATCGTGCTAATTCAAGTTCGGTTGGGGTTAAGGGCTGTTCATTACCTAACCATTCATTCACCGCTTTGTCGGTGATTTGGAACAAATTTTCAAGGGAAAATCTCTTTTTTATAGCTGTTCCCTGTTTACGGTAATTCAGGCCTTTGGGTTTCTCGAATCGTCGGGCATGGCCCACGTATTGTATTTTATCTTGGTCCCCTGCTTCATCATCAGATGATAAAGCAGCTTCATCGTGCGGTCCTGCTTCGTGTGACGCTATTATTGCTTTTCGGATTTTGGTCAACATGTTGTCAGTCTGTCCTGATTTATCATGCTGACCGGCATCTATGCGATCACTCCAACCAGTATAACGATGGTCTACATCCCCATTTCCTTCGTCTTTTTCTCTGATCAGACAATTAATTAGGAAGCGAAGGATGTAATTCTTAACAACCACTTTTCTATTTTGTATAGCATCTGCTATGCTCTCAGGACCTTCCCCTGTTCTTATGAATGTGTACATTTTCTTTAGATGCTTATCCATATCTGGTAGTTTTTCCAGATCTGTGACTGCTCGTCTAAGCCGTAGTGAAAACACAAGCATCCTGCCCTTTCCTGGGTCTGGATCATATATACATTTGGGGATGTCTACTGTTACTGTCGACACCCCTCCTGACGCTGTCCCGGATCCCCCCTCCCCGCCGTCATCGAGCTCCTGGAGCTGTTCTGGCGTTGGGGGTGCAGGGAAAGATCCGTCCACGTAGGCTGGTGGGGATTCCTCTAGATAGGTGTCAATAAACCTGTCGGATGCTGTTTTTAATTTTCGGGGTACTGGCGGAGGCACTCTAATGGGTCTTTCTACTGGAGTCACTTTCGCTAGTTCCTCTGAAAGGACGGGGTAAATACCAGCAACGACAGTATTCATTTCTCTTTCAGTCTGCTCTCTTTTTACTCATTCCCCTTCCTCCCGTAATTTCTTTTCTTTGGCTTTTTCAGATTCATCCTTACTTCTCTCTATTTTGTGGAACTCTTTTTCTGTTCTACTATGTGACTCCTTACGCCACAACTCAATGGCATCCTTCTGAGCAGGTCTAGATTTTCTCTTCCATATTTCTTCCTCTACTTTCATAATGCTTTCCGCATCCCATGTTCCCGTGATGGGCCATCTATATTTTGTCTCTAAATCCTTCCCATAGTTCTAAAAACAACACGGCATCTAAACCATGCTTACAGTACATGAAATGTCCAGGTGTGTCCCTAGGCGGAATGTTAACTGGTTCCTCTAGTACACCTTTTCTGGTACATATTTTACGTAGTTTCGAAAATAACGGCATGTTGGAAGGTAGCCAAAAAACAAAAATCACAATAGCGCTGTAAAAACAAAAACTATAATAAAACAAACTTACATAAAACCTGACACATTCAAACCTAACTGAACCTGACTAGGACAATAACATTCATACAGGTATATCGGTGCACCTTGAATACTTTGAGATCTCTATTTCCTATAACTCTAACTGCATGCACTTGAACATACAGGTCTCACAAGTGAGAACCCGTCTTGATTGCAACCCCCATGAGAAAACTCACCGGGAAGCGGAACTTGAACTTGAACTTGAACTTGAACTTGAACTTGAACTTGAAGTCGAAGGCCTCCGAAACTTGACGCTGCGCGGGGAATGGCGTATCCTAGGTGGATCTCCAGAAACCTCGGACACAGCTCTCTCGCAGGTGGGCTCTGGGTTAGGACAATCTGCGTTCCTCACCGCATCGTATGGATGCCTGGTCGCAGTCCGTCTCCTTCGTTGGCCTGAGGGAGTTGGCGGGAAAACCCGCGACGTACGTACTTGAAGTCCGTCACAGCTGTGGAAGGGGGCAAAACTGTACCTTCATCTCCGGAGTGTGGGGAAAGAGAATTGTCCCTGTTCGGGCGCCATTATGTCGTAAATAAAATATTACGCTCTCTGAATTTCAGAATATCAATAGGATCATGCATAAAGCAAGAGGCTGAGTCTGTGGTATCAGGATCAAAAAGGGCTTTATTCCAACAACTCGAGTCATAGGGAGAATATTACCATCACCACAAGGGATCTGGAAGGGTCTCAAAAGTATTCTCAAAACATTATTCACAGAGTACAGTATATATACATCTCCATAATGTACGTAAGCGAAAAGAGCAAAAGAGAATGAGATAAGAGCATGTGGGCTTGTAAGAAGGTGTGAAGGTGGGCGTCCTAGTGGGCGTTTACTTGATGATAATGAGTATTTTGTCATAGGTGGGTGGATACCTGGAGGGGGTCGCGTGATCTGCTGGAATTGTACTGGAACTTTGCCTTACTTGTGTTCAACTCGAGCATGACGTGTAACTGACGTGGGGAAGGGTTGCTATGCAACCGGGAAGTCTGGAAGTGAGGCCTTCAGTGAGTGAGGCCTTCGGTGTCAGGACGACCAGCACATCTTGTTTTATCTGATATCTGATGTCTGGAGCAGGGACTGATTTGTGACATAGGTTGCCCATCACCAAGAGCCAATGTGGCATTTATTTCTTCATTTACTTCATTTACTGCAGAGGCCTTACATGGGGGCTATGGGCTTTTTACTGACGTGAGCTTTGCAATCTCACAAACAGAGACAGAAAGGCTAGGCTTTCTCCTTTGCTGATGGGTTATGTTGATCCCTCCTTCTCCAGGCAGGAATGCGGCTCTGTAGGAGTAAGCAGATAACCGTGCTCAATACTGTCTCGGCACCTCTGACAGGGCCCCTTTGGCAGAGGCCCAAGTGTGCAAGGCCAAGGATACGCAGCTACAGCTTTCAGAGCGTTCTGAGGCCTGAAGCCTCTTCTCGGCTCTGGCTGGGCCACAATAATGGAAATGCAGGAAAACATGATGCAAAACGTGTAGGCCTCAGAGCAGATTTGTCGTTTCTCTCATGGGAGACTAGATGATGACAGGCCACGTTATAGTATAAGCATCATGATAGACAGGCCATGGAGAGGAAATGCATAGGTTACATGCATGTGCACATAAGCGTTGGGGGGGCACATGGGGACACATAGGCCTCATAATTTTTATTTTCCTCACCACCTGGAGGCCCCACCCCAAGAAATGTGTTGATCCTCGCTAACCACATCTCACCCCCCCTTCTTCACTATGGGGTGCCCTGGAACTGCACCCTGGGTGACCTCCCCCCCAACAATGGAGACCCTGAATATCAAATTGTGCACATATTCATTTTGAAGAAGAGATCTCTTTCAACAGTTCCTGGGCTTACTCTATATTAGAGAACATGTGGAATTTCCCTCTCACGAGGACTCAAAGCTTAGATTGCTGGACTATTGAGGCCTGCGCACCTTCGGCTTTGAAAAAATATAATATTTTCACAAACTCTTTATGCATTTGTGCGGCTACCACAGACATAGAAGCAAAAATCTGACATTTTGAAACCTCATTAATAGAAAACTACCTCTGCTGTATTGCCTTAGCCAGAACTTTCTCTTTAATGTGGTAGTCAGCAAAGTTAGTCAAGATAGTACGTGAAAACTTTGAATTGGGTAGGGGATGTAAGGGGACGTGATGTGCCTTTGTTATCGTTAGATCTCCAGTAAATTCGGGCAAGAACTTTTGTTTAATAAAGATTCAACTCATTGAAGAGTATTTGATCCCTCACTCCCCTCGGGTACCCCGACTATCCGTAGATTCGAGTGACGAGAATGATTCTCGAGTTTGTTCTCTACAACAATTTCATCTTTCGCTGCCTCATTTACTCTCAGGAGCATGGAGATCATTTGATCCTCTAACAGGGCAATCCTAGTTTCAGCTTCTTGCATTCTTGCTGGAAAATAAGCCACTGCCTCTTCGATTTTCCTGAGACGCTGATGGAGGGTGGCTATCTCACTCTCTTGGGATTTCTTCATTTCTCTCATCTCTTCCACGATTAGATTTAGCATAGTCTTTATATCGATTGAGTGTTGGCCTCTTTGGTTGATGATTCAGGCTCATTCTGTTGAAATTTTCGAACCTGCTTCTGATTCCTGGCTAGATGGCCTGGAGATTCCAGACCATCCATACAAGGTGTCTGGGGCTATGTCTGAGGCTGTACCTCAGCCTCAAACTGCTGCTCTAAGATGTCTTCAGGGGAGGCTCAGCAGGAGCCGAGGTCTGAACTGATGGCGTTAACGAACCCAGCTGGCCATGCAGAGGTTGACGGACTTTTGAGGAGTCAGGGCGACTGCAGAATGTGCCAGGACACGAGGAGGCAGAGATGAGGATAGAATCTGTGAGGGGCTAGTTGGAGCTTCCTCTGGCCCCCCTCATTCGGTTGCAGAGGGTTTGCCATAGATTTGTCCGATGCCGGCTGAGATGCCTTTTTAAAGAACAACGGGAAGTCTTTGGGATTTTTTATCTCGCCCTTGTTTGTCACCATTGTTGACTCGCCAGTCTGCTCCTTCTCTCCACCGAATAAACCACCTATTTGCTTCTGGACAATAGGCTCTTCCCCCTCTTGTTGAGACTCAGACGGCTCTTCTTCAGAGCTCTCGAAACTTGAGTTCAGGCCGGGTCGATTAAAAGTATTCTCTGCTCTGGCCGCCGCTAACACCACTTTTGCTTGGGCTAAGCGAGTTTTGGCTTTAAGTCCTGAAGCAGAGTCGAATTTTGTAATAGCATTTGCCTGATTTAGGTGTTTCCCCATCTTTCCTTGAATCCTGGGACAAGATTGGCAGGTACTTAAAGCCCCGATTAATACAGAAAAGTCTTGTTTTATGCCCCATGGGCCTGAAACTTGTGGGGGAAACTGCTAAGTCTACGACCATATGATTCCTGAAATTGACTATGCTGACCGCTCCTCGTCCTCCTCAGCTAGCTGAGTAGGCTTAGATATTTATTGCAGGCTCACCTCTGAATTCCAGCTTCATCATTTCTACTGCCCTCTTGCCAGAACTTCCTGATTAAAAGGCCGAGACTATTCCCCATACATCGCCTTGTCTCGTTTTGCCTCATCTCATCAGCTCGGTAGCCTCCGACAGCCTCCCTCCTACCGGCCTCCTTCTGGCGTGAATCAGCGCGAGTTGAGACGAGCACCTACCGTCTGACAGCATCTCCCATATCACTACACTCCGTGAAGACACCTCCATAGTGAACCGTGCTCATCATGATTGCCTTCTAAATACCATCCTTCGCCTTTGAGCAACACACTCCCTAGAGCTCCAGAGACCTCCGGAACTCCGGCATAGATCGCCTATAACTCCTTGGCTCATGTAAGCAGCCAGCTGAATCCTCAGTCATAGCGCACAAACGCCCAGGTACTGGAATCTGCACGCTCCATTGCAGAGGGGAGGAGCAGCAGTCACCTGTGCCTAAGCGGAGGCGGAAATCATTGCAGCCATCCGAGCTTCCCCTGCTGTGCATACCTCTTGCTGCCTTGATGCAGCATCCTAATGTGGTGGACGGTGCCTGCTGGGCTCCGCCACCATTTTAGGTATGCTGGCCGGGTCCAATCCTGTCTCAGACACATGGCGGACAGGCTTTCCATCCGCCAGCAGACCGCCCACCATCCTAATCTGGTGGGCAGAGAATGGCTGCACGATGGTGGTGAACCCGCCACCGGCTGACTGCCCAGGCGGGTTCACAGCAATCGTAATGAGCCCCTTAGTGTTTTCTGTGTTTGACGTAGTGTTGGATAGAAGTAAAGTGTTATGTAGTACTAGTTATGTGTTGTTGTTTTTTCTTTGCAGGTTTTCCATTTTGTAAACTGATAGTGCTGATGACGTTTTTCGTTTTTTCAAAAAAGGAATTTCCTTTTATTTTTCGGGATTGTTGTAGCGTTTGTTTTTTAAGTAAATTTTCGGGTTTTTGAGGGTTGTGTTAGTGAGAGGATTGTGTCATTGGAGCCTTTTTTCTACAGTTCTATTTTTGCAGGTTTTTCTTGGCAAATTTTCGGGTTTTTGAGGGTTTTGTTATTGAGAGGATTGCATCGTTGGAGCTTTTTTTCAACAGTTGTAATTGTGCATTTTATTTTGAGCTTCCTTTTCGAATGGATTCGTCTTTCGATTTATCTACTATGTATTTGTTCGCTTTCGAGGACCGTCTACTGCAACATAACTGTAAGTAATTCTTTTATTATTATGAGTGGGAAATATTTTTGGTTACATTTGGTTTGTTTGTTTCTTTTTTATTTTAATAATTATATTATGTCATATATTTATATGTACGTTTTTAATTTTTAAATGACAAAATTATAATTATTAATTTAAAAAAGTGGAATTGTGTAGTTTAAATGTTTTGTGATTTTAAATGGCTTAGGATGTTTAGGGTTGTTTTCTGTTTATAGTATCAATTTAGCAATCATGTCGAGGTATTCTAGCCCTTTGGTGTTTGGAAATAGTCGAGTTTTATGTTGTAGGTATTTATACATTGTTTTTGTTTGTTTACTGAGTTTAGGGCTGATTTTAGTTAGGTATTACTTTAGCCTTAGCTCTTGATAGCTTTGTTCTTTTTTATGGCTTCAATTAGTTTGTGTAAGGTTGGTTGCCCTCTTCCTATTGTGGCTTGGAAGACATTATGCCATCCTTCCACCGCGTTATTTATTTTAGCTTTTTGAGCTATCATAGACATTCCACCAGAGGATTTGGAACTTTGGTTGTCTATGGTGATTTAGGATGTACCAGAGCAAGTCAAAATCATCACTCTTTTTATGGATGAACTCCAATTTATTTCTATCAGTAAGTAGTTGTGTGGTGCTTGACTCTTTTAAGGATTCTGAGTCATGTTCAGCAAAGATGGATCGTAGATCCACGAACCAAAAAAGAAACATGTCACACTCAAAACATGTTTCTCCCCCTCACATTGGCCTCTCTGACCTAGGGCTTCCTCGGGGCTGTACATTAGTGAAAAGTCAATGTAATGAAATAGTAAACATTTTTAGGTACTTATTTACAAGGACGCAACAGAACAGATTATATATATTGAATACAGTGCAATAGAATCAGTTGGATGGGAAAAGAAGGATATAGATTGGGGAAAAGAAAAGAAAAGAAAAGAAAAGGACAGGAAAGGGAGGGGAGGGGAGGGGAGTAGAGGACCGTGATAGTTGTAGAAACATGTTGGGAAAAGAGATGGGAGAGAAACGTGTGGAACAGAAAAATCAAGAGAGGAAGACACTCAAAGAGATGTAGAGAGAATTAATAGCAAGGGGGAACTAATAGCAGAGATAAAAGACAGTGGGAAGGGCGCAAAAGAATAGGTAAAGGGTTGAATAGGGAGATAGGGATTCTTTTACCCCAATCTATATCCTTCTTTTCATTTCCAATTGATTCTACTACACTGTATTCAATATCCTTAAAAAAGTCAAGCACCACAAAACTACTTAATGATAGCAATAAATTAGAATTTATCCATAAAAAGAGTGATGATTTTGACTTGCTCTTTCTGCCATTTGTTTTATCTATCTGTGAACATATGTATACATATCTATTTTGTTTTTATTTTGTTTATTATTGTTATTTAAATGTATATGTAAATAAATGTGATAGATTTTCTTATATATGATATATATTTATGTTTGTTTACTTTTGGTAGTTGTGCTTTTTATATGTTGTATTGTCTTTTTATTTATTTGTTTTTGGATTTTTTGTGTATTTGTTCTATTTAATCTTATTAATTTTGTAATTTTTTTAGTGTATGTTTAAAATGTATGGTTTATTAAAATACTGCATTTTTTGTTTAAGTGTTATTTTCAGTATAGTTTATATGTATTTTATCGATGTTTGTGTTGTCAATATTATTTATATCGGTGTTGTTGTGTTTCAATTTTATTTTAATGTTATCAATATTTTTGTGTTCTTTATTTTTGTTCTCGATATTTTTGGCATTGAGATTTTTTTAAATGATCTTTTTATATCGATGTTTGTGTTATTTCTGTTTTGTGTATTTGGTGTCGATATTTTTGTATACGATATTGTTGACTCAATATTTTTATAGTTTGATGTTGTAGGAGTCGATGTTGTATCAGTGATCCTTCCTCACCATCAGTGAGCACTGTAAAAACTATCAAGAAGAGAGCATGTGCACTACTTCATGAGCAGACAAACAGCATGCAAAATTGAAATCCAATGGTGTCCACTCTGTAATGCGATTATAAGCCGCAGGGGATATTCTAGAGTTAAACAAAGTGTGCAAGTGTGTGTTGGTTACCACTCACAAGTTGATACCTTGCACATCCTGTACCCCAAACAGTGTTTCTCAGCAAACAGACCCTGTAGTCTCACACTGAAACGATACTAATAAAAAAAAAGATAAACATCAGCATCCAACAATCTAGTAATAGGGTATTGGTATCATTAACAAGGACTTATGATGTCAAGGGTTAGTGCCCAACTCCAAACCCCTGCATATTGTAGATGCAGAAGGCAGCTGAGTCAGAAATTCTCCACAGAGGCATGTATGGCGCCGTCACTTTCAGTGTGACTGCATATAAAGACTCCGCCCCTTACTGCATGGCATCATGTGCTTAGCAATCTCACAATTAGCCCTTCTGCATTGTAGTGTGGAGAAACAGTTCCCAGTTACAAAACAATGTCCCAGAACGTACAAAAGGGCATGTAGTGTCATTGTAGAAGAAATAGTACAAGTGAAAGTCACTCCTGTTCGATACAGGGGAAAAAACTTAAGGGCCCAATTACGATGGAGTACGGAAAAGCCCTCTGACTGCCATGGTTTTGGGAAAATCCCCCCTGCATGACCCACAGCATTTACGATGCAATGAACGCAAAATCAGACCGCGGCGGACGGATGTCACAAAAGACCTTCCACCACGGTTGGAAAAACTGCAAATCAGACCATGGCGGACGGGGAAAGTTGTTCAACTGTCTGAAAAGGCCGCTCCTGCCACGGCATGACCGCACGGAGAATTATGATGAGAATGCAGAGCTAGCGGACGGAGCACTGCATCCGACCGCCGTGCATGCCCATAGGCCAAATGAATGGTCGACGGAACCAACTTCACTACTATGCCCGAAGTGTGCCTGGTCTCCCTGCCACCCTCAATCACAACACACAAGCCACAATGATACACCCCAACTTGCTCCTGGTAAGGAAAGCCATGCGCATCATGGAAGAGACATCTGGAGGTCATCACTCATGTGGACACACCCACATACCACAGTACAAAACCAACCCCTTCCTGGACCAGCATCCTTTGCATACCACAAGCCGAGACAGAGACACAGGACACCATTGACTCACACTGCACAACATCACACCCTCCTATCTCCATACAACACCACTTTCACCCACACACCTCACACACTTCACATATCTCCACTACCTTGCACCCTGCACCCCTCATTCATTTGCACCATGCACCCCAAGACAATGCCCAAATCCACTGACTTAGAGTTGAAAATGAGGCAGATGAGATAATCAGGGTAGAACCTCAATTGTATGGGCACCTTGCCCAACAGACTCCACTTGCTTGGAAGAATTGGATGTGGGCAAGGATCCACAGCACAGTCAATGCCGTAGGGACCACCCTACGCACTGTGTGTGACATCAGAAAGCAGTGGGGCAACCTCAAGGGCCGGGTTAATCATCGGGCCCAGAGGAACCACGTGGTGGACCGGAAAACTGGTGGCTGTCACGGTTACGCAGAAGTTCAATCTAGCCAAATGTTCTTAACTTGTGCCATATTTAATCTAGCCAAATGTTCTTAACCTGTGCCATATTTAGGTCAATGTGTAAAGGTTAACATGCTGAATTGTATTCTTGAACATTGAATTTTAATCACTGCACGTTGTTTGTATATACCGTTTTTTCAATCATTGGCATAAAGCTGAGTTCCGTTTTACATTGGCATTAAGCTGCTGCTTTCCGTGTCACGTGCAGAAGAGACAGTTGGTACACACAAAACTGTACACGCGACAAGCCAAAAACAAGCTCACGTGGCTCACGTGACAGGTCAGGTTTGCCTTCTGCATTTGCACGTGCCTGAACTAGAATCTTCCTTATGCGGGTGCCGAAGGTATTTAAAGCACTCGCGCGAGCATCCTAATGCTTAGTCTCATCATTAGACTTCCTTACCTGCACTCCTGCGATTCCCGGACGATTCCTTGGATTTCCTCGAAGAGAGACTTGGGTTGTTTCTTCTCCTGTGTTCCAGTCCACAAGGTGGCGCTCTCGACCTACCGATCCACGAAAGAAAGCGCTTCACATCTCGATCCTGCAAAACAAAAGAAGGTCCAGATAAGTGCACTTAAAAGAAACAACAATCAATGTAAACGACGCACCGGTGAGTCGTATCGTTAGATTAACATTCGTTTGTTCATGCAAAAGACTTGTCAAGTTATTTAGGAAATATTAAGACATTGCATAAAAGGACTGCAGACTTTCTTGTAAACAGAGACATTGGTAAACAAAGACAAGTGGTAAGAAGTAATTACCACGAAACAAAGGTAATCATCGGAGCAATTGGACTACAAGTTACTTACTCCGTTTATGGACATAGTGCTAAAGATTTGTTGTGCTGTACTTCTTTACAGGGCAAGAAGCACTTGTGCAGAGAAGAGAGTATTACTAAAGCGGCAGTCTAATAATAATGCACTAGGTAAATCTGCTATTAGGACGATGTGATTAGATTCGCATGTTTGCCACATAATATATTTGTCTAACCAATATCATTTGATATCTTGTAGATTTTGCACGAATATATGTTGCCTGATTGAAGAGTGTCATAAGCGGTTAAGCCAGACAGAAAAAGGCGCCATAAGAAGTGTAAGACAGCGAGGTGCACTCCAGATTTCTCTTGTCTCTTTGTTATTCCACTTCCCCTTTCCCTTTGGGAACCTTTTCACACGGCTGAATTATTTAAGTTCGGTTGTTGGACCGGTTCTTAGGGGGCATTGGGTTCGTTCATCTCTCAAGAGAAGGTTCAGGAGTTCAGGTGAGTGATAGTCGTGACAGAAGACTAAGCCACCACTTCTCTGAGAGATCAACGAAATGGATGAGGTAGACAATACGTCAGAATTATCCCAATTAGTTAGGCATTTACAAATAGAAATGCAGCATTTAAAACAGGAAAACGATGCTCTTAGAGAAGAATTAGTTATAACAAAACAAGGTTTTATGCAATGGAGAGATCCAAAGGGCCCTGAAAAACGTCCGGTATTATCCCCGCCCAAGTTTGGAAACACTACCTTTGCCTCAATAAATCCAACGGCTCACAATACTGATTCTAACCTTCAAGTTACTCTAGTCACTCCAACCCCGGTCCCTCTTGCCAACCCAGAACGATTTTCAGGAGATTCTATGCGATTTGCTTCTTTCATTAATCAATGTCAATTGCATTTTCTTTGCAAACCCCAGATTTTTAATACTGATTCCACCAAAACTGCATTTATCATCTCTTATTTGGGAGGAGTAGCAGCAGATTGGGCTATTCCCTTGGTAGACTCAAACAGTCCTCTCTTACAAAATTATGATGATTTTAAGGACGCCATGTCTCGACTTTTTGCTCGTCATGTTTTTGTGCAGACGAGTGACAATGAGTTACTTAACCTTCGTCAAGGCTCAAAAGATCTACTTAGTTACATTACTACCTTTAACAGGCTACTTTCTGAGACCCGTTGGCCTGAGGAAAAGCGCACCTCATTGTTTTACCGCGGGTTAAGAGAGGAATTAAAAGACTCTCTGGCTCATATAGTTGACTTACCGAATGATTACGGAGATTTTGTTGACTTGGTGGTCAAATTAGAGCATAGGTTAAATGAGAGAAAGGGAGAAAAACCCAGAATGGATTTTAGACTTAAAACAGACAATAGATCCCTGTTTTCAAGAACTGAAAAAAGGGATAATAAGGAGAAAGATGACAAGACAGGGGATCCAGAACCTATGCAAATAGGGGGAATCAGAGGACCACTTACTCTTGAAGAAAAAGAAAGACGAAGAAAAGAAAAATGATGCCTGTATTTTGGCAAAGGCGGACATTTCGCCAGAGAATGCACGATTAAACCCAAGAAAAAGACATTGCTCTGGCTGATCAAAAAGAATCGGAAAACTGAATTCCTCAAAGAAAGAGGAGAGCGTTTCTTTGAGAGAACCAAAAACCGAGATCTCTAGGAATATCATGAATACAGAGGCTAGGGTTGCTAAACACATTATGATTCTTATGACAATAGTTGTTGCAATACAACAAAGACATGTTTTACCAGTCCTAGTAGATTCTGGAGCTACTGGGAATTTTTTTGATATAAACCTGGCTAAATCATTAAATATTTCCAACATAAGTAAAGACGTACCTGAACCTGTCAGAGCCGTCGATGGCTCGGCCTTATCTTCTGGTCTTATCCGGTCACATACTGTGCCCCTAACTCTAGTTAGTGAAAATGGACACACTGAACAGGCAATGTTTGATTTAATTGACACTCCAGCTTTTGGAATAATTCTTGGCATTCCTTGGCTTGAGAAACATAATCCCAAGATTGATTGGGTTAAGAGAACAGTAAGTCTTGATTCCATGTTTTGTAGAACACATTGCTATTTAGAAACTAAAGATCCCATTTTTCCCTTACATTGTGCTTCTACATTCAGTCCTGAGAGTAGTTTACCAAACGTATACCAAGATTACGCAGATGTGTTCGATCCAGTGCAAGCAACGCAGCTTCCCCCTCACAGGCATTCCAGTATTTCATCAATGAAGTTTTCCACGATCTTTTGGACGTTTTTGTTATCGTCTATATCGATGACATTTTGATTTTTTCCAAGAATGAAGAGGAACATGTATTACATGTTAGGACTGTCCTACAAAGGTTGAGGGAGCACTCTTTGTTTGCCAAATTAGAGAAATGTGTTTTTCATGCTCACACTGTAGATTTCTTAGGCTACGTACTCTCACCTAAAGGTATAGAAATGGATCCAAAAAAGGTAGAAGCCATCACTAATTGGCCAATTCCAACCTCAGTAAAAGAAGTTCAAAAGGTGTTAGGTTTTGCTAATTTTTACCGGAGGTTTATAGCTCATTTTTCAAGAATTGTTTCTCCTGTAACACAATTACTAAAAAAGGGACAAACCTTCCAGTGGTCTCAAAAAGCTAATGAAGCCTTTCTAGAGTTAAAAAGAGCTTTTACCTCGGCTCCTGTACTAAGTCACCCTGATCCAGACCAACCTTTTTTCGTTGAAGCTGATGCCTCTCAAACTGCAGTAGGAGGAGTATTAATGCAAAAGATCCCAAACACTGGACACCTTCATCCCTTAGCTTATTTTTCACGAAAATTATTGCCAGCAGAACAAAATTACACAATAGCTGAGCGAGAATTGTTGGCCATAAAGGATGTCTTTGCTGAGTGGAGACATCACCTTTTGGGAGCTAAACACACGGTTACAATTTTTACTGACCATAAAAATTTACAATTTTTCACATCTATCAAAGCATTAACACCTAGGCAAATGAGATGGTTGCTTTTCTTTAGTGAGTTCGATTTTTTAATCACCTATCGACCAGGGCAAAAGCAGTTGTTATCTGATACCCTCTCTCGTTTGCATGAGAATAATTCCCAAGAGCCCAAAAAAGAGATTCAAAATATTCTTCCAAGAAATAGAATTGTAGCTGTTATTCAATCTGATTCCTTTTTGCAGAAGGTAAAGGAGAAGTCAAAACAAATTGATTCGGTATCATGGGTGCTTAAAAAACACTGTTCAATTTCTGATGGACTATTTTTCTATAAAAAAAGATTATACATTCCGTCAGAAGAATTACGGCAACAAATCTTGATGTGGCATCATGATACCACCCTTACTGGTCATCCTGGTATTCATAAGACTGTTGAATTGTGTTCAAGAACCTTTTGGTGGGACACTTTGAGAAACGATGTCCAAGATTATGTTAAAAAATGTCCCATTTGTGCACGTAATAAATCTCTACACACAGCTCCAGTTGGTTATTTACAACCGTTACCAATCCCACCAGTTCCTTGGCACACTATCAGTGTCGATTTTATTACAGATTTACCTTTGTCAAATGGTTTTACTACAATTCTTGTGGTAGTAGATTTATTGTCAAAAATGGGTCATTTTATTCCTTTATCGAAAATACCTTCAGCTACTGAGTTCAGTGATATTTTTGTTCAACACATAGTAAAATTGCATGGTTTGCCAAGTAAAATTATTTCGGATAGGGGCCCCCAATTTGTGTCAAAATTCTGGAATCATCTTTGTACAAAATTAGGAATTGAAGTGGCTTTATCATCGGCTTTCCACCCACAAACTGATGGCCAAACCGAAAGGGTTAACCAAATATTAGAACAATCAATACGATGTTTTTTAGCCACGTTCACTTCCCAATGGGACAAAGCATTACCTTTGGCAGAATTTGTGTATAATAATAACGAGCATTCTTCTTTAGGCTGTTCTCCTTTCTTTTTTATGAATGGCTATCATCCTCGTAATATCCCTGTACAATTACAATTGGATGACCCAAAAGAATTACCAGCAGTTTCAGAAAGACTTAAACAGCTGCAGCTATTCCAAGAGTAGACATCATTTAGCAAAGAGTAAGGCTCTTCAAAAGAAAAAAGCAGATAGTCATAGAAAACCAGAACCCCTGTATAACATTGGTGATTTGGTTTGGTTATCTACTCGGAATATCCGATTAGAAGGTCCAAGGAAATTTCAACCCCGTTTTATTGGACCGTTCCCAATTCAAGATATCCTAAATCCTGTGTCCATAAGACTTACATTACCTCCAGAATATTCTATACACCCAGTCTTCCATGTTTCCTTACTAAAGCCCTACCAGCAAGGAACCCGAAAGGATAATCCCCCTCCTCCTATTATTGTGAATGATCACCTGGAATACGAAGTCAAACAGATTTTAGATGCTAAAAGAATACGTAATAAGTTGTATTATTTGATTGACTGGAAAGGTTATGATGCAGCTGAACGGTCCTGGGAACCAGCATCTAATGTTAACGCCCCAAGATTAACAAGGCTTTTTCATGCTCGCTATCCAAGCAAACCAAAACCCATAGGGCGGCCTTTGCGGGGGAGAACTGTCCCGGTTACGCAGAAGTTCAATCTAGCCAAATGTTCTTACCTTGTGCCATATTTAATCTAGACAAATGTTCTTAACCTGTGCCATATTTAGGTCAATGTGTAAAGGTTAACATGCTGAATTGTATTCTTGAACATTGAATTTTAATCACTGCACGTTGTTTGTATATACCGTTTTTCAATCATTGGCATAAAGCTGAGTTCCGTTTTACATTGGCATTAAGCTGCTGCTTTCCGTGTCACGTGCAGAAGAGACAGTTGGTACACACAAAACTGTACACGCGACAAGCCAAAAACAAGCTCACGCGGCTCACGTGACAGGTCAGGTTTGCCTTCTGCATTTGCACGTGCCTGAACTAGAATCTTCCTTACGCGGGTGCCGAAGGTATTTAAAGCACTCGCGCGAGCATCCTAATGCTTAGTCTCATCATTAGACTTCCTTACCTGCACTCCTGCGATTCCCGGACGATTCCTTGGATTTCCTCGAAGAGAGACTTGGGTTGTTTCTTCTCCTGTGTTCCAGTCCATAAGGTGGCGCTCTCGACCTACCGATCCACGAAAGAAAGCGCTTCACATCTCGATCCTGCAAAACAAAAGAAGGTCCAGATAAGTGCACTTAAAAGAAACAACAATCAATGTAAACGACGCACCGGTGAGTCGTATCGTTAGATTAACATTCGTTTGTTCATGCAAAAGACTTGTCAAGTTATTTAGGAAATATTAAGACATTGCATAAAAGGACTGCAGACTTTCTTGTAAACAAAGACATTGGTAAACAAAGACAAGTGGTAAGAAGTAATTACCACGAAACAAAGGTAATCATCGGAGCAATTGGACTACAAGTTACTTACTCCGTTTATGGACATAGTGCTAAAGATTTGTTGTGCTGTGCTTCTTTACAGGGCAAGAAGCACTTGTGCAGAGAAGAGAGTATTACTAAAGCGGCAGTCTAATAATAATGCACTAGGTAAATCTGCTATTAGGACGATGTGATTAGATTTGCATGTTTGCCACATAATATATTTGTCTAACCAATATCATTTGATATCTTGTAGATTTTGCACGAATATATGTTGCCTGATTGAAGAGTGTCATAAGCAGTTAAGCCAGACAGAAAAAGGCGCCATAAGAAGTGCAAGACAGCGAGGTGCACTCCAGATTTCTCTTGTCTCTTTGTTATTCCACTTCCCCTTTCCCTTTGGGAACCTTTTCACACGGCTGAATTATTTAAGTTCGGTTGTTGGACCGGTTCTTAGGGGGCATTGGGTTCGTTCATCTATCAAGAGAAGGTTCAGGAGTTCAGGTGAGTGATAGTCGTGACAGTGGCAACCCTCCCATTCCACCACTAACCTACGCCGAATGGGAGGAAAAGGTGCTCACCATAAAGCATCCAGAGAGTCCCACAGGAATCGAGGGGGGAGTGGAGGCAGGTAAGTACTAACAAATGTCTCCCATCACACTGCAATGTACTGTTGTGCACAAAAAGTGAGCCTCAATCGCCAGCCCACATCAAACTCATGTGGAATACATGCTTTCAATATGAATGGATCACAAGGCAAGCATTTCCTCACTCAGCCACACCTCACAGGTAGGTTGTCAGCCTTGCCTCCCTCCCAAACAGCATGGCCTACCCTCCCCACAGCCATGTGTCAGCTAACTCCGTCGACAGTGCCTTCTAACTGGTAGGTAGCCATCTCACTGGGGAGGAGGTTGTTGAGCCCTGACAACAAGACCACAACTCCAAAAGGCCCTCTGTCGTCCCTCACAGACATCTTGCCAAATGACCCACACATTCCGCACTTGGTAGCCAACTCTGGAACCCCCCATAAGTTGTAGGCAGTGTACATACAGCCAATACTATCGAGAGGCCACATGATTCACAGTGATGAAGTCACATGTAACTGCAAAGCAGAATACAAGAACGCGATCACAAAAAGCCAATGTTCAAGTCCCATTGCATCAAAGCAGAAAGACTCGGGTCAAAACGACACATGCATGGAAACTCTGTCAAACCTCACAAACCACAGGAGGTAAGTACAAAAAGCATAACACAAATCATGAAGTTGTGGCATAGTAGTCAGATACTCATAGAAAAGACACAAATGTCCAAGCATGAACTGAATTGGATGAGCAACAAGTTGGTACCAGAGGACATGTCCGTGAAAATACAATATCCATACATATGATTTTGTTCCTTCAGCCATGACACGTAGCTAAAGAGCTCCACATCATTTTCGACTGCTGGCAAACTGTTAGGAATGCATAGTAATGTCAAGCTAAAAAGGAAGGCTATCTCAAATGAAATGGGCTAAACATGAACATCAGAGTTGTGCTGTGTACTGAACATGCTGACAATATAACCACTCTTCAACAGGTGACTCGCCAGCAACAGCAGGCACCCTTGCCATGGATGAGCCCAGCCAGTCACCCCCCAGGAAGGTGACTGGCTGGGGGGGTGATTGGGTCTCTGTACCTCTCCCTGCCCGACTCAGGTGAAACACCTCAGTCACATGACAAGTAAGCATCATGACTGAACTGTATTTACCAGAATGCCGAGGGGTGAACTGTGCTGGGAGTTGAAGCAGTGTGCTCCCATCCCCCTAATAACATTATCATGGACATGACTGAAGTTGTTATAGATCATAAAGCGCAGAACAATGAATTCCTTATCAGTGTGCCCACAAGAGCCAGCATCACAAACATCCTGTCAAGTGGACGATGGTGACATTGTCGCATTCACACATTCAAGTACTGTTGCCCAGGGATTTTCAAGTGACATGTACGATCTGTGCATGTTTACCCACATGAACACCAGTCCCTGACAACATACCCACTCTAAATCTGTTTTACAACCGAAGTTATGTTCTCCTGAATGAGCACAACTGCTGCGGTCACAGGGCAGGCCTCGCGTATATAGGAATTGTTGCACGCTGTATTCCTTGCTGTAGCAATGTTCCCCTTACTTCCCCATATGTGTTGGTGGATAGTAATTTGTGACCTCGCATTCCCACAGTGAAAGCATACTTCAATAAGTGTGCAGGCACAATGGGCTTCTGTTTAAACAAGTAGTCGCTCACACACCAGCCCTGAGACCTTCGAATTCCATGTGCCTTGACCATCCTGCGCGATTCAGTCACTGCTGAACACGGCACTCCCACTTTTTTTCAGGGGACTGACACAGAAATCATCGAAAGCTTCTGATACTGAAGGCCGTTGCACTTTTGTTTCAAACTTTTGGGCTCTGGCCTTGTCCCTTCGTTTCAGGCTATTTTTTTAGTACTACCGGGTGTCATTCCTCCAATTTTCAGACTGCATTTAGCGGTTTGATATCATAACTTGTGGCTGTACAGCTGAGCGCTGGTTCTAGGAGTGCTCTCACGCCATGTCTGCCCGTCCTGTGGTCCAGGCGAACCCCGGTCAGTTGCAACTGTTCATGACCGCATGCAGCTTCTCTTTGGATGTGTCCCATTAGCTGTGTTTCGCATCAGTTATAGGCTAACCTTCCGCTATGCCTTTTTTACCTGCTTGCAACCTGTGTTCTACTGCTGACGATGCCCCTTTCAGTGGTCCATGGATGTCTGCCTTTCCAGCACATCCCTTGGTGCCCTGGATCATGAGCTGTGGGTGAGTCCTTTGTTGGTCCACGATCAGGACTGCTCCGGTGATACACGTTTGTGGGATACCTTTCAATGTGTCAGATAGGCTGCCACTTGCGCCTGTGCATTTCAGCAATGCCTCCTGTGCCATGCCTACATCGAACCTCTTCCGGGTTGCCATGGGATGCTCCTTTCATCCTCGTGGTGCAACGAGCACATCTGTTCCTTCATACTGCTGGATTGGATGGCGTTCCTTTTTGCTGAAGGTGATTTGGATCGTCTTTTGGAACTGATTGCCTTTGAAGCTGCCTGTGCCTTCTTGGATTCGTAACTACTGAACAGCAACAGGAACTGTTGGTGACTAATTCAATATCCTTTTACCTTTTTCATACCTACTAACAGGAATTGTCATTCAGCTCTCTCACTTTTGCCCTGTCTGCATTTGCTTTGACTCTGCTGATCTCTGCAGTCTGTTTTGCTTGGTACCACAGACCTGAGCAAGGGGAGGCTGTCGTCTGACCATCATGGACATTGTCGACTGGCAAGAGCCCGCCTTACATCATGCAGCTGTAGCGCACAAAATTTACATGGCGTAGTAATTTTGCAAGTACATTAGTATTTGTCTGTCACATTAGATGTGTCTGCACTTCCTGTTCTCTGCACTGTCCAGGAGTACTGCCTGAACATTCTGTCCATGGTCGGAGGACATTGCCCGTTGTCATTCTGGTCAGGCCCTAGCACTCCACTCAACAAAGTATCACAGCTGCTAGAGGACACGGGTGCCTTTTAGATGTCATGGGGAGGCGGGCTTGTTGCCCAACACTTTGAGTGATCCATCCAGTGATGAGAGCGACACAGCACATGGGATATACCTTTCACCATGTTTTGGCTGATGAATTGGGTCTGCTGACAAAGCCAATAGACCTGGGACATCTCATACAACTCCTCCCAGCAAGGGGTGGGGGTATATGCTCTTGGGTCTTCTTCCAGAAGGAATATTGATATGACATCTTGCTTCATGTGATATGGATGTGTCACAATGGAAACTGTATATGTACTCATGCATTCTCAACTTGTTGTGGCACAAATGTTGCATGTTTTTACATTGTAGTAAAAAATGCACATTTCCAAGCGTTTCTTGTCTTCAACTTATCGACTTGTGCACCCGCGCTTGCATACCTCTGAGTGAGTAGGAGAGCTAGTGAGGCACTATAGCAATTGGGTCCTGTGCTTTTGGGTGCTTCTGGGTGCTCAGTCCCTGCCTGTCCAAGTTCTCTAATCCCGCGCATAGTCCTATATGTGTACAAAATGCCAGCAACAATTCTCAAAGTTTGTGAGACGGCAGTAAGGCACGCGGACACAGTCATAGTCGCTCATTGTTAACTTGCACTCAACGGAAGTAGTTGATGATGAGCTGTTGACGCTGGTCAAGACCTTCTTCCTCACCACTTTCATTGTCACTGGGCATGTGTGGGTTGGGAGCGGGGTCTGCTGCTGTTCATTGTCAGCCAGAATCAGCGGGATCCTTCTGCGCAAGTCCAGGTTGTGTAGCATGCAGCAGGAGACTACCATCTGGCATACCTTCTTTGGTGAGTACATAGGTGCAATTAAACAACAAAAGAGTGACAAAGGGATAGGGAGCAAAAAAAGAGAGGCACGGGCAAAAACCAAAAATATTTGTTAAAAGAACCCTCACTCACCAACCTAGTTGGTGACATGCTTCATCATCGGGTTCCCACCAGAGAGGCCGAATGCCTCTCTGGTGTGCTGCGACGCCTGTGTTACAGCGGAGCGGGTTTCTGGTTGTGAAGGGAAGTGAGATTAAAAGGTGAATGATTTTAACCAATGACAAGTTTATTCTTGGCAAATCAAAAACCAATAAAAACGTGAATTGGGCAAGTTCTGGCCAGTGATGTTGACCAGGGCTTGACCAATTTTTAGGTCGACATGTTTCTGCTTACGGTGCCTAATCGGCTAAGCTTTCATCAGGACCAAGGTAGTCTCCACGGCGGTATGCACACTCTAAGGCGCACCCTGACCTGTGGAGATCAAAAGGTAAAACTCACGGTTTTACCCAGGAGCCTCCTATTATCCGGGGCTCAGAATGTCTGAAAAAGAAATGGGACAGACGAACCACATATAAAGAAACATACAAAGACAAAACATTGTTTGATTGCAGTTACAAACGTGCTTGAGTGAACAAACATTTTATGGAGCCGTGCTGTACAACGAGAGTGGGTCTCTTGGTAGCAATATTAGCTAGCAAGACCGCAGTACGAGTGATTATTCGTTGTATCTTTAACTTGTGAAAGTGTGGACTGGTATTCATAAGACTAAAAAGCACTAATTGTGTCTAATTACGATTACTTAGTGATGTCTGCACTATTGACAAGGTGCAATCGTAGTGGCTAGTTGGCCGGAGTGTATGTCAAACATATAGCGAACTCGTGAAGTGGCAGGCATGCTAAAAACAAGCGTCTGTGGTGTTTGCCAGGCGCCGTTGCTCCAAAGCATGTCTCACATTAAAAATAGCTGCATGAAAAAACCAAATAGCCCTCTTACTTATGCTGTTGTTGTTACTAACATCATGGGTCCGGGAGGGGGGTAGTGAGCTATAGTATCTGGCGAGATAAAAAAAGCAGATCGTAGCTGTTATCATCTGCTTTAGGAATGGGATTAGGAGGGAACCTACTGCGGTGTCTTAGCGATTCGTCAACTTACTTCCATGCTCGCACACTCCCGCGATCAACCTCGATCTGTCCTCCTCGGCCCGGATCTTGGTAATGGTGCGGAGAACACGGAAGTAAATACTTCCTGGTTCTAATCACGTGATGGTTTCTAAGTACGTATGGTCCAATGGGGCGGGTGAATCCGAATGCGGAAAATGCCCTCCCATTGGTTGAGTCCTCGTGATTAGTAGAAGGAGGGGCGGGTAATGACGAGTGTGAGTGTTGGAATCTTATTGGCTCTCGCCAAAAGAAGGAGGTTCTTTTGGGTAGGTGCGTTTAATCTGTCATATGCTACCATTAGAAGCATATAATATCGATGTCTGAACCCCGGTTTGTGAATTGTTATGTGCATATATGTATGCTGCAGATAAACACTCTTTTCTAGATGTTAGTATACCCGAGTTGGTATGTATCGCATCGTGCGTACAAACTGTGGGCAGCATAGCCGAAGGAGTTGGTCATCTATGCTGTCACAACACACAGAATGCAGTGTGTGCATAAAAGAACTACACGGAGGCTACTAAGGAGTTGATGTCGTGTATGATGGAATCAGTTTTTCAATATGGAACCCCATGGAATATTATCATTCAGTCCTTGGAGATGAGTAGATAAACGGTAAACCCAGCGTTGTTCTTTTTCAAATAGCAGTTGTTGGTTGTTTGCTCCAGGCTTGAGTTTCTCGATGATCGTCCATCTCATGTCATTTGTGGTATGGTTCAACTGTAGGTAATGTTCAGCCAATTTAGTGCTCAGTTTGCGACATCGGATGGTGCTGCGATGTTCGCAAATTCGCTGTTTTATCTTTCTGCTCGTCATTCCGACGTACCTCAGTCCACAAGGGCAAGTGATCATGTAGACCACATCGGTGGAGTTGCAATTGGTGTGCATTCTCTGTATCCATTGTTTGCCTTGTTCCAGTAGTAGGTATTTAGATGGGGAAGTCAAATGGCAAACACTGCATGACCCACAGGGGTAGTGGCCCACAATGGGCGAAAGGCCCCATGTACTGGTAATGGACTGATCTTGGTTTCTTTCTTGAACTTTCGGACGGGTATGTACAAGGGAGTCCTTAATACTTCTTGCTCTCTTATAAGAGAATAATGGCTTCTCCCAGTCATGTTTATTACTTGTCAGTATATGCCAATTTTTCTTTATTGATTTGCTCACTGCGTTGGAAGCTGCGTTGTAAGTTGTGACGCAGGTGAGAGGTGTAGTGTCCTGATCACCTTTCTCGTAAACTTCCAGTAGAGCTTCTCTGTTCTGGTTGCGAGCTCGTTTGTTACTTTTTGCCAGTATTTTGGTAGGGTATCCACGATCTTTCAATTTGGCAGTAAGATCATTGGCTTGCTTTTTGTACATTGAGACCTCGCTGCAGTTACGACGGAGCCGTAGGTATTGTCCAAACGGCAGGTTTTCCCTCAATGGACGAGGGTGGTAGCTGGTAAAATGCAGTAAGTTGTTTTTTGCAGTTGGTTTGTGGTGGGTTTTAGTTTGAAGAATATCGCCCACCCTGTTAATTACCACATCCAAGAAGATCATTTCCTCTTTATTGTGAGAATGTGTGAAATTTAGGTGAGGATCGCATTCGTTCACCCAGTTGTAGAAATCAAGGAGGGAATCCTCAGATCCCTGCCAGATGATCAAGACGTCATCAATATATCTTTTCCAAAAGAAAATATTGGACGAAAAAGGGTTTTGTGGCGTTAGGATGAATTTGCTCTCAAAATCAAATACATACAGTCCTGCTACCGAAGGCGCAAAGGTACTGCCCATCGATGTGCCGGATGATTGTAAAAACAGATTGCCCTTGTATTCGAAGAAATTTCTTTTTAATGCAAGTGTGGCACATGCGATCACAAAATCGCGCGGAGTTGTATGATTCCACGTGCTGGAATCAAGGGTACTTCTGATTACTGGCTCTCCTTCAAGAAATCACTCTTCCGGATGGAGTAATTTTTCTGGTGACTATGGACATTGAAAGCCTATACACCTGTATTCCCCAGGATGACACCATCAATGTAATCAGAAGTACCCTTGATTCCAGCACGTGGAATCATACAACTCCGCGCGATTTTGTGATCGCATGTGCCACACTTGCATTAAAAAGAAATTTCTTCGAATACAAGGGCAATCTGTTTTTACAATCATCCGGCACATCGATGGGCAGTACCTTTGCGCCTTCGGTAGCAGGACTGTATGTATTTGATTTTGAGAGCAAATTCATCCTAACGCCACAAAACCCTTTTTCGTCCAATATTTTCTTTTGGAAAAGATATATTGATGACGTCTTGATCATCTGGCAGGGATCTGAGGATTCCCTCCTTGATTTCTACAACTGGGTGAACGAATGCGATCCTCACCTAAATTTCACACATTCTCACAATAAAGAGGAAATGATCTTCTTGGATGTGGTAATTAACAGGGTGGGCGATATTCTTCAAACTAAAACCCACCACAAACCAACTGCAAAAAACAACTTACTGCATTTTACCAGCTACCACCCTCGTCCATTGAGGGAAAACCTGCCGTTTGGACAATACCTACGGCTCCGTCGTAACTGCAGCGAGGTCTCAATGTACAAAAAGCAAGCCAATGATCTTACTGCCAAATTGAAAGATCGTGGATACCCTACCAAAATACTGGCAAAAAGTAACAAACGAGCTCGCAACCAGAACAGAGAAGCTCTACTGGAAGTTTACGAGAAAGGTGATCAGGACACTACACCTCTCACCTGCGTCACAACTTACAACGCAGCTTCCAACGCAGTGAGCAAATCAATAAAGAAAAATTGGCATATACTGACAAGTAATAAACATGACTGGGAGAAGCCATTATTCTCTTATAAGAGAGCAAGAAGTATTAAGGACTCCCTTGTACATACCCGTCCGAAAGTTCAAGAAAGAAACCAAGATCAGTCCATTACCAGTACATGGGGCCTTTCGCCCATTGTGGGCCACTACCCCTGTGGGTCATGCAGTGTTTGCCATTTGACTTCCCCATCTAAATACCTACTACTGGAACAAGGCAAACAATGGATACAGAGAATGCACACCAATTGCAACTCCACCGATGTGGTCTACATGATCACTTGCCCTTGTGGACTGAGGTACGTCGGAATGACGAGCAGAAAGATAAAACAGCGAATTTGCGAACATCGCAGCACCATCCGATGTCGCAAACTGAGCACTAAATTGGCTGAACATTACCTACAGTTGAACCATACCACAAATGACATGAGATGGACGATCATCGAGAAACTCAAGCCTGGAGCAAACAACCAACAACTGCTATTTGAAAAAGAACAACGCTGGGTTTACCGTTTATCTACTCATCTCCAAGGACTGAATGATAATATTCCATGGGGTTCCATATTGAAAAACTGATTCCATCATACACGACATCAACTCCTTAGTAGCCTCCGTGTAGTTCTTTTATGCACACACTGCATTCTGTGTGTTGTGACAGCATAGATGACCAACTCCTTCGGCTATGCTGCCCACAGTTTGTACGCACGATGCGATACATACCAACTCGGGTATACTAACATCTAGAAAAGAGTGTTTATCTGCAGCATACATATATGCACATAACAATTCACAAACCGGGGTTCAGACATCGATATTATATGCTTCTAATGGTAGCATATGACAGATTAAACGCACCTACCCAAAAGAACCTCCTTCTTTTGGCGAGAGCCAATAAGATTCCAACACTCACACTCGTCATTACCCGCCCCTCCTTCTACTAATCACGAGGACTCAACCAATGGGAGGGCATTTTCCGCATTCGGATTCACCCGCCCCATTGGACCATACGTACTTAGAAACCATCACGTGATTAGAACCAGGAAGTATTTACTTCCGTGTTCTCCGCACCATTACCAAGATCCGGGCCGAGGAGGACAGATCGAGGTTGATCGCGGGAGTGTGCGAGCATGGAAGTAAGTTGACGAATCGCTAAGACACCGCAGTAGGTTCCCTCCTAATCCCATTCCTAAAGCAGATGATAACAGCTACGATCTGCTTTTTTTATCTCGCCAGATACTATAGCTCACTACCCCCCTCCCGGACCCATGATGTTAGTAACAACAACAGCATAAGTAAGAGGGCTATTTGGTTTTTTCATGCAGCTATTTTTAATGTGAGACATGCTTTGGAGCAACGGCGCCTGGCAAACACCACAGACGCTTGTTTTTAGCATGCCTGCCACTTCACGAGTTCGCTATATGTTTGACATACACTCCGGCCAACTAGCCACTACGATTGCACCTTGTCAATAGTGCAGACATCACTAAGTAATCGTAATTAGACACAATTAGTGCTTTTTAGTCTTATGAATACCAGTCCACACTTTCACAAGTTAAAGATACAACGAATAATCACTCGTACTGCGGTCTTGCTAGCTAATATTGCTACCAAGAGACCCACTCTCGTTGTACAGCACGGCTCCATAAAATGTTTGTTCACTCAAGCACGTTTGTAACTGCAATCAAACAATGTTTTGTCTTTGTATGTTTCTTTATATGTGGTTCGTCTGTCCCATTTCTTTTTCAGACATTCTGAGCCCCGGATAATAGGAGGCTCCTGGGTAAAACCGTGAGTTTTACCTTTTGATCTCCACAGGTCAGGGTGCGCCTTAGAGTGTGCATACCGCCGTGGAGACTACCTTGGTCCTGATGAAAGCTTAGCCGATTAGGCACCGTAAGCAGAAACATGTCGACCTAAAAATTGGTCAAGCCCTGGTCAACATCACTGGCCAGAACTTGCCCAATTCACGTTTTTATTGGTTTTTGATTTGCCAAGAATAAACTTGTCATTGGTTAAAATCATTCACCTTTTAATCTCACTTCCCTTCACAACCAGAAACCCGCTCCGCTGTAACACAGGCGTCGCAGCACACCAGAGAGGCATTCGGCCTCTCTGGTGGGAACCCGATGATGAAGCATGTCACCAACTAGGTTGGTGAGTGAGGGTTCTTTTAACAAATATTTTTGGTTTTTGCCCGTGCCTCTCTTTTTTTGCTCCCTATCCCTTTGTCACTCTTTTGTTGTTTAATTGATTTAATCTGGGGGAACAAGAGTGATAGTCCCTCACCCTCTCTTTGTTTTTGAGAGTACATAGGTGCACCACCAGTCTGGTCCAGGCACCTAAATCTTGACTTCAGAAGTCCAAAAGTGCGCTCCAACACACTACGTGTCCTCCCATGTGCATCATTGTATTGGACTTCCCCCAGCTTTGTTTGATACTGCAGTGGGTACAGCAACCACGGATGATTGAGATACCCAGAGTCACCTAGTTGTGAGACAAACAGCCAAACAGTGTGATCTGAATGTGTGGGGAGAGCAGCATGTCATGCATACATTACAGTCATTGACACAGCCCACTCACCAACAAGCCAAGAGTGCAGATTGGCCATCAATTGGGGTATGGTGCTGTTCCGCAAGATGTGGGAGTCATGTGCCGACACAGGATACTTTGCACACACGTGTGAGATGGTCTGATCCGCCTGGCCTACCACTTGCACGACGATGGAGTGGTAGTGTTTGCTAGTCCTACAGATGTGTTCACATGCCTGTGGTGGAACAAGGGCAATGTGGGTATCATCAATGGCTCCCACAACATTTGGAATGACTCCCAGGTCATAGGACTCCCCCTTCACAGCTGCCAAGACATCCATCCTCTGGAAATGGATATGACTGTCCTTGTGAAGCATCAATGCTGACAGGACATCACGCAACTCCATGCTGAACATGGGCTGTGCCATCCCACCGGCGTTGGCCACAGTGTACTGAAATGACCTAGTAGCGAAGAAAAGCAGTGCAGCTATAACCTTCACTGTAGCAGACAATGCAGCTGGATATATTCTTTTCGGCTTCAAATCGGGCGCCAACAGGGCACATAGGTTTCGTAGTGTGCGGCGATCCAAACAGAATTTCTGGATGATTTCGATGTCCTCCATCATTGCCAGCTCGGGGACAGGTCGAAAGATGGGTGGTCTCCTCCTACGTATGTCCGGGTACACAGGCATGGGCTGAGTTATAGATGAGATGTGGTGAACAGCTTAGCCAGATACTCACACAACCACAACATTGACATGACTCGTGAAATGCACAAGTGACCTGCATTCAGATGTTGTTTTTCTTCACTCACTCGACATACTGACACTACGACATCCAAAGAAGTCGATGTGTATAGCATATAGTACACTGCTATATCAAGGATGAGCTGCCCTGGGGTTAGATGGCACAGCACTTGTGTTTACCAGCATCAGTGCTAAGTTGCATGTAGTTTCTGTCACTGCACGACCGCAAGCTTTAGTCCCACAACACACAACAACATTATGGAATGAGGGCAGTGAGTGTCATCTGGACAACACATCATGGATGTACAGCACAGTGGACAGACACATGTGGACATTATGGGGTCAGTCCTGCATGAGTGTGTGTTGACTTTGCGTAACAGACATTGAGATATTAACCTGAATGAGGCACTAATGCACATGGATTGTGTATACATGCCCACATGGCTGACAATGACGATGTCAGTCTGAGCTATGTTTTTTTGTTCCACATGTGCACTCCTATGACGTGTGTGGGAACATATACAGGCAATGGCAGCTAAGCATGCCACACCAGTACGTGTGTTGGGAGTGCTAGGGATTACAAGTATATCTGATTTACAGACAATGTACTCCTCTGATTTTCTGCCTATGTCACTGGCCCTTCACACGTCGACCCCTGGCCAAGAGATGCCAGTCAGATGTCAAGGGAAATTCAAGTGATTTTCACAGGTTGGATGTTTCATTACAAAACACTGGTACAGTGCGAGAGACCTTTGTCCTTTTTGACTCCTTCCCTCATTTCAGTTCATGTTGGCCACGAGGCATGACTATGTATGTAATTTCACTCTCCTTTTCTTGGACATACCATGTGTGTGGAGACTTGACTCAAAGGTCACACTCTCTCATACCTTCACAGTTTGGTGACCAGCTGGTCACTGTTCTAGTTGCTCTGATGCACCAGCCACTCCCAGAGGGCTGGCTTTCCCCCACTCCACAGCCACTCTGCACTGGTGTCACTGGACATGTGACCCTGTCAACAAACGGGGCTGGACGCACGTGCCCTGGGCCAGTTCTCCTATACATGTACGGTGTCTGTGTGGTTACCTTATATGCATGGGGGCCTCGTGCCCCACAACATTAACCATGGGGTGCACCAATCACTTGGCAAATGAGTTGTGATGTGTGATGTAATTTGCATGGTGCCAATGCAAATGCAGTATGTGTTCGCATGCGCGGTAGCTGGCAACAGCAGCGATGACACGCATTGGCCCCAAATGAATGATTCAGGGTTACAGTCGCAGCTTCCCTGCCGCTGTGGTGTGGCAACCACTATGTGAATGAGCCATCAGCCAATGGGAGCCTTCGGCGTACATATTTTGATATTGCGGTGTGCGAGCTCTGCAACAGCGGGGCTCATCATTGGCCCCAATTGCCTTCAGGGGCACCGAGGGTCACTCATGGGGATTGGGTGGGCCTCGCACTTTGCATTTGGCAGGTTTCCACATTCATCGTGGTGCCGCAATGCTTGCTGTGAGTTGTAATTGTTCAGGGGTTGCATGCATGGAGATGTTTGGTACGTACCTCTGCTGTTGAGCACAGCGGCGTCTTGTCTGCCAGAGGTGCATCAGGTACTGCAGCAGGAAGTCCTGTTACGCAGGATCCATGGTGGCTCTGGTGGTTTAGATGGATTCTGTATCGGTTCTTCCTCTCCATTGTTGAGTTTCCGCCATCCGCAACGTGGTGGTTTTTATGCGGCGGTGGGAACGGCTGTTTGCCACATCGTAATCTGGTTGGCGTACGGAACGTGTTTCCACACGCCAGTCTTGCTCTGTTGGCTCCATCCACGACCCTTGCATACGCAAAAAATGTGTAGAGCCTGAAAGACTGCAGCAGATAGACAATGGCCTCTGTTGGACCATTGTAATTCGGTGGTCGCAAAGTCCGTACCTGGGGCGGGAAGATGAACGTTTCCACCACCAGTGCGGAGAGGCTTCCATCCGTCATCGTAATGAGCCCCTAAATTTGTAAACAATAATGCTTTTGCTTGTTTATAAGATATGAATAAGAATGTCTTATAAGTACCTATAGTATGAGTCCATCTGGATTTGGACTCTATTTAGTGCCATAGCGCATGAACTTGGAAAAAAAAGTCAGTGCTGATCGATACAGGGAGAAAATTGATTGTGTAAAAAGTAGCATGTTAAACACAAAGGGGCTCATTAGGATGGCGGACGAACTGGAGTCCGTCCGCCATCCTGGTGTAAACCGGGACTGTACGCCATGCATGTGGCGGTCCCTCACACTGGATCAGGATTTGACCACCACTGTGGCGGTTGGATCCTGCATTTTAACACTGCGGTGGTTGCTGCTGACAGCAGCACCCACCTGCTGCGATGCTAAAATGCCATGTTGTACATTTCACAGCACTACGTGGTAGGCACCACACGGTGCCTGCCACATAGTGGTGTGCAATGTAGGGGGGTATCATGGGTATCCCCCAAGTGTACCCTCGGCTCGCCCAACACAAGGGGGCCTGCAACGGTCCCCCAAACCCAATCCCTGCAAGCCTTTCCATGGCGGTTCCACCGCCGTGGAAAGGCTGTCTCCAGCCATCATCGTCATTTGGCAGACGGTACCTGCTAGGCACTACTGCCATTTTACCGGTGAAGACCGCTCTGACAGGCAATCCTAAGGACTGCCTGTGCCGGTTCAGTGGCGGACAGTCTTTGCGACCGCCACGGTCGCTGTGAGATTCACCCTGCCATCCTAATTTGGCGGGGGGAAGCTTATGGTCGGCGTATGGAAGGACTGCCACCGCATAGCTGGCAGTGGCAGTCCTTCCGCCATCGTAATCTACCCCTAAGTAAGTGAGTGCTGATGAGAACTAGTATTGACTTCAAAAACAAATAAACTTGCCTTTATTTTTTAACTTGCCCACTCTTTTTTGTACACTATTCAAACTCAGTCTTTCACCAAGAGCTTACTGAACCCAGTAATTCTATGATTGTGTTCCTGTGGAGACTAGTCCAGAAACATCACTCTATCAGCCCTGGACAGTACTGTGTCACACCAGGCATTCTGCAAATCTTTCACCAGGTAAAGGAAGTAGACTGGTCCTCTTGATGTTGGCAGTGCAATGGACAACACTTCTAAACCTCTGCCTGAACAATCATCTTAGATCTGTTTCCTGCCAAATACCCCCTATCCACTGTAATAGCTATTACAGATTGATATCTGCAAAAACCTAGTTCAACCGTTGTTCCAATAAAAGGAATTGGTCTGTCAGTTGGCTTAACTTACCCGCTTGGGATATATACAGTAAGTTGGTGAAAAACACAATAGAAATTAGGTAGCAGAATAAATTTGGCAAATGCAAACCTACTCATCAAGATGTCAAAAATCACCTCCAAAACTTCACTGATTTCATCACATGAATGTGTGCCTCCACCATATTTCTTTCACAAAAGTATTCTTCATTTGGAATTTTGGATAAATAAGTTGTTGGTCTACAGTGCCAAAATAACCTATGGGCCAAATTATGTTGAGGTTGCAATAAGCTGGTTTTGTACTTCTTACATATAGCATGTTTTGCCTGGGGGTCCAGATGAGGGAAATTCATCTTACACCTACCCAAACAACACAGAACCACACTCAAAATGTTTTGCTTGCGCAACAGGAGAAAGATCCCTGAGGATGACTGACACACCACGATGACCTTACCTGCTCCATTTCGAAATTTAACACTTGTATATTACCTATTATGTAGGCACACTGACCCAACCCAAATCCGCCCCCACTGCTAGAACCACACCATTGACAACCTAGTAGAGAGGACCTCTGACTCCCCAAGCCCCGCTGCGAACATATTGAATGCTTTTGGAGACACTGCTACAATAACAATGACAGACACATGTACAATTCAGCCCTCTGAATCTACCACCAATGACTTAGAAATACCAAGCAAGCTGCAGTCACCAAAATCAACTCAAAAGAAATATTCGGCATAGTGAAGGAATTCACTTTCTATGCCACCAACTCCATGACCATCACCCCATAACAGGAACTCTTTACCTAGCTAGTTCAATACTTCAGTGCCAGAAACTAGATTGCTGGTTGAGAGGGTGGAAACTTACCGTAAATAACAATCCTTGTCAGAGTGAACCACAAATGTCACTAAATAAACCTGTGCACAATGCAGCAAATTATGCAGCAAACAGTAATAAAGTGAAAACACAACGCAAGAAAAATTCCAAACCAATTTAGAAAAATAGAGTACGTTTTAAGAAATAAACTGAAACCAAATGTTTGAATTAAAAATAGCACTAAGCACCAACCACGTTTATCTTGTTGCGCTAGACTTTGTCAATGTCAAATGTTACTGCAATTGTGATGACGCATGGGTTGGATACAGGGACCAGGGTTGTCCAGTGGTAAAAAATTACCTTCTGAATGAGAAAGTTTTATGGGGGAAAAGTGGTCATTGAGAAGTTGTCAGAGGGGTAATCTGCGAGCTGGCAAATTCTATGCCCAGGAAAGTCTTGTAGTCTAACAGATTGCTGCTGCCATTGGTCCAAATGAAGCCTTCTATTTTCAGACTTAGAAACAATTTCTGGAAGCAAGATTTCCTTCAGTGGGGCAAACTAGCAAGCTGAGGCTGACTGGTGATTAGACCTTGATGGCCGTGGCTTTGACAGTGACCATGGTCTCTGACGCTTCTCATGGCAGAAAGGTGGCAACAAGTTTCAAAGTCCCAATACTTGCAGTTTGGGGACAGGAGGAGCACACTCTTGCACCCTCAAGGGTCCAGGACCAAGGAGGCATCACTTAGGGGTTAGGACTCACTCCAACAGAGGCTAGAAGCAGGGTTCAGGGTAGGTCCAGTTATAACTAGTCACCTGGGCAGTTGTAGGGTGAGAGGCCTCAGGAAGCTTGTTGTGTATTTGTAGCTCAAAAAGAAGGGGAGATCAGACAGAGTTGGTGGTAGATCTTGTGTTCTCTAATGGGGCTCAGGGTGTCTTCATAGAATCCTCACACCTTTCGTCAAATCACAGTATGCTGTGGGGAAATTCTGTGAATACTTGAGCCCTGGAGGCAGGTTCATTGGCCCCATGACACTGGTACCTTACCAGCGCATGGAAACAATAGTGTGACAGCTCCTCTTTAGGCTTAGAGATCTCCATTCGGCAGAGAATTTTGTTGAATCTTCCGGCAAGGGTCGTGGAGGTCTTGAGCTCTTCTGCCCAGATGGGCCCCCTACCAGACTGTCCTTTGACCCTTTTTGTTTTGTAGTAATGTAGAACCACTTCCCTTTCTGTCTCCTGTGTAATTTGTATGTGCTCTCCTGCTGTGGAATGAGAGGTTTGCTTCTATAAAAACTACTACTGGAACACTCTTGGCTTCTTGCTTCTGGGTTGCAATGGATCAGTATGGTGACTTGTTTCATTTGTCAGTGAAGGAACTGAGGTTGGTGCAATATGTTGTGCCCTTCTCCGCCCAACTACTTTAAAATCTTATAGCATGATTTGTGAGCAATGTATTTTATAAATTATCTGGGACAATGTAATAAATGAGTTTTCTCACAGCCACTGCTTTGGATTAATTTAGTTATGCATCTGTAAGTGTGTTAATTTCTAGGCCTGCCTTTGTATCCTAAACAGCAGCATCATCAGACAATCATCCTGGCACCAGTGCAAGTTGGATACTTTATATACACATGTTTGGATTCCACTTCACAGTTTCTATATGGAGTTTGGTGAAGGTGAATTTGGTATATTTCCATGTAAACTGATTTTAATGTTATTTTTCAGTATATAGAAGTTTGTTTCGGTCTTATGGAAAATATATAATTTGCTTAGGAAGAGTAACCATTGTAGAATGATTTCACTGAAATTTAATAGAATGCCATAATATTATTTTCTCTAAAGGAAACTATGTTCTACTACTGTGTAAATATGCCTAAACTTTAGAAATATCATTCAATTCACATTATTCTTAAGGATATTTCGGCAAATATGGCACTTCCAAAAGCTGTGAAGGTATTGCTTCCATTTCATAGAGCTGAAAATTTCAATTGCCTAATTCATTAAGTCATTTTCATCCTTAAACGTATGTTTACTCTGTTATATTCCTGAGTTAGACCTTTGTAGCAAAGCAGCTTATTTCTCACATTGTCCTATTTTTCAGCAGTAAACTTTTGCACATATTAGTGCGCACAACAATATTGGATTAGTTTCCCTGAAGCTAACCTTGTTTACAGATCTAGCTTCACACAAAATTATCATAATGCTCTGAACATCATGTACAAGATCTATTTTCGCACTATGTACAAATGTCATCTCTATCTTCATCTGCGGGGCTACAGGGCTGCCTACATTTCCATAACATTGCTAATCTACACGCACATCACAAGGCTGCTTTCTATCATAAAAGATGAGCATCCCAATAGATTAGTAGAGGAGCCCTGACACCAGAGGTCCGTACATGCTGAGAATTCATCATGCAGCGGTCTGACATCTCGTGAGGGGTGTCCAGTTTGTGACCAAGACGGGGTTCTTCATTCTCTCCCACCAGGTAAAGGGGTTGAATCGTCCCTTGAGGGGATTATTGGCTCTACACCTACATACACTCTAGGTACATTTAGAGTAGGGTTCGCATAGTAGGAGTACTTTTGATTACTTGTTTTATATGCCAGCATATATACATTGTTTTAGCACCATGGTAGAACTGTATGCACTATTCATGCTTTTGGTGGCTATAATCACTTGTATCTGCTTCTAACTACTATTTATTGGAGCACATGTATTCTATACAAGAATAATATTGGTTCAATAAATATATTGAAAATGTCCCACTTTGTATTCTCTGTGTTATTCTCTGAGAATAGGTGAGCACGAGTGACTGAGCGAAAGCTTCAGTACTGTTTCCATGCTCCCTGAGGGTTCAGAGCCGTCATGTTCAGTGGTTGCCAAAAACCATTCACTCCCTGGTAGGTTAGGGGGGTGTACGGTGGCACTGTGAGCTAGATGGTCGATAGGGCAACATATCCTGTGGGGGTGTACAGAATCAGTCTTAGCACCAAGCCCCTAATTTATGTTGTCCAAACAATGCGCAGATCCTACGGATTAGTAGAAAGTACATGACATGACACCCAAGGTTGGCTGGGTTCTTATTTAGTGGTCAATCTGAGTAGTTCAGTCTTGCTTTCTCAGAGAACCCTACTCACATTTTAACCAGAGACATCCGAAGTGGGAAGAGAAATAAATCTGCCTCATGTAGGTAGGTATACCCTATGGATTGGCTGTAGTTTATTCAAGCTTGGAGGATTAGCAGTTTCCACATTGTGCATGCCATATATCCATAAAATTCATTTAAATAAGATATCGTTTTTCTTCACATGATGTCTATAAATGGAAAAACAGGTGAGAAGATTGAAGAACAGGTAGTTGCACTAAATATTTCGGAAAATTACAGACGGGCTGGTACTATGAAATTACTACAACATGGCCTCCCAGCAATGGGTGCAGATGTTACCTTTGTGGTTGAGGCACATAAAGTTTTCAGAACAGAGGTCTTCTACTCTTGGATTAAATTCCCACCTACAGAAGCATGCACACAATTGTTACACACTTACATTGAAGTTGAACACTCTGACGAGCATTTCCCATACATGGACATAGAAGTCCCATTAACTTACCAAGAGCACATTAATTGGTTTAGAGGCTCCCTACCACAGAAAATGTGAGACTTGGTCTGCTCAGCAGAGAAGAAGCAACCTGGCTGGTCTTAGCTTCATACACACCACATGCAGATATTGCTGCTTTATAAGAAGCAGGAATGCATACTCTCTACGGAGATTTAATGAAAATGTACAGAAACCTTACTCAATACATAATGAAAACATTGACAGTCCAACCTGTGAGGGCTGCTTAGGCTGCACTAGCTCAATTAGCTACTGCAGGTATTAGCCCCAAAATGCTGAACGCAGTTATGGGAAAGATTCCAACTAGCCTGGAGCAAATCCCGTTCTGGATAGCACAGAAAACAGCACAGCGTGAAGCAGTTTTTCCCCATATGGGCCTGCAGGAAAAACACAGAATACTAACAATTTGCTTGCCAATGGGGATGGCTTTTCCCATTAGAAGATTGTGTCACTTGGAGTATAATCTTCGCTGCTGTTTATACCAAAACATATGGTACTCCTTCAAAACCAGTTATATCAGACGTACTGAAACAAATACAAAATGTGTACCAGGCAGAGCCTGCCCTAGATCTGGGAATGAAATTGATGGGCAATTTTGCCCACGTTACTGCCATTATATTAAGTAGCATAAAAGGGGAGGCAGCTGCAGTGGCTATACACCAACGCTTGAGGGAACTCACTCCTGCACAGCAGGAGCCAGAACTGCCTAAGATTATCAAAGAAACATATGCTTCACTAGGTAGAGATAATATGGTAGTCAGACCAGGGAAACCAATAGTTAAGAGCAATTCTGAAAAGGATAATATTAAACAAGAACCAGACTCTTCAAAGAAGAAATGGGATAATAAACATAAAATCAAACAAAACAACAAACAGTTATGGGTGGGTCTCCTCAACAGGAACTCACCGAAAGAAAATACAATTTAAGAAATTGTGACAATATTAGGAAGCCTGACGGGCATCAGGATGCAGATACACGTTCTTCTCGTTCCTTTAAGGAGTCATCTGAAAAGTATTCAGAGAGGGACGGACCATCAGAGCACAGATCGGATGAGTCAAGCTGAAAAGGGAGACACATCGCGATGAAGGTAGCGGGGATTGAAATTAGAAAAGACTCTGCTTCTGAACGGGGAAGGAGCAGTGACGATGCTAGACAGTACTATAGAAGTCAAGACAGCTTGCCAGAGCATATCATGGTGGAAAGACCTGATGCGTGAGTAATGTGCCCGCTTTGGGAGACAAAGGGGAGTGTCCCACATCATTTATACAAAATAATGCTCCAAATGGAGGAGGACATACCCAGCAAGTGAAGGATCTCTTTTGGGAGGATCTGACATATGGTTACGACATTCTTTTGGCCGAAAAGGCTTGGTCACATGATTTTGTAGTGGATGCCCAATGGGGAAGAAGTTATTTGACCTGCTTTCTCTGACTTTGTACCAGAATCAGTTAAACCTTCATACGTGCAGGAGTGGGTGTTAGCACTAGCTCCTGCACTTTACTGCAATCCTGTTGGATGAGTAGATGCATCATCTCATCACGAAATCCCATTAAAATTGATTCCTAAACCACTGAGACAATACCCAACAAAGCATTCAGCAAAGCAACAAGTCAGAGAGATCCTAGATCAATGTATACTGCTCCAACCCCCAACGACTCTGAAACCTGCTACAATCTATTTTAGGATTTAGAACTTACATTTTGGATTACGCAGAAAGTGTGAAACCTTTCTACAACTTAATTAGACCTGATTTTTCAGAACATCATTGGACACAGGTAAATACAGATATTCTGTGTTTCGTACAAGCTGACATGATAGCTTCTAAACACAGCACCAGCACAGGGGAAACGCATAATTGTCATGAGCCCTGTACCGACCCTAGAGGCCGTTACTAAAGCAAGCATCCCAAATGCTAAAGCATTATCTCCACGATGGATTCAATGAGCTAACTCTCTCACCACAACAGATGTAGATTACAGATTTGACTCTACATTGCAAACACAAGCGTTTCTGCAGTACGAACAAAAACATCCTCTGCCGAATGAAATTATGTCTCTAGATTGACATGAATGCACCATTTATACTGATGGTTCATCACAGCTGACCGTAGGAACAACACAGCAATATTCGGCGGCATGTGCAATTATAAAAGGCACATGCATGACAGAAGTTCCGCCATGGAAAAACACACACCCAGTCCCTGGGGGACTGTACGGCCAACTGGCAAAACTAAAAGCTCTGATACTGGTACTTCAAAATACGGATTATGAATTCCCCACACTAATTGTGTATGATTGATTTTACTGTGTTTAGTCCTATAATGAGTATTTACATTATTGGGGCCAGAATAGATTTAGGGATGCTAAAGGGTGCATAATAAAGCACTGGGGGCCAGATGTACAACGTGATTTTGTATGCACAAACGGGTTTGCAACCCGTTTGCGCATGCAAAATCACTGTGAGCCATGAACAAAGCCTATTTCGCGAGTCGCAAATGATTTTCAATTCGCTAAATAGGTTTTGCGACTTTCTATTAGGAAGGGGTGTTGCCTTCCTAATAGCGACTGCAGAGCCATTTACGACCTCAATTTCGATCGCAAAACACTCGCAAATTACCGCCCTCTTCAAGAGGATGGCAATGGAGTCGCAATTGGGAAGTGGTCCCCAGAGGACCCCATGCCCTTTGTGACTGGCTCTGAAAATATTTTTTAAGGGCAGGCAATGGTCCCAGGGGCCACTGCCTACCCTTAAAAAATTAAACGAAAATGTTTCATTTTATTTTTTTTAAATGCATCCTGTTTTCCTTTAAGGAAAAAAAAGCTGCTTTATTTAAAAGCAATCCCAGACATCCCAGACATGGTGGTCTGCTGAGCCCAGCAGACCACCATCCCTGGGAGGGTCTTTCATTCCCAATGGGCTTGCAAATTACAAGAGGCTCATTAATATTCATGAGCCTCGCAATTTGCGACCCCATTGGGAATCGCAAACAGTGTAAAACACATTGTTGTGCATGCCAAATAGCGCCTTGCAAATTGCAAGTCGTAAATGACAATTTGCGAGGCGCTATTTTGCACATCGTACATCTGGCCCAAGATGCTTTCGGAACAAGTGGCAAAGCTGAAAGAAGGCCTGCCACGGGCTCATGTCTTTCATATATTGAGTCATCAACATATTGGCATTCACATTGAAGGGAATTCGATAGCAGGTAAAGCCACCAAGGCAACAGTTCGTACTGCTGCCGTTGCTGCAATAACTTGCTCAAGTATCAAGATAGACTGAGCAACTATGATGGTAGTTAATGCCACGCGCAACGGACCAGCCCCGCCAAAGGGCTTTCCACTCAAGTACTCCTACAAGTTAGATGCAAAAAATATTCTGTACTCTCAAATCCCAGAAGTGGGAGATTGAGTTATATCAAACATTGATCCCAGATTAGGACTGATACTAGCTGCACACGAGGGACTGGGTTCAGCTCACGCAGGGATTACTGCTACAGTTTCATTACTGAAGCATCGCTATTGGTGGCCTGGTCTTACCAAACAGGCCAAAGACTTTGTCCTTAAATGCAACATCTGCAAGCAGATAAAAGGCTCCACCGTAGCACGTCCAGCACAGAAACCTCTACTGATCTCAGACAAGCCTTTGGCTTGAGTTTATTTGGATCACTGAGGCCCCTTATAATCAGATGGGGCTTACAAGTACATCTTGGTGGCGGTGGATTCATGCTCCAGATTCCTGTGGGTTTGGCCACAGTGCTCGGCTGGTGCTTGACCCATTATAAAGGATTTAGCACACTACATTCTGACCAGGGTACGGCATGTAGCTCTCGGGCATACAAAGAAGACAGGGGAAGTTTGGGTGTGGCCTTTCAATACTCCTCCTTCTATCATCCCGAGTGAAACCTGGTCATTGAGAGGAAGAACCGGGACTTAAAGCAATCCTTAACAGTTAGGGGACTAGGCTCGGGTGGCAGTTGGGTCAATCACGTATATGGGGTTCAGAGGACACATATCAACATGCCAAGAAAATCCCTAGGGGTCATACACCTTATGAACTCCTGTTGGTGTGAGAATGTGGGTACCAGACCTCGATACTGTCAGCACAGTGGCGGCTGAAAAACTATTTGACATCAAGGAATGTTTGGCTGTTTTACAGGAACTGAATGAATCCTGGACCTTACAAAGCAATGTCCAAGTAATACGCACCGTCACTGGAGAAGAGTTCTCCAGCTTCTGTGATTCATCC
Organism: Triturus cristatus; assembly: GCF_964204655.1. Lineage (NCBI taxonomy): Eukaryota > Metazoa > Chordata > Amphibia > Caudata > Salamandridae > Triturus > Triturus cristatus. The sequence continues at coordinate 382,656,407 of NC_140591.1, read as the reverse complement.
AGTGTTCAGGATGCTCTTGAACGGGAGATATTTGATGCTAAATGATCAAGGTTGCTGTAGAATAGAATGGGGCATCACTTATCTAATGACGCTTAATTCCATAGTGACTTGTTATACACAAGTACTGTTTCCACCTGCCCACACAGTTAGGGAGGCAACGATATGGCTTTCGATAAATGTTTCCAACATACAGTTTGATTCACTGAGCAAACTGAAAGCCATGCTTTTTCAAAAGAATCTGGCTTTAACTTCGGCCAAAGAGACTTTTGATCTCCAGGTTGCAAAGTCCTCGAGATACAGACACTACTCCACACTAACTTCCCACTGCATTTTGGGGAGCTGGTCCACTGTATCTTTAACATGTCTGATACGAAGGGAATCATGCACTTTTTTAAATGTATCAGCTCTGGTTTGGCTAGCACCTTTCAGATGATTTTCAGAGTTATACCATCTTTCATACACTCCATGCTGGGAAGCTTTTTTGGAGGGCTCCCACTTGTCCTTCTACTTGTGGCGGGAATTCTGAATTTAATTTTTCTTTTCCGCAATGGATATTCCAGTTCAACCCGGAATGGAGACAGCACTGCTGGTGCTGTGTTGCCGTGAGCACATGGTATACTGCTTCGGCACACCTCGGCGTCAAGAACTGAATGAGCATTGGTTCTTATCCTTCAGGCCTGTTTGGTTTGATTGCATACAACCTGCAACCACAAATGCATCCTAGATATATGTCTTGGATCAGAATTGGTTGCACCACCGGACATTGAAGTACTGATGGACCCCTTAAAGGCCCATGTGTATTGTTGTCCACAGCATATTCCATTGATGATGAATGCATTCTTAGAGCCACCCTGGGATGCTTCGACTCCTAGTGATGTGAACAGTAGCTCTGTGGATCACTTATGGGTAACAACACCTCCCATCGCGGCTGCTGTGGGAATTGGATGGAATCACCTTTGCTCCATAAACCTGCTTTGAGGTGCGCTTCTGGGTTCGTTGTCTGCAGTTGTGGGCAACATCAATGTTGTGTCTACCACTCGGAACAGATAAAACAAAATTGGCTTTTCTATGTGGGATCGATTTGGCCTGTTTTTAAATAAAACAAACCAAAACAGCTTTTGTTTTTTTGCTCTTCTAGGCGCCATGGCTTTCTGACTGCTTGGGATTTCAAACCTTATTTTAAACTCCTTCGGCTTTTATGAAGCTTGCTTTTAGATGATTTTACATGAGCTTTAAGGTTTTCTTTAATTTACAGATTATCATGGCTTGCAGACTTTTTAGAATGATTATAGATAACTTTTAGATGTGTTTAAAGAGTAGGTTTTTAGACGTTCTGCTGGCTTTATAGATAGCTTTTATGTATCAATCCTTGGTATGAGGAGTGACAGTTATATTCCAGAGTAAGACCCATGTAGGGAAGCAGCTTATTTCTTACATTGTCCTATTTTCAGCAGTAACCATTTGCACAGATTTGCGCGTGTGACAATATTGGATTATGTTAGATCTGGGGGTCTCTAGTTGGCAGAGGTAAGCACCTTAGACCAAATAGGGACCCTTGCTTCTAGTCAGGGTACAGGGACACACATGGTAGATAACCCCTGCTCACCCTCTAGGTAGCTTGGCTCGAGCAGACAGGCTTATCCCCAAGGCAATGTGTAAGGTATTTGCACGTAGACACCACAATGATCCCCCCTCCGCACACCACAGACTTAGACCACACAGGTGAGTTATATCAAAAATAATATATCTTTATCTAGTTTCCGCAGTTGAAATCAAGCATCACAGGTTTACACCATATTCGCTTTCTTGGTTGGTCGGGATCGTAAGACGATAGTCTCTAGTCTCTTGCGTGATTCGATACTCACTGAGAATGAATCAGTTTGTAGGCTCTTGATGTTTAGGCAGCTACGTTGCTCCGGCGGTGTCGCTGCGCTCGTTGTAAAAAGCGCTCCTCTCGCTGTTCGGTGCAAAGTTTCCACAACTCCCTCGACGAGCCCCCAGTGACGATGTCGACGTCACCGGAGTCAGCCACTCACAGTGCGGCTTCGTAGAGCAGGGAAGTACGACTCTCGATCTGCTTCAGGCCTCCGGGTCGCGGCAAGGCACGTGCCGATGAGCACGTTGGCCTTCTTGATGCGGCAACCGGTGTCAGGCCCGGGTCAGTGCGGCACTCTCCAGCAAGGCAGAGAGTAGCTAGCCCACTTCACAGGCAGATGTTGAGAAGCTTGGTAGAACAGCCCCCGGTCCCTGCAGCACACAGCAGCGCAGGGGGGACACAGCAGAGTCTTGAGTTCTTGGCAACCTTTCTATCCCTGGGTTGCAAAACAGGAGGCCAGCTCTTCTCAGGCCCTTGGAGATTCGGTTTAAGACACAGCACACAGCAAAGTCTTGTTTGGTCAAGTGGGTAAGGTCAGCCCACAGCAAGACCCCTTCTCCTCCTCAGCTTCAGTTGTACAGCAGAACAGGTCAGCCCTTCGAGCACACAGCGAGGCAATCTTCCTTTAGTTCTTTGGCGGTCCGTCTTTCAGCAGAGGTTCCTCTTGATGGTAGAATCTAAAAATCTGTTGTCAGGGGTCCTTTACTTATACCCCTAAAAGTCTTTGAAGTCTTTGTGCAAGTGGGAACTGAGCCCGGTCTGATCCAGTTCTGGGTGTTGCTGGAGCACTTTGTTTTCCTGGCTTCTACTTTCTTTTCAGAGTGAGGGGCAGAGTCATCAGCCGCCCAGCAGGAGGTGGAGCCAGCACCGTGGCAGGCAGGCACAGCCCTATTCACTCCCAGGTGCTATCTCCTCCCTCCACTCTCCTTGCAAATGTCACCATTCAGCAGAGGGCTGACTCAGCCAACCTCTCGTGGGATCCCCAGCCCCTGTCACTCTCAAGCCAGACAGTCAATCCACAAGCATGCCCAGGCACACAGAAGGGTCAGACAAGAGAACAGCTACTCTCTAAAAAGTACTATTCTCCAACTCAGGATTTAAAAACAACCTCTCCTAAAAGATGTGTTATTAAATGCTGAGCTCAGGGATATCAAACACTCATGTCTTATCTTTTTCCTATGAGAAGATAGGCGGATAGCCATTGGCACCAGCCTCCCCCATGTTAGCCTATGGAGCAAGATAACCTTGCAGCAGTGAACACACAAAATGGCCGTTGTTCACTACCAGAACATGTCACCTGCACTAGTACATGCTCTACCTTTTACATACACTGCATCCTGCCCAGGGGGGTACCTTGGGCCTTCCATAGGGATGACTGACGTGTATAAAAAGGGAAGGGTTAGGCCCGGTCAGTGTGGACACTGGCCAGGAGGACATGGCAGTCCGGGGACTGCAGGCAGGCCTGCGGTGGCAGGCCTGAGACACCGTTTTAGGGCTACACAGGTGGGTGGCGCAATCAGCGCTGCAGACCCACTAGTAGCATCTGTCATCACCAGCCCTGGCACACACAGTGCACTTTACTAGGGACTTCATGGTGATACAGATATGCCAATCAGGTATATCCAATCAATATGATATTTTACACAGGGAGCACTTACACTCTGGCACTGGTTAGCAGTGGCAGAGTGTCCAAAGCATCTAAACCAGCAAAAATGAAATCCATCACAGCATCAAAAATCCAGGTAGCAGAGGCAAAAGATAGGGGAAAAACTCATGCCAAGGATGTCAGGTCTAACACGTGTCCCCTCCAGCTGAAAGTGGGGAGAACTACCCACCCTCTTGGGAGTTCTCATCACTAAGGCGGAAAAACCTGGACAGACCATCAGCATTGGCGTGTTCTGTACCGGGACGGTGTTCCACCGTGAAGTCCATTCCCTGTAGGGAGATGGACCACCTCAACAGTTTGGGATTCTCACCCCTCATCTGCATTAACTATCTGAGGGGCCTGTGGTCGGTCTGAACACGGAAGTGAGTCCCAAACAGGTAGGGCCTCAGCTTCTTCAGGGCCCAGACCACAGCAAATGCTTCCCTTTCAATAGCGCTCCACCTCTGTTCCCTGGGGAGTAGCCTCCTACTAATGAAAGCTACAGGTTGGTCCCCGCCCTCGTCGTCCATCTGTGAGAGTACTGCTCCCACACCTTGCTCTGAAGCGTCTGTTTGCACTACGAACTCACTCGAAAAGTCAGGCGCCTTAAGCACCGGTGCTGTGCACATTGCAGTTTTCAGGGCATCAAAAGCAGTTTGACAGGCCTCGGACCAATTCACTTTCCTGGGCTGATTTCTAGAGGTTAGTTCTGTCAAGGGGGCAACAATGGTGCCGTATCCCTTGATGAACCGTCTGTAATACCCGGTGAGTCCTAGAAAGGCTCTCACCTCTGTCTGCGTCTTGGGGGGTTCCCAAGCCAGAATGGTATCAATCTTCGCCTGTAGGGGCGCCACCTGGCCGCTCCCCACCTGGTGTCCCAAACACACCACCGATCCCTGCCCTATCTGGCACTTACTGGCCTTGATAGTGAGGCCTGCCTTCTGCAGCGCCCTCAACACTTCACAGAGGTGTTGCAAGTGTTCCTCCCAAGTGGAGCTGAACACAGCAATGTCATCCAGGTACGCGGCGCTGAATTGCTCCAGCCCGGTCAGTACCCGGTTGACCAGTCTCTGGAAGATGGCAGGGGCATTTTTCAATCCAAAGGGCATGACGCGAAACTGGAAGTGCCCCTCTGGTGTGGAAAATGCCGACCTCTCCTTTGCCCCTTCAGTTAAGGCAATCTGCCAGTACCCCGAAGTCAAATCGAAGGTGCTGAGGTACCTGGCAGCTCCCAACCGACCCACAAGCTCATCAGCTCTGGGGATGGGGTGCGCGTCAGTCTTGGTGACCGCATTGAGCCCACGGTAGTCCACGCAAAACCGAAGTTCTGATGGGCCACCGGGTGTAGCAGATTTCTTGGGAACGAGGACCACTGGGCTAGCCCAGGGACTGCTAGAGGGCTCAATTACCCCTAACGCCAACATCTTGGAAACTTCTTCCTTGATGCTGGCCCTGACCTTGTCAGCTACTCTGTAAAACTTCTGTTTCACAGGCAGGCTATCTCCAGTGTCCACATCATGGACGCACCAATTGGTGACACCTGGTGTCAGGGAGAACAGGGAGGCAAACTGACCCAACACCTGGCGACAGTCTCTCTGCTGCTCTGGGGTCAGGGTGGGCGAGAGGACCACACCATCCACTGACCCGTCTTGCTCCTTGGTTGCCAGGAGGTCAGGGAGAGGATCACTATCCTCCTCCCCACCGTCATCTGTAGCCATGAGCATCGTCACTTCAGACCTCTCGAAGTGGGGTTTGAGGCGGTTCACATGCAAGACTCTAAGGGGCTGCCTAGGAGTCTTCATGTTGATCAGGTAGGTCACCTCACTCTTGCGCTCTACCACCTCATATGGCCCGGTCCACTTGTCACGGAGCGCACAAGGCTCCACCGGCGCCATTACCCACACTTTCTGCCCAGGATGAAATTCTACCAGAGTGGTATTCTGGTGGTACCATTTTTTCATCTCCTCATGGCTGGCTTCTAGGTTCTCCTGAGCGAGCTTCCTGAAGCGCTGCGTTTGGTTGCGGATGGCCAGCACATAGCTGAACACATCCTGGGGGGTTTTCCCACGGGATTTCTCCCACCCCTCCTTCACCAGTGTGAGATTTCCTCTAACAGGGTGGCCATACAGCAGTTCAAAGGGGCTGAACCCTAAGGACTTCTGAGGCACCTCCCTGTAGGCAAACAACAGGCATGGTAACAAGACGTCCCACTTCCGTCTCATGGGCTCCGCTAGGCCCATAATCATACCTTTCAGGGTGCGGTTGAACCTTTCAACCAACCCATTTCCTTGAGGGTGGTAAGGAGTGGTGAACTTATAAGTTACCCCACACTCCTCCCACAGAGACTTCATATACCTAGAGATGAAGTTGGTACCCCGGTCGGAGACCACCTCTCGGGGGAACCCCACACGGGAAAAGATCCCCATCAATGCACGGCCCACCACGGGTGCTGTGATTGTCCTGAGAGGGACTGCTTCCGGGTACCGAGTGGCGTGATCAACCAAGACCAGGATAAACCTGTTGCCTAAGGCGGTCTGGGGATCCAGGGGCCCTACGATATCAATGCCCACCAGCTCGAAAGGGGTGCTCACTACAGGAAACGGCTGGAGGGGCACCACGCACTTCCCTCCGCTCTTACCACTGGCTTGACAGGTTTGGCAAGACTTACAAAAGGTACCGACGTGCTTCTTCATCTGGGGCCAGTAGAAGTGGGTGACAAGCCTGTGATAGGTCTTGTCTTGCCCCAGATGTCCTGCGAGAGGCACGTCATGAGCCAGACCCAGTAAGAAGTTCCTGAAGCGCTCGGGTACCACCAGCACACGGGCTGCACCGGGCTCAGCAAACTTAGGCTCACTATAAAGTAAGTCATCCTCCCAGTAAATCAAATGTTCCTTGGACCCTAGGCCCGCTGCCTGGTCTGCAGCCTGCTGCCGCACACCAATGAGAGAAGGGCACTCCTTCTGAGCCTGGCAGAATTCCTCCCTGGAGGGACCACCCTCTTGCTGCCAATGGGTCAGCTCAGGCAATTCCCCCAGTTCGGCCACCTGTTCCCCTGTAGGTTCCAGGGCATCCCCCTCAGGTTCTGCTTCCTCCTGGACCGTGGGAACAGTGGGGGCCGGTTTCCCGCACCCTCTGCCCCTTCCTCTCTTGACAGGTCCCTGGGCCATTGTTCCAGGCTCCGGTTCTACTAATCCACCCTTACTGGCTGTCATGGCACGTGTGGATACACAGATCCACGCTGGCAGTCCTAACATCTCCAAGTGAGTTCTGTGCTCTACGTCCTTCCATGGAGAACTCTCCAGGTCGTTACCCAACAGACAATCTACTGGCAAGGCATCACTGACACAGACTTCCAAGGTACCAGAGACTCCCCCCCATGTAAAGGGAACACGCGCCATCTTGCAGAGGCGCACTGAAGTGTCAGCTGCCACTACTGGGCGGAGCACATTGGGAATGACTTGCTCTTCAGACACCCACTGACACCTGACAGATGTCACACTAGCCCCGGTGTCTCTCAGAGCCTCTAACTCCCTCCCATTTATGGTCACCTTTTGCCCGTATTTCTTAGTGTTAGCGGGTATCAAGGTATCCTGGACCATCTCTTGGTCTCCTAAAGAGACAAGGGTCGTCATAGCTAATCCCTCCTCCCCACTGGAAATCAAATCCCCTCCCAAAGCTACACTAGCTAACCCTGGGACGGGAGCAGCAGCTGGTGCTGGGGGTTTCTTGAGGCAGTTAGGGGCTATGTGGCCCACTTCCCTACAAGCATAGCAAGTAGGCGGTGGTCTGTTGCCCTTAGGGGGCCAAGACCTCTTAGGCTTGGGGGCTTGGGACTCCTTCCCCTGGGAACTGTTTTGGGGCCCTTTAGAGAACTCCTTACTGTTACCCTTGTCCTCCCCACCTTTCTGCTGGGGACCCTGACCACCCTTGGCTGGCATACTTACCACCCCTTTGTTGACCCTGGTGCTAGTCCAGCGGTCTGCCTCTTTAGCAAGCTCACTGGGATCAGTTAACTTGCTGTCTAAAAGATGCTGGCGCAGCTCTGGAACACATAGACTACTGAAGTGCTCCCAACTAATCAAGTGACACAACCCCACATAATCAGTAACTTTGCTGCCCATTATCCAACCTTCCAGTGCACGCGTGTACATACTCACACACTCCACCCAAGTACTCGAATCAAGTTTCTTGAAGTTCCTGAACTTCTGGCGGTACTGTTCTGGTGTAAGCCCATACCTGAGGCATAAGGCCTCCTTCATCGTGGGGTAGGTTAAGGTCCCTGCTGCTTCTAAGGGTGCTGAGACATCCCTCCCAGAGGCCTCAAAATGCTTCCACAACCCTGCTCCCCAACTCTTCTCAGGCACTTCATTCATCTTCAAGGCAAGCTCATAAGATCTAAACCATGCATAGATATCCTCACCCCTTTGATAATTCTGTACCAAATCTTTCGGTATGTATACTTTACCCACCTGTACTGGCTGTGCGCTGCCACCATTCGTACTGGACTCCACTTGTTTGGCTTTAATGTCCAGCTCCCTCATGCTCAACTCATGAGCCAACTGGAGTTTTCTCTCTTCCAAAGCAAGAGCATTCCTCCTCTCCTCCGCCTCTTTCTCGCTGTCAAGGCGCAGTTTCCTTTCTTCCGCTTGAGCTTTGAGCTTAAAAACTTCAATCTCATGGGCCCTAATCCTCTGATTCTCCTCCAGCTCCTCTGGAGAAAGGCTCCTACTGGAATGGGTGCTGCCAGCCCTAGACGCTGGCCTATTCACTGGCAGATCATCGGATCCAAATCCGTGCTCCGGTGTGCCATCCCCTTCAGTAGTTTCCTCGGTTGCGCCATTCTTGGCCTCCCACCAGGCCCTTAGAGCTTTCTGTAGCTCCGTCTTGTTGGCGCTGCCCTTCACTGGGCATCCAAGCTGCTTGCAGAATTGCTTTAGTTGCTCCTTCCTATATTCGAGCAACTTTTTCACTTCGAATTGCAATTCCGACTCCTCACCTACTCCATTCAGAGACATGATGCTTCGTCGATCCTCCAAGAATAGTCTTCGCAAAAACTTCGTGCAATGCAACTGCTTACTAGATTAGTGATGTACGAAGAATCACTGCAGGTCAAGTGCAAATACTGGTTCTAATCCGCACCGCTGACCACCAATGTTAGATCTGGGGGTCTCTAGTTGGCAGAGGTAAGCACCTTAGACCAAATAGGGACCCTTGCTTCTAGTCAGGGTACAGGGACACACACGGTAGATAACCCCTGCTCACCCTCTAGGTAGTTTGGCTCGAGCAGACAGGCTTATCCCCAAGGCAATGTGTAAGGTATTTACACGTAGACACCACAATGATCCCCCCTCCGTACACCACAGACTTAGACCACACAGGTGAGTTATATCAAAAATAATATATCTTTATCTAGTTTCCGCAGTTGAAATCAAGCATCACAGGTTTACACCATATTCGCTTTCTTGGTTGGTCGGGATCGTAAGACGATAGTCTCTAGTCTCTTGCGTGATTCGATACTCACTGAGAATGAATCAGTTTGTAGGCTCTTGATGTTTAGGCAGCTACGTTGCTCCAGCGGTGTCGCTGCGCTCGTTGTAAAAAGCGCTCCTCTCGCTGTTCGGTGCAAAGTTTCCACAACTCCCTCGACGAGCCCCCAGTGACGATGTCGACGTCACCGGAGTCAGCCACTCACAGTGCGGCTTCGTAGAGCAGGGAAGTACGACTCTTGATCTGCTTCAGGCCTCCGGGTCGCGGCAAGGCACGTGCCGATGAGCACGTTGGTCTTCTTGATGCGGCAACCGGTGTCAGGCCCGGGTCAGTGCGGCACTCTCCAGCAAGGCAGAGAGTAGCCAGCCCACTTCACAGGCAGATGTTGAGAAGCTTGGTAGAACAGCCCCCGGTCCCTGCAGCACACAGCAGCGCAGGGGGGACACAGCAGAGTCTTGAGTTCTTGGCAACCTTTCTATCCCTGGGTTGCAAAACAGGAGGCCAGCTCTTCTCAGGCCCTTGGAGATTCGGTTTAAGACACAGCACACAGCAAAGTCTTGTTTGGTCAAGTGGGTAAGGTCAGCACACAGCAAGACCCCTTCTCCTCCTCAGCTTCAGTTGTACAGCAGAACAGGTCAGCCCTTCGAGCACACAGCGAGGCAATCTTCCTTTAGTTCTTCGGCGGTCCGTCTTTCAGCAGAGGTTCCTCTTGATGGTAGAATCTAAAAATCTGTTGTCAGGGGTCCTTTACTTATACCCCTAAAAGTCTTTGAAGTCTTTGTGCAAGTGGGAACTGAGCCCGGTCTGATCCAGTTCTGGGTGTTGCTGGAGCACTTTGTTTTCCTGGCTTCTACTTTCTTTTCAGAGTGAGGGGCAGAGTCGTCAGCCACCCAGCAGGAGGTGGAGCCAGCACCGTGGCAGGCAGGCACAGCCCTATTCACTCCCAGGTGCTATCTCCTCCCTCCACTCTCCTTGCAAATGTCACCATTCAGCAGAGGGCTGACTCAGCCAACCTCTCGGGGGATCCCCAGCCCCTGTCACTCTCAAGCCAGACAGTCAATCCACAAGCATGCCCAGGCACACAGAAGGGTCAGACAAGAGAACAGCTACTCTCTAAAAAGTACTATTCTCCAACTCAGGATTTAAAAACAACCTCTCCTAAAAGATGTGTTATTAAATGCTGAGCTCAGGGATATCAAACACTCATGTCTTATCTTGTTCCTATGAGAAGATAGGCGGATAGCCATTGGCACCAGCCTCCCCCATGTTAGCCTATGGAGCAAGATAACCTTGCAGCAGTGAACACACAAAATGGCCGTTGTTCACTACCAGAACATGTCACCTGCACTAGTACATGCTCTACCTTTTACATACACTGCATCCTGCCCAGGGGGGTACCTTGGGCCTTCCATAGGGATGACTGACGTGTATAAAAAGGGAAGGGTTAGGCCCGGTCAGTGTGGACACTGGCCAGGAAGACATGGCAGTCCGGGGACTGCAGGCAGGCCTGCGGTGGCAGGCCTGAGACACCGTTTTAGGGCTACACAGGTGGGTGGCGCAATCAGCGCTGCAGACCCACTAGTAGCATCTGTCATCACCAGCCCTGGCACACACAGTGCACTTTACTAGGGACTTCATGGTGATACAGATATGCCAATCAGGTATATCCAATCAATATGATATTTTACACAGGGAGCACTTACGCTCTGGCACTGGTTAGCAGTGGCAGAGTGTCCAAAGCATCTAAACCAGCAAAAATGAAATCCATCACAGCATCAAAAATCCAGGTAGCAGAGGCAAAAGATAGGGGAAAAACTCACGCCAAGGATGTCAGGTCTAACACGTGTCCCCTCCAGCTGAAAGTGGGGAGAACTACCCACCCTCTTGGGAGTTCTCATCACTAAGGCGGAAAAACCTGGACAGACCATCAGCATTGGCGTGTTCTGTACCGGGACGGTGTTCCACCGTGAAGTCCATTCCCTGTAGGGAGATGGACCACCTCAACAGTTTTGGATTCTCACCCCTCATCTGCATTAACCATCTGAGGGGCCTGTGGTCGGTCTGAACACGGAAGTGAGTCCCAAACAGGTAGGGCCTCAGCTTCTTCAGGGCCCAGACCACAGCAAATGCTTCCCTTTCAATAGCGCTCCACCTCTCTTCCCTGGGGAGTAGCCTCCTACTAATGAAAGCTACAGGTTGGTCCCCGCCCTCGTCGTCCATCTGTGAGAGTACTGCTCCCACACCTTGCTCTGAAGCGTCTGTTTGCACTACGAACTCACTCGAAAAGTCAGGCGCCTTAAGCACCGGTGCTGTGCACATTGCAGTTTTCAGGGCATCAAAAGCAGTTTGACAGGCCTCGGACCAATTCACTTTCCTGGGCTGATTTCTAGAGGTTAGTTCTGTCAAGGGGGCAACAATGGTGCCGTATCCCTTGATGAACCGTCTGTAATACCCGGTGAGTCCTAGAAAGGCTCTCACCTCTGTCTGCGTCTTGGGGGGTTCCCAAGCCAGAATGGTATCAATCTTCGCCTGTAGGGGCGCCACCTGGCCGCTCCCCACCTGGTGTCCCAAATACACCACCGATCCCTGCCCTATCTGGCACTTACTGGCCTTAATAGTGAGGCCTGCCTTCTGCAGCACCCTCAACACTTCACAGAGGTGTTGCAAGTGTTCCTCCCAAGTGGAGCTGAACACAGCAATGTCATCCAGGTACGCGGCGCTGAATTGCTCCAGCCCGGTCAGTACCCGGTTGACCAGTCTCTGGAAGATGGCAGGGGCATTTTTCAATCCAAAGGGCATGACGCGAAACTGGAAGTGCCCCTCTGGTGTGGAAAATGCCGACCTCTCCTTTGCCCCTTCAGTTAAGGCAATCTGCCAGTACCCCGAAGTCAAATCGAAGGTGCTGAGGTACCTGGCAGCTCCTAACCGATCCACGAGCTCATCAGCTCTGGGGATGGGGTGCGCGTCAGTCTTGGTGACCGCATTGAGCCCACGGTAGTCCACGCAAAACCGAAGTTCTGACGGGCCACCGGGTGTAGCAGATTTCTTGGGAACGAGGACCACTGGGCTAGCCCAGGGACTGCTAGAGGGCTCAATTACCCCTAACGCCAACATCTTGGAAACTTCTTCCTTGATGCTGGCCCTGACCTTGTCAGCTACTCTGTAAAACTTCTGTTTCACAGGCAGGCTATCTCCAGTGTCCACATCATGGACGCACCAATTGGTGACACCTGGTGTCAGGGAGAACAGGGAGGCAAACTGACCCAACACCTGGCGACAGTCTCTCTGCTGCTCTGGGGTCAGGGTGGGCGAGAGGACCACACCATCCACTGACCCGTCTTGCTCCTTGGTTGCCAGGAGGTCAGGGAGAGGATCACTATCCTCCTCCCCACCGTCATCTGTAGCCATGAGCATCGTCACTTCAGACCTCTCGAAGTGGGGTTTGAGGCGGTTCACATGCAAGACTCTAAGGGGCTGCCTAGGAGTCTTCATGTTGATCAGGTAGGTCACCTCACTCTTGCGCTCTACCACCTCATATGGCCCGGTCCACTTGTCACGGAGCGCACAAGGCTCCACCGGCGCCATTACCCACACTTTCTGCCCAGGATGAAATTCTACCAGAGTGGTATTCTGGTCGTACCATTTTTTCATCTCCTCCTGGTTGGCTTCTAGGTTCTCCTGAGCGAGCTTCCTGAAGCGCTGCGTTTGGTTGCGGATGGGCAGCACATAGCTGAACACATCCTGGGGGGTTTTCCCACGGGATTTCTCCCACCCCTCCTTCACCAGTGTGAGAGGTCCTCTAACAGGGTGGCCATACAGCAGTTCAAAGGGGCTGAACCCTAAGGACTTCTGAGGCACCTCCCTGTAGGCAAACAACAGGCATGGTAACAAGACGTCCCACTTCCGTCTCATGGGCTCCGCTAGGCCCATAATCATACCTTTCAGGGTGCGGTTGAACCTTTCATCCAACCCATTTCCTTGAGGGTGGTAAGGAGTGGTGAACTTATAAGTTACCCCACACTCCTCCCACAGAGACTTCATATACCTAGAGATGAAGTTGGTACCCCGGTCGGAGACCACCTCTCGGGGGAACCCCACACGGGAAAAGATCCCCATCAATGCACGGCCCACCACGGGTGCTGTGATAGGTCCTGAGAGGGACTGCTTCCGGGTACCGAGTGGCGTGATCCACCAAGACCAGGATAAACCTGTTGCCTAAGGCGGTCTGGGGATCCAGGGGCCCTACGATATCAATGCCCACCCGCTCGAAAGGGGTGCTCACTACAGGAAACGGCTGGAGGGGCGCCACGCACTTCCCTCTGCTCTTACCACTGGCTTGACAGGTTTGGCAAGACTTACAAAAGGTACCGACGTGCTTCTTCATCTGGGGCCAGTAGAAGTGGGTGACAAGCCTGTGATAGGTCTTGTCTTGCCCCAGATGTCCTGCGAGAGGCACGTCATGAGCCAGACCCAGTAAGAAGTTCCTGAAGCGCTCGGGTACCACCAGCACACGGGCTGCACCGGGCTCAGCAAACTTAGGCTCACTATAAAGTAAGTCATCCTCCCAGTAAATCAAATGTTCCTTGGACCCTAAGCCCGCTGCCTGGTCTGCAGCCTGCTGCCGCACACCAATGAGAGAAGGGCACTCCTTCTGAGCCTGGCAGAATTCCTCCCTGGAGGGACCACCCTCTTGCTGCCAATGGGTCAGCTCAGGCAATTCCCCCAGTTCGGCCACCTGTTCCCCTGTAGGTTCCAGGGCATCCCCCTCAGATTCTGCGTCCTCCTGGACCGTGGGAACAGTGGGGGCCGGTTTCCCGCGCCCTCTGCCCCTTCCTCTCTTGACAGGTCCCTGGGCCATTGTTCCAGGCTCCGGTTCTACTAATCCACCCTTACTGGCTGTCATGGCACGTGTGGATACACAGATCCACGCTGGCAGTCCTAACATCTCCAAGTGAGTTATGTGCTCTACGTCCTTCCATGGAGAACTCTCCAGGTCGTTACCCAACAGACAATCTACTGGCAAGGCATCACTGACACAGACTTCCAAGGTACCAGAAACTCCCCCCCATGTAAAGGGAACACGGGCCATCTTGCAGAGGCGCACTGAAGTGTCAGCTGCCACTACTGGACGGAGCACATTGGGAATGACTTGCTCTTCAGACACCCACTGACACCTGACAGATGTCACACTAGCCCCGGTGTCTCTCAGAGCCTCTAACTCCCTCCCATTTATGGTCACCTTTTGCCCGTATTTCTTAGTGTTAGTGGGTATCAAGGTATCCTGGACCATCTCTTGGTCTCCTAAAGAGACAAGGGTCATCATAGCTAATCCCTCCTCCCCACTGGAAATCAAATCCCCTTCCAAAGCTACACTAGCTAACCCTGGGACGGGAGCAGCAGCTGGTGCTGGGGGTTTCTTGGGACAGTTAGGGGCTATGTGGCCCACTTCCCTACAAGCATAGCAAGTAGGCGGTGGTCTGTTGTCCTTAGGGGGCCAAGACCTCTTAGGCTTGGGGGTTTGGGACTCCTTCCCCTAGGAACTGTTTTGGGGCCCTTTAGAGAACTCCTTACTGTTACCCTTGTCCTCCCCACCTTTCTGCTGGGGATCCTGACCACCCTTGGCTGGCATACTTACCACCCCTTTGTTGACCCTGGTGCTAGTCCAGCGGTCTGCCTCTTTAGCAAGCTCACTGGGATCAGTTAACTTGCTGTCTAAAAGATGCTGGCGCAGCTCTGGAACACATAGACTACTCAAGTGCTCCCAACTAATCAAGTGACACAACCCCACATAATCAGTAACTTTGCTGCCCTTTATCCAACCTTCCAGTGCACGCGTGTACATACTCACACACTCCACCCAAGTACTCGAATCAAGTTTCTTGAAGTTCCTGAACTTCTGGTGGTACTGTTCTGGTGTAAGCCCATACCTGAGGCATAAGGCCTCCTTCATCGTGGGGTAGGTTAAGGTCCCTGCTGCTTCTAAGGGTGCTAAGACATCCCTCCCAGAGGCCTCAAAATGCTTCCACAACCCTGCTCCCCAACTCTTCTCAGGCACTTCATTCATCTTCAAGGCAAGCTCATAGGATCTAAACCATGCATAGATATCCTCACCCCTTTGATAATTCTGTACCAAATCTTTCGGTATGTATACTTTACCCGCCTGTACTGGCTGTGCGCTGCCACCATTCGTACTGGACTCCACTTGTTTGGCTTTAATGTCCAGCTCCCTCATGCTCAACTCATGAGCCAACTGGAGTTTTCTCTCTTCCAAAGCAAGAGCATTCCTCCTCTCCTCCGCCTCTTTCTCGCTGTCAAGGTGCAGTTTCCTTTCTTCCGCTTGAGCTTCGAGCTTAAAAAGTTCAATCTCATGGGCCCTAATCCTCTGATTCTCCTCCAGCTCCTCTGGAGAAAGGCTCCTACTGGAATGGGTGCTGCCAGCCCTAGACGCTGGCCTATTCACTGGCAGATCATCGGATCCAAATCCGTGCTCCGGTGTGCCATCCCCTTCAGTAGTTTCCTCGGTTGCGCCATTCTTGGCCTCCCACCAGGCCCTTAGAGCTTTCTGTAGCTCCGTCTTGTTGGCGCTGCCCTTCACTGGGCATCCAAGCTGCTTGCAGAATTGCTTTAGTTGCTCCTTCCTATATTCGAGCAACTTTTTCACTTCGAATTGCAATTCCGACTCCTCACCTACTCCATTCAGAGACATGATGCTTCGTCGATCCTCCAAGAATAGTCTTCGCAAAAACTTCGTGCAATGCAACTGCTTACTAGATTAGTGATGTACGAAGAATCACTGCAGGTCAAGTGCAAATACTGGTTCTAATCCGCACCGCTGACCACCAATGTTAGATCTGGGGGTCTCTAGTTGGCAGAGGTAAGCACCTTAGACCAAATAGGGACCCTTGCTTCTAGTCAGGGTACAGGGACACACACGGTAGATAACCCCTGCTCACCCTCTAGGTAGTTTGGCTCGAGCAGACAGGCTTATCCCCAAGGCAATGTGTAAGGTATTTGCACGTAGACACCACAATGATCCCCCCTCCGCACACCACAGACTTAGACCACACAGGTGAGTTATATCAAAAATAATATATCTTTATCTAGTTTCCGCAGTTGAAATCAAGCATCACAGGTTTACACCATATTCGCTTTCTTGGTTGGTCGGGATCGTAAGACGATAGTCTCTAGTCTCTTGCGTGATTCGATACTCACTGAGAATGAATCAGTTTGTAGGCTCTTGATGTTTAGGCAGCTACGTTGCTCCGGCGGTGTCGCTGCGCTCGTTGTAAAAAGCGCTCCTCTCGCTGTTCGGTGCAAAGTTTCCACAACTCCCTCGACGAGCCCCCAGTGACGATGTCGACGTCACCGGAGTCAGCCACTCACAGTGCGGCTTCGTAGAGCAGGGAAGTACGACTCTTGATCTGCTTCAGGCCTCCGGGTCGCGGCAAGGCACGTGCCGATGAGCACGTTGGTCTTCTTGATGCGGCAACCGGTGTCAGGCCCGGGTCAGTGCGGCACTCTCCAGCAAGGCAGAGAGTAGCCAGCCCACTTCACAGGCAGATGTTGAGAAGCTTGGTAGAACAGCCCCCGGTCCCTGCAGCACACAGCAGCGCAGGGGGGACACAGCAGAGTCTTGAGTTCTTGGCAACCTTTCTATCCCTGGGTTGCAAAACAGGAGGCCAGCTCTTCTCAGGCCCTTGGAGATTCGGTTTAAGACACAGCACACAGCAAAGTCTTGTTTGGTCAAGTGGGTAAGGTCAGCACACAGCAAGACCCCTTCTCCTCCTCAGCTTCAGTTGTACAGCAGAACAGGTCAGCCCTTCGAGCACACAGCGAGGCAATCTTCCTTTAGTTCTTCGGCGGTCCGTCTTTCAGCAGAGGTTCCTCTTGATGGTAGAATCTAAAAATCTGTTGTCAGGGGTCCTTTACTTATACCCCTAAAAGTCTTTGAAGTCTTTGTGCAAGTGGGAACTGAGCCCGGTCTGATCCAGTTCTGGGTGTTGCTGGAGCACTTTGTTTTCCTGGCTTCTACTTTCTTTTCAGAGTGAGGGGCAGAGTCGTCAGCCGCCTAGCAGGAGGTGGAGCCAGCACCGTGGCAGGCAGGCACAGCCCTATTCACTCCCAGGTGCTATCTCCTCCCTCCACTCTCCTTGCAAATGTCACCATTCAGCAGAGGGCTGACTCAGCCAACCTCCCGGGGGATCCCCAGCCCCTGTCACTCTCAAGCCAGACAGTCAATCCACAAGCATGCCCAGGCACACAGAAGGGTCAGAAAAGAGAACAGCTACTCTCTAAAAAGTACTATTCTCCAACTCAGGATTTAAAAACAACCTCTCCTAAAAGATGTGTTATTAAATGCTGAGCTCAGGGATATCAAACACTCATGTCTTATCTTGTTCCTATGAGAAGATAGGCGGATAGCCATTGGCACCAGCCTCCCCCATTTTAGCCTATGGAGCAAGATAACCTTGCAGCAGTGAACACACAAAATGGCCGTTGTTCACTACCAGAACATGTCACCTGCACTAGTACATGCTCTACCTTTTACATACACTGCACCCTGCCCAGGGGGGTACCTTGGGCCTTCCATAGGGATGACTGACGTGTATAAAAAGGGAAGGGTTAGGCCCGGTCAGTGTGGACACTGGCCATGAGGACATGGCAGTCCGGGGACTGCAGGCAGGCCTGCGGTGGCAGGCCTGAGACACCGTTTTAGGGCTACACAGGTGGGTGGCGCAATCAGCGCTGCAGACCCACTAGTAGCATCTGTCATCACCAGCCCTGGCACACACAGTGCACTTTACTAGGGACTTCATGGTGATACAGATATGCCAATCAGGTATATCCAATCAATATGATATTTTACACAGGGAGCACTTACACTCTGGCACTGGTTAGCAGTGGCAGAGTGTCCAAAGCATCCAAACTAGCAAAAACGAAATCCATCACAGCATCAAAAATCCAGGTAGCAGAGGCAAAAGATAGGGGAAAAACTCACGCCAAGGATGTCAGGTCTAACAGATTAGTTTCTCTGAAACTAACCTTGTTTACACATCTAGCTTCGCACAACATTATCACCATGCCATGAACATCATGTACAAAGTCTTGTTTCTCATTATGTACAAATGTCATCTCTCTCTTTATCAACGCGACGAAAGGGCTATCTACATATCCATAACATTGCTAATCTATACGCACATCGCAAGGCTGCCTTTTATTATAAAAGATGAACATCCCGATAGATTAGCAGAGGAGGCACTCCAACTGACACCAGAGGTCTGTGCATGCTGAGAATTTGTCATGCAGCAGTCTGACATCTCGTGAGTGGTGTCCACTTTGTGACCAGGATGGGGTCCTTCATTCTCTCCCACCAAGTAATGGGTTGGATCATCCCTTGGGGGATTCTGGCTCTACACCTACACACAATCTAGGTATACTTAGAGTAGGGGTCGCACAGTAAGAGTACTTTTGATTACTGTCCGGATTTACACTCCAGCATATACACATTGTTTTAGCACCATGGTAGATCTATATCTTCTAGTCACGCTTTTGGTGCTTGTGATCACTTTTATCTGCCTCTGTCTATTAATCATTGCAGCACATGTATTCTATACAAGAATAGCGGTGGTTCAATAAATATATTGAACATGTCCCATTGTAATTCTCTGTATACTTCTCTGAGAATAAGTGAGAATGAGTGACTAAGTGAAAGATTCTGTACTGCTTCCACAATCCCTGAAGGGGTCAGAGTTGTCATGTTCAGTGGTTGCGAGAAACCATTTGCTCCCTGGTAGGTCAGGGGAGCTTATGGTGCCACTGTGAGCTAGCTGGTCTATTGGCCAACATATCCAAGCTCCTAGTTTATGTTGTCCAAACAAAGCGAGATGCAAAAACAACAGTTGATGGACAGAATGCAGAACAATGTCATACATTCACCCCAGTACAGAGATCTGGGCCTAAATCCATCGTTTTTTGCTAACCATGCCATTCCAGTTTGAACCCAGCCATATGCAAATCAGCCTTGACCCTGTGCCTCATGAGAATAGTCCAGCCCGAACTGCCAAGCCAGGTCCTCCCTGGACTGGAAACAAGCATCCTAGGACCGGTTTCGGGGTTTCACCCCTCTTCAGCCAGGATAGCTTGAGTCCAGTGGCATGGAGAGCACGGGACCCACGTCTGGGCATACCCGTCCCACTCGGGGTGACAAATGCAAAAACAACAGTTGATGGACAGAATGCAGAACAATGTCATACATTCACCCCAGTACAGAGATCTGGGCCTAAATCCATCGTTTTTTGCTCACCATGCCATTCCAGTTTGAACCCAGCCATATGCAAATCAGCCTTGACCCTGTGCCTCATGGGAACATCCAGCCCGAACTGCCAAGCCAGGTCCTCCCTGGACTGGAAACAAGCATCCTAGGACCGGTTTCGGGGTTTCACCCCTCTTCAGCCAGGATAGCTTCAGTCCAGTGGCATGGAGAGCACGGGACCTACGTCTGGGCATACCCGCCCCACTCGGGGTGACAAATGCAAAAACAACAGTTGATGGACAGAATGCAGACCAATGTCATACATTCACCCCAGTACTGAGATCTGGGCCTAAATCCATCGTTTTATGCTCACCATGCCATTCCAGTTTGAACCCAGCCATATGCAAATCAGCATTGACCCTGGGCCTCATGGGAACAGTCCAGCCCGAACTGCCAAGCCAGGTCTTCCCTGGACTGGAAACAAGCATCCTAGGACCGGTTTCGGGGTTTCACCCCTCTTCAGCCAGGATAGCTTGAGTCCAGTGGCATGGAGAGCGCTGGACCCACGTCTGGGCATACCCGTCCCACTCGGAGAGACAAATGCAAAAACAACAGTTGATGGACAGAATGCAGAACAATGTCATACATTCACCCCAGTACAGAGATCTGGGCCTAAATCCATCGTTTTTTGCTAACCATGCCATTCCAGTTTGAACCCAGCCATATGCAAATCAGCCTTGACCCTGTGCCTCATGAGAACAGTCCAGCCCGAACTGCCAAGCCAGGTCCTCCCTGGACTGGAAACAAGCATCCTAGGACCGGTTTCGGGGTTTCACCCCTCTTCAGCCAGGATAGCTTGAGTCCAGTGGCATGGAGAGCACGGGACCCACGTCTGGGCATACCCGTCCCACTCGGGGTGACAAATAACTTAAGGAATATCTCAGATGACACTATTGCCCCTCTGATCTCCACTTCCGAACTTCTAGCTGTCACGGATGCTTCAGAGGCAGCCCAGTCTCTGACTGACTCCATCTCCAAAGCAGTTGAAAATCTCGCCCCCTCATCCCTGTGCTATGTAGCACGCCTCAAACCTACTGCACCCTGGTTCTCTGACCAGCTCAGACTTATGAGACAGGGCTGCAGGAGTAGTGAAAGGAAGTGGAGGAAATCCTGGGACTTAAAAGATAGAGAGGCTCATAAATCCGCACTACGTGCCTACAAATACCAAGTGATAATCAAGAAACAGGAATATTTTTCAAATCTGACCAGCTCTCTCTCTTCTTCAAGAGATCTCTTCAAAATCGCTGACTCTTTATGTTCCCTGCAACTTCCCGATCCAGTAGTCAGCTCCCAACAACTCTGTAACGATATTTCAGACTTCTTTCACAACAAAATACATGACATTCATGTCTCTCTCGAATCCCACCGTCTTGCTCTTGACCATAACACTCCCCCTCTCATATCCAATCTTGATGCACTAGGCAAGGACCCTCCTCGCCTACTCACAACCTTTCCCTCCCTATCCCTTGAATCTCTGAATTCACTTCTTGACAAAATTAAATCGGCCTCCCCCCTTGATCCGATACCCCTTAAGAAACTGAAAGAGTGTAGAATCCACCTCTCTTCTCTTCTGCTTAACGTCTTAAATAAGGCCATCGCTCAAGGCTCTTTCCCTTCTATTTGGAAGAAGGCAATAGTCAAACCGCTACTTAAGAAGCCGACTTTGGACCCGGCCATGCTGAAAAATTTTCGGCCCATTTCGCTTCTTCCTGCACCCGCGAAGTTGCTTGAGTCGCATTTGAATTTCCATTTATCTGCCTTTCTCGAATCTTCTGAATACCTGGATAACACTCAGCACGGTTTCAGAAAACACCACAGCACAGAGTCCGCCCTTACCTATGTGGTCGATAACATCCGACGCAAGGTGGACTCTGGCCAAACCACGGTCCTAGTTCTGTTGGACCTCACGGCCGCTTTCGACACCCTCTCCCCCGCCATCTTGTCATCTCGGCTAAGGGAGACGGGTGTCACTGGATCGGCCTTGAGTCTCCTAAATTCCTTCCTGACCGAAAGGGAACAGAGAGTGATGCTTGGGAACCACCTCTCCCCTGCCAAGTCTCTGCAATGTGGGGTGCCACAAGGGTCGGCCTTAAGTCCGACCCTTTTTAACATCTATGTGGCCCCCCTTGCAAGACTTATTAAATCTCAGGGGATGGAGGTGGTATCCTATGCAGACGACACGCAGATTATGGTCTCTCTTGCTCACACCTCGGTTAGCACATCTGCCGCCAGCTTCAGGGTTTGCATGCAGTATGTGGCAGACTGGATGACTATAAATTCCCTGAAGCTGAATGGTGAAAAAACCGAGGTGTTGATATTTGGGAAGAACCAGAATCTGTGGTCGAGCGAGTGGTGGCCCTCTTCTCTTGGCATCTGCCCCACCCCCTCCCTATCTGCCAGAAATCTGGGAGTGATATTTGACACCTCACTCTCTATGTCCCTGCAAGTCAACAGGACCGTTGCTACCTGCTGTGGTGTGATCCGGGTACTCAACAAAATCCGTGGGTACCTTTCCCCCCAGGCGCGTAAACAGGTTGCAGTCGCCCTGGTGGGTTCGAGACTGGATTACTGCAACTCCCTCTATATGGAAGTCAACAAAGGGCTGATCCACCGTTTGCAGACTCTTCAGAACTCTGCAGCACGCTTTGTTTTGAATCTCCCCAAAGCCTCCTCTGCCACCTTAGCCAGGAAAGAGCTTCATTGGCTTCCGGTACAGCACAGAATCGCCTTCAAAATCCTCTGTCTCACCCACAGAGCATTGATGGATGGTCCTGCCAGTGCCATTGGCTCTCTTCTCTCGCGCTATGTCCCCTCAAGAAACCTGCGCTCTGCGGGACTCTGTCAACTAGCTGTCCCCCGCATCAAATTTGTCAGATGGGGAGCCAGAGCCTTTTCCGTCGTCGCTCCGCAATTGTGGAACTCCCTCCCCATGGAGATAAAAACTCTCCCTTCCATCGACTCTTTCAAAAAGGCTCTAAAAACGTATTTCTTTAAGAAGGCCTACTCATGATTAAATAGGACTAAGTAGGGTCTTATGTTGCTGTATTTAATCTAGGCGCCTTGACGCCCACTGGGCTAAGTACGCGCGATACAAGAAACTCCTCATTCATTCATTCATTCAAATGCAAAAACAACAGTTGATGGACAGAATGCAGAACAATGTCATACATTCACCCCAGTACAGAGATCTGGGCCTAAATCCATCGTTTTTTGCTCACCATGCCATTCCAGTTTGAACCCAGCCATATGCAAATCAGCCTTGACCCTGTGCCTCATGGGAACATCCAGCCCGAACTGCCAAGCCAGGTCCTCCCTGGACTGGAAACAAGCATCCTAGGACCGGTTTCGGGGTTTCACCCCTCTTCAGCCAGGATAGCTTCAGTCCAGTGGCATGGAGAGCACGGGACCTACGTCTGGGCATACCCGCCCCACTCGGGGTGACAAATGCAAAAACAACAGTTGATGGACAGAATGCAGACCAATGTCATACATTCACCCCAGTACTGAGATATGGGCCTAAATCCATCGTTTTTTGCTCACCATGCCATTCCAGTTTGAACCCAGCCATATGCAAATCAGCCTTGACCCTGTGCCTCATGGGAACAGTCCAGCCCGAACTGCCAAGCCAGGTCTTCCCTGGACTGGAAACAAGCATCCTAGGACCGGTTTCGGGGTTTCACCCCTCTTCAGCCAGGATAGCTTGAGTCCAGTGGCATGGAGAGCGCTGGACCCACGTCTGGGCATACCCGTCCCACTCGGAGAGACAAATGCAAAAACAACAGTTGATGGACAGAATGCAGAACAATGTCATACATTCACCCCAGTACAGAGATCTGGGCCTAAATCCATTGTTTTTTGCTAACCATGCCATTCCAGTTTGAACCCAGCCATATGCAAATCAGCCTTGACCCTGTGCCTCATGGGAACATCCAGCCCGAACTGCCAAGCCAGGTCCTCCCTGGACTGGAAACAAGCATCCTAGGACCGGTTTCGGGGTTTCACCCCTCTTCAGCCAGGATAGCTTCAGTCCAGTGGCATGGAGAGCACGGGACCCACGTCTGGGCATACCCGTCCCACTCGGGGTGACAAATGCAAAAACAACAGTTGATGGACAGAATGCAGAACAATGTCATACATTCACCCCAGTACTGAGATCTGGGCCTAAATCCATCGTTTTTTGCTCACCATGCCATTCCAGTTTGAACCCAGCCATATGCAAATCAGCCTTGACCCTGTGCCTCATGGGAACATCCAGCCCGAACTGCCAAGCCAGGTCCTCCCTGGACTGGAAACAAGCATCCTAAGACCGGTTTCGGGGTTTCACCCCTCTTCAGCCAGGATAGCTTGAGTCCAGTGGCATGGAGAGCACGGGACCCACATCTGGGCATACCCGTCCCACTCGTGGTGACAAATGCAAAAACAACAGTTGATGGACAGAATGCAGAACAATGTCATACATTCACCCCAGTACAGAGATCTGGGCCTAAATCCATCGTTTTTTCCTCACCATGCCATTCCAGTTTGAATCCAGCCATATGCAAATCAGCCTTGACCCTGTGCCTCATGGGAACAGTCCAGCCCGAACTGCCAAGCCAGGTCCTCCCTGGACTGGAAACAAGCATCCTAGGACCGGTTTCGGGGTTTCACCCCTCTTCAGCCAGGATATCTTGAGTCCAGTGGCATGGAGAGCACGGGACCCACGTCTGGGCATACCCGTCCCACTCGGGGTGACAAATGCAAAAACAACAGTTGATGGACAGAATGCAGAACAATGTCATACATTCACCCCAGTACAGAGATCTGGGCCGAAATCCATCGTTTTTTCCTCACCATGCCATTCCAGTTTGAACCCAGCCATATGCAAATCAGCCTTGACCCTGTGCCTCATGGGAACATCCAGCCCGAACTGCCAAGCCAGGTCCTCCCTGGACTGGAAACAAGCATCCTAGGACCGGTTTTGGGGTTTCACCCCTCTTCAGCCAGGATAGCTTCAGTCCAGTGGCATGGAGAGCACGGGACCTACGTCTGGGCATACCCGCCCCACTCGGGGTGACAAATGCAAAAACAACAGTTGATGGACAGAATGCAGACCAATGTCATACATTCACCCCAGTACGGAGATCTGGGCCTAAATCCATCGTTTTTTGCTCACCATGCCATTCCAGTTTGAACCCAGCCATATGCAAATCAGCCTTGACCCTGTGCCTCATGGGAACAGTCCAGCCCGAACTGCCAAGCCAGGTCTTCCCTGGACTGGAAACAAGCATCCTAGGACCGGTTTCGGGGTTTCACCCCTCTTCAGCCAGGATAGCTTGAGTCCAGTGGCATGGAGAGCGCTGGACCCACGTCTGGGCATACCCGTCCCACTCGGAGAGACAAATGCAAAAACAACAGTTGATGGACAGAATGCAGAACAATATCATACATTCACCCCAGTACAGAGATCTGGGCCTAAATCCATCGTTTTTTGCTAACCATGCCATTCCAGTTTGAACCCAGCCATATGCAAATCAGCCTTGACCCTGTGCCTCATGAGAACAGTCCAGCCCGAACTGCCAAGCCAGGTCCTCCCTGGACTGGAAACAAGCATCCTAGGACCGGTTTCGGGGTTTCACCCCTCTTCAGCCAGGATAGCTTGAGTCCAGTGGCATGGAGAGCACGGGACCCACGTCTGGGCATACCCGTCCCACTCGGGGTGACAAAAGCAAAAACAACAGTTGATGGACAGAATGCAGAACAATGTCATACATTCACCCCAGTACAGAGATCTGGGCCTAAATCCATTGTTTTTTGCTCACCATGCCATTCCAGTTTGAACCCAGCCATATGCAAATCAGCCTTGACCCTGTGCCTCATGGGAACATCCAGCCCGAACTGCCAAGCCAGGTCCTCCCTGGACTGGAAACAAGCATCCTAGGACCGGTTTCGGGGTTTCACCCCTCTTTAGCCAGGATAGCTTCAGTCCAGTGGCATGGAGAGCACGGGACCTACGTCTGGGCATACCCGCCCCACTCGGGGTGACAAATGCAAAAACAACAGTTGATGGACAGAATGCAGACCAATGTCATACATTCACCCCAGTACTGAGATCTGGGCCTAAATCCATCGTTTTTTGCTCACCATGCCATTCCAGTTTGAACCCAGCCATATGCAAATCAGCCTTGACCCTGTGCCTCATGGGAACAGTCCAGCCCGAACTGCCAAGCCAGGTCTTCCCTGGACTGGAAACAAGCATCCTAGGACCGGTTTCGGGGTTTCACCCCTCTTCAGCCAGGATAGCTTGAGTCCAGTGGCATGGAGAGCGCTGGACCCACGTCTGGGCATACCCGTCCCACTCGGAGAGACAAATGCAAAAACCACAGTTGATGGACAGAATGCAGAACAATGTCATACATTCACCCCAGTACAGAGATCTGGGCCTAAATCCATTGTTTTTTGCTAACCATGCCATTCCAGTTTGAACCCAGCTATATGCAAATCAGCCTTGACCCTGTGCCTCATGGGAACATCCAGCCCGAACTGCCAAGCCAGGTCCTCCCTGGACTGGAAACAAGCATCCTAGGACCGGTTTCGGGGTTTCACCCCTCTTCAGCCAGGATAGCTTCAGTCCAGTGGCATGGAGAGCACGGGACCCACGTCTGGGCATACCCGTCCCACTCGGGGTGACAAATGCAAAAACAACAGTTGATGGACAGAATGCAGAACAATGTCATACATTCACCCCAGTACTGAGATCTGGGCCTAAATCCATCGTTTTTTGCTCACCATGCCATTCCAGTTTGAACCCAGCCATATGCAAATCAGCCTTGACCCTGTGCCTCATGGGAACAGTCCAGCCCGAACTGCCAAGCCAGGTCCTCCCTGGACTGGAAACAAGCATCCTAGGACCGGTTTCGGGGTTTCACCCCTCTTCAGCCAGGATAGCTTGAGTCCAGTGGCATGGAGAGCACTGGACCCACGTCTGAGCATACAAGTCCCACTCGGGGTGACAAATGCAAAAACAACAGTTGATGGACAGAATGCAGAACAATGTCATACATTTACCCCAGTACAGAGATCTGGGCCTAAATCCATCGTTTTTTGCTCACCATGCCATTCCAGTTTGAACCCAGCCATATGCAAATCAGCCTTGACCCTGTGCCTCATGGGAACAGTCCAGCCCGAACTGCCAAGCCAGGTCCTCCCTGGACTGGAGAGAAGCATCCTAGGACCGGTTTCGGGGTTTCACCCCTCTTCAGCCAGTATAGCTTGAGTCCAGTGGCATGGAGAGCACGGGACCCACGTCTGGGCATACCCGTCCCACTCGGGGTGACAAATGCAAAAACAACAGTTGATGGACAGAATGCAGAACAATGTCATACATTCACCCCAGTACAGAGATCTGGGCCTAAATCCATCGTTTTTTGCTCACCATGCCATTCCAGTTTGAACCCAGCCATATGCAAATCAGCCTTGACTCTGTGCCTCATGGGAACAGTCCAGCCCGAACTGCCAAGCCAGGTCCTCCCTGGACTGGAAAAAAGCATCCTAGGACCGGTTTCGGGGTTTCACCCCTCTTCAGCTAGGATAGCTTGAGTCCAGTGGCATGGAGAGCACTGGACCCACGTCTGGGCATACCCGTCCCACTCGGGGTGACAAATGCAAAAACAACAGTTGATGGACAGAATGCAGAACAATGTCATACATTCACCCCAGTACAGAGATCTGGGCCTAAATCCATGGTTTTTTACTAACCATGCCATTCCAGTTTGAACCCAGCCATATTCAAATCAGCCTTGACCCTGTGCCTCATGGGAACAGTCCAGCCCGAACTGCCAAGCCAGGTCCTCCCTGGACTGGAAACAAGCATCCCAGGACAAGTTTTGGGGTTTCACCGCTCTTCAGCCAGGATAGCTTGAGTCCAGTGGCATGGAGAGCACGGGACCCACGTCTGGGCATACCCGTCCCACTCGGGTGACAAATGCAAAAACAACAGTTGATGGACAGATTGCTGAACAATGTCATATATTAACCCCAGTACAGAGATCTGGGCTTAAATCCATCGTTTTTTGCTCACCATGCCATTCCAGTTTGAACCCAGCCATATGCAAATCAGCCTTGACCCTGTGCCTCATGGGGAAAGTCCAGCCCGAACTGCCAAGCCAGGTCCTCCCTGGACTGGAAACAAGCATTCTAGGACCGGTTTCAGGGTTTCACCCCTCTTCAGCCAGGATAGCTTGAGTCCAGTGGCATGGAGAGCACGGGACCCACGTCTGGGCATGCCCGTCCGGTCCTGGGATGCTTGTTTCCGGTCCACGAAGGACCTGGCTTGGCAGTTCGGGCTGGACTGTTCCCATGAGGCACAGGGTCAAGACTGATTTGCATATAGCCAGGTCTAAACTGGGGTGGCATGGTGAGCAAAAGAATGATGGATTTAACCCAGATCTCTTGACTGGGGGTAAATGTTTTGATTTGTTCTGCATTCCGTCCATCAATTGTGTGTCTTTTGCTTTCTCGCCCTAAGTGCGCCAGGTATGCTCAGACGTGAGTCCTTGGCTCACTGTGCCACTGGAATCAAGCTATCCTGGCTGAAGAGGGGTGAAACCCCGAAACCGGTCCTAGGATGCTTGTTTCCGGTCCAGGGAGGACCTGGCTTGGCAGTTCGGGCTGGACTGTTCCCATGAGGCACAGGGTCAAGACTGATTTTCACATAACCAGGTCTAAACTGGGGTGGCATGGTGAGCAAAAGAATGATGGATTTAACCCAGATCTCTTGACTGGAGGTGAATGTTTGATTTGTTCTGCATTCTGCCCATCAATTGTGTGTCTTTTGCTTTCTCGCCCTAAGTGCGCCAGGTATGCTCAGACATGAGTCCTGGGCTCACTGTGCCACTGGAATCAAGCTATCCTGGCTGAAGAGGGGTGAAACCCCGAAACCGGTCCTAGGATGCTTGTTTCCGGTCCAGGGAGGACCTGGCTTGGCAGTTCGGGCTGGACTGTTCCCATGAGGCACAGGGTCAAGACTGATTTGCATATAGCCAGGTCTAAACTGGGGTGGCATGGTGAGCAAAAGAATGATGGATTTAACCCAGATCTCTTGACTGGGGGTAAATGTTTTGATTTGTTCTGCATTCCGTCCATCAATTGTGTGTCTTTTGCAAACAATGCGAGATCCTATGGATTAGTAGGAACTTAACGACAACACTAGAAAAGTGGTCTTATAAATGCAGAGACAAGTATATCCATCGTTGTAAACCACACACAGATGTGGAGAATGGGTTGAACAAGGAGTGGTTTGTTTTGAAAGTTTGTGACCATTCACTATCCCTAATTCAAATAAATTACATCCTGGAAAGGGTCAGAGTTTTATTCCAAAAAGTGTTGGAGTAAATCCTCTACAGCAGTAGGAAGGGGAAATGCTTACCCACAAACTTAGAACGGGTGTAGGAGAAGAGGCTTCTCCTTTTGCAAATATTTTCATTGGAGTGAAAAAAATGTTTTTTTTATTGTGAACGCGCCCTACTATTTATAGAAACATTCATTTACAGGTAAGTACAAGTACAATTAGATAACTTATTTTGACTTTCTGTTTCTGTGGGTGTAAGCTTTGTATTTGACTTAAAAGGAGTGTATTCTTCATTCTGACAGTGCTCATACAACACTCCAATAGGGGAGATGCAGTTCCACAAGTATTTACTAGAAGTCTCTTTTAAGTAAGATACAAGTGGTTGAAATGCCAATCACAATCAAGTGTGGGTTGTGGCTTCAACCTCCTAAAAATCTTTTATAGCACTCCTAATCTCCCAGTAGGGTATCTAGGCTCTCATATGTTCCGAAAGCTCAATTGAACAGCCAGGTCTTTAGAGCCCTTCAGAATTTCAGAAGTGAAGGGATGGTGCCGAGCTACATGGGGAGGATGTTTCAGTTCTCTGCTGCGATGCAGGAGAAGAAGCATCCTCCACTTCTGCTTCAGTGGATGCAGGTTTTGTGAGCAAGTGGTAGGGAGGTGAAGAGTAATATTCTCGACGGTTGGTGGACGATCAGGTGGTGATTTATGTAGTTCCTTGTGTTCGTGGATCTGCAGCTTCTGTACGGGGAGCCAGTGGAGTTGCTTAGGTGAGGTGTGATGTAGGTTTGTCGGGGGAGGTCGAGGACAAACCTGACTGCGGCATTCTGTATGGTTTGAAGACTCTGCAGGCAGTGTGCAGTGATTTCCTAGTAGAGAGTGCTGCCTTAGTCCAGTGGACTGGTGATGAGGGCCTGTGTCACA
This sequence comes from Triturus cristatus, assembly GCF_964204655.1. Classification (NCBI taxonomy): domain Eukaryota; kingdom Metazoa; phylum Chordata; class Amphibia; order Caudata; family Salamandridae; genus Triturus; species Triturus cristatus. The sequence continues at coordinate 382,626,838 of NC_140591.1, read as the reverse complement.
AGCATCTTGTGTGTGGGGATAGCCACTTGAAGAACTTCGGTAGCATGCGAAGAGTGAGCAAGCAGGCGAAGGACACAGCATTGATCTGTGATTTCATGGTGTGCTTGTTGTCGATGACAATTCTGACGTTTCTGGCGTGATTGGTGGGTATAGGTGCAGGTCCCAGGTCTGGGTGCCACCAAGCATCGTTCCAGTGGTTGCTGTTGTTGGCGACGATCAGTACTTCTGTATTGTCCGTGTTCAGCTCCAGGCAGTTGTTCTTCATCCAGTTGGCAATGCTTGTCATGCATCTGTGGATGTTGGTCCTTGTGGTGGTATGGTTAGAGGGAGGATGAGTTGGGTGTCTTCTGTGTAGGGTATTATGTTGAGACTGTGTGCTCTGACGATGCTGGCCAGTGGGTTCATGTATGCTTTGAAGAGGATGGGACTGAGGGATGAGCAGTGGGCGACTCCGCAGACAATATACTTGGGTTCAGAGGTAAAAGGTGGTAGGCAGACCCTCTTTGTCCTTCGGGTGATGAAGGAGGTGATCCATCTGTGAACTTCCCCCTGGATGTAGATGTGGTGGAGTCTTTCGATCACCATATTGTGGGATATGGTGCCAGGATACTTTGTCAATCATGGCCCAAGTATTTCTACTTCCCAACTCTGTAGTACTGAATCTGCACTGTCACGATCCTTCCAACTTGTAGGTTACATACAGACCTTAAAAGCAAACGCTTAGCTAACTAAGCTCTACAAGTCTCTTGAAGAGACTGTTTAAATAACCACCTCAGCATTTGGAAAAGAGACTGTGTGGCAGGAGGTGATCCGTGAGTTGTCTGTGTTTCACTGGGGCTGACTTTGTTATTCATAATTACACGGTTAGTGAAATGTCTAGCACAAGACGTCTCACAAACAACGTTTAGACCTTTATGAAATCTGCGAGCATTGCCTTTAGTTTCAAGGGTTATCAAATCTTTTCAGCTTCTCGCTAGTTGTGTCTTTCCTTGGAACTGTTCAGGGATTTTAATAAGTGGCCTAAAAAGGAAAAGCGCGCGTGACACAGCAAGAAGGAAAAAAAAAACGTGAAGCATTTCCCGTGTTTAAATTCTTTGTCCGGGCAATAGCAAATACGCACCAGATGGTTTTAAGGGTCATTTTAGATGTCAAGTCTCGAAGGCCATAAAGAATCTCTGCTCTTCTTCTTAAGTGAGCCTGCGTCCGCAGTCCCTGGAATAGCAATAAATTATGCTAAAGCTGCAGGAAAGAAAGGTCTGGGAAATCATACGCTGTAAATCAGAAATACTGTAAGGCCTTTGCAAGTTGCATGTATCTCGGTTGCTGAAGACAAACAAAGCCTTGGCAGTAAAACTAAAAGTGGATAGTGGCACGTGCGTGATATTGAGCATGACATTGTGCATTTAAAAATATAAATTTACCAGTATTTGTTAACAGCAGGGGATTCTGTAATTACCTTACAGCGTAAGAAACGTGTGTTTATTTGTGTAAAAATGCTTGTAAAACGCATGTTTTGCTCCGGTCACCCGCGAATTCATCGCATTCATAAATATCAACCTTGGCACCAAATAAAAAGCATGAAGATTTTCATTTCAAACATTTCCACATATCTTTACGATTGCGACTATAATCCTCTTCAGTCCCAAAATTAGTCCATGGATTGCTGTTAAAGCTATAGCCTACCATCTTTCCTTTACCCGGGTTTGGAGCAAAGTTTAAGTATTTTTCTAAAGGGGTAGGGCTTGCTCAGTTACTCAGTACTCATAGTAGGTCAAGCCCCTGGACTTCAGGAGTAAAAGGCCACAACCCCCACAGTTAAGCTCAGTCGTTCCTGCCTGCCCCACGGCCCTCTGAAAGGGGTTATGACTCCTTAGAATTTTTAAAGTGACACACGAGGCATGGAAAATGCTTGCTGTGGTGTTAGTGTTAATGTTGTGTCACAGTCCATTGCCTTAGCACCCCAAGTAATAGGCAGCAAGGAAACCATTTTTCTGGTTTCATCCCCTATACTTGTCTCATTCACGGGGGCTAATTCACAAACTGCTCATTATAGCACACATGGTAGTACTGCAGTGCAATGGCTTACTACCAAATGCAATTCACAAACCAACAAGAGTAAATCTCCACCTCCACCTCTCCTATCTTTTCTATAGGGAGATCCTATAGGCCTGGTGGCACTGAGGGACCACCAGCGCACAGGTTGACCCAGGCTTTAGGGACCTTAGGCTCGCTATGCAGGAGGCCATTCTGGCGATAGAATGTACTTTTATCCTTAGGCCCTCAAGAGTGAGACACTCCTTCTGCACCATCCAGAATTCTGCCTTGGATGGTCCTCCTGTAGCGAGCCACCCAGCTAGCTCAGGCAGATCTCCCAAGGCAGAAATATCTTCACCTGGGATTCAACGTGTTCCTTCTGAGGTGCCTCCTCACTCTGGACCATGGGAACCTTTTGTGTAGGTTTTTGCACCCCTTCATCTCGGTGGAAGGCACCTGCACCACTGTTTGAGGCTCCAGATTCTTGTCACTCCCCTGTCAGGCTGCCATGGACAGTGTGGTCATGAGCACCCACTCAGGCAATCCAAACATCTCCAGATGAGACCTGAGCTCCACTTCCCTACAGATAGTGTGCTAGATCAGTCCCCAGCAGACAGTTAACAGGCATTGCTAGACTCATAGCTACTCGAAGAGAACCTGAAACCCCTCCAATTTGGAGGAACCAAAGCCATAGGGTAGTGGCTTACATGGGTGTCAGCTGTCACAAACTGGTGGACTACATCTGGGCTAATCTGATCTGAGGACACCAGATAACACCTGATAGTACCCAAGCTGTCTACTGTGTCTCTTGAAACCTTCTTCCTCTGCCCATTGATAGAGGGTCAATGCCTGTACTTCTTAGTGTTATCAGGCATTGAGCTTCTAGCACCACCTCTCTGTCACCAAGGGATACTATGGTAACCTCTGTACTCCCCTATAACGAACTGTTGCAACCTCTCCTCCAAGCACTAGACTGACAATACCCATGGTTGAATCACCAAAGGAAGGGTGTTTCCTGTGGGGGCATATGGTACCCCCTCTAGTGTTCCCCTACTGGTAGCACTCATAGCACTTGGGCTGGTAAGCACCCTTAGACCTTTCCCTACAAAATCATCTATTCTCATGATTAGGATTTGATTGGGATGCCTTCCCCTGAAACTCTTTTGGGGGCATTTAGAGAATTCATTGTTGTTTTCCTTTTTTCCCCCATTATTCTGTGGGCGAAGACCCATTCCACCATGCTTGGGGTCTCCCCAGGTACCGTCTTTGATACTCTTGTATTGAGCCAGACGTCTGCCACCTTTCCAAGCTCTCTGGGGACAGTGAACTTACAATCAAGAAGATGCTGGCACAACTCTAGAAAACAATTACTGAACATGTGCTCCTTCATTATCAAATTGTAAACCCTATTAAAATCATTGACTTTGCTGCCCTTCGCCCCAATATTCAGTGCCCTACTGGTGTAATCCACAAAATCCCCCAATGGCTGGTGGAACTACTTCTGTCTATTTCTGAACCTCAGGTGATATCTTTCTGGAGTTAAACAAAACTTCAGAACAAAGGCTTCATTCATGGCTTTTCTTACCCTTTCAGATTTCTCAAAGACCAATAAGGTGTCCTTCCCTGTAGTCAGCCTGTGGTTACACTGGCTACTCCTCCAGTCTTCTTTTGGGGTGCTGTACATAGCAAGGCCATCTCATAGGCCGCAAACCACTTGTCTATGTCATTCCCACATCACAAACCTTGGGACCAGGTATTTGGGTTTGTCTGCCTTTTTCTCTCCTCTACATCCTAAATTGTCACTACCACCATAATAATTGGACTCTGATACCGTCTTTGCCTTCAGATCCTGTTCTTTCTGTCTGACTTCATGAGTCAGCAAGGCCTTTTTCTAGTCCAACATCAAGACTAGCTCATTTACTTCCAGTGCCATTTTCTTTTCCTCCACGTCAGTGGTTGCTAGTTATAACTCCAAATCCCTCACTGCCTGTCTGTGCTCCAAATCTGGCTGAGTGAAGCTGCAAAAGGACAAACAGCTCTCTGCCCTGGACTATCCAAGTGACCTCACTTATCTGGGTATCTCTTACTCCATGGCTCTCAAGCCATTGCAACGCCATCCTCTTCCTCTTACTCCTTTTCTATTTCATCCTCCTTCTCCACTCCATCATAATCCTGCTCCTATGTTGCAGACTGTTGTATCAGACCTCCTCCCAAGCTCTGAGGACTATCTGGTACACCAGATTCTTGGAGCCTGTTTTTGGCTTCACCCCCCCCCCCCCCTATTCTTTCCACTGTCTCCTCAGCTCTGCCAACTTGAGGTTTTCAGGGCCCCTTAGATCCACCTCCATTCCTGCAAAAAATCACAGGTGCAAAATATGGGTATAGAACTGAAATTGAGGAAAAATCAAGAAATGACCCATTAAAAATAAGAGGTGCATTTTAAAATTAAAAAATCTATTTTGATGTCAGATTATAAAAAGAGGTTTGTGGTTTTAACTTAAATCGCTGAGTGGTAGTTGAAAACACAAGTCCTGGATCTCAACTCTGAACACCTATGTAGGAAATTAGTTCATTATTTAAATGGGGTGAGAACACAACACAAGTAATAATCACAATCCTTGTCAGGATGAACCACAAAAGTCACTTAATAAAACTGAGCTTAACTCTTCTCTGGTTGCTATGGCACAGAGCTGAAAAGCTTAACTTTAGGGTCAAAGTGTACAGCAGTCATGCAGTACTTAAACAGTAATAAAGCAAAAGCACAACACAAAACAAAGCCTAAACCAATTTAGAAAAATAGAATACATTTCATTAAATAAAATGACACCAAAACAACACAAATCAAAACAGTAGAACCATAGGTACGAAGTAAAAAGTAAAAGAAAATCACTAAAAGCAACAACAGCGGTCATCTGGTTGTGCAAGACTGGGACAAGGATAGGTTTTAAGGCCAACCATGATGGAGCACACATAAGATACAAGGACCAGGTTCATATTGGTCAAAAAGTTAACTTCGCAGCTAAGGACTTTATGGGTGTTTGAAAGACTTCAGCGTAACCATGCTGTAGGCTAGAGTCAAGAGAAGACACTCACCATCAATGGATTCCGGTGCTGTGAAGTCGTTGGTTTAGGTGGGAAAAGCTCAGCGAAGAAAAAGTAGAGGTCTTCAACGTCAATTGAATCACCTTCAACAGCAGTGACAGGGAAGCTTCCTGCGTCAAAATTCAGAACTGATTCAGATCACCTGTTTACCCTGCGGGGCATAGCTGCGTGCTAGAGCTGAAGAGTACTCAGCGTTGATTGATTCAGGTGTCAAGAGAAGAGTGCAGTTGGAGCTATGGTAAAGTCGGGCTCCGCGGGGATGCACCTCCAGCAGATCAGCTTGGCAGGTTGGTCCCAGTCCCAAGTTGATTCTCAGAGCAAAAAGTTCCTAAGTCCCAGGTCTTGGAGTTAAGAAGGAGGAGTACACTTTGATGCAATACAAAGGCCCAGTACCTTGGGGACAGTACTGGGGGGTCATAACTCACTACAGCAAAGGCAAGCAGCAGGACCTAGAGCAGGCCTAGTTGGAACTGGGAAGCTGGGTATACAAGAAGAAGGGTTCTTTACTTTTTTATTTGTTCGTGTAGCTCAAAGACGAGATCAGCCGTATGACCTTCGATTTACTTCTAGCCTCCTGGGTACAAGGTAAGCAAGTCAAGTTTTCTTAGTTCTTCAGACAGCACAGCAATCCTTTTCTAAATCTACCTCTGGTCCATCAGTGTTCTGAGGAGGGTACTGTGGGTGTCATATGTATGCCTGGGACAAAGCATATTGGTGGGGGCATCTCCTAGCAACTCCCTGAGCAATTGGGTACAAATTACCAGGGGGGACGGTACCCACTTTTGCAGCACTTCCTGTAGGTTTTACTGTAAACAATCCCCTAGTGCCCCTCTCTCTCTACATCCAACATGGCAGACCCTTTCTTTCCCTGGTCAGAGCTCCCCTGCCCACCTAGATGTGTGGGTATGGAAATGGGCAACCCTTGTCCTGTGGCCTCTCTAAATCAGTTCTGGTGCATCTCCCTCTCCCACAGGGATTGGTCCCAACCTCTCAAGAAGAACAATGGAGGGATAGGCCCAGACATGAGCTACATCTTTCTGTGACACGGTTGGCCTCCTTTGAAGTTATTCAAAGCTTTGGGCAAACCCTCTAGGCTATCCTGTAAAGGTAAGGACAACTTTCCTGGGAGCAATTCAGACCTCACTATACGGGATCCATTAGATAACAGTTCAAATATTTTCAGAAAGATTTTAGAGGCATTAGGCAGTGAAAAGGTAATATTTCTAAAGTACCTTTTCCTTAGTACTTAGCTATCATTTGACTTTTCCATTAAATAACACCACATTTTCACTCACTTAAATTCCCTCACTTAACTAATTCTCACTCATACTAAGCCTCGCTCATGCATTTGCACTCACTCTTAATCTCACTCAATTATTCTCACTTATCTGCAATTGCTTCCTCTTACTCATTCATCTTCACTCACTCATTATCACTCACACTTACTCTCACTCTCTCTCACTCACTCTCACTCACAGTGATTCTGTTTTTTCACAGCAGATTTGGATAATTCCTTGTGAATTTTCCTTTTTTGCTGGCTGGAGTAACTTTTGCTATGTTGTTGTTTTCTCCCTTAAGCAGGTTTGGATGAGCTTTCTTTGACATCTTACACTAGGCTTATTATCCTGCTTGGCTTTTTTCGCTCGGGATGGCAGTAGGACTTTGATGCTCTGCTTATATTCATCTACACAATCCACTTTGTCAATCCATATCTGCACAGATTGCCAAAGGATCTTTTCCCTTGTAGAATTTCTCAACTACCTGTGATCCTCTAAGGAGACACCAATGAACTTTCACATATGCTAATCTGTGCAGGGTGGCTTCTCGGCTACTGAGAGGAGTCACCCTTTCCGTGGACAAACTATATGGTTACAGACCTACATTGCATCCATTCCTTGACACAGCCTCCTTGTACGTTAGAGGGATGCAATTCATGTACTTAGTGGCATCAATATTTCCCATGTGTACTTTAATGACAGAGCAAAATGGCTAATGCCGATGAAACTGTTTTAGTGTGGATAGGGTCCAGCCATGTCTCAAGCCAATATAAGTTCCACAAATATGTAAATATCTATCAGGATGTTTCTGCTTTTCCCTTTTATTGACAGACAAGTGTCTATATCATCTGCGGCAATGCTATTTATTTTCTAATTCCCAATAATTACAGAAATAAAGTTTACAACCTCCAAGCACCAAACCACACAAAATTCAGAATAAAAATTGTATTAGTAGAAGTTTCTCAACATATCATAGAGCCATCCATATTTACATTATTTTATTACATTGTTTCCTAGCAGACAATGCAAATCATTTATAGTGTGAAAAGTGGAACCATTTGATAAGTAATTCAAAGTATCACTAAAATGCAGAAGTCTTATATAAACAAATCAAATCCAGGGACGAGGGATCATAATTTTCCAGTTTCAATTCTCCCCTTCCGTAGTTGAGCTCTAGGCTTTCCTTGCATAACTTACTTTCAATGGTAAGACTGAAACCTAGTTCTTGTCACCTCTTGTCAGGTACCATGTAGTCTGATCATTGTATTTGCCCCCTTAGTGTTTTTGATGCGTTTCAAATGTGTTTACTCGCAATTGACCAACCACAAATAGGGACCTATGCAGGCATAAAAACGTGGAAGAATTCAATCCCTTAGTCTACGTTATTGTGTCAAAAATACACATCCTTGCTGTGCACATGTTTACCTGAAAGCCAAGCAATATTAGGCACTATCTCAAGCAAATGTTCATAGTCAATAAATTAATCTTTGGCAGGTTTCAGTTTGTATATGTTTTTCCTCCTAGATAGTGCAAGGTATTGCCTGCCCCCTCGTGGATACAATGGTCCGAGTTCTGTCTCTGGCAGCCCGTTATTTCTTCTCATGTCCGATTGACACAAAAGTGGCCATATCTCATCACTTGTCATCTTCTAAAAGCACTTAACTATTGCCACCTCTTCTGCAAGAACAGTGTCATTATGACATCAAGGTCACAGTGCATCTAGTCTGCTGATCACCCATTGCTTTCGAGTTCAACACACGTGTTACTAACTATGAAGGCCACCATTGTAGGGTATGACTTTCACAGTCAAGTATTATTGAATTGTCTGTTAATAGGCCATCCGGCCCGCCATTATTGGTAACTATGGTGGTCTCCATACTGAGCATCAACCTGCCACCTAATCTACCCATTCAGTGCAGCCAGCCGAACAGCCTGCTCTGTCTTTTATTACCACACAGTTGCCACTATTAGGCAATCGCTGCGGATTGCTGAGGTTTGTGAAGCAGTCTCCATCAAATAAATGCTAAATATTCGTGGAATGCCTAATTCTTCTGCATTTCATTCAGGGCCGGCTTTAGCGCTGGTGGCGCCCGGCAGGACAGCCATTGTTGGTGGCCCCACACCTCATGACCGCCTCTTCTAATTCTCTCACTACCACAGGGCAAAAGTGACCCTCATCTCTCCAATAAATAAGTTATTGCTAAACACAGCGCACCCTCCACAGGTAAGCGCCCAGCTTGGCCGCACCAGTCGCCCTACCCTAAAGCCGACCCTGATTTTATTTGTGTGTACAGGTTCAGCTTAAAACTATTTTAATTCTGAAGTTTCGTGTCATGCTTCTTTTTATATTGAATTTAAAAAAAAGTCGTGAAGTTTTGTTTCCTTGTTGATTCATCTCAGCTTGGTGTTGAGTTTAAAAATGTATAATCCTTCATTTCTCAATGGGATTTAGTCTACCGTGACCCATCTAAGATCTTGCTGCACACTTTCCAATAGTGTCCATTTCAGATCATCCTCTGGGCGGACATTAGCCAAGAAGTGGCTCACCGCTGGAGCTGTGCCTGTTCCACATCTGATCCGTGATTTACGCTGAATGGTCCTTTTGTGGACGTCTTTATTAGTTTAGCCTGCAAAGATCGTTTCACATTGCTCAGGTCTGCATACATAATTTATTTTCTGTTGTATTTGGTAAAGTGGAAATGTGGTATGGTGATCCTATTTGAGATTAGATGTTATGATTAATATCTGCTGTCATAAAGAGCATGCTCCATACCCACGGAGCCCAGTTAATGCATGTTCATATTTCTGTGATGTTCCTTTGTGTCAGTTTATTTGTTGATAGGTACGATCTCATCAATTAATAAATAAGGGTTTGATTTTTCCTAAGAGGAAATATGCCTTGTTCTGGTTTACTATTGTCTTAAAGTTCACTTTGTTAGTGTTGAATGTTGTGACACATACCATGGCGGTGTCTTTGTTTTGCAGTCTCCTTTTCAGGTGTTCTTCAAGGGCACAGAACCTTGATGTAATATACGCTGACATAGCCACAGAGAATTAGATTTATATCTTGGGCTCCGAGACATCTGCCCGCCGTGAAGAATATTTCTGTGCATCTGTCCTGCTGCCGGGTGTCTTCCCGTGCGATTATGATAATGGACAGGACAACATCCGTCACTTTGATGAAGGTTTAACACAAACGCGCACAGGGTGGCAATGTCCTTTGCGAATGCACATCTACTCGCAATGTTCACCGGAGAGTATGGTATATTAATGAGCAGTATGTTATCGTGCTCTTAAGGTAATAATCTTCCTGAGACATAGGAGAAAACACAATCTAGAAAGAAACCTCTCTAGAAAGATACATATAGATACATAGATACCGAGGCACACCAAAATCAGTCAATAAAGTGTGTGGGTCAATTACCATAACAGTAATCAAAAGTAGTCCATTCCAAGTTTTTCTTTCTTTTTATCTTCTGATTTCCTTCTTATCAGTGTGATGTAAGAAGCTGGCAGCCGACACGTGTTTCGTCGTATGGTCTTTTTCAAGACGAAAACAAACGGAAGAATAACACGTGAGCCGGAAAATCATAAACAAGAAGACTTATTAAGTACTGGGCTCCATGTACTAATGCTTGCAGCAAATCTTATGATATAGATTTCTGCAACCGCATATGTTCCCCAAATAAGCACCATCTTATGGCAAACCATGTAGAAGCCCTTGCTGTAACACGTCACGGGCAAGCGTCTACCCAATAAAGATACACCGGGACACAACCAGTAAAAGGCCTATCAAACCTGTATTAATACTGCTATTGGTAAGACTACTCCCCGCAGCATCTGCTGGCAAGTGAATGAAATCGTACAATCATACTACGTGAAAGTGTGCTCAAGGGGGGAATAGGACAAACTTACAATCGCAATCCAATAGCGGAGGTTCACCCATAACAGTTAACGGGGCGCAACCGACATAGTAGACCTGAGCGGGGCCATATAGGAACCAAAAGAATCTTTCAGTGGATTAGGCTGGTGATGAAGGTAAACCCGTCAGGCTAGCGGTTATCTTCAGTCGTCGGTGTAAAATCGTTTTGCGATAGATAATATTCTGTCGGCATTGCAGTGGCGCTTTACAGACTATCAAATTTATATGTGTCTGTCATATTGGCGGGGTTGTGATATAGTATTTACGTTGCAGACGTCTTTACATTGGCGTAGCAATCTGTCTTAAGGACGGAGGCGTATTTAAAGTACAGCTTGATGTCCTTGTTATTCAAACCTGCAGACCACGCTATAAAACACACCCCTTTCTAAACCACTATCGTTTACCATTCTAATTTGGAGGCAGCAAACCATGCTGCACGTTTTGGGCCATGCCATAAAGATTTTCTCAGTATTACATTTAATTTTATGTTCCTCACCATGGCTTGAAGAATCCTAGATTTTCTGAGACAGAATTAACTGTCATGGTTGATAAGATAATTAGGGTAGAGCCGCATTTGTTTGGGGCCCTTGTACGGAATACCATAGTGATTTTAAGAAACTTGAGGGGGCCCCCCTGCAAGGTACAAGGAGGGACCCCCTTCAGCCAGAATCAGGAGCTGTCATGTCAGGGTACTGTGCTGAGGGGTCCCCTGGAGCTTGCAGGCCACTACTCTGCAGGAGCTGTGGTGGCCTATGTTGAGCCACTGGAATATCACTGCTACCCACAAAAGGCAATTGTGGGATATGTTAGACTTGGCACCATTGGCGTGAGTCTCCCTTCCACTTTTTGCTGTTGCCTCATCTGTTTTTGTTGGTCTAGATGCTTTGGGCACTTTGCCACTGCTGATCAGTGCCAAAGTGCAAGTTCTCCCTATTGTAAAACGATGTAATGGATTAGTGATTCCATGACTGGTTACTTGATTTACTTGTCAGACACTATTACAGTGCACCATATGTGCCCAGGGCCTGTAAATCAAATGCTGCTGGTGGGCTTGCAGCACTGATTGTGCCACCCACAGAAGCAGCTTGTAAAATGTTGCTCAGATCTGCCATTGCAGGGCCTTTGTGCAGTCTGGTGTGGAAATATGGATTTTTCTGATCAGTTATGTCCCCTATCTTGGACCCCAACGGTTTCATGTATGAATCACAAGTACATGTATGTTCCCTCCAGTTCCAGTTATGAAGACGCAAACTCATGTGCGTCCACCGTTAACATGTCCTCTTTCAGATCCGCCATGAATAGACTGGATATTCCATTCCTAAGTATGAAAGGCCACCTGCTTTATATGGTTCACTTATGCCATTTTACAGTCCAGGCAAGTAGGCCCTGATTCTGTCATCAAGCTTTTCTTGCTTTCTGCCTCTGAAGCTCCAGTCTGAGCCTGCATCTGTGACCATGAACTTTGTCTCATTCCCTGCGCGGCTCACGATGCCTGACATCAGCCTGTTGCCTGCCAAGAAACTGTATTTCACCTTCGAAATTATCTGCTCCGCTCCCTGCCCAATGCATTCCTGTCTAGTAGTTTAAGTAAACATTCTTCCAGCTACCGAGCAAAGGCCCGGCTTCTCTGTCCTTATGCAAGTAATTCATAGCCCTGTTACTATGGAAGATTCCTGCCCTCGCATCTAGTGTAGACACTTAGACGCTTGTACACACACTAACAGTCAGTATAGTCAGTATAGAATAAGATTCTACTCCAAGAAGGCCTCTCTTTTGGATAACATAGTTCTTTAAACATAGGATGTTAGATATGATTTGGGATTAGGTTGACTTGACCCTCCAGACATCTGTCGCCACATGTAGAGCTAAATGTCAAGTCCCCTTCACCCCCTAGTTGCACGTCAATCACACGTCATGCTGCTGTGCGCGCATTTCTGCCAAGTATTTCTGCTGACATTGCGAAATTCTTTCATGGAACCACCCTATTATGACATCACACCTGATGACGTTCTTTAGTCACACCCAGTTACACCTACTTTTGCTACGTATGTATGTTTTATCTACACTATCAATTGTTACGCCTCTTGCATTTGCTTCACTGTAATGCCTATTGTATAAAAGTGATTAATTATCAATAATGTATGTACTTCACTTCCTGAACCTTCGTGGTGATGGAACTTGGAGCAACCGATTCGAATCGTCCATTGGAATAAAGCCCATTCCGAACCCCTAATACCACGGATTCTGCCTCTTATTTATTGAGCTATTTTTATTATGTTTCTGTATCAAATTAAGTCCCGGTAATTAAATTATTTACCACAAGAATGGCGCCCGAACAGGGACACTTTCTCATCTCACGCGCCGGCGGTGCGTTGCAGGCCCGGTCTCCTGCCACAGCTGGACGGACAACAACGCGTACCAGCAGGATTTCCTGTATCTCCCTCCGGTCAAGCGGGGGCGACTGAGGCTGCGATCAACACCCAGACGAGGCGGTGAGAAGTGCGAAGTATCCCGACCAGAGCCTAGCTGAGAGAGCAAGATCCGAGGTATACAGAGGCCCACCAGGTTTCCGATGTCCCGAAGTGTCCGAAGTTTTCGAGTCGAGTCCAGTCCGGTCCAGTTCAGTTCAGTTCCGTTCCGAGGCCTTCCGTTCCGAGCTACCCGGTGAGTACCATTACTGGGGAGGCGTTCTGACGTGCACATAGGTTGTGCCGGTCAAGACGGGTTTGGGTACACAAATCCGGTCTGCACTGTTTTAGCAGTGTATCTGTACTGTTTAGCAGTATATCTAGTATATCAAGTATATAAATTCAGAATAATTCAGTTAATGCCGAGTATTATGTTTAGTGATTAAGTTTCCTTAGATCGTCATCATCATCGTTGCTCAGTTAAATGTTAAATGTTAAATGTTTTTAATACGTTCTGCATATTGTGGTGTGAATGACTGTTCATTATCGTGTTTTATTGTATTAAGTTTGTTCAAAATCAAGTACCAGATCAGTTCTCAATATGCCGCTCTTTTCGAAATTAAGACAGTTCACAACTAGAAAAGGGGTACTCGAAGAAGCTGTTCCTATTCCTCCTAGGGACACTCCAGGGTTCTTCATGTATCATAAACACGGCTTAGACGCTATATTATTTCTTGATTTATGGGTAGACTACACCAAGGAATTACCAGAAAGTCAGAGGTGGCCCGCAGCTGGGACCTGGGATGCAGAGTGCATCATGAAAGTAGAGGAAGAGTTATGGAAAAGGAAAGCCAGACAGTCACAGAAAGACGCCGTTGAGTTATGGCGCAAAGAATCTCATAGACGTACAGAAAAAGCACTCCGACAGGAAGAGAAAAATAAAGAGAATTCAAATAAAGTCCGAGAAAATCTATTAATTGAAGAAGGTACACGAGTGAAATCAGAACAAGTAGACAGACAAAGAAATGCCCTTATGAAGGGTATGTATCCCCTTCTGGCCGAGGGATTACCTAAGGCTACTCCGGGGATACCAAAAGACTTGCCACCCCCATTATTTCCAATAAAAGTACATCCTAAGGGGCATCCTAGAACCGCAGAAGATGTTTTTCTTTCCTCATATTTAGATGACGCAGCTCCCGAGTATGCTAACCCCGCCCCACATAGACCGTCGGCCGGGGAGGTTCAACGCCAAGATCCTGTATCTGTATCTCTACAACAACAAATCCTGACACAAGTTCCGGCAAGCACATCTGTTTCCACATCTGTTTGTGACAAAATTAGTTGAAAACTCCTTGCCCCAAGTGAAGAATAGAGTATTAAAATTCGAGAGTACCTGGCAAGGTAATACCCCATCACAAATGTTACAAATGTTACAGTACCATTACAATAGAATTAGAGAGGAACAAGAACATGAACAAAGACGCATGAAAGACACGAAAATGAAAATGCTAGTCTCTCAGACAGTTCCAGCTGAAGGACATAAAAAGGGTACGACACATTCCGGTGAGTCAGCAGGACCTGTAAAAGGGACATGCAACTATTGTAAACAGCCAGGACATTACATACACGATTGCCCAGTCCTGAAGCGTAATATCGCCACAGGTAAAACACAGGAAAGACCACGGCCACCTAGACAGGATCAGAATGAACAAGGAGCCCCGCAGCATGCACAGTCCATGCCAGCTCCACAACAGTCTATACAGTTTGTGCCAGCTGCACCAGCGCTGCCGGTTGCTGCCACACAAACCACGACACGACAGCTGTACCAGACCGCACAGTATGACTACCCTGATTATCAACGATATGCATGAACCAGCCTAGAGAGGGAAGTTGACTTACCCCTTATCGAGGTCCCTGTAGACCAAGAAGGACCTTATGTACATAGTGAATTATTAGGCCAAGATAGAAAATTTTTACTTGATACAGGGGCAAGTCGAACAACAATAAAACACAGTGAAGTTCCAGGGGCACCCCTCTCAGGCTCACAGAATATTTCCCTTGGTTTTTCAGGAAAACCTATTGTTAATGAAGTATCACAGCCTCTTCCACTTACGATAGGACCCTTGACCAGAACTACAGATTTATTGCTTACTAAATCATGTCCAGAAAACTTGTTAGGTATAAAAACACTGAAAGCTCTAGGAGCTATAATATGTTGTTCTCCGGAAGGAGTAAGATTGTTTTTACGTGATTTCAAAGGTCACTATGTGTCTCGAGACATGGATCCCCGACTGCAGACTTTACCTACACATTTATGGGCACAAGCCCCTACTGATGTTGGTTGCATGAATATTACACCATATCGAGTTACACTAAGGGCAGGAGTGGTATTACCACGAATGCGACAATACAAGTTACCACCAGATGCTGTAGTGGCTTTACTACAAATCATTGACGAGCTCATTGCCCAAGGAGTGGTTGTGGAAACAGACTCCAATGTATGTAATTCCCCGATAATTCAGATTCTTAAACGAACAGATCCAAAGGCCCCGCCAGTATATCGATTGGTTATTGATCTGCGCGAATTGAACAAATGCATTGTGCCACAATTCCCTGTGGTCCCAGATATCTCGTCATTACTGACAGCTATTGATTCTGAAGCAACATTCTTTACTGTAATTGATCTCAAGAATGCCTTTTTCAGCGTCCCTATAGATCCGGAAAGCCAATACTTGTTCGGATTTAGTTTAAATGGACGAAGCTTTAAATTCACACGCGCACCTCAAGGATTTACAGAAAGCCCCAGCATCTATAGCCAAGCACTGAAACGAGAACTCGACAGTATCCACATGCCAGTAAACACTGCCCTGCTTCAATATGTCGATGATCTGCTGATCACCGCTAGAAGCGAACCTGAATGTGAGAAAGCATCACTGACAGTTTTACAATTTCTAGCCGAAAAAGGGCACAAGGTTTCCCCTTCTAAGCTGCAATTCTGTGTCCAGCGAGTTGTTTATCTTGGACACTCGCTGTCCAAGGAGGGAAGGCAGCTTACACCCGACCGCATTCAGTTAATAGCTAACATGCCAATACCCAAGACACAAAAGGAGGTGCGGGCTTTTATAGGCCTCACTTCATATTGTAGGCAGTGGATCCCTCAGTATGCATTTCTAGCAAAACCACTCATTCAATTGACAACACAGGAGGCAGCCACATCGACTGTTCTCCCTTGGACTCAGGAACATGCACAAGCTTTTGAAAGCCTAAAGAAAGCCTTATGCCAAGCACCGGTTTTAGCAACACCATGTTACAATAAACAGTTTACACTCTTTGTTACAGAACGCGAAAGTACTGCCTTGTCAGTACTCACACAGGAACAGGCAGGATCCCACAAACCATGTGCTTATTTTTCTAGTACATTAGATCCCGTAGCTCAGGCTTTGCCTGCATGCCTGAAATCAGTGGCAGCAACAGCTTTAGCAATCAGACAAAGCGATGCCATAGTGTTAGGACATCCATTGACAGTTCAAGTACCACATGCAGTAGAGGTTCTTGTGAATCGAACGCAAACACAACATTTGACTATAGCGCGACTTACAGGGTATGAATTAACATTGTTTCAGCCACATATAGAAATCAGACGTTGTAACACATTGAATCCTGCCACACTTTTACCCGTAATCGGAACAGACCCACTAGCTCATGACTGTATTGAAGTTATTACAATCACGACGAAACCCAGACAAGACTTGACAGATGTCCCATTGTCAGACCCAGACCTAACGTTGTATGTAGATGGTTCATGTATGAGAACAAGTACAGGAGAGTTAGTGGCCGCTTACGCAGTCACAACAGACACTGAAATCATTGAAACAAATTGCATAAATACCTTGTCCGCTCAAGCAGCAGAGCTCGTCGCTCTGACACAAGCCTGTATTCAAGCCACAAATAAAAGAGTTAACATATACACTGATTCACGTTATGCATTCGGAGTTGTACATGACTTCGGCGTGCTGTGGCGAGAGAGAGGTTATTTAACTTCTCACGGTGCCCACATTCAGCACGGACCCCTCATTCATGCCTTATTAGATGCAATACATCTACCCACTGCAATATCAATTATGAAATGTAAAGCTCATACGAAAGTTACTGATATCATTTCTCAAGGCAATGATCTAGCTGACAGAACAGCTAAACAGACTGCTCAAACTCAAACATCCGACATGACAAAGACAAAAGTCCCGACGCCATCACATTGTATGACGGTTAAGGATCCCACTCTTGATGTAATTGACATACAGACACATGCTACTCCAGACGAAATAAAGAAATGGACTGAATTAGGAGGGATCCAAACGGATCAAGGATGGATGACGAAGGAAAAATCTGTGTGGTTCCTTCCTGATTCAATGGTCCAAGTCATTATTAACACTGTACATAGTCCAGCACATCTAGGAGAAAAAGCTATGCTAGACAGCATTCAACACATTTGGTTCAACAAACATTTACGAGCAGCAGCCAAACAAAAAGTTCGTACCTGTATGATCTGTTGTCAGTTCAACCCAGGAAAAAGCATTCCCGTAGAACAGGGTGGATTTCAGCCTCCTGATCACCCTTTTGAAGTTCTCCAGATGGATTATATCCAGATGGAACGATGTCGAGGATTCAAATATGTTCTCGTAGTTGTCTGTGCTCTTTCCCGTTGGACAGAGGCATACCCGGTTTCAGATTACACTGCCCCGACTACTGCCAAACAGTTAGTTCGAGAATTCTTCCCACGATACGGTTTACCACGTGTTGTCTACTCAGATAACGGCCAGCCGTTCTCATCCGAACTAATGAAACACGTTTCACTTTTGTTAGGTTATCAGTGGAAGTTTCACTGTGTCCGACACCCCGAGGCAGCAGGTCTCGTGGAAAGACATAATCAGACCCTGAAAATTAGATTGTCCAAAATATGCAGAGAGAAAGGTGTCGACTGGGTAGTAGCATTACCAGTTGCACTCTTTTACATGAGAATGGTAGCACACTCTCGAACAGGGCTATCCCCGTATGAGGTGATCTTTGGCAGACCACCAAATATGTGGGGGACGCCTATACCACGTAAAATAACTGATATTGACTGTAATATGCTGACAGATTATTTGGCTTCCTTGATGTCTGCACTACAATCTTGTCGTTCACAGGTAGCTGCAGCTTTTCCTGACAACACTGAGGTGAAACCCCATGACGTAGTTTCGGGGGACCTGGTCTTGGTGAGGAACTTTGATCGAAAGACTCAGCTGGATCCTAGGTGGAGGTCGCCGCAACTGGTCTTGCTCACCACAAGGACAGCCGTGAAGATCGAAGGCAGGAAAGGCTGGGTACATTCAAGTCATATCAAGAAATTTCATGGACTACCATCGGATGTGAATACCACACCTCGTGTGTCTTCACCCATTGACTCAAAACTTCCTTTGGTTGAAATGAGCAATCACGAACAATATAAACTAAAACTCAGGTCTAACCAGTCAGGCAATTTGATTGTTTAAGTCCTCTCCAAGGTGAAGCGGTTGAATTTGTCTCTGACATGTATCCCTTAGACCTGAATAGAGAAAAAACCCGAAAAATGTTGAAACGACATGCATACTGTAAATCACTGCGTAGTCATTGCACAGTGACGTTATTAATTTTGTTTTTCTTAAGTCTTTTAATAATTACTGCAAGTATATTGTTGCACATATATTATCCTATTTCTAGACATGTTTATAATGTTACTGCTGAACATTCTTTTAGTGAATTACCTCCGCATGAGTTGTCTTATAGATTTGCGCTGCGCAATAATACGTTTATTAGTATGTTACATCATTCCCATCAGGTTAGCAATGCTACAAATTGTTGGATATGTGGCCGACTCCCTCCCTATCAGAATTATAAAGGAATTCTACCTCTTTTTCCATACCCATTCACACACAACGGCTCCTGTGGAGCATGGTTTAGTTTAATTAATTCCCTAGATTCAAATTCTGCAGTTTATCAAGACAACTGGGTATGGGGAAATTTAAACTTAGTTTTACTTAAACTCTGCTACCCTAACAAGGAGGGACTTCCCAAGAGAACAGGAACTGATCTAGAAAATGAAGTTTATGGATTAGGTAATTTTACGCCTAATCTTATGATCCTAAATATCGAATCCGAAGCTACTCCAATTTTGCCCGCCATGTCAGTATTTCCAGTAAAAGGTGAATTATGTGTAAGAAAGAATGGTTCCATACATATGGGCCATAGTAGATGCACCACTGTAATAGAATTCAGTGATCAAGGCAAGTCGACATTTAGAGCTTCCCGCCATTCCTATTTTATATGTGGTCAGACGGCATATGTACGTTTGCCTCTAGATTGGGATGGTACCTGCTACATTGGATTCCTTTTGCCACCTGTTTTCCTAGCTCCTCCCGATTATCACAGAAATACTCATTTAGTACACAATAGAGAAAGGAGAGATCTCCCAATAGTCGATTACACTGAAACAGCATGGGAAAAATACACAAATTTCAATAAAGGTCTCTTTCCCTATATAGGTACCGTTACTAATAGTAAGTTGATACGTAGATTAACTAGAACCCTTGAAGCAGTAGTGAACGAAACTATTTCCGCCTTAGGCAATTTAACAGAAGAACAGTCTGCTATGCGGATTGTTGTGCTTCAGAATCGTCTTGTCCTTGACGTCATCCTGGCCGATAGGGGCGGAGCTTGTAGGGTCATCGGATCAAGTTGTTGCATTTTCATACCAGAAAATTCGCCATCTGTATATAAAGCCATAACTCGCCTTCATAAGATTGTAAGCCAGATACACCAGAATCCAGGCACCTGGACTTGGTCCGGTTGGATTTGGAGTGTATTATCTACCTTTGGATGGAAGGTCCTATCCTTCCTAGGTATTGGCTTTCTCATACTATTCAGTTGCTGTCTATGCCTACAATGTGGACCAGCGATTTGTGGTCTGTGTGCTACATCGTGTATTCCATCACCAAGATTTCATTCGTCCCAGAAGAAAAAAGAAGAACAAATGATGCTATATGAACAGATCAATGGATTGATGAAGATTGATATCTCTTGACGGGCAAGTAGGGGACAAGGAGGGAATGTGGAAATATGGATTTTTCTGATCAGTTATGTCCCCTATCTTGGACCCCAACGGTTTCATGTATGAATCACAAGTACATGTATGTTCCCTCCAGTTCCAGTTATGAAGACGCAAACTCATGTGCGTCCACCGTTAACATGTCCTCTTTCAGATCCGCCATGAATAGACTGGATATTCCATTCCTAAGTATGAAAGGCCACCGGCTTTATATGGTTCACTTATGCCATTTTACAGTCCAGGCAAGTAGGCCCTGATTCTGTCATCAAGCTTTTCTTGCTTTCTGCCTCTGAAGCTCCAGTCTGAGCCTGCATCTGTGACCATGAACTTTGTCTCATTCCCTGCGCGGCTCACGATGCCTGACATCAGCCTGTTGCCTGCCAAGAAACTGTATTTCACCTTCGAAATTATCTGCTCCGCTCCCTGCCCAATGCATTCCTGTCTAGTAGTTTAAGTAAACATTCTTCCAGCTACCGAGCAAAGGCCCGGCTTCTCTGTCCTTATGCAAGTAATTCATAGCCCTGTTACTATGGAAGATTCCTGCCCTCGCATCTAGTGTAGACACTTAGACGCTTGTACACACACTAACAGTCAGTATAGTCAGTATAGAATAAGATTCTACTCCAAGAAGGCCTCTCTTTTGGATAACATAGTTCTTTAAACATAGGATGTTAGATATGATTTGGGATTAGGTTGACTTGACCCTCCAGACATCTGTCGCCACATGTAGAGCTAAATGTCAAGTCCCCTTCACCCCCTAGTTGCACGTCAATCACACGTCATGCTGCTGTGCGCGCATTTCTGCCAAGTATTTCTGCTGACATTGCGAAATTCTTTCATGGAACCACCCTATTATGACATCACACCTGATGACGTTCTTTAGTCACACCCAGTTACACCTACTTTTGCTACGTATGTATGTTTTATCTACACTATCAATTGTTACGCCTCTTGCATTTGCTTCACTGTAATGCCTATTGTATAAAAGTGATTAATTATCAATAATGTATGTACTTCACTTCCTGAACCTTCGTGGTGATGGAACTTGGAGCAACCGATTCGAATCGTCCATTGGAATAAAGCCCATTCCGAACCTCTAATACCACGGATTCTGCCTCTTATTTATTGAGCTATTTTTATTATGTTTCTGTATCAAATTAAGTCCCGGTAATTAAATTATTTACCACACTGGGACTGCCATTTTGACTTGGTAAGTGCACCCACTTACCAGTCCCTAAACCTTCCCTTTTCTACATGTTAGCCACCCCTAAGGTAGGCCCTAAGGCAGGGTACATTGCATGTGAAAGGTAGGACATGCCCTGGTGTGTGTGGCATGTCCTGATAGTGAATTACAGCCAATTTTGTTTTTCACGATTGCAAGGCTACCTATTCCCATAGGCCAGAAAGGGCAGTTTGATTATAACATCTTATAATCCTACTTGACCCAGGGAACATGGTGGAAAAACGAATTTAGTATGCCTGAACTCAGAATGATAAAATACATCTTTCAGTGAAGTTGGTTTGAACAGTCTGTGTTTGAAAATGACACTTTTAGAAAGTAGGTATTTTCTTGCTTAACCATCCAGCCTGCCTCTGCTAGGTTGTGTATTGCATGTCTGGTTTGTGAGTGACAGGGGCTGGGGTGGCTCCAGGAGACAGGGTGAGTCAGCACTAGGCTGAAAAGACCTATCTGAATTGGGAGTGGTGGGAGGAGTAGCACCTGGGCCTGAATACAGCTGTTCCTGCCTTCCACAATGCTGGCTCCACCTCCTGTGGTGCGTCTGATGACCCTGGCCCACACTGACAAAGGAAGAAGTTGTGCACTGGCAGAATGCACCCAGAACTGGTTTGGACTAGGTACAGTCACTATCTGCTTTCAGAGACAAAGGATTTGTGTGTATAAAAAGGGGGACCCAGACCCCAGAGCTTTAGATCAGTTCTGGGAAATCAAGAGGAACTTTTGCCAAGGAGAAGAAACCGGAGAAGCCGAAGGAGGATTACTGCCCCTGTGCTGTTTGTTGTCAGGGGTTGGCCTGCAGTCGTTACTTGTTGCCAAGGAAAAGAGAAAAGGACTTTGCTGTTTGCTTTGTCATCTTGAGGAAGATCTCCAAGGGCTTGAACTGAGCTTGCCTCCTGTCTGTAGTCTCAGGGACACAAAGACTTCACTACCAGCTCCCCCTGAATTTCCTTGCTGGGAATTCTAACCTACAGAGAGGGGCCTGCAGCTGTTTAGGACCTCTAGAGACTGTTTGTCGCTGGGAGCTGGAAGCGCGACGCAACGAGGAGAAGCGTGTCGCCGAAGCAGCAGTTGCCGTCGCATCGCCAAAAAGCGTGCCGCAGCTGTTTGCCATCACATCGCAGACGAAGAGTGTCGCATCACCGGAGAAGCGTGCCGCCGCCGCAGAGGTCGCTGTCGCATCACTGGAGAAGCGTGTCGCAGGGCCTGTAACGGCTCCAAAGATCAGCGATTTCGGCGCACAGCCACTGGGCGTGCACGCATTGCATCCCTGTTGTCGCATTGCATCAAGGATGCCATTTTTTCACATCGCACCGGATCGTCGCATGGCATTGAAGCGCCATCTTGTCGCATCGCACCGGATCACAGTAAGAAACTGATGCATTACCTCCTCTCCGGTAAGGACCAACGCATCGCCTCCCCTGCGCTGCAGTAAGGAACCAACGCGTCAACTCCCCCTGAAGCAAGGAACCGATGCATCACCTTCCCTGCAACCCTTTTGTTTTTATTGCGTGAAGCATCCAAAGTAAAGTGTTGCATTTACCATCTACATTGAACTAAGCTATTTCTACCATTTTAAAGTCATATATTTTTACAGTATTGTGGAGTTTTGTCGTTTGGTCTTGTGTTAAGTCTAGTAAAGATTACTTATTTTTCTAAACTGGTGTGGTGTCCATTTGTAGTGTTTTCACTTTATTACTGTATGTGTTCACAAATGCTTTAAACACGGCCTCTGAGATAAGCGTGTCTGCTCGTGCCAAGCTACCAAGGGGGTGAGCAGGGGTTATTCAGGAGTGTGTCCCCCTTTCCCTGACTAGAAGCAAGGGTCCCTATTTGGACAAAGGTGCAAACCATTGCCAACTAGAGACCCCCATTTCTAACAGGATAGAATTGTTGAATAAGTGAATGCAGTCTCTAACACCAGGTGCACATAGGAGGAAATTTGAAAGCATTGGAATGATCTGCAATATAGAGCTAACTCCCTGGCTACAAAAGCCCGCATCGAGGTCCAGCTAATGGTGGTGGTGGTTTTCCAGGGCCTTGGTCCCTTTTTCTGGGAGGAGAAGGCCTATGGAATCCTACACAATGTAGGATTTGTAGGAAATCCAAATGGAGACTGGTAAGTAAAATCACTGTATGTCATCATGCAAGTGTCAATTATTGCTATTTATAGATATGTCTAGCTAGATGTTCTATTTCATTCACTTTAATAATATGTTGTTGGGCCTAAATCCTTTTCCATGTGTCAATTTAATACTGAATCATTATTTTTGTATCAATAAAAAAAGAAATTGGAAAAATCATCTCCGATGCTCATGATATCATGTCTCGGTCCATGCAGCTCAAATAATTTGTGCTCGCATTACTCTCAGTATCTTATTCTCTTATCTCAACAGTAATTCTGTAAGGAAGCTAAAAAAATTGAATGAACAACTAGGGTTAGAATATAGTTACAGAAACATGGCAAGTGGTTGTAAGAAATTGGGTTGTTGGTTGATTGGGTTGTAATCCTTGGTCTAGCTGCAAACCCAATCTTTGTCAGGGTAAGGCACAAGCAAACCTGAAAATTACCCATGCTCACCCCCTTGATAACTTGGCACAGAGCAGTGAGACCTAACTGCGAGGCAATGTATAAAGTATTTGTGCTACACTTCAAACAGTAAAACAGTGCAAATGCATCACAAAAAGAGCCCACAATAGATTTAGAAAAATAGAGTAATTTTAAAAAACTAAAACAAGACCAAAACAACAAAAATCCAACTAATTGAACTGGAGATATTGCATTTTAAAATTTGTAGTGAAACTAGTGCCAAAAAGCACAAAGTGCCAATTGGGGATAACTGGTCTTGCCGGACTGGGACAAAGTCACAAGTTTAGGCCGACCGCTATGGAGTGTGGGCTGGCACAGGGACCCAGTTAGGCAATCTGAACAAAGTACCTTAATTCTTGGTTGCGGAGCATTTGCTGGATCCGTTTTAAAGATGCACCACGCAGCCGAAGCAATGCGTCAGGTCTGAGAAGCGACGAGGCTCTGGTACAAGGCCCTGTTGCGTTGTTGACTAGGATCCCATTGACAGGGCTTGCAATGTGAAGTCTGGCTTCTGAGATGCGGCATGTAGCTGGTGATGCGTTGGTTCCGTGGGGCTGTGAGGCTGCAATGTGGAGTCCAGTGTCGAGGCTGCCATCAACAAGAGGTGCGAGGACCTAGGCTGTGGATATGCTGCGCCGCTGGGGCAATCCGTCAGTTCCGAGGACTGCGGTCGGTGATGCAGGTCTTTGCAATGGGTCCAATTCACACAGCCGCGGTGATGCCTCGGTTCACCTTAGAGATGTGCTTCTCAGCGGAGGTGCTTCGCTTCTGCTCAGGGATGTGTCTCTCGGCAGAGAAGATGCATCAGTTCCACTGGCAAGCACCCTAGGCCCACTTACAAGGATCCAGAAGTGGAGTGGCACCATTTGGCAGGGTAGACTCACAGATACCTGAGTCCAGGTGAACATGCAAGGTGGCTGTAAGTTCGTTATGGCCCTGAGGCTTCAGATTGGGAAGCCATCCAAGTCAATCTGGGTTCAAGAGATGCAGGTCCAGTCCTTCTCACCCAGGCAAGAGTGCAGCAGGCAGCAGGTCAGCACAGCAAATCAGGAGTCCAGCAGAGTCACAATCCTTTAATAGCACAGCAGTCCTTCTTCCTGGCAGAGTATCCATAGTTCCAGAAGTGTACTGAAGTTGTGGTATCTGAGGTCCTTCTTTATACACAGTCATGCCTTTGAAGTTGGGAGAAGCTTCTAGAGGCATGCCTTTAAGATGCATAGTGGCCCTGCCTTCCCTGACTTGGTTCCAGACTAATTACAGGGGGTATGCAGCCCCTTGTGTGGAGACGGGAGACAGCCTATTCAGGTGTAGGTGAGGCTGGGCTCAGCACCTCCTCCCATCCTGCCAGTGATAATACACTCAGTCATACCTAAGCTCCCATTGTGTGTCTGTTTAGGAAGCATATACAAAGCCCAACTGCCAACTACACCCAGCCAGGTGACCAGAGACAGGCTGCATGCACTAAATAACTAAGGGAAGAAAATGCTAACTTTCTAAAAATTGCATTTTTAGAATTGTAATTTTAAATCCGACTTCATCATAAGTTAGGATGTCAAATTAGGATTCAAGAGACTCCAAACTTGATCAAGTTATATCTTCCCATTTGGAAATTATACTTGTAATTTGTAATAAGGTAATCCCAATGTTATCCTATATAAGATATAGACCTTGCAGTAGTGAAAGGGAATTTAAGAGCTTTTCACTATCAGAACAGGTAAAACTTAAAAGCACATGTCCTGCTTTTTAAATACATTGCACCCTGCCCGTTGGCCTGTCCGGGGCCTACCCTAATGGTGACTTATATGCATTAAAAAGGAAGATTTGGGCCTGGCAAAAGGATTATTATTTGCCGCTACTTCAAGAAAAAGTAATTACTTGTGACCTGGCCGCACAGCACTTGAATCTATCAATAGACTACAAACAAAGAATCTCACAATCTCGTGATTCAATGGAAATTAATGCTAATTTCACATTTTAATCTGTTAGGTATATCAACATTAAAAACAGTTTTACTTTCGCATCACTATACTGTAAGCTTGATTGTAACTTACAAAGGCCAAATTAAAAGTACAATGGCAAAATTAATTTCCATTGACTTTGCCTGACAAAATGTTCAAGAGATTATATGATCCTCTGTTTGTAGTCTATTGATATATTCACGTGCTGTTCGGCCAGGTTACAAGTAATTCGTTTTACTTGAAGTAGCAGCATTATTATATGTGTGTCAGACAATCACATGTCCCTGATTTGCATGCCAAACACACAAATACACATTTGAACAACGATTTGCAAATCACTGGGTGTGTGCAATACACTCACTAGTAAAAGGATTATTTTGCCAGGTTAAAATGGCAGTTTAAAGTGCACATACAGGCTTTGCAATGCCAGGCCTGATAAATGTTTAAAGGGTTACTTTGGTGGGTGGCACAATTTGTGCTGCAGGCCCACCAGTAGCATTTAATATACAGGCCCTGGGCACTTATAGTACCACTTTTCCAAGGATTTATAAGCCAATATTACCATGTTTTGAGGATAGAGCACATACACCATAGCACTGGTTGTCAGTGGTAAACTGTTCAGAGTTCTAAGACCCCCTCCGGCATACGGGGTCATCATATCTCACTATGAATTGCCTTCTGCCTGATCAGCAGATAAAGTCTTGCACGGTAGCCCCTCCTGGCATACTTGGTCGCTGCCTGCTACCAATCAAAGCTATGACCCTTTCCGCACAGCAGTCATTTCAGGGTACCCCTCTTGGTATCTGGGGTCACCCACTTCAACACTACGCATGGACATTGACATGATCTGCACAGCATGGCACGCATCTCAATTCATGGCGGCCCTCTCCTGTCATATTCAGGTCATCAATTCTATACTGTACACTGACAGTGACCCAATCAGTGCAGCAGCTGTCCCCTCACACCAAGGAAGTCCACTAGACAAGGTTCTTCACTGCACTTCACTCCCTCCAATGCTAACCCCTTCCTCACAGGGCACATTGTTCTTGGCAAGCAGGCAGGTGCTGGTGCTTCAGACTCCAGGTCAGGTGGTCTTGGTTTCCCTGGTTGATGTGCCCCCCTCAGCAGTGAGACTTGGCCCCTAGTCCAAGTCACAGGCAGAAGTCTTGCAGCGCTTCCCCTCTTCACACAGCCCGTCTAGCTGCTAGGCAGATGACAATTTGGGCCTTCAAACTCCCACTCTCAGACATCAAATGTGACTTAGGGTCTGAGTCACTGAAGATTTATGTTGGGGATCTGCTTCTTTTGAAGTGCTCCCGACTCTGCTCCCTCTTCCTCTTGAAAATCACTCTGTCACAGCATGAGCAACTCCAAATCTGATAGTCCCACAGAACAGGCCATGGGAGTGACCAGAGTTCACACCTAGATGTCAGCCAAAGTGATATGTGCATTAAAGGTCAGGCCAGGGTCTCCAGTTCTACTCTTCATTATTCTCTTATCAGTCCGTACTCCTTCCTGAGATGTGCCCAGACCCCTCCCTTGTGACCGCTCATTGATTCAAAGTGCAACCGTTTAAGTGTACAGGGGAAGCCTGGCTCTTCTCCCCCAGTGTGTGTCCCACTCAGCTTACAGGAATGCAAAATCCAGTAGATTTATAGAGCGCTTCTTGTCACCCGTAAGGGTTAAGTGTATCCATGTGCCGGAGGATCCCATTGATTAGCCAAATAGCCAGGTCTTTCGGGACTTGCAGAACTCTGACAATGGATGGGTAGCTCAGTCCATGTCTTCGCTGCTAGGTAGAAGTATAAGCGATCTTCACATCTGCTACCTGGGATGTGAGGGGGTGAGGGTTAGAGACATGGAAGCAGAGCAGAAGTGTCCGGTTGGGCTGATGGAAGTTCAGGTGTGTAGGAACGTGTATGCGTGGGTCAGGAGCTTGAGCTGGCATCTTTAGTATAAAGAGAGCCAGGGAAATTTCCTGAGGTAGGGGGTGGTGTGGGTTTGTCTAGGGGATCCAGGATGAGTCTGGTTACGGCATTCTGTATTGCCTGTAGTCATAAGAGGTGAGCTGCGATCCCTGAATAGAGAGCATTGCCATTGTGCAGTCGGATAGAGATGACGGCCAGAGTCTAAGGGCCCGATTCACAGAACTAACTTAAGACAAAATCCTAAACTTACTACCATTTTGGTATTCACAGAACGCACTTACTCATTTTGGTATTCACAGAAGGCACTTACTCATTTCGGTATTCACAGAAGTTAGGAGTCCTAACTTTAGGACTCCTAAATGCCTTTTGTGAATACCGAAAGTCTTAAAGTTAGGATTTTGCTCAGTTTAGTAGTAGTATAGTTAGGACTCCTGACTTTAGGACTCCTAAATGCCTTCTGTGAATACCCAAAGTCTTAAAATTAGGATTTTTCTCAATTTAGTAGTAGTAAAGTTAGGACTCCTAACTTTAGGACTCCTAAATGCCTTCTGTGAATACCGAAAGTCTTAAAATTAGGATTTTTCTCAATTTAGTAGTAGTAAAGTTAGGACTCCTAACTTTAGGACTCCTAAATGCCTTCTGTGAATACCGAAAGCCTTAAAATTAGGATTTTTCTCAGTTTAGTAGCAGTAAAGTTAGGAGTCCTAACTTTAGGAAGCCTAAACTGAGAAAAATCCTAATTTTAAGACTTTCGGTATTCACAGAAGGCATTTAGGAGTCCTAAAGTTAGGACACCTAACTTCTGTGAATACCGAAATGAGTAAGTGCCTTCTGTGAATACGAAAATGGTAGTAAGTTTAGGATTTTGTCTTAAGTTAGTTCTGTGAATCGGGCCCATAGTGCTTCTTGAGCTTTGGGGTAACCGTTTGAATATGTGTCAAAGCATGCAGAGGATGATGAAGAAGAAGAAGGAGGAGACAGATTTGACCTGTGCCATCATGCTTAGCTTGTTGTCCAGAATCATGCTAAGGTTACATGCATGGTTAGTGAGAGTAGGATTAGGTACGAGATTTGAGGGCCACCAGGATGTGTCCCATAGGGAGCTTTTGTTTCCAAAGATCAGAACCCCTGTCTTGTCTTTCATCCAGTTGGAGATGTCTGTCATGCAGTTTTTGAAGTTGGTCTTGGTGTTGGTGGTGTCTTTGAAGAGGTTGAGGATGGGTTATGTGTTGATGATGCTGGCCAGAGGAGTCATATAAGTGTTGAAGAGGGTAGGGCTGAGCAAGGATCCTTAGGGTACTCCACAGATGATTTACTTGGGTTCTGAGATGAAGGGGTAAAGGTACACTTTTTGCATTTTTCTGGTGAGAAAAGAGGTGATCCATGTGAGAGCAGCTCCTTGAATGCCTATTTTGCGCAGTCTTGTAATGTGTTTGTGGTGGGAGACCACATCAAAGACTGTCGAGAGGTCCAGGAGGATATGATCCGCAGTCTCTCCTCTGTCGAGTAGGGTTTGGATGTTGTCAGTAGCGCTATGAGGGCAGTGTTGGTGCTGTGGTTGCTCCAGAATCTGGATTGGGAGGAGTCGAGCAGGAGGCTCCATTCCAGATGTGAGTAGAGTTGTGGGTTGATGTCTTTTCTGATAATTTGGTGAGAAACTGGAGCAGAGAGTTCAGTCAGTAGTTATTGAGTTTACTGGGGTCTGCCAATGGGTTCTTTAGAAAGACGTTGACTTCTGCATGTTTCCAGTCCTCGATGAAGGTGGCCACAGTATTTGAGGTGTTAAGCAAGGTGAAAAGTACATGGCTGATTCTGGCTTCACCTAGGTTGAATGTGTGCTGAGGGCATGGGTCAGTGGAGGCCAGTTAAGTGGATTAAGTTCATGATGGAGGTGGTGTCCTGTGGGGTGAGTTGGCTCCATTCGCTTAGTCTGATGTCTGTGGTGGTTATGGGGTCATTGTGTTGCTTGAAGAAGTCAGTGGCCTTGGGCTGGGGTTTGAAGTTCCTGTAGATGTTGGCGATCTTCTCGTGGAAGACGTTTAAAAGGTTGTCGCAGAGTTCCTGTGAGGAGGTAATGTTGTTTGTTGCAGCTTAGGGGTTTGAGAATTCTTTGATGATGTTGATGAGTTCTTTGCTGTTGTTGGAGCTTTATTTGATCCGTGAGGCTACGGCATTCTTCTTCAATTAGCTCAACTGTCTGTGGTAGAGGTTGAGGGCTGTCTTGAAGACAATCTTGTCAGTCAAGTCTTTGCTGGTGCACCATCTCCTTCCCAGTTGATTACAGTGTCATTTAACGGTTTTGATGTCTTCAGTGTACCAACTAGACTGCTTAGTGGACCTTCTGTGGATGTTGATGCCGATGGGAGCGATGCTATTGGTGCAGTTGGAGATCGAATTATTGACGTTTCTGACATTCTGATGTAGGTTGTTGGAGGAGATGGGGTGGGTGGTGTTGAGGGCATTGATCCATGTGTCCTTTGAGGCCTTGCTCTAGCTGTGGTGGGGAGTGCTGGACAGAATGGGGGCTGAGGTCCATGAGTTGGTGATGCTGAAGTGGACAATGGATTGGTCAGTCCAGGCGAGTTCCGTGGTGTGGCTGTTCCTGATGCGGTCACTGCAGGTGAAGATGGGGTCCAGCATGTGACCTGCAGTGTGACTCGGGTCATGGATGACTTGGGTGAGTTCGATGTTTTTAATGCTGCCAAGGAGGTTGATAGTGCTGATGTCATTGTGGTTGTTAGACATGGCATCTTTTGGTGTGTTTTGCTTTCTGACCTCCCAGTTCTGACTCTGTTTGTGCTGGCTTAGTGTTTCTGTGCACGTTTCTCACTGCTAATCAGTGGCAAAGTGCAAGTGCTCCTGTGGTAAAATGTGTTATGCATTGGTGTTTCCATGATTGGCCTGTTTGGTTTATGTGTCAGTCCCTAGTAAAAGTGCACTGCGTGTGCCAGGGCCTGTAAATCAAATGCCGTTGGTGGGCTTTAGCACGGAATTGTGCCACCCACACAAACGGCCCGTAAAAGGTAACTCAGACTCACCATTGCGGAGTCTGTGCGTAGTTTGTAACTGCCATGTCGACTTGACCAGTGCACACACTTGCCAGTCCCTCAACGTCCCTTTTCTTACATATCAGCCACCCCTAAGGAGGGCCAATGTACCCCTGTTGGTCGGGTGCAGTGTATGTGAAAGGTAGGACATGCCCTGGTACCTGTTCCCCATAGGACAGAAGGGGGAGTCTGTTTATAACATCTTATAAACATAACAGGCCCGGGGAATTAGGTAGGAAAATAAAGTTTAGTATGCCTGAACTCAGAATCTAAAGATGCATCTTTTAGTGAAGGTAAATTTTACATTCTGTGTTTGAAAATAACACTTTTAGAAAGTAGGTATTTTCTTGATCAGTCATCCCATGTGCCTCTGCTGGAATGTGGATTGCCTGTCTGGGTTTTGGATGACAGAAGGCTGGGGAGCAGGAGTGGCTCCAGATAGTCTAGGTGGGTCAGGAAAGGACTGAATAGACCTGGGCTGCAATTGGGGAAGGGGGAGGAGATTTCCTTGCACCTCAAAGAGCCTGGTCTGCCTTTGACCATGCCGTCTCCACCTCCTGCCAGAAAGTCACACCAGAGAAGGCAGAACTGGTTCTTGCTGGGCACAGACTCTCTCTGCCTAAGAGATCAAAGGATTTTGGGATACAAATATTGGGGCTCAGACCCCTGACTTTTAGAACTCTTTTGGACGAAGAAGACTGCCAAGAAGAAGAACTGGAGAAGCTGTGAGGAGGAACTACCACATTGCATTGTGCTTAGCTGTGTTGGCCTGCAGTGGCTGCTTCTGTCTTGGGTAGTGAAAGGACTGGACTGAACTTTCTGAAATCTACTTGAGGCGTGAGGTAAACCTTGCCCCCTGTTCAAGAAGTCTCAGGAACAGCAAAGACTTCAGGTTCTTCTGCCCTCAGCACTGGGGACTGTGTGTGTTGTGCTGCAACAGAAGAGGCAACCCGACGACGTCGGTGACGCTGCTGCCGACTCCGAGTCCTGAAGGCACCGCAAAGGGCACCGCCGCAATGTCGCACCGTGACCCTGGTCTCACTGATGACGCCTGCTGACGCCGCCACCGAGCCACTGCTCGCATCATGACCTGTGGGCACCGCACTCCACACCGCATTGCTTCATGACGACGCCTTGGTATCCCCGACGATGAAGCTTCACGCCAAAATCTACGCCGCTGCTTGCACTGTGGTTCGAGGGCACCGCTCGGAAAATTACACGATGCACCTCCCTCATCCCGCACCACAGCCTTGGCCTACTGATGCCGGTGCCAATGACTCACGTTCGCCAGCCAACGACAGCGCTTCAGCAACGACGATGCCGATGCTTGCACCGCAACCTGCCAGCACCGCGACGAGCACCGCTGCACTTCGCACCACAGCACCCGCCGCCTACAGACGCCAGCACTCCTGCATTCAACAGAGAGGAGTTTGATCTGCAACGCGTGTGACTTCAAGGGCCCCGACGACTCCTGCACTGACCTCCGGAACCGACGCCTGCGGATGAGCACGGAAGCTCAATGAGAGGTCGCCGAAGCCCTGCATTTCTAAAAGGTACAGTTTGCGGGTCTTCCTGACACCGTAGCTGGCCGGCGACGCCGGGGTCAGTCAGAGCTGTTTGGATTTATTTGCTTACGATGCTGTGATAGCCCTGGACAGAGCTATCGACATAATGGAACTATGTTTCAAGCATATTTTGATCATTGAAGATTTTTAAGTACTGTATTGTGTATTTTTATCGTTTTTGGTCTTGTCTTAAATATATACAAATATTGGATATTTTTCTATACTGGTGTGGTGTCCTTTTGTAGTGCTTACACTGTATTACTGTTGGTTGTGTGCAAATGCTTTACACACTGCCTTTAAGATAAGCCTGACTGCTCGTGCCAAGCTACCAAGGGGGTGAGCAGGGGTTATTTTAAGAGTGTAACTCCCTTATCCTGACTAGAGTGGTGATTTCTGCCCGACTTTGGCACATGCACTAGCCGACCAAAAATCCCATTTCTAACAATGGTCAGCGAGATGGAAGTTGAGGTTGCTGAGGAAAATGTAGTTGTTGGAGTCTATGGTGAGAGGGTCGATGAAGTTGGCAATTAAGTTGCAGAAGGCTGGATGTGGTCCTGAAAGAAGGAAGGTAACGGTGTCCCTGACAGAGGTTTTATTGTTTGTTTGGAGTCAGAAGTTAAGTTATATGGCTGGGGTAACGTCGTCATTTGTGGAGGTGCATTGGATGGATTCCTTGTGTATGATGACAATGAATCTGCAAGGCAATAAAGCAATAAACAAATCTGTCTGGTGATTAGTCTACCTTCTCATGTCTTCACCATGCAGACCTGGGTCTCCCAAAATGAAATCCAGAGTCCTCTGTGCTATGTACCATCCACAGGCACACCTACACTCCATGTATGTATAGGTTCTGCACACACTGCACATCACTGTACCGTCCATGTAATGTACCAATCATAGGCACCCATACACCCACCACATACAATTACCATGCATGCACTGCACAGCACTGTATCCTTGATGTATTGTGACACTGATAGGCACACATGTACCCAGCATATTCATTCAACATGCACACACTGCCTAGCACTGTATCACTTATGTATTGTACCACTGCCATGTACACATACACTCATGTATTCAACATGCCCACAATGCACAGAACTACATCCTTCATGTATTGTATTATTCACAGACAATCAAATATCCAGCATATGCATTCAGCATGAACACACTGAACAGCACTAAATCCTTCATGTACTGTACCCTTCCCAGGTGACATACACCTAGCATATGCATTTAACATGCACACACATTGCACAGTTCTGCCTTATCTTTGAACTGCACCCTTTCCAGCTCTCATGCAACCAGCGCAGAGACACTGATCCTGTGTAGCGTAACACTTCACATCAACCGGAAGTAGGCTAAGGGGTAAGTTCAGCACTCAGCAGCAGAACTTTAATATGAGTCAGCCTACAGGCCTACTCAAGTGACACAGGTTAAAAAGAAATTGCCCTCTTCTGCTGATCAATACACAGTATGCTGCCACCACCGTGCTGATTAACTCTTTGTGAAGGAGGTAGCCTTCCACCACTTTGAGGGTAGTGCTTTGTATGCTCCTCCTGGCTCAACAAGACCGCTATCCGTGAGACAGTTCTATGTCATGGCCCATATGCATGATCTGTGTTTGCCCATGACAACAAAAATCAGTGTTACAGATCTTGACATTAGTACAGTTGGGCAATCAGGGTAGGGGTGCATGACCGTTACTGTGCAGAGGACTTTTCCATCCCAACATCTTCTTAGTTAGACATACACAAACTGTTAGAAATGGGGGTCTCTAATTGGCAATGGTTTTCACCTTTTTCCAAGTAGAGACCCTTTATTCTAGTCCGAGTAAGGAAGTTACGCCCTTAGACAACCCCAGCTCACCCCCTTGGTAGCTTTGCACGAGCTGGCAGGCTCATCTCAGAGGCAGTGTGTAAAATATTCGTGCACACATACAGTAATATAGTGAAAACACTACAAATGGACACCACACTAGTTTAGAAAAATAGGAAATCTTTATCTAAACACAGCAAGACTAAAACGACTAAAATCCACCATACATATTTCCAGATAGCACCAAAAATAGTTTATTCACAAACATATAGCTTGCAGCAATAAATAGCTCCACCTGGGACTATTACGGCATCGTGACTAATGAGAATCCAAAGTATGGTGCCGAACACGAGGTGCGTGGCGTCGGCCAGTGTCACACAGAACCCAAAGAACAGTACCTTGGCAAACGAGGAAAACAAAGATGGTGCACGGCGTAGGTGCGGTGATTTTTCATTGATACCGGGCCGTGTTGGTTCCTTATGACCACAGGGGAGGTGAGGCGTTGATTCCTTACTGCTATGCAGAGGAGGAGAGGCGCTGGCTCCTTACTGTTTACGGGGAGCTGACGTTGCCGTGGCATCGAGGTGTCGGTTCTTTACGATGATGCGGGGTTGATGGATTCTGGAGGCCAACCACTTCAGGTATCGGCTCCGCAATGATGAAGCACCGGCATTGGTTAGGTCGGGCTGCTGTGTGAGTCGGGACAGTGCGTTGTGCGGATCACGAGTGGAGCCCTCGTCTCCGGTGCAGGCAGCGGCTTCCGTGACGGCGTCATAGTAGGTACAGTGCTGCGGCAGCAGGCGGCGGGGCTGCAGTGTAAGTCAGGGCAGTGTGTCATGCACGTCACAAGCGGAGGCCACGCAGGTCGCAGTGTCACTCGCCGGCGTGGGTGTTGCTATTTCCCTCTGTGACAGCTGAAACAGCAGTTCCAGGTGCAGGAGGACAAGGGTAATGCAATCTTTGTGTTCCTAAGACTTCAGAACAGGAGGCAAGCTCTCCACCAAGCCCTTGGAGTTCTTCTCCAAGCAGGATACACAGTTCAGTCTTTGTCCTCTCCTAGTCAAGGCAGTACATACTTCAATCCCCCCAGTGGCTAACTACAGCGAATGCACATCCTAGCCCCTGTCACTTCAAAGCCAGACAATCAATCCACAACCTAGCAGAGGCACACAATATGGTTAAGCAAAAAAATGCCTACTTTCTAAAAGTGGAATTTTCAAAAAAATTATTTAAAAACCATCTTTACTAAAAGATGTGTGATTAAATTCTGATTTTAGAGAGCTCAAACTCCATTTCTCTATCTTGTCCCAATGGGAAGTTATACTTGTAAGCTGTTAAAAAAGTCTCCCTTTCTATCCTATGTGACATATAGCCTTTCAAAAGTTTAAAATGAAATACATTGTATTTCATTATCAGGACATGTCACACACACCAGAACATGTCCTACCTTTCGCATACATGTCACCCTGCCGATGGGGTAACCATGGGCCTATCTGATAGGTGTCTTCCATGAAAGAAAAGGGAGAGGTAGGGCCCGGCAAGTGGGTGCACGTGCCAGGCTGACATGGCGGCTTGAAACTGCACACAGACACTGCAGTGGCAGGTCTGAGAACACTTTGCAAGACTGCTTATGTGGGTGGCACAATCAGTGCTGCAGGCCCACTAGCAGCATTTGATTTACAGACCCTGGGCACACACAGTAAACTGTACTAGGGACTTACCAGTAAATCAAATAATCCAATCATGGAAACTCCAATCCATAAGCACAATTTACATGCCCTTTGGCACTGATCAGCAGTGGCAAAGGGCCCACAGCATCTAGACCAGCCAAAACTAAATCCAGCACACAGCAAAAATAGAGGAGGCAGAGGAAACAAGATAGGGGAAACCATGCCAAGGATGTCAGGTCTAACAAAAACCAATCCCTAGGTCTACATAATCAGAAGTCAGTTTACATCGAGATTTGTGTTTTAAATGTTTTAAAATAAATTTGCACTTAACTCAAGGCTATCTAATCATAACATCAATATTTACCATGTAAGATATACACAAGATGACATTTTGTATCCATTTCTTTACATAAGAGAGCCAGCACAGTCTGCTAAGGTGCTTTTCAGGATTTTCAAAAACATTCCAACAGATATGGGGGTAGTAGTACAAAGACATTTTGTGAACCCAAACAAAGAATTCACAAAATCACTGAGTTGGTGACCGCAAAATGTCTTTTTAGTATTAAACCCATTTTGTGAGCCTGAAAAGCATTTCTGACTCGTAAAATATGTTTACCATCCCATGTTGCGTCGAAATTAGTAAGGGAGCTGAAAGGGAGTTCCCTCCTAATTATCATTTGTTATCCTATGTATCTATGGTTTGCAACTGTCACTGAAAACCATTGAGCAGTTACCAACACCTCAAACGGGGTGGTAGCATCTACACAAAGAGGAAGGTGTCATTTTAGACCACCCTCCCCTACATGAAAGGTGTTGGCAGGCTCAGGGGAGTATGCAGTGGCCCAGGTGTATTTATGAAATAAGGTGTATTCCTGTCCTTTTTCTCTGCACTGGTGCACAATTTGCAGCCTAGTACTAATGCAAGCACCCTTGCACCATGGAGGATTGTTTTTGTGCAGGAAAAACAATCCAGAGAGGCGTTTTCCTCTTGCAGTACAAATGGAAAGAGGACAAAACGAGGAGAAATGCCTTGTTATGACTGCTCTGGGGAGGCGTAAGGTTTTGGTGCTGTCCCAGGTTTACTTGATTAAGTAAATCCAGGGCAGTGTCAAAATCCACATGTTGCATGGGAAAACCCACCACAACGCCCATGGAATGCCTCCCTGGTGCAGAGTAAGGCAACACAGCGACTTGTGCTGCTTTGTCTTACTCCTTATCTATGAGGCCATGCAAAGCCACGCAAAGAAGATTTGTGTGGCCTCATAGATATGGTTGAGAGATTTACACTGCCGGAGCATCAGAAAAAGTGACGCTCCAGCGGTGCAAGCCCCTCGTAAATAAGCCGCAAAATCTTCCTCCAACAAGGGATATAAGCATTTATTCGAGTCTTGCATCAAAAGGTAGCCATATTGCATGCCACAAATAATAAATGAATGGGCTTCACATTACATGCCTGTGCAAGAGGTACAATTGAGTGGAGGCAATAAAGTTTAGAAACAAAGGCTACACCAAAAACATTAACAATTTCTTTTTGCTTCTCTTTCAAAACCACAGGCTAAAATTTACTCAAAGGCTTTACCCATAGAATTGTACTGTTTGACATGTGACTTACTTCCCACAAGATATAACTGTACAAAGTAAATTGTATTTCACTGACTGACAGTACAAAGTTTCATTCTGTGTGTGCAAAGCCAGTAGAATGTGTGACTTTGCAAATTAATAACTTTTTGATTATTTTCTCCCAATTTGCAATTTTCCATCTATATGCTCCATCTTGCAATGTACACGAACACAACCCACCGACATTTATTTCCAGGACACATACAAATGCCTTCGTTGTTTCCATTATAAAATGCGATTGATTGCCTTAACTGCGATTAATTAAATTTTACAGAGGAAATATTAAGCCATTTTAATGGGCACTTTCCTTGGCAGGGGCCAGGATCTTCAGTAAATACCATGTCTGATATGTAGTAAATCAGCGGTGAGTTAGGTGCTGCTTGGCAGCCATGACTATGATGTAAGGCTAAAGATCTACTGAGCATGCTGCTGTTTGCTGTTATTACAGTCCACATCTGTGTGAGAGTTATTCTCGCCTCAGTAAAGCCAGGGTCTCCCACGTGTCTATGCGTCTGACTCTTTTATTGCAACAAGATATTATCCTTCTCATAACAAATGGGTGATTGGGGGAGGTGAACATTTGGATGACTGTTACTTCCTTGTGGGAGCTCTGAGGAGAAATGAACAGCTGTAAAAGCTGTGAACTAGAACACCAGTTGTGACACAGCTGTGAAGTAGGAGTGGAAAGGGAGAACCAAACTGCAGACCTCAGACAGTGAGTCACCCTTAAACCAACAGCAGGGTTAATTGTTAAGGAAGAGAATGAAAGGATATCATTAATTCAAGGCCAGTCATTGAGAGCTCAGACCACTCTGTATAGTTGAGCTGCAGGATTTTTGCAGTAATTGTAAAGGATTAAGTGTTGGACCTGCTCTCGGTTTATTAGGAAATATAGCACAAAGAATGGGACTGTGTCTGGCATTTATGTTTCCTGGGGAAATGGAAAATCTGCAGTTTATTGTACAGCAA
Source organism: Triturus cristatus (assembly GCF_964204655.1). Lineage (NCBI taxonomy): Eukaryota > Metazoa > Chordata > Amphibia > Caudata > Salamandridae > Triturus > Triturus cristatus. The sequence continues at coordinate 382,588,567 of NC_140591.1, read as the reverse complement.
TGTTGCATTTGTATTTCACGCCATTGTTTTTCGCCCTTGTAAAATGATTAGAGTTTAAACTTAACACTAGTTGAATGTACTTTATGTCAATGTGGGTATACAAACGAGTTAAAAATAACTACGTTTTATAACTTTTGTGTATGAGGCACATAAATCCTAGTGCTTCAGCCGAACCCATTCATAATGCATGAGAATGTTTAATTGTGTTCCAGATGGTGTGTTAACCACAAAAAGAATGGCCAGAATTCATAAACAGAGATTTATTTTGACTTGTGGTACAATCTAACTGAATGTGTATTACTGCAAACTTTAACTTGTGCAGCTTTTGAGAAATGTCAGTTCACAACCTTAATTTGTGTTGTGCCAATACATGGATGTTTAACATTACACCGATTGTCATTGGGAGGAATTTGAGAGTCAAATGGAAGGGATGTATCAACTATTTGAGATTAGAGGGTATACGAAAAAGGTTTTGGATGATGCCCTTAAGAGAGTGGGGGGAAAAAGAAGGGAAGATCTGCTGGTGGTTAAAACGAAAATCCCTCAAAACAGGGAAGGAATGGAGACAATAAGATACATAATGGATTATGATTCATCAAAGCAGGAAACTAAGGAAATCCAAAAACAGAACTAGAGGATCCTTAAAATGGATGGAACCCTTATGGACCTCCTACTGGAATATCCCAACATCACCTAAAAAAAAATTCCCTCCCTAGGGGACAGTCTGACAAGCAGCTACATACACACAGAGATGATTGCGAAATGAAGAATATCGAACTGGCAGGCTAATAACAAAAAAGGATTTGGAAAATGTCAGAGGTGTAAAGCCTGCCCACATGCTTAAAATCAAAACCAAATTTGAAACACAGCATGGAATACTTAAGAACATCAAAGAATAGATAACATGTGAAACCCCATTTGTGGTGTATGTGCTGGAGTGCTCCTGCAGGAAAAGGTACATGGGGAGCACACTGAACAAGCTCAAACTACGAATTCTTCAGCATTTGAGGTCCATTAAGAACAAGGACTTCGCCTATACTTTATCTAAACACTTCTGGGAATTGCATGATGGAAAAGTAAAAAATAGGTGCTCTTATGGGATCCAAAATATCCAAAAGAAGCCCCATGGTAGGGATAGAGAACTAGATCTACGGAGAATGGAATCCAGTTGGAGCATAATAATAGGAACTGAACAACCATGGAGTTTGAACTCGGATGCAGAGTTGCCTGTGCATCTATAGAAAAGCTTCATCACCCCAAGGATGTACTTATTATTCATGAAGAGCAAACCCTGATTGCTGCTGCATGTACCTTTTAAATGTTATTGGGGAAGGGACTGTGATCGATGATTATGGTGTTGGGGCGGGGATATGTCAAAGGGTTGATGCCGAGAATAGATGATAAGTCCCTTCTTCCTTCCTTTTTTCAGAATCTTGAACTGTTTGACTTTTTTTTAAACTGAGTAAAAATCCTGTGGTATCTATTACTGCACTTAATGACTAATGTATTTCTCTGCCATGGAAGTTCTTTGCCATTAGATGTGATCCTTTGATCTGTGATGTTTTTGATCAAATGTCATGCCATAGGGAGCACGAATGCCCCAAGAATCTTATTTATGTTTTTACAGGCACTCATACACTTGAGGCATGTTACTCTTACACGAAGCATGACATTTTTATCAACCATTGCAGCCTATCCAAAACTGCACATGTCACTTTGCTCGCTTATGAGAGTGCTATTGATTTGACTGGACTCCATGGGAATGTATGCACTTTAAAATGCGCACTTAGCACAAGACTCAGTTCATTCATTGAATCTTTTATACATCAAGATCTAATATGATCCTTCATCAGTAATTGGTGGGAGCACATTCACTTTAAAGCGCGATTTTGCGCAAGTTTACTTTCCACCTTATGCCGCTGATTTGCACCCATATATCTAGTTTGGCTTGCGGTAAACATCAACCATGGCTCCAATGTTCATTAACTAAAATTTAGAATTACTGCGATTCCTTGCACTAAAAAGTAGTATATGGATGTATGCCCAACCTTTCAACTTCTTACCATCAAGATCAAATAGAAATACTTCATCAGTAAATGGAGGGAGCACTTGCACCTATTTTGCCCAAGTATACTCTGCAACTTATAAATGCTAGTTTGCATCACTATATCTAGAAGGGTTTATGATAATCGGCAACCCTGGCTCCGATGTTGGTAAATTGAAATCTATAATTACTGCGTTCTTTTGCACTAAAATGGTCTATACTTTAATGGACTGCTATGCATTGACACATGTTACCCCTGTGTTAATAAAATCCTACCTGTGACCTCATAGAGGTTGAGAAATGACACATGGGGAAGTCCCTGACATAAACACTTATACATGCACCACGGTTAAATGAAATAATACGTAAAAGAAACAATCTTTCTATCAATATATATCAAATGGGGGTAGGCATGTTGTGGATAAGTAGCATACATGGCTAAAATGTATTACTTGCACAGATGATTTTATTTGAGATACATTTCATGTAAGGCAAGATAATGACAGATGAGTTTTGCCAAATGAATAATACTAAAGGCAGCAGCCTAGTTGTTTTAAATTTTCAATATATTTGGGATGGGTGTTCCCCATAAAAAGAATGTTCTGTACACATGAACTCTATGACCTTGTTGAAGGCTAAGGCTGAAACACGTTGGTCTGTTGTATCCTGCACTGCTTGAATTATACCTAATAAAGAATTGCTAAATTGGTGGATCTGTGCTGCTTGCTACTTTTCCGCGTCCGATTCTGAGGCTATGTGAAGTGGGAGGCAAAGGAGCAAATATTTTTCTGTGTGTGTATGTATGTACATATATATTCACTGAAAAAAATATAGGTTTCAGGGACGTTATAGTTAGTTGGACATTTCACCCATACAAATACAGACAAACTCGGCCATTACAGGTAGGTGAGCTAACTATAACTCACGCCCCCACAATGCACTGCTGATGACGTCACATATTACATCACTCATGACATGGTCAGTGACATCACTCATGACATCACTGATGACATCTCAAATGACATCACTGATGACATCCGGTTAATATCTTATGCACCTCCTCATACCCTAAAACAATCTTTCATACACCCACTCTAAAATGCAGACTACCATTCTTGAAACCATCGACACACCAATACCAGTTAGTACATACCCACTCACTGATTCATAGGTCTACATACATCCACTCACTCACCGATACAGTCACTCATACACACAGTCACTCATCAATACAGCCTCTGATATATGCACTCATACACCCATACAGACACTTACATACTGTCACTACCCCATAGAGTTACTCACACACCTAGTCAGTCACCCAAAGAATCAATAACACTGCCTTATACTCACGTATACAGTTATACTCACACCACCTCACTTATTCATAGAGATACTAACACATACTTACTCTCTTCTACAATGACTGACCCAAGCACACACTGATGCTAACAGCCACTCTCACAATCCCTCACTCGAACATATAGTTAGTTATATACTCCAAGACTCACATATACTGCCTTTCACATATGTAGTTACTCACACATATACCACTGAGACATCCATTCACTCACCAATACAGCCAGACACACACACACACTCACCCATACAGCTCCTCGCAGACGCACTCATAAAACCATACACACACTAAATCACCCACTCACACATCCATGCAGGGAGTTTCACCCCCAACCCACCCACACTGATACTCAGGCACCCATACAGGTACTCAGACAACCAATCATTATCCCTATATATTCACTCATGTAGCTCCTCACCAACCCATGCAGCCACTTACACACCAACTGACAGACTGATACAGACATTCAGACAGATAAGTCATTCACCCATGCATTTAATAAGACACATTTAATCACTCACTTATACAGTCACACCTCCCTAAATCATCTATTCAAACACTCATACACCCACTCATTCTTCAATACACCTTTGCGAACCTATATATAACATTCTTAAACTTTTAAAAATCACCCACTCTCTGGATGATATCATCTGTAATGTCATCAGTGATGTCCTTTGAAAAGTCATCAGTGATGTCATTAGTGATGTCACTGACCATGCCATGAGTGATGTAATATGTGATGTCATCAGCAGTGCATTGCGGGGGCGAGAGTTATAGTTAGCTCAACAAACTATAACTGACGAATTTCTCTGGTTTTGTACGAGTGAAATGTCCAACTAACTATAACGCCCCTGAAACTTATGGTTTTTTCAGTGAATTTATATATATTCCTCACTATTGTCACTGGAAGGTGACAAAAACAAGGGACACTCCTGGGGTAATTATAATCTGCCTAATTTATTAATAAAAGCTTAGAGAATGCAACGTCTGATGCGTTCCAGTCCTTCTGGACTTTGATCACATGATAAGGGTGTTTAGTCCATCATCATTTTTTATGTTCCCCATTGTATGATCTTCAGTTCCGCCTTTTCCCCTGTTGCTGCTGGGAAATGATGGTTCTTATATCGCGGTGGGAAATGTTCATAAATTGTTAATTGTGCTAAATGATGAATTTGATGGGAAAGTTCTGAATAAGTAAAGTGTTAATGCTCGTGCACAATTGTGTTACACGATCAATGCAGTAGGTTTGTAATTCTTTTTTTGACAAGCCACATGTGATTATGCTTTTATCACGTTTTTTTACAGAGTCTTGGGCTCATTTTTATAGCCTGTGATTAACGGGCACCCTTTAATTTGAAGCATCATTACACTTAGTCATTGTTCCATTTGCCATTCTTTATTCCATTTATCCATTTTAAAATGTGAGCATTGGGCCTGCTGGGAATTGTAGTATTTGAGAAATATTTGTTTTATCTTTGCTCTTTTGTTATATCAATTGGATCATATTTCAGGCCCTCCAGTGGGCCAATACATCTTTGTCTATCATGCTCATGCTTTACCTCATATTCAAAAACAACTATTGATGGACAGAATGCAGAATGTCATACATTCACCCCAGTACAGAGATCTGGGACAAAATCCATCGTTTTTTTGCTCACCATGCCATTCCAGTTTGGACCCAGCCATATGCAAATCAGTCTTGACCCTGTGCCCAATGGGAACAGTCCAGCCCGAACTGCCAGGCCAGGTCCTCCCTGGACTGGAAACAAGCATCCTAGGGCCGGTTTCGGGGTTTCACCCCTCTTCAGCCAGGATAGCTTGATTCCAGTGGCATGGAGAGCACGGGAATCACGTCTGAGCATACCCATCCCACTCGGGGTGACAAACGCAAAAAGAACTATTGATGGACAGAATGCAGAACAATGTCATACATTCACCCCAGTACAGAGATCTGGGCCTAAATTCATCGTTGTTTTGCTCACCATGCCATTCCAGTTTGGACCCAGCCATATGCAAATCAGTCTTGACCCTGTGCCCAATGGGAACAGTCCAGCCCGAACTGCCAGGCCAGGTCCTCTCTGGACTGGAAACAAGCATCCTAGGACCGGTTTCGGGGTTTCACCCCTCTTCAGCCAGGAAAGCTTGATTCCAGTGGCATGGAGAGCACGGGACTCACGTCTGAGCATACCCATCCCACTCGGGGTGACAAATGCAAAAAGAACTTTTGATGGACAGAATGCAGAACAATGTCATACATTCACCCCAGTACAGAGATCTGTTCGTAAATCCATTGTTTATTTGCTCACCATGCCATTCCAGTTTGGACCCAGCCATATGCAAATCAGTCTTGACCCTGTGCCCAATGGGAACAGTCCAGCCCGAACTGCCAGGCCAGGTCCTCCCTGGACTGGAAACAAGCATCCTGGACCGGTTTCGGGGTTCCACCCTTCTTCAGCCAGAATAGCTTGATTCCAGTGGCATGGAGGGCATGGGACTCACGTCTGAGCATACCCGTCCCACTCGGGGTGACAAATGCAAAAAGAACTATTGATGGACAGAATGCAGAACAATGTCATACATTCACCCCAGTACAGAGATCTGGGCCTAAATCCATCGTTTTTTTGCTCACCGTGCCATTCTAGTTTGGACCCAGCCATATGCAAATCAGTCTTGACCCTGTGCCCAATGGGAACAGTCCAGCCCGAACTGCCAGGCCAGGTCCTCTCTGGACTGGAAACAAGCATCCTAGGACCGGTTTCGGGGTTTCACCCCTCTTCAGCCAGGAAAGCTTGATTCCAGTGGCATGGAGAGCACAGGACTCACGTCTGAGCATACCCATCCCACTCGGGGTGAAAAATGCAAAAAGAACTTTTGATGGACAGAATGCAGAACAATGTCATACATTCACCCCAGTACAGAGATCTGTTCGTAAATCCATTGTTTATTTGCTCACCATGCCATTCCTGTTTGGACCCAGCCATATGCAAATCAGGCTTGACCCTGTGCCCAATGGGAACAGTCCAGCCTGAACTGCCAGGCCATGTCCTCCCTGGACTGGAAACAAGCATCCTAGGACCGGTTTTGGGGTTTCACCCCTCTTCAGCCAGGATAGCTTGATTCCAGTGGCATGGAGAGCACAGGACGCACGTCTGAGCATACCCGTCCCATTCGGGGTGACAAATGCAAAAAGAACTATTGATGGACAGAATGCAGAACAATGTCATTCATTCACCCCAGTACAGAGATCTGGGCCTAAATCCATCGTTTTTTTGCTCACCATGCCATTCCAGTTTGGACCCAGCCATATGCAAATCAGTCTTGACCCTGTGCCCAATGGGAACAGTCCAGCCCGAACTGACAGGCCAGGTCCTCCCTGGACTGGAAACAAGCATCCTGGACCGGTTTCGGGGTTCCACCCTTCTTCAGCCAGAATAGCTTGATTCCAGTGGCATGGAGGGCATGGGACTCACGTCTGAGCATACCCGTCCCACTCGGGGTGACAAATGCAAAAAGAACTATTGATGGACAGAATGCAGAACAATGTCATACATTCACCCCAGTACAGAGATCTGGGCCTAAATCCATCGTTTTTTTGCTCACCATGCCATTCTAGTTTGGACCCAGCCATATGCAAATCAGTCTTGACCCTGTGCCCAATGGGAACAGTCCAGCCCGAACTGCCAGGCCAGGTCCTCTCTGGACTGGAAACAAGCATCCTAGGACCGGTTTCGGGGTTTCACCCCTCTTCAGCCAGGAAAGCTTGATTCCAGTGGCATGGAGAGCACGGGACTCACGTCTGAGCATACCCATCCCACTCGGGGTGACAAATGCAAAAAGAACTTTTGATGGACAGAATGCAGAACAATGTCATACATTCACCCCAGTACAGAGATCTGTTCGTAAATCCATTGTTTATTTGCTCACCATGCCATTCCTGTTTGGACCCAGCCATATGCAAATCAGGCTTGACCCTGTGCCCAATGGGAACAGTCCAGCCTGAACTGCCAGGCCAGGTCCTCCCTGGACTGGAAACAAGCATCCTGGACTGGTTTCGGGGTTCCACCCTTCTTCAGCCAGAATAGCTTGATTCCAGTGGCATGGAGGGTATGGGACTCACGTCTGAGCATACCCGTCCCACTCGGGGTGACAAATGCAAAAAGAACTATTGATGGACAGAATGCAGAACAATGTCATACATTCACCCCAGTACAGAGATCTGGGCCTAAATCCATCGTTTTTTTTGCTCACCATGCCATTCTAGTTTGGACCCAGCCATATGCAAATCAGTCTTGACCCTATGCCTAATGGGAACAGTCCAGCCCGAACTGCCAGGCCAGGTCCTCCCTGGACTGGAAACAAGCATCCTAGGACCGGTTTCGGGGTTACATCCCTCTTCAGCCAGGATAGCTTGATTCGGGTGGCATGGCAGTTCGGGCTGGACTGTTCCCATGAGGCAGAGGGGCAAGAATGATTTGCATATGGCCAGGTCTAAACTGGGGTGGCATGGTGAGCAAAAAAATGATGGATTTAACCCAGATCTCTTGACTGGGGTGAATGTTTTGATTTGTTCTGCATTCCGTCAATCAATTGTGTGTCTTTTGCTTTCACGCCCTAAGTGCGCCAGGTATGTCCGGACGTGGGTCCTGGGCTCACTGTGCCCCTGGAATCAAGCTATCCTAGGATGCTTGTTTCCGGTCCAGGGAGGACCTGGCTTGGCAGTTCGGGCTAGACTGTTCCCATTAGGCACAGGGTCAAGACTGATTTGCATATGGCCAGGTCTAAACTGAGATGGCATGGTGAGCAAAAGAATGATGGATTTAACCCAGATCTCTTGACTGGGGGTGAATGTTTTGATTTGTTCTGCATTCCGTCCATCAATTGTGTGTCTTTTGCTTACCTCATATTCAGTCACATTTAGTTATAGTACAGGAGACATACACTTTTAATCTTTATTCTTTTTGCTGTTTTTTGAATATCAATTACTTCATGTCTCATGTCCTCTAGTGGGCTGATACATCTTTGGTCTTTTATGCTTTTATATTGTCACACAGGTTTCACATTTTCATCCTTTCATTTTACTTGTTACTCTCATGTAATATGCTCCGGGCTTGCTCACAAGCAGATTTAAACTCTAGAAAACACTGAAATTCACCAATTATAGGTAGAGTTATCTAAAGATACTGCATCTATTAATATTGTAGCCCCGCTTAAGGAAATGTATATATGAAGAAGATGCCCACAGCTCCCTAGTTCTCAGAGAGAATCATATTGATTAGACAGGCTTGTCTCCGTCAAGACCGGGCATTGCGGAAATGTTGCAATCCTCCTGAAAAAACTGCATGTAAGGCTATTCTGGCTGAATATAAAGTGGCAAATAAGGAGGAAGAGTCTATGTATTGCACTTATATGAACTTGCCTCAACTAAATCATCCAGAAGTCTTTTTAAGTTGATTAATTTCTTATCTGCTCCTTTAGTGCTTTCCAGTAAAGAGAGCTCTCTGGACTTTTGTGACCGAATGGCCAAATTCTTCTACTCTAAAGTTGTTGCTATATATATAGATCTTGATCATTGTAACTCTGAGTCTTCTACTCCCTCTCAATTGGATTCTCAGGCTGAGTTAGGACTAATAAAAACTATGTCCACTGAAGACAGCCCTACTGCCTGTCTATTGTGTTTTACTCCTCTGACACAAGACAAGACGGAATATTATCTCCTCAGTGTCAAATCAGGCTTGAACCTTGCTCACCCAATGTTTTGCAATTGAGAGCTAATTATATAGTTCCCCAACTTACTGAAACATTGAACAAAGGCATTACATCTGGATGTTTTCCTCGATCTTGATTAAGGGCGGTGGTCAAGCCTCTGCAAAAAAAGCCTAATTTGGACACTGCAGAACTAAAAAACTATCGGCCCATCTCCTTGTTGCCTGTACCCACTAAACTCCGGGTGAAAACATCTGAAACATCTGAATGTCCAGGTGTGAACTATCTAGAACATTTTCAACTGCTGGATGAATTCAGGAGCAACCATGGAACTGAGACCGCACTAGCATCTGCAGTCAATAACATCTGTTCCATGGTGGATGCTGGAGAGGATCCAGCGTTGGTCCTCTTGGACCTATCTGCAGCCGTTGATACTATCTCTCCGACCCTGCCTGTTGAGCAGCTCCAGGAACTGGGGGTTACAGACTTGCCACTTAAACTACTGGCATCTTTTCTGAGTGCTAGGTTCCAGATGGTCATGATGGTTCAGTTCTGCTCGCAGTCCATAACTCTGCCATGTGGGGTGCCTCAGGGTTCTTCCCTGAGTCCTACATTATTTAACTTATATGTCACCCCGCTGGCAAAACTCCTAAGATTTTTTGGGCTCCAACTACTGTCCTATGCTGATAACACCCAAATTATCGTGTCTATCTTTAAGGACATGGATGTGACTGCCACCAACTTCAAAAACTGTATGCAGGCTGTGGCCACATGAGTAGAAAAAAACAACTTAAGACTCAATGGGGAAAAGACAGAGGTCTTGATCTTTGGTAGTTAACCATCCATGTAGCCCAATCTGTGATGACCAGAAATGCTGGGGGCCTTACCTACTTCAACTGACTCCACTAAGAATCTCAGAGTACTGGCCTAAAAAAAATCTATTGTTTGACCTGCAGATCAATGGGATGGTTTTGACTTGTTTTTGGATAATTAAATCCCTTAGGAAAGTGTTTCCTTTTATCCATTTTCCAGTACATAAGGAAGTGGCTTTGGCACTTATTATCTCCAGGTTAGATTACTATAATGCTCTTTACTTAGATATCAGTAAGACTGTACTTGCCAAATTGCAGCTGGTTCAGAATGTTGCAGTCAGATTGATTCTTGATGTCCCCAAATTCCAATAAGTTTCTGAGGGGATTCAGAAACCTCACTGGCTACCAGTGAATAAACTAATCATCTTCAAGACACTTTGCATCATTTACAAGGCCCTGTATAAAATTGGCTCAGGAGCACTCAGGAACGTTTCCCAGCAATACACTCCCCCTAGAAAGCTACGATCCTCATGTAGAAATCTTGTAACTGTTCCAAAGAAACAAAAATCGAGATGGGAAGGTGGAGCCTTCTCGTGGCCATTTCCAAACTGTGGAACTCTCTCCCTTATTCTGTTTCCAGTCTCCAAGGTTACATTCCATTTTGCAAGGTCCTGAACACTTAGCTTTTTACTCTTTAATGGACATGCTGGGGACTAAACTTGCTGCTCCTTCTTCTCTTTCCCAAGATGAACTGCTACTAGTACCTTGATGCCTTTGGGCAACTGTTGCACTTTATAAGTCTATTTCATTCAATCAAGTAACTATAACTTGCGCCACCGCCATGCTCAGTGATTATCAACGATGTCAAATAATATGTCATGAGTGATGTAATATGCAGGGTAATTAGCAGTGCATGGCAAGGGCATGAGTTATAGTTCCTTGAGATAACTCTAATTATAACTGGTGAATTTCAGTGGTTTATAGAGTTTAAAACTGATCATTTCACCTTACTATAACGTTACTTTAACCTTTGTTTTTTCAGTTAATTTCTAGGGTTTTGTCTGTGAATTTCTAGGGTTTCTTTTATCGCAACATAATATTTTATTACCGTATGAAAGCAACCCCCTCAACGAGCATGGCCAGGTCCTTCATCCAATCCCTTGCAAGCGGCCAATCGCACGCCAAGCCACACCTTCTAGCTTGTACAGCGTGCAGCTGGTCTTGCAGGTCTTAGCCAAATTCAGGCAGATTTACTAAATTTGTCAAAGAGTTCCAAGACCAAAATATAAAAGGTGAGCCTATTGACTTTCTCAAGGGGGTAAACATGTCAATATATATAAAGCAGCTCTATCATTTTTCTCCAAAAATCCAGAATATTTTTTATCTAATGTATATTTCTGTAAATTACACATTGGAGTGTTTAATAATAGGGATTATTATGAAACAATTGTAATCAACATAAAATAGAACATGTCTGTGAGTCTTTCTTTTAACATATGTTTTAATATTGCATTTTGCGGGCTGAAAAAAGTTAACCAGACACACATATAATACAATATGTACTTTAGAAAACAAATATAGACAACATGTCTCAGAAGCTTTCTACCTTTCTGCTAAATCTGTTCAATCCACAAAATGCAATCATAACAAGCATTGGCATAGCCAATATGTCTCGCCTTTGGGACCTTATAAGTGTTTAGCCATGCAACACTTGATGTTGTTGCACCAAGGATATTGTGCTGGATAACTAAGCACTTATAATGTCCCAAAGGCGAGACCTATTGGCTATGCCAATGCTTGTTAACATTGAGAACACAAACCTAATCAAACAGGAACTAATACCCCATGGGGCTCTTTTACTTATTATATGTTAAACTGTTAGACCCTATAGTCAAGCAGAAATACTATCACTTTTATATAAAATATACACCTTTTAAGTACAACACCACAGAGACAGCCAGACTCATGATCCAATATCCTGGCATCCATAGGGTGATAACATGGCTCCTCACAAAGACACTACGTCCCCGAGAACACACTTTGACAAATGGATCAGAGGACTGCAGAAGGGGTGCCCAGTGGCATCTGGTCACTTCAGACATGCACTCAGCCGCCCATTCACATGTATTTAGCCAAACAGACACATAAGCAACACACTAACACAGTCGGACATCACATAGCCAGAACACTCACACGGAATGAATAAAATCGGACTTTAGACAAATCCCAACAGCGCCATGTGCTCCAACCTAAATGGTACAAATGATTGCAGGTTATAAGCATAGGCACAGAAGCACCATTAGAATAGGAGGTACCGAGTTTGAGGCGGCCTTGGGAAAGGCTCTGGCTCTTTTTTCTAAACAGGCACAAGCCTGGGGTTTTGAAAGTATAGTCCAGCTCCTGGTCTACATCAGCTTATTGAATCTAGCCTAAATATCTCAAGCAGCTACTGAAGATCTCACTTGACCCTGAATCTCTGAAGCATAACACATGATCAAGGATCTCCGACCCATTCTGACATTCCTGCGTTTTGCATCTGGGTATTTTCACCTCGCTATGCACTGGTATCTACTGACCTCTCTAATGGTCATACATTTGAGCTGGTCTAGAAAAACTAAGCCACCCACCAGTCTAATTAGAATCTCTCACACTTCCTCAATGAAAATCTATGAAGGTCTCACCAAGTTCCGTGAGGCTATGATTTGGCCTATTTATCTGAAATTGAGCAACGGCAACATAATGGATGTACACTATTTTAACCGTAATATCTATGTAACATGCTCATATATTTAATGATTTTGTAATTTATATTTAAACATGCAATTCTGTAGGGAAGATATTCCAAAGCAAAATAGTCCATAAATAAATATTACACTAGATGAAATACTCGCCGAACAGCCTAATCATATAAGTGTTTTAAAGGTGGCAAGAGTATAAAGAGCTTATGGCACATACGCAGTTCCACCTGCAATTCACTTGAGAAGATTAGCAGTGAAGAAGCTGTATCAAAAAAAGTATCTTAAAATTCAACTGAAGAATCCACTTTTTATTCAGTCATCTAGGAATCATAACATTTTTGTTCCAAAACACTGCAGTGTTATGGACTTCCAGACCTCGAGGTCCTTCTATTAATGTAGGCAATTCAGATGTTTCCTTTCTCCAGATAAACCTATTTTGTCTTTGATAGCACAAATTCGTTAAAGAAGGGTTCAATGGTGAACAACTGCCATTCACATATTTGTGCTGGAAGCCATGCCTCTGTCCCTGCACCTCAAGGTGCCCCAGCAGCGGTCTTAGGATCAACAACTGTCGTGATTCCCCAGATGGATGAAGTGCAGCTTGAAAAGGCTACAGCCGTAGTCTGGATCTGATAGGCATCCATGCGGACTGCTGGGCAGGACCGTGATGCACCCATCTCTACCGCTTGCAAGATAAGGTAACGGATCATTTTAAAAAGAGCAATTAACTGCTGCTTATACCACTGCAATACAAAGCTCAAAAAGGTAGCTTCATAAGAGGTAAGGTAACTGGTCCCTATAGTAAGGTCCAGCGGAATGAAGCGATTCTGCAGATGTGACCCTTTCCACATGATACACCATCTTTTGCAGAATTTGCAGATTTCAATGTAACAATAGTTTCTAGCTCAAACTGTTCAAACGTTTGTAATGTAAAGAAAATGTGCAACGTACTGCGGCGCGGTGGCAGACCCACTGCAAAACATACCTTCTCACATTCCGTTCCTGAATGCTTGATTCAGGCGTTCAACGCCTGTCCGACAGTATGAATGCCATTAAAATGACAAAACAATATTTCCACACCAAGTGCTGCATTACGTGACACACACTGCCTCCTCTTGCTGCACAATTTAGTTAACAAGCTTAACAACAAAGAGAGCAACATGTGTCACACGGAGAGAAAGAAGGATGCATCCTGCACAACAGCCCAAGGCAGTGCCGCAGAAACCTTACCGCGTCAGGGCAAGTAAAAACAAGCACTGACTGAGCAGCGGGACGGCTCCAACTTCGTGGGAACTTTAACAACGTACAGCAAATGCAAAACGCGGAAGGGGGTGCTTGAAAAAAATAATAAACAAGCCCGGGAGTGGTGCGTGCGCGTGCAGTCTACTCTTTTTCAAAGCAAATACTCGTGCTTGTGGCGCGCCGCTGCGCACTCCCGCAAGCTGTATGCCGCCACAAGCACGAGTATGTGCTTCGAAAAAGAGCTGAACGACGGCTAAAGGTCCTCCTAAGCAGCTCATGCGCGCTGCGTAGGCGAGACCTAAAAACCTCGGATTTGGAAACTGCGCTCCATGCCCACCTACCCCGCTGCTCACTAAAAGTTAATAAAAGCGCACACCTATATCCCAGTACAAGGATGTGGCCTGGACTCTTCCTGACAACGCCTTGTCCATACTGCTCACTGTTTTCTTCTTGGTGTCCTTCCCCTGCCTCTTTCCACCAGCATGAAAAGCTTTTGAAGCACACAAGAGGCAGCATCAGTGCTACACACAAAACATTCTTAAAATCACAACAAAACTGTAGCTTCTGCCAAGGATTGAAAGTGACCAGGCTGGGAACAGGAGGTCAGAGAGATTGAGTGCATTACTCCTTTCTAGGGCCTTATGAAAGGCTGGGGTGTCTTGGAGACTCGGGTCATCACTTTATAGCTTTATCTAGGCGCTAGACTGAGTCCCTGAATAAAAATAAAAAAAATAGATGTATCCTTGCAGGGACTATAGCATTTCTCATGCTGGATCCTCGAGGCGAACAGGCCCAGGTTTACTAAGGCTGAGCTTAGGCGCTCTGCAAATGGTAGCACCCATAAACTTTCCTGCACGATTAAAAGCTTTCATGTGGTGAAAGCTGACATGAGCACAGTGCACATGATTCTTGCCAAGTCTACACCATAAATTCATGTCCTTAATTTTACCAACAAAAAAGCTGTTTTCAGTTTCTCAACACGATTGTAAAAACTCTTGAGGTAACCCATGCCCAGTGCTTACTTTGAACTGAGCCGTCTCCGTGTGAGTGAGTTCAGGTTGTGGGTGGGTGCTCTGAAAGGAAGCTGACGGCAGTACAACGTCCTCATAGTGCCGGTCAGTGGTTCCTAAAGATGTGCAGATTGTGTGCACATCCAAACTTTGGCCTGTCCGCAGGGCGCACAGAGCGATGGCCACATCTGTGCAATTGAAACTGTTGAAAAGTGTGTAAAGTAGTTTGAAATACTGGCAGTGGCAGAGGAATCAAACACAATTCAGAAGAAAGAGGCATGAAGGGAAACAAGCGCTCACCAGGCAGCCGCGGCACCCACGCTTTATTTTTAACATTAAAAGTAAAGCGCGGGTGCTGCGATTATACCAAAAGTAAAGTAATAGAAAAAAACTCTATTTCTTTACTTTTGGTATAATCACGGCACCCGCGCTTTACTTTTAACATTAAAAGTAAAGTGCGGGTGCCGCGATTATACCAAAAGTAAAGAAATAGATGTTTTTTCTATTACTTTAATTTTGGTATAATCGCGGCACCCGCGCTTTACTTTTAATGTTAAAAGTAAAGCGCGGGTTCAGTGATTATTACGTCATCGTGATCACGATCGCTGTGAAAGCGAAAGTGATCGCGACGACGCTCTCCTGAGTGCTGCTGGCTGGCCTAGCGCATGGCGGCTGCGCGCGTGCACACTCACATGCACGCAAGCGCTAGGCCAGCAAGCAGCACTTAAAAAAGCGCACATACAAAATGTCTCTCCGAGCCAGCGCATGCGCTGGGCTCAGCGAGACCTAAAAACTATCACAGGAGTGCCTTACATACCCGCTGGAAAGAATCGAGCTCCAGGTAAAAGTGATTAAAAAAAATGGTAACTTCTCCTGGGGTTATGGATCGAATGACTAAGGAGAGTTACTGTTTTTTTCTTAATGATTTGGCAGGGCTGCTGCACTTTTTGCAGCTCTCACAACATAAAACAAATGCTTGATGCTGCACCTGCTCCTTCTAGGGACATCACCAAGCTAAAAACAAATCTAAATGTCCCTTTCAGGGAATTAAGGAGTTCTCCTTCAAGCAGCAGTAAATAATAAATGAGCGGCTACTGCCGCTCATTTATTATTTACTTAAAATATATATATTTACTGGTGCTGGTGTCCCAGTGCCCACCCAGGACACCCACATGATAAATTTTATTTGGGGGATGCAGGGGGAGTCCCAGGGCTCCTGCAGCCCCAGTCTTCTCCCCAGCCAGCACACATGGTGTGTGGTGGCAGGAGGCGGCACATTTTTTTATTAAGTAGGTGCAGCAGTGCACACCAGGGGCACTCACACTACAGGGGTTCTTAGAGGCTGTGGGTGAAGCTACCAGGCCCCCGGGTGCCCCACCCAGGCCCCTTTGCTGGAGCCAGGCAATTTCTTTGTTACTGGGTGCCCCGGTGCCAACCCGGGGCACCCACAATGGTACTCTGTTGGGAGCCATGTGGGGAGTCCTAGGGCCTTGAGGTCCCAGCCATCTTCCCACACGGGGCACCCATGATTTAGGAGGTTGTTAGAGCCATGGGGGAGCACCAAGGTCCCCAGGCTCCCCAGTCATATTGGGTGCTGGTGGGAGCCAGCATGTTTCCTTTGCCCTAGCCAGGAGGGAGCGGAATTTTTGTTTTACTGCTCCCGTCGGGGAGGAGCAAAGCTGAGTTCTCTGCCCAGGAACACATTGGTATTTGAACATGGATTGGTGCACAGCAGAAGTAAACTCCGAATATGATGGAATGAGATGCCCAACGAAATCTGAAGAGATGTGGGTTTATGGGACGGTTTTACTGGTTATCGTAGTGTCAATGTAAGATTGGAACCAGGGATGAGATTGGCTGGGGACTGTGTGTGAGGTAAACTTTATGCCAGGAAAATGAAAAGATGCTCTTCATGCTTTCCAATAGGATGTATAACTATGATGATGGAAATGTGTATCTAAAGACATTTATCAGATTTCACCTTCTGCTGCATGTGTTTCTTTCACGATATTGTATTGTTAAAGATATAGATAAAATAATACAATTTGCTCTAAAAAAAAAAAAGCCAAAGCATGGTTCCAGATCAGTCATTGTTAATACTATTAGAGTTTCAATTTCGATTTTGGAATACGCAGTCATCAAATGTGGAGGTGAAATTTTAGAGGAGATCAATAGAGTTGCCAGTATTAAGGTCATTACTACATTGAATCACTTAACAATTCTGCATCAGAGACTCTGCCAGCTTTGCTATGTGGTCGTATAAGTGACACCACTGCTCTTTTTGGGAAATACACCTGTACAGATTAATTGCTTTACCAATCAGACCATCCAAATCGTAAAATACTCTGTATTGTTGGTGATATTTCCCTCCTAAATTTCGTGCTCAACTGCAAGTATACTAAATCCATAATTCCGTAATCTTTTTCATCACACTTACCATGGTCACACTACTGGCAGTATTCTCATCCCTCTCATTTTATATTTTGCATTTCCCAGAAATTAGTAAAAGAATGACCAACCTCTCTACTCACATCATATTTCATCACACAATTGATACCCTGAAATGTCAAAGTACAACTCACTCTTTTAACAGATTCCTAGATGTACACTAAGGATTCAGCCATAGAAGCAGCAGTGCAGAGTTCATAGTGTATTATAAGACAAAGAGCCTAATTTTAAGTTTTAATTGATAAAATACTGTCAGTCTGATTTGCGGAGGACGTTACCTCCACCATGCTGATGGAACTCCGCCCGTCAAATTTAGAGATGACTGCCAGCCCAGTAGCATCTTTCTAATTTGAGAGGAACCACCTTCAAGCTAAGAAAGGTTTGGTTGACAGCCTGTGTTGTTTTTAATGGCAATCTACCAAACTTATAAACTTTTTTTGCTTTTCAGAAACAAAGTTGTAAAGTGGGAGTTTGTTTCTGAAAACCAAAAAACAAATGGCCTACACACCCTGGGAGTTTTCTTCCAGGGTGTGGGGGTCATTATAGTTTTTCTCTATGTCCATCACCTCTTCTCCTTACCTGGTGGCGATTGACAGAAAAAAGGACATTACACCATCCACCCCAAAAAGGATGGGCAGTGTAATTCCCTTTGTCTGATGGCTCTTACTTTGTCTGGCCATCAGAGGAAGCTTTCTGTCAGCAGAACCAACAGAGGGTCTGTCAACACGGTGGGCATGACCTCCTCAGCTCAGCAAATAACTTGGAGGTCATCCCCCTCATGACGAATGGGTGTGTCATAGATAGACTCGGACCTGGGTGCTTCAGTTTTAAGACCTGAAGTGCATAGTGTCGACAATCCAATTGTCACGCCTCATCACAGATAGGGACCCCATTCCACTCCGTGATGAGTAACCCATAAGAAGGTCAGCCAATGATAGGAGGTGGCAGTCCCAATTCTCCAGGAACCACAGAGGTTTTTTTTTTCATGTTGGTTGCCTGTGTGTATGTATGAATGTATGTGTATTTGGGTGTGTGTGTTTTGAATGGGTGTGTGTGTGTATGTGCTTGCAAATGACGGGTGTATGTAAGCTTGTAAATGAATGGGTATGAGCGAGTGTGCATAATTGTGTGTGTATGTGGCCTGCCCGCCCCCCTACCCTAATTACAAGCCTCCACTGAGTTCAGGTTCTTTCACATGCAGTAGATGCAGATGTGGGGAAATCTACCAATTTGACATCAGGTGGAGCAAAATTAACACATTCAATCATCTATTAATTTTGTTTCCATCTGATTTGTAATCAGGCCAAAACTTCATGGTGCATTATAAGAAGAAAAGCCCAAATTTTATCCCTGTGGAGTTCTTCATTAATAACAATGTTAAATCATGGAGGAGTGCTCCTCATGAGGAGGCATATCACCTCAAGTCAGTGAGGGGTTGATGTCCTTTTACCTTAAATATTTGATTCATTTAGTGGCAACACTACAAAAAGGCAGACGTTTATTGCAACATGGGTCTGTTTTAGCATCCATAGTCAATTGGCATCCTATTTCTCGAGGGTTGTAGACAACAGTCCACTCTGACGATGCCAGCTTTCTCACTCACCCCAGAGCAACCACAAAGGAGCGGGTATAGGCATTATTATATACAAATTGCTCATGACCTAATCTCCCACACAATCAAATTATCCAACACATTATCGTCTTTTGAAAAGCACTGCACATCAGTACATGTCCATTTCAATGCACACATACATTCTCCTCACCTGATAGGCCATTTTGATGAAATTGACTTTGCCCTTAATTCACTAACTTCCACTACTCAAGTTGTCCACCTCGGATATTTCACCAAGATCATGCAGGGCCCCACCTACTACGTGAGACACACCCTGGACCCCATTACCACAGCCAGCAACAAGGTCAAGTTCAGCCACCTCACTCCGCTCACCTGGAGACCACTGCATCATCCACTTCTCCATTGACATCCCCCAAACCCACTCTGCCAAGACTACCTACAACCTCAGACATAGCTGGAACAAGATAAATGACACAAACTGGACCAACACCCTCACTGACATCCAAACAAACCTAATCAGTGAATTGCATGCCTACATCAAAGCTTTCAGCAACTAGATTGCTTCCACTGTAGACACCCTATCCTCCCTCAAGAATGTCAGACACTCAAGACCAAACACACAAGCCAGCTGGCACACCAATGACCTTAGAAACTTCAAACAACTCAGCAAACACATGGAGTGGAAATGGAGAACCAGTGTTGACACCACCATACGAAACCCTTGCAAATTTCCACTCAGGAAATTCCCCATCCAACTCAAAGGGGCAAGAAAAACAGCCCTAGCTCTCAGACTGGAAAACAGCTTCACCAATTGCAAAGAGCTCTTTAACATCATCAAAGAATTTTTCAACTCCTCAAAGAATTTTACAACTCCTCAGCCACCACCAACACCATCACATCTTCATAAGACCTCTGTGACATCCTCTCAAATTTCTTCCAAAATAAAATTCTCAACATCTACAGCACCTTTGACTCCCAACATAAGACATAATAACTCATCAACCAGCTGCCCACTACCACCATATTGGACCACCAGATCACAAATTGGAAACCCCTCACCCCAGAGGACACAGCTGAAATCATGAGAACCATCCACTCCAGGGCACCCATCAACCGCTGCCCCCACCATATATTTCAAGATAACAGAAGAGAGGGGCACCACTACACCACAAAGGGACAGGGGACCAAGTAGACTGTCAGTCAAAATAAAATTCCCTTTGGGAATATATCAGAAGAGTCTAATTACAACTCATGCACCAGTCGTACCCTGTTGTCATCAATATCACCAAGAAATCCTGATAGAATCAAAGTTCCGATATACAATTTTATTCCTCCATCAAAACCAGTTAAAAAAGTGTGTCGAGGATACAATAAATACATTCAATTTGACAGTAAATATACACAGCAACTATTATTCTTTACAGTCGCAAAATATCACACCAGAAATGTTCTAAGACCTATCAATCATTCCAAATCTCGAAAAATTCATAAAGAAAAAAGGGATAAAATATTATAGACATTTACTAATTTGTCATTGTAGTGCGTTAATCAAACCAAACAATCCTTTGTCAAACCACTATGATGGCAAGGTCTCTTTGTTCAACCAGATTCGATCTGCATAAATATTTTCTGGACGGAGATACAAGCAGAGATTATTTAATCCAGTACGAGACACTATATTAAGAGAATCAGGAACCATTAAGGTAATTTAACTTATATACACATGGGTTGGAAGCTAGGGAGAGAATTATCATCCCATCACACTAGTGGCCATAGACACTTTTTACTCTCTTCTAGCTGCCCAATAAAAAACCTTGAAAAAAATTCCTTAGGTGGTCTTGAATACTGAGGAGCCGACCCGTAGGAATTTGGACTCTATTGACACCAAATTATTATTACTGTTGGGTGATTCTCCCTATCTGCTATAAATAGAACGGGGATTAGAAGAAGGTTAGATATTGACAAATAAATTACGATACACTAGGAGGATGAATGTTTTGGTGATTGGCAGTATGTTTTTTATATGTGACCAAGGTCATTTTTAATTCAGTGGAATGCATAGATAAATGTATGTGAGTCAACCACAATTACAATTTACACATCTGTGAGCTCTGAATGAACTGTATAAAAGTAAGAATACGGTGATATCATTCTGAGACGTCCTCAGTGAGCTTGATTAATATTGATTGTTTATGGGCCCTGGGTTCCATATATGCTTAGTTGTTTTACAAAAATGTTTTTAATATCGGTTGTATATAATGTTTTTATAACATGTTTTAATGATAGATTTGAAGTTGTGGGAGACATCTATCTTTATGCCTGCCTAAAGAAGGTGGTTGGATCATTTAAACCCACCGAAATGTGTTGATGCTGAGTTACTTATGCACTAAACCGATTCAGCTTTGGTTGAACAAAGAGTCTTTTCCATCATAATGGTTTGACCAAGGAATGTTGTTTTCAATTAGCGCACCACAATAACAAAATAATTAAATGTCTATAATATTTTCTCCCTTTTTCTATATGATTTTTTCAAGATTTTGAATGATTGATTGGTTGTAGAATATTTCTAATGTGATATTTTGTGACTGGAAAGAATAATATTTGCTGTTTATATTTACTGTCAAATTGAATGTATTTATTCTATTCTTTATACACTTTTTCAACAGTTTTGTATGGAGGAATGACATTGTATAAGGGACCTTTGATTCTATCAGGATTTCTTGGTGATATTGATGACAACTGGGTACGAATGGTGCATGAGTTGTAATTTGGCCCTTCCGATATATTGCCAAAGGGAATTTAATTTAACAGCCCACCATATCTTTCACCTTGGAGAAACTCTGATCAGCTCCCACCTACCCACCATCATTAACACCTCCATCCATAGTGGAACATTGCCGGACAGTTGGAATCACACAGAAAAGTATGAAGGGCTGTAAATTTCAAGTTCAAAGTGTGGCCGCCTGACTGGCTTTGTCAACCCATCTGAAGAGAGACCTGGATCTCCTGTGAGCACCGGCAATGGCTTCTGAGTCTTGCCCTCTGCGACAAGAGTTGCCCGGACACTGTCGTCTGGTAGCTGGGGGTCTGCCAACTCTCCTGGAATCCAGTCCCTCCGCAACAACTTTCTACAACTTTGAAATGTGGAACCTGGTCCTGCAGCTAGGGCTTCTGCGCCTCACTCACCTTGACAACTGTCATTCTCTCACTGCATAACCTAAATGCGCCAACTACTTTGGCCCATTACACAGACCTTAGGTTAGCGACCTAGCCAGGTGCCTCTTATTTTTGGTTTCTCCTTTCTTCAAGGACACTCTCATAGTTTGAATGTAAATTAGGACGTTTTGGTAGATAGAAAAAAATTATAAATTGTGTGAAGTAACACAACATGAATAACAATGAATAGAATTATTATCAGTCAAGAAAATATAATTATATGTGGTTATATTTTAGTGCTGGGATGAGTGTAACCACGGATTGGACTCGAATTTCTTTAAGTTCTTTTTGTTTGATAATTTCTCGAAGGATTTCTACCCATAAAAGTTTCTAAATGAACGTTTTTGCCTAAATCACATTTTTCTTTATTGAGAGTAGAAGGGTGGTGTCAGGAAGTAGGTCTATGGATTGCCTGAAATAACTGAAGGGGGGCACGAAAAGCATGCTCAAGCTGATTCAGATTACAAAGCTTTCCTGTACTGTTGCCCAAAGAAATTGTGTTGTTATGTCACAGAGCAAATCTACTGGCAGAAGGAGTGCACCTTACCACTAAACCTTGAAGGTTTCTGCTCAAAACGGTCAGCACACACCTGTCACACATTCAACAGGAGCTCTAGGTACACCAAAGTTATTGCTTTCTTTCTCTCTCTTTCTCTCTCTCTCTCTCTCTCTCTCTCTCTCTCCTCAGAGTCAGTCATATCTTTCGATACTAAGGATTAACCATAGGGGGAAGTGGTGGAAGAGATTTGCTTCTGAAGAAGTTCTGAGATTCATATGAGTGCAGTGCATGGCTCGCAGTGGAGATGAGAGGTTGTGAGGGGGTGGGGGAATGGTAAAAAAAAAAAAAGAAACACCTTGCCGCGCCGGTCCCGCGTCTCTGATCCTGCTCTGCGAGGCACAGGAAACACAGAAAAGTCTCCCCTGACCAATCACACCACCGCAGTGCAGTGTTGTGATTGGTTAGCACCCAGGGTCCCCTGACCAATCACAACGCTGCAATGCAATGTTGTGATTGGTTTTGAGCGTCCTGGTTCAGTGCTCAACCAGGGAATGGTGGCTATGCTTGTTCTCCATGCAGACTGTAATGCAGCCTGCATGGAGAACAGGGAAAGTGTGTCTGACTGGTTTGGGCAGCCTGAGAGGGCCGATTAAACAGTGACTGCGCACTTAGGAGTCGGCAAACCACTCCTTCCCAGCCCTGCTCCGAGAACAGAGCAGCAACATCCAACCTCAAAGCAGCAGGAAACATAAAATGATAATAACTCAAAGTTATTATCATTTTATGTTTGCTTTGCGGTGCACTGCTTAAAAGCAAGGGGGTGACGCTCCTCCGCCATAGCGGAGGAGCCACGACCATGTGAGTAGCCCATGGTGTGATACTAGTAGCCTTCTGGAAAGGAGAGCAGTCATGTGCCAAAGAAATTGTATGACATGGCTACATCATAATCCAGGAGGCTACTGGGGAAAGAGTGCTGGAAAGGAAGCCCAGACCAGTGGTAAAGCTGCTGCCGAGTAAGTAACAATCCCCCACTATCACTGCACTGCATCACTTTCTTGCTGCTATGTGGGTTCCTGCAGCAGCCACACAGGAACACTTCACCATTATTCCACCCTCTTTCACCTGAGAAGGTAGCACTATGGACCTACAGGATGTAAAGCATGGCAGTGGCATGATACTGAGATTACTCTCCACATCAACCCTATGCATTAAGGTAATTGTGAACAGGAGAAGAGCTAAAGGTCCAACTGAGCATCCCCAGCCTAGCAAAAAGACAATGTTAAAGTTCCATCACTATGGCAAGAGCACTTGACACTCCATTAGCAGTGTATCACACAGTTTTACTGGTTTGCCATGCAGCAGGTCCTGAATGTGGGCGATACCCATGGTGCACCATACCTTCCAGAGAAAAGCTGAGTCTCTAATTGAGCACACTAGTCTGTCCACTTTATGGCATGATTTCTGTGCAGTTTCTCATCTTCAACAATTCATAAATCAAATGATGAGGAAGGAGAAACATTAAATTAATCTCAGCCACTCTCAATTGTTTGGGCCTCATCTCAGCCCATCATTTTTTACCCAACATACAACTTCAGTTTGGATCCAGCCATATGCAAATCATTCTGGAGCCTGATCCTATAGGAAAACTCAAGCCTTAACTGCCAGGTCAGGTTATCCCTGAATAGGAACACCAGCAACCCAAGACTAGTTTCACCCTGATTAGGGGTCATGAGTCGGGTATAGTTTGGTTCCAGTGGCTATCTGGGTATGCCAGTCTCACTTAGGCATCAAGTGCTACAACAACAAATGTATAGAATGCTTGAATTAATCTCAGCCACTGCCAATCACTCAGGGCCATATCCCAGTCCACTGTTTTTCATGCACTATATCACCAGTCAAAACTGCAACTCAGTCTTGACTTTACTCCAATAGGAACACTCTAGCCAAACTGCCAGGCCAGGTCCTCCCTGAACCATAACAAAATCAACCCAAGACTGATTTCATCCTGAATAAGTCCCATCAGTCAGGTATAGCTTGGTTTCAGTGGCCTATTGAGCACGGACCTACTCCTGGGCATACCTGTTGCACTAAAGGAGTCAACTGGAACAGAAACGAAGTGATGGATGGAATGCTAGAATTATTATCAGCCACTGGCAATAGCTTGGGGTGCATCCCAGTCTATTGCTTTTTGCTCACCATACCACCTCAGTTTGGGCCCAGCCATATGCAAATCATTCTTGACCCTGCTCCAGTTAGAACACTCTAGCCTGAACTGCCAGGCCAGATCCTCTCTGAACCAGAACACAGGCAACCTAAGACTGGTTTCACCCTGATTAGAGCCCATCAGTCAGTTATAGCTTGATTTATGTAGCACAGGACCCATGTCTGGGTGTACAGGACTCAGTTAGGGCATCGACTGCAACAACAACTAAGTGATGGAAAATTGAATTAAGCCTAGCTACTGCCAATTGCTAGGGCCGCATCCCCGCTCATCGATTTTCACCCACCATAGAACCTCAGTTTGAATCCATTTTATCCAAATCAGTATTGAGTCTGATCCAATAGGAATACTCCAGCCTGAATTTTCAGGCCAGGTCCTCCAGGAACCACAACCCAAAACCACTGTTTACCATGATGAGGGCACATGAGGCATATATTGTTTGGTTCCATTGGCACACTGAGAATGGGACCCACGTCTGGGCATACCTTTCTCACTTAGGGCATCAACTGCAACAGCAACAAAGTGATGCATAGAAAGATTGAATTAATCTCAGCCACTGCCATTTGCTCAGGCTGCCTTCCAGTCCATCATTTTTCATGCTCCATGCCTCCTCAGTTTGGGTCCAGTCATGTACAAATCAGTCTTGACCCTGATCCAATAGAATCACTCCAGCCTGAACTCCAGGCCAGCTCCTCCCTGAACCAGAACACAAGCAACCCAAAACCGGTTATACCCTGCTTAGTGCTCATGATTCGGGTATAGCTTGGTTCCAGTGGCACAGTGAGCACTGGACCTACGTCTGGGCACACTTGTCTCACTTAGGATGTCAGTTGCAACAACAACAAAATGATAGATAGAATGCTTGAATTAATCAGATCCACTGGCAACTACTGGTGGCTGCATTCCTAGTTGGTTTTTTTTTCGCCCACCATTTCACCTCAGTTTGGATCCAGCCATATGCAAATCAGTCTTGACCCTGCTCCACTTGGAACACTCCAGCATGAACTGCCAGGTCAGGTCCTGCTTGAACGAGAACACAAGCAACGCAAGATTGGTACACACTGATTAGGGCTCATCAGCTGGGTGCAACCTAGTTCCAATGGCACAGTTAGCACGCGACCCATGTTTCGGCATACCTGTCTCACTTATGGCATCAACTGCAACAACAACTAAGTGATGGATATAATGCTTGAATTAATATCAGCCGCTAACAATAGCTCGGGCCGCATCCCAATCCATCATTTTTCACCCACAGTACCACCTCAGTTTGGACCCAGCTGTATCCAAATCAGACTTGACCTTGCACCAATAAGAACCCTCCAGCCTCAGTTGCCAGGTCCTTCCTGAACAAGCCAACCCAAGACCAGTTTTAACCAAATTAGAGCTCATCAGTTGGGTATAGGTTAATTACAATGGCACAATGAACACGGGACCCATGTCTGGGCATGCCCGTCGTACCCGCGTACCCATCGCACTTTCCATTGCAGCAACATCAAGGTGATGGATGCCTTCTATCCACTCTGCGGCTTCCACCGACCCCTGCACCCACAACCTCTTCAACCACGCAATGAATCCAATCAGGAAACCACTCACCAGCATCCTTAACACCTCGATCTCTACCGCAACCTTCCTGGATGAATGAAACACACAGGCGGCATACCCCTCCTAGAGAAATCCCCCACCCACCCCAACAATCTCAAAAGCTATCATCTGAGCTTCCTGCTCCCCTACCTGGCCAAAGTACTTAAGAAAGCAATCAACCATCATGTTGGACTTGGACCTTTTTACAGGGTTATCCCCAAACTTTTTGCTTCTTCCTCCTATTTTTTCCTGACCTGTGTTTGTTGGTTTTAGGACTCTGGGCACTTTACCACTGCTAATCAGTGCTAAATTGTTATCATGATTGGTTATCCATGATTGACATATTGGATTTACTGGTAAGCCCCTAGTGCACTAAGTGTGCCAGGGCCTGTAAATCAAATGCTACTAGTGGGCCTGTAGTACTGATTGTGCCACCCAAATAAGTAGCTCTAAAAGGTAACTCAGGCCTGCCACTGCAGTGCCTGTGCACAGTTGTTAACTGCCATGTTGACTTAGCAAGTGCACCCACTTGCCAGGCCCTAAAATTCCCTTTTCTTGCATGTTAGTCACCCCTAAGGTAGGCCCCCAAGATACCCCTGTGGGCATGGTGCAGTCGATGTGAAAGGTAGGACATGCCCCGATGTGTGTGGCATGTCCTGATACTTAAATACTGCCAATTTCGTTTAAAACTATTGTAAGGCTATCTGTCCCCATAGGATAGAATGGGAGTTTGTTTATAACATCTTATAAATATAACTTCCCATTGGAACAAGATAGAGAAATAAAGTTTAGGCACTCTGAACTCAGAATTTAAAAACACATCTTTTAGTAAAGATGGTTTTTAAATTGTGTGTTTAAAAATGCCACTTTTGGAAATTAGCAATTTTCTTGCTTAACCATTCTGTGCGCCTCTGCCTGTTTGTGTCTTGACTGGTTTTGAATGACAGAGGCTGGGGATGTGCATTCTCTCAGATGGCCACAGGGGGGCAGGGGGGTTTGATTTGTGTTCTGCCGTTCCTGGATGAGTCAGAGTTGGGCGGAATAGACCCTGGCTTTATTTAGAGTATTGGGAGGAGATTTCCTTGCACCTGAATAGGGCCAGTCTTCCTCGCACAATGCTGTCTCCACCCCATGTAGTCATACTGTACCAGTGAGGACAGAACTGGTTTGGACTGGGCTCAGAGACCCTTGCACAAAGAGAACAAAGACATTTTGGGGTATAGGTATTAGACCTAAAACCCCTAAACGTTAGACTACTTCTGGAATCAAGAGGAACCTTTGCAAGGAGAAGAGCTGGAAAAACTGAGGCGAAGCACTGCCCTTTGCTGTGAGTCTGGGGTTGGCCTGCAGTAGCTGTTTCTGTCAGGGAAAGGAGAAGGACTGTGATGTGTGCTCTGTCCCCTGCTTGAAGAAGATCTCCAAGGGCTTGAGTAGAGCTTGCCTCCTGTTTTGATGCCTCTGGGACACAAAGATTTCACCCCCAGCTCCCCTGAACTTCCTTGTTGGGAGTTCTGACCTGTCAGGAGGCGCCTGTGACAGTCTTGGGCCTCTGGAGGTTGTTTTTCCTGTTAGGAGCTAGACAAGCAACTCAACGACAAAAAAATTGACTCGTCGCTTTTCTTGCGACAGTTTTTCCAACGCAGCATCGTGGTGCAAGAAGATTCGCCATGCATTGCCGTGCGGCTGCAGAAACCGGCGTATCGCCTATCGCCACTGCAAGAACCAATGCATCGGGGGTCGCGGCTGAAGAAGCCACTGCATCAATTGCCAGCGCATCCTGGATTTCCATGCATCATACCTGTGCGGCAAGTTTTCCTGAAGCATCACCCGCGGACCAGAATCATCTTGGAATCGATGCATCACTTCCCCCTACAGACCAGGCAATACGCATCACTTCTCCTGCATGCAGCAGAACTGTCACATCGCCTCCCCTTGGTCTCAGGGACTGATACATCTCTTTGTGTTTTTCAGCACTTCTCATCTTTGTGGCTGTTTGGCCGTGTGATTTTTGTCGCAACTACAGGTACTCTGAGAGAAATCATGCATCCATAGTTTTCTATGGATCCAGTTGCTTAAACATCTTTTAAGTCATTTTCTTAATACTTGTATGTTGGATTGTTTTGTCGTTTTGGTCTTGTTGAGTTTAGATGAAGATACTTTATTTTTCTAAGGTGGTGTGGTGTCCATTTCTGGTGTTTTCACTGTATTACCGTGAGTGTTGGTATAAATACTTTCCACATTGCCTTTGGGATAAGTCTGTCTGTTTGTGCCTAGCAAAAAAGGGGGTGAGCAGGGGCTATCTAAAGTGTGTATCGCCCTTACCCTAACTAGAAGCAAGGGTTCCTATTTGGACAAAGGTACCTGAATCTGCCAACTAGAGACTCCCATTTCTAACAAAGCAGCTCTCTGAATTCCTGGAACTGAACCACCTACTAGACGCCTCTCAATCAGGATTCTGTGTCAACCACAGTACTGAGACCAGGTTGATTGCCGCCACAGACAACATTAGAACACTCAATAGCAGAGAAACTGTAGCCCTGATCCTCCTTGACCTCTCTGTGGCTTTAGAGTCGACACAGTCTCCCACAACACTCTCATCAGCAGACTCTACAACATAGAATACAACAAGACACCTTCAAATGCATAGCCTCCTTCCTTACAGGATGCACACAGAGCATCCGACTGCCTTCCTTCATATCCACACCCAAAGACATCATATAAGGGAGTCCCACAATGATCATCCCTCAGCCCTACCCTTTGCAACATCTACATGACCACCCTCGCAGACGTTGTCGGGTCTCACGGACTCAACATAATCCCCTATGCAGACGACACTCAACTGATCCTCTTGTTAACCAGGACCCCTCCAACACCAAAAACCAACTTCTGCAATGCAATGACCAATATAGCCAAATGAATGAGAGACAACTGCCTCAAACTCAACTCTGACAAAACTGAAGTACTGATCTTTGAAAAGAGCATCTCGACATGGGACCAAAGTTGGTGGCCTCTAGAACTCAGACCTACACCAACTGACCATGCTCACAACCTCTGCATCATCCTCGACAGGCAACTGACCATGAAGTGACAAGTCAATGCAGTCGCCCCCTCCTGCTTCCACACACTGTGCATGCTCTGCAGAATATTCAGATGGATCCTAACGAACACCAGAAAGACCATCACCCAGGCCCTCATTACCAGTCGCCTCGACAACAGCAACACCCTCTACACCGGCAACTCCACCCAGTTCCTAAGAAGACTCCAGACCTTACAGAACATGGCAGCCAGACTCATCCTGAAACTCTCCAAACTATCCCAGATCGCGGCCCCCACCTGAAAGACCTCCACTGGCTCCCCTTCCAGAAGAGATGCTAGTTTGAGATCCTCATACACGCCTACAAAGCCCTCCATGACCTAGGACCTGCCTACCTCAACCATCAACTGAACTTCCACCATTACGCAAGACACCTACGCTCCTCTTCACTTGCCCTCACACACCCCCGCATCCATTGCAGCAGTGGCCGCTCCTTCTATATCACTGCCAAGATCTTGAATGACCTCCCGCTCCGCACAGCCCCCTTGCTGACTGACTTCATAAAGAGACTCAAGACATGGCTTTTCAATGGAGACCCAGCGCCCAGATATCCCTAGGGGTGACAGTGTCACGCTTTACAAATGCAGATTGATTGATGTAATGCTTGAATTAATCTCAGCCACTGGCACTCTCTGGGGGCAACATCTCAGTCCATTGTTTTTCACCCACCAGGCAACTTCATTTTGGGCCCAGCCATGTGCAAATCAGTATTTACTCTGCTCCAATAGGAACACTCACGCCCGAACTTCCAGGTGAGGTTCTCTCTGAATAGGAACACCAGGAACCCAAGACTGGTTTTACCCTGAATAAGTCTTATTAGTCGTGTATAGATTGGTTTCAGTGGCACAGTGAGCACAGGACCCACATCTGGGCATCCCTGTCCCCGGGCTGAGTCCAAATTGAATTGTCATGGTTAGAAAAGAATAATGGGTTGGAATGCTACCCTGAGTGATTGCCAGTGGTTAGACAAACTAAATGCATTACTCCCATCACCTTTTGTGAGACCGAAGGAGAAAAAAACAGTCAAATAGGCTTGATGTGCTTGGGCACCAAACATTTCAGATGGTAAATCACTTTTTAAGCACTCAAGGTTGTTACGTAGGCCCTCCTCAGTCAGCAAGTAGTCATGTTTTCCTTTGCAGCTTTAAAGCATATAGGAAAGTAGATGAGCCCTATAGTAAATGCCCATGCACCCCAATTAGAGGCTTCCTTATTTTGAAGTGGTGTGTAGCGTTGAAGCTTTCAGGCGAGGGCGATCCCCACTACTATACTAGATCTTTAATTTTTGTCAAATTGTTTTGGCCAAAGTTGTGGAATTCATTGAGGAACCATGTCAAAGACAATACAGAGTATTTTCATTGAAAGGAATTTCGTTTATTTAAATTTAATGCATGACATATTTAGGGTCAGCATTACATTTACAATAAGGTTATTATTTAATAATTTAATTAAAGTGATATATAAAAAATAATTAATATTAGGGTTAGTATTAATTTCTGTACTAAAAAATGCTTAAGTGTAATAATGTAAAATAATCTCATTTAATTTTGTGGTAGTGTTGGGATAATTCTTAGACTAGGGACTTGATTTAGATCTTGGCAGATCGAGTCTCGCTGTCACTTTTTTGGCGGTCTTCCCACTCACCGGCTTGGCGGTCTACCCACCCTATTTAGATGTTGGCTGTTCCATAGAAGAAAGACTGCCGCAGTCCCAATGATTCTGCCAGAAATATTCAACCGCGTTGACAGCGGGATAGGCAGGATCGGCTGTTGGCAGGACTCCAGCACAGATTCACACTGAGTTAATTATGATGTGTCTTTCTGCTGTGGCAA
Organism: Triturus cristatus; assembly: GCF_964204655.1. Classification (NCBI taxonomy): domain Eukaryota; kingdom Metazoa; phylum Chordata; class Amphibia; order Caudata; family Salamandridae; genus Triturus; species Triturus cristatus. The sequence goes on along the minus strand of NC_140591.1, from coordinate 382,557,191 downwards.
CTGTGGCAGGAATCCCTACTACTTTGAGTTGGTAGAATGAAAAGAAATGAGGAAAAAAACGTACCTATTTCCTGCCTCCCGCTTCCATGTTCCACCCCATCATCCAGTTCCCTCCTATGCTACACTGACTCCACCACAACGCCAAACGACTCTGTTATCACAGAGATCGAAGGTAAGCTAATTTTACAATTGTTCTCTGGATCGTATATTGACAATTGTTGTAGCCTTGTGTATGTCTGAATTGTTCTTACATCTAATATTTTCCTTAGGTGTAATGCAGTAGTGTTAATTTTCCTACTAATCAAGGTAAATTGACACACCTGTATTGACACTTAAAAAAAAGTGTTCTTGTGGTGCTTGGTGGTGTTGTGCCAGTGGCACTTATGGGTGTGCATTCAGTAGTGTGTGTATGTTGTGTGAGTGGCAGGCCATGAAAAAAGTAACACAAAGGGACAAATCAGATTGTCAAAATATGGTTCACATGCAAACATGGCATATGTGTGTTGACTTATTTATAAGTTGTACTTACCTGCCTCAACACAACCATGGATCTCACTCCATTAGGACACCGCCGCCAGAACACTGCCAGCGCAATGGGAACATCTAAATCAGCTTGGTGCAATCCCACCAGCCTTGCGAAAGCGGAGTACTGCTGGCCAGCAGAGAAGACCGCTGCCGCAGCAGTCTTCTGTCTAGAGCCACAAGATCTAAATACGGCGGGCGGACCGCCAACAGCTTTACGTAATATTTGGGACCACAGCCATGGCGAGACGGCGGTAGTCCCGCCAAGATCTAAATCAGGCTCTAAGATATTCTGAAAAGACCAGAAGAAGACATGTGGCACTCCAAAAAACGAGTAAATCAATAAATGGATGCATGATTGATTAAATAATTGAACAAACAGTCAAATCTGGCAGCTTATTTTACTTCCTAAAAGTTATTGTCAAAATAAATAAAATGTTACATGAAGGAAATGGTTGCCATTATGGTACCATCTAGGGTTAGGGAGAGTGAATAAAGTGAAGCTAGGAAGAAGGAAAGAACAGTTAAGCAACGTCTTTTTAGGGCTACAGATGTGTGCACGAAGCAATCGTAGAATGAAATAAAGTTGGTGAGGTAAAGGTATTGTGAAGTATACACAGTTGATGAAGTAAAGACATTGGGCCAAATCCTCAAAATAATTTATGACTACAAACCTATGTTTAGAGCTTAAATTAGCTCCATTATGTCTGGCATCTATGCCCAACAGGCTAACTAGAGGGTGTAAATGCATTTGCTAATGCATAACTTTGTGCTGCAACTGTATACAATTGCAGAGTAGTAATTCACATGAAAGGGATGGGCAATGGAATTATTATAGCATGGTATGTGTTCAGAGTGTGTGAAGGACCAAGAACTGTTGGGCTTCTAGACATTCACAAACTCCTTTCTGACTCGTCCAACCCTCTAAATGATTGGAGATTTACTTCAACAGGGGGCTGGAGTAAACAATGTTCATGAGTTGGAAAGGCAATGGAACACCCCAAATCAAGCTTTTTTATGTTTGGGATAAAATAGAAAAGATTGAAGTTATGCAGTGGATTACCTTCTTTCAATGTGTAATTGTAATTGTACTCTGTATACAATTACACTTTGGTGAAGTAGCTTCTCATGAAAACGTCTCATGACATTACTTGAAGTACAAAAGACACACAGATGATAGACAGAATGCAGAGCAAACCAAACATTCACTCCCAGTCAATAGATCTGGATTAAATCCATTGTTCTTTTGTTCACCGTGCTAGGTCCTCACTGGACCTGAAATAGGCCTCCTGGGACCAGTTTAGGGGCATCACCCCTCATCAGCATTACATTTACAATAAGGTTATTATTTAATAATTTAATTAAAGTGATATATAAAAAATAATTAATATTAGGGTTAGTATTAATTTCTGTACTAAAAAATGCTTAAGTGTAATAATGTAAAATAATCTCATTTAATTTTGTGGTAGTGTTGGGATAATTCTTAGACTAGGGACTTGATTTAGATCTTGGCGGATTGAGTCTCGCTGACACTTTTTTGGCGGTCTTCCCACTCACCGGCTTGGCAGTCTACCCACCCTATTTAGATGTTGGCTGTTCCATAGAAGAAAGACTGCCGCAGTCCCAATGATTCTGCCAGAAATATTCAACCGCGTTGACAGCGGGATAGGCAGGATCGGCTGTTGGCAGGACTCCAGCACAGATTCACACTGAGTTAATTATGATGTGTCTTTCTGCTGTGGCAACTGTGGCAGGAATCCCTACTACTTTGAGTTGGTAGAATGAAAAGAAATGAGGAAAAAAACGTACCTATTTCCTGCCTCCCGCTTCCATGTTCCACCCCATCATCCAGTTCCCTCCTATGCTACACTGACTCCACCACAACGCCAAACGACTCTGTTATCACAGAGATCGAAGGTAAGCTACTTTTACAATTGTTCTGTGGATCGTATATTGACAATTGCTGTAGCCTTGTGTATGTCTGAATTGTTCTTACATCTAATATTTTCCTTAGGTGTAATGCAGTAGTGTTCATTTTCCTACTAATCAAGGTAAATTGACACACCTGTATTGACACTTAAAAAAAAGTGTTCTTGTGGTGCTTGGTGGTTTTGTGCCAGTGGCACCTATGGGTGTGCATTCAGTAGTGTGTGTATGTTGTGTGAGTGGCAGGCCATGAAAAACGTAACACAAAGGGACAAATCAGATTGTCAAAATATGGTTCACATGCAAACATGGCACATGTGTGTTGACTTATTTATAAGTTGTACTTACCTGCCTCAACACAACCATGAATCTCACTCCATTAGGACACCGCCGCCAGAACACTGCCAGCACAATGGGAACATCTAAATCAGCTTGGTGCAATCCCACCAGCCTTGCGAAAGCGGAGTACTGCTAGCCAGCAGAGAAGACCGCTGCCGCAGCAGTCTTCTGTCTAGAGCCACAAGATCTAAATACGGCAGGCGGACCGCCAACAGCTTTACGTAATATTTGGGACCACAGCCATGGCGAGACGGCGGTAGTCCCGCCAAGATCTAAATCAGGCTCTAAGATATTCTGAAAAGACCAGAAGAAGACATGGGGCACTCCAAAAAACGAGTAAATAAATAAATGGATGCATGATTGATTAAATAAATGGACAAACAGACAAACAAATCTGGCAGCTTATTTTACTTCCTAAAAGTTATTGTCAAAATAAATAAAATGTTACATGAAGGAAATGGTTGCCATTATGGTACCATCTAGGGTTAGGGAGAGTGAATAAAGTGAAGCTAGGAAGAAGGAAAAAACAGTTAAGCAACGTCTTTTTAGGGCTACAGATGTGTGCACGAAGCAATCGTAGAATGAAATAAAGTTGGTGAGGTAAAGGTATTGTGAAGTATACACAGTTGATGAAGTAAAGACATTGGGCCAAATCCTCAAAATAATTTATGACTACAAACCTATGTTTAGAGCTTAAATTAGCTCCATTATGTCTGGCATCTATGCCCAACAGGCTAACTAGAGGGTGTAAATGCATTTGCTAATGCATAACTTTGTGCTGCAACTGCATACATTTGCAGAGTAGTAATTCACACGAAAGGGATGGGCAATGGAATTATTATAGCATGGTATGTGTTCAGAGTGTGTGAAGGACCAAGAACTGTTGGGCTTCTAGACATTCACAAACTCCTTTCTGACTCGTCCAACCCTCTAAATGATTGGAGATTTACTTCAGCAGGGGGCTGGAGTAAACAATGTTCATGAGTTGGAAAGGCAATGGAACACCCCAAATCAAGCTTTTTTATGTTTGGGATAAAATAGAAAAGATTGAAGTTATGCAGTGGATTACCTTCTTTCAATGTGTAATTGTAATTGTACTCTGTATACAATTACACTTTGGTGAAGTAGCTTCTCATGAAAACGTCTCATGACATTACTTGAAGTACAAAAGACACACAGATGATAGACAGAATGCAGAGCAAACCAAACATTCACCCCCAGTCAATAGATCTGGGTTAAATCCATTGTTCTTTTGTTCACCGTGCTAGGTCCTCAATGGACCTGAAATAGGCATCCAGGGACCGGTTTAGGGGCATCACCCCTCATCAGCCAGGCTAGCTAGAATCCAGGGCACAGTGAGTCCAGGACCCACGTCTGGGCATAACTGGAGCACTTAGGGTGAGAAAGCAAAAGACATGCAGATGATGGGCGGAATGCAGAGCAAAACAAACATTCACCACCAGTCAATAGATCTGGGTTAAATCCATTGTTGTTTTGCTCACCATGCCACACCACTTTAGACCCAGCCATATGCAAATCAATTTTGACCCTGTGCCTCATGGGAACAGTCCAGCTCGAACTGCCAAGCTAGGTTCTCCCTGGACTGGAAACAAGCATCCTGGGACCGGTTTCGGGGCATCACCCCTCATCAGCCAGGCTAACTTGAAGCCAGTGGCACAGTGAGCCCGGGACCCACGTCTGGGCTGAGGAGGGGTGTTACCCCGTAGCCGGTCCCAGGATGCGTTTCTGGTCCAGGGAAGACCTGACTTCTCAGTTCGGGCTGGACTGTTCCATTGAGGGACAGGGTCAAGACTTATTTGCATATGGCTGGGTCTGAACTGGGGTGGCAAAGTGAGCTAAAGAACATTGATGGATTCATCCCAGATCTGTGACTGGGGGTGAGTGTCTGAAAAATGTCAGCGCTCCGTCCATCATCTCCTCGTGTTTGCATTACTTGAAGTACACCTGGGGCTGTATTTCTGTAGAATGCGGCCCACGGAATCCTGCGAATGGCTGAACTTTCCATGTGTACTACTGCCAATGTCTGTGAATTCCCAAAACTAGTAATTTTGCACCAGGATTTCGGAGCACATTCATGGTGCAGATGTACTACTTGTTGATGAACTGGCCTCACAGAACTTCTCTGACACTGGTTTATGACTTTGCATGATCAGTATACGTTTTTTGTGAGTTTTGTTTTATTTAATAAGTCCTCATGCTAAGTATGATTTGCTATTTTCAACCCGTAGCTTTTTATTTAGTTCTAATTATGAATGGTTTAGGCTACTGTATAAAAAAGATTTCTGGTAACCAGGTGACACGACTTTTTACACCGCAGTCAGTATTTCCTAATTCTATGAGAAGATTTTATTTGTGTCCCTATTTTCACACTTTTTAGAATCACAGTTACATTATACTCTAATAAATCTCGTTTATACTATTATATATCTGTATCGACTTTATATTTTATCACACTAATTTGAGATGAAGCGAGTAACTGATACTAGATTTTTGTTTCTCATATCAGCCAACAAACACATCGTGCTATAGTTTTATAGGGCACTTGCTAAAGTAAAAACATATTAAAGTAACGGCAAGAGAAAAGTGCATTGTTAGATCAAAGCAGTGCACACATGCAAGAGATCTCTTTGTTTTTCTCAATTGAGCTGTAGTCATGTCCTAGCTAGATTACTAGGTCTCTGTACTGCAAAAGAGATTCTGGCTAAGGTAATGTTTAGAATGCTTAGGATTTACTTTGATGTGATTTGTGGCATTACAAGCACATCCTGATCAAGGGAAAATATAAGCAAGGATCTTTTTTCCTAGCCTCTCTGTACTTCTTTGATGAAGGCCTGTATCACATTAATCTACATCTAAATAATTGCGTGTAGATTGTGAATTATGTCAGCGGCTTTCATAACGAGTAGGTGCATGTTCACATGGTCCCTTCTGTAGCATATTGATTCTGGAATATTAATCGATGTGTTTCTTTCTGAGTGGTTGAAACAAATTTGGTAAAGATTATCTAATGGCAGGTAAAAATGGATACACAGTTTTGATCAGTTTTAAGGTGAGTGTTTTCTCTCTATCAAAATGTAAGGGTTCAAAATTAGGATGTGTCCCTATGAAAACACTAAGGGCCAGATGTACAAATCTTTGTATTTGTGATAACCAAATAGCACATTTTTGCGATTTTCTGTTTAGTAACCGATAACACTAATGTACGAAAGTGTGGTGTACACTTTCTGTGACTCCCAGTGGGTCGCAAATAGACCTACCCCATGAATATTAATGAGGTAGGTCTCAGTTTGCGACCCATTAGGAATCGCAAAAATCACAGGGATGGTGGTCTGATGGGGTCCACAGACCATCATGTCTGTGATTGCTTTTAAATAAATAACAAAATAAAGACAGCCAGCACAGTGGTTGGAAAGCTCTTTTTTCCACTGTGGCTTGTGCTGCGACCCAGGAAATGTGCTGCAGCACATGCCGCAATAAAATAGAGCACTTTGTGCACATCCATGCACCGTGTGCCAGGCACCCTGTGGTGCCTGGCACACGGTGCTGGGATGTGTGGGGGGGGGCACTACACGTGCCCCCAATGGCCACCAGAAGTGGTGGTAAGTGGAAGGGGGCCCTGATTATGGCCCCCAAAGTCTGTTTCTGTCTGCCTTTTCATGGCTGTCGGACGGTCATGAAAAGGCAGTCAGAAAGGGACATCCTAATCCCTACTGTGGTGGTCTTTTCCCTGACTGATACGGTCTGACCATCTGCATTGTAATGCGGCAGCCAGACCGATGACCTGGATGTCAGTTAGACCACCACCGATGGCATTTCAGTGGCGGTCCCACCAGCATTGTAATGAGGCCCTGATTGTCATTTTTGGAAGTTGACAATCTCCAGCAGAACAAAGCTGCAGGCTGTAGCCAATAAGTGCTAGACGAGGATAGATGCCCCTTCTGTGAGTAGACACTGAACAGAACTTTCTGCTGCCGAGTAGAACATAGCGGAAGCTGCCCATATGTTAGGCCAACCACCAATGCACCTTGGGCGGAGCAGCAAGCAGGTTGTCCTGGTCTCCTCTCAGTTCTCGGAGCACTTTTTGGGATAAAAAGTTTCGAAGTCCCAAGTTTTGGATTTGAGCTTTCTGGGCACCTTTAGCACCATTTCCAAGAGTCAGGACTGGATCAGCATCACTTGGAGGGTCATGGCTCACCTAGGTAGGGTTCAGGTGCAGGTTCAAGATCAGGGCCGAACTGCAAACCAAAACCAGCCCTGCCAAATTGTTCGCTGTCCCCCAGGGGGGCTTGGCGGGTGCGGCTGAGCTGTTTGCTAGGACTGGGTTTGGCGATTTTGTTATAGGGGGCCGATATTGCCGCCCACGGTAATAAAACTGGCTCCCACCCTGGCAGCCCACCGGGGAATAGCCCGGTGCAAGCTATGGCAAGTCCGGCCCTATTCAAGATGGATGGAGCCTTTTCTGTCCCTGAAGCTCTAATCAGGCAGCCTGTTACCCAGCCCTTGGAGTCACTCTGGAAGTCTTGGATTCAAAGTGAAGAGCAGGGTTAAAGCAGCAGGCCGGACCTCTGTAGACTCAGGCAGTAGAGCAGTTCTTGGTGCAGCAAAACAGTTCTTCTGAAGGGCACCGCAGGCCACATCAGCAGCTTGTCATCTGAGAGTCTTTCTGCAGGTCCAGGAATGGAATAAAAAAAAGAGTAGGTCTGAGGATCCTATTCTTATACCTGGTGCCTCTTACCTGGTGCCTCCTTTGAAGCGGGAGAAACTTCAGGAAGGTTTTTCTCACAGGAGTGTCTGGAATTCTCTGCCTCCTGCTATGGTCTCAGTCTGTCTGCGGGCACAATAGGCTAGTGTAAAGTTATTTGCGTGAGAGCAGTTAACAGTCTTATGAAGTGCAGGTGGGGCTGTACACAGCTCCGTCCCAATCCTCCCTGAGATGGCCCATTCAGGGACACCTAATCCTTCTATTGTGTGGCTGTCTGGGAGGGACACACAAAGGTCAATTGCCAACTATACTGTTATATCTGGGGGTTTCTAGTTGGCAGAGGTAGGTACCACAGTCCAAATAGGGACCCTTACTTTTAGTCAGGGTAAGGGGGATACACTCTTTAGATAACCCCTGCTCACCCCCTTGGTAGCTTGGCACGAGCAGACAGGCTTATCAAAGGCAATGTGTAAAGTATTTGTACCAACACTAACAGTAACACAGTGAAAACACCACAAATGGACTCCACACCAGTGTAGATAAATAAACTACACAAGACCAAAACGACAACAATCCAACATACACAGTTCAAGAATATGGTTTCAAAAGAGTTCTTAGCTTAGCGACAAAATAATCCACATTAGCGTCGATTTTAGCCAACAGTACCTGGCGATGTGATAAAAGTTCCTAGCGGCGCTCAGGTGTGAAAAAACAGCGGGCGTGTGCGACGAATCCGGCCTGTATGGGGAGTGAGGCGATACTTGTATGGATTCCAAGGCGTAGCTTCTCCGGTAGAAATTTACTCGCAAAGGCACGATGCGACGATCTCCGATGTTTCTGCGACGATGTTCGCAGCGATGAAATACGGCCCGCTAACGAGTGGTGCGACGATCTTCGGTGGCTCTGCGACGATGTTCGCAGCGACGAAATGTGGCCAGCTAACGAGCGGTGCGACGATCTCACTCAGCGGCAGCAGGCTCTGCGACGATACTCGCAGCGACGGGAATCTGCCCACTCCGGGGGCGATGGGCTCCGAAGATGAGCGCGGCGTTGACGCTGCAGCAGCGATAGGCGCTGCGACGATCTTCGCGGCAACAGAAATGTTCTCGCTAAGCCGGCGCTGCATGAAAAAGTTGCAGAACTTTTACTTCTTTTCTCTTGGTCAGCTTCCCAACAACAGGCACCACTTCCAGAGGCCCAACAATTGGATCAAGCTTTCTTGGAAGGGCAGAACTCACACAGCAGAGTTCAGGGGGAAGCTGGGGGTGAGGGGCGATGCGCTCCGAAGATGAACGCGGCGTTGACGCTGCAGCAGCGATAGGCGCTGCGACGATCTTCGCGGCAACAGAAATGTTCTCGCTAAGCCGGCGCTGCGTGAAAAAGTTGCAGAACTTTTACTTCTTTTCTCTTGGTCAGCTTCCCAACAACAGGCACCACTTCCAGAGGCCCCACAATTGGATCAAGCTTTCTTGGAAGGGCAGAACTCACACAGCAGAGTTCAGGGGGAAGCTGGGGGTGAAGTCCTTTTGTTCCTGGGACTTCTTAACAGGAGGCCAGCTCTACTCAGGCCCTTGGAGATTCCTTCAAGCCAGGGGACACAGCACACAGCAGAGTCCTTCCCCTCTCCTTCGCAGCAAAGCAACTGCAGGTCAGTGTTACAGCAGGTCAGTCCTTCTTCTTCAGTCTTCCAGCTTTCTCCTTAGCAGAGGTTCCTTCTTGATTCCAGGATGATCTGATTTTCTGTAGTCTGGGTCCCAATACTTATACACCAAAATCTTTTGTCCTCTGAAGGCAGAGGGGCCTTGGCCTAGTCGGAACCAGTTCTGGCCAGTCCTGGAGCACTCTGTTTACTTGGTTTCTTCTTTCCTTTGAGAGAGAGGGGCAGGGTCGTCAGCCGCCCAGCAGGGGGTGGAGCCAGCATTGTGGAAGACAGGCACAGCCCTATTCAGGCCCAGGTGCTACTCCTCCCACCCATCTACAGGGGAATTTCCCTATTCAGTCCTGGGCTGACTCATTCAGCCTCTGGGAGCCACCCCTGTCCCTATCACGCACAAACCAGACAGTCAATTCGCAAACAGGCCAAGGCACACAGATAGGGCAGGAAAGGAAACAGCCACTTTCTAAAAGTGCTATTTTCACACACAGGATTTAAAAACCATCGTTCCTAAAAGATGTGTTATTAAATGCTGAGTTCAGGGATACCAGACTTTAATTTTCTATCTTGCTCCTATGGGAAGATATGCAGGTAAATATTATACTCAGCATTCCCCATTATAGCCTATGGGCAAGATAGCCTTTCAATAGTGAAAAAGAAAATGGCTGTAATTCACTGCCAGAGCATGTCACCTACACCAATACATGCTCTACCTTTCACATACACTGCACCCTGCCCAGGGGGGGTACCTAGGGCCTTCCATAGGGATGTCCAATGTGTACAGAAAGGGGGGGGTTAGGCCTGGCCAGTGTGGACACTGGTCAGGTCAGCATGGCAGTTAGCAACTGCACCCAGGCACTGCGGTGGCAGGCCTGTGACACCATATTAGGGCTACTCCTGTGGGTGGCACAATCAGTGCTGCAGGCCCACTAGTAGCATTTGAATCACCAGCCCTGGCACACTCAGTGCACTTTACTAGGGTGAAACAAATATACCAATCATGGATAACCAATCAATATAACAATTTACCTAGGGAGCACTTGCACTTTGACACTGATCAGCAGTGGCAAAGTGCCCAAAGCATCTAAACCAGCAAAAACTAAATCCAGCACAACGTCAAAAAAACAGGAGGTAGAGGCAAAAAGTCAGGGGAAACCACGCCAAAGATGCCAGGTCTAACATATACCAAGTCATGTGACCCAGGATCATTCTGCAGGCACCAAATGATTAAGACAAGATAATGCCAACTTTCAAAAAGTGAAATTTTCAGAATTATGGCTTAAAATCTAACTTTACCATGAAAGAGGAGTTTAGATTGCAATTTCTCTGACACTAAACATGACTTTGATACCTGCTCTCAATCAAAAGTTATCACTTATAAAATGTGATAAGGTAACCCAATGTTATCTTATGAGAGAGGTAGGCCTCACAGTAGTGAAAAACTACTTTGTGAGCTTTTTACTTTCAGGACATGTGCAATTTAAAAGTACATGGCCGACCTATGGGCAGTCTAGGGCCTACTTTAGGGGTGACTTATATCTAATAAAAAAGGAGTTTAAGGCTTTTCAAGTTGATTATTTTGGCAATTCAAATTAGCAACTTAGAAATGCCAACAGACTACAATGCAGACCTGGCTCATGTTTTAAGGCCTACTTAAGTTGTTGGCACAATAAATGCTGCAGGCCCACTATAAGCTTTTCATTTACCATAGCCTGGGCATATAGTATATAACTTTACTAGGGACAAATAAGTAAATTAAATGTGACAATCAAGTGTTAGCCAATGCTACCATGGTTTAGTGAGTGAGCACAGGCACTTTAGCACTGGTTAGCAATGATAAAGTATCCAGAGCCCTAAAAGACAACATCTGGTTCAGAAGGAAGGAGGAGTGAAGGTAAAATGTTTTGGGGTTACCCTGCAGAGAGCGTAAAGTCAAACAGTTCCCAATAGTTGGTTACTGGAAAAAAATTCTTGTGACATCTAAACGTGTAGAATCAAAATATTAAAATCCCCAAAACTTTAACTTTTAGATATAGGCGAAAACTATTACACCTTTTCTGTAATAGTCAGATGTGTTGACCACACTTACATATGAATATTTTATTTATTTAAAACGTTTTTTAAAGCACAACCATTACCCTAGAGTATCAGAGAGCTGTACACAAGCTGAAACAGCAACAGTGAGCCACTCCACTGCAGCAGATTGCACTTTGCCATGATGGTGAATACAGTCCTGACCTGCTAACATTAAATCTCAGTCCAGTAGCAGAATCCCTCATTACTGGTATTTGTATTCGAGCTGCCCCAGATGCATCCACGTCCTAACCTCTATAAGACATAGATTGCCAGGAAAGTCAACATATCCTTGATACTCTCTCCCCCACGCCATTGAAAATACAGATGGTACAAACATCCCAGGTCCAGGATGGGGCAATGTAGGGCAGCATAGGTAAGTGCACATGTGCATTAAAGCACAAGGGTTGACAAGGGGCCACGGGCATTGCACTTCAAACTGGTACTGAGTAAGCAGAATTCTAAGAAGACCTGCCACCAAAAGGAAAGAACTGGGACAGTTTTACAATGCAGAAGGAAACAGTTTTTTGTAATTAATTTTCGCCATGTATACACCTTTACTAGGCTTTTTCTTTCAAATACAAATTTTTGCAAAGGGTAGTCTATGCCACCATATGAACTATATATTTGTGTCTGCACTATGTTCATGGTCTGAATTAAATTTACACTGACAACTTCTATAAAGATTGTGAACGGATTTCAGAGTGCATTTGCTGATATTCTTTGCTTAAAGATTCTTTATGACATGAGCCTCTACTCTCAATGTTAATTTTGAATGATCCCCAGAACCACAACATTGTTTTACACCACTTACAGACGAGCAGTGTAGATACTCATGGGCTGTTTGTGAGTTGGTTTGACGTAACCTCATTCCGAGATGAGTTGGGTAACTGGTGATAGATTAATACTTCTCATGTCAGATAATTAACATCAATCAGTTAGTGTGAAACATATTTGATGAAAGTGTGTTGAACTGCAACTTTCAGTTCTATAAATAAAACACCTTATAAATGACCGAACAAGAAAATCTGCCAAGATTTGCTTATAGCTGCTACAATTTCCTTAAACGAGCTTCTCTCACGACCCAAATAAATTGTGATTTTTGTGGCTCGAAATGGCTTATTAACTATCATAATACTTCAAAATACATCAAGATGCACCATGGCATGTAATGGTACAGGCGCTTGCTGCTGCACAACTTGCAATGCAATTAAACAAAGAACAAAACATAGCACAGCCGCACACGAACAGACATCTAATAACAATACCATTCTCATAACATTGAGAAGAAGTATAGGAATGCAACAGGGTACTCATCCGTCTGTTGTTAGCAGGCCACGACCCCCAGTCTCAGCATTCGCCCCCTGTCTCGGCCATCAGGATGAGCAGATTTAAGCGGTGGCCTGGATTTGTCTTGGCCCTTGTCCTGTGTAATGGCTGCCACCGCTTTTAAGGCTCGGTCTCTATCGTCCTGGGAGCAGCCCCCCCCCCCCTCTCTGCCCCTATCTCGCTTCCCGAGATTCTTGCACAATCACCTTCCGGAGGTTGCAGAATTAGACGGTTTAGTGGGGAAGGGGTGGTTGTGAATCCAGGGGGGCAGCATCCATAGCTTCTATGTCAAGAAACTCTTTAGAATTGCTGTCTTTTGTGATCCACATACAGACTAGTTTGAGCAGCCCATACTTGATGTCCATGTGGTGAACCTGCGGTCAAAGTGCTAGGGTCGCCTTCCTATGGTCATTGATCTTCCGTAAGAAGTCGGAGGCTATGTGGATTTCTTGGTCATAGGGGCCATGTGAACGAGCTGTTATTAGGAGCTGCCACACCCTTTCATGCTGCAGGAAGCAGGCTGCCCAATTTGGTCCTGGCACACATGGCCCATGCGATGCACCCGATGGAGTTCCAGGTTTGGGGGTGAAGGTAAGGTGAAGGAGGCTCTTGAGGAAATCTCTGAAGTCTGCACCCTTGAAGGGCTCAGGAAAGCCAAAGAATGGAGCTTCTGTCCACCAGATATATGATCTTCTTCCTGAGGTATTGGAGCTCCTGATCCCCTATCCGGAATGGTTTTGATGTGATGCTCCACTACTGTGTGCCGCCGCTCCAACCTATCCACCCTGTCCTGGAAGCCTGCTATGTACGAGTAGAAGGATTTGGCTGCAGCCACCCGGTCAAATATTTTGGAGTCCACACCTTCCAGGCCGCAGCCAACTGCAGGATGCGCTCCATGGTGGACTCCTGTTGTGCGCTAGAAGGGGTGGAGTCTGGTTCGGTGGTCAACGATTCTCTCGAAGTAGCTATGTTGCGATGTTGGATAATGGCCTCTGAGTAAAGCAGCTGTCAAGTGGGTTTCCTGGTGGTCTTGCCGGGGGGGTCATCTCCAGATCAGGGACCTCAGGCACAGTTGGGGGTAAAGCGATCCCTCTGGTGCAGGTGAAGTTAGTCTGGGCCACTCCGAGGGGAGATGAAGAGTGCCGGTGCCTCCTCTTGCTGACCCCCAGCCAGCGATGCGGACCCGGGGGGTGTAGGACCCTCAGTCTTGGCCGATGCTGTGCCTATCATTGTGCAGTGTGGTAGCTGGTCCCTGAATCCAGAATGGTGAATCACAGCCTGGTCGCCTTTCCATTGATTCACTTCCCCCTATCTATGGAGAGGAGCGTGAGAGTTGGGATGTTCATTGATGTGAAGCAGGGGGCACCCTTCTGCAGGGAACCAGTGCGGGAGTGTGGTGTAGACAATGTATCTCACACAGTCGATCAGGGCATTAGGGCCTTGGGGAATCACCCCCAGTGTTGTCAGTAGGGGGGAGGAGATGGCTGTCTTAAGTCCTCTTTCAGCAGCACTCCTCCAGGGCCTGGGTGGCAGCCAGTGTGCAAGTCCTTTGCCAGCAGTGCAGTCCTCAGGGGTAACTGGCAAGACAAGCATTCCTATTCTGAGCCGGGCGTTGTTGGTGCCAACCTGTGTTTAAAGTTTGGTGATTATGTGGGCAGATGTAGCAGCGGATCAGGTCTAGGGCGCGCCCCCAAATCTCATGCTCCTGGGCTTTTTCAAGGCAGGCCTCCAGCATTTGCCTCCAGCTTATCTGTTGCAGAAGGTTTCATTTTTTCTGGGCACCTAGGCAAGGTGGGGTGGAGGGATGTTTCCAAAGGCCCCCTCTAGGTGGAGAAGGTATGCAGCAGTGTGGCCTCATGAATGATGTATAGTGAGGAGCACCTGCTTGGCTCCTTCATGTGCTTAACTCTGCCACCTTGCGCCTCACTCTCTGTTACTCATATTGGGTGTCATGTAATTTGGCATGGACCCCACTAGGCTCTGTCAACATGGCAGCCTGGCTCTTTCAATACCTGCCCACGATCAGGTTTATGTGTCCCTGGCAGTGATGGGCCTAGCCACGCCAACGTTATGCTGTGAGATGGTGACACATGCCAGCAGACATTGGCCCCCAGGATGAGGGAAAGGAAAAGAAAACAGCTTGTTAGAATCCGGGTTCTCTGGTTGGCACAGGTAGGTACTGGTGACAAGCAGGGGACCTTTCCTCTAGTCAGGACAAGGGGTTACACTCCTAAAATAACCCCTGCTCACCCTCTAGGTAGCTTGGCGCGAGCAGACAAAGCTTATCTCAGAGTGTTATAGGTTAAGCATTTGTGAACACATACAGTAACCAAGTGACAACACTACAAATAGACACCACACAGGTTTTTATATTAGAAATAAGGATTCTTTATATAGAGTCACCACAAGACCATTAAACGACAAAAATACACAATACTGTTACTTTAGATGGTAGAATTTTGCTTAGTTCTCTTAAGTTCTTAAATGCGACACTTTAGATGCGACACGCAGGGCAACGAAAGTGTTACAACGATGTTGATGCGATGAAGTTTTTGGTGCAAAAAAATAAAGACGTGAAGATCTTCCAGATGCGTTATGCTTCTCCGATGTTGCGAGAAGACTCGACTCGATGCGTCAGCTACAGCGGTGTCACTCTTTATGCGATGCGACAACAGCGGCCTTGGCAGCGGCACTCTTCTCTGACGTTTGCGAGACTCTTCCGCTCGATGCTGCAGTGGCGACACCCCTTTACGCAATGCGATGACAGCAGCTCCGATGGAGGCACGCTTCTCCGTGTGCGCAGCGATGAAATACGGCCCACTAACGAGTGGTGCGACGATCTTCGGTGGCTCTGCGACGATGTTCGCAGCAACGAAATATGGCCAGCTAACGAGCGGTGCGATGATCTCACTCAGCGGCGGCAGGTTCTGCGACGATACTCGCAGCAACGGGAATCTGCCCGCTCCGGGGGCGATGCGCTCCGAAGATGAACCCGGCGTTGACGCTGCAGCAGCAAAAGGCGCTGCGACGATCTTCGCGGCAACAGAAATGTTCTCGCTAAGCCGGCGCTGCGTGAAAAAGTTGCAGAACCTTTACTTCTTTTCTCTTGGTCAGCTTCCCAACAACAGGCACCACTTCCAGAGGCCCCACAATTGGATCAAGCACTCTAGGAAGGACAGAACTCACACAGCCGAGTTCAGGGGGAAGCTGGGGGTGAAGTCCTTTTGTTCCTGAGACTTCTTAACAGGAGGCCAGCTCTACTCAGGCCCTTGGAGATTCCTTCAAGCCAAGGGACACAGCACACAGCAAAGTCCTTCCCCTCTCCTTCGCAGCAAAGCAACTGCAGGTCAGCGTTACAGCAGGTCAGTCCTTCTTCTTCAGTCTTCCAGCTTTCTCCTTGGCAGAGGTTCCTTCTTGATTCCAGGATGATCTGATTTTCTGTAGTCTGGGTCCCAATACTTATACCCCAAAATATTTTGTCCTCTGAAGGCAGAGGGGCGTTGGCCTAGTTGGAACCAGTTCTGGCCAGTCCTGGAGCACTCTGTTTACTTGGTTTCTTCTTTCCTTTGAGAGAGAGGGGCAGGGTCGTCAGCCACCCAGCAGGGGGTGGAGCCAGCATTGTGGAAGGCAGGCACAGCCCTATTCAGGCCCAGGTGCTACTCCTCCCACCCATCTACAGGGGAATTTCCCTATTCAGGCCTGGGCTGACTCATTCAGCCTCTGGGAGCCACCCCTGTCCCTGTCACGCACAAACCAGACAGTCAATTCGCAAACAGGCCAAGGCACACAGATAGGGCAGGAAAGGAAACCGCCACTTTCTAAAAGTGCTGTTTTCACACACAGGATTTAAAAACCATCTTTCCTAAAAGATGCGTTATTAAATGCTGAGTTAAGGGATACCAGACTTTAATTTTCTATCTTGCTCCTATGGGAAGATATGCAGGTAAATATTATACTCAGCATTCCCCATTATAGTCTATGGGCAAGATAGCCTTTCAATAGTGAAAAACGAAAATGGCTGTAATTCACTGCCAGAGCATGTCACCTACACCAATACATGCGCTACCTTTCACATACACTGCACCCTGCCCAGGGGGGTACCTAGGGCCTTCCATAGGGATGTCCAATGTGTACAGAAAGGGAAGGGTTAGGCCTAGCCAGTGTGGACACTGGTCAGGTCAGCATGGCAGTTAGCAACTGCACCCAGGCACTGCGGTGGCAGGCCTGTGACACCATATTAGGGCTAATCCTGTGGGTGGCACAATCAGTGCTGCAGGCCCACTAGTAGCATTTGAATCACCAGCCCTGGCACACTCAGTGCACTTTACTAGGGTGAAACAAATATACCAATCATGGATAACCAATCAATATAACAATTTACCTAGGGAGCACTTGCACTTTGACACTGATCAGCAGTGGCAAAGTGCCCAAAGCATCTAAACCAGCAAAAACGAAATCCAGCACAACGTCAAAAAAACAGGAGGTAGAGGCAAAAAGTCAGGGGAAACCACGCCAAAGATGCCAGGTCTAACATATACCAAATCATGTGACCCAGGATCATTCTGCAGGCACCAAATGATTAAGACAAGATAATGCCAACTTTCAAAAAGTGAAATTTTCAGAATGATGGCTTAAAATCTAACTTTACCATGAAAGAGGAGTTTAGATTGCAATTTTTCTGACACTAAACATGACTTTGATACCTGCTCTCAATCAAAAGTTATCACTTATAAAATGTGATAAGGTAACCCAGTGTTATCTTATGAGAGAGGTAGGCCTCACAGTAGTGAAAAACTACTTTGTGAGCTTTTTACTTTCAGGACATGTGCAATTTAAAAGTACATGGCCGGCCTATGGGCAGTCTAGGGCCTACTTTAGGGGTGACATATCTAATAAAAAAGGAGTTTAAGGCTTGGCAAGTGGATTATTTTGGCAATTCAAATTAGCAGCTTAGAAATGCCAACAGGCTACAATGCAGACCTGGCTCATGTTTTAAGGCCTACTTAAGTTGTTGGCACAATAAATGCTGCAGGCCCACTATAAGCTTTTCATTTACCATAGCCTGGGCATATAGTATATCACTTTACTAGGGACAAATAAGTAAATTAAATGTGACAATCAAGTGTTAGCCAATGCTACCATGGTTTAGTGAGTGAGCACAGGCACTTTAGCACTGGTTAGCAATGATAAAGTATCCAGAGCCCTAAAAGACAACATCTGGTTCAGAAGGCAGGAGGAGTGAAGGTAAAATGTTTTGGGGTTACCCTGCAGAGAGCGTAAATTCAAACAGTTCCCAATAGTTGGTTACTGGAAAAAAAATTCTTGTGACATCTAAACGTGTAGAATCAAAATATTAAAATCCCCAAAACTTTAACTTTTAGATATAGGCAAAAACTACTGGTACACCTTTTCTGTAATAGTAAGATGTGTTTACCACACTTACATATGAATATTTTATTTATTTAAAAAGTTTTTTAAAGCACAACCATTACCCTAGAGTATCAGAGAGCTGTACACAAGCTGAAACAGCAACAGTGAGCCACTCCAGTGCACCAGATTGCACTTTGCCATGATGGTGAATACAGTCCTGACCTGCTAACATTGAATCTCAGTCCAGTAGCAGAATCCCTCATTACTGGTATTTGTATTCGAGCTGTCCTAGATGCATCCACGTCCTAACCTCTATAAGACATAGATTGCCAGGAAAGTCAACATATCCTTGATGCTCTCTCCCCCACGCCATTGAAAATACAGATGGTACAAACATCCCAGGTCCAGGATGGGGCAATGTAGGGCAGCATAGGTAAGTGCACATGATGCATTAAAGCACAAGGGTTGACAAGGGGCCACGGGCATTGCACTTCAAACTAGTACTGAGTAAGCAGAATTCTAAGAAGACCTGCCACCAAAAGGAAAGAACTGGGGCAGTTTTACAATGCAGAAGGAAACAGTTTTTTGTAATTCATTTTCGCCATGTATACACCTTTACTAGGCTTTTTCTTTCAAATACAAATTTTTGCAAAGGGTAGTCTATGCCACCATATGAACTATATATTTGTGTCTGCACTATGTTCATGGTCTGAATTAAATTTACACTGACAAATTCTATAAAGATTGTGAACGGATTTCAGAGTGCATTTGCTGATATTCTTTGCTTAAAGATTCTTTATGACATGAGCCTCTACTCTCATTGTTAATTTTGAATGATCCCCAGAACCACAACATTGTTTTATACCACTTACAGACGAGCAGTGTAGATACTCATGGGCTGTTTGTGAGTTGGTTGGACATAACCTCATTCCGAGATGAGTTGGGTAACTGGTGATAGATTAATACTTCTCATATCAGATAATTAACATCAATCAGTTAGTGTGAAACATATTTGATGAAAGTGTGTTGAACTGCAACTTTCCGTT
The DNA here is from genome assembly GCF_964204655.1 of Triturus cristatus. Lineage (NCBI taxonomy): Eukaryota > Metazoa > Chordata > Amphibia > Caudata > Salamandridae > Triturus > Triturus cristatus. The sequence goes on along the minus strand of NC_140591.1, from coordinate 382,538,209 downwards.
CTATAAATTAAAACACCTTATAAATGACCGAACAAGAAAATCTGCCAAGATTTGCTTATAGCTGCAACAATTTCCTTAAACGAGCTTCTCTCACGACCCAAATAAATTGTGATTTTTGTTGCTCGAAATGGCTTATTAACTATCATAATACTTCAAAATACATCAAGATGCACCATGGCATGTAATGGTACAGGCGCTTGCTGCTGCACAACTTGCAATGCAATTAAACAAAGAACAAAACATAGCACAGCCGCACACGAACAGACATCTAATAACAATACCATTCTCATAACATTGAGAAGAAGTAGAGGAATGCAACAGGGTACTCATCCGTCTGTTGTTAGCAGGCTCAGCGTTCGCCCCCTGTCTCGGCCATCAGGATGAGCAGATTTAAGCGGTGGCCTGGATTTGTCTTGGCCCTTGTCCTGTATAATGGCTGCCACTGCTTTTAAGGCCCGGTCTCTATCGTCCTGGGAGCAGCCCCCCCCCCCTCTCTGCCCCTATCTCGCTTCCCGAGATTCTTGCACAATCACCTTCCGGAGGTTGCAGAATTAGACGGTTTAGTGGGGAAGGGGGTGGTTGTGAATCCAGGGGGGCAGCATCCATAGCTTCTATGTCAAGAAACTCTTTAGAATTGCTGTCTTTTGTGATCCACATACAGACTAGTTTGAGCAGCCCATACTTGATGTCCATGTGGTGAACCTGCGGTCAAAGTGCTAGGGTCGCCTTCCTATGGTCATTGATCTTCCGTAAGAAGTCGGAGGCTATGTGGATTTCTTGGTCATAGGGGCCATGTGAACGAGCTGTTATTAGGAGCTGCCACACCCTTTCCTGCTGCAGGAAGGAGGCTGCCCAATTTGGTCCTGGCACACATGGCCCATGTGATGCACCCGATGGAGTTCCAGGTTTGGGGGTGAAGGTAAGGTGAAGGATGCTCTTGAGGAAATCTCTGAAGTCTGCACCCTTGAAGGGCTCAGGAAAGCCAAAGAATGCAGCTTCTGTCCACCAGATATATGATCTTCTTCCTGAGGTATTGGAGCTCCTGATCCCCTATCCGGAATGGTTTTGATGTGATGCTCCACTACTGTGAGCCGCCGCTCCAACCTATCCACCCTGTCCTGGAAGCCTGCTATGTACGAGTAGAAGGATTTGGCTGCAGCCACCCGGTCAAATATTTTGGAGTCCACACCTTCCAGGCCGCAGCCAACTGCAGGATGCGCTCCATGGTGGACTCCTGTTGTGCGCTAGAAGGGGTGGAGTCTGGTTCGGTGGTCAACGATTCTCTCGAAGTAGCTATGTTGCGATGTTGGATAATGGCCTCTGAGTAAAGCAACTGTCAAGTGGGTTTTCTGGTGGTCTTGCCGGGGTCATCTCCAGATCAGGGACCTCAGGCACAGTTGGGGGTAAAGCGATCCCTCTGGTGCAGGTGAAGTTAGTCTGGGCCACTTTGAGGGGAGAGGAAGAGTGCCGGTGCCTCCTCTTGCTGACCCCCAGCCAGCGATGCGGACCCGGGGGATGTAGGACCCTCAGTCTTGGCCGATGCTGTGCCTATCATTGTGCAGTGTGGTAGCTGGTCCCTGAATCCAGAATGGTGAATCACAGCCTGGTCGCCTTTCCATTGATTCACTTCCCCCTATCTATGGAGAGGAGCGTGAGAGTTGGGATGTTCATTGATCTGAAGCAGGGGGCACCCTTCTGCAGGGAACCAGTGCGGGAGTGTGGTGTAGACAATGTATCTCACACAGTCGATCAGGGCATTAGTGCCTTGGGGAATCACCCCCAGTGTTGTCAGTAGGGGGGAGGAGATGGCTGTCTTAAGTCCTCTTTCAGCAGCACTCCTCCAGGGCCTGGGTGGCAGCCAGTGTGCAAGTCCTTTGCCAGCAGTGCCGTCCTCAGGGGTCACTGGCAAGACAAGCATTCCTATTCTGAGCCGGGTGTTGTTGGTGCCAACCTGTGTTTAAAGTTGGGTGATAATGTGGGCAGATGTAGCAGCGGATCAGGTCTAGGGCGCGCCCCCAAATCTCATGCTCCTGGGCTTTTTCAAGGCAGGCCTCCAGCATTTGCCTCCAGCTTATCTGTTGCACAAGGTTTCATTGCTTCTGGGCACCTAGGCAAGGTGGGGTGGAGGGATGTTTCCAAAGGCCCCCTCTAGGTGGAGAAGGTATGCAGCAGTGTGGCCTCATGAATGATGTATAGTGAGGAGCACCTGCTTGGCTCCTTCATGTGCTTAACTCTGCCACCTTGCGCCTCACTCTCTGTTACTCATATTGGGTGTCATGTAATTTGGCATGGGCCCCAATAGGCTCTGTCAACATGGCAGCCTGGCTCTTTCAATACCTGCCCACGATCAGGTTTACGTGTCCCTGGCAGTGATGGGCCTAGCCACGCCAATGTTATGCTGTGAGATGGTGACACGTGCCAGCAGACATGGGCCCCCAGGATGAGGGAAAGGAAAAGAACACAGCTTGTTAGAATCCGGGTTCTCTGGTTGGCACAGGTAGGTACTGGTGACAAGCAGGGGACCTTTCCTCTAGTCAGGATAAGGGGTTACACTCCTAAAATAACCCCTGCTCACCCTCTAGGTAGCTTGGCGCGAGCAGACAAGGCTTATCTCAGAGCGTTATAGGTTAAGCATTTGTGAACACATACAGTAACCAAGTGACAACACTACAAATGGACACCACACAGGTTTTTATATTAGAAATAAGGAATCTTTATATAGAGTCACCACAAGACCATTAAACGACAAAAATACACAATACTGTTACTTTAGATGGTAGAATTTTGCTTAGTTCTCTTAAGTTCTTAAATGCGACACTTTAAGTCAATGTACCTTTTAGATGCGACACGCAGGGCAACGAAAGTGTTACAACGATGTTGATGCGATGAAGTTTTTGGTGCAAAGAAATAAAGACATGAAGATCTTCCAGATGCGTTATGCTTCTCCGATGTTGCGAGAAGACTCGACTCGATGCGTCAGCTACAGCGGCGTCACCCTTTATGCGATGCGATGACAGCGGCCTTGGCAGCGGCACTCTTCTCCGACGTTTGCGAGACTCTTCCGCTCGATTCGATGCTGCAGCGGCGACACCCCTTTACGCAATGCGACGACAGCAGCTCCGACGGCGGCACGCTTCTCCGTGGATGCAAGGCGCTTTTCTTGATGCGGCGCGAGACACTTCTTGGTTGATGCGAGACGCTTCCGCTCGATGCGATGCTGCAGCGGCGACACACTTTACGAGATGCGACGACAGCAGCTCCGACGGCGGCACGCTTCTCCTTCTTGAGTCTCGCTTTCAGCTCCTTGCGACACGCAGTCCCTCAGAAGGCCCAACAACAGCAGCAGGCACTTCCACAGAACTTTGGGGAGCTGGGGGGTGAAGTCTGTTCTTCCTGAGACTTCAGCAGGAGGCAAGCTCTATTCCAAGCCCTTGGAGATCTTTTTAAGCACAAGTTGAAATAAAGTCTTTGTAGTCTTTCCCCTCTCCTTCAGCAGCAAGGCAACCACTGCAGGCCAATCCCCCAGGTCAAGGACAGTACTCCTCCTTACAGCTTTCCCAGTTCCTTCTCCTCAGGCAGAGATTCTTCTTGTCAAGCAAAATCTAATTTCTTGGGAGCAGGGTCCCAATACTTATACCCCTAATTACTTTGTTCCTCTGGGGTAGAGGGGCCTTTGCCCAGTCCAAACCAGTTCCTGAGCACTTTGTTGACATGACTCTGACTTTCTATTCAGGGTGCAGGGCAGAGACATCAGCCGCTCCACAGGAGGTGGAGCCAGCATTGTGGTGGCAGAGCACAGCCCTATTCAGAGTCCAGGTGCACTCCTCCCACCCATCTGGATGTCAATCTCTCTATTCACCACCAGGCTACCTAGCCCTGCCCCTCTGGGTTTCCCCAGCCCTGTCGCTCACACAAACTAGACAGGCAGATACACATCATAGCAGAGGCGGGCTGAAATGGTTAGGCAAGCAAATACCTACTTTATAAAAGTGGTATTTGCAAACACAGAATATTAAAATAAACTTTACTAAAAGATGTATTTTATTATTCTGAGTTCAGGCATACTAAACTCGAATTTCTACCATGTTCCCTGGGTCTGTTAGGATCATAGGATGTAACAATTCTAACAGCCCATTCTGGCCTATGGGAACAGGTAGCCTTGCAATAGTGAAAAACGAAAATGGCTGTAATTCACTATTAGGACATGCCACACACATCAGGGCTTGTCCTACCTTATGCTTACAATGCACTCTGCCCTTGGGCCTACCATAGGGGTGACTAATATGAAGTTAAGGGAAGGTTTAGGGACTGGGAAGTGGGTGCAGCTGCCCAGTCAGCATGACAGTACCAGACTGAATGCAGGTTCTGCAATGGCAGACCTTAGACACATTTTACTAGGCCACTTCTGTGGGTGGCACAACCAGTGCTGCAAGCCCACCAGCAGCATTCGTATTTACAAGCCCTGGGCACTCCTGGTGCACTTTACTGGGGTCTGACAGTAAATCAAATAAGCCAATCATGGAATCCAACCCACATATACATTTTAAATAGGGAGCACTTGCACTGTGGCACTGGTTGGCAGTGGCACAGTGCTCTGAGCAGCTAACACCAGCAAAACACATGAGGCACAGCGACGAAAAGTGGAAGGGAGACTCACGCCAAGGTGCCAGGTCTAACACAGCCCAATCAGCCTCAGGCACTATTGAGTGCTGCATCCCCATGTGGCTCTTACATGCGAGAGGGGGCCGGCATTCCACTCGCCAGCATCCTATTATGTTGTTGAGTCTGCCCAGCGGTTCATCACTGGGCCACGGTCAGTCCTCTGACCCTCTCCTAAGTTGGTGGACGGCTCTCACCAAGCTGTATAGCCGGCCACCGCAGGATCGCATGTGTGCAGGTGGGGTATGTAGTCCCTCTCGTTGGTTGAATCAGTTGTTGCACAGATCAGGGGTTGATGGGCAGGCCTGGCCAGGACAGCACCCGTCCTCAGGGTGTCTGATCCAGCAGGGGATGGCCCAAGGTGAGGTGCGTGAGGCGTCACCAGCCCTCATGCAAGTCCAGCACTTCCTCTCTAACTGCAGGCCCACCTTTTCAGTTCTGGCCCGGGTAGCCGTCCCACTGCTGGCTCGATTATGGTACCAGGTTCACCATCCAGATCCCCACTGCAGGGGGGCCGCATTCTGTCCCTTTTAGGTGTCCCTTTTATGTGCCCCCACAGCCTTTGCTGGTCTGTAGCCTCCCTAAAGGGCCCGCTAGCGCGTGGAGCTCTGTAATCAAGTGGCCATCTGTAAGGCCTGTTAGCCTGTGACTGACCACTGAGCCACCAGTGGGCAGGAGGTTCTGAGCTGCCAGCTCAACACTCCCAGTTCATGTATAACCCACTCTGGGCTGCTCCCTTGACCATCCAGACGATGGTCAAGAGTGCATTTCAGAGTGGGCAATACATGTATAGGGAGTGTTGAGCCATCATCCCCAGCACCATCCCCGTGGGGCCCCTAGCTCGTTGGCTCTGCAAGTCTAGACCTGCAGTCCACATTCTCCAGCTTATGCATGTTACTTAATCACTCCCTCTTGCCTTGTTCCATCTCGATCATTATACCCCCCTCTCTCTTAGTACATAGCATTTTTACCCTGGGATGTGTTCGCAAAGCCTGTGTGCTCGGGTTGCTGCCTCACTACCCCTTGCATTTTCCCCTCCTTTTCTCCTTTTTCACCCCCCTTCTCCTCTCCTCCCCTCCTCCTCCCATTCCCCTCCTCCCATAATCTTTTCCAAGCTACACCAAACTTTCCAGACCTCACCAGTTGGAGACTCATGGCACATGTCACCAACATACTCACAGCCTGTTCTAACTGTCGCAACAGCGCTTGCAGTCTTCCCCCCTGTGCACCATCTTGTGGAATGTCAACGAACTAACACACTACATAAAGCACAAGAAAGTGCTGTTCTACACTTGTGGTCCAAATGAGTGAATACAGTCCTGTTGCAGGAGACGCACCTTTCCAGGCTAGGATCAGAAAAGCTGCGCCGAGACTGGGTGGGGAGAGTGGTCCACTGCAGGATCAACAGAGACGAGTGATGGCCCCGTCAGGAAAGGTGGAGTAGCGGTCCTCCTCCTCTAGTCTCTGCCCATCACTGTTGTCAAGTCCTGGTCCAATCTGAAAGGCCTACACATTTTTGCCAAGCTGCTGTTTGGGGAACAGACACTCTATGTGGGCTTAGAGTATGACCCTACAGGCGTTAAGAGCCCCTTTTTTCTCAAGCTCAACTGCCTCCTTACTGAGATTGGGACCTCCTACTATTTAATCGGGGTGACTGGAACATGGTACTGGACCCAACCTGGACAGGGCCATCCTCAGAAACGTGCTTTCTGGCCACAGACTGGTGGACCACTGATGTCTTTCCCAGCCGGCAGACAGGGAACATATTTTCCTCTCACAGGTGCATGGCACCCAATCAAGATTGGACTGCTTCCTGGTCTCCCACAGGATGGTGGCCATCACTCAGGAGTCTAGGATCATGGAAGCTAAATTTTCCAACCATGCACCGGCCCTGCTATCCCTGTACCTAGGCCCTGCCTCTAGAGGTCACAAGTCATGGCGCCTGAACATACTGCGCAACCGCACCCCCCAGGGTAAAGCCCATCTATGCATGCACGGTTCCACATATCTAGAAGACAACAGGGGATCCGTATCCTCTCACACCATCCGTGGAAAGCTCATGAAAGATGCAGCTATGGTAATGTGCAGCCAGTGACTCGTCAGAAGGAACTGGAGGGGGAGATCAGAATCCTCACACGCCTCTATCCGGCAAAACCCTCACCCTCCATGCACTGCTGGCTAGAGAAGGCTTATATTGACTTTAACATGTAATACACTTCCAAGGCTGAGTATGCTTTACAGAGGCTTAAATGCCACCACTATGAGCAGGACGAAAAGGAGGGCTGCACCAACAGGAAGCTACACCCCTCATACAGGAGGCCATCCCCACCATCCACTCTGTAGGCAGAGAGGTCCTCACCTGCCTGCAGTCAGAGTCAATGTGTTTGCTACCTTTTACTGAACACTAAATACTCCAGAAGTGACTGCTAACACCGACCGTATGGAATCCTTCTTCAAGAGCATTCACCTTCTTAGTCTTACTGAGTAGGGCCGGGCGCTAGTTGATCGGGAAATTAGTAACCCTGGGAGGAGAACTCCGCTCCACCAGAGAAGTTTACAGAGTTTTGCCTACTACATGCTCCATTGAGAACGCGGCGTTCAGGCAAAACTACGACTCCATGGCGGAGCGGAGTCAGCCGGCCCCTCCACCGTCCCTAATTTAATTATTTTTTAAAAAGGCACTTACCTGCTGGGGCATCTATGGGCTGCCTCCTCCTCGCCATGGTGTCTCTCTCCCCCTCATCCACGCCATCCTCGCCCCCGCAGCTAAGGGCCTTTTTTAAAATAATTAAATTGGGAGAAATATGCCAGCTCCGCCCGGGCTTAGCAAATAGCAAGATTGAGATAGCACAGGCCATTTCCAGACTTCCCTATCATATGGTTCCTGGGGAAGGTGGCTTCCCCGTGGAGTTCTATAAATGGGCGGGTGGGACATAGTTTGACTCCCTGAACGACGCCTTTCCAGAGGGGCACCAGACAAGCTTCCTGGGCTCCATATCTAATGAGGTAGTGATAGAGGTCCTTCCCAAGCTGAGGAAGGACCCCCTCCTGTGTGGCAACTACAGGCCTATCTCCCTCCCCAATGGGTTCATAAAAATCCTCACCGGTGTATTGACGGTCAGTCTACCGAAGGTGATCCCTTCCTTGACACCACATGCAAATGGAGTTGATCCCTGACTGCTCCTCCAGGACCCTTCTCCGTGCCACCACTCATGCCCTCTGGAAATCCAAAGAACTATTGGATGAAGCACTTGCCCTGTCCCTCGATGCCAAGAAGTCGTTCAATAGGATCGAGTGGGTGTACCTCTTTGCCGCCTTTTGGCCTCAGGGATCAGTTTATCGCCAAGGTCGCTGGCTCTACGACTGCCCCATTGCACAGGTCCACTGCAGCGGCTTCTTGTCAGACCCTTTTCCAATCCATAGTGGTACACGACAGGCCTGCCTATTGTCACCCCTGCTGTTCCTGCTGGCTATGGAGCCCCTTGCGGCCACCATCAGTCAATCGCCACTCCTCACCGGCATATCTATGTCCGATGGGGCGTTCAGGATTTATTTGCATGAGGATGACATACTCCTCACCCTTATGGACTTCCAGCCTTCCCTACTAGCTATGCTGGACATCATAGCTGGCTTTACAGTCCTGTGAGAGTACTGGGTGAACATAGATAAAAGTAAGGCACTACCCCTATCGCGTGTGACCATAAGGGAGGCGATCCATGGCTATCCCTTTTATTGGACATCATCGCATCTCAGGTACCTAGGGATCTTGGCTAATAGAGGCATGGACCATATGGTAGCAGATAATTTGAACCCCCTCATAGCTCACATGAAGCTGGACTTTGAAAAGTGGGCCCATCTAGGCATATCTATGTTTGTGAAGGTGCCAGCAATAGGAACGGTCACACTCCTGCAGTTTACCTGTGCCCTTGGTATTTTACCTCTCTTGGTTCCCTTGTCAATGTAGTGTTCAGTGGACTTGGGTATCCTCTCGCCCCAACCTGGTCTACACCAAACCTCTGGCATGCCGCTCGTGAGGAGGCCTAGGTCTACTATCAGTAGAACAATACACCCTGGCCCTTCAACGCTTTCAGATGGCCTATATGCTCCCTAGGGCCCCGGAACAACCACCACAGTGGGTGTTGGCAGAATGCTCGCTATTGCCGTGTCTGCATGGACTTCACCCTCTGTGCAAGGGATCCATGCCTCAGTTGCACTCAGGCAACCCGATGCAGCAGGCCATGATGAAATCCTGGAATAGAGTGCATTGTTTCCTAGTAGTAGACTCCCTACTTCATGTGCACACACCCCTATTGGGCAATTCTTTCCTGTGCATTGGTGGAGAGGTCCTTAACTGGGAACAGTGGCAAGAGACAGGCATACACTGCCTAGATGCCTTGTCCAGGTCATTGCCGAGAGGACCCTCAAATCCTTTGAGAAGCTACTCGTGAAGTTCAGTCTCCCACCACAGCAGTAGTGGCTGCATCTCCAATTGCAGCACTTTGTTCTGCGCAGCCTGAGAGAGTGGCCGTGGGTTCTGCTGGCCTCACCGGTAATCTCCTACTTTAGGACGAGGGGTCGCTCATGGGGGGTCATGTCAGGACTCTGTGGTTTAATTCACCAAATGTCAAACCCGGCTGCAGAGGGAATACAAGGACGGCGACTGAGCAGAGCTTTTGCATATGGCTGGGTTCAAACTGGAATGGCATGGTGAGAAAAAAAACGATGGATGTAGGCCCAGATCTCTGTACTGGGGTGAATATATGACATTGTTCTGCATTCTGTCCATCGACTGTTGTTTTTGCATTTGTCACCCGAGTGGGACGGGTATGCTCAGACGTGAGTCCCGTGCTCTCCATGCCTCTGGGATCAAGCTATCCTGGCTGAAGTGGGGTGAAACCCCGAAACCGGTCCTAGGATGCTTGGTTCCAGTCCAGGGAGCACCTGGCTTGGCAGTTCGGGCTGGACTGTTCCCATGAGGCACAGGTTCAACACTGATTTGCCTATGGCTGGGTTCAAACTGGAATGGCATGGTGAGCAAAAAAACGATGGATGTAGGCCCAGATCTCTGTACTGGGGTGAATGTATGACATTGTTCTGCATTCTGTCCATCAACTGTTGTTTTTGCATTTGTCACCCCAAGTGGGACGGGTATGCTCAGACGTGAGTCCCGTGCTCTCCATGCCTCTGGAATCAAGCTATCCTGGCTGAAGAGGGGTGAAACCTCGAAACTGGTCCTAGGATGCTTGGTTCCAGTCCAGGGAGGGCCCGGCTGCAGAGGGAATACGAGGCTGGCGACTGAGCAGAGCTTTTGGAGGCACTAGACCAGGGGTCAACGGCGGCCCACTTAAATTCCACCACATTAAGACATTGCACTACTGCCACTGGACCCCTATTAAGTTACACACGGAAGGCTTGCTACCCCAAGCACGCTGCTGGAAGTGTCCGAATACCCAATGTGACCTCATGCACGACATATGTGAATGTCCCTCGATCTGGCCCTTCTGGTAGGCATTGGGGGCTACGTTGAGTGAGACCCTGCCTTTAAGAACCCCTCACCCTGACTCTGTTGCTTGACACAGGGGCATCCCCGGACCTCTACAGCACTCAATGATGACTTCTGCTCATGGACTTGGCAACAACCAAGATATGCATTCTCTGCCACTGGCATTCCCCCATTCTACTCTCACATGAGAAATGGCTGGCTGCAATTTATCAGGTGCAAAAACAACAGTTGATGGACAGAATGCAGAACAATGTCATACATTCACCCCAGTACAGAGATCTGGGCCTAAACCCATCGTTTTTTTGCTCACCATGCCATTCCAGTTTGAACCCAGCCATATGCAAATCAGTCTTGACCCTGTGCCTCATGGGATGGGTAAGCTCAGACGTGAGTCCCGTGCTCTCCATGCCTCTGGAATCAAGCTATCCTGGCTGAAGAGGGGTGAAACCCCAAAACCGGTCCTAGGATGCTTGGTTCCAGTCCAGGGAGCAGCTGGCTTGGCAGTTCGGGCTGGACTGTTCCCATGAGGCACAGGTTCAACACTGATTTGCATATGGCTGGGTTCAAACTGGAATGGCATGGTGAGCAAAAAAACGATGGATTTAGGCCCAGATCTCTGTACTGGGGTGAATGTATGACATTGTTCTGCATTCTGTCCATCAACTGTTGTTTTTCCATTTGTCACCCCGAGTGGGACGGGTATGCTCAGACGTGAGTCCCGTGCTCTCCATGCCTCTGGAATCAAGCTATCCTGGCTGAAGAGGGGTGAAAAACCGAAACTGGTCCTAGGATGCTTGGTTCCAGTCCAGGGAGGACCTGGCTTGGCAGTTCGGGCTGGACTGTTCCCATGAGGCACAGGTTCAACACTTATTTGCATATGGCTGGGTTCAAACTGGAATGGCATGGTGAGCAAAAAAACAATGCAGTTAGGCCCAGATCTCTGTACTGGGGTGAATGTATGACATTGTTCTTCATTCTGTCCATCAACTGTTGTTTTTGCAATTTATCAGGTGGCACAGCTCATGAACGCATCATCTACAACCTCCAGGACAGAGTGGAAATATTCCTCCAGACATGGGAACCCTTCTTCCAAGTACATGGTGCATTTAACCCGGGAGCGCCCCCCACCCCCGATGTTCCATCTGATGGCAGCGCCGAGAATAGCTCACAGTGGTGAAAGATATGTCACCAAACTCCCGGCACTCTTTTGCCCCTTCCATCCTCCCACCCCCCAATATTATCAGTCTTCCCCCTCAGAAACACATTCTACTATTCCTATTCATCCCACTCTTGCTACTTATTCTACTCACTCTATTTATTGCACTCATCCTATGAATGCCACCTACTCTACTCAATCCACTGATTGTAATTGCTCTAACTAACCTACTAGTTCTATTAGTCAAATCGACTGTCCAACGGCTTCATGACCTCTAGCAATATCAGTGACTCCCCTCCCCCCGCTGATTAGGGAATATGTGATCTACCTGTATGAAATGCTAACCATTGTCGATGTATAGAGAATATGAGGTCATTGACTGCAATGTATATAATGCATTATTCTCTCCCACCAAGCTGTTCCCTATCCCACTCCTCATTCTGTATTGTTTCTCTGTAACGCTACTTTGGTTTTACAATAAAGAATTGCAACACAAAAAAGAAATGGCTTATTAACACTCCCTTACCACCACAATGTCTGCAGCTTTTTTTGTGGCCCTCAAACAACATTGTGGGCTGGACACGCAAAAAGTAATCAACCATTAATCTAAAATCTTCAATGCAGCTTTGTTACTGTGACATTCAAGTCAGAATAAAATGTAAAGCAGAACGCCTAGTCAATTTAGCCTCTTTTTTCTTCAATTCTCAAGAGGGTCGGACTTGGAACAGCAACCAGCCCTGGCAGAATGGTGCTCGACCGGGCCTGCGAGGGGGGGAGGGGGAGGGTGCCGATAATGTAATGGTGCTGCAAAACCAGCCCACAGTCACAAAAACGCCCCTCATCTCTCCGGCCCACCGGGAAAACGCCCAGTGCCTGCTATGGCCAGTCCGGTCCTCATGTTTATATTCAAATTACTTTGGTACAGAGTTCAGTGTTTTGTGCAGTCCTCAATGTGAAGTAGTAAAATGATCTCACTATATTTAAATATAACTTTTTATAATAAGTTGAACAACGAAGGAAAACAATATTAGGGTTGGCGGACATGGATTTAAATGCACAGAGAACGTAATCTTATTGCGCAGGTCTGTGATCTCGTGGAATGAGCAAATGGAAAAATAATACACAAATAATAACACCTTGGTAATCAATCACAGGGTCAAAAATAACGGCCCAGATTCTGAAAACTGTCGCAGAATGCAGCGCAAACTCCAAAGAGGTTGCACTGTGTTGCATGGCAGGGATAGAGCACTCTGTTCACAGAGATATGGTACTCTCCTCCCCTCTCCCTAGCGCTGGCACTGATTTCAGCTGCCATGCGCTAGGCACACCATAATGCTATGGTGCATGCCTGAGTCTAGCATAGGTTTTGTACAGGAAAAGTACCCTTCCTGTACAAAATACTATGCTTAGACTCTAAAGCTTTTCCTGCTTTGTATGTATGCTGTACAATGCAGCACGCATGCAAAGTCAGAAAATAAAGGAGAAATGAAAACCTTTCTCCTCTTAATGCCTTCTTTACAGCAGTGGTATGTTTTGGTGCTAAATGCTGGGTACTATTGTTAGTAGATAGGGTTTAGCGTAAAAAAGCATGGGTGGTTGCATGGGAAAACCCATGTAGCTCCTCCTAGATGCAAAGTAATGCAAAGCAGCCTTTCGCTCTGCTTTGTGTTACTTTCCTATACAAACCAACGCGAACACCAATTACCATTGGTTTGTTAATCCCCAAAAGGTTAAAGGGGCATATTTACCAGTATGTCACGTGCAGCAGGGCAGGAGCCGCAAATGCAGCGCTGCGTTGAGTAAGAAGTAGAGAGCAGAAGAGCGACATATTTATAGAAATATGGCACTCTCCTCCCCCTTTCTTTTGCGCCGGCACTGAAATCAGCTGCTGTGTGCCAGGAAGACACTTTTGCTCTATAGTGCGGGCGTCTCCTTGAGTTAAGCACAGGTTTTGTACTGGAAGGATACCCTTACAGTACAAAATACTATCATTAGACTAATTTAAAAAAATGTTCCACTTTGCATGCGTCCTATACAGTGCAGCACACATACAACGTTGGAAAATAAAGGGAAAAAAAAGCATTTCACCTTCATAGTGCCTGGTTCTAGTGTGCACTATTTTCTGATGCTAAACCCTGTCTACTTTTTAAAGGAAATTCGGTTTAGGGTCCAAATTCTTGGGTGGTTGCATGGGAACGACCATGCATCACCCATGGTACCCCCTCTTGGTGCTAAGTAATGCAAAGCAGCGCTATGCACTGGTTTGCGTTGGGAAACATCGTTTACATCGCATTCTTTACAACGCGATGCTGTTACATCGCGGTCGTTACAACGAACGCATGTAACCACGCGATGCCATTACAACGCAAGTCTTTACATCGACTTGCGCTAGATGGCGTGCTAACATTACAAATAGTGTAGTTTACTATCCCAACACCTTCCCTACTGAAAAGTGGACTGGAGTTGGAATAGTAAATTACGCTTTTCTAATGTTAGCACGCCATCTAGCGCAAGTCGATGTAAAGACTTGCGTTGTAATGGCATCGCGTGGTTACATGCGTTTGTTGTAACGACCGCGATGTAACTGCACGCGTTGTAATGACTCGCGTTGTTACGTCATACATCCGTTTGCGTTACTTTCATCTTATTTCCAGCGCTAAACAAGTTTAGCACTAGAACAAAACTCGGAAAAGAAGATTTTGTACTAATTTGTGCCACTTGTGTGATGCAAACACAGTGTAAAATCTTAGTAAATCGGCCCCTTAGTTTCGGATTAACATTATAAAAGTAATGCTAAAACCTTGTGAATTCTGGTCCAAAGTGTTTGAGAAAAGTGGAGGAATTAAGTGGAACCTTTTGAAGAGAACAAAACATTCACTCTTCTGACCTAACATGACTCCAATTTTGAAGCAAGAACAAGAGGTTACCACTCGCATTCGCACATTGAGACATGTGATGTTATTTAATAAAATCTTGTGATGTCCTTCTCCTAATCACACAAAAAAACTTAGGGCCTGCTCAAGACATTCCACAGCACACACGTTATAGACGGTAGCTCCATGCAATGTTCTGTTGTCCTTTTTTCTTCAGGTACTGCATGGGAATCATGCTAAACCCAATTCTAGGCTTATAAACATACCTAGTTTTTTCTCTTTCCTAAAATATTCCTGAAATAAAAATGGTAAGCACAAGTCAGGTAAGCTACCACAATTTCCCTACTCAATGCAAGTCTTTCAAACACTAAATCACCCTCTTGAGGCTTGTGAAGGGCATCTCCAAATCTAACTATGTGAGAAGCAGACCCACTATGCTGGTGCATTCTTGCACAAACATGCACTGGGTTAACAGCACACAATCAACGAGGAGCCTTGACCATTGTGAGAGCTTCTACAATTATCTGCTAGCTTGTGTATCATTATCTTCACCTCCCCTATCTTCACCACCCCTTTAACCTACGCTACAGTAAAACTCTGAGAGCAAAAAGTACCCAGCAGTGAGAGTCAAGATCAATGTGAGGTTCAGAAGAAAAGTTTATTGTGTCATTGGTAAAATATAAGGCAGTTCACCGGACTAAAGGTGGAAGGGAGGGCTGTCCACAGAAGCTCAAGTATAAAGTTAGATATGGGTTATATATGTGTATTTACATATATATAGTTATATATATGTATACGTGTGTGCATCCATATAAATAGTAACACCAGGCTTCAATGAACTTGACTAAAATCTAGTGACTCAGCATTTTTTTAAAATCTACTGTGCATATAATTGTAAACAGGATGCAATACTGTGTTATGCGTGATCATGTCTCAATAAGAACCTACGCACATTACTGCTCCACATGAAAAATTATCCAATTTGGATTCTTCCGCTAATATAAAATTATAAGCTGTATAGTGTTGTGCAGCTCTTGAAAGCTTATTCAGAGCCATATCAATAAAATAAAAACAGGTCATTGTTTGGACGGTGGGGAGTTAGACCATCCTGACCATTTAAGTCTCACAAGTAATAGCCACACCTTTTATTTTTAAAGCATTTAGAAATCTAAATGTCATTTATGCTGGACAAACATTATTATTATTATCATTAGTCATCAGTCAAACCTAATCTACTAGCTTCAAAGTGAACCCTAACACAAAAGTCTATGATAAATATGATACAAAGGATCCTGTTCACAAAGGTCTTATTCCAGAGGTAGGGTCGGGAGTAATTGAAACACCTTCATCTGTATATCTCTGGGTGGGAAATGGGCAACAAGATGACTAGCGGTACATTTAAATAAGTCATAAAGTATAACAGAAATGTTAAATTCACCTGTTCACCACTGAGACTCAGACAGACAGAAATCATGTAATTCTGTAAATTATGACTTGATATTTTCTTTATATCACAGTTTTTCGTATATGAGAGGCAGTAAAGGATGTGTTCCAGAAGCGAAATTGAAAGGCACTGAATTTATTCGGCACAGACAGTGGATTTCTGAATATCTTTGAAAGACCTGACAGTAACATGGATATTGAAATATGCATGTACCGTTTCACTTATGCAAATGTTTTAAATAAATTGATTATACATGTGAGAAAATGCCCTTTTTGTGAGGCTGCCTCTATTTTTGCTGAATTTTATTGCTAGTTTTTAGACTCTGCACACTTGGGCACTGTTGTCCAGTGTTCTAGCCCCCTTAAATATGTAGATATTGGCTAATATCTGTTTTACTTATTTAACTTTCTTTAAAGGAAATAGTATTTAGTACAGAGCATTCACCCATGGCATAAAAAGTTAAAG
The DNA here is from genome assembly GCF_964204655.1 of Triturus cristatus. Classification (NCBI taxonomy): domain Eukaryota; kingdom Metazoa; phylum Chordata; class Amphibia; order Caudata; family Salamandridae; genus Triturus; species Triturus cristatus. The sequence goes on along the minus strand of NC_140591.1, from coordinate 382,522,109 downwards.
CCATTTGTGAACTGTAGCACTTTGTGTGTCATCCACTAGTGTGACAAGGGAACCATGGCTTCAGGCATATCAGTGTAGCTTGACTGCTGTGTAGCTCAACTTGTCAAAATATCCCTTTTTACAGGAGAAAGACCTAATCTTAAATATTTTGGAAGCCACCTCTAGATAGGCCTTGGAGTCCACAAATTAGGGGGCATGATATTTAAAAATGGTATATGAAAAAAATGTAATGTAACCAGCCCCCAAAATCTTTTTTCACTGTGGAAGGCTCTGACTGCCCTATAAGAAAACTAGAATACAGATTAAAATATTGTTTCTGTATCTCATTGTAGGTGACAAGATTGAAGAATAATTCAAACACTCTTTCTAACATTTCTTAAAAGGCCAATTCAATGGTGAAGTTGATATTTTGATAAAAATTTAGGAAAGTAGCTTTTAAAAAGCTACATTTTTCCTGCCTGAACCTCCTTGAGGCTAATTTACATTAGCTCTCCAGCAACTGTCAATCAAGTTCCTAACATTAATGAGGTGTGAAAACTGCTTCCAAAGCAGGGTCAATGGTCTGGGAGTGGGAAGGTTTTGTTTCTTCCAGTGCCAGAAAGACCAGTTGCTGTGGGGCCTGGAACTAAATGCCAGTTGATACCTGTTGATACCTGGAAAAGCCCAGCTTTATTGTTCATAGTCAGGCTCAGGACAGGAATGGATGAAACCAAGGTTAATGGGAGCCCTTGCGTTGGGACTCCTATTGATCTTGGTTTGATCCATTCCTGTCGCTGTCACTAGGCCCAACCACACAAGCGTTTTTATCAGCACAAGTGGGGCAAGGCTGGGTGTCAGGAATTGTTTGGATTGCTGCTGGTTCCAGAAGATTCCATCACAGAAATGTGGGGAAAATAATTGATGTCAGGTAAAGTTTGTGAGATTTCTTCCACCCAGGTGTGCAGAATGATGGTGCACCCTTTAGTTGGGGGTTGGGGTTAGGGTACAACCATGTCCATGGTGGGGAGCACCCACCCCTATATATTTTTTAATTACTTTCCCAGGAGTCTAGTGGGCTTTCTGCCCCCCTCCCGGGTGGGCAGATGAAAGGTTTTTACCCCATCTGCCCCCCAGGAGGGGCACAAAAACTGTTGTCCCATTTACTGGGTGTAGGGGCATAGCTATACTCAGGCTGGGCAGCACCCATTCTCTATATTTTAAAAAAACCTTAGTCCTCGTGGGTTTTTGGCCTCCTGGGGGAAGGATTGGGGAAAAGTATCCCAATCTGCCCTCATGTGGGTTAGAAAGACAGTTGTCCCATTTAGTTAGGGTGGGGCTTGGCCTTGCCCATGATGGGCACCCCTACCTCTATATTATTATTTAGATTTTTAAATCCCTGGCATCTAGTGGGCTTTCTGCCCATTGGTGGGTATATGAGGGGTAATTGCCCCCATTTGCCTCCATGGGGGGCAAAAAGACTGTTTCCCTATTTTCTTGGCGTGGGGGACATCCAACATTCCCGTCATCACCTGAGGTGTCCCTCAAGGCCCAGTCCTCTTACTAACACTCTTCCACATATACATGGAACCCCTCTTTGCAATTCTTAGACGAGCTAACATTGCTTACCACCTCTATGTGGATGACCCCAGCTTACATCGAAATATCATCTTTAAATGACATACACCGGGCTAATGCCACACTCAAAAAAGTTCAAAACTGTCTATCGCACAACCACCTCAAAGTCAATCAAGAAAAGACTATAATTCTTGCCCTGTCAAACAGTCACCACAGGTCCAAGAATGGCTAAACAACCTGGACTTTCGGAACTGCAAGCGAACTCTGGTTAACTCTGCCAAATCTCTGAGGATCACCCTTGACTCTAGTTTGAATATGCACATCTATATAAGATCCACCACGAAAGGTGCTTTTTATAGCCTAAAACAAAAATCATCAATTCCTCCCACCAATTGACCTAAAAACTGCTATGCAAGTTCTAGTTTTATCCAGACTTGACTACGGGAATGCCACCCTCACAGGCGCTCAGAAAACACACCTCACCCCGCACCCTTGAACCACTTTAAATGCAGCAGCAAGGATGGTCACCAAGGCAAAGTAATATGATCTCATCTCCCCCTCAATGAAAAACTTGAAGTGGCTACCAATCAAAGCAAGCTACTGCTTAAAAATGCCAGTCTCACCCACAAAGCTCTACACACTAGTAATCCAGAGTCCCTTGCATCTAAAATCAGAAAAGCAAGCTAAACAAGAAATATAAGGCACTGTGTCGCATCCTCCCCAAAACCATAAACAACAAGCCCCATCTCACTCTTTTTCAGGCTTTATGTCTACAATGTGGAACCCTTTCCCAAGAGACAACTAAAATATCTCCTAAATTGACACCGTAACCTTCTGGGAAATTACTACTAGCACACCCTGAAAACAACACCTCGTTATTTACCTGTCACTTCCAAGATCTTTTCAATAATTCACCACTCCACACCACTAATTTGTTGTATTGTGAGTCACTGAGAATGACTCCACTCTTGATACTTCAATTATACTTTATTGTGATTGACTGTAAATCTGTCATGATGATGATGTAAAGTGCTCCGATACCATCGGGTCTTGCCAGCTCTATATAAAACTTGTTAACTATATAAAAAAATAAAATAATACATTGCTTTATTTCAGGAAGACTTTCAAGAAGGCTTCTGTGCTGAAGCACTTGCTTCCATGCTGACTGCTGCTGTTCAATGCAGCTCATGCATTGTCATAGAAGATGGGCTACTTTGCCTCTCGATGCTCATCCCTTTGTTATGCGGAATCAGACATAAAAAAGCAAAATGTTGTTAATGATGATAAATGGCGCTGTAAACACCAAGAGCCTGATTCATAAAGGTAAACTGAGACGAAAGTCTAACTTTACAACTTTCTGCATTTACAAAGCGCATTTACGAGGAGTAAAGTTAGACTTTTGTCTCAGTTACACTTAATTTTTTGGTCTTAAGTAAGTTTAACTGAGACCAAAACTGAGACAAAAGTCTAACTTTACTCCTCGTAAATGCCCTTTTTGACTACCGAAAGTCGTAAAGTTAGACTTTCATCTCAGTTTACAATTGTAAATTGAGCCCTAAATACCTTACTTGTGGGATGATCTAAAATGTGAATTGCACTTTTAGCAAAGCAACAGCTGAATGTGGATAATCTATTGTCTCAATCTGTGCATGTCATTCTGAGGACGGATTAAAAGTGAATAGTACGCTGGCACCAGAGATTGGAAATTAGCCAATGATTTACTTCAGGGAGTTGATTTGGACAGTATTGTAAGTCAGGGAAGTTGCTTTGTAAATGTATCTTCATCTTGTTGTAATACTAAGTCAATATAGGGAAATTATGACTTCAGCGATACACTCATATTGAAAGGTGCCAATAAATACATGAACCAGGCTCTGGTTGTTCTTCTTGCTGTGCTTCATGAGAGTTCTGAGAAATTTGGCCGCAGCATGACTCCAGCAGCTTCCAGATTTCCTGATCTTTCATCATTAGTTTTGATCCAATATCAATGTTCCAACATTAGAAGTTACCTCTTATTTGAGCACTTAGCACCAGGGCCTGCAATAAAATAAGAGCGAAGTCTAGCATACACATAAAATTATTCCGGCAAAATAATAAAGAGGGTAGTCATCGAGTTCCACTATTTAAGTAAGGATACAAAATGTTTTTTCATTAGGATGTCATTTCAATAAGAACAAATTAGAGACAAATTAAGAGGTTGTACGTTGCAACATTGTTCTCAAACATCTAATTATATAAGAAACGAATCCATAATAATTACACTAGAATTGTAACAAAAATCATCCAATGGCGTTTGTAAACTATTCACCCATTCCTCAAATTAAATATCTGAAATAAACTAAATAAATATGCATGAAACACAATCTATATATTTGCTGTGTAGATAACTCTAGGTTGAAGGGTAAGTAAACAAACTGTTACAAAATCTGGAAAACTATCCAAATGCCATTGTAAGCTGTTTGCCTTTTCTTCTCTCTCTCCCTTGCTATGTTTATCAAAATGTTCCTGCCTCCCTGGCAACTGACTATGACACAGATAGCGATACACATGCTGAACCATACATGACTACAATCAATAACACATATTAGCATGTCTTTTGGATGAACACAACATGATACCTTCCCTTCAGTTTAGTCAACAGTCATTACCTCAATGGTCACTGAAAACACACCCTCTTCAGCTCTAATAACATCATAATCATGCCAGTTAGGTTAATTAAAGTTTGCTTAGATACCTTCACATGAGCACTGATTGACATCCTAAGTGCACTACTAAAATGCTGCATGGTGTCAATCACTGTATAAAAGACCTTAATGATCTCTTAGATAAGAAAATTAAGGTAGTCTAAAAATATTTCTCATCTTCCAAGCCATATAAAACTTCTTGGGTGAAGCAAAAAGACTCCACTCTAAGGAATAGTTGACAGAGTGGTCCAACCAGCCTCCAATCAGTTCCTCCGACAATATGACAGAATGACAATACGACTGAGCTAACCTTTAAGAAAACAAGGTACAAGGTGAGTCAGTAGGCATTCTCAGTAGACACAAGTAAAAGGGGAACACAGAAAGGCATAGCCACCCAGCCTCATGTGAAGAACTAGAACCGATTGGGCCTGGCGGCGCAGGGTACGCCTTAATCTCCTGGGTTCTCCGTCTTAGCTACACAGAGACACGGGGGACACTCTGTCGGCGTAAAAGATCAGATTTTATTAGCTGCAGCTAGTACAGTTGTCCTAGAAGTACACACGGTATGTTCTCAGGAGACTGCCACTTCACTCCACGGCGCACAATCTTATATAGTACATAGGTGACATATTCATTAACTAAGAACACACCTAAAACACATAAAAAGAACCAATAAGAAAGGTTGGAAAACAGAACAGAACCAATAGGAAAGGTTTGAAAATAAAGTATCGAGTAACTCGAAGAAGCCTCTCCTCCAACTGTGTTTGTCACCCCTCCTCACAAACTAATTCATTAACAGGTTTGTAACCGATTCGCAGGTGGCGAGATACGTTTGTGTGTTTTGGAGGACAGTTGTGAAACAAAAGAATACGAGCGGAGGACAGCAAAGGCCAGACGATAAGATTAAGTCGGAAGAGAATAGTGTGAACCAACAGATAGTAAAGACAGGGATTAGAAAAACCAGACAGGGATTAGTGTACTCGGCCAGTCCTAACACCAGCTTTGTAAACAGAGGCACAAGGCTATTTCGACACAATATTGCAGGGAAAGCAGAAAAGACTTCGATCGTCGTGCTGCCTGAGTGAGGGCAACACAAAATGGCGGCGGAGCACAAAATGGCGGGTCGATATGATCACGATCGAAAATCGAAGTTCCTCAGACCCTCCTTTTGCCAGAACTCAGGCAAGGTACAAAGACTCATGTTAATATGAGTCAATGTCGATGGCCATGAGGTCATCGAGCTGTTGCTGTAACATCATTCTAATATTCTCTGTTCTTTGTGATTTGGGTTTAGGGATGCACATAGTAGCACAAAGGTCGCAGATGGCGGGACCACAGTGCATACAAAGGCAACAAGAGAAAATGATGGCTAACACTATTCCAAGGAACGTCAATACCTTCCAACCCCATTTGGACAGTAGTCCCCAAAACCACTCGAATAATGACCAATCTCCTTCGTCCTGATGAATAGACTCAGAGATTATATGTAACTTAGAGATAGCTTGGTATACTGTCGGAGCGTCATTAGGTATGAAAATACAGCAACTTGACCCGATCAATTTGCACACTCCACCACGGTCCGCAAGAACAAAGTCTAAGGCAACTCGAATTTGTAAAGTCATAAGACGATCCGCCTGTAGTTCTGCTGTGATATTACTTAAGGCTCCTACAGTGATGTCTATAGTAGTTTCTATGACATGAACCAGTTGCCTTATATTTCTGCTGTTGGCCATTGGACCCCAGAAAGGAAGAACTCCTTTGAGGAAATCTCCTCCCTCTTGTCCTGCTGTGTCTTTGGAATCAATAATCCCTCTGCCATATCTATTTCGATGATGATTTGCAGAAGCGGTGTATGTAGGGGGAAGAAGGAAAGCTATATAACAGGTACCATAAAAACCATTTGGCAGCCACGTGTAAGCCCTATCGTGGCAGATAAAATACGTGCCTTGAAATGGTACTAGAGGCGGCGAGTTCTGAGAGGAGTAGACGTATGTGTGGGAACAGTTGTTTCCTTGTACGGTGTCAGTAGACTGACCATTTACTTGCAGACAGAAATTTCCCAGATGAGGAATAGTCCAGATCGGTGGAGATTTTCCTTGTTTAACCTTATCACTAAGGCTAGCAATATAATGGGTGACATTCCAGTTAGTGTACGCTTTTCTTTCGTCAACGGAAATCTTACTATTTTCCATGATTTTAGCCAGCGCTACCATTCCCTTTATCAATGAGCTGTGACTAAAATCTGGACCACCAATATATGAACTAATGGATCGTCTGAATTTGCTTTGATAGGCATTGGAGAAGATAACAAAATAAGCCCAAGCAGAACCCTCATAAGAAAACGGAAGAACTAAATACGGCATCCCTTTTTCTGTGGTATGTGGCATAAGTCCACACACCCAACAGTCAGTTGTATTGATCACTAATTGGTGTTGATGTAACAACTGGACAAATGAGTTATTGTAATATTCAGTTCTTCTTATAAGTTCATGTTGAGGAAGTGTATGAAATAGATGTGGAGAGACAGTAGAAGAAGACGAAGAGGTAGAAGGAGAGACAACTTTTCGCTGCAGAGCAATAACAATCCAATTTATACACGCCAAAAGAATACACAATAATATAATAATACATAAAGCTATACCACAACGACTGTACATTGATTTGTAATGTTTTTCCTTCATCTTATCTTTTCTCTCTCTTTCGCTTAATGTAGTCTCCATCTTTCTAAATGGATGCTCATGGCAATCTTCCTCAATCACTTAATTATGATTATCTGCCGTCCTATGACACTGCAAGTCCTGCAGGCCTATTGCCACTACTCAGGTCACTATTAAGACTCCTACCATGACCCTGCAACCGGGATAGAATACTACATAGGAGAGAGAAAATCTTAAGTGTTCTTTAGTCTAGGTCTTAGGTCATAGCGTTCTTTATCAGGTGCAGTTTGGTCTCGGAACAATGTTCGCGGATTTGTCGTATTCAAGCGATGATGTGGTGGTATTGCCTCTTGAAGAATGTCGTCGTCCTCTTTCTCAGACAATGTTCCATTCAGGCGTGCATCACTAAAAGGTACAAATCGTGGAACCTTCTCGCTCTCAGAGTCTCCAATACCCCTAGGGACCCACTGATCGAAGGGCACAGGCAAAGGAACCTTCTTGCAGTGCACGCTGTGAATCCAGTTCTTCTTTCCTTCGACTTTCACCGCTGTTCTCGTTGTAAGAAGGACCATTCGGGGCTCCTTCCACCTGGGCTCCAAATTTTTCATCCTTTGGAAATTCTTTATGCAAACCCAGTCACCTGGCTGGATTGAAGGACCTGGGTCTATGGAAACCTCCGGCAAAGCACTCTGAACCTGTTGATGGAGAACACGCAATTTAGTCATAAGGTCATGCAAGTAATCAATTAACATTGGATATGGCAAGTCTGAGTATTTCTTAGGGCGAGGGACTCCCCATATATTAGCTGGGCGTCCAAAAACCACTTTGTAAGGGCTAAGTACCAAACGAGAGTGTACTGCTGTTCTGATGGACAGAAGAGCTAATGGTAAAGCATCGGGCCAACTAAGGCCTGCACTAGCCTGCACTTTTGCTAGTTTGAATTTTAGTGTACCGTTGTAACATTCTACTAAACCCGCTGACTGTGGATGATTTGCTGCATGGAACTTTTGCTTGATACCAAGACCCGCACAACTTTTTGCATGACTTGGCCCACAAATTTGCTCCCATTGTCACTCCAGACAATGCGCGGCAAACCAAACCTGGGGAAAAATTATTTTAGTAGAACTTTGGCTGTGGATAAGGCTGTATTGTCTTTTAGAAGGTACGCTTCTATCCATCTAGAAAAGGCACACACTACTACCAGAACATATTTGAGGTTGTTGCATCTTTCCATATGAATGTAATCAATTTGCAACACCTCAAATGGATATGTCGGAGGAGCAAAATGACCTGCTGGAGTTGGAGTTCCCTTTCCAGGATTATACATTATGCAAATAATGCAATGTTTCACTACATTGTCTGCACACTTTGGGATCCCTTCATTTTGCCACACTGGAGCCAGAAGTTTGCATATACCTTTCGCACTTAGGTGGGCTGGACCATGCGCCATAGTAACTACTGGCAGTACATAAGCATTTGGTAACAGCCAACGTTGGTGCTCAGACAATTCCACCCAACATCCCATCTCATCCAACATTCCTGTACTTTCTTTCCACTTGCTCAATTCTTTCTCTGTAGCTTCTTCCTGAATCGACCTTACACTTTCTACTGTATTCTCATACATTCCTCTCTCTCTAACCCAGTTCGCAGGACCCGCAACATACATTCGACTTGTAGCATCTCTCGCTGTCTTTTTCGCTATTTCATCTGCAAATGCATTTCCTCGACCAACATCATCTGTAATCTTTTTGTGTGCACTACACTTCACAATTGCTATCCGGACAGGTAAAGAAAGTGACTCAAGAAGATCAGTCACCAACTGACCATGTTGTATTTTAGTGCCATGTGAAGTAAGGAATCCCCTTTCCTTCCATAAACGTCCAAAATTGAACACTACACCAAAAGCATATTGGCTGTCGGTGTACACGTTCACTCGTTTTCCTTTTGACAACACACAGGCTCTCGTCAAAGCTATCAGTTCTGCTGCTTGAGCTGAATTGTGTCTAATGCGTGCTGTTTCCACAACTGTATGTAAAGTAGTAACAGAATAGGCTGAAACTATATCTCCATTAGGAAGCTTAAAACAAGAACCATCCACCCATAGAATTCCATCCGGATTTTCCAGCGGTGTATCTTTCAAGTCAATTCTTCCTTTTGTTTCTTCCTCAGTGCGGAGGAAACAATCATGTTGTTCTTGGTCATCTTTGTCTACTGGAAGAGGCAACAAAGTAGCTGGATTTAAAGTGTTACATTGTTTGATGTGCACGTGACTAGCCAAAAGTGTCAACTCATATCCAGACAAACGAGCACTCGTAAGATGCTGTGTTTTCGTTCGGTTTAGTAAGGTATCCACTGAATGCGGCACCATAACAATAAGTGTGTTATCTAGCACTATTCCAGCAGACTGTCGAATAGAAATTGCTGCTGCTGCTGTTGCTTTAAGACAACTAGGCAATGCTTTAGCTACTGGATCTAACGTAGCCGAAAAATATGCACATGGCCGCTGTTTATCTCCAAATCGCTGTGTTAAAACTGACAACGCACAACCTTCTCTTTCATGGACATAGAGCGTGAACGGCTTACTGTAATCGGGAGTACCCAATACAGGAGCAGAACACAGAGCAGTACGTAAGTCAGAAAAACTCTTCTGACATTCGTCAGTCCACGGAAGGGGCTGAGGCGTATCTTTCAAAGTAAGTGCCAACAGAGGTTTGGCCAACAAAGAAAAAGTTCGGAATCCACTGCCTACAATAAGAAGTAATACCCAGAAAGGCACGTACCTCCCTTTGTGTGGATGGCACAGACGTTTGCGCAATCGCCTGAATTCGTTCTGGGGTTAATCGTCGTCCCTCCTTTGATAGGAGATGACCCAAGTAGGTAACCTCTCGACGAACATATTGTAGCTTAGAAGGTGAAACCTTGTGATTCAGATCAAACATATGACGTAACAATGCAACAGTCACATTCTTGCAAATATCCTCTGAATCAGCAGCGATTAACAAGTCATCCATGTATTGTATAAGAGCAGCACCAGACGGCAAATGAAAAGTATTAAGATGACATTTTAAAGCTTGGCTGTAAATAGAGGGACTTTCACAATAGCCCTGAGGTGTGCGCTTGAACCGGAAGCTTCGGCCTCCAAGAGAGAAGCCAAACATATCCCTACTCTCTTGAGCAATGGGAATACTAAAGAAAGCATTCTTTAGATCGATAACAGAAAACCAAGTCGCTGTAGAAGGTATCATTGTTAATAGTGAAGTGATATCTGGGACAACAGGAAACTGTGGTAAAAAAATTTTGTTTACCTCCCGGAGATCAATTACGAAACGATATACAGGAGGCTGAGAAGGATCAGTGCGTTTAAGAACAGGAAGAATAGGACTATTGCATATGTTTCCTCTCGTTTCCTCAACCACACCCTTCTGAATCAAATCATAAATGATTTCCAAAAGCGCTTTCTCACCTTCAGTAGAAATTCTATATTGCGGAATACGTGGCAATTCAACATTAGGCTTGAGAGTGACAACATAAGGTGGAATCTCAAGACAACCAACATCGTTCGGACCCGTAGCCCAAAGTGTTGCAGGAAGGGAAGACAATTCAGGTGGGAATTGGTCTTTAAACAGATACATTAGAGAAGTCAGTTTTTGTCCTAAAGTAAGATATACGCCAGAAGGAGAACAAGATATTGTGGCGTGCAATCTTTTTAACAGATCCAAGCCCAATAGAGTCTCACCGCAACCATTCGTTAAGAGAAGCGGAGCTTCTAAATCATAAGGGCCAATTGAAATAGGCAAAGGGCAAGAGACCGGATTACGAACTGGGGCGCCAGAAAATCCTACAGAAACATTCGTTAAGCCAGACAAAGGTGCCCCAGGGAGTTTTGAATGAATGATAGAACTTCTCATCGCACCAGTATCTAGGAGAAATGGCTCTGAAACACCCATTGTAGTGACATTAACATAAGGTCCATTCTGATCTACTGGAATCAACACAACTCCCTTACTTTGTCCATGGCTGTCCTAGTTAGCATGAAGACTTTCATTCCCGCCTTCAACATAACAATCCTCATTGTAGTACTGTGTAGACCTAACATTTTGCTGATCAAAGTAATTCACGGAATTGGAAAAGGAAGGGAACGCTGTTCTTGAGTCAACATACCTCGACCTCTACCTCTGTTTACTGACTGGAGGACAGCACGACCTCGTGGAGCAGATAGTGTCCCATTGCGCTGCAATAAAACCGGACAACTATTCTTAAAATGACCTTCCTCTCTACAATAGGCACATTGATAAAGACCTAACAAAGGTCGTGGAATATATGGCTCAGGCTTTTGATACAACCTCTGAAACTGCGGAGGCTGTTGAGACTGAGGCTGGGCATAACGAGGAGGATAAGCCTGTTGCAAGAGAACCTTCGTTTTTAATTCTTTCGTCTTTTTTTCTTGCTTTTCTTTTTCTTCTTTATCTCTGTTTTCATAATATTGTGCAGTAGCCAATACCTGGGCAGAAGAAGAAACAGCCCATGAACTCTCAGAATCTTTCAATTTGTGTGACAGCTCGGGAAGCAAATTAAATACAAATTTGTCTACGAATAACCGCTGTCCACCCTCTCTAGCCATATCTTGACCACTGTGATCGATAAATGTCTCCTCAAAACGAGTAAAGAAATCGGAGACATTTTCATCTTTCTTTTGTTTGCATGCCGCTAATTTATCCCAGTTAACTCTTAAGGCAGGCATCATCGTTTTCATTAATGTAATAATCCTACCGGGGAGTTCCGAGATCAAAGCTTCAGGTTTGGCACCACCCACTTGAGCTGCATCTGCGGCAATTATAGCAGCCCAATCACCACCTAATGCTTGAGCATGGTCCTCTCTCCGAATCTTAGCCCATAAAGCTTGTGGAACTACATTCCCCATCAATATGTCGATATCGGCTAGATTCATGATGCAAGCATCAACAGTCTGTGATAATTCTTTATAATAACCCGCACGGTTTTTACGAGGATCCGGTGGAGTCTGTTTAAGTGCTAAAACTTCAGATCTCTTCCAGGGGAAATGTACCCATATACGTTGGAAATGAGCAGGAATAGCTGGATTATTACCTTGTGCTGCAACTTCTTCCTTCCACACTGGTGGAACCTCTCTCATGGGATAATTTTTCAGTGTCAGTCTAACCGAAGGATCGAAGTCAAGAAAAGTCTGGGAGGACAACAGGGTTCTAAAGGTAACAAGTTTCCTTACAGCGTTCTCAACCTTAGGACCCACAACAAGTCCTTTATCAAAGTCAGTCTGAACATCTAACAGACCCTGTGGAACCGAACTTAAATTCACATCCTCCCATTCTTTAATGAGAGTATCACACATAATATTAAAAACATATCTCTGCGTAGGCGCATTCCACTGTGAGAAAGTAGACATAATATCGGATACACTATACTGTGGACCCCTCTTGATCCATTTGCGTGCGAGAGAGTCCAACTTTTCTCGTTCTTCGGCAGCTGGGAATTGACTACGAGATTGTCTTCGAGCAAAAGCCGGAGACACATTTAAAGCTTCAAAGAAAGGAGATAGAATACCAGTGACAGTGTCTGTGAGTCGCTTACGCACAGACGGAGAATTGGACATAAGGATAGGGGACAAGGTATTAGGCGAACTAACTGAAGGAGAACCGGTAATTGCAGAAGGGGCAGAAGGCACAGGAGATCGAAGATCAGGAGAGGAGGACAAAGAAGTCGAAGTTAAAGGCAAAGCTGGTAAAGGCGGTAATACTGGAAGGGGCAAATGCGGAAGAGCCGGAGCAGGCGGAGGTACTGCTGGCGGCTGAACAGGCTGTAACAACTGGGGCGCATTAGCACCTTGTGCATAGTGCGGAGACAATCTCAATAAATGAGACATTAGGGGATCTTTTTCTAAATCGTTCTTGTTATCGGAAGGGGAAACAGGCAACATCGGATAGCATTTATCTATCGCCATACGATGCTGTCTTTCTGAAATTTCCATTGCATTATTAATTTCGTCATCTTTGAATTGTTGGGCAGCCTGCATAATTGTCATACCCTGTGCTTTCCTATCTCGTTTCGCTTGCTTAATTTGTCTCTGTTTGGCTTCCTTACGCCAAAGGCGGAAAGAGTCAAACATTGCCGGCCGGGCTTTTCTTTTAAATAAAACTGCTTCTAAATTGTCTAGCACATCAGGCTCAAAACTACCATTTTCTGGCCATTTTAAAACACCATCTTTCTTCGTTTATCGGGTCCATGCCTCGTTAAAGGCAATGGGGCCAACACCATGTTTTGAATAGAGCTCATATATGGGAGTTCCAACCGAAGGAATCGGACAAGAGTCCTCAAGCCGGGAATCCCTATTACAACCAAGGCAACTAAGTTTTCCAAACTTAGTCAGACCAGGCATCTCGTGATTTCACCTGACTGTTCACAAACTTCAAGGGGGCAAAACTCAGTTTACGCAGCACAAATGCACTTACCCCTCGGCTTTGGCTATTGCAATAGTCAAATCTAAGGACCAAAGAAACAAAGGAACAAAGAACCAAAGGACCAAAATTGTGGGAGCGACCCACCAAATACTTAACTAAGGATGTCTTCTTACGCCAACAGAGGCCCGTCTATCGTCTCGCCTTACCATACATCAACAAAGGAAGGGCCAAGGCAGGGCAGCAGTCAGGGCAGCAGTCATCAGTAGCCGTCAGGAAGGAGTAACCATGCTGCAAAAGACCTTCAGAACACTTTCGACATACAGGGGTCGCTTGACATGGCTCGCGATTCCTCCAGAATTTTCTTGCGGGGTTCCTCACGACCTTCAGGCAGAACCACTACCACTGAAACCGCCCAACGTTGGGCGCCATTTGAAGAACCAGAACTGATTGGGCCTGGCGGCGCAGGGTACGCCTTAATCTCCTGGGTTCTCCTGCTTAGCTACACAGAGACACGGGACACTCTGTCGGCGTAAAAGATCAGATTTTATTAGCTGCAGCTAGTACAGTTGTCCTAGAAGTACACACGGTATGTTCTCAGGAGACTGCCACTTCACTCCGTGGCGCACAATCTTATATAGTACATAGGTGACATATACATTAACTAAGAACATACCTAAAACACATAAAAAGAACCAATAAGAAAGGTTGGAAAACAGAACAGAACCAATAGGAAAGGTTTGAAAATAAAGTATTGAGTAACTCGAAGAAGCCTCTCCTCCAACTGTGTTTGTCACCCCTCCTCACAAACTAATTCATTAACAGGTTTGTAACCGATTCGCAGGTGGCGAGATACGTTTGTGTGTTTTGGAGGACAGTTGTGAAACAAGAGAATATGAGCGGAGGACAGCGAAGGCCAGACAATAAGATTAAGTCGGAAGAGAATAGTGTGAACCAACAGATAGTAAAGACAGGGATTAGAAAAACCAGACAGGGATTGGTGTACTTGGCCAGTCCTAACACCAGCTTTGTAAACAGAGACACAAGGCTATTTCGACACAATATTGCAGGAAAAGCAGAAAAGACTTCGATCGTCGTGCTGCCTGAGTGAGGGCAACACAAAATGGCGGCGGAGCACAAAATGGCGGGTCGATACGATCACGATCGAAAATCGAATATAGGTCTAGAACACAAAATACCAGGGGTTTGGTCTAGCAGAACTGCCTGCAGGAGAGACGGACACAGAGCCTACACAATGGTCATGATAGTACAGAAAACTTTGGATGAGAAAACTGCAGCTATGCATAGTCCTGAGGACTAAATCCAGGGTAGGTAGCCCCATAAAAATGTGATGGAAGTAGGGAACTGGCCAAAGCACCCCTGATGTCAGAAGAAAACCCGACTCCAGCAAGCAGAATTAGTTAAAAGAATATTACAAATCTCAGTATTTTTTTGTGTTTGTTTTAACTGGGTTTGAAGTAAAGTCAATGCAAAGAGAAAAATACATTTTGAAAGATCAATTAATCAATGAATAAATTCTGATTACATATTCACTCAGACACAGCATCATGGAAGCACTGGAACTTCAACTCTTAATCCTAAACCTTTGCACTGATCAGAGTTCTTAACCACAGGTCAAATTTGTTGTGCACCTAGGCTAACTTTAGCTTTCAGTCTTGAGTAAGATACCACAACTGACTAATTACCTAATGCTAGAAGAGCAATCACTGTTCAGGTAAACATATATATATGTATATATATATATATATATATATATATATATATATATATATATATATATATATATATTATAGTTTAGGTCCTCAATTTATGTGAGATGAAGGAAAGTGTGAGGGCACCATACTGGGGCCTGAAGTCATACACCAGAGATGCAAACAATGAGTATAATACAAAGTAAATGACCACTCCTAATGATTTCACAGAGCTTCTAGAAAACACAGGACCACTCTGAATTGGGGGTGCATACAAGACATACTTTATAAAAAAGTAATCAAGATGATTTCCGCCTTGACCTCGGTCCACAAGCAGTATGACACATGTGTTTCCTGTACTATATTATCCACCACCTGTAGTTTTCAGGAGCACTTGCACAAAAGGGTGGGACCTGTGTTCTCGCCTCATCATGGATACTGCACACCAATCACCATCACCATGTCCTCATTGATTTATCGATGTGTCCTAAATGTGAACCTTCTTCACCTCACTTGTAAGCTGGACTCCAAAGAAGGAGGAACAGGGGGCAGGGTCACTGTATTCCATACCACCATACCCGATCCATGGAACAACAAGGGGGAAAACAGGGATTTACCCATGCAAAATCCACAGTCCCAGTCCCATCCCACCCGAGTCAATTCCATAAAAGACTTTGGACCCACTGAAGCCTGGGTTCTCAAACCAAGGACAGGCACAAAATAAATACAGGATATGCTAAAGGTGCCAGCACTCTTTAGTGCTCTGTTGGAAGGCAGGGTATAAGGAGTTAGCTTGAACGTTTTTTAAGGAACTTTGGTATGTGGTACTGGGAGGAAGAGGTGTGGGCTCTCTCATGATGTAGGAAATGTGACAAAAGGAGGCTATGCCTCATGGGAACAGTCCAGCCTGAACTGCCAGGCCAGGCCTTCCCTGAACCGGAAACAAGCATCCTGGGACCGGTTTCTGGGTAACACCCTCCAACAGCCAGGCTAGCTTGAATCCAGTGGCAAAGTGAGCAAGGGACCCATGTCTGGGCATACCCAGCCAACTTAGGGCGAACAAAGCAAACACAAGGAAATGATGGACGGAGCGCTGAAACTTTTCAGACACTCACCCCCAGTCACAGATCTGGGTTGAATCCATCATCATTCTTTATCTCATTTCACCACCACAGTTCAGACCCAGCTATATGCAAATCAGTCTTGAGCCTATGCCTCATGGGAACAGTCCAGCCTGAACTGCCAAGCCAGGCCTTACCTGAACCGGAAACAAGCATCCTGGGACCGGTTTCTGGGTAACACCCTTCATCAGCCAGGCTAGCTTGAATCCAGTGGCAAAGTGAGCAAGGGACCCATGTCTGGGCATACCCTGCCAACTTAGGGCGAACAAAGCAAACAAAAGGAGATGATGGAGGGAGCGCTGAAACTTTTCAGACACTCACCCCAGTCACGGATCTGGGTAAAATCCATCATCATTCTTTAGCTCACTTCGCCACCTCAGTTCGGACAGAGCTATATCCAAATCAGTCTTGACCCTGTGCCTCATGGGAACCGTCCAGCCCGATCTGCCCAGAAAGGCCTTTCCTGAACCGGAAACAAGCATCCTGGGACCGGTTTCTGGGTAGCACCCTTAATCAGTTAGGCTAGCTTGAATCCAGTGGCAAAGTGAGCAAGGGACCCACGCCAGGGCATTCCCTGCCAATTTAGGGCCAACAAAGCAAACACAAGGAGGTTATGGACGGCGCGCTTAAACTTTTCAGACACTCACCCCCAGTCACAGATCTGTGTTGAATCCATCATCATTCTTTAGCTTACTTCGACACCTCAGTTCAGACCAGTTTCTGGTTAACACCCTTTATCAGCCAGTATCCGGTCCTAGGATGCTTGGTTGCACGTTCAGGGAGGACGTGGCCTGTCAGTTCGGGCTGGACTGTTCCCATTGGGCGCAGGGTCAAGACTGATTTGCATATGGCTGGGTCCAAACTGGAATAGCATGGTGAGCAAAAAAACTTTGGATTTAGGGACAGATCCCTGTACTGGAGTGAATGTATGACATTGTTCTGCATTCTGTCCATCAGTTGTCCTCTTTGCATTTGTCACCCCGAGTTGGACGGGTATGCCCAGATGTGGGTCCAGTGCTCTCAATGCCACTGGAGTCAAGCTATTCTGGCTGATGAGGGCTGAAAGCCCAAATCCGGTCCTAGGATGCTTGGTTCCAGTTCAGGGAGGACCTGGCCTGGCAGTTCGGGCTGGACTGTTCCCATTGGGCACAGGGTCAAGACTGATTTGCATATGACTGGGTCCAAACTGGAATGGCATGGTGAGCAAAAGATCAATGGATTTAGGCCTAGATTTCTGTACTGGGGAGAATGTATGACATTGTTCTACATTCTGTCCATCAATTTTTCTTTTTACATTTGTCACCCCGAGTGGGACGGGTATGCCCAGACATGGGCCCCATGCTCTCCATGCCACTGGAGTCAAGCTATCCTGGCTGATGAGGGCTGATAGCCCGAAACCGATTCTAGGATGCTTGGTTCCAGTTCAGGGAGGACCTGGCCTGGCAGTTCGAACTGGACTGTTCCCATTGGGTGCAGGGTCAAGACTGATTTGCATATGGCTGGGTCCAAACTGGAATGGCGAGCAAGAAAAGGATGGATTTAGGCCCAGATCTCTGTACTGGTGTGAATGTATGACATTGTTCTGCATTCTGTCCACCAATTGTTCTTTTTGCATTTGTCACCTTGCATTTGTCACCCCGAGTGGGACGGGTATGCGCAGACGTGGGTCCTGTGCTCTCCATGCCACTGGAGTCAAGCTATCCTGGCTGATGAGGGCTGAAAGCCCGAAACCGGTCCTAGGATGCTTGGTATTAGTCCAGGGAGGACCTGGCCTTGCAGTGTGGGCTGGACTGTTCCCATTGGGCGCAGGGTTAAGACTGATTTGCATATGGCTGGGTCCAAACTGGAATGGTATGGTGAGCAAAAAATGTATGGATTTAGGCCCAGATCTCTGTACTGGGGTGAATGTATGACATTGTTCTGCATTCTGTCCATTAATTGTTCTTTTTGCATTTGCCACTCATTCCTTACTTCAGAGTCAGTCCGTGGCTAGGAAAAAGGTCTGGGCTGCAAATCAGCGTGCTCCCCATTACATTTTTCTGGCCAGTTTTTCCTGCTGGTAACATCAGGTCTGATTTTTCCCGCAACTGGTGCATCCAGGTCTGAGAACAATGGGCCACTATTGATTGAGTGGTGCAGAAGTCCACACATGAATTCTGTTCTGTTGAACTAACACTCAGGCCATTGTGTTTTCATGAGGTTTTGATAGAATAGCATGAACATGGAGTTTAGGATCAGTTGGTTTGCAAAGTTTTTACTATGTGAGTGAAGTCTCTATCATTTTCTGACTCACAGTTTGTAGTTTCTTGCTTTCCCTAGCTCCGACATTGTGTTTTCTGCAAACTAGTAATATTCCTTTGTGCTCGTTGGCACTGGACGGTATGTGTTTTTCTTGAGAGACAGCTTTAAGACTGCTTACCTAGCCACTTTGAAACTGCATAGGTGTTGGTGATCATTTGTTGCCATGAAAAACTTTAAAAGCAGTGGCGGCTCCTCCAAAATGGCGAAGGAGCGTAGCCCCACTGGCTCAGAGCAGGCAGGGGAAAAATAAAACGATATAATATAATCGTTTAATTTTCTTTTACCAGCTCTGAGCCAGCGTGTGCAGGGAGGGGTGGGCCGGAGCTATGGGATGTGGGAAGAGGACTGGTTGGTGCACTTATAAGTGCACAGGTGTGTTTGGCTGGCAGTCTCAGGCCGGCCTAACACACATGCACACTTAGATTTCTCCAACCGGGCTGTATTGAACAGCCAGGTTGGAGAAACAGAACAGACTGTCCCTGTACTGAGCGGAGCATCAAACTAGCCCAGTAAAGCCAATCCCAGCACTGCTCTCATAGAATGAGAGCAGCGTGGAGATTGCACAGGGAGTCTCAGCCGCTGTCCCAGTGTCTGCTGGGACCAGGAAGCAGCAGAACACCGACGCAAGAGGAGCGATGTGGCCAGCAGCTTCAGATAAGTGGTTTTGGTTTTATTATAAAGCTCCCAGGACACTCCCAATCCCGTGCTCCCCCGCACCTTCTCCATCCACATCACCACCTCTTCATTGTACTGCCTGCCACTGTTAAAGACGTGTGTGAAAATCCCAATATTAAAATGAACCCAAACTGCAGGAAACGTTGTGAATTACACATAGTACTTGCAGTGTACGTGGGAAATACTGAAAAATCACAAGAGGAAAACCTTTGCAAATTTGCTTACATCTTGTAAACACATATGTGATTAATAGGTACAATGACAAAGTAATGTTTGAAGACAAGTCCTCCCGACTTCATTAATAGTGTCCTGGACTTAAAGAGACTGGATGGCATGACATGGCCTGATATTTGTATTAATCAAAAAGCGTTCTAAAATAATATAAAATAATAATTCTACTCATGTTGAGTTTTGTAAAAACTTGAGCCTGCTTTCCCTGACCAAAGGGACAGAATGCAATGTAGGTTGTAAGAGGTCTATGTCATGCTCTTGGTGACTGCCTGATTATGAGTCAAGCCCCTCAACTCTCTGCCTTCTATTAAAATGAAAAACAATGCAGAAAAGGTTGAGATTGGGAATTCTTGATGAATATGGATCGCACATTGTTAGCCCTGTAGTGTCTGCAGCTCACAGTTAAGCTTCACTGAGAGGGACCCTAATGTGACTGCAAAGTACTGTAATTGCTGGTTCAATTTGAATTTTTACAGTCTAAGTAGCTGTGGGAAGACAAGACTTTCGCATCTCTTTCACTAAATTTACCTTCATAGTCATATTATTGACTAACTATATAGTTGTCAGAGACTATGCCTACTACCTTTAAAATATTTAGACAATCAATTATATCAAAGTGCGTAAGTGCTGATAAAGTTCAAATACTAATCAATACCTAATTTTTCACAGAAATGTTGATGATTGGTCACAGAATAACACCCAAAAACAATCTTCATACAGGTTCCATCCGTGGAGCTGCATTAGTAATTTACAAATACATTTCAATACACTGAGTGTCACTCACTATCACTATTCGCTATTAGAATTGCTGCCATATGGTTTAAGATACAAGTAGTGCAAATATTCAACGTTGGGCCCTATAAAAACTGTATAACTCTATCCACGCAGCCTTAAAAAAAAATCTGTGCTTTCAGTAAAATGTGATATATCTCATGTGATTCTCAACTGTGTGAGAGATTATCTGTGGGGCTAGGGCGGTTCATGATTAGACTACTGCTCTTTTAAGGATCTGACTTGTTTCTTAGCAGTTTGTCTGTGATATTCAGAGATTTTATGAGTTTGGTAATCGCCTGCGGCTGTACACTGTTCATTAAGTGGCTTACAGAAGATGATAGTGACCCTGACTCCTCATTGATCCACAGCTGTGAAGGAGTCTTCTAATGTCTTCAAGAAGAGACATGAACAGAGCAGACTGTTTATCGATTTCTCAAAAAGACCACATAGTCGGCATGTTTTAGACTCGATTTTCACTGTCCATGGCGGTAGTAAGTCTAGTGAATAGAAGGTACCATCCAGAGCTGCAGGTGTTTCATTTTATAGTGGGGTGAGAATGGTTCCATGATATATTTTTGTTGAGCTTTTCCATCATAGCTAATGAGGACAAGGGGGCATGTTCTCTTTTGGCGAATGCTTTGTAATCAGATTCATGGGATTAGATTTTTGCTTTTCTGTTGAAAACTGTATTAAACTGTGGGTACGGTAGTTTTGAGTTCTACGGCTTCTCCGAGCCTGCTTGCTCAAGACCTTCATTCAGGGCATATGACCAGTCGTTTGAATGCTATGCGTTTTTGGAGCACAATACTTCCATCCAGATAAGATTTTTCAGTGATCCTTGCTCAGCTACCCTTGTGGAGTACAGGTATTTCATTATGCAAGCCTTCTGTGTGATCAGTTGGTCTCTTCGTGCAAATTCCACTCTGATCTGGGCTGGTGGTAATTTAAACAGAGTCTGAAAATTGCACTCTGGGAGTTGTTCAAAGAGGCCCCCAGTTTCCACGGGAAGGCATCAGACCCATATGACAGTGTTGGAATTAGTTTGGCTGAAACTATTGTTAACAGTGTTTCAAAGGAAATTTCTTTAGTGCTCTTGGCAATTGTTGGAAAGGTGCATTGTAATGAGGCTAATTTTGGTTTTAATGAGTTAAAGTGTAGTAAGTGACCATATTTAATTTCAATTTATATTTGTTTTTGATGGTCAGGCAGCGATTGTTGAGGTGCCAACAGTGTTGGTTTTTCTTCTTCTGGCCAAAAGTAACGATGTTGGTTTTATCGTAGTTAGGGGCATATTATCAAGACAGGCGATAAAATTATTGCCGCTTTAGAGGCAAAAAACTGCCGCTAAAACGGCGATAATGGGCTTGATAATATGCCCTATGGAATTCCAATTGAAGCCCATGTTAGATGTGAAGGACGTCTAACCTGAGCTTCAATTGGAATTCCATAGAGCATATTTTCAAGCCCATTATCGCCGTTTTAGCAGCAGTTTTCTGCCGCTAAAGCGGCGATAATTTTATCGCCTGGCTTGATAATATGCCCCTTAGTTCCCATCTCGTTTGCCCGTCAATGAGTGTCTAGGGCGTTAAACAATGTAGCCCGTTTGATGTTTGGCTCAACAAGAGTACATTATCCGCCTATAAAAGAGAAGTGATATGTTGGTTTGCTAGTTTTGGGGCATGGCTGGTTAGTTACTTGATTTAATGCCGGAACCAAGTCGCTCATTTACAAATTAAAAAGGAACGGGGGTCTAATACGCACCTCTAGTTTTACTCTAGCCCAGGTATTAGAGTATAGCAGCAGAATGCCCTGCAGTAATCGTCCTGGGATTTTCCAAGCTGTGAGTTTAGCCCACAGAAGATGACGATTAACCTGATCAAAAGCTTTGCTATAGTCCATGAAACAGCAATACAGCTGCTCCTTCTTCTGTAATTATTTTGCTGCGAGCATCCCAATGGCCACCAGATTGTCTGTGGTGCCAGACCGTGTTCTGAAGCCGGTTTGCTTAAATGGAAGCACGTTGTTTCTCGTTGCCCAATCTTGTAAATCCTCCAATAGTAGCGAGGCAAAGTATGTTGCTTCGATATCCAGCAGTGCGATGAGTCGATAACTGCCTGGGAAGGAGAGGGGGCTTTTTTTTTAAATACAGGGTGAAGACTTGACCCTTGCCAGGATGACGGAGCGGTGTTACTTATTGTACATCTCTTAAATAGATTTTCTAAGGCACTCTACCAGTAGTTGATATCATGTTTGTAAACTGAGGCTGGGATGCCGTTGGGACCTGGTGCACTGTCGGCTCTGCTTTTTCGAATTAATGTTGCCATCCTAGCCGTATCCAACGTTGTCGTGTGTTGATCCTATTTGGCCATCCTTGGGGTATGCTGTACAGAATTGTGTCTACTGGAGGCAGGGAGTTGATTGGGCGTTGAAAATGTGGCTTTATATAGAGTGGTGACGGGCTTTTACCAATTTTCTGCTGTGATATTATTGCCATTTGACATACTTAAAGATGAGCTGCGGTTCAGCCTATTTATGATTAATCAGAAACGTCTTGCATTTTTGTTCCGACATGCCATGAATAATTCGGTCAGGAGTGATACCTTATATTCTCGTTTGGCTTGCCAATTTTTTTTTTTGTTCTGAATGTACACAAATTCGTCCTCGAGGAGTAAGGTGGGATTTGATTGTGTTTTGACCAATCTTATCTTTTTGTTCAGTGTTCTTTTTAGCATCCTCAGATCATTTGTGTACCATGGTTTAGTGTTCGAGAGATTTGTGTGAGCTGTGCCTTGCTTGCTACTGGCCAAAGTGGCAACTAGCTTTTGTGCTAACATTTCCCAATCACTGACTGTATTGATTAAAGGCCTCCCATGATCACAAAGTAGTGTTTCCCAATCGTCATACTTTGTTGCGGCTTCCATGTTCAATTTAATCCATCTCCAGTTGTTTTGAGGTTCTTTTGAACCTATCGCTGTTAAAGTTGTGTTGGAGTTAATCGAGGATCTTAATGACCAGACCTGTGGCATGTGGTCACTTTTGCAGCGCAGCTGCATGGAGTAGGTTTGAATGATGCTTGAAAGGGAGACTGAACTGAAAGTGCAATCTAACACTGCTGGCCTTTTCAGGCAGTAATGAGTGGGGCTGGTGGGTGTGCCCCAAAGGGTCAGTCCTTTGCGGCCGAGTGTCCAGACAGCTGATCAGCCAAAGAGTGTCCTCTGTATTTTCTGTGATGCTTCGATGGGGATTATCTAGCAAATTTAAGTTAAAGTCTCCGGTTAGTAAAAAGTGGGCTTTCTTGTTATTGAGCTTAATGTCCATTATTAGTTGTACTAACTTCTTCCCGCACAGCTGTTTCTCTGCTGCTGATTGATGTATGTAGTAGACATTTATTAAGAATAAGTTACAAATTGTATACTAATATCGCCAGTTTTGAATTTGCACACATTGTAAATTTTTATGGCAGGTGACATACTCCCTGGCTTTAAATTCCCAAAGAGTCAAGAGAAAGGCACTCCCCTCCCCCCTTTGTGTGAGATCTCATTGCGGGGGAGTAAAACTCGCAGAATCCTTCCATAGATGTCTCTTTCTCACACCACGTCTCCTGGATGCATATAATGTTGTGCGCGGTTAAGAAAACCATTGTTTCAAGGTCACTTAGAAGGTTTTCGAGGCCTACAACATTCCAGGAGACTATGGATATTGTTGAGAGCTTTCTCACATTTCCTGAATTCACTTTGTTACTAGTTCGGTAGTTTGATATTTTGTTCCCTTTCATTCTCAGAAGCTAAAGTTGCCTGTTTTAGATTGAGCTATTACAAAATATGCAGTAAATACCTGAGATTCTAAGGTAATTGTGTGTTTCATCTAATCAGTATAGGAATTGCATCCCTTTAACCATGTCATTCTCAGGATAGTATGGAATGGAAATGTGTCAATAAACTTGAGTTGAATTTGTTTATTTTTGCTCATGGATGAAAAAACACTGCTCTGGCCTCTGTATATCTTGATCTTAAGCCCGGGGGACAAAATCTGAGCCATCCACAGCTCTTAGTGGTTCCGTTTCAAAAAATAATTCTACACCTTGATTCCCAGATTGGCAGCATGAAAGATTTTGCAGTCATAATGTTGGGAAGAAAAACGTAGCCAAGTGAGAAGGTGATTTGTAAATTCGTATAGGATGGTATGTGTTTGCTCTAGAGATACAGGAGAAGTCTAAGTAGTGGTGACTCTGCTCACCACTAGTCTTTACTTTGTTTTTGCTTTTTTTCTGTGGGTTTTTAGGCTTTCTTGAACATTTCTTAAATAATTTCCCACTCGACCTTCAATACACGTACAAGGTTTAACTGCAGTCTTTTCTCCTTCAATTCCTTGCACACAGTACCCCTCTTTAACCCATTCTGATTGAGTACCAGGCCCACTTCAGAGGCTACTGTGCTTATCATCCAGTCAAACTGAGGGACTGTGGATCAAAGTGCTGCGACCCGTTCGCTTTTTGTTCTATTTAGCCAGTGATCTAAGTACAAGACCAATTGGGTAATTCATGACCTTCTGTTGAATTCAGGTTGCTGTACTCCAGGGCGTCTCAAAGCTCTGATTCAGTCATCTGCTGTAGCACAAAACTGCACTCTTCTCTGTGGGCTACTCTGTCTTGACTGGGAACCAACAGTGAGCTGTGACAAAAAGGACATGAGATCTCGATTCCTCCGCTTTTACTCCAGAAGCTCATTATACATAGATTGAGATACATTTCTGCAATCAAAGGTATTTTGAAACTCACCTTTGTAGCACTTATATAACATAAAGTAGTGGCATACACAAATACAGCTAAGATAAAAACATATAAACACTACCATTCACTATGAGTCAAGCAAAGCTGTGGGCTGCACAAGAAGCACAATTCAAATTGAGTGAGAATTATGTATACTTTTCGGGGTCATGTGAGATAATTTTGTTAAAGCTAACAGAATGGACGGTTGAATGATCTGAATTCCCAGCTGCATGTGTTGCATGGGCGTACCTGTTTATACATTTTTATTGTGGTCGAAGTAACATAGGTACACTAAATCTAAGAACCTAAGGACCTGGCTAAATCAATTTCTAGTGCCATCTGCCAAGTCAAGCTATATCTGCCCAAGCATATAATATTTGCATATTGCCTACGTTGTGGTATTTGCCCAGCAGGCATTACCCGACAAGAATTGTATTAAAACAGCATGCACACCCTGGAACACCTCTAAGCTTTCCCAAATGTACAACTCACATATTTGAGCTATTTGGCAAGAACATTCTTGTGCTGGTTTAGAGATTTCTTTCAATGCCTTTCAATGACTATATTTTCGTTTTAGGTTTTATGTTAGCCAGAACTTTATGATGTTACTAAAACAATATGTATAACCTGCTTACAAGGGCTTGCAGCCAGCCTATTGGTCTGCTACTGTCTCATTCATAGTTTTCTTCCACCCACTACAACGTACATCAAGGGGCAATAGATCAACCCACTTTAGGCATTGGCTATCCACGCTGTGAGTGATGACATACTGCACATTCACAAGGCGCCTTTAAAAGCAAGTTACTACTGTGGCAATGTGTGCTTTCTGAGATCAAAACATATTTTTGCTCTAGTCAATAAAAAAAAAAAAAAAAAAATGATGAGCGACGGATAGCTTTCCCAGCAATAATGTTTTGCATAATCCATGGTAAAATAAAACAAGCACCAACAAGCCAAAAGCCTGGTGGGCAACACCAGAACTATTGGCTTGTGATAATATTTGTTCTGTCTGGTGCCATGCTTCACACATTTTGGGCAATTAAAAATCACTTTCGGACAGCCTGCAGTAAATAGCGCAGGTCTCCCAACAATATTTGGATGGCAACCTAGTGACAGGTGGGCCAACAGTGAGGGCTTTCTGACAGCAGAGCCTGCTGAAGCTTCTGTGTCGCAAACCTTGCAGGTCCACAGCACTACATTTGCTGGGCGGCTGCGTGGTCTGGATGTGCAGAAGCCACGTCGCTTTATGGTGGTACTTCTACTCTGTAAAACCTTAGATGGTGCACTTAAAATCTTGTCAGTGTGGTTCAGCGAGTCAGAGGCTGTTTTCAACAAATCTTCCTGCTTGTATAGTCTTTGCAGGGAACTTGAGGAAAGGGTTTTATGAAAATGAAGCTTCTCATAAAAGGATAAGCCTGTTTGGCTGGTGGTGAAATTGGGTGGGTGCTCTCGTTACCCCTATTCCTGGTCTTTCAGCATCTGCAAATGTGAAGATTTTGCCTCACACATCTGGCAAATAATCCTCAAACAAAGGTTTTCAATGCTAAAGTTGCCTTCTGTGTGGTCTCTAATGTTGTTTGGCAGCTTTATGCCGGCTATCCCACTTTGCACATTAAGAACTAGTTAAGATTCCCAGGAATGCAGGATATCTATACCACAGTCAGCTCAGTAGTTAACTGACATTCTGTGACCTGGTCAACAGGATCATTTGGTTCTTTACCCTCTTAGAGTATCAATTACTCTGCCTTATTTAGGAATCAGATTTCTCAGCAAGCAGTTTCTGTTTACAGCAATAGTAGAGTCAAATGTCTCTCTGTGCCTGCGTGTGCAAATGCAATCCATCAATTCTTGGATAGAATCAGGAGGGCAGAGGCTTAGGTGTAAAGGCTCTCCAACTTTTCTTGTGACAGTTAGAAATGTCTTCAGCCCAGCCTAACAGGCAGTGAAGACTTCCATCTTTGGTTTTTCGATGGTTCTGAATGTCTTGGGGTTTTACTTGGTTAAAAACAATGCTATTGGTGAAGAATCTGGATCAGTTTCACAATGTGTCCCCCAGGTGTTTCCTTCAGTGTGATGCAGTGGCTCCTTTTAAAAAATGATTTATGGCAACAAAATCCCCTGCAGATATAAACTTTAACATGCTGGATATTCCAGAGGCAGTAAGAAAGCTGTTTATTCTGTCGTCAATCACCACTTGCCTCCAGCTAGTTCATTCCATTCTACTTCAGAGGGGAAACAGCCTTTACACCATGGCTCGAACCACGCTGTAACTTAACAGTACGGTCTGAACCACAAATGCATTTTAAGAACGCATTCCTTTACCACACAACTCATTATAATGACTTGACTTAAGGGAATCATTTTGGGATTGATGTTCGACTTTAAGTCCAACTCTTTCCCTATTGTTACACAGACTGAAGTTGGAATAGTAAATTATATTATTCCAACTCCAGCGTTCCCCGTAAGGCAAGTCGTTGTGACGAGTCGCATGGTAACAGAATGTGTTGCAAAGATGCATTCAATGTCTTGACCGCGTTATTAAGGCAAGCATGACTGACACCTGCGTGGTTCTGACATACAACCACTTCAGAGGCAATACTGCCCTATCTGTTGTTCTCTCCTGTTCAGTACATCATTGAGAATGTTGGTAGGGCCCATTCTTGCAAAGGACAATTTTGCAACAACATTCATCTTTCATCGCTTCCATATCCCACTTTAGAGAAACACTTTTTCATTTCTGAACCTGGAGTCTGGCAAGCAGGGATGTTACACGGTGAGATGCGGTCCCTGCTCAACCCACCCTTCAGAATCAGAAACTCGTCGATCATTTTTGGCTGAAACAAATCTTAATCTCATCGGTCTGTAGGCTGCCCATTTTAGAATTGAAATGGTCATTTGATTTTGGTTTGGAAGCTGCCACTAAAATTTATTTTTTTAATAACAACTCAATTGGTTATATGTTTTTAATAATACTTGGCCCAGCACAGACATGGTGGCTGTCAGGCTGTTGGGATGAGTTTCCTACTTCCAGAACCCCCATGGTAGAAATGCCTTTCAACAGGATAGGAAACCTGTGAATCCACTGCTCTTCTTTGCAGCTCTTCAGCTATCTAAGACATCCTTTAGCCCACCAAGGGGGAAGCGACCATGGGAGGTATCACATACAGTGAGCACTGAAAGAGGTCTATGCCACAGTTCGGGGCTGACTCGGTCTTAAACAGTCGAAGAACTATTCGGAGCAAGAGTATTTTGCCTCCTTAATCTATGGTAAACAATGTGTGCACCAAGCACTGCCTTAGTTACCACCAAGGATAGTCAAAAATGTTTTTTGAAAAAGCCGGGTGGACTTTATGAGATTTAGCCACATCGGTTGTGTGAGGTTAGTGACGTTCATGATTTTCATTGCAGACAGTGCCCTAAGCGTGTCTGATTGTACTGCCTATTTCTAAATATTGCCTTTACTTCCTTGCGTTTGGCACACTTTTCTCTCTCTTTTTGTCCAATTATATGCACGTTAAGTCAAATAAACCAATTCGAATTGAGTAGAGGAACAATGCTGCTGGCTTCCTAAATTTTAATTGCAAATGTTCCGCTTCGGTTACAGTTCCAGAATGACATGGTTTGTTTCTTGTTAGAGGAGGATATTATGTCTGCATGGAATTTTATTAGTTGAGAAGCATTTGAGACATGTTCTATTGCATGAGGCAAGCTTCATGAAATAGTCAATATGAAGTATATTCCTTGCAGTTTCTCTGGAATTCATTAGTAGGCATTACAAGGGAATATGCTTTCAAGTAGTAATAACAAGCAAAACTAGGATGTTTGGCTCAAACAGTACACATATCTAATGCCATGTTTGTATTTTTCAGCTCAGCTATATTCAGTTCTCTGTTAGAATGTGGGCTGTCTTCACTGAAAAAAATGATTCAGCAGCAATAACCTGCAATGGAAATACGTTTAGGATTTAGTTTGATGTGATATGTGTTATGTAATAAAAAAAACATCTGAAACCTGGGAATGGATAAAGCAGAGGCTTTTTTCCTCTTTCCACAGATGTTTGCTGACTGCCTGCATCTGATTAGTTGGTATATTTATCATTGTTTCACTCTCTCCGGATATTTTTTTTCTCTGCGTCTGTTACAAAGATGTGTGTGTGTATATGCGCATGTTGCATCTTACATCTATATTGGCACATTAATTTTGAAGTACATAATTTGCCTGTTGTGGATCTGGACATAATTTACAAATAGTAGTACATGCATAAATATTGTAAACAAAAATGAGTGTTCTTCCCTTTGCTTTAACAATCATATGGTTGAAAGATGAGCAACCAGGGGAGAGGATAAGGCCTAACCGCTCGGGAGTTCGACCTCAAATCTGGCGAACCGTGTTCGAGTCTCGGCAGCAACGCTCAACATCCTGGGGATCTGTGCAAATCACTTAATCTCCTCATGCCTAACAAAAATAACAAAAAAAGAAAAAGGAATCTGTCCTTGTGTAACGCAACTGGTGCTCGTGTAAAGTGCTCTGATACCTGATACCTTCGGGTCAAGGTTGCGCTATATAAAAATAAGAAAAAAAAAACCTTTACAAACTCAGTTGGTCTAGGTCCATGTTTCAAATTGTGAGATCATATAAGAAACCTGCTTGAAAGCCACGCTGTTTAAGGGGGCTATTTCAACCCTGAAAGCCCGTCAGGTCAGCAGAGGCTCTGGTCCACCATATTAAATGATCCATGCATACCTTGCGGGGAGCTCACTGCCTTCAGACAAACAGCAGGTGCAACGGATGTTCTGAAAGCAGAGTGGTTCCTTGAGGGGTGCCAAGTTGTTTTGACTCTGCTGTTCAAACCTATTTATTTTGAAAAAAATACCCAAACTGCAGTTTGTTTTTGAAAAACAGAAAAAACAATGGCCCTAACATGCAGGGAGTTTTCTGTTTCCGAGTTAGGGTCATCAGTTCCCTTCCCTGTCTGGAATCACCTTGTCTTGGAGAACAGGAAAATCAACTGATGGTTAGCCAAATGGCAGACGGGCCAACAAGTCAAAGATTTCCAGTGGAAGAACTAGCTTGTGCTCTGTCTTTGGAAACCCTGAAGTTCTTCCACCTCTAAATGGGGAAAAGGACCATAAACTTGATTGGACAGTTGAACTACCAATTTATAGTGGCTCATCCACTCCACAAAATTCTAAATGACTGCCTGGATCATTAAAAAGAGCTATGTGATGTTAACTATAATTCTTTCTTTCACACATTAGCGATCTCTCTTTTAGCTGAGAGATAAAACACAAAAATCCTTCCAGCAGGTATCCAATTTCCAGAAGCATTTCCATACTCTAACCTGTCACCAATACTCGTGCGGGTACAAAGGAATTTCATTGGCAGAATTAGAGGTAGTGAAGGCAATGCAACTGTTTTGTTCCTTGTTTGAACTGGAAGGGTAAAAGGTGACTTGCCTTCTCTTGGCACAAGACCTGAAATCTCATGTCATCAGTCTCCAATTGCTTCCAATTGGCCTCACCTAGAAAAATCCTAACCATTTCATGAATCACACCACAAACAACATATCGAAAGCTGATATAAAGACTATACCGTCCGACTCCATCTTGAGTAGGCCAAAACTCAATTTTCTGTCTTTTTTGCAGGATCATCAACATATCTGCCTTTGATGCAGATGTTGTCTGTCCTTATCTTTCCAAGAACCTGTGGAGTTGTCAAGTCACTCAGATCTGGAAAGCCTGATGCGAGATCAGTCTGAAACAAGTGCTTTGTTATCTATATTTCAAGGTCAAACAAGAGCAATAGTCAAAACAGTGTAGTCTGAATTATCGTATTTTTACCTTATTTTGTTTATGAGAATACGTCTTAGATTAGCATCTTCATGCTCATTGGTTATACCAGACATTTCTTAGGTGATATTGGAAATTCCATCTTAGAAAAGATATAGTATAAAAGGGCTGTGACTTGACCACTTGGGAGGAGAGGACCTTTGCCCCAGATTATCATGTAAAATGAGAGCTGATATCAAGCCCAAGTCTGGGAGGAGCTGATGCTGATGTGATGTGTGTTTTCCTCTTGCAGTGAACACAGCCTCCCTGACTACTGATATTTGCAACAATTGGCTGCTAATGGGTATGCAGTATACTTATTCTCTCTAAGAAAATCTAGATGCAAGTTAAACTATCATGTGCTCTCCTAGTGTAGTGCATAGAAATAGGTTTTTCTGGTGTTAGGTTATTTTTAAATGACATTTCAACCATGGTAGAAATGTTCATTTTATTCTTGTTGTTCGATAGATGCATTTGTGCTGTTTTAATTATCACCTGTATGGTTGTTTTTAATGTGCTAAGAAACAGGGTGCCCCGGTTGAAATAAATATGCATTTTAGGTTGCAGCATAAAGACATGTTGGGGACATTCAGAAAGCTGACCTTGGATTTATTCCGCCCGTTGCTTACCATTGATTTTGTGGATTGTAACTCACATTTACTGGCTTTCTATTTGCTGTCTTTATTTGCTTTAGGCTGACCAGCTTCAGTGCATCCCGCCCATTACCTAAATTTTGTTTATTGGATTCTTCCATGAACTCACTGTCTGTAAACAGACCTTTAAATCTTTTTCTTATCTTGTCACATATCCTGTGCATGAGGTCAAATGTCAAGCTCTCTCTTCTGAGGGAGCTTGAGGTTTGGTTTTCTTTCTCTGACTTCAAAGTCAGAGAATTTATGTGGCAATCCTGCTGAGTATCCATGTAAGAGTAGAGGGTGTAGAATGTTTTTTTTCATGTAAGCGAGACCTAATGCCTTTGCCAATGCTTGTTAGTTAAAGTTTATTTTCCTTAGCTCAGTTTGTGTGTGTGGTATTGAGAAGAATGGAATAGGTTTGTTTCCATTCACCACAGTGTCCCTGGATCCCTGCTTAGGGATTGCAAGTAACCCAAAAGTATTGACAACACTTCAACTATGTATTGGGTGGGGTTCTGTGGGGTTTCAAAAACATGTCTTTTACATTCAAACATTGGCACATTGAGCTAAGTTTACGCCTGTCACCGATGGGTGCGAAAACCAACCAGCCAGAGACTCAGTTTACACAACACAGACCCCACCCATCTCACCCTGCTTTTTCAACCTCTTAACTTCCCCCCTCTCTTACCAAACAAACAAACAACTCATATTCCTTAGAGTTCACCATCTGAAATATTGATATTGCTAATATCTTCACAACACACAAAAAAGGTGCATGCTTTATGCCAGAAACTGGTCTCTCTGGCCATCCCCATACATATCTTTAACATTCTGTTCCACTAATACTAGAGCCACCAACACATGAATTATTCCCGCAAAATTTGAATGACATTGCAGTTACCCAAAATACACATGTCCAGTCGCTCTTCAGAACAATCATCACTCATTTGAATTCATCATAGACCCCTTCCCACTCTTTGCAGTTCTGACGGTTGCATTCCATCTCCACCACAGAACTCCAGTAGCCAGATTTAGGGCCTGATTTAGATCTTGGCAGATGGATAACTTTGTCACAACAGTGACAGATATCCCACCCGCCAAAATATAAATCCCATAGGATATATTGGGATTTTTATTTTGGTGGAGGGGATTTCTGTCACCGTTGTGATGGAATAACCTGTCCACCAAGATCTAAATCAGGTCCTTAGTCTTCTGTCACTGAAATCTCTGATGCCAATTAGTGACTAAGGCAACATCTTCTTTGTGACCACAACTTTCCAACCACCAACGCCTTACAAACAACACTTCTCAACCACCTCAGCACCACTGACTTCAGAAAACATGTCCCATTTTTTTATGCGTGTCAAAGGCAAAACCCTCATTTCGTCACAACCTCTATGCCTACTCAATTCAGCCATGCCCCATTATTTCTGGACTTTACAGATTGCACTGCTACCCCAAAGATTACTTCAATAATTCTTTCAAACAACAGCTTACTGTGCTTGCTACCATACTGGACACCTCATAGCTTTCAATATATCCCTCGAGGGACTTAGGCACAAACTTCAATTCAACACAGAAACCCACCCAACCCACAGACCTGCTCATAAAATTCAGAGGTTTCAGCTCACTTTTACTTCCAGGGTTTCACAGACACAGGTAAAAAGTGCACTATTCATGGGCAGTAAAATAAAAAGTATGTAATCACAGTTTCAAAAGAACCCAGAGGCCCTGAAAAAACTCTGTACCTCATGCAGAAATCTCACCTCCACAGCCAAAACCATCTACTTGCACCAACATCATTGTAGTACCAGCAAATGCAGAGTTCTTCTCAATATAATCAAGCAACACATCAACCCACACCGGTAAACAACCTTTACAATGAAACTTTTACAACGCACTACCATTACAACAAAACTTTTACAACGAACGCGATGTAACCACGCAATGCCATTACAACGCAAGTCTTTACATCGACTTGCGCTAGATGGCGTGCTAACATTACAAATAGTGTAGTTTACTATCCCAACACCTTCCCTACTGTTAAGTGGACTGGAGTTGGAATAGTAAATTACGCTTTTCTAATGTTAGCACGCCATCTAGCGCAAGTCGATGTAAAGACTTGCGTTGTAATGGCATCTCGTGGTTACATCGCGTTCGTTGTAAAAAACGCGATGTAACTGCACTCGTTGTAAAGACTCGCGTTGTTACGTCATACATCCCCCACACCAAACACTGCAATAAAACACTTCACATAAAGTGCACTGTGATCAACAGGTTTTTATAATAGAAAAGTATACAAGATAAGAGCTTTAATGACACCAAGACAATATGCAACCTACCTCTTCTACCACTCCGTAATGTTCCCAGTTGGTCACTGTTGATGAAGTCTCATGGCAAGGGCTTTGCATTGGATGTTCTTGAAAGACCTGCTACTTCGAGAGCTGCATGCAAGTCCAAAATGGTGCCTAGAAGGAAAATAACAGAAGAAGCAAACAGAAAACTTCAGTATCTTAAAGTAGAAAAACTGCAACAAGCTATATATTGGGATTTAACATGTTGATTAGGCAGTCTCCTTACATATACAGTTGAGGAATAAGGGACCTGGAATAGAAACCAACAGGAATAGGAAGAAAGTTTCTTGCACGAGGAATAGTTATGACAGACTAAGCTAACATGCCTAAATAGCTTTCTTCCCATTTGGAAACCTGGACTGGGGCAGTGGTTTTCAGACACAATGGATTTGGAGTCAGGAAATACGTTTCATACTATTGTTTAATACCTCCCTCAACATTGATATTGAAGTGGTAGGTTTATTTCAAGAAATTTCCTTCTTAGAAGCTGAAAACATCTTAACTCCTTCAACTGAGGTATCAGACAAACTGAAAGATTCATCCAGAAAATAGAAAGTGAAAATGCCAGGGAGAGTGTACCATAACATTAGTCAGTCATGAGGGCCAGATTCAATTGTTCTTCCTCTTCCCTGAACTATGGATGTCATTCAGGGGTCACCAGGTGGCGCAAACGCGACCCCGGGCTTACTCCTGGCAACCCCTGGCACTGTCTTTGTAACTCCTGCATTCCTTATTTTCTGCCCAGTTTCATTATTTCAATAGTGAATAATATTATATTATTCACAATTAGGGCAATAAAAATTGGAGCACACTTAGAACTTTTTGATGGCAGTTGTGGTAAGTAAAAATGGCTTTAAATGTATGCTGTGTGTGTGCTTAGGAGTGAGAGCATGTTTAAGTGAGACAGTGGGTGTTATGTGTGAGGAAGTGCATCTGTGTGTGTAAGCATGTTTGTATGAGTGAAACTGAATGACAGTTAATGACAGGTAGTGAAGTGTGAGATTCAGCCTCAGATTTACTATTCTTTGATTCAAGGCAACTCTGCACCAAAGTTGCTGTACTGTCTTGAGTTACAGGGAGAGAGAAAAAATGTGCCATATCTATTAAGATATGATACATTTCTCCTCTTGCCTTCAACTGGCGCACTTTTGCTAGCCATGCACCAATGCACACATTCTTGTGCAATAGTACAAGGGTGTATGTGTTCGCTGAAACATCTGCTTTATACATGAAGGTGTCCCCAACAGCACAAAAGCTATGCTTTAAGTCTTTTCCTAGTTTGTATGTATGCTGTACAATGCAACATGTACAAAGTTGGAAAAGTGAGCAGAAATGAAGACAACCCCCCTTGTTCAGCCTACTTTCAGGAGGCATACACTTTTGGTGCAAATTCCTCTCTACCAATGCTTGTAGATAGGGATTTGTGTCAAAACCCAAGGAACATCCCCTGAATGCAAAATAACACAAAGCAGCACACAGCGCAACTGTGTGTTACTTTGGGATATCACCAAAGGTAAATTCTGATTTATGTTGAATAGTAAACCTCCCCCAACATTTTGTGCCATCCAGATGCATGATTGAGAAAGACTGAGATTAAGGGGCTTATTATGATGTTGGGTGGACTTGTGTTTGCCCGACACCATTGCGGAAACAGGACCAACTGTCCTCTGGTCAGTGGTCCCAACTGCCAAATTATGATGTGACCGCAGATGGTGCGGTCACATACTCACTTTTCCCTATGGGAACATAAGCTACGACTGTAAACCGGCCATAACACAAGCTCCCATAGGAAAAAGGAGGTTGTATTCATCCCTGCACAGCGGGAAAGGCACCTGAGGGTGCCTGCCACACGGTGCAGTGATCAACAACGGGGGCATAATAGGGAACCCTCAGCCCCCAACCGGAGGCCGCAAACAGAAGGGGGCCCTGCTAGGGAACCCTAACCTTGCTCTCCAACAGGCTTTCCATGTAGGAAAGTCCGGCATGGAAAGCCTGCCAGAAACCGAACACCGTAATCCGGGCGCTGTAAAATGCCATTTAATTGGATTGAGGGCCGGTCTCTGACTGGCCGACGGTTTCACTTCCGACCGCCTAAATTGAAATTAGGCAATCAGAAGTGAAACCAAAGCTCGGACGCGTTCTGTCGAGATTGTTCTTGGCCCCTAAGACTGAACACAAGCAAGTGGGAATGAAGAAGAATGAGTGTAAGAGGATGTAAGAGATTGTGAATGAGAATGAATCAGCTAGTGGGAGAATGAGTCTGGGTGAGTGCATGTGAGCAACAATGTGATGTGATGCCTGCAGTTCTGTGTTGGGCCCTAGCACACTGAAGATAATTATTTTTGCACTTATAGCTCCTATGGCATTTTAGCAAATTTCTGCAAAAATTGTGCTTTAAAATGCACGATTTCGCCCATTCTTTGCAAAAACTTTGCAGGGAGAGAAACCCCCTAAATGAAGTTTGGCTTACTCACTTTGCTTGCTCGCTATAATTCAGGATCCGTATTATGCCCCAGACCTTTCAAAGATCAAGTCAGCACCATATTACAGGTGGTATCTAAAATAGATATTTGTCTATGTTATTCTGTTATACTAAACATGCAGTTATTATGGTACTTCTGTCACATGTTTTCGGCATGGTCCATTGTAGTTTTCCCTATGTTAGCCTAATTGTACACATTGTAGGAGTATTTCCATTTGCACACATTACCATATAAACATACTTTCTGAGTGCCACACTGTACTTGTACATGGAACCTCCATCGCTTTCTGCTCTTTTCCTGGGAACATCCTAGACAAGGCAAACAACAATGCTCCTTGTTATTCTCTTGGGTCAGACACTATCACCTAGACATAACACAAAACGTAGCAGCTGTTTATGAGCACACATGTCTTGTCACATAACTGAGTACAGGAGAGTAAGAAAACACATGGAGCCAGAGTTCTCAGACAAGATCACTGCATCAGCAGAGATGCAGAATGTCCATTTGAGTATGCTAAGGTACTGGGTCCGCCACTCATCCCAGAGATCTTTGCATTATCATCATTTAGCGTCAGTGGAAAGGGGGGAGTTATTAGGCTAATCTGTCTTAAACCATGACAGGACTTTTTATAGTATATGGTTCAATAGCCATGCTAACAGTGTTTCTGATATGCATTTGTTTTCTAAGTGTGGCACCCATAGTTTGAATAAATAATCTGAACTTCCTTGTGTGTTTTGTTATCTTATCGATGAAGAGTCCGAGTGAGAGTGAAAGGGTCTGTCCTGTTACCACGGTCTCTGAGAGGGTCGAAAGTGTTGTTTTCAGGGGCACCAATTCACTTGTTTCTCTGGTAAGGTTAGGAGGACATGTGAGGCACTATAGCTAGTCAGACTCCTAGGAACTGAGATAGTAGGGGGACTCAGTCCCTGCCTGCCGATGTTCTATGGTGACAATCATAGTTCTGTTCCTGAGCAGAATCCCTGCAACACTTCAGCGATGTCATGGGATGTGATGTTAGGGTCATGTGATATGTTTTCCTGGAATCCCTGGTAAAAACGGGGTCAAGGGTCATATGATGTCACTTCCTGTGATGTCATGAAGTCCAAATGGTATGTGATGTCACTTTCACTGACCTTGGCATTTTGGTGAATCGAAACCTATGCCCTTAACAAGGAAGTGGCACTGGACTGCTTCAGCTTCTTGAACTGTGATCTGGTGTCAGTCTTTTACTTAGAGACAGTTTACATCTAGACAAGTAACAGCTCAAGCCTTTGCAACTTTCCGTTCAGTATCTTATAAAAAGGACATCATCCTAACATCACCACTGAATCACTCAGGTCAATGTGAACTTCATAGATGAATCCCTCCTGCTTGTCATCTTCCTCAAAGAGCCTCAGAAAGCACAAATCCTTTCATTATTGAATAAATCCAAATTTGACCCTAGGGACATCACCAATAACCACCAAACTAGCCTTCTTCTATTCCTGGGCAAAATCTTTGAAATGGCAGTTGCATCCAAATTACATGAGCAAATCAAGAGCAAAGTCCTCAGATAATATACTCAGCAGGATAAATGCCCCGCAATCCTTTTTGACACACTTGACCATTAATCTTTACTCAGCATCCTAATATTATTTATGGGTTTCGCTGGCACAGTCGTACAAAGGTGTGTTCTATCTGAGTGACTGAAACCAGTTTATCCAGATGAAAATCTTAGCATCAAAGGACATCACAATGATTCCTGGCCTTCTCTTGACTGACAAGGACATGAATACTCACCAACTTTACTTGGAGCTCTCATCATGGAGAATCCTGAAGTGCATCATAAACACCATCTAAACCTGGAAGTAAATGATGTATGTGAACAGAAATACCATGCTTTGGTAAACAACAGAAGCAGACCAGTTCAAATACAATAGCTCCTTTCAATGAATTCCAATGTTTTAAAGTTCACCCTCTGTGAGAGTACCATATTGCTTGGCTTCCAAATCAACAACATCCTCAGCTTCAACATTAGCATTGCTAAAAGGAATCAGACAGTTGGCACAATATTCACTAGCTCAAAGCAAACTTTTTCGAGCCTGACCGCAGAACTGCAGCTCAAATGCTGGTCATGTCCTAAATGGTGAGAGCATCTTGCTTATCAATCAATCAATCAATCAATCAATCAATCAATGAAAACTTTATTCGGATTATTGACAATCCATAAAAGTGCAAAAGAAACAATTATAAAATCATGCAATAAGATAAAATACTGTTTACACATGGGGAATAGTCCATCTAAACTTTAAGACATTGTAGACCGGGCACGAACCGCAGTTTTTAAAAAAGAGCTCACACGAAAGACAAGTTCATCATCATCCAGGGACAAAATCATTGAAAATGCAAGTTCCAGGCTAATTGGTTTTGATTTTTTAAAATACGGAGTTAAAAACCATTTAATATACTTCATATAAAATTTACAAAAGAATAAAAAATGTAGAGTTGTTTGCCTACTCTGGGAGTCACAAGGGCATGGCTCAACTGATTGGTCATTAAAATTCCATAAAGGGAAGCTAAGTGCATGTTTAATGGTGCCTGCCCTAAGGCGAAATATAAGGCCTCGCTCCCAATGGCTCAACGGAAGAGATAAATATCTGGGTGTGGGATACATTATAAAATTACAGTCTAAGTAACCAGAAACACTAGATTTCAAGGACTCCCTTGCTACCCTTTCGGCATCAAATAACATGTAAAGTGCTTTTTTAAGTTCACATTTAGTGGGGTGCTTAGTGGTAGAGGGTTTCAAGAAAATGTCTTCAAGGTTCGCGCTGCGAAGAATGCTATGCACCCCTGATAGCCAGGGAATGGTCATGCCCCTATCGCAGCGGAGACAATCCTCAATGATATCCCTAGTCAGTTTAGCGGCGGGATTTTTCCAGATCGACAGCCAAAAGAGGGCTGGACGAGCACGAATAAAATCCCCTATAAAATGCAAACCCAATTCCCTATGGCATATAAAATGTGGGGAAGTAATGGGAACACAGAGAAGTTTCCTACAAAATCTGTGTTCCTCGGTAGTTATATCAGAGCAACTGGCAATGCCCCAAACCTCAGCACCATAAGTAGCAACCGGGACGCATTGAGTTTTGTATATTTTTAAGATAGCAGGCAATGCCCCGGTCAATTTTGGACGGGGGAGGCTCAAAATGGAATTAATGGACTTTGAGAACTTACTCCTGGCGTGGGCAATATGCCCACTCCAGGAGTTGTTCGCAGCAAAGACCACTCCCAAATACGGGAAACTGCCAGTTGACCCCAGTCTTTCTGCCCCCACTACTATGCTGCCAATATGATGCCTCTTCGGGCCGCAAGATATTACAAAAGACTTTTTAAAATTGGTCTTCAGATCTAGGGAGTCCATATGTGCAACAAAGCCATTCACCAATATACGTAATGCGTTTGGGGTGCGTCCCATAAGAACCGCATCGTCTGCATATAGCAGTGCGGGGAGATGGTTATCTTTTATAAACGGGACATCGCCGGTTAAAGAGACCAAATATTTGTGTAGGCCGTTAATGTATATTATAAATAAAAGAGGGGCTAGGACACATCCCTGTCTGACCCCTCTATTGACTGTAACAGGCTCAGAAACCTCACCCCCGGTGCCAATCCTAACACAGGCCTTAAAATCCCTATGCAAATAGGCCAAAAAATGTACCAGCGATTCATCCAAACCATAAACTAATAAGGCCTTCCAGAGTAATGACCTATTGACAAGGTCAAAGGCGGTGGATAAGTCCATGAAGGCCAAATAAATTGGGCAATTACGTGCTACGGTGTACTTGCCCAAAATAAGGTTCAGATTAAGGCATTGCTCCGCAGTTCCCACTTTATTGCGGAAACCCAGCTGACAACTCTCTAGAATATGGTTGTCCTCGGCCCATAACAGGATTTTATCTTCATTCCAGATGTCCGTGACACCTCTGAAAAGCATCATCAATGCAGTCACACAACTCAGCAAAGTGCTATGAATATATGACTGGATTGCATCCAGGTTTCTACTACTCCATTTGATCATCCTTCCAGCCTGCATCACCTTCAAGACCCCTTGCCCCTTATGGAAGACAGTTACCTCCAAAACACTACACTACTTGGCAGGTAGCATTACCAGTACTACGACCAAGAAGAACAAGAATGAGAGAATTGAACCACAAGTCTTTGCTACGCATTCAAATATGGAATACTATCTTGACACACATACAGAAAGCACATTTGTTTCCTCCTCAAGGGAAGTAGTTGTCACAC
This sequence comes from Triturus cristatus, assembly GCF_964204655.1. NCBI lineage: Eukaryota > Metazoa > Chordata > Amphibia > Caudata > Salamandridae > Triturus > Triturus cristatus. The sequence goes on along the minus strand of NC_140591.1, from coordinate 382,481,614 downwards.
CCCTTCAACAAACACCACAACCTCAATTTAACAACATCTTCATTTAAGTGATACAATGCCACATTGAAGCTGGTACTTATACAACTTTTGTCGTATCCCACCCTCTCTCTTTTGCAAGTGCTCTGTATACAGCTGGATTTGTGCTTCATGGGAGTCCGTACAAAGATACATACCTGGGGACCTAATCATAAAAGCTTTTTTAAGAATGTAAAGTATTCCTTCAATATAACTGGTGTGAGTACTAGCAAATGCTATAGACTAATCTTCAGCTGAAGATCTTCACCTACAACTGTGTTTTAAGTGTAAATGTGGGAGGGCTGAAGAAGAGTGGTGGAAAAATAGAGAATATCCATTCCTAAATGGATGGATTTAAGGAAATAATTATGGGGGAGAGATTAGAGAGTCACACCAAATATTTAAATACACACACACAAAATTACGACACTTGCTATTCGCCAAGGTTAAATTCACATCTACTCTAGTGGTACTGCTGACAAACAGGCTCACGTCTGTTCAAGCAAGGATATAACACATATGTTGGATGTGATTTTTTAATTTCAGGCAAAGTGTGTTGCAAACATTTCATCATGCATTTCAAAATGATTCACATATAACGGCCATTGATGTGAAACGTACAATTATAACTATCATCTCTCAAAATATTATACATCTATTTGTTTGCAATTAATACACATATTTTTACACTTACAATTATACAATTGTTCCTTATGGCCATCATAGTGAATGTTAGGGGGACATTGTTTTTTAGCATGCAAGCATCTGTTCTTATATCTTACTTTTTTACTAGGGGAATAGCATGCCCTTTTGTAAATATTGTCACTCACTGGAAAAGTGTAATCTTTAGATAAAAATGTGCATAACAAAATAGAGTGGATTATGTTACAATGTGTTTCTTTGTCACATTTAATAGTCAAACTTTGAAAGATGTATTTTTTTTTTAATGATGAGGCAGACAAATATATCTATGATTTTTTCCTCACCTTTCCTTTTTCAGAGGGCTGCCAAGGACAAAGATGGAAAAGCAGAACTAGAGATGAAGGAGAAGAAGGAGCTTGGCAGGTAGGTGAGCCCAAGAAGAAGAGAACAGCACTACCAGAGAAGAGGAGGGAGCATCAACCAGCAGAGATGCCAGGCTGGAGAGTCTCTTGTTTAGGACCAAAGTGACTCCAGGGAAAGACTCTGGAGACAGCAGAGGTGGCAGTCTATTGTGTGTGGAGACACACAATATGATTTCTACTGGCCAAAAATAACTTAAGTTATAGGAGACAGAAACAGCCCTGTCAACTAAGCCACCCATAAAACATGGGGCCTGATTCACAAAAGTAAACTGAGATGAGAGTCTAACTTTACAACTTTTGGTATTCATAAAGGGCATTTACGAGTAGTAAAGTTAGACTTTTGTCTGCAGTTGAGCCAAGTTCAGGCTAATTTATAAATATGTTTCCTGTGGAGAAAACAATTTAGTGTGCAAACCCATAGCTCTGCAACTCATGCATACTTTCATCTCTGTGGGAAAAATGGATGAGGAATTTAGGAAGTAAAGTATAGTAACTGAAATCAAGAACTGTCATGGATTTTAAGGAGTTCCCTTAAGAATCCTTGTAAAACTCTAAAGAATTATTTATATATATATTTATACTCCGAAAGTAGGACCAAAGCTATGAGAGTGGATTTATAACTTTTTGGGACATTCATTTGTGAATTGGGAACTCACTCATTGCAACTGGCAGCTGGTATGCTGCCTCACACTGGAAGGATTAAAAAACAAAGAAATAAACAAATAAGCATGAGTTAGTGTTCAAAATTCTGAGCTCCACGGAAGGGCTCATTTTAGGATTCAAGCACAGCCAGGGCTGTAGAAGGTTGAATACATTTGCTCGAAAGACTCCCTCTGTCACCCGTTTTGGACAGATTAATAGAAAGACTACTGGACGACCTCCTAATTAGTAGGCAGAGGGACTGAGTGGCCTGCTTTTCATCTGGTTTCTCTCCCTGAACAGTACAAGGGTCCTGTCTCTATACCAATGACCAAACTGCCATTCTCTTGTCCTGATGGCATGGAAAGCTATGATTACATCTCTGGTGATAGCACAGTTTCAATAGTCCCTGGGCCCAGTCTCCATTCTCCAACCTGCCATGTCACAAATAACCCAGGAGGGCGTTTGTGACAGCCCTGAGAGGACTTCCTTGTTTAACCCGGGTGAAAAGCACTCATCAGACTTCCAGTTACAGCTCTTGCAGGACAGGGGTGTGGTCTTTTGGGTCTAGTTTGCATTCACTAGCTCACCATGTTGCAAAGTAACCAGGATAAGTTTTACAGCCCTGAGGAGGTGTACTCTGCTTTGCTGGGGTGAATACCTGGGAAGAGCCCTCGGTCAGAGCTTGTTGCGTGTGAGAGGAGGAACCACTTCTTTGAGGGGCAGGCAGGGCTGAAAGATAGGCTTGTGCCTGTCTGAGGACTTGTGTCTGTCTGGGGAGACCATTGTCTGCTCCCTCCATACTGCTGTAGGGGTCAGTTGAGGTTGGGCTGTGATGCTGCCCACTCCCTGCCCCTGCAGTAGCACAAAGCCAAATCAGAACCTTTATTTAGGAAGACCTGGCTTTTTGGCCTACCTTAGAGCTATCCCGACCAGCAATTACCACACTTCCCCGTTGTTGGCGCTGGGACACCTCAGTTGGAGGTGGCCGTGCGCTCTACAAGCTGCAATAATAATAATAATAATAGCACAAACAGGCATGGTGTCTCTGGAACTAGGCGTATGGGGACAGGACTTTGGGGATCCGATAATTCGGAGCCCAGAGAGAATCATACTGTGAGATGAAGAATTCAATCAGGAGTTATTGATCTGGGTGAATTGCCACAACTACTAATGAGAGATACAGGCAAGACTGTATCCAACATCCTTCCCAGCAAGTATTGCCTACAGTGGTGATGAGTTAACTGTTTACTAAAGCATCTCAGCAACTTTTCAGGAGTATGAATAACTTCAGTAATGCAACTAAGGTCAATCTATGCAAGATATATCACAAAATCAAGCCATTCCAGCATGGACTGTTTTGGAAAAAGCGCATCTATGGAACAATGGGTAATAACTGATTAAACACTTGAACTATAGGTTAAATTGAACCACAAATGATACAAATGAGTACAAAGGTAGGTTATCACAACAAGCAGAAAGGCATTATAGAAGTAGAATGTCACACTCTAAGTATTGGTGAAATTATGTATACCATCTTAAGTGATACATCGACTTTCATGTGTTGCAAACAAAAAAATCCAATCTTTATTGAGGGAAGCTTTTTTGACCGCAAAAAAATAAAATGTAGCTAATGATGATAAGACCTAGAATACTACTCTTCTCAAACACTGGTTAAGAAACATAATGAAAAAATCTGAATATGTAGTATTTTATCTTAGTCTTAAGATTTTCAAAAACATTAAGTATTCTCTCTGTCCTCCAAAATAGTCAGAACAGTATTTTGGCCTTATTTGTCAAACTGTACTAGGGCAATTTAGTGAGCACATATCTTGAATTTACATGTTTGAAGTTATATTAGGATATTTGCTAAGTGCATGATTGCCAATGAAGTAACCTCTGGATGCGCGAAAGGTTGTATGGTATGGCATACATTTTGTGAATGAGTATAGTTTACAAAATATCATCCCATTGGGGGTCATTTTCTATTATTAACTCCAGTGCAACACAATGAACCAGGTTTTGATTACATAAGATGGGTAGCGATCCCCATGATGTATAAAAGGATGGTGTTCTAAGGCGGTTCAAAGGGAAACATAGCTACCTTTCCTAATTGCCTCCCTAGAAACAAAAGACTAATGAAAGGACATTGAACTGGGCATTTAACTTTCAAGAGTTACACACCATTTTCCTGCCACTGAGTGGGCGTGATTTACAAAGGTAAACAATCACTTTTGTGGAAGCTTACTATTCTTATTTATTCACAAATCCCTAGTATAATTTTACCATGAGTAACTTTACGACTGTGGACACTGTGCACTCGTGGTGGAGAATCCACACATAAAAAAATAGGCCTGTCATATATTTTTATGTGTGGAGCTCTCTGCCCCTGCGTTCACAGTCATAAAATTACTATGAGTAAAATTAAACTCAGAGGGCCCGATTCCCAAAGGTAAACTGAGACAAAAATCTAACTTTATGACTTTCGGTATTCACAAATGGCATTTACGAGTAGAAAAGCTAGACTTTTGTCTCAGCTAAACTTAAGTTTTGGTCTTAAGTTAAACTAAGACCAAAACTGAGACAAAAGTCCAACTTTACCACTCAGAAATGACCTTTGTGAATACTGAAAGTTGTAAAGTTAGACTTTTGTCCCGTTTTATCTTTGTAAATCGGGCCCAGAGTTTGTGAATACAAAAAAATTGTCAACTCACACATAACTGTAAGTTTACCTTTGTGAATCAGGCCCTCTGTAATTTCAATAAACAAGTCTACGCATAATTCTATGATGACGCAATGATTTATTTAAAAAAAATTCAATGCAGCAATTTACATTTCTGGGTTTTATTGTATGTATATGTCTAGTAGAGCCTACCTACTCGTATATATGTATGTTTATTTCTAGATTGCCACAGACGTAAAAGCAAGCCGCCTGATTCCCGCCCGTAAATACATTGCCCATTCCTGTTCTCATTCACGAGTGCAAAGGTGATGAAGGGGAGGCAAAAATATAACAAATATTTATATTAAAGTTAGAATAAATTCTATCTATCAATCTATCTATTCAGCTCAATGTGCACCATGACAATAAATGTGAAGTTCGTTAGTTGCACACCGTAATGTTAAAAGGAGAGCATACATTCCATTCACCAAGTTAAAAATTCACAAAACCGATCTCTATAGGTAACCTCACAAAATTATCAAAGTCGACCTGCTCTTTGTATGTTTCAAGTCTATTTAAGAATACCTTTCAGAAGGTAGAGGGCCAATAAAGTCCAACTAAAGGCATGATAACAAGTACAGAAATGCATAAAGTAACAAAGAGAAAAGAAATAAAGTAAAGGCAGAGTTTTTGCATGCAGGTTTGAATTCTGACTCCTCCAAGATTCTTTCTCCATAAGTTCAAGATTGAGCTTTCAGATTTCAGATCTTTATTTTGCCCTAGTTGATTAGGTTTCTTCTCTTACAGCCTACCACTGCGCAGCCTTCCTTTTTTGAGCATTCTAACCACTGTTAGGGCCAGATTACGAATTTAGCCTAAGCCGTGCAAGGATTTTGTTGTAATCTTGAATTGGTTGATTATATGTGTGGGGCTATGTTACTTTAAGTATAGAATACTCATATGATTCCAATGTTGCCATGCTTGGTGACAGAGCTGTGTTCTGGAGTGTGACCACTGTATGCTGATTTCTGGTGGGATTGCCAACGCTTCTCTGTGCTCCCAATAAACTACTATTCTTGTCTATTTCTGGTGTGTGGATCTATCTACAACAAATGGCGACGATTTAGCTACACCTCGTACAAGAAGACCACCGATTTTAGGTTGGGCACATCAGTATGATCTCCATATCATTCTAAATCCCAGGGCGGAACAACAGGTAATGGTAGTAGATGAGATCACAACGGAAAGTATTATTGATGGTATGACGAACCTGTTCTCGGAAGGGATTGGGGAGCTTAAAGGGTATGTGCATAAAATAATACTCAAGCCAGATGCGGTCCCTATGCAACACAGAGTGAGAAGGGTTCCAATCATTGCTAGACAGGAGGTTAAACGTATGCTTGACGAGATGAGTGAACAAGGTATTATTGAACAAATTGAAACATCCAGATGGATTTCACCGGTTGTGATCACGAGCAAACCTGACGGTAGTTACAGGTTCTGTGTGGACTTGCGCACGTTAAATCAGAACATTGTGGTAGATACGTTTCCCTTGCCTAATATAAATGAATTGATTTTGTCATTAAAGGGTGGAAAGTATTTTTCTAAATTGGATTTACGTAGTGCGTATCACCAAATCAAATTGCATGAGGAGTCCAAACCATTGACAGCGTTTATAACAACTGAGGGGATATTTCAATTTACAAGGATGCCTTTTGGCTTGGCATCCGCGGCTGGAGTGTTTCAGAGGATGATGGGGTCAGTACTGAAGGGTATAAAGAATGTAGTATACTTCCAAGATGATGTGCTGGTGTTTGGAGACACAAAGGAGCATCATAATCTGGTACTTAAGGAGGTGTTAGAAAGAATGGATAGTGCAGGTTTAACCTTAAAGAAAGAAAAATGCAAATTTGCGGTGGAGGAGGTAGAATATTTAGGGTACACGCTATCAGCTAGTGGTATTAGGCCAAAGAGAGATTTGTTAGAGGCCATAAAGAAAGCTCCGGCTCCTTCAGATAAAGACCAGTTGAGATCATTCCTTGGTCTAATTGAATATTATGCAAAATTTGTGCTTTGTTGCCATGCTTGGTGACAGAGCTGTGTTCTGGAGTGTGACCACTGTATGCTGATTTCTGGTGGGATTGCCAACGCTTCTCTGTGCTCCCAATAAACTACTATTCTTGTCTATTTCTGGTGTGTGGATCTATCTACAACAAATGGCGACGATTTAGCTACACCTCGTACAAGAAGACACACCGTGAACTATGAAGATAGAATTGATACGAATTTGCCAAGGGAAGAAGGATAAAAGTCAAGGGAGCACAGAGTGAACCTTTGGTTCAATTGGTAAGCAGAATCCACATTTGCGCTTAAGAACGTGAGGAATGGAGTAATTTTGGTATTGACCAAGATGTACTAAAATCGATCAACGTTGAAGAAAACCGATCGTGAGAAGAATTTAAAATTCGGTGGGCAAAGCAGGCTGTGAATATTTAATGCCCGACATCGTTTATGACATCGTTATCGAAACTACCCTGGCGGACTGAAAGAAATCGAGCAAGGTGAGCGTCCAAATTGTAAAAGAAATACAGGGAACGTGTACTGTACCGTTGGGGTATACCTCGCGAGGCCATCCTGACATTGATGAGTGCGCGTGAAGTATTTCAAAAGATGCCATCTGCTCGAGAGAACCGTGACTTGCATTGACGATTCGACTTGGTTGTAGTGCGTCAGCAGGAGATCTACATCATCACGTCTCCACGCCACAACGTAAAAAAAAAACAAGGAAGAAATCGTCATCAGCACGCTCACTCGCGCAACGTGTCCTTGTTGTTCTACGTGCTCGTCGGTTACCAAGGTAACGAACTCGGAGTCTCGTACGGAAGCGATCACCACGAAGAGACTAAAATACCACGAAGGGACTAAATATCAACGCGCTGGGGAAAAGGAACGATTACTTCAACGAACATTGACAATACGGTACCAAAAAGGAACATTAATGTAACTGAAACGTTTTCAAAAAAAAAAAAATTTTTATTTTAGGTTTGGCAAATTGTGGGGACACCAGTAGTGAATATCAAGCATATAGAAGTAATAGAAGTATGAACATGTCTCTAGTTGTACCTGGCTATAGGAAGTGGTTGGTTTAATTGTTCACTTTGCAGGCGAATATAATAATTTGTTTATTTTTTTTTTGTGTTGTAAAAAAAAAAGAGAGCATATATAAATAACAGCTAAATAAGAAGTTGCATTCGAACAAGACCATAGACAATGGAAGGAAGTACGGTGGTGCCACCACCATTATTCCTACAACAACCAGGTGATCCTCCTATAGAGTGGGATGAATGGATCGATATTTTTGAAAATTATATAATAGCACTAGATGGGAAAGAGTTTAATGCAGAAAGAAAAAAAGCATTGTTATTAAGCACTTTGGGGAAAGAAGGACAGCATGCTTTTAGATTCCTACCGGTGGGAACAGATGGTGAAGGTAGAGTGATCACAAATGTTTACAATGAAGCAAAAGAAAGATTAAGGAAGCAGTATGCTAAAGAAGTGAATATTGTAATGTGTAGGCATAAGTTTTACACGCAACCCCAAAGATGTGATGAAACGATTGACCAGTTCGTCACACGCTTACGTGAGTTATCCCTTAAGTGTCATTTTGGCGCAATGAGGGATGAAATGATTAGAGACCAACTTATTGTGCAATGTTGCAACAAAAAAATGCAAGAGAGATTATGGGCGGCAAAAAACCCAACGTTAGGTAATGCCATTGACATAGCTAAGGTGGTGGAACAGTCAGAGACATGTATGAAAGAAATGGAAAAGAAAGAAAGTACTACTAGTACGACGAATGTGATACAAGAGGAGGTGGCTGCTGTAAGCAATAATAAGAACAGTGAGTCTGGTGGGAAGTTACCCTCTAAAAGAAATAATAATAACTCAGAAGGAAATTCAGAGTATAACAAAACGTATGAGAAAATGTGCACAAGGTGTGGAAGTACATACCACATGGCCGACTATAAGAGATGTTATGCTCTTGATAAAACATGTAAGAAATGCGGACGTAAAGGTCATTTCTACAAAATGTGCAAAACAAACAGTAGACCGAAGGTAGCAGTTGTACAAAATAATGATGATAAGGTAGTGACGACTTGTGTAGATAAAGGCTTAAATAAGATATTGTGTGTTGAAGAGGATGATTTGACTATGGCATTGGGAAGGAGAATAAGACCCAAGGCGATATTTCAAATACAAGGAAAAGACACTGAGTTAATGGTGGATTCGGGGTCTTTCTGGACAATTATCCCTCGAGCAACTTATAAGGAAAACTGGCCAGAGGTAGCGTTACTTCCCAAAGATATAAATCCAGGAGGATATCAAGGGGAAAGGATAGATATTGAGGGTTACATGCTCACTGATATTGTGTTCCAGGGAAGGTGTGTGAAAGGTAAAGTGTATGTGGCACGAAGTGGACCACCGATTTTAGGTTGGGCACATCAGTATGATCTCCATATCATTCTAAATCCCAGGGCGGAACAACAGGTAATGGTAGTAGATGAGATCACAACGGAAAGTATTATTGATGGTATGACGAACCTGTTCTCGGAAGGGATTGGGGAGCTTAAAGGGTATGTGCATAAAATAATACTCAAGCCAGATGCGGTCCCTATGCAACACAGAGTGAGAAGGGTTCCAATCATTGCTAGACAGGAGGTTAAACGTATGCTTGACGAGATGAGTGAACAAGGTATTATTGAACAAATTGAAACATCCGGATGGATTTCACCGGTTGTGATCACGAGCAAACCTGACGGTAGTTACAGGTTCTGTGTGGACTTGCGCACGTTAAATCAGAACATTGTGGTAGATACGTTTCCCTTGCCAAATATAAATGAATTGATTTTGTCATTAAAGGGTGGAAAGTATTTTTCTAAATTGGATTTACGTAGTGCGTATCACCAAATCAAATTGCATGAGGAGTCCAAACCATTGACAGCGTTTATAACAACTGAGGGGATATTTCAATTTACAAGGATGCCTTTTGGCTTGGCATCCGCGGCTGGAGTGTTTCAGAGGATGATGGGGTCAGTACTGAAGGGTATAAAGAATGTAGTATACTTCCAAGATGATGTGCTGGTGTTTGGAGACACAAAGGAGCATCATAATCTGGTACTTAAGGAGGTGTTAGAAAGAATGGATAGTGCAGGTTTAACCTTAAAGAAAGAAAAATGCAAATTTGCGGTGGAGGAGGTAGAATATTTAGGGTACACGCTATCAGCTAGTGGTATTAGGCCAAAGAGAGATTTGTTAGAGGCCATAAAGAAAGCTCCGGCTCCTTCAGATAAAGACCAGTTGAGATCATTCCTTGGTCTAATTGAATATTATGCAAAATTTGTGCATAATTTTGCGGGGAAAACTGAGGTTATTAAAGCTCTTTTGAGAAAAGGACATAGATATGTGTGGTCCACTGATCAACAATTGGCGTTTGAAAAAATCAAGAAAGAAATTTGTGATGCGGAGATTTTGACTCCGTTTGATACGAAGTTAAGATCAATTTTGACTGTGGATGCTAGTGCGGTGGGGATCGGTGCGGTACTGGCACAGGTTCATGGTCCAGATAGGAAAACGGTTGCTTTCGCCTCAAGGTCCCTTACGAGCTCTGAAAGAAATTACTCAGTGATAGAGAAAGAAGCTTTGGCTGCAGCGTGGGGTGCTGAGTATTTTAGAATGTACCTATGGGGTTTCCAATTCACATTGGAGACGGATCACAAACCACTCGTAAAGATTTTGTCTCCTGGAGGTGCGAATAAAGGTTCTGCAAGACTGGCTAGATTAGCTGCTCGTTTACAAGAGTACTTATATAGGATTGATTATATTGCTGGATGGAGAAATTGCCAGGCAGATGGGTTATCAAGGTTACCTTTACCTTGGGATGAAGTGGACAAATCTAATGTGGAGTCTTTTCAATGTGAGGGTGCTGTAGCTACAATGGTTGAAATGGTAAGTTGGACTAATGGTGCTGTTGGTGAGAAGGAATGGAATGCTAGTATGGACAAAGATGAAAGTTTAAAGGTAGTGAGGGGTTTAATAGTGAAAGGAGGTAGAAGGGAGAGTACTCTCCCCATTGCAGTAAGACCTTTTCTAAAGGTTCTTGGAGATTTGTCCATCGTGGATGGTGAGACTAACATTATAATGAAGGAAGATAAAATTGTTCCTCCGTTAGATATGAGGTTTGTATTATTTAAACTCGCACATGAGGGTCACATGGGTCAGTCGCTTACAAAGAAGAGGATAAGAGAACACTTTTGGTGGCCAGCTATGGACAAGGAAATTTCTGATTGGGTCGAGTCATGTGCAGAGTGTTTTGAAAGTGAGAAAAGATTAAAAGTGGGTAACCAATTGAATTTGGGTAAAATTGTTGATCCCGAATTACCGTGGCACACGGTTTGTTTGGATTTCATAGGTCCATTTTCCAACATGAAGTACAATCTCAAGTTTGGGATAGTTATGGTGGATGTCACATCAAAGTGGCTGGTTGTAAGATTTGTCAAAGAAATAACCACCAAAAGCACTATTAACATCTTATCTGAAGTTTTTAGAGAGGAAGGTTTTCCTGTTAAATTGGTCACTGATAATGGCACTCAACTAATTTCAACTGAGATGACTTCATTTTTGGAGTCCTGTGGAATTGTGCATGTTAAAACGTCTTTGTACAACCCACAGGGGAATGGCATGGTTGAGAGGGCTAACCGAATGATAAAAGGGGTGATACAATTGGCTGTAGCAAGCAGAGAGGATGTGGAAAAGTTGGTCAATGATTTGGTATGGGCGTATCGCACTACAGAAAACACTGTTTCGGGTAAAATTCCATTTGTGGTTATGAGGGGGCGTGCAGTTAGTACTAAATTAGTTCCTGCTTGGATGAAAGGGTGTTTGGGTTTAGCTAGCCTTGGTGGTGACATTAAAGGGGTAGGAAAGGATTTGTTGCCTAGGACAAATATAGAACCTAATGATTGGGTGAAAGTGAAACCGGGACGTATTTGTGCTGGATTTACCAAGTTTCGTGGACCGTATAAAGTGAAAGATGTCCACAGTAGACATGTTACGCTTTACAATGGGGAAAATTGGAATTTGAGAAGGGTGGCACTTTATAAGAAGAAAAAAACAGGTGATGGGAATGATGGGATTACTGGGATTGCTGGTGGTAATGGGGGTGTAAGTTTTAATCCCCATTTTCTCATGAGTGATGGTGAAGCTAGTGGAAGGGTTACTGAAACTACACCCAGTGATTCTGGTGACTGTATTACCAATAGGGTTAGGCTTGAAAGGTTAAGATGTCCACCCAGATACTTACAAGATTATGTATGTGGGGATTCATTGTAAATGTGGTAAAATGAAGGATTGGGGGTAGTGATAGTTTGTGATCAAATGTTATGTTTTGTTCTTATTTTTTTTTAATGTGTTTTTTTTTTCCTTTACGTAAGGAAGGAGGATATGTTGTAATCTTGAATTGGTTGATTATATGTGTGGGGCTATGTTACTTTAAGTATAGAATACTCATATGATTCCAATGTTGCCATGCTTGGTGACAGAGCTGTGTTCTGGAGTGTGACCACTGTATGCTGATTTCTGGTGGGATTGCCAACGCTTCTCTGTGCTCCCAATAAACTACTATTCTTGTCTATTTCTGGTGTGTGGATCTATCTACAACAGATTTCCCACCTGATTATGAGTTCAACTTGTGCAGGCGGACGGTCCTTTTGCCTGTCCCACGGCGATGCCCTGAAAAAGGGCACAGCAATGAGAATGGCAAAAATATTCCAGCACCGCATGGACTGTGAAGACCATGCCATGCTGGAACTGGGGTTGCAAGAAGACAGGGGCACACATGTTGTGCCCCCTAAATGCACATCCCCATGGTGGGGGGGCATGAGGGCTATGTAGGGCACCCTTTGTTCCCCCACTGCCAGCCATCTCACCTGGTGGTGAGAGGAACTCATAATATGCTCAGCAGGATAGCGCCAGTCCTGCTCAACATATTGCATTGTCCCTCTGCCGCGCCACTGCCAGGGAACTGTGGTTCCCTGTCGCAACCGATGATCCACCACCAGAACGACTCAGAGAATCATAATCCGGCAGACGGAACACCGCCACCATAAATCTGGCAGTCCATGGACTGCCAGGCTTGAAATTAGACCCTGTGATCCTTAGATCTAATTAGTCCAAGACCAATTTTGCTTTGGAGCTAAGCACACACTTTATTTTTGAGGACATTCACAAGTTTTGTGGGTCTGTCCACATTCACAATAACTAATTTACTCTTGTCCTGGACAAACATTTTAACCATCTTGTACTCAATGTATTAACTTTTATGAGTGTGTTTCCCTTTTCTCATGGTATCCCAACTGTGAGCTTCGTCAGTGTTTCTTCATATCTTGACATATTGTTTTAGTTTGATACACTTTTTCTGACCTGCTTGCATGATTTGTGATGTCTGCAGAGAAATTACCTCACAGCATGACATATAAGCCCTGGCTGCGGATATAACCTCAGATTGTTCAGTTTACTGTCATTTGCGAAAAATGCTCCACTGCTTATTTTTTTCTAATAAGGACTCCTTCTGCCTCTACCATTTGTTGTATTATTCTTCGTTTCTCCCAAACACCAACTGTTTTCTGTTTTTCTTCCTTCAGCATCTGTCATATTCTGACGTGAGTCTGGATCTACTTTTTTCCCACTGCTGAACTGATTTGCCTGAAAAATGAATGTGTGTTTTCCTGTCCTGAATTTCTGCATTCCAGTTTTCAAATGGGAGATGTTACTGCTTGCTGGATGATGGGTTCGCTTGCCCCATTCACTAGCTTAAATTATAGTGAATCAAGGTTCCTTATATTTTCGTGCCCTCTACCCTGACAAACTTTGATGAAACATTCAGGCAAAGACTCTCTGTATTCATGTTCTCCTTTCTAGTCAGGCATCTGATTTATTTATTTAGGGGCATATTAGCAAGACCGGCGATTAATTTATCGCCATTTTAGCGGCAGGAAACTGCCGCAAAAATGGCGATAATGGGCTTTCTAATATGCATTATAGAATTCCAATAGAAGCCCAGGTTAGATGTCCTGCACATGTCCTTCTGAACAAAGTTCCTGCAAGACCAGTCGGTAGAAGGGCGCTTTATATCACGACCAAGCAAGGCAGAGGGATCCATCAGCATGAAACACGGGTATGGCACAGGGACATATTAATGAGAATAGATAACGACCACAGAGCTTGCATATGGACAAAGAGAAGAAAATATATGGACTACTTGACTCAGTGTTTGGTACTGTAATCATTAGGAATCAAGAGCTCAGCAATTGCTCGAATAGGCTAGACTTGAGCTGTTTCTAGAATACTAGGAGTGATGTTTAAGACCTCAGGGGGAATGAAAGAGAGTTCCATGCTGTAGGCCAACCCTGAGAACAAAAGGTCACTGGCAATGGATGTCTTCATTTTTCGAAGTAAGAAGTCGGAATTTTCTCATGCCTTTGAACTCTCCAGAGATGTTTAGCAATGTGTAATTCCTATTAAATAATGGCACATATTTTTAATTGGATTCTGGCTGGAATGAGTAGCCAATGAATGTCTCACAGAATAGGCGTAATATGTTCATAAATTTAAGCACCATGCAGTGTTAGGTCTGTATATGACAAATGCTATTTTCAGATGGTTGGCTGTGATGGGATGTCATTTTGTTCAAGCAGTGGATGTGGAAATATGCCATTTCTGTTATGTTGTTAATACACTTTAGGTGCATGAAAGCAGAGTCTATTGTGAAGCCCAGGGATTTCGTTTCTTGTATGGAAGAATGAGAAAAGCCAGCTACTTTTAGAGAGTTCTGAAGTGCCAGGTTGATTTTTCTTACTGATGTAAAGAGTACCAGCAACTCAGTCTTTTCTGGTTTTAGCAGGAGGAAGTTCTTTTCATCCAGATGTGCAGGTGAGAAGGGCAATTTCTCAGGATGATAATGTATTTAGTAATATTTTTAGCCACAGTTGAGTATCATCTAAATATTGATGCAGATTGATGCCAGAATCTTTTATAATCAGTACAAGTAGCTCCATGTACATGATGAAATGTGTTGACGCATGACACATCTTCTATTGTACGAATATTGATACATGCAGCACACACTGTGCTTCATGTTAACATGACTATTGATTATGCACAGATTATATTGCAATGCAGGGTTCTCCAAAGTTAGTCCTGGAGGGCTGGATCCATGTCAGATTTTTAGCATATCCACATTTAGATAATTACAGTTATCTTAAAAATCTGGCATGGATCCGACCCTCCTGAACTGACTTTGAAGAACCATCTTTCAGTGCATGACAGTTGCTCAGGGCCCTCAAGACATGCCTTTTCAGCACTAATATGGACCTTTCAGCTTTTGGATTATGTGTTGTCACATATTCTTAGGCAACGCATGTTAACAAGTATTTTTCCACTCTGCAACAGCTTACTTTTATGGTCATCCACAACTATAAATAGTCTTGCTGAGTTCCCTATCAGGAGAACTAACAAGATGCAATAGCATCATCTTCTGTGTGCTTCATGATATTAAAAAAAAAGTATTGTTCACCATTCAACATAATTGAAACAAGAGTTGAGCATCAGCAAACTCCTACTTGGTCCATGAATGACTATGTAAGGAAAAAGTATGCAAGATAATTGAACATTTTGACACGTCAAGGGAGGTGGACAATGTTGAGATAGGGATGCTGAGAGATGAATCTCTGACTTCTGGCCTTATTGCATAAAGTTATGGAGGGCTGTGCATGACTCAGTATCGATATTATAAAATAAATATTATAAAATAAATCAGGAAAGTATAAGATAGGAATCGAGTAGACTAATCAGTTAGGAGTGTGTGATGAGATATGATGAAATTGGGGAATACTAAGGGTTCACACTTCACTTCATTTTGCTCACTGAGTTTCTAATAATGCTGAAATATTTCTTACTAAAACTATTAGAAAAATAGCTTATAATAAATATTAGTCTTTTTTTAAGATGCTTATAATAGCATGTGCATTAATTTTAGGTTTGTGATAGGGCTCTACATTTTCACCTCAAGATGAGAGTTTCTCTGAACGGGTGGTCTTCCTTTCTGGAGCACAACTCTGCGACTCTGCGACTGTGGTTAGAGACACCTTTCAATTTTCGCTTTCTCTTAAAATGGTACAGTTTTCTCTCGGATTTAGGAGATTTACTGGTTGTGACCCCAGTGATTTTAAGAAACACAACGGCTCTAGAGATAAAATCTAGCCCTGGGGGACCCCCTCAATTTATTTCTGCAACACGTGATTTGTGATTATGACCGTTTACTATTAGCTGTTTGTTTTAGGAAACGGAGAGTGGACCAAGTGAGTACAGTTTCCTAAAGCACATGCAGTCCTCTAGAGAAGAGACTTCAATGGTCAACTGTATTGAAGGACTGTTGATAAGATAGCTAAAACAATTAGACATGGGTACCCTACATCTAGGCTCTGATGAGCACCATTCAAAACTTTTCAACATTGCTGAATTGGTACCGAATCATACCTTGAAACCAGACTGGTTTTAGGGAAAGAAGGATCTTCTTTTCTACGATTAAATGTAACACATTTTTAACTGTTCATTTGTGGGTTTCACTAGCCATGGTAGGGGTTAGTTGGTCCATGTTGGGCTTTTTAAGTAATGGAGAAAATCTACTTCATTTAGATGTAAATGGAACAATTCTTTGATTCTGGGAGACACTTATTAATATTATAATAGGTATTCTGGGAAAGGAAGAAATTGTCCTTTAAGAGATTGGCTGCCATGAGTCTGAGAAATGATCGGCTTGAGATTTTTGATGATTCATATTAGTTTAATTGGATGTTGTGATAATGCTTTCCATCTTTCAGTGAATTTGGGAGATAGAATAGGTGGACTGGAGTTCCAATCAAAATCCTCTCTGATTTTCTGGATTTTATGAGTGAAATTCTTTAGGATTTTATTCATGATGGTGTTTTAAGTTCTGATAGGGATAAATTGGATGCTCATTCAAGAAGTTAGTGGCGGGGGCAACTGTTGAGGTAAGAATTTCATTATGTGGTGAGAGCACTCCCACAAAACTAGCAGGCACAGTATTCCAAGCACTCAATGATCAAAGCTCCCCCACTTGGCCAAAGAGGGCCTTATACTTCTTACACTAATCTCTGCCTTGATGTTCTCAATCATTCTCACATATGCCTTTCAATGTTTTGAAATATTGACTGAAAGTGGTGCAGTGTATAATAGATCAACCTCTTGCTCACTTGGAACTGTGCCTCTTTTCCTCTCTCTGTCTCGGTCTCCATTATTGGATTATCAGTTCTGGCCTATTTCATCTCTAAAACTGTCCATCTCTCGGAGGCTCATCAACAATATATTATTGGGGCATTGTTTGACTAACTGGATAAGAGAGTTAGAGTTGCAACTTCATGGTCATCAAGGCACATTGCTTCAGCAATATTCATGACAGAATACCCTTTTCCTGGGGTTGTGACATAACTTTATTGTTCATTTTTTCGTTTTACACTGCTTAGAGTAATGTTTCGTGGACCCTGCACTGGGCATCCATTAGCAGGCACAAGGCATGTAGGTGTAACATCGCATTGCTTTCCCAAAGAAAGACCTTGAGCGATAATAGTGGGTGTAGGTTCAGCAACTATTGGTGTTCTTTTTCCTTTCCTTAAACCTTCCTCACCTGGATGTTTGTCTAAATCACATTTCCTTTCTTTATGTTGTTTCCTTGAGCAGGAAGGCTAGCAATGGCCTTTGTGTAAAGTGCAATAATCAAGGCCCAACTTGTTTTGCTGGTTTTCTTGGATCAATAAACAAAGAGAGAAGCACTTAATAATTTAGGCTGGGTGTATATGAGGGGCTAGACAACGGGCAAATAAAGCCAGTGTCTATAGCCATGCTCAATTCACTACTCAATCCTGCCCTTACTATCGCTTAAAGTTAGCACTTGAGAAAGTGGTGACAAAGAGTCATGTTGCAATGTGAGCATTGTGAAGGATGTATTACTGGTGCTTAATGCTCAGGTTAACAAGACAATCTGAGCACTCTGTTTGGGAATCTCTGGATTCACATACCCTTATTTTTCTGTATTCATTCATCCTCCATTCTACACTTCACAATGAGTCAGGGAATCATCCAGGACACCTATCTCCACACTTCACTGCACTGTCCTCATACCTGCTGAGATCCCCTACAGCCGCATTCTCTGTGCCCGAGTCCACGGACAATCGCTCTCAGTGTCTGCCGCAGTTTTTTGGGTCTTTACTGACAGTGGTGGTATTGACTGTAGCAGACAGTGGTAAATGACATCATAGGTCCACTGGTTTCTAATGTGAAATAAGGGTATATGTCTGGTTTTCAAGACTGTTTTCTGTTTAAAGGAAAGCCCAAAGAGAAATAAAAGTGTTTGACTGATACAACCTCCATCTCTACTCAGTGTATTGGTTCCTGTATTCATACTGCCTAGCAGTTCCCTTCAACCAGAAGAATATATAGGCATGATTGACAACTTTGTCAATATTGTTTTTTGCATTGTGATATGAATCATTAAGAAATTAATCCTGTGCCACCCTAGCTGTTTTAACTAGTGATTTAAGAGCAGTAGTCTAATGTATTTGTGCCTACTTGAATTTTCATGCCAAATGTTGGCTGATTTGTTTAGAAACAGAAACATTTGATAAAGAAAATTATTCAAATGCTTTCTCCCATTTAAAATAAGATGAAAGATATGAGGTACGTCCAAAAAGTTGCGTTTCTTGAAATGGAAGTTGAATTATTGTAAAAAAGTCCCTTAAAAACTAGACTAAAATGTAGTGCAAAATGTGTATCAAAAAAGACATGGCTACCATGTCAGTCTATATGTAATTTTGAAAAAAGATGTTAAAAATGCAGATGCTTTTTGAAATCTACTTTTTTAAGAGTCCTTTTTACATACAATTTCCCTCTCCTACATTAGCTTCCATCTGTTCTGTCTCTATTTTTTTGGCTGGGTCAATGACCCATTCACCCTCTGTTTTTCCCTCTAGGTGTACTCTTCTTTTAATACTGTTTCAGACTATTTTTCTCTCACCAATTCTCTTATTTTTATTTGTAGAGGATTCCCTCTGGTCCCCTGTAATCTGACACAAGGTGTACTCCTTGGCCTCTGACTTCATTTTTCACTCTTTTCTGTGCTACATCGCCTTCTTGATTGTGGCCAATGGGGAAAATTGAAGGCAGGGTATTGTCAAATATCTACAATGTCCCTCTCGTCACTTCCCTGTCTGTCCTACAAAAAACTCACTTGTCACCACCCCACAATTCTTAGTAGAACATCATTCATCATCTCTTTCACTACCTTTCTTGTCATTAACTTTGTTGAAAACTTGTTTTTCTCTCTGTGCTATTTTTCTCTTTGTCTGGAACGTGTCACTCCACTGTTGTAATGCCTTTCAAGTACTCTCCTAAAGTGCCAGCAACTCTGAAATACTTTAGGCCTTGATATTATATTTAGGGGCAGATGTATTAACAATGTGTTGTGTGGATAATGTTAATGTGAGTTATATAATGTTATTGTGATCCACAAAGCCAAGCAAATCACGTTTTCATAGCTTTACATGGGATTGTTCTCAAAAAGTAACACAAGTCAGCGCTAAGGAGGCATTCCATGGGTGGAACATGGACATTTCCACTGCATCCACTAATGGATTTTGCCACATTCTGAGACTTGCTAAAGGTAGTATACCTGGAAATGCATCAAATGCTATGCCTCCCTGCTCCACGCTTAACAACAAGAAATATCTTTGTTTCTCCTTGTTACTACCTCTTTCTATTCTGCAGTAGAAAAATAAATAGGGAAATGCCATTAAGGATTGTTTTTGTACAGGTAGTTGTACCTTCCAGCACAAACACAACCCTGCCTGTAACATGGGCACCCTTGCACAACTGAGCCGGGATGTCTGTTTTAGTGCTAGGTAGAACACAGTGCACCAGAGGTAGGATACAGCAAAAATGTGCCATATCGTTACTGACATGGCACATTTGTGTTGTCTCTCTTTCACACAATACAGCAACTTTGCTTGCTGCCCTGTGTTGTATGCACAATTAGTAAATATGCTGCTTAATGTTTTATGTTTGTTCACCAAATAAAGTACTTTGAAATTGCTTTATGACTATATCAACATTTTATCTTCATGCACAACTAAATTGTAAGTACTTTTACTATTTTTGTTATTCTGGGGCTCATTTAGTGTTTGGTAGGTTGGGAGTACCACCATCAAACATGACGTTCCTCTGCCCAAGTTAGAGTTTGGGCAACTGAATGGTGCCTGCCAGAAGAACCTCTGCTGACTCAGATGAGGGAGACTCTTGACTTAGCAGTCTGTCCTCCCCTGGGACTCCAGGTCACCCAATGTAAGTCACTATTTTTCCTCATTCAAATTACCATGCAAGAAAGGGTGTACCCTGAAAGAAAAATGGAAAAAACATGAAAATGTTCCTGTCACTCAGGGAGAAGACACTCTTTCTGTTTTACGCTAATCAGTATATACGTAATGATTTGCACCAAAAATTTCAATTCGTTATTTAGTCAGCTCAGTATATAAAAAATCACATTTAGCAATTTCCGAAATAGCGACCATCTTATTTGGCACACAGTGATAACATCAGGAGTACTAAGTAGGTTTAAATTTAAAGCTTAAAGCTGGATTGAATTGGTGCAGCAGCTCCCTGGTAGAATCCATTTTAAATCTCAGTGTGTGTTTGCCATCAAACCTTTTCCACCAGAAATATGTCACATAAGAACAGGTAGAAGGATGCTGGCAGCAGGAAGAGGAAGCTAATGTTCTCTGAAAAGTAATTTGAAATGCTCACAGAGGAATGTGTTGGCCACCATGATGAACTGTTTGCCAAGTCATCTATGACAGTGTCTGAGGCCCCCCAAAAAAGAACTGGAAGGCGATGTAGGAGAATGTCAATGCAGTTGGAGTGTCCCAGTGGTCAATTATGTGCATGGCACATTCAACAGGTTTTTTCATATTTAGTTTCTCCATAGGGAATTTTTTTCCCTCTAGGGAAAAATAGCGTCATCCTTCTCTACACACTTATCTGGGGTAATAGCATATTGCTTAACTGAAGAGGTAGCGCCAAGTGAAAGTGCAGGCTAATATCAAATTCAAAGAAATCAAAGGATCTTGACATAATAAATTCACCCTAGGGGGTCAAATGTAATTTATGTCACAGAAAACTTTCAGCTATAAGTACCCTGCAGAATGTCAGTCCTGGAAGTGCCCCACAAAGAGTGTTGCCATCTGATTATTGCAGTGAGGCAGTGATGCATCCAAGGTGGCCAAGAAATTGTTTGACATATATGCTGCATTAACATTCCCCTAACATTTGGCATAGAAATCACAAAAAGCAAACTGATAGAAGGCTTTTATTTATTTATTTTTTCATAGTTTTATATAGCATAAACATGATCCATTGCCATTATAATACTTCACAAGAGACTAGGATGAACAATTATCATGAGCATACATTCAAGCAAAACAATGTGAAATCAAAAATCAATGCAGTCAAGTTCAAGGAGAAAAAAAAAAAGGACCAGCATAGTTCAAGCCAAAATTAATGTTAAAGGTGGCTTGACATGGAGTTGTAGAAAATGCTGGTGGGAGGGAATTTCAATTCCTTGTTACGCTTACAGAGAACGTCTGGTTCTTCTATGTTAATGCTTGAATGTGGAAGGGTTCAAGAGATTGGCTTCTGCATTTCTTGAACCACGCTGAGCACCAGAGATTTTCCATTTCCTCAGGAAGGATAGAGAAGAGTCAGGTAGAGCGTTGTATGCAATGTAAAGAGTTTTGTACTGTGATCTGGCTTATGAAGGTTATTAAAGTGTCAGAAGGATGGGAGTGAGGAAGTCAAATTTCCTGTGGCCTGAGAAAAGCCAAATGGCTGTATGAATACCTACTCTGAGATTCGACTGCAGAGATGAGAATTACCATAGTCCAATTTGAAGAGCACCAGTGTCTTCAGAATAATGATTACGTTTAGTTCTGGTATGAAATGTCTGATGCCCTGAAGAAGTATCAGTTAGAACCAGCCATTATTGGCTGTACCGGAATTTGCCTCTGAAAGTTGAGCTATTGGAATGAAGCCCGCAGACTTGCCATTCTGTAAGAAGGGTGGTTTACAATCCATGGTCGAGAAGGATTCCATCCACTCATGGACAAGAATATTGGATTTCCTTGGCGAGAATAACATGAATTCAGTTTTAGGATTACTGAGTTTTACGTGGTAGGTTGACATCCATTTTTTAATTCTTGCCAGGGTGTTGGTAAGAAAAACTGCGTCATTGGTTGATGAGATCTCTAGATAGGATCTGAGTACCTTCCCCATACATGTGGTTTAACAACTCAGAGCTGCTGAGACTCTCATATAGTGGTTCTAGATAAAGGATAAACAAGGTTGGCTGAGAGAATTGAGTCTTTGTGAAACTCCTTGTAAACCAACTTTATTGGAGAAAAATCTTCTATTCTTTACTACTAGTGAATGGCTTGCCAAATATGAGGTGAACCAATCAAGGACTACCCCCTCAATGCCCATTTGGTCTCTTAAGGTGTTGATGAGGTCATGATGGTTGACAGTAATGATAAAGGACAACAAGTACAAAGGAGTGATTGTAGTCAGGAATTTGGAGTAAGTCATCAACAATTTGCTTGAAATCAGATTTTGTGTCTAGGAGAGAGTTAACATGGATGTGAAATGAAAGCTGAGTAGCTGCACAACTTTCTATCAACTATCCTAAGAAGGGGAGGGAAGAAGCATGTTAGAATTTGCTTGTGTCACTGAGATTCAAAGATGTTGTTTTAGAAGTGGAAAGATCTGACTTCTTTTTTAAACAGTTTAGGAATATGCCTGGCTCAAGAGAGGAGTTGACCAAGGTATGCCAGTACGGTAGTGATCTTTGGCAATATATGTGTGATAGAGCACAGTGTGGCAACAGAAAATGGTTTGACGGTTTGACCTTGTGTAAGGTGTCCATTCGCTTTGCCTCTGAGGCCAGTTCAAAACGCAAACAAGACAACTGTGCCTTGTGTGTTAGCTGGCCTATAATTAGATTGAGTGTGACCAAATAGAAAGGTCAATAGACTTCACTTTCTTCTCAAAGAACATCACAATGTCTTCCTACATGACTTTCAGATCCTTGACTGGGGTCTTAAATGTAGTGTTGTTTGATTGTTTATTCTTTTCAAATTGGAGTTTAGGTGTTATCTTGAAGGCGTCCAGAATGAATTGGTTTCTGAAAGTGCTGAAGAAGGTATTTTCTTGCAGAAAGGTGTTCAAAGGTTTGTTGTCCTCTTCCCCCAATGCCTAATAGAAGCCCTAAGGCAGAGGGTGTTCACAGAGGTGATTAATTGATTAATGAAGGGAGCTCAGCATTAGCCTGAGACTCAGCAGAACAAATTCCCTCTACCTGTTAAACATTAGTGAGAGAGTGCCAAGCACCTCCTCCTCAGTTATAAGATTATTTACAAATAAGATAAAATCTGAGCTATCAGATTTCTGCAAATGTCCTTACAATGCTTTATAAACTGCAAGTGAAAATCTTGTTGTGTGCGAAAGAAGAACTAGGAAAAATACAGGTAAAAAGATGGAAGAGGTTGGAAAAAGGACAACAGATGATGCCTTTCCAAAGGAATGGGTAGCGGAGATATGTAGCATGCCATTCACTCTCATGTCATGGTTCTTATAAAATCTGAAAGCAGCAAACAGTGGACTAGAAATTTTAAAAATAAAATCAAACTCAAATGATTCCAAGAAGCCTGACTTTGATGCTAAACCTTGAAAAAGTATTTATATTGCAGAAAATGGGAACATGTAAGCAATTTGCTAAATATCAGTTACAGAAACATCTCTAAAAAAATAATCTATCCACATTTAGTGGTGGGGTACCAAGGTAGAATATAGAACTCAGCAGATGTGCTAAATTAAAAAAACTGCAAACTATTGATCAAGCAGTGGAGAAATGCAAGTACTATACATTCCAACCTGAGGATCCTAAAAAGGAAAGTTGGCTAATTTTGATCAACCTTTAACAGTGCAAATTTAAAGTACTTGCTATGAGGTGCTTAGAGGTGCCCGAACTCTCAAACCCAGTTAAACATATTATAAAAAACAATTTTGTTATTTTTGATGCTCGGATGCTACCTCTAAATATCCCTATAATTTCACTGAAAGAGAAAGGGATGGTGCATATGAAAAGTGAAAACTGTTTAGAAGGAAAATGCAAGTATGACAGATATGATCTCACTGTGGCATAGAAAGAGAAAAAATACATATCAAGGCAATGTTCTTCAATTAGTTAGCATAATAAGAAAACGGACAATAAACATATGAACAAAATTAAACAAGAGTGTTTTACTGTGTTTGAAAGGTGTATATTAAGGGAAAATCATGGATCCACGAAGAATAAAAGTTTGAAAGACTGGTTAGATAGCTGAAAGACATAACACAATCTAAAATCAACTACACTACCTAATAAGGCTATCTGCCCAAGGCACCCTATACATCTGACTTTGCTTTGTGCCCTAGTATAGGAAGAGCACATCCTCATCAGCACCCAATATGCCAGAAGTAAACAATCCGGAACTGACTACACTTAATCTTGTCTGGACTACATGAGAAGGAAAGCATTACCCAAGAACTCACAAAATGTGTTGGTGTAAGTGGGGGAGCCCTGTACCGTTTGAGAAATGGATGTATGTACTCAACACTTAACTACTGTTAGGCTAGACTTTCATCAATGCATACGTGCGACTCTGTGGAATACCAATAAACAAGCAATGGCAAGGCCAACAAGTCTTGACTATGCAAGAGGTATTGGCTTTGACAATGTGTTTTAGCCATGTTCTACACCAGCATGGCTGCTGTTCAGCATGGCTAAAAGTTAATGGCGTAGAGGAGAGTGGCGTGAAGATTTGTAGAGTGGAGTAGAGTGGCAGAGAGTGTTGTGTGTTGGAGTGGTATAGTGAGGAGTCATGTAGAGTGGCATACACAGGAGTGGCATAGAGTAGAGAGGACTGGTGTAGAGCGCATTGGCATAGAGTGTTGCAGAGTATAGTAGCATAGAGTGCAGAGGGATTGAGTGCAGTGGCATTGAATTCAGAGGCTTATAATGCAGCCTTGCAGTATGCAGTGGCTTAGATTAGTGATGTATAGTACAGTGCAGTGGTGAAGAGTGAGGTGCAGAGTGGAGTAGCACAGATCGGAGTGGCACAGATTGGAGTGGCGCAGAGTAGAGTGCCACAGAGTAGAGTAGAGTGCAGTGGCCTAATGTGCAGTGGCATAAAGTGCAGTGGCGTAGAGTGCAGTGACCTAAAGTGCAGAGGTGTAGAGCAGAGTGGTGCAGAGTAGAGTAGTCTAGAGCAGAGTGACATAGAGTGGTGCAGAATGGAGTGGCATAGATTAGAGTGATGCAGAGGGCAGTGGTGCATGATAAGATAGAGTGGCATAGAGTGCAGTGGTGTAGACTGCAGAGTAGAGTCAAGTGGCATAGAGTGCAGTGCCGTAGAGTGGTGCAGTCTAGTTAAGAGTTGGATAGAATAGAGTATAGTGCAGTAGAGAGCAGTGGTATAGAGTGCAGCAGTGTGCAGTAGAGTAGAGTAGAGAGGAGTAGTGCAGAGTATAGTGTTGTAGAGTTCCGTGGCAGGGAGTGCAGTGTTACAGAGTAAAGTGTCAGAGTGCAGTGCAGTAGAATGGTGCGGAGAGCAGTGGTATAGAGTATAGTGATGCAGAGTGGAGTGCAGTGGCATAGAGTGTAGTGACATAGACTGCAGTTGTGTAGAGTGCATTGGCGTAGAGTTCAGTGGTTGAGTAGTGTGGCGCAGAGTGGAGTAGAATAGAGTGGAGTGGCTCAGAATGGTGTAAAGTGGTATAGAGTACAGTGGTGTAGAGTAGATTGTTTCAGAGTATAGTGAAGTGGCGAAGAAAGGACTGGCACAGGGTACAGTGCAGTTGCATAGAATGGAAGTAGTGTAGAGTGCAGTGTTGCATAGTGGCGTAGAGTACAATGACATAGAGTGGAGTTGTGCAGCGTAGAATGGTATGGCCCAGACTAGAGTGGAGCAGTGTGCAGTGGCAGAGAGTGCAGTGGTATAGAGCTCCAAGCTGTAAATACCATCACCAGTTCATTTCAAGTTTTTATCACACAAATCGCACAACATTTGGCTTTCATTGAATTACAGTGATGTGTCTAGGGAAACATTACGATATTTCATATTTTATCAACAGTGTTGAAGAAATTGTGTTTGATGTGAAAATGAACAAGTCAGTACTTGCCACCAGTTTATTTTGTATATCACCTTTGGAATGGTGGAAAATATTTTCAGGCTCACTGTAAATGTTAACATTAGTTCACTTTTTACATTGCCATGGATGTCACCCAGAGTTAAATCAGTATGCACTATACGCTAAACATGGACTATCTGTTGCATGGAAAATGGAAACTACAGAAATACATCAGGGAAAAGGAAATAGTGGTTGTAGAAAGGTACACAAATACCAAGCAGGATGAAATAAAACTTAAAAAATTAACAGGGACTGCATCACTCATACGGACAACCTAAAGGTTATTGCATACAAAGTAGAGAAATAAATCTGTGTCTTTCCTTGTAATTTCAAAGACAAGAATTTAGGGGCATATTATCAACGGCCAGCGATAATTATTGCTGGCCGTTCATAGCGATAGAAAAATTATCACCAGCTATCGCTGAATATTATCGCCATGATAACGCTATATTTACAACGCATAGCGCTATGGCGATAATATTTCAGCGATAGCTGTGTTTTCAATGGAACATCGCTGGTTTTTCAGCGATGTTCCATTGAAAACAGCGATAACCTTGCTGATAGGACCCTGTGGTCCTATCAGCATAGTCCATATCCCATTAAAAGTATGCCTTAGTCAGGAATTTAACAGGTGTTAAATTCCTGAGTTAAGGCTGAGGTAGCGCGATTTTTTTTATCGCTGCACCTCCTTGCTAATATCACGAAGCTGCCTTCACGATATTAACATGAGTTGTTTTCACAGCCACGCCTCTTTTGCATCTCATTAGGGATGCGAGGCGAGGCTGTGAAAAAACGGGCTCTACATCAAGGAAACACGCGCTAGCGTGTCCTTGATGATATTGCGATATAATTATCGCCGCTTTTCGCCCAAAAACGGACGTTAAAGCGGCGATAATTATATTGCCAGCCCTTGCTAATATGCCCCATAGGGCGGAGAAGGGCCCCTTTCAATGGTTTATTAATTACTGCCAGAGCTGAGCAGTGAC
Source organism: Triturus cristatus (assembly GCF_964204655.1). Taxonomy (NCBI): domain Eukaryota; kingdom Metazoa; phylum Chordata; class Amphibia; order Caudata; family Salamandridae; genus Triturus; species Triturus cristatus. The sequence continues at coordinate 382,454,846 of NC_140591.1, read as the reverse complement.
TGGACCTACCACACTTAAAGCCCCGAACATGTGTGAGCTCCTCTGCCTGTTTGACTCTGAGATTTATTGCCTATAATCCCATCCTTGAACCTTGCTCTCACTTCTGAGACCCACCTGTCTGCCACTGCTCTCTCATATCAATATACCCATATCGCAAGCAGAGGCCTCCAACTACCTGCAGAGATGTTTTAAAGCATGGGCAAGCTGGTCAATTGCCCAGGGCCCACCTTCCAAGGTCCACTCTGGGAAGGGAATCATTGTCTCTCTAGCTTAGTTCTGTCTATTTCTTATAGCTGAACCTCTCTTCTCTCTATCTACTTCTACCTTTATTTTCTCTTTGCTCAGTGTCATCCTAAGGATTGTTTAGATCTTCGGAAATACATATTTCAACTGTACGTGAAACGAGTTTCCGAAAGTTTGTGTGGAATCATGCAGGCTACAAGTAGCCTAAAAGTGGGTAGTAAAATTCAAAGTTGTTACTAAGCAGGGGCCTCAAAACACGTCTTGCTAAGGTCCCTAAAATGCTTACGACACCACTGACTACCTGCTTTACGTACTCCATCCACCTCCTGCCCCTTCATCTGCATATCTGATGTGTCTACAGTGTATGTCTCATATGATTTACCTGGCTATAGCCTGCATGTGAACATCACCCTGTACATGCAACACTTAGAATGCTAAACATCTGCTCCTGTTGACTCCTGGTCAGACTGAAACTCCCCCTGCCTTGCTTTTCTGCCTCTACCTGCCAAGGAAAGACCAATCTTCCTCTGAATATGGCTCAGACCCTAAGATTATTTTCACACTAAAGTCTACCTTGGAGCACTTTTCTGTAATTATTTCACAAAGCAGCTAAAAGGATCGATGTCATATGTTACTGAAATGCAAGGACTCACTGGCGGTGTTACGTAGGAAATGGGGTCCTTTGGCGCTTATGATTTCACCCACTTGCTACTTCGGAAGAGTTCTTTTTTTGTAAAAAAAAAAAAAAAAAGACATGGATGCTGTATTTCAAGAATTCATTATGAAAAACTGTCAGTGTCCATGTTGTTTCTGGAGACGATCAGCAGGCCTATACTGTTCCCGGTGGGTATCAGGGCATTTGTGGGAAACAGCCATGTTTTCTCCGTGCAATCTAGTTTTGGCATTCTCCATGCAGGCAGTGAGTGGTGCTGGTGATGGGCATGGGTGATGCCAGTGGGAGGAAGTGGTTAATGGCCTGCTAAGAAAAATGTTTATCACCTGCTCTTGTTTATTCACAAATTAAGCACTGGGTAAGCCTGGGGCATGCACGTGCCTATTATTGCGCTATGCTAAGATTTCCCTCCAGTTTAATCGGGTTTCAGATCAGTAATTGTGAATTTTCAACTTGTATGTCAATTTCGTTTGAAATTAGCAACATTCATGGCTGTTTTACTTTGGCTGTGTTTAGAAACTCCAGGGGTGGGGCTACACGCAGGTGCGCTCTGAGAGAGAATTAGACCCTATTCTGCTACGGATCAGTATGCTTTATTAATTTACTTGTAGGTGGAAGGTAACCGGCTGGTGTCTCCCCCCATAGAATCCTGGGACCTTTGCACCTTTATTGGAAGCTGTTGAAGTCGTGATGAGGCAGGCCCCCAAAAAGATGTGAGAATGTTACCTATGCTTACACGCAGATGTTGGGCTCAGTAAATGTACACAGGAGTCATGCTGTGTTGCGAATGCAGGAGCAACAGAACTAGGTGCACATAGGCAAGAGATGTGTAGGTTCATACATGTGAGATGGTTTAGCTGTACAAGTAGTACACACAAGCAAAATGGAGTTAGGTGCATAAAGTCTTACATTTTTAACACTTCTTAATAAAGCGCAAAGAGGCAAGTCCGTTTTTGGCATGTGATATCAACAGGGCTAACGCAAATAGTGCATACGAAAGAGTTTTCAACATATCTGCAGGCTGGCTCGATCCATGTGAAATCATTTAAATTCAACTCGTTTTCAGAGTCAGTGTTTTCCCCAAAAAATCTGGCATCGGTCCAGCCCTACTAGACCTACTGAGGATCCTCCCTATTTATATGAAATCAAGCAATTATAAAATTAAAAATGCTTTTTTAGGCACGCAGGTTTCCTTTGCAGGCAGTAAGATGTCATGGGAGAATGGCAAAGGATTGAAAAAGTGAAGTACACGTACAAATAGGTTCTAATATACGTAGAGCCTCCACATGTATACCATTCAGGACTAGCCTTTGATTCATGGATATCCTATTATGAGACAGCCCTGGGTGCATGCAGTAATGGCTGTGCATGCACTGGGCTTTTGAGGCTGTGGTGAGGCAGTTCAGGCTATATTAAGGCATGCTATAGTGTGTCTAGGAAAATGGTGGTTGTGGCTATACCTGGCATCTGAGGTTGTGCTTTTACATTTGAAATTATGTTTGGGAATATGATGCCTATATGCTACTGTTTTACTGTTATAAGATGGTTGTCCTTGTGCCATTTTATTCTTATACTCCTGGTATACTATGCCAGTAGCTTAGTAAATGTATGGTTGGTAACTGCAATACATTTATTTCTTTTAGTATCCATTATCAGCAGTTGTTTATACCTACAATGAAGTCACTTCTTGTAATGCCATCTGTATCAACGATCTTGTGGCATCACTTTCTGTGGTGCCACCAGGGTCAAAGGTCGTGTTTTCACTTCCTGTGGTAACATAAAAAATCAGAGGGTGTGTGATGTCACTTTCGCTGCCCCGGGCATTTTGGTGAATCTATGTCCATGCACACTGACCTATCAAACAAGCCCCACGGGCACTGCCTGGAAGCCCTATTGTCCAGGACACTTCTTCATTGTAACAACTCTGAAAGGGACAGCAAAAAAGATACAAAGATATACATTGTTTTGCATGGACGTGTTCTCTCGAAATTGAATTCATCAAGCATGACAACAGCATCATTACGAAAAAAATGCAACATGAAAAAGAAATGCAAGTTACATATTAAGAAATAAAGTCTGACGGGGGCGTGGCTTGCGCGCCGCGACGATATGGCGGCTTGCGCTTGAGCTCCGTGCTGAGCTGGAGCCCACGGAGGAATAGCGGTTGTTTTCGGCTGCCCCGGTCATCGCGGATAACGGCCGCATGGATAGGAACATGTCTCGGATGTCTGGGAGAGGGTTTCCTGCTTACTGAGGCTGCCGGTACTCGCACTTTGGTTCATGTTTGACGGCGCTCGGTGGTTTCGCGAGCGGCCGCCATTTTGTCTCCTCAGGAGCGGTGAGAGCTTTCTCCTCAGCGCGATGTCGACAATGCCACAGAAGGGCCAGGAGTGAAGTTAAACAAATACTGGTGACATTTCTTTTATTTCCTCAACTCATATGGTTTTTTTTTTCTTCTCTGCCTGCTGCCTTACTGCCTATTTTTGTATCATCTTTGTTTTTATTTTTTTGCTAAGATATCGCGCGTCAGGAACTCCGTCAAGGACATTTAGTGGGGCTTCTTTGACTAATGCTTATCTGCCTTTGGGTCATTTCTGACTGTTAGGACCCCTTTTGATACCCGCAAGGTGGGATATCTTTGTGAGGTGGTTCCCTTCCCTGTCCCTGGAATCTGCCTTTATTATTTTTCTGTTCTCTTGCTAAGAGTGCGCTATCCATTTTTGCTTGTTCCCTTTTGATATATTGAGGTTTCCTTCCTCACTTGGCATTCCCTTCTCGTAATTTGTCTGGAGTGGTGTTCTGTACTCCTGCTGAGGTGGTGTGCTCTATGGCCGCGAATATGGGCCCGTCTTCAAATGCTAAAGACGCAAAGGAATCTAAAGCGTCTCTTAAAAGGGCCAAACAGTTATCTCCTACACCTGAATCTCCGCAAAAGGACCCTAGTCCCACTCTTGAGACTATCCTGACGCGCCTTAATGAGGTCTATGAAATTGCGCAGTCTACCAAGACCAACACAGATTTATTGCAAGTGGAAGTGTTAGCTATCAGAAATGATTTCAAGGCCCTGTCTCTTCGTGTTTCGGACACGGAAGCACGTATTAGTGGCGCAGAGGATTCCATGCAAAAGCAGTCCAGATTTCTTTCACAACTTGAGCGATCAATGGTTGCTTTGCGGAAGGACCTCACTGAGCAAGAAGATCGTAACCGCAGATCTAACCTGCGCATTTTTGGGCTTCCTGAGGATGTTGAGCAGGATGCGTCTTCTATGATTGATTTCCTCTATCAATGGATTCCTTCTACATTGCAAATTTCCTTCCAAAGAGATTTTGAGCTGGAACGTGCACATCGTGTTCCTACCTTTCGTTCTAAGTCTGCTACGCAACCTAGGGCGATAATTTTTAAGCCACTGCGTCATCAGCATACAGAACAAATTCTAGCTCATATGCGGAAGGTTAGAGTTGTTTCGTGGAATGGTCATCGCATCTCAATCTCTCAAGACTTTGCCAGAGACACGGTCATAAGAAGGAAGGGTTTTCTTAATTTGCGGAAGCGTCTAACTGAGATGAATATCCCCTTTTCTTTTGCTGGCCCCTCTAAATTCCGCATTACTTTCAAAGGTCGCTCTAGAATCTTCGATGAACCTGCTGACTTGGTCTCGTTTTTGGATAATCAGATGGAGCTACAGATGGAACTTCAAATGGAGGCCTCGCTTGTTCCTGGCTCTGCTGGCACCTGATGCGGTTATTCATACTGCTATGTGTTTTTTTTTTTTGCCAGAATTATTGAGCTTAGTCTCTCTTAGTCCTGCACGGTGGTCTTAGTGTCCATTGTTTTTGTTGTGCTTTTGTCGGCTGTTGGTGTTCCCTCCTTATCGGTATGGTGTAACGGTCTTTTTTGTTGTTAGTTCTATTGTATGAACATTTCAAGATTTTGTGGTAATGTTTCGTGTTGGTTTAACGTCACTTGTGCGCGATTGCCATCCTTTTTATTCTTTTCCTTCCCAAATTGTCTTTCCGCATATTAGGTCCCGGCCCGTTTCTTATCCTATTGTATGATTTCTTATTTTCTATTGTTTTGGTTATGTGTATGATTTTCATCGTCTTTGGTTGTCTTATATTTGTGGAGTACGTTAGTGTTTATTAATGTATTGATCACATATTTGATTCATTGATGAGTATTTGTTGCTTATTAATTGCTATAGTTAGAGTTTGTGGTTAGCTCTATGTCACTGGTATAGCATTGATTGGTTTGTATCGTTATTATTATTATGTGTCTTTTTCGAATAGGTCGGAATTGTTTAGCTGTTTTGTCATTGATAGGCTTATGTTTCTTCTCTTCCATGTTCATATATTTAAGATATTCTCACCTCTCTCAGTTATATGGAGTGCAACGAGAAATATGTTTTTGTGGACAGTTATCTATTAGCTTATTTATAGATTTTGCATTTTTATGTATAATCTCATTTATATTATGTATCTATCATAAGACTTTATTGTTTGATACATTAGTCTGTTACTATATGCCGCTCTCCCCTTTATTTCATTTACTTTCTACTGACTGTATTATTTAGTACTCTTTGGAAGTTTTTTTTTTTTTCTTCTTCTTCTTCTTCTTTATTATTGCTCTTTCTTTTTTTGCATTAGCTATTACTGTTTACACCTGTTTTTTCTCTCTTTTTGCTTTTTACACTTTTTATGATCCTGCTTAGGTGTTTCCTTTTTCTCAAATTTGATTAACATGTCGCCTGTATAGTTTTATATGGTGTACTGTTTCCAGAACGATAATTGATTCTTGTTCATATCCTTTACACAGCTCTTCTTTTTATAATAACGCATAATCTGTTATGTTCTGTTTTGGGGCTATTTATGCTGATGGTTTCTATTCCTCATGTTGGGCTCTTTGCTCATTCCCATGTCCCCCCTTGTATGAATTCGGTCTTTTTCAGACCTTCCTTGGTGGCCCTTCTCTCCCTTTTTCTGTCTATCCTCTTCCTTTCTTCTTTCTCTCTTTTTTCCTTTTCTCTTTGGATTTCCTCCTGGGATTCTCCCGGTTTTGTGTTGATGTCTAGTGTCTGGAGGCGAGGTCTCTTGGAGGCTGTAGTTCATATATCATTTGTGCAATATCTATTTCTTCTGCTAATAGATCTATGTCTGGATTGAATGTACTCTCCCTTAATGTCAAAGGGCTAAATCATCCAGTTAAAAGGTCGAAGATTCTAGATTATTGCAAATCTCTTTCTTCGGATCTCGTCCTTTTTCAGGAGACAAAGGTCTCTGTTAGGGAGGCGTTATTTCTGAAGAAAGAGTGGGTTTCTGATGTTGCTTGTTCAGATGCTAGTGGTAAAAGGAATGGGGTAATCACTTTAGTCTCTAAACATTCTGGTCTGTCTATCGTTTCCTCTGAACAGGATACAGAGGGTCGTTGGTTACTATCTAAGTTGTCCGATGGTAATGCTGTTCTCTTTGTCATGAACATCTATGCCCCTAACAAGGATGATCCGGCTTTTTGGAAAACGATCACCAAAAAGCTAAATGACACACCTCATTCTGGCAATCTTATTGTTGGTGGTGACTTTAATTTACCAATGGATCCTATTTTGGATAGGAATTCTGCCTTTAACTTTCGTCCCCCTCAAGCACATAAACAAATGATTAATATGTATTTGCTGACCCATCTTCAGGATGTTTGGCGTCTTCACAATCCCACTGGCAGTGACTTCTCCTTTTTTTCTTCCCCTCATTCGTCCTTCTCACGTATTGACTACCTTCTGGTTCACTCTTCTCTTGTTCAGGCTTCCTCATCTCCGCTTATTCACCCCATTTTAGTTTCAGATCATGCCGCAGTAACTTTCACACTTATGTCTTTTGCCCCTCGGGTAAGGTCTAGATCTTGGAGACTAAACACGGAAATTTTACATGATGTTTCCCAAGTTCGAGAGTTTTCTAATGATATTGAGACGTTTTTCCGTGAGAATGTTGGTTCAGTAAGCTCCCCTGTTGTTCTCTGGGACTCTTTTAAATGCACTTTTCGTGGTCAGGTCATTAAGTGTATGTCCAGGAGAAACGCTGCCATTAAAAAAGAGCTCACGGATTTAGCGGATGAGATTAAACGTCAGGAAGCTCTTTTTCGACAGTCTAAGGATAAGTCATGCTTACAATCTATTAAGAATTTAAAATATGCGTATAATACTATTGTCACTAAGAGAGCGCATATTGGTTTTCAGGCTCAGAAATCTAAGAGGCTGCTGTTAAAAAATCGTGCGGGCAAGACTCTTGCAGCTACATTAAAGTTCCAGGAATCTTCTAATAAATCTTCCCAAATCTCTTCTATTACTGACCATCTTGGTAAGAGAAAATTTCAGACTGAAGAAATTCTTGAGGTCTTTCGCGATTTCTATAATAATTTATATACCCCCTCTACGCAGGCGTCTTTTGAACAGTGCCAGGAGTTTTTGAAGACAGTGCCGTTGAAAGCTATACCGGAGGATGTTAATAATTCATTAAATGCCCCGATTACCTCTGATGAAATTACTTCCGCGATTAAAGCCACTCGTTCCGGTAAGGCTCCGGGCCCTGATAGGTACCCTATTTTGTTTTATAAGACCTTCTTATCTGTGATTGTTCCGAAACTTCAATCGGTCTTTGATGCTTTTGTCAAAGATGGTTCTGTGTCTGGCTCTGCTGCTGATGCTACTATTGTAGTAATCCCCAAAGAAGGAAAGGATCATTCAGACCCCAAGAATTTTCGTCCCATCTCCCTGCTTAACATGGAGGCTAAGATTTTTGCTAAAATCTTAGCTAAACGATTAGAATCCTTTATCCCTCAATTGGTTCATCCTTCCCAAACAGGTTTTGTAAAGGGTCGTCTTGCGCGTGATAATATCCGTACTTTTTGTCATATTCTAGGTGCTGCTAAGCGATCCAATCTTCCGGCGGCGGCCTTGGCCCTTGACGCTGAAAAGGCCTTTGATAAGGTTTCCTGGCCTTTTTTACGAGCTGTTTTATGTGCACATAATCTTGGTGATTCCTTTATCCGTATGGTTATGTCTCTTTACTCCCGACCTAGGGCTAATATAAGAGTGAATGGGGCTACCTCGTCCTTTTTTAACCTTTGCCAGGGTACTAGACAAGGGTGTCCTTTGTCTCCTCTTTTATTTTTGTTGTCCATCGATCCTCTTCTCAGACTGATTGACGTACATCCAGACATTATGGGCTTTTCTTTTGGTTCCCATCAGTTAAAAGTAGCTGCCTATGCCGATGACGTTCTCATTTTTTCAGATGATGTTGCACGTGCCATCCCGGCTATTTCTGAGATCATTTCCACCTTCTCAAAGGTTTCAGGATATACACTGAACAGAGATAAGACAGAAATGTTCCCCTTAAATGCTTACTGCTTCTCCTCTCATATGGGCTCGGCGGGCTTTAAGTGGCAATCTAAGCAACTAAAGTATCTGGGTATTTATTTTTGTTCCACCCTTTATGCTACGGTTACTTATAATGAGTCTCAAACTATTCTTAAAGTGCGGCATCTTTTAGAAAATTGGTCTCCGAAGCATATCTCCTGGTGGGGTCGGCTCCAAACTCTTAAAATGATGATAACACCTATTATTAATTTTGTCTCTTCTATGCTTCCAGTAAAGCTCTCTGATGCTTTCTTTCATGATCTTGATTTAATTACTTCCAAATTCTTATGGAATAATAAAAGGGCTAGAATTGCCTATAAATTTTTGAGGAAACCCTATGAGTTGGGGGGATGTAATCTTCCTGATTGGGGGAAGTATCAATCTGCTTTTCTAGCCTCTCAAGGTGCGCTCTGGTTTTCCCCTCCCCTTATGCATGTTCCAGCTTGGTTGCTAATAGAACAGGAATTGGCCTCTCCTCTTCCAACGGCCTCTTTCTTAACCATAAATACTCTTTTCATTCCATTTTCTAGATCTATTATTTTGGATACTGTTGCTGCGATTCGTAAAATTGATATGAGAGTGGCGATTCCGTTGCATAAAACTAGATGGTCATCCATTTGGCGCAATTCCAAAATTAAGATTAATATTGATCCGGACTTGATGTCTTATTGGTCGGGGAAAGGTATCTCGCTTGTTAAACATTTGTATGATTCCAAAAATGACCCTCTTCCTTTCTCTACCCTGGCCCAGCAATTTTCTTTATCTAATATAGATTTTTATACTTTTCTTAAGATAAAGGTAGCACTTGCTAGATTATAGCTTCAGCCTTCTTCCCCTATGATTATGCTTTTTCACTTATGGATTAAGTCTGGTCATGTTGCATCTAGGATTTATAAATTTTTGTCGTCCTCGACACTTCCTACCCAAACTGTTGCACAGCAAAAATGGCTACGTCATTTCGGGCATGAGATCACCGATCATATTTCTTCAGACACTTGGCAAGATATTGGTAGGCTTTCTCTTCGTAATAAAATCGCCCCCTCACTAATGCAATCTAAGTTTTTCTCTATTAATCTTCTTCACTGGACTCCCAGTCGTTTACACGCGCTAAATCTCAAGGACGATGATCAATGTTGGAGTTGTGGGCTAGCACCTGGTGATTTCCAACATATGTTCTTTGATTGCTCTCTTCTCCAACCCTTTTGGAGTCTAGTTCACAAACACCTCATGCTTATCTTTGATATTCAGTTTCAACTCTCTTTTCCACTAATTCTTCTAGGTCCGCTGGCTGCCTCGGTCCCGTTGCCCTTAGATGCCATGGAATTACAATTATTGGATCTTTTACTATCTATTGCAGTCAAGGTAATTCTCATGGAGTGGAAATCTTTTTCTTCAGTCTCTTATCATACTTGGTGGGCATGGGTTTCTTTTCTGCGTAGTGCTCATACGTCTGTTGATCATGCTCACCTTTCTCCGTCTATATCTAATGAGGTGTGGCTGACTCTAGATACGTACATGCAAAGAGCCTCAGAGGGTTTGGTGGCTCAATACCCTTTTGATGTGCCTGGTTAATGATGGTGTTGTTGTTGGGTGAATCCTTTGGAAATCCTCTTCTCTTTTCTCATCTTGTCTTGTCTTTTTTCTTCTTTTCTTCTTTCTTTTTCTGTCTTTGCTTTCTTTCCTTTCTTTCCCTTCATCCCTAAGTTATTATATGATGATGATACTTTTGATAAACACGGCTCCTGATTATCCATTGATTCTTCCTTATTCAATGCATTCCTCTGATACTTCCAGATTAATGAACTTTGTAAGGTGTTTTTTTTTTAGTTTTAACTCTCATTTTACCAGGTTGAATGTCTTTTAGCTGATATCATTTGTATCATTCTTGATTGTATTCTATGCTTGTTTCTACTCCCTTAAAATAATAAATTCTTTTGAAATCAAAAAAAGAAATAAAGTCTGACCACTAAAGCAGTTAACCTGTGCTGTAGTCTCTGAGACTACATGGTTGGAAGCACACCAAGGATTCAGAAGTAACCTCCATAAACAGAGCTAACGTTCCTGACCCATACCAGCAATTAGATATGACAGTCCGAGTCCTGGGAATAGGTAATTTATTCAAGGAAAACATTAAAGAGTTTTTTCAGGTTAATCTGCCGGGACATGTATGGGAAAGTTACTATATTTTGTACACAAATAGCTAATTTTCCTTAAACGAAATTTTTTTCAAAAGATGCTTCAAATCAGAATTAGTTAAGGTGACAGATTGCTTGCTTTCATAGTGGAGTATATATAATACGTTACAACGGAGGTACCCGCTTGTTTTCTGATTCAATATAAGTGTTTGCACCCAGGCAAAATAGCTCAGAGCTTAGAATGTGACACATATTTCCAATCTCAACAACACCTAACTTTTATATCAATGGTCCTGGCATGCCTGGACTTCTGCAAAATCATTTTCATGCGACCCATGAAAAGTCGTGGATCCAGAAGCAAGCTGCGAGCCCGCAAGTCCCCTGAAAGACGTCCGATCACGTCATACATAAAATACCCGATTGACTTCAAGTGGGTCACATTCAACAATAGCCTATCCACTATAAGCAAGGCCGCAGACGACTCCTGCCTTCCCTACCATTGAGACGTCATCCAACATAGCCTCCTCTGCATAACACTGAGATGATGGGTGCAGCTGATACTTTGCAATCTGCCAAGCCTTGGTCAAGTAAAATACACAGAGGCAGATTACTTACCATACCTGGCCCGCAGCTTTTGAGCACACACAGGCATCCTTTGACATGGCATATTGGCATAACCCGGTGCCTTTTGTGTCAGTTCCATAATGCAAAATGCCAGAGATCATTGAAAATTACACTGGCATGATGCAAAGTATGCCTGGGCCTACTTTTATAACTTCTATGGTGACCCTACCATTCAGGAATTCACACCCAACATCACTAAATGAGGGTACATTTAGGGAATGCACAAAATCCCTCTCTGCCTGTGACTCATATGATTATGTAGAGTCATATTGGGTTTCTTAAAAGGAGGCAACAACTTTTGATATAGCTTCAGAATGCATCAGCATATGGCCTTAGGCAAATCTAGTCATGGATGTAGCTAGTTGAGTCTTTATCTCAGTCGCAACTGATAGAGCCTGGATGTTATCGTTCATGTGATCTCTAGGAGCTCCCCCTAGAAAAATGATTTATGACAAATTTTACGGATACGACGAATATGTGATGAGTTATCATGCTTTAAGAGCAGGCACGAAATGAAGGTCGATTTAGATACTGAATCGTAAAAGCATGCAGAATGTTAGACATCGATTGGTGATGATACCTAACTGCAGATTAACTAAAGAGAAGTTTAATAAGCTATCATTGTATGTTTTCTATATGCATAATGGAACATTAACAGGCAAACGATAGCATAAAATGCGTTAATACATGTGTGAATAAAGTCGTTTTTAGCACAAAAGAAATGGATGCTAATATTAGAATATTTAACGTGAGCACTGAATATTGATGTGAAAAACAAAAGTTATTATGATGTGTGCTTTGCAAAAGTTAAAGTTTAGAGATGCATTTAAGAACTGAACAGTATAATAAGCCTGTAACATTAATCGAGTATTGAAGAACTAATATGTGAATCAACTATAAAGTTTTATAAAAAAGAAAAATTCGATAGGTATTTCATACTTACATAATGTGGATGCAATTAATATTGGACATCAATGAAGAACTAATGGATTATATTACCATAATGTGAAACTCATATTTTAGCTCAACCACAGAGTGCACAGGCTTCATTTCATAAAGGCCTCGCCTTTTCCCTCTTTTGTATGAACTAATGAACTGGATGGTCTGAAGCATATGAGAACTTTTCATAAAGTTTCTACTTGTGCTTCAACACTCAATAATTCCTTTAACACTAGTAGCCTATTTTACTGGATTTACAACAAATGTGATACTTTCTAGAGTACATGCTTGGGAACAGACTGACAAAAGGTGTGAGCATGGACTCGCCTACTTCCTAGATGTCATACCCATCGGATGAATACAAATCAGTGGTTTTATGGAAAATGCAAAGTAATGGATTACTTAATCTTCCGGATTTTGTAAATTTTACCTACTACATCATCTCATTCTATCAAACTGACCAATGGAACGGAATGGTCCGATCAAATTGGTGATGTCAAGAGGTGTCAACCAGAAATCAATGGAGTATAATTGCCCAAAGTGCAGACAGGGGCGGTTCCTATCTTGCCAACCTTCTCGACCCATCTTGTGGTACACAGACTGATGATTTGGACTTCCAGAAACTAACTCGAACTGAGACATATGCTGCATTTGCTACCAGCTGGTATGCTTGCGTGAGGGGAACCTCTCCCTCTGGAAGGTTTCCGACAACAGCTGTGGAATTTGATGCTGCAATTCGGACAGAGACAGACAAAACTGTTAATGAACTGAAACTGGTCATTTTGGCGATTAATCAACTTGCTATTCTATGGTTTATATGAGGGTTATATGCTTGAAAGACTAATTTTCTCATGATTCAATCTTCTTCAGTGGAGGAAGAACTGTCCTTTTAAACTTGATTTTCAATAGCTTTATTAATACTTATTAAATTCTATAAAAATCATAATTCAATTTGACACACATGTTTTCTTTAGCTGTGATAAAGATACCAACTGAGATAACCTTCTGCTGATTCAGTTTCATTCATTTGTTGGGGTCGTTTAGTCGATTTACCAAATTCTTTTGATTTGAGCAGGTTCTGCCTGAACTAGACCATTTGGTAAGGAATAAATGTTAACTATTATCTTATTTCAGGTCCTCATATGATAATTGTTTATCCTCTAAGTATTCTAGTCCCTTTCAGCACAGTATAAGATCCATCAGAGGACCTAAGGGAAGACACTAATTGTAATTGGTAGCTGAGGTTATCAGGGAAAAATGTATTCTGTAGTAAAATTGTATATGAGGCCCAACACGTTTACACTACAACACAATTGATGGGACAACATCCTGCTAGCCATCTCCCTTCATTCATAATGTCTCTATTTTAGTTTCACTAATGACTTTTCAGCTGCAGAAGTATAACCTGTATTAAGAGACAGCTTCTCTGCTTCCAGCCAGCATCTCAGATGTGATGTAGGAGTGGACTTGTACTCAGATGTCAAGAAGGTAATGTTTTATCCTAGTCTGAGGTGCTCCTCAAAGATTTTTTTGTGACTTTGCTGGGTCACTCGTCATCTGACTTCTCCACGTCACCTGCCTGAGTGATGTCTTGTCACAGAAACTTGCACTACTGCCATCCACCTCTGAACCTGAGTATTACTAGCCACCCCTTCCATCCCTTTCTCAGGGCATTGCCACTAAGGCTGTCTTCCATGATGCTAGCAATAATCATGCTGCCTAGGATTGTGTCTGTCACATATGTGCTGCATAGGCCATTGATATCTACTTATAACAAAAACAGTCAATCCTGCCCTCATGCTTGCCTTTCCACCCTGTTAATGAGAGGAAGCCTCTGATTGAGCTCTGCTCCTCACCTTTGTTCCTCTGTTTGAGCACAGATTCACAGCTTTCCAGTCTTGATTATCTTTAAACTAGACATCAAGAATCTCTTCCTAGATGTTTTCTGTTTGCGGTGCCTCTTAAAATTACTTCTGCAGTGTCACCTTGAAGACTTTCCTTGCATCCTTAGAATTGTTTTACTTATCCAGCCATCGCTTTTCGAGTCCTCAGTTTAGGGATCGATAAAGAAAGTTAGATATTGCTTATTTGGATTGTGGGACCTCGGTAGGGCTCCTGTTCTTTTACGTGCACCTACCTAGTGGGAATATGTTAAGCCCTCAAAGTTGGGTGTTAACAACTGTCTCTTGGGTCTCCGCAGCAGTTACAAAACAACCTGTCTTTGCAAGGGGGATGTTGGAAGGTGGATTATTAGTAGGGGTAAGTATGCACCTACCACTAGCAATAAGGCCACCAACGCAATATAAAGCTCAGTCAAGGTCTCAGTATATTAGCCCCTGGCTCAACCCTTGATAGCTGTCTTTTAGCAGGCTGGCTTAACTCAGGAGACAGATATATAAAGCATTTAAAAACATCAATACTTTAAATAAAATAGGAAATATTTGTATCTTTAAAATGGCACCAAAACCACAAAAATATAATATTGGAAACTAGACATATCAATTTGTAAACATTAGGCAATTTCTAGCCTGCCCTGTTCTCTGCAGCTGCAGATCTCCCCGTCAGATAACATCTGTCTCTATGCAGGCCACTTATCACCTAATCAAAGCAGTTTGGCTAAGCCTGTTAAGGCTGACCAATCAGGAAAGGCTGCTAGAAGGCTGAATTTTGGCGCACCGAAAAGAAAATCCTATAACCTATTTTCTGTATTAGTTATAATAAATTCAACAGTGGCAAGGTGTTGGATTTATCATTACTAATCTTTTAAGTTCTAGAAATCTTATTTTAGCTCTCTCCTATCACTAGTTACAGTCTTTTACAGTATTCCCATGTTAGGCTATTGAGCCAAAATACTACTATGAGGAAAAACAAAACTGGCGGTTTTTCCCTCTACAGGGAATATAAAACATCTTTTATAAAGCCGCTGCTTATAGTTACATGGCACCCCACCCCTAAGTACCTAGGGAAGACCTTAGAGGTGACGTATATGTAAAAATAAGGTAGATTACCACTTTGGAAGCACCTTTAATTCCAAATTCGAATTTTCCTTCAAAAAATGACAGCAGGCAACACAGCACTGCACACTTCAGTACAGGAAATCTGCTGGGCCTCCAATCCTCCCTGCCCTATTATATACTAGGGTTTTATAGGTAGTTTTAATCCCCCTTGCCTTATTATATACTAGGAACTTGAAGGGATTGGTCATTGCAAATTGTAATTACCTGATTGCAATATACCTTTTTAATTAGAGCACTGGCCCTGAGACTGGTTAGCAGAACCCTGGGCACAGTCGGAGTCAGTTACCACCAATATCGGTAAAAAAATGTGGGTGATCAGGGCAAAATATATGACTTTCTCACAGGGGCACCTGCGTTTTTAGTACTGGGCTCGGCAGCCATCTAGGGAAACCTACCATACCCAGACATTTCTGAAAACTAGACATTCGGGGGAGTCCAGGGAGGTGTGGCTTGCATGGACCCCTCACTACATTTTCTAACCCAGATTCCCCTGCAAACCTCACATTTGGCTACAAAGTCACATTTTCCTTAAATTTCTGTGTGGGGAAAGTTGTGGAATCAACGGGCCACCACAAATTTCCTGCCATCCACGGTTTCCCTCGGTCTCCTGATAAAAATGATACCTCACTTGTGTGGGTGGGCCATGCTGTTTGGATTTGGCACGAGGGTGAGTGAAAGATTCAAAATGTAAACAAGAGATTTCACAATAATGAAACACACTGTTAATAATTGAAAGTTTAAAAAACGGAACCAATGACTCACAGCTCATGAGATGGAATGCTGCGACAAGGCACCAACCACTTTACAGGCTGTTCACACACCTTCACATATTCACACCTGCATGACACAGAACACAATTCACACTGCCAGCCGCGGGCCCAGAACATTACTACACTCACATCAACAGACAGTGCCATTAAAGGGCCCATCACTTTCATCCACCCACATGACTGACACAGCAATCACACCGGCTGGCGGCTGACAGAGTGTGTGGACTGATGTTTGGCTGGCAATGTGTGTGCAGTGACCAGCAGCAAGTAACTACACACATACCGCCAGCCAAATGCCAGCTTACACACACCATCAGCCAAGCACTATTCCCTGCACACCACCAACCAAGCACCAGTCCACGCACCCCACCAGCCAAGCACCAGTCCACATACACCACCAGCCAAGCACCAATCCAGCACAGTGCCAGCCAAGCGCTAATCCATGCACACTGACAGCCAAGTGCCATCCATGCACACTGGCAGACAAGCGCCAGTCGATGCACATCGCCAGCCAAGTGCCAGTCTTCACACACCGCCAGCAAAGTGTCATCCACACACACCGCAAGCCAAGCCACAGTCCAAGCACACTGCCAGCAAGCACTATCAACGCACACCGCCAGCCAAGCACCAGTCTTCACACATCACCAGTCAAGCGGCATCCATGCACACCATAAGCCAAGCACCATCCACGCACACTGCCATCCAATTGCCAGTCCATGCACACTGTCAGTCAAGCGTTAGTCCACACACTGCCAACAAATGTTGTAACAAACAAATCTCCAGACCAATTTGAAGGAGTTAAAAAACAACTTTGACCTCAAACACAACAGGTGTAACTAAATACATCAAAGTACTGCCAACCGTGACTGAACAAAATATATATAAAATGATACAGACCAGTCAGTTCACTTTTACGTTCACGGTTGCTCCCAAAGAATCTGTTGCGTGAGGTATAATTGAAAATATGCGGGCATACAGCCCAGGCTTAGAAGGATACTCGGGGCAGTACATAAGGCTCTCATTCTGCACACCTCTTCAGGCACAGACCCTACATCTCCTATGGGGAAAGTCTTTTTGGGTGTGGGAGAAATGTAATCAGGAAAGTGGCAATCTATCATGCTAGCAACATCCTCCTGCACTCCAACTCTAGGAACACTTGTCTTTTCCACGACAACAAGTCTGCCTGTCACAGCTTGCTGAAACTGAACAAAAGTAATCTTTGAATCTGGAGAAAAACCCTTGAATACAACAAAAGCATTGGAGGTTGCCAAATGAAACAGATGAACAGCCAACTTCTGTATGACTTACAAACAGCACTGTAAAGCTCTAACCTCTGATCTCGTCTATCTACACCACCCATGAGCTTAATGTAGTCTAAAATGCACACAGAGTTGCGTGCTTCAGCAACCTGATCCCAAACAGTCACAGGTGGAGTACTTTCATTATGAATGGTAGTCAGCACATAGACATCTCTCCTGTCAGAAAAATTCACAGCTAGAAGTTCATCACTAAGCAAGGCACTGCACTGTCCATGCTCAAGTTTTTTTTACAAACAGGTTCTTTAGGGTAACCTTTACAGTTAGAGTAGATTGTATCACATGCAACAGTGTTCACTTTGAACAATTCCTTGAACAATTGCACAGCAGTGTAGAAGTTATCTGTGTATAAATGGTACCCTTTGTTAAAAAGTCCCCTACCAAGTTCCCACACAATTCTCTCACTGACTCTAAAAGTGGCGGACAACCGGGGGGCAAATAGTGGAATCCATACCGGTGTACACCCTGAAATTATAGACATATCCAATACTACTCTCAGACAGCTTATATATCTTAATTCCACTTTGTACATTCTTGATAGGATTATACTGCCTAAAAACCATACAGCCTTGAACAGGACCAAAGACTCAGCCACAGCTCTTTCTTTCCCTGGAACATAGATCTCTGAAAAGCAATCTACAAAATGATCAAGGACAGGCCAAATCTTGAAGAGACGATCACAATCAGGGTGATCCCGTGGCAATGTTGAGACATTATAACAAAAATGAAGCATCCGCAGTTGAAGCAAATACAGAACTCATAATGACCAAAAATATAGCAGTTACCATCAAGGAATTAACAGACCAATATGAAGAAAGCAAAGGCTTCCTTATAAAAAAAAGTTAAACCCCAATAATATCTGCAGGTCAACCACATCTTTGGGAGTCTACCGGGTAGTTCTAGCGCTGGGATTAAGTCTGCCACTGTTGTTTCTCAAATACTGTACAGCATTAAAATTAGTCTGTTCAGCAATCTCATCCAAAAATACATCATCCATAAACAACTGAAAAACATTTATAGGCAAAATGTTTTCAGTATTCACTCTACACCCTGCGACACCACTAAAGGCAGGCAACACTGACTGCACCATGTTTGGGGCAACCCATAATTCAGCACTTCCAATGGGAAATCTTTCAGCCCCAGGCTTCAATACAGATGCCTCTTGCAGCACTATTGGCACATCAGTGTCCTCTAAAAGAGGCATTTCCTCCGCACTGAGAGTGGCTTCATCATCGGATGATTCCTCTTGGACAGAAAATTCACTGCAAGAATCTTGGACTCCCTCCTTTGCCTCAGATGCAGAGCCAGTCTTATAATTATGGTCAAAGAAAGATTCCAAAAGCATACCAACAACCTGCTGAGTTGTAAATCTGTGGCTAGCCACGGTCCTTACTAATAAAAGTAGCACAACAAATAAGTCAACAATAATCAACACTGTGCATAATAAGCAATAAACAAAGTGTGGCTTTATCAAACAGAAAGTAATCCTACTAGCATATAGTAATCTAGAAGGAAAAGTCAACCAATACAAATCAACAAAAACCTACATATTCAAATATGATATCACTCACTTACCAGAGATAGCTAGACTTAGAATCACCTGCACCTACTCTGCAAAGACGATATCCCACTACAAAGAAAAAAACAAAAGTAAATTGCACACAAAACAACATAATACACATTGTGCACAAATCCAAGGAGAATTTCACACACAATAAAACAAGCTAAATATGCTGCTATTATTACATCATTTACAAAAAACGCATTCATGCAGGGCAATGATACTTATTTGGAGTAAACAGTACTAGAAACATTTTCTTATCAAACACATGGAACTACACAAACAGCAGATATACCAGTGCCGAAATCTCAAGTAGGAGTCATAAATAAAGGTTTTGCACTAGAATAGAAAGGAGAAAGAAAACATTGCGATCACAAATGCAAATGATGACAAGAAATAAAACAACAATATAAAGCACTATGAAGTCTTCCCATCATATCCAAATGCCAGGCACACACATCACCAGCCAGAAGACAGTCAAAACACACTGCTAGCCAAATGCCAGCTCACACACACCAACTAGAGTGGTGAGTTCTGCCTGGCTTAGGTACATACCCTAGCCAACCAGAAACCCCAGTTGTAACAGGGCTGCTCCCCAAAATGCCCATACTCTTGTCACTGGTGGCTAGTAGGTTTCTGCCACCTTGGGGTCAGAACGGCCTCAAACTATGGCCAATATGCCCTCAAGGGGAACAGAAACAGCCAAACACAGTGCCCAAATGAAGGGGAGCAACCCTTACTCAAGGGGCCACTCCCTAAAAGACAAGAAAATCCCTAATGGCATATTGGGTGCATTCCTGCTGAGCAATCGCATCCCCACTCGAGATTGCACCACAGGAATGCACTGCAAAGAGACACTGGGGAAAGGAAAATCTCTTCCCTTTACACCGACGCTTCTTTGCCCTTCACTGAACCATCCCCGAAGGAGAAACTCACCTGTTTCTCTGATGTGCTGGAAGCAAATGGCTTCCAGCATATCCCCGGCTGCTTCTGATGACGTCAGCATGCAGTGCCCAAGCTGATGTCATCAGATGTTGTGGGGGTGTCGGGGTGGCAGCAGAAGTGCCTCCGGAGGGGCCAGGGAGCACCAGTGCTTCAAGCCTTCCTGTGCACACAAGGGGTTAATTTAGCTGTTGCGAGTGTGCTTTTGCACCTTATTATTGATATCGGTGAAGGTACAATAAAGGCCTGGTACATTGAGTAGCCCAGGATCGAAGCCTGCTTAAACAAAACTCTTGACATGATAACAAAGATCGCATTATCGTTTGTCCGAACTAGCATCTTTGGACATCCATGGTATCTTTTGAACTAATAGTGGAAATTCTGTCATGAATTTAATTCGCATCACAGACAGCATATATTGGATTGAGTCCTCTGTGGATGAACCTGCTGCAATCATACAGCTATAAATAAAGGGCCTCCAGTGGCTGTTGTCCTAGGCATACAGATACCCCCATCCACTCACCTAGAATTAGTCAAATGGGTGGTCCTGATGAAGGTGGAAGAGAATTGCTATTCCCACCGAAACGTGCGTTGACCTGAAAGTTCGGAACTCCTAAGGGACAACGCCATTGTGGATCATATTTGAAGTGTTCTCCCCGCCATTTTCATGGGTGTATGTTATGTTAGGTTGGGAAGTTCCCAGTGTGAAATGCACGTGTGTGACTATGTTGTGGGATGTGAGGTTGGAATGATTGCTGTGTAGCTGATCTCATAGGGGGCACACCATAAGAATCTTCAGGACTTTATGCTAATGCATCTTTTCATAAATTTAGCTTGGAGATTTGTCTCAGCATGATCAATAGAATTTTGTGAGGCCTCTCAATGACAAATAGTGTTGTATCAGCATGGATGAATATTATGTGCTTTTTTCAACTTGCTTTTAACTTTGTATAATCATCCATTTCTGCTTTTTAAATCAATATGAAATAACATTTTCTCTTTGTCTATTTACATTAAAAAAAAGACCATAAAGAAATAATTAAAAAAAAATCAAATAATTGTAATGATATTTCTGTTCTAAATTCTCTTATGATGGACAGCCCATAAGAGCTTGTTTATAGCCTCTTCAGTGTTTTTTGTCCTTTATCCCCCTGGCTCCTGGACCTATAAAGTATCTTTAGGGGGTGCCTTTTGCATATACTAGTTTTGCAACTTTGTGAAACATATAAACCCTTAAATAATGTTTTTTCCAGGAAACTTATATCATTATTGTTGTATCTCTTGTTTTAGTAATGGTCAATATGTGTTGTCAATATGTGTGTTTTTCTTCATGTATTATTTGTTGAATCTGTCTCGTTTGTTCGTTTGAATGTATTTTGTTGTATTTACGATTACAGGTTTCATTCTCCATTTAAATTCACATTACGTTATGGTGCTTGTAAGTGCTTTTTCACCTAATAACATATTTCATATATGTGGTTTGCATTGTAAATATTTTTCACTGAATGTATTTTACTAGGTATATTCAACTTACAGTTATGCATGTGTTGTTAATGTTTAATTGAAAATGACTACAGCTATCATGGTGCACTGTTTATTTTGGCCATTCCCTCTTTTCTTTCATATTTGTCAAATATTTATCAATCTCTATTTTATGCTATGTTTTGAAATGTTTAATTCTGCATGTTGTCACTTTCTGGTTATTTTATTGAATTAAAATGTTTCAGAAATCAAGGTATGTTGACTTAAGAATGTTAATGTATGTTATGTTGTATGTTGATTATATGTTGTATTGTTAATACATGTACTTTCCAATGTTTATATGATGGCTAATGCTATTTCTCAATCTGCATGGCTGAGTGTGACAGAAGTTCAGCCTGCTTGATTTTGGAATGGTTTATTTCTCATTTCTCCTCTCTACTGTGTTGCATTGAATGTTTGGTATATTTTATGTATACTTCCTAATCATTTCTTTCATTTCAGGACATCTTTTTAACTGTTTTTTTAAGTAGTTTTGTGTTCAATGTAAACTGTGTGTGTAATGTATTATAATACTATTGTAAGGTATAGTCATTATCTTATTTTGTTTTCCATTTCAGTTGATTCATTTTTTACCGTCAAACTCATTTGATATATAATCCAGATTTTTTTTCAAATTTCCAATAGGTCCAACACCCAAAGTACATTGCCAATTATCTGTCACTTCTACTGAGGATAACTCCACTCCAGACCAGGAACAAGCCTTCAGTGAGGAGTGCACTCCTGCAAGTCTAGATGATGAGGAGCAGCCTGGTCCATCTGGTATGCCTGGGCTGACAGCTTCAGTGAGTTTCACTTGGCCCAAACCTACACCTCCCTCTCCAGCTGTTATCACTCCTCAGCCTCTGGATACCCCCACTTTCAGCATCCAAAGGAACATCACTCCAATCCTGTGCCCCCAATCCTGGCTGCTTTTGATCCAACACCACCACCATGTCCAGTTCAGCGAGGACCCAGTGGGATGGGGCACACTGGGTCAAGGGCACAGGGTAGTGGGGTTAGGGTTCAAGGGGGGGGAATCTGTGGACCAATAAAGTGAGGCCACTAGGTTCATTGTTACCTAGGCCACTATCGACCAAGTCTTGGAATCCCTCCATCAGTTCCAAGACATGATGGGCCAGGTCCTTACAGACCTCTGTGAGATGAAGCAGTAGCAGATGGAGCACAATGTACAGATGGAAGATCTAAACTCCAATGTGTGCTCAGTGACTGTGGTGCTGCATAATTGTTTTACCCATATGTTGAGGGCTTTTCCAGCAACATCTTCCAATTTCTGAGGTCCAACAAGCGAGATTAGTATGCTTTGGGTCGACTACCATACGTGCTTAGAGCAATTTAAGCAGCACATATAGGCTTGGTGGCAACTTTCAATAGAAAACAAGTCAATTGCAATCTGAAAAACCTCAATTCAATCATTGTGCAAGTTGTCTTTGTTCAAGATATATACACCCAAAGGGTGTGTGCATCTTTCACAGGATCAACCCATGTTCCCTTAGTACTTTGCAAAAGCACAATATAACTGCAAATGTCACAACTTTGAAAAGTCCAATGAAGATGACATGGTGAAAGAACCTAAAACAGATTGAAACAAAAAGATTATTTTCTAATCCAAAATAGACACATTATAAATGAATAATTTAGAGGACTGAACAATCAAAGATAAACAATGTAAATGAACAAAACTTTGATCAACTAACATCTTGCCCCTGGATTTTCCTTAACGTGCACTTTCTAAAAAAAATTCAACACAGTCTTTTATGCTCATTAGATTAAAATTTAGTTTAACAATTGATGTAGTAACATATAAATATAAACTTACACTCATGTGAAGGAATTGCTAAAAATATTTTGACGTATTCCTTCCTCTTCACCACTATCATCTTCATTAAGCAATTCAACATCCTCACCCGGTGGCTCATCATGGACTCCATTAGGGGTCTGCCAACGGAGTTCGCAGAGTTTTGACCACACACGGAGTTTCGGAAAACTTAGTGAAGTGACATGGAGTTTTTTCTCTCGAGCGGCTTGCAAACATTGTTGGCGAGCTCTCGAGAGAAAAAAACGTGAGCTAGACCTCCTCCCGGTGAGATTTTTCAATGCAGGCGATCGCGGCAGGTCGTTGAGTAATCTGCAGATTGCGTTGAGGAAGATGGCGCTCAAGTAGAATGTCTAAATGAACTGCAGAAACCAGCAGCACCCTCTGGTATGATGTGTAGGTGCCAGTCATAGTTTTACAGTGTGGGATAAACTCTGGCGGTAAACATCAGTACAACTCAACAGACTTCACTGCTGGCGGAATTTCGCGGAGTGCAGCGGAGTTTTTTCAGCGCTTCGCAGAGTTACGCGGAGTAGAACACCATGAACTCTGCCCAGGCCTAGTCTCCATCCTCTGCAATGTGCAGGATGTTACATCGCAGGGCTAGATTGTGTAACATGCAGCATGCCATAGTGATTTTGCACACTTGATCGGGTGAGTAGAGGAGGTCTCCACCAGTCTTATCCAGACATCAAAATCTATCCTTTAAGAGCCCAAAAGCCTGCACTACTGGCCTCCATGTTCTTCCATGGGCCTTATTGAAGTGGACTTTACCTGGCATTGTTGTATTCCTCAGCGGTGCTAACAACCATGGTCGGTTAGGATGAGCTGAGTCTTCTATATGAATAAAATATAAAATTAGACAAAAATGATAAGACTATTTTAGATCATTAAACTTGAAATTAACCAAAAAAAACATATTGACTGATTGTACTTACCAACAAGCCAGACACTTTCAGGTCCAAGTTGTGATATTTGCAGGGGTATGGTGCTAATCCATAGTACAAAGGAATCATGTTGATCCTGGGAAATAAGCACACACACTTGTGATGTACAAATCTCATAAGCCCACAACTTGCATATTGAATTAATGTAAGTTTTTTTTAATGAGATATGCTTGTTCTTTGTTGTGTGGTGGCACCAAGGCAATATGTGTGCCATCAATTGCTCCAACCATATGGGGTAGGTGACCCAAAGCATACAAATTTCCCCTCGCATTGGCAAGGTGTTGATGTGTCTCAACGTTCAAGAAGGAACTTCTTGTAGCACATCCCACCAGATACTACAACAGTGAGATTAAATGATCCTGTGGCCACAAAATGGAGTACTGCCATCGATTTCAGTATTGGTGTTATTGCTGTGGGATTCCTAATACTCTGCAAAAGATATGACTCCAGCTGATGATATAAATCAAGAATAGCGTGCCTATTTAAATATATTTTATTTATAATATCCTGTTCTTCCATGGTGGCAAAGTCTGGAAAATAGTCTCAGAACTTTAAGCTGTCATCTCCTCACTCCTATAGATTCATATGTTTGCATTTAAAAGTAAAAAAACAAATTATACATTGTTGCAAACATATATTTGAAATAAAACACACATTTCGTTTGCTTTTTGAAAGTATTTTCTTTACCTAATTTAGCACCACATTAATTATTTTATGATTTTATTTTTTTAATTAAATTTTCTCACATGTATGTTTTTGTTTGATGAAATGTGTAAATAAACCATTTTACATGGATTATTTACACATTCAATTTTTAATCTTTTAATCGTTTTAGCCACAAATTCCATCAACGGAAGTGTATACAAAACCATGCAACTATCGGATTTATTCACAGTAACACACTATCTTATACCTTTTTGTCTAAACAAATTAACAACATTAGCATTTTGTATATGTTAACAAACTAGGCCCCATTTTGAGTGGTGGTGACGCACTTAACATTCACAACACACTACTTCACAATCTAAATTGGCAGAGGCCTGACCTCGCTGTCCAATGAGATGGAAGTGGGCAGAAGTTGACCGGGTAGTGGAAATTAAACTCCACAATTGACACAGCTATAGGCACGTGTGTGAAAGTAACTTACGAAAGTCAATGAATGTGTCCATTTCAATTGATGATCTTTCACGTTGTGTAGATGTACACAGCGTTTCAAAAAAAGCTCACCTGCCTCCTAACAGTGCAACCAACAACACCTCCACAAATATTGCTGCTGTGCCCTCCCTCTGGGAGCCACAATGCCAGGAAAAGCAAGAGACAGGGTCCCAAACTTCTTACCAGAGGAGCTGAAGATGCTGGCTAATGAAGTCCTGTTCAGCCAGCTGTATGGCTCACCACAGGAACAGGTACATATTTAATATAAATATATAATTCTGACTAACTTTTATTTTTTTTAACCACAGGCTAGATTGTCCCTTTTATTTCCTGATTGAAGTGTAGTGATTGAAGAGAAGTGTCTGTTTTTAATAAATTACATAGAACACACAACATTAGTATGTGTTGTGTGTCTGACACCCTATTTTATTTTTGGTGGGTATGTGCTGTGGCCTAGGGCTCTATATATGCAGAAGGCCCTACACCACCTGAATGATGCTGCATGCTACAGAAAAGCCTCCTTCTCAGATCTTAGACAAGTCAAGGATACGGTCTTTAAAGATTTAGCCCAGTGGAAGCAGATGGGCCTCCTCAGCAAAATTGAATTCTGCTTTTTGAAAAATTTACATTTTGCCCAAAGTAGTCTCTTAGAGGCTATGTCTAAATATGTAGATTATTTTTTCATAAATATGTAGAAAGTCTCCCTTCTTTGATCAAGGACACTGGCCACTTTTTAACTAAACTCCAAACCATCAAGTGGGAGAAGGATTATCTATTCATTGTTATGGATATAAGCTCACTATATACGAGCATACACCACTCTGATGGTATTGAGGCGCTCAGATACTTTTTGGGCAAGCGCAATATTCATTTGTTTGAGCACAATGTTATGGTTTTGAAAATGATTGAGACTTGTCTAATGAACAACTATTTCTTGTTCAATTAGAAGGTTTACCAGCAGCTCCGTGGAGTGGCGATGGGGGCATGCTTCCCTCCCAGCTATGCGTGTTTACACATTGGCTGGTGGGAGGAGCATGTCCGCGGAAACCACCATAAATTCATGTATGACGCCCATGTTCTCCACTGGTGGAGGTTCATAGATGACGTCTGTGTGGTGTGCAAAGGGTCTGTAGAATCCGCTGAGTTGTTTGTTAATGCTATCAACATCAATATGCTGAACGTAATTTTACTGCACATATTAACAGCTATCGGGTGCAATTTTTGGCTGTGGACTTGTATATCGAGGTTAATACAGTACAAACTAAACTGCACAGAAAGAGTACTGCTGGCAACTCTGCTCTCTCTTCCAAAAACCAAACTAGAGTTTGCTATGAAAGGGCAGGAGCCACAAGGCTTCCACCCTGCCATAGCAAACTGAAGTGTCCCGGGGGGGGGCACCCCAGGACACTGCTGGGGCCGGCCCTAGGGGGTGGTGGTCCCCAGGGCCATCATTGGCTCCAGGAGGGGGCCGTGTGGCCCCCCTCCCAACATCTTCACAGCCCCGGGGGGTGGTGGTCCCCGGGGCTCGGGGGTCCGTTACAGACACCCAAATTTGAATAATTAGTGCGGGGAGGTGGCAGTCCCTGGGGCATGTGGGGTGACGAGCCCCCCACACAGGTGTTTTTTTTTTAAAAAAGCCCCAGGGGTGGCGGTCCCCGGGGCTGCTGGGGGGCCGTGTGCCCCCCTCAAATATTCATGCAAAACCCTGAGGAGTGGCAGTCCCCGGGGCAGTGTGGGGGGGATTGGACCTGGCCCGCCCGGGGGCTTTAATTAAACGAAGCGCTGGATCCATGAATCCTCCGCGCATCCTGCGATTTAAAAAAAATATATTTTTTGGGGGGCCTTGGGGGTCCGGGAGATGGGGTCCCCGGGGCCATAAATGGCCTGGGGAGGGAGACCACGCGGCCTCCTTCCGTTTTAAAAAAAATATGTGAAAAAGGGGGCAGGCCCTGGGGGATGGGGTCCCCAGGGCCCATAAAATAGAAAAGGAAGGGGGCCACATAGCCCCCTTCTTAAAAAATAAAAATATAAAATTACACACGATCGTGCCAGAGGCCCCGCCCCTTTCAGCAACACTCTGCAAACGCGCCCCGTGGCGCGGTTTTAGTTGGGGAATTAATTCCCCTTCAATACTGGGGGTCCCTGGGGGCCAACTAGCCCACCAGGAACCTCCAGTAAGCGCCACAGGGCTGCGTTGCAGAGAGGTGGTCCAGGTCACGCCCCTTTTTACACCTCTCTGCAACGCGGCTCTGTGGCGCTTACTGGAGGTACCTGGTGGGCTAGTTGGACCCTCAGGATTCAAGGGGACTTAATCCCCCAACTTAAAACGCGCCACAGGGCGTGTTTGCACAGTGGTTAAGGGAGGGGGCAGGGCCTGATGTGACATGTGTGCAAACAGGCCCTGTGGTCACTGACCATGTCATGAGTGATGTAATATGTGACATCATCAGCAGTGCATTGCGGAGGCGCGAGTTATAGGTAGCTGAACTAACTATAACGGGGGAATTTCACTGGTTTTGTATGAGTGCAATGTCCAACTAACTATAACTTTCCCTAAAACCTATGGTTTTTTCAGTGAATATATATATATGTATAAAAATATATATATGTATATATATATTATATATATGTATAAATATATATGTAAATATATATGTGTGTGTGTATATATATATATATATTTATACATACATATTTGTTAATTTAATATGCAATCTACAAAATTAACATTAGGTTAATATCAAATATATAGTATATTTATAATACAAATTTACAAACATATATATATATTTTTTTTTCTTCACGTGTCTGCGTTAGGATGACATGCAAACTAATCACCGTGGGTGCTCGTTAAATGCCTGAGCATGCTAACCTGACAGTTCTTCCATCATCTTGCAGAAACGGAATGGCACTCCTCGTAGTGTACATTCAATTTTTATTGGCACGGCAGATCACATAATTGCAGAGTCAGATGCGTTTCGGCTTCAAAAGTTTTTTTCATGATGCTTGCACACAGAAAGCACTGACATTAAGGTGCCGATTACGATCCTGTAAAAACCGGGTACGAACCGTCAGACGGAGCATATTCTCCATCCGACGCGTACCCGGTCGGAACAATATACAAACATGGAAGTACGATTCGCACGGAAATACTATTTCCGTACGATTCGTACAAAACACCGACCGACGAAAATATACATACAAATGTGATCCGGGAAAGCGCCGACGTGACGTCGGGACGCACGCAGCCTGCCATTCACGAACCAGGAAGTACGATTCGCACCGACGTCATCCCGCACGGAGAATATTTTCCGGCAGCCAAAAACTGACGGGAAATCAGGACGACGCGAACAAGGAGTACCTGCACGCGACGGACAGACATGGACCCGAACCTACGTGTCATCCCGGCCCTCATAGCAGTCGACCTCCTCTACAGGTTCTGACGCAGACGCCGCAGAAGGTCAGAACAACAAAGGGAGGGGGAAAGGGGGGGGGCAGGAGCAGGGGCAGGCCACAAAACCCCCACCCAAGTCACACAGCACACATGCCCTGGACATACCTGACCCCCAGGCCCTGGTCACTACGAGGGGGTGGGGGCGTGTCCAGCAAAGCCAGCGTCCGCCACAACGGAAGTGGTTGACGACGCGAACCGGTAACACAACAATACAGGTACGTCCCGTACCCACGCCTTAAGAGCGTGGGTACGAGTCGTACCACGGCCATGTGGCAAAGGCCTGGGTACGGCCCGCACAAGCATTCCACAGCGTGGGTACGGATATGTACGGACCGTACCCCCAACCCCCGTATGCATGGAGCATACCCCCCATGCCAACAGTGTACATACGAACCGTACCCCCACCCCGTATGCATGGAGCGTACCCCCACCCCAACCGTGTATGTACGACCCGTACCCTCACCCGCGTATGTATGGAGCGTACCCCCACCCCAACCGTGTATGTACGACCCGTACCCTCACCCGCATATGTATGGAGCGTACCCCCACCCCAACCGTGTATGTACGACCCATACCCTCACCCGCGTATGTATGGAGCGTACCCCCACCCCAACCGTGTATGTACGACCCGTACCCTCACCCGCGTATGTATAGAGCGTACCCCCACCCCAACCGTGTATGTACGACCCGTACCCTCACCCGTGTATGTATGGAGCGTACCCCCACCCCAACCGTGTATGTACGACCCGTACCCTCACCCGTGTATGTATGGAGCGTACCCCCACCCCAACAGTGTATGTATGGACCATACCCTCACCCGTGTATGTATGGAGCGTACCCCCACCCCAACAGTGTATGTACGGACCGTACCCTCACCCGCGTATGTATGGAGCATACCCCCACCCCAACTGTGTATGTACGGCCCGTACCCCCACCCCAACCGTGCATGTCCGGCCCGTACCCTCACCCGCGTATGTATGGAGCGTACCCCCACCCCAACCGTGTATGTACGGCCCGTACCCTCACCCGCGTATGTATGGAGCATACCCCCACCCCAACCGTGTATGTACGGCCCTTACCCCCACCCCAACCGTGCATGTCCGGCCCGTACCCTCACCCGCGTATGTATGGAGTGTACCCCCACCCCAACAGTGTATGTACGGCCCGTACCCTCCCCCGCGTATGTATGGAGCGTACCCCCACCCCAACCCCAACAGTGTATGTGCGGCTCGTACCCTCACCCGCGTATGCATGGAGCGAACCCACACCCGTGTATGTTCTAAGCGTACATATCCTGAAATAGGAGGGTTGGGTGCAGAGTCCTCACAGCAGTGCCCGGACATAAGAGGGGTGTGTGCAGAGTCCTCCCAGCAGTGCCCAGACACAGGAGGGGTGGGTGCCTAACACTCACAGCAGTGCCCAGACACAGGAGGGGTGGGTGCCTAACACTCCCAGCAGTGCCCAGACATAAGAGGGGTGTGTGCAGAGTCCTCCCAGCAGTGCCCAGACACAGGAGGGGTGGGTGCCTAACACTCACAGCAGTGTCCAGACACAGGAGGGGTGGGTGCCTAACACTCACAGCAGTGCCCAGACATAAGAGGGGTGTGTGCAGAGTCCTCCCAGCAGTGCCCAGACACAGGAGGGGTGGGTGCCTAACACTCACAGCAGTGCCCAGACACAGGAGGGGTGTGTGCAGAGTCCTCCCAGCAGTGCCCAGTCATAAGAGGGGTGTGTGCAGAGTCCTCCCAGCAGTGCCCAGACACAGGAGGGGTGTGTGCAGAGTCCTCCCAGCAGTGCCCAGACACAGGAGGGGTGGGTGCCTAACACTCACAGCAGTGCCCAGACACAGGAGGGGTGGGTGCCTAACACTCACAGCAGTGCCCAGACACAGGAGGGGTGGGTGCTTAACACTCACAGCAGTGCCCCTGCAAAGAAAAGTGTGGAGTACCCACAGATCCAATGCCCACAAATGTCAGTCAGGTGCACAAAGATCCTGCAGTACATGTACCACATGTGTGCGAGGCTGGGAGTATACACATGCATAGCGCCGAAAAGAAAACATGTCCACATGAAGTCATGACAACAGTCTACATACACAAGTACAGTGACCACCAAGGACGCCACGAATGATGCAGGTGGAGACATCGCTCAGCATGCATGGCCAAAGTCTAACGAGTCCGTCACACACCCAGCCAATGTAGACACAGCTCAGCACCACATATTGGAATGACCCTGCAGGGAAGATGTCAGGTTACACAGAGGAAGGAACACACCTTGGGACGATGTCACCATGCAGTAACTGCTTACATGAACAAAGTTATGTAGCCAACAGCTTGTGATGGCACACAGATACCAGGGTCCACCCTATGACCAGCACAAGACTACAATTCCCACACACCCAACACATTATCACCACCCAAAATAATGGAGCAGGTCCACCAACAGCAATACCAGATAGACATTAGTGGACTAAGGAAAAAGAAATTGCTTTATTCAGCATCCAAAAATCTGTTTGTCCCTTGAAAGTTCAAAATGTACAATGCCCATAGGGCAATCCAAAGTTCAAATCCAGGTGGGGGACACAGTGGGACGCGTGTCCCCTAGCTTGCCTGCACAGTCAGACTCCTTTGTCTTCCAGAGGGGGGGGGGGGCATCATGTGGGGGGGAAGGACCAGGCACCGCAGGGACATGAGGGCGAAGGGTAGGCGTCGTGGGTGCAGGGACGGAGGACTCCACCACAGGGGGTGGGGCAGCGCCAAAGGCGGAGGTCAGGATGGCGCTGCACACCTTAGCAAGGTCCTCCAGCGACTCCCCTGCACCCGAAGGAACCACAGGCCCCAAGGAGGGGGGGGGGGGTCGGAGGGATGGGTCGCAGCGCCACTGGGGGAGGGTGTGGACAGGGGGGGGACTCAACCACCCTGACCGGGGACTCCTTTGACCGCTTGCGGGGTGGTGTCACTGTGGGGCTCAGGGACAGAGCGGCCATGAAGGAGTCTTTGCTGGATTTGTGGCCAGGAGAGCTGAGGGGAGGGGATTTGGAGGGAGTGGATTTTGTGGAATGCGGACTCCCACTCTGGCTGCGTGTCTTACGTTTGCCCCCCGACCCAGTGGGTGTGCCTACTTCACCCTGTGTGTGCGTGCCAGGAGGTGTGCGTTTGACCTTCCCTGCTGGTGTGGTGCCTGTGTCTGTTGTGGTGGGTGCATGCTGACGTCTGGGTGTATGTGGGACAGGCATGGGAGTGAGAAGTGTGGATGGGTCAGGGGTAGGGGGTTGGACGAAGCGCTGCAGGAGACCCACTGCTGCAGTCAGTGTCGAGTCAATGGACCTCAGCAAGTTGCGTTGGTCAGCCTGCGATGAGAAAATGCCCTCCAAGTATGCCTCCATGTTGTTCAGCACTTGGCTGTGGCCATGGAGGACATTAAGCATCGCAGCCTGACCAACCTGCAACTGCCGCTGGATGTCCACAGACTCGGCATTGGCGGCAGCAGTGGCGACAGGGGCAGGGGGTGCGGTGCCTAGCAGGAAGGAGACATGTGGTGACTGGGCATGCTGGGAAGGGACACAAGCAAGTGGGAGGTGGCTGATGGCAATGGAGGGGGCGGGGAGAGATGTTGTGCCGCTGTCAGCTGGTGGTGCAGCCTCCGCCCACTCGGAGAGCTCAGCCTCTGACCCGTCAGCTTCATATTCTGTGGTGGCAGTGGACAGGTCCTCCGCCTCACTCCCCTCTGCCTCAGTTCCACTCGATGTGCCAGCCAAGATGTCACCGCTGGCACTGGTGCTCGGTCCCTCCGCTCGGTCTGTGCTGATGTCTCCATCCGTGTCCCCCGACGATGCTGTGGGCAAGGTGAAGAGACAGGAATTAATCATACACCTGTATACATATGTCACATGAGTCCAATCTACATAGGTTACAGTGCATAGCCTGAAAAGAAAGATAAGTAATATCTACAAAACAAGGTACATATGTAGGCCCTGCAACACACAGTTGGTTGACCCACCATGCCACTGAAAAACTATGGAGAGCATGACACAATAGCAAATGACATGAAATGGATTTTGACAGAGGAGCCAGGCTCTGGGGACAATCCAGCACTGCATCTGCACCACACAGCGTTGCCGAAAATAGGGATGAGCAGGGACCATATCCATGAACTTTAGGCACATGCTGCATAGGTAATACTGAAAACATGCCCACCATGACTGGCTCACTGTACCTTGAGTGTATGTCCAGACAAACATCACACACTGGCCAGACCTAGCAAGGAGATTTCAGGTTTTGACATGTAGGCTTTGCCCGCACCAACCACCCCCTACATGAGACAATTTGTTGAGACACAGGAAGCACTTACATCTCTTAGTCTGGGTGAAATACACATGGGCTGGAAAAATGCTAGATTGGACACAAAATACCCAAGGTGCGCCTGTCCAAATAATAATGTACAAATGGGCATCATCAGATGATTGTAACAAGACACACAGGCACTGGCCACCGTGAGTATGAACAAGGAAAATCAGGTCAGGCTGGACAGTGGACACTTGTACTACATATTACGTCAATGTATATGGTGCCAGAGGACAATGGCACAGAGCACAACCTATGCTGTAGACACTGAGAGTGTCCACATTTTGTGATGACACACATGACACCTAGGAAAATATGCCCCAGGGGACAGTAGTGGCCACACAACTTCATGGTCCTGAATGGGAATGACTGCAACACACGCCACCATCCCTGCACTATGCATATCGCACACTCATGCACATCATGTAACAGGCCACAACATAGGACATGCGTGCTGTAAGGCATGAAACTTGAGAGACTAACTCCCATGTCTGGACTCAGCATCAGTGCCAACTGACATGGAACCCACAAGTACTGAACTGGACAGGGCACAGGCAAGGTCCCAAAACCTGTTACACACCACCCCCACACATGATGCTACAGACATTGTTCACGTGGATAAATTGCCAGCCTAGATAACCTTGTGAAGGAGTGACTACACACAGACCAGGGAACACATTTGCAAGGAGGGGAAGGGAGGCAGGAGAGCACCGCTATACTGTGGGTAACAGGATCTGCACAGCACCTTTAGACCCTGGCAGTGTATCCATGCAACTGCGCACTTACAAATGCTGGTGACACACAACAAACACACATGTACCTACCCCCTTCCTGCTGCTGCTTCTCCTGTAAGCGCCTGTCCCAGTCTGGAAAGACCACCGCCAGCACACGCTTGTGGATGTGGGTCAGACGGCGGCGCCCACGGTTCTTATGGGTCTCAGGTGAGTCCCCCAGCAGGACCCGTGCGATCCTCCGCGTCCAGCACCGGATATCCTGCCAGCGTTTTCTCACCTGGGCCAGGCGCCGCTTGCGACCATCCGTCCTCCTCACGGCACTGACGGCGTTCATCCAGATCTGCTTCTTGGCAGAGGCGCCTACCTGTGAGGATGAACAAGTGACACTACATCAATACACCTGGCACATGTCACAGAGACACATATTAGAACAAATTTGCTGGTTACAAGTCAACAAGGCATAGTATGCATCCAACGCATTGCACCTTTGTCATAGGGACATTATCCTCTGGGGAAGGGCAAAAGCAGTACGTGCCATTGAAAGTACACAGGTGGAATGAGGGCAACGACACAATCAATGATCCAGGCTCACACTGTGCATCACAAGCTACACCAGGATTATGTGCAGCACCTCAAAGCAGTCACATGCCACAGGCCACTGATGCTACCTCAGCAGAGTACACAGACACACACAGGCACAGGACATTCACCTGCCATTGCCAAATGCAGCTACAAACCTCACTCTGCACATGTGCCACTAGACGGGCGGGGGCTCACAGGTGTGGGGCTGGCTCTGCACGTCAGACACACAGCACTGCTCCCTGCTCACATCAGGTGGGCAGGGTATATCTATCCCTCATGCAGCTTGGGTGCTACACTCCACATATGCACCCACCCACATGACAGGGGACTTACACACACACCGATGTCCAGGGTACGAACACATCATGTGGACACTCTCAGCACAGGTACACAGAACTAACACACATCTGTCGGTACAGTCACCTGTCACACTGGGCTGACGACATAATCACATGAGGACTGTAGAGGCAACATTCCCAGGAGGATAAGACAGGCAGAATGTGGCATGCACCATGCAGTGATTGTCATAGTAAACTCAATGCAAGTGAGGATGGCAGACATGCATTCCCCCCCCGGAACCCCCCCTACAGTACACTGCATGTGTGTCACACCTGGACACAATGCCAGAAGTCACAGTCACAAAAAGGGACACAGTCTGTGCTAGTGGACTCTGCACTCACCTGATACCCTGGTCGCCCATACAGCAGGGGGTACTGTGGAAGGATCACATCCAGCAATGCCAGGTTCTCCTCCAGGGTGAAAGGCTGCGCCCTCTCCACAGACCTTGACATGGTTCCAGGGAATCACGAGCAGCAGCTGGGACGTAGAATCCAAAGATGTGCAGGCAAGTGCTCTCTCATGGGACCTGGCTGCCTTATATCTGCCTTGCTGGCCTGTTTCATGCACAGGAGTACAGAGTGATTGGTCACTCACATTTGCATCCTATGTTTCCTCCAATCCCTTTAAACCTAGCACAGTCAGTGGGTTTTCATTGTTTTTTTTCGTGAGCATGATGTCAACTCCACAACCACTTTGCAACAAAGTAGATTCATTCAAACTGACATTTGCTGTGCACCTGCAGAA
Source organism: Triturus cristatus (assembly GCF_964204655.1). Taxonomy (NCBI): domain Eukaryota; kingdom Metazoa; phylum Chordata; class Amphibia; order Caudata; family Salamandridae; genus Triturus; species Triturus cristatus. The sequence goes on along the minus strand of NC_140591.1, from coordinate 382,419,571 downwards.
ACAAAATCATACTTTAAACTTGGTCTCCATGACAACCAGCATGCATGTAGGCCTTTATACTTGTCCCTCATGTGTCCCCTATGTAATTTGGAGATTCACACACAGGTACGGTGCGTTCCGGGGCCCTAGGGCACCCCAAATGCATAGCAACGGCCCGTACAGGCGTGTGTACGGTCCGTATCACTATTGGTACGCATACGCGAGCACACCCATAGTGATAGTGAGCGTACGTGCGTGTGTACGGTCCGTATCACTATGGGTACGCATACGCGAGCACACCCATAGTGATAGTGAGCGTACGCGCGTGTGTACGGTCCATATCACTATGGGTACGCATACGTGAGCACACCCATAGTGATAGTGAGCGTACAGGCGTGTGTACGGTCCGTATCACTATGGGTGTGCTTGCGTATGCGTACCCATAGTGATACGGACCGTACACGCGCGCGTACGCTCACTATCACTATGGGTGTGCTCGCGTATGCGTACCCATAGTGATACGGACCATACACCCACGCGTACGCTCACTATCACTATGGGTGTGCTCGCGTATGCGTACCCATAGTGATACGGACCGTACACGCGCGCGTACGCTCACTATCACTATGGGTAGGCCTACGGCAGCACTCTCATAGTGATAGGGAACGTACACAGGCCCTCAGAGCGAATGTACGGTGTCTTTCACACATCACAGTGGTGACAGGCAGCACACAGGAAGGAATAGAGCTGACATACTTGTCCATGGATGGACATCAAGGCATTGTCTGGGCAGTACTACATGTGTGGGGCACAGGTGTGAAAGGCTGTGATGTGGCACATTACTCCTGAGTCAAGAAGGCAATAGATGTATGATGAGATGTGTACAGATGTTATGTGTGACGGTGCAATATGTGCCAGGCATGCCCTTAACTCCTTTGACATGTGTGCATGTCGTACTGCACACTTGGGATGAGCGTCACTGGCATGGCACAGTCAACAACACACGCAAGTGTCCCCTGATGCCCGCTACAGGGGTTACCACACCAGACATGTGACTACCCACGGTGCACGATGTGTCTATTTCATGTATGTGTGGTGTGTTCCCATTAGCTTGATGTTGGTGTTCCCTCAAAAGCATCAGCTGTTGCAGCAACCAACATGTGTCTGTGTGTAGATGGACATGGCACAGTTACGCACACCAGGCCACATGTGGTATCGGATGTGAGGTGTGTATGTATGCATGGGACACGGAGTAGCGTAACAAGGACCTGTCTGCATCCTCTCAATGTATGTGTGGTGAGTCATTACATGTACACCTTAATGGCAAGGTGTGTGGGCTATCCTAGTGTAATGTCATGTGACCTGTGGCTCTAGTGTTCCGCTACCTGTCTCTGCAATCGACATCCTACTTCTGCTGATGTGTTGATGTATGTCACTCCTGTGTTGCGTCTGGCTGTTCACTTACACTGGGACACAGCTAGTCCCATGCCATGGCATGTTGAGGTTCACAATCTCCGTGTGTAGCTGGGTCTTGGTAGGAGTGTCACCTGGCAGCCATACGTGTCCAGGGCATGTAGCACATACCTGACTCTGTATGTAGCATATGTGTATTGACAGATTAACATGTGCTCAGTACATATAAATTGTTGTTGTAGTGCACTCACTCTTCCTTGTCACTTCCAAATTACTGCAGAGCGCCGCCTCTTCCCCGACCAATGCCGGACTTGGCTGACATGAGGGAGAATGACTGTATACGCTGCTACCGCTTCCCCCAAACGTTGATTGAGGAGTTGACGGCAAGGCTGGCACCACACCTGCAACCGCTGCACAGGTATCCTACGGCACTGACAGCCAAGCTGAAGGTAATGGCAGCCCTACATTTTCTTGCCACGGGTACCTTTCAATATACCATAGCTCATGTTGGTGGCATGTCCCAGAGCATGTTCAGCCGTGTACTGCATGATTTCTTAGAGGCCATGTTGCTTCACCTGGATGAGTTCTTCCATTTCCCAACTCCTGAACAGTTGACTCTGGTCAAGCGTGGATTCTATGCCCTGGGAGGGATCCCCCATGTCATTGGGTCCATAGATGGGACACATGTGGCTTTGGTATCACCACAGGCACAGGAGGTAGCGTACAGGAATCGCAAACACTACCACTCCATCAAGGCCCTTGTGGTGTGTCTGTCCAACATGGTGATTTCACATGTCTGTGCTCGTTTTCCAGGATCAGCACACGATGCCTACATCATGAGGCGTAGCAGGGTGCCTGAAATGATGACGCAGCTGCGCAACGAACGAGCATGTGTTGTTGGTGGGTACACTCTGTCTGTCCTGTATTTTGCGTAGACTTCCAGCACAATCGCTTCTCCTGTCCTACTTATGTCCATGTGGTTTCCATGTAGGGGACGCTGGCTATCCCAACATGCCATGGCTGATCACACCTCTCCGCAACCCCAGCACGCCGGCCCAGCTCCGCTACAACACCGCCCATGGCCGGACAAGGCGAGTGATAGAGAGGACATTTGGCCTCCTGAAGAGCTGATTCAGATGCCTCCACAAGACCGGCGGCGCACTCCCATATGCCCCGGCGAAGGTCTGCAAAATCTTCATGGTCTGCTGCATGCTGCACAACATGGCAGTTGAGAAAGCTGTGCCACTCATCCTGGATCAAGATGATCAGGACCATCCACCCGTGGAGGACGAAGGGCTTGGCAATGGGGCTAGTGATGTGGAGGATGTGGTTCCACAAGAGGACATTCGGGGTCGGCTCATACGCGACTTAGTGGTGAGTACCAGTGTCTGAGTGTGCACGCATTGGTCCCCGTGTGGCATGTGTTGCGATGTGTGTGTCCATCTGCATGTATGCCACGTGAGTCAGAGGTGTGTGTGGATGTGTCACTCGAGTGATGGTGCCAGTGATGAGTGTATTTCCCCAGTCATAATTGTGACCTAGCATGTTGTCATCCTTACATGTGTCGAGTACATGCACATGCAAGTGGCTGTGCTTTTTGTGGCTGACTTCTTGTGTGTCTCTCATCCCCAGGTACTTGCGCATGCCGTCTGCTGGTTGCATTGTTGTGGCACTGCTATTCCTCATGGACACGTCATTGTGTGCTGACTCAGCGTTACACGCACGGACAAGTTTGAAAGTCTCCTTAGGGTAAGGGATGCATCAGGGGTGTATTGGGTGTGGCAGTTGTTTACGATGTGTGCACACTGCCCCTGTCGATGTTTGGTTCCTCTGCAGACATGTCGCATCACCATGGGACACATTACATGTAGCTGGGTACACCTGAATAGATGGTCAGACTTGTTGACAGTCATCTGTGATGGGATAGTGGATTGTGATGATGGCATCAATGTGTGTAACACTGCTCTCGGACACATACGGTTTGCATTGGCTTGACATGGTGTGGGACTTCCACATCAGAGGATCAATGGTGTATGGCAGCCTCTCCGTGAGCAGCAGGGGGTGTTTAGCTATTACCCGACACTTGTATGCCAGTTCCATGGCTATCACGCATTTGTGCTGCAGAAGGGGGGTTCCAGTGTTGGACCCACATGTTACTCCACATGACCTGCGTATGTGTACTCCGAGTTGCCTCTGCATTCCGGAATACATGACTAATAAAGGTGTCCCTATGCCTCCAAGGTGCCTCTTCTCAGTCAATGCTGGTGTGTTGCCACGGTGCATACGGCATGTCTGGCATGGTTTTCCGTGATAGTGGCTATGTGTCTATGTGTAGAGTAGCAAGATGCAAGCTGTTTGTGTGGGATTAGACTCTGTATTGTGCATGATGTCCATGACTGTGTGGGTATTGTGACATGTGCCATCCCCATGCATCCAACGTTGGCCAGGCCACCATTCTCTGCATCCACCTGACTCAAGCTTGCAGGACATGGTTCTGCCACCAGTCTACACATACCTGGGTGCCCCCCAGGACACTCCACATGATCCCTGACCTCTGCGCATGACTGTCGCTGTACTCAATATGTCTGTCGGCACGGTTGTGCGGCCAGCCCCTCAGCTGGTTGGGCCCATCATGGGTGTGTATGGTGCTCCATGTCTGTGTTGCCTAATACATTGTGACCCATGTGTGTCCTGTGCCAGACTCAGGCCCCAGGGTATGGATGGTTGAAGTCATATGAGAACTCAGGCATGGTTAGACTTTACAAGACACATGTAAGGTAATAATGCAAAATGTAGGCATCATCTCTTTATCGTGTAACTTTTTATTTGTGTTGGGGTATGTGGGGGGGGGAGTATGACATGAGGGGCTTTCCGGATGTGTGAAATCCAAAGTTCACTGGGGGAGTTGGTGTCCATGCCATTGGAAATCATCAGAGTCCATGCCACAGTCTTTGTCAACATTGGTCAGACAGTGACCAGCAAGTCCATGTGGCAGAGAATGTCTTTTGCTGATGTGCTGCTGTTGGTCCAGTGGGCCAGGTGCCAGGCCAGGTGTCCTGGGAGATGGTGCTGTTGCGCCGACCATCACGGTCTTTTCCGTGGACGACCCGCCCTCCTGCGGGAACCCTCAGAAGCAGGCCGTAACGATGTTTGGGATGCTCCGTCGGATGTCTCCTCCTCCTCCTGATCCCTCCCTGTGGGTGGTGATGTTCTTGGCCTGGTGGCACAGGGAGGGTTGCCCATGTTGTCGGCCATCCGACGGAGTGTACGGTGAATTCCCGTGAACACCGTCACGAGCTCAGCCTGTCTGTCCTCCATCCGCCCTTGGTGTCACAGTAGACAGGCATGTTGCTCCGCATGTTGCTGGGCCTGCTGGGTCTTGATCTCCTCAAGGGTCCCCTTCATCTCGTTGAGGGTGGACACAACCTGGCCCATGCCCGTGGTGTCCTGCTGGTATGTGTCCAGGATGTTTCTGACATGGGAATATACCGGTTCCGCAGCCAACTGGTCAGGCTCGCGCCTCCGCCGTCCTCCACTCCCACCACCCCTGCCCACTTGCACCTGGCCTGCCCTTGTGGGCACATCGGGTCTCCGGGACCCCTGAGGGGTGGCATTAGCGTTGTCGCCTGCCTCCTCCTGGGTGCCCGGTACACCGTGTCCCTCCTGGTCAGCCTGGCTGCATTGTGGTGGTGGGGCAGGGATCCTGGGTGTCTCCTGGGATGTGGCAGGAGTGGGGGTGGTGGTTGGCCCAGTTGTACCTGACGCAGGTGCTGCAGGTGGTTGGACACCAGAGGGGCCAGGTTGGTCGGGGTCGTCCACAGAGTGGTGAGAGTCGTCGCTGCCGGTGGGACCGTCATCCCGCAGAGCCGGGTCCCGTGAGTCTTCCCCCCCAGTGTTGGGGGGTGATCCACGACGTTGACCTGTGTGTGAGAGAGACAATGTTATTTTTGTTCCATGCAACATCCATGTTTCATTAGTTTCTAAGTTGGCACATTTCCTCTGATTATTTGGATATGTCTTGCATTCCACTCACAGTGCACTTGTGCATGGGTATGTCCCTTGGCCACAGCTTTTGAGACTTTACCTATGTGTGGCACAGTCTTACTTGCTGCGTCAATTGTGACTGCAGTCAGCAGTGGAGTGAGCAGGTGTGGCGAGCCATGCATTGGCGCCTTCCGTGTTGCACTGTACATGGGCACATGGAGTTGTTCCACACACTTATATAATGCAGGTAGCTGGCGTTGTGCTCGTGCACAGGTTGAGACATGGCCCGGTGTTTTGCCATGGAGAAGAGAGGGGGATTCAGGCACTGGCCACCCTTGTCTACATGCACGCAGTCCACCTGCTGACGAGCAGACATTCCCACACCACCCAAGGCTGAATTGGTCTCCCTGTGTCTCCCTTTCTCACTCCCTCTCTGTCCCCCTCTCCCTCCCTGTGTCAGCCTCCTCCCTCTGTCCGTCTCCCTGTGTCTCCCTCCCTCTCTCTCCCCCTCTCCCTCCCTCTGTGTGTCACCCTCTGTCACATCAGCCCAGCTTCCTAGGCACATACTTTTTGCAGATCTTTGAATGTCCCTTGGCTTGTTCATGTGAGTTTGTTTCTGATCTCCAGGCACCCATTGGGTGTAGTGTCTGCATCTGCGCTGCTGCTGTGGTGGTGTGTGCTGCCACTCTTTCACAGTGTTGGCTGTTCATTAGCTGCTGTCATGTGCAAAAACGTGCCTTCCCCCCCATGTCTTAATGCAAGGCGTCCGCCATTTGCTGGCAAGTATTTCCTGTGTGGGGACACACTGTTTGTCTGGCTGTGACCTAGGCCATATGGGCAGAGGGCATTGTTGTCTGCTTCTGAGTTGCACTATGTGATTTTTGGGGCCCACACTCCCGCCATCCGGCTTACCGTGTCTTGTGTTGGTGTTTTCTGTGGCCTGTGACTTGGCATTGTCCAGCTGGGTGCATGGGGCATGGTGGCGCTAGTGGCATGTGCGTGTTCATGGAGTGTGGTTGAGTCATGCGATAGCTTGGGGTGGTTGCGTGCATGATTGTGAGTTTGGTTGTGGATGACGTTCCCCCCATGTGAGGTGAGTTGTTTGTGTACTCACCCGGCTCTCGGAGTCCTTCTACTCCATCCACTGCCACCACCGGCAGTATGGCCATCACCCTCTCCTCCCAGGGATGGTATTGTACGCGTCTGTGGGGCGGCCCTCCTCCAGTGATGTTGGCCTGGTTGTGGTCGTCGGTCATTTTGGCTCGGACCCTCCTCCGCAGATCGTACCACCTGGCTTGGCATTCATGCCTGGTCCTTCTGGTGGACGCAACAGCATTCACAGCATCGACAATCGTCTGCCACATGGCTGTTTTTTCGGAAATGCTGGTCTGTCTGACCAATGTTCCAAAGAGGTGTGGCTCGACTCTGAGGATTTCGTCGACAAGGACCTCCAACTCTTGGCTAGTGAACTTTGGATTCTTGTTAGTGGGCATGGTGAGGGGTGTGGGTGTGGATGGTTGTGGGGGGTGTGGGTGTGGATGGTTGTGGGTGTGTGGGTGTGGTTGTACAGGTGTGTGTGTGAATGTGATGAGGGGGTGTTTGTGAAGGTGGGTGTGTGAAGGTGTGCAAGTGTAAGGTGTAGTAAAGCTTCAAGTATGGTGCTGTGGGTTGTCTGTGGGGTCTGGCAGCAGTGAGTCTGTTGCAAAGGCTCATGGTTTGTGTCTGTGGGCCCTTTTTATTGGTCCATTGGTGGGTGTGGCTGTGTTTGAACTTTGGGTGGGTGTGTTATAAGGAGTGGCTGTGTTTTGGGCCTCTGTTTGGGAGTTTGGCAGTTGCAGGTCAGTGAATGTGTTGTATTTGTGCTTGTTGGACATGTTTTGTGGCTTTGTGCGATTCGAATAGAGTATTCTTGTGTTATTTTGCTTTGTCCTGGTTGTGTACGTGTGTTTTTAGCGTGTGTACGGTGTGTACATCGGCCATTTTGTTGTACAGTGCTGTCCTTGTCTCTGGCTTGGTACGACTCGTACATGCGCGATGTTGGGTGAAGGTGCTGGTGTTGGGGCCTGGGGTGCGCTCCGTACTTAGACTGTTGGGGTCGGGGTACGCTCAATACATACGCGGGTGGGGGTACGGGTCGTACATACACGGTTGGGGTGGGGGTACGCTCCATACATACGCGGGTGAGGGTACGGGCCGTACATACACGGTTGGGGTGGGGGTACGCTCCATACATACGCAGGTGAGGGTACGGTTCGTACAGACACGGTTGGGGTGGGGGTACGCTCCATACATACGCGGGTGAGGGTAGGGGTCATACATACACGGTTGGGGTGGGGGTACGCTCCATACATACGCGGGTGAGGGTACGGGCCGTACATACACTGTTGGGGTGGGGGTACGCTCCATACATATGCGGGTGAGGGTACGGGCCGGACATGCACGGTTGGGGTGGGGGTACGGGTGGACATACACTGTTGGGGTGGGGGTACGCTCCATACATACGCGGGTGAGGGTACGGGCCGGACATGCATGGTTGGGGTGGGGGTATGGGCCATACATACACTGTTGGGGTGGGGGTACGCTCCATACATACGCGGGTGAGGGTACGGGTCGCACATACACGGTTGGGGTGGGGGTACGCTCCATACATACGCGGGTGAGGGTACGGGTCGTACATACACGGTTGGGGTGGGGGTACGCTCCATACATACGTGGGTGAGGGTATGGGTCGTACATACACGGTTGGGGTGGGGGTACGCTCCATACATACGCGGGTGAGGGTACGGGCCGTACATACACTGTTGGGGTGGGGGTACGCTCCATACATACGCGGGTGAGGGTACGGGCCGGACATGCACGGTTGGGGTGGGGGTACGGGCCGTACATACACTGTTGGGGTGGGGGTATGCTCCATACATACGTGGGTGAGGGTACGGGTCGTACATACACTGTTGGGGTGGGGGTACGCTCCATACATATGTGGGTGAGGGTACGGGCCGTACATACACTGTTGGGGTGGGGGTACGCTCCATACATACGTGGGTGTGGGTACGGGCCGTACATACACGGTTGGGGTGGGGGTACGCTCCATACATACGCGGGTGGGGGTACGGGCCGTACATACGGGGGTGTACATACACGGGTGGGGGTACGTCTCGTACATACACGGGTGTACATACACGGGTGTACATACATGGGTGTACATTCACGGGTGGGGGTACGTCTCTTACATACACGGGTGTACATACACGGGTGGGGGTACGTCTCGTACATACACGGGTGTACATACATGGGTGTACATACACGGGTGTACATTCACGGGTGGGGGTACGTCTCGTACATACACGGGTGTACATACACGGGTGGGGGTTCGACTCGTACGTACACGGGTGTACATACACGGGTGGGGATTCGACTCGTACATAGGAGGGCTGGGGGGCGCATACATACGGGGGCTGGGGGAGTGTTGGGCGCGTATGCGGGCACATGTCTCCATGGTTGCTATGGGAGTTCGGTGCGGACGGTGTTTTTTCCATCCGGTTGTACCATCGGACGCATGGGATGGATCGTACTTGCGTGGTCGGACTTCACTTTTCACATTTGTACGGTAAATCGTCCGAGGGCGTGTGGGGAATTATTCCCAATGCGATTCGTATGGACTTTTTCCCATGCGAATCGTACTTGGCAGTTTGTACGGCACTTGTACGATTCGTACGGTAAAAAGACCGGATACTAATCGTACGGGGAATTTTTTTCCAGGATCGTAATCGGCACCCGAATCATCTGACGTAGACATTGTAAATGTACAATATGGTTGATTCAACAGAACGGCCATATTGAAATGTACTAATACATAGAGCTGACTTAAGGGAGCAAAAGAGCTCTTCAATTCACAAATATGTGTTAAGGATCAAGCCCCATTGGGCATATTCAGAAAATGATTCCGCAAAAAGAGTACCTGCAATTTTGCACATTATGTCACTTATCGATGCTGTTGAAAAAATGTACAATTTGTAAATTTACAAACATTGATGCAGATGCAATTGCCTTAAAATATCAACGTACTCAAATACTATTGTTATTAAACATAGCGGGCCGATTAGGATGGTGGGCGGACTTTCGTCCTGGCTGCTTCCTGCACCCATGCTAAAATGGATGGCGGTGTCTAGCAGACACCGCCACCATATCTAGCCCCTTTTCCGCCCGGTCGACTGGTCGAACCGGCGGAAAACCGGCGGACGGTCTTTCCGTCCGCCGGGGTCCCCCCACGCCATACTAATATGGCAGGGTAGAAATGGGTGGCGGGCGGAGGGAAATGTAAGGCAGATCGCCACCGCCATGCGGGCAGTGGTGATCCGCCCTACATCGTAATCAGCCCCATAATGTCAATAAATTATCAATATGCATTGCCAAAGACATTGAAATTGATACATACTATAATAGTCCAAATGAAAAGGCTGTGGGCCTGATTCACAGAATTAACTTAAGACAAAATCCTAAACTTACTACTTTTGGTATTCACAGAAGTTAGGATTTTGTCTTAAGTTTGTCTTAAGACAGACTTAAGACAGACTTAAGACAGACTTAAGTTAGGATTGTGTCTTAAGTTTGTCTTAAGTCTGTCTTAAGTCTGTCTTAAGTCTGTCTTAAGTTTGTCTTAAGTTTGTCTTAAGTCTGTCTTAAGTCTGTCTTAAGTCTGTCTTAAGTTTGTCTTAAGACAAACTTAAGACAAAATCCTAGCTTCTGTGAATACCAAAAGTAGTAAGTTTAGGATTTTGTCTTAAGTTAGTTCTGTGAATCGGCCCCTGTGAATCCAAAATCAATCAATATAGTTCATTCAGCATTATGGCGTAGATTTACAAAGTTTCTTGTCGTGCCCCATTGGGCTTAATCAAATGCAACACAAATGTCTACTCTAGTGCTTGTAAGACACAAAAAAATAATAATAACAGTAAAGAAAAGTATTGTCTAAATGAGAATAATGAAAAACCTAAAATTGAAATATCTTAGCTCTTTTGTATTCAATTGCACTGTATTCATGAACGTAGACACTTAAGCCAATGACCCTGTAAATAAACAGAATTAGGAAGAGATTAAATCTCTAAAACATTCAGTGTCAATTGCACAATCACTCTTGCAGCGCCTATTCTGTTCTTAGTTTTAAAAACAAAATATACAAACAAATTCAATTAACTGAAGCCTAGACTGAGCTCACTGTCTATTTCTAAAGGTATGTGTACATGTCTTCATCTGCGTTCAACCCTACCAGTTCCATTGTACATAGTTGTAAGATGTATCTGCACTCTAACTGTCGTAGTGTTTTTTTTATCTCTGTCGCCTCCACGTGGGGTTTTTAGTACCTGATCAATCACACTGTAATTTAAAAGATTGGAATTGCTAGCATGGTGTTCCTTGAAGTGTTGTGCTACAGGTTATGTTTCATCTTCATTTTTTACAGCCCGAATGTGCTGTAAGATGCATTTATGTACCTGTAGTATCATGCTATCGACGTACCTTTTGGGGCAGGGGCATGTGAGTGTATATTCTGATTTGCAATTTAATGGTTTTTTTATCAATATGTTTTCACCCATATCAGTTGTAATATCTGTGATGTTCTCACTTTGTAGGCAGGCTTTGGATTTTGCTGCATTTCCTGAAAGCATTCTTATGTTTTAACTAACTACCTTGGGTGTTGATTTAACTCTTGACCAAAATGTCTTTAATTGGTAGCGATCCACCAGATCTTGAGTGATCAGGTGTCAATGTCTCTGTACGGCTTGTCTGACTTTGTTTTAAAACCAAACTTTTTATAGGACAGCATCATCAAGGAGGTACTTTTTTTGAGTGTTTCATTTTAAATAACTATTTTTGGTTACAACAACAAATGATGGCATCTACATAAAAGGCTTTCCTTGACGTACTCATACAAATTGATACTGGTGCCATCAAAACCAACGTATTTACCAAGGAAACTGATAGAAACAATTCTCTAAATTTTAGGAGTTTTCACCAACACTCTTTAAAGCGTCATCTTCCTTACTCTCAATTCATTAGATTGAAAACGATAACATCTGATCCTGAGGAAGCTAAAGTTACCATCAACCAATTCGTTACTACATTTCAACAACAAGGATACCCAAATGAAATCATAGAGGATGCGATCCTAAAAGTTTCTAGAATAAACAGAGTCACTGCTCCACCAAACACAACCTAAACAGAGCAAGCCACTCATTTGCATTTTGAAATATTCTACTCAATCCCATCTGGTGAAGTCGATTATTATGAAGCATTGGTCTATTATTCAAATGGAACCAGACTTTCGACATTTATTCCAGCAACGTCCTACATTTGCGTTCCAACGTTCTAACAATTTAAAGGAATTACTATTCAAAAAGCAAGACATCGCTGAAAAAGTTAATAAAGGCATGCAAAAATGTACGAACTGTGTGGATTGCAATAATGTGATCACTGGCAATCTGCTCATTCATCCAACTGAAGGCACTAACATAAAGTTACAGCATTCCAGCACTTGTGATACACCCAAGGTGATTTATGCTTTGAAATGCCCATGCGGAAAAATCTGTGTGGGCAAAACTGAAGGTAAAAATTAAGGTGCGCATCACCGAACATAAAAGCAACATCAGAAACCAGAACTTGAAATCTACAGTAGCGACCCACTGGAAAGAAGCGCAACACAATATTCACAATTGCGTTTCACCATTTTGGAGGCACTTGAACCTAGGCAAGGTGTTGATCCCCAGAGGATGTTAGCGAGAACAGAATGTTTTTGGACAAAGAAATTACAAGCCATGCAACCTCATGGGATGAACGATTTGAGTTGTTTGTTATATTTCATAAGTGATTGGAGTCTTTGATTTTGCTCATTGAGAATTTATGTTTCCTTGTTTATCCTGTTCATTTTGGATATATCATGCTCATTGTATACAGTTAAACTTTGCATGTTGCAGTTTTTCACTATTAGGTAAGTCAGCCCATGACTCGGTTCATTGTCACATTCCAATCGTTCTTTCAACTAACTTTATTCACACCAACGCGCTAGCAGTCACTTTCCCAGAGCACTTCTCCTTTAAGACGCATTCACACACGCGATGTCAATTTAACTCTAAACAACACGTTGAGTCGGTATCGTTCTCGTCGATCCGGCAAGGACGTTTCATCATACTGTCCCGGTAAGCCATTCACCCGCGGTTTTTGAGATTGTTAAATCATGTGTTTTTCATAAGACAGAGGTAGACACAGCTCTTGCTTGCCGATCTGTACAGGGTAAAGTTGCATGTTTCACGGCATGCTAGACACTAGTGTATGTTCCAGTCTATATGTAGCAGGAGTGAGTTACGCCTTTTTAAGCAGCACAATGGTGGTTTCATAATCTCAGATTCACTATAGTAGTATCGTCGCAGGCACTGGTGTTCAATGGATCTGTTCTAATCATGCCACGCTTTTAAGTTCTATGCGTCATAAACAATGCATGCCACCAACTGGTATAATATTTGTTGTCATCACTCTTGCTTTTTTTCTGCGCACTCAGAAGCACCCTTTTTTCTATGAGCTGAATGTTCTCACAAGGATGCATGATCCTTAGTTACGTTAGTGCTTGTTAAAATTCATTACCACGCAGTAGGACTGTTTTGAAAAGTTTCCTGTTTCATTTTCAGAACATGTTAATGAGACCCGTGATAAAGGGCCACGCTTGACCCGAAATGCAATGGGTTCAATAATTTTTGGATTGAAAATGTATTATGCGTCTACCAAGGAATTATTGGTAGAATGATATCACTTGATTGCATTAAATTGAGACAGAAGCTTTAGACATGCACCAAGGGGTCATTATGATAGCAGGCGAATCGCCACCGCCCGTATGGCGGTGGCGATCCACCCGCCAAAATCTACTGCCCACATAACTTTTTCCCCGCCACATTACGATGGCTGGGGGGACCCCGGAGGACGGAAAGACCGTCCGCCGGTTTCCCGCCGGTAGGCAATCCGCCTGATTGCCTACCGTGCAGAAAAGCCCAGGAATATGGTGTCGGTGCCTTGCAGGCACCGCCATCCATATTATCATCATTGCGGTGAACTGCCTTTCCATGGCGGAGACTCCGCCATGGAAAGGCAGGCAGTTTTGTCTTTGGGGACCTGTTGCAGGCCCCCAGGGTGTTCGGGAGGTGGGGGGTGCACATGGGGGGGTACCATAGCATTTGCATGCACAAGGTGACAGGCACCGTTGTAAATTCACTCTTTCTTCAATACACCTTGGCATAGATATATATATGAAAAATATTTAAACTTTGAAACACACATTCACTGAATGATGTCATCAGTGATGTCATCAGTGATGTCATTTGAGATGTCATCAGTGATGTCATCAGTGATGCCACTGACCATGTCATGAGTGATGTAATATGTGACATCATCACCAGTGCATTGCGGGCGCGCGAGTTATAGTTAGATCAACTAACTATAACAGGCGAATTTTTCTGGTTTTATATGAGTCAAATGTCTGTAAAACCTATGTTTTTTTCAGTGAATTTCAAAGGTTTTTTAAATATAAATTTCATATTTTGATATTTATAAAACCTGTATTTTTTCTATTTTTTTTAAAAATATTTTGGAACTCTATTATCCTTTTTTTTTAAATTTGAAAAATTATGTAATTTTTTATATCTTCAAAAAAAAGTATGTATATATATATTTTTTTAAACTAGACTCCCATACCGGTAGTGTACCAATCTCCATCACCACGCAAATCCTATCTGTGATATTGCGAATCTCGTTAAGGATGCGCATTTCGTATCCGACGGCTTCATAGCACCGTGTCCCGCCTAACATCATATACATATAAAGTCGCACCAGCTCCTAGTTTGGTTGGCGACGGCTGCGCGGTACCAATACGCGCGTTATGTCATCTACGTACAGGGTCATGCCGGCTGCGTGTTCCGTATGCGACAAGTGCACGCTGCCAGGCCCTGTGTTACATCATAGACGTATGGTATCGTGCCGGGTACGCCATTCCCTCATTTATTTTTTTGTCCCAAAACAATATCTAAATAAGTTCAAAGTGTATCTGAGAGCAAGCGATAATCTAAAATATTTTCCACATTTATATATTTCTAACTGTAATAAACTTATATTATGGTAAATATATTTTCTCAAAATCGCGTCGGGTGCTGTCTCCTTGCGTGCTCAGTGCGCGCTTGCCATGGGACCTTAAAAAAAAGCTTTTGATTGGTTCATAACATTTCCCATTGTAACAGTTGGAGGACACCACCCATTTTAGTCATTCTCTCTACACCATTTGATGAGAGACACCTCTTCTGCTTACAGAGCTTTTTTGAAAACTTTTTTGCTGTGTACACATATCTTATAGTACACACAACATGCAACGATCATCTTGATCAATAATCATGTTCTGTACAGTAGCCTTCCACGTGTGATACCCATGCATCTGAAACATTACATCAAAAAACAGATGTGTGTTACACGATGCCCCTGGTTTGTGTGTGCGCGCATTATTGTGCTGCCTTTCGGCCTGGGTATTGGTAGCTCGAAGGGCACGGGCAGAGAGCACATCCTAGATCACATGTGACAAACAGTAAAGACTAATGTGTAGATTTGTGTTGCAGTATGCTCTGTTGTCAGGCTTTACCAGTATAGTAGTGTGTCATATGTGAGACTTTCAGATTCACGTTTGACATGCATTGCTTAACAGTAATGAGCGTTATCACTGTGTATGACGTAGCCTCACTGCTGATCCTTCCTCCATCAGAGCACATTCACATGTGTGCGCTTCGTGATAGCAACACTTTCAATAATACCGCACACCATTGACATGCGTGTCTGCGCATATCCACAAGCTTGACAACGAAATGTGATGTTGTCCATTCACTGTTTTCGGACAGCACCTCATTAGCGATAGTTGTCGCCCTCCCGGGACATGCTACATTAAAGTAAATTGAGGATTGTGCGACATCAAAACTGCAACAGGGACACACACATAAGTACACTTCCTGCTCAGGCAGGAACTGAACAACGCCCAGGTCCCCGGAATAATTATTCACACCCCTACGCTGGTCTGGCGTACGCAAGCCCAGCCCACTTTGCGTACGTATAAATAGGATAACGATGACGCCACATGTCCCAGTTCTTCCACACTGCTTCAGGTGATATGGCCGCATCCACCTCGCATATCACAATGCGCAATAAAAAAAAGGGATCCATGAGGTGTACATCATCCTGGCAATCAAATCTACATCTGATTTGTGAACCCTGCTGGCCGTCGTGTTTGGACACAAACCAATGACAGCAGGTGAGCAGTGGGGCCTGCGTGCACTGGGGCTGCAATTGAGCGCGGTGCGGCAGTAGGGATGGGGTGCATCAGCCTGGGTGCACAGGTGCAAACAAGCGATGTTGCCGTGCGTAATGATGTGATCTCTGACCTTATTCAGTCACATCTCTCTCTCATTTTAAGGACCTGCTGGACCGTATTGTAGGCCTGAGCCAGCGGGCAGCGCTGCCCTACAGACACGTGGCGTTGGCTTTTGGGGCACTGTAGTGAGCTGATTACTAAGTGTACATGCACACAGACTTGTCCAACTGCATTGCACGCGCACATTATGCTTCTAGCATGCGCTCTGTTCCTTTATATGTGAATGTTGGCATAATATATTATTATTTACCCTTGTGTATTCTCGTGCACTCCAACTCCTCTTTGAACCATGATTACCACTAACAGTTGGTAGATTGTACTTCAAGAAGGAAGGATGCACTCAACAGGTGTTCTCTATTAACCTTAAAATAAACCTTCATTTACCTTAAGGCGTTTCCACCATTATATTATTTCTCCCTTTTCAGACACTGAGTTGGTGGCACCATAATCAGCAGAACGGATGCTCAGGCCGTGATGAGGCCCTGGGCATTCTGACGCCTTCCATCGTGGTATCAAGACACCATCCCCGACCGGAGACCTGCTGTGCCACCCTAAGAGCGGCACCCCGGAGTTGGAGCTCGCACCGGCCTGTCATTGGACACACCAGTTGTGGCAGGTGAGCAGTGAAGACTCGGTGCGCAGGAACTGAAATTGAGCACAGTGTGGGGGAAGGGGCTGGGGTGCAGCAGCCTGGGTGCACAGGTGCAGACAAGCGATGTTGCCTTAGATAATAATATAATCTCTGGCCTCATTCATATCTCTGCTTCATTTGAAAGACTTGCTGGACCACACTCTTTCTCGCGGACCCCAGCGTCCCAGACACACGGGTGACGGAAGTTGAACCGTGAGGGCTGGGTGCAGTAGGCCGACGCTCTGTCTCCTCCTCCCTCTGTTCTTTTGACTCTCCCTCCCCTTCTCCCTTCCACCAACTTGCTCTCTGTCCCATTCTCACTTTCTTCCTTTCATTCTGACTACCTTTCATTTTAGGTGTCGCCTACGCAGTGCGCATGCACTGCATAGGAGACCTTTAGTCATCGTGCAGCTCTTTTTACAAAGCACATACTCGTGCTTGTGGCGGCATACGGCTTGCGGGAGTGCGCCTCTGGTCTCATGCAGTGAGCTAATGGTGGTGAGTTTTAGGGATAGGAACCTCATACCGTGAGCAGGAGACGGTGTCACTGGGCAGGGTGTCTAAGGTCAAAGGGCAGGGAGCCTTTAGTCTCGTGCAGAGGGTGCTTGCTTGAAACGTACAGTGCGCAGGGCTTTAAGTGGGCTGGGTCCCTCCTGGTCGTAGACCTGCCAGCAATTAACAAGCATTTGCAATGCAATAGGTGTCGCATTTACGCGAGTTTGAGCTATTGACAATGCAAATAACAATGCCTTTTATTTTTGTTTTCGTTTTTAAAACATCAGTAAAAGGCATTGTCATTTATAATGCCAATAGCTTAAACTCGCGTTAATGCGAGACCTATTGCACTGGAAATGCTTGTTCTCTTGGACATGGCACACATAGTTATGTTTCTTTTTACTCTTGCAGGTTTTGTACCCTGCTTCCGGAGGAGTCCCACCCACTTCTTTCATGTTTTACTGTTGTTCGAATAAAGATACGTTTCCATTTATTTGTGCTGTTTTAATAAAAGCTATTTTTTTTACCAATAAACAAGTGATTGTATGGGTCTACTTTTTCTGACAACACTTGTCTGTAGTTTATTGTGAAAATCAGTGGCTGATAGTAGGTTATGAGGGAAACATTTTTAATTTTGCGGTGCACCTACCAAATATAAACCAACATACTATTACATAAATGAAGCCTGGGTAATTCTACAACGGCAAGGGTTCTATGAGTGTATCACTTTAAACACCATGAGTACTGCCCGTGTGATTTCAGAACCAATAAAGCACTGCCTAGGGCCACCGAGGCTTCAAGGACTGGCGAGGCCCACCCTGCATATTTAAGTAAAGCCCCAGAGGTTTCCAATCCCCGGTCTTGAGTTGGCCTCGAAGCCCCCGAACAATTCGTAAACAATACGATCCCCTAGTCTGCGAAACGTCTCTGTGCCCTCCCGCTCCTAATTTACATATGAGATTAAGGTCCCCAGTGCTGCAGAGACCCCGCAATATAGTAATAGGATTGGCCCCGGAACATTACCCACCAATGGCCTCATTTAAATGAACGGGTGAGACCCCGCTTCATTTTTTTTCCTCCATTTTTACCATCCGGATCCGCTTTATTGACGCGATACAAGGTTTTATTCCTCTTGCTTGAACGAGGCAAACAAGAATTTCCTATCACAGGGTGGAAGCAATGCTCCCGCCCTGTAAAAGCAAACATGAATGTCCCGCAGATGCACACCCAGGGACATTGTATGAGCTGCGCCTGGGAGGTGGCGCTCCTTAGGGCCATGATGCATTGGTTAATGCATAACTACAGAATTAGTATAAACGCATACTAACACTACTTGCACACGTGAGGTACAGCAATCAGAGTGTAGTAAAGAGGCAGAGGAATCCCCAAATCAAAAAATATAAATCATACCAGAGATAGAATCACATTGTTCGATCAGCCGATGACCCTGGGATGAGTAGAAACAGCTTCATCCGAACGCAAGCAAGCTCAAAATCTTGGTGAGTGCTGCCTTCTTTTTACCTTCTCCCGCTTGTCGCCAAATTTATGTAGTGAAGTGGAAGACAGCAGTGGATCCGATAAGTAGATTTATTGCAGGAAAAGAAGACAGCTTAAACAGCCACCAACAGGACCAGACAGCAAGGCAACCGTCTTCTCCAGCACCATGTACAAACTCCCCAAGATTCCCCTCATGACAGCTCTACATTCTAACATTACATACTTACATTATAGTAGCATTACATACTAACATTCTACTATGACTTACTTTGGAATACTACACAGAGCACATGACTTTACAGCAATGAGCTCATGGTTTCATCTACGAGTCTTGAGACCGGTAGGGGTGAGTAGTTTGCTTCCCACTCCCTGTATTGTATAAACGCAAACTAACACTACTTCCACAGGTATGCTACAGCGCCCAGAGCACATCACTTTACAGCAATGAGCTCACGGTTTAATTCCCGAGTCTTCAGACCAGTAGGGGTGAGTAGTTCGCTTCTCACTCCCTGCATAGTATAAACGCATACTAACACTACTTACACAGTTATACTACAGCAGCCAGTATGCTACAGCGCCCAGAGCCCATCACTTTACAGCAATCAGCTCGGTTTGATCCCTGAGTCTTCACACCGGTAGGCATGAGTACTTCGTTTCCCACTTCCAGTATAGTATAAACGCACGGTAGGGGTCAGTAGTTCGCTTCCCACTCCCTGGATGGTATAAACGCCTACTAACACTACTTCCACAGGTATGCTACAAACACCAGAGCACATCACTTTACAGCAATGACCTGACGGTTTAGGCTCTCGGTTTCATACGCGAGTGTAGCAGCATCTCATCTCAGCACCATGTCACTCTGAGCAACAACGCATTTTCAGTCCGGTAGGAGTGACTACTTTGCTTCACACTCCCCCACAGAGGTTACAGTGTTTCCTACTCTTTTCGCCCTTTTTCCCCATTACTCGTTTCAACAGAATCACAAAATGGCTGCCAACACTTCCTAGTTGCAACCGCTCGCACCGCTCGCAGCCAATAAGCAGCAAGCTCGTGGTCGTAACGCCTCAGCCAATAAGAAGGCAAAATTCCCAAATATCGATATCTGTAAATTTCTCCAAAACTAATAAATGGATTTACACCAAATAAACAAAAGCGTGCTTTCTAGACCAAGACCCTTCTCCCTGCCAAATTTGGGGTAATTCCGTTCACCCGTTCGACCTGTAGCCTTGTCTAAAGTTTCCTATGGAAATTAACATGGAGAAAACACTTTTTGGGACCCCCCTTTTTTCTCGGCCCCCCCTTGACGAATCACCCCCAAACTTTCAACATAGGAGCTGATATGATCAAAGAATTATTTTGGAAACTTTCATGAAGATTCATCAAATGACGCCAAGATATAAGCAAAACAAAAAATGTTCTTCCTATGGAAACTTGGTACTAACTATAACTACCTACTGGCGACCGCTAGTAGGTAATATATATGTATATATGAAACACTGTATTTAAAATTTACTCCAATGTTGAACCCATTTTTGACTAAACTGACAGCCAAAATGCTAAATCAAACACAAAATAACAAGATATTTTGGAGTCAAATTGTAAATATTTTTTCTCTGTTCTAAAGTGGATTAGAAATGTGTCAAGTCCTATGTATTCACTTATGCTGTAGAAGTAACTTGAAATGATCAAAAAATAGTTTTGGAATTTCTTCAGCATTATAAATAAATACATAGGATATGATACATTAATAAGCAACTTAAAATCCAAATCCATAACCTTAACTTTTACATTTGAAAAATACTTAATTTACTTGAAGTAAGTTTTACCATTGTGAAAGGCCCAAATAAATGAAACAGGCTTTCAGTTTATAAAATTATTAGTACAACATTGCAGTAACTATTGACACACATTATGAATTTTGTTTAATGCCCATTATCATGAAGGAAGCTTGCACCAAATTTGACAATATGCATTACACATTGGAAAAATATTGCTTGTAAAAAGAAATGGCAAAATGTAGGTGTACAGAGATAATGTAAACAGGCAATTCAAATGGAAATAATTAAAAAAGAAGTTTACCTGTGATTCCGGTGAAGACAGGGTTGATTTGCTTCGTGGTCAAGTAGCAGCAGCAAAGAAATGACCTGGATGATCGGGTCATGGCGGCAAAGGAAGTAGAACCAGAAAAAAAGGTATGTATCGCTTCGCTACTACTTGGGTGTGGGTGTTTACCCACCACAATTATGTTGGCGGGAAGCCCCATCGTTATTGGGCCGGTGTAAATATTTGATTTGATTAAAAATGTATAGAGCACACGCATGCCCATGGGCGTCATGGCACTGTACAGAGACAAGGAACTACCGGAGAAATGTCACGGCTGGGTCTAAATGGAGGTAAACAGCCAGGTTTTTACCTCTTTCCTGAATGACAGGATAGAGGGAATGTTTTTGATTGTGATTGGGAGGAGATTCCAGGCCCTTGCTGCATGTAGCAGAAAGCTTCTCCCCCCCCACCTGACCTGTTTGAATCTTGGGATCTGGATTAGTTTTGTTTGGCTAGAGCGGAGATTCCGGGAAGGCTCATATAGTTGTAAATGAGTTTTTAGAAACTGAGATCCACTCCCATGCAAGGCCTTATAGGCCAGGTAAACGGATTTAAACTTTATTCTTTTGTCTATTGGAAGCCATTGTAGAGATCTTAGTTTGTGTGTAATCGGCTCAGACCTGGGAATGTCAAGAATCAGTCTTGTTGCTGCGTTTTGCAGGCGTTGTAGTTTAGCTAGGTGCTGAGCCTGAATCCCTACATACAGAGCATTTCCGTAGTCAAGCCTGGATAAGGCCAGGGCTGTTACCACCGTTTTACGAGAATCTAAGGGGATGAAAGGCAGGAGCTTCCTTATTACTTTCAAAATGTACGACATGGTTGATGCCAGTTTGTTGGACTGGGCTTAAAAAGTCAGTTTGTTGTCTAGTATAAAACCCAGATTTTTCAGTTTATTTACTGGTAGTGGGCAGTGGCCTAAATTGAGCGGCCACCACTCCGGGGACCAGGTTTCCATATCATTACCTAGAAACATAACTTCACTTTTATCTCCATTTAACTTTAGACAATTACTCTGCATCCATTGATTGACTTGTCTCATGCAGTTTTGAAATTTTTCTGCTGTTTCACTGACATTATTTTTAATCGACACCACTATTTGGGTGTCGTCAGCGTACGAGACAGGTAGAAACCCACAGTTCCTAATGATTGCAGCTAGGGGCTCAACATACAGATTAAAAAGAGTGGGGCTTAGAGATGACCCCTGAGGTACACCACATGGCGAGCTGAAAGGTTGTGATTTTGCTTCCCCAAGCTCTACTGTAAACGTTCTGTTGGACAGATAGGAGGCAAACAATGATCGGGCCGACGAATGCACTCCGGCTTCGTCTAGACGGGTAAGAAGTGTATCATGGTTGACCGTGTCGAAGGCCGCCGAGAGATCTAATAGAATCAAGGCGGCCTTCCCTCCGGCGTCTAGGGTATTCCTAATTCCTCGACTGCCGTGATCAATGCTGTTTCTGTCCCATGTCCCTCTCGGAAGCCAAATTGCGAGTGGTCTAGAGCGTGAGTGTCAGAGAGGAACAAGGACAGTTGCTTATTCAGTAGTTTCTCAAGAACCTTAGCGGCGAAAGGAATTCTTGCAATGGGTCTGTAGTTCGTCGCAATCTGTGGATCCAGATTTGTTTTTTTTAAGAGTGGCAGTACAGAGGTGGTTTTCCATGTATCCGGGAAGTGGCCGGAGTTTACTATATGAGAGAAAAGAATGCATAGTTGTTCACTCACTAGCTCAGGAAAAAGATGCATAACCTTCGGGGGCAAGGGTCCGTTAGACTCCCAGACTTTGTCATCTTAATTGTTTGGAGAATTTGTTCCACTGAAGGTGGAACAAAGTGGAAACATGGGTTCTGCTCTAGTGGATGTAAAACGTCTTTGGGAACTGTGTGTGGCTGTGTGGAAGAGACCTTATCGGTCAGTTTGAAGAATTCGTAAACTGTGGTCACTTTATCTACAAAAAATTGGCCCAGAGTGTCACAGAAATCAGAGCTGATTATTACCTGTTTGTCACTATCAATTTATGTCAGTTTTTTAACAGTAGCAAAGAGTTCTTTACTAGAATTCTTTGCCTCGTCAATTTTTCGAACAAAGTATTTGCTTTTATCTTCTAATTTTAATTTTTTGTACATGGCCAAAGAGGTTTTGTATTCGGCTTTCAATTGAGGATCATAAATTGGTCCTCCATCTCCTCTCCGCCCTTCTACAATATTGTTTATGTGATTTTAGTAAGTCCGAGAACCAAGGTTGGGAAGGGGTTCTCCTCCTAGAAGTGGCTTTTTTTAGAGGAACTAGTTCGTTAATAGCTTCCTTTATCCAGCTTGAGATTTGATGTGTGGCAATGTTACTGTCAGGTACCAACTCAGGGGTGGTGAGAGTAAGCTGCTCATTTAGTTTAATGGAGTCTAGCCTGCCCCAGTCAAAATATGATGCACTTCTAGTAGGGCGGGCGGCTGTGTTTGGGGTTTTTCTTACATTGATAGTGAATAATATGACCTTGTGGTCCGACCAAGGAACCGGTAAGATGTCTGAAAGTTTAATGTCAGGATTAGAAGTACAAATCCCGTCGAGAGTATGCCCGGCTGTGTGGGTGCTCTGATTGACGATCTGAACCATAGCTAGGTTGGCCAGCGCATCACACAGTGTAGCTGTGACTGTATCCGAGCTGTTTTCCAGATGTAGGTTAAAATCTCCCAAAACGGAAAAATCTGAGCCTTTCACACTAGATTCCAGAAATGGGCTAAGCAGTTGTGTCAATGGTGTTCTTGCCTTAGGTGGCCTATAAATCAAAAGGCCCTTAAATGTGTAGTTTTTAGTGATAATAATCTGAAAGAAGAGGGTTTCGCAGTCTGGGTTGCTGCCCTGGTCTGAGCCCTAGGTCTTCAGTTCATTTCTAAAGATAATGGCCAGGCCTCCACCCCGTTTCCCTTTCCTGTCCGACCTAGTGATAGAGTATCCCTCTGGGATTGCTAGTGATAAGTCTATATCTGAGGCGTCATCAGCCCAGGTCTCAGTGATGAAAATGAGGTCTAGTTTTTGGGTTTCTATTAGATTAGCCGTTTCTGTGTTGTGTTTGACTAAGCAACGTGCGTTAATTAACCCGGCTTTAACGGTTTGACAAGTTGGTTTGATGGGGCGGTTCTGGAGAGGTGTTAAACTTCTACTGTGTGAAAAATCGAAGGTGAGTTGGCATCGTGGGCATTGCTTGGTTTCTTTCGTTACAGTTAGAGTGCGGCAGCGGGATTTGGGCCTAAGCGAGAGCAGTTCCCCACTAGTGTAACTTATGCTCTTAGGGACTGACATTATTTAAGTATAGGGGGTGGCTCTGGGCCCGGTCGAGGCACGGACGGGCGCAGACGGGCTTGCCTTTGGTGCGCCTTCGGCACGCCCGCTGCGCGCGTCCCCTGCGAGCTCGGCGGACCATTGAGTTGAAATAGATAAGGGGCGTTGAGCAACTAGACCGCTCAGCGCCGGAAATACCCCCAGCCCGGAAGTGTGTCCGCTCTCACCTCCTCTGCACCCTCCGTTCAACCGGCACTTGCCGTGATGGACCGGGGTGCCTGGGGCTGAACTAACACCGGGGATAGGAACAGGCAATGTGCAAATAACGCAATACAGGTAGGAAGGTATAACATTTTTAAAATGGTTTAAAACAAGGTTGCAATATCAGCTAAAACCCTGTGTCCGATTACCATGGAGCGACAGCAATTCTAGAATGGCCGAGCCGCGTAGTCTATGTCGACTGACTCGCGCTTGCTATGACCACAGCTTTAAGGTGAGGGGCGCTGAGCAACTAGACCGCTCAGCGCCGGAAATGCCCCCAGTCCGGAAGTGTGTCCGCTCTCGCCTCCTCTGCACCCTCCGTTAAACCGGCACTTGCCGTGACGGACCGGGGTGCCTGGGGCTGAACTAACACCGGGGATAGGGACAGGCAATGTGCAAATAACGCAATACTGGTAGGAAGGTATAAAATGTTTAAAATGTTTTAAAACAAGGTTGCAATATCAGCTAAAATACTGTGTCCGATTACCATGGAGCGACAGCAATTCTAGAATGGCAGAGCCGCGTAGTCTATGTCTATGTCTATGTCTATATTAGCTGAACTCCCTCCGACAGCCGCTTTTGCCTGTGGCACCGTCCACAAGGGAGGAAAATGCTGATGGGGTTGGCGGTACTCAGACAGACTATCGTCCGTAGACCTGCCAACATCAAATAGAGGGGGCGTACTGCCTAGTAGGCGGATGGAGAAACCAACGCAAAAGCGACAGCGGGACCAGATCCACCAAGATCTAAATCAAGCCCTTGGTGCTGTTATATTCAGATAAAGGTCTGGAAAAGTTCACTAAAAATGTTGCTTTCTGGACATTGCAGAAGTAGGCAGAGCCCAGTATTGGAGTCTGATCAACTGTCTTTTGTTTCACAAAAGCACAGCTGCCCTCCGATCAGCCCAGGTAAGAACAATCATATGGAGGGGATTCTTTAATATCAAGATCTCCACTCTGCATTTTCTAGATGGACTGCAGCCAGCTACTGAGTAGATGTCGTCAGTGCGTGTTCAGGAACTGATTATCACCCTGCTTACCCTTTTTTTGCGTTTGTTTGACACTTTAATTGGAAAGTTGGTTTCCTGTAACAGTTCAGCATCTGCCCTTTTGTCATAAAGATAGTGAAGTGCATTCTTCCTTTTTACACAAATTGGTATCCCATTAACATTCAATGAAAGTATATGCTAATGCTGGGTGCTTGATTGTCTAACAGCCATATTTACAGGTTAAGTCATTAGGTGACAATTCATGTAAGGAGATAGGTGATTAGGAGGTGCCAGTGGGTCCTCCCCGAGAACTGGCCCACAGATGTGTGTGGGCGGGCCACCTAAGGCTGTGAATAGAGGCTAGAAGGGGAGTCTAAGGAAAGTGTAGTGGGTCAAATAAGCAAAACAAAAGGATATTAAGAAAAGTCTGAGAGTATGGATAAATATATGTGATGACTCTCCTGGAAACTTTAAACAATTGGCCTAAATTCTGCTCCAACCAACTTGTGGGTTCACAGGACTTTTTGAAAGTTCAAAATTAAAATTATACTTTATTTAGCTGCGTGAACAACCATAAAAGTGCTCATTACAATACAAAGAGACAGGGTATTACTAAAAACTGTTAAGAATTTATAAAAAAAACAGCAGGAATATAATGTATTAAAAACTAGTATAAGACAATAGTGCATATCTCCTGAGTCAATATCTCTTTCTGGTGTGCAAGCAACATGTAATGTAATTGAGCACTGCGTAACACAACTCCGAGATTCCTAATTGCTATGAAAGAGAGAAAGCCATCTTATGTGATCTAGTAATAAAACTGTGCAACAAGGGGATAAGGAAGAGTTTCCTATAAGTTATATAAAGTGTATCAAAAATAATAAAGTCCAAAGTGCTCTGTTTAGATCTGGAATCGCAGGGGCATGTGGGGAGAGACAAAAACCATGCCCCTTGTGCTGGAAATGTCACTAAGAAGTAGACAAGGTTATAATGTAGTCTTGTGAGAAGCAACCTGGACCATTCCTTTGGGATAAATTGGAGGTATGCCTCCGGTACAAAGCTCACACTATTATTCTGTGAGAAAAGCATGGGTCCCTTATCTGCAATTCATCCTTGTACACTTTAAAACAAATTTTTTAAAATACAGATCTTTAACCATGTGAGGGACTAACGGTGGAGAGTTATCAGGGTTTAGGTACAAATCAGATCATGTATTCACTGTTTTACTCTAATAAGAGTTGCACAAATACTTTACACATTGCCTCATAAGTTAATTCCCCTTGCTCTGTACCAAGCTACCAGAGCGTGATCACAGGTTAATTTAGGCAGGGTGCATACCTCTGCCAACCAGAGATCCCATTTCTAACAGCCCCAGTATTCACATTTGCAATGGCCAGCCTACCTCATATCAATGGTATGCAGACATAATATTGATGTTTAAATGTTGATATACCAGAATATCGATGTTTAATTATCGATGTGGCACAATATTGAACTGCAAGAATATCGTCGACCAGAATATCGACATGCAGGTAAAAAATATTTTACTTAATATCGAAGTTATTAATATCGTTAGTAAAAATATTGTTGTTAAATTTATTTTAGTGTTCTGTATTATAGTATATGTGTTAAAAATATGTGTTTAAATATTTTGTATAAGGATAGCTTATTTTTGTATTGTATGTTTGAAATTTTTAGAAATAATTTTATGACAATTAATTTTTGCGTATTTTAGTTCTGTAGCAGGTTGTGGGTTTATAGGGGAATAGGGTGGGAAGTAATTTAATTATAATATATTTACTTATAATTTTTAGAAGTTATTAATTTTATAAAAATTAAATATTGCATTTTTGTTCCGTAGCGGGATGTGGGTTTATTGGAGAATGGGTTGGGAAGTAATTTAATAATTAATTAAGTAATTAATTAATTAATAATTTTAATTAATTAATATGTTTGTATTTAATAATTTATATTGTTATTCATTGGTTATTAATTGGTAAATATATGTTAATTGCGCCATTTTTTTAGGAGCTGGTTGTGGGTTTATAGGGGAGTAGGGTGGGAAGTAATTTAATTATAATTAATTAATACTTTTATTAATTAGTATTTATGTTTTTACTATTTTATTTTGTTAATTGTTTTAAATGATTAGTTATTAACAAATTAATAATTGGTTAGTAATTCTTAATAATTAATTGGTAAATGTGTAAATGGTGTCATTTTCTAGGACCAGGTTGTGGATTTGTAGGGGAATAGTGTGGGAAGTAATTGAAATGTAATATATTTTTTAATATTTTTTATATATTATTTAGTTATTGCTATTTTATAGTCTTAATAGTGTGAATCAATGTATTACTGATTGTTTTTAATTTGATTGTTCATTGTTATTAGTTGATTAGGTATTTGTTTAGCAATTATGTTAATTGTGTCATGTTTTACAAAATTTGTGGTGTCATTTATAGGGGGATTTGGTGGGAGGTAAATTATTTTTTATCATTTAAGTATTTGTTAATTAATGTTTATTATTTTCCTGGAGTGGGAATAGTAAATTATTCCACTCCGCTATCCAATACTTTCCCTACTGTTGCAATTGTTGGAGTGGGAATAGTCATTTTATCCCCTCTGCTATCCAACACATTCCCTAATGTTGCACTCGATGGAGTGGGAATAGTAAATTATTACTCTCCGCTATCCAACACTTTCCTTACTGTTGCACTTGTTGGAGTGGGAATAGTAAATTATTCCCCTCCGCTATCCAACACTTTCCCTCCTATTGCACTTGCTGGAGTGGGAATAGTAAATTATTCCCCTCCGCTATCCAACACTTTTCCCTACTGTTGCACTTGCTGGAGTGGGAATAGTAAATTATTCCCCTCCGCTATCCAACACTTTCCCTACTGTTGCACTTGCTGGAGTGGAAATAGTAAATTATTCCCCTCCGCTATCCAACACTTTCCCTACTGTTGCACTCTTTGGAGTAGGAATAGTAATTTTATCCCCTCCCCTATCCAACACTTTCCCTACTGTTGCACTTGCTGGAGTGGGAATAGTAAATTATTCCCCTCCGCTATCCAACACTTTCCCTACTGTTGCACTTACTGGAGTGGGAATAGTAAATTATTCCCCTCCGCTATTTAACACTTTCCCTACTGTTGCACTTGTTGGAGTGGGAATAGTAAATTATTTCCCTCTGCTATCCAACAATTTCCTTACTGTTGCACTCTGTGGAGTGGGAATAGTAAATTATTACCCTACGCTATCCGAACACTTTCACTACTGTTGCATTCTTTGGAGTGGGAATAGTAATTTTATCCCCTCCGCTATCCAACACTTTCCCTACTCTTGCACTCCCTGGAGTGAGAATAGTAATTTTATCCCACCGCTATCCAACACTTTCCCTACTGTTGCACTTGCTGGAGTGGGAATATTAAATTATTCCCCTCTGCTATCCATCACTTTCCTATTCTTGCACTTGCTGGAGTGGGAATAGTAATTTTATCACCTCCACTATCCAACACTTTCCCTAGTCTTGCACTTGCTGGAGTGGGTATAGTAATATTATCCCCTCCGCTATCCAACCCTTTCCCTACTGTTGCACTTGCTGGAGTGGGAATAGTAAATTATTCCCCTCCGCTATTTAACACTTTTCCTACTCTTGCACTTGTTAGAGTGGGAATAGTAAATTATTTCCCTCCGCTATCCAACACTTTCCTTACTGTTGCAATCTGTGGAGTGGGAATAGTAAATTATTACCCTACGCTATCCAACACTTTCACTACTGTTGCATTTTTTGGAGTGGGATTAGTAATTTTATCCCCTCCGCTATCCAACACTTTCCCTACTCTTGCACTCCCTGGAGTGGGAATAGTAATTTTATCCCCTCCGCTATCCAACACTTTCCCTACTGTTGCACTTGCTGGAGTGGGAATATTAAATTAGTCCCCTCTGCTATCCAACACTTTCCTATTCTTGCACTTGCTGGAGTGGGAATAGTAATTTTATCCCCTCCACTATCCAACACTTTCCCTATTCTTGCACATGCTGGAGTTGGTATAGTAAAATTATCCCCTCCGCTATCCAACACTTTCCCTACTGTTGCACTTGCTGGAGTGGGAATATTACATTATGCCCCTCTGCTATCCAACACTTTCCTATTCTTGCACTTGCTGGAGTGGGAATATTAATTTTAACCCCTCCGCTATCCAACACTTTCCCTATTCTTGCACTTGCTGGAGTGGGTATAGTAATATTATCCCCTCCGCAATCCAACACTTTCCCTACTGTTGCACTCCGTGGAGTGGGAATAGTAAATTTTTCCCCTCCGCTATCCAACACTTTCCCTACTGTTGCATTTGCTGGAGTGGGAATAGTAAATTATTCCCCCCGCTATCCAACACTTTCCTACTGTTGCACTTGCTGGAGTGGGAATAGTCATTTTATCCCCTCCGCTATCCAACACTTTCCCTACTGTTGCACTCGCTGGAGTGTGAATAGTAATTTTATCCTCTCCACTATCCAACACTTTCCCTACTATTGCATTCCCTGGAGTAGGAATAGTAATTTTATCCTCTACGCTATCCAACATTTTCCCTACTGTTTTAGTTAATGTAGTGTAATATGTTGTTTTAAAATAAATCATTATTTTAATATTTTAATTTATTATATATATATTTTTTTATTTTTATGTTATGTAAATCCCGGGTACGAATGGTCGTACGGAGCGTATTCTCCGTACGACTCGTACCGGGAAATCCACCTTACAAACCAGCAAGTACGATTCGTACAGAAATACCATTTCCGTACGAATCGTAAAAAACACCGTACGGCTAAAAAATACCTACTATTCTGATCCTGGACAGCGGGAAAGGCGACGTCTGCACGGAGTCATGCAGCGTTTTACGGACCAGCAAGTACGATTCGTACCTACAGCACTCCGCACGTTTTTTTTTTTACGGGAGCCAAAAAGTGCCGGAAAAGCCAAGTACGCTGCGATGCATGACGAAAAGAGGGCCCGGTTTGTGACGTACACGCCATCAACCACATCGTACGTGTCATCATGTACGGTGCGTACCCCAACATTGCATATGTACGGTGCGTACATACGCGCTGTTGGGGTACGCACCGTACATAGGCCAACAGTGCATAAGTATGGTGCGTATGTCCGCACCATACCCCCCCACCCGTGTATGTCTGCACCGTACCCCCCCACCCACGTATGTCCGCACCGTACCCCAGGCGTACCCCAATCCTCGCGTATGTACGGACCCTACATACGGTGGGGCGGTACAGTGCGGTCATACGCGGATGGGGGGTATGGTGCGGACATATGCGGGTGGGGGGTACGGTGTGGAGATACACGGGTGGGGGGAGGCTGGGGGGGCCGTATGACTCGTACCCCGGGCACAAGTGTACCCGGGGTAGGGGTCGTACAAAGTTCGCTCCGTACGGGACGTTTTCCATACGCTTGTGTATTCCGAACGCCGGTACGGATCAGACTTGTGCGCTCGAACTTCAGTTTTACGACTCGTACGTAAAACTGTCCGGGGACGTCTCGTAGACCTTTTCCCGATACGATTCGTATGTATTTTTTAACGTACGAATCATACTTCACCGGTTGTACGGGACTTGTACGATTAGTACGAAAAAAATACGGATACGAGTCGTACGGTAATTTATTTTAGCGGATCGGAATCGGCACCATAATATATGTATTTATAATTTGTATTATGTTTCTAACATTTTGGTGCTGATTCCGATCCGTTAATAAAAATTACCGTACGACTCGTATCCGTATTTTTTTACGTACGAATCGTACAAGTGCCGTCCCACCGGTGAAGTACGATTCGTACGTGAAAAATACATACAAATCGCTTCGGGAAAAGTCTACGAGATGTCCCTGGACAGTTTTACATACAAATCGTAAGACTGAAGTCCGAGCGCGCAAGTACGATCCGTACCACCAGTCTGAAAACACAAGCGCATGGAAAAGGCCCCGTACGGAGCGAACGCCGTACCACTCGTATCCGGGTAAACTTGTGCCCGGGATACGAGTTGTACAGCCCCCCCATCTGTCAGCACAGTACCCCCCCATGTCCGCACTCTACCCCAGCCCCGTACGTGTATGCACCGTACCCCACCACCGTACCCCAGCCCCGTACTTGGACGCACCGTACCCCAGCGCTGTACCCCATGCCCCCTACTTGGACGCACCGTACCCCAGTGCCATACCCCATCCCCATACATGTACGCACCATACCCCAACACCATACCCCAGCACCGTACTTGTACGCACCATACCCCAACACCGTACCCCAGCCCCGTACTTGGATGCACTGTACCCCACCACGTATCCCAGCATCGCGTATGTACAAACCGTACAACAACATTGCATATGTGAGCACTGTACAACAACATTGCGTACGTATGCACCTTACATACGCTAAAACGACTCTTACAGAAACAGGACACTGTAAAACAGCACAAGGAGGGTCAATTTGACTCTCACAACACCGCAAAACACGTCTACAGTACAAAAAACATCTAAAAGACTGACCTGGCACATCCAAACAGGCAAACAGAGGCCCAAACTCACAACCACCTCTTATAACACACCCACCAAAAGTTCAAACCCAGCCACACCCACAAATGGACCAATAAAAAGGGCCTACACTCACAAACCATGAGCCTTTGCAACAGACCCACTGCTGACAGACACCACACACAAACAACTGCACCTTACTTACACCTTAACTACACCTTAACTTAAACACCTTCACACAACCTCCTTCACACATACCCCCTCTACACATTCACACACACACCTACACATTCACACCCACACACCCACAACCATCCACACCCACACCCCACACCATGCCCACAGACAAGAATCAAAAGTTTACAAGGGAGGAGCTGGACATCCTTGTCAACGAAGTCATCAGAGTCGAGCCACAGCTCTTTAGAACATTGGTCAGACAGACCAGCATAGCCGAACAATCACGCCTGTGGCAGAGGATCATCGATCGGGTGAATGCTGTTGTGCCCATCAGAAGGACCAGGAATGAATGCCAAGCCAGGGGGTACGATCTGCGGAGGGCAGTCAAGCGCAAAATGAACGACAACTACGCCCAGAGTAACATCACTGGAGGTGGGCTGCCCCGCAGACCGGTACATTACCATCCCTGGGTGGAGAAGGCGATGGCCCTGCTTCCGGCGGTGGGAGTACACGGAGTCGAAGGAGTTGCCGAGCCTGGTGAGTACACAAACAACTTACGTAACATGGGGGTAATGGCATCCACACCCCAACTACAACAAATGCACTCACCTACCCCCAAGCCCTCACCGGACACAACCACACTCAAAAACAATGCTCATGCCACTAACATGTGTATGCCCCATTCACAAAGCAAGGCCATGCCATGTCCCAGCCTACACAAACCACAAACCCAAGACTGGATGTCCAGGATGCTGGGAGGGTGGGGATCACTAAACATATTGTACAACTCAGAAACAGACACCATTGCCCTCAGCCCATATGGCCCAGGTACATACCCATGCACCATGTGCAATGCACAGGGACTGGCAAAGTACTGACAAGGTAGCTGACACTTGGCCCTGCTGTAGGCAGCACAAGGCCCTACTGTGACAACTGCAAACTCTAACACAAACACAACAAGCTCAGATATCTAGGACAGGAACTCACACTCACTGACATGGCAGCATGCTCCATGGGGGGACAGATACATCACCTGGGAGACCCACTGCCAAATCACACTACACCCACCAGCAGGCACCTTCAATCAATCAACAATCGATCAGGGTACTTGTAAGGCGCGCTACTTACCTGTGAGGGTCTGAAGGTGCTGAGGGGTGGGTTCCACTACTGCTCAAAGAGCCAGGTCTTGAGGAGTCTTCTGAAGGCAAGTAGGTCTTGGGTCAGTCGTAGGTGGGTTGGGAGGGTGTTCCAGGTCTTGGCGGCGAGGTAGGAGAAGGATCTGCCGCAGGCGGTCATACGTTGGATGCGGGGGACAGCTGCGAGGGCGAGGCTGCTGGAGCGGAGCTGGCGGGTGGGGGTGTAGAAGCTGAGTCTGATGTTCAGGTAGGCTTGTCTGGCGTTGTGGAGTGCCTTGTGTGCGTGGGTGAGGAGCTTGAAGGTGATCCTCTTGTCGATGTGGAGCCAGTGCAGGTCACTCAGGAGGGGGGTGATGTGGCTGTGGCG
Organism: Triturus cristatus; assembly: GCF_964204655.1. Taxonomy (NCBI): domain Eukaryota; kingdom Metazoa; phylum Chordata; class Amphibia; order Caudata; family Salamandridae; genus Triturus; species Triturus cristatus. The sequence continues at coordinate 382,386,285 of NC_140591.1, read as the reverse complement.
GGGGGCGTTGACGATCAGTCATGCGGAGGCATTTCGGAAGCGTTGTAGCCGCCGTTGGTGTTTGGATGGGAGTCCTGCGTAGAGTGTATTGCCGTAGTCCAGTCAGCTGCTGACGAGGGCCTGTGTCACTGTTCTACTTGTTTCGGTCGGGATCCACCAGTAGATCCGGCGGAACATGCGTATGGTGTCGTAGCAGGAGGAGTAGACGGCGTTGACCTGCTTGGACATGGAGAGGGAGGATGCAAGGATCAATCCTAGTTTGCGTGCTTGGTGGGTGGGTGTCGGTGCTGTCCCCAGAGCAATCGGCCACCAGGAGTCGTCCCAGGCTGAGGGTGTGGGTCCAAGGATGAGGACCTCCGTCTTGTCCGAGTTCTGTTTCAGATGGCCGCTCCTCATCCAGTCAGCGATGGCCCTCAGACCCTCGTGGATGTTTGTTTTGGTGGTGGAGGGTCCTTGGTGAGGGAGAGGATGAGCTGGGTGTCGTCGGCGTACAAGATGTTTTTGAGGTTGTGGTGGCAGGCCACTTGTGTGAGGGGGGCCATGTCGATGTTGTACAGCGTCGGGCTGAGGGATGATCACTCATCCCTTACACAAGCACACACCCCCGGGGCAGCCAATGGAGTTATCCACTCTCACAATGGACATGTGACACAACAAGATCAAGCCACAGCCAAAGAAGCATCCAAGCCCAAATTCGACATGTCAAACACCCTGGAGAACATTTCAATCAGTCCCCTGCAACATACCCATCCACCAGTGAACATTGTTGTGAATGCTAGGCACATACAACTACGTGGAGGAACTGTGGCAACTAGAATATGTATGAAACATGGATGTCGCATTAAACAGCATTAACATTGTCTCTCTCTCACACACAGGGCAATGTCATGGATCTCCCCCCAACAATGGGGGGAAGTACCACAGTCCCAGGCTCGGGAGGAACCTGATCCCACTGGCAGCGACACCTCACAACACTCCGTGGATGACCCCAACCCACCTGGCCCCTCTGGTGTCCAAGCCCCTGCAGCACCTGCTTCAGGTACATCTGTGCCAACCACCACCCCCATTCCTGCCACATCCCAGGAGGCACCCAATAGTCCTGCCCACACTGAACAACTGAGCCAGTCTGACCTGGAGGGACAAGGTTTGCCAGGCACCCAGGAGGAGGCAGCCAAAACCGACACTGCCATCCCTCAGGGGTCCCGTAGACCCGATGTGCCCACAACGGCACACCAGGCTCGTGTGGGCAGGGGTGGTGGGAGTGGAGGCAGGCGGAGGCGAGAACCTGACCAGACAGCTGAAGGGACAGGTATGTCACACGTACGCAACATCATGGAGGCATACCGGCGTGACACCAGGGCCATCAGTCAGGTAGTGGCGACCACTGTTCCCAATAAGCCGCACGGGTGCGCGCGCGCCCACCGAAGTCACCCCAAGCGCGCATTGCGCTGAATTTAGAGCGCACACAACGACATCTAATCCTGTAAAACCGTATTCATGTTAATTGCGGCACCCGTGTGCGCTGCAATTAACATGAATACTACCTCAAAGGGTCACAATCAGTCCCGCAGCTTGCACTGTTAAGAAAGGAAAAACAGTGTCTCCAACACAACGTGTGCTTTAGCACACGCTGTGTTGGAGACTGTGCTTTTCTTTTCTTAATTGTGCACAGCTACGGTGCCGATTGTGATCCTTTGTGTTAGTATAATGTTAATTTCGGCGCCTCTGTGAGCTGAAATTTACATGAACGGTGCTGGACCCTGGATAAAGACACACAGCCCGCCCTGGGCGAACTTCAGCGCTGCCCCTGGATGAATGCCCTCTCCCTGCCTTAAGACTGATTGGCTAGTGTTGGGAGCTACGCCGGGGGATCCTGGACTCGGACCTCACGCAGGCAGGTAGGCCTGCGCACATCTGTCGTGCCAGAGGGCGCACACACACAGAGACAGACAGTTTTAGAGATTATCGTAGCCGCACCTGAGTACTTCACAGGTCTTTAAAAGACCATTTACATGTTAACGAGGCTTTCTTTATTTTTTCACCTCTTCATCTCCACATGGCGAAAGGCGACAAATCCTTTCATTGACAGGGGTAACCTTTGCCTACTGTTCTGCTGCGTGGATATTTCTTTTTCTATGTCCGTTGGTAGTTTTTAAATGCAGATGAACTGTATTTTCTGTGGAAGCTCAGTGGGTTACTGCCTTTGTCACAGAGATCCTTGTGCTACTTGCAGTTAAGAAGTTACAATCCTAACATAGGGCAGTGACCAATGAACTGTCATCAAAGAGCTGCATACAAACATGAATGGTATAGTTAGAACTTCGCTTTTTTGTTTTGTGATATAGTTAGAACTTCCCCAGTCTTTCATTATTCTAATGTTGCTAAAATGAGTATGTCTGGGCAGGTATTCATTTTTATCAGTAAAGTTGACCCCCACGGAATACTCTTTAAATCCTAAGGTTGTGTTTCCCCAGACCAAACCCTCTTAAAATATACTGCCCACCAGTATGGATGACGTGATTCATACACCCTGTAATCCTCATTGGTTTATGTGACATTCCCTGTAGACTGATTTACATACTTGTATGATTCATTGTCTCTGTATAAAGTGTGCGTGGTGTAAAGTACTGACACACACTACACTGATATGAGTAGCGCTATACAACAAATGAAATGCATATGAGAGAGGGGCTACGGAGCGATGAGGGGCACTGGTGGAGGGTGGCAGTGAGGGAATCTGAGGAGGTGATAGCGAGAGGTGCTGTGGAGCGAGGAGGGGTACTGGTGGAGGGTGACAGCAGGGCTCGAGTCGGGGGTACCACGCGGGTGGACGGCGTCCCCCCACTTATTTTACCGGGAGCTTGATAACTGGAGCAAATGGAGCCACACATTCACTCTTTGGCCTCTCTGGGGCGAGATCGGAGCTCATTCAGAACGATGCTCGCGTGCTGGCTTCTCTGATACAATAGCATCTAAGGGGTGAGCGAGGGGAGGCAATGAGTCTGATGGTGCAAGCCACCTTTCGTGACGTAATTTCCTGTTGTCCCCCCACTTCTTTTTTTAGGACTTGTGCCCTGGGTGACAGTGAGGAAATCCGAGGAAGAGGTCATGGGGTGGAGGGGGCACTAGGGAGAGATGAGGGGCACTGGTGGAGGGTGGTAGTGAGGGAGTCTGAGGAAGAGGTCATGAGGGGGAGGGGCTACAGAGAGATGAGGGGTACTGGTGGAGGGTGGCAGTGAGGGAATCCGAGGAGGAGGTCATAAGGGGGAGGGGCTATGGGGAGATGGGGGCACTTGTGGCGTGAGACAGTGAGGGAATCTGAGGAGGAGGTCAATAGGTGGGGGCATGGAGGACGTCCCCAGTGTGCTTCACTTCAGACTTGCGTTGGAAGTTGGGGTGGGGCAGGTGCTGCAGCATCAAAGGGCATAGAAGAGACTACATTTCTTAGGGGACACAGAGAGCCTTGGGGAGAGCTGAACCTGGGTCTGGCCTGGCTCTAAGAGCCAGATCACGAGCTGAGCCATAAAAGATGTAACTTGGGTAACAAATGTGAGGAAAATGGTAGACCAGAAAACAGAAAAACATGGATTTTTCATCATATTAAAGTGTTTCAATGGTGAGTAAACGATTATTTCATGGAACTGAGTGATGTTTATTGAAAGTAATATTTTTTATAACATGAAACATTCAAGAATACCGCCGTAGCTGTATGATTTTGCCACAAACTATCCAAAACTTGTTAGCTTCGGGTGAGGTCCTGCTATAAATTCAACTACAGCCTGGCCCAATTGCTTTGTACTAGTCATCTTCAAGTGAATCCAGTGATCCCACACCCAGCAGCACTAATTTCTGGGGACCGTTACATATTTTTCCTAAACAAACTTTCATCCAGAGCCACAGACAGAAAACAATGCACATCTTCTGAGCTAAGCTTTGAGGACCGGCACTTATTGTTTTACAAATTAAGCACTGTTTCCCGCAGTATTTGGCAATTGTTGAAGTTGCCAAATGAAGATGAACGCTGCAGTCTACAGCAAGAAGATTCCATCTTTTCACAAAAATTAACTTTGAGCGGTTGACACAGCTGCACAAAGCTAGCTTTCACGGGTGGCACCCGGTGCAAAATTCTTTTTTTGGTGCCCTCCTCTCATAGCTTTCTTTTCCACAAGTTCACCCACTGCCACTCTCCAAGAGTGCCCCTCATCTCTCCATAGACCCTCTCTCATATATATTTCATTTATTTATAGTGCTTCTCACACCAGTTTAGGATGTCGGATCACTTTACATCACGCATGTATTACACAGACATGAAGGCTTATAAGTGTGTAAATCAGAGTACAGGAAATGTTACATAAAACAATGGGGATTTAAAGGTGTAGGACTATCATGTCATTCATGCTAGCAGAATGTATGTTTTTAGAGTGTTTAATAAAAACCATAAAACTACACTCCAAACATCTCCTACAACAATATTAAAACAAATACAAGGGTCATATTAGAGTAATCTTAGGCACCAAAAAATTCAGCAAGAAAAAGGTCCTAAGCCTTGTGGTTGTTTAAAAACTCAGGATTTTGAAAGCACAAGTCTTGTTTGAAACTCTGTATTTATTTTGTTAATAGAACGCAGCTGCAGGGCTGATTGTGTGCCTTTCGAAAGTATTCATGTGCAGCGCCTTGTACATGCATAACTGCTGCAGCGAATAGCATAAATACTTTCAAAAAGGCTCACAATCTGCCCCGCAACCATGCTCCTATTAACAGTGATGGCACTTGACTTGTGTGAATGGCCCTCTTCCACACTACATGTTTTCCTGGACGCCACACATTTCACAAACTATCTCTGACGGGATATCCACACATTACTCCGTAGCTTTCACATCAAATTATAAATGTTATGTAATTGTGTATATATGCGATCTTGTATAGGCTCCTAACATTTCCCCACCCTATGAACAGTGCTCGAGTTGAGGATCTTTAGTAAAATCGTATTACGGTACCACCATTGGAGTCCTGTGCTTTTCTGAACCCGAAGTGTACTTGCCTGTGTAACCAATTCATGTCTTGGCATGTGTATCTAAATTGAAAACCTGCTTTATGACCATTCATGTGGTGCTGCATGTGTGGAAATGCACTGTCTTTTCACTTTTTTAAGCAAAAGTTTGTAGTGATATTTGGCGCTGCACCCCCACGTGTGGTCTTGTTCCTGGTGCACATAGTCTTGGTTGTAGCGCACAGAGACCTTATACTGCCACACACAGAGGAACAAATTAGAGGGAACATTGGTGGCGACCCTCACAGACATTAAGAATCAGCAGGCCGAGCAACACGCCAGTCAACAACAACACCAAGGACGGATGGAGGCAAGACTGGCTGAGCTCCTGGCGGTGCAAAGGGACATAAGCTATTCACTCCGTCGGATCGCCTACAACATGGGCAACCCTCCCTGTGACACCAGGCGCAGACCAGCACCAGCCACAGGGAGGGAGGAGGAGGAGGAGGATTCGTCCGACGGAGCGCCCCAAACATCGTCAAGGCCTGCATCTGAGGGTCCCCAGAGGAAGGTGGGTCGTCCACGGAAAAGACAGTGAGAGGCAGCGGACCATCCATATCTCCCAGGTCACCTGGCCTGGCACCTGGCCTTCATGCGCAACAGCAGCACATCATTCACTGACATTCTCTGCCACATGGACTTGCTGGTCACAGTCTGACCAATGATGACCAACACTGTGGTCTGGACTCTGATGACTTCAAATGCCAAGGATCCCATCTCCCCCTGTGAACCTTGGATTCTATGCACCCGGTAGAGCACCTTATTTTTTTCTACCAAAACATGCACCCCACCAAGAATAAAACTATTTATTTGTCATGAGATGTTGCAGTCATTTTGCATTAGTCCACAACCTACGTGTGGGTAAATGTCAAACTATGCCTGAGTGTTGAACTAACTCCAGCCATCCATACCCTGGGATCTGAGTCCGGTACAGGACACACATGGGTCACAATGTATCATCCTATACAGCCTGGGAGCCCAATACTCACCCGTGATGGCCTCAAGCTGCTGAGGGGGGGCTTGAAATACTGTGCAGACACACCAATCAGGAAGAGGATGATGAAGGCCTAGAGGTGATGGCTCATGTGGAGATTCCCGGGGAGGGAGTCCCAGGTATGTTTGTCCAGGCGTGACAACCATCTCCTTCATGCTGGAGTGTTGTGGATGTGAAGAATGGTGGTCAGGCCAAGTTTGGATGCATAGAGTTGGGCCAACGGGATGACAGACGTACAAGGTTGATTTTGGGGTCTGGGGTTGTTGACTGCCTCCTGAGTGTGTGTGAGGAGTGTGAAGGTCATCCTGCAGCACACAGTGATCCCTTGCAGCTATCTCAGGTGGACGGTGATGTTGATGGGGTGCGGGATGTTGAAGCTGAGTTGTGCAGATGCACCCTGGATGTGGACAAGTAGAGAGCGGGGCAGTAGTTGACACGGCTGGTGTCGTGGACCTGGTGGATGGTCTGTCTTTCCTTGGAGTGGATCTATCTGAGGATCATGTGCATCTTGCAGAGGGTGTTGCAGCATGAGGTACAGATGCTGGTGATTTGCATGGCAAATGTGAGTGACAGATCCATGATGCACACCATCTTGTGTGCGTGGCCACTGGGTGCTTGTGTAGGGCCCCTGCGGGTGGGACACAAGGAGTTGAGCCAGCTATAAGGGGACAATCCTCAGATGCTTACCTCAGTCCTGTACAAGTCCAGCCTCAGGTGGCTGATGTTCAGCCATTCATCCACGGAACTCATGCCTTCTTGAATGTTGGAACTGGCAATGGCTGCGTCTTTGGTGAGGGTGAGGAGCACCTGGGTGTCAATGGCATACGACATGATGATGAGGTTGTGTGCGCATGTGATGGTGGAGAGGGGGGTCCTGGACACATTGAAGATTGACACGCTGAGAGATGATACCTGGGCCATGTTCCAGATGACGCCACTATACCACATGCTGAAGGCTTGAGTCTCACTCCCATGTCCTTGCTGGTGGACGGAGCCGGTGTGGAGCAGGAGAGACATGATCTGGTTGGTGTGACAGGGCCTGGAAGGCGGGGCAGCGCTGTGTAGGCAGTTGGAGTTGCACACTCAGCATGCAAAGGTGTCGTGTGTGCGCTTAGGGTATGCCTGAGAGCAGGCGGTTGAGTTCCGGATAGACATTGCTTGGAGGGTGGTACAACATCAGACTGTAGTGTGATGTGATGTGGGTCATGCAAGGACATGAGGGTCGTGTAATGTGCACGTTGCATGTGCTGAGGGTCCTGCCTTTGGCACCGCGTGGCCGCAACAGTGGCACAGACAAGATGATGACAGCCAAATGAATGGGTGGAGGGAGGAAGGGAGGAGCATCTTTGAGGCGTGTGTGTTGCCGAATCCAACTACTTTGTGGGCCCTTGCTGCAGGGGCCGCAGCAGCAGGCGGCATGTCCTGAAAACTATGCCAAAAGTAGCACACAAAGACAAGGATGACAGAAAGAACAACTGCAACAGGCGTATGTAAAGGAAAGGGTGTCCGGTTACCCATGGCACACCCAGAGAAAATGGATGCACAATCACCAAAGATGACTGACACAGGATCAGGAAACAGAAGGCCGAGCCGTGCACAGGAGACACACCCTCAGCAGACATTGACGGCCCGTCGTGGGGACCAACATGCCCAAATACATACACAACCATGGACTTCATGCTCAATCGAGATTCTAACCCATGAAGAACTGCATGCATGCAGCCAAACTACACATAGACTCATATGCACAATCTTTGACAACTATGCCAGAGATGCCGCATGCAAAGTTGCAAGATACCTGCATTGATAGAGATGAGGCACCTTGGAGGGTGAGGAACCCCTTTATTACTCAGGCTCACATTAAGGGAAATGCATCAATATGAACAGACACACAGGTCATTTGGCTGACCATGTGGGACCTACACTGGACACCCCCTTCACAACACAGATGTAGTAAATCCAAATGGCCTGGCACACAAGTTAAGGGGATGAGCCAAACACCCCCTGCTGCACACGGAGAGGCTGCAATTCCCCATTCAGCCTCTTATGGGGATGTCCCACACCATGTCCACCGTAGCATCCCGTATGTTTCTGAGGGAAGTTTTACACACATTGATGCCTTCATCAGAATCCACAAACCATTAGAGATGACTGTCACGAAGGTTGACTATCAATTCATGGGAGTCATGCTACATGTCATGTGCCCCATGGTAATCCGACATGTATGCATGGTAACCCAACATGCACAGGAGCAGTCCCCACACATTCCAAACACGTAACACCCCCAAAATGCCTTGCTGCAATCCTCACCCAAAATTACTTTTCCCCATGTCCGTGCATGGAACGCTGATTCAGCACACGTTGCAATACTCATGAGGAATAGCAGGAGGCCAACGATGACACGACCAGACAACATGTGCAAGAACCTGTGGATGACAGACACACAAGAAGTCGGCTAAAAGATTGTTATTCGCATACATGGTCATTTACTCTAAAGTAATAATGTTGTCACCATGCGATTAGAAAAACTAGGGTCTCAACTAAAATGAGTGGAATGACATCATCACTCGAGTGACACATCAGAACACACATCTAAGTCACTTAGCATACAGGCACCATGTCAAGGTCTGTGGAGAGGGCCCAGCCATTCACCCAGGAGGAGAATGAGGCATTGCTGGATGTCATCCTCCCACAGTACACCAGCCTGTATGGGAGACCAGGGGAGCAGGTGAGTGCTGACTCCACTACCTTTGACTGTGCACCTTTTTTGTGACTGTCACTTCTGGCATTGTGTCCAGGTGTAACAGACATACAATGTTGTTTAGAGTGGGTCCCGGGGGGGAATGGCTTATGTCTCCCATGCAGAGCATGACGTAGTTCATGTGTGCACTCCTCACTTGCATTGTGCTTACTGTGACATTCACTGCATAGTGCATGACACATTCAGCCTGGCTAATCCTTTGTGGCATTTTTTGTCTATAGTCCTGAGGTGATTCAGTGGTACCCCCGGTGTGACAGGTGACTGTACCCACAGATGTGTGTGAGTTGAGTGGAGCTGTGGTGAGAGTGTCCAAGTGATGTGTACGCCCCCTGGACATTGATGTGTGTGAATGTTCCGTGTCATGTGAAGTGTTGCACCACAGCTGCATGGAGGAGGCAACAGCTCTACCCATCTGATGTGAGAAGTAAGCCGTTCTGTGTGTCTGACTTGCTGAGCTCGCCCCACACCTGTGACACCCCACAGGCAAGTGGCACATGTGCGGAGTGAGCTTTGTATCTGCTGTTGCCAATGGTAGGTGTTTGAGCTGTGCCTGTGTGTGTCTGTGTACTCTGCTGAGGTTGCGTCAGTGGCCTGGGGCATGTAACTGCCTGGAGGTGCTGTCCATCAGCCTGGTGTTCCTTGTGATGCACAGTGTGTGCCATGATCATGGAGTGCGTCTCACCCCTCGTGCCACCTGTGTACTTTAAATGCCATGTAGTGCATTGGGGATTCCACAGAGGCCAATGTCCATATGACAAAGATGCTATTCCTTGGCAGCATCCTATGCCCTGTTCAACATATCAAAGATGTTCAAATGTGTGTCTCTCTGACATGGAGCAGGTGTAGTGATGTTGTCTCACTTTGTCATCCTCACAGGTAACTGCCTACGCGAAGGGGGAGATCTAGAAGCGGGCCGTCAGGGCCGTGAGATCGGTGGAGGGTCGCAGTCGGCACCTAGCCCAAGTCAGAAAACGGTGGCAGGACATCCGGTGCTGGACCCGGAGGATCGCCCGGGTCCTGCTGGAGGACTCACCTCCACGCCCCCATGGCGGGCGCCGACGCCTGATCCACCAGATGAGGCGTGTCCTGGCGGTGGTCTTCCCTGACATGAATAGGCTGTTACAGGAGAGACAGCAGCAAGGAGGGGGTAGGTACATGTGTGTTTGTCGTGTGTCACCAGCTTTTGGAAGTGCTCAGTCGCCTGGATACACTGCCAGGGTTTATATGTGCAGTGCAAATCCTGTTCCCCCAAGTCAACCGGTGCTGTTCTTCCTCCCTTCCCCTCCTTGACATGTGTTCCCTGGTCTGTGTGTAATCACTATTGCACATGGTCATCTAGGCTGCCAGTTAATCCAAGTGCACATTGCTTTCTGCATCATGTGTGGGGGTGGTCTGTGACATGTGTTGGTACCTTGCCTGTGCCCTGTCCTGTTCAGTCATTTGGGGGTCCATATTTGTTGGCACTGATGCTGAGTCTCAACATAGGAGTGTGAGGTTTCAAATGAACATACTTGCAGCATGCATGACCGATGTTGTGGCCTCAGACATGATGTGCATGGTGCCGGGACGGTTGCTCATGTTACAGTCAGATCATTCTAGGACCATGGAGCAGTGTGCCCACTACAGTCCCCTGAGACACCCTGGCCTCGGAATCATGTGTGTCATCCAACACTGTGCCCATTCTCTGTGTGTTCAGCATAGGTTGGCCTCTGTGGCATTGTTCCCTGGCCTCATTTGTATTTATCTAAAGTGTGCTACATGTGTCCACTGGACAGGGTGACCCCATTTGGCTTGTGCATCCTCACACTGGGCAGTGTCTGGGTGTCTATTTACAACTATCTGTTGATGATTGTTTGTTACAAATATGTGTTGGCAGCCTCACGAGGTGATGTGGAGTACATTTTGGAATTCTTGATGCACATTTTTGTAAACCCTGATTAAGAGGTGTCACTTCTTGACCTGTCTCAATCACATTGTCTCAGGTATGGGGTGTTTGTGCGGGCGAGGCCTACATGTCCAAACCTTATGTCTCCTTGCCACGTCTGACCTGTGTGTGATAATTGTCTAGACAGACACTCAACATGCAGTGACCCAGTGATGTGCAGGCTTTCATGTTTGTGCTTTGCAGCATGTATCAAAAGATTAAATACATGATTCCTGCTCATTCATTTTTTGCACCAGTGTGTGGTCCAGATGCTACGTAGTTTGGTCTTTGTGTGCTGACATCTGTGTGGACATTCTTGCTTGCCATGAGGGTGTCTCCTCAGTGCAGGTGTGCCTTATTCCAACACAATTGCAGGCCCATTAGCTTATGCATTGTCCTGTGTTTGGACATGTGTGCCACTCCACATGAGAGGCAGTGGGTCAGATGTGTTGCCAACTGTGTCATCATGGTATGGATGGCCATGTGACAGGTGGCATGATTCAAGTTGTTAGTCAAGTAGTCTTGTACCTTGGCACTCACTACACTTGTCAACATGTCTTCATGTTTTCAATGCTTGACTTTGATGTTTTGTCATGAAGGACAATAATGTGCCTTCATGACAGATTTCTCCCAAGGAAGTGCACAAGAAACCACCTTTACACTTTCAGGGGACACGCTGGCACATTTCAAAGAAAGGCACAGGTAGAATAAGACTGTTTTTCAGATTATACATATCCATGTTCACACAGTGTGGTGGCATTTGGGTAAGTCCTTGATTGTTGCTGATACCAACTTACGAGTGTCAAGTCATCCAGACCGCCGCGGTGCCATGTATATGTACTTACTGAAACCCCATTTCTTTCTAACAGTGGCTTATTTGAATAAGGCTGCCAGCTCATACAATGACTGTGTAAATGTAGTTTTGTGTGCACCTCCTTGTGTGACTTCTTTTATACAGGCACATGTGTGTTCTGTTCACAAAGTGGCACATTCACACATTCCAAACATGTAGATTGTGTAAAGTGGTGTGATTCCCAAGGGGTCACAAGGTATTTCGTCTCTGAGTGTGGGGACACCTTCAGCATTGAGGTCTGTTATTTAGCCTTGGGTGCACCAATACTGTTTCTTTCACAGTAAACAAGAGGTGGCATGCCTTCATAGTATTGCTGTGCTCAACTGTTCCCAGACACTAGCTTCTCAGTATATTTCTAAATCAAGTTTTTGGCTGTTGTGTCCTATTTTTCCTTGTTTCAAAGTGGCATGGTGGGTCAACCAACTGGGGAGTACAGGGCTTACATATGTGCGGAGTAATCTAGATGTTACTCATGATGCATTGCCTGATATGCACTGTGAACTATTTTGTTTGGACTCATGTGTCAGATGTATAAAGGTGACTTATTAGTTTCTATATCTTCACCTTTCCCACAGCATCATCGGAGGACACCGAGGGAGACACCTGCATGGACCTGGAGGAGGGATCCAGCACCGGTGCCACCAGTATTGGCGAGTCTGCGGGAGCAAGTGGCACAGAGGGCGAGGGGAGTCAGGCGGAGGACCTGTCTGGTGGCGACACCGACTACGATGCTGACGGGTCCGAGGCTGAACTCATTGAGGGGGCGGAGGCAGCTACAACACCTGCAGCAGAACAACATCTGTCCCCGCCTCCTCCATTCCCATCACCGCCCTCCCAGTTGCTCCGGTCCCTTCTGTGTGTGCAGGGCACCACCATGTCTCCTTTGTGCCAGGCACCGCACCCCCTGCCCCTGTCACTCCTGCTGCCCTCACTGCAGAGTCTGTGGACATTCAGCGGCAGTTGCAGGTTGGCCAGACATCGATGCTGAATGTCCTCCATGGCCACACCACACTGCTGACACAGATGGTATCGTTCATGGAGGGCATGTCAGCAGCAATGTCTGACCAACGGATGTTGCTGAGGTACATGGACTCTTCACTGACGGCAGCAGTGAGTCTCCTGCAGCGCTTCGTTCCCCCCTACCCCAGCCCCATCCACACTTCCCACTCCCATGCCTGTCCCATGTACACCCAGACATTCCCAAGCACGCACCCCACCAGACACAGGCAGCACACAAACACGTAAGGGCAAGCACACACCTCCTGGCACACACACTCAGGGGGATAAAGGCACACCCACTGGGTCTGGGGCACACAGACATACACGCAGCCACAGTGTGAGTCCGCATGCCTCACTACCCAGTCCCTCCAAAAGCACTCCCCTTAGCTCCCCTGCCACACAGTCAGACAAGGAGAGCTACATGTCTGTGCTGTGCCTCAGCCCCACTGGGTCACCAGCCCGCAGGCGGGCAAGGCACTCCCCGGGTAGGGGAGTTGAGTCCCCCCCATGTCTACCCCCTCCCCCAGTAGTGCTGCACCCCATCCCTCTGACCCCCCCCTCCTTTGTGCCTATGGTTTCTTCCGGTGCAGGGGATACTCTGGACGCCCTGGCAGAAGTGTGCAGCGCCGAGCTCACCTCCACCTTTGGCGCTGCCCCGCCTCCTGTGGTGGAGGCGTCCGGCCCTGCACCCACCACACCTACCCTTACACCTCCTATCCCTGCAGTGCCTGGTCCTTCCCCACATGATGCCCCCCCCCCAGTCGACAAACCTGAGGGTTCAAATGTGCAGGCAAGCTAGGGGAGACGCGTGCCCATGTGTCCCCCCAAGGACTTCTATTCTGGACTGGCCATTGGCCTTTGTATATAGTGTATTTGAATAAAATATAATGTTCTGCTGATTAAAGCATTTTCTTTTTGCTTTGAACACTATTGCATTTCAGGTATTGCTGTTGGTGCTGATGCTCCAGGGGTTGGGGTTGTGGTAATGTGTTATGTTTCGGGCAAGGGTTCGAGTCTGATGGTCATGAGGTGGACCATGGGATCTGCGTGCCATCACAAGGTCTCTGCTAAGGATCTTTGGTCGTGCGTGTTATTAGTTTTTTGATACATTGTACCAAGGAGTGTCCCTTTCTCCGTGGCACCTGACATCTTCCCTGCAGAGAGTTGCACAATTGTTGTGCTGATATGTGTATATATTCCCTTTGTTGGTGACGGATCCCTTCAACAATGGCCATTCCTGCCCAGCAATGTCTCCAGCTGCATCGTCTGTGCCATCCTTGCTAGTCACTGTACTTGTGTATTGAGTATGTTGCCTTTCAGAAACCTATCTGCTGCTAAAGTACTCCTGCTGCCTAGAACAAGCATCTGAGGAAGCCGAGTCTTCGCCCACCCGTCTCCCGCCGCCTGACCCTTGTTCCATCTGTGGGTCGGACCGCTGAGCGGAGCGCGGTGCTGCGGCTTGCCAAAACTACATTTCCCAGCATTCCCGGCGACGCTGACCGCGTCAATCGAGCGCCAGGAGGCGCATAAAATTGTTGTCACCCCGGTCGAGTGGGGAGCCTTTCAGAAACCTATCTGCTGCTAAAGTACTCCTGCTGCCTAGAACAAGCATCTGAGGAAGCCGAGTCTTCGCCCACCCGTCTCCCGCCGCCTGACCCTTGTTCCATCTGTGGGTCGGACCGCTGAGCGGAGCGCGGTGCTGCGGCTTGCCAAAACTACATTTCCCAGCATTCCCGGCGACGCTGACCGCGTCAATCGAGCGCCAGGAGGCGCATAAAATTGTTGTCACCCCGGTCGAGTGGGGAACCTTTCAGAAACCTATCTGCTGCTAAAGTACTCCTGCTGCCTAGAACAAGCATCTGAGGAAGCCGAGTCTTCGCCCACCCGTCTCCCGCCGCCTGACCCTTGTTCCATCTGTGGGTCGGACCGCTGAGCGGAGCGCGGTGCTGCGGCTTGCCAAAACTACATTTCCCAGCATTCCCGGCGACGCTGACCGCGTCAATCGAGCGCCAGGAGGCGCATAAAATTGTTGTCACCCCCGTCTCGCGGGACGCCGGGCGAAGCCCGGGCCAAGGGCGGGCCCGTTTTAGCCCGTTCTAGACTGTGAGAGACTGGACTGGGCCAGCCCTCTTTCCCCTAACCTCAAATTCACCTGTGGTAAGACGATATATATTCATATTCAAAGTGTAATTGACTCATTATATTTACCATCAGGGCATTTCTGCTCAGGTTTGACTGATCATAATGTCGAGACAAAAAACACCTGTCACCCTGGCAAACACAATGGACAATTATTTGGTCCAGGTAGTGGCAAATATTAATAATGATCGGAGGTCTTCCCTGGGACTTATGGATTCCCCACCTTGTGCCCAAATTAACCAATCAGGGATATTCCAGTCTGCTAGAGATGAAATCACCACCATCGACCCGATTGAGGACCCCTATGATTCTTCCACAATAAATGTATCCACGGCTTCTATTGTCCAACAACTTGATCCCTTTGTTGATCTACTCATCCTAGAAGAGCCAAATAAATCTGACACAATTGTGGAGCTAGATCCAGAGAGCAACACTCCTCCCACTCCTGTCCCTGCACCAAGAGCTAAAAAAGGGATTACTAAGGTACCTCCTAGAAGAGGTGGCCTACGTTCCTGTAAAACTAAATCTGTAACCCCACCAAGAAGAGCAAAGAAAAGGGTGGAAGAAGGGATAAGGAAAGAAGAGAACGAAAGTGTAGATTGGGAGGATACCTTTTTAAATAAGCTCATGGGAACACTGGAGTCCAAATTATCAGGGTTAATGAAACCTCTTATATCAAAAGTAGACCAATTAGCTAATAAAGTTAATAAATTAGAGACCCTCCTAAGAAAAACCAATGAGGGGGTGGGGGAAATATCAAACCTAATAATAACCAAATTTGAACATATAGAGGCTGCAGGGAAAACACTTGGGGGAATTATAAATACAGGCCTACAAATTCCACCTGACCATATTCATCAAGCCTGCTCTGGACATGGTGAGACTCCTAATACCGCCTCAACATTAGAAACAGTACAACCAGTAGGCAATACTGCCTCTGAGACTCTTAATCCAGAAACTGGCCCAGTTGAATTAATCGTTGAAGCTTCCCCCTTGATTCTAGTACTTGCAAACACACCAACGCTGAAAATAGGGCAGATCGAGTCCTCGGACTCCTTACGAAATAAGGCTTTGCAGTGGCTTAGCAATAACATGCACATATCCCCCTGGGGTAAGGAAAAATTATCTGATGATCTGCTCATAGCAAGAAGGGTTAAGTGGATAGGCACTAAGGCAAAGAAATTTCAAGGGGATTGTGTGGTTTTGAATTTTAAGGGCCCTGAAGTTTTATCTGATGTCCTACGGAACATCTTCCCTCCACAACTTAGAACAGCAGAAATAATACCACTGACACTGGATTTCTTCTATAGTAGAAGAGGACTAGTAGCTAAACCTAGCATATTGAGAACAAAGTGGACAGTTGTGGGAAATAGAAGGGCCAGGACTGACCCATTATACGAGTGGGGGTTAAGGTTGGATAACCACTACTCCGCGCTATCTGACCTAAACGAGTGTGATTGACTCGCATGTGCTTTTCCTGTCGCTCCTGAAATCCAGCTGCACCAGGGATATGATAGGACTCTTATTTCTAATGAGCCTGTATTAGATAAATTGACCCCGGTCTCTAAGGCATCCCCCACTCCCTCCCCAGAGGATCTAAGTAGAGTTTGGATGGGGCAAAAAAGAACACTAGAGGTAATTGAGAATCCACCAATATTGAATGGTGACTTAGCGCCAGGTATAGAACTCGAAGATCGAATATACACTTCTGATATTGATCAGATTCAGCACCAACTGGACATATTGCCATTATCTATTATTTCTTGGAATATAGCTGGCATTACAAACAAGCTAAACATCCCAGATTGGGTCGATTTTATCGACCTTTACGATATAATAATGTTGCAAGAAACTTGGGCGCTCTCCCCAATTTTCCGGCAAGGGTATTTGAACTTTCATGTCCCAGCCATAAGAAACCGAGTGGGTCGACACTCTGGGGGCCTGTTAATTTGGGTACGTCAAACATTGAATTGCTCAGTTAAACAAAGGTCTATACCCTCTAATGATATTATAGCTCTTGACATTAGTTGGCAAAATGGTCAACAACTAGCCCTGTTCAATCTCTATTCCAGGGGAGTTGGTAGGGGTAAACCATCAGAGACCCTAACGACCCTCGAGCACTATATTGAAATGCTACCAGTGCTACCCCATGTAATAATAGGCGGGGATTTTAACACCACCTTCGAACCTTTGGGCGAAGAGGATAGGACCCTGGCCGAAGATGAGGATACCAAGTGGAGAATTCCCCAACTGGATATCCCAGCAATTAGAAAATGGAGCACAGTAGCAATCCAACTGAAGAGTCTTTGTCTATCAAGAGGGCTCAGAGCAGTAAATGGACGGGCATCCTCTGATTTAATGGGGAAAAATACATTCGATAACGGTCGAGCAGCCAGCAGAATAGATTATATACTACTGGACGTAAGGGCTTGGGATAAATTGGTGGATATGGAAGTGAAAGACAAAATAGAAAGTGATCACAATCCACTGTGCCTGACACTCCATCCCTACCATGAAATGTCCGATCTTCCAAGAGGGAACCAAATGGTGACGCAAGATCTTGTAAGCTCAAACAATCTTCGCCACCTGAAGTGGAGTATGCTCTTAGAAGATGTTGTCAATCTAGAGACTCTAAAGGAATTAGTGGTGACTGAGGTATTCAAGATTAAGTGCCATTATGGGAGGACTGATTTTACAGACTACATGATTGCTGCTCACGAGAAACTGTTTTCGAAAATTCAAAGTTTCTTTGTCAAAACAGTAGCCTCAAATAAAAAGAAAAAAGTCCAAGAGAGTAAAGGGTGGTATGACAGGAGTTGCAGGATAGCACGAGATAACCTTAGCGTGGAACTGAGAACAGGAAATGCAACAGCAGTAAGGTTGGCGAGAAACCAGTATAGACAGGTCCAAAAACTCGCAAAGAAGCGTTGGGATGAGGAATGTTGGCGCGAACTCAAGGAGGCGTGTGCCTCCAAGGATTCTAAGCGCTTCTGGACCACAGTAAAATGGGAAAAGGGTGGCACAGCACTCCATCCTACGAACCATGTTTCGAAAAGCAATTGGGTGGAATACTTCCAACCACAGTATGCTTGTAATCCCATATTTATCATTGGTTGTCCGCCTCCACAAGTCTTCTACAAATCTCCAATATTTGTTGAAAAGGATGTGAGTATTGTACTGGATTGTGTGGCTGGGGGCAAAGCTCCAGGCATGGATGGAATTCCGGCTGATATATTTTTATCGGATCGTAATTCCTGGTGTACCTATTTTGCAATGCTGGCTAATGCGGTGGCAATGGGAGGGAAAGTGCCTGCCTCATGGAAGGGAGCCGAAATTATTCCCATATTCAAGAAAGGTGATAGAACCCTGGCCAAAAATTATAGACCCATTAGTCTGATTGATACAGCACAAAAACTAATGGGCCGATTAGTCAAAAATAAACTGCAGCAATGGATCAACGAAAATAATATCTTGTCATCTTATCAAGCTGGATTTCGCCCTCTAACTAGCAGCATTGATCAAGTCCTCCACTTTTTAACCATCTACTGGAGAAACGTTACTCTAAAGAAGGGGACATTGTATGCAGTTTTTGTGGACCTAAAAGCCGCTTTCGACTTGGTCCCCAGAGAAAAACTCTGGCAGACCTTGGCGGACGTGGGCTTAAGCCAGGAATTGCTTACGCTCCTTGTTCGTCTCCACGAAAATAATTTTGCAAGAATAAGGTGGGGCAAGCAAGGAGAAGTAACTGATCCCTTTCCGGTAGAACGTGGGGTGAGGCAAGGGTGTGTCCTAGCACCGACTCTCTTCTCAATTTATATAAATGGCATCGTTGAGCATCTAGAGAAGATTGCTAGTGACGCCCCAGTAATCGCAGGCTCTCGTGTACCTGTCCTCATGTTCGCGGATGACACGCTCTTACTTTCCCGCACCCCCAGTGGGCTTCAAAAAGTGGTTGATGCCTTTGGTATATTTTGTGACGAGAGGGGCCTTGAACTGAACACCTCCAAAACAAAATTCATGTGCCTCAACCAGCAGTCCACCTTCAAAGGTGTAATAAAATATAAAGGTACACCCTTAGAAAGGGTGGACTCCTTCTCTTACCTAGGTATCACTCTACAAGGAAAAATGAGTTGGAAACCACACATAACCACAACTTTACTAAAGTTTAGGCAGCTAGCAGGCGCAATTACCCTAAAACACCGCTCCTCGCTGACAAAGCCAGTAAATTGTGTGTTGGAAATATATTCTATGAAAGTACTGGGGGCTTGCTTATATGGCTCTGAATTATGGGGGTTTTCTAATTTAAGAGAACTGGGCCAAGCAGAAAACAGGTTTTTACGAGGGATTGTGATGGTCCCCCAAAGCACACCCACAATCCCACTAAAATTGGATATGGGAAGAAAAGGAATAGAGGACATAGCGAGGCTACGCCCTCTTCTATATTGGAGACGGATTATGGTGACCCCAGAATTAAGCCATTATGCGGCGGCACTGACGGACGTTATTAAATTCGACCGTTTCCATACTATCCCATGGCTAAGGGAGCTCCGGGGACTCCTTATAAAATTGAACTTGAATCATCTATGGGACACCAAAGACGTAACCTGCTTTCCTACGAAGGCAAAGCTGAAAGATCTATATTGGGAAATGGTATATCTTACAATGTTTAGTGACGGCACAAGCACAAGCCTAACATCTTGCTTCTTAGACATAAAAATGTACCCTTCTTGCGAAATTTTTTGGGATATTATTGAAAAACCCTATGATAGAAAACTTTATTTTCAATTTCGCATAGGTACACTCCCGGTGAATGCGTTTAAGAAGCACTGGTCCCCAGCATGGGATGAACATTGCCACCACTGTAATGAACAAATTGAGCACATTTCCCATCTTTTGTTCTGTTGCCCATTGTACTCGTCCCCCAGACGTAAATGGTTAAAACCTGTGTGCTCTAGTTTGGGAACCCGCAGCCAATCCGTAGCCCTAAGGATACTTGAAACAGATTGTTCCATATTGCTTGTGGTTGGGGTAGCAAAATTTCTGGCTTGGTCATGGTTAATTCGTACTCGTTCACTTATGGCAATTGCATCGTAATGAAATTATGTATATTCCTAATCTTGCACTTTGCCATATGGATTATTGTATTTTATTTATAGAAAAATCTATATTTTAAGAAATCTGATAAATTGAAGTACTTGTATTCTTATTATGTATTTATTCGACATTTCATGTTTAATATGTATTTTTAGAAGTATTTTTTATATGTAGTATTTATTGTATTAGGGATAGGGGAATGCTTTTATGACAAATGTCGAATAAAGCTTTAAAACCGTGAAAACCGTGAGTATGTTGCCATGCCTTCATGGAGAAATTCTCCCTTTTCCGTACTATGCATGTGTGTAATCCCAGCCTAGCACACATATGGTACTTGTTCTGCAGGGTATTTGGGCACCTGACTCACAATTGTTGGCATTGTATCTGTGGGAATTCCACCCTATTCCTTCCATGAGAGACAACATCTTGGTGGCTGTCCCAGCACCTGTACATTCCTATCAGTCCTGGGATGTGCGTGACAGTGTATGTTCCCTTTGGCTCTCTTAATTTAGTAGGCATTGACATGACTATACAGTCTTGTGGCATGATCTCTGTGTGTGTATTGTGCTGCATCCGCCAGGGGTGGGTATGCATGTGTCAGTTGTCCACACCCACATGTGGTGTGTCATGCAGTGGGGGAAAGACATCCATCCTCATGGGAGTGGGACACTGCTGTCAGTGATGTGTTGTTATGGCACTATCAACATAGTCGAAAATTAGGGATGCGTACATACACCCATGGAGTTGTGGTCATCTGATAATAATGTACACACCCCCATGTCTCTGTCCACTGCTGGTATTCCTCTGCAACCACCCCTCACATGTCTCTGTCCACTGCTGGGAGTGATAGGCACCCACACTTCACATGTCTCTGTCCACCGCTGGTATTCCTCTGCACCCACCCCTCACATGTCTCTGTCCACTGCTGGGAGTGATAGGCACCCACCCCATGTCTCTGTCCAGTTCTGGGAGGGATAGGCACCCACCCCTCACATGTCTCTGTCCACTGCTGGGAGTGATAGGCACCCACACCTCACATGTCTCTGTCCACTGCTGGTAATCCTCTGCACCCACCCCTCACATGTCTCTGTCCACTGCTGGGAGTGATAGGCACCCACCCCTCACATGTCTCTGTCCACTGCTGGTATTCCTCTGCACCCACCCCTCACATGTCTCTGTCCATTGCTGGTATTCCTCTGCACCCACCCCTCACATTTCTCTGTCCACTGCTGGGAGTGATAGGCACCCACCCCTCACATGTCTCTGTCCACTGCTGGTATTCCTCTGCACCCACCCCTCACATGTCTCTGTCCACTGCTGGGAGTGATATGCACCCACCCCCATGTCTCTGTCCACTGCTGGGAGTGATAGGCACCCACCCCTCACATGTCTCTGTCCACTGCTGGGAGTGATAGGCACCCACCCCTCACATGTCTCTGTCCACTGCTGGGAGTGATAGGCACCCACACCTCACATGTCTCTGTCCACTGCTTGTATTCCTCTGCACCCACCCCTCACATATCTCTGTCCACTGCTGGGAGTGATAGGCACCTACCCCTCACATGTCTCTGTCCACCGCTGGGAGTGATAGGCACCCACCCCTCACATGTCTCTGTCCATTGCTGGTATTCCTCTGCACCCACCCCTCACATGTCTCTGTCCACTGCTGGGAGTGATATGCACCCACCCCCATGTCTCTGTCCAGTGGTGGGAGTGATAGGCACCCACCACTCACATGTCTCTGTCCACTGCTGGGAGTGAAAGGCACCCACCCCTCACATGTCGCTGTCCACTGCTGGGAGTGATAGGCACCCACACCTCACATGTCTCTGTCCACTGCTGGTATTCCTCTGCACCCACCCCTCACATGTCTCTGTCCACTGCTGGGAGTGATAGGCACCCACCCCTCACATGTCTCTGTCCACTGCTGGGAGTGATAGGCACCCACACCTCACATGTCTCTGTCCACTGCTGCTATTCCTCTGCACCCACCCCTCACATGTCTCTATCCACTGCTGGGAGTGATGGGCACCCACCCCTCACATGTCTCTGTCCACTGCTGGTATTCCTCTGCACCCACCCCTCACATGTCTCTGTCCACTGCTGGTATTCCTCTGCACCCACCCCTCACATGTCTCTGTCCCCTGCTGGGAGTGATAGGCACCCCCCCTCACATGTCTCTGTCGACTGCTGGGAATCCTAGGCAGCCACCCACCCACCCACCCGCACCCTTGGTGCAGTACACTGCTGTCCTGGGTATACACACACCCCAATATACTGGTTATATGCTGCACCAGGCCCTAAGCCAACATTTGTGGCGTGTGTACGCCTTGTATCACATATGTACTGGTGCCCTAGGGGTACGGGTGATGCGGTCCGTACCCCCGCATTCATAGGTTGGGTACAGTCCGTACCACGCGTACCCCTACGTCACCACTACAATACTACAATGGTGGTACGGACCGTACCCACGCTCTGAGGCCGTGGGTACGGTCTGTACCACCATTGTAGTGGTGATGTAGGGGTACGCGTGGTACGGACCGTACCCACGCTCTGAGGGCGTGGGTACGGTCCGTACCACCATTGTAGTGGTGACATAGGGGTACGCGTGGTACGGACCGTACCCACGCTCTGAGGGCGTGGGTACGGTCCGTACCACCATTGTAGTGGTGATATAGGGGTATGCGTGGTACAGACCGTACCCATGCCCTCAGAGCGTGGGTACGGTCTGTACCACGCGTACCCCTAAGTCACCACTACAATGGTGGTACGGACCGTACCCACGCTATGAGGGCATGGGTACGGTCCGTACCACGTGTACCCCTACATCACCACTACAATGGTGGTACGGACCGTACCCAAACCCTCAGAGCGTGGGTACGGTCCGTACCACCATTGTAGTGGTGATGTAGGGGTACGCTTGGTACGGACCGTACCCATGCTCTGAGGGCGTGGGTACGGTCCGTACCACCATTGTAGTGGTGATGTAGGGGTACACGTGGTACGGACCGTACCCACGCCCTCAGAGCGTGTGTACGGTCTGTACAATGCGTACCCCTATGTCACCACTACAATGGTGGTACGGACCATACCCACGTTCTGAGGGTGTGGGTATGGTCCGTACCACGCGTACCCCTACATCACCACTACAGTGCTGGTACGGACTGTACCCACGCCCTCAGAGCGTGGGTACGGTCCGTACCACGTGTACCCCTACGTCACCACTACAATGGTGGTACGGACCGTACCCACGCTCTGAGGGCGTGGGTACGGTCCGTACCACGCGTACCCCTACATCACCACTACAATGGTGGTATGGACTGTACCCTCGCCCTCAAAGTGTGGGTACGGTCCGTACCACACGTACCCCTACGTCACCACTACAATGGTGGTACGGACCGTACCCATGCTCTCAGAGTGTGGGTACGGTCCGTACCACACGTACCCCTACATCACCACTACAGTGGTGGTACGGACCGTACCCACGCTCTGAGGGCGTGGGTACGGTCTGTCCCACCATAGTAGTGGTGACGGGTACGCGTACACGTCCACTTCCGTTGTTGCGGTACGCAGGGATTGGTGGACACGCCCCCCAAGTGTCCAGACCCTGGAGGTAATGTATATCCTCCATATTGTATGTTTTAATTTGTGTAGGGGGTATGTTTCTTGCCCCTCACCCCCCCTTGACCCATGGGTGTTGTTCTCACCTTCTGCGGCGTGTGCGTCGGGTTCGGTGCACCAGGTCGTAGGCTAGGAGGGCCGGGATGACACGTAGGATGGGGTCAAGGCTGTCCGTCGTGTACCTGTGCTCCTTAATCGCGTCATCCTTAATTTCCCAGGAGTTTTTGGCTGCCGTAAAAAATGTTCCGTGCGGAGTGGCGTAGGCACGAATCGTACTTGCTGGTCCGTAAAACGCTGCCTGACTCCGTACGGACGGCACGTAAGCGATGTTCCGGATCAGAATTGTGGGTATTTTTTAGCAGCACGTAGGTTTTTTACGATTCGTACAGAAATGGTATTTCTGTACGAATCGTACTTGCTGGTTTGTAAGGTGGATTTCCCAGGTACGAGTCATACAGAGAATACGCTTCGTACGACCATTCGTACCCGGGTTTTACAGGATTGGAATCGGCACCTTTATAGTTTAATAAAATAATTATGTATCAATATTATTAAGTAAATATACATATAATAATTTTGTATATACATATGTTTAATTGTTTTTATATTACATATATTATTTATAATTCTTAACATGTTTTAATAATTCTAAATATGTTTTTATTAATTATATTTATTATTTAATTTATTTTAGATTATTTTTAAGACATTTAAAAAAATGATATTTTGAACAACGATTTTTTAAACAACAATATTTTGGTTTCCATATTTTTGTACTTACCTTTGTAGAGATAAGATGTTGATATTCTTGACATTGATATTCTGTACATGATATTTGTGTACTTCAATATTCCTGTTGTCGATATTCTGTCAGTGATCCAGTATCAATATCCAGTTGCAGATTTCAGGTCTAAAAATGGTTTAAGGTGCTCATATAGTCTGAGGTATGGGCTCTGGTGACCCCTTCTATGTTGTCAGATCACATAGATAGAAAGAAAGCCAGGGATCCCTAGGAGAGCATCAGTTTGCTGTGCCTCTGGCCGATGCCTAGAATTCCTCCTAGCTCTCTAGGCCGACTGGGCATTTTTTATGCCACTCACCCTACAGATCTTCAGCAGCACCCTTACCTTATGGACCGTCTGCAGTAGGGACTGTGAGCACCACCAGATTCTAATTATCCTAACCCACCCATCCTCATGTCGGTGTTTGCAGTATTACTATTAAAGCGACATGCCTCTCAAAGAGTCCCTGTGCATCAAGAGCTGTTATATGCATGGTTATTCTCGCATAACACTTATGCCTTTGAAGAACCGGGCTGAATTAGGCCTGGCGGCGCAGGGTACGCCTGAAATCTTCTGCGTTCGCCTTCTAAATGTACAGAGACACGGAACACTCTGTTGGCATAGGAACTTCAATTTATTAGCTGCAGCTAGGTACAGTTGTCCTAGAAGTACATCAGTGGTAGGTTCCCAGGAGACTGCCACTTCAATCCGTGGCTCACAGTCTTTTATAGCGCTTGAATCCCCTAAAGCAACAACCCCCTCAATGTGCAATAAAATCAAACAAATCATCCACTAGCAAACATTCTTTGTACAAGATACAGGATAATAGGTAATAGAAATTCCTTCCCAAGGGTCGTGTTCTCTACCTGACCCTATAGGCCAGGTGGCATGAGCATTCCTAAGTTAAATAAATTTACAACAGGACGTGTTTGCGTGTTGCAGGTGGTGATTCGTAAAACAATTGGAGAGGCAGAGAAGGATCACCAAGGGTCAATAGATGGTTATCACGGGAATTAGTTGCTTCGAGCCGGGTCTCAGAATGTACTGTGCTCAGAGAGACAGGAAAGGTTGTTTAACATGTTACAGTACAGAGTATGAAAGAAACTCTACGAAGGTCGTCGGTGCCTGAGTGAGGGCAACAGCACAATGGTGTCAATACGCAAGATGGAGCCGTAATTAAATTTCCTCAGACCCTCCTTTTGCCATTACTCAGGCAAAAACACAGAGGCTGTTGTTAATCAGAATCGACTTCAATAGCCATGAAATCTACAAGCTGTTGTTGCAGCATTATCTTCGTGTTCTCTGCTTTCTGGGATACAGGATTTGGAACACACAGGGTGGCGCAGAGCCCGCATATAGCGGGACCACATTGTAGGCAAAGGCAGCATGAGAAGAGAACAGCCAAAGTCGCTCTGACAAAGGTAAGAATCTTCCATCC
This sequence comes from Triturus cristatus, assembly GCF_964204655.1. Classification (NCBI taxonomy): domain Eukaryota; kingdom Metazoa; phylum Chordata; class Amphibia; order Caudata; family Salamandridae; genus Triturus; species Triturus cristatus. The sequence continues at coordinate 382,360,630 of NC_140591.1, read as the reverse complement.
CCATGTAGACAGTAGTCCCCCAAACCATCCCATCAGAGACCAATTCCCTTCATCCTGGTGAACTGACTCAGCGATCTTATGTAGTTTAGAGATGGCTTGGTATACTGTAGGGGCGTTGTCTGGAATATAAATGCAACAGCTAGATCCAATCAATTTGCATACGCCCCCACGGTCAGCAAGAATAATATCTAATACCATTCTGTTCTGAAGCATGACAAGTCGGTCAGCAACGAGTTCTGCAGTGAGATTACTCAAAGCTCCATCTGTTTCATTGACAGTGGCTTCTACAACTCGAATTAGTTGACTTATGTCTCTACTGTTGGCTATTGGACCCCAGAATGGAAGAAGTCCTTTCAAGACATCCCCGACTTCTTGTCCTGACGTATTGTGGAAATGTGGATTTTCCTGATCAGTTATGTCCCCTATCTTGGACCCCAACGGTTCTATGTGCATGTTGCAAACACATGTATGCTCCCCCCAGTTCCAGTTTCGAAGACGCAAACACATGTGCGTCCACTATCAACATGTCCTCTGTCAGATCCGCCATCAATGGGCTGGATATTCGATTCCTAAGTATGAAAGGCCACCGACTTTATATGGCTAAGTTACTCCATTTTTGCAGTTCAGGCAGAGTAGGCCCGATTCTGTCCTCAAAGCCTTTCCCTGCTCTCTGCCTCTGACAGCTTCAGCTTGAGCTCGCATCTGTATCCATGAACTTTGTCCTACTCCCTGTGCGGCTAACGGTGCCTGCCTCGGCCAGTTTCGCCTGCCTGCCAAGAAGTTGTATTTCACCTTCGAATTATCTACTTTGCTCCTCAGCCGATGCATTCCTGTCTAGTAGTTTAAGTAAACATTCTTCCAGCTACCGAGCAAAAGGGCCCGGCCTCGCTGTCTTCATGCAAGTAATTCATAGCCCTGTTACTAGGAAATATTCCTACCCCCTCGCATTCAGTGTAGACACTTAGACGCTTGTGCACGTACACACAGCCAGTATAGAATAGATTCTGTACGAGAGTCCTTCCTTGTGGATAACATAGTTCTTTAAACATAGGATGTTAGATATGATTTGGGATTAGGTCGACTTGACCCCCCAGACTTTTTGTCTCCACATGTAGAGCTAAATGTCAAGTCCCCGTCACCCCCTAGTTGCACGTCAATTACACGTCATACTGCTGCGCGCGCATCTATGCCAAGTATTATCTTATAGATCCACCTATGTATGACATCATAACCAATCATGTTCCTTTTCACTCATTATTACACCCATTTTCTAGTTATGCAGACCAAACGTCAATGTCCTTATCAATTGTTACGCCTACTGTATTCATTTCATTGTAATGTATGTTCTATAAAAGCAATTTCCTGTCAATAAAGTATGTACTTCACTTCCTGAACCCCCGTGGTGACGGAACCTGAAGGCCGCGACTCGAGTCGGCCATTTTGGAATAAAGCCCATTCAGAAACCTCTTATACCACGGATTCTGCCTCTTATTATTCTGAGCTATTTTATTTAAGACTCCGTATGAAATTCAGTCCAGGTAATAGAATATTTACCACATAATGGCGCCCGAACAGGGACACTTTCTCATCTCACGCGCCGGCGGTGCGTTGCAGGCCCGGTCTCCTGCCACAGCTGGACGGACCATAACGCGTACCAGCAGGATTTCCTGTAGCTCCCTCCGGTCAAGCGGGGGCGACTGAGGCTGCGATCAACCCAGACGAGGCGGTGAGAAGTGCGAAGTATCCCGACCAGAGCCTAGCTGAGAGAGCAAGATCCGAGGTATACAGAGGCCCACCAGGTTTTCGAAGTCCCGATGTCCTGAGGGTCCGATGTCCGCAGTCATCGAGTCTAGTCCATTCTCCGAGGCCTTCCGTTTCAAGGAGCTACCCGGTGAGTACCATCGCCGGGGAGGCGTGTTGACGCGCACATAGGTTGTGCCGGTCAAGACGGATTTGGGTACACAAATCCGGTCTGCACTGTTTAGCAGTGTATATGTACTGTTTAGCAGTATATCAAGTATTCCGAAGTATCTGGTTATTGTCGAGAATTATGCTTGGTGATTTAGTTTTGCAGACGATCATCATTGTTGTTTCAGTTAAAGGTTTAATGTTTAATGTTTAAAGTGTTTAAGTATATCGTGGTATGAATGACTGTTCATTATCGTGTTTATTGTATTAAGTCTGTTCAAAATTCAAGTATCAGGTGAAAATCAAGTATAAGGTCAGTTCTCAATATGCCGCTCTTTTCGAAATTAAGACAGATCACTACTAGGAAAGGGGTACTCGAAGAAGCCGTCCCTATTCCTCCTAGGGATACTCCAGGGCACTTCATGTATCACAAACATGGCTTAGACGCTATATTATTTCTTGATTTATGGGTAGATTACACCAAGGGATTGCCAGAAAGTCAAAGGTGGCCCGCAGCGGGAACCTGGGATGCAGAGTGCATCATGAAAGTTGAGGAAGAATTATGGAAAAGAAAGGTCAGACAGTCACAGAAAGACGCTGTTGAGTTATGGCGTAAAGAATCTCATAGACGTACAGAAAAAGCACGTAGACAGGAAGAGAAGAGTAAAGAAAGTTCAAATAAAGTTCAAGAAAATCTATTAATTGAGGAAGGTATCAGAGTGAAATCAGAACAAGTGGATAGACAGAGAAATGCCCTTATGAATGGTATGTATCCCCTTCTAGCCGAAGGATTACCTAAGGCTGCTCCAGAGATACCAAAAGACTTGCCACCCCCATTGTTTCCAATCAAGGCACATCCTAAGGGGCACCCTAGAACAGCGGAAGATGTTTTTCTTTCCTCATATTTAGATGACGCAGCTCCCGAGTATGCTAATTCCGCCCCACATAGACCGCATACCAGGGAGGTCCAACGCCAAGATCCAGCACCCGTATCCCTACAGCAACAAGTCGAGTCACAAGTTCCGGCAAGCACATCTGTCTCCGCATCTGTCCCTACAGGTACTTCCATGGCTGTGTCCACACCTATAGTTGCTGTGTCACGTTCGACGAATCCATTCACACCCGACGCCCCAGATGGGGCCACGGGAGGTGCTAGCAATACTTTTACGCCACCTAGAATAAATAAACTTGTTTTTCAAGAGTCAGCGCATTCACGTACACCCAAATTCGTAAGTGAACGTGCGCTTAAGGAACTTCTTATAGATTGTAGATATGACCCAGTGGTCGGTAAAGAGGACGAAATGGTCCTGGCATCATTACGCATCAGACGAGCCGCAGGATATTTAGCGAAGTTACCAGGAATGACTGCGCATCTAGAGAAAATATATCATTTTGTTCAAACAGGGCGAGATCCAGAATGTATTAATAGAGCTATGGAATTCCAGAAAGTAGAGATACAGGGGGAACTGTTACGTTTCCTCATAAACTGTGTGATCAGAAATCAAGACCGACCGGGGGTAGACCCGAATGCAATGCTTATTCTTACGAGATGGAGCCAGAATATATCAGAAGGGAGACACGATAAGCAAATAAAATACTCCGAGAACGAAGGGGTTACCACCTCCTCGATTCCATGGATGAGCAAGAATTAGCCAGATCAGCCGTCCACTGGATTGACAGTCCTGGAAAATACGGTGATGAGACCGTAGCACACACGTTTTTTAACCTCAGTCCAGATGAACAACGTTTAGCTGGAATCTATATGATTCAGCAACTCCTTATATTATATAAGAGCCAACATGCTGATCCTGGTCCTTTACCTGATATATTAACTGAACTACTCACGAATAGATGGAGAGGTTCTAGTAACAAGTTAATTAAAGAAATATTAGTGTCACGTAAACAGTACGTCCTTTTTGTAAGCCCAGATCCTTTCTCGCTGCCCAGCAAGGAAAGAATGCCGTATTACATGGATAGACAAAATCCCTTACGAGAAGTGCACCCAATAAAAGGCGAAGACAATCAGTTTCACCGTGTATTTGTATACACACCCATAACAAAAATTGAATTGTTAGAAATGAAGAAAGTAGTACCCAGTCATGACAAAGACCCAGCGGGTTTTCACCGAGAAATTAAAGACATGTTACTGATGGGAGAGTATACCTATCCTGATATTATGACGATATTAAAGGTGCTAATGCCTGCTGGCATTTATGAAAAACTGAAAGAAAAAGAGTGGGAAGTGGGAGACCAAAAAATAGATTGGACAGCATTAGAAGCAGAGGAAAGGGCCCGAACTGCAGGTTCAGGGCTCGGGGATAAAGTTAAAGCATTACCAGGTTTACTAGTACAAGTACTGCCACGTTTATTAACTACGAAAAAGGAAGATTGGGGTGCAATCTCAGCCTGTAAACAAAAGCATGATGAAGACACAAGTGATTATTATGCCCGATTTGAAAAATGTTTTGGTGTAAATAGTGGTATAAAAGCAAGTAGTGAGTCGTATCCACATTTATTTGTGACAAAATTAGTGGAAAATGCATTGCCTCCAGTGAAGAATAGGATATTGAAATTTGAGAGTACCTGGCAAAGTAACACTCCGTCACAAATGCTACAAATGTTACAGTATCATCACAATAGAATTAGAGATGAACAAGAACACGAACAAAGACGTATGAAGGATACAAAAATGAAAATGCTAGTTTCCCAGACAGTACCAGCGGATGGTCACAAAAAGGGTGTGACACATTCCGGAGATTCAGCAGTTCCTGTAAAGGGAACATGCAATTACTGTAAACAACTAGGCCATTATGTACACGATTGTCAAGTCCTGAAGCGTAATATAGCTATAGGTATTGCGAAAGAAAGACCACGACCACTCAGACAGGATCAGAATGAACAAGGAGCTACGCAGCATGGACAGTCCATGCCAGCTCAGCAACAGTCTATGCCAGCCTTACAACAACCCATACAGTTTGTGCCAGCTGCACCACCGATGCCTGCTACTGCCACACAAACCACAACACGACAAATGTATCAGACTGCACAGTATGAATATCCTGAGTATCAGCGTTACTCATGAACTAGCCTAGAGAGGGAAGTTGACTTACCCCTTATTGAGATTCCTGTAGATCAAGAAGGACCTTATGTACATAGTGAATTATTAGGTCAAGACAGAAAATTCTTACTCGATACGGGGGCAAGTCGAACAACAATAAAGCGTAGTGAAGTTCCAGGGGCACCCCTCTCAGGCTCTCAAAATGTTTCCCTTGGTTTCTCAGGAAAACCTATTGTTAATGAAGTGTCACAGCCTCTTCCACTTACAATAGGACCTCTGACACGAACTACTGATTTATTGCTTACCAAATCTTGTCCAGAAAACCTGTTAGGTATAAAGACATTGAAAGCCCTAGGGGCTATTATCTGTTGTTCTCCGGAAGGAGTAAGATTGTTTTTACGTGATTTTAAAGGTCATTATGTATCCAGAGACATGGATCGCCGATTACAGACTTTACCAGCACATCTATGGGCACAAGGCCCTACTGATGTTGGTTGTATGAACATTACACCATACCGAGTCACATTAAAGGCAGGAGTGGTACTACCACGAATGCGACAATACAAGTTACCGCAAGATGCTGTAGTGGCTTTACTACAAATCATTGACGAGCTAATTGCCCAAGGAGTAGTTGTAGAAACAGACTCCAATGTATGTAATTCACCGATAATTCCGATTCTTAAACGAACAGATCCTACAGCCCCGCCAGTATATCGATTGGTTATTGATTTACGCGAATTAAACAAATGCATTGTGCCACAATTCCCTGTGGTCCCCGATATCTCATCATTATTGACAGCTATTGATTCCGAAGCAACATTCTTTACTGTAATTGATCTCAAGAATGCCTTTTTCAGCGTCCCCATAGATCCGGAAAGTCAATATTTGTTCGGATTCAGTTTAAATGGGCGCAGTTTTAAATTCTCACGCGCTCCTCAAGGATTTACAGAAAGCCCCAGCATCTATAGCCAAGCACTGAAACGAGAACTCGACAGTATCCACATGCCAGTAAACACTGCCCTGCTTCAATATGTCGATGATCTGCTGATCACCGCGAGAAGCGAGCCCGAATGTGAAAAGGCTTCTCTGACAGTTTTACATTTTCTAGCCGACAAGGGGCACAAGGTGTCTCCTTCTAAGCTGCAATTCTGTGTCCAGCGAGTTATTTATCTTGGTCACTCGCTGTCCAAGGAGGGAAGGCAGCTTACACCAGATCGCATTCAGTTAATTGCTAACATGTCAATACCCAAGACACAGAAGGAGGTGCGGGCTTTCATAGGCCTCACTTCATATTGTAGGCAGTGGATCCCTCAGTACGCATTTCTAGCAAAACCACTCATTCAGTTGACAACACAGGAGGCAGCCACATCGACTGTCCTCCCTTGGACTCAGGATCACACACAAGCTTTTGAAAGCTTAAAGAAAGCTCTATGTCAAGCACCTGTTTTAGCGACACCATGTTACAGCAAATATTTTACACTCTTTGTTACAGAACGCGAAGGTACTGCCTTGTCAGTACTCACTCAGGAACAAGCAGGATCACACAAGCCATGTGCTTATTTCTCTAGTACATTAGATCCCGTAGCTCAGGCTTTGCCTGCGTGCCTGAAATCAGTGGCAGCAACAGCTTTAGCAATCAGACAAAGCGATGCCATAGTGTTAGGACATCCATTGACAGTACAAGTACCACATGCAGTAGAAGTTCTTGTGAACCGAACGCAAACACAACACCTGACCATAGCAAGACTTACCGGTTATGAACTGACATTGTTTCAGCCACACATAGAGATCCGACGTTGTAATACATTGAATCCTGCTACACTTTTACCTGTAATTGGAACAGACCCACTAGCTCATGATTGTGTTGAAGTTATTGAAATAAAGACGAAACCCAGACAAGACTTAACAGACGTTCCATTGTTAGATCCAGACCTGACGTTATATGTAGATGGATCGTGCATGAGAACAAGTACAGGAGATTTAGTGGCCGCGTATGCAGTCACAACAGACACTGAGGTTATTGAAACAAACTGTGTAGATACTTTGTCAGCCCAAGCAGCAGAACTTATTGCTCTAACACAAGCCTGTATTCAAGCCACAAGTAAGAAAGTTAACATATACACTGATTCACGTTATGCATTCGGAGTTGTACATGACTTCGGGGTGCTTTGGCGAGAGAGGGGTTATTTAACTTCTCATGGGACCCATATTCAGCATGGGTCTCTCATTCATGCTTTGTTAGACGCAATCCATCTGCCCACAGCTATATCGATTATGAAATGTAAAGCACACATGAAGGTTACTGATATCATTTCTCAAGGCAATGATTTAGCTGACAGAACAGCTAAACAGACTGCTCAGACTCGCACATCCGACATGACAAAGACAATAGTTCGGACACCAATACAGTGTATGACGATTAAGGATCCCGCACTTGATATAATTGACATACAGTCACATGCCACAACAGAAGAAATAAAGAAATGGACTGAACTAGGAGGGATCCAGACAGATCAGGGATGGGTGACAAAGGAGAAATCTGTATGGTTTCTTCCTGACTCTATGGTCCAAGCCATTATAGCTACAATTCACAGTCCGGCGCATTTAGGAGAAAAAGCTATGCTAGACAGCATTCAACACATTTGGTTTAATAAACATCTACGAACTGCAGCTAAACAAAAAGTCCGTACCTGTATGATATGTTGTCAGTTCAACCCAGGAAAAAGTGTTCCCGTAGAGCAGGGTGGATTTCAGCCTCCCGATCATGCTTTTGAAGTCCTCCAGATGGATTATATCCAGATGGAACGATGTCGAGGATTCAAATATGTTCTTGTAGTTGTCTGCGCTCTTTCCCGATGGACTGAAGCGAACCCAGTATCGGATTACACTGCCCCGACTACTGCCAAGCAGCTAGTTCGAGAATTCTTCCCACGGTACGGTTTACCACGTGTTGTATATTCAGATAACGGCCAGCCTTTTTCATCCGAATTAATGAAACATGTTTCACTTTTGCTGGGATATCAGTGGAAGTTTCATTGTGTCCGACACCCCGAGGCAGCAGGTCTCGTGGAACGACATAATCAAATTTTGAAAATCAGATTGTCAAAAATATGTAAGGAGAAAGGTGTTGACTGGATAGTAGCCTTACCAGTTGCACTATTTTACATAAGAATGGTAGCACACTCTCGAACAGGGCTATCCCCTTATGAGGTGATCTTTGGTAGACCACCGAATATGTGGGGGACGCCTATACCCCGTAAAATAACTGATGTTGATTGTAATATGCTGACAGATTACCTGGCTTCCTTGATGTCTGCACTACAATCTTGTCGTTCACAGGTAGCTGCAGCTTTTCCTGACAACACTGAGGTGAAACCCCATGACGTAATCCCGGGCGATTATGTCCTTGTGAGGAACTTTGACAGAAAGACTCAACTAGAGCCCAGGTGGAAGACCCCTAAGCTGGTCCTGTTGACCACAAGGACAGCCGTGAAGATCGAAGGAAGAAAGGGGTGGATCCATTCAAGCCACATCAAGAAATTTCATGGACTTCCTTCGGATATAAACAGTCCTCCTCGTGTGTCTTCACCCATTGACTCAAAGCTACCTTTGGCTGAGGCCAGTAGCACAGACCTTTATAAATTAAAACTCAGACCCAGGCCGTCGGCCGATTTGATTGTTTAAGTCCTCTCCAAGGTGAAGCGGTTGAATCTGTCCCCGACATGTATCCCTTGAGTCTGAATCATGAACAAACAAGAACAATGTTGAAACGACATGCATACTGTAAAACACTGCGTAGCCACTGTATAGTGACATTATTAATTTTGTTTTTCTTGAGTTTTATAATAATTACTGCAAGTATATTGTTGCATATGTATTATCCTGTTTCTAAACGTATTTTCAATATAACTAATGAACATTCTTTTAGTGACCTACCCCCACATGAATTATCCTATAGACTTGCGCTGCGTAATAACACTTTCATTAGTATGTTACACCATTCCCATCAGACTAGTAATGCCACTAATTGTTGGGTGTGTGGCCGACTCCCTCCCTATCAGAATAACAAAGGAGTTCTGCCTTTCTTCCCCCATCCGTTCACACATAATGGCTCCTGTGGAGCATGGTTTAGTTTACTAAATTCCATAGACTCAGACACAGCAGTTTATCAACACCATTGGATATGGGGAAACCTGAATCTAGTTTTATTCAAAGTCTGTTACCCTGATAAGAAGGGTCACCCCAGTAGAACCGGAACTGATCTAGAAAATGAAGTGTATGGATTAGGTAATTTTACACCTAATCTTATGATTCTGAATGTCGAATCCGAAGTTGAACTAATTCTGCCCACTATGTCAGTACTTCCAGTTAAGGGTGAATTATGTGTAAGAAAAGTTGGTTCCATACATATGGGCCATAGCAAATGCGTTACTACAGTAGAATATAGTGATCAAGGTAAATCTTCATTTAGATCTTCTCGCCATTCCTACTTTATATGTGATCAGACCGCATATATACGTCTGCCTCTAGATTGGGATGGTACCTGTTACATAGCATTCCTTTTGCCACCTGTTTTCCTAGCTCCTCCTGATTATTATCGAAATGTTCATTTAGTACACAATAGAGAGCGAAGAGATCTCCCAGTTGTCGATTATACTGAGACGACATGGGACAAGTATGTAGATTTCAATAAAGGTATCTTTCCCTATATAGGTACAATTTCAAATAGTAAGCTGATACGTAGGCTAACCAAGACTCTTGAAGCTGTAGTGAATGAGACTATAGCCGCCCTAGGCAATCTGACAGAGGAACAATCGGTGATGAGAATTGTTGTTCTCCAGAATCGTCTTGTCCTTGACGTCATCCTGGCCGATAGGGGCGGAGCTTGTAGGGTCATCGGATCCAGCTGCTGCATATTCATACCAGAAAATTCGCCATCTGTATATAAAGCTATAACACGCCTTCATAAGATTGTGAGCCAGATACACGAGAATCCAGGCACGTGGACGTGGTCCGGGTGGTTTTGGAGTGTGATATCAGCCTGGGGATGGAGAGTTCTGTCCTTCCTAGGTATTGGCCTTCTTATACTATTCAGTTGCTGTTTATGCCTGCAATGTGGACCAGCGATTTGTGGTCTGTGTGCCACATCGTGTATTCCACATCAAGGTTTTCGTTCAAAATCCCGGAAAAAGAAAGAAGAAGAAATGATGCTCCATGAGCAAATCGATGGACTAATGAAGATTGATATCTCTTGAAGGGCAAGTAGGGGACAAGGAGGGAATGTGGAAATGTGGATTTTCCTGATCAGTTATGTCCCCTATCTTGGACCCCAACGGTTCTATGTGCATGTTGCAAACACATGTATGCTCCCCCCAGTTCCAGTTTCGAAGACGCAAACACATGTGCGTCCACTATCAACATGTCCTCTGTCAGATCCGCCATCAATGGGCTGGATATTCGATTCCTAAGTATGAAAGGCCACCGACTTTATATGGCTAAGTTACTCCATTTTTGCAGTTCAGGCAGAGTAGGCCCGATTCTGTCCTCAAAGCCTTTCCCTGCTCTCTGCCTCTGACAGCTTCAGCTTGAGCTCGCATCTGTATCCATGAACTTTGTCCTACTCCCTGTGCGGCTAACGGTGCCTGCCTCGGCCAGTTTCGCCTGCCTGCCAAGAAGTTGTATTTCACCTTCGAATTATCTACTTTGCTCCTCAGCCGATGCATTCCTGTCTAGTAGTTTAAGTAAACATTCTTCCAGCTACCGAGCAAAAGGGCCCGGCCTCGCTGTCTTCATGCAAGTAATTCATAGCCCTGTTACTAGGAAATATTCCTACCCCCTCGCATTCAGTGTAGACACTTAGACGCTTGTGCACGTACACACAGCCAGTATAGAATAGATTCTGTCCGAGAGTCCTTCCTTGTGGATAACATAGTTCTTTAAACATAGGATGTTAGATATGATTTGGGATTAGGTCGACTTGACCCCCCAGACTTTTTGTCTCCACATGTAGAGCTAAATGTCAAGTCCCCGTCACCCCCTAGTTGCACGTCAATTACACGTCATACTGCTGCGCGCGCATCTATGCCAAGTATTATCTTATAGATCCACCTATGTATGACATCATAACCAATCATGTTCCTTTTCACTCATTATTACACCCATTTTCTAGTTATGCAGACCAAACGTCAATGTCCTTATCAATTGTTACGCCTACTGTATTCATTTCATTGTAATGTATGTTCTATAAAAGCAATTTCCTGTCAATAAAGTATGTACTTCACTTCCTGAACCCCCGTGGTGACGGAACCTGAAGGCCGCGACTCGAGTCGGCCATTTTGGAATAAAGCCCATTCAGAAACCTCTTATACCACGGATTCTGCCTCTTATTATTCTGAGCTATTTTATTTAAGACTCCGTATGAAATTCAGTCCAGGTAATAGAATATTTACCACAGTATGCTGGTCTGACACCACCCTTCTTTTCTGTAAATGATGCTTGGCATCTGCTATATATGTAGGGGGCAACAACCAAGCGATATAACAAGTGCCTCTCCAATTACCAGGTAGAGAAGTGTAAGCCTTATTTCCACACACAAAGTATGTATTACGTGAGGGAACCATGCGAGGCCAATCTGTCCCATTCAAGGTCACAATATGTTGGCATTTGCTTGTACCTTTATATTCTAACCCTCCTTTCCTAATACAGAATGGTGCTTGTCCAGGTACCACTAGAAAAGTTTGTCCTTTTTGAGAGGTTTTATTAGAGGGCAGGAAATACAAATCCGTAGATCTGGTTTGGCGATCAGCATATTCTGACTTCTCACTATTCGTCCCATATATCCTTTTTCTGTCCCGCCAACATAAATGGTATAGATATACTCCCAAACTCCTTACGTCTCGGGTATCACCATCTCCAGAAAATACCCAACTGGCACTCAATTTCCACCATGCACTACACAAACCATTAAATGAAAAAGGAAGGGTAATGTTATGTTATGTTATGTTAACATTTTGATTAAGCACAACAGCTGCCCCAGCAAAGAGGCATCCCGGCGCTGAAGAACCACAAACGCTACACTGCAGAAGGAGAAAAATAAAAAAAAGGATAGAGAATCCTAAGGGGAAGGGAACAGATGGGTCTTAATAGCTTTGCGGAAGGCAGACAGGTTTTCCAAAGAGTGGATGTTCGGTGGCAGGGAATTCCAGAGCTTGGCTCCCAAAACCCTGAAGGAGCGACCGCCAATACGGCAAAGCTTTGTACGGGGATCAGTCACTAAGTGCTGGCCTAATAAGCGCAAATTGCGCTGTGGCACGTAAGATGTTAGGAGTGGGCGCAAGAGTTCTGGACATCCGGATTTGAGGATCTTGAATGCCATGGTAAGGGTTTTAAACTGAATACGAGATTCAATGGGCAGCCGATGCAATTTTCGAGTGGTAGTTCTGACCGAACATCTGCGGGGAAAGCCCACCAAAGCTCTTGCCGCAGAGTTCTGCACGCGTTGCAGTCGCGCTATCTCCACTTTGTTGGCGCCCAGGAGTAAAACACTGGCATAGTCCAAACGGGAGAGAATTATGGATTGAACAATGAGTTGGCGGATTTTAGAGTCGAAAAAGCCGAGTATCGGGTTGAGACTCCTCAGCAGGCCCACACAAGTAGCTGCCACTTTTTTTGTGTGGGTTTGCAAGCTAAGCGAGGAGTCCATCCAGACGCCCAGATTTTTGACCAAGGATTTAGGTGGTGGAATGGAGCCCAATGAAGAGGGCCACCAGTGCTCATTCCAATAGTTGGTATTCTTCCCGAGGAGCAGCACCTCCGTCTTGCCTGCATTAAGCTGCAGGCAGTTATCCGTCATCCACTGGGCTACTGCAGCCAGGCCATCCCTAAATCTCAAAGCCGAAGTAGAAGGACCTTTGGTGAGAGTAATGACCAGCTGCGTGTCATCTGCATATGGCACCAGAGTAAGGTCCCACTCCTTGGCCACTACCGCAAGTGGCTGCACATATAGATTAAAGAGGGATGGGCTGAGTGCAGAGCCCTGAGGGACTCCCTGGCCCATGGAATGGGGCTGGGAGAGAAACGGGGGAGCTGATACCCGGAAGGATCTGTCCTTCAAAAATGAGCGGAACCATTCCAGGGCAAGACCGGAAATCCCTTTAACGATTTAACAGAGTGTAATGAGAGACCGTATCAAAGGCTGCGCTGAGATCTAACAAAATCAGCCCATGACGGTAGGTTGCTTCACTCAGCTGTGATTATCTGTAGTTCTTTTTATTTTCCTACAAGTCCCACAGGCCTAGAGCCACACCTTGGGTCACAATTCTGAGACTACGATCACGGCCCTGCAACATGTGGAAATCGGGATAAAGACAAAGTCAATGAGGCACTATTGAGGTATTTTTGTTCAGTCTGGGCCTCAAATCGTACCTCTGGGAACCAGGTACAGTTTGTTCTTGGAAAAGGAGATGTGGTTTAGTAGTGTCCAATTTCAATGCCGGTGGTATAGCTGCTTGGAGGACCTCGTCGTCATCTTTCTCTGATCTGGTAAAGTCTAGGCGTGCATCGCTAAACAGTCCAAATCTTGGTATTCTTTTGCTTTCAGAATCGCTAATTGGGTTACGAACCCACTGATCATAAGGTAAAGGTAGGGGCACTTTCTTGCAATGTACCCCATGTACCCAGTTCTTTTTGCCGACCACCTTCACTGCAGTACGCGTCGTTAGAAGTACTTGACGAGGTTCTCTCCAGCGGGGTTCCAAGTTCTTGGACCTCTGGAAGTTTTTATTGCAGACCCAATCTCCGGGCCGTATGGTATGACCAGGATCCGTTGAAGCCTGAGGCAAAGTATCTTGTACCTGTTGGTGAAGGATACGTAACTTAGTGGTGAGATCATGCAAATAGTCAATTAACAATGGATGCTCTATCTCGGAGTATTTCTTTGGCCTTGGGACTCCCCAAACATTTGCAGGGCGTCCAAACAGAACCTCATAAGGACTAAGCCCCATACGGTTGTTCTGGTGGATAAGAGAGCCAAGGGCAAGGCATCAGGCCAAGCAAGACCCGGGCCGGCTTGTATTTTCGTGAGTTTAAGCTTAAGAGTGCCATTATAGCATTCCACCAAACCTGCTGACTGAGGATGGTTTGCTGCGTGGAACTTTTGTTTAATGCCAAGGCCCGTACATACTTTCCGCATGATCTGACCCACAAATTCACTTCCGTTGTCACTCCAAATAATTCTGGGTAACCCAAATCTCGGCAGAAACTCCTTCAAATGGACTTTTGCCGTGGATAGAGCAGTATTATCTTTCAGGGGATAGGCCTCTATCCATCGGGAGAAGGCACATACCACAACAAGAACATACTTCAGATTGTTACATCGTTCCATGTGAATATACTCTATTTGCAAAACCTCAAAAGGGTACGTTGGGGGAGCAAAGCGGCCTGCCGGTGTTGGTGTTCCCTTCCCCGGGTTATGCATCAAGCATATAATACAATGCTTAACCAGATTGTCTGCACATTTAGGGATCCCCACATTCTGCCATACCGGAGCCAGAAGTTTGCATATACCTTTAGCGCTAATGTGGGCTGGACCATGTGCCATGGTAACTACTGGGAGTACATAAGCATCTGGTAACAACCAGCGTTGATGTTCCGACAAGTCTGTCCAGCACCCTGTCACATCCAACCTTCCTATACTCTCTTTCCACGTACTCAATTCTTTCTCTGTGGCTTCTGCCTGGATCCTTTTCACACTGTCCACAGTATTCTCACATATCCCTCCTTGTGCAACCCATCTAGCAGAGCCCGCAGCATACATGCGGCTTGTAGTGTCTCTGGCTGTCTCTTTCGCTATCTGGTCTGCGAAAGCATTTCCTTGACCTACATCATCAGTGATCTTCTTATGTGCACTACACTTCACAATTGCTATCTGAGTGGGCAAGGTAAGGGATTCAAGAAAGTCATTTACCAATCGGCCATGCTGTATCTTAGTGCCATGGGATGTGAGAAACCCTCTTTCCTTCCACAGGCGGCCAAAACTATGGGCCACTCCAAACGCATACTGACTATCAGTATACACATTCACCCTTTTTCCTTCAGCCAACACACAAGCTCTAGTCAGTGCTATCAATTCAGCTGCCTGGGCTGAATTATGTATAATACGCGCTGTTTCCACAACAGTGTACAAGGTAGTGACTGCATAGGCTGAGGTCGTTTCACCATTGGGAAGCTTAAAACAAGAACCGTCCACCCATAGGATCCCATCCGGATCCGGGAGTGGAGTATCCTTTAAATCAACTCTGCCTCTTGTCTCTTCCTCCGCGCGGAGGAAGCAGTCATGCTGCTCCTCAGTACCATTTTCTACTGGAATTGGCAGCAATGTTGCCGGGTTCAGGGCATTACATCGCTTAATGTGTATGTGGCTAGCCAAGAGCGTCAATTCGTACCCCGAAAGGCGGGCACTCGTGAGGTGTTGAGTCTTTGTTCTATTTAGGAGGGTGTCTACTGCATGCGGCACCATGACAATGAGGGTATTATCTAATACCAATCCAGCAGACTGGCGAATGGAAACTGCCGCTGCTGCTGTAGCCCTCAAACAGCTAGGTAATGCCTTGGCCACTGGATCTAACGTGGCCGAAAAATAGGCACAGGGACGTTGCTTGTCCCCAAATTGTTGCGTTAAAACTGATAATGCGCAACCTTCTTTCTCATGAACATAGAGTGTGAAAGGCTTACTGTAATCAGGAGTTCCTAACACAGGAGCAGAGCACAAGGCAGTTTGTAAATCAGTGAAACTTTTCTGACATTCCGCAGTCCATGGGAGAGGGTGCGGTGTATCTTTAAGAGTAAGTGCCAACAAGGGTTTCGCCAGAAGGGAAAAATTGGGGATCCATTGTCTACAATAAGAGGTAATACCTAAAAAGGCACGCACCTCTTTTTGCGTACATGGAATAGGCATTTGGGCAATTGATTGGATATGTTCTGGGGTCAATCGCCGTCCCTCCTTTGACAAGAGATGACCTAGGTAGGTAACCTCTTGGCAGCAATATTGCAATTTAGATGGTGAAACCTTGTGGTGGTGGTCAGATAAGTGGCGTAACAGTGAAATGGTAGCCTTTTTACAAGTGTCCTCAGAATCTGCTGCAACCAACAGGTCATCCACATATTGAATGAGAGTGGCCCCTGGTGGTAAAGACATAGTATCGAGCTGTGATTTTAATGCTTGACTATAAATGGAGGGGCTCTCGCAATAACCTTGAGGAGCCCGCTTGAACCGGAAGCTTCGGCCTGCCAAGGAGAAGCCAAAAATATCCCTACTTTCCTCGGCAATGGGAATGCTGAAGAAAGCATTTTTGAGGTCAATGACAGAAAACCAGGAAGCTGAGGCGGGTATCATTGTCAACAGGGCATTAATATCCGGGACAACAGGGAATTTAGGTACTACAATCTTGTTGACCTCTCTGAGATCAATCACAAAACAATACATAGGTGGCTGAGAGGGGTCGGTTCGTTTAAAAACAGGCAGAGCAGGGCTATTGCATACATTTCCCCTAATCTCTTCAACCACACCATTTTGTACCAAATCATGAACTATAGTCAAAAGAGCTTTTTCGCCGTCACTGGAAATTTTATACTGTGGAATGCGAGGAAATTTAATATTAGGCTTGAGGGTTACAATGTAGGGCGGGATCCGCAGGAGGCCCACATCATTGGGGCCGGTGGCCCAGAGGGTGGCGGGAAGAGATTGTAATTCAGGGGGAAGCTGGTCTTTAGACAAGTACATCGTTGAGGTCAATTTCTTACCTAAGGTAAGACGTACACCAGAAGGGGAACAGTGTAATGTTGCATACAATCTCTTCAATAAATCCAAGCCCAACAAATTTTCACCACAACCAGTTGTTAAAAGGAGCGGGGCCTCCAATTTGTAAGGACCTATTGAAATGGGCAAAGGGCGTGAAACTGGGTTTTGAACTGGGGCGCCAGAAAAACCTACAGAAACATTCGTACAGCCAGACAAAGGTGCCCCAGGGAGTTTAGAGTGAATCATAGAGCTCTTCGTCGCACCAGTGTCTAATAGGAATGGCTCTGTAACAGCTAGTGCTACCACATCAACATAAGGCCCGCTTTGGTCCACTGGAACTGATACTACTCCCTTACTTTGTCCATGGCTGTCCTAGCTAGATTGGGAATTCTGGCTCTCATCCTCGGTATATTAATCATCATTGTAATAGTTGGTAGACTGAACATTTTGCTGATCAAAATAATTTGTGGAGTTTCCAGGTGGCATCGAACGTTGGTTATTAGGCGGCGTACCCCGTCCTCTACCTCTGGGTGCTGACTGATAACCACCGCGGCCTCGTGACCCGGGAATGCCGCTCGTACGCTGTAACAAAACCGGGCAATTATACTTTAAATGGCCTTCTTCTTTACAGTAGGCGCATTAATTCTGGCCCAGTGGAGGTCGGGGAACAAAAGGCCCAGGCCTCTGCAACTGTCTCTGAAATTGTGGAGGCGGCTAATTTTCACGTTGGGCAGGGCGAGGAGGATAAGCTTGTTGCAAAAGAACTTTTGTTTTCAGCTCTTTAGTCTTTTTATCAAGTTTCTCTCTTTCCTCTTTATCCCTATTTTCAGAATACTGAGCAGTAGCCAATATCTGGGCCGAAGAGGAGACCGCCCACGCACTTTCGGAATTCTTCAATTTATTAGATATTTCCGGAACCAAATTTGACACAAATTTGTCTACAAACAGTCGTTGGCCACCTTCCGTGCTCATATCTTGACCACTATGATCAATAAACGTCTCCTCAAAACGAGTGAAGAAATCAGAGACGATTTCATCCGCTTTCTGCTTACAAGCTGCTAACTTATCCCAATTAACTCGCAGAGGGGGCATCATAGTTTTCAGTAAGGCAATGATCCTAGCTGGGAGTTCTGTAACTAAAGCCTCAGGTTTGGCACCACCCACTTGGAGTCTGTCCGCGGCAAGTATGGCAGCCCAATCACCCCCCAATTCCCCGGGATGGTCCTCCTTTCGAATCCTAGCCCATAATGGTTGTGGGACCACATTACCCATTAGCATGTCTATATCGGCCAAATTCATAATACATGCATCGACAGTTTGGGACAACTCTTTGTAGTACCCAGCAGGATTTTTACGGGGGTCTGGTAAGGACTGTTTAAGGGCCAGTACCTCAGATCGTTTCCAAGGAACGTGTACCCACACACGTTGAAAGTGAGCAGGTATAAGAGGATTACCACCCTGAGCTGCAACCTCCTCTCTCCACACTGGGGGAACCTCTCTCATAGGATAGTGTTTTAATTTTCGTCTAACAGAGGAATCGCATTTTGGCAAAGACCGGCAAGCAAACATCATTCTAAATGTGACAAGCGTCCTTACCGCATCCTCAACCTCTGCGCCCACAATCAGCCCTTTATCAAACTCGGCCTGAACATCTAGCAGGCCCTGAGGGGCTGGTCCCAATCCCATATCCTCCCACTCTTGACCTAAAATGTTACACATAGTATCAAAAACATATCTCTGCGTTGGTCCTCCCACTGTTGAAAGGTGACCATAATGTCTTGCACACTATACTGGGGGCCATTCGTGATCCACCTTCGGGCAAGGAGATCTAGCACTTCCCGTTCATCTGGACCTGGGAGCTGACTACGAGTTTGTCTACGAGGAGGAACAGGGGTCATTTGAAGTGTCCCAAAGAGAGGAGACAAAAGGCCAGAAACGGTATCAACCATTCACCTCCGAGCGGAGGGAGAATTTGTCATTAGGACAGGAAACAGAATATTAGGCGGGGCAGAAGAGGGAGTAATAGGTACAAAGGGAGACGAAGGTAGGGGAGAGCTTGGTAATACCGGAAGAGGCTGTGATGGGGGTGCAGGAACCGATTGAGGAGCGACAGGTGGAACAACAGGTGGAACAGGTGGGACAGGTGCTAATAATAAAGGTGCATTCGCTCCGGGGGCAGGCGGTAGTGCAAAAGGTACATTAGCCCCCTGCGCATAGGGCGGAGGTAATCTCAACAGATGGGACATTAAAGGATCTTTCTCAGGGTCCACATTTTTCTCTGTAGGGGAAGTTGGCAACACTGGATAACATTTATCTACCGCCATACGATGTTGCCTATCTGAAACCTCAATCACATGATCGGTCTCATTATTTTTAAACTGTTGGGCAGCTTGTAAATTAGACATATCCCTCCTATCTCTTTTAGCTTGTTTTATTTCTTTCTGTTTGGCCTCCTTACGCCATAAGCGAAAAGAGTCAAACATAGCCGGCCGGGCTTTTCGTTTAAACAAAGTGTCATCCAAATTATCTAGGATATTGAGCTCAAAACTGCCATTCTGCGGCCACCGTAAAATACCATCTTTCCTAGTATAGCGAACCCACGCCTCATTAAAGGCTATGGGGCCAATAGGCTATGGGTCCAATTCCTCCGGCCGGAGTCCCGGCCGGAGGAATTGGACAAGAGTCCTCCAGTCGGGAATCCCTATCGCAACAACAACAAAACCATCTTCCAAACTTACTGAAACCAGGCATCGCTATCACACTAGTTTCTTTACAAACTTCAAGGGGTTAATTAGTCACTTTATAGTACAAAAACTGCACTCACCCCTCGGTTTCGGCTTTTGCAAAAGTCGAACAAAGATAAAACAAAGAGAAAGGAGTGGCCACTATACTTAACTTAACCAGATGTTTTCTTACGCCAACAGAGGTCCGTCTAATGTCTCGCAATACCAATCACCAAGGGAGCCAAAGCGTGGCGGCAGTCAGGGCAGCAGGTCTTCGCAGCCGTTGGAAGGGAGAAGCCACACTGTAAAAACCGTCGGTCCACTTACGACATGCAGGGGTCGATCACGTGGTGCGCGTCCTCCGGAATTTCCTTGCGGGGCTCCTCACGATCCTCGGGCTGGACCCACGACCTCTGAAGCCACCTCACAGAGGGCACCATTTGAAGAACCAGGCTGAATTAGGCCTGGCGGTGCAGGGTACGCCTGAAATCTTCTGAGTTCGCCTTCTAAATGTACAGAGACACGGAACACTCTGTTGGCATAGGAACTTCAATTTATTAGCTGCAGCTAGGTACAGTTGTCCTAGAAGTACATCAGTGGTAGGTTCTCAGGAGACTGCCACTTCAATCCGTGGCTCACAGTCTTTTATAGCGCTTGAATCCCCTAAAGCAACAACCCCCTCAATGTGCAATAAAAACAAACAAATCATCCACTTGCAAACATTCTTTGTACAAGATACAGGATAATAGGTAATAGAAATTCCTTCCCTAGGGTCGTGTTCTCTACCTGACCCTATAGGCCAGGTGGCATGAGCATTCCTAAGTTAAATTAATTTACAACAGGACGTGTTTGCGTGTTGCAGGTGGTGATTCGTAAAACAATTGGAGAGGCAGAGAAGGATCACCAAGGGTCAATAGATGGTTATCACAGGAATTAGTTGCTTCGAGCCGGGTCTCAGAATGTACTTTGCTCAGAGAGATAGGAAAAGGTCGTTTAACATGTTACAGTACAGAGTATGAAAGAAACTCTACGAAGGTCGTCGGTGCCTGAGTGAGGGCAACATCACAATGGTGTCAATACGCAAGATGGAGCCATAATTAAATTTCCTCACCTTCGATCTGCCGATATGCTCCTACAGGATACCAACAGGGACCTTGTAATCTCCCCAATCAACAGTAGAATTTTACAGAGCTGCCATCTTCCTTTATGGCTGATTCCGCCCCCAATGATCAATTTTAGATGTATGCAATTCTATCCCACTATGATTCCATTACAGGGACATTCTCAATTAGTATGCATCTAAGCTATGGTTTAAGTCTGAAAAAATATTATTCAGGTTAGGTAATTCTTGTGATAGACAAGAAACTCGGAACCGACTATTTAATCAAATTAAGAAAAATAAAAGAAAGCCATTTTAACATGCATAATCCTTATCCCTAAACAGCCACAGATTCAAAATCCAAACCATGGATTTATTCCCCTGTATTTAGTGTTTAGCACAGTTGTCTCTCAAGATCAGAGTTCTATAACATGCAATCTCTAAATGCTAAGGCTTATGGAAGTAAGTGTTTTATAAAATTTGCTATGTAAATGCTTGTAGCCCAGAATCTGAATTCAAAACTAATTCTACCACCTTTAATGTAGCAGGTAATATAGGTTAGTCAGATTCAGGCATACATGCTAGCTTTAGTAACCACAGATTAGTTTGTGTAGCCAATGGTGGCCCCTCCCTGTCACTCAACACGAAAGTGAAGCCTATTAGTTTACATGATAAACAGAATTGTTGCTGTTATTAAAGCCCAAAGTAGGTGGACAAAAAGAGCATAAAGGTACTGTTATTGCATACAGAGTGGGAATCTGAATGTAAATGTTCACATGGTAAAACCAGTCTGCTTGGTATTTCCTATTCCGGGGCCGATTCTGATTCCGGCCGCAAAGCGAACCGACCGACACGGACCCGGACACCGACCGACACGGACCAGCGCCGTATGACCTGTGCAGTACGATGCAACGCGTGTGAATTACAACCGGCATGTACAGAATACAAGGTGTACGACTGAGCCGTAGGGAAAATAGTGATCCGGAAAACCGACGCGATTATCAGTGACTGACGCGAACCTGGATTGAACCCGACCAACCCATACCCGCGATGTACGATTTGCGCAGTACGATGCAATGCGTGTAAAACCAGACCGACTCGCACGGAGACCAAGCCACACGACAGATGCACACAGACAACTCGGCACACAAACAATAGAGACCGCCGCTACCGACGCGTACCAAACACAGAAGATAGGCAGCGTGAACGAAGCGGAGAAGCCCGCACGAGACAACAGCAGCATCCGTTTCCGTCACATGAACGTCTCGTTCATGCCTACAAAATCCAAAGGAAAAAAGACAAAAAAAGGACCAAACAAGCAATGACAAAGCCAATAAATACCACAAAAAAAAACATGGGACAAAGACACACCCACAACTCCAACTATATAAAAGACTACAATCACTACCATCATCCCTTGCAAACAGGAGACACAGCCAGCAGCAAACACCAGTACGCAGCAACCACAGACACACTCACAACTCCCCCATCACACAACTCACACACCATCAGCACCTCATACAAAAGCACACACACACACACCCAGCAAAACCAACACCAACACACCCTCACTTGCACCCTCACACACACATCCCTCACCACCACCACCAATCACAATGCCCCCAAAGAAGAATCCAAAGTTCACAGATAGTGAGTTAGAAGTGCTGGTAGACGAGATCATCAGAGTAGAGCCACATTTGTTTGGTACATTGGTCCAAAGGACCCCCATCTCACAGAAAACCAAGATGTGGGCGAGGATTGTGGACAAGGTGAACGCCCAAGCACCAGCAAGGCGCACAAAGGACGATATCCAGAACAGGTGGTATGACGTGTGCAGGAGGGTCAAGAAACTCATCGAAAAAGATCACGCCCTGAGTCAGTGCACCGGCGGTGGCCCTCCTGCCAAACCAGTCTACTTCAGGACCTGGAAGGAGAAGGTGCGGGACATCCTACCACCAGAGAGCGTCCATGGCCTAACAGTCATCCCAGAGCCTAGTGAGTACACAAACAGCATACCCAAGATTGTGTGGCAAGGGGACAGTGAAACCATGCACCGCAAGCAAAGCTACACTAACCAATAGATAATCAGCCCAAGATGTGTATGCCAGTCAGACAAACACAATACCTGCCGTCTCAGAGTGACTGGGAACTGTGTCATGACATGCACCAACCTACAAACAAATAGAGCAAGCCAGTGGCACAAAGCCAAATAGACCCTGCCAGACAGTTTGCCACCACAAACACACCACCTCACAGTGCAGCTGACTGTCAGGAAGGAATAATGGGGATGCAGGTGAAGTGAGTGTTACCAAAAGCATGATGGGCCTGTAGTCACAGATAATACTCCCCCTCCTGATTGGCCCATCAAGACCTCTCTGAAACATGCCCACATCACAGGGAGTGGAAAATGACTGACAAGATGGCTGACACTGGGTCCTGGTGTGGGTAGCACAAGGCCCTGCTCGGTTGTGTGCTAATCAGAAGCAGTAGACCACTGACTGACATCCTGAAAGACAACTTGCACGCCCTACAATGGAAGCACGTTTCATGATGGGAAGGAGGACTGACAGCCCCGACCATACTTATCAGCATGGGCAGACACCCCCCCTCAACACAAACTCCACACAACTCACTGGGTACAATGCATTGACACACACCTCATTGAAATATCTTCAAAAGATACCCCGTACTGGGGGCTGCTGTGTGAAGCACAGGGGCTCACTTTGGACTTGTAGCCAAACAAACGCCAGGATTTCACAGTCAGCCATCTTGCCATTGCTGTCACACCCCCTCACAGGGAAGCAGAGTCAAGAGGGAGGAAGTATGTGCATGCTGGGAAGGGGGGTGTAGCCAAGAGTATGATGGGACTCGCAGTCACAGACAACCTACACCCACCCACATGGCCCAGCAAGATAAACTGAAACATACTCGCCTCACAGGAAGTGGGAAGGGACTGACAAGATGTCTGACACTGGGCTCTGTTGTGGGGAGCACAAGTCCATGCTGGGAAATGGACAACAACAATATCAAACTCTGTCCGTGACAAGCTGGGAAAAAGCAGTGTACAGGCAGGCATCTGTTCGAAAAGTAGAAAAAGTCATGTTTGTGAACCAACAATGCATGTAGCAACATAAATCACATTGTGTGTCTCTTCCAAACACAGGTTGTGCTGGGCACCCAACACCAAATGATGAGGATACCCAGTCCCAGACTCTGGCGGACACTGAGCTCTCTGGTCTGACTCTCTCACTGTCCTCTTTGGATGACGAAGACCAACCTGGCCCCTCCAGTGTGAGCCATCATGCAGCACCAGCAGCATCAACATCTGCCCCCTCTGTATCCATGCCTCCAGCATCTGGACACCAACAGGGCACCCCCGCCAACACGGACAGACCAAGGCCAATCAACACCCACAGCACAGGGACACAGGACCCCCCGGAAGCTACAGCAAACACCACCAGCAACACCACCCAAGGGGTCCCAGTGTCACCTGTGTGTCCCGCCGCTGGTCCTGCCCATGTGGAGAGGGATGGGAGGCACAGGGCGCGCCTTGCAGAGGGGTCTGGACTGCATGATGACCCCCACCTGGCATGCATCTTAGATGCATACCAAGATAGCACCGGAGGATTTGGCCAGGTAGTGGGGATCCTCAAGGACATGCAACACGAGCAGGTCACCCACCATGCCCGCATGGAGGCCAACTGGGATGACATTACTGTGGTGCATCGGGACATACTCCAATGCCTCTGCCAGATCAACACCAAACTGTCCACACACCCCTATGTGCATACAACATCTGTCGCAACACCATCTGACAGCGCCACAGGGAGGGAGGAGGACTCT
The DNA here is from genome assembly GCF_964204655.1 of Triturus cristatus. NCBI lineage: Eukaryota > Metazoa > Chordata > Amphibia > Caudata > Salamandridae > Triturus > Triturus cristatus. The sequence goes on along the minus strand of NC_140591.1, from coordinate 382,336,202 downwards.
GGCAGAGAGTCCCCTGCACCGCAGAGGCCTGCTCATGAGGATCCCCCCCCCGAAAGAAGAGGGGTCGTCCGAAGAAGCACATGTGAGAGGCAGATGTCCCAGCACATCCCCCAGGGCCTCTAAACCTGTTCTGGACAATGTCCTTTGTGCGCAACCCGTTCACCTTGTCCAATCGCACACAACTCGCCCACATGACATGGAGGGTTCATTTGGGCCAATGTATCAGATGACTGAGGACTTTACTCTGGACATTTCATCTGCCAGCACTTCCAACTCCAATGTGAACTTTGGATTCCCAAACCAATGTACAGCACCCACCATCCTGTGCACTTCCCTCACACATGTTTGTAAATAAACTCACCAGTACACCATACTTGCCTCTGTTGTGATTCCAACTTGTCATGTTCAGGGAGATGTCGATCTGCTACACAACACAGTGCATGCCAAATACTGCAACAATGTGACCAAAGTAAGGTGAGTCATGGGGATGTGACACATGTGAGGGAGACACACCACTATGGCATCACAAAACATACTCACCATGGCCATGTTACTCATCACACACAATGATGTTGACCTGAAACGCATTGGCATGCACAGACAAAACACCAACCCCAGTCAGTGGTAACAAGTCCACAGGTGAGGTAAGCAGATGTCACTCAGGTGTGGGAAGGCAGACAACGCACATAACAAAGCGTAGCATAGGTTCATTACACATCAGCAACACGTTTATTCCACAATAGTTGCACGGTAATTCTACATAACAGTGGACACACGCTCTCAATGTGTTGGAGAATGGAAGTCCAGGGATGTGTGGTACATCAGTTGATGGGAATTGTCAACTTCCACACTGGTGTTGGCTTCTGGGTGTTGGGGGTCAGTGTTGACCACACAACAGGCAAAGTACCCTGGGAAGGACAGACAAGATACAGTCAAAAGCACAGAAGAACAGGAGAGAAATGCAATACACATGCACAAAACATGTTGCAAGACGCCTACACAAACACTAGTTAGCAGTACTACCCTATTGTGGAGTACACACCACCTGAATGGACACATCACAGCATGCATCCAGTCAAGTGGCACGCAGACACACTCAGACAGCAACAGAGCTGGCACAACTCATTCCAGGCTACCTCCATACATTCGCATAACAACCCTGGAAACTCACATTCAGGTGAAGAAGTTGTTGATGAGCTGTGAGCGGACGTCACCATCATCTTCATCATCACTGGCATCTTGGCCCAGGCCGGGATCCTCCACAGGTGCCGGAGGTTGGTCATCGTCATCCTCATCCTGGATGAGAGGAACCTCCTTCCGCACCGCCATGTTGTGTAGCATGCAGCAGACAAGGATTATTTTGCACAACTTTGCAGGCTCATGTGGGAGGGCCCCTCCGGTCTTGTCCAGGCAGCGAAAGCGGCTTTTCAGGAGGCCGAATGTCCGCTCAATCACCCTCCTGCTCCGACCATGTGCCTCATTGTAGTGCAGCTCGGCTGGTGTCACAGGGTTCCTGAGGGGTGTCAGCAACCACGGCATGTTGGGGTATCCAGAGTCACCTACACACACAAAAATGAACAAGTAGCTGAGTTTTGTAGGAGTGCGGAATACAACATTGACAAACACACACAATGAGAAACAGTCAGTACACACCGACAAGCCAGGCATGCTGAGCTGGCATCTGTGACATCAGCGTTGAAATGCGACTTCTCCTCATAATGTAGGCATCGTGCGCAGAACCAGGGAACCGTGCACACACATGTGTGATCGACATGTCAGCAAGACAGACCACCAGAGCATTGATCGAATGGTAGTGCTTCCTGTTATGGTATGCCTGCTCATGTGCCTGTGGTGGTATCAGGGCAACATGTGTCCCATCAATAGATCCGATGACGTTCGGCATCCTCCCTAGTGTATAAAAGGCATCCTTTATTTCAGGGAGTTCAGCTGGGCTCGGGAACTTGATATACAGGACGAGGAATTGCAACATCTCCTCCAAGACATTGCGTAGCACCCAACTAAACATCGTTTGTGACATCCCACCAGCAGTAGCCACAGTGTACTGGAAGGCACCAGTAGCAAAGAAGTGCAGGGCTGCCATTACCTTCTCCTCTGGGGTCAGTGCTGTAGGGTATGACCGGTCAGGTAGCAGATGTGGCGCCAACTGCTCCGCTAACTCCGCAATCAGTGGCCTGGTGAAGCGGTACCGTCTCATGCAGTCGCGTTCCTGCATGGTTGCAAGGTCTAGGAACGGCCGATGGACAGCTGGTGCCCTGCAGTACAGAGATGCACAAAGGAAGATTGTCAGTTCATCCACCCACGTGGCCATGACCAAGATCAATATCACATGCTAGATCATGACATTACACAATGTACTAAGGTGTGTGCTGTTGGTCATGGGCACATATGTCACCTACAAGACCACCACCTCACATCTCAATTCCACATGTCCACATGAGTCCCATGTAGTGCAATAGCCAATCATCTGGCTGTGTCACCCAACCTATGTGCTGCTGCAACGTTCCAAACACGCACCACAGTGACAATTGATGCCTCATGTCTCCCTGGCATCACAGATCTTTGCCATGCAGAAACCCAGGGTCCTTGTATTGCCACATCAACACAGCAATGGACATGGCGTAGCACGTACACACCACAACGCAAGCGTAAGTACCACAGGTAGTGGCCACTTTTGTTCCTGCCGGCCCTACGTGTACATCTCTTAGACACACACCCTATCAAGGTTGATGCATACACCACATGGATGTGGAGACTGTCACCCATTGGGCACATTTGATCAGACACATCTGAGATACAACATGCACACAGACTGTGGGTGCACATCAGTATTGTGGCTACAGGTCTCACTGTGACGTACATGCCATCACCCCAGGACTCAGGGTGTATGTGACCTGTCCTAAACATATCCAACCTGACACTGTGTCTGTGACTCATGCCCATTACTGTCCAATTGCACATCACAGTGGTAATGTGCACAACACGCGAAGGATTCTGCCCCCATGTACACGTGCACAGCCTGGGAGTGGCTGCACAAAGTACCAGCCACAAAAACAGATATGGCCCCCCCAAACACCCAGGGAATGCAGCCTTACATGCCATGGGACACTGTGTGGCCAATGCTGTAGTGTTGTAGGTGTGCACAGGTGTCCCTGGCCAGTATATGTGTGTTGCATCCGTATAATAGTCACACTAATGAGGTCCGACGCGGGTGACAATGCGTACGCATTGCATGGGTCATGTCCGAGCCGTGCGTGCACTTCGTCATTGAATGCAATAAGGACCGACGCTGGTGACAATGCGTATGTATTGCACGGGTCATGTCCGAGCCATGGGTATGCTTCGTCATTGAATGCAATGAGGACCGACGCGGGTGACAATGCGTACGCATTGCATGGGTCATGTCGGAGCCGTGCGTACGCGTCGTCATTGAATGCAATGAGGACCGACGCGGGTGACAATGCATACGCATTGCATGGGTCATGTCTGAGCCGTGCATACGCTTTGTCATTGAATGCAATGAGGACCGAAGCGGGTGACAATGCGTACGCATTGCACGGGTCATGCCGAGCCGTGCGTACGCTTTGTCATTGATTGAAATGAGGACCGACGCGGGTGACAATGCATACGCATTGCACGGGTCATGTCCAAGCCATGCGTACGCTTTGTCATTGAATGCAATGAGGTTCGATGCGGGTGACTATCATACATACGCATCGGACAGGCATAGTCCGAGACAGGCGTACGCCTTGGCCATTGAATCGTATGGAGACAGGTGCATGTGTATTTTCTAAATACGCGTTGTACAGTCAGTTGACCGAGCCAGGCGCACCCATTGGCTCCGGACTGTCATGGAGACGGATGTGGATTCAAAACTTGTACGAGTTGTGCACTGGAAATTCAGTTGGATGCCTACAACAATGTTGCAATTTCAAGTGTTTCATGAAGGTGAAGATTTGAACGATGCGGAAGGCGTGTACAAGTCGTACATTTAAATGGATTGGCCAGATTCATAGAATGCAACTGTGTTGGACCTATCACTTGGGACACATGGCACAGATTCTGCGTCTGCAGCACAGATATAAGGCTGGCTGGCCCCCAGGGAGCTCACTTGCCTGCACTACATGCTACTCGACCACATCCCTGCTACCACTGCTGCTGTCTCTGCATCTTCTGACTCCTGCTATGGCACATACTCTGGAGAGGGCCCTAGCCTTCACTGAGGAGGAGAATCAGGCCCTGCTGGACAGGCTCCTTCAACAGTACAGCAAGCTCTATGGGAAACCAGGGGAGCAGGTGAGTGTGCAGTCCACTGACTTCCTAATTATGCATGTTGTCTGACTAGCAGTACTAGCAGTGTGTACACCAGTGGCAAGCATTCTCACTGACTACTTTCATCCCCCAAAGTGTGTAGGTACATGTAATGAATAGGTTTCCTGCTGCTAAAGTGCATTATTGCAAGCTTAAACTATCAAGACATTGTTAGCATGTCAGACATGCAGGGGATTTTTCCTTCCCCATGGTTGCACTACCTGTGTAATTAATTTCCCTTTGTGATGATGACATGTATATCCAAATGTGTGCTGCACAAATCTGGGTTATGTGTGTTAATGTACTTTTCACTTTATCATCCTCACAGGTTGATGCCCACCAGAAGCAGGAGATTTGGCTGACCATCGCCCAGGCTGTTCGTTCTGTGGGTGTCTACAAGCACCGGATCCGCAACTGCCAGAAGAGGTGGCTGGACCTTCGGGGCTGGACCCGGAGGATAGCTAGAGTCCAGCTGAAGCTGTCACCTCCACGCAGGAGGGGTGGACACCGGACCCTGACTCCCCACATGCTCCGGATACTGGCGGTGGTCTTCCCAGACCTGGATAGGCACCTGAAGGCCAGACAGCAGCAGGAAGGGGGTAGGTCCATGCCTAATCTGTGTACTATGTCTGACTTGCTAATTGCAGTCTTTTGGCCTGGTCACACTTCCACATTACATAAGTCTTGTAGTCCAATACTCAGGTCCCTCAATTGTGTGATGCACCCTCCTCATCTGTTCCACAGGTGTGGCCCCTACAGTCTGTTGCTTGTGTCACTAGGGCACTGTGTCCCTGCAGTCAGCTATGCTTCAGCTACCGGTCAGACTCTGTTGTGTGTTTCATGGGTGGGCCAATTGTTTACACACTGCCTGAAATCTGACATGTGATCTGTGTGTGCCCTTGAGATGTGTACCAATTACTGGTCTGACACACAACATGTGGCTGGGGTATTCCAAACAAACCCATGCAGCAGGGGACTCCAATTTTGGGGCCTCAGGAGTATGTATATCAAGTATGTCACACTTGCTTAGCCACCTGACTACTGTCCAGGGCCAAACACTGTTTCACATAGACCTCGCCAGTCATGCCTCCCCAAGGGCATTTTGAAACACTCTGTAATCCAACTCCTGTGTATGAAATTGCACGTTGTGCTTAGTGACATGTGCCCTCAGGTATCTGCCTCTGTGTCATTAGGGTGTGGCTTGTTGTTATGTACAACTGGGGTGTCCATGACTCAGAGGGTCAGCATGGCATCTGAGATGTGACTGTGAGAGACAGGACCTGTGTGACATATAGGTGTGTGATCATCTGAGAGCACACAATGGTGTATGCAACTGTGTCCTTCATGCAGCTGGGTTACATGCATGGCAGACTGTGATGTGTTAATGTACAGGGATTTGTGTTTGCAGAGACTCATATGTATGATTTGCATGATGTGGGGTCTTCTGGGTCCTGGATATGTTGTTTGCATGGGATGGGCAAGTGCGCCGGTCATCTGCAGAGTTAGCTTTACCCCTGAGCTAGGATTGTGAGTCAATGCATATTGTTGTTGTCTGGATGCCCTGCCCCTGTGACAGGAGACAGTGTTGACTGACTTTCAGGGCATCCCAGTGCCATGGCATTGAACTTGCTATGAGTGATACTGCATTGTGTTCAAGTGTGCACCATGCACCCCATTGTGGCATTGCCCATCAGGACATGGGTACATCATAGTGTGTGTTGCTGGCATGCATCACAAGCATGTGAAATGAGTCTCTGCCCATCCCTTCATCTGGACACCTGTACTGAGTCAGTAGCAAGAAATGTGCTGTGTGTATAGTGACATACTCCTACATGTTCACTTGCATGTACAACTAATGTGTGGGTCGTGCAGCATTTAACATAACGCTCTCTGAATGTTCCACCCTGTGAACATGAGGGGCTCTAAACCTAGTGACCCACATCCATTAGTGATACCTATGTCCACTACTGTTTTTTCCACAGAGCTGCTTGATTAATCTTCATCCAGCTCGATGTTATTAATTGCTTTGTCTTGTTTTCTCTTCTTCCTTTTTTACCCCCTCCCCTCTTTTTTCATAACAGGTTTTGGGTTTCGAGAGAACACGGATAATACGTTTCTCGGACACAGAAACGTCTAACCTAACCTAACAATAGGTAAAGTGGGACTATGGGGTGTCTTTCCCTGATTCCCATAATTTTACTTTTATTAACACCCGGTCCTGATGAAGCGCACGGGGATCCACTAGGGACCAACGAAGTGCGTGAAACATGTCGACCATCACCAATTTTAGTACACCACATACCTTGTTTATGGTTTGAGAGCGGTGGGAACACACTGGTCCCGTCCTTGATCTAGTTTGCAGGACAGTCTCCAAACCTTATCAACCTTTTAATTTACCCCCAGGACCCATTATTAAAATTGTTAGGGTACCAAGAGGTAATTTTAATCCACACCCACTCATTTGGCCCACACACCCACATGCACAAATGCGGGACCTCCATTAAAAGATCTCCATCAAAGAGCCCTCTTGTAGGGCCCGTGAGGGACTGCAGCACCACCCCCACGATGAGCACCGCCCGATGATGATGCTTAACACTCGCAAGGGTGTGTGAGGGCACAAGAGACCACAGGAGGTTTATCCCCACCACAGGCGCACACTCAACTGTTTCTTGGAAAATTGAGGAGTCACGCTGGACCATTACCTGGTCGCAGAACTCATGTCTTCCCCTTTAGGAACTGTTACCACCTTGTTACAGAATGGTGCATGTTGGCACATTGGGGTGTTAGCATCCAACATGCAACAGACATATATGTGAAAGTCAAGGAGGGATATGTGTGCCATGGTTGATGTTGAGAATGACAATTGTCTTATTCTAAACAGTGTTGGCACTTTGAGCTGTGTTCAGCTGGTGATGCCAGGGCTTTCCCTGTGATGTGATGTACTCACTGTGGTGTGTGCAGTCGGTGCAGGTGACTGATGTTGTTCTCTTACTTCCTATTCCTATCCAGATACATCCACGGCCACAGGAGGGAACAGCTCCACGGACCAGGAGGAGCCACAGAGCCTTACAGGGACAGAAGGAGAGGATTCGGGTGGACCCAGTGGCACGGAGGGCGAGTGAAGCCACACAGAGGAGTCGTCAGCACCATCACCCCCAGCAGAGGGCCACAGCAGCTCTGAGGATGACTCCCTTGTGGAGGCGGGTGTCAGCAGCCACCAAACCCCAGCTAGTGAGGCTGTCCCCACCACCGCCACCACCACCGCCACCCTCCCATCGGCTCCCATCCCAAAGGTCCCTGTGGGCTCCCGTGTTCGTGAGCATGTCTCCTTTGTGCCAGGCAATGCACCCCCTGCCCCTGTGTCCCCTGCTGCCCTGAGTGAGGAGTCTGTGGACTTACTTAGACAGATCCATGTAGGGCAGACGTCGATGCTGAAGGTCCTCCATGCACACACAGGTCTGTTGACACAGCTGGTGTCATTCATGGAGGGCATTTCCTCGGGCATGTCTGCCCTACAGAGGACCAATCAGTCCGTGGCCTTCTCCCTGACAGCAGCAGTGTCCCTCCTCCAACAGTCCGACACCCCTCCTACCCCTGCACCACCCACGATTCCTAGCACCCTACCTGTCCCAAGCACAGAAACCCCCAAACCAAGGTCTAGACGTGCACACAAGCAAGCGCAGGGGACTGATACCACACTCACAGGGGCTGGTTTGCAGACACACACACAGTCATCCACAACCACTCCGCAGTCCTCCAAGACCTCTCCCTCCCAGCCCCCTTCCCTTGTCTCACCTGCAACCCCATCTCCCCAGAAGCTCTTCCTCTGTGACCTTGGCCTCTTCCCCACCGACCCAGCAGATCCTGATTACAAGAGGAAGAGGAAGTCCCACACACAGAGGGGAGTGCCCCTCACACCCGGACACCCTCCCCCAGGTGCAGTCAGACAGAGACCCCACCCGCAAATCCCCCGGCGCCAGAAGAGCAAGACCCCCCCGCCACCATGCAGCTCCAAGGCTAAGTCTCCGTCCTCCATCCCCCAGGCCACCACTCCAGAGGTTCCCCTGCCACTCCCTGCCCCGGGTTCCCCCACCCACAGATACACCATCCCCAAAATGCTAAGGCCATCCCCCCTAGCACTTGCTCCTCCACACCTGGTGAGATGGTTAGTGCCACTGATGTGGGGACTGTGTCCCCCCCCTGCCCTGCCGACCTTACCTGCCCCCATTCCACTCCCATGGATGTAGGCACTGCATTGGAGTCCACGACCACCCCGTCTGACTTGGGCACTGCAGTGGTGAGCCAATCCACTCCATCTGACCTGCCTACTGGAGTTGTGCCGGCACCCACACCATCTGACTTGTGCTCCACAGTTGTGACAGCACCCACCACTTCAGTTAGCTCCACTGCAGTTGCAAGTGTCTCGCCTGCATCCACCACCTCTTCACTGCCTCCTTCTGCTGGCCCCTGATCCTGTCCCTGCGGTGCCTGGCCTGCCCCCATGTATGCCCCTCGAGGGGATGACCCCGGTCCTTAGCAGTGCAGGCAAGCAAGGTGTGACAGTTGTCACTCTACTTCACCCCTTGGCATTTGGACATGGACTGGCCATTGGCCTTTTGTTTGAACAGACGTTTAACTTTTAATACGCTGAATAAAGCTTTTTTCTTTATCCCTGTGAACTAGATTTAGCTGTACATTATGTTGTTGATGTTTAACATGCCCTTGCACCTGTGATGCTTTGTTTACAATGTTGAATACTGATGTGTTGCTGTGAGGTACTCCCTGTGTTCCATGAGATATGTATCCTATTCTGGTGGGTAGGCATGTCCGCCTTTGCTGCTACCTGGGTGTGTCAGGATCAACTATTTGTGGACATCTCTCGGTGAGCATTTCATTTGAATGGTCACATCTCTGGCTTGCACCCATGCACATATGATGTGCTTCACATTGTCCAATTTGTCACTTCCACAGACTTTGTGCTCATCAACACTGGACCTACAGGTGTGGGCATCATTGTTATTGGAGCAACTGGATCCTCTGTGCAACTTGCTAGACATATGTTTTGGGTATGTGCAGATGACTTAGGGGAGACTCACGTACCCAGGCTGTTGTGACCAGAGCCTTCATTGTGTGGTAGCTGATGGCTGAGTGACCAAGTGTTCTGCAGACATGAGTGAGACTTGCGGTGAATATGTTTGGCACAGCTGTGCTTCCACAGGAGTTGGGTCCCCTCAGGTAAGTGTGTTGTCCAGTGACATGGCCTGGGCCCATGGTGTGTGTTGTATGAGCATGTGTGTGTGTGTCTACATCCCTGTTCATACACAGACAGTGTTCCCTTGATATGTTCCTATTGTTGATGCTTGCTGAGTGGTACTGGGTTCATCCCACTACTTTTCCAATGGGCTACCAGATGTGTGGGTGCATGACACACTAATGTTAATTGGTGTATCCTCATTGGAATTTGTCAGTTCTGAGTGGTGATGATGTTGTCAGACACAGATGTGACACAGTCAGGGTTCCTCAAGGCACCTGTTTATTTGCTAAATCATGTAGTGGTCCCTAGGTGGTAGTTTTCAGTGATTGAGACATGTGTATGTGTGTGTGTGACTGCTCCCACTTGTCTGGTTCATGGCTGCGATGCTGGCAGGTGTCAGCATGTGTGCCTTGTGGTTCTCCTTGGCTTCTGCATTGTCCTGGGACTGTGGCAGGGATTCTGAAGGTTACGTGATCTTTGAGGTCATGGCCATGTACCGCATGCTGTGCAGTATGTCTGTCATTCCCCAGGGTTGTAAACTGTCCTTGTGTGATGTGTCTGTGCACCTTAGTTCCCCCCAACATTCCTGTGTTTGTCATGGGTGCATGTGCAATGTCACCTGTCCATGTGGGCTTCACAGATGTACATTGTTGTAGTTCAGGGTGTGTGGTGTTGAGGGTGGACTGATGTGAATGTTTGCATAGATGGTCCCCTAGCTCCCGTTTGTCCATGGATGAGGGGTCATGCTGAGTGGTTTGTGTTTGTGTATGTGTGATATACGTTTGTGGCACAGGACACATGTCTGGGTTTCCCAGTTTGTACGACATCTGCCTTTGTCATCACAGTGAAGGTGTCATGCATGCTTGTGTCATTTCAATGTCTGGTCCCTGGGGGTAGTGCTGTTGTGTGTCAGTCTCTTGCTGTGTTAGTTGGTGTTCATTCCAGCTTGTGTCCCATGTGTCTGTTGTGCTCCCTCTCATCTCCCAATGCCTGATTGCCCACTGAGGGTGTCTCAATGATGGTTTGCTTTTGTATGGCACTGTGTCCACATCTGTGTCACTGTGGTTCTGCCCCCCTCATGTGTTGCGTAGTTGCCTGGGGATACTGTGACACACACACACACACACACACACATGCTGTGTCAGATGTGCAGTGTGAGTTTGCCTGTTTGTGTTTGTGCATCTGCACCAGTGCATTGGTATTGCTGTGGTGGGCCTTTGTCTGGATGCTGTTTCTGTGATTTTGCCTGCTGTCCCTGTGAGTCATATCACATCATTGTGCACATTCATCCTGGTTGTTAGGTGCCATTGCTGGCATGGAATGTGAGTTTGTGAGCTGACACCTACAGTCTACACATGTTGTTTTGATTGGTGTGTCTATTTTCGAGATGTGTGCATGCTTGGTGATGGTCACTTCTGCTCTTGTGTTATTGTACACAGTATGCATTGTCAGCCCCCATGTGTGGTGCTTGTCTGCACATGGCCGAGAGTGTGTTATGTTTTCACAGCACTGTTAGCCTCACCACATCTCTGTGTGTATGGGACACAACCACTAGTTTGCCCCAGAAGTGTTTAATGTGTTGGGAGCAGGGATCATACATGTTGTTTGTTATTTGCAGCTTTGACCATGATGACACTTACCTTTTGGTCACTGTGATGAGGGGGGGTTTAGTCCCCATCACCACAATGCTCAACATCTGCTGCATTTTGGAAGCTCACACTTAACTTCTGTTCTACACAGTGAGGGGGGTGTTATTTTTACATTGACACAGTGCTATGGTGATGCTTGCCTTGCGTATGTCACACTCATGTGTTGGTCACACATGTGCTGTTACTTACATTGTATGTTTGTAGCCATAATCACTGTTATGGGCATTTGTCATTTACTACACACTGTTGACATGATGTTAGGGGGGATGTATTTTGCTGACATACCTGATGTAGGAGTATGCTGGATGTGTTGCGCATCACCCATCCTATGGCTGGGGGTGGCAGTAGTGATGGGCAACATAAGCCCTATGGTTGGGGGTGACAGGGGCGATGGGCAACAGGTCCCCTGTGAGCGGGGGTGGCAGGGGTGATGGGCAACATCAGCCCTATGGCTGGGGGTGGCAGTAGTGATGGGCAACAGGTCCCCTATGGGTGTGGGTGGCAGGGGTGATGGGCAACATAGGCCCTATGGCTGGGGGTGGCAGTAGTGATGGGCAACATCAGCCCTATGGCTGGGGGTGGCAGTAGTGATGGGCAACATAAGCCCTATGGGTGGGGGTGGCAGGGGTGATGGGCAACAGGTCCCCTGTGAGTGGGGGTGGCAGGGGTGATGGGCAACATCAGCCCTATGACTGGGTGTGGCAGTAGTGATGGACAACATAAGCCCTATGAGTGGGGGTGGCAGGGGTGATGGGCAACAGGTCCCCTGTGAGTGGGGGTGTCAGGGGTGATGGGCAACATCAGCCCTATGGCTGGGGGTGGCAGTAGTGATGGGCAACAGGTCCCCTATGGGTGTGGGTGGCAGGGGTGATGGGCAACATAGGCCCTATGGCTAGGGGTGGCAGTAGTGATGGGCAACATCAGCCCTATGGCTGGAGGTGGCAGTAGTGATGGGCAACATAAGCCCTATGGGTGGGGGTGGCAGGGGTAATGGGCAACAGGTCCCCTGTGAGTGGGGGTGGCAGGGGTGATGGGCAACATCAGCCCTATGGCTGGGGGTGGCAGTAGTGATGGGCAAAATAAGTCCTATGGGTGGGGGTGGCAGGGGTGAGCAACATCAGCCCTACGGCTGGGGGTGGCAGTAGTGATGGGCAACATAAGCCCTATGGGTGTGGGTGGCAGGGGTGATGGGCAACAGGTTCCCTGTGAGTGGGGGTGGCAGGGGTGATGGGCAACATCAGCCCTATGGCTGGGGGTGGCAGTAGTGATGGGCAACATAAGCCCTATGGGTGGGGGTGGCAGGAGTGATGGGCAACAGGTCCCCTGTGAGTGGGGGTGACAGGGATGATGGGCAACATCAGCCATATGGCTGGGGGTGGCAGTAGTGATGGGCAACAGGTCCCCTATGGGTGTGGGTGGCAGGGGTGATGGGCAACATAGGCCCTATGGCTGGGGGTGGCAGTAGTGATGGGCAACATCAGCCCTATGGCTGGGGGTGGCAGTAGTGATGGGCAACATAAGCCCTATGGGTGGGGGTGGCAGGGGTGATGGGCAACAGGTCTCCTGTGAGTGCGGGTGGCAGGGGTGATGGGCAATATAAGCCCTATGGGTGGGGGGTGTTAGTGGTGCTGGCCATGCAATCCGTATGGTGGGCTGTTATTAGTGGCCAGGATGTGGATCCCCTTTGTGTGTGTGCCATTTTGCTGGTACGTGTCGTTTGTTTATGTGGTAGGTGTCTGACTTACCGCCTGCACCATCGGCGTCGGTTCCTGAGCCGGTCATAGATGTAGAGTACTGGTATGACCTGCGCGATGGGATTCATGATGTGTTCGTGTCGTACACACTGCTTGTTGCTCCGTCTTGTGCCCGCTGCAAGCTGGTCCGTATCGTAGCCGTGTATTGAGTTGTGGTGCGAATCGTAGCTGATATGCTTGTTTTCCGGATGCTGTGACGTCCCGTACGTGGTGAGCCATCCGGCGCGTAGGAAGTAAGCATCGTACTTGTCATGCCGGAAACTATTATGGATACTGCTTCCGGGCGACTCGGTTCAGCGTAAAGGAGTTACGGCTCGGACGGAGAATGGAGCTTGAATCACAGCCTACGTGTTGGTTGGGTTTTTGGCAATTATGCGCATCGTACTTACTTTACAGGACGGACCGTCTCCGGGACGGGTACGTGTCGGTCGCACGGTAAGGCTACGGACAGCTGTCCGACCGGCTATCAGAATCGGCCCCTCAGTGTGGAATAAGGCGATATTGGTCAGTACAATGGGGAATTTGCCTCCAATATCAATACTCCCAGCCAAGGTAATTCCAGTTCATCAGGACTTCTCAAATTATATTCAGGCCTGATAGCATATCTATAAGCTGTATTAGGAATCGGAGAACCACTTTTTTAATTAACAAGGAAAAAAATGCTTATCAAACATCTTTACAGTATAATATTTGGGTTAGCCACCTAAAAGCAGATGTATTGTGGACCCCCAATGGTATTTGGAATACAGGGCCTCATTTTCTACTATTTCATTTGTAAAAAGTGGTTGTAAATTGTGTACTGACTTTTTGCGAATGGAATAGAAGTTTGTGAACTGACCTATGTAGAAATACGTTTGTTTAAAAAATACGGAATTGCAGAGGGTCACAGAAGGATCTGTCTAATTAATATTTAGTAGGCATATCACAATTTGCAACCCCTTGCATTTGGTCACAATCACAGGGATGGTCGTCTGTAAAGGTCAGTAGACCACCATTATCTCGGCCCCCTGATATAACTCCATAACAAAATTGTTATCCAGAGATTTGAATTTTTGATTTGAGTTTTGAGATGATTAGAGAAGTAATTTAGCTTGGGTAGATATTGCAGATCCAGGCCAAATTTTTCTGGACAACATTTTTTAAAATGACAAATGTGTTGTAGTGATGATGTTATATTTCAGGAACCATGGGACCTATATACTTCATTTTGGTGCCATAACATAGGTTTTGGATAACAAGTAATCTTATAGAGACCGAAAATAACTTCTCAGAGCAACCCTTCCGTCATTTTCCAAAATAGAGGCTCTATAATGAGTTTTAGCCATCATATTGGTAATTTATTTTTAAATTGCTTTTGTTTCAGATTTTCTGTTGATTCAAATTTGGAAACATGAGTGAAGCAGGTGGTAGCAGAGGATCTTTACCTCCTGACAGAGTGTTGTTAACTGCACAATCTGAGGATTCAATTCGACTCTAAAACTTTATTCGATCTTTACATTTGAGATCATAAAAGTACATAACAGATTTACACAATGGTACAGATATTAATGTTATATGCATTCACAGTAAGGAAAATATAAAAATTCCTTATATTCTTGAATACGTAAACATCAACACTCCTACCCATATTGCAATAAAATTATACTTAAAAAGAGAAAATAAAATTGTCTATGTCCTTTTTAGGTCTCGCGAGCAAAAGGCTCAAAGAGACATTTTATATGTGGGATTTTCAAAGTGCTACCCACACTTTTGGCTGGCCTAAACCTTGAGTGCACGAGATCACATGCACGTGCACAGCTGCTCCTCTGCTAATTGCATTCCCCCCTCCCTTCTCACCCAGTCCTTTGATGCTCTGCTCGATTACTTTCACTTTCGTGCTTTGACCCTTGCATTCCCCCCTCCCTTCTCACCCAGCCCTTTGATGCTCTGCTCGCATCTCCCTCCTCCCTGGGCGTGAAGGGAGACAGAGACATCCTCCTTAATTGCTGTTTCCCCTCTGAGCCGAGAACACATCGGGTCCTGTGGACACGTTATTGATCAGCTCCAAACTCCGATACATTGCTCTCAAGTGACCATCTGTCAGAGGAAACAAGCAGCAGGCACTTAAATGACCTCTATACACAATTATGCTTTATTATATGCCACATAATTTTACACCACTCAATGCAACACAATTCCACGCCATGCTACACAATTCTATGTCACATAATTCTACTCCACATCACATAATGCCACTCCACATCATACCACATAATTTGACAGAACACCACATAATTCAACAAAGTGTAACATAATTCCACTCCTCCCTACATGACTCCACTCCACACAATGGCATTCCACATCACACAATTGCACTCCAAGTTACACATCTGCCCTTCATGCCACACAATTGCTCTCCATGCTGCACAATTCCATGTCTCACAATTCGACTCCACACCACAGAATCCCACGCAACCAAGTTCCACGCAACGTAATTCAACTCCACACCACATAATTTCATGCCATATATTACCCCTCCAAGTCACATAATTCCACTCCACCTATTTTCAATCCACTCCATACCACATCCTTTCACCCCATGCCACATAATTCCACACCACTCAAGGCCTCTCAGTTCCATGCAACACAATTCCACATCTCATAATTCCACTCATGCCACAAATTTCCACTCACACAATTCCATGCCACATAATTCTACTCCATACCACATAATTCCACTTCAGTGCTCAACATATAATTCCACATCATGCCACATACTATGCCACATAATTTCACTCTCTACAACATAATTCCACTCTGTGTCACATAATGCCTCTTCCCTTTCGTGCCACATAATTCAGATCAACATATTTCCACTCAACTCAATTCCTTGCCATGCGACACAATTGCACATCACATAAATCCATGTCACATAATTCTACTATATGCCACACACTTTCACTCCACACCACATAATTTCACACCACGTCACATAATTCCACTCCACATCACTTAATCCCACTCCACACAATTGCACTCCATATCACACAGTGGCACTCCTCACAATTCCATGTCTCAAAATTTCACTCCATGGCACACAATTGCACGCCATACAATTTCACACCACACAATTCCATGCCCAAAAATTCTGCGCCACTTAAAGCCAATCCATGGCATGTAATGCCATGCCACACAATTCAAATCAACATAATTCGTCTCCATGCCACATAATTCCACGGCACGTAATTCCACTTAACACCACACAATTCATTACCATGTCACATAATTCCACTCCATGCTATATGATTTCCACTCCACTCAGTGACACTCCATGTCACCCAATTGCACTCCACGTCACACAATTGCATTTCACGCCACACAATTCCACGTTGCACAATTCCACTCCAGTCAACACAATTACACTCCATGCAACACAATTCTGAACCACACAATTCAACTCCATGCCACCTAAGTGCACTCCACCCTCATATTTCCAATCCAAGCCACATAATTCCACTCCATGTCGCATAATTCCAATCCTCTCAATGCCGCACAATACCATGCCAAACAATTCCATGCAACACAATTCTTCTCCACATAATTTCACGCCACCTAATTCTACTCTACACCACATAATTCCACTAGTCAACACCCCACAATTCCATGCCACACAATTCAACTCCATCCCACAAAATTTCACTCCATGCAACATCACGACTCCACATCATGCTACATAATTCCACTCCATGAGACATAATTCCACTCCATACCACATAATTCCACATTGTACCACACTGTACCACCTAAATTTAATCTCCCCAAACCAACATAATTTCACACCACACAATTCCACACCAGACAATTCCATGCCAGACCATTCCATGTCACATCTCATAATTCTACTCCACGGAGCATAATTCCACTCCTTGCCACCTAATTCTATGCCACACCACTTGATTTCACACCATGTCACATAATTCCACTTCACGGCACTGAATTCCTCTCCACACAATTGCACACCACGTCACATAATTGTAGTTCACGCCACACAGTAACATGTCTATCTCAGTGAATGCAAAATAATTCCACTCCACATAATTCCATGCCACATAAAGTGCTCTCCACTTCTCATAAATCCACACCACATAATTCCATTCCATGGCCCACAATTGCATGCCACATAATTCCATACCACACCCCATAATTCCACACCACATCACATAATTCCACTCCACCCCCATACTTCCTCTCCGCAGAATTGCACTCCATGTCACACAATTGCATACCACGCCACACAATTCCATGTCTCACAATTTCCCTCAACACCCCACAATTCTAGGCCACACCACACAAATCCACACCAATTAATCCCATGCCATACCACATAATTACACTCCATGGAACGTAATTCCATGCTACATAATTCCACTACACTATTAATGAATCCACTCAATAACATAATTCCACTTAGCGGCACATAATTCAAGTCCACCACATAATTTCATTCCATGCCACATATTTCCACTCCATTCTATGACACATACTTCCATTCCTCTCAACACAATTCCATGCCACACAATTCCATGCCACACAATTCCACTCCACACAATTCCACACCACACCATATAATCCTACTCCACGCCATGCCAACTAATTCCACACCACATCCCTTAATTCCACACCATGCCACATAATTTAACTCCAGGTAACATAATTCATTTCCATACAATTGCAGTCTATGCCACACCACGCCAAAGAATTCCACATCTCACAATTCAGCTCCATGCCACACAGTTCCAAGCCACTCAACATACTGTCATGCCACATAATTTCACCCCACACATCATAATTTCACTCTGCATATTTCCACTCTACTTGACAACACGTAATTCTACTCCCCTCTACATTTGCAGAACAAGCATTTGCAATGCAATAGGTCTCGCATTTACGCAAGTTTGAGCTACTCACATTACAAATAACAATGCCTTTTATTTTTTTATTTTTTTTTAAACTTAAATAAAAGGCAGTGTCATTTACAATGCCAATAGCTTAAACTCGCGTGAATGCGAGACCTATTGCATTGCAAATGCTTGTTACAATTGTAGTTGTCTTCTTTTGTTCCTCCAAGCCCACAGAAATGACGCTAGTGAAAAAAACACTAGAGGATCAGATAAGGATTTTAAAAAGTATAAAGTGACACTACATTGCTTAAAATAGTGCTGTTTTAAAATAGGTACAATAAATGGATTTATTTCCCTCTGATAAAAACCAAAGACAAATAATATGTGGAGATCATTTTGGGTGGATGTTAAATCACAAGGGCAAAGGGACAGTTCAGAGTGTTTAAAAGTCCTCTCTGGGAATCCTATCATTAAAGGTACTAAACTCAAACGGAACCTCAAAAGGATAAATTTGTGCTGGGCGATGGGAATATCTTCTTGGTAAGTGTATCCTCCCTCTAACAATGTTGGTGCTGGTTGGTACATGCGGGCTGCCTCCTTGCAGTGATTCCTTTCCTTACGGACATAATGAGCCAGACAAATGAAAATGTCTGTCAGCTTCTGTTTGGACATCTTCTTACAAGTGGTAGAGTTTACAAAAAGCTCAACCAAGCCCAAAATAGGCAGCTCCTCTTTCACATATTTCAGCCATCTAATCCTACCATGGTTCTCCATCTTTAGGATGTCTACAATTATGTTTTGGGTTAGAGTCACTCTATCCCTGCGCCATATGGAGAGCCAGAGCTGAAGGGGGGCCAATCTAATGGAATCAGTGATGTACGACAGGCCTAATTCCATATGCGTTACATAGTTCGAATATGATTCTGGAAGGGAGACCACTGATTTAAAAAAAACTGCTTCCAATGGATTGTAATGGTTCACTAGGTGCCATACCCTAAACCCCTACCCCATAGGTACCTGCCGACTTAGCCTTAGCATAATAGATTTCTTGATCGGAATTAATGGTTTTGCCCCCAACTTTTTAGAGAAGGCTTTTATTGCCCCTAAACTCCTCTCCATTCCCATGGTCCATGCTTGCTTTTTGTCAAATAATACCCCTATATAAGGGAATGATTCAACCACCGCAATTTTGCCAGAATCCATATAGGAATATGGTGGCTTCTCTGTTTTACCAGCCCCAGCAATCATTACAAATGACTTCGACTGGTTGACTTTTAAGTCCAACGAGGACATAAATGGAGCGTAAGCTGTTATTAAACGCTGCAAACCTACCCCAGTTCTTGCCATCAGTACAGCGTCATCCGTGTAAGCAAGAATTGGCAGCCACTTTGAGCCTGAGTCATGGATGTGCAAGGTCGCGTCTCCAAGTACACTCTCTACCCCATTCGTATAAATAGAGAAAAGAAATGTGGCGAGGATGCAGCCTTGCCTTACCCCTCTCGAGATCTTTAAGTGGCGGGTGCATTCACCATATTTCCCGTATCGAACGCATGCTGTAGCATTCTAGTACAATTGGCGAATAAAATCAATTATGGCTTGATCGATCCCATGCCTTCCATTATACTCCAGAGCTTGGAGTGGGAGACGCAATCAAATGCGGATGATAAATCCATGATAGCAAGATAGATTTTCCCACTCTTCACCCTGGTGTATTTGTCCATGATTAAAGAAAGGTTTAGGCACTGGTCTACTGTCAAAAAGACGGGATTTGGGACCGGGAGCCATTATTTATATAGGTCTTGCACACAGGGCTCCTAATTGACGGTACTACAAGGGGTATGCAGTTCCTAAGGGGACGAGAAAGACAGGTCTTTCTTCGTGATGGCCTCACACACACCGAAGGATGTCATGCTTCATCATTGGGCTTTGCTCCTCGTCGGGCCGGCGCTGCAATGCCTGACGGGCTCACCATAAACTGGGCTCTTTGGCCAAGATCTTTTTATGAAGAAGCCGTAGGGTGCGTGCAGGTGTGGGGGCAGAGGTGTAGTGCACAGGTAGTGGATTAAAATAAGTCTGGAGCAGTCCTATTCAAAAAAGGTTTAATGGTTAAGGTAGTTCTAGCTTAATTAAAAGTGTGTGGATGCCTATGGGGTTATAATGTTCCTAGAGGGCTATCTCTGTGAAATGGGTCGACATGTTTCGTGCCTTTGTTGCTCCTAACGAGTCATGTGGCACTTCTTCAGGACCTGGTCAATTGCCTTATTTACCTGATCGACCACTAGGTGCATGTTACTCCCAAAGTTGTTGTTATAATAATTAATTATCAGCCCAGTCCCTATGCTAGGGAACTCACAAATGAGAAGATGGAAATATGGGCTTTCCCCTACAAACGTCTTTATTTTTATTGGAGCTGTATTGGGGATCAAGGTTAAAAGGCCCCCCTTTGCCCTGCCTGAAACTGACAGAGATGCCGTAGTCTGATATGAGCGATACCCATTTATAAAAATCGGTTCCATGGCCCATGTCTCCTGTAAGCAGGTGATAACCTGACCCTGCCAGATCTTATTCCAGTGTACATCGACCAGTGTTCTTGTAATCCCTGCCACATTCCATGACGCTATCTTAAGTTTCTATAGATTTTTCTTGCCTCACCTCACTGTTGCTAGATTTTGGAAGGGAAATTAATGTTTGTCCGCCTAAAATTACCTGGCCCATAGTAGGCTGGTGAGGTAGTCAGTAGCACTGCTCCAAATCAGAGATTGGGGCGAATCTATTTTCGCAGGGTAACCCTACATCTCTTACAGTGGCAAGCCATGCTCTGAATCCCCTTGGGTACGCCCTAAACTCTGAGGCTAGCCCAAGTGGAGGTTTGTAGAAATGATGTAGTGGGAGGGCTATAATCTGAGGGCCTTTTGGAGGGACTACCTGCAGTTGAGCTAATGTGGCGCTTGGGGGTAAACAATTATTAAAGTTTATTATCACGCAGTCCCCCTCTCGTGATTTAGGCGAGGGCCCCAGCCATTCTGCCCTCCTGGCCATTATAATTTGACTTGCAAGAGAAACCCCTCTCCTAGGTATACCACTAGTGTGCTGCCAATGAAGGGCTTTGTCCATCAGTTGTACAGTTGATTCGACCTGTCCCTCCCTCAGGGGGGGGACATTACCCAGTACTAAAACAAGAGGGGCTGCTGCCAGAGGGAGGTGCAGGGACTCGTAAATTGGGACTTGCACATTCTGGTTGGCAACTCTCTGTTGCTCGATCTGACCATTACAACACGCCCCCCTTATCGTTGGCCGAGAATTTGTGCCAGATCTACTCATGGTAATATTAGGGTGTGAATGGGCCAAGTTTATGGGTTCCCTCGTATTATACCCTGTAGTATCTGTCTGCTCGCTTTGTTGTGATTGCTGCTCCTGTCCTAGTGAGCATGTTAAAACAACAGTTGATGGACAGAATGCAGAACAATGTCATACATTCACCCCAGTACAGAGATCTAGGCCAATCAGTGCTTGCATTATTCAACACTCCGTCCATCATCCCCTTTGGTTTTGCTTTGTTCGCCCTAAGCTGACAGGGTATGTCCAGACGTGGGTCCCTTGCTCACTTTGCCACTGGATTCAAGCTAGCCTGGCTGATGACGGCTGATTAGCCAGAAACCGGTCCCAGGATGCTTGTTTCCGGTCCAAGGAAGACATGGCTTGGCAGTTCGGGCTGGACTGTTCCCATGCGGCACAGGGTCAGACTGATTTGCATATGGCCATGGTTGAACTGGGGTGGCGGAGTGAGCTGAAGAACGATGGTGGATTAAACCCAGATCAGTTGACTGGGGGTGAGTGCTTGCATTGTTCAACACACCGTCCATCAGCCCCTTTGGTTTTGCTTTGTTCGCCCTAAGTTGGTAGGGTATGTCCAGACGTGGGTCCCTTGCTCACTTTGCCACTGGATTCAAGCTAGCCTGGCTGATGATGGCTGATAAGCCAGAAACCGGTCCCAGGATGCTTGTTTCCGGTTCAGGGAAGACATGGCTAGGCAGTTCGGGCTGGACTGTTCCCATGAGGCATAGGGTCAGACTGATTTGCATATGGCCATGTCTGAACTGGGGTGGCGGAGTGAGCAAAAGAATTATGATGGATTAAACTCAGGTCAGTTGACTGGGGGTGAGTGCTTGCATTGTTCAACACTCCGTCCATCATCCCCTTTGGTTTTGCTAGTGAGCATGTTGCCAGTCTTGGGTGCTCAGGCATTGTAGTGGTGATATTAGTGTGAGCAGGTCCTTGAGTCCATTGGTTCTTTTATTGGGCTCCCTGGCATTCCTCCCCATACTGGGGTGCTGTACCCAACCCTCTACCTAGATAAGTGCACATAGAAGGGTTCTTTTTAAATGAATCCTCAATGCGAGAAAGTCTGTCCTCAATATGACTGAGTTTTGATAAAAGAGGGTTTAATAGCACAGTCACCAAAGTCTCCACTCTTTTCCAGAAATCATCATCATATGCCTGAAGGGAGAGAATGACAGGATCAGTTGAGTTTGATTGGAGGGTAAGCCCAGGCCCAGCTTCACCATTTCCTATATGATTGCCAAGTCTGGGAATCTTCAATGGTTTCGGTTTCGGTTTGGTCAGACCTCCACCCCTTCTTTTTTTTCACTGGGGGCTCAGTACTAGTGTCATCTAGAGAGTGGTTTGAGGCCTGCCCCGTGATGAGTTTATGAGCCCTAGTTGCTGGTGGGGGGAGGAAGGACTCGTTTTTCTCTGGTGTCGCAGGTGGCTCTAGTGTCTTCGTGGGGGTTGTCGGGAGGACATTCCTTTCAGCAATCATTCCAAGTGAGGAGCCCTTCTGGGCAGTTAAAGGTTCCAGAGAGAGCCTCCGCTTTGTTAGCTCAATCTCTTCAATAAGGGCCGACTCAGCCCTGGTTATAAACGCATCAAGTGTTCCCATTACCCCGCCTCCCACAGGATCCGTACGGCCCTTTCGTTTGCTCATGATGTTAGCAAATATATAGCAACTGTGACAGTACCTTCAAACAGAGTCCTGATTTCCGATGTAACCGATGTTCGAGGGTGGGCCCAGCCCAGCCTCCCAGCCCAGCCTCCTCCAGGCTCCGATGGGCATGGACGGGCCCGCCCTTGGCCCGGGCTTGCCCAGGCGCATCCCGCGCCGTGGGTCGTGGACCTCGTTTTAACACGCTTGCATGTACTAAGGCTCTTGGATGAGGTAGTCCTCCGGGGCACCTCGTGGACCGCCAAACTGCCAGGGAACAGGAATATGCTACGAGGCACAGTGGGCCGGCAACCTCGTTTTAAAGCGCTTGTACGCACTAAGACTCCTGGATTAATTAGTCCTCTGGGGCACCTCGGGGACCGCCAAACCGCCAGCAAACAGGGAACAGGAATTGGCTGAGGACTCGTTCAACAACGGAAAATGTGTCATATGGCAATCTAATCCGAAAGAAATGCTAATATCTACTGCAGCTGCACAGAAGAGAGTTTGAGATGCTGCAGAAATAAGGCAAGACGAAGTTCACAAACGATTGAAACTGATGGGTAAAGAGGATTATATATTTTATCATTGTAACAACAAGTCATATAAGTGGAAAAAAGCCTGGAAAAAATGTGTCAAAAAAAAAAAGCAGAAGCCATTGAATCACAACAAGAATCCACGTTCAGGGGGCCAGGATCACCATATCTGTGAACATTTTTCAAAACGTTTCACTGAGAGCTAAAAGTGGTTCTGTGGACCACTGCTAAGTTGCCCTGAAAGGTTTTTCTAAGGTTTTTCAAGATTCACAAAGAGAAAGTGGTCCAGAGGGGGGCCCTACCTCTTTACAAATGAGGTGCCACCCAACATTGAGAGGCTGAAACTTTTTAATGACAGAATTGCTCTTTAGAAGGGATTCCCAAAACATGTCCCTTCCAAATAGCAAGTCTGAAACCATTTCTAAAACCATTTAGTGATTCAGAAAACCTTTTCCAAAGTACTAAACAGATTTAATACATTTGAAACAAAAAATTGCGTTCACAATCCCTCTGATTTACTGTATTGGATGGTTTGCAGACACTAAAACTCTCTGTGTATGTGGTCCATTGTTTTCCAATGCTATTACCTTCTTTAGCTGCAAACTCTTAAAGAGGCATGACATGATTTAGAAGTTTACAAAAAGTACATTATTAAAGCCTGGCAGCTCTCAGCAACCAATTTTAGAGGTTTGAATGGAGAGATCTAACAGCTACCACTGTAGGCAGTCACATTAACAAACATGACTAAAAGGGCAACCCCCTTAATTAAAAAAGGCAGAATTGTTTTTCAAGTTCTACTTACCAATTGTATGTATGAATGATGCTTTATTCGAATTAATGAGCAAATCTGTTTTTGTATCTTTCAAAAGCATAATTTTCAATCTGAAGCATGTGTTTGTGAACCAGGGCTTTATCATATTATTGGCCTGCGCAGGGCCCATATAATTAGGGCGTGTCATTTTACGCCTCATTTCCAAATAATTACTGCATGATAGTTAATTGAGGTCAACCTAAAAAATGTTGCATCCACTACCTCACCTGCCACTGTATCATCAAGATATAATAACTATTCATACTTTCAAATTTACTTCGCTAGACTCAACTTGTGATAATAATCCACATTTGTAAAGCGCAAACAATCACCCGTAAGGGTCTCTAGGCGCTGGGGGCCGTCGGGAAGATTAAGCAAGCTATTGCCCAGAGTCACATGGTGCTGGGCTAATCTGCCACCGGCGATCGAACCGTGATCCTCAGATTCCGGAGTCAGTCGCTCTGGCCGCGGCGCCACACCTCTGTGGTGGTTAAGTTGATCTAGTGGCTGTAATATGTTTGCCATGCAATATAACACATGCAATATAGTGGGCGATGCAACCTAACAATGTGCTGGCCCCAGGGCCGGCACAAACTCGTTTCTTTCCTGGGGACAAGGAAGGACTCAACACACATTCCCAAAGCCAATGCTTCTTACCTATGAGAGCTTTGGGTTTTGGTGATATTTTGTAGTAATGTTGTACAGCATTGTGGATGCTTTGCAGTGTGGCTAAAACTAATTTTTAAAAGAGCACACAGCCAGGGATAATGGTATTTTTTAAGTATAGGAGAGCTGAATGTATAATAGTCTTTTTTATTAATATTTTTAGCCATGCTGCACAGCATGGCTACAAATCTTTGCCAAAGTCATGCATGAACAAAAGGCTATGGCAGAACCAATAATCACAAAGGCAAGACCTATTGGCTTTACCAATGCGTTTTATGTCTCCGCACAACACTCCTTTGATTCTGAGCAAACCAGCTAACCTATTTGTGTGTGAAAAAGAAAAAAAAATACATTTGGCAAACAAATCCTATCACATAACTAAAACAAATGATCCATGTCTTATTGAAAATACATTTGGAAGCAGAGAACATCTGCTGTCATAATAAAAGAAGATAACATCTGATTTATCACAATAAACATCAATTTCACAGGAGATTCTTGGAAGTGTATGTGGCATAGTAAAACATAGCTACAAATGCCAAGATGTTCCACAAGAATGACAGGAAAGAAAAATATAAAACGTAGTATTTCAATCACATTGCAATCTGAGGAGAAAAATAAAATCCCCCTCCTTTACAAATCTATTTCAGCCTGACCCAAGGTCCTTTATTGCCCTCTCTGACACGTCCTTGGTTAACATGTCAACATACACACTCTGAGGCCTCTGTTTCTTACAAGTTTAGCTCAACCTATTTTCTGTTTCCTTGTTTGCTTATACTGCAATAATTATATGTTGCCCTAGTTCTTGAGCTTGCATTGCAATTCTATTTTATATATATACCTGTATATGGACTACGTCCCCATCTGAGGGTTTTACTGGTGACAGCACTT
Source organism: Triturus cristatus (assembly GCF_964204655.1). NCBI lineage: Eukaryota > Metazoa > Chordata > Amphibia > Caudata > Salamandridae > Triturus > Triturus cristatus. Next base: position 382,310,451 of record NC_140591.1, on the reverse strand, counting down.
TCTTACCTATGTAAGCTCCCCACAAAGTCAGAGCAGAGCAGAAGAAGCTTGTTCCAAGACGTAACACTGGGATGCAAGCCTGCCTTCTGCCTCGGCATGCCAATAAAAAGAAAGGTGCAAATACATTTCCTCTGTTTGGAAGCCTGCCTGCTGTCTGTGTTTTCCTTGTGTTGCTCTGAGGAAGCTTGGAAGATTTATTGACAACACAATCAATGCTAGGACAGTGATCAAGCTGAAGCAATCAGTACTTGGTTCATGCTCCACTCGAAAGGAGAGGATGTGAAGCCAGCAGATGCTGGCCAATTAGAAGGCAGCAAATAAGAATGACAATTAAGCCAACTAATTTTAAGCAATGGGGGGCTGCAAGCTGCTTGTTGTAAATATCTCTTGCAAGGGAGAGTGCATGCAGCACATTTGCTGTCACAGGTGAAACCAGTGTTTTGAAAACAAAGCTCTGTCATTGAGTACTGGGGACCAATCTGCCATCTAGGAGGGGACACAGCCTCTTGCAGGTAATTGCAATATGTGACTGCACCCACTGCAGGTGGCTATTCGGGTAGCTTGGGACCGGGCTGGGACCTCTGTATCACTTACAAAAGGCACCTCCAGTAGTACAATGACAGTGTGCCACTTTCTAGGCAGTGACAACGTAGTGCATGTCCCAAAAGCATATTTGATCCTATGCCTACATCGTCAGTTTGGCACAGGCACAAAGGAAATTATGTGCTATCCCTTGCTTGAAACCATGGCCCTTTGCAAATACCCACTTGAGATTGTGCAGGCGCAAAATGTGTGAACTAGGTGCCCGGTTTGACTGACAGGACTGGGCAAGAATATGGCATTTCTTCTTTAATAGAGAAGTTGTTCCGTGCCAAAATGCTGCTGTAGGTTTGTGTTTATGTACTCTAGATTTGCAGCGATTTAGCAAAATGGTTCTATTACGTTTCTGTAAGAACGATTCACATTTCACGTATCTCTTACTCAGGTTGCTTTTGCATGAAAAGCTCCCTCATACTGTTTTTGGCTGGGTTCATTTTTGCACATTGCAAACCTGGCCACGATCATGAAATAATATTCCAGTCTTCAGGCTGAATCTTTGCCCATCTGCGGTGTTACTATTTTCTACACTGCATTAAAAAACAGCAGCTCCTTAATCCTTGTAATGCTTCCAAAAGAAAAGGACATCCACTCACCCAAGACTTACTAAAGACAGGGACATGTGATCAGGACGACATTATTCCCACAGGATGAGCGAATCTACCCTTGCCATCATTCTTCGCACGTCTTCGGGATTATTGCCCTAACACAAACAGTTTGCTTTCTCACATGGCCCTTTCCTTCCTTGTTCAGCTTCCTCTCTTCAAGGGCAAGAGGTCACATCTGGAAAACGAGCAACATCTGAGGTGACAGACAGACTGAGGCAGAAAAGAACAGAGCTCCTTTTAACCGTGCCAGCAGTATCTCGAAGGCACTTATCTTAGGAAGAAATATGTCCTCACGTTTTATTAAACTCTACAAGAATTATTTTAGCGCCGATCTCTCTTTTTCTCGCTCTGTAACATCAGTCTTAATAAGCAGAAATACAAAAATTCGCTCTTAGTATTTTGTTTTTGAAGTGAATGTTAAGTTCCAACTCCACTCTGTGTGAATGAATAAAAGTAAGTTCGACCCTGCAAATGGAGACGTCGTTGGATGCAATAAATTTAAACAATGGAAAGTTATGTCAAATATTTCTGAAATTAATCATATAGTCCACGGCCCCTGAGGCCCAAGGGTCATGACCAAATTTAGTAGTTTCCGACCTGGCTTTTATCCTGAATTCTTTGAACAAAAAGTGAAACAAGAGACAAAAGGAGAGAGAGACACTTCAGAACCTGAAATGCAGGCCATAAACCATGCAACTGCATTTAATTAAGTTGCACGTTCGTTTCACTGTGTCCTTGCCTCATCCACAGTGGCTTGAGTTTGCTGGTGTGTGCTTTTGATCAGTGACCCAGTGCCCCAAGACTGTCCTGGCAACTGTTCTGTCTTGTGGGAATGTTTGTCGACAAACTCCTAAAATGGTTAACTAAACACTTAGGCCTGATTTAGTCTTGTGGAACTTGCGGGGGGAGGGGGGGGGGGCAATATATCACCATACTAGGTAACTACGATTAATGTAGGATGGAGTACATATAGAGATGCTCTAAATTCCTCCTATTGTGAGTTTTGCAGCTGGAAGTAGTGCATTATTCACAGACTCGGTGTTTATTGCATTGCTTTCACACTGCAACACATTTTTACCTAATAGTTTCCCCGAATAAAAATATCAAATTTTATGCAATTGAAATCTGTCAAGAGAAACGGGTGAGCGTGTGAAAATTATTGCACACTTTAACGAGGGCCGGACTGTCCGTAGCGACACCGGGCAATCCCCCGTGGGCCGCAAGGGTGGGGGCTGTTTTTTTCTCCCCTGGGGGCCGTTTTTGTTACAGGGCCGTTTTTGCAGTTTACCTGCAAAATCGGCCCTGTAACAAAATCGGCCGAAAACCGGCCCTGGCAAAGAGCTCGGCCTAACCCCCAGTCCCCCGGCGGGGAGGGGTGGGGGGCGACCGAGCACTTTGCTAGGGCCGGTTTCGGTTCCCAGTCCGGCCCTGACCTTAACTCGGAATTCGGGTTAGATTTAACTCCCACAGTGGTGTTTGCGATGGAAACCAGTACACATCAACGCGTATCTTCCGCCAAAGAAAATGATAAAGTAAGTTCTTGCAATATCCTGAAAAGGTTGGGCACCAAAGAAACTGCTCACGGTTAAACTAACAATCTGACATTCATGGTTGCCAATCCGGAAGTAGCAGGGAGATTAAGAAAAGTGGCATGTTGACAGGAGAAAAATGCATAGCAATTTCAAATATTTAGGCAGGAAGTTACTGATACATCACACATACACTGCTAGCACTGGAGTGCCTGATCTGATAGTTTACACACCACGAAACTAGTTTAATTCTGGTGCTTTCTAACTTGCCCAAATATGTGGATATCACTGTACCGCAGAAGTGAAAACGAAACGGAATAGTCACAGACAATCTTCCCTACTTAACATTGCACATTTTAGTCTCGGTTTGATTTTGTTTAACCTGCAAGGAAATCCTGCTGTTCTTCTCATGCGCAGGGTCGGACTAGGACAATAAAATCGTCACGGGCACCAACATAAAAGTTGCCCTCGAGCAAACCAGATTGCTTAGTAACTGGCCTGCATTTGCAGATCAGGCCAGATTTGAATGTATAAAGAATTGCTGTATGGGTATGTTGCAAAGAATGGGAGATTGTATGTGCTTGTGCTTGCTGCAGGCAATGTCTATGGCAATATCAGGGAAATCAACAGTAATAACCGACCCGCCCACCCAAACATAAGACAGGCCCACAAACTCCTAAAAAGCGTCCCACACAGGTATCAGACCAGCCCGCCGTACACTGCTTGACTGGGGTGATTGTATGTGCTTGTGCTTGCTGCAGGCAATGTCTATGGCAATATCAGGGAAATCAACAGTAATAACCGACCCGCCCACCCAAACATAAGACAAGCCCACAAACTCCTAAAAAGCGTCCCACACAGGTATCAGACCAGCGCGCTGTGCACTGCTTGACTGGGGAGATTGTATGTGCTTGTGCTTGCTGCAGGCAATGTCTATGGCAATATCAGGGAAATCAACAGTAATAACCGACCCGCCCACCCAAACATAAGACAGGCCCACAAACTCCTAAAAAGCGTCCCACACAGGTATCAGACCAGCCCGCCGTACACTGCTTGACTGGGGTGATTGTATGTGCTTGTGCTTGCTGCAGGCAATGTCTATGGCAATATCAGGGAAATCAACAGTAATAACCGACCCGCCCACCCAAACATAAGACAGGCCCACAAACTCCTAAAAAGCGCCCCACACAGGTATCAGACCAGCGCGCGTGCACTGCTTGACTGGGGAGATTATATGTGCTTGTGCTTGCTGCAGGCAATGTCTATGGCAATATCAGGGAAATCAGCAGTAATAACCGACCCGCCCACCCAAACATAAGACAGGCCCACAAACTCCTAAAAAGCGTCCCACACAGGTATCAGACCAGCCCGCCGTACACTGCTTGACTGTGGTGATTGTATGTGCTTGTGCTTGCTGCAGGCAATGTCTATGGCAATATCAGGGAAATCAACAGTAATAGCCGACCCGCCCACCCAAACATAAGAGAGGCCCACAAACTCCTAAAAAGCGCCCCACACAGGTATCAGACCAGCGCGCCGTGCACTGCTTGACTGGGGAGATTGTATGTGCTTGTGCTTGCTGCAGGCAATGTCTATGGCAATATCAGGGAAATCAACAGTAATAACCGACCCGCCCACCCAAACATAAGACAGGCCCACAAACTCCTAAAAAGCGTCCCACACAGGTATCAGACCAGCGCGCCGTGCACTGCTTGACTGGGGTGATTGTATGTGCTTGTGCTTGCTGCAGGCAATGTCTATGGCAATATCAGGGAAATCAGCAGTAATAACCGACCCGCCCACCCAAACATAAGACAGGCCCACAAACTCCTAAAAAGCGTCCCACACAGGTATCAGCCCAGCCCGCCGTGCACTGCTTGACTGGGGAGATTGTATGTGCTTGTGCTTGCTGCAGGCAATGTCTATGGCAATATCAGAGAAATCAACAGTAATAACCGACCTGCCCACCCAAACATAAGACAGGCCCACAAACTCCTAAAAAGCGTCCCACACAGGTATCAGACCAGCGCGCCGTGCACTGCTTGACTGGGGAGATTGTATGTGCTTGTGCTTGCTGCAGGCAATGTCTATGGCAATATCAGGGAAATCAGCAGTAATAACCGACCCGCCCACCCAAACATAAGACAGGCCCACAAACTCCTAAAAAGCGCCCCACACAGGTATCAGACCAGCCCCCGTACACTGCTTGACTGGGGAGATTGTATGTGCTTGTGCTTGCTGCAGGCAATGTCTATGGCAATATCAGTGAAATCAGCAGTAATAACCGACCCGCCCACCCAAACATAAGAGAGGCCCACAAACTCCTAAAAAGCGTCCCACACAGGTATCAGACCAGCGCGCCATGCACTGCTTGACTGGGGAGATTGTATGTGCTTGTGCTTGCTGCAGGCAATGTCTATGGCAATATCAGGGAAATCAACAGTAATAACCGACCCGCCCACCCAAACATAATACAGGCCCACAAACTCCTAAAAAGCGTCCCACACAGGTATCAGACCAGCGCGCCATGCACTGCTTGACTGGGGAGATTATATGTGCTTGTGCTTGCTGCAGGCAATGTCTATGGCAATATCAGGGAAATCAACAGTAATAACCGACCCGCCCACCCAAACATAAGACAGGCCCACAAACTCCTAAAAAGCGCCCCACACAGGTATCAGACCAGCGCGCGTGCACTGCTTGACTGGGGAGATTATATGTGCTTGTGCTTGCTGCAGGCAATGTCTATGGCAATATCAGGGAAATCAGCAGTAATAACCGACCCGCCCACCCAAACATAAGACAGGCCCACAAACTCCTAAAAAGCGCCCCACACAGGTATCAGACCAGCCCCCGTACACTGCTTGACTGGGGAGATTGTATGTGCTTGTGCTTGCTGCAGGCAATGTCTATGGCAATATCAGGGAAATCAACAGTAATAACCGACCCGCCCACCCAAACATAATACAGGCCCACAAACTCCTAAAAAGCGTCCCACACAGGTATCAGACCAGCGCGCCATGCACTGCTTGACTGGGGAGATTATATGTGCTTGTGCTTGCTGCAGGCAATGTCTATGGCAATATCAGGGAAATCAACAGTAATAACCGACCCGCCCACCCAAACATAAGGCAGGCCCACAAACTCCTAAAAAGTGTCCCACACAGGTATCAGACCAGCGCGCGTGCACTGCTTGACTGGGGAGATTATATGTGCTTGTGCTTGCTGCAGGCAATGTCTATGGCAATATCAGGGAAATCAGCAGTAATAACCGACCCGCCCACCCAAACATAAGACAGGCCCACAAACTCCTAAAAAGCGCCCCACACAGGTATCAGACCAGCCCCCGTACACTGCTTGACTGGGGAGATTGTATGTGCTTGTGCTTGCTGCAGGCAATGTCTATGGCAATATCAGGGAAATCAACAGTAATAACCGACCCGCCCACCCAAACATAATACAGGCCCACAAACTCCTAAAAAGCGTCCCACACAGGTATCAGACCAGCGCGCCATGCACTGCTTGACTGGGGAGATTATATGTGCTTGTGCTTGCTGCAGGCAATGTCTATGGCAATATCAGGGAAATCAACAGTAATAACCGACCCGCCCACCCAAACATAAGGCAGGCCCACAAACTCCTAAAAAGCGTCCCACACAGGTATCAGACCAGCCCGCCGGGCACTGCTTGACTGCCCTATAGGTCCGTCTAACCCTACTTATTTGTTGGACTCCTGGCGATCATTTCGGCGTTTCCCATTCCAGACTCATTTACTCACATATCACCGAATTCAATGCATTGAATTCCGAACTTTTACAGCTTTGACTACCGAGGGCCGATAAGATGTGTGGTTCCTTTAAAGCTGCTTAGTTTCCAGAACTCACTTCGTAGCGATTCCCCGTTTATTTGTTCATGTATCATGTTCAGGCCGAGTTGTCACCAATTCAGTGATTTGGACATGTGAAGAAAGAGTGATATTTCCACGCCCATTATTTCCCCAGCTGAGAGACATGTGCAGCTGGTGTCGCCATGCCCAAAGGCGCCCAACAACTCCCAGAGCTTCTCTTCCCAAACATTCCATAACCCTGCTATGTTGCTGGGAATATTTACTTTCCTAGGCTACAATGGGGGGCGATATTTATTTCCCTCACTCAAGAGTATTTATTGAGGCTGTTCAGGGCATTCCTTGGTTACGAAAACACGTCTAATGCTTTCAGTCAGAAGTCCCCAGCGGCTCTACATTAGCAGGTGTTTTTCTACCAGCCCCTGTTGCTTAGGTTACACCAAGGTCAGGAGACAGGAAAGGCTTGCCTTTGATGCACGTTTTTTTATCTCACTGTTTGCAGGTGACTTAAGGAGGATGCTACGTGTCCACATTCCCCCTGTCATTCTGCATTACGTTTTTTTAAGAATGTCATCCTAACATGTAGTTGTTGAAACTTTGGAGTTCTTTAGGGCAGGTGTCCAAGGGCAATCCAGGGGGTCGAGATTTGTGCCAGACTTTCACAGGATCCACATATAATAATTTCACAGACACGGAATTCAATACAAAAAAACCATAGCGATTATTCGAATAATCTGTCACAGATCCAGCCATCCTCGCCCTTCTCTGTGACCCCTGACTAGGGTCACCACAGTAGCAAGAGGAGCCTCCTCTGAGATTATAAACATATCACAAGGAAATGCCGAGTTACCTTTAACAACATGACGGAAACAACTCCAGATGAACTAAGCAGCGTCAACTGTATTGACTCGTTCATATGCAATCCAGTTCTTCATAAATGCGAACGTTAATGCAACGGTAAATTAGGTTTTGTCTTTTTTACAATTGAACCCCCGCCGCATAGCACATGAATCATTATAATGCAGTACTCTGATTGGCCATTTTCAAAACACAACATTTTTAAACTCAAACTTTACAATGCATAATTAGGAAAATGTGTAGTAGAAATAACATCCTTGTTTAATATGATGGCAAGTGAAAATAGTAGCCTTGGGAAAGACACTTCTACTGTCCTGGGTCACCAGAATATGGGGCAGATGCATGTGACCCAACCACCAATTCCCTCTGGCTGTGCTTTTGACTCCTACAAACCTCTCTCAGTCTCCTGATCTCTGACACCTTGGCTAGGTCTTCTTCAGACTTAGAGATCAGTGGTATGGTCTGAAAAGAAGAAGTAAAACAGTTACCACACCTGCCAGGTCTTGGATTATGATAACACCATGTATTCACATGAGCATGACCAAAAATCTCCTTTGGGCATGCCATCTGAGCATCTTGTCTTCCTTCGCTGCAATATTTTGTGATCATCCAACTAACAGATTTTTCTGGATTCATATCTTTTATCTCTCAACAAGTTGTTTGTTTTTCAATAGATCTGCACTTTAATTTGTCTAGTATAGCAGTAGCAGCTATATCAGTAAGATGAGTTTAAGGGTTCAGTCGTAGGTTTCACCCATGTGCATTGAGCAGACCATGCTCTCCAAATGAAAACTTTTATTTGAAACAATGTTTGTGCATGGAGGGGCTTCACATGCCTTACTTTACAGATTTTTCAATATGATGGTGGAAAACTAAACAATTGTTCTCCAGTGAAATGTCAGAACATTTCTTTAAAATTACATTTGATTTAAGGGTAAAATGGGTACACTTCTAAGAATTAGGCAGAGAAGCCATGACCAAAATACCAAACTGTCATATATGTTTACGGAAAAAGATGTCAATTGCTGAGGGATTTGGTTTCTAAGGTTTGCATTTTATCACCTCAATTTTATCTAATAGTTAATTATTCAGAGAAATATACTTTTGAAATTAAAAAATAATTATACGTGTTTTTATTGGCTTGCACTTGCACTGCAGTGCTCTACAGAATAACCTTGCTGGTACAGCACACGTAATTCACAACACCTGGAAGGCCCAAAAAACCATGATTGTGCACACAACCACAAGCCATCACTCTAGCCAGAAGTGTCTACAAAGGTTATCCTTTCTCCCTGTGCTATTCCATACATCAAACTTGTGCCAAGCCTGAACGAGTATGATCAAGCACTGAGAAAAAAGTGGGCTAGAAGGAGAAGGCGCTGCTTCTGAAATAGACCAATCAGCCTTTTTCCACTGCCATCTCTTTTACCACTGTGGTGAAAGCAGAATAGCATACCCCTCATTAATATTTGAACTCGCACTCTTGGATATTACAATGTAGTGCTGGGGCCACAGGCTTTCATTATAATAACATCTTAAACAATAATCCCCTCTTGAACAGCTACTCTGTGACTGACTCTAGTTGAGCAAAGAATGCCCAAATCAATTCTGAGAAGTCAACACATTTTACTGTATGTGTACAAGCTTTTTGTAGTAGTGTCTTAACTAATGGGAGAGTGGTTTTTGAAAAACTGATCACCCTGTGAAGTCTCTGAGTGAATGCATTTTGGAAGATTCAAACACCTCTATTAACAATAACATGCCTGAATCTGACAATGAACATGCATATGATAATGGGAATGTAGGAGGTCCCTCGCCTGATTGTGCGGGGTATGTCTCAATTGCCAGCATTATTGAGGCTTTACTCGACATTTCGGGATTTGTATTGCCATTCCAAGAAACTGAATCTCCTGGTTTTCATGTTTTATACTTTGGTCTCTAGTGTGTTGTCAAATGATACATTGAGATGTTTGTGTACAAAGATGAATTTATTCTCCACTGATATGCCTTCCATACATGATTGTAACTGCTCTCTGGTGTTAGAAAAATTATTCACCCTCTGTGAAATGCTATCACTAACTTTGAAGCAAATAAAGGATCTATTGAGCAAGAGGCCACCTTTGAACTCCATCGCTGTTCTAGGAAATGACACAAGGAAGGAGTTCTCTGATGAAGGTAACACCACCCACTTTAGTGACAACGTACATAGAGCACTGGAGCATATGGGTCCAAGTGGGGATGATGCTGCATCTTTGCTAAGCCTGCCTAAGGAAGAATTTCACATTTTAGAGTAAAGAACTGATAATCACTAGGTATCATTGCTCCCTCTTTACTATGTTATATCTCAGAAAACATAAAAATGTATAAGAAAATCCCATGCAAAACAGAGAAAAATGCTAGATTTTGGAAACAACTAGGCATATTAGGGCCTGAGATTGCTTCCTGATGAAATTATCTCATCTGTAGTAGCAGAGGAGCTACCCGTATTAGTGAACATCAAGAAGTATCCAATCTACCCATAAACATTACAGATACTTTCCCGTAACTGCCTCAGCTAATTGTATCAGCCTTGCCTCTCACAAGTGATGGCTTCTTAAATAAGGAAGAACACTTCAGAGACCTGGTGGAAAGGCTGTCATTAGTGGCAGAGGTCAGGTTAATACATGACTCCTTGAGAACTTGGCTACAGTTGCAACCTATGCAAAGCATTCATTCATTCAAAGTTTTACAGTACCATAAAAGAAGTGAGCACATGAATCTAGTGTGGCTTTGAACAAGATAAAAGGTACTATAAAATACTCCCTATACAGACTCTTAGGAATTTAAAAGCAAAGAATAAAAATTTGCAGAATACTTATCACAATAATACAGATATCTAAAAGGTGCAAAGATAAGCAGATTTCAATATTTAAAAGATATATCCTATCAAATCAGAACTAAAATAGCATACAACCCATTTATTTACAACAAAGTGCCAGTGCAGAGTACATGCCCGACTGGTCTGGTCATTTGGATTTCAGTTTATTTTATTCGTGCCAGTCGGGATAATGGATAGAGCCCTCCTTCTAATGGCCCAAATATTTTGCTGTTGCATAAGCATAGAGTGGTCTCGCATCTGACTTTAAAATATGTAGGGCATCTTTATGACTATGTGTCCCAAGTTGTCTACATACCGGGGTGAGCCAGTTCCTTCTAGGTCTAGCATAGGCAGCACAAGCAAAAAGTACATGGCCTATTGTTTCGTTAGGGCATAGACAAGAAGGGAAGCCCTTGGAGCTTGATGTATTTGTCAGCCAAGTGTTGGTAAAAGCATTAATGGGTAGACAGCCGTATCTAAACTGAATGTACTTTCTAACCGGCTGCTGGCTTTAATATCAGTGAACATATCAGTAGGGCAGCCATGGCGAATTTACAAAAAGATCTTCTGTTCTACCCATGCCCAAAACTGTGATTTTAATAGGTCCGTAGAATATGTGGGCGGAAAACCTTCTAGCTCCTTAGGCGCACCTATGACCGCCCTGGTGGTATTTATGTATTTGTTCCACCCAATGTTATGGTTTGTGTCCAAGGCAGAAACTTCATTAAAAGCAGCTGCTTAAGACGACAGTTCGGGCGTTGTGACTAAGCTATGCCAGAAAAGCAATGGGCGCAAGCTCACCTGGTCATTGATAGGTTTGACACCCATATCAAGTTTAAAGGGAAGTAGAGGAGTGCTCTGTGGAAGTGATACCAGGCTTCTTAGAAACATAGGGGCATATTAACAAGGGCTTTATCTCAGTTTTTTTGGCTTTAAAAGCCAAAGAAGCGGAGATAAAAATATCGCCCTATCAACAACAGGGTGCTAACATGCAAAATCGCATGTTAGCACCCTTTTTCACTACGCTTCCCTTTGCATCGCTAATGAAATGCAAAGTGGGCGTTCCAGAGCAAAATAATAGGAGAAATGTCGCTAAGCGACATTTCTCCTATTATCAAGCTTCACGCTAACCCTGTTAGAGACAAAAAAGCAGCGCTAACCACGGTTAACGCTGCTTTTTTACGTCTGCTAATTTTCAGACTTAGCCATGTAATCCAATGGGAGGTGGATTACATGGCTAAATCCACCATGGGCTATCAACAAGGATATCCCTATCCTTGTAGTTTTATCACTGCATTACCAGCGATAACCTCCCAAAATGCCGCTATCGCTGGATTTTTTATCGCCTAGGCGGTTAGCGTTGTTAATAACGCGATAACCAGGCGATATTATCCAGCGATAGCGGGAGGTAAAAAAATTAACGCTAAGCGCCCTTAGCATCAATTTTCCCTGTTCCTTGTTAATATGCCCCTTATTTTCGATTGTTGATAGGATGTTGACATTTATAGAATCCCACAGTTCTGCCCCATAGAGCACACTACTTGTTACCTTGCAACTATACAACTTCAGTACAGGGGCTACAGGCTTGGTATAAGAGAGGCAATGCTCCTTTCGCCAGGCCCCAGTTAACTGAGAATATTTCAAGGACGCCCTCTCCAGATGCTTCTACCATACCATTCCCTCGGCCAGTTTGATTCCCAGGTAATCAAAGGAACTCACTTGTTCGAGCGGGACACTATCAAGGACCAAGTTACCTTTAAAAGATTTATGGGGATTTAGCATCATCAGTTTAGTTTTAGTAGTGTTGATGACCAAACCCCCCTCATCACGAAAGGTCTTAAAACAGTGAAAAAGTTTTTGTAGGCCCATAGGAGTTTTGGATACCAAAAGGGTATCGTCTGCAAACAACAAAGTAGCTATTTTGTGATTTGCCAATGAGGGAGCATCGGCCGGAATAGAACACAGAAGGTCGGCCACCTGATTTATATGAAGGGAAAAGAGGGTGGGAGCTAGGACGCACCCTTGACGTACCCCCCACCTGATCTTAAAGGGCTCAGTGTTTTAGCCCTGGTTTCCCCCACCTTACACAAGCAACATTTTCCCCATGTAGCCTGATGAGTGGTTCTAGAAATTCCAAAGGCATGCCTATATCCCGAACTACCTGCCAGAGTAAGTCCCTGGGGACTAGGTCGAAAGCTGTTTTCAAATCAATGAAGGCAAGATATAAACTGCCTTTTCCCAGCACAACCACCTTCCAATACAGCAAAACCAGGCGAAACGCCTGGTCGATGGTACCGGTCTTCTGCCGAAAGCCTGCCTTGAGATGAGAGAGGATGTCGTTTTCCTCCATCTAGGTCTGGATTTTAAAAAGGAGCGAGCGGCAGAAGACCTTCTAGGCACAATCTATGCAAAGCAAGCAACCCTAGGACAGTCTACCAACAACTTTAAAGTTAAACCACTTAGTAAAACATCACATCCAATACAGTTAGTGTATAAATTAGTGGGATGGCAAGTATAGTTCGCTATTAGTCTTCACACTTTAATGTTCAGTGAAAGATCTACCTCTTTCGGATTTTATCTTAAGAACTAGAGACAGCATTGAGGAGAAGAACAGAATGGATTTTTAAACTATATTAACAGAATAACAGTTCAAATGTTTTAAATACTTACTATGCCTTCTGTCACAATCTGTTATATCGCTGGCCTCACGGGGAATAGACTTTCAGTTCCAGCAAGGACATTATTAATAGTAACTGGAACTCCACTCTGGAGGATCCCTCATGTAGTTGTACCCTCATCCCCAATTTTGTCTCAAAGGGGTCTTATGACCAAATTAACCTAACATAAGATGCTCCACTTGTTCTCTGAATGAAAACATTTTGGTTGGTTCAAATTCATCCAGAAGAGAATTAACAATTGTAGACTGATGCTGCCTAACTATGGCTGAGTTCATATTTTCTTGTTGCTTGAACATGGAATACCTTTCAAAATCAAGAGACAAGAGGCATTTAGCAAAACAGGAACAGTTTGTTTAACTAAAAATAGCGGCCAGGAGAACGTTACAGGCACAGGGTCTGAGGGCTGTCTCAATTTCCAATTGATCTGTAGCTTTCATATATACAGTTAATTATAGGCAATTTTTGGTGATCCTTGTATGGTAATGAATGTAAGTTGCTGCCTCTGGAGTCATAAATTAATTTGATTGGATAATACAGGTTGGCCTCAACCTTGCATGGACCCAATGCGGCCAGTGGGTAATGTGTCCAGATGTCCAGCATGGAGAGTGTGTGATCACTGCTTGTGCTGTGTTCTGATTGGGTATATGTTCCTAATTTATGTGGCATCTGATTTTAGGGTGTTTTTGGAGGGCGTGCCCCCTGCAGCCATGTGTGCTTTATTAGGGCCAATCTCTCTTGACTATTGCAGTGTCGCTTTGCCTATCTGTGGGATTGATCTAAGATTTCCTATCTGTGCATTTGTCTGCTGGCTATGTGCCGCCCCACATGTTTCCTGTCAATCAAAATCTTTGGACCTAGGTCTCAGTGCTTCCCTGACTACGTATTTGTGAGTTGGGTTCATGTGGAGTTCACAATGGGAGAATTTGTTAATAAGAACATGATTTTGTTCATGTAAATTAATGTATTGTCTCTTATATCAGCATCAATGTTATCCATATTAATATTCTCATAGAGAATGATTTAGTAACTGCTGCACCAATGTCTCTACAGTCATACCTGAATATTATCCACAGATACTTGCCCACATGCCCAAACTTTTGAAAGGCAGGGTGCCTCTAAGCAGCACAAAAGTAACAGATAGCAAATCAGTCTTAAGGTATGCGCACACTGTCTTAGCACAACCAACATTTTTTCACCCTGAAAATTTGTAGGGACCAACCAAAGTCAGTGGTTTCAACTGAAACAGCAATGATGATATTGAACAGGGCTTCCATCAGCACTGATTTTTAATACCTGTTAATCCTGTGTGCAAACATGATACCCAAAATGAAAACTGTCAGAGTTCTATGTAAACTTAGCATTCTCATCATGGGGTGTGGTTGTTTCACATAGACAAATGACTGATCTTCAGTTAATATGATGCACCATTAGATGTGATATGCATACATGAATCACTGGCAGGCAATGGCATTAGCCTTGTAGGTATGATGCTTTACGCTAAAAATAATATGAAATAATAATGAATAAAAATGAAAATTGTCCATAATTATGCTTAACATAGCTGATGCAAAGGTGCATACACATGGGTGGGCATGGGTCGTCTTAATTATCTAAGTGTCCTTTAAGTAGGCATTTAAAACATCAAAATTGCAAGAAATATGCAACAATTTACTGTTTGATTAGAAGGAACCACTCCCAACTTGGACGTCAGACACTCACGGTACTTAGCGCATATCATAACCCAGCAGACAGGACAAAGCATTTTTGTATGTGTTAGATAACTCACCAGTTAAGCACTTTTTTCAGAAAATTCGCAAGCAAGACATTTTGTTGATTGATAACTTTAATCTAAACTTGACCCAGGCAAGCTGTGTGGACAACACTCTTAATTACCAGGATGAGTTATGGAATGTTCCCTTAACTACCCAAGGTGAGAAAGAATAAATCAAAGTTTCAATAATTAAATTCTCTCTTACAATTAGTCTCTCTTACAATTGTGTTCACTCGGAGTGTCTCATAAGGTTCACACATTTCGGTGAATGCAACAGGCAGCCCTCGATTATTTATTTCGATAACGATTTTTCCTCAGTGCAAATACTTTATAATCGAAACTAGAGCTGCGACTCATAACCAGCCACAGTTGATCACTCTTTCAGCTATGCTAACAAAAGAGCAAGAGATATGTTTGTGGATATTTGAGGCTATGGTATGTATTAGATCCATGAAGCTATATAACTTATAACTTAGATTGTAAGATTGGATAGGTTTCTTAGTGCCCCCAGTTTGTTCATGGAATTTATAACTCAACACTTCTCCTTGTAATGAGTACCGGTAGGACTATGTCCTGTCTTCTTCCCTGGCACATTTAGGGGCATAGTATCAAGCACATTGTTAAAATTATCGCAGCTTTAGTGGCAGAAAACTGCCGCTAAAGCGGCGATAATGGGCTTGATAATATGCCGCAGAGAATTCCAATAGAAGCCCATGTTGACACCAGAACATGAGCTTCTATGGGAATTCTCAAGGGCATATTATCAAGCCCATAATCCCCGCTTTTCTGCCGCTAAAGCGGCGATAATTTTAACGCCGTTTCTTGATAATATGCCCCAAAGTCCCGAATAGTATCAAAAGCGCTGACTGAACTGTGTACACCACCAACCTTTAGGTGGAATTTCTTTCAGGAAATATGTGTTTAAATTAATCCAGCCGGCCCGATCAACACGCGCTCCTGGGCACAGTGGAATTCCATCTATGATTTATGAAAGGGACCTCACCTAATGTGCAAAATGGCTTTGTCTGATGTGAACTTCATATCTGTTAAAGACCATGGTGCCCAGTGCTTGGGAAAGGTGTATTTTACAGCTTCTTCATAAAACAAGGATTGGTCTACAGTATGGCCAAAAGCATTCCAAGATGTCCATCCATGCATGCACATGTTGGTGGACACACTGATGGACAAAGTATAACAAAAATGCATGATGGTCACCCTGTATGAGCACACAGGCACACAAACGGTGACCCTCGTCAAATCGCTCTAATATGGCTGTCACACATGCACATGTTGGTGGCCATTTAGAATGGTTATTGTTCAACCTGAACAGAAATCAGTGGATGCTGGGCACCGTTATGTGTGCATGCATGCTCAAATTGAGCAGTCATATTGCAGGTATATTTTTGTTGTATTTTTTGTCAATTTACCGTCCCAAGGTGACCAACGGCTTTTTTTGATTAGTAAATTAACGAAATAAACTATACACAAGTTGCCATACAAAAGAGAACAAGTGAGAGCCCAATATCTGTGTACAAATGCCGAGCCCTCACAAATAGAATAAAAAATATAAAGCTGGAAGCAGGGTTTGAGGGTATGTCGCTAAAGCTCATGGCCATAAGAGGGCAGCGCAGTGTGTAGCTGATGGGTCCTTGTAAAAAAAATTCAAAAAAGGAAATGTTGACAATAAAGTTGGAAGTGCAGGCAGGTAGCGTTAGAGCATAAGAAAGAAGCTGATATTCTGGTAGGAATGTGCAGCTGCCAGTCCCTCAGAAAGAGAAATAAAATCCCATGTCTGAATGGCAGCAGAAAGAGTGCTAAAATGCTTATATTAATATACTTCTCTGATGTCAATTGGATAGTAAACCAACTATGCGCCAAAGGAATGATGAAAACCAGCATACCGAGAAAGTAATCTTAGAATCAGGAGCACTGAGCTGACATAAATAAGAAAAACATCCAATAAGGAGCAAGGGGCTGACTCAATACTAAGTTGATGTATTGTACTGTAGACACTAGGCCTCCATTAACTTAAGTCTGTCTTCATGTGAGACTCAACAATGCTACCCTGTGGGAATTACAGACTTATTGCATTATAAAACATTGCAGCTAAATAGTTTAACAAAATCCTTCTTGATGAGCTGGAAAAGTGTTTTCTTGCTTCTGACACGCAGGTAGGTAGGGTGTCAGCAACACATACAGGGCGGCAGCCCTCTCTCTTCACCGTGGCCCTCACCTTGCATATGAGGATCCCACAAACAAAGTGATGGCCATCTTCGGGTCACGAAGCTGTATCGGGCAATGCCCCTACATCTCTCACAGCACAGTGCCAATAGCAGTAACCTTTGTGCTCCCCATCTTATAAGGGGCCTCTGGCACATGGGCTGGCAGCCTGATTGGTGCAGTAGTCCAGAGGTACCTGAATGTCCCACTCTACTGCCAGGATCCATGCAACTGGATCCCCACTAGACCTCACTCCCCCCAAGCATTCACCTTCACCTCACAGAGCTACTGTTCCTGAGTCAGGGAGAGGCTGATGCTACAGGTGAGTGTTCTTGATTCTCCTGGGTGAGATCTCCTAAGCACTATGGGACGCTAGCAGACCTGTAGTCCCCAGTCCTGGTCACAACAGGCAGAACTCAGGCTGAGCTTCTCCATGCTAATGTACAACTTCAGTTGGACAATTTGGGAGTCTGAAGCTCCCCATTTTATAATCCATTTTCAGACACACTTATGATTTAGTGTCTCTGCATTTGATGTCCGTGTTCTGGGGGTTGCTCACTTTGATGTGCCCACTACTTTGCTATTCTCTTCCTCCAGAGAGCAGTCTAACACAGCAACCCACAGTGCAGTCTTGATAGCCTCAAACAGAGGCCAAGGGAGTGACTAGAGGTTCACATTTGGATATCAACCTCTATGACATGTACTTCATAAGGTTACCAAAGGACCCATCTTCTTCCTCAGGGCTCTGGCCGCATTGACCAGTGACCTTCTTTCAAAATCAGAGCGCTCCTATTGAAGTGCATCAAAAAGCCAGGATCTCCCTTCCTCCAATGTGTAGCCCACCCAACTCCCATGGGAGAAACCTCCTCCTCTCCCTGCACCTCTAGCAAGCTCTAAGTCTCCCAAAATGGAACCCTGTGTGCTCTGTGTATTATGCTCTTCAGCATGCACACCTATAATCCTGCACACACATTGTCTCCAGATGTGCGAGGTCTCCAATGTACTGTACCTCTTTCTGAACACCCATTCATTCTATCATGCTCATGCCACGTCACGCACCAACCCCTATATGCTGTCCCTTCCCGCAGGCACATGCACATCCTAAAGCACACCTAGAGCTTCTCTTGCTATCACTCCTACACTATGCTATCTCTCAGCCACATGTACTTCCTCGTAGGCACATGGAACTGATTGCCCTATTTGGCCTGCACTGTACCATCTGTCAGACACACGTACATCCTTGTGCTGCACACACAACTCCATGCTGGTCAAGGGTTGTGTTAAGCACACCACAGTGCACTTCACTACGGTGGACCCTGTGCACCTTCTAGTGACACAGGTAAATAGGACATGTTCCCTCGACTTATTACTAAAACTAGGTATGCTGCTGTGAGAAAGTGGCTCTGTATATACTGTTCCCTAATAGGTACAGGGTGTACAGAGTCCACAGTCCCCCAGAGGCTGATAGAGGTCAAAGTTAGGTATGACCTTACTCTCAAAAGTGGTAGCTTGGTCGAGCAGTAAGGCAGTACCAGAGGAGAGTGTAAAGCATTTATTGTACACACTCAGTCAGCAAATGGTTTCACACACTCAATAACTGAACTCTAGGCCAATGGTTTGTATATATAAAATATATGCTTGTTTTATTTTTAGAACCACAAAGGGAGTAAAAATATACTTTCTCAGAATGAGAGGTTGAATATAAATACTTTTGTTTTAAGCAATAAATTTGTGTAAACAGTCACAGTTGGTTGCAATAAACAATCCTATTTCCTAAACATAACAATGCATTGAGCTCAATGGTAAATTCAGGTTATTTGTAATAAATTACTTTTCAGATTACTTTTGGAATTCCAGGTCTGGCTCCTAGAACCAGCCTGGGGTCACTATTCAGAATCAAGTGATGAAAGTCGACTTAATAACTGTAATGATTTTTAAATAATATTTAGCTATTTCAAAAGTTAGCAGTTAGAAAATATTTCACAGAAAACATTCAATGGATCTCTATGGCAAGAAATTCAAATTGCAGGTAGAGTACTTTATCGTTACTTTAGTAATCCAGGACTGGGTGCCTAGGCCCAGGACTGGGGTCCTTATCAAAAGCAGGTAAGTAATTTCGTTTGCAGAAATGGTACGATTTTAAAAGAATATTTCAAATTTGCAAAAGTAGACACTTAGAAGAAATTTCACAGAAAAGCAGACAATGGTTTCCTATGGGAGAAAAATGAGTTAGAGGTAAGTATAGTTGTGAACACTTTTCAGAGTCAGGGCTGGGCACCAAGATCCAGCACTGGGAGCTCACCTAGGAGCAGGTGAGTAAATTCGTTTTTGTCACTTGGCTGATTTTTGGTGAATTTTTGCAGTTTTGAAAAGTTCACACTTAGAAGATTTTTGAAGAAAAAGTCAGTCAATGTTACCCTATGACGAAAACGAAGTTAGCGGTTTAAGGGTAAGTACTCGACTGGTAGTGTTGAAATTCCGGGCATGGACTCAGGGGTCCCCCAGTGTCAGGTAGGTACAGTTGGTTCACCCTCAGCGGTTTCAGGACGGCCGGGTGCAGAGAGAGTTGGGCCCAATGTTATCCTATGAGGGATAGGGGGGCCTTGGTTGGTGGCTGCTGTCTGGCAAGCCACGCGGCTGTGGGAGCTGGGCTCCTGGTCACTTACTCAGGGCAAGCGGGGAAGTAGGTTAGTGTAGAGAGGGCACTGCCAGGGCCACTCGGGCGGCTGGGTGCAGGGTGCTTTTGAGCCTTAGGGCGCTCAATGGAAATCAATGGGAATGTTCCGGTTTGGAAAGAGGCTGCAGGCTCGGGGACGAGGATGTTTCAGGTGCCACCACCACTTCGAGAGGTAAGTTGGTTAGTTGTAGGTTAGGTGGGTACCCCGGGATTGGGCACAGGGGGTCGCAGGGCGCCGGGTGCAGGGGTGCCTTTTGACGTCGGGAATCTTACCCTCTGGTTGATCCCGGCTGGGGTGGCACTTGGTTCTGAGGCTGCAGGCTTCTTCCGGGATGTCGAGGGGGGTCCTTGGGTGCCGGACTCTGGGTCACAGTCGCCGTGGGGTCGTCCTCTGGGTCTTTGTCCACTCCGGCACTGGCCAGGCTTGGCTGGTGCAGAGTGTGTTGGGTCCGCGGTCCCGGGCTGGTGCCAGGGATAGCAAGTAGGTTTCTTGAGTAGAGCCTCTACTCGTGGGAGTCCCAGGGGCTTAGAGCTAAAAGGTAGCCAGGTCCTCCGGGGTTGGTAAGGTTGCTGGCCACGTGGGATGCTGCGCTGGTGCAGGTTCGAGAGTCGACAGGCCGGTAGGGCTGGGGCCAAAGCAGTTGGTGTCTTCTTCTCTTTTTAGCAGCTGCAGGGCAGGTCTTTGTTCTTCTTGCTCTTCTTGTCGTTTTGCTATCTGGAATCTCCGGAAGGAAGGTTCAGGGTGCCCCTAAATACTAGATTTAGGGGCGTTACAGGTAGGTGAAGGCCAGGGACCAATGGGTCCTTGTCCTGGGGTGGGTACACCCCCTATCCTGCCTCTCTCCTGTGGGAGGGGGGCAGTAGCCTAATCCTGATAGGGTAGGGCCTCCCATCTTCAAGATGGCGAGAGCCCGGAGATGTGCTTCACCTCGCCTCCCCCACCTGAGGGGTGGGGTGGGCAGGCTGGCACATCCCCTGTCCTTGTATGGGGTTTCCGGCCAAGCTTCCCGCCAGAGTGGGGGGTTGCAGTGGCCTGGGGAAACTCCAAATGGCGGCATGCCTTTGAAGCTTCCCTTTGCTCATCCTGGGGGAGGAGATTTCTCACCTCACCCAGGATGTGCATTGTTGCAGGCCCGGGAGAGCAGGGGCTCTCCCACCCAGGGGTCCAGCAACGTGTCTGCTGTGTGGCAGCCTGGGCAGCCTCAGAGCAGACGTGGATTGTAAGTTAGCTGTAAGGGGGCATCTTCTAAGATGCCCTCTGGGGTGCTTAGTACATTAAATCCTGCACTGGCATCAGTGTGGGTTCAATGTGCTGAGAAGTTTGATACCAAACTTCCCAGGCTTCAGTGTTGCCAATATGGTGCTGTGGAGCTCGTGTTTGACAAGCTCTCAGCACCATGTATTCTTAAATGACAGCACTGCACTTACAGTGCCCAGGAATGGACCCGGGTACTGTAGGGGCACAGGGCTCCTGCTCCTGTGCCCACACCATAGGCGTAATGCATCCAGCTAGAGGGGTGGTTGACATATGCCTTGGCAGTGTAGGTGATGGGCATGGTACACAGTGATGTGTGCCATGTCGACTCTTTGTTTTGTCCTGCACCCAGACACTCAGCCTGCAAGGGCAGTGTGTGTGTAAGGGTACAGGGCCTCTGAGGGTGGCACAATGAGTGCTGCAGCCCTTAGAGGCCTTCCCTGGTCACAAGGCCCTGGGTACCTAGGGTACCATTTACTAGGGGCTGACATGTGGCTAGGGTTTGCCAATTTGGAGTTTGTGTGGTTTAAGGAAGGAACATAGGCCCTGGGCACCTGATTGGCAGGAACCCAGGGTACACTCAATCGAAGTACATTCAGCAATTTAGCAAAAAGTGGGGGCATACCATGCAAGAAAGATGGCACTTTCTCACACAACCCCCCCCCAAACGAAAGGTGATGAGTCTAACCTTGTCCTATGGAGTCTTCATTGTCTAAGTGGAAGAACCTGGAAAGTCCATCTGCATTGGCATGGGCAGTCCCTGGTCTGTGTTCCACTTCAAAGTCCATTCCCTGTAGGGAGATGGACCACCTCAGTAGTTTTGGATTTTCCCCTTTCATCTGCATTAGCCATCTGAGAGGTCTGTGGTCAGTTTGAACTAGGAAGTGAGTGCCAAACAAGTATGGCCTCAGCTTCTTCAGGGACCAAACCACAGCAAAGGCCTCCCTCTCAATGGCACTCCAACGCTGCTCTCTAGGGAGTAGTCTTCTGCTTATAAAAGCAACAGGTTGGTCTTGGCCTTCATCATTGGTCTGGGATAGGACCGCTCCTATCCCTAGCTCAGAGGCATCAGTCTGCACTATGAACTGCTTGGCATAATCTGGAGCTTTCAGAATTGGTGCTGAGCACATTGCTTCTTTTAGGGTGTCAAAAGCCTTTTGACAACTAACTGTCCAGTTAACTTTCTTGGGCATTTTCTTGGAGGTGAGTTCTGTGAGGGGGGTCACAATGGACCCATACCCCTTCACAAACCTCCTGTAGTACCCAGTCAAGCCAAGGAATGCCCTGACTTGGGTCTGGGTTGTTGGAGCTATCCAGTCCATGATGGCCTGGATTTTGGGTTGTAAGGGCTGTACCTGGCCTCCACCTACAAGGTGGCCCAAGTACACCACAGTGCCCTGCCCTATCTGGCATTTGGACGCCTTGATAGTGAGACCTGCACTCTGCAGAGCCTCTAAAACCTTCCCAAGGTGGATCAGGTGATCCTGCCAGGTGGAGCTAAAGACAGCAATATCATCAAGATAAGCTGCACTAAAGGACTCCAACCCAGCCAGGACATGGTTCACCAACCTCTGGAAGGTGGCAGGGGCATTCTTTAACCCAAAGGGCATCACAGTAAACTGATAATGCCCATCAGGGGTGGAGAATGCTGTCTTTTCTTTTGCTCCTGGGGCCATGCCAATCTGCCAGTACCCTGCAGTTAAGTCAAAGGTACTGAGAAATTTGGCAGTCCCCAATTTGTCTATCAGTTCATCTGCTCTTGGGATAGGGTGAGCATCTGTCTTGGTGACAGAGTTGAGCCCTCTATAGTCCACACAGAACCTCATCTCTCTCTTTTCACCCTGTTGATGAGGTTTGGGGACCAGAACCACTGGGCTAGCCCAGGGGCTCTCTGAAGGCTCAATGACCCCTAACTCCAGCATCTTGCTTACCTCAGCTTTGATGCTTTCCATGACTTGATCTGACTGTCGATAGATTTTGTTCTTGACAGGTGCACTGTCACCAGTGTCCACATCATGGGTACACCAGCTTGTCAGACCAGGGGTCAGGGAAAAGAGGCTAGCATATTGTTGCAAGACTTGCTTGCAGTCAGTCTGCTGTTGGGCAGAGAGGGTGTCTGAGAAAATCACACCATCTACTGACCCATCTTTTGGGCTGTAGGATAGGAGGTCAGGGAGTGGCTCACTCTCTGCTTCCTGTTCTTCATCAGTCACCATCAGCATGGTGATGTCAGCCCTATCATTGTAGAGTTTAAGGCGGTTCACATGGATGACCCTTTTGGGTGTCCTGCTAGTGCCCAGGTCAACTAGATAGGTGACCTCACTCTTTCTCTCTAGGATAGGGTAAGGGCCACTCCATTTGTCTTGGAGAGCCCTTGGTGCCACTGGCTCCAAAACCCACACCTGTTGCCCTGGTTGAAATTCAACCAGTGCAGCTTTTTGGTCATACCAGTGCTTCTGGAGCTCCTGGCTGGCCTCAAGGTTCTTGGATGCCTTTTCCATATACTCAGCCATTCTGGACCTTAGGCCAAGCACATAGTCCACTATGTCCTGTTTGGGTTCCTGAATAGGCCTCTCCCAGCCCTCTTTTACAAGACACAGTGGTCCCCTTACAGGATGACCAAACAGAAGTTCAAAGGGTGAGAAACCTACTCCCTTCTGTGGCACTTCCCTGTAAGCAAAAAGCAAGCATGGTAACAGGACATCCCACCTCCTTTTGAGTTTCTCAGGGAGTCCCATGATCATACCTTTCAATGTCTTGTTGAACCTCTCAACAAGGCCATTGGTTTGTGGGTGGTAGGGTGTAGTAAACTTGTACTGCACTCCACACTCTTTCCACATGTGTGTTAGGTAAGCAGACATGAAGTTGGAACCTCTGTCTGAAACCACCTCCTTAGGAAAACCCACCCTGGTGAAGACACCCAGGAGGGCCTTGGCTACTGCAGGAGCTGTAGTAGTCCTAAGTGGAATTGCTTCAGGGTACCTAGTAGCATGATCCACTACTACTAGAATGAATTTGTTCCCTGAGGCTGTAGGAGGTTCAAGTGGACCCACAATGTCCACACCTACCCTTTCAAAGGGGACCCCCACCACTGGTAGTGGAATGAGGGGGGCCTTTGGGTGGCCACCTGTCTTGCCACTGGCCTGACAGGTAACACAGGAGCTGACAAACTCCTTCACCTTTTGGTGCATCTGGGGCCAGTAAAAGTGACTCACTAACCTTTCCCAAGTTTTGGATTGCCCCAGATGTCCAGCTAGGGGGATGTCATGAGCCAAAGTTAGGAGGAACTCCCTGTACTTCTGTGGCACTACCACCCTCCTGGTGGCTCCAGGAGTGGGGTCTCTTGCCTCAGCATACAGTAATCCCTCTTCCCAATACGCTCTGTGGGTACCACTGACATCTCCCCTGGCTTCTGAAGCAGCTTGTTGTCTCAGGCTTTCAAGAGTGGGACGGTCTCGCTGGCCCTGGCACAGCTCTTCCCTAGAGGGTCCCCCTGGGCCCAAGAGTTCAACCTGGTAAGGGTCAAGCTCCATGGGCTCAGTTCCCTCAGGGGTATCTACATCCTCTCCAGGGGGAGAGGTGTTCTGAGTGTTTGGCTGTACAGAAGCTGGTCCCCCAGTCTCCTTGCCCTTCCTCTTGGTTGGTTGGGCCATTATTCCAGGCTCCAAACCTACTTTTTCACCCTTCCTCTTGCTCTGTGCTCTGGTTTGCACACACACCAATTCAGGGATGCCCAGCATGGCTGCATGGGCCTTTAACTCAACTTCAGCCCAGGCTGAGGTTTCCAGATCATTTCCAAGCAGGCATGCAGCTGGCAACTTTGGAGAGACCACTACCTGTTTCAGGCCAGTAACCCCCCCCCCCAGCCTAATGTTACCATGGCCATGGGATGACTAGTGGTGACACTGTCAGCGTTGGTGACTGGGTAAGACTTCCCAATCAAGTATTGCTCAGGGGAAACCAGTGTGTCTTTCACCATAGTGACACTGGCACCTGTATCCCTCAGAGCTTCTACCCTAGTTCCATTTACCCAGGGGTACTGTAAGTATTTCTTTAAGTTGGGGGGCCACACAGCCACAGTGGCAAACTCCACTTCTCCCAAGGAGACTAAACTTGCTTCAGTGTGTTCCCAGATTTGCTCAGGGTACACCTCTGATCCCATTTGTATACTTGCTGCCCCAGGAGTGGCTGTACTGGGTGCCTTAGGGGCTTTGTTTTGGGGGCAAGATACAGTTAGGTGTCCCTGCTTCTTACAGGTATTACACCAGGCCTTTAAGGGATCAAAGTTCTTCCCCCTATATGGTTGGGGCACATAGGGAGTAGTTTGGGTCCCACCCACCTGAACAGGTTTTTGGGGCCCTTTGGAAGACTCAGACTTTTTATCTTGGGGATTCTCACCACCTTTCCCCTGGGGAGGTTTTGTGACCACCTTCTTTTGGTCACCCCCAGTGGTTGTCTTAGTCACCCTAGTCTTGACCCAGTGGTCTGCCTTCTTTCCCAATTCTTGGGGAGAAATTAGACCTAGGTCTACCAAATGCTGATGCAACTTTTCATTTGTGCAGTTACTCAAAATATGTTCCTTCATGAATAAATTGTACAATCCAGTAAAATCCTGCACACCATGTCCAGCTAACCAACCATCCAGTGTCTTCACTGAGAAATCTACAAAATCAATCCAGGACTGGGTCTGGGTTTTGTGAGCCCCCCGAATCTAATTCTATACTCCTCAGTGGTGAATCCAAATCCCTCAATCAGAGCTTTCTTCATGAGGTCATAGGATCCTGCTTCTGGCCCAGAGAGAGTCAGAAGCCTGTCCCTGCAGTTACCAGAGAACAGTTCCCACAGGAGTGCCCCCCAGAGAGGTTTCTTTACTTTCCTGATATCACAAGCCCTCTCAAAGGCTGTGAACCATTTGGTGATATCATCACCTTCCTCAAATTTAGGGACAATCCCTTTGGGGATTTTAAGGTCAGAAGTTTCCTCCCTATCCTTGTTTTTATTATTGCTGCCACCATTGATGGGTGCTAAACCCATCTCTCTCCTTTCCTTTTCTAGAGCCAGGAGCCTGGACTCTAGATCTATTCTTTTGGCCAGCCTCACAAGGCTGTCCTCTTCACTGGGGGGTCCCCCAGTGTTGTCTCTGGGACCAGAGCCACCTGTGTGGTCTCTAGGTGCCCAGATGCTATGTCTTGAGTTGGAGGGTATGGGTGCCATCTCCTCCCTAGGGAATAGTATGGGGAGGTTGCTGTCCTCCTCCCCTGTTTCCCTTTCCTCATCTGACTGGCCATCACCATGTTCAGATGGGTGGTCTTGAGAATACTCAGCCAGGAGCTCCTGGAGCCCTTGTTTGGTTGGATGCTGACCCATTTGTAAATTTTTGAGTTTACATAAGGACCTCAATTCCTTGAAAGACAAGTGTAAGTAAGGTGTGAGGTCGAGCTCCTCCACCAGGTCCATGTTATTATTATCACTAATAGCTGGGTTTGTTTGAGACATTCTAACCTGACAGTTCTAACCCTCTACCCTGACTATAGTGACTTTTTATTTTTCTAAAATTCTAATAGGACTTAAGCAAGGCCCTAGCAAGACTTTTAGTAATTTTGGAAAAAACAATCAGAATTCTAAAGGTAATTTTTAAGAGTTCTGTCGTGTGATCAGATGGTAACCAAGTAGTCCAACAAATGCAAGTTTGTATCCCACCGCTGATCCACCAATGTGAGAAAGTGGCTCTGTATATACTGTTCCCTAATAGGTACAGGGTGTACAGAGTCCACAGTCCCCCAGAGGCTGATAGAGGTCAAAGTTAGGTATGACCTTACTCTCAAAAGTGGTAGCTTGGTCGAGCAGTAAGGCAGTACCAGAGGAGAGTGTAAAGCATTTATTGTACACACTCAGTCAGCAAATGGTTTCACACACTCAATAACTGAACTCTAGGCCAATGGTTTGTATATATAAAATATATGCTTGTTTTATTTTTAGAACCACAAAGGGAGTAAAAATATACTTTCTCAGAATGAGAGGTTGAATATAAATACTTTTGTTTTAAGCAATAAATTTGTGTAAACAGTCACAGTTGGTTGCAATAAACAATCCTATTTCCTAAACATAACAATGCATTGAGCTCAATGGTAAATTCAGGTTATTTGTAATAAATTACTTTTCAGATTACTTTTGGAATTCCAGGTCTGGCTCCTAGAACCAGCCTGGGGTCACTATTCAGAATCAAGTGATGAAAGTCGACTTAATAACTGTAATGATTTTTAAATAATATTTAGCTATTTCAAAAGTTAGCACTTAGAAAATATTTCACAGAAAACATTCAATGGATCTCTATGGCAAGAAATTCAAATTGCAGGTAGAGTACTTTATCGTTACTTTAGTAATCCAGGACTGGGTGCCTAGGCCCAGGACTGGGGTCCTTATCAAAAGCAGGTAAGTAATTTCGTTTGCAGAAATGGTACGATTTTAAAAGAATATTTCAAATTTGCAAAAGTAGACACTTAGAAGAAATTTCACAGAAAAGCAGACAATGGTTTCCTATGGGAGAAAAATGAGTTAGAGGTAAGTATAGTTGTGAACACTTTTCAGAGTCAGGGCTGGGCACCAAGATCCAGCACTGGGAGCTCACCTAGGAGCAGGTGAGTAAATTCGTTTTTGTCACTTGGCTGATTTTTGGTGAATTTTTGCAGTTTTGAAAAGTTCACACTTAGAAGATTTTTGAAGAAAAAGTCAGTCAATGTTACCCTATGACGAAAACGAAGTTAGCGGTTTAAGGGTAAGTACTCGACTGGTAGTGTTGAAATTCCGGGCATGGACTCAGGGGTCCCCCAGTGTCAGGTAGGTACAGTTGGTTCACCCTCAGCGGTTTCAGGACGGCCGGGTGCAGAGAGAGTTGGGCCCAATGTTATCCTATGAGGGATAGGGGGGCCTTGGTTGGTGGCTGCTGTCTGGCAAGCCACGCGGCTGTGGGAGCTGGGCTCCTGGTCACTTACTCAGGGCAAGCGGGGAAGTAGGTTAGTGTAGAGAGGGCACTGCCAGGGCCACTCGGGCGGCTGGGTGCAGGGTGCTTTTGAGCCTTAGGGCGCTCAATGGAAATCAATGGGAATGTTCCGGTTTGGAAAGAGGCTGCAGGCTCGGGGACGAGGATGTTTCAGGTGCCACCACCACTTCGAGAGGTAAGTTGGGTAGTTGTAGGTTAGGTGGGTACCCCGGGATTGGGCACAGGGGGTCGCAGGGCGCCGGGTGCAGGGGTGCCTTTTGACGTCGGGAATCTTACCCTCTGGTTGATCGCGGCTGGGGTGGCACTTGGTTCTGAGGCTGCAGGCTTCTTCCGGGATGTCGAGGGGGGTCCTTGGGTGCCGGACTCTGGGTCACAGTCGCCGTGGGGTCATCCTCTGGGTCTTTGTCCACTCCGGCACTGGCCAGGCTTGGCTGGTGCAGAGTGTGTTGGGTCCGCGGTCCCGGGCTGGTGCCAGGGATAGCAAGTAGGTTTCTTGAGTAGAGCCTCTACTCGTGGGAGTCCCAGGGGCTTAGAGCTAAAAGGTAGCCAGGTCCTGCGGGGTTGGTGAGGTTGCTGGCCACGTGGGATGCTGCGCTGGTGCAGGTTCGAGAGTCGACAGGCCGGTAGGGCTGGGGCCAAAGCAGTTGGTGTCTTCTTCTCTTTTTAGCAGCTGCAGGGCAGGTCTTTGTTCTTCTTGCTCTTCTTGTCGTTTTTCTATCTGGAATCTCCGGAAGGAAGGTTCAGGGTGCCCCTAAATACTAGATTTAGGGGCGTTACAGGTAGGTGAAGGCCAGGGACCAATGGGTCCTTGTCCTGGGGTGGGTACACCCCCTATCCTGCCTCTCTCCTGTGGGAGGGGGGCAGTAGCCTAATCCTGATAGGGTAGGGCCTCCCATCTTCAAGATGGCGAGAGCCCGGAGATGTGCTTCACCTCGCCTCCCCCACCTGAGGGGTGGGGTGGGCAGGCTGGCACATCCCCTGTCCTTGTATGGGGTTTCCGGCCAAGCTTCCCGCCAGAGTGGGGGGTTGCAGTGGCCTGGGGAAACTCCAAATGGCGGCATGCCTTTGAAGCTTCCCTTTGCTCATCCTGGGGGAGGAGATTTCTCACCTCACCCAGGATGTGCATTGTTGCAGGCCCGGGAGAGCAGGGGCTCTCCCACCCAGGGGTCCAGCAACGTGTCTGCTGTGTGGCAGCCTGGGCAGCCTCAGAGCAGACGTGGATTGTAAGTTAGCTGTAAGGGGGCATCTTCTAAGATGCCCTCTGGGGTGCTTAGTACATTAAATCCTGCACTGGCATCAGTGTGGGTTCAATGTGCTGAGAAGTTTGATACCAAACTTCCCAGGCTTCAGTGTTGCCAATATGGTGCTGTGGAGCTCGTGTTTGACAAGCTCTCAGCACCATGTATTCTTAAATGACAGCACTGCACTTACAGTGCCCAGGAATGGACCCGGGTACTGTAGGGGCACAGGGCTCCTGCTCCTGTGCCCACACCATAGGCGTAATGCATCCAGCTAGAGGGGTGGCTGACATATGCCTTGGCAGTGTAGGTGATGGGCATGGTACACAGTGATGTGTGCCATGTCGACTCTTTGTTTTGTCCTGCACCCAGACACTCAGCCTGCAAGGGCAGTGTGTGTGTAAGGGTACAGGGCCTCTGAGGGTGGCACAATGAGTGCTGCAGCCCTTAGAGGCCTTCCCTGGTCACAAGGCCCTGGGTACCTAGGGTACCATTTACTAGGGGCTGACATGTGGCTAGGGTTTGCCAATTTGGAGTTTGTGTGGTTTAAGGAAGGAACATAGGCCCTGGGCACCTGATTGGCAGGAACCCAGGGTACACTCAATCGAATTACATTCAGCAACTTATCAAAAAGTGGGGGCATACCATGCAAGAAAGATGGCACTTTCTCACAGCTGCCACCACCACGCTCATGCTACTTAACTCCAGGTGAAGGAAGCTGCCTGCACCTCATGAGGGTAACTCTTTGGGTGCCCCTCCTGGTCTAAGGAGACATCCGTCTATGAGAGAAGCCTATGTCATAGCACACACGTATGATGTGTTTTCTTCCATGAGTAAAAATCATAACACAGTATCCATGTATCACCGCAACTAAGGCACTCAGGGCAGGGCTACACATCCGTCACCATGCAACAGACTTTTCCGTTCCAACAACCAGACTGAAGCTAGAGATTGCCTCACATTTTGTACACCAGAAAGAATCTCATTTATGGGCAGCCTTTCTATTACGTGATTTTAAAAATGAAATTGTTCTTTTGAAATGGCAGGCAAACTAAGTTAGATGAGAATGTAATAGTAAATCCTTCCAGACTTTTAGTTAGATGAGGTAATATCAGCAGAAACAGGAGGGGGCACAAGTTGTTATTGGGACCAGAAGTAATTTTTGGGATGAAGATTGCATAGATTGGCTATGTGAGTTGGAAAGAGTGAGACTTTCAAGCTAACGATTAAGGCAAGGGAATATTATACATATTAAACAATGGAAAAAAAGATGTGCAGAGATGTGAGCAGAAAAATGTTGCTTGGCAAATCGCAAATTTCGAAGCAGGCTGGAGAGGGCGATAATAACACATGAAAGTGAACCAGTGTGAAAAGATTACCATAAACCAAGTCTGGCAAACGCGAGAGTCAGCAGATGAAGTCTGGGGGTGCACCTCTGTGCTTTGAGTGGTACAGAATCTGACGTAGTGAAAGCATCTTGCTAAGCACCCCCAAAGCAATAGATTGCTCCTCACCCATGAGTGCCCATTCGCACTATACACTGGTCAAGAACCTCCAGCTCTTGCTGTGCCAGCATTAAGTGCAAAATGCTTGTGAGCATGGACACTATTGAGGATTGCATCAGCCAAAATGCATTGGGAGAACTGACGCGGACAGTCGAATATTGTGCTCTCCTCCCACCACAGTTTACATTCCTTATAGGATACTGGGTTGGAAAGCGATGGGAATTCACTTGTGTGCTTGGAGTGACATGTTGATAAGTGCCAGTTAACATGAACCACCTCTAAAAGGCTATCCAGCATTTCCTGTGCCAACACTGGGTGGCAAACACTTTGATATTCACTATTAAGGGCTTAATCTACTTTAATACATTGGGAGAACAGGTGCAGGCGAGCAGTGTGGTCCCCTTCCCCATTGTTTATAATTTCAAAAGAATATTGGGTTGACGAACCCTGTGGATGCATGTGTGCTTTAAGTAATACCAAATCTGATGTACTCACTGACTCACTCACTCAGGAGAATCTTTATTTGGTTTGCGTTTCGAACCATAAAAGACAAAAAGACATTACAAAAAAAATTTATGCATAAATATAAATAGGCTAAAATATCAAAAAGTGTATACATTTGAAGGAAAAATATAAGTTACTTTATTCAGCAATAATAAAACGATATCATCATTCTAACAGCTTGCTGGATAAAACGAATAACAGTCACAGGGGCATATTATCAAGAAACGGCGTTAAAATTATCGCTAAAGCGGCGATAATGGGCTTGATAATATGCCCGTGAGAATTCCCATAGAAGCCCATGTTCTGGTGTCAACATGGGCTTCTATTGGAATTCTCTGCGGCATATTATCAAGCCCATTATCGCCGCTTTTGCGGCAGTTTTCTGCCGCTAAAGCGGCGATAATTTTAACGCCGTGCTTGATAATATGCCCCCAAGAAACGAATTGTTGGCGATATAAAAATGCCAGTGTACACCGAGAGAAGATCAAATTAGTCAACAACGGTTTCAAATAACGCTTCTGTGGAGATAATTAATATGTACAAAAAAACAGGAAGTTCTATATGCATTGTTTGGAACGCCCATAACAGGGACAAGATGCAAAATCTTTCATCCATTGAAAATCCATTCATTTCATTCATTGGAGGCCACCGTACATTGTACTGTGTCAAAGTGAAATCGAGTTAATATAAATCTATGCTGCGGCTTTATCATCATTAGGTAAGTTTGAATACCTTCACTGGTTATTAACCCCTTCGACGCGCATGACGGAACGGTTCCGTCATGCATGTCGGTTGCGCTGTGCGCATGACGGAACCGTTCCGTCATGGCCCCGCCCGCGCACGGAATCTTCAGCGCGGTGCGGAAATCCGCGCTGCGCTGAAGGGGTTAAGATCGAATGTGCTATTACTGATACTTCTACATTCAGTCCTGGCCCTCTTATTATTCTTCACTGTATTTAGTAGACGTATCATTTCTACTTTAGAGTAGGTACTAATGGACTGAGGGGCATATTAACAAGGCGGCGCTATAAAATTATTGCCGCTTTTGCGGCCGTTTTCGGCCTAAAAGCGGCGATAATTTTATCGCCTTATCAGCAAATACACGCTATCGTGTGTTTTGCTGACTTAGCGCCCGTTTCCAGCACGTCTAACTTTGCATCACTAATGAGATGCAAAGTAGGCGTGGCTGTGAAACCAACCAGGAAAAATATCGCGAAGGCAGCTTCGCGATATTAACAAGGAAGGGTAGCGATTATTAAAATCGCGTTAAGTATGCCTTAACGCAGGAATTTAACATCTGTTAAATTCCTGACTAAGGCATACCTAACATGGGGGTGGATTCTGTGGCTAAGACCACAGGCCCTACCTATCATCTAGGATATCGCCGTTTTCCACCATGGAAAACGGCGATATCCACACTATCTCTGGAATTTTTATCGCCTCGGTGATGCGCGTAGTTGATAACACGCTAACCGGGCGATAAATTCCAGAGATAGCCGGCGATAAATATGCAAGCGCTAAGCGCGCTTTGCGATATTTATCGCCGGCCTTTGTTAATATGCCCCTGAGTTTTCTAGAGGTACAATCCAAAAAAGTCTATACATTTTCTTAAAATAACCAAAGCAGGTTATTTTAAAACAGTCATCTAGTGCTAAACATTGCTGGATAATTGCTCAAATAAGGTGTGCCTCCAATTGTATCCACCGTGCTTGCAATAATATTATCAGACATAGTTTAATTTTATCCTCTAAGGAGTTAATTCCTAATTTCTTATGACATATGAAGAAAGAACTAATCCGAGGAACTGCGAACAATCTATATATGCCCACGATGCCCACAATTCTGCACAACAATTCACAACCGAGACACATATACTATTATAAATTATCAGCATCTCCTTTAAGGGCTTTTTGCCCAACTTCATTGCAAATCTAAAAGCTGACTCAATTGTTTGAGTGAACTTTTTTTCTTTATAATTCTCAGTTGTACCCAATTTCCAAAAGAATCTGTTTGAATGCCGAAATAGAATAAACTAGAAATTCTACCACTTTGAACTCCCTTAAGAGCATGTAAACATGTCTTTCCTGTGCCCTGTCTATAGAACATAGTATATGATTTAGTTTTAAAGTCGATTTGATCCATGAACTGTGTGAACCGAATTGAGAAGATTCCGAAAGGCATTTGCTGTTCTCCCCATTAAAACAGCATTGCCTTCTTATGGATTTACTATGCCAAATAACGCTTGCCAGTTTATGTAGGTGACATTCACAGTTATTAATTGCAAAAATTGAATATTCTTTAAAGATGATCATCCGTATTGGATTAAAACGAGAAGTCAGCATATCAGGCAGGACCATTTGAGTCCCATTTTCAATTTGCTACAATTCTTTATGAGGACATGATTGCCGGTGCCACACAGTGAAGAAACAATGGAGGATGTGAACCTGCACAGTGAAGTCATCAATGCTCTCCCATGCCATTGGATATGGTCTAGGATATAAATAGCAGAGGGCTTGACAGACAAAAACGTCTGTGAGGAAACAACACCAGCTGAATTTGGAGTAGCAAAGTTGTTCAAAAGAGATAATAAGTAAGAGATATACTCTAAAAATCATGCTTTCTTCTAGACCTGCCTTTTTAAAGGCATACTCTGGCAGAAAGAAAGTCATGCAACATTTGTAATCTCAAAAACACAATAAAACTGAAGTGATTCTATCTAAAGTACCTTAAGTAAGGTGGAAAACAAAACATGTCTGAAATGTTGCCCACTCACAGTTTGAACAAAGCTCTTGGAAAAAGGAAATGCATACCTGGAATCCACAATTCACTGCTGTGCACATCAAAGATTTTGCTGTGGAGGACAGTGGTCCCCAATAAACAATCAATCCATAAAATTATATTCAATTGGTATTTTAATCGAAGTACAAAAAAATTAAAGAACCCTTAAAAACAGAGACAAAGTGGGTGCTTAGTAAAGGAACATACAGGTGCTCTCTTATAAGCGATACACACAAGTGATAAGTCATGATCAGTATCAGTATTGTTGGACTTTGCGCTTTTTGCAGGGTTATCCCGAAAACATTAGCTTCTTACTCCTGTTTTTTCCTGACCTGTGGTTGTTGGCTATAAGACTCTGGGCACTTTACCACTGCTAATCAGTGCTAAAATGCATATGCTCTCTGTGTAAATTGTAATCATGATTGGTTATCCATGATTAGCATAATTGATTTACTGGTAAGCCCCTAGTAAAGTGCACTGACTATACCAGAGCCTGTAAATCAAATGCTACTAGTGGGCCTGCATCACTGATTGTGCCGCCCACATGAGTAGCCCTGAAAAGGTATCTCAGACCTGCCACTGCAGTGTCTGTGTGCAGTTTTTAACTGCCATGTCGAACTGGCAAGCACACCCACTTTTCAGGTCCTAACCTTCACTTTTCTTACATGTAAGGCACCCCTATGGTAGGCCCAAGGTACCCCCCTGGGCAGGGAGCAATGTATGTGAAAGGTAGGACTTGTACTGGTGTGTGTAACATGTCCTTATAGTGAAATACTGTCAATTTCATTGTTCACTACTGAAAGGCTATCTGTCCCACAGGATAGAATGGGAAATGCTTTGTGACTTTTTACAAGTATAACTTCCCATTGGGACAAGATGAAGAAATAAAGTTTAGACTCTCTGAACTCAGAATTTAATACCACATTTTTTAGTAAAGATGGTTTTTAAAATGTGTGTTTGAAAATGCCACTTTTAGAAAGTATAAAGAACAGTGGTCCTAGACTATTTCTTTTAGGAAGGTATTCTTTAAAAACAAAATCTATATACCTGGTACACATAGAAACCAAGTTGCATCATAAATGTACCCCAGTTATTCAATGTAATTCAGTCTATCCTCAAAATGACACACGGGCACCAAAAATAGCTCCAGTAGTGACTGTTTAATTCCACAGTTATTATAACAGATCGATGTAGATAATATTTCAAAACAGAAAGAGGGTTGCTCCAGGGGGAGTGTAAAGAAAGAGAGTGCTCGTGAGAATAGAACAGATATATAGGGATGGAAATCAGAGAATAATTTAGAACAATCAATTTCATATAGTAATGTCCTTAGTAAACTGGTTGTTGTTTACAATAACACCAGTCTTACAATGGGGCCTGTCTCTCATAGATTGTACAGGTATATTTGCAGTTTTCTGATGGCACATAGAGTATATTCATCTGTGAAAAGGCAGGGCTGGGGTGAAGTAGGGTACAGGCCCATTTGGGGAAAGTGTTGACGTTTTGACCCTGGAGCATGGAGGGTAGTTTGTATCCTCTGCAGGTGGGTCTTCCTCAGGACGGGGGGAGACAACCTATGTTGAGGTGAAGTAAGGATAACAGCCCCTCAAGTGGTGGTCCGCATTAATTCAACGGTGAAATTAATAGGTATGAAGAATTGATGGGAAAAATTCAAGGCTGCAGTGTTGAATGAATAAGAACACTGGTAAGTAAATTACCCATGGCATCTATTAAGCTTTCAAGGCGCAGTCCCAGTGATCAGCGCTGTTCTCCTTGTGTGGAATCTCCACGCATCACCGCACTGCTGCAGAAACCGACGTAGCGCCTGTCGCTGTTGCAGGAACTGATGCATCGAGGGATTGCAGCTAAAGAAACTGATGCAGCGCCACTCGACACCACCGCATCGATCACCAATGCATTCCGGATTTCCACGCATCGCACCTGTGCGGCAAGTTTTCCCGACGCATCACCTGTGGACCAGAACTGCCTTGGAGTTGACGCATCACTTCCCCTACAGACCGGATTCTAAGTATCACTTCTCCTGCATGCAACAGAACTGTTGCATCACCTCACCATGGTCTCAGGAAATGTCTCCTCTCTTTTCTCAATGCTTCCCATCTCTGCAGCTGTTTGGCCTTGTGAACTTTGAGGCATCTACAGGTACTTTGTGAGAAATCGCGCGTCCATTGTTCTCTATGGACCAAGTTGTTTGAAACCTTTCTAAAGTCATATTCTTTTTACATGTATGTTGGACTTTTGTTGTTTTGGCCTTGTTGTGTTTAGATAAAGATACTTTATTTTTCTAAACTGGTGTGGTGTTATCACTATATTACTGTGTGGTTTGAGTACAAATACTTTACACATCGCCTTTGGGATAAGTCTGTCTGCTCGTGCCAAGCTATCCAGGGGGTTAGTAGGGTTTATCTAAAGTGTGTATCCCCCTTATCCTGACTAGAAGCAAGGGTCCCTATTTGGACAAAGGTACCTACCTCTGCCAACTAGAACCCCCCATTTCTAACATGTATCAATATATCAAGAAACACTTGGACCGTTAATGTATTACCGAGTCTATGGGGGCCATGTTTAGGAATCTCGCGATCATCATAAGGGCTCGAGAGGATAGAGGCCATCTCTGAACTATTAGCAGTTAGCGCAGATCTGTCCCTTAAACATCCTCACTTTACGGTTTTGGGAGACTTTAACCATCACGTAGATGTAAGCGGCTGCAGTCGCGCCACCCACCTCCTAGACTCCATGCAAAATATGAATCTGACACAAGGGGTTAGGGGTCCTACACATGTTGCGGGACACACCCTTGATCTAATCTTCTCCAACTGCACGAAGCTTAAAATTCTTCCTTCCACACCTCTGACATGGTCTGACCACTTTCTAATTCCGTTCGAGGTGTCATCACCCCAATCACTTAAGAAGCAATCTGCCATCAGAGCACAAGGCAGAAAATGGCACAACATCTCATATGCCGCCTTAGAGCAATCATACAATAATAGCTTAGACTTACTCCCGGACGATCTCAATGGAGCGGTTCTCACATTTAATAAAGACCTTACGACCGCCATTGAGAAAGTCGCACCCTTACAGACCCTCACCTCCCGTAGATCAAAACCGTCAGCTCCCTGGTTTACCCTGGAATGAAGGGAAAACAGAAGCAGATGTAAAAAACTGGAGCGCTTATGGCGCCAGACCTATGATCCCGCTACCAAATCTCTTTATAGACAGGCCCTTAAAGAGTTTCATAAACTCAAACGTAACACCATGAGTGTATATTTTGCAGAAACTATCGTTAACGCAAAAAACTCTACAAAGGCCCTCTTCAACATCGTCAAAGAGTTTACCAATCCCACTGCTCAGTCCGCTCCCGTCACCCCCTCCCAAGCCCTTTGCGAAGGCCTATCTGATTTCTTTGTGGAAAAAATTGCCAATATTACGGCAACAATCCTTCAGAATCGTACTGAAATCACCTTAGATCCTGACACCACTTGCACTAATTCATTTACTGCTTTTAAACCACTCACCAAGGAGTATGCCCTGAATCTATTTTTAAAATGCAGATCAGGCTCTCCTCTGGATCCAGCCCCGGCTCTGATCCTGAATGAGATAGCCCCGCTAGTTATTAACCCTCTGCTTGAAATCTGGAACTCCTCCCTATATTCAGGTGTTGTCCCCTCCGCATGGAAACACACGTTGTTAATCCCCATTAAAAAAAAAGCCGGTATCGATCCAAAATGTTTGAGCAACTATTGACCGATTTCACTCCTACCCAAGCCAGCCAAAGTGCTCGAGAAGGCGGTACAAGAACAGCTGTCCATCTATCTTGAGTCAAATTCGCTGTTCCATGACTCTCAGTCAGGATTCAGGCCGGACTTCAGCACCGAATCAGCTCTATTAGAAGTGTCCGAGTCGATACGTGAGTGCACTGATAGAGGAGAGGAGGCCATGCTGGTCCTCCTCGACCTATCCGCTGCATTCAACACCATCTCGCATGAAACACTACTCACACGCTTGCAAGAGGTGGGAGTTGGTGGGACCCCTCTCGCCTGGGTCAAATCATTCCTCACGGAAAGATTCCAACAAGTGATGCTGGGCTCCTTCTTTTCCACCAAGAAACCATTGACATGGGGAGTACCACAGGGATCTGCCCTTAGTCCGCTCCTGTTCAATGTATACCTGAAGCCTCTGGCAAAAGTGGTGGAATCACGGGGCGTCAGAGGGATCTCCTATGCTGATGACACTCAGCTAGTGTTCTCCTTCAAAGATCATTCTGAAAGCTCTTTGCTAATCTTTCGCCACTGCATGGTGGATATCGCCGCATGGATGTCCTCAAACAATTTAAAACTGAATACAGATCAGGCGGAAGTCTTGTTTTTTAACCAGAAATCCCCCATCCCTTCCAGCCTCTGATGGCTGGCTAATCTAGACCCTCCCCCTGTACCTGTCCAAGCTGCCCGCAATCTGGGCTTCCATTTTGACACTGCCCTCTCTTGTAAAACCCAAATTAACAAAGTTACAGCGTCTTGTTTTGGAAAGCTTCGTATGATCAAAAAAATCACCCCTTTCTTGCCATTAGACTCACGTAAGACAGTAGTCCACGCCCTCATCACCTCCCATTTGGACTACGCAAATAGTCTGTACGTCGGAGCCCCGGCGTATCTCTTAAATCGACTACAGACAGTACAGAATTCAGCTGCTAGGCTGATCTGTAACGTCCCTTACCGTCATTCCATTACACCTCATCTAATCAAACTCCATTGGCTCCCAGTGAGATTACGTATCCAGTTCAAATCACTGACCCTTGCTTTTAGAGCTCTTAATGGTCGAGGCCCCGCCTACCTGAGACACAGACTGAAGATCTCACAAGCATCCCGAAACCTCAGATCTAACCATCTTCGCTTAATGATCTGCCCCCGTTTTCGTCTACCGCGAACGGGAGGAAGAGCCTTTGCGGTAGCCACCTCCAGACTGTGGAATCACCTTCCAACAGATCTGAGACTCTTGACTTCCGAGCCTCTGTTTCGGAAGAAACTTAAGACCTGGCTCTTCTCCCTGATCTAGCCCTATCTTTCCTCCCTGAACTCCTCTGAACCTCACGAGATATTGTCTTCAGCGCCGGGACACCTCCGTTGGAGGTAGCTGCGCGCTTTACAAACCTCTAAATAAATAAAAAGGAAGAACTGAAACAATCAGTAATATAGACATGAAAATAAAGCAGAGATATTTCAAGGGAATAAAGAGAGATGCAGAAAATGTTGCATATTTACATAAAGGTTTGATGGCATGTGCAAATCACACTAAGAGAGTGAAAAATGAAAAGACAGAAAAGTACAATGAATAGGGTCATACACATGGTGGGGTCAAGTGATGAAGGAGAGTACTTGATAATTAGGCTCACCTTGGAAGGGGACTAGAGGTCCCAGATCAGAGGGTGCCAAGAAATAATGGTTGGAGGTCCATTGCTTCTTGAAGGTGTGTGCAAATCTCACTAACGAAGGAAAACAGAAATAAATAAGGATGCTAACACGGTGGGGTCAAGAGGGGCGATTGCCTAGGAAATTGACTCACCTTGGAGCCTAGGAACCTGTCTGGCATTTCTTAACCCAACGAGTAAAATTATTATTTCCCTTTGCCAAACTATCGGGGTCAGACATGATCAGCATGTACTAAGGAAATTTAAATCACACATGTATGAATTAATTGTCTTTGCACGCTCAAGAGTATCCTGGGCATGGGTTACAAGGAAGCCCTTTATTAACCATGTGTACTAACAATTTAATTTCTGTTTAACCTTGCAAACCCAACTGTAAATAAGAATGTTATTTTCAAAAGTGGTATATTATCTTATGTATGTATAATGTATTGTGCAAAAATTACCTAGTGGTGATAGCCAGTGGGTAAAATAGTTAGGACCAACTTTTCCCATAGACAAAGCATTTTTTGTGTTGCTATTAACTTTGGAGTGCTTTGGCTACTCTCCACAAATTGTTTTAACATTACTTAGATCATTATATATGCTGTCACAGCAAAGCTCATATGAATCAACATCACAGAAAAATGCAAGCCATGGTAGGTCAAGTAAATGGATTCCCATTTTATACAACATCCCAGTTGGTAATAGATTCGGGGTACTTTAGGAGGTTGACTGACTTGGGTCGACTGTTCCCCACACTCTTGGTCATGGTTCCAGGCAGATGGATGGGGAACATGGGGACTGTTCTAGCGGGCAGAAGAGCCAGACCAACGATGGTGGAAGTGGGGAGGAGAAAGTGGTCTCCCAATTTGAAATTCAGTGGGGAGATATAGTTCATCTTGGGAGCCGTGGGCTGGTACTTAACCCACCAGCCCCTTATCCTTCTAACTCCTTAACTTCACCCTTGGCAGGTTTGAAGCCCCAGGAAGTAAACCTGGAACGGACATCTTGGCCCTGTCGGCTCCAGTAAACCATAATCTCAATATTAGTAATCCTCAGTGCAGCAACCCAAACTCTGCCCAAAGGTTGAAGGTCCTATCTTGGAACAATGCCAGGGAGGTCTTTTAAAAGCCATTAAAAGCCAGGACCGACCCTTAATTAACCTCTTCAGTGCCCATGACGAGCTGGACTCGTCATGGGCCGCGGTTGCGCTGTGCCCATGACGAGTCCAGCTCGTCATGAACCCCGCCCGCTAATGTAACGGCCGGCACAGGGCGGGGAAAGGGCGTGGCACTGAAGGGGTTAAACAACTGAGGGCCCACTACCGAGCTAGTGTTAAGACAGTAAAAAAGAACTGGGAACAGGATAGATGGGTTGCCATCGGAGCAGCATTATCCAACAGGGACATGAAGTTATTCTGGTCCTTAGTGAGCGCAAGTAGCTGCGAGGGGAAGCCAGCCCTAGAGCCTAATATTGCTGCAGTTGCTTGGAAATCTCATTTTCAGGGCTTATACTCTATTGGGGCAGCCCCGGAATTGAATGTTGATCCATCAGATGCAGCTATAGGTATACGTTATGAAGTGGGCTGTGAGATCACATTACAAGAAGTTTTAAATGCAATTGGGAAGCTTCCCCTTGGGAAAGCGCCAGGATTAGATACGATTCCGGGGGACTTATTTCAGGACGAGCCAAACATTTGGGGAACTTATCTGTGTGTAATTTTCAATGCCATTTTGAGGGGTATGAAGGTGCCGGATTCTTGGCTTGAGGCTGAAATTTTCCCTGTCTACAAGAAGGGTTCTCCTCTCTTGCCGATTAATTATAGACCAATTAGCCTGATAGACGTAACCCAGAAATTATTTGCCAGAATACTCCTTGAACGCCTCCATGTTTGGATGGAGGACGGTGGAATACTGAGCACGTATCAGGCTGGTTTTCGGAAAAATATGTGGACCATTGATCAAATCCTTAGACTTCAGTTGTTATTTTGGAAGACGGTGTCAATGGAGGGTGGCAGCCTCTATCTGATATTCGTTGATCTGAAATCGGCTTTTGATCTGGTCCCCCGTGCCAAACTTTGGGAGATCCTTGAACAACTAGGACTCCCTCCGTACCTATTGTCTTTGATCATTCGCCTCCACACAGGTAACTTTGCCCAAGTTAGGCATGGGAAGCATGGGGAATTGACCCCTCATTTCCCAGATGATAGAGGAGTAAGACAATGGTGCGTGTTGGCCTGAACCCTGTTTTGCCTCTTTGTTAATGCACTGGGTTAATGAGGTAGTGGATAACGATGCCCCTAAGTTGGTGCATGGTAAGGTCCCAGCAATGATGTTTGCTGATGACACTTTGCTGTTATCGAAGTCCCCTATGGGCATACAGCGTATATTAGACAGCTTTGCATTTTTCTGCAAAAACAGGGGGCTGGAGATCAACCCAACTAAATTCATGGTATTTAATCCAGCAAAAACACTGCACCCAAACCCCTCTTTAAACGGCACCCTACTAGAGAGGGTATCAGTTTTTGATTATCTTGGCGTTACGCTGTCTGAATCGTTTGAATGGGGACCGCAATTAGCCAATGCAGGTCTTGGCTTGCCCAGACGGTGGGGGACTTAAAACAACCTATAGGAACTCCTCTCATGTACCGCCTAGTCCTGTGGTTGAGATTTACCAAGCACAAGTTAGGAGTGCCGAAATGTATGGGGCTGAACTTTGGGTTCATCGTCCCACTGCTGGTTTGTCAAGGATAGAGAACAGATTTATGAGACAGTTGTTGGCCCTACCGTTGAGTTCACCCCTTATACCACTACATCTAGATGTGGGCATTAGACCTATCACAGATGAGGTTGGGTTGGGGCCACTAACTTTTTGGCGTAGACTGTGGGTGACCCCGGTGTTAGCAGATTACCAGTCAGAGCTAAAGGGGATAATGGGTCTCCCGGGGGTAGCTAATCTACCATGGTTTTCATACTTAAAAAACGCATCACTTAGGATTGGTATCCCCAATTTGTGGCATAATCCCGAGGTGGCGTGTTTGACAATCTCACGTCTAGGATTGATAAGAGCCTACCAATCTGCTAAGCTTGCTGACATCCAGGGGAATCCCAATCTTGGTCACTTAACAGTTGATTTTCTGAATTTTAAAACTGACTATTTTATAGAGCAATCCTTAGATGACATTCAACCCAACATGGCAAGGAAGCTGGATATTCAGTTTAGAACAGGAACCTTGCCACTGCATGCTTTCACTAACAAATGGCAGAAAGTGCCTCCTCTTGGATGCCCCGCTTGTACCTGTTTAGATGAGACGGTTATCCATGGGTTTTTTTTTGCCCAGGCTATACTAAGGCCAGACAGCGTTGGCTCGTACCGCTTTGTAGAAATCTAGGGTGTGATCAATGTTTAGAGGCATTCAGAATTTTATGAACTGACACACACCCACCTATTGTGTTTGCAGTGTCCCATTTTTTAAATTCAATGTGGCAGAGTCAAAGGGGATTCTTAAGCTTATCATTGTAGTTATTAATCTCCTCCACTGAGCATTGATTCGTATTTTACTATTATCTTTTAAAAAAAAATATAGATATTTTTTTAATGTTTTTAGTTGTGTTCTTACGGTTTTAAATTAATATCAATGTATTATTGTATTACTCCTTTTCCATTGGTGGTATAGACAGTTAATTGATAGAATTCCCCAAAAATGTTTTAAATTGTCTTTTTCACTACTTGTATTGTTTACTTTTTATGGTCTGTAATAACCGAAATAAAGTTTTTGGAATTTGAATTGGATTCCCAAAAGGCAATATTGAAATAATCTTATTATTGAGAATCCTCCCACAAAGATAGAAAAGTAGTAGGGAAGGATTGTAATTATATTATGATGGCAGGGAAATATTTTCATTAACCCACCCAGGACCCCATTATGTTTATAAATGAATTTGATCATAATTATGATTACGATATTACAGGACT
Source organism: Triturus cristatus (assembly GCF_964204655.1). Taxonomy (NCBI): domain Eukaryota; kingdom Metazoa; phylum Chordata; class Amphibia; order Caudata; family Salamandridae; genus Triturus; species Triturus cristatus. Next base: position 382,267,135 of record NC_140591.1, on the reverse strand, counting down.
ATATGCTATCTCCGCATGAGACACTTTTGATCCTTTAGGGATACCTTAGTTAGGAGGGATCCCCTTGCGGGTAAACTCCCTGCTTTGGTCACTCACCAGATATTGTTCTATTTTCTATTTGGTTTCTATCTTCTCTGAGATAGCCTTCACTAAGGTGACTTTCATCCTGAAGGGACCCTATGGATTTCTTTCATCGATTGGTCAAAACATTAACTACATTCCCCAGCAGTGGCATCTGCAGGTAGTGGGGGGTCGGGCGTGACCTTAACCTCTGGTCCAGGTCAGCACTCTCCTCAGCAGCTCCCCCTCACCGCTGCATCGCCCCGGTGCAGAGTCCACCCCCCCCATGAGCAGTGTTACGCCGGCTGCCGGCCCAACACCACAGGTTCTCCTTGATTGCCCGCTGTTCCGTTTTTTCTTCTCTCTTGATTCCTCCTTTGTGTGTATTTTGTTTGTTGAATTGCTTGCTTGATTGTTGAATTGTACCCGGGCATTTTGTGTACGTATTTTAGCCTCCGTGTTTTGTCACTCACTTTCGCGCCGCTGCTGCCCCTGCAGCCCCTCCCCCGACACTACCCCCACCTCCCTACCTAAGGTAAGCCCGTCTGCGCCCATCTGCGACCTGACCGCGGCCAGTGCCAAGCACCCTGGATCTACTGAACCCCACCGATACAGCACCCTGGCCCTCCACGCACTCAACCCCAGAAGACAGGACAACTGCCAATGAGCCGCACTTAACACCACCGAAGGGCAGTTCTCCTGCAGACATTGTCGATGCTCCTTCACCACCAATAATGCCGCCCCTGACCGTGGGAAACTCCATAGACACCGGCACTACTAAAGCCCCGACATGCATCCTCCTCAATGTATGCTCCCTGCGAAGGCAACCTGTAGAGATCTGGGACCTGCTAGACACCCTCTCGCCCGACGTCGCCTTCCTCACTGAAACATGGACAAACGCTACCTCCGGCCCCGAAATCACCACCACCATCCTCGACGGATACAAGATCCAAAGAAGGGACCGCACCCACTGCCCGGGTGGAGGACTCGCCATCGCACACAAAACCTCCCTGCGACTCGTCACCACCAACACGAATGACCCCCACTCCAACACAGAACACCTCCACTTACAGATCCAGACCAACCCCAGGACCACTCTATGCAGCACCCTCGCCTACAGACCCCCAGGACTTTTCAGGCAGTCCGCAACCACCATTGCTGACCTCATTGCATCTCACGCCATCACCTCGATGGACTACATCCTTCTCGGAGACCTTAACTTCCACCTCGACAACCGCAGCGGCCCCGACTCCATCACCCTCCTCGACAACCTCTCCAACCTCGGACTGAAGCAGCTCGTCACCTCCCCTACCCTCAGAGCATGACACACCCAAGACCCTATCTTCGCAGGAGGATCTAACATCCATTTCAGCCACACCTCGCAGCCCTTTTGGACCGACCACTACTACTTACACTTCACCTTCAACACCACCACCGGACCCAAACCCTCCCTGCGTCCGCCACGAAGTAACTGGAGTAAGTTCACAGAAGAGCACCTAAACACTACCCTCATCCTAGACCCTCCCTGCACAAAGATGGACGCCAACACAGCAGCCAAGGAACTTCACCACTGGATTTCCAGTTGTGCCAACAAGCTCGCACCCCTCCACCAACCCGGCGAACAACGCCCCCTGTAAGCTGCCTGGTTTACTACCGAACTCCAAGAAGCGAGGCGATCCTGCAGATGCCACGAGAATACCTGGCCTAGCCGGAGAACCCCGAAAGACCTCAACATCTACCGTAGTGCCCTGAAAGATTATCACCAGTGCATAAGAGACACCAAGCGGACTTTCATCAAGAACAGAATCCTCACCAACGCAACCAATGCCAAAGAACTCTTCAATGTCATACAGCAATTCACCAAACCCCCCAGCGAAGCCACGGACGTCACACCATCCCAGGAACTCTGCGACAAGCTCAGCTCCTACTTCCATCTGAATATCAAGGCCCTCTATGACAACTTTAGAGTCCCCCCCTCCACCACCGCCGAAGAGACGACCATCACTACCTGAAATCCCGCCACCATCAAACTCACTACGGCAACCATGAGGAACACCCACTCAGGAGCCCCCACGGAACCCTGCCCTCTGCACATCTACCACAGGGCCGCCATCGCACCAAAACTAGGACGGATCATCAACTCCTCTTTCGAATCCGGCATCTTCCCAGACAACTGGAAGTGGGCGGAAGTCAAACCCCTCCTTAAGAAACCCACGGCCGACCCGACAGACCTGAAGAATTATCGGCCCTTCTCCCTCCTCCCCTTCACAGCCAAAGTCACCGAAAGACTCGTAAACATCCAACTGACCGCCTACATCGAAGAGAAGTCCATCCTAGACGCTTCCCAGTCCGGGTCCCGCAGCAACCATAGCACCGAAACCGCCCTCCTGGCCGCCGCCGACGCTTACCTGAACCAACGTCAACGTCCTCTGTTCCTGACCTCTTCAAAGGAACTGGATGCTGCAGTGCGGGCACCAATTCTTGCACTGCTCTCATGCTGTGAGAGCAGCACCCTGATTGAAGGGAGCAGCCTCATTCAGTGCTACCCAGAGCCTTGTAGGTCTGTACCTACTCTAACCCCACTGTCCTAAGGCAGCTGGATGAGAGGTTTCAAATTGCAAATGTCTGGCTGTCCAAAGGGACATGCACACTTTGAAAAGTACACAAACAACCCACCTTCCCCCTGCTGCTGTAATTGAGCAGTGGCCCGCCCGTGTCCTGATGCTCGGTTCAGGACAGGAGGATGAGAAATAAAATGGTAATGAATTACCATTTATTTTTCATCTTTGAGAGTAAATTAAGTGGGGTGAAGCTATGTTCCCCAGTCAGGACTATCCGCTCAGATTTCCTGTACTTACTGAGCTCACAGTTGCAATTGCATTTTGGTTTTCTCACTCATCTCGCACTATACACTGCACGATTTGTGCTCAACTTTGATTGTTGAAGAGCATATGCTCAACTAATGTACTAATACGATTTAATTTGCTGATTTGGTCTTACAAATATCGCAATTTAAAGTTGCATCTTATAAGCAAAGGGTATGCTGATGGAAAACCCTGACTGAAACTGAAATAAGATTCTTCAAGTGATACAGAGGGAGCCACTGTTCTTCATGTTCTCCTTATTTTATGATATACTCTTTCCATTTTGTGACAACAACAAAAATATTGCATTATTTGTATGTTTCAAGCTTTATGGTCAAGTTTTAGGAACACATATAATCTTACCAGGATGCAAACATTTATTATTCTAAAGATGTGACAATTGCTAACATTTGTGGAATTCTCTGCTGCTGTGAGCCATGGTCATGTCCCCCTCGTTTATCAAGTCTAGATTCAATCACATAACACATACTTGTAATTTAAGGTTGAGAAGTGAATACTCACCCTTAGTCTTCTGTATAGCAGTGACTCTTGTTTTAGTATTTGTTCAAAAACAAATTGGAAGACCATTACTAATATCTAGATAAAGCCAGTTGCTTTTATGATGACTAAACAAACAAAATCCCAGATTGTGTCCTGTTATAAATGACTGATATGTGTCTGCAACATGCTCTCTGGGAACCACAGACATTCTTGACAAAGCTTATTCCAGAGCAATCTCCAAGTCCAAATGCATACATTTGCGACTCTCGTCCCAGTAATGACCTACCTTTAGCAGTCATAATAAACACATCTCATATGTTTCAATCATTACCCATGAGCTTTAGGTAATGCATCTTCACTCAGGTCCAGTAAATATGACTCAGAGCTCCTTATGGAACATATTGCTATGGATTCAGACATTACAGCATTCATTTTAAGTGAAAACACTGACGCAGACCTCCATCATTAACCTTGCTTCTGTCCAAGTGCAATAAAGCATAATTCATCTTGATTCTTGCTGCCATATTTGAATGTCTGTGGAAAATCAAATGTATGGGCAAGACACCGCAGGTGCTCATCCCCAAAGTTTTAAATGAAGAACATCAACTTTAAAAGTTGGCTAAAATTCCTCTGCAATAACATGTATCTTACTTGTATGTTTACCGGTGATTATTTTAAATGGATTTTCTGAATTGATTAACCTTTATCATGCATTGAGGCCCGCATAACGGGTCTCTGCTCAACGTGCTATGTAAAAATAAGGTGCTTTTGTCTTCTCAATGAAACCAGTTCTTTGTAATGTAGATCTGTGCCTCTTCAAGTGCACTTTGTTTTCAGAGAGATGTGTAATAACATTAATAACTCTCTCTGTATAGGTCAGAGGAATTGGTACATGATGGTCTATCCTACTGCAGAGTGGTTAGTTATGCAAAAATGTGGTGCAGGTGTACTCATTTCCACAGTCTATCTTTATCCGTATCCGATGCACTGCAAGGCTGACTGCTTATGCTGTTGATAGAATGCCTATTTTAATTGAGTGCTAATTCACTACTGCTTGATGCTTTGACTTCTCCATTGCTTTGCACCAAAACTGCCACCACATATGAGCATATACATTCAAGTCATAAAAACTTATATTTGATGACATCATACATCATCTGTTAGCTCAATCCAGTAAAGGGTTATTTACACTGAAAGACACTGGAAGTCAGAGGTGAAAATTCCATTTGAATCCCACAAGATACTTCTAGGGATTTGTGCTGCCCGGTTGGAATCATAGCCATCTATTTTTTATGCCCAATAAACTATAACTTTTTAATATTTACATGTTTACCTACTTAAACCTGGCAAGGACCTTTAAGTTCCTTATTTGTTAATTGTGTTGTTGGTTGGTTCTGCTGTTACACATGAGATTTCCCATATCTTTTCTGAGATTGCCTTGCTGTTCTGGACTAATGGCTAAACGTAAAAGTGGTTCTGTCGGGTTTTATTTATCATTGTGCATAAGTAGTCACAAGAGGACCATAAATTATTTTGTGGAACATACATGTAACACACACCTGACCAAAATTGGACAATATCTGTAATAATCAGAATAGAGATGTTTGTGTTTGCTATGTATTTTTATCAGAATTAATTCATTCAGATATATTCATTACAAACAATATTAAAAAAAATATTCAAGAAGGCTGTGCACAGATATATACATATGGTGCTCATGTGACAAAAGTGCTTGGTGATCAATTTGGTGCAATATGTACAAGGTGGTTACAAGGGTTTATATACATGGGAAATGAAGGAGGACAGTATTAAATGCAGGCCAGAGTAACAACCAAGAAACCAACTAACAACAAATGTTTCTTTTTAGATTGTGTGGTCTTGGTAAATCTGTGCCTAGTGATATCGTCGACGTTTCAACCCACGGTGTGCTCCCTTCGGTAGTCACTACGGGTCTTCATCAGGATACGGGGAAGGAGTGGGGAATAAGGTAACAGCCTATGGATAAAGGACATGGTACAGTCAGGTGTGTGACGCATATTTTGTTGGTGTGCAGAGTGGAGTGAAAAAGGTGGCAAGACTCACCTTGAATTGGCCAGAGATTAATTCTGGCTTAGGGAACCCGGTAATAGATCAGCGGGATGGTTGCAATGAATTGCTGCGAAAAGAATGGTTCATGTGTCAGATAAATTACTGACTAAGTGGTCCTGCTAGGTATCTATTGCTAGTGTCGGCTTAATAAGATGTGGTGGAGGATTTCTAAATCTGAAAACGGGGTGGTAGTGGAATTAAATCAAGGAGATCTCATGGTTACATTAACTGGGTAAAAAGTTAAATGATTAAAGGTGATAAAAACACCGATGGTCTCTAGCACAATACTGTCGAGGTTGAGAAGTAAGTTACACAAGCCAACCGCTGAAGAGCTAAGGGAGCGCAGTGATGAGTGCTATAGCTATCTGGGCGTGCTGTAAATGAATACACAGGATTTTTAAAAACCATCGTGGAATGAAACCGGCGAAGCCGAAGCGTATTCGGGTGGGAACGGGTGAGCGACGTGAAGACAGAAAAGCAGTGACATTGTCGAAGGCTAAGCCTGGGTAGTAATGAATGGATAAAGGTGATTACAACCGCCGATGATTGCTCGCACCATTCTGTCTAGGTTCAGTCGAACTGAGCCTGTGAAGTGAGTTATTCAAGCCACCCACTGTTGAACAGCTAATGGAGCGCAGTAGTGAGTGTTATAGCTATCTGGGCGTGCTGCAATTGAAGACATAGAAGTTAAAAGCAGTCGCGGAATGAAACCGGCAAAGTCGAAGTGTATTCGGGTGAGAATGGGTGCGGTTGGCTTGTATAACTTACTTCTCAACCTCAACAGTATTGTGCTAGCGACCATCGGTGTTTTTATCACCTTTAATCATTTAACTTTTTACCCAGTTAATGTAACCATGAGATCTCCTTGATTTAATTCCACTACCACCCCGTTTTCAGATTTAGAAATCCTCCACCACATCTTATTAAGCCGACACTAGCAATAGATATCTAGCAGGACCACTTAGTCAGTAATTTATCTGACACATGAACCATTCTTTTCGCAGCAATTCATTGCAACCATCCTGCTGATCTATTACCGGGTTCCCTAAGCCAGAATTAATCTCTGGCCAATTCAAGGTGAGTCTTGCCACCTTTTTCACTCAACTCTGCACACCAATAAAATGTGCGTCACACACCTGACTGTACCATGTCCTTTATCCATAGGCTGTTACCTTATTCCCCACTCCTTCCCCGTGTCCTGATGAAGACCCGTAGTGACTACCGAAGGGAGCACACCGTGGGTTGAAACGTCGACAATATCACTAGGCACAGATTTACCAAGACCACACAATCTAAAAAGAAACATTTGTTGTTAGTTGGTTTCTTGGTTGTTATTCTGGCCTGCATTTAATACTGTCCTCCTTCATTTCTCATGTATATAAACCCTTGTAACCGCCTTGTACATATTGCACCAAATTGATCACCAAGCACTTCTGTCACATGAGCACCATATGTATATATCTGTGCACAGCCTTCTTGAATATTTTTCGAATATTGTTTGTAATGAATATATCTGAATTAATTAATTCTGGTAAAAATACATAGCAAACACAAACATCTCTATTCTGATTATTACAGATATTGTACAATTTTGGTCAGGTGTGTGTTCCATGTATGTTCCACAAAAGAATTTATGGTCCTCTTGTGACTACTTATGCACAATGATAAATAAAACCAGACAGAACCACTTTTGTTTATAAGCGTTATACCCAGGTTCTGAGGGACACCGGGTCGCCCCACCTTTGTCTTAGATAATGGCTAAAAGTAACCAGGGAGCTCTTACGAACTGGACAGTGGACCTTGGTACAAAGCCCAGTATGTCACAAACTGAAGATTTGGAGAAAGAAAGAAAATGTATATATAGTGAATAATTGAAATCATTTGGTTGTCTCACAGTGTTGCTGTGGTGGTGCATCAGCCCAGCTTCAACCTTGGTAATGAGGTTGTTGATAGTTTTATAACTGAAAACTTTAATTGGATTTTATTGTTGATATTAAAGCTTTTATATTCCATGCACCAATTAGGGTATTGGGGCACTGTAATGGTAGAAAGGAACAACTCAGCGGTAACTAATGCTGCGTAGACTTCAAAACGTGCATGACACACGCATATTATTTAACTAAAAATCCAAACTAATTCTTAAAAAATGCTTATGAAAATTCATTAATAGCGAAAGACATTTTCATCAGACCTGTGAAATTTGAATAGAAACTTCATTTGGTTATATTAAAAGGCAACAATGTTTCAGCGTTTGAAGATGTGTAAAACTGATTACAGGGAGCACTACTTAATCAACTGCTTTGCAGATTTACATCAATGTTTGGTCTACAATTAACTTACTAACCCCATAAGAGCTTTCCTGAGCTGCTGACTGCTGGGCCAAAACTAAAGTATCTAGAAAGATCCATGGCAGAGAACACAAGATGTTTTTTTTTCGATTGGTCGTCTCTGTCAAACCAAAGCAGTACAGAACACAGCATGATACTCTGGGATACAGCTGTCAGAAAATTCTTGATTTTCATGAAAGTACACCAGGGTGAACTGTATAATTTTGGGAAGAGCTGAGACCCAGAGAAGAACCCCACAGCACTCCTCCCCAAAGCTGTCCTCAGTAAACTCAGACTTAAAAAAAACATAATGAGAGAGTCTGATGTCATCAAATTATGAAGAACATGTGAAAACCCTTATAAGTCACTTCAGGTCTAGATTAGAGCCAGAGAGGAGAAAAGGCTGCTGCTCATTGTAAGAAGATATTCTATTGTCTGTCATGGGGCAATCGAAATACTTTGCTCATTCCCTGACTTTTATTCCTATTCCCAGGATTTATTTCCACAACTAGCAGAACCAGTATTCTGTGCTCTTCCGCAGGGCTATTTGGAACAGCTTCTGCTTTGTAGATTGAATGATTGAGGACACAACTATAAAAGGTCTGTGGTTTGATTAGCTGCACATATTCTGGAATCAAAAGGAGTGCTGGTAACATAAATCCTGCAACACATGAACTGAATCTGATAGGAAATGTCAAAAAGGATTAAGTTATGATTGGGTTTTGATAAGATATATTTACTCTTTCAAACCATTAAACCCCTAATTAAGTGGTGGGATGGGTTGTTGTTCTATCTGATTACAGTGCATCTGATAGTCCTATGAGCCGCAGGGAGACAGAAGCTTCCCTTGCGGCGTAGTGGCTAAGAAGGGGTACATTTGTTTGTAAGGAGGCACACAGACAGGGCGGTGTGCAGGAGGAAGGCTACTCACCTTGGGATGCCTCACAGCAGGGTGAGAAGGGCGGAAGGGGGGAGCAAGCAGAGACGGCACTCAACCTGCTGAATGGCAGGGTACAAAATGGACAAACAAGGTAGAGAGTTGGGGCCTAACTCCACGGAGAGGCTACCCCCACACACAATCAGCATGAAAACCAACAGGGAACTTTATGACCCCAGAAAAAAGCATGTATGTTGGTCTGAACAAACTATGAGGTGATTGTGATATGGCAGAATGATTTATGACCTGTCCGCAGATGTGATTTATGACCTGTCACATGATTTACGAGCCTGCAAAATGATTTATGACTGCTAGATGGATGGATTAATGAACTGTCATGACGTGGGTTCATGGCCTGGTCATAGCGGGTTATGACCACGGTACGGTAAAGCAAAAAGTAATTCGTACATGTTAAGGAAAATAAACTTCAAGAAACAAGACACACACGTGTTGGCACACTTTATTGGGAAAATATGTGTGAAGAATGTCATGCATAGCAGTTTGGGAGTGGGCCCGGTGCGGAGGTTATGAATCTGAAAGGAAACAGCAAAAAGGATTTAGGTTATGATTGGGTTTTGATAAGAGATATTCACTCTTTCAAACCATTAAACCCCTGATTAGGTGGTGGGATGGGTTGTCGTTCTACCTGATTACAGAGGGTCTCATAGTCCCATACCAGGATTTCGCAGGTGTGTGGGCACTGGACTCAAACTCACCCACTTGAAAATTCGGCAGATAAAACCACTTTAGGCTTGGGCTGCAAGTGCCGCTCTGCTGACTCCTCCTACCGCATGGAGGCATGTAAGGTTACCTCATGGCAAGTTGTACCATCCCCACTACCATCCCCCGCTTCCCTATCCTGCACTGGCCCTCCTGCCCCACTTTCTAGAGTGCTCAGAGCAGTTGGTGTATGGGAGTATTCATTCACGCGGAAAAGATAATACGTTCCGAAATTTAACCCAAAACACCCTTGTCCTCATGGTTATTTGCTATTCTGTATGGGATAACTCATAATAGGTGACATATACTGTGAACAGAAGCCTGAATTTGATTTTGGTGTTCAAAATGAGCTGCCGGAGGGGACTGGGCAGGTTGCTTCCCAAATATTTGCTATTTATCTGGTACAAGTTAAGTACCAAAAGAGTAGCAGCAGTGGGGTAGTCAGTTAATGGAGATGGTGGCTTCTTAGTACAGAGATGATAGAAATATAGCTCACTGACCACACCTGCCAGGCTCCATTTTCTACTCGACATCATGCAGCATGTTCCACTGCCTTGTTTAGATGGGGTGGGTTAGGACAGCTTGGAAATGGAGGAGAAATAGGGTGACCATCAGATTGGCCACTGCCGCTCTAAAACCTGACATTCTGTACCTTCCTCTAAATCAGATAGTGGACAGAGAGACTAATACTTCCTCTTGCCAAAGACCTACTTAGGGCTCTGTACTACATCTTAAACCGAGCTATCCTTCTCTTTGGAATTGTAACTACTGTACCATTCCTCTCACATACCTGATTAGTTATTTCATGCTCTTCATTTCCTCATATGTTGGACAATTCTATCTTTCCATGTCGTTCAACTTTCAACTCATGGATACCCCACACTCCCTACAATTGAAACAAAATAAAATAGAGATTTTAATGTCTCCCTTCCTTTGTGTCCCTCCCTTTCGACTAAGCTATACTATGCACTTTCCAGCCCTACCTTTAACTGCATTTGCATCTTTTCTTTCCCTGTTGATGTATGTCAATTTTTTAGTCATAATTTGTAGCTCCCTCTTGGCCAATAGAATTCCAAGGTGCACATAAGATTTGGAGAAAGCAGACATGTCAACATTACCCTTGCCTCAGATTTTATCAGAAGAAAAGCCCATATGGATATGAGTAAGTTCTTCTAAAGACTCAGCAGGTTAGTAGTGACTTTCCATCAACCCACTCCCCTGGAACAGCACACACATGAAACATTTAGATTTGTTCCCTACAGGTCTTTTTTACACCGAAACAGTACCGAATATATGTAGCGGAATGGTGCAAAGATGACAATTATATTGGCAGTATCAAGCATAAAGAAAGTAAGAAGTGATTATCAAGACATGCAAGGCAACTTTCCGTGGCCCTTAGTGGCTTGGTAAATCCAGAGTACTTCAACGCAGCGCAAATGGCTGTGTTGAATTACTCTGTCCCAGGGAGGTGTTCCATGGGTGGAGTGCAGGTGTTCCCATGCTTCCACACATGGATTTTGACACACTTCCAGATTTATCATCAGTTGTAAATCAGGGAATGCGTTGAACTGCTATGCCTCTCTAGCGGAGGCATAACAAGGAAAAATATCTATATTTCTCCTTGTTACTTCCTCTTTCTATGTGTGCTGCATTCTGCGGTTCACATAGAAATGGGTCAATTCCTCCCAGGGTTGTTTTTGAGCACAAAAACAATTGGGCTTACAACACAGGCACCCCTTGCACCATGGTGCAAGGGTGCCTGCTTTGGCGCTGGGCAGCCCATTGTGTACCAGCGCTGGGAAATGACAGGAATGCACCACATTATGTCAATCACGGTGCTTTTCTACCCTTTCCTCCCGGCCTCCTCCACCGCGAATGGAGCTCTTTGCAAAAAACCTTTGAGAAGGTAACTTGTTCAGCTGGCTTAACCTGGTCTCTGTATCTGGCCTGCGCTCCTGCACAGTCAGCCTGAACTTGTGACTTTTCCCTGGTGTAGCAGGACCAGATGACCATGTGTGGCACTTTGATGAATGAATGACCTTAACATGAAAGTCAACCATCTGAAGTCCTTTGTTATGATTATCAGCTGTACAATTACTAGTTGGATATTCATGGGATAGAAGGGGCACAGTTTCTAAAGTTAACAAGCATTTGCAATGCAATAGGTCTTGCATTAGTGAAACTTAAGCCATTAGTATTGCAAATGCTATTGTGTGTTTTTTGTATTTATTTCCCAGCAGTAGCATAAGTTAAAACAAAATCCACTAAGCAAGGAAAGGGTGCAGTACCACAGGCTGTTACTAGGTGTCCCTGTGGAGTTATAGAGTGATCTCTATTAGCCACATAAGGTACTGAAACCTTTCCTTGCATCATGAAATATCTTTTATTACTTATGCTACTGCTAGGATATTTTTTAACCAAAAAAATGGAACTACGGTTAGCATTTGCAATGACTATTGCTCGAAGTTTCACTAATGCAAGACCTATTGCATTGCAAATACTTGTTTTTAATGTTGCTCAGGTACTGAACCGAGTACCAGTAGTCAACTTGACTATCAAGTTGGACAGCTTTGCTTTTATGTTTCACCTGTGCAAACAGCTTATTATTATTCACGTGGGTGGAACCTAATGCATTTACCGCTGCCTGTATAATTTGACCTGGGTATGTCCAGTCATCAAGGGATACTGGAGGAGGGTGCTCACTGAAATACATTTCTGAGGTACAGGGAGAAGCCGTCAAGCTGTCCCAGAGGGTGGTGCAGCTTAGTATTGTGGAGGAATTTGCTGGTCCGAGGGGTATTAAACTCTCCTTGGTATTGGAACAGTAATGGCCAAACGTGACATTGCTAAATGCTGGTGCTCCCCGAGCCACCCCAACACTGGCAAGCGGCATTGGATCGGTGTGCTAGACTTGAGGAGTTGATTTATAAGAGAGGGTGTTGGGGAAATGGATGGCTCACCATGGCTTGGATTGAAAAGCTGTTTGAAGTGCTCTATGTGCATGTTTGATGTAAACTATGATGCTGGTATGTTGGCTATTATGTTACGGTATAACAAGGGTGGGAACACTGAATAAACTTTTTGTTGGAAAAGAATATTGGAAAGCTAGAATAAAATATAATTTCACCTAAATTCCAGACTGGTAAAGATTAATTGTTTTAAAATGGCAATTGAAAGCAGTGATCAGAGAGCTGCCCTCATAGTGGACTTTAAAGGAATTAATGAGAGAAAATATTTGACGGGTTTGGTCCCGTTTACGAGCGAATTGTGCTTTTAGATGCCCATGATTCATTAAAAAGTGTGTTTGTTACAAAAATTTGTAAAGTTCATTTTAAGAGTAATTTCAAATTGCGGTAAAGAGTGTGTAACATGAAATGAAACATGCATTGCTTGCTGGATTCTTTATAAGCAGTTCTAGTATGGACATTTTAATAAGTATTCTGAGGAAACAGTCTTAAAAAAAAATTTCATACTAGAAAGGAAGAACCTTCATTTGAAAATGCAGATATTTTAATGAGAATACCTTGTTGAGGCCACCATCTCCAACAGTGGCACAGTCACAGCTCGTCTTATATATATATTACACAATTTCTGAATCAGAAGGCTTACAATGGAATTGTCACAGTACGTGAAAAAAACAATGAAGCAATACATCGGCAGCAAAACGAAACAACCTAGTACAAGTAACCAATATCAGGCATAAAACCCTAGCAAGTTTCAAGGCACTGTGGAGAAATGCCTATTTTGACGCTTCATCTGGAAGACATCCCAGAAATGCCACAAATAGGAAGTTAGAACAGAGAGGGTGCATTTCCTTACTATCATGCAAGTTGTTTGGGTGCTTCTGTGCTGCAGGGGAGTGGCAGATGCAGAAAACCATACACATGTGTATGAAGAAGAGCAGGAGGAGCACAGGGCAGCTCCTGGACAGGAATCGCAACCTCGTCTGTCCTATAAACTGATGCAGTGCAACAGGTCTGACTACACAGCCACTGTTCCACCCCACCCCTTCCGAGACAAAGTCTGTTTGAGCGCTTGTCTCCATGACTATAGAAGGGAATATGGTGTGGTAAGAGGGCCAAGATTGCTGCGAAGAGACAGAACAACCTTTTTGGAGAAAAGTATTGGTGAGTCATCGGGGGAAAAGGGACGAACTGATGAAGGTTGACAATGCAATGGTGACACGATTCATGGTGCTACTGTGGGGTAGCTGCACACCTTTCATTTCAAATTGTCCCTTTTTTGGAGCCAGTCACTCATTTACATTAAACGCCTTCTACTGTGAATCTTCCATTTCCCCATCTAAGAAAAGTTTTTAAATTCGAGATCCTAGATACCCAAGGTGAAAAGACAACTAAAACAAGGAGCAGTTAAACTTAAAAATAAATTATGAAACAAGCACAAAAACAACGGCACGCTGTGGTAAATATTTCGTTACCGGTACTATTTTTTATGCGGTAAAGTCTATTAAGAATAACTCAGTAAAATGAGAGGCAGAATCCGTGGTATTAGAGGTTTAAAAAGGCTTTATTCCTATACAAAGGAACACAATTCGAATTGTTGGCGTTCTATTCCATCACCACGAAAGTTCAGGAAGGAAGGGCATATATTATTGACAGGTAATCATTTTTATAGAAAAGGCATTACAGTAAAACAGATGCAGTAGGCGTATCAACTGATAAGAAAATAAACTATGCATGCGTAACTAGAATAGGCGTAACTAGACAACGTCATCATACATGATGTCATAAGTGGGTGGATCCATAAGAGAATCCTGCAATGTCAGCAGAAATATTTGGCAGAGATGCGTGCGCAGCCGCATGACGTGTGATTGACGTGCAACTAGAGGGAGAAAGGGACTTGGCATTTAGCTCTACATGTGGAGACAAAAGTCTGGGGTTATGTCAACCTAATCCCAAATCATATCTAATATCCTATGTTTAAAGAACTGTGTTATCTAAAAAGAGAGGTCTCTTAGGATAGAATCTTATTCTATACTGACTATACTGACTGTTAGTGCGTGTACAAGCGTCTAAGTGTCTACACTAGATGCGAGGGGGTAGGAATATTCCATGGTAACAGGGCTATGAATTACTTGCATGAGGACAGCGAGGCCTGGCCCCTTTGCACGGTAGCTGGAGGAATGTTTACCTAAACTGCTAGACAGGAATGCATCGGATGAGGGGCGGAGGAGATAATCTTGAAGGTGAAATACAGTTTTTTGGCAGGCTACGGGCTGGATCAGGCACCGTTAGCCGCGCAGGGAGTAAGACAAAGTTCATGGTCACAGATGCAGGCTCAGACTGGAGCTTTCAGAGGTAGAAGGCAGGAAAAGGCTTGATGACAGAATTCGGGCCTACTCGCCTGAATCTGTAAAATGTGGAAAGTGAACCACATAAAGTCGGTGGCCTTTCATACTTAGGAAAGGAATATCTGACCCATTCATGGTGGATCTGAAAGAGGACATGTTGACGGTGGACGCACATATATTTGCGTCTTCAGAACTGGAGCAGGAGGGAACATACATGTACTTATAGCATGTACATGGAGCCGTTGGGGTCTACGATAGGGGACATAACTGATCACAAAATTCATATTTCCTCATTCCCTCCTTGTCCCCTTCGGACCCTTAGGAGATATCGATCTTCATCAATCCATCGATCTGTTCATATAACATCATTTGTTCTTCTTTCTTCTTCCGGAATCTTGAACGAAAACTTGGATGTGGGATACACGAGGTGGCACACAGACCACAAATCGCTGGCCCACATTGTAGACATAAGCAGCAACTGAATAGTATGAGAAAGCCAATACCTAGGAAGGAGAGCATTCTCCATCCCCAGGCTGACAACACGCCCCAGAACCAACCGGACCAAGTCCAGGTGCCTGGACTCTGGTGTATCTGGCTTACAATCTTATGAAGGCGAGTTATGGCTTTATATACTGACGGCGAATTTTCTGGTATGAAAATGCAACAACTTGATCCGATGACCCTACAAGCTCCGCCCCTATCGGCCAAGATGACGTCAAGGACAAGACGATTTTGAAGCACAACAATCCGCATAGCAGACTGCTCTTCTGTTAAATTGCCTAAGGCGGAAATAGTTTCGTTCACTACTGCTTCAAGGGTTCTGGTTAATCTACGTATCAGCTTACTATTAGTGACTGTACCTATATAGGGAAAGAAACCTTTATTGAAATCTTTGTATTTTTCCCATGCTGTTTCAGTGTAATCAACAATTGGGAGATCTCTCTGCTGTCTATTGTGTACTAAATGGGTATTTCTGTGATAATCAGGAGGAGCTAGGAAAACAGGTGGTAGGAGGAATGCTATGTAACAGGTACCATCCCAATCTAAAGGTAGGCGTATATATGCGGTCTGGCCACATATAAAGTAGGAATGACGAGAAGCTCTAAATGTAGACTTGCCTTGATCACTGAATTTTATTACAGTGGTGCATTTACTATGGCCCATGTGTATGGAGCCATTCTTTCTTATACATAGTTCCCCTTTTACTGGGAATACGGACATGGCGGGCAAGATTGGTGTAGCTTCAGATTCAACGTTCAGGATCATGAGGTTAAGTGTAAAATTACCTAATCCATATACTTCATTTTCTAGATCAGTTCCTGTTCTTTTGGGAAGTCCCTCCTTATTAGGGTAGCAGACTTTAAGCAAAACTAAGTTCAGGTTTCCCCATACCCAGTTGTCTTGATAAACTGCGGAATTCGAATCTAGGGAATTAATCAAACTAAACCATGCTCCACAGGAGCCATTGTGTGTGAACGGATAGGGAAAGAGGGGCAAAACTCCCTTATAGTTCTGATAGGGAGGGAGTCGGCCACATATCCAACAATTTGTGGCATTGCTGGTTTGATGAGAATGATGTAGCATACTAATGAAAGTGTTATTGCGCAGCGCAAATCTATAAGACAATTCATGTGGAGGTAATTCACTAAAAGAATGTTCTGCAGTTATATTATAAGTACGCTTAGGAATAGGGTAATACATGTGCAATAGGATGCTGACAATGATGATCAAAAGACTTAGAAAAAACAAAATTAATAATGTTACTGTACAATGACTACGAAATGATTTACAATACGCATGCTTTTTGAGCAGCATTTGATTATTTCTTTCTCTATTCCGGTCCAGAGGATACATGTCAGAGACAAATTCAACCGATTCACCTTGGAGAGGACTTAAACAATCAAATTGTCTGACTTACTGGACCTCAATTTTAGTTTATACAGTTCTTGTTTCGTGGATTCAGCCAAAGGGAGCTTTGAGTCTGTTTGTGAGGGAATACAGGGTTGAGTCTCTACGCTGGATGGTAGTCCATAAAATTTCTTGATATGACTCGAGTGCAACCACCCTATTCTTCCCTCGATTTTCACAGCTGTCCTTGTGGTAAGTAGAACTAACTTCGGTGACTTCCACCTAGGATCCAGTTGGGTCTTCCGGTCAAAATTCCTGACCAACACCAAGTCCCCAGGAACCACGTCATGGGGTTTCACCTCAGTATTGTCGGGAAAAGCTGCGGATACCTGTGAACGACAAGATTGTAGTGCAGACATCAAGGAAGCCAGGTAATCTGTCAGCATATTACAGTCAACGTCAGTTATTTTACGAGGTATAGGCGTCCCCCACATATTTGGTGGTCTACCGAAGATCACCTCATACGGGGATAGCCCTGTTCGAGAATGTGCTACCATTCTCATGTAAAAGAGCGCAACTGGTAAGGCTACTATCCAATCGACTCCTTTCTCTCTACATATTTTGGACAATCTAATTTTCAGAGTTTGATTATGGCGGTCCACGAGACCTGCCGCCTCGGGATGTCGGACACAGTGAAATTTCCATTGGTATCCTAATAGAAGGGAAACGTGTTTCATTAGTTCGGACGAGAACGGCTGGCCGTTATCTGAGTAGACAACACGTGGTAAACCGTACCGTGGGAAGAATTCTCGAACTAACTGTTTGGCAGTAGTCGGGGCAGTGTAATCTGAAACCGGGTATGCTTCTGTCCAACGGGAAAGAGCACAGACAACTACGAGAACATATTTGAATCCTCGACATCGTTCCATCTGGATATAATCCATCTGGAGGACTTCAAAAGCATGATCGGGAGTTTGGAATCCACCCTGTTCTACGGGGATGCTTTTACCTGGATTAAACTGACAACATATCATACAGGTACGAACTTTTTGTTTCGCTGCGGCTCGCAAGTGTTTGTTGAACCAAATGTGTTGAATGCTGTCTAGCATAGCTTTTTCTCCTAGGTGCGCTGGACTATGTATTGTGTTAATGATGACTTGGACCATTGAGTCGGGAAGAAACCATATAGATTTTTCCTTCGTCATCCATCCTTGATCTGTTTGGATCCCTCCTAATTCAGTCCATTTCTTTATTTCTTCTGGTGTAGCATGTGTCTGTATGTCAATTACATCAAGGGCGGGATCCTTAACTGTCATGCAATGTGTTGGTGTCGGGACTATTGTCTTTGTCATGTCAGTTGTGAGAGTCTGATTCTGAGCAGTCTGTTTAGCTGTTCTGTCAGCTAGGTCATTACCCTGAGAAATGATATCGGTAACTTTTGTGTGGGCTTTGCATTTTATAATCGATATTGCAGTAGGTAAATGAATCGCGTCTAATAGGGCTTGAATGAGGGGTCCGTGTTGGATGTGGGCACCGTGAGAAGTTAAATAACCTCTCTCTCGCCACAGTACGCCGAAGTCATGGACGACTCCGAATGCATAACGTGAATCTGTGTATATGTTGACTTTTTTATTTGTGGCTTGAATACAGGCTTGTGTCAGAGCGATGAGCTCTGCTGCTTGAGCTGACAAAGTGTTAATACAATTTGTTTCAATGACTTCAGTGTCTGTTGTGACTGCGTAAGCGGCCACTAACTCTCCTGTACTTGTTCTCATACATGACCCATCTACATATAATGTCAAGTCTGGATCTGTCAAAGGGATGTCTGTCAAGTCTTGTCTGGGTTTCGTCGTGATAGTAATGACTTCCACACAATCATGTGCCAATGGATCTGTTCCGCCTACTGGTAACAGTGTGGCAGGATTTAACGTATTACAACGTCTGATTTCTATGTGTGGCTGAAACAATGTTAATTCGTAACCGGTGAGTCTCGCTATAGTCAAGTGTTGTGTTTGTGTGCGGTTCAAGAGAACCTCTACTGCGTGTGGTACTTGTACTGTCAATTGATGTCCTAACACTATGGCATCGCTTTGTCTGATTGCTAAAGCTGTTGCTGCCAATGATTTCAGGCACGCTGGAAGTGCCTGCGCTACTGGATCTAATGTACTAGAGAAATAAGCACATGGTTTGTGTGATCCTGCTTGTTCCTGAGTGAGTACTGACAAAGCAGTACCTTCGCGTTCTGTAACAAAGAGTGTAAACTGTTTACTGTAACATGGTGTTGCTAGGACAGGTGCTTGGCATAAAGCTTTCTTTAAGCTTTCAAAGGCATGTGTATGTTCTGGAGTCCAAGGGAGGACAGTCGATGTGGCTGCCTCCTGTGTTGTCAACTGGATGAGTGGTTTTGCTAGAAATGCATATTGAGGGATCCACTGCCTACAGTATGAAGTGAGGCCTATAAAAGCCCGCACCTCCTTTTGTGTCTTGGGTGGTGGCATGTTAGCAATTAACTGGATGCGATCGGGTGTAAGCTGCCTTCCCTCCTTGGACAGCGAGTGCCCAAGGTAAACAACTCGCGGGACACAGAATTGCAGCTTGGAAGGGGACACCTTGTGCCCCTTGTCGGCCAGAAATTTTAAAACCGTCAGTGACGCTTTTTCACATTCAGGTTCGCTTCGGGCGGTGATCAGCAGATCATCGACATATTGAAGCAAGGCAGTGTTAACTGGCATGTGAATACTGTCAAGTTCTCGTTTCAGTGCTTGGCTATAGATGCTGGGGCTTTCTGTAAATCCTTGAGGTGCGCGTGTGAATTTAAAACTTCGTCCATTTAAACTAAAACCGAATAAGTATTGACTTTCTGGATCAATTGGGACACTAAAGAAAGCATTCTTGAGATCAATTACAGTAAAAAACGTTGCTTCTGAGTCAATAGCTGTGAGTAATGAGGAGATATCTGGGACCACAGGGTATTGTGGTACAATGCATTTATTTAATTCGCGCAGATCAATAACCAATCGATATACTGGTGGTGCTTTTGGATCCGTTCTTTTAAGGATCGGAATTATCGGTGAATTACATACATTGGAGTCAGTTTCGACAACCACTCCTTGGGCAATAAGCTCGTCAATGATTTGCAGTAGAGCCACTACAGCATCTGGCGGTAACTTGTATTGTCGCATTCGTGGTAATACTATTCCTGTCTTTAGTGTGACTCGATATGGTGTAATGTTCATGCAACCAACATCAGTGGGGCCTTGTGCCCATAAATGTGTAGGTAAATTCTGCAGTCGGTGATCCATGTCTCTGGATACGTAGTGACCTTTAAAGTCACGTAAAAATAGTCGTACTCCTTCCGGAGAGCAACATATTATGGCTCCTAGAGCTTTCAATGTTTTTATACCTAACAAGTTTTCTGGACATGATTTGGTAAGCAATAAATCTGTAGTACGTGTTAATGGACCGACTGTAAGTGGAAGAGGTTGTGTTACGTCATTTATTATCGGTTTTCCTGAGAATCCAAGGGAAATATTTTGTGAGCCTGAGAGGGGTGCCCCTGGAACTTCACTGCGTCTTATAGTTGTTCTGCTTGCCCCTGTATCAAGTAAAAACTTTCTGTCTTCCCCTAATAGTTCACTATGTACATAAGGTCCCTCTTGGTCTACAGGAACCTCTATAAGGGGTAAGCCAACTTCCCTCTCTAGGCTATCTCATGAGTATCGCTGATAATCGGGATAATCTGTTTGTGCATACTGATACATTTGTTGTGTTGTTGCTTGAGTTGCAGCGACAGGCTGCGCTTGTGGTGGTGCTACGATCTGTTGTGGAGCTGCCTGTTGCGGAGCTAATTGTTGCGGAGCTAACCTAGGTGGTGCCTGCTGAGGCAGTTGCTGTTGATTCTGATCCTGTCTAGGTGGACGTGGTCTCTCATGTGTTCTACCTGTGGCAATATTATGTTTCAGGACTGGACAATCGTGTATATAATGACCTGGTTGTTTACAATAGTTGCATGTCCCTTTCGCAGGACCTGCGGAATCACCCTTTTGATGACTATCGGCTGGAACTGACTGTGCAACAAGCATTTTCATTTTTGTATCTTTCATACGTCTTTGTTCGTGTTCTTGTTCTTCTCTAATTCTATTGTGGTGATATTGTAACATCTGTAGCATCTGTGATGGGGTATTACCTTGCCAGGTACTTTCGAATTTCAATACTCTATTCTTGACTTGTAGCAGAGAATTTTCAACTAATTTTGTCACAAACAGATGTGGATATGACTCACTACTGGCTTTTATGCCACTATTTATACTAAAACATTTTTCAAATCGGGAATAAAAATCACTAGTGTCTTCATCTTGTTTTTGTTTACAGGCTGATATTGCACCCCAGTCTTCCTTTTTCGTAGTCAATAAACGTGGCAGTACCTGTATTAGTAATCCTGCTAATGCTGTAGTCTTATCCCCAAGCCCTGCTCCTGCAGCTCGGGCCTTTTCTTCGTTTTCTAATGCTGTCCAATCTATCTTTTGGTCTCCCACCTCCCATTCTTTTTCTTTGAGTTTCTCATAAACACCGGCGGGTAATAGGACTTTCAATATTTTCATAATGTCGGGGTAGGTATACTCTCCCATGAGTAACATGTCTTTTATCTCACGGTGGAAACCTGCTGGGTCCTTGTCATGGCTGGGTACTACTTTCTTCATTTCTAATAATTCTAGTTTAGTTATAGGCGTGTATACAAACACGCGTGTAAAATTATCACCGGCACCTCTAATTGGGTGTACTTCGCGTAACGGATTCTGTCTATCTACGTGATACATTTTTCTTCCCATAATGGGAACTGGAACGTGTTCTGGGCATACGAAATTTAAATATTGGTTTCGGGATTCTAGAATTTCCTTAATCAAATCAGTACCTGATCCTCTCCATATATTCGTGAGCAGTTCTGTCAATATGTCAGGTAAGGGTCCTGGATCGGAGTGTTGGTTTTTATATAATATAAGGAGGTGTTGAATCATGTATATACTAGCTAAACGCTGTTCATATGGGTCTAGATTCAGAAACGTGTGTGCAAGTACATCGTCATTGTACTCGCCGGGACTGTCAGCCCATTGTACTGCTGACCTGGCTAATTCTTGTTCGTCCATGGAATCGAGCACGTGGTACCCCCTTCGATCTCGGAGTAATTTATCAGCGGCTTGGAATAAGTGTTCAGGGGATTTTGTATTTAGCATAGGGTTTGGAAGATGTCTATTACATTCTGGACGTATTGGACGTATTGGGTCGTTAAAACCTCTGGTATTATTATGGGATCTTCCTCTACCTACATAAGCTATTGTATCTACTTGGTCTGGTTCTTGCTCCTCCTCCTCTCTGTTTAGGTCAGCGGCGTCTACCTCTAATCTTTCTTCGTGTATTCGTTCTACTTCTTTGCGGATCTTTCGGTACATAGCTACTATACATAACAGTTTATCATGTCTCCCTTCTGATATATTCTTACCCCAAGTGACAAGTTTTTGCATTTCTTCCGGATTTACCCCAGGCCGGTCTTGATTTCTGATTACACAGTTTATGAAGAAACGTAACAGTTGTCCCTGTACCTCCGCTTTCTGGTACTCCATGGCTCTGCTAATACTTTCAGGACCTCGTCCTGACTGGACAAAGTGATATATATTTTCTAAATGTGTAGCCATTCCTGGTAGCTTCGTTAAATATATTGCAGCTCGTCGAATACGTAATGATGACAGCAGCATTTCGTCCCGTTTACCGGGTACAGGATCATATCTACAATCTACTAGAAGTTCCTTGAGCATGTCGGGGGTTGCTAGTTTGGGCGTACGTTGGTGTGCTAATTCTCTAAGGGAAAATTTATTTCCTCTGGGTGGCGTAGAAAAAATGTCTGTCGTACCTCCTATAGCACCGTCTGGGGTGCTGGACGTGAAAGGATTTGTTGAAGGTGAGACAGCAACCGTCGTTGCGGGAAAAGCTGTAGAAACAGATGTGTTTGTCGGAATGTGTGTCAGAGCTTGTTGTTGTGGAGGTACAGACGGAGAATCTTGGCGATGAGCATCATCGGCAAGCGGTCTATGTGGTGCGGTATTAGCATACTCGGGAGCTGCGTCATCTAAATAGGAGGAAAGGAAAACATCTTCTGCGGTTCTAGGATGCCCCTTGGGATGTGCTTTTATCGGAAAGAATGGAGGTGGCAAGTCTTTTGGTATTTCCGGAGTAGCCTTAGGTAGCCCTTCGGCCAGAAGTGGATACATACCATTCATAAGGGCGTTTCTTTGTCTGTCTATTTGTTCTGATCTTACTCGGGTACCTTCCTCAAGTAATAGATTTTCTCGGACTTTATTTGAATTCTCCTTACTCTTATCTTCCTGTCTGAGTGCTTTTTCCGTGCGTCTATATGATTCTTTACGCCATAATTCAATGGCATCTTTCTGTGACTGTCTAGCTTTCTTTTTCCATAATTCTTCTTCTACTCTCATGATGCAATCTGCATCCCAGGTCCCCGCTGCGGGCCATCTCTGACTCTCTGGTAATTCTTTGGTGTAGTCCACCCATAAATCAAGAAATAATACGGCATCTAGGCCATGCTTATGATACATAAAGTACCCAGGAGTGTCCCTAGGTGGGATGGGAACAGCTTCTTCGAGTACACCTTTTCTAGTTTTGATCTGTCTTAGTTTCGAGAAGAGCGGCATTTTTAGACCTTATTACGGGAACACACTTTATAAAAACACAATAATGAACAGTCATTCACACCACAATATATAGAACGTAGTTTAAAACATTTAACACTTAACAGTTTTACGAACAATGATAACTAATAGAAAACCAATTACTGACATAATACTGACACTAGATAATACTTATTTATATTTATTTATATGCAAAACATACTATATATACTGCTAAACAGTACAGATACACTGCTAAAACAGTGCAGACCGGATTTGTGTACCCAAACCCGTCTTGACCGGCACAGACTATGTGCACGTTAAATGCCTCCCCGGTAATGGTACTCACCGGGTAGCTCGGAACGGAAGGCCTCGGAACGGAACTGAAACTGGACTGGACCGAACTGGACTCGGAACTTCGGAACCTGGCGGGTCTCTGTATACCTCGGATCTTGCTCTCTCAGCTAGGCTCTGGTCGGGATACTTCGCACTTCTCACCGCCTCGTCTGGGTGTTGATCGCAGCCTCAGTCGTCCCCGCTTGGCCGGAGGGAGATACAGGAAATCCTGCAGATACGCGTTTTTGTCCGTTCAGCTGTGGCAGGAGACCGGGCCTGCAACGCACCGCCGGCGCGTGAGATGAGAAAGTGTCCCTGTTCGGGCGCCAATTTATGTGGTAAATATTTCGTTACCGGTACTATTTTTTATGCGGTAAAGTCTATTAAGAATAACTCAGTAAAATGAGAGGCAGAATCCGTGGTATTAGAGGTTTAAAAAGGCTTTATTCCTATACAAAGGAACACAATTCGAATTGTTGGCGTTCTATTCCATCACCACGAAAGTTCAGGAAGGAAGGGCATATATTATTGACAGGTAATCATTTTTATAGAAAAGGCATTACAGTAAAACAGATGCAGTAGGCGTATCAACTGATAAGAAAATAAACTATGCATGCGTAACTAGAATAGGCGTAACTAGACAACGTCATCATACATGATGTCATAAGTGGGTGGATCCATAAGAGAATCCTGCAATGTCAGCAGAAATATTTGGCAGAGATGCGTGCGCAGCCGCATGACGTGTGATTGACGTGCAACTAGAGGGAGAAAGGGACTTGGCATTTAGCTCTACATGTGGAGACAAAAGTCTGGGGTTATGTCAACCTAATCCCAAATCATATCTAATATCCTATGTTTAAAGAACTGTGTTATCTAAAAAGAGAGGTCTCTTAGGATAGAATCTTATTCTATACTGACTATACTGACTGTTAGTGCGTGTACAAGCGTCTAAGTGTCTACACTAGATGCGAGGGGGTAGGAATATTCCATGGTAACAGGGCTATGAATTACTTGCATGAGGACAGCGAGGCCTGGCCCCTTTGCACGGTAGCTGGAGGAATGTTTACCTAAACTGCTAGACAGGAATGCATCGGATGAGGGGCGGAGGAGATAATCTTGAAGGTGAAATACAGTTTTTTGGCAGGCTACGGGCTGGATCAGGCACCGTTAGCCGCGCAGGGAGTAAGACAAAGTTCATGGTCACAGATGCAGGCTCAGACTGGAGCTTTCAGAGGTAGAAGGCAGGAAAAGGCTTGATGACAGAATTCGGGCCTACTCGCCTGAATCTGTAAAATGTGGAAAGTGAACCACATAAAGTCGGTGGCCTTTCATACTTAGGAAAGGAATATCTGACCCATTCATGGTGGATCTGAAAGAGGACATGTTGACGGTGGACGCACATATATTTGCGTCTTCAGAACTGGAGCAGGAGGGAACATACATGTACTTATAGCATGTACATGGAGCCGTTGGGGTCTACGATAGGGGACATAACTGATCACAAAATTCATATTTCCTCAACGCGAGGAACCAGCTTCTAGTAATACAGCTTAGATAAAGGCACCCACGTAGCCACACATTCGCATATGTGAAAAGTTGTTCAGAGAACACACGTAGCCACTCAAAACACATTCCCATCTGTGAAAAGCTGTTCAAAATAAACATAAGACAAGGCAAACAAAACAAGAAGTCCCTAAAGTAACACATAAACAATTACAGGGTAAGAACACTGTAGTTGGTTGGTGCTGCCCAGGAAGGAAAGGAAGTGATGTCTCAGGTGCACCAACCAATGAGGAGCCAGCAAAGCAGAGCATCGCAGTAGTGAACCAATGGCAAGCAGCAGGCGGGATTACATTCATATAGTGATTACAACAGGTCTTCCATACACCAAATGCGCTACCTAGGCTCGACCTAAAAAGGGCTCTGCGACTCAAAACACAGCGCAATCAGTGTCCAGTGATATAATGATGGAAGGTTGCCCACCTAGAGTAGTTGTAGAGCAAGAAATCATGAACAGTGTTTGTGTGAAACATGATATACCTCAGGCACGGTCTCTGAAAGCACGCAGGATTGGAAAAGAAGAGTCCAGAGCTGGAGAGGAAAGACAAAGCGATAAGGGCTTAGAGAATGAAGTGGATGGTGAAGCATGTGATGGCAATAGTTGTAGGAGAACTGTGGAGAGGGGCACAGATACAGTCTGAACAGAGAATAGGAATGTGGAGGGTGTGAATGGAGCGAAAGAAGGGGAAATGAGCAAAGTTGAGAAGAAATCAGAGAACAAGTCTCAATAACAAAAATGAGGGAGAAGAGCAGAAGAGAATAAAAAGAGGCACAAACAAACAGAGGTGAGTGGTGAAAACGTGAAGAAGGGGTGAGAGGAAGAAATAATTGGAGAACACATGAGCAGAGGGAAACAAGGAACAAAGACTAAGGAGGAAAGGAGAGAAAGACTGTAATGAAAAAGAAGAACCTTAGGGGAGAAAAAGAAGTGAGAAGTGGAAAAGGAGAAAATTCAAGAAAAACAGCAAATGGAAGAAAATGGCAGAGGAGAGTAAAAGAGAGGAACACAAACTGGATAGGTGGAAAGAGTGGGAAACCAGTTGTGTGAAGATAACATGATCAAGAGATGAGGTGGTTAAATGGAGGTATGACTAGGGGAGGGGTGGAGATGGATAAATGAAAGAGTGTGGTGAAGGTAATAAAGGAGGTAAGAGGAAAGGAAGGAAGATGGACAGATGAAATATCTCTTGTTTTATCATGTATTTGGCCACAAATAAGCCTCCGGTGCTGATCAAACAATGGTTTACGAATTTTGTGGGTGCCCGGTCCAGTTTATGGCCTCAAGATGACCCTTTCTACGTGACGTGCAAAAACCCTGTTTCACGTTTTTATGTACTCCACTATTCCCACAGCAAACCCTAAATGCACTCTCTCAAAGTGCTCGGATATCGCTGCACTTTCTATCTGAATTTCATTAAAGAATAGTGGCCTCGCTGCACATGCCACCAATAACCCTTAGTGCTGCAAAGGCGCCTCTAAGAAGGGGCACTGCCTGCTCGCTTTCAACATTCAAAAGACTATTTTTACCCAGCATAGTGGGGTGCCTTTGTTGTTTAAAGCTACATAGTGCTACCAGGCCCCTCGTGTCCTTGTATTTTCTTGCCCCCCAACCCGCAGCCAGTTACAGTTTTTTCTTCCTGTATTTTTAAGAGGGACTGGCAGCTGTAAAGTGCTACCAGGTCAATTATTTGAATTTATTTTACCTTGTACGCATTGTTTGGTTTCACTTTATTTTACTTTTAATTTGCTGTTCTGTCCGCCATAATAGAAAGGTAAATTTAAAATGGTTGAATGGATTACGGTGTATTCTTGCACATGCATCATGACTTACGCCTAGGCATCTGCAGACATATTGAAATTGGAAAATTCCTGGTTATTGGAGTGCATGCGGAATGACATATGTGTTCTCATGTTACTTGCATTAAAAAGAACACTTGGAAAAACAATAGTTCAGTCTACATAGAGCCACGGCCTGTTAGATTTTCCTGTGCCTGTTAGGTGTGGGTGACAGTTTTAGCTGCCTGTTAGCCACAAATAATGAAATTAAAACAATAGATGTAGCTATATCTCTAGCACCATTCCTCCAGTGCTGTATTGAAGTGCCATTCGCCCTATGAATACTCTTCAGTCGTGGCTCCTGCAGGTAAGCACAGTGGGGTGGTGGGGCGGGGAGGGGGGGGAAAGTAGACAGACAATGGAATAGGGAAAATTAAATAAAAAATTCAATCCTATTCCATCGTCTGTCGACATCCCTTCGCCCAGCCGCACCGCATATACCTGCACTGACCGCCGCTGGTAATCTCACTGGACAGCACACATAGGGACTCATTAGGATGATGGAGGGCCCACCACTGCTAGCAGTGCAGTGGCGGGCCCTCTGCCATCTGACTGGCAATTTTCGCCTGCCACATGTGGTGGGCGCAAAGACCGCCCGCCACACGTCCGCCACAGGCAATCGTTGCGATTGCCTGGCGGAGCGCAAAGGACCTTGTAAATGGTGGCAGTGCCTAGCAATGTTAAAGGCCTGGGATGTGCCCGCCAGTATGGCGGGCGCATCGTAATTTGTGTGGTGTGATCGCCGCATGACTGGCGGCTGGTCCAAAACACCACAACGATGGAGGGCGGACTCAGGTCCACCCGCCATCGTAATGAGCCCCAAAGTGTGGGACAGCGCATCAGCCTTCTCCATCATTTGCTGCAAGGGAAGGGTTATTCACATATTTCATGAACCCACAGCCTTTTGATTTTTGAGAATCAGTTATCATGAGTATGAGTGGTGGCACTTTACCTCTTTACATCGGAGACCGGATGGGGAAGGGTGATCAGGTAAAGGAGTCTGCTTAGTTTGATCCAGCCATTGAAACTGTACCATTAGTATAGTTGACACAGCCTTGATTTATACGTAGAAGAGGTATCTGAGCTGATGTTCAGTCACAGTGGTGGCTTGGCACATAAATCAGGAAGGCATTACAGAAAGGTGCCATGTATGTGCGGCATATGAGCTAGTTTGCATGAGTATGTGTGACTGTATATGTTGACTGTGTGTATGCTCCCTATGCACTCATATCTGCCTGTAGTCTTGTTGGTCTGTGCATGCTCCAAGCGAAACCCAGGCCGATTGGCTTTCTCAATGATTGCTCTGTGCATTATCCAGCATCAAAATGCCATGCCCATGGATGTCACACATAATTTTCAATGGCTAATAACATTGTGACTATAATAATTCAAATTCTATAAATTGTATTGCTGAATGGAAAACGACTTAAGAGCATTATATGCATTATTCATATGTGGGAGACTTTGAGAGGTCCTGTTGTAAACATTGAAACACAAGATTAATATTTTTTTCTGTTTTATACAATTGCCGAATGTGACAATTGTGTCTCTATGAGCCTGTGTGGAGCATTTGAACAAAATTAAAAAATAAACCTATTCAGATATACTGCATATGGATAGTTCATTTTTTTAGGTCTCGCCTGTGCAGCGCGCATGCGCTGCCCTGCAGACGTTTTGTAACGGGGCTTCAAAATCTGACCACACGCTCGTGCGTGTGGTTTGTTTTTGGTCAGAGGCTATTCGCCTTTGCGTGCGTCTTTCTAAGAAAGATAGCACGCAATTGGGCAAAGGCGGGTGCATGTCCCGCCTTTGCTCAGCCCACGGCCTATTGCTTGTGGTTACCCGCACAAGCACCATCTGTTTTGAATTATCATGCCCAGATGAGTGCGCGATAATTCAAAACAGATGTATCGCTGTGGGACGCGCGCGCGCGCGTACCATTCGCATTTTTAAAAAAGTTTTTCTCTCATTTCCGAGTTTTTCCCATCCTCATTCCTGTCGCTTTCTTTCTCTATTCCCAGGTTTGTCTTTCCTATAGTTGTCCACCCCATACCCATTTACAATCCATGCTTCATTCCTCAATCAATTTTGCACGGATTTCAAACCCACAAACCTGGGCACCTTTTTATCTCTGCAGCAGGTGCTGAACCCACTCAGGGTCAAGTGTCACACGTTTTGCTTGCAGTCGCCTTGAATACTTCATCGCCCCTACTGTCTGCAGATTTCACGTCCACTTGCTACACACACGCGGCACCGGCTCCTGTTTAATCCCACCAGCTCCATTTTAGCCCGGAGTATTTAAATGACAGTTTGCAATAAAGGTTTATGTGGCGCCGTAAAGATTACGACTCGCGTGCAGCTGGGAAATTACACGGCGATGGAAGGTACAGCAAAAGCCGGCAGGGAGGCTGCTGTTAACAGGAACCAGTTAAACCTAACAGTAGCCTTCAAAGGCCTCACTGGTACATAACGCCGCTTCCTGGGTTATTAAAACCGCACAGGACTTGGGAGGGCAACAGAGAAATGTGGGGTGATGTAAAGCAATGTTGGCTATTTCACATTCTTGAGACTGGTTAACCCCCTCTGCCGTGGGGGCGCCGCATTCCTCCAATCCCCTGACTTCGAGTGCCTGCTCTCTCTCATATTGGAGTTTTGAGAGGTATCTTTGGAGTATATATATATATATATATATGAAACTATACAAGCTAGAACAATACAGTGGAAAGGTTACTTGCACCGCGTGATCTTGGACAATTTTAAGCTCAAGCTGATTGGGTCCACCGAGGGCTGCTTTAGCGCTGCCTAACAGTATGAACAAAGGGAGAGGAAACAAGCGAGTTTACAAGGTAAAAGTGCTGTTTCACTAAACGAAGCCATTGAATGTCCACGTTCACGCCTCAGAAGAAGCAGCAGATTTAAGGCACAAGCCCTGAAATGACCTGGGGTGGAGAAGACGGGGCGCAATGCACAAGAATGTCCACAAGGGGCGGGTATCTTTCTGTCATGGAACCTTTGACTTCTCCGGAAGTGTTGACTTACACATACCGTCCTGTTCCATGACCATAGTGTATTTATATGATCTGGGCTGTATCATCAAATGGATTCACTTCACTTTATCAAAATGTATTAAAATACATAAACAAACACATGGATAGAAGCTCTGACTGACATACGACAAGGCAACTGTAATGGGAACAAGCATTGGCATAGCTAATAGGTCTTGCCTTTGGGACCTTATAAGTGTTTAGTTATCCAGCACAATATCCTTGGTGCAACAACATCAACTGCTGTATGGCTAAACACTTATAAGGTCCCAAAGGCGAGACCTATTGGCTATGCCAGTGCTTGTTCAGCTTTGTGAGAAAGGGAGTATGGGTTGCAGTAATCCTTGTAAGTGGAGAACAAATATTCACAATCTCCTATTTCGGGTAAAGTACTGATGCTACAGGAATTACGATGATGAAGACACCCACAAGTCTATGTAAAATCACATTAGCATTTATTCAATCTGAAGTTCTAAGAGATGGCAACAACTGAACCTGCTTTTTATTTTAAAATATAGATATGACACTAATAGCGCAACTCTGTATCCATAAACTCAAATCATCTTATTTAATTAGCATCTTTAACTTGCACCTGTTTCCAAAAAATCTTAAATACAAGCACCTGTTTACCGTATTCAACACATTAACTACATAGTTGAAAAAGGGTGTATTTTAGAAGGTGGCCAAAAAAGAACATCTGCCAAAAGACTGCCATTGGAATCAAGGGATTGACAGGGGAACCGCTGAATGACGTGGCCATGGAAGCCCCACCCTACTTAGAGTAAGCCTTCCAATGCCATGTCAATCACATTGTTTCTGTATATGTCTGCATGAATAGCATGGCCTGTCCAGAAATGAAAAATAAATAAATATCCCCAACACACTCAAAACTCGCAGCGCGTTAGACACATGATTATTATTATTTTTAAACAAACAAACCCTGCCTTGAGAATTTGTTTTCAAAAAATAAAAAACATTCTAACCCTTCTAGCTGGCACTGGGAGGTTCAACCACTTGCCACTCGCTAAATGAGACTCATAAACACTATCTGAAGATCAAATTCACATTTCCTCTGTCAAGTAAACTCCTATGAGAGCATTTAGGAGTGATATGCAGAAAACGAAAAGAGAGAATCTAATCAAGCTAGGACATTTGTGAACTTCTCACTGCTTGCATCTCTCATCCAAGATGATCGGTAGAAGACAGAACTGTCTCCTGGAAATAAAGAATAAAAGGTTTATTGCTTTATCTTCAAAGCTCTATCATCTAACAGTTATGATCATAAACTGTAGTTTTAGTATACCTCTCGAAAGAAAAAATGTAGATAGCAAATTTCAAAATAGAACATCTGGATTTGATGTTTTATGAATAACACATGGGCCTTGTATATTATGTGCCATGCTTTAAATGAAATCAAATGGAAAACAATGAGGTATGTGTTTAATTTTGGGACCTCCAAATAACCTTCCTCTGCACTCCAGATCTGACAGCTTAAACTAAATATTAGAGGCATTTGACACTTCGGTGGAAGGAGGATGTTGACCTGATAAAGTCTACAGAGTTCCAAGCAATTTGAATGTGCCTTGACTGACGAGCCAACTATAGGACTGTATGTACATCAAAGTCATGTTAACTCTAAATTTCCCTTCTTCATCCTATACTCTGTTTATACATTTGAGCCCCTTTTTAAAAAAAAATGTAGTATTTGTTGTTATAGAGACATGAATTGATTTGTTCCTTGTAGTTGGCCAAATAACCATGCTCTTTTTAGTCTTTACTGTGGTAGATTGTGCAAGAACTAAGGACGTATTGTAAACGGGGGTAGGATGGGGAAGAAGGGCTCAGGTTCTTCTAAGTCTCAGCTTTGGGCGGTACCTCTCTCAATATATACTCATACACAGTAAATGGGTATGTAAATGACTGACCTGGATAAACAAAAAAACACAACCCTAGTATTGGCTGTAAAATAGGCCTCATCAGGCCTTTGTTATTAATAATTAATTTGAACGATTTTGATGAAAATATTAGTTTACACACCTAAGTCACCCAATCAGCTGCTGTCTTGGTGATGGACATTTCTCCTGAGTTCAGGGATGTCAGAGGTCTTGAATCTGCCAATCAAGCAGAAGACTTAAAGGCCTCTTCTTTGGGGACATTAGGGTGTCAGCTGACAGATGTAGCCACTTTTTAATCAGACAGAATTCAAACCTAGCTTTGAGCATGTCTTTGCTCAGTTGACGGTTGCTACCAGTCTGATAAACTGATGTACACTTTCCATATAAGGAAATCAAAATTAGGGCTACTGGCGACACCAAAACGCCCTTTCAGCACCACGTGTGACTTGCACAACTGACCTCCCTGACCAGAGTCCAACAATGATGGGAGCGGCTGTGCCTGCAGGCTGAGGATGTGCATGAATTGTAGTTTCGGTGCTGGAAGGCGCAGTACATTGCGCTGCCATTTTGGAAGGCCTTGTGTGATCAGCATAGCAACTGGGCTTGTGTGGGCAGAAGGAAACAAAAGCTGCTGGGCAGTGCTCCATGGTGGAGCTTCTGGACCATCAACATGCCTGCCTACCATGCAAATGGGAGGTGAAGAGTCCTTCTCTTTCCCTTAAGCGATAGTGGTAAGTGACGGAGGGACACAGAGCAGGATAGAGCATATCTACAGGGATTTGGTGGGCCGGAAACCGTATTTAAAGATGTAGAAGACCTCTGCTTTCATCAGACTATGAACTCTATAACTACCAATATCAAACTCAACTCAAGAATAAACAATCCCTGAGACAGCAGGATGAGGGTGCTAGCACCTGATCTCTTGAGTGCCATAGTGTGAGACATTGTGTGGCAGATTTACAAGAAAGTGATGCATCTGTACAGGTGCGTCACTGTCCCTGCGCCACCCTTCGAAACACTTGTGCCACCATAAATCCGCCGTATTTACAATCCGGCGCACTACGGCGCAAGGATTGACAGATGCATCAGAAATTCTGACGCATCTGTTGGTGGAAAAGTCACTCATTGCTGGAGTTGTGTCGCAAGCACGACCCAACTCCAGCAATGCGTGTTGAGGCCTATTCCCACTAAACTGCGTCACTACTTACGCCTGCTTGAAGTAGGCGTAAGGTTTTGACGCAGTGGTGTCCTAAAAGTGGCGCAGTGAAATCTTGTAGAGTCACTTTTACTAGGCCTTCCTGCGTGGGAACGCCCACCCTGCATACATTATACCTGGCGCAGGTGCATCACGTTGTAAATAGGCCGTATTGTTTGCGCCGCTGTTGCGTCAAAAAAGTGATGCAACTGCAGTGCAAAAGTCACACAAGGGGCTTGTAAATCTGCCCTTGTGAACCTATTTGTCCCTTGTGTGAATAGGTAAGTAGATTTGGAGACTGGGAAGGCTTTAGCCTAATTCCAGAACTTTTACTAGAGACTAGACCTCAGAGCTCATTAAAGAAAGGAGATCAAAGGTTACAAAACACTTTGAGCATGATTTGAAAAGTTCTAATGATATAGCAATTAATAAGCCTGACAGGAATGTACCTCTAAAAGTAAGCAATGTGTGAGGTGAAAAGCAGCCTCATAACCATAGATGGGAAAAGTTGACAGCCTCCGGATCGACAAGGACTATATCAAAGAATGCTTATATAAACAGGGGACGAGATTCTATCAAGTGGAATAACTCATCTCTGACACAGATAATTATACCGACACAAACAACAATATCATTAAGGCTAAGAAAGAAGAGTTCAAACATTTGCTAGGCAATACCGACATATTTTGGGGGGTTCTGGAGTTTACAAACACAGTATGATAGAACTATTTGAGAGGTCTCATTTGTCATGTTAGAAATTGCATATGTGATCTCTGTGAAGACCTGCCCTATAGTAGAAAGGAAATGAAACACCGAATGATCAGAAAAAACAGTGATGTGTTAAATTGGGTGGATTGTTTGCAAAGACTTAGCTACCTGAATAGCTGCTCCATCAGTTGTATGCCTACCATGCCACCCCAGCAACACACAAATCAGACTTTAACATCCTACAATAGGAACCATCCAGCTTGAACTGTCAGATGGGGCCCCTTGTGAATGGAGACACTAGTAATTCCATACCTGTGATTTAGCGGAAATCACATTTTGTTTGTAGGGGTGCATTATAATCACACGTATAGATTGCACACGCATATAATTCTTTGTCATATTAACCTGAAGTGTTAGAATTTGAAATGTATTAACCTGAAAAATGATGTATGCTAGGCCATTGATAAGTAACATGGAGAATTAAAGTAGAAGGTGAATGTAACTAGCACGAAACATTAACGTGAAGAACTCGTTTTGTGAAACTAACAATTACTCATGTACTAAATGTGTTTATTAATCGCATCATTTACATGTAGGGAAATGCAATAATTGAAGGTGCCTAATTTCCTATGCAAGTTCATAAAGCTCATATGCTGTTTTCTTATGTTAGATGAATCGTGTAGGCCTGAAATGCAGTTCCCTGGAAACTCTCGCTTTAGAATTACCAGTTTGAAATTCATGTTCATTGTGAAATTAGTATTTTCTTACATTTTGTGTTGCAGGTGAAAGAAACGTTCTTGTTAGCTAGAATAATGTCTTTGTTTTACTAGTCAGGCAAGAAGAGAAGAAGTTACAATCATGTTTCTTGAGTTGATAAAGGAAGGTCGTTGTGTTTCACACAGGAGAAGGCTTGAGAACCATGGACGAAATGTTGCAAGGAAAGGGCACGGCTGTCCCATGGAAAAACACCTTTAGTATTGTACCCAGAGCAGATGGCAATATCCACAATGAATCTTGGGAAAGTTATCTATAATATTGTGATGATGGGTGTGGGGAAAGTGCCCACTTCTTCTTTTGCCTTCGGACAATCTCTGTCTCTGTAGCTTTATGCTACCTGACCCATTAACTGTGGAGAGACCTCTTAGTTATACTCCACAGGCTGACACCTTTTACCTCCTTCCTGATGATACTTAAGTAGGGATGTCACATTAGCACTAGTGTAGGGATAGACTAATTCTATTTATTCATCAACCCTCGATGCAGCGAAATTTGGACTCATGTTTTCTGATACTCTGCATGCTGCTCCTTGAACTGATTGTATTATTCATGTTGCATCATCTAAATTTAGCATGCAGATTTGGATTTTTGCTAATTCCGATGTATTTTTACACTCTCATTTTGAGGTGCCTTTATGCTCAGTTATGTTTGCCTTGGTAATAAATCAAGCTAACTTTACGCATTTGTTTGTGGTTACTATGGGATTGATTACTATTGCACTGTATCGGAAATGGGACCGTCCGACATGCTGTCGGCCGTCCCATAAAAGTGATTACAATGCGACCGCCACCACGGTGGTCGCAATGCCTATGTTTTGGATTGCGATGGGTGCTGCTGGCTGCAGCACCGGCCACAATGCAATATAGGGACACCTATTATATCACTGCACTACGTGGCAGGCACCATGCGGTGCCTGCCACACGGTGCAGGGATATGTAGGGGGGTACCATAGTTGCACCCCAGTGCCCACAGCTTAGGGTCAGGGGGAAAGGGAGACCCGCTAATGGCCCCCAAAGTCCCTTTCTGCCTGCCTGTTCACGGTGGGTTAACCGCCATGTACAGGCGGGCAGAAAGGGACATCATAATCCCTACGGCACCGCTACCATTGTAGGGATATGATTCACCTCCGAGGGTCCAACAGGCTCCTTGAGCCCGTCGCAACTGTGGTGTTGGGTCTTTCCGACCACCAACAAAACACCGGCCATTGTAATAAGGCAGGCGTTAAACCTGCTTACGTTGGCGGGGTGACCGCCACTGACCGGCTGTCAGTAGCAGTCTCACCACCATCGTAATCAGGCCCTATGTGTCCAAGAGAATTTCTTTCAGATTGATTGGCTGGATAATGTATGTTCTCCTGTTTATGCTTTCATGCTGCTAAACAGAACCATCAGATTGTGACTCTAGAACAGGTCCAGAACTTATGGGACCTGCCTTTTCACCAGTTTGGTCTTGTTGGGCCTAGTTATTGAGGCCTATGTCACAGTGAGCATGGGAAAGAAATTTGTCATACCTATTAAATTTAGGGCACCACATTTAAACACAAGAGAACAGACAGTATGCAAAAAATAAATAAGGGCCTGGAACGTGGCACAAGCAGGCACTGAGAATTTAGCATGAATGTTATCAGTCACCTTTGTGTTTTAATCAATTCAATATCCTAAATGTGATAGATATGTTCATATGTGGTGCCCATGCTCACTGTGCTAGTGATAGGGTCAATTGACTTTGTTTGTAGTGGCATAGCAGCAAAGAACCGACAACTACAATGAGGACCTAATTGATTGAAAGTGGTCGAGACTTTTGCAAGCATTCCATTCAGCCGCTTAGTGTGTTCCTCACTGTGATACCCTAATTGCAACATGTATGTCCATATTTGAGCCTTGCGCTGGCCTTACTAGAGGATTCAAGCTCTACCCCACTCATCAAATCCGACAAGGCTAAATTCACGCATGTCTGGTTAAATGAAAAGAGCCTAAAAACAAATAAGGATCTGGACATGTCAGTGGTGATAGAATACCATGCAGCATGCCTCCTTTTTTTGCAGTTATGTTTGTTTTGTGTTCTTCAAAAATAAAAACACAGCTATAATCCTGTATTCCACCTTACCAGCATTGTTAAACAGTGCTGCATTGTATCACCACTCTTCAAGTTTCCTCCCATATCTGGTTGCCCCTGACCCTTGTGAACCCAGTCATGTTGTTCCAGTTCTTTTTCCCCATCCTGCTCCTGTTTTCTCATATCATCAATATTTCCTGTGCGCGACTGGCTTAATTATTCCAGGAAAATATCATTTGGTTGAAGCGTGACGTTGATGTTAACAGACAGAGGATCTATTGAGATGCCAGAGTTATTCATGATAACCTTAGCAAATTGTCATCTTCTGTTGACGTACAAGCTGATAGGAAAACTGTCCTCCAGGTGGGTGAGGTGCACACCAGAGAGACTCAAACAGACAACAAAGTAGTTGGTCTATGGATTTTACCTGGAACAGACAATGTGCAATGTACCGCCATCTTGGTGTTGAAATTCATTTATGTTGGCCTTAGGGCTCTATACACTTTACCACTGCTCGCCAGTGCTAAAGTGCTTGTGCTGACTCCTCTAAACATGGTTTGATTGGCATACACCTAATGGGTATATTTAATTTACGTATAAGTTCCTTGTAGAGTGGCATCTCATATACCCAGGGCCTGTAAATTAATTGCTACCAGTAGCCTTTACCCATTATTGTGCCACCCACTTAAGTAGCACTTTAATATAAGTCCCAGGCCTGCCATTGCAGCCTCCATGAAGTTTTAAACTGTCATGTCGACTTGGCATTAAAACCCACATGCCAATCCTTAAACTCACCTTTTATTACATATATGTCACCCCTAAGTTAGGACCTAGGTAGCCCATAGGGCAGGGTGCTGTGCAATTAAAAGTTTGGACATGCTCTTTCAGGTTTTACATCTACTGGTAGTGAAAAACTCCTAAATTTGTTTTTCACTATTCTGAGGCCTACCCCTCCCTTAGCATAACATTGGGTATTCGCATTTAATAAGCAGTAATTTCCTATTGGAAGCAGGCAGTTATTTCATGGTTGGTACCTATGATATTGTAATGATAAACCCTTATTAAAGGTAGAGTTGGGTTTTTCATTAAAATTTTGAAAATTTTGTGTTTAGAAAGTTGCCATTTTCCTGCCCTTTGTGCCTGCAGCCCGTCTTGGGTCACACATCTTGGTGTAGCTCACAGTTAGATTTTGTGAATTCCTCATTTTGCCTCAGTGGGCCATCTGCTGGAAGGATGGGGGAGGTGGAGCTTAGCACAGATTAACTTGCAACTGAATAGCCTGTATTCTGCCTTCACGCAAAAGGGCTAATGGCCTCACATTGTCACTGCAGCCATCCTGGAGTCAGGGCAGGGGCGCCAGGAAATGTCATGCACATCAAAGAAACTTTCTAGAAGTTTTTCCCACTCTCCAGAGGAAGGGCATCAGGGTATAAAAATAGGACCCTCAAGCCCGCTCTTCAGTACACGACTGGAACAGTGGATATTCTGCCAGAAAGGACTGCTGTACCACTGGAAGGACTGTTCCTCTGCTGGACTGCTGCTCTAGAGGACGGCTGCCTGTTATCCTGGTGTCTTGCCCGTCTCCTGCCTTCTGCCTGGGTGCTTGGCCTAGATCCTCATCTGTCCCAGGACCACAAGAGTGACTCACAAGGTCTAGTTTGTTGATCTCCTTTTCAGAGACACCTAAAGCCCTCACCTGGACCCAGTCTGAGTGAGTCTCAACCCTGCAAGTGGTGTCCCTCAGCCCTGGACCCTTGGAAGTGGTGTTAAAGGTGCCCAGATAGCCAAAATCCAAAAGTGGGGACTTGTAAAAATATTTTGGGCTAAAAAGTGCTCTGAGAACCGGTAGGAGACTGGGACCAACCTGCTCACCCATCTGCTCAAGGTGCAATGCTGATCCGATTGACTTTGCAGCTTCTTCCACTATGTTCTTCTCTGCAGCAGCAAATCCTTTTCAGCAATCTTCTACAAAGGAATATACCCTGTGGAACTGTCTTCGGCTACAGCTATTGTCCAGTTGTTGTTTACTGACTTCCATTTCAGAGACTTAGTCCAAATGTAGAAATCTTCATCGTGGCTTCAACCCAAGATTGTCCGGCGATAAAGCTCCCTCCTTGGTTACCTCCTGCAGCCTTGCCCCAATGAATGTTACCTTCTCAGACACTTTTTCTCAAATTTCCTTCTGAGTCTGATGTTAACTGTAGACCGGGCCCAATCAACTTTCTGTATTCTAACTGTTTTCCATTGCAGTCGGTCATGTTTTCCGACTTTGGCCTGGTCTTGAACGATTAGATTTCTGCGGTTGGTGCTTTAATCTCTTAGGCTCTAGTTGTTACTGAAAACTTTCACAATTCATAACCCAGTTCTAATGATTGGATTTTTGTTGTTTTAGTGTCAAATACCTTTTAAAAATCGCCACTATTTTTTTTAATTGGTGTGGGATTTTTCTTGTTTTGTGTTTTCACTTTATTATTGTTTGTGTACTACATAAATACTTTACACATTTCTGGTAAGCTAAGGGTGACTGCTTTTTGTACCGATTTTACCCAGGTTTGAGCACATGTTAATTTAGTGAGTTTTTTGTGGTTTGCCCTGCGAGGATTGTGGCTATTGCTTGACCAAGGCTCATAACTAGGTCAACCAACAACCCAATTTCTTACATTCTTCTACAATTTCAGCACAATTAAAATATTAGTTTAGCATTTATATTCCATACATATCCAATTATTCTATTATGTATAGCTTTTTCATCTAATGTATTTCAAATGAAATATGTCAGTTCTGCTCTGCGCAATATATTTCAGGTTACCGCCATCAAATGACAAGGCACTGGTCATCATGGATAATCAAATGTGTTTAAAGAAAGAGGAGAAAAAGCTCAGAGATAGAAATACAAGTATCTGACTTCAAAATAACCCAATATTGATTAAGAAGAACTTACTGTGCAATCTTTAGGTGTACATGGAAGATGAGGCTGGATCAATCAAAGGTCCGGATAATATTTAGGGCCCTATGAACAAAGAATGCATTCTGTAAAAATAGCCACAAGTGAGCACCGACTTTTATCAAATTCATTGGTGCTTTGCGGACCAACCTATGTACTAATATGTCGGTTCAGAAATACCGAATTGTAGAGGGTCACAATTCGATCTACCTTATGAATATTTTTGTGTTTATTCACAAATTGGGACTCATTGCGATTCGCTGACATCTCACTAATGATGGCTTGCTGGGGTCAGCACGACTATGTCTGTGACTGTTTTTAAATACATTCATAAGGGAGAAGGGTCCCTTGTGTACCCCTTCTCATTTGTGAATGGGGAACCCCCTCCTTTGAGGTGTTGGTAACCTTTCAATGGTTTGCAACCATATATGTGGTCGCAAACCATTGATAATTTATTTAAACATGAATTAGAAGGGACACCCTAAACTTGCACCTTACAACTTGCAATTTAGTTTGGTCTGGGAAACCTATTTGGCAATTTGGTAACATGTTACTGCAATCTGGATTTTGGATTGCAATTGGATTTTGTACATACCAAAAAGCTATTTTGCAGTCTCAAAGGCTCCAATTTTGTGAATCAGAGACTAGCAAACACAAAATAGCTTTGACATAAAGCCCTTGGTTCAGACACATCCAAAACTTCCCTATATAAAAATGATCCTGAAATGAATATTCACAAACATTCAAGAGTTCCTCTGCGTCACCCAAAAGGATTTACATAAATTCTTTTGGTCAGCCTCTTGTTAGACATCTATATATATATAAAATGTTCTCATATCGCTGTTGAGAAAAATGCTAACATACTTTAAGGAATACACTGAAATTAATCACAATATAAATATTTCATTGGAGGAATAATTTTCTTGCACAGTGTCTATGGCAGGATTATTTACATCCATCTTCCATGGTAAGGGATTTGCAATCTTAAATTAGATGACTCAGCTAGGAATGGACTGAACTTGCGGAATTTTACTCTGTGGAATTTCACGCAATTACATAAAAAAATCCACAAGATTATGTGGAGTTCCAGCAGTGGGCAGAAAATATGCTGCCCATGCTGCAATTGAGCAGGATTAAAGCTATCCTGGCTGAAGAGGGGTGAAACCCCAAAACCGGTCCTAGGATGCTTGTTTCTGGTCCAGGGAGGACCTGGCTTGGCAGTTCGGGCTGGACTGTTCCCATGAGGCACAGGGTCAGGCCTGATTTGCATATGGCCAGGTCTAAACTGGGGTGGCATGGTGAGCAAAAGAATGATGGATTTAACCCAGATCTCTTGACTGAGGGAGAATGTTTTGATTTGTTCTGTATTCCGTCCATCAATTGTGTGTCTTTTGATTAATATTGTATCAGCAGTGCAATACCAACATCTGGCAGAGA
This sequence comes from Triturus cristatus, assembly GCF_964204655.1. Taxonomy (NCBI): domain Eukaryota; kingdom Metazoa; phylum Chordata; class Amphibia; order Caudata; family Salamandridae; genus Triturus; species Triturus cristatus. Next base: position 382,226,012 of record NC_140591.1, on the reverse strand, counting down.
TGGAGGAATAACTTGATGTCATCCATCATCATCCTGTTGGTCACAGGGAATATGAAGTATAAGCCAGTATGGCTTGAAGCCTTTGGAATAAGACACATCACCTCAATAGTGATAGTAAGGGCACACGTTGCTATTACCAATCTATCTATGGATCTATCCTCTCCCCATGTGAGACTGTAGGAGTGAGTCGCACATGCACTGTGCACAAACACCTGATGCAAACATTGCTAAGGGGTGAATATGCACATCAGTCACAGGTCTGTCCTAGTTCTCCTTAGTGCATTAAGGATAAATGAAGTTTGAGGCACTCCATAACTTACAATTAGTTTTGTGGTCACTTGTGCGTTGAAACACAGCCATTGCTGTTAACCATTAACAAAAGTATGTTGATCTCTAAATTCCTCAGCAGAGCAAAGAGTCTGTTGATGAGAACATGATCTGCTGCTTAGTGTCTTTATATAAGTGTTAAACAGCTCCCTGGTGTAATCTCTTGCCTCTTTAAACCAATCACCAGCACCCCAAGGGCAGTAGCTTATAAAAACATTGCTAATGGGTGGAGTCGCACACTGGTCACTGGTTTGTCCCATTCCTCCCTAGGCCATCATGGTAAAAGCAGATCAATTCATAGCTTACTTATTTTTTTCTGCCGCTTGAGTGTTACAATGAGTGTTGTGGTTGCTCATTGCAGACAATTGGTGTCCTTCATCCCATTCTGAGCTGACTTTAATTGCTGAATAGCAGAAATCCTCTGTATCTGATCCTATTGGTCTGAGCCATCCTGACATCTATTCCATTCCTTTATGGGCTGCAACGAATATAAGTGGATTTAGTGATATCACAGTGGTTTCTAGTGTCCATGGTAGAATATACTGCATCTTGTGCAGTAGTTATGAGACTCAAAGGGCTTACAGTACTTCCTGGGCTACTGTGACACATCTTAAGTCTCTGTACAATATTAGCCATTAAAATGTAAACTAGCTTTGGGCCCTGAGCTGGCGCTACAAGAGAGGGAATATCAGTAATTAGTGATCTAAGGATGATAGCTAATGATGGTGGGATCGGAGTGGTGTTCCTTAAGGGTGTTATTGCCACATTTGATAAGGTTGACGTTTGACATTCCATTTAAGTTCTGGAAAATATCCAATGCGGGGTACCTCCCTCTTAAGGATCAATCAAGTCTTTGTATGACAGGCCTATTATTAATATAATGTATGCAGACAAGAAACAGATTATTTCAATCTGTAAGAACATTCCACACACTTCCCCTTAGTTGGATAGAAAAAACATTTCTGAAGTTTAATTCTTCCAAAACGGAGTTCCTGATTGCCCAGAACTAGCAGAACCGTGGCAATGGCTTACTCTGGTCTAATTTATTGGGGCGTGCAGGAAAACCGCAGCTGCGGTGTTAAGAAACCTCAACACATTACTGGACCTATAAAGTTCTCTTTACCAGTAAATACACTTTCAAATTCTATGCAGTACTTCCATTTCTTAACTTTTCACATAGGATCCCTACCTTTAATGCTTTTTGTTCACTCCTGCCTTGACCTCGAAAACATAGCTTGCCCAGCAATTCCTAAGAAGAGAATGTTACACTTTCCACCCAGTCAGACTAGAGTACTGAGAAATCTTGTAGGCCTAAAAAATGTGATCGTGTTTTGCTCATATTAGGCAAATTATTGGCTAACAGTACGAAAGGCAAATTTCGTAAACTTGCTTGCGTAATGTAACAGATATATTATGGAAGGGGCTGTGCTTGGGGGGCGTGGCCAAGCAGGCTACCATGGCGGTTGCAGCTTGCCAGGGCTCCGCGATCGGGCCAGCAGATCGACCGCTACCAGACGTTGCTCCTGCCTGCAAACACAGCTCCGGACGCCGGAACGGGTCTGGAATTCGCCGATGCAGTGCTCCGGCGCCTAGCAGGGGAGTTGAGCAGCGGCGGTGACGAAAGTGCCGGGCTGGGGCTCGTAGCCGCAAGATGGCGGCGGGCTGTCTTGGAGGTCCGCGCTAGAGTGTGCGGACGAGGACCCTGGTACTGGCTTCGCCAGCGGCCTTCCCCACGGAGCACACGTGAAGCACCAGCAGCATCCGCACAGAAATTTGTGGTGGCAGAGTCTCATATGATCCCTGAGCGCGCGTCCATCGCCGGACTGGGATAGGCGCGAAGACAGCAGGCAGCCATCTTGGGAGCGGCGTGGACCCTGCGCAGGGACAAGCTCCGGAATTGAAGTAGTGCGGCAGTGCTGGCTGGGGATGACACCTCTCCAGTGTGGTGCCTTACAACCACGGTGACGGCGGTGAGTGCACGGCTGGCGGTGAGCCCTGGTGTGTCCCGGTGTATGATCGGGGTGCCTGACTTCAAGATGGCGCCCGACTCGTTACTGAGTTGACGGAACTCAGAGCAAGAGACTGGGGGAGGATGGTGCTAACAGGTGTGGAATGAGCTATGCTCCCCTCTCCCCGGACCTGTGAGGTCCTATTCGGCGGAGTAGCACAGGATTGGGCAGCGGTCTGCATCTAGTCTGGTGGTATGACCCCTGCAGCTGTGGACGACAGCTTCCCCGTGGTTTGAGGGGGAGAGGTGCGCAGCAGAATGCCCATTAGCTCTGGGGCACTCTGCAGAAGTGTGCAGAAGCACCTGGAGTGGTGCCGATCTCTGGTGGTGACAAGACCGTCGACGGAGTGGCACCCCAATCTCTTGGGGGGTGAGTTGTCCCGCGTGATCGGCGGAAGGGCCTGGCTCACTGCATTACCCCGGCTGCAGCAATGGGGAAACCTCGAGGGACCCAACAAACGGCGGTTCCCGAGACGGCTCCGGAGAAGATGCCTAAGACCTGGACGTGGGTGAACGCAGTAGAATCACAAGCCGAGCCCTCAATCTCCACCAAGCTGGATCAGGTACTCGCCGATATCGAGCTTTCCAGAGTCTCTATGGAGGAGCGGCTCGGGACACTAGCGACAGACAGTAGCCTTTTCCGCGACGATCACCGGAAACTGGCGGATAGAGTGAAAGACGGAGAGAAGACGATAGCGGACATACAACCAACGGTCGGAAAGCACCAGAAGACACTGCAGGAGGTTCTACACTGCCTCACCATCCTGGAGGAACGTACGGACGACTTAGAAGGACGCTCGAGACGCTGCAACATCCGCGTACTGGGTTTACCCGAAGGAATTGAAGGTACGAACCCCCTGCAATACCTGGAAACGTGGGTGAAATCCTTCAATCCAGAAAAGGACCGCTCAGCATTCTTTTCCATGGAGCGAGCCCACAGGGTCCCGGCACGCAGACCACCTCCAGGGGCGCCCCCAAGGCCGATGTTGGCAAAGTTCCTGCACTTTCAGGACAGGGACGTGGTGCTGCGCGCGGCACGGGTGGCGGGCACCCTGCAGGTCGACAATCAGCGGATCATGGTGTTCCCGGACTATGCAAGAGCAGTACAACAACAACGGTCCTCATTCCTGAACGTGAAACGTCGACTCCGTGAGAACAATATCCAATACTCTTTGCTCTTCCCGGCTCGCCTCAGGGTAATCTATGCCGGTTCCACTGTATTTTTCGCCACTGCCACGGAAGCACAGGATTGGGCGGACCGGCACTGCACACAACATTCCAGGGCAGAAACCACAAGATACCCGCACCCTAAGCTGTCACAACCCAGGAGGCATTCCCAGAGGCGCCCACATAGTGGTGCGCATGGCGGATCCAGATCATGCACCCAGGACTCTCCTGATTTGGAGCAGATTGTGAAAGAACGGAGGGAGGCCCTGCAAGCAGTGATCGATCCGCGAGCATCCCCCCATACGGACGACATAGACCGACCTCCGCATATCTTTACCTCCGAGGGGGAGAATGAAAGAGATGGGACGGTGTCAGGGGAAGACTCTGTGACGCCCCCCCTGGTCACTCCTCAGACAGTGGACCTCATCCTTGATGAACAATCAAGATCTCATGTGAAGTGAGGTGGGACTACTGAGACTGGCATAGAGATAAGTACACCCCAATTCCACACACCGACTATAGTCATTCTTGCCAACATTGGACACAGTACGAGCAACGTCCATTGATCCTACTATTGGCCCGATTCGCATTTGGCCCTGCATGCACACACCGCCGCCCCCATCATATATTGTTGCACCCCCCTTAATAGGGTACGCAGGTTTGGACGCTTCGCTTCTGGCGATGGGTCCTTGGTATTGGGAATGTTTCCCGACCCCATTTGTACAGTTGGTTTCCCCAGTTCAGCAATATCCCAACCCCCCGCCTGGAATGACACAGATCCAGATGCTCACCACATATAGCCAAACAGCGTTGTGGGGTACAGGCACCCTCATTCAACTAGACTGACCGAGCTTAATGCACCCCAACAGGCACAGTCCCTGCTCATTGCGTGCAGATACTGAGACATGGCACCGAATATATCACACACTGATGTTTCCATCCTCACCCTATATGTTAGGGGGCTTCACACTCCGCGCAAGCGATATGCTGTATACTCGTATGCGAAACGTCACAATACCCCGATTGCTTTCCTACAGGAGACGCATCTCATTGCAAAGGAGGTGGGGAAACTACAGTCAAAATGGCTGGGTATCATATGCGCCACAGCTTATTCTGCGTATGCACGGGGGGCACTGATCTGGGTACGACCGGGAACCCCTTTCCAGGAACTTCGGAGGGTGGTAGATAAAGAAGGCAGATATGCACTACTGGAGGGCCTCTTAGACGGGCAGGCAGTACTTCTTGGTAGCATTTACGCCCCCAATGTAGAACAAGACAAATTTTGGGATCATCTCACCGGGGTCCTCGCCCCATTTGCTTCAATGCCCTGGATCTTGGGAGGAGACTATAATTGCACGCTCGACCTAAACCTAGACCGTTCGCACCCCTCTACGGCGCACTCACCGGCTCACAGGCAGACTGCCAGATTTCGGGCTTGGGTTACACACTGGTCACTCACCGACGAGTGGCGACTGCGCCACCCTCAGACCCGATTGTACTCCTTCCATTCCATCCCGCATAACTTGCGCGTCCGTCTTGACCGATTCTTATGCTCAGCCGCTATACTGCCCACAATTGCCCACACAGACTACATGGGCAGGGTCATTTCTGATCACGATGCCCACGTTCTCCGACTCAACTGGCGGCCCCCGCGGCCCCCAGTCCCTGCTTGGCGCTTGCCACGGGACTGTCTATCAGACCAAGTCTTCAGACACAAGCAGGAACGTAGTATCCAAGACTATTTCACACACAACGCTGGGACAGCGTCCTCCACTTTAGTAGAATGGGACACATTTAAATTAGTGGCCCGAGGAGAGTGTATGAAACAAATAGCTGGAGTTAAGCGCTTGCTAGAACAGGCACTCACCAAGGCGGAGCAGCACCTCGCCGCCCTCACTAAACGGGATACCGCATCCGAGGGAGAGACGCAACGCATAGCCAAAGCAAAGACAGCTTATCAGGCTGCCTCCGCGGATCTCCGTCGGTACAATTTTAGATCGTACGCTACACGGATGCACAAAGAGAGGGACAAAACTGGCACTCTCTTGGCGTGGCTGGCCAGGCAGGACACGGATGTCAAGCCCATCACCGATATACTAGACTCCCGGGGGGTATTGGTGCGCTCCCAGGCTGAGTTTCTTGAGGCTTTTACGACTACTATGCGGAGATATATAATGACCCCGCCTCTACCCCACAAGCCATAGTGGATCAATTCCTCGATCCCCTGACTATACCAAAAATCTCAAGGACAGATAAGGAGGCTCTGGAAATGACGATAACAGCGGCAGATGTGACCCGTGCCTTACATGCCCTGGCCCGCAATAAAGCACCGGGATTGGATGGGTTCCCGCTAGAATACTATGCGACATTTTCAGTGCACCTGGTCCCTCGCTTGGTGGCGATGCTTGTGACTGCGCTTGAGAAAGGAGAGTTACCGAAATCTATGAGAGAGTCAGTACTCGTGACCTTTTTAAAACCGCATCGGGATCCGCAGCAAATGGCCTCCTATCGCCCCATATCGCTGTTATCCGCTGACTGCAAACTCCTCAGGAAGATTCCGTCCCCTGGTCCACCCGGAACAGTGCGGATTTATCCCCAGCAGATGCACATCCCAGAACATACGCCGGGTGTTCCACATCCAAGATCAGGTGAAGGGGATTTACCCCCGGGCAGCCTGTCTCATCCTAGATCTTGAGAAGGCTTTTGATTCCCTCACATGGCAGTATCTGTTTGCAGTCCTGCAGCGTGCGGACATTGGTCCCACCCTTCTCGCATATACGCAACTTCTATACACTAAACTGACATCGCGGGTGCGCCTGGGCCGCTACATCTCGGCGGAGTTTGCAGTCCAGAGGGGCACGAGGCAGGGATGTCCACTGTCTCCCTTACTTTTTGCCCTGGCAGTCGAGCCCCTAGCCATACGACTTCGGCAGGAGGGAGCTCACTGGGGCATCCCTATAGCAGGCACAATGCACAGTGTCTCTCTGTATGCTGACGACCTGTTAATATATATACGAGACATCACGGACGACTTGACTCCCCTTTGGGAGACTTTGATGGAATTCACAGCAGCCTCTGGACTATGGGTGAATTGGGACAAGTCCACGATATACCCGTTGCACCCGGGCCTACCCCCTCAGGAGGTTAGACTGGGTACTCAACGAGTGCCCTGGAGTGCGGATGCTCCTCGGTACCTTGGGATCCGTCTCTATCATTCCCCAACAGATATTTTCGAGGGTAACCATGGCAGGGCATTGGCGGGCGTTAGAGCTGCAGTCGGTTTTTGGAAGAGCCTTCCGCTGGCCCCAATTGGACGAGTGGCATTAGCCAAATTGATTATGGTCCCGCGACTGTTATACTTTTTTACCAATCTGACAGTGATTCCTCCTAGAACTTTTTTTCGGGACTTGGACTCCCTCCTCAGCGCGTTAATTTGGGGATCCACTAGGCACAGAATAGCACTGGAAAAACTGCAGTTGCCCCCCACACAGGGCGGCCTGGGCGCTCCCTCATTCGAGGCCTACTTTTTAGTGGCGCAACTACAGTGGCTTTCTCACTGGACGGCGGACAGGTACACTGTGGAAACACATACCATAACGGGGCGGATATCTGTTCCAGAAATCCGTCGCCTGCTGCTCCCCGGCACTAAACCGAAGCGTACGTACCCACTTCAGGTGGCAGTGGCACGGAGGTGCATGCAACGAATTCACCGCATGTCCTCGGGGACACCATTGTATTCCCCTTTGCTCCTCTTGGTGGGATGGCCCAAACGGGAACACTATTACACAAACAGCGTGCTTCTCACGTGGACATCTTGTGGCATCACAGAGATGGAATCCCTTTTTGAGGATGGGCAGCTTAGACCATTCCGCAATCTTGTGGACGACTACGACCTCCCCCCGGGGCAGTTCCTGCTCCACCGCCAACTACTAGATAGTTACCGGCCATACCAAGACCTCGCAAGGGGGGAACCGCACACACATCCAGTTTTCCACGCAATTCTACACTTGGGTACGGGTCGCCATCTCACTACATGGCTTTATAAGGCCATACGAGAACTGACCAATAAACCACTAGAGACCCTGCGGGCCACATGGGAAGCTGAAATTGGGCGTGTGCTTCACAAGAAGGAGTGGGAGAGGGCCTTGGAATACCCCAAGAAAGTATCTAGAAACGCACGCTTTAAAAACATTCAATATTACATACTTCATAGAGCTTATTTAACACCAGCACGCCTCCAACGATTCTACCCCGACACGCAGTTCCTTTGCCCCAGATGTCATGCGCAGGACGCAGATTTTCAACACATGTTTTGGAGTTGCCCCGTCATCCGAGGTTTTTGGCAGCACATTCACACTGCTCTGGGTGACCTTACAGGGATCACCTGCATGGACACATGGGAAGCCAGCGCCCTGGGGATCTTCCGCACACACAAGCAACACAAGGTGCGGACTCGCTTTCTCTCCCTCGCGGTGCTATTGGCCAAACGCAGCATCGCCATGCACTGGCGTTCCTCAACCGGCCCCCCACTGGCAGCTTGGGTGGGAGCCACACACAAATGGGCGGAGGCGGAGGGGGAGACATTGCGGGAGGAGGAGGTGAGAGGGGTCCGCAAGAACCCTATATCCATGGAATGGGCCATGTTATTATATCACTTCAAGCAGCTAGCCCCTGGCGAAGACCCCAAAGACGACACACCCACACTGCCAGCCCTACAAGCGCAGTCTTAAACCCTAACCATCCAACCCCTTAACATGCTGAGGACATGATCATATACAAAGCAGCATTATAGTGCATACTATCGCAGCTACCGGTCGAACCTAAGAGGAGGTCCAATCATGATTCATTGAGGCGCAACACTTACACGACAGTTCAAGCACTCGTTTGTGAGGTCCGGATGTGAACTTCCAAGCCCCTCCCCTAGTTCATACCTGTGTTACACCCCAGTTCAAATGACATATTATTTATCGGAGTCTATAGGGTACACACATCGTCTTGTATTTGATCGTTTCTTTTCCTCGCTGCCTATCCATCAGTTTTTGTGGATGATGTGTGATATCGCATACTGTACTATATGCCATAACGTCTCGAAAGATCTATATAATGTACAGTATATAAAATCTGAAAATGTCAATAAAAATATGTTACAAAAAAAATGGAAGGGGCTGTGCTTCTTAGTAAAAAAAAAATCGAAAATACCCCTCAAGTAAGTACACAATAGGATTAAGAGTACTGCTATTTATATGAGAAACCTGAGACCAAAAACAAGATATGAAGTGGCAGAGCTTGTAGAGTAGGCTCAATCTGAAATATGTTATAAAGCACCTATCTTAAAAGACTTGTTGTGGTTGCAATGTGCTGGCTGCTCTTTGTCTGCCATGTAGGACCCCAAAGCTCAGATTTACTAAGATTTTGTGTCAAAGTTCTTTCACTTTTGTGATGCAGCCCAAACGCAAAAACCATTATGGGATTTACTAAGCCACTCACTGCTTTGCTTTACTTTGCATCAGGTAGGATGGTACAAGGGTGTTCCCATGTATCTACCTGTCTATTTAGATGCAAACCCAAATTTACAAAGAATTTTTAACCTGTGTTTGAGCCAAAATGGTGCGCCTATTCACCAGAGGCATAACGAAGTTAAATATCTTCTTTTCTCCTCGTGACTTACTATATCCATGTGTGGTGCATTCTGCAGCCCACATAGAAAGAGGGCTATTCCTCTGATGATTATTCTTGTGCAAGAAGGTTTCCCTTCCTCCACTAAAACGGTCCTGACTGTAACCAGGCACCCTTGCTCCATGGCGCAAGGGTGCCTGGTTTAGTACTAGGCAACCACAAATGCATTAGTGCAAAGAGGGAGAAAAACAGTGCAACATCGTGTTAAATATGGTACAGTTGATCTCTCTCTGATAGAGTAGGATGACCAATTAAATTACATTTTTGAAAAATGTAATAATTAAAGAGAAGTGATTCTCTGATCTATTGTCCTAGAAGAATGTTTCTATCAGAAATGTCAACTAGCATCTGATTTGCTTTCATTTACCTCTTTAATATTCACAAAAAAATCCATTTCACGTATGGTTTAGAAATTAAACATAGAAGTCCCTCATGTAAAAGATTAACATTATCCAATCGATGTGGAATAGGGAATGCAAACAATGTTAAATATTTTGGATCATATATTAAAGTTATGCAAGCTGACCTAACAGAAAGCTGTGATAAAGTTGCAGAATATTTTCGAAACAATACCCCAGAGAGAGAGGCAAAATGAAGAAAGGATTTCAAAGAAACGTGCATACGCTTTTATGTAATAACACATTTCCAGACAAGGGTACATCCTGAATGCATAATAAGGTTTTGTTTCACTACACGTTAACAAATAGTTCCAAGATTATGTTGTTCAGTAAAGAAAAGTGTAAGTTGCATGCACTGCAGAAAACTCAATATCTTTCATATTAAATTAAGGTGTTCAATAACTGCCAATCTGTGTTCAATAAGTACACAAAGAAAAAAAAATCTATGATATCTGAAATCAATATTTCAGGACGATCAAATAGGAATGAAAAACATCTGTGTAAACGAAATCAATGTTCAAAACTATTTTTTTTTCAAACACGATAAAAGGGGATGTCTAATCCAGACAAAAGACTCTCAAAACACAGCAAAACACTTTGTTTGAAATGCATTTTTGTGGCCACTGAACTGACTGAGAAACAAGTAAAGTAGATGTGTCTCATTGTCACTCAAAATGCAGGGGGCTGGTTAGAAAGGTAAATGTACACTTTCAAGGCACTAGATAACACTGACCCAGCATACTTCAACAATTACATTTGCTTTCATAAACCTTCCATATACCTCTACTTGTCCGGACTCCTACTTGCACACATGCGGAAAACTAGATCCAGCGGTCATGCTTTCTCCTATATCGCTCCTAAGGTGTGGAATGACCTGCCCCTATATATAAGAGCCCCCTCCACACTTCTTGAATTCCAGAAGTAGCTGAAGATCTGGCTTTTCGGCAGTCCCACTAGGCCCTGGGATTGGCTAGACTCACACCTTCTCAGCACCCAGATGCTGTCGTGGTGATATGGGCTCTACAAATCTGCATAACATAACATAACAAATCACTTGAGTGTAAGCTTACTTTTACACTTTTGAGGAACGTTACTACTTTGTGCTATTCAACAATTGCAAGTGTAAATTCTCAAAAGGGGAAGATTTGCATGTCTTGCAACCTCTGGAGGTGAAGCCTAATTTAGGAGTGTTAGGTTGCTACTTGTAACTTTTCACATGCAGTTTAAAATCTCTGCCACTAGGGCAGAGATCTCGCTATCGTAAAATATAGGGAATCGTTTAGAAGTTTATTATACTTGAAAATACGTTAATAAAAATATTTTAATGTTAAATTCTAATTTAAATTAATTTAAAAAACATGGGACATAAAAAATGCTACAGCATTACATTATTAACTCATTTTCTATTAGATTTTTTTCATATATTAAAATTAAATTATTTTTCCAAATATTTAAATGAAATAGTTCTACCTAAAGTAAAATAAATTCTTATTTATTAAGTAGTAAAAATACATGAAGTGATGTGTAGAATTAATGTAATTATTTTTAAAAATCTGAAAATAACATTAATGTTAATTAAACAAAGTTATTATTACATTGTATAACAAACTAATATTTATGTTTCATTTATATATAATTTTTGAAATAAAATAAAATAAATGTATTCAAAAAAGTTTAAATAACTTACTTTAATTTAACAATTGTTTTACAGACTATTATTTTATGTAGCTGCCTTCATTATTTTCTATGGAAGGGTTTTGCAGCAATACAATTGGCCATGTGTGGGGTTGGACTTACTCCAGGTCTTAACAGGAGTTTATTTACAACTTTTTTGAGGGAGGTGTTTATTGGTTGTAGGAACTACAGAAGTGCAATTTGTGAGTGAGTGTCAATGGGCTTACTCTTTTTTTGTGGGTGCATGTCCCTCCCTAACAGTTTCCTAAAGCTTTCTCTATCCCTCCCTTAGCTCCTCTTCACCCCTTGTAAACCTCTCCTATTTATTTGTTCCCCATTTTTAAGCCAGTCGCCCCTAGCACTACAATATTTACTAATAAAATGTATACATATATATGCAGAGATCTCCACCGTCGGGTGGGGATCTCTACGCATAAAAGATTGGAGAGGCAGAGACATACACCTCTATATGTTGGCTACTGAATAGCATTTTGCAGTGATTTAGTGAACAGGCCCTGCAGCCTTCTAGGTTCGAACTTTGAAAATCTGGATGAGTTGATGTGAGAGGATTTACAATGCTTAATCAGGGCTTTGGGAGGACCCTGTGGGATCTCAGTTGTCCTGAGGCAGCTGCCTTCCATTTCAGTCCTGCTAGGCCTACAGTTACTCTTTTATGAGCCTGTTCAGCTTTCCTTATTGACCACCCCATTGACATGGCATGAGCTCTCTGTGAATCGGGGCCAGATTCATTAGTTGCAACAAGAGATTTTATTGTATGGCCACCCAACAATCACTCACTGATGAAAATTGGAAGGTTGTGTTAATATGATGCAGGCATCCAGGACCTTTGTTGACACCTTCACGTGAGTAAATGTAAGGTTTCATGATGGTTTGCAGACATAAATATTCATAATCTGGTAGTGGTAGAAGCAACAAAATCGGAGTACATTGGGTACATCAACAGAAGCAACTATTTAGAGGATAAGGTGGTGAGGACAGTTGCAGATTAAGGGTGTCCCTTGCCTTATTCAATTAAATTGCGATCCTGATACTACTAAGAGATTTTGTTGCTAGTATGAGGAAACACACTCTGGCACTGTTTGACCTATAATATGATGATCCATCACTGCTTACATATCTTCCCTTTTTTTGATTTCAATACATTACTTTGGCTCCTGGCAAATGAAGTGTCCTTTTTTGAGAAAAGGCTATCATGACCCAACACAGTGCGGGTGAAGCAATACGCTTGTTATATTTTTTATCAGAGGCTCTGATAATGGTTTATTTGTAATGGCATTTTTGAATGGCTCGCATAAGACAGATTCTGCCCTCCAGGCCTTATATAGCAAATCACCATGCTCCTTATAGAGGAAATTATTTCACTCAGGTCATGCAAATCATCTGGTGCTCTTGTACTTTGGAGTCCAAAGTTGAGGAACGGTTGTGCTGGGCCAGCTAAAAAAAGTGACTGTTTGAGTCAAAAAATATTTTGTTAGTTGCTTACAACCAGGACTGGTTTTATTAGTACATTAAGCTCCGAATATCTCTACTGGTCTCATATTTCTGCATTAAGATTTCTGCCCAGTTGCCTAGGATTCTTGAACATATGATTGACAATTATACTTACCTGCATATGATGATCTCAGCGAAGTTAATTACCTGTTTTTGCTCTTAAGTAATTTTTGTAAAGAGGGAAACTATCACCAAAATGAATACAACCATTGAAAATACTGCTGCTTGCCAGATGAACTGAACAATTAGCGGATCTCCACCATCCAACTAATTGCTAATTAGCATGGTGGAGGTACCGCGGCGGACGGAAAGTCCATCCGCTGCTTTTCCGCAGGTCGGATTGCCGACTGGGTGGAAAAGGGAGACACTATGGTGGCGGTGCCTTGCAGGCACCGCCATCCATATTATCATGGGCATTCAGAAAGGTCTTTCCATGGCGGCATCGGGCTCCATTACGGGCCCCTTGGGTTGGCAACACTTGGGGGGGTACCATCATTGGCATACACAAGGTGGCTGGCACTGTGCGGTGCCTGTCACATTGTGCATGCTAATGCACAACATACATTTTTAACATTGTGGCAGGTGCTGCTTACAGCACCGCCTGCCACAATGTTAAATATGCGGGATGCGACCGCCAGGGTGGGGGACCCATCCTTATGGGCACAGCGGGACCGCCGCACCCCCGACGGTCGGTCCCGTTTACCGTTACGGTGGAGGGTGGACTTTGTCCGCCATCGTAATGGGCCCCTTAGTTCTCAGGTCAGAAATGTCATGATCAAATAGGAGTGGCAGAAACAAAAACTGTCTCTATTCAGTCACAGAGGGGTTCATCAGTATCATATATATGCAGTGTGCATCCATATTCTGAGTTGTTAGGTACCAATGTTTGGCTTAATGATGGGCATTGTAATGGTTTAAGAGAAGGCTTATATTAAGGATCAGCCTAGATCTAAATCTCCTAAAATAAGAAATTCATAAGAGTACAGAAATACCTCAGATTTAATAGCCAAAACATCAGATTTGAAAAACTACAATAGAACCTCAACTCTATCTGATTAAAGTGCAAAATGATATAACAGTAAGTGTTAACAATGGTTTGGTTATGGTTAGGGCTGAATTTACAGTGAAAAGGCATTTATTTTGCTTATAACTTTGGCACCATCTTAAGAATTTGTACTAAACTTTAAAATCAAATAGCAGAGGTAAATAAATAGGTTTTCGTTTGTCAAGTTTCATGCAGATCCATGAAGGCGGTGGTGAAATAATCTGGGGAATATATTTTCCATTTGAACTACTACAGGAAATTGTCCCTGCTGCAGCAAAAACCGCTATATGGGTTATTAATTTGAGAGGAATGTCTCCTATCAATTTGTTAAACATCATCTGTTTAAGTTAAAGGACGTTTTTTTATAGAGTCTCTGCTCATCCCCTTGCAGCCGTGGCACAAGTAGCAGATTCCTTCCAAGAGAAATGCAAGTTTTGTAAGTGCAACCTATGTTCAATGCAAATTATGTTCAAACCATACCAACAACAGAATAACATTTTCAAACAATTTTTAAAAATAGAGAACAGCTTAATATGCAAAAAGACAATAAAATATCCAAAATCGGTTAAGTGAAACCAGACATTAAGTTTTACATTTTTGAGGCAAAACATGGCTAGAAAAATTTAAGTGCCAATTTAAATTAGCAGTTTGCAGTTGATGGAGATATTGTTGAGATCCCCGGCCAACCAGGATAGAACAGGTGCTGGCTACAGTGAGAGGATTGCATCAGTCAAACTTTTTACCTTCTAACGTAGCCTTCTTTTTGAAACTCAAAGACTTCCAGCTGGTAATGTTCCCAAGCTGAAGCCGACGGAGAGCCCTTGAATTCAGATATGTCATTCTCAAACTCCAGCTGGTGCTTTTAGTTTTGGTGCCAAAAGATCCGAGCAGAAAACAGCTATTTCATATCCGCAATGGTTGCTTTGTCACTGGGATAAATTTCCTGGCCTACCCTGTACAAGTTTTTACCTTTGGACCTGTTCACTCTTTTGGTTCTCAAAGTCCACCAGTGGGACGTGACTAAGAGCTGTAACTGGTTAAGGCTCCACAAGGACAAATACCTTTACAGCAAGGTCCGGCTGAACCAACTTTAAGTGAGGATACAAATTCTGTGTAATGAACCTGATATTTTTGTCTTTTCAGAGTGCATTCCTTGTCAATTCTCAGCAACTTATGATGGTCCTCTTGAGGTGAAAAAATTATAAGCCCCAATTAAAAATACTGGGAATGTTTCTCCTGGTCACTCCTGCAGCCCTTAGATCTTCAGTACAGGCTTATAGGCAGCAGGCGTCTCTACCCCTAGTGAACCTGCTGAGTCCGGTTCTCAGAAGTCATCTTAGTCGTCTTAGAGTCACAAGTCCTTCTGATTTTTGTGTCTCTCGAGCCAGCAAAATGGAGGGACACCACTTTGTTTATTGGATAGCAGTACTAGTCCGGGTATCAACAGAACACAGGAGTCCTTGAGTGATCTTCCAGTAGGCAGACAGAGACTTCCTTCTTCAAGATCTTTTCTTCACAGGTCCAGAATTTTTTCTAGGAGGTGGTAAAGAGTTGCAAGTCTAATCCTGTGAACTAATCAGTGATGGAAGAATTCTCTCCCACCAATTCTAATTATTTTTGCAAAATCCTTTTGCAGCATTTGCTCTACTGGGTTATTACAAACTAGGCCTGGGGAAAATATAAATTACGCTGGCATAATTCCCATTAATTTTTTTATTTTTCATTACACGTTTTCCCAAAATTTACCCCATTATGGCATGTTACCTTACTATGCTGCCGTTTGTGGCAAAATTATAGCATGGGAGATAGGACACCACAAACAACTAAAACATGAGCTGCTGTTGTGTCCAAGAATTGGGTTTTTGGCCGTACCTTTTAGAGCAAAAAGCTCCTTTGCATCAAAAATCTATACTAGGATGCATTTTGCTAAAATACAGTTCTAAATGACAGATTTGGTATTTGTACAACTATGCATAATTTCACATCATTTTCTTGAAAATATGGTATCTTCCTATCCATTAGGGCATAACTGTTTTCTCCTCCTTCTCGGGTTGTAGCCAGCAAGTCAGAAAGGGCCTTGGGAGTCAGTGGCAGCAGTAACTGTCAACCAAATGTGTCATCTGTAAGAGAAAGGAAGAACTATTATAGCTGCCCTTTGTTCTGCCAGCTGTGCATGCCACCTCCCATATTGTTAATCCTTGCTACCTAATCACTTGTTGACAGCAGCCCTGCTTTCCTGGGCCCAGAGGCCAAGCCCTTTCCCTCCAAGAGCAAGGTCATTACCAGTCAGCCAAGAATGTGTACTGGACCTCTGGAGTTAAAAAACAATTCCAAACTCGTTTATTTTAAAGTTACTTTTCCACTAATGGTTATCAAAAATCTACTTAAACCAATAAATTCGTTTTTTTTAATCTAACAGCAAAATATTTGTTATTGATTCATTTGTGTAGCATTTTCATAGGAGGAGCGAGATGATCATCCTTTTCTCAGGGCCTGCTCCTAGAGAAAGCAACTTTTCCTAAATAATTAAAACAGCTATTGGACAGATGTTTTCGAGATATACTATTCACAATGTGTAATATGCCACATTTTTTTATATTAAGCACCCAGCAGCTAGCCAATTTGGTTTACAGGTCACAATTTAGGGGTGACTTGGTTAATATTTAAAATATGTTTTTTGTACAGGGCAGAAACACTTTTTCTTGCTATAAATGAATGTACTGCTTTTATTTGAAACCTAGTGAGAGTACCTTGGTGGCTATATGCCAGTGATGTAAATAAACACAGCAGTCTACACATGACATTAAACTTTTACACTACTGGTGCACTTTTTGTGCTTCCTATCAGGGCCTTACAGGAAAGTAAAATAAACCATTGATTGAAATTAATGCCCAGTACATGTCAGTGGTGGCTGGTGACAGTGGTGAGGCGTAAACCAACTGTTGTACAGCACTGTAGCGAGCGTAGCGAGCGATCCCGAGCCACCTGCGGGGGTTTTGGGGGTTCTCCCCCAAGAAAAGTTTGAAAAAAGAGTGGGCAAATGGTGCATTTTCATGCAAATTTGAGAAAGGAGGAAGGTTAATAACGCAATAGTGAATCTGTTCTAACAAAGAAAATGACTGGCAAAACTGTCTATCACTTCATCTGCTGACATCCTAGGCGCGCAAAAAGAAACCAATAAACTATTGGGTGTAAGGTTTGTGCCTGAAACAAGAATATTATCATGCACACATTGACACATGCCCCAGTGATTTATGGCACAAAAAGGGCAGGTGCACGCACTGCCAACACTTTCAACCATGCACAAAGACCAGACACTTCTCCAAGCAGCACTTATACTCATTTCCTTTCACAATAAAAGGGATCCTTTGAAGCGCCCAACAGCCCTCCCTTAATTTCAAGTACCGAAGCAATGATGAAAGTATCAATGTTAAGGAACCTTTAGGAATCAGAGCAGCGCAAGCCAATTGGACAAAATGGTTGCTCGTCTGCAAGCACCTGTTCTGGCACATACCTCATCCTTTCACATTAACTTTATACCTGCTGTCAAATTAAAGAGATACCAAAGGGGATGATGGACGGAGCGTTTGAGCAAATCAAACACTCACCCCCAGTCAACTGATCTGGGTTTAATCCATCATCATTCTTTAGTTCACTCCACCACCCCAGTTCAGACATGGCCATATGCAAATCAGTCTGACCCTCTGCCTCATGTGAACAGTTCAGCCCGAACTGCCAAGCCATGTCTTCCCTGGACCGGAAACAAGCATCCTGGGACTGGTTTCGGGTTCGTAACCCTCATCAGCCAGGCTATCTTGAATCCAGTCCCGCAGGGGTGGGGGCCGGGGGAGTTTTAAAGAAAACTTACCTGGCCCCACGTTGGCGCTCTGTCTTCAGTCTGACTCTGAACTGGAACAGCCGCGTCACAACCCCTCTCAGCCAATACTGGCGCTGCAGCAAGGCCAGAATTGGCTTAGAGCAGTGTTACTCACTGCCCGCCTGCCCATTAGGAGACCGAGGGTTGAGCCTTTGCTCAACCCTGGCTCTCCTTATGGGCATGCGCCAGCCAGAGCAGACAAAAGTCTGCATGCCTGGGCACGGCAGAAAAATTTGCCGACCTTCATCAGTCATGCGCACTTGTGCTGCTGCCTGCTGCCCCTGGTCTGACAATGCATGTCAGTCAACATGACGCCGGACCGCCCACTCCTTCAGACTCTGAAGGGGGTGGGCGGTCCGACGTCATGCTGACTGACATGATTGTCTGTTCTCCCTCGGCGTCTCTAAACTTAAGTAAACTGAGTTTACTTAAGTTCAGAGATGCCGAGGGAGCTGCGGGCGGGGGTGCCACGTCCCATCGCCCCAATGGACGCACCGCCCCTGGTACTACATGTTCAGATCTCAAAGAACAGGCACTATGCCACTGTTAAACAGTGGCATAGAACACAGAGTTATGCAGTCAGAAAAACCAGACTGTAAAAATGTGGGGATCACAATAAAACATATCCTTTCTTACAGGAATGATTCCAGATTTGCCATGAAGCTAAAACTTTACTTAGAGTAGTGTCTTTTCATGGTGTAATAAATTCGTACAGTAATTTTTGAGATAGTTGATTAGAAACATTGTTGGGGGAGTCTTTGAAGGGTTAATTATCCAGGGACTTTTGTATTTCACATCCTTTAATTTGTGAATTATTCATGAATCTAGATCCTTGAATCCTCTGCAGGTAAAAACCTTAAAAAATAAACAAATCTCTGTGCAATAGGTTTGCAATTTTTGCCTTCGTGCAATGTGGCATCAATGGATTGTGGGAAAAGTTGAGGAACCGCAATCTGATTGGCCGGAAGCAACTTAACATTTCTGCTGCAGGTGCCATCACAGGTTGTCAGCTACAAAAACCTGTATCCTGAAAAATAGTGAGAGAGAGGAGGGGTGATTAGAATGGGAGACCATTTTATGGCACCTGCAAGGAAGTGAGGAGCTCCGAGAGAGCATAAGAATTGGGATTGGATGTATGATATACATGGCAGGGGCACACATTGTGGTTTCTCAGCTAACAATACCAGTCTAGTTTCAGAGCTTTTTAACTTTTGTTTAGTAACCATAAGTGTAACTGTGTTCTTTTTAAAGAAATTACACATTGTTTTTAGAGTGAAGATAAGAATATTAAGTAAACAGTGCTAAACGCTGTATTTGACAGTACCTTGTTGTTTAATCACATACCGGCCATTCTGAATGCGGTCCAAAGATAAGCGCTGTTATTGTTCCAGAATCATTTGTAAAGCATAGCTGGTTTTAATTCCAAGAAGCAATCCCTGTTTTTTAGTGTGAATGAGTTTGCTTACTGAGCAGCTAGTTGCTGAAAGTGAGATGATAGATATTTTTTTTTTGTTGCAGAGTTTTATATAGCGCGAACTTGACCCGAATTTGGTATCAGAGCCCAATACATAGCACCAGTTACGTTACGTTATGACACACATTCATTTTTGGTAGGCACGGGGAGATTAAGTGATTAGCTCAGAATCACAGGATGTTCAGCATCATTGCCGAGACTCGAACCCAGGGCCATATTAGCAAGGACTTGCGATAATCATCGCAAAGCGCACTTAGCGCTGTATTTTTTTATCGCCAGCTATCGCTGGTTTAGATCGCGGAGATAGCGCGTTATTATCAACATTTATCTCCAAGGCGATAATAAACCAGCGATAGCAGCGATTCTCCATCAATAACGCGGGAATACCAGCGATGAATTCCCATCGCTAAGGAAAAGGTCGCCAATAGGCAGGTGAGAATTCAGCCGTAGAATCCACCTCCCATAGAAAACAATGGCTAAGTCAGGATTTTAGCAGGTGTTAAAAGCCAGCGATAATCGCGGTTAGCGCGAGTTTTTTTATTGCTTCGCGGGCATTGCTAATAGGGAGAAGTTGTGTTAGCGACTTCTTCTTATTACTTTTAGTGAGGAACGCCCACGTTGCATGTCATTAGCAATAAATATCGCTGACATGCAAAGCGGTAAAAAAATGGCCGCTATCGCCATTAAGCTGTCGCTAACAGTTGTTAGCGAGAGCTTGCTAATAGGGCGATAAAAATATCGCCGCTATATCGGCAAAAAGTGCCGCTAAAGCGGCGATACTGCCCTTGCTAATATGGCCCCCAGTTCCCCAGGTTCGAGGTCGACCGTCCTAGAGGTTAGGCCAACTCCTCTCCCCATAGTTGAATTGTAATGACTGATCTCATTTTGTTAAGTAATACGATGTCTTCCCAAATGTTCTAATGTCATACTATAAGGTAAATAAAGTGCAATTGAATCTTTAGTCAGGGATGGAAATGCTCTCTATGTAAATGTCTACTCCATCACAAAATAGCCACACAATTGCAGAATTAGGGTACTACTAAGGAATACACCTTAACCAGGTCCTGTAGGTAGAAACACATTTTCATATTACAATATATTCTAAAAAATATGACACAATAGGTAATTCTGGAAAAGGGAGCTTTCACATTTACATTGAAATGGCACTGATTCAGTATCTTTAGAGAGTACCATAACAGGAATATTGCTGCTTGTCAAAACCACTAAGCACCAGGGACTGCAAATGAAGTGGTACAGGCATCTTCAGGTCTAGATATGGTTCCCAACCTAATATCAAAATCACTCTAAGACCATCTGAATCCCGTGAATTTACAGATACTAATTCCCAGTGATCTCAAGTCATCTGGTATCCACAGAATCAGGAAGGCATGTTTTTCTCAGATGGACTAATACATGAACAAGGGGAATGTTTTGAGTTCCAAGAGTATAATCTTTGGAAAAATGGCATTCGAATTTGTTCCAATGATAAATTCAAAACTAAAATCCTCTTACAGAAAAATGTAGGTTAAAAAACCTTGAATCCTCACCTTACACCAGGAGATACTTGCATAACATGAGTGTCTTCTCTCAAAATTTTATTTGGATTACATAAATCTTCTTAGCAGAACAGCTCCAAATGTGTGACTGTATTAGTATCAAAAGATGTTTTCATCTCACCCAGAGGATCATGCTTGCTGCAGGTTGGTTAGGACACACTTGTCCTGATTATAAGTGACCTTTTAATTGTAATTGGACTGGTAGCGGATTTTACGAGCCCCATTGAAATTACTAGTTCTACATTAACTTCATAGACCTCTCGCTTTTCATTAGTGGATTTTACCTGCTCTAAGCTGACAATATGGAAAAAACCTGTCAAAGAGTGCAAAATAACAGGAGGAATCAGGGGAAGAACTCTGGGCCTGATTACGATGGCAGTCAGAAAAGCCGTTCGACCGGTGTGGTAGCGGGAAAAATCCAACCACCGGGGACTATCTGTCGGCCCCACTGTGATACATGCACTGGGAAACTCCATCCACGGTGGTCGGAAAGACATCAATTCCTACCGATAAGGATGGAAAGCTTTCAGCGCCGACACATGCGGTTGGAAAGCTAATGATTTCATATGCAATTGCCACCCCGAGTGGAATGGGTATGCCCAGACATGGGTCCTGTGCTCTCCATGCCACTGGACTCAAGCTATCCTGGCTGTTGAGGGCTGAAAGCTCATAACTGGTCCTAGGATGCTTGTTTCCAGTCCAGGGAGCACCTGGCCTGGCAGTTCCAGCTGGACTGTTCCCATTGGGCGCAGGGTCAAGACTAATTTGCATATGGCTGGGTCCAAACTGGAATGGCATGGTGAGCAAAAAAACGATGGATTTAGGCCCAGATCTCTGTACTGGGGTGAACGTATGACATGGATGGCATGGGATGGGGGAGGAGGAGTGGCACGTGACACATGGCGTGCATTCCACTCCCTAAGTGCTCATGTGTGTTTGGCTGAACAAAACACACGTGCACTTTCTAGTCCCCTCAGGCCAATCCCCATTCTGATCTGCAGCATGGGAATTGGATGGGAGTCTGTAACAGGGAATGCTGGGACCCAGGAAGAGGAGAGGTGGCGCGACGCTGGAGCCGGCTAGCGGCAGCTAAAGATACACATTAAAAATAAAATGTTTTATTTCTAACACCCCGCCGTGCTCCCTACACCACCCTTTAATTTGCGGCAGCAGCCACTGCCGGTTTACCAGCCTCGTCAGATAGGTGCATCGTAATAGGGTAGGTGGTTGGAGGGGCTTTAGGCACAGCTGTCCGTCTCCATTAACCCCTTCCGACACCGGCACGGTCGGATTTTCCTGTCTCAGTAGGAAGGACTGCGTCAGTCCGAAAACTGCCTATCAGTGCCCATTGTCATGTGGCGGTCGGTAGGACCGCTTCCGATTCGACTGCATCAGTCTTTTCCCACTTCGTTGGGACGGCGGAGGCCCTTTTCACAACCATTGTAATGAGGCCCTATATGATCCAATGGAGTTTACCTCCCAGTTTTAAACATACCCTTACTATTGGGACCAATCAGGTAAAATACAAGGAGAAATAACAAGTCACTTGTTATGATGTCCTCAGCCTCGTTTTTAAGGTATTAATGAGTCTTACATCTCTGAAAACCATAAACAATGGTATCTCATGGTCATAACGGAGCAAAATGGCATCTGTGTAGCACTCCCGCTGCTACCCTGCCTCTCGTTACCTCGTCAGCTCTATGACCGACTCCAACACTACAACCGTGCGGGGTCTAATGAGAGCCTGGTGAGATGGTAGAGACTCAGTGTAACATCAGTTTTGCTGTGGAATACGCAGGGCTCCAAAGTTGCAGGAGCTCGAAGTATAGCGCTGGCCCAGAGAGCAGCATTTGTTTAGAGTGCACGGCCCCTCTGAGACCGAGCCGCCTGCTGCTGCACGTTTTGCTGAAGGTTTGGGCTTCGTGAGGAGGCTCAGTTGACCAGATGGCGGGAAAAGGGGCAAAAACGCTCAAGCCCAAACCTTCAACTGCAGCGGGAGCGGCTGTAGCAGCACCACCATCCAGCGCCTCCAGTACGGCTGCCCTGCCTACAGCAAAGCCAGAGAACTCTTGTGAGCCAAGATCGGAAGGGAGAGGCAAAAAAAGAGGAGAAGAACTGACTGGCATGAGGAAGAAAGCAGTGCTAAGACCCCCCGAGGGAATAGTATTACAGCACCAGTTGAAGGGCAGCCTTCTATAGTAGTAAGTGTTCTCCCACATGGTAAGCAAGTGTCAAAAAGCCCCGGATATCGCGGCAGCCCCATCAGTTGCATTGGCTTCATCAGTCCTGTTCCATGCTGAAGCTGCATTTGCAGGACTGTGCCCCGCAAAGCATAAAGAAGTAAGTAGTGACTTTGTTTAAATGGATAAACTGCCTGCGGTGCTAGAATTAACATCTGCTGTGACACCAGATGGTGAAATAATATTGGAACAAGTAGTGATCTAACAATGTAGACACTGAACATTCCAGATGTGGGGGGTGGAGGATGCCCTTCCCAGTCCTGTAGAAGACATAAACCACACTTTGATAGAGCACAGCCCACTGAAGGGCCCAAAAGTGGCAGCGTCACCAGAGCTCTTGTGGGAGGAATTTTTTCTCCCCAACGGATGAGTCCGATTCCTCAATACCAGAAATTGACTCTACGACCCCCACCCTGTCAGGTACGAGCAGCAGTAGCTCCCTGCAAGATTCTGTCTTAACTACGAGAGGGAAGATCAGGCGGCAGAGGTGATGAGAAGAGAAAGTCCCCACTCCAAAGGAAGAAACATACTGGGAGTAGTAAGAACGCGAGCTCCCAACAGGATGGATCGGCCCAGAAAGATATGCCCAGACTGAATTGGGACTATTCGGCAATTCAACTGCTCGATGTGGCCATGGGAGGTTTGGGCAGAAGCGGAAGGTTCCACAGTAGGAACGGAGTCCACAAGTCTGGCAGAATCCTCCCCGTCGGTCATTCTGGCTACTTTCAAACAGATGCAGGAGGAGTCCAGAAATGAAAGTTGTAGGGCCCGACAAGCCTCAGAAAAGCTACAGGGGGGTGGTCAGAAAGATAAGCAAAACCTGCTCAGAGATATCAGATAGAATGACAATGGTGGAAGCTCGCAAAGAGACTCTTGAAAGGGAGGTTTGGGAGCTGAAGACCCAGAGGAGATCTCAAGACTTTAAGCTAATGGATATGATGTGGAAACTAGAGAAACAGGAAAATAGGCAGAGGAAAAACCATTTGAGACTGCTGGGGATTCCGGAGGACAGTGAAGGAGGGGACACCAGAGGATATAGTATAAAACTCCTAAAGAGCGCCTTTAATAATAATAATAATAATAATAATAATAGTGGCACTTGTAAAGGGCAACAGCTACCTCAAACAGAGGTGTCCCAGTGCTGAAGCGGAAATCAGGTAGGGTAACTGAGCCGGGAGCTAATCCCGGCTAAAGAGCCAGGTCATCAGGATCTTCCTGAACTCCAGTTGGGTATTCACCAAACGCATATGTGCTGGCAAGGAGTTCCATAACTTGGCTGTCCTCACTGTGAAAGATCTTCCTCCTATTCCGGACATTACAAAACGGGGTACACAAAGCAGGTGATGGGAGTTTTATCTTAGAGTGCGTTTAGGTTGGAATGGGCGCAGCCTGTGTCAGAGATACCTGGGCCCCTTGTTATGTAGGGCTCGGTGGGCTAAGGTCAAGGACTTAAACTCGATCCTTTTTGTAAGTGGGAGCCAGCGCAAGTGCCTAATATGTGGGGAGATAGGGTGACATAACGCACCCGGTGGATGAGTCTTGCTGGAGCATTTTGTACCATCTGAAGTCTGTGGATCAGATATGAAGACGGCCCAAGGTACAAACTGTTCGCATAGTCCAGCTGAGATGTAACTGTAGCATGGACTACGACCCTGAGACTTTCCTCAAGTAGGAGGTGCAGGAATTTCCTGAGCTTTCTTAGTTTCCCGAAGCAGGATGATGAGATGTGCTGGACCTGAGTTGCGAAGGAAAGGACAGAGTCTCACTTAATGCCCAAATTCCTAGCGGAATTAGCTGGGATTGGGGGAGGGCCCAGTTCCACTGGCCACCATAGTCCAGCGGATGGGGGGAGACCTGACCAAAGAATAGGCCCTCCATCTTATCCGCATTCAGTTTAAGTTTGTTCATGTTCATCCAGCATGCGATGTCCTTTAGACACCCCGATAATCTGGCAAACGAGTCCTCAGAGTGGTCTTCAAAAGAAAACACCAACTGGGTGTCATCTGGATAACAGACTGCTTTCACTCTCCAGGTATCAATAATAGTAAAGAGAGGCGCCAGATAGATATTCAAAAGTAGAGGGCTGAGGGCAGATCCTTGTGGCCCACCGCAACATAATGGCTTGGGGTCCGATTGATGCAGTTGGAGAAAGACTCTTTGTGATCGATCTGTGAGATAAGACCGAATCCAAGCAATAACTGCCCCGTGCAGCCCTACCTGTCGATGTCCGTCCAGAAGAATGTGGTGAGCCACCGTGTTGAATGCCGCTGATAGATCTAAAAGGATCAGCATTGTGGATGCACCTGCACCTACCGACTTTCTCACTGACTCAGCCACCTACACCAATGCTGTCCCGGAAGCCAGACTGAAAGTCCTGTAAGATGTCTAATGCATCTGTAAAGTTGTCCAGTTGCCCTTGAACCAATTTCTCTAACATTTTAGCAGGTGCCAGTAGCAGTGATATTGGATGGTAGTTACCAAGCTCCTTGGGGTCTGCATTCATTTTTTTCAGCAATGGGAGTAAAAAAACATGCTTCCAAATATCAGGGAAGATGCCAGAAGATAGTGACGGATTCCAAATGAGGTTTAAGGCTGGGTTGATCCAGTGAGCAAAAGATCTGAATAGCTTGGTTGGGCAGGGGTCAGACAGGGAACCTGGCTTGCATTTTAAGATTTCGGCCATTAATTCCTGTTGTGGTATAGGGCGGAACTCTGAGAGAGTTCCACTAGGTTTAATATTGTCCCCTGGCTGTAGTACTGCCTTATGCTCTTCATCCCTGAAAGAGGCTTAAACTTTCTGGATTTTCTCTTCAAAAAAGTTTGATAGGTTAGTACATAGAGAAGGGGAGGGCAGAATCTTACCCTCAAGAACTGATGGACAGGTAAAGGATCTGACAATTCTAAAGATCTCCTTGCTCGAAATCTTCGCACTTTCAATGCGCGTGATAAGGAATTCTC
This sequence comes from Triturus cristatus, assembly GCF_964204655.1. Lineage (NCBI taxonomy): Eukaryota > Metazoa > Chordata > Amphibia > Caudata > Salamandridae > Triturus > Triturus cristatus. Next base: position 382,200,100 of record NC_140591.1, on the reverse strand, counting down.
TTCTAGCAGCCCTCATCATTTTTCAGAGTTTTCTTAAGGCTTATGTAGTAAACTAGTTCTCCTCCCAACATGGCCACCTGCTGTCATTACACCTTCCTCTATGTTCCCACCTACTAAGCCTCCCAGAATGCCTGTGTACATTCTATGTTGTACTTGGAGGTTCCACACTTGTCAGTTGGGGTCTGGTCAGCTGACGAGGTGTGTTGCTCTGCTGTAACTTAATAAACCTATCCTGTAACTTATCCAGAAGTATCCTGTGATCTATCATCAATTTACAACATTTTGGCGAGGATCTTGGCTGACCAGACCAGACCAAGAAGAACAGCGTAGCACGAGCAGCACCTCGCACCAAGAACCCAAGAAGGCGTTTCACCCAACTCCGGCAAGAAGTAAGGAGTAAAGAATACTAGAAACCCGTGAAACGCCAGCATATAATAACAAACCAAATTTAACCAAAAAGAAGATATGGAATCAGTCCATCTGCTTCCAGTAACTTAAGAAGAAGAAACGCGTAACTGCAGTAACGCCAGAAGACTTGGAAAAGCGAAACTTAATGTAGTGAGAAACTAGCTGCTGCCAAAACAACTCAAACAAGTGAATTCCAAGGTTCCTGTCACACTACTACCAGTAACAGAAATTAAAAGAGAAATCAGCTTCAAGTAATGCTAAAAAAAACAAAGGAAAGACTAATTTGGAGGTCCTTGGCACACTGCTCCATGAGCTGTTGACTGTTTGGTACCAAGAAACATCTCCGTTTTGTGGCTGGTGAGCATTTCTGTACTTCACTACTACTTTGGTGTTAATGTGCCTACTCAGTCTATCTTACCGTTTCGTCAGTCGAGGGATCTTCATGTAGCGCTGTCTTCCTCTCACTGATGACGTGTTAGAACCCCCATCTGTACTAGCGGAGGAGCAGCACGCTCCATGTTCATGTAGTGTGTCCAGCGTCATAACAAAGTAATAGCGACTTGTGGAAACCTTTTCTTGTTGCCAAGTTGACTGCATCATCGCGCAACGTGAAACCTCACAATGCAATTTCAGGAAGCCATCTTGCAGCTTCTTCTCCTTTTGTACTTTGGTCCCTATGGTAACACAAGTTACGGGAACACTACAGTTCTTTGCTGTTGCCCGGCGCGAAGACTCGCTTCACTCAAGTGCGGCATTTAGGACTGTACTCTAGCAGTTTACAGCATAGGTGTTGTTACGAAGTTTGCCCAATTCACCGCAAACGCTAAGGAATCCTAATCGATGAACCAGGATGGAACAGCCCCAGTGTCAAGCTTGCTGTGAGACTTGTTGTGATGTGAAGCTGCACGTCAGTACTACTGTACCACATCTAGAGTGCCACCTTGTTGATCTTGATAGTATAACCTGGAACCAGAAAAGCCTATGAATGAGTCAAAGAGATCTTATGAAAAGTTAAACTGTCACCTATTCAAAAATAATTAAGAAGAGATATCTGCACCGGTCATAACGGTATTCTACTGTAACCTCCTGCCCCATTCCTACAGAGTTCAAGCAACTCTTTAGTGGTGCGTTGGCAAAACAGACAGTGCAGTCACAGCTAACTATTTCTCAAAAATATAAGCGTGAAGAGGCTGTATGTAGTGCTTAGAGTATTGAAGCATCCCATGATCAAAGAGCAAGATATGCAAAGCTTTATGGAAGTGGAATAGTCTGACTTGAAGAACACGCAACTTGATTCAATTAATGGACCCAGTTTGTAGTCGACTCCTACAACATAATGAAAGATATCCTGTCTAAGTTGAATCTCACTTGATAAAAATAAAATAAAACGATTGTTTGCAAGAGAGGTTGAAGCGCATAGACTACTGAAGCACTTAGTCAGTACAAAAGCACATAGAACTCGGAAACATGGTGGAGAATCCGGAACCAATAGCAAGAGCCCAGAAGTGGGTCAGAGCACCATGAACAGAGACAAGCTTCACACAACTAGTACCTGTTTTACACAGAGAGCCCAGTGACAGGGCATAGAGTTCAATTAAGTGAAAGAGAGCCCAGAAGCGGGCCACTGGAACCAAACCAGGGACAAACGTCCTACAACTGGAAGCTAGTCCTAACCACGACTGAGAAGCAAGACGGAGACTGTGGGGCATATGTATCAAACTCCCGTTTAGCGAATCCTAATTTGCGATATTTTGCGATTCGCAAATTGAGATTCGCTAAGCGGGATGTAAAAAATGTATCGCAAATATATTGTGATTTCTTAAAAATCGCAAAATATTCTCAGACACCTGTTTTGCGATTTCTTAATAGCGAAATTCGCAAATTAAGAAATCGCAAAAACGGGAATCTGCAATCCAGGTGCAGCCTGATGACATCACAAACAGGAAACTGGAGTGATTTCCTGCACCTGCTCACCTGAGCACACCCAGAGGCTGCTTGGGGAGTGTGAGGAGGCATCCCAGGAGAGTGCAACCAGCAATGGATTCCACCAAACAACAGGAGGGCAAGGATGCAGAGAAGAGGAAGAGAAAGCATAAGTTCTCAGAAAAGGAGCAGGAGGTCCTTATTGAGGAGATGGTCTGCAGCCATGAGCTCCTCTTCGGCAAGAAGGCACTGTGTGTCCCAGAGGCGAGGAAGAGGAAAATTTGGCTTGAAATACAAAATAAGGTGAATGCAGTGGGAGTCACCAATCGTACCATCGAAGAGCTGCGCAAGCGGTGGTACGACATGCGCCAGAGGTCCAAGGAGAGGGTGGCAGCCAGACTGAAGGACGCAAATCAGACTGGAGGAGGACCATCCACTGCAGAGCAGCCAACACCCCACGAGGAGCTTGTGGAGTCAACTCTCCTGCCTGAGAGCGTTGGTGGTGTGGCTGACATAGACAGCTCCAACCCTGCATCCAGCAGTCAAGGTAAGATGCATGCAAAATCAATCTGCATTCCTCCCCATCCCATGCACACTTCCCCAAATGCGCATAGTAAACTCCCAAAATGTCATTCCAGCCCAAGTCTTACAGCACACCCAGCAATGCATCATGGGACTCGTAGTACTATGTCTGACAGTGTGTCCATGAGACAAGGGAAATTTAATGCAACATGTGGGTTGGGGATAAGTGAATGATACAGTGTTAGAGGTTAGCCAAAAAAAACTGTAGGAACTTTATTGATTGCCACATGCAGACAATAACACAAACTCATGTACTCCCCTTTACATCCACAGCTCATTCCAGGGCACAAGAAGACAGCGCAGAGGGAGAGGAGCTTGCACACCCTGCGGACTCCAGTGATGAGACTGAGCAGCAGCCAATCCAGCGCAGGAAGCGCGCACATGTGCCCCCACTGCCTCCATTTGAGGACGAATTACCTGCCACAGGGGATGATAGGAGAGAGGGGAGTCAGGGTGTGTCACACATGCCCATTCATGACACACAAAGGCCAAGGAGTACACCACAGGACACACGCAGATCAAGGCCCAGGAGCAGCACTGCGACTGAAGCAGAAGGATCCGTGTTCTCAGGCCTGGAACAGAGCATGCTGCAGGAACAGCGCCTGCAAAGCAAAGCACTGAGATCAATAAATAGGCAGCTATGCCACATACACAAGGAGCAGAAGAACATGGGGGAGGGCTTCATGGCCATGGCAGGGGCGATCCGTGAACTCTGTGACACTTTGAGGCAAAACCAAGCCGCCAATGACAGGGCTGGCCGACGTGCCAATGCACGCCTCCACAACTACACGAAGGCCGTGAACCGCCTCTGCACCACCACCAGCACCCTCACATGTAGAAGCGTAACTATGCAGGTCGAGATGGTGCACTGCTGCCAGGATATTGCCCGAGGACTTGCACAGGTAACCACTGCTGTGGAGCAGCTGCAGACGGCCAATGCTGGTGGCAGCGCAGTCATGGCCTCTGCCGAGAGTGAGGACACCTCAAGTCGGAGCAGCATCACTCCCACCTTGCCAGGGGAAAGACTTTGCAGTGCCAGACAGGGCGCAGGACAAGGGAACACCATGGGGGGCACTCAGCCTGGACGTCACCGAAGGAGGTGAACATGTGCGTTGACACTTACTGCAACATGGGTGAATGAACCCTACAATGCTGTTTGCACAGTTACTTGTGCCTTACCTGCACTGTGTGCACAACATGTGCTGGGGACAGCTACTATTTCTTTAATGTGAAGTGTGAATAAACACTTCACACATCATCAAGCTTTGTTTTCTCATTTCATCATTACTCACCTAGAAGTAGTTTTGTGTGATCTCTGGCCGTCTCTGGCATCCAGCAGCTGCCCCAACTCCTGCTGCAGGTCTGGCAGGGGGAGCAGGGCGCTCGTCATCCGATGTGTCTGTATCGGTCACATCAATTGTGGTGCCTTTCCTCATTGCCATGTTATGTAGCATTGCACAGCTTGCCACGATTTTACAGCAGGTCTCAGGGCTGTATTGCAGTGCGCCTCCACTTTTATGCAGGCACCTGAAGCAGCTCTTCAGGATTCCAAAGGTACGCTCAATGACGCAGAGTGTAGATCTGTGTGCCCTGTTGTAGCTCCTCTCACTTGCATTTGCAGGATCCAGATATGGGGTCAGGATGAAGTTGCGCACTGCATAGGCACTGTCACCTGCATGGACAAACACAATAGGTAAGTCAATGTCCCCCCCCCTCAAGTGATGTAGTGGATGTATTGATGTGTGCCATGAATTTACCTAGCAGGTACCCCTCCCCAAACTCTCCAGCACTCAGACGTCTGTGTATTCCACTGTGTCTGAAGATGAAAGAGTCATGTGTACTGCCATGGGTATTTGGGTACGATGTCAGTGATGATATACTTTGCGTTGCACACAATCTGTATATTGAGGGAATGGTAGCTTTTCCGATTTCTGTAGACATATTCAGTTGCTGATGGGGGTGTGATGGCCACATGGGTCCCATCGATGCAGCCAATGACGTGGGGGAAACGTGCAATCTGGTAGAAGTCCAGTTTTGTTTGCTGTAATGCCTGTTGGGTGGTGGGAAAGTATATGTGATGGGATAGCCTCTGTAGCATTGCATCTAGAAAGGCATGGAGAAAGCACGAAAGTGCACTCTGTGACACCCCACCAACCTCCGCTATTACCCGTTGGAAACTCCCTGACGCCAGGAGGTGCAGGGAGCACAGGACCTGCACATGTGTGGGAATTGTTTGTGTCCTGCGTGTAGGGTGTTCCAAGTAGGGTTTCAGCTCCTCAATCAGGTCCATTATGGTCTGTGGGTGCAGCCTGTACTTGTCATAGATGTCCTCTACAGTGTGCTGGAACAGAGTGATGCGCAGCCTGAATATACGTTCCTGTCTCATTCTCCTCTGTGCAAGAGACCGAATACGCAGCCTCCTGGCTATCACGAACATTGCTGCCATTGTGGGTGTGTCTGTTGCATTGTGGGGTGGTTTAAGTACCTTGCACCAGTTTACCACCTGCATGCAATTGGTGTTAATAGCGATTTCTTAATTAGCCAAATTCGTGAATTCGCAATTTGCGATTTTTTCATACATGTATCAGCGAATTCTTATTTTGCGATATCCTTTTAGCGAATTTCGCTAGGTTGAGATGTCGCAATTTAAGAAATCGCAAGGAAAATCGCAAAAATCTAGTTTCGCAGCCTAAGAAATCGCTAATTTAGCGATTTCTATGTTTTCTCTAAAGATGTGTGTCATACATGTGGAATAGCGAAAAATCAGTCGCAAATGCTGCTTTTTGCAATTCGCAGCGTTTGCGACTAATTTTTGCTTTCATACATATGGGCCACTGTTCCCAGAACCAGAAGGGGGCAAAGGCCCTGATATCAGTAGGACACACAGCTCCCAGAACCAGCTGAGGTCTAAGGTCCCAAAACTAGAAGAGAACAAAGGAGTGGACAAAGGTCATTCCAGAACAAAGAGTGGACAAATGTCATCCAAGAAGGGACAAAGGTCGTCCCACAGCTATGAACGGACAATGGTCATCCAAGAGTAGACAAGGACTGGACAAAGGTCGTCCAAGAGAGCACAAAGTCCATGACTGGTATGACGACCAGAAGTGGGTCAGAGGACCCAGAACAGGGTCTAACGTTCCACATCTGGAAGCTGGTCAGGGAGCTCTTAACCTTGTCTGTGAACCAGGAGGGGACAAATGTTCCAAAACTTAGAGTCCAAAAATAAAATCTAATTCTGAGGCCCTCAATCAGAGCAAAGGATCCAATAGTTAAGAAAGAGGTCAAGAACTTGTTAGAGGGATCCAGAACCAGACCGGGACTTCTAGTTCAAATTGTATTTTCAAGTTAACCTTTATCTTCATCTTGGAGCGCAAAACAGGTTGAAGAAAGTGAACTGTCTCTTTATGTTTTTTTTCCTGGTCAAGGACTGATAGGAGAAAGTGGACTGACTTTTCCTGTTTTGGTCTGTCTAAGGGGAATAGGTGGTGGTGATACCTATTAGTTGTTTTGGGTGGTGTTTCTCACCTCACATTTCACTCTCAACACTCTTTGCCCATTAACGCTTGTTTGCCTTCTCTATCTTTATTTTTCTTTCTATTATAAAGGAGGATGATGGGTGTGTAATAAATTTCTAGATAAAGGAGGAGGATGTGTAGTAAACATATGCTCCTCCCAACATGGCAATCTGCGGTCATTTGTCTTTTCTAGATAAAGGAGGAGGATGTGTAGTAAACTAGTTCTCCTCCCAACATGGCAACCTGCTGTCATTACACCTTCCTCTATGTTCCCACCTACTAGGCCTCCCAGAATGCCTGTGTACATTCTATGTTGTACTTGGAGGTTCCACACTTGTCAGTTGGAGTCTGGTCAGCTGGTGAGGTGTTTTGCTCTGCTGTAACTTAATAAACCTATCCTGTAACTTATCCAGAAGTATCCTGTGATCTATCATCATCAATTTACAACAGCTTACTTATATGCTAGGTTGGCCTCTGGGAGTAATCTTTCCTCCAAAGCCGTTTAAGGTTTTTACACTCACTTATTTCACTTCTAAGTTCCGTCAAAAACCAAGGGGCTGATGGAGACTATCTCGCAGTCCTAACTGCTCTCAGAAGGGCTACTGTATCGAGGGTAGAGGTAATCCTTGCATTGATGGCGACCGCATCCTCATTCGGATTGCCAGTGCTCTGTGGACCTCTTGTTAGGAGCACAGGGCCCAAGCTGTCTGTTGTAGCCTTTTTCCAATTCCCATCTCAGTACAGTCTGTTTGCTTCCCTCTTGCTGTATGTTCCCCTACATGAATAAGAAAGGGACCATGTGATGGTCCGTCCAAACCAGACATTAAGGGACCACGGCTCTCATAGCCTGGATGTTGGAGAAGATTAAGTCAAGAGCGTGGCCAGCTCTGTGCGTGGGGGCACTTGCATGTTGAGTGAGGTTAGCTCCACTGAGTGACATTACTTGCTGAGAGGCCTGTGGGCAAATAGGATCATCCACATTTGCTTATTGTAATGATTTCTGAGCAATCAGGCGGTATATAGATTAAAAGGCCGGAAAAGCAAAGGGTAGGGGTCGGCTTTATACAGAAATGTAGGCCCTCTATATTTCCTAAAATGTTCAGTTCCGAATTAGAAATGTCCCAGGTGTCCTTCACAATGATAGCTACCCCACCTCCTAGTCTGTCACCAATTCTGGTAGGGCAGATGATACGGAAGCCGGGAGGGATAGCAAGGGTCAAGGCAGGTAGGGAATCCTCCTTTAACCACGTCTCGGTTAGGAACATCACATCCCAGGTGTTGTCTATTAAAGATAGCCAAATATTGTCTGCATGTTTGGGGAGTGATCTACAGTTGATCAAGCAAGCTCTAACCCCACCACTTGGCAACCCCTGAGCTCTAGGGATCTTATCACTGCTCTGGGTTGGCCTGAAATTACAATCTTTACAATGGTAGTAAGGAGCATGTTTATTTAGGTCACCCCACAGAGTTCCCGAGCACCGGTTTCTTCTTAAGGCCAGGAGGGAATCTCACAACCAGAAGATGCACTTACCGCTACCACTTTGAGCAGCATGGCTGGTGCTGGCCACGATCCGGACACGGACGGAGGCAGATGGCTCGACTTTGGCACGCCAGCTGCACGTTGGCGTAGCGTGCACATTAAATAGGTGCCTGGGAGCAGTCCAAAAAAAGCTGGACTGCGCACCTTTCAAGATGGCGCCTGTGAGTGTCCCAGCTGAGTAGAAATGGCGCTCCGCTCTGTAAAATGAGAATTTCAGTTAAACTACTATGAGTGCCCTAAAACAAGTGCAATAAACCTTCAGTCATTTTAAAACAAATTACGGAATAAAAGTAAGGAACAGTACTATGCCTATGAAATGCTTCCCCCTCAAGAATGGAGAATCGATTCCCCATGCAACATGCAGCCATGATCCGCCCCATAGCACAGCTCCAGAGATTAAAGTTTAAAAACAGTGTGGAGAGCACTTACAGGCCTTAACACAGCCTGACGCCGCTGCGCGTTGTCGCAGCGGTGCGCATTAAATAGGTACCTGGGAGCAGTCCAAAAAAAGCTGGACTGCTCACCTTTCAAGATGGCGCCTGTGAGTGTCCCAGCCGAGTGGAGTAGGAATGACAGCCCCAAAGATTAAAGTTTAAAAACAGTGGGCCCGATTCACAGAACTAACTTAAGACAAAATCCAAAAACTTACTACCATTTTTGTGTTCACAGAAGGCACTTACTCATTTTGGTATTCACAGAAAGCACTTACTCATTTCAGTATTCACAGAAGTTAGGAGTCCTAACTTTAGGACTCCTAAATGCCTTCTGTGAATACCGAACGTCTTAAAATTAGGATTTTTCTCAGTTTAGTAGTAGTATAGTTAGGACTCCGAACTTTAGGACTCCTAAATGCCTTCTGTGAATACCGAAAGTCTTAAAATTAGGATTTTTCTCAATTTAGTAGTAGTAAAGTTAGGACTCCTAACTTTAGGACTCCTAAATGCCTTCTGTGAATACCGAAAGTCTTAAAATTAGGATTTTTCTCAATTTAGTAGTAGTAAAGTTAGGACTCCTAACTTTAGGACTCCTAAATGCCTTCTGTGAATACCGAAAGCCTTAAAATTAGGATTTTTCTCAGTTCAGTAGTAGTAAAGTTAGGACTCCTAATTTTAAGACTTTCGGTATTCACAGAAGGCATTTAGGAGTCCTAAAGTTAGGACTCCTAACTTCTGTGAATACAGAAGTGAGTAAGTTTCTTCTGTGAATACCAAAATGAGTAAGTGCCTTCTGTGAATACGAAAATGGTAGTAAGTTTAGGATTTTGTCTTCAGTTAGTTCTGTGAATCGGGCCCAGAGTTTCCAGAGCTGACAGACTGGGACTGGGAAAAAGAAGTACAAAGAGTTCATCAATTCCCCTTAATGCTCAAGAAGCAGCAAGCGGATAATGCTATATACACCCGGTCAGTACTGGTCTACTTTGGCAACTTATTGCTGAGGAAGAATATCTATGATCTGGCATGCCCTAATGCTAAAAAAGAGTTTGATGGAGTGTCCTTTTTTGCACGGCCAGACTTTGCCCACGCCACAGTAGAGCGGAGGTGGCATTTACAATAACTTTTTTCACCATTTCAAAAGCTCGGGTCGAAGTATACCTACAAAATCGAGCTAAATTGAAAGTTATTTTAAGGGTCATACACAAAGCTTTTACTCCGAAATTCAGGCCCAGGAGTATTTAGATGAATTATGGGAGCGGGGGGTCCTGATATTTGAGCTAAGGCTAAAGTAGCCAATCCTGAAAAGAGAAGGGAAACTTGAAGGTTAACTACAAGGGGCTAAAGGAACTTAAAGTTGTGCTGTATAAGGGTTAAAAGAGAAAGGGAGGGGGAACAAGGTAATGAGGAAAAAAAGGATTGAAGATTACTAATCATTTTTAAAAAAGGTCTATCGCACTCACTGTAAGGTCACCGACAGGTAGTTACATAGTTATGAGTAGAGTTGCCTGGGGATGTGAGGGCGGTGGGATGGCGAGTTTGGTATCACAGACATTTTCACAAAGGCCAGGCCTGGTTGCTCACTTGTCGGGAGAGGGTGGCGGGGTGGGGGTAGGGCCTCGGGGAGTTGGGGTGGGGGTTCACTCCTGGGTTTAGGGTTGGGGGTAGGGATGGGAGAGATATGGGGGTCCCTCACAATCATGAGGAAAGAACTGCGAAAGATGAAGTCTGTTAAGATGGGAAAAATGACTTGGTATGTATCCAAGAAATTTCAGCAGTTAAGAACCAAGGTTCATTTTATACCTGCAATGGGAGATAAGCAGAAAGTGCACATCACCTCCATGAAAATCTGTGGTTTGAATGATGCTAAGAAAAGAGCTAGAACCTCGATAGGCCTACAGGTGCTGAAAGCAGATATTGTGTGTCTGCAAAAGACGCACATTGAAGGCTCACAGAGGGATTTGCTAAACACAATTGGTTATAGATTCATAGGTGGATCGTTGCATGAGGTACGCACTGGGGGATTACAATCTTAGCCGAAGAAACTGGCTAAAAGTTACATAAGTACGGGTTGATATGCAAGGCAGATGGGCAATTGCAGCGTGTCATCCTATTAGCGGATATACATTTACGCTGTGCACGGTTTATGGCAGCATACTTTATGATCCTGATGTATTTGAGCAGATAACTAATGAACTGACTTACCTACCCTTACCAATTGTGATATGTGGGGATATGAACATCAATCTGCCATGTAACTGGGATATGGGAGCACAGCAAAGATATATTGGCTGAAAACCTATTCAAAGACTTTCAAGCATTAGTAGGGGTTTGAAAGGATCATGGCCTCATTGATGTGTGGAGAAGGAAGAGATCGCTGGTGCATGAATATACATATTTTTCTGCTCCACATCATAAACATCCTCGATTTTTTTTTACATCAAATGTATTTATATTGGTTTGTAAAATTGAGCAATATCTGCGGTTCAGACCATAATCCATTAGTTCTATAGATACAGAGAATAGGGGGGCAAACGCAAACTAAATGGAGATTTGAGAATGCCCTGCTTGTAAATGAAGATAACTGTAGACACATTAGAGAGTGGATTCATATATTCTTTGAAGAGAATATCGGTAGCGCTTCATCTAGCATGGTCTGGGATACGTTTATGGCATGCCTACAGGGGGAGACAGCAGAAGAAAATCTGGTCAGAGTATTGCAACAGGGAGGAGAAATAAAGGAAGCCCAATTAGGGTTAATGTCAGCTAGGGCAACAATTAATGCGATTTTTGCCATTAGGGCAGCAGGAAAGTATACGGTCTGGAAGGAAAGAACATATGGATGTAGTAAGCAAGTAGTGCACCACCTGGCTGTTAGAACAAGACAGAAGAGCATGACTAGTGAGGTGTGAGAAATTCGAGACCCTAGACTAGGGCTAGTCTCTGAGCCCAGCAAAATTAGGGATGCATTTAAAATGTATTATCAATCCCTATACTCTGAATATATTAGACATGGTTCATTGCAGACAGAAGAGTTTTTGAAAACAGTATTTTTAAATAAATTGACCATCGATGAGAGGGAGTCCCTGGAGGGGGATTCTTCAGTGGGAGGAGATCTATTTATATTTGTCTAATCTTCCGTCCGGTAAAGCTGCAGGGATCGATGCAATTCCGTCGGACGTTTATAGAATATTTGCTCCTCAACTGAAAGATCATAGGACCTCATTATATAATCAAATTTATTGCGGAGCCTATCCTCCAGGGTCATGTTCCAGTGCCAAAATTGTTGTGTTTCTGAAAAAGAACAAACCTCCGGTAGAACTAGGCTCATACCATCCGATAATGCTAATCAATGGAGATTCTAAAATCTACTTCAAAGTTTTAGCTGCACGATTAGCGCAGGTAATAAAACTAGTGCCTAATCGATAACATGGTTTCATTGCAGGGAGTTATACTACATACCCCATCAGGAGAGTAATCTCGCTCTTTATTGGAATACAGGTATCATGAGACCCTATGGCCCTGATCCCACTAGATGTGGAAAAGGCATTTGATAGGGTCTCCTGGTGTTTAATTTGGCAGACAATGCAGGCAATGGGGATTGGACTAGGGTTTACTCAGGGAATTAAAGCCTTTTACTGCAAACCTATAGCTAATTTCTGTATCTCTGGGCACATGACCGGGCCTATGATGTTCTCTTGGGCATCTTGCCCCTGCTCTCCACTTCTGTTTGCAATGTATATTGACCCGCTCATACGAAAAGTTGACCAAAATGCTGCAATTCCACCAATAACAGTGCAAGAGTTTGAAAGATTTTTTGGGGGATATGCTGATGATATAGCATTAGTGACCTCCAAACCGGAAATTGCACTTAAAATAATTGAGAACGAAGCCTTACTTTTTGGAAGATTTACAGCTACGCCTTGAATAAAGACAAGCCCGAAATTGTTAATGATAATAAGATTCTGATGGTAGACAAATGAGTGGTTAAAAATGCGGCATTTCTGGGTGTCTGCATATCACTTGAAGTGGATGAAAATATAAAAGAAAATTTGGAGCCACTCATAGGGAAGACTAAAAAAAGAGCTGTTTAGATTGAATAATTTGCATCTTACAATGATTGGAAGATGCAATGTCATAAAGATGATTTTCTTCCCTAAAATCTTATATTTTTTTAGAGGTATTCCTCTGGAGATCTAGAGTGAGTGGTAAAAAGCAATTGATGTCATCTTTACAAGGTTTTTATGGGCTTATTCCAAACCTAGAAAGGCACTGAAATGTCTCTCGCTTCCGAGGCAAACAGGAGGTTGGACTCTATCAAATCTTAAATTGTATTATTGGGCCACCACACTGCAATATAGTGGTGTCTTGCTGTAGGAGCCTTTGACAACAAACTTACAAAACCCATCCCTACTATATTTGAGTTGTTAATCAGTACGGAGGCATGGGGTGCCTTTGGAAACAACTGGAGCTTAGCTACTATAAAAAAAAGTATGCTTTAAGTGTCTCCTGGGAGTCTATAAGGTGTGGTCATCAATCCGGAAATTGTCGGGTTTAGGAAGACTGAATTGTTATACTCCTATTCAGAATAACACAAACTTGCCACAAATTTTTAGGGATGGGTATATGCAAAGCTGGCTTCAGGCAGGCATAGATAAATTAGGTACTTTTTTTCTCCTGCCGGCTTCGAAACTTTGGATGATCTAAAGTTAGAATGTGGTACTAACAATAGGGAGTTTTCTCGTATCTGCAAATACGAGATTACCTACTGCGTAAGGGTGGTGGTCCCAATGGCTTTTATAAAAAAGGAACTGGTAGAGGTTCTAATAGCACAGACTAATACTCGTATCAGTACAATATATCATTTATTAAATAATTAAATAAAAGATGATCTCAACAATTTTTCTCTTAAAGGGCAAGAGAAGACATCGATCTCTGAGGCCGAGTTCTCCAAAGCTCTCATATTATTTCGAACTATTTTAATGTCGGCTAATTTACAAGTGCAGTTTTAAGACCTGTTTTATGCTCCATTACACACCAGCCAGAATTGCGAAATAGGGGAAGGGTAGGGGAACAAGCTGCCCCCGGTGCGCAACATCGTGTGCAGATATAGTTCATATGTTCGCTACATGCGCCTTTTGGTCCCCTTCAAGGATGAAATCCAAAACTTTCTTCATGGCAAATTGAATATAGATCTATTGTTGACTCCAAATCTGATTTATTAGAAGTACAAGTAGAAGAGGTGACTCAGGAAATAGAATATTTTTTGTTGTCTCGATGGCTATTGAAAGATTAACACTTGCCTCGGCATGGTTGGACCCGAACCTACACTGTTTCAACAATGGCTGACTCGTTTACTGGCAGTCTCCAGTTTGGAGAAAGCGATTTATGCTTGAAAGTGCCTTCAGGCCAGGCGGAAAGGGTTGTTAATATGGGCACCCTTATCTAGATGGGTACATTGGCAGAATGCAGCATGAATAGAAAGAAGAAAAAACAAGGAGAAATTAAAGTATTTCTCCTCATTGCACCTCCTTACGCCTCTCCTGGGGATGCAAAGAATTCTGACGCATTCCTAGGTTTACAAACGATTGCAAATCTGGAAATTTGTCAAGTTCCATGGATGTTGTGTGGAAATACCCATGGAATGCCCCTTTCATGCAGAGTTATGCGTGAAAGGGAAGAAATGTAAACATATTTACAAGGCCATGAAATGCACGGGGTGACTTTATATGGCCTTATAAATATGGGGAATCTTTTTGCGCTGCTGGTGCATCAGTTAAAGTGACACACCAGCAGTGTAATGGGCTTATGAATTAGCCCCAATATTTGGGCAATGACGTACCAGGGGAGTAACGATAGGTGTAACCTGCCAACCAAATTTCATCCCAGGACAGATGGGGGATAACCGGGTACATAAACCAAAGCTTTACTGCTTGCCTTGGAGATTGAACGTTTTCATTTATCCTTGACTACAAGAAGTGAAAGGAATTGAGGTAGCACCTTTCTAACTATCCTAATGATGTAACCATATTAGCTCCAGCTTTATTTATGAGCTACAGAAGCAGTTAGACAAGAAATGCTGTGTAAAATAACAGTTTTAAATGGTAGATAGGTCAGGGTAATTTGGGTGGGAACATATATACATTGTGTAGGATTTGGAAGTATGGTTGATGATGATGCTGTACTGTACCAGACAGTAAATAGATGTATCATACATGCATATTTTCAGTGCGGTCCACAGAGTGACTTTTTTAAAAAGATGTGAAATCCTTATTATTGGCACGCACTGTTTGGGAAAATGTTTCAAATACCATATGAAGGGCTGCTGATGCAGTGGTGTCTTTCAGACTGATCCATGTCTTGGGAAGGCTGTGAAACTTAAAAGAGGAATGTGAGAAACAAAGTGATCAATAATGTAGGTGGTTTTGTTTCAGGTCTGTTGTGTGTTCAATAGGTAGACACATTGCAAGAGTAATGGATTTTGGATCATGTACGTGATTGGGTAGGAGACTGTTTACAATAGGGTTGAAAAGAGAGGATAGTGAAGTTGGGAGACGCAAAGTGTCCTAAAAGCTTAAACAAAGCATGTGGCTCTCAACAGCATAACATGAAATTTCTTAGCAATCTATTTTCCAGTAAGTCTCACAACAGGTCTCACTGTCACCCACTACGGACTTTTCCCAAGTGAGCTCTTTTATCTCCCTCTTTGCCTTAAATAGGTGCAGGGGGGCCTGGGTGAAGAAGCCTCCTGGCTCTTAGCAGAGGTGCTCCTTGATGTGGCGTTATTTCTTCAGGTATCAACAGGTGAAAGCAACACGATCCTTGTTTCTTTCGGTAAATCAATTGGAATAAAATGCTATAGAGCAAGATGGTTTTGGTGTGGCTCTGAAACTTGAATCATTGACAGAAAATAAACTTGGGGATAGAGAGGAACTGCAGTGGAGATACAATTATGGTGGGCAGGACTCTGTAGCAATCAGAGACTTTCAATTAGTTTGATAATTTGATTAACATGCCTGTGGACATGTATGAAGGATAACATATTCCAGTGACTAGTTTGAATAAATGCTTTCCTTATGGTGATTGGGAAAGCCTGGGGGGTTGGACAACAGAGTGAAAGGGAGGAAGAAGATCTATAGGCTGCATTATGATGCTTCTACAAGCCTGGTTAGGGATTTATCAAAGATGGGTACTTCAAGGGTGATACAACTGAGGATATTTTAGAGAGAGACCACTTCCCGATGTTGTTTTGATTCATCCAATTTTAATATTGCATGTAAATGAGGCTTTATGACAAAATATTCTGCAAACAAATATCGTGTGGCATAATTCTTGTATCAAAAATAATTTTTAACAAAATATTTTCATTCTATATGTCTATGTGAGGACATGACTTAGAAGTTTTTGCCAACCGTAAAGGCATTGTCATGGTGAGGACATCCAAGATGCTTGTCGCTTCTGATTGTGATACAAATATATTGTAATGAAGAAATAATGTTGTCCAGAATATCTTTTTTTCAGGAAAGTAATATTGTTGTTAAGAATTTAGTTTTTACAAATATCGTTTTCAATCACAGTTGTAAAGAACATTGTTTTTTGAATAATTTAATGTGTTTTGGTTTATATATTAATTTTATGTTTGCATTATTTTCATAATTGTTAGTGATTTATTAAAATATAGTTTGTAATTTTGAGTGATTTAGAATTTTTAATTCAATTGTTAATAGTAATTTTTTGTTTTGTAGCGTGTTCTTGGGTTTGTAGAGGGATAGAATGGGAAGTTAATTAAGTAAAAATGTATTTTTAATTCATGCATTAATACTTTTTAAGTAAGTATGTTATCGATGTTCATTATATATTATGTAATATTGATTTATTATACTTACATTTTAGGTTCAGGTTGCTACGTGTCTGCAAACATAGGGTGCGAAGTTAATTAGGTGATAATTAAAAATAATTATTAATTTATAATTAACCATTTAATTGAATTAATAATGATGTAAATTGTGTAATAATTATATATTTTAGTTATATTTTAGGTGTGGGCTGCTGGGATTGTAGGGTTATAGGGTAGGAAGTTAATGAAGTAATAATTAATTAACAATTAACTATTAATTGTTAATTAATTATGTAAATGTCTATAAATTATGTAAATTGTGTAATACATATTTATTTTCATTATAATTTAGGTGTGGGTTGCTAGGTTTGCAGGCGTATATTGTGGAAAGTTAATTAAGTAATTAATTATTTATTACATTGTTTATAAGGTTTTGTAAATTGGATAGTTGTTAGTTTTTTTAATTCTTATATATGTTTAATGCTAAGTAATAATGTATGTCATTGGAGTTTTGCATTTTTTAGAAAATCTTATGTTTCCGAAATCCAATGCTTTACCTACTATTGCACAGACTGGAGTTGGAATAGCAAATCTTCCCTTTCCAATGTCTAACGCATTCCCTTCTGTTGTGCATAATGTAGGGGCAATTGTAAATTTAACCACTTTGAATTCCAACACTTTCCCTACTGGTGCACAGACTGGATTGGGAATAGTAAATCTTGCCTTTCTGAAGTCCAACACTTTCCCTACTGTTGCACAGAGTGGAGTGGGAATAGTGAATGTTACCCCACCAAAGTCCAACACTTTCCCTACTGTTGCACAGACTGGAGTGGGAATGTTAAATCCAACCCCTTCAAAGTCCAACGATTTCCCTACTTTTGCACAGACTGGAGTGGCAACAGCAAATTTGACCTGTTTGAAGTCCAATGCTTTTTCTACTGTTGCTTAGACTGGAGAGGCAATAGTAAATGTAACTACTCCAAAGTCCAATGCGCTGTTTGGAGTGGTAATAATATATAAAAAAAAACTCTGCAGTCCTACAATTTCTCTACTGTTACATAAACTGGAGTGAGAATCGTATATCCATTATTCCCAGACTCCAATACATTTCCTAATATAGGGTAAAAAAAAAATTATATTCGAACACCAATAGCTCCCAAAGTAAGGAAGCATCACAGACGTGTCACTGTTTGCTGTATGTGATACTTATTCCACAAACTGCTCCTCCCTGCATGTTATATTCATAGCCTCACTCAAAGGTTGTGGAGTGAAGCATTTCCCATCATTATATACAAACATTTCAAAGCAAAAGAAATAAAAGAAAGTGAAAACCGACAAAAGACAACGTTCTGCACAGAGAATAAAAGGAAGGAAAGCAATACCGCGACAGTCGCCATATTAAAGTGGTACATGGGTTTTAGTATATCTGCAGTATAAATATTTTGAACCTTAACAGCCCAACTAAGTACACCGTAAGCAACTGAAGCTGTGTACAACAATTTGTGAAATACACTGTGCTCTCAATCATTGGGAAGGGAAACAGTAGTGTTTAAATATGCACATTGTTGCACGCCATTCAAAAAAACAATTGACATGCGAATTAGTCCAACATAAATGTAAAAAGCACTCACATTCTGGAAATCAACCCGACAAACATGATTGACTAGGCCATGGTATTGCGTACACCTGCTAGTATGTGTGCATGTGTGTCAAATAATGTGTTTATTTGGTATGTAGATGCTGTCAGTGTGGTTGCCATGTTGCAGACTATCCAAATATATGTGCGCCTAAGGTGTACAGAGTGTATGCCGCCTTATTGTTGATATTGCTTGCAAGTTAGTGTGAATCCAGGACACCAGCTCGTCATGCCAGTGTAATTGCAGATCGCAAAAAATTGTAAGTAAACATAAAATTCGATAAATATATTCGCAATACTGCGCTCGGTCGAATGCCCAAGTGGAAAGTCCCACCTATTCATGATGCCTCATATGCATGATATGTTGTAGCACACATACAAATTAAGCCTAGGTGCCTTACTTAGGGTTAATAATAGTGGCGTAACCTATGGCATAAAAATACAATGTCTAGTTTTGCCACACCCTCAAAAATGTGTTCTACCGATAGTGCAAAATGGTAACTTCAGAAACTACGAATACCAAGTGGGCCTGAGCAAAGTCCCACACTGATATAGTTAGTAGTGCAAAATTGCTAGTTTGACCTGCGTCAGCTCAGGTAGAAAGGGGATCACCTAAACGAAAGAAAAATAAACAACAGTTAAAACCATGGGGGAAAAAACTACAATCAAGAAACATCAAAGAAGAAAAAACATAAATATTTGCACTGTTTCATTCTCCTAAATGTGTTCTAATTTCCCCTCAGAATTTAAAACCATCAGTGTTGGAGTGTCAAAGTCAAATATATAACATGACTCCAGTCTCAGTAATTTGATCTCCCTAGTTCCACCTCTGACATCAAGATCTACACAGAAGGTCAGTAAATCACAGTTTTGGTAGCTTTTTTCATCATAATGTCTGGCAACCGGGTATTGTTTGTTCAGCTTCTTAAATGTTCCAAAACTCTTTTCTTGGCCTTATGAATCATGCTACTGATATATAGTTTCCCACAAGAGCAAACTAAGCACTGAACACAAAATTCAAGAATTGTCTGATCTTAAATGTTAAAGGTATCTGGAATGAGAAATTCTGCAACATCACAACTGTTTTGCCTCGCCTTGCACTTCCTACAACAGAAGAAAGGTACTTCACAGCTACATGTTTGGAAAGGTTTATTTCAGTAACTATATTGTGGCTCAGGCAGTCCCTCAAGTATTTACTTTTTCTAAATGTCATTTTGGGATCAGGACATATATATTTGTTCAAAATCTCATCTGTGTTGAGCACATACCAGTTTAAAAAAAATATTTTTCTAACTACAAGGGACTGATTGGAGGATGCAGGGATTAATTTTATGTTCTTCTTCGTGCCACCCACTGGCTTGTCAGGATGTAAAAGTTTAGATCTTGACACCTGGTCCACTCTCATGCTGGCCTGACAAATGATCTTCTGACTACAACCCCTCGCTCTAAATCTTTGTTCCATAATGTCTTTTTTTTAGGAACATCCCATTTGTACTACAGTTTCTCCTTGCTTGTAGGAGCTCACCACACGGAATGCTGAAAATTAGGTAAATTAGAATGCTGTAGTACAGGTATGGATATATATATATACATATATAAACATACACACACATATTAATATATGTATATGCAGACAATATCTTCCACGTAATAAAAAAATCACAATACTCCAAGGTAGTAGGTTGCAAAGGTTTTAATAGAATGGAAAACACATCAATGCATTTTTGCACCAAAGGCGCCTTTGTCACGACATTGCTGGTCTGTTATGAAGCGCATTATAAACATAGTGAATCGTAAAGCAGAATCTGTATCATAAACTCAGGAATCCTAACTTTACTACTCCTAAATGCGTTTTGTGAATACAGAAAGTCGTAAAGTTAGGATTTTTCTCAGTTTAGGAGTAGTATTCCTAAATGCCTTTTGTGAATACCGAAAGTCGTAAAATTAGGATTTTGTCTCAGATTACTTTTGTGAATTGGGCCAACAGTGAAAACACTACAAAATGATGCCACACAAGCTGAGAATAGTAGAAAATATTCATCTGAGTAAAACAAATTAAAAATAACAACAATCTAATAAGTAAAACTAGAGACATGAGTTTGTAAAGATTAAATACAAAAACAGTGCTTAAAAGTCACTAGCAGTTGAAAGGTTACATGTGGTCACTAGAAACTGATGCAAATCCAAAGTTCAGGCCAACTGTAATGGAGGACAGGCCAGCTACAGAACCCACGCAGGGTCCGCTGAAAAAATACCTTGTATGGAGCAAAGTGTTGACATCAAGAACACAATGCATCAGTCTTTTTCACGCATTCGGGTTGTTGCACCGGAGTCGAGGCTCCCACACAGTGTCAAAGGATCGGAGCTGCGTCATCGGCGAACCTCGCAACCATGACCTGCACTGGATCAGTACTGCGTCAGTGGACACTGCGTCGGTTCCAATCAGCGCAAAAATGGCCACTGTGTCAAATTGTGAAGAAAACAGCTGCAGAACCCACTTCTGAGGCCCAGGACTGTAGGGAGCACCTCAGTCAAGGGTAGGGCTCACAGAATGCAGAGTCGAACAGCACCAACAGAGTTTCAAGTAGTGTTTGTGTCCCAGAGAATTCAGAAGGCAGTAAGCAAGCCAACAAGCCCTTGGAGAATCTTTGGTTGAAGAATGTAGAGAGGAGGTCGAGTCCATCTTATTTATTTTATTTATTTAATGCGATTTTATATAGCGCGAACATTACCCGAAGGTGTCAGAGCGCTTTACAAAAGAACCAGTTGCGTTACATAAGGGCTTTGGATTACATGAGTTACATAAGAGATATAAACAGGAAAAAAAAAATTGCAAATGTACAAGAGGAGCAAAAGGAGGAAAAAATTGCAAATGTACAAGTTGTAGAGTCACTCAAGGAAGAGATACAAACGGATAAACTCTAAAATCACATAGGAATGGTAGTAAGTACAAAGGTCTACTACATATACCAGTGGTTGGAGTTATATATACAAGTGGCGTGAAAGGAGGGACAAATTGCAAATGTATAAGCTGTGAAGTCACTCAAGGAAGAGATACAAACAGATAAACTCTAAAATCACATAGGAATGGTAGTAAGTACAAAGCCATCTTAGTCCCAGGCAAGAAGCACTGCGCCATTGGGCAGCATAGGGCCTACATTAGGGGTGACTTAAATGTAATAAAAGGGAGGGTTTGGGCCTGGCAAGTAGGTTACCTTGCCAGGTTGAATTGGCAGTTTCAAATTGCAAACACAGGCTCTGCAATGTCAGGTCGGAGCCTCGTTTAAAAGGTTACAGAGTGGGTGGCACAATCAGTGCTCCAGGCCCACTAACTGCATTTAATTTACAGGCCCTGGGCCCATATAGTGCACTTAACTAGGGAATTATAAGTAAATTACATATGCCAATTGCGGATAAGCCAATATAACCATGTTTAGAGTACACAGCATGGTTAGCAGTGGTAAAGTGCCCAGAATCTGAAATCCAGAAAAAATTAAGTCAGTAAAACAGGAGGTCAGGAGGGAAACAGTCTGGGGAAATCACGCCAAGTATGCCAGGACGAACAACCGCATTGAAGATAAACAAAATATTAATGTCATATATAATAAATGACAACATTGAACAATAAAAAATGTGTGCAAAAAAATAATGGAGCCCCAGTGGGCAAGCAGCAAAGTATAATGATGTCATGAATACAAACAAGTTACCAAGGCAACCAGCTTGCAGGAAGTCAGCCTTATGATAGCTAAAAAGCAGCCTACTGTGTCTTTCGACAGCGCCATATCTGTTGTACCGCAGTCTGCAAGGTTGAAACCAAAGGATACTACATTTATATTCACCTTGCCCATAGACCTACAAAATATATTATAAGACACAATAAATCGTATCTAAACCCAAAAATGGCAGAGAGGGTACTATGATAGTTAAACACAAACCTATTAGGACAATACTTCATAGCACATACATGTTTCTAAAACGTTTACGAATGTTATATATATACACCAAGGTGTATTTGAACAATGAGTGGGTGAATGAATGTCTGTATGGATGATTTGTTGGGTGCGTGACTGACTGTATGAGTGAGTGATTACACATGTCTAAATGAATGTATGGGTGAGTGAACAATCTGTGTAAATATGTATATCAGTCTGTCAGTTGGTGTGTAAGTGGCTGCATGGGTTGGTGAGTAGGTACATGAGTGTCTATTTGGGTCATTGATTAGTTGTCTGAGTACCTGTATGGGTGCCTGAGTGTGTGTGTGGGTTGGTGAGGGGCTGTGTGACTCCCTGCATGGATGTATGAGTGGGTGAATCCCTGGGTGTATGGGTTCATTAGTGCGTCTGTGAGGGATGGTATGGTTGAGTGAGTGTGTGTATGGCTGTGTCAGTGAGTATATGGATGTCTCAGTGGTATATGGGTGAGTAACTGCATATGTGAAAGGCAGTGTATGTGAGTGTTGGAGTATATAAGTGACTATATGTGTGAGTGAGTGAGTGAGTGTGAGAGTGGCTTTATTGTAGTGATTGTAGAAGAGAGTATGTGTTACTATCTGTATGAATAAGTGAGGTGGTGTGTGTATAACTGTATTGGTGAGTAAATGGCAGTGTGATTGATTCTTTGAGTGACTGACTAGGTGAGTGAGTACCTCTATGGGTGGGTGGCAGTGTGTGAGTGTGTATGGGTGTATGAGTACATATATCAGTGGCTGTATTGATGAGTGACTGTGTATATGAGTGACTGCATGGGTGAGTGAGTGGATGTGTGTGTAGACCTATGAATCAGTGAGTGGGTATGTACTAACTGGTATTGGTGTGTCTATGGTTTCAAAAATGGTAGTCTGTATTTTAGAGCGGGTATATGAAAGGTTATATTAGGGTGTAAGGAGGTGCATCAGATATTAAGTGAATGATGTCATCAGTGATATCATTTGAGATGTCATCAGTGATGTCATGAGTGATGTCACTGACCATGTCATGAGTGATGCAATATGTGACATCATCAGAAGTGCATTGCGGGGGCGCGAGTTATAGTTAGCTCAGCTAACTATAATGGCGGAATTTCTCTGGTTTCATACGAGTGAAATGTCAACCTAACTATACCGTCCCTGAAATCTGTGTTGTTTTCTGCGAATATGTTTTTTTATTGAATACATTTATATATATATATATATATATATATATATATATTTATATATTTTCCACTCAGTGCCTTTAGATGGCGAACAGACTGAGATGTATACATCTATACATAAGTATACGTTGTGCCGCAAAGAGCCCACCAAACATGTGCCGCCAAGAGCCCACCAGTTGAAAGGCTGGTGCTGATTCATGGGTGCAGCACCCAATATAAATGCCCACAGTTTCTCCCATCCTGGAAAGAGAAAGCCGGCACACTATGATCATCAACTTCAAATATTTATTACAAATAACACATTTAGGCAACAGCCAGTGTCAAAAGTATTGTAGAAGAGAATATCGCTCAAAAAAGGTCATTTTTAAAATCAGTATAAGCCATACAGTAATTTATTTAAAATAGCTAGTTACTTAAACTATATAAGGCTAAATAAATAGCTTTAAACTAATATATATATTCACTGAAAAAAACAAAGGTTACAGGGACAGTATAGTTAGGCTCAGGTTTCACTTGTACAAAACCAGTGAAATTCAGCAGTTCTGGGGCCATATCAGCAAGGCGAGGCGATAGAATTATCGCCTAATTAGCAAGTTCACGCTAACGCGTGAAAACTTGCTTTAGCGTAGGAATTCCTAACGCCCAGATTTGCATCTCTAATGAGATGCAAAGTGGGCGTTCCTGACCTGACATGACAGAAGAAATGTCACTAAGCGACATTTCTCCTATCATCAAGCCCACGCTATGAAGCATAGCGGCAAGAAAAGTAGCGATAACCCCTGTTATCGCTACTTTCCTTACGCCTACTTCAGGACTGACTTAGCCATGATATCCTATGGAAGGTGGATATCATGGCTAAGTTTGTGGAGCCCTATCAACAAGTTAACGCCACGTTGCATGAGATTATCGCTGGGTTTCCAGCGATAATCTCACGTTAGGCAGTTAGCGTGAGGATTTTTATCGCTTTTGAGATAAGCGTTGCTAATAGCACGCTATCTCAGCGATAAAAATCCACGCTAGCCGGCGATAATTATCCTAGCGCTAAGTGCGCTTAGTGATAATTATCGCCGGTTGTTGCTGATATGCCCCATAGTTAGCTGAGCTAACTATAACTCGAGCCCCTACAAAACACTGCTTATGACCTCACATATTACATCACTCATGGTATGGTCATAAAAAGGACACATGTTTTAAAAAAAAAAAAAAGTTGCCATGGCTCCATGGGTCGACCTGCAAATGTGAAGCAAAATTAAATTAACAAAATACTTTGACCCTACCAGGGTCTCCTGTAGGACCCCCCCCCCCCACACCATATGGAGGGGTCAGGGTATTCCTACCTGTCCCCTTTTCTTTATTTTCTACTTTTTTTGTGGGACTCGGCTTCAAGATGGCTGACAACTCTTCCAGGTTAAAGAGTTGGCAACCAATCAAATTTTAGTTAGGATCTGTGAGTCCACTGCAAGGACACGCATCACCAGATATCAATATTTTTTTTACTTAAATATCTCCGAAATGTGTGAACATATTTACAGCAAATCACAAAAAGCATGCTTTCTGGACCAACATCTACCTTTCTGCCAAATTTGGTGTAATTCCAGTCAGTGGTTCAGGCTATAGTCGTGTTAAAAAAATGAAAAATACCCATAGTTAAAACATGAGACTTGATGGATCACCCTAAAACTTTCAACACAGCTACTGAACCAAAAATAGGATGTTTTTGAAAATTTTACGAAGATTCGTCAAGCGGTGTCAATGTTACTGGAAAAACAAAAAAGGCTTTTCCTATGGAAATTTTGGTCCTAACTATAGCTATATATATATATATATATATTATCTACTGGCGGTCACCAGTAGATAGTTATAGTTAGGATCGTGTTTCCATGGGATATCTCAAAATTCTATTTTGAATAACTTTGGCGCCGGTTGACGAATTCTCGCGAAATTTTCAAAACAAATGGGGCGCTCTGCTCAGCTCCTACCCTGAAAGTCCCGGGGTGATTCGTCAAGCGGGGACCGAGAAAAAAGGGGGGTCCCAAAACGCGTTTTCCCCATGCATTTTTCCATAGGACCTTTAGTCGAAGGTACAGCCCGAACGGCTGAACAAAATTACTTGAAATTTGGCAGAGAGGTAGTCCTCAGGTCAGGGAAGTGCCTTTTGCAGGTCTGGTGTCAATCTGTTCAGTATTTCCTGAGAAAATAGCATTTAAAAGCATATAAATATCTATACACGCGCACCGTGCGCGCACTGTGCGCGCACGGAGACGTGCGCGAGCGAAATTCTGATTGGTTGTTAGATGTCGGTAAACATTCGAATCGGTCGAAATCAGGAAGTGTCGGCCGCCATTTTGTCTCTCGCACTGAAAAGGAAAGGGGGTAAAAAGGTGGAAAACGTGAAAAGGGGGCAGGGAAGAGAGTTCCTGACCCTCTAGCCTTTGTCAGTGGGTCACAGAAGGACCCCCAAGGGGAAAAAAAACATTTTATTTTTTGCGCGCACGGTGAAAAACCTTGAAAAAAATAATAATTCATAAATACATAACTTAGCATTTAAAAAACCGTACAAGTTCACTTAAAAAACCATAGGTTTCACACACGTTATAGTTAGGAATTAGCATTTAAAAAACCTTGCAAATTCACTTAAAAAACCATAGGTTTCAAACAGGTTATAGTTAGGTGGATATTTCACTCATAAAAAACCAATGAAATTCCCCCGTTATAGTTAGTTCAGATAACTATAACTCGCGCGACCGCCACTCTATCACAAGGATGATGTCATGAGTGATGCCACTGACCATGTCATGAGTGATGTAATATGTGACGTCATGAGCAGTGGATTGCGGGCGCGCGAGTTATAGTTATCTGAACTAACTATAACGGGGGAATTTGATTGGTTTTTTACGAGTGAACTATCCACCTAACCTGTGTGAAACCTATGGTTTTTTAAGTGAATTTGCAAGGTTTTTTAAATGCTAATTCCTAACTATAACGTGTGTGAAACCTATGTTTTTTTAAGTGAATATATATATAGTTCACTCAAATGTCTTACCCAAGTGGGCACACGAAAAGAAAGGGCCGCTTCCAAGCTCGCCAATGTCAATCCAGCAGCTAGGCTCCCTTCACTCCTAACAGCGCTCAGCATATTGAACGCATTGGAACTGCAGAGATGGCGGCGGGACATCCTCGCGGCTAGGCTGCCGCTCTACACAAAAACACAGGTTGCCCCAAATGAGGATATCGCACTATGACGGGGTTACGCACACAGCCACCGGTAGCAGACCCTTCAGCCAGCCCTCCAATTCCTGTTGTGTGACTGCCAAACGCGTTTCGAGCATGAATGCTCTTGTTCACCGGCTCTCATCAAATTAAGTATGCAAAGCGGTTTAAAGTGGAACACTGATTTATTTAAATTCATAGTCCCGCCCATGTGGGCGTGGCAGAACCGGGCATGCTGGTCAATGTAGTCACGCCCATAGTATCTGACACAGTTCCATCCAAAACCCGGTTGGGTACCACTTTGCAAATTGAAGAGTTCACTCAAATGTCTTACTCAAGTGGGCACACGAAAAGAAAGGGCCGCTTCCAAGCTTGCCAATGTCAATCCAGCAGCTAGGCCCCCTTCACTCCTAACAGCGCTCAGCATATTGAACGCCTTGGAACCGCAGAGATGGTGGCGGGACATCCTCGCGGCTAGGCTGCCGCTCTACACAAAAACACAGGTTGCCCCAAATGAGGATATTGCACTATGACGGGGTTAAGCACACAGCCACCGGTAGCAGACCCTTCAGCCAGCCCTCCAATTCCTGTTGTGTGACTGCCAAACGCGTTTCGAGCATGAATGCTCTTGTTCACTGGCTCTCATCAAATGAAGTATGCAAAGCGGTTTAAAGTGGAACACTGATTTATTTAAATTCATAGTCCCGCCCATGTGGGCGTGGCAGAACCGGGCATGCTGGTCAATGTAGTCGCGCCCATAGTATCTGACACAGTTCCATCCAAAAGGTTGGGTACCACTTTGCAAATTGAAGAGTTCACTCAAATGTCTTACCCAAGTGGGCACACGAAAAGAAAGGGCCGCTTCCAAGCTCGCCAATGTCAATCCAGCAGCTAGGCTCCCTTCACTCCTAACAGCGCTCAGCATATTGAACGCCTTGGAACCGCAGAGATGGCGGCGGGATATCCTCGCGGCTAGGCCGCCGCTCTGCACAAAAACACAGGTTGCCCCAAATGAGGATATCGCACTATGACGGGGTTACGCACACAGCCACCGGTAGCAGACCCTTCAGCCAGCCCTCCAATTCCTGTTGTGTGACTGCCAAACGCGTTTCGAGCATGAATGCTCTTGTTCACTGGCTCTCATCAAATGAAGTATGCAAAGCGGTTTAAAGTGGAAAACTGATTTATTTAAATTCATAGTCCCTAACTATAACGTGTGTGAAACCTATGGTTTTTTAAGAGAATATATATATATATATATATATATATATATATATATATATATATATATATATATATATATATATATATATATATATATATATATATATATATATATATATATATATATATATATATATATATATATATATATATATATATATATATATATTTATATATATATATATATATATATATATATATTCAAAAATTCAACAAGTAATGGACGCACTCTCGGGGGTCAAGTTGCTACACCAAGTTTAATTTCTTGTTTAACCGCTACGCGTTTCGACACCAACAATGTGTCTTGATCACACGATAATACAGTTTCAAAGAAAGTGCATAAATAAGTATTGAACATGGACGAAGGACCAACAAATACACAGATGTGCAAAGTAAAGGTAGCGGCCATATTGTAAAAGGTTTGATTACATTGATTCATGGATATAATAACTTAATGTATCACATTGCGACTTATTGTCAAATGCATCATAAACTTCATTTCAAGAATTATAAAGCACGCGTATTCTGAACGCGTGACAAAACAATTTGAATCAGTTTAAAGCAAAAATCGCATTTCAATTCTCCAAGTGGATATATTGTAAAACACTCCTGACTCAATCTAACTCTGCATCAGTGTGCTGACTTAGTGAAACAGGAAGGAGCTCGTGTAATGATGCACCATGAGTGTCATGTGAGTAGCAGTGGCATCTCTTAGGCGCCTTAGTCATTAAACAATACAATTCGAGAATATTGAAATTCACGTAATATAAACGCGTGGCAAAAATAATTCGAAGCAATTTAAAGCAAACGAATGACATTTCAATTCTCCAAGTGGATATAATGTAAGACATTCCTAAATTTCTCTAACTCTGAATCAGTGGACTGGTTACATGGAATGGAGAAGAGGTCATGTAAAGGTACACCATATATATAGTGTAAATTCTCCATTACAAATTGCAAGAGTGGCAACTCTAAGGCGCGTAAGTCAATAATACGCTGCTATACAGTGACAAAAGAATCTTCAAACTATATAAGTTCATCTAATCGACAAGTGTCCATGGCCAGAAAACATTAATTGCTTTATAGTTGGGACGCCTCCCAGTTCAATCAAAAAGTGATAAATCATACAAAAAAACTACCAACATTTAGCATGTGAAAAAGCCATAGAAAAAAGGTTTTTTTTTAAGTATATATATATTTTTTTATAAAAATAAATTCCATCCTTATCTCACAGTGAGTGCAGATATGTTGAAGAAAAGGGTGGGGAACCCATGCAGAGTCCTGGAACATGATGGGTCCCTTCCTTTTTCTCCTATGATAAAAATGAAAAGAAAAAGATATTTACAATTTCATAAAAACATGAAGCAGATATACTAAAAAAGATGAATTCAATCAGTATATCAACACAGTCACAGCACTAAGGAGAAAAGCTAAACGGAAAGACAAAGTGAATTAATCATTATGCAGATGTGTGGCCAGTTCTTCATCCAAGTTATGCCCTCCCGGCATTCGGGTCTCGAGATCCATAATCCATTTGGATTCTTTTTTTCTCAACTCGAGTTCTCTGTTGCCACCCCGTCTGCCTAGGACAATTTGCTCAATTGCAAAAAATCTCAAAAAAAGATTGTTAGATTGGTGTTTCTCTTGGAAATGTCTGGCAATGGGATAGTGCAGATCTACATGAGTAATCGCTCTAAGATGTTCCTGAACACGTTTCTTTACCATGCAGATGGTGCTCCCGACATACCTAAGTCTGCAAGGGCATTCCAACACATATATCACATAGTTAGAGCTACACGTAAGGAACTGTGAGATAGTTCTTTTGGGGCACCCAGGTACTTCGAAATCTTTAACCATATGGCTAGACCTACAGGCCCGGCAGTGTCCACAAGGATAGAATCCTTTGAGGTTGTGAATATTTCTATTGCTGTTCACTGTAATATCTCCCTTAACTAACATGTCCCTAAGGTTCCTGCCCCTTCTGTATGTAATAAGAGGTCTGTCACTTATTTTTTCTCCTATTATGTTATCTGATTGGAGAATTTTCCAATTGTCAGCTAGGACCTTATTGATTTTTTTGGAATCATGTGTAAAGGTTGTGATGACTCTTAAACAGGCTTCTTCTTCCTGATCCTTCCTAGTGTAATCTAGACTCATGGGCCTCGTAACTTTCTTGATTTTATTCAAAGCTCGTGTCAATACTTCCTCAGGGTAACCTCGTGCCCTGAATCTTGCAAGTATCTTAGTCTGTTCACTGTCAAAGATTTCGTCAGTACCACAGTTTCTCCGTGCTCTCAAAAGTTCCCCATAAGGAATGCTCGCTTTTAATGATTCAGGATGGGCGCTAAGGGCATGCAGGAGGCTGTTCCCAGCTGTTTCCTTGTGGTGAAGGCTGGTGATCAAAGTATTATTGTGCACGGTGATGAGTACATCTAGAAATTCAGTTGTAGTCCTGCTTATGTTGTAAGTCAATTTGATATTGTACAGGTTATTGTTCAGTTTGCCAATGAAATCAATGGCTTCATGTTCTGTGCCACCCCATACAATAAAGAGGTCGTCGATGTACCTCATCCAAACTTTAACCTGCACAAGTTCAGATTGAAGCAAAGGACTACTTTGAATTTCTTCCTCCCATTTGCCAAGAAAGAGATTCGCGAAACTCGGCGCGAAGCACGAACCCATCGCGGTGCCACGTGTTTGTTTAAAGAGGTCACCGTTGAACATAAAGATGTTATTTGTAAGACAGATCCATATCATTTCCAGGAGCATCTGTGTGTGGTCAAAGAGGCTCATGTTACTGTCTTCCAAGAAATATTGACAGGCCCTAATTCCTTGCTCATGATCTATGATGGTATAAAGTGAGCAAACATCTAATGTGATCATGATAAGATTGTTTTCCCACTTGATTTTATCAATCCTATTCAGGAAATCTTTAGTGTCCTCTATGTGCGATGGAAGCTGGGTCACATACTCTCTTAAAAAGTGATCCACATATTTAGACAGATTTTCATTGACATTCCCTATTGATGAGACAATAGGTCTCCCAGGTGGTTTGTTGCTATTTTTGTGGACTTTGGGAAGTAAATAGAGTATAGGGAGTTTAGGGTAATCCTTTTTAAGAAAACAGTACTCCTGCCACGTAATGAGACCTGTTTCCTGCCATGTGGATAACTTCTCCCAGGTTGTGGTTATACTCTGGTTGTATTCTGTGGTGTTACTTTTACAGTAAAATTCACCATCACTCAATTGTCTGTTAGCTTCCTCTATGTACAACTCCCTCCCCCATAGCACCACATTCCCACCTTTGTCTGAAGGGTGTATTATGACATTTTCATCCTTAGCTAAAGACACAATAAAATCTCTTTGTTGTTTGGACAAATTGAATTGTACTTTGTTAGCTTTTGATGTTCTATGCTTGTACTGGGTAAGCTCTTTAGTCACAACTTCGTGAAAAGTGTCAATGGAGTCGTGGGGAAGAACCGGACAGAAAATGGATTTCGGTTTAAATTGCGTACAAGCCGCTCTATCCATTGGAATATTGGCTTGATTAGCCATAGACCTGATGTCATCATCTTCTGTGGCTATCCCACCTAATGTGTACAATGTCTGAAGTAGATTGGCATCTCTCATAGTGACAGTAGATTGTGTGTTGTGCTAATGTTGGTATTGTCAGGGGTTCTATTACTCATCAAAGTGTGCCATTTTTGTAATTTTAGTTTACGCACAAATTTGAAGATGTCCACCCTGGTATTAGCGTAATTGAACATTTCTGTGGGGCAAAATGTGAGACCTAGACATAAGGTGGTTTTCTCTGCTTTCGACATGCGATTTTTGCTTTAAACTGATTCAAATTGTTTTTGTCACGCGTTCAGAATACGCGTGCTTTATAATTCTTGAAATGAAGTTTATGATGCATTTGACAATAAGTCGCAATGTGATACATTAAGTTATTATATCCATGAATCAATGTAATCAAACCTTTTACAATATGGCCGCTACCTTTACTTTGCACATCTGTGTATTTGTTGGTCCTTCGTCCATGTTCAATACTTATTTATGCACTTTCTTTGAAACTGTATTATCGTGTGATCAAGACACATTGTCGGTGTCGAAACGCGGGATAGCCACAGAAGATGATGACATCAGGTCTATGGCTAATCAAGCCAATATTCCAATGGATAGAGCGGCTTGTACGCAATTTAAACCGAAATCCATTTTCTGTCCGGTTCTTCCCCACGACTCCATTGACACTTTTCACGAAGTTGTGACTAAAGAGCTTACCCAGTACAAGCATAGAACATCAAAAGCTAACAAAGTACAATTCAATTTGTCCAAACAACAAAGAGATTTTATTGTGTCTTTAGCTAAGGATGAAAATGTCATAATACGCCCTTCAGACAAAGGTGGGAATGTGGTGCTATGGGGGAGGGAGTTGTACATAGAGGAAGCTAACAGACAATTGAGTGATGGTGAATTTTACTGTAAAAGTAACACC
The DNA here is from genome assembly GCF_964204655.1 of Triturus cristatus. Lineage (NCBI taxonomy): Eukaryota > Metazoa > Chordata > Amphibia > Caudata > Salamandridae > Triturus > Triturus cristatus. The sequence continues at coordinate 382,168,169 of NC_140591.1, read as the reverse complement.
ACAGAATACAACCAGAGTATAACCACAACCTGGGAGAAGTTATCCACATGGCAGGAAACAGGTCTCATTACGTGGCAGGAGTACTGTTTTCTTAAAAAGGATTACCCTAAACTCCCTATACTCTATTTACTTCCCAAAGTCCACAAAAATAGCAACAAACCACCTGGGAGACCTATTGTCTCATCAATAGGGAATGTCAATGAAAATCTGTCTAAATATGTGGATCACTTTTTAAGAGAGTATGTGACCCAGCTTCCATCGCACATAGAGGACACTAAAGATTTCCTGAATAGGATTGATAAAATCAAGTGGGAAAACAATCTTATCATGATCACATTAGATGTTTGCTCACTTTATACCATCATAGATCATGAGCAAGGAATTAGGGCCTGTCAATATTTCTTGGAAGACAGAAACATGAGCCTCTTTGACCACACACAGATGCTCCTGGAAATGATAAGGATCTGTCTTACAAATAACATCTTTATGTTCAACGGTGACCTCTTTAAACAAACATGTGGCACCGCGATGGGTTCGTGCTTCGCGCCGAGTTTCGCGAATCTCTTTCTTGGCAAATGGGAGGAAGAAATTCAAAGTAGTCCTTTGCTTCAATCTGAACTTGTGCAGGTTAAAGTTTGGATGAGGTACATCGACGACCTCTTTATTGTATGGGGTGGCACAGAACATGAAGCCATTGATTTCATTGGCAAACTGAACAATAACCTGTACAATATCAAATTGACTTACAACATAAGCAGGACTACAACTGAATTTCTAGATGTACTCATCACCGTGCACAATAATACTTTGATCACCAGCCTTCACCGCAAGGAAACAGCTGGGAACAGCCTCCTGCATGCCCTTAGCGCCCATCCTGAATCATTAAAAGCGAGCATTCCTTATGGGGAACTTTTGAGAGCACGGAGAAACTGTGGTACTGACGAAATCTTTGACAGTGAACAGACTAAGATACTTGCAAGATTCAGGGCACGAGGTTACCCTGAGGAAGTATTGACACGAGCTTTGAATAAAATCAAGAAAGTTACGAGGCCCATGAGTCTAGATTACACTAGGAAGGATCAGGAAGAAGAAGCCTGTTTAAGAGTCATCACAACCTTTACACATGATTCCAAAAAAATCAATAAGGTCCTAGCTGACAATTGGAAAATTCTCCAATCAGATAACATAATAGGAGAAAAAATAAGTGACAGACCTCTTATTACATACAGAAGGGGCAGGAACCTTAGGGACATGTTAGTTAAGGGAGATATTACAGTGAACAGCAATAGAAATATTCACAACCTCAAAGGATTCTATCCTTGTGGACACTGCCGGGCCTGTAGGTCTAGCCATATGGTTAAAGATTTCAAAGTACCTGGGTGCCCCAAAAGAACTATCTCACAGTTCCTTACGTGTAGCTCTAACTATGTGATATATGTGTTGGAATGCCCTTGCAGACTTAGGTATGTCGGGAGCACCATCTGCATGGTAAAGAAACGTGTTCAGGAACATCTTAGAGCGATTACTCATGTAGATCTGCACTATCCCATTGCCAGACATTTCCAAGAGAAACACCAATCTAACAATCTTTTTTTGAGATTTTTTGCAATTGAGCAAATTGTCCTAGGCAGACGGGGTGGCAACAGAGAACTCGAGTTGAGAAAAAAAGAATCCAAATGGATTATGGATCTCGAGACCCGAATGCCGGGAGGGCATAACTTGGATGAAGAACTGGCCACACATCTGCATAATGATTAATTCACTTTGTCTTTCCGTTTAGCTTTTCTCCTTAGTGCTGTGACTGTGTTGATATACTGATTGAATTCATCTTTTTTAGTATATCTGCTTCATGTTTTTATGAAATTGTAAATATCTTTTTCTTTTCATTTTTATCATAGGAGAAAAAGGAAGGGACCCATCATGTTCCAGGACTCTGCATGGGTTCCCCACCCTTTTCTTCAACATATCTGCACTCACTGTGAGATAAGGATGGAATTTATTTTTATAAAAAAATATATATATACTTAAAAAAAAACCTTTTTTCTATGGCTTTTTCACATGCTAAATGTTGGTAGTTTTTTTGTATGATTTATCACTTTTTGATTGAACTGGGAGGCGTCCCAACTATAAAGCAATTAATGTTTTCTGGCCATGGACACTTGTCGATTAGATGAACTTATATAGTTTGAAGATTCTTTTGTCACTGTATAGCAGCGTATTATTGACTTACGCGCCTTAGAGTTGCCACTCTTGCAATTTGTAATGGAGAATTTACACTATATATATGGTGTACCTTTACATGACCTCTTCTCCATTCCATGTAACCAGTCCACTGATTCAGAGTTAGAGAAATTTAGGAATGTCTTACATTATATCCACTTGGAGAATTGAAATGTCATTCGTTTGCTTTAAATTGCTTCGAATTATTTTTGCCACGCGTTTATATTACGTGAATTTCAATATTCTCGAATTGTATTGTTTAATGACTAAGGCGCCTAAGAGATGCCACTGCTACTCACATGACACTCATGGTGCATCATTACACGAGCTCCTTCCTGTTTCACTAAGTCAGCACACTGATGCAGAGTTAGATTGAGTCAGGAGTGTTTTACAATATATCCACTTGGAGAATTGAAATGCGATTTTTGCTTTAAACTGATTCAAATTGTTTTTGTCACGCGTTCAGAATACGCGTGCTTTATAATTCTTGAAATGAAGTTTATGATGCATTTGCAATGTGATACATTAAGTTATTATATCCATGAATCAATGTAATCAAACCTTTTACAATATGGCCGCTACCTTTACTTTGCACATCTGTGTATTTGTTGGTCCTTCGTCCATGTTCAATACTTATTTATGCACTTTCTTTGAAACTGTATTATCCTGTGATCAAGACACATTGTTGGTGTCGAAACGCGTAGCGGTTAAACAAGAAATTAAACTTGGTGTAGCAACTTGACCCCCGAGAGTGCGTCCATTACTTGTTGAATTTTTGGATTATTCACTTCCGGCTTAGGGCTTTTGCCGGTTGACGCTCCACCTGACGCGGGACTGGTCCCAGGAAAACCCGTTTTACTTCACATATATATATATATATATATGTATTGCTCCACCACTATTTCCGATTCTGGAAATATCACGGACACAAAGGTAGTTGCAGCAAAAAAGGTTTATTTCTGGCTGCACAGCAACGCGTTTCAGCTTACGCCTTGATCACGCTGAGTGACAGGCGTTTTTTTGCACATTATTTAAATGCAGTGTAAAACATAAAAACAAACGGTGAACATGCCCTTAACCTTGTGAAAAGCGGCGGCCATCTTATAATGTATAGATCCACGTTAGAGCTCAGTTTAAATCAGAGCCTCAAACATACGTTCAGCAGGGAGATTAATAAAAAATTAACAATCAAAAACACAAATATATTCTGTATCATGGATTAAATATGGTTAACAATACATCTCATTTTTAACACAGATTTTGTCAAAAAGAAAGAAAGGACGATTATCGAATCCAGCCCAAGTGGGCATAGGTCGCCAAATAATTACAATATTCATTTGTAAGTCCATCAAAATAAGAGAATAGTTGTTATTGAATACACCCCCAGTGGGGATTAATCGCCCCTCATCATTTGAAAGAGAAATCAATGTAAATCTTCCTACGAGGTACAAATGACTAAAGACCACATATAAACCACATAAAAACCGCCCAAGTGGGCCTAAGTATATTGAACTTCGATTATTACTTGAATAAGTTTATCATCCTCCAGAATAGTTGTATTCAATAACAACTATTCTCTTATTTTGATGGACTTACAAATGAATATTGTAATTATTTGGCGACCTATGCCCACTTGGGCTGGATTCGATAATCGTCCTTTCTTTCTTTTTGACAAAATCTGTGTTAAAAATGAGATGTATTGTTAACCATATTTAATCCATGATACAGAATATATTTGTGTTTTTGATTGTTAATTTTTTATTAATCTCCCTGCTGAACGTATGTTTGAGGCTCTGATTTAAACTGAGCTCTAACGTGGATCTATACATTATAAGATGGCCGCCGCTTTTCACAAGGTTAAGGGCATGTTCACCGTTTGTTTTTATGTTTTACACTGCATTTAAATAATGTGCAAAAAAACGCCTGTCACTCAGCGTGATCAAGGCGTAAGCTGAAACGCGTTGCTGTGCAGCCAGAAATAAACCTTTTTTGCTGCAACTACCTTTGTGTCCGTGATATTTCCAGAATCGGAAATAGTGGTGGAGCAATAGATACAGGGTTTCCGATACCCTGAACGCGGACCGCTCGATTGACAGCCTTCAACCTGATCGGACTCTTGTGTTAGTAAATTACTGAAACGAAGGCTGACCGCAATATGGAGGAAGTCGCCAGGATACTTCGTGGGACTGATCAATGGTGATTACGCGGAGTCAAGCTATCGTATACCGGAACGAGGAAACGGTAGCCTGTGGCTGGCAGACTTTACAAGAACTACGTTCAAGCATCGAGGTGGCGTTGCCCGGTGAGATCCTACTATTTATATCTTTAATACCGCTGTGGGTTGACGGCGTGTAATTACTTAGATGCGAGTGGTGGGATTCCAGTCCGGGCTTTGTCTAACCAAAATGCAAACGTGAACTCCTCGATACGCGAAGGGAGCTGCTCTGTGATATCTGGATTGAATAATCCTACAAGCAGCATTGGTAGTTGCCGTATAGTGTGTTTTGTGACCATGGCTGCAGCCTTAGAGGCAAGAAGAAAAAACACAGCAAACAAATTATTTTTCACTATGACAGATGATAATGGTGGAACCAATGGTGCAACCAATACCATCACGGAAGAAATCAAGACGCAATCTCTATTCAATCAACTGGAGAAATTGCATAAGAAAGAGCTTGCCAAATGGTGGGAGGCTGAGTCCTTACAGAGATACATTAATGTCGCACGAGTACCTAGAGGCTTACGGATTTTTACTATACCGACTTACGAAGACCCTGACCCAGAAATGCTAGAAGAATGGGCAAACAATTCAAATGCATGTTCAACTATTATGCTTCGTATATTAGTAAAATACGCCTTAAAAGATCGTTGCAAACTACTGGCTGAGATCGATGCGACCCTGGCTGAATTGGAAAAAGTAACTACAAAGGAAGTCATTGATGAATTCATGAATAATTTGTCCAAGAAAATGGACAAATTAGAGGAGGAAATTACAGCTAAAAAACAGAGAAAATTTGTACGGGACTACAAAGACTACCAGTCAGGCCGTACTCTTACCTTCCATAAGAAATATGATCACCTCTTTGAAAAAAACAAGGAAGGGGGTGGTCCAATTCATCAAATTAAAACATCTGAAATAATTGAGATATCGGAAAGTGATATATCGGATGGAAGCCTATCGGACGCCTCAACCTCAGCAGCTCATCCCGACATTAATGTGGCTCAGAAGAAATCTACTAATTTTTTAGCCCAGTTTCATATGATGAACCAGGGACGGACAGACCAACCACATGTGCAGGGAGCGCAGAGAGGGAGAGGACGCGGAAGCAGAGGCAGAGGTATCGGAACAAACAGGCAAAGAAGAGGAGGAAAAACAGATGCCGCAACCCCCATGGGAATGATGACAAGGGGGAAGAAACAACAAATATGACTGTGGTCAACCTCTCCAAAAGAATACTTACAGAGGAAGAAACTAAACTACTTGCACTAGGTCTGTCTTTTTGTCCTACCTATAATTTGAATTTTGCGCAGACTAGAATAGATTTGTTTTATTTTGCGCGCAAATTGAAATTAAAAAAATGGTTTGATACGAAATATGTGACCAAGGATCTCACCACACAAAGGGTAACTATAAGCAATTTAAATGTTGATGATGTTGAGATTTTGAATATTTTAACTTCTCAACATGATCAAGAGACTGATGAGAGTATTGTGACTGCTGATTTGCAACAATATGATATTGATGGTAATGTGAATCCAGGGAGTGGTTTTAAACCTAAATCAGTTTTTCTACCACAGATTGAATGTGATGCCATCGATGTATTTGAAAGAGGGGTTCTAAGTGATCTTAAGAAATTGCGGCATAAAAAAACTGCTTTCAATCAGAAAAATCTGACTCATGATCAAATGTTAGCCATTGAAAGTCTTAAAACCGACCCAATGATTGTTATAAGACAGTCCGATAAAGGGGGTAATGTCGTGGTTCTAGACAAACTTGCATATCTAAAAGAAGGCTATGGACAGTTGTCAGATAAGAGATGTTACAGCATATCAGACAAGAACTCCATATCTGAATCCAATAAAGAATATGGGGATATGCTTGTGGAGTGGCGTGAAAGGGGCCTACTAGAATGGGAAGAGTACAATTATCTCAAGTGTCCTCACCCCACAATCCCTATTCTGTACCTACTTCCGAAGCTACATAAAGATCCACTGAATCCACCAGGGAGACCAATTGTATCTTCAATTGGTTCATTATTAGAAAACACCTCCCGCTTCATTGATCACTATTTAAGACCATATGTGGTCAATCTACCATCGTATTTGCGGGATACGACACACTTCCTGACCATCATAGATGGCATCCACTGGGAAGAGAACTACACACTCGTAACTTTGGACGTGTGTAGCCTCTACACCAGTATTAAACATGATTTTGGCTTACAAGCCATAAAACATTACCTAAAAACTCGATCAATATCACTATTGGGGCACTCAGAGATGATTCTGATTATGATCCAGTTTTGCCTAACCAACAACTATTTTTTGTTTGATGAGGTCGTCTATTGCCAGTCACAGGGCACAGCCATGGGCACCTGCTTCGCCCCCAGCTATGCCAACCTGGTCATGGGTTGGTGGGAGGAGCAGGTGGTGGCACACATGGCAGAATTTGATCAGTGTGTCCTGTGGCTACGCTTCATAGACGACATATTTTTTATTTGGAATGGAGATAGTGATTCTGCTAAAACCTTCATTGCCAAATTAAATGACAATTGCTACAATTTGGCCTTCTCTGGGCAAATAAGCACAACGGAAATTGAATTCTTAGATATACAAATTGAAATCTAAGATTGTGGGATGCATACGAAACTATTTCGTAAAAAAACTGCAGGAAATAGTATTCTGAGTGCGTTAAGTTCACACCCTAAGAAATTGATACAAAGTATTCCGTTTGGCGAATTATTACGTGCCAAACGTAACTGTAGCTCTGAGATAGGCTATGAAAATGAAAAACAGACCATGATACAACGATTCAGAGAGAGGGGCTATGGCAAAAAAAACATCTCAGAAGCTTGTAAGAAAGTGGAGACACTAACACGGATCCAGCTATTACATCCTAATAAAGAAATCAAAGATTCGGATACCCTTAGGTTCATTACAACCTATTCAGGGCAAGCTAGGGATGTAAGAATGACGCTTAAAAAACATTGGCATGTGCTGTTAACTGATCCCCACCTGAAAAAACATCTTAGTAATGGCCCTCAGATTACTTTTCAAAAAAATCGATCCTTAAGGGATGATTTGAGTCCCAATCTTGTGACTAGCAGGAATAGACCAACACAGAGTGGGAGAGTAGGCTTTCGATGCTGTAGAAACTGCAAGGCATGCAGTAACAGCGTCGACTGCACAACGTTGGACATTCTGAGCAGTAAAAACAAATTTTTGATAAGGAAATCTTTGACATGCAACACGACTTATTGTGTATATGCATTAATTTGTCCCTGTAACAAGGCCTATATAGGCAGCACTATCCACCGTGCAAAAAAACGAGTACTGGAACATATCAGAGCCATCCGCCACAATAACAGGCAATACCCGGTAGCTAGACACTTCTTTGATACACACATGCAGAACGAGAAATTTCTAAAAATGGTGGTCATTGATGCTGTCGGTGAGAATATCCGAGGGGGAAATAGATTACTAACTCTACGCAAATTGGAGTCTAGGTACATCATTGACCTTGAAACTATGGCCCCTTTGGGTTTGAATTCCAATGAAGAATTGTCTGTACACCTGCATAGGTAGAATATGAAGCTGTGTAACTATTGAATCATCAGATTTTAATTAGGTCTTTTTGTTTTCTTATTTTTCAGGTGTTTTGCACTTTCTTGGTGGCTGGCTTTCACAACTACTCTAAATCATGAAATCTTGGGGAGATAGAATATCTAAATCACAAATAATAAATTGGTGAGATCTTCCAGTGGAGGATGATAAACTTATTCAAGTAATAATCGAAGTTCAATATACTTAGGCCCACTTGGGCGGTTTTTATGTGGTTTATATGTGGTCTTTAGTCATTTGTACCTCGTAGGAAGATTTACATTGATTTCTCTTTCAAATGATGAGGGGCGATTAATCCCCACTGGGGGTGTATTCAATAACAACTATTCTCTTATTTTGATGGACTTACAAATGAATATTGTAATTATTTGGCGGCCTATGCCCACTTGGGCTGGATTCGATAATCGTCCTTTCTTTCTTTTTGACAAAATCTGTGTTAAAAATGAGATGTATTGTTAACCATATTTAATCCATGATACAGAATATATTTGTGTTTTTGATTGTTAATTTTTTATTAATCTCCCTGCTGAACGTATGTTTGAGGCTCTGATTTAAACTGAGCTCTAACGTGGATCTATACATTATAAGATGGCCGCCGCTTTTCACAAGGTTAAGGGCATGTTCACCGTTTGTTTTTATGTTTTACACTGCATTTAAATAATGTGCAAAAAAACGCCTGTCACTCAGCGTGATCAAGGCGTAAGCTGAAACGCGTTGCTGTGCAGCCAGAAATAAACCTTTTTTGCTGCAACTACCTTTGTGTCCGTGATATTTCCAGAATCGGAAATAGTGGTGGAGCAATAGATACAGGGTTTCCGATACCCTGAACGCGGACCGCTCGATTGACAGCCTTCAACCTGATCGGACTCTTGTGTTAATATATATATGTATATATATATATATATATATAGAAACAGTCCTTCTCTGCTCTTTGCTCTAGCAGAAACGTGAAGGTATGGGCCTCTTTCCTCCGCAAAAAAATCAGCAACAAGTGGATGAAGCAGGAATTTATTTCTCCCAAAGATTATACATATATACTTAACTAAATAGAAATAACTGAACATTTTAAATCCATTCATTTTAAATAGTAACAGTAAAATAAAGAGTAAATTATCAAACATATATTCAACCAACAAAAATATGTTAACTTATTTAAATATTTAAATCAATGCTTCACGTTAAGTGGCCGATTACAATGTAGGCGGAAAGCCTCCGCCTAACATTCGGAATTTCCTATACCGTGTCGGACCCCTTCCAACTGGCTCTCAGAGTATCTGCGTCCTTTGGAAAAGCATCGTGCACCTTTATGAACTGCGTTTCTGATTATGATGTTGATTTCCAACAGTGACTTTGGGGGAGCATAGCAGAGCCCCCTTCATCCTGCAGCCTCCGGTTGGGGCTGAGGGGGTACCTAAGGGACACCCTGTAAAGCCCTGCACTGTTTTGCAGGCACTGTTGGGTGACTGTGGAAGGGTATAGGGTTTTACACACACACCCCATTACCCCATAGGAGCCTGTTTTGTCGGGCGGAACTGGGGCTCTCATAAGGAACAATGGGACTCCCGCATCCTAATTGGTTGGGTGGAACCGCCGACTGCAAGTCCGTCGTTTCCAGAATCCAAGGCATTGTCAGGCAGAACGTTTCCGCCCGACATCGTAATCAGCCCTTAAGTATACAGATAATGCACACATATATTTAAAAAACAGAACAACATTTTAACAATTTGAAGAATCTGCGAAACCAATTTTAACAAAAACAAAAAAGAAATTAGAAAGTATTTAATAAAAATGAATCAAAGTAATATTAACTCTAAAAAACATAGGGGCTCATCACAATGGCGGAACGATCGTTACCGCCGGGCTGGCGGTGGCGATCGTTCCGCCATTGTCATGAGATTTACCCCCCACCACATTATGATGGTGGTGGGTATCGCGGTAGACGGAAAGACCGACTGCTGCTTTTCCACTGGTGGCAATCGTCACGATTGTATACATGCTGACTAACCGCCAGGCAATGGTGGTGGAGGAGCCTAGAATTATGATGCTGGCGGAAGCCAGCCTTTCCGTGGCAGTTGGACAGCCATTGAAAGGCTGGCGGGGAATTTCTTCGGAGGCCACTGCGGGCCCCCCCTTGTGTTGGGGGAGATGTGGGTGCACTGGGGGGGTACCATCATTTCACTGCACCAAGTGGCAGGCCCAGTGTAGAGCCTGCCACATAGTGCAGTGAAATGCACAACATGCTCTTTTTGACATTGCGGCAGTGCTGCTGTCAGCAGCCACCGCCGCAATGTTAAGGGTGCGGAATCCGACCGCAGCGGTGGCGGTCCCATCATAATCATGTATGCGGACCGCCGCATTTATGGTGGTCGGACCCAATCACCGCTACGGTGGCAGGCGGACCAAATCCTCCCGCCATCGTAATAAGCCCCATAGTTCTAAAAATAACATAAACATTTCAAACAAGAAAATATGAATTAGAACAGATATAATTAAATAACAATATTAAAAGGTAATATAAATGCACTCCAGCCAACAGTATGAAAAATATTGTACTTCAGAGAGGTTAGATTTACTATTTCCACTCCTATTTAAGCAACAGTGAGGAAAGCGTAGAACTTTGGATGAGTTAGATTTACAATTCCACTTCAATCTAACCTACAGAAGTGAAATTGTTGCACTACAGAAAGGTTATATTTACTAGTTTTATTCCAATATATGCAACAGTAGGAACAAATGTTAGACTCAGAGGGATTAATGGCACAATTCCCATTCTCATCAGGCAACAATAGGGAAAGTTTTGGACTTGGTTTTTAGATTTACTATTCCCTCTCCACTCTAAAAAACAGTAGTAGAGTTTTGGACTTTACTATTTCTACTCCAACCAACATAGGGAAAGTATTGACATTTGAAAGTTTTACAAATGCCATTATAACTCATAAATATTTTTGGAAAATATTTAAATGCCTAAAAATAATAACATTTAAAACAATATTGGATGTAAAAATGCATAGAACGTAAATTTTAATAAATACTTAAATAAAGAATATTGTTTGAATATATTGGAATTTAAGTACAATTACATTCACATTCCTCCCATACAACATAAAAAAAGCACAACCACCAAACAATAGTAACATAACAAATTATTTAAATGAAAATGTAACTTAAGTACAATGAAAAAATAAGATATTTTGTATTAAAAACATGTAGCAGCAATTTATTAAGCAATTCAAATAAAATAAATAATTTCACATAACACATAATTTAAATATGCATAATCAATTATCAATGACAAAATTAAGAATAACAGTTAAATGATGAATAAGCAGCTGGTCTCAGTGAGTGTTAAAGGAGGTTCTGCATTCTTGAAACCATGGGGCTGATTACGATGGCGGGCGGACTAGATCCACCCGCCATTGTAGCGGTGTTTGGGACCGCCCGCCAGACATTCGGGGGTCCCACCACTGCGATTAGGATGCGCCCGCCGTTTTGGCGGGAGCATCTTGAGCTTTTCACATTGCTGGTGGTGCTGCTGGCTGCAGCACCGCACGCAATGTGAAAAGTGCATGCACAGCATTTCTCTGCACTACGTGGCAGACACCACGCGGTGACTGCCACTTGGTGCATGGAAATGAGGGGGGTACCATGGGTACCCCCCAGTGCAGTGACATTCTCCCGACACAAGGGGAGCCCACAGCCGGCCCCAAAACCCAATCCCTGCCAGCCTTTCCATGGCGGCATCGCCTCCATGGCAAGGCGTTCCTAAACTCACATCCTGATCTGGTGGACGGTGCCTGCTAGGCACCGCCACCATTTGAGGGGCCCTGCACCGTCCGCCAGGCAATCGGTGCGATTGCCTTTGGTGGAAAAGCGGCAGACGGACTTTACACGACACAATACCGACCACCATCCTAATTTGGCAGTGGGTAATGAGCTTGGTGATGGCGGAAGGACCGCCATCATAATGACCCCCTATGAGTTCCTCTTTACTGTCAGAGGAGGTAAAGCAGACAATTTTCCTTATCCCCTGATCTCAAGCCCACTATTATGAGTACTGTGCTACAGGTGGCCTATTCTGCCCCAACCTATTTTTCTGGCCAGAAGTAAAAAAGCTTATTTGTAGTACAATAGAATCAAGGCTTATTATAAATATGAGTTTTGACCTTAAATCTCGTATTTGGTACAAGGCCTGGTGAAACGCAAAATCAAAAGTGATAAAAGTTCTTGCTAGGTGCATGAGCACTCTCTCAATCAAGCTACTCCCAGTCCAGTGCTTAATTTGTAAAAATATAAGTGCCAGGGCTTTCTTCAGGAGTCCACTTCTGCTTGCCTCACCCACTGCCCTTACCAGCACTGCCAATTGCTTTAAAGCACAACTACTAATCATCACACTCCTGCAAGTGTGACAATTCTGTCGATTGCAGGCCTCCAGAGCTATAAAAATGGCTTTGGTGGCAGGTATTGGTTATTTTTAATTTATGCTGAATTAATAAACAACTGTTTTTATGCTTGTATCTTAGTGAGACAAACACTGCCACCCAGTGGCAAACTGTCATAATTTCTAATGTTGACAAATAAGTGCCGAGGACCGGAAACAATAGGCTCAAAATAAGCACTGCCAAAATCACAGCACAAGTCTGTGTCTTGAAATTCAACAACCTTTCAGTTATGCCACCTCACTCTAAGGTAATTCACCATGGCTAAAGCATATGCCACTGAACAACACACTTCGGAAAGCCATAGTAATATCTGTCCATTTAAATTTTCCTTCAATCCCTTTCCTTCAGTCACACTTCAGCCTGATTATGACCTTATCGGTCTCACTCCCAGCCCGCTGCGACAGAGGTCAGAAGAACACTGAAAAGATGGCAGCATCCTGACCGCTTCATTATGAGATGAACGACGGGCTGGTGGTGGGGCTGCCACAGCCATGCAACGGCAGCATGCTTCCGCTCACAGGAAGACTCTGAAGTCAATGCTGCCACACTGCAGTGTCTGCACTGTCGTGAGCACTGTCTACATGCACCATGTCATGCATGGCACACAGTGTGTGCACAATAGTGCAGGCATAGGATGGCAAAACATGTACCCCCAGCCACAATGCACAATGGGCTACAACAACCAGGGCCATGTTTGGAGCCCCTTTACTGCTTTTTTGCTGACCTTTTCATGGCAGGTTTCCTGCCATTAAACGGCTGGTGGGAAGACAGCTCGCGCTTGCCATGGTAATGCCGGCATCGACACTGCCTCCATAGGCCCATGCAGTGTTGACAGCCACAGGATCAAAGATCCTGTCAGTTGCAGCAGGCTTGTGGAGGCCACACTGCCCTACTCGTAACAGGGTGGTCGGACTGCCGAGGAGGCAGCAATCGGACCGCCACCCCTAGTACGGAGGTCTTGGGACTACTGTACTCTTAATGTGGCCCTTCATGTACATAAAATTGCAACTGACAGTAGACAGAGCAGTTTATACAAACCAAGCCCTAAGAGATTAAGTTGAAGTGAATAAGAAAAGCCGGTTCTCATAAAAATGAACATTGTCAAAGGAATCTTCAACCAACATTGGCAATGTACTTTTTTGTAAATACAGTTAACCACAGATTATTTCATGCAAGTGTATTTTTTTTATTTTTTATTAAGGGCTATTAAGTCCAGAAAATGTATTTTAATAATTACTATACAGAAAGCAATGTTGAATGGAGTTGACCAGATACAGCATCCATGTTCACAATTTGTTGCCAACCACTCCAACAGATTTTAGTCATCCTTGAGAACTTGTATAGATCTCTGTACACAGAGTACAACAAGTGAAACATCATTGCGCTATAATACAATAATCTATGAAACTCTTCATTTTCAAATGAAAGAAAGGAAATGTGTGTGAAATCAATTACAGTCACTTAAATTTCCAACACCTTCAAGGTTAAATAAACAGCAGGTAGGTAGTATTGTATTCCTCATGAAATGTACAAATCAATTCACAATGCCATCACTCCACTGCCATTGTAAGTCTTCAACAATATATAATAATATCCCACTCAGCTTCAAGCAAGTTAATGTAGCGGTCATACCTTTAGAGCAATGTTGGTTTTCATATTTTTAATATATTCTCAGGATTTTGGTACTGTAGCAGTGAATATTGAAATAGCGCTCCGCCAGATAGGTATGTTGGAACTACTTTTCAGATTTGTTGGTGTCAATTATTTTTGTTACATCATGTACTTCCTCCTATCAAAGCATACCATTCTTGCCTATATGTTCTGGCCCAGAATAATCAGCTGGGAACAAACAAAGTCACCCTAAATTACAAAACACGACAAAGGTGTTCAATTTCCCTGAGAATATTAGTCTTATTCATTGAACCCCTCAAAAGCAGAATGTGGAAATTGTAAAATATTCCTGGGTTTTGTAAGTCCAACAACGTAGAATGTTGTGGATCTGTTCTGGCACTTTTGATAAAGGAATACAGAGGAAGCATTGGATGAGCTGTTACAACACGTTAACGAGTTTGGCAACATTTCCAGCACCCAAGCTAGAATGATCTAAACCTACGTAAAATAGCACCCTACATTGTAGAGCAAGGGGCTCATTTATGGGATTTTGGCATAGGGCAGCGCAGCAAGGCACATTGCTGCGCTGCCCTATGCCAAGGTGAAAAGGCAGGAAGGCAGTGTAATTAAGCAATACGGTGCATTTCTGTCTTTTCTCCCTGCGCTGGCACCATTCTGGCAGCCTAAAGCCAGATTGTTTTTTTTGGTTTACATTTTTTGATTGAATTTGATCAACATTCGACATGTTCCGTATTACAGAAAGCTGTATCATCGTCTCAGGCACACAGCCGTCGCGTGCCACAGCTAGAAGTACAAAGCATGTAAAATCATGTTGCAATAAAGTCAAACACAACAAAACGAAAAAGGAAACTTTTACAAACCCCGCCTCCCTCCCCCATCCTGTTCCTTACCCACCAAAGAAACAAACCTAAGAAATACCCAAGTCCTGCTATGGAAATTAAGTTATCACAATCCCGTAGGGTGAGTGACAGAGAGTTGCGGAGATATCTGGGACAGGTGAATTTGGAGGACAAAAGGGACAAAAATGGCTGCCACAGATCATTGAACATGGATCCCTTCCCTGCCATAGTTAAAGTCAACTTTTCCATTCCCAGAACGTGCCAGAGCCGGTGTAGCCACCCCGTGAGGGTAGGAACCTAGGGGGTGCGCCAATGTGTGAGAATGTTTTGTATTGCCGAGCCAAGCGCTATTGTGATCAGACGACCTCTGCGAGATTTTAACGGGTAGGTCAAGGAGTTGGGGAGGCCGAGCAGAATATACACTGGGAAGCGCGGTATTATGTGTGTCCAAGTGTTTGTCCACTTCGTCAATTACTTGAGTCCAATATGTCTGGAGGTGGCTGCATTCCCACAGTAGGTGTACCAGGGTGCGTCGATTCCGGCATCCCCGCCAGCACACTTCCCCACGGGATGGATCCATTGAGTGGAGACGCTCGGGGGTCTAGTACTAATATGTAACCAATTTCGTGAGGGTTTTGGTCAGTCCCATGTGGTACACTGAATGGCGAACTCTGTAATATACCCCTTCCCATTCCTTATGGCTAAGTGTTCTACCCAAGTCCTTTTCCCACCTCACGCGACCAGCATTGTATGTATGTATGTATGTATGTATTTTGCATTTATAAAGCGCACTGTAACCCTACGGGCATCCTGGCGCTAAGACACAGTAGAAGAGATAAAACACAACTGCGAACTAAGCCGGACAGCTAGTTACGTTCTAGGGAAGAGCCAGGTCTTAACTTGCTTACGGAACAGCAGCAAATCCTGTATTTGTCTCAATTCCGGGGGAAGACTGTTCCACAAGCGCGGCTGCAATGCCGAACGCTCGTCCACCCCAAGTAGATCTTTTTATCCTTGGAATCATTGCCAAATTAGCTGCCGAGGAGCGCAGGCTATGTGCAGGTACATACCAACTAAACCTACGTTGAAGCGGTTTAGAACCAAGCCAGTAGAGTGCTTTAAAAGCAATGCACAAGGACTTGAGCAGTATCCTTTGTCTCACCGGGAGCCAGTGCAGTTCAGCTAATGCCTACGTGATCTATGATCTACGTGTTCTCATTAAGACAAGCTTTGCTGCCACTGCCTGAATACTCTGGAGCCGTGATACCAAGTAGCCAGGAGACTCCAGCAGCAAAGCATTGCAATAATCCAGGCGGCTGAGAACAGCACACCTGGCCACTGTGCCTCTTACCTTAGGAGGCAGAAGTGGTAACACCTTACGGAGACCTCTAATGAGCAAATAGCAATTCTTAACTACCTTATTTACATGTGATTCCAAGTTGAGCTTCTCATTAAAGCAGACCCCCAGATTGTGCACTGTCCTCACAGGTACCAGAGGTACATCAGTAGGGAACGGCCAAAAATTAGATGGTAAAACCGTCGGCACTCTGCCCACCCCACAGTGCAGAATCTCTGTTTTGGCATTATTAAATTGCAGCGAATTGTTCCTCAACCAAATCACCATTGCGGACATGCACTTATGAAACATTTCCTGGGAGTCCTCATGATCACCTTCCAGGGACACAATCAATTGCGTGTCATCGGCATAATTAACCACACTTATGTTATTGGCTTTGATGACCTTCAACAGCGGTCGCATATAAACATTAAATAAGATAGGGCTAATTGAGGACCCCTGGGGGACCCCATGCTCATTAAGAATAAAATCTGATTGAAACGGAGGCAAACTCACAGCCTGCCGTTTACCTGCCAGATAAGAGCGAAACCATTGCAGAGCCATATTTGTCACCCCCACTTCCTCCAGCCTTAACAATAGGATATCATGGTTAACCGTATCGAATGCGGCGGACAGGTCCAACAGTATGAGCGTCGCAGATTGTCCCCTGTCCGCACGCATCCGAAGG
This sequence comes from Triturus cristatus, assembly GCF_964204655.1. Lineage (NCBI taxonomy): Eukaryota > Metazoa > Chordata > Amphibia > Caudata > Salamandridae > Triturus > Triturus cristatus. The sequence continues at coordinate 382,151,174 of NC_140591.1, read as the reverse complement.
TTATCCAACACGGTGACCAATGCGGTCTCTGTCCCATGACCAGGCCGGAAACCAAACTGATCTTCCTCCAGCTTATAATTACCTTCCAGGAAACCAGAGAGCGCCTGGCTCACCAAGCGCTCCACTATCTTTACTGGATATGGTAAAAGGGAGATTGGTCTGTAGTTCCCGTAACAAGTAGGGTCCAATGAGGATTTTTTTAAGAGAGGTGAAACTATTGCTTCCTTCCAGCAGGACGGAACCACTCCACTACTAAGAGATTGGTTGCACATCTGGTAAAGCTGTGGAAAGATCTCAGAGCCCAGCTCTTTCCAGAGTTTCTGAGGAATAGGATCCAATGGTGAGTCAGAAGAGACTCCCATCGCCACCCTAACAAACTCTTCTTCCGTAGGAAGGTCCCAGTGATCAAGGGAAGTCCCTTGCGTCAATAGCTCCATCCCAATATCCCTTCCTCTTGAAAGGTAATCTGGTCCTAGCTCTTCCCTTACACTAGTACCTAACAGGGTATCAGGTATCAGACCTTCGATAATTCCTTTAATCTTATCCTGAAAGAAAGCTGCTGGGCCATCACATAGCTCTTGCGACGGAGTAATCTTATTACTAGAACAGTCAGGATTGGCCATATCTCTCAGAATATTAAAAACACATTTAGCACTATTTGGTGATTTTAATATAAGATCTGCAAAATATGTCACCTTAGTGGCCACTATCGCTTTTTTATACCTAGCTAAGCACTTCTTCCAAGGGACTTTATCATAGTCAGTGTAATGCCTTCTCCACTGTCTTTCAGCACGTTTACATTGCACCTTATAACTCTTGAGTTCCTCTGTGTGCCACGGAGCACAGGGTTTCCCCCATTTCCTAATCTTCTTCAAGGGGGCATGCAACTCAACTATATCCGTCAGATGCCCACAAAGGGCCAGATAATTCTCGTCTACCGTATTCCCAGGATCTAAAAGGGAGTCTAGATCAAAGAGCGGAGCCATTTGAGCTTCTCTCAAGAGGGCCTTCCAGTCCCTACCCAGAACTCACCTTTCCTCCCGGGGAGAAGAATTAGTTCTATGAACATGAGTCACTTGGAATTTAACCAGATAGTGATCTGACCATCCCACTGGTAAACTTCTGTCCATGGCGACCAAGTTATCCCCAGAGAATACCAGATCTAATACATGCCCTGCAGTAGGAGTAGCCTCCAAAACCAGTTGTGACAGATTCAGATTAGCACAGGACTGAATAAAATTATTATAAGCTGTCGCCAGCTTCTCATTAGGCCAAAGATTAAAATCTCCCAATATCAGCAGTCTATGATGAGTGAGAGACAGATTACTAATCACGTCAAATAACTGCTGCTGTGATTGTGCACACACTACACCTGGAGGTCTATAACAGACCATACCAGTCAGGATATGCCCTGACCTGTCTTTCAACGAGAAACCTAGAGTTTCTACATGCCTGACCTTGTCTATATCCAGAGGAGCGAAATCCCAGGAGTCTTTATATATAATCCCGGTTCCGCCCCCTCTGCCGCTGGGTCTCGGCTTATGAAAAGCTTTAAATCCCACAGGGCATGCTAGCCCTAGCTCGAGGTCCAAACCCAACTCAGTCCAGGTCTCTGTCATAAACAGAGCATCCAGTTTATACATTTCAATTAGCAGTTGAATTTCAATGGCGTGTTTGGGGAGTGACCTTACATTAAGGAGTCCACAATTCAAAGCACCCACCTGTAATGATTCTAGACCTGTTCTCACCAAATGACTTAAAACCGATACACCAGATACAGTACTCCGCTTACCTATATCACATAACTGTTCCCTTGTATAAAAATATCTAGGGGTGTCTGCAGATGTTGGATCTAAATCAGCATAATGCCCGGCGCTGTGCGCAAACGGTGTGCGGACGGGCGCAGACGGGCTTGCCTTTTGCGTGCCTTCGGCGCGTCCGCTGCGCGGTCGCTCCAGTGTAGCATAATATAGGTGCCAGGGATCAAAAACTAGAGCGCTAACCCCCCTCAGCATGACGGGAATGCTCAACAGAGCGAGTCGCCCAGGTAGGGAGAAAAACTTTATTTAAAAATAATGCTACCGTTTTTACAACAAATACAATTCTAACAGGTGGAGCTAAAAGCAGACAGCTACCACTGTTAGTGTGCAAAATTCGCAAACAGTACAATACCCAGCATTAAGTTCACCAACACAGCCCCCCAAGCGTCACTTTTACTTTGTCTAATGGAGCGCAGTCGCTCCAGTGTAGCGTAATATAGGCGCCAGGGATCAAAAACTAGACCTCTAACCCCCCTCAGCACGACGGGAATGCTCAACAGAGCGAGTCGTATGTGTGAGTAGTCCGGATGAGCAACATCTTGTATAGGTCTGAGATGAGTTTGCGAACTGATGTGCGAGTGAGAAGCCATTTCTCATAGGCAGAGAGGAGCCTACTAGCGAACAGCTTAACTGTGGCATGCAGGGCCCAATGTCTGATCTGGGAATATTGAAGCCTTTCGGTTTCGGGTAACCCATATTCCGACCTCAGCCGCTGAAATGTTATGATCCCGTCTACATCAAAGAGATGACCTAAGGAGCGACATTCTGAGGTCCTCCAACGTGCAAACGCGGCTGCATCCATGCCTGGCAGGAAGTCGGGATTATCGAGTAGAGGAGTAAGTGGCGAGGGAAAGGTGGTTAAGTTATGCTTGAGGTTGGCTCGGTCCCATGTGTCGAGAGTTACTAGAGTGATATGCGACGCATACAGGTTAAGTGGTCTATGCACTTTTGGGAGAAAGGGGGATCACCTGTAGAGGCTTTGCGGCTATTGCCTGGTCTTGAAACAACCAGTGTTTCTCCGACTCAAGTCGGCTCTACTCAACCAAATGACGCAACTGTGTCGCTTGGAACTATAGATGGAGGTCAGGGACTCCAAGGCCCCCTTCCTCCGGCAAAAGTACCGACAGTGCGTGCTTCATCCGTGATTTACGTCCACTCCAGATGAATTGAGCTAGTTCGGACGGCGTGCGCTGTAGCCACCCCTTTGGAGGCTGGAAAGGTAGTGTTTGGAAAGATATAAAATCTGGGGCAAAATGGTCATTTTAACTGCCGGTATCTTACCGAGCCAGGAGATCGGGTAATGCTTCAATCGGCTCAGTTCCTTGCGGATCTTTGACCGCAACCGTTCATAGTTAGTGGCCACTATGGTCGGCAGAGAGGGGGCCAGCTGTATTCCTAAGTAGGGGACTGAGCCCGACGCCCAGTGAATGGGAAGGTGTTCCTGGAAATACACACGAGAGGCCACCGTTAGGGAGAGATCAAGAGCCTCCGACTTGTCCAGGTTCACCTCAAACCCTGAGGCGTGCGCGAAGGTCTCTAATTCTGCAGAGCTCGCTGGTAACGCAGCAGTGGGGTTCGATAGTGAGATCAACACGTCGTCCGCGTATAAACTGATCGTGTAGATATTGCCACCAAACTTAATCCTGGTGATCGTTGGGTTGTGCCGAAAGCAGTGAGCTAAAGGTTCCATATAGAACGCAAAAAGGACGGGCGACAGAGGGTATCCTTGCCTCGTGCCCCTCTCTATCGGGAACCGAGATGATGTGTGGCCAGTAACCCGTACTGTGGCAGTCGGGAACTGATAGCAATTCAAAATGCATTTCTCCCCCATCCCCACCCGCTCAAGAACCTGTTCTAGATACGGCCAGTGAACCCTATCAAAAGGCCTTTTCGGCATCGATAGTGAGCAGCATATATTCCCCTTGCGTCCGGGAAGCTCTCTCGATAAGGTGTAGCACCCGTTTTGTATTGTCACTGGTTTGACGGTGTGGCATGAAGCCTGCCTGATCCGGGTCTATCAGGCCCGGCATGTGAAGCGCCAGGCGGGCGGCTAGTATCCCCGTGTATAGTTTAATGTCGACGTTAAGAAGAGATATGGGGCGGTAAGCACCACATGTCGTCTTGTCCTTGCCCGATTTCAAGATAACTACTATGGAAGCTTCAAGCATTACTCCCGGTATCGCTCCAGGTTCAGCAAACGAGTTAAAAAGTTAGGTGAGGATCGGGGCAACTAACGCGCAGAACACTTTGTAGAATGTGGTGGAGAATCCGTCCGGGCCAGGGGCCTTGGTGGGCTTAAGGCGAGAGATGGCCGCTATGACTTCTTCTATCCTGATATCCCTGTCCAGGTGATCAGCCTGGGCTACAGTCAGGGCAGTTAGGTCTGTGGCTGCTAGATAAGCTGCCCCGTCTGCATTAGACAGTGGCAAGCTGGAGTACAAGCGGGCGTAGAAGTCTCGGAACGCCGCGGCAATATTGGAGTCCTCTGTGACTCGTTGTCCATCCTCTCGCCGGATCTCCCGCACTCCCTGCCTTTGTCTGATCTCTTGCAGCTTATGGGCGAGAAGGTGACCACATCTGTCCCCCCCTGTGTAGTAAGCGTGCCTTAGCCTAAGGGCTGCGTATTCTGCTCTTACCTGATCGAGGGCCGCGAGCTGTTGTCGCATGGCTTTTAATTGTCGCCAGACCTGCGGTGCCCCTGTCCTTTGATGCATCTGCTCCAGCTCCCTCGTTTTCTGAGTGAGGTCATCTCTTTTGCGTTTACGCTCTGTTTTCTGCCACCAAAATGGCCAACAATTCCCCACGTAGAACTGCTTTAAGCACAGCCCATTGTGTAGAAAGGGAAGTGTCCTTGTTATCATTATGGGTGAGGAAGTCCCGAATGGAACGCTGTAGCTGTTCTACCACTACTGCACGGTGCAGAAGGGATTCGCGAAGATGCCATTGATGGGAGGGTCGCTGCATGGGTGGGAGAGCGAAGGTGGCGGTTGCTGGTGCATGGTCAGATAGAGAAGCCACTCCTAACATCTGTCGCTAGCGCGTGTAGAGGTGCAGAGGACAGTAAATAATCTAGTCTAGCGTACATCTTGCGCGCATTAGAGTAGTGTGAATATACCCGGTTGTGAGGATGAAAGCAGCGCTACAAGTCCTGAAGGCCCAGATCCTGCAGTCTTGCTAATCCCGCTGTCGACAGAGCCTCGGTCTGCCCCACGCGATGACCAGACCTATCCGCGTCATTGTCAAACACCAAATTCAGGTCACCTCCCAACAGGATTCGGTATTCTGATGTGGCTGTTGCTTCAGTGAGTGCTGTGTGCAGGAATCTCTCCTGTCCCTCGTTATGGGCGTACACTGAGTCTACCGTAAATGTGAAGTCTCCAAGGCGGAAGCGATAGGCGAGGAGTCGCCCCTTGATCTTGGCCTCCTTATGGAGAGTTTCCCCTTGTATCCCCTGGGCAACGAGTATGGCTACGCCTGCAGTTTTGGTAGGGTTCGAGGAGAACAGTTGGGTCGGGAATTTGTGGGATCTGAGATGGTGACAATCTTTGGGTAAGAGGTGTGTTTCCTTCAAAAGGCATATGTCTGCTTTAGTGTTTTCTAGGCATGAGATGACTGCTTTACGCTTGACAGGATTATTAAGCCCTCACACATTCAAGGTAAATATCGTAAGTGTGGTAGGAGACATTTACTTACAGGGATAGGTCAAGAGATAAGAACAGGATCTGGAACCCAGTGCTGAGCCAATAGGCGGTGGATTGTAACATAAGGGAGCGCCTTCTCTGCGGGGCCCTAGTGGCATTTAAGAAGAGTGGACAAGGAACCCCAAAACCCCCCCAAAAAGACCCCAAACAAAGAACCATAAGAAACTCTTCTGCATAAAGCAGAGTCAAGAGGGGAGGTTAAAGAGAACCATCATATAGTCCATCATCCCAAGATGATCGGGTTAAAGTTGTCATGGGGAACAAATTGTGGCTGGGTACGTCCCCCGTCCCCCCTGCCCACCACCCTCCAACATTAGATAGACATCAATAAAGAGTATCAGTGGGCACGATGAGCTTCAGGCCGGCTGCGACTTCACTAGTTCCAGGGGCAGACGCTCAAGGGCTGCTTGCTGTCCGTTTGAAATTTCTGTGGTGTCTGGGCATCTAAGCCGTTGTCGCTGACCCTGTTACCTCCAGTGCGGTCTCCTGTCCTTGGTGTGCGTGGTTGAGCTGTCATCTCCACTCTCTGTTGGGGGATCGATACCCAGCAGGCGACATGCCTCCACGAGGGAGCGGAGCTGGAAGAGCTTGCCGTCCATCCGGAAAATCAGACGAAACAGGTGACCCCTGCTGTAGGAGATATTACTCTGACGATGACGAAGATGCGATGTGACAGGCCGGAAGATCCTTCTCTTTTGCAAAGTGAGTGCTGCCAGATCTTGATATAGGACAGGGGTCTGGCCTCGAAACGTCAGGGGGTGCATTTGTCTGTCTTTCTGCAGGATATCTTCTTTGGTACGAAAGTCTTGGACGCAGACTAGGATGTCGGATGGCAGAGCTGTGGCAGGACGTGGCAGTCCCACCCTGTGTGCTCTGACCAGCTTAAGGTCGGCATCCAAAGGGTTACCTAGAATATGATTAAACAGTTCCCTGGTGTATTTGAAAATGTCATCCGCTTCCTCATTGGCCTTCACCCCTCGGATCCTGATGTTATGTCGCCGAGAGCGGTTCTCCAAATCTTCGAGATGGGACTGCAGATCCACCTGCTGCTCGTGGATCCGGACGACTTCCTGCTGAAGAGACGACAGCTCTGAGTCCCTGCTATCACTTTTCTCCTCCAGCTCAGCGACCCTCTCACCTATGCTGTCCATATCCCGACGGACATCTTTGATTTCGGCCGTGAGGTCACGTTTGAGGGATTGTAGGGCTTCTCTCAGGGATGTAAACAAGGACTCCAGGAAGCCTTTCGTTATGGGTTCTCAGCCATCTGTGCGGCCTGTTCAGGGTGCAGCGGCGCATCGCTCGTCTGGCTACCGCTCTGGGCCTTTGCAAAGAGGTCCTTCAAGGATTTCTCTCTTCGTCCTCGGGAAGAGGACATGCTGTGGTTCAGTGTGTAGTCGGGGTGCAGGTAAATTATAGCTGCGTGGGGCCAGACTCCCCTGCCCTCCCGTGACCCCCCTTCGATGGTGCCACACATCGGTGAAGTCTCACCCAGTCTCCGGTGCATCGCTTGGGCTCTGTATTGGCACACGGGCCGCAGTCCCCTAGTGAGCTTCTCTTAGGCAGTGGGAGCAAGTCTTAGGGGAACCCTTCCCGCTACCTGGTGTGGGCCGACCCCTGTTCTCCTGATTTGGCACAACAGCAGCCCCCACTGTGGGGCTCGAAGGTGTCCCTCTTTTCGGTTCGGGCCCTGTGCCACGGATGGGTTTTGGGGGACCGTGTGGACTCCGAAGATAGATGCGGGCTACTGCCGGTCATCTCCCAGCGTGACCCTGCGAGCGGAAGGACACCTACCGGTTCCCCGCCTCAGACGGCCCATGTGGCTACTTATCCCAGGGGCCCAGCGCTCACCTCCACACTCCTCAGCGCATCTCCTCACACTTTTCCCCTCGGGCCCTCGAATCGGGGTGCTGTGCAGTCTCTCCGGGCCTGTGCCGGTTCCGCCTCCCAAGACCAGACGCGCCCGGCGCTGGGCCTCGCTCACCCCTTAGCTGTCTCTCGGCCCTCCGCGAGGGGATCGCTGTCTCTCTCCGCTTTCCCCTCTCACACACACTGCAGCTTCCCACCTCAGGCCGGCCACTTGCCTGAATCTCGACGGTTGGGCTCCGAAGCTAGCAAATCACCAGAATAGCGCACGATGATCGGAAGTCCGCTAGACAGTGCCTAAAGATGGCGGGCCTCTCTCTGCTCCGCCGCTAGCCGCCCATCAGTCGGAGTCTGCTGGTTCTGCGCCCCGCTGTAGGTGGTCTCTCGGGGGCCATTTAGCTCCGCCTGCTCATCCCGATCACCTCCCTAGTGCCAGTGTGCTCTCATGGGCCCCTGTCTCCAGCTGCCGTTCCGTGAGCTCGGGGCTGCTCACACACTGGGCCGCACTCCACAGACCGCGCCCGGCTCCAGAGCCGACGGCAGGTTCCTCGGGTAAGAAACCCGGCAGCCACACACCTCCGCTGTTGTCCCCATGGCACCTCCGCACTGTGGGCACTTTGTGGCAAGTTTTGTCTGCTGTTAGTGGCGAAACGCCAGTGCTTTTCCGGGCCGCCGATGGGAGAGACGGAGTAACACGTCTTCTCACGCCGCCATCTTGGCCACGCCCCCCGCCAGATTGTTTTTATGCACAAAAACAGTCCTAAGAAGCGTTTTCCTCTTTCTATGTGTGTTGAAGAATGCAGCACAGATGAAAAGAGGAAAAAACGAGGAGAAATAAACATATTTCTGCTTGTTAGGCCTCACCTCAAGAGGCATATCAATTAGGCATTTCCCCAGGCTTACATCAGTTTGTAAATCTGGGGCAACGTCAATTTTCATGGTTGTTGTGTGGGAAAACCCACTGCAATGCCCATGGAATGCCTCCTGGGCACAGTGTAAGGCAACACATCGATTTGCGATGCGTAGCCTTACTCATGATTTATGAGGTCACTCAAAGCCATACAAGGTGGCTTTGCGTGACTTCATAAATAATAATGAGAGCCCTGTGTCATGCTTATACCATTTTATGTGGTGCAAAAGTGATATGCAGGGCTCTCATAAATAAGATCCAAGTGTAAAACATTTGCATAAAAATCTGAACGTGTTTATAAATATTCCAAATAAATCGTTCCCCTATAACAGAAGTCTTTCAAAAACATAGAAATGAGTCAGCATTCTCCTACTTCACTTATTGGCAGAATAAACTATGTTAAAGTGAACATCCTGCAGAGCGATCTTTCTATGTTTCAACATGCACTAAATGCTGTCTAAATATTGTTTTAAGAATTGAAGTCCTGTTTTCATAGATGTATATGTTGTCATGCACGCTTGTATTGGGAAAACAAATTAAATCACTATGTATTGCATGTCAAGATTTCAGACTATATAACTGGGCCTTGCAACTTCATAAGATACAATTACAAATCTTTCCCAATTGATGAGTTATTCCAACTTCTCAACTGCAGCCAACCTGCTTCATTCAGGAATACCATGAGGAAATTTGATCACCAAACTACCATATGAAAGTATGACTCAATACAGGTCTCCAACTTTGTAAACCGAGAATGGATGTTAAAGAACCTCAATATGCCATAGGTGTCATTAAAAAAAGACTGACTTGGAACATCTCTAATTTCCTATCATCATTTACTAAAGCTATTGACTGCTTCATCAAATAATGTTTTTCACCTTTAATGGTGACTTTAAACAGATAGATCAATTGAAGCTGTCACCTGCACTGAAGTCGCCTATGTTTCACCTCCATCGTCTGCTATGCATTGCCAATGTTCACTTAGTTACTCGAGGGTGAACACCACATTAGGGTACAGAACAATGCAGACAGGGCTCCCATTAGACATTCAATGACGGCCTGTTAGGAAGGGGCTGCTGATTACTTGTGTTTCCTGAGCACTGTAGGTTTGGTAGATGGAAGTGTGAGGGTGAGACTGCAGTTTATGTTTCTCAGTTGGGGAGTTTCTGGGCAGGTTCTTTCCTTTGTGTGTCTGGTCGCTGCTACAGGAGCGCTAAATGACTGCTAGATGCAACATCTTGTGCTTCATTGTGCTTATGATGTGGGTGCTCCAGGTTGGAGGTGGGCCTGGTGCTACCTTACCTGTGAAACGTTAATTAACACAAACAGCCCTGGGTATTGGAGGGAAATGTGAGGAGCATCTGTAGCAGAGACATCTAAAATGAAACATTCCTTGTTCGGTGGTATCCTCCATCAGATTTTATGGGAATATGCAACCATATATAAATTGTATTTACCCTTGGGTGGTGACGGAGTGTGTGCATGCTTCTTTTCTCTTGGAGCATAGTGGTATTGTAACATAAGCAAATAATGTTCACAGTTTTGCACGCTCTCTGATAAAAAGCCTCCACAGTATTCCTTATAACCGTGCCTGAAATATGACCTTGACTTAAAACGTCTAATTGTCGACTCATCTTTCTCATAAATAAATATCTCCTTCCTTTCCATCCTCTACATGTCTCCTCTCTCTGAATGCCACATATGCTAAGCCTCATGTATGTTGTGCCCTATTATAGTATCTGTGCAGATTAGCCATACCTTATTTCAAGATCACAATTCATGGGTAAAAGTCATACCCCTGCATTATAACATTACGTAATTTTCTGTAGCTCATCTATTGAAACTGCCAACTAATGCATGATTTCCCATACCCTACCCCCTCACTAAAGATCACACCTTGGGGCAGATTTATGTTGCACTTGCGCCACTTTTGCGCCGTCGTTGCGTCACTTTTGTGACGCAGCAGCGGCGCAAATCCTGCGCCATGGTGCGGGGTATTTACAGCGTGACGCATCTGGGAGATGTGTCACGTTGTAAAGCCCTGCGCCACATGTAGGCGTTCCAGAGCAGGTGGGGGCGTTCCGGCGCAGGAACGCCTCCTAAAAGTGGCTGAGTGAAATCTACAAGATTTCACTCAGTCACTTTTAGGCCCATGCTGCGTCAAAACCCTGCGCCTGCTTGAAGCAGGCGTAAGGATTGACGCAGCATTGTACAGATAGGGCCCCCCAGAACATTGCTGGAGCTGCGTCGCGCTTGCGACGCAACTCCAGCAATGCGCCACTTTTACGGCACAGATGCGTCACGCATCTGTGCCGTTTATGCCCCATGGTGCGCCGCATTATAAATGCGGCGCATCCATGGTGGCGCAGCTGTGGCGCATAATAACTGGCGCATCCCTGCTGATATGCAGGGATGCGCCAGTTATCATAAATCTGCCCCCTAATGTCTATTAATTTAATCTACCACATAGAAACTTGAGCAAAAGTGTGGCATTCTTTTCTTAAGAATACAAGACTAACCCAATAACAAACAATAACCAAAAACTTACTATCCCAGGGATCCAGAGCAGCGTGCTGCCCAGAGCAAACCTCTACAACACCTCCAGTGGGGTAGTAAGAACTCTACATATGCAATTACAATACATATATAAAATATAACTCACACTAATACTAATATAAAACTCAGCGGTTGGGCAATCAATTGTAGTTCATACAGGATGCATAATAATTTCCTTTCACTGCTTGAAACTCTTACATTCACATAAGACAAAACTGCTAAGAACATGTTCATCACCAGGTACTGTACCAATCCACAGCAAAAAAATCACCAACACCAACTGAACAGGCCCTAAATATCTGAGTAGATCGGTCACATGTCATTGGCCAATGGAGAATTGTAATTTAGTCCACTACTGCAGGTCTCAACTAGCTACATACTACAACCGCTTCTTGACATTGCACAATGACAATCTGATATGGGATGATATAAAAACAAGTCCATCTCAGCAAATCTCTACATCATTTCTCTTTTAACCTATGCCTTCTCAGTATCTTTAACTTTAAACAAAATATCTCAGAATGGACAACCCTGTGCAGTAACCAGTTAAGTGGACTATGAACATAAGAAATGCCATGATGGGGTCTGCAAAGCTGCTCATACCTGCCAGCTTACCGGAAACAATAAACTGCACACCAATCCCCCACACTTCTTCATCCTTAATAGTGCTAGGTGCTGCATCCAATTCCATGATAACTGCACCTCATTAGTCATCACACACCACATGTAAATACTTCCCTCTAGCAGCGGCGGTCAGTGCATGTAACAGCGGTGAGCCGTGTAAGGGGGGATTTCGAGGCACGATGCAGAGGAAAAATTTAATAAATAATTAATTTTCCCTCAAAATCCCCCTTACATGGCCCAACTGCCCCAACGCTGTTACCTGCATGGACTGCGGCTGCCCGATACACACCCTACACAGTTTAGCGTGCTATGAATTTAGGCAAGTGTGTCAGTTTCCCACATAGGTGTAGTAAGTTTCATTTAAATATTACTATACAACACAACTATGGGCATAAATACGATGGCTGTCGGACGAGTGTCCGACCGGCATTGCAGCAGGGTGGAAACCGACCAACCTGTAGTCCTGTAGTCCGAAACATACCCTTTTCCATTGCGGCTTGTGCTGTGGCCCATCAAAGGGCCATAGCACAAGCCATAATGGAAAAAGGGATATTTTGAAACATCCATGTCCCATGTGCCAGGCAAATGGGGCTCGGATGTTTGGGGGGCACCAGAGGTGGCCCACGGGCCTCATAGCAGAGGCTCATGGCAGCTGGAGGCACTGCTAGGGGCCCCCAAAGTCCCTTTCCGACAGCCTTACCATGGCAGTCAGACTGCCATGAAAAGGCTGTCTGAAAGGTACATTGTAATCCCTATGGCAGTGTCTGCGCAGGCACAACCCTTATTGTAGGGATTACGATCTGACCAATGGCCTGATAGGCTCCTTGAGCCTGTTAGACACGTCGGTTGGTCCCTAAGACCACAGTAGTCGGACCAACCGCATCCTAATGCAGCGATCTGACAGATATTCTGGATGGTGGTCGGACCGCCTTCCTTATATGGCCCTATGTCATTAATTAACCCAGGTATCTAAAACTCTTGTTTCTAATGATAATTACTGGTTGCTCAGTACACTGAATGAAAAATGTTACACCCTAACTGTGCAAAGTATTGGCTTACTAAAGAACATTAAAACACATGTCACAGAAGCAATTCAAGTCTAGTGAATGGAAGATATAAAACTTACGTCAGAAATCTGAAAGTAGGAATTTGATGCTAAAATTAAGGATGATGCAGTTTGTACTTTATTTGGTGCAAGTAATGCTTGCAGCCCATTACCATCCACAACTCAGCAATCGATGTTTCAGCCTTGAATATCTCCTGCAATATTATCACACACCAGTGCCTTGAGTCTAATGTCCCAACATTTGCCTTTTGCTTTCTAGAAGTGTTTGATTACATTTCCATTGGTAATTATATTGTCCATAACCATCAAGAACTGGTAGAAACTTTGGAAAATGTAGTATATAATTTAAATGCATCAAAAGTCTTAGGGGCATATTAACAATGCGGCGATAACAAATTATCGCCGCTTTTGCGGCCGTTTTCGGCCGAAAAGCGGCGATAATTTTATCGCCTTATCAGCAAAGACACGCTATCGCGTGTTTTGCTGATTTTGCTCCCATTTCCAGCACGCCTAACTTTGCATCGCTAATGAGGTGCAAAGTAGGCGTGTCTGTGGAAACAACATGGGTAAATATCACGAAGGCAACTTCGCGATATTTACAATGCGGGGAAGCGATTATTTAAATCGCGCTAAGTATGCCTTAACGCAGGAATTTAACGTCTGTTAAATTCCAGACTAAGGCATACTTAACATGGGGGGTGGATTGTGTGGCTAAGACCACAGGCCCCTATTATCAAGGGTATCGCCGTTTTCCATGGAACATCGCTGGAAAACCAGCGATGTTCCATGGAAAACATCGCTATTGCTAGGATAATTATCGCCATTGCGCTGAGCGTTGTTAATACAGCGCTAGCATGGCGATAATTATCTGCGATAGCCGGCGTTAAACATTTTAACGCTAAGAGCGGCCATCGATACTTATCGCTGGCCGTTGATGATATGCCCCTTAATCTTTACCAACCCTCCTTACCTACTGTCCATTGTTGCATGGTACTTGCCCATTCAACTCCCATCTGGTGCAAAATGTCTATATTCTGATAATGATGGTTGCCAATCACTTTGATGTGATGTGTCAGAAATTAGGTTGTTAATTTGGGTATGGGAGCATACCTGCCAACTCAATAAATCCACTCTGGTTAGGTCAAAACGAAGTTCTGAGAGAATCAAGCAGTATTAGCAATTTTAAAGTGTGGAATGCATCACAATAAAATTCCCAAACCAATTTTGAAAAATGCAGAAAAATGTAATGAGCTAAAATTACACCAAGATCTTTAAGCTAGATGAAAGGGAACATGTTATATGAATTTTTATATTTTAAGGCAAAGAGCACATGTTAAAACGTTAAGCACTATGGCAAAGCAACAGTTTGTGGTGGACAGGGACCTAGATGCAATTTTATGGTGACAGGCATGGAACAGAGGTCAAATAGACCACGAGGGCTGTCCTTTTCCAAGGTTTCACCTTAGATGAAGTCTCTAACTTTTGGGAAAGCTTGTTCTCATCTGTCTTGCAGTCCCTGAGCTCCTCAGGGCAGGCACCTCAGCACCAGGTCTCTCACGTCTCCTGCAGAGTCTAGTTCTCTTTAGTGAACTGGAACCTCTTCGGGGCAGGAGTCCTTTTGCGTTTTGTGTCTCTGAATGAGGTCAACAGAAGGCCAATCACCAAACCCTTGCAGAGCAGTTCCAGGCACTGGAACTAAGGTGTCCTTGGATTCTCCAGTCATTGTGTAAGTCCTCTTCTCCCACAAGAGTCAGAAGTCAGATATGGGTATGCCAACTAGGACAGAGTGCCAATAGACAGTTCTGACTAACTCCAAGGCCCGTAGAATGTGGCAGATGGCACTTGCTTAAAGAAATGTTTTGAGTTTCTTTCAAGCCTGAATAGTGGCTCTGGACTGCTCCGATATTCCTACACCTGATATGTATGTAATACCTTCAAATATGTGTGAAATTCTTTCAATAAATCTAAAACGTATATCTGGGGAACAATTAAAATCAACTGCAACACCTAGGTTAAATAAGCTTCAGACACATGAACACTGCAAGGGCTTTTGTGACAAAGCCCAAAAGTATTTCAAATCCTTCATGACCAAGAGATCTCAACTAGTGAAGATCGAAAAACACATCTTTACCATCACCAAAGTGCTAAGCAGGGACCCATAAGGCTCAATGTTAGTGCAGACATTATTGGTTCTATATATGGAGGCATCGCACCTGATACTAAAGAAATAAGCCGCTGCCCTGCATCAATACCCAGATGACACTAAACTTTACTTAAAAACTTCATGGATTGATGATATTGCTAGTCTAAGATATCACTTCTCTCAATTAGATAATAATGAGAAAGAACTTCCTCCAACTAAACCCACAGAACACAGAATTTCTCCTTCCCTCAACGTCCCTCAAGAGTAAATGTCATCATAATTTCCTGCGGTCTTTGAAATTAGATTGTTTCTCACCAACACTTTCTCCATTGGCCAAAACATTTGGCTTCATTTTAGACTCAACTCTTCGGTTAATTCTTCACAGCAGCAATGTGGCCAAATCAACCAACATTCACCTGCGTAATTTAAGAAAATTTGCTACCTAATGTCCCCAATCATTGTAAATGTGAAGTCTATTCTCTAGCGGTACTTAGACTAGACTTTGGAAATGCTATTTTAGTAGTAGCCCACAAAACATCCATGACTGCCCCACGAGTGATTCTGAGCTCTGCTGCAAGGCTGGTAAACTCTACGGGCAGATATGAATACATCTCCCAATACTTTGCAATCTGCACTAGCTACACATCACAGCCTGGATTAGGGCTGCGTCCCACCCTGGATTACATACCTAAATGGCATGTTGATGGTCAAATGGAGAATAAGAAGTGTCAACTATGGAAAAGGAAACATTGGTACATTTCCTCTTCCTTTGCCTGCATTTACTTATTCACTGGAGGGTCCTGCTATGCAACAAATTAATCTCTTTAGGAATAAGAACTTGGAGGTCTGTGGTTATAGAGTCCCTAACCCTTAAAACCTCATGTTGAACATCCGGCTGGTGCAGTTGTTTGATATTTTCACAAACCTGATAAAGGCTAAGGAAATTCCTGAACAAGGTTATTTAACTATTTAAGACAGGAATGGCGTAAACTGAATGGTACTGGTCTGTGAGAATGGCCTCTGCCAGCCAGGCTGCTAGAGAGAGAGCACTATGGGGCATATTATCAAGAACGGCGTTACAATTATAGCCGCTTTAGCGGCAGGAAACTGCCGCTAAAGCGGCGATAATGGGCTTGATAACATGCCCTTGAGAATTCCAATAGAAGCCCATATTCACACCAGAACATGGGCTTCTATTGGAATTCTCAAGGGCAAATTATCAAGCCCATTACCACCGCAGTTTCGGCCCGCTAAAGCGGCGACAATTTTAACGCCGTTCTTGATAATATGCCCCAAAGTGCGAGAGCGAGTGAAGTTTTGCACCTTCTATCCTGGCTGTCGAGGTCAAAAGAGTCCCAGGAAAGCTTTAAAACAATTACTTTTAGATCATATAGGGTGAGGAATCAAGGTACTTGATATTAGTATTTTTTTGCTTTAAGCCCTGAATAGGAAGTATAGAAAGAAATGGGTCTACCGGGGTCCAGGTTGGGGAACTGGCAGAACTTTGTCCCTTTTGTGGGTATTAATACTGTTCCACTGCAATGTGCACTTTATTGCACAATCCACCTCTGGCTACACTTTGGGTGATGCTGCCACGTCGTGGTGTTCTGGTACCGTGTTTAATATTTGCTTTTATATTATGGGAGAGGTACTATCGCTGTGTTACGCATCTCCCCACTCTGAGACAAGTCACAATGGGATCTATGTCTTTGGCTTATTGCCTGCTGTTATGGTCCGATTGATGCACGTCAATCTTCCCTCTAGACTGATTATTCTAGCTTTAATAGTTTTATGACTTGAATCTAAAAAGTAAAAGGACATGTGTTTGCTGTTTACCCTCGAGACCTGGTAGCACGTGGCATTTTCTGCATGTATTAATATTGCCTTTCTGTATTGTGTACTTTGTTGCTCAACCCACTCGTGGCAATATCTCAGATGATGTCACCACTGTTGCAGTGTGCTGGCACACTACTGGTAATCTGCTGTAATATTAGGTGAAAGGTACTATCCTTTTAAACGCTAGAGGGCAGATTTACAAGCCCCTTGCGCCACTTTTGCGTCACTTTTCCCATTTTAAAAGTGAAGCAAAAGTGGCGCAAGGGGCTTGTAAATCTGCCCCTAGGTCAGGGCTTTAAGTGGGATAAAAAAAACTGGGGGGGTCTCTCAAAGGGGCGTGGCCAATGTAATAAAGGGCATGTCTTAAAACACGTAAGCTAAAAATCTATGCTTAGCATAGTGTGCTGCCCGGCTTGTATTTTGCTGTTTCTGTCTCTGCACCCAGATATATGATACAACAACTAACATATCTACAACAAGTCAGGACTATTGGCTTTGTCAACGGTTGTTAGTTGCATAAGATAAATAAGCAGCAACTATGGCTTCTATATAGTATTGAAAAAGCTTCCACTTAAAGCCCCGGTAACACCACGGCGATGTTGCTGCTCCTGAGTTTCAAAAAGAGAAGGGAAATCCAGAGAGAAAATGACTCTCTTTAAAGGATTTCCCTTCCCCTACAATGCTCGATTGGCATGACGTCATGCCATAACGTCTCCACAAGTGAGAAGTGAGCAGTGTGAGCATGCGCACATCGAAGTCCCTGCTGTCACTGCAGTCCGGAAAAAAAACGGACCGCCTGTGCCAGGGAACAAAACAGAGCCCAATAGGGACCTGTTTCGAGGCCTCCTTAAAATAACTGCCGGTGCTCAGCACCGGTGAGACCCGGCCCACTTAAAGCCCTGCCCTAGGTTTCTACCTTTTGAGATAAGTTACAATGGGATTGCTTAATACTCGCTGCTGTGGCCTGATTGATGCACTTTAGTTCACACCCCTAATGCGCTCTTAAAAATGTTAATCTATTGTTTTGGTAATTTCTTTTATTGTATGTTTCTATATTTATGATTTTATTACCTAATAAACTACCTATTCCTTGCCACAGCCAAAATTGCTGTCTACAATTTGAGAGTTTATGCACGGACGCATACACCAAGATAACTCCCTCCTCTCCTCCATGTAGTAAAGATGCCTCATATCTAAGGCAGCTGAAGAGGTCTCAAAAATCACTCAATCTTTCCTCTTGAACCTTCTGCACTCAGAGCATCTACTGCATGGAAACTATCCTTCTCCAGGGAAGCCACTGTAGACTGCTACTCTTTACCTCCTATTCTCAGAACACTGACACCATTCTCAGGCTTTCACAGGCAACTCCAGGCTCATCTTCTCTGTCAATTCCTAGACTAGGTTCTATAAAGCAATCTCCTGATATTAGTATGAAGCATGCATTGGCCGAATGTGCATTTCAAAGTTGACTAACCTTCTCTCCACCCAATATTATCCTTCACATGTTAACATTATTTTAATGTAAAACACCCTCATACTGATCAGCCCATGCACCATATAAGCAGATAACAGTAAGCTCCCACTTTTTACCATCCATTCTTCCCAAGCAGTGCAATGGTTTAACGCCATGCTAGAATGAGGAAATGCCATCAGCAAGCGGCATAGCACACAGTTGTGTACAGGCAAGAAATCCCACAATGTGAATGACCCAGTAACTCACACGAGATTCAGCACCACAATGGGAAACACTCATAAATCGGGAAGAGGTGTGGCGCCGCGGCCAGGGCTCTGGGGATCACGGCTCGATCCCCGGCGCCGGCGACAGATCAGCCCAGCACCATGTGACTCTGGGCAATAGCTTGCTTGATCTTCCCAACGGCCCCCAGCGCCTAGAGACCCTTACGGGTGATTGTTCAAACTTTTCAAATGTGGATTATTGTTATTATAATGCTACGGGACTGCAGTGCATCAATAACAGTGTTGTGTTGGTTGTTATGGAGATGTTATTGCTGCTATTGTGATACTTACTTGTGCTGATGATTTTACCCCTGTTTGCATTAGATTATAGCAAATTCAACTATGTTTTCAATGTAACATCAGTGAAATACAAATCAGGCTGAGAACATCAATTTCTATGACACAATGTTTAATGGATGATGGATCAAACCCAGATCTGTTGACTGGGTGTGAGTGTTTGATTGGTTCTGATGCTCCGTCCATCACCACCCTCTTTTGTAATACTTTAGTCAGGGCCGCCTATAGCGTTGGTGGCGCCTGGTGTGACAATCTTTGCTGGCACCCCCATGACCTCTTTCTTCAAGAATTCCCTTACTAACAACCTCACATGGTGCCCCTCATCTCTCCTTAGCTCCATCTCTTTTTTTTTATTTTATGCGATACTCATCTCATTGTAGGCTGTCAGAGCACTTTACATAACTAATTATACAGAGACAATGAGTCATCCAAGGGTGTAAATCATTCTATACGAAATCTTACTTAAGACAATGAGGTCTACAAGGTGTAGAAGTCCCATATCATCCATACAGGTAGGCATTAATAAGTTGTGAGTGCTTGGACTGGAAAAATGAAGCCAGATTAACTGTGTTTTTACAGTGCATAGCAGCTAAAGTTGCTGTGCTCATGAAAAGCAGATACCACATCAGCAATATACCTACTGAGATATGGTTTTGTTGTTCTCTTTTCTAGTGCTGGCATACCGTTGGCTCCAGTGTTTGTATGATGTCAAATTTAGGTTTATACTGGAAGAGTGGCCTTCTGGCACAGAATTCTAAACGTTGACAAAGTTTGACACTTTGCCAGTTTGAATGTGTGTTGTGCAGTGCAGAACACGTGCAAAGTTTAGAAAAAATAAATCTTTTCTCCAATTTTACCTGGAAGAAGTGTCACTCTTATATGACAATCCCTTTCGACTAAAGTTAGTGGATAGGGATTGGCATCAAAATCCATGGGTGAGTGCATTGGAACATCCAAGTACCACTTATGTATGCCTCCTTGACATAAAGTAGCGCATAGTACTACTTTGTATTACTTTAGGGCTACTGCCTGTTGGACCTGGCACCATTGGCATGGGTTTCCCTTTCATTTTTTGCCTCTACTTCCTGTATTTTGGTGTGTGTTGAACTCCATTTTTGCTGGTCTAGATGCTTTGGGCACTTTGCCACTGCTGTTCAGTGCCAAAGTGCCAAAGTGCTCCATTTGTAAAGTATTGTTATGGATTAGTGATTCCATGATTGGCTCATTTGATTTACTTGTCAGACCCTAGTACAGTGCACTATGTGTGCCCAGGGTCTGTAAATCAAATGCTGCTGGTGGGTGTGCAGCACTGTTTGTGCCACCCACAGAAGCAGCTTGTAAAATGTGACTCAGGCCTGCCATTGCCGAGCCTGTGTGCAATCTGGGACTGCCATGTCGACTTGGCAAGTGCACACACTTGCCAGTCCCTAAGTCTTCCCTTTTCTACATATTAGTTACCCCCAATGTAGGCCCAAGGTACCCCTGTCGGCAGGGTGCATTGTATGTGAAAGGTAGGATATGCCCTGATGTGTGTGTCATGTCCTGATAGTGAAATACTGCCAGTTTCGGTTTTCACTATTGCAAGGCTATCTGTTCCCAAAGGCCAGAATGGGGAGTTAGTTTATAACATCTTATAAACATACCTGATTCCAGAAACAAGATGGGAAAATAAGGTTTAGTATGCCTGAACTCAGAATGTTAAGATGAATCTTATGGTGAGGGTGATTTTTACATTCTGTGTTTGAAAACCACTTTTAAAAAGTAGGTATTTTCTTGCCTAACCATCAAGTGTGCCTCTGCTAGGTTTGTGTATTGCATGTCTGGCTTTTGGATGTCAGGGGCTGGAGCAGGGCAGTGGCTCCAGAAGTCTGATGAGTTGGGGGTGGGCGGAATAGGCTTGGTCTGCATTTGGAGTGGTGGGAGGAGTAGCATCTTCACCTGAATAGGGCGGTGCCTGCCTTCCACAATGACGGCTCCACGCCCCTGTGGTGTGTCTTCAGCCAGGGCTCACACTGACAAAGGAGGTTGTTGTGCACTTGCAAAGTGTCCCACAGAACTGGTTTTGGCTGGGTACAGACAACCTGTGCCTTCCTTCAGAGAACAAAGAATTTTGGTGTATAAAAAATGGGGCCCAGACCCCAGACTTTTAGATCACTTCTGGGAAATCAAGAGGAAACTTTTGCCAAGGAGAAGAGCCGGATAAGCTGAGGAGGAATACTGCCCCTGTGCCTGTTTGCTGCCTGGGGTTGGCCTGCAGTGGCTGCTTGCTGCCAAGGAAAGGAGAAGAAGGACTTTGCTGTTTTGATTTGTCACCTGCTTGAATAAAAGATCTCCAAGGGCTTGAAACGGAGCTTGCCTTCTGTTCTGAAGTCTCAGGAACACAAAGACGTCACCCCTTCTATCTGCCTGCATCTTCTAGAACTGCTGTTTTAGCTGCTACAGAAGGAAATTGCAACACCGACGCCGGCGAGCGATGTTGTAATCTGCACCGAACTCGTGAGCGCTCCTCCGACCTGCGAAGTAGACCTGACACCTGCCGCCGTGCCACATCGATGCCAGCAAGCAACAATGTAACCTGCCTGAAGCCGTGAGCGCTGCTCCGACTTGCGATGTGGGCCCAACGCCTGCTGCTGTGCAGCATCGACTCCGAAGCCGACTTCATCATCGCGGAGCTGATCCTCGACATGGGTGACTCCCCGAATCCATCGACATCGGGCATCGTAAGGAACAGTGGCTTTGGCGCCATCGTAACATCATGTCCCCGACGCAGTAAGGAACAGTTGTCTCGCCTCTCCTGTGCTGCAGTAATCAACAGAGTCTACACCTCCCCTGGGATCGTAAGGAGTCGAACGCCGCACAGCACCAACGAAGCCGCACCTCCCCGACGCCTTGAACTGTCTTTGCTTTCATCAATTTCAAGGTACTGTTCTTTGGGGGTCTGCTTGACTCCAGGCACGACGCCGAGCAATTCGCGGTCGGCACCTTAATTTGGGATTTCCACCACTCACGATGTCGTTATAACTCCACGTGGAGTTGTTTGTTGCTACGAGCTGTATTTGAGTGAATAACCTATTTTTAAGGATATTTTGATTACTGTATTGTGGATTTTTGTTGTTTGGTCTTGTTTTAGTTTTAGATAAAGATTACTTATTTTTCTAAACTGGTGTGGTGTCCATTTGTAGTGTTTTCACTGTATTACTGTATGTGTTCACAAATGCTTAACACACTGCCTCTAAGATAAGCCTGTCTGCTCGTGCCAAGCTACCAAGGGGGTGAGCAGGGGTTATTTTAGGAGTGTATCCTCCTTACCCTGACTAGAAGCAAGGGCCCCTATTTGGACAAAGGTACCTACCTCTGCCAACTAGAGACCCCCATTTCTAACATTGGGGGTCAGCAGTGAGGATCCTGGACTTGCATTTGTGACCGACATACAGTGATTGGTGTACCCTATTAGTGAGTGCAGACCATTCGGCAACCACATACATTTTGGTAGAGTTCTTGTGGGGAAGTTTTTGCATCTTGAGAAATACCAACTTTTCACCAGAAGTAAACAAGGATCCAATGCATCTGTGGATACTGAGTTTGAAGAAGAGAGGGTTGATACCTACACTGTGCCACAACTTCAAACCATCTGCAAACATTATTAAATCTCCGTGAGAGGCCTCACTAGTAAAGAGGAGTTCCAAAAAGCACTGAGGGCCTGGTTGGAAGCAAGGAATGCCAGTAGGCAAACCGAGGATCCTATGGTGGAGGGGGAGAATTTAGAAGGGCAACAGGATGGGTTAGTGGGCCTAACAGGAGGGGGAGTGCCTCCCAGAGAGGGCAGCAGTGTGTCTTCAAGGGGTCTGTCTCCAGAAGAGTTGGAAGACAGGGAGAAAAGCAGAGTGCATGAGATGGAGATTGCCAAGCTCAAACTGGGGAGCCAGGGTTACTTACAAAATAAGAGGTTGGAGTTAGAGGGCATACAATTGGCCATGGAGGAAAAGAAGATGCTTTTAGAGCATGAGAGAGTGTTGAGGGAGCTAGAGCTAAAAGCAAAGAGCTTAGAGATCTTTCCCTCTGGTGGCAGCACGCCGTCAGTGCCTGCAGAAGAAAAAGTATATATTCCCAAGGAGGTCATTAAGGATTTCATGAAGCATGAGGACATTGGGCAATGGTTTAAGGCCTATGAGTTAGCAATGAAGTCCCACGGGTCCCTGAGAGAGATTGGGGTGCTGGATTGTGGAGTCGCTTTATGGGCTAAGGAAGGGAAACCTTACTAGCATTGCCCACTGAGGATCAGATGTCCTATGCTCCCATGAAGGAAGCCTTAGTAGCCAGGTATGGGTTGACCCCAGAGCTTTATAGGCAGAAGTTTAGAATCTACAAGAAGCTAGAGTCTGGCACCTGGGTGGAATAGGTGTCTTTTTTTGCAGAGCATTGGATGGTTGGGTGAAGGATAGCAAAATAAATGATTTTCAGTCACTCTATGATTTGATTGTATGGGAGCACTTGTCCAGTAGTTGTTTTCCAGAGCTATGCCAGCACCCGATTGATAGCAAGTTGACTGGCCCCAGGAAGCTTGCTGTGGAGGCGGACCGCTAGGTCAGTACCAGGGACCACAAGGGTCTTGTGGGAGACTCCACCAAAGCTGGGCAGGCTCCCCAGCAAAAGAGTGGGGGGGGATACAAGGGTAAACACAAGGAGTTCTAAAAAGGGCCCCAAAGTAATCCCCAAGAGAACCAAGGTAAGGGTTCCCAGCCTCCCGCTGACAAAAGACCATGGGTCCCGCCAGGTAAGCCTGTGCAGAAAGGTCCCAAGACCTGTTTTAGTTGTGGTTAGGTGGGTCACTTCCGGGGGGATCCTAAGTGTCCCAAACCGATTACTACTACCCACTTGTGCACCGCTCCGGGAACTGGCTAGTGTAGCCTTGGGGGAGGAGTCGGTTGCCCAAGGTGGGTGGTGTCCTGCAGAGATGTCCCTGGTCTCTTTAGGAGACAGTGAGATGGTCCCAAGGACTCATCTGCCTGATAACACTAAAAAAGACGGGCAGTAGGTGACCACAAATGGCCATAGTGTGGAGGCTCTGAGAGACACCGGAGCCAGTGTGACAGCTGTCAGTTGTCGGCTGGTGTCTGAAGAGCAGGTTGTCCCCAACACATTCTACCCTGTAGTTGCCGCTGACAACTCAGAGCGCCTCTGCAAAGTGGCACATGTTCCCTTTGAGTAGGGGGGTCTCAGGTGCCTTGAGAGTAGCTGTGAGGCCAGCCATGCATGTTGACTGTCTGGTAGGCAATGATTTGGAGGCCCCTCCTTGGGCAAAGGTGGAGCAGAGGTCTCATTTTGAGATGTTGGGTCTGCCTGAGTGGGCATGTGTGACCACTCGGTCAAT
This sequence comes from Triturus cristatus, assembly GCF_964204655.1. Classification (NCBI taxonomy): domain Eukaryota; kingdom Metazoa; phylum Chordata; class Amphibia; order Caudata; family Salamandridae; genus Triturus; species Triturus cristatus. The sequence goes on along the minus strand of NC_140591.1, from coordinate 382,127,247 downwards.
GGAAGCCGGTAAGGGCATTTAAGAGGACCTGGAGCATGAAAGAGTGGCCCAGGTGCCTTCCAGGAAGAGAAAAGGCAGGGGGCATAGGAAACCGGCCCCGAAGTTACCACGGTCCAGGAGGAGGTAGACCCTTAGGGGGATGCCCTGGAACCTACAGGGGAACAAGTGGCTGAACTGAGGGACCTCCCTGATCTGACCCATTGGCAGCAAGAAGGAGGGCCCACCAGGGAGGAGTTCTGCCAGGAGCAGCAGACATGCCCTTCTCTCATTGGTTTGCAACAGCAGGCTGCAAACGAGGCAGCAGGCGATCAGTCCAGATCACATTGGATATACTGGGAGAAAGGCCTCCTGTATAGCGAGCCTAAGGTTGCTGAGCCTTGGTCAGCCTGTGTGCTGGTGGTACCCCAGCGCTTCAGAGCCTTCCTACTGGGTCTGGCTCATAATGTGCCTTTAGCAGGACATTTGGGGCAAGACAAGACCTTTGAAAGGCTTGTCACCCACTTTTGCTGGCCCCAAATGCGCAAGCATTCTGATGCTCACTGTAGGTCTTGTCAGATGGGCCAGGCAAGTGGTAAGAGTGGGAAGAAGTGTAAGGCTCTTCTCCAACCTTTCCCTGTTATCAGCACCCCCTTTGAGAGGGTGGGCATTGACATTGCGGGGCCTCTGGATCCTAAGACAGCCATGGGCAACAGGTTCATCCTTGTCTTGGTGGACTATGCCACCCTGTACCCGGAAGCCATCCCTCTCCGGACTGTGACGACCCCCGTGGTGGGTCAGGCATTGATGTGGATTTTCTCTCATGTGGGGTTCCCCAGAGAGGTGGTGTTCGGCCGTGGTACCAACTTCATATCGAAGTATATGAAGTCCCTGAGCCGGAGTGCAGGTGTAACCTATATGTTCACCCCTCCTTACCACCCCCAAGGTAATGGGCTGGTTGAGAGATTCAACTGGACCCTGAAAGGCATGATTATGTGTCTTGGGGAACCCATGAGGCATAAGTGGGATGTCCTCTTGCCATGCCTTCTGTTTGCTTACAGAGAGGTGTCCCAGAAGTCCTTAGGGTTCAGTCCCTTTGAACTACTTTACGGCCATCCTGTACGAGGACCTTTGAGTCTGGTAAAAGAAGGCTGGGAGAAAGCTCTGAGTAAACCTACCCAGGATGTATATAGCTACATGCTGGCCTTCAGAAACCAGACTAAGCGCTTCAGACAACTCGCTCAGCCGAATCTGGATGCAAGCCAGGAGGAGAAGAAACGTTGGTATGGTCAGAATACCACTCTGATCGAGTTTCAGCCTGGACAAAAAGTTTGGGTCATGGCCCCACTGGAGCCTTGTGCGCTCCAGGATAAGTGAACCGGACCATTTGAGGCGGTGGAGCTCAAGAGCAACATCACCTACTTGGTGGACTTGCAGTCTCCCAGGAACCCCTTGCGGGTCCTGCATGTGAACCGCCTGAAGCCCCACTTGGAGAGGTCAAAGTGAACATGCTCCTAGGAACAGATGCTGGGATGGAAGAGGAGACTGAGTCTCTTTCTGACCTCCTGTCTGCAGAGGAGTAAGATGGGTCAGTGGACGGTGTGAACCTCTATACTGCCATGACCCCTGAGCAGCAGAGTGACTGTCACCAACTGTTGGGACAGTTTTCTGACCTGTTCTCCCTGACATCCGGTGTCACTCAGTGATGCGTCCATGATGTGGACACTGGGGACAATGCTCCAGTAAAACATAAAATGTACCGAGTGACTGACAGGGTCAGAGCTTGCATCATGGAGGAAGTCTCCTAGATGTTAGTACTAGGGGTGATTGAGTCCTCAGACAGCCCTTGGGCCAGCCCAGTGGTCTTGGTCCCAAAGGCTGCCGCACCCAGTGCCACACCAGAACTCCGGTTCTGTGTGGACCACTGAGGGGCGCACACCCCATCCCCAGAGCTGATGAGCTCATCGATCGGTTGGGGGCTGGCCGGTACCTCAGTACGTTTGACTTAACGTCTGGGTACTGGCAGATCGCCTTGACTGATGGGGCAAGAGAGAGGTCAGCATTCTCCACACCAGATGGGCACTACCAATTCTGGGTGATGCCCTTTGGGATGAAGAATGTCCCTGCCATCTTTCAGAGGTTGTTCAACCAGGTGTTGGCTGGACTGGAAGATTTCAGTGCCGCCTACCTGGATGACATTGCAGTGTTCAGTGTTACTTGGGAAGAACTTCTGCACCACATCTGAAAAGTGTTGAAGGCACTGCAGAGGGCAGGCATCGCGAGCAAGGCAAGTATGTGCCAGATCGGGCATGCTTCTGTGGCCTACTTGGGACACCACGTAGAGAGCAGCCAGGTCGTGCCCCTACAGCCAAAGATTGATACCATTCTGGCTTGGGAACCCCCCCAAGACTCAGACAGAGGTGAGAGCGTTTTTAGGACTCACAGGGTATTACAGGAGATTTGTCAAGGGGTATGGCACTATTGTTGCCCCCTTGACAGAGCTGACTTCCAGGAAGCAGCTCAGGAAAGTGAACTGGTCTGACACCTGCCAGAAAGCTTTTGATGCCCTGAAATCTTCTATGTGCACAGCGCCCTTGCTTAAGGCAGCCAACTTCTCAAGAGAATTCATTGTGCAGACAGATGCTTCAGAGCATGGTGTGGGGGCTGGGCTCTCACAGCTAAATGATGAGGGCCAAGGCGAGCCCGTAGCCTTCATTAGTAGGACGTTACTTCCATTTGAACGGAGGTGGAATGCGATTGAGCATGAGGCATTTGCTGTGGTCTGGGCGCTGAAGAAGCTGAGACCATACTTGTTTGGGACTCACTTCCGGGTTCAGACAGACCACAGGCCCCTCAGACGGTTGATGCAAATGAGAGGTGAGAATCCAAAGCTGTTGAGGTGGTCCATTTCCCTACAGGGGATAGACTTTATGGTGGAACACCGCCCTGGTACAGAACACGCCAATGCTGATGGTCTGTCCCGATTTTTCAACTTAGTGAAGAGAACTCCCAAGAGGGTGGGTAGTTCTCCCCACATTTTAGCTGGAGGGGAATGTGTTAGACCTGGCACCATTGGCGTGGGTCTCCATTCCATTTTTTGCCTCTACTTCCTGTGTTTTGCTGTTTGTTGAATGTGGCCTGGTATATGCTGTCCACTGGTTATAGTGGGCACCCTATACCAGTCCAAACAACCCCTTATTGGTTATAGGTGAAAGACAACCTTTATTGAAAGCTATCCTAGTGGTAGCTATGGAGAGCAGCCTTCAGGCTAAGTCTTGAAGGAATGTAAAGCAGCTTGTTTTACCAGTCTATAATCTCTTGAGTGGCTAAATGAAAGACAACCACACCAGGTATATATATAAAATATATGTATTTATTTCTAAACACACCCTCCTAGTCTCTTTATGAGGCTAGAGGTCAAAACACATAAGTTACACTTCAAATATCACAGTAATAAGCACAAATACATGTCAGGCCCTAGGGGTGAGCCAAACCATATACTAAAATAGTGGTATAAGAACCACGACTTAACTAGACACAAGGACTAGAGCCTGTAGAATCACTGGGACCCCAAGGAACCCCCCAAGGTAGTGACACAGGGGACCCATGGGGGCCGTGTGCAGTGTGAGAACACAGCCGCGAGCTCCCGTTAGCTTCTATGAGGAAAGTCACGGTTAGATTTTTAAAGAATAGGGACACTTAGAAACGAGTCAGGACCAAACCCTTTGGAACTTAGGAAGTTCTAGGGCCAACACCCAGGGGAGAACTGGAGTACTCGTGTTACCTCACCCAGGGAAGCCGGGTGCATAGGTGTGAAATGGTATGGGGTCTAGTCATCGATTTCAATGGGAGCTGGCAAAGAAGTGCTGCTTCCGGGAAGATGCGAAGTGTCCGAAGAGATCCAAGCCTGGATTGAAGTCAAGAAGAACCTGAAAGCAGAGGGGACAGAGTCTGGGTCACTTGCCAGTGACCAGGAAGGCAATAGGCGGATGCCCACCGATGTCGGGTGATTTCAGGTGAAGAGGGTGCAGCTTGACTCTTCAGCCACGAGAACCAGGAGCTGGATTCGAGCTGTTCCACAAAGGATGTCGAGTGCTGCAGTATCGGTGCCCATATGGGACACAACAAGTCTTGGCAACAGCAACCCACGCAGAAAAGAGAAAGATGCTTCGGTGCAGGCCAGCAAGGTCTGAGGGACTCACCACTGGGTTGGGAGTCAGGACACGTCTGGAGCAACCAGAGAAGCCCAAGGAAATTCAAAGTTACCCCCCCAAGGGACCTATCAGTCGATGGACCATGGGTCGCAAAGGGACCTTGAGAGGAAACACAAAATGGCAGCCCACGGGTCACTTGGGTTGACTAGGCTAACAATCTTCGGTGGATTTTCTGCTCGAGGTGAGGGTTACAAGTAAGCCCAAGCATGACTTCAAGAGATGTCGAGAAGTCAATGCACTTGCAAAAGTGCATGGTGACCAGGAGTTCCGGTTCCATGCTACTCATGAGGGCTGCGGGTCTCAGCTTTGCTGGGGACTTGGGTCAGCCTCTGAGATGTCTGGAAATCCTCTTCCTGGGCTGCAAATACTTCAGAGTCCGGTGGGAGCTTCAGAGATGCAGACTGGCAAAATGCTTTGTTGGTGCCTGCCAAGCAGGGGAGTCACTCCTTGACCCCAAGGGAGATTTCTTCCATCCTCTAGTCTTTAGTAGAGTGTCAAAGTTCCAGGATTCAGCTTCAGAGTTTCGTCCAGGGATATCTAAAGTTCTGGTTACAGAGGTTCCTTACTTATACCTAAAGAAGGGGTTGGACTAACTCTGGGGACCCACCTATGGGAGGGTATGGAAAGTGGGTGGCTACACCTATTTACTTTGTCCAGTGTTGTGCCAGAGCAGGGGTTGGAAGCCCCTGAACTGGTTTGAGCTGGACTATGCACAGGGACACCAAATGTGCCCCCAGTGCAGGACTTCAAAGCACTCAGAGAGTGCTCCCACCCAGCCCCAATACACATAAGCCTGTCTGGGATGTGGTTACACCTCCCTATGACAGGAAACCTATTGTCCAGGCCTCCCCTGCCGGAGTTTCAGTCAGCAACAGGAGGCCAGACACGTGTCAGTGGCTGCAGCATCCATTTTGTGATGCCAGGGTATACCAGTACTGTCATGTCTCTTCCTCTAGAAGGGTGGGATCATATCCTCACATCAAGAACTGATATGGGGGTATGATTGCAAGGTGTTTCACACCAAACACGACATGTTTCCGTGGAGTCAGTCCAAAGTTAGCATTAACCGTTTAAGATATAATGCACTTAAGAGTATATGGTCAGGCTGCACTACTGACAACACCGGAGAAGAGAAGAGATTCCGAAGGCTGCAGAGGGGCTCAGCTCATGCCTGAGCACCCTCTCACATATAACCAAGCACCCTGCCTTCAGGATAGATAAGGCCTGCCATAGGGGTGACTGATAGGTTACTATGTGCAGTAATAGGTGAGGTATAGTGAACCTATACCTCAGTAAGGGGTGCATGTACCACCTTACCCAGGCTGCAGTAGCAGACCTGTGGTGTCATTTTGGGTGGCTTTCCAGGGGTGGCATAATACATGATTCAGCCTCTGGTAGGCCTCTGGGGTACCTATGCCCTGGGTACATAGTATACCATATACTAGGGACTCACAAGGGTACCCCAGAATCCAATCTGAAGTGTACCTAAAGTACATGCAATCAATTTAGAGGGGAAACAGCTAGTCTAGAGCCCAGAATAGCAGGGTCCCAACCAGACTAAAGTCGAAAAACAGTGAAACACCAGCAAAAAGTGGGGGTAAATATGTGAAGCAGATCCTACTCTCCTACATTGGACTCCATTTTTGCTGGTCTAGATGCTTTGGGAACTTTGCCTCTGCTGTTCAGTGCCAAAGTGCAAGTGATCCCTTTGTAAAGTTTTGTTATGGATTAGTGATTCCATGATTGCTCATTTGATTTACTTGTCAGACCCTAGTACAGTGCACTTGTGTGCCCAGGGTGTGTAAATCAAATGCTGCTAGTGGGCTTGTAGCACTGATTGTGTCACCCACAAAAGCAGCTTGTAAAATGTGACTCAGGCCTGCCATTGCAGAGCCTGTGTGCAGTCTGGGACTGCCATCTTGACTTGGCAAGTGCACACACTTGCCAGTCCCTAAACCTTCCCTTTTCTACATATTAGTTACCCCCAAGGTAGGCCCAAGGTACCCCTGTCGAGAGGGGGCATTGTATGTGAAAGGTAGGACATGCCCTGATGTGTGTGGCATGTCCTGATAGTGAAATACTGCCAATTTTGTTTTTCACTATTGCAAGGCTATCTGTTCCCATAGGCCAGAATAGGGAGTTAGTTTATAACATCTTAAAAGAATAACTGACCCCAGGAACAAGATAGGAAAATAAAGTTTAGTATGCCTGAACTCAGAATGTTAAGATGCATCTTTTGGTGAGGGTGATTTTTAAGTTCTGTGTTTGAAAATACCAGTTTTGGAAAGCAGGTATTTTCTTGCCTAACCATCTGGTGTGCCTCTGCTAGATTTGTGTGTTGCATGTCTGGCTTTTGGATGGCAGGGGCTGGAGCAGGGCAGTGCCTCCAGAAGTCTGATGAGTCAGGACTGGGCTGAATAGGCTTGTTCTGCATTTGGAGTGGTGGGGGAGTAGCATCTTCACCTGAATAGGGCTGTGCCTGCCTTCCACAATGACGGCTCCGTCCACCTGTGGTGTGTCTGAAGCCAGGGATCACATTGACAAAGGAGGTTGTTATGCACTTGCAAAGTGCCCTACAGAACTGGTTTTGGCTTGGTACAGACACCCTCTGCCTTCAGAGAACAAAGGATGTTCTGAAGTCTCAGGAACAGAAAGACTTCACCCCTTCTGTTTACCTGCATCTAGAACTGCTGTTTTAGCTGCTACAGAAGAAAATTGCAACACCGATGCCGGCGAGCGATGGCGTACTCTGCACTGAAGTCGTGAGCGCTGCTCCGACTTGCGAAGTAAACCAGAAACCTGCCGCCGTGCCACATCGACGCCAGCGAGCGATGCCAGACACCTGCCCGAAGCAGTGAATGCTGCGCCAACTTGCGATGTGGGCCGATGCCTGCTGCTGTGCATCATCGACTCCAAAGCCGACTTCATCATCTCGGAGCCAATCGTCGACGTGGGTGACTCCCCGAATCCATTGACATCGCACCATCATAAGGAACAGTGGTTTCGGCGCCATCGTGACGTCATCTCCCCTGCGCTGCAATAAGGAACAGAGTCTACACCTCCCCTGGGGTCGCAAGGAGTCGAACGTCATGTAGCACCAAAGAAGCCGCACCTCTCCGATGCCGTGAACTGTCTTTGCTTTCATTAATTCCAAGGTACTGTTCTTTGGGGTCTACTTGACTCTAGGCCCTATGCCGAGCACTTCGCGGTCGGCGCCGTACTTTGGGATTTCCGTCCGCCCACAAAGTAGTTATAACTCCAAGTGGAGTCAAATTTTGCTACAAGCTTTATTTGAGTGAATAACCTATTTTTAAGGATATTTTGATTACTATATTGTGGATTTTTGTAGTTTGGTCTTGTTTTAAGTTTAGATAAAGATTACTTATTTTTCTAAACTGGTATGGTGTCCATTTGCAGTGTTTTCACTGTATTACTGTATGTGTTCACAAATGCTTTACACACTGCCTCTGAGATAGGTCTGTCTGCTCGTGCCAAGCTACCAAGGGGGTGAGTAGGGGTTATTTAAGGAGTGCATGTCCCTTACCCTGACTAGAAGCAAGGGCCCCTATTTGGACAAAGGTACCTACCTCTGCCAACTAGAGACCCCCATTTCTTTAAGTTCAAAATCTTTATTAATAAATATAAAGGTGTCTATGAAAGATAGATAATAATAAGAACCTCATATCAGTATATTCAGAAGATGCTACAATGAGAAAGTACGAATCAGACTTAAAAATAACAACATATTGGATACACGTAATACAAATAAAATCTGAGTATCTGTGAAATATAACAGATATTAGGAACGATTAGGGGATCAGGGGGGTTTAAGGACTTCTTGTTGTGCAGGTTGTAGCTGAGAGAAACTTTTAGCACTTGTATCCTGAAAAGTTGTGACCGGTGACCACAAATCCAAACGTTTCGTTGCCAAATTTATAGGGTAAACAAAAGCAGTATCTAATCTATAATTGTGACAGACAGCGTACCACCAGGCTCTGTATGACATTTTTGTGGAGTCTTTCCAATTAATAGTGATTTGTTGAAAAGCAACTGCTAATAACAGGTCAATAATTTTTACATTAAACATCACATTTTCCCAAACAGGTGAAAGGGATCCTAAGAAAACATTGGCAAAGGAGAAAGGAAACTTAGTTCCAAAAATTAGATTGATTTGAATCCAAACTTGTTTCCAGAAATTACAAACTGATACACAGGAGAATAACATGTGGAATAAGTCAGAATTTGGAGATGAACAAGTCCAGCAAGCATCTGACACAGTTGAAAAACGTTTACTTAAAGCAAGTGGTGACAATAAAAGTCTATTGTATACAACAAATAATGTTTGCGTTATGTTAGCTGCTCTGGAGGATTTACGTAGCTGAACCCATAATTTCTTCCATAATGGAGTTGGCCAAGATCTGAAAATCCTGTTCCCACGCCTCCTCTATTTTGGATTTCTGCCTGATAGTGTCATTACCCTGTAAAACACTGTATATAGTGGAAGCTTTAGGTGTACTATGTAACAGAGTATGCAATTGTGAGAGGGAGGCCGATATGTTAGAAGTAATTGGCGTGCTAGACAATTGGGTATATGGAGTCATCACAGCTACCTTTAGAAGATTATATTTAATAAGGAATGAGGCAGGCAAATTGAACAAATGGCTAAGCGAGGGAAAAGATAAAAAGACTGAGTGAGAAAATAACTGGTGAACCCAAATTAATCCTTTCTGTCTCCAAGTTTTCCAATAGAAGGGTTTATTATGAATAAGCAGAGTTTTATTATGCCAAATGGTCGAATTAAGGAAGGAGTCTGTAGTGTTATGTGTAGCGGGAGATGATGACTGAAGGAGTTTAGAGGTCAATTTGATTATGGGGGTGGAGAGGGCCTGTGGTTTGGAAAGATATTCATGAAAAGAAAAGGGAGATAGAAAAAGACGCTCAATGGAAGTCCATAGAGGGCAATCGTCTGTGGGCTCAAGTAGCCAGAGAGATGCCTGACGAAGAAGGAATGCTTTCTGATATGCTCGAAAATCGGGAAAATTAACACCACCCTCTGTTTTGGAGCGAGTTAATCTTATCAGAGACATTCTGGGTTTTCTGTTGCTCCATAAAAAGGAAGAAAGGATGGAATTAATTTCTTAAATGAGTTAACCGGAATTGGAACTGGTATGTTGGAGATAGTGTATAGAACTATGGATGCCAACATCATCTTAATGGTATCTAAGCGTCCCCACCAAGATAAGTAGAGGGGGTGCCAATTAGCGGTTAGGTCTGAAAGCTTTTGAATACATTTGTTCATGCACAGTGTTACTGTGTCAGAAATATAAGGTGTAATATGTCACACAAGGTACTTGATGTGATTGGGGCTCCAAGTAAAGTTAGAAGCACTAAAATCGAGTTTAAGCGTAAATTTGGTTAGGGGCAAAATTTTGCATTTATCATTATTTAGCTTATATCCAGAAATAAGGGAGTATGCTTGAACATCAGCTAAAAAGGCAGGAATCGATTCATTTGGATTCTATATAAAAAGCAAGATATCGTCAGCATAAGCTGCAAGTTTGATATGAGTATGTGACAATTGGAAGCCATGTAAGTTTGGGTTTTGGCGTAATTTGGAGAGAAAAGGTTCCAGAGCTAAGTTAAACAAGAAGGGAGATAAGGGACACCCTTGGCAAACTCCTCTACCTAAATCAAAGAATGGGGAAACCAAACCATCAGCACAAACAGCAGCATGAGGATTGGAATAAAGAAGAGAGACCAGGGATATGAATTTAGAGCCAAAGCCAAACCAATTGAGAGTATAAAACAAATAAGTCCACTCAATGCTGTCGAACGCTTTTTCCGCGTCGAGAGCCATTGTCCCTAGGGATTGTTAGAGGCGAGAAGACTTGGACAGAACGTTAAAAAGAAGTTGTGTATTGTCCGTGATAAATCGTCCTTTAACAAAGCCCGACTGTTCCTTTCCCAATAAATTCGGTAGTTAAGAATCTAGTCGGATAGCTAAAGCTTTAGAACAGATTTTATAATCAATGTTAACCAGGGAGATAGGCCTATAGTTTTTACAACATCTAGAGTCTTTGCCTTCCTTGGGAATGAGACAAATATGTGCTTCTGAAAATGATCCAGAGGAATAATTCAGGAAGCTGAAAAAATTCATTAATGAGTACAGTTTGGGCAAAAGGAGTTTGGAAAAGTGGAGATAAAATTCAACTGTAAAACCATCTGGACCAGGTGCCTTGTCTTTTTTAAGATGTTGAAGTGCATTTAAGAGTTCTTGCTGTGTCATATCCGACTCCAAAGTGGAGAGATCCCGAGAAGAAAATTGGGTTTTTGGTATGTTAGAAAAGAAATGTGAGAGGGACTGGTCTGTGGGTTGTGTTTCTGAGGAGTATAAAGATTTGTAAAAAAGGGAAAATTCGCTTAAAATTTCAATGTCCTTAAATTTTAAAGTTGAATTTGTGTCATATATTGATTCTATGTTTAATTTGTTTTGCCTGACTTTCAAATAATTGGCCAATATTTTCCCAGCTTTATTTTTACCGCCGTAAACTTTGCACTAGACTTTAACAGGTATAGTGAAGCGTCATCCGTCGACTTCTTGTTAAACTGCAATTTAGCATTTATGAGGGCTGTTAAACAATCTTTCGAGTGGGATGCGTAATAAGAATGTTCTAACTTTTTGATATCTTGAAGGAGGTTTTTAGAGTGTAAGCGTGCAGTTCTACGTTTCTTGGCAACAAAACCAATAATGAAATCTCTTGCAGAAGCTTTATAAGCATCCCATATAGTTGAAAACGACATGTGCTCAGTTTGATTGGATTCAAAATACTCATTAGAAAAAGTAGTAAAGGAGGCCGTAAATTCTGGGTTTAAAAGGAGAGTATTATTAAAACGCCATCTTTTAGGGATTGACGATTTAGGTAAAATGTCGATTCCAATTGAAACAGGAGCATGATCTGAGAGCAAAATGGGGCCAATTTCTGCATGTGTAAGCGTTTGTGAGATATTATGGGATACAAAAATATAATCAATTCTTGACTGGGTGTGGTGGGTGGGGGAATAGAAAGTATATTCCCTAGTGGTCGGGTTACATAAGCACCAAGCATCTAGGAGTTTATGTAGGTTGATAGTGTGAACAAAGGATTTTTGCGGTTTATCAGGAACAAAAGGGAATCTAGAACTTCTGTCAATAAATGGGTCAAGCACCTGATTACAATCACCAGCTAAAACAAAATTATCCTCCATAGAGTGTGAAATTTGCTTGGCCAATATAGACCAAAAAGAGGGTTCGCCACAAGTGGGAGCATAGACATTAAGGAGAGAAACTGGAACATCCTTTAACAACAATTTAACATTTAGCCATCAACCAACGTCATCAGATTCTTGTGATATGCCTGAGGTTGGGAGTGACTTACGACATAGTATCATAACTCCATTACGTTTCCCATCACCTGGAGACGAGAAGACATCCCCCACCCATCCTCTTTTAAATTTTAATGATTCGACCTCTGTAAGGTGAGTTTCTTGCAAAAACACTATGGTGCCGATCACGATCCGGTAAAAACCGGGTACGAACCGTCGGACGGAGCATATTCTCCGTCCGACGCGTACCCGGTCGTCAATTTCTACAAACAAGGAATTACGAATCGCACGGGTACACCATGACCGTACGATTCGTAAAAAAGTCCGACCGAACAAAAAAACACCTACCAATGTGATCCGGGAAAGTGCCGACCTGACGTCGGGACGCTCGCAGCCAGCCATTCACGACCCAGGAATCACGATTCGCACCGACGTCACCCCGCACGGTGAATATTTTGCGGCAGCCAAAAACTGCCGGGAAATCAGGACGACGCGAACAAGGACCACCAGTACGCGACGGACAGACGACGACGCGAACAAGGAGGACCAGTACGTGACGGACACACAGGACGACGCCACCAAGGAGGACCCGTACGCGACAGGACGACGCGATTGGAGTACCAGTACGCGACGGACAGACATGGACCCGAACCTACGAGTCATCCCTGCCCTCATAGCAGTCCACCTGCTCTACAGGCACCGACGCAGACGCCGCAGAAGGTCAGAATAACTAAGGGAGGGGGGAAAGTGGGGTGGGGTGGGGGTGGCACGACCAGGGCAGGCCACAAAACAACCACATAAGTCACACATGGCCTGGACATACCTGACTCCCATGCCCTGGTCACCACGAGGGGGTGGGGGTGTGTCCTGATAAGCCAGCGACCGCCACAACGGAAGTCCGTCACCACGCGAACCGGCAACACAACCAGACAGGTACGTCCCGTACCCACGCCTGAAGAGCGTGGGTACGAGTCGTACCACGCCCACACACACGTCACCCCAACAATGGCGGGACGGATCGTACCCACGTGGCAAAGGCCTGGGTACGGCCCGCACAAGCATCACATAGCGTGGGGACGGATATGTACGGACCCTACCCCCACCCGCGTATGCATGGAGCGTACCCCCACCCCAACAGTGTAAGTACGACTCGAACCCTCACCCGCGGACGTACGGACCGTACCCCCCATGCCAACAGTGTAAGTACGACCCGTACCCCCACCCGCGTATGCATGGAGCGTACCCCCCATGCCAACAGTGTAAGTACGACCCGTACCCCCACCCGCGTATGCATGGAGCGTACCCCACATGCCAACAGTGTAAGTACGACCCGTACCCCCACCCGCGTATGCATGGAGCGTGCCCCCCACCCCAACAGTGTAAGTACGACTCGAACCCTCACCCGCGGACGTACGGACCATACCCCCACCCCCACCAGTGTAAGTACGAGCCGTACCCCCACCCGCGTATGCAAGGAGCGTACCCCCCACCCCAACAGTGTAAGTACGACTCGAACCCTCACCCGCGGACGTACGGACCATACCCCCACCCCCACCAGTGTAAGTACGAGCCGCACCCCCACCCGCGTATGCAAGGAGCGTACCCCCCACCCCAACAGTGTAAGTACGACTCGAACCCTCACCCGCGGACGTACGGACCGTACCCCCACCCCCACCAGTGTAAGTACGAGCCGTACCCCCACCCGCGTATGCAAGGAGCGTACCCCCCACCCCAACAGTGTAAGTACGACTCGAACCCTCACCCGCGGACGTACGGACCATACCCCCACCCCCACCAGTGTAAGTACGAGCCGTACCCCCACCCGCGTATGCAAGGAGCGTACCCCCCACCCCAACAGTGTAAGTACGACTCGAACCCTCACCCGCGGACGTACGGACCGTACCCCCACCCCCACCAGTGTAAGTACGACCCATACCCCCACCCGCGTATGCATGGAGCGTACCCCCCATGCCAACAGTGTAAGTACGACACGAACCCTCACCCGCGTATGCATGGAGCGTACCCCCCACCCCAACAGTGTAAGTACGACCCGTACCCTCACCTCGAATGCATGGAGCGCACCCACACCGTGTATGTCCCATGCGTACATATCCAGAAATTGGAGGTGTGTGTGCAGAGTCCTCCCAGCAGTGCCCAGAGACAGGAGGGTGTGTGCAGAGTCCTCCCAGCAGTGCCCTGAGACAGGAGGGGTGGGTGTGGAGTCCTCCCAGCAGTGCCCTGAGACAGGAGGGGTGGGTGTGGAGTCCTCCCAGCAGTGCCCTGAGACAGGAGGGGTGGGTGCAGAGTCCTCCCAGCAGTGCCCTGAGACAGGAGGGGTGGGTGTGGAGTCCTCCCAGCAGTGTCCAGACCCAGGAGGGGTGTGTGCAGAGTCCTCCCAGCAGTGCCCTGAGACAGGAGGGGTGGGTGCAGAGTCCTCCCAGCAGTGCCCAGAGACAGGAGGGTGTGTGCAGAGTCCTCCCAGCAGTGTCCAGACCCAGGAGGGGTGTGTGCAGAGTCCTCCCAGCAGTGTCCAGACCCAGGAGGGGTGTGTGCAGAGTCCTCCCAGCAGTGCCCAGAGACAGGAGGGTGTGTGCAGAGTCCTCCCAGCAGTGTCCAGACCCAGGAGGGGTGTGTGCAGAGTCCTCCCAGCAGTGCCCAGACCCAGGAGGGGTGTGTGCAGAGTCCTCCCAGCAGTGCCCAGAGACAGGAGGGTGTGTGCAGAGTCCTCCCAGCAGTGCCCAGACACAGGAGGGGTGTAACACATGTGTGTGATGCCAGAATTACCCACATCCATACTGCCTACAAGGGAACATGTCCCCATGAACTCATGTCAACTGACTCCACACACAAGTACAGTGATCACCAAGGATGCCACGATTGTTGCAGGTGGAGACATGCCCATGCATGCATGGCCAAAGTAGAAGGGCTCCGTCACACACACAGCTCATGTAGACACAGTTCTGCGCTAAACATTGTGAACACCCTGCAGGGAAGAAACTGGGTACACAGAGGAAGGAATACACCCTGGGACATTTGAACCATGCAGTAACTGCTGACATGACCTAAGGAAGTTAGCCAACACCTTGTGATGGCACACAGATCCCAGGGTCGCCCCAAAGAGCAGAACACTACTACAAATCCCACACACCCAAAGCGTTAAACACCACCCAAAACATTGTAGCAGCCCCACCAACACCAATACCACCATAGCAGGAGTGTGAGAATGACAACAAAAATAAGCTTTATTCAGCATGAGCACAATGTCCGTGGATCGCAGGCAGTTCAAATTCAACAAAGGCCATAGGGCAGTCAATGATTCCCAGCTGGATGGGGGACACAGTGGGATGTGTGTCCCCTACCTTGCCTGCACAGTCAAATGCCATCGTCTTCCATACTGGTGAGGGCATCAGGGGGGGGGAAGCAACAGGCACCGCAGGGACATCAGGGCAAAGGGGCGGCGTTGTGGGTGCAGGGATGGAGGACTCAACCACAGGGGGTGTGTCATGGCCAAAGGCGGAGGCCAGGATGGCACTACACACCTTAGCAAGGTCCTCCAGGGAGTCCCCTGCACCCGAAGTGACCTCAGGCCCCAAGGAGGGGGGGGGGTCAGAGGGATGGGTTGCAGCGCCACCGGGGGAGGGTGGAGACAGGGGGGGAGACTCAACCACCCTGACCGAGGACTTCCTTGACCGCTTGCGTGGTGGCGGAACTGTGGGGCTCAGGGACAGAGCGGCCATGAAGGAGTCCTTGGGGGAGATGTGGCCAGGAGAGCTGAGGGGAGGGGATTTGGAGGGAGTGGATTGTGTGGAATGCGGACTCCCACTCTGGCTGCGTGTCACACGTTTGCCCCCCGACCCAGTGGGTGTGCCTATCTCACCCTGTGTGTGCGTGTCAGGAGGAGTGAGGTGGACCTTCCCTGCTGGTGTGGTGCCTGTGTCTGTTGTGGTGGGTGCATGCCGACGTCTGGGTGTACGTGGGACAGGCATGGAAGTGGGAAGTGTGGATGGGGCAGGGGTAGGTGGGGGGAGGTCGCGCTGCAGGAGACCCACTGCTGCAGTCAGTGTGGAGTCTATGGACCTCAGCAAGTTGCGTTGGTCAGCCTGCGAAGAATGAATGCCCTCCAAGAATGCCTCGATGTTGGTGAGGGTTTTCCCGTGGGAATGGAGGACATTAAGGATCGCAGCCTGACCAACCTGCATTTGCCGCTGGATGTCCATAGACTCAGCATTGGCGGCAGCTGTGGAGACAGGGGCAGGGGGTGCGGTGCCTGGCAGGAAGGAGACATGCGGTGACCGGGCACGCTGGGAAGGGACACGAGCAAGTGGGAGGCGGCTGATGGGAACTGAGGGGGCGGTGCCAGGTGTTGTTCCACTGTCAGCTGCTGGTGCAGCCTCCGCCAACTCGGAGACATCCTCCTCGGACCTGTCAGCCTCGTATTCTGATGTGCCAGTCGACAGGTCCTCGGCCGCACTATCCTCCGCCTCTGTCCCACTCGATGTGCCAGCCCCGATGTCACGGCTGGCACTGGTGCTCGGTCCCTCCGCCTGGTCTGTGTCCATGTCTCCCTCTGTGTCCCCCGACGATGCTGTGGGCAGGGTGGAGAGACAGAAATTAATCAGACACCTGTACACATCTGTCACATGAGTCCAATCTACATAGTCAACATTGCATAGCCTGAAGAGGAAGATCCCTAACATCTGCTAAACAAGGTACCGATGTAGGGCATGAAACACACAGTTGGTTGAGCCACCATGCCACTGAAATACCATGGAGAGTATGAGACAATAGCTAAAGACAGGAAACGGAGTCTGACATAGCACCCAGGCCCTGGGGACAATCCTGCCCAGCATCTGCACCACACAGCGTTGGTGAAAATACCGATGACCAGGGACAATAACCATGAACTTGAGACACATGCTGCATAGGTAATGCTGCAAACATGCCCAACATTACTCGGTCACTGCACCTTGCGTGTGTGTCCAGTAACATCACACACTGGCCAGACCCAGCAAGTAGAAATCAGGATTTGACACATAGGCATTGCCCGCCCCAAACAACCCCCACACGATGCAAATTGTTGAGACACAGGTGGCACCAACATCTCATAGTCTGGGTGATAAACACAGGGGCAGGCAAAAAGCAAGATTGGACGCCAAACAGCCAAGGTGCGCCTGTACAAATAATGAGGCACCAGTGCCCATCCTCAGATGAGTATAACAAGACACACAGGCACTGGCAACTGTGAGTATGAAGAAGGACAATCAGGTCAGGCTGCACAGTGGACACCTGTACATAATAGCACGTCTATATACATGGTGACAGGGGACAATGGCACAGAGCACAACCTACGCTGTAGACAGTGAGAGTGTCCACGTTGATGATGACACATACAATACTGAGGATAAGGTGCCCCAGGGGACAGTAGTGGGCACGCAACTACATGCTACAGAATGGTCATGACTGCTACACACGTCACCATCCCTGCACTATGCGTATCGCACACTCATGCACATCATGTCACAGGCCACAACATAGGACATGCGCTATGAGGCATGACACATGAGAGACCAACTCCCATGTCTGGAGTCAGCATCAGTGCCAACTGACATGGAACCCACATGCAGTGCACTTGACAGTTCACAGGCAAGGTCCCACAACCTGTTACACACCACCACCACACATGATGCTACAGTCATTGTTCTCGTGGACAAAGCGCCAGCCTACATTACCTTGTGAAGGAGTGACTACACACAGACCAGGGAACACATTGCAAGGAGGGGAAGGGTGGCAGGGGCGCAGCGCTATACTGGGGCAAACAGGATCTGCACAGCACCTTTAAACCCTGCCAGTGAATTCATGCCACAGTGCCCTTACAAATGCCGGTGACACACAACAAACGCACATGTACCTACCCCCTTCCGCCTGCTGCATCGCCTGTAAGCGCCTCTCCAGGTCTGGAAAGACCACCGGCAGCACACGCCTGTGGAGGTGGCTCAGACGGCGGCGGCCGCGGTTCTTGTGGCTCTCAGGTGAGTCCCCCAGCAGGAGCCGTGCAATCCTCCGCGTCCAGCACCGGATATCCTGCCAGCGTTTCCTCACCTGGGACAGGCTCCGCCTCCAACCATCCACACGCCTCACGGCACTGACGGCGGTCAGCCAGATCTGCTCCTTGGCAGTGGCGCCTACCTGTGAGGAAGAACAAGTGACACCACATCAATACACCAGCCACATGTCACATAGAGACATATGAGAACAAATTGGCTGGTTACAACAAGGCATGTCATGCAGCCAACGCATTGCACCTCTGTCATAGGGACATCATCCTCTGGTGAGGGAAAAGGCAGTACGTGCCATAGTGGGTACACAGGTGGAATGATGGCAATGTCACAATCAATGATCAAGGCTCACACTGTGCATCACACCCACCCCTCCTGTCTCAGGGCACTGCTGGGAGCACTCTGTACCCACCCCTCCTGTCTCAGGGCACTGCTGGGAGCACTCTGTACCCACCCCTCCTGTCTCAGGGCACTGCTGGGAGCACTCTGTACCCACCCCTTCTGTCTCAGGGCACTGCTGGGAGGACTTCGCACCCACCCCCCCTGGTACCCCCCCGACAGTACATGGCATGTGTGTCACACCAGGACACAATGCCGGAAGTCACAGTCAGAACACAGGGACAGTCTGTGGCAGTGGCCTATGCACTCACCTGATACCCTGGTCGCCCATACAGCATGGGGTACTGTGGGAGGATCACATCCAGCAGAGCCATGTTCTCCTCCAGGGTGAATGGCTGTGACCTCTCCACAGCCCTTGACATGGTTCCAGGGAATCAGTAGCAGCAGCTTGGTCGACAAATGCAAATATGTGCAGGCAAGTACTCCCTCATGGGACCTGGCTGCCTTATATGTGCCCTTCTGCCCAGTCTCATGCACAGGAGTACAGAGTGATTGGTCACTCACATTTGCATCCTATGTTTCCACCAATCCCTTCAAACCTAGCAGTCTGTGGGTTCCCTATCAGTTTCATTCTCCTGCATGATGTAACCCCCACAAACACATTGCAACAAAGTAGAACAATTCCAACTGACTTCTGCTGTGCACCTTCCAGAACAATTTCGAAATTTGAACTTTGTCTCCATGACAACCAGCATGCATGTAGGCCTTAATACTTGTCCCCTATGTAATTTGGAGAATCACACACAGGTACGGTGCGTTTCGGGGCCCTAGGGCACCCCAAATGCATGGCAACGGCCCGTACATGCATCCTACGTTCACTATCACTATGGGTCTGCACGCGTATGTGTACACGTAGTGGTACGGACCGTACACACGCATGTACGCTCACTATCACTACGGGTCTGCACGCGTATGCGTACACGTAGTGGTACGGACCGTACACACGCATGTACGCTCACTATCACTACGGGTCTGCACGCGTATGCGTACACGTAGTGGTACGGACCGTACACACGCATGTACGCTCACTATCACTACGGGTCTGCACGCGTATGCGTACACGTAGTGGTACGGACCGTACACACGCATGTACGCTCACTATCACTACGGGTCTGCACGCGTATGCGTACACGTAGTGGTACGGACCGTACACATGCATGTACGCTCAATATCACTACGTGTACGCATACGCGTGCAGACCCATAGTGATAGTGAGCGTACATGCGTGTGTACGGTCCGTACCACTACGAGTACGCATACGCGAGGAGACCCATAGTGATAGTGAGCGTACATGCGTGTGTACGGTCCGTAACACTACGGGTACGCATACGCGTGCAGACCCATAGTGATAGTGAGCGTACATGCGAGTGTACGGCCCTCTCACTATGGTTCAGCACGCGTATGCGTACTCGTAGTGGTACGGACCGTACAAATGCCTGTACGTTCGCCATCACGATGGGTACACATACGGCAGCACTCCCACAGTGATTTGGAAACATACACAGGCCCTCTTAGCAGCAGTACGGCGGTTTGTACACATCACTGTGGTGATAGGCAACACACAGGTAGGAATAGGGCGGACATACATGTCCATCGATGGACATACTTGTCCAGGAATGGACATCAATGCATCGCCTGTGCATTACTACATGTGTGGGGCACAGGTGTCACAGGCTGTGATGTGGAACATGCCTCCTGAGTGGAGGAGGCACCAGATGTATGATGAGATGTGTACAGGTGTACTGTGTGAGGGTGCAATGTGTGCCAGGCATGCCCTTGACTCCTATGACATGTGTGCATGTCGTACTGCGCACTTGGGGTGAGCGTCACTGGCATGGCACGGACACCAACACACGGAAGTGTCCCATGATGCCCGGTACAGGGGTCATGACACATGACTTGTCACTAGCCACAGTGCACAATGTGACCATGTCATTTATGTGTCCGGGATTTACATCAGGTTGATGTAGTAGCACCCTCAAAAGCTGCAGCCGTTGCAGCAACCAACATGTGTCTGTGTGTAGATTGTCATTGCACACTGTTCCGCACACCATGACACATGTGTTATCGGATGTGAGGTGCACATGTATGCATGGGACACGGAGTAGCGTGACAAGGCCATGTCAGCATCCTCACAAGGAATGTGTGGTGAGTCATGACATGTGCACCTTCATGGCAAGGTGTGTGGGCAGGCCTAGTGTAATGTCATGTGACCTGTGGCTCCGGTGTTCCGCTACCAGTCTCTGCAATCGGCATCCTACTTCTGCTGATGTGTGGGTGTATGTCACTCCTGTGTTGCGTCTGGCTGTTCACTTGCACTGGGACACAGCTATTCCCATGGCGTGGCATGGGGAGGTTCTCAATCTCCGTGTGTAGCTGGGTCTTGGAAGGAGTGTCACCTTGCATCCATACGTGTCCTGGGCATGTAGCACGTATCTGACTCCCTATGTGGCATGTGTGTATTGCCAGATTTACATGTGCTCAGTAGACATGAGTTGTTGTCGTAGTGCACTCACTCTTCCTTGTCACTTCCAAATTACTGCAGAGCGCCGCCTGTTGCCCGAATAATTCCAGACTTGGCTGCCATGCAGGAGAATGACAGGATCCGGCTCTACCGCTTCACCCAACCGTTGATTCTGGAGCTGACGGCGAGACTGGCACCACACCTGCAACCGCAGCACAGGTATCCTACGGCACTGACACCCCAGCTGAAGGTAATGGCTGCCCTACATTTTCTTGCCACGGGTACCTTCCAAAATACCATAGCTCATGTTGGTGGCATGTCCCAGAGCATGTTCAGCGGTGTGCTGCATGATTTCTTGGAGGCCATGTTGATTCACCTGGATGACTTCATCAAGTTCCCAACCCCTGAACAGATGACAGAGGTCAAGCGTGGTTTCTATGCCCTGGGAGGGATGCCCCATGTCATTGGGTCCATAGATGGGACACATGTAGGTTTGGTACCACCACACGCACGGGAGGTGGCGTACCGAAATCGAAAGCACTACCACTCCATCAATGCCCTTGTGGTGTGTCTGTCCAACATGGTGATTTCACATGTCTGTGCTCGTTTTCCAGGATCAGCACACGATGCCTACATCATGAGGCGTAGCGGGATGCCTGATATGATGATGCAGCTGCGCAACGAACGGGCATGTGTTGTTGGTGGGTACAGTCTGTCTGTCCTGTATTCTGTATAGCCGAGCAGCACGACCGCTTCGCCAGTTCTAACGATATCCATGTGCTTTCCATGTAGGGGACGCTGGCTATCCCAACATGCCTTGGCTGCTGACACCTCTCCGCAACCCCATCACGCCGGCCCAGCTCCGCTACAACACCGCCCATGGCCGGACAAGGCGTGTGATAGAGAGGACGTTTGGCATGCTGAAGAGCCGATTCCGGTGCCTCCACAAGACCGGCGGCGCACTCCCATATGCCCCGGCGAAGGTTTGCAAGATCTTCATGGTCTGCTGCATGCTGCACAACATGGCAGTTGAAAGAGCTGTGCCACTCATCCTGAATCAACATGACGAGGACCATCCACCCGTGGAGGACGAAGGCCTTGGCAATGGGGCTAGTGATGTGGAGGATGTGGAGCCGCAAGAGGACATCCGGACTCGGCTCATACGCGACTTCTTTGCTTAGTCGTGAGTACCAGTGTCTGAGTGTGCACGCCTTGGTCCCCGTGTGGCATGTGTTGTGATGTGTGTGTCCACCTGCATGTATGGCACGTGAGTCAGAGGTGTGTGTGGGTGTGTCACTGGAGTGATGGTGGCAGTGATGGTAGTATTTCCCCAGTCATAATTGTGACCTAGCATGTTGTCATCCATACATGTGTCGAGTCAATGCACATGCAAGTGGCTGTGCTTTTTGTGGCTGACTTCTTGTGTGTCTCTCTTCCCCAGGTACCTGCGCATGCCATCTGCTGGTTGCATTGTTGTGGCACTGCTATTCCTCATGGACATGGCATCGTGGGCTGACTCAGCGTTACAGGCACGGACACGTTTGGAAGTCTCCATGGGGTAAGGGATGCATCTGGGGTGTATTGGGTGTGGCAGTTGTTCACGATGTGTGCACACTGCCCAGGTCGGGGTTTGGTTCCTCTGCAGTCATGTGGCATCCCCATGGGACACGACATGCAGCTGGGTACACCAGAATAGATGGGCTGCCTGGTTGTCAGTCATCAGTGATGGTATGGTGGATTGTGATGATGGCATCAATGTGTGTGACACTGCCCTCGGACACATACGGTTGACATTGTCTTGACATGGCGTGGGACTTCCACATCAGCGGATCTATGGTGTATGGCAGGCTCTCCGTGTGCAGCTGTGGGTATTTAGCTGTTAGCCGACGCTTGTGTGCCAGTACCATGGCTATCACGCATTTGTGCTGCAGAAGGGGGGTGCCAGTGTTTGAGCCACATGTTACTCCACATGATGTGTTCATGTGTACTTCAAGTTGCCTCTGCAATCCCAAAAACATGACTATTAAAGGTGTCCCTATGCCTCCAAGGTGCCTCTGCTCAGTCAATGCTGGTGTGTTGGCACGGTGCATCCTGCATGTCTGGCATGGTATTCCCAGATTGTGGCTATGTGTCAATGTGTCGAGTGGCAAGATGCAAGCTGTGTGTGTGTGCTGAGACTGTGTATTGGGCATGATGTCCATGACTGTGTGGGTAGTGTGACATGTGCCATCCCCATGCATTCAACGTTGTCCAGGCCCCCATTCTCTGCATCCACCGGACTCAAGCTTGCAGGACATGGTTCTGCCACCTGTCTACACGTACCTGGGTGCCCCCCAGGACACGGGCCAGGTTCCCTGACCTCTGCGCATGACTGTTGCTGTACTCAATGTGTCTGTCAGCACGGTTGTTCGGCCACCCCCTCAGCTGGTTCTGACCATCACGGGTGTGTATGGTGCTCCATGTCTGTCTTGCCTAATAAACTGTGACCCATGTGTCCTGTGCCAGACTCAGGCCCCAGGGTGTGGATGGTTGAAGTGAACAGATGACTCAGGCATGTTTAGACTGTACAAGACACATGTTAGGTAATAATGCTACCAGCAGGCATCTACTCTTAATAGTGTGATTTATTAGGGGGGGGGGGGGACAAAGTGGGGGGCTTTCCGGGATTAGGGAATCCAAAGTTCAGTAGGGGAGTTGGTGTCCTTGCCATTGGAAATCCTCAGAGTCCATGCCACAGTCTTTGTCAACATTGGTCAGCCAGTGACCAGCAGGGCCATGTGGCAGAGAATGTCTCTTGATGCTGTGATGCTGTTGCTCCAGTGGGCCAGGTGCCAGGCCAGGTGTCCTGGGAGATGGTGATGTAGCAGCCACCCTCACGGTCCTTTCCGTGGACGACCCGGCTTCCTGCGGGGAACCTCAGCAGCACGCCGTGACGACGTCTGGGATGCTCCGTCGGATGTTTCCTCCTCCTCCTCATGATCCCTCCCTGTGGGTGGTGATGTTCTCCGCCTTCTGGCACAGGGAGGGTCGGCCATGGTGTCGGCCATCCGACGGAGTTCAGCGTGAATCCCCTGGGACGCCGTCACTTGCTCAGCCTGTCTGTCCTCCATCCTCCGTTGGTGTAGCTGTAGACAGGCTATTAGCTCCGCATGTTGCTGGGCCTGCTGGACCTTGATCCCCTCGAGGACGGACACAACCTGGGCCATGCCCGTGGTGTCCTGCCGGTATGAGTCCAGGATGTTACGGACATGTGAAAATACCGGATCCCCAGCCAACTGGTCAGGCTCGCGCCTCCGCCGTCCTCCACTCCCACCACCCCTGCCCACTTGCGTCTGGCCTGCACTTGTGGGCACATCGGGTCTCCGGGACCCCTGAGGGGTGGCATTGGCGTTGTCGCCTGCCTCCTCCTGGGTGCCCGGGACACCGTGTCCCTCCTGGCGAGCCTGGCTGCATTGTGGTGTTGGGGCAGGGATCCTGGGTGTCTCCTGGGATGTGGCAGGAGTGGGGGTGGTGGTTGGCACGGTTGTACCTGACGCAGGTGCTGCAGGTGGTTGGACACCAGAGGGGCCAGGTCGGTCGGGGTCGTCCGCAGAGTGGTGAGAGTGGTCGCTGCCGGTGGGATCGGTCTCCTGCAGATCCGGGTCCTGTGAGTGTTCCCCCCCAGTGTTGGGGGGTGCAGCACGACGTTGACCTGTGTGTGAGAGAGAAAATGTTAATTTTGATCCATGCAACATCCATGTTTCATCCGTTACAAAGTTGGCACATTTCCTCTTGGAATTAGGATCTGTCTTGCATTCCACTCACAGTGCACTTGTGCATGTGTGTGTCCCTTGGGCACCAATTTGGCCCCTTTAACTATGTGTGGCACAGTCTTACTTGCTGCGTCAAGTGTGACTGCAGTCAGCAGTGGAGTGTGCATGTGTGCCGAGCTATGCATTTGCGCCTTCCTTGTAGCACTGTACATGTGCACATGGAGTGGATCCACACACTCATATGATGCAGGTGGCTGTCCTTGTGCTCGTGTACAGGTTGTGACATGGCCCTGCGTTTTGCCATGATGAAGAGGGGGGGTTCTGGCACTGGCCACCCTTGTCTACATGCACGCAGTCCACCTGCTGACGATCAGACATTCCCACACACCACAGGACTGATTTGCTCTCCCTGTGTCTCCCTCCTTCTCTGTCCCCCTCTCCCTCCCTCTCTGTCCCCCTCTCCCTCCCTCTGTGTCCCCCTCTCCCTCCCTCTGTGTCCCCCTCTCCCTCCCTCTCTGTCCCCCTCTCCCTCCCTCTGTGTGTCAGCCTCCTCCCTCTGTCCGTCTCCCTCCCTCTCAGTCCCCCTCTCCCTCCCTCTGTGTCCCCCTCTCCCTCCCTCTCTGTCCCCCTCTCCCTCCCTCTGTGTGTCAGCCTCCTCCCTCTGTCCGTCTCCCTCCCTCTCAGTCCCCCTCTCCCTCCCTCTGTGTCCCCCTCTCCCTCCCTCCGTGTGTCACCCTCTGTCACCTTGGCCCAGCTTCCTGGGCACACACTGTTAGCAGATCTTTGAGTGGCCCTTGGCCTGTTGATGTGAGTTTGTTTCTGATCTCCAGGCACCCATTTTGTCTGCTGTGTGTCTGTGCGCTGCTGCTGTGGTGGTGTGTGCTGCCACTCTTTCACACTGTTGGCTGTTCATTAGCTGCTGGCATGTGCAAAACAGTGCCTTCACCCCCATGTGTTGATGCAAGGCATCCGCCATTTGCTGGCAAGTCATTCCTGTGTTGGGACACAGTGTTTGTCTGGCTGTGACCTAGGCCATATGGGCAGAGGGCATTGTTGTCTGCTTTGGAGTCGCACTATGTGATTCTTGGTGCCCAGCCTCCCGCCATCCGGGTTACCGTGTCATGTGTTGTTGTCTTCTGTGGCCTGTGACTTGACATTGTCCAGCTGGGTGCATGGGGCATGGTGGCAGCAGTGGCATGTGCCTGCTCATGGAGTGTGGTTGAGTAATGCGATGGCTTGTGGTGGTTGCGTGGCTGTTATTAATTTTGGTTGTGGTTGCAGTTCCCCCCATGTGAGGTGCGTTGTTTGTGTACTCACCCGGGTCTCGGAGTCCTTCTACTCCTTCAACTGCCTCCACCGGCAGTATGGCCATCACCCTCTCCTCCCAGGGATGGTACTGTACGGGTCTGCGGGAGGGCCCTCCTCCGGTGGCGTTGGCCTGGTCGTGTTCCTCCTGTCTCTTGGCTCTGACCCTCCTCCGCAGATCGTACCACCTGTTCTGGCAATCCTGCTTGGTCCTCCTGGTGTCCGCAACAGCATTCACAGCATCGACGATGGTCTGCCACATGGCTGTTTTGGCTGCCTGGCTGGTGCTTCTGACCAATGTTCCAAAGATCTGTGGCTCGACTCTGAGGATTTGATCAACAAGGACCTCCAACTCTCGGTGACTGAACTTTGGATTCTTGGTAGTGGGCATGGTGAGGGGTGTGGGTGGGGATGGTGTGGGTGTGGGGGGTGTGTGGATGTTGGGGGGGGTGTGGATGGTTGTGTGTGTGTGTGAATGTGATGAGAGGGTGTTTGTGAGGGTGGTCGTGTGAAGGTGTGCAAGTGTAAGATGTGGTGTCGCTTGTAGTCTGGTTCTGTGGTGTCTGGCAGCAGTGGGTCTGTTGTAAAGGCTCATGGTTTGTGTGTGTGGGCCCTTTTTATTGGTCCATGGGTGGGTGTGGCAGTGTTTGAATTTTGGGTGGGTGTGTTATAAGGAGTGGTGGTGTATTGGGCCTCTGTTTGTTTTTGACAGTTGCAGGTCAGTGATTGTGTTATTTTAGTGGTTGTTGGCCATGTTTAGTGGCTGTGTGCCTTTCGAATGGTGTATTGTTGGGTTGTTTTGTTTTGTCCTTGTTGTGTACGTGCGTTTTGAGCGTGTGTACGGTGTGTACATGGGCCATTTGGTTGTACGATTTGGTCCTTGTGTGTGGCTTTGTACGACTCGTACATGCGGTTGTGATGTTGGGGCATGGGGTGCGCTCCGTACTTAGGAGGTTGTGTTGGGGGTGCGCCAGGAACGTACTGGGGTGGGGGTACGACTGGAACGTACTGGGGTGTACATAGACGGTGGTACGACACGTACAGGGTGGGGGGGTGTACATAGACGGTGGTACGACACGTACAGGGGTGGGGGGGTGTACATTGACGGTGGTACGACACGTACTGGGGTGGGGGTACGACTGGAACGTACTGGGGTGTACATAGACGGTGGTACGACACGTACAGGGGTGGGGGGGTGTACATTGACGGTGGTACGACACGTACTGGGGTGGGGGGGTGTACATTGACGGTGGTACGACACGTACTGGGGTGGGGGCACGACTGGAACGTACTGGGGTGTACATAGACGGTGGTACGACACGTACAGGGGTGGGGGGGTGTACATAGACGGTGGTACGACACGTACAGGGGTGGGGGGGTGTACATTGATGGTGGTACGACACGTACTGGGGTGGGGGTACGACTGGAACGTAACTGGGGTGTACATAGACGGTGGTACGACACGTACAGGGGTGGGGGGGTGTACATTGACGGTGGTACGACACGTACAGGGGTGGGGGGGTGTACATTGACGGTGGTACGACACGTACAGGGGTGGGGGGGTGTACATTGACGGTGGTACGACACGTACTGGGGTGGGGGTACGACTGGAACGTACTGGGGTGTACATAGACGGTGGTACGACACGTACAGGGGTGGGGGGGTGTACATTGACGGTGGTACGACACGTACAGGGGTGGGGGGGTGTACATTGACGGTGGTACGACACGTACTGGGGTGGGGGGTGTACATTGACGGTGGTACAACACGTACTGGGGTGGGGATACGACTGGAACGTACTGGGGTGTAGGTAGACGGGGCCATGACACGTACTGGGGTGGGGGTGTGGCTCGAACGTACTGGGGTGTAGGTACACGGGGGGTACGACACGTACTGGGGTGGGGGTACGACTGGAACGTACTGGGGTGTAGGTAGACGGGGCCATGACACGTACTGGGGTGGGGGTGTGGCTCGAACGTACTGGGGTGTAGGTACACGGGGGGTACGACACGTACTGGGGTGGGGGTACGACTGGAACGTACTGGGGTGTAGGTAGACGGGGCTATGACACGTACTGGGGTGGGGGTGTGGCTCGAACGTACTGGGGTGTAGGTACACGGGGGGTACGACACGTACTGGGGTGGGGGTGCGACTGGAACGTACTGGGGTGTACATAGACGGTGGTACGACACGTACAGGGGTGGGGGGGTGTACATTGACGGTGGTACGACACGTACTGGGGTGGGGGTACGACTGGAACGTACTGGGGTGTACATAGACGGTGGTACGACACGTACAGGGGTGGGGGGGTGTACATTGACGGTGGTACGACACGTACAGGGGTGGGGGGGTGTACATTGACGGTGGTACGACACGTACTGGGGTGGGGGGGTGTACATTGACGGTGGTACGACACGTACTGGGGTGGGGGTACGACTGGAACGTACTGGGGTGTAGGTAGACGGGGCCATGACACGTACTGGGGTGGGGGTGTGGCTCGAACGTACTGGGGTGTAGGTACACGGGGGTACTACACGTACTGGGGTGGGGGTACGACTGGAACGTACTGGGGTGTAGGTAGACGGGGCCATGACACGTACTGGGGTGGGGGTGTGGCTCGAACGTACTGGGGTGTAGGTACACGGGGGGTACGACACGTACTGGGGTGGGGGTACGACTGGAACGTACTGGGGTGTAGGTAGACGGGGCTATGACACGTACTGGGGTGGGGGTGTGGCTCGAACGTACTGGGGTGTAGGTACACGGGGGGTACGACACGTACTGGGGTGGGGGTGAGACTGGAACGTACTGGGGTGTACATAGACGGTGGTACGACACGTACAGGGGTGGGGGGGTGTACATTGACGGTGGTACGACACGTACTGGGGTGGGGGTACGACTGGAACGTACTGGGGTGTACATAGACGGTGGTACGACACGTACAGGGGTGGGGGGGTGTACATTGACGGTGGTACGACACGTACAGGGGTGGGGGGGTGTACATTGACGGTGGTACGACACGTACTGGGGTGGGGGGGTGTACATTGACGGTGGTACGACATGTACTGGGGTGGGGGTACGACTGGAACGTACTGGGGTGTAGGTAGACGGGGCCATGACACGTACTGGGGTGGGGGTGTGGCTCGAACGTACTGGGGTGTAGGTACACGGGGGGTACGACACGTACTGGGGTGGGGGTACGACTGGAACGTACTGGGGTGTAGGTAGACGGGGCCATGACACGTACTGGGGTGGGGGTGTGGCTCGAACGTACTGGGGTGTAGGTACACGGGGGGTACGACACGTACTGGGGTGGGGGTACGACTGGAACGTACTGGGGTGTAGGTAGACGGGGCTATGACACGTACTGGGGTGGGGGTGTGGCTCGAACGTACTGGGGTGTAGGTACACGGGGGGTACGACACGTACTGGGGTGGGGGTGCGACTGGAACGTACTGGGGTGTACATAGACGGTGGTACGACACGTACAGGGGTGGGGGGGTGTACATTGACGGTGGTACGACACGTACTGGGGTGGGGGTACAACTGGAACGTACTGGGGTGTACATAGACGGGTGGGGGTATACATATACGGGGGGTACGTGTCGGACGTACGGGGGCTGGGGGGAGTGTTGGGCGCGTATGCGGCCACATGTCTCCATGGTTGCTATAGGTGTTCGGTGCGGACGGTGTTTTTTCCATACGGTTGTAGGCTCGGACGCACGGGATGGATCGTGATTCCTCGGTCGGACTTGGATTTTTACGTTTGTAAGGTAAATCGTCCGAGGACGTGTCGGACACATTTTCCGACCCGAGGACGTGTGGGGAATGATTCCCGGTGCGGTTCGTATGGACTTTTTACCATGCGAATCGTGATTGCCAGTTCGTACGGCACTTGTACGATTCGTACGGTAAAAAGACCCGATACGAGTCGCACGGGGGAATTTTTTACCGGATCGTGATCGGCACCTATATCGGCATTCAATTTAGCTAGATAAGTAAGAACTCTCTGTCTTTTAATGGGGGAATTTAGACCCCTAACGTTCCATGAAATGAATTTTAATGACATAACTAATCAAAAAAGGAATAATTCAAAACTGTAAGGCAAAAATCCAATTAGTGAAAAGGAATGAAAAGAAATATAAGAGTAACGGGAAGTCAGATAGAGGAGGAAGATGAAATTTAGAAAGAATAAACCATGAATGAAAGACGAGAGTAGCTAAGAAGGAAAAAATAGAATTAGTGATTAGATAATGAGGAGGTTTAGAACTAGGAAGAGTAAATGTTAGAATTACAAGTAATATTATGCAAGAGAAAAAATAAGACTTGGTAAAAGTACAAAAGACACCGGAATCGAGGAAAGAGAGAAGTTGCAAGGCAAAACAAAAAACAAAAAACAAAACGAACAACATACCTACACTAAGGGAACAAGAATGTGGGGGAAGGTGGAGCCACACGGAGCTGACGAGACATCCGGTGAGGACTGGACCGGACCGAGGAGGGGACACATCAAGACAAGAATATAACTGCGGAAGCAAAGAAAATGAAACTATAGTATGAGCTCTAACTTATACCTTAAACATAAACATAAAGGAAACAAATCTATAATATTAGTTAGAATTATCAAATGGAACATGAAGATATAGATCTCATAAAATATATAAAACAGCCTAACTCCTGCAATCAACAAGAAACATCTATGGCAGGACGTAACTAAGAAGCAAAAAGCACGCTATTGAACTATGTATTAGATGAGGAGCTATACATTACAGAACAATAAAACGTAATAGCAAGAGCTATACCACTATTTGAGTAACGAATACCATCATTAACATAAAGGTAACAACATAAAAACTTCAATCAGCGTAAGGATATTAACTCATAAGATCAAGTCAGACAGGTCCTGGAGTATGAGACGAGGAGGGAACTGAAGAATCCATGTTAGACGGTGTTTGTGAATTGATAAAGCTTTGCAGGCTGCAGGATCGTCATATGTAATTGTTCTGTTATTGTAAGTCACTTTAAAGAGACATGGGTGAAAGAGACCATACCTAGCAACCAAAGAGCGAAGATCCGGTCTCATATTTAGAAAAGCCTTTCGTCTGGCAGCTGTAGCCTTGGAATAATCTTGCGCAAGTAATAAAGTAGATCCAGACCAAGAGATCCGTTTGATGGCTCTAGCCGCTCCTAACACTTTCAGCAAGTCAGTGTACTCAAGAAAATAAAGAATAACCCCTCTTGGTCTTTGTGAGGGAGAAACTGTAGTAGTAGTAGGAGCTTGTCCTAATCTATGAGCGCGTTGTATGTTAAGTACAGTATCCTCTGGCATATGCAAAAGCTTGGGTAGAAATGATTTGAAGAATGAGAGAGAGTCCGTCCCCTCCGTCCCTTCCGCCAAGCCATAAATACGCATGTTATTCCTTCTATTTCGATTTTCAAGGTCCTCGACCTGCTTCTGAAGGATTGAAACCTGAGAATGAAAGAAAGACACAGTCTTAGTAGTTTCGTTGAAGGAAGAGACATTGTGTTCGACTGCTGTGAGTCTATTATCCAGCTGTGACCAATTATCGGACAGAGTTTGAAGCTTAGAATTTGTCTCTTCCATTAATGATCTGAGCGCCCTTATTTCTTGTAATAAGAGTTCCATTGAGACTGTGAAGAGTTGTTTAGGTGGCGAGGGAGGATCTTTTTTCAAGTGTTTAGTATTGGATTTTACATATGCTCCTTGTAAGGGATCCATTGTTGTATTGGCTTGTTCTACTTCAACTACTCCTTTTTTTTTTTTTTTTTATTTTATTTTTATAGCAGTTTGAACACAACAATATAAAATACATCAACACAGATTCATATCAGACCTGGACAGAATACAGTACTTAACACACACAAAGAGACTTATTACAGCAGATCTAAAATATAAGTGCCTATCATGACTGGCTGCTTGTCGTCTCCCTCCATGTTGTGATCGGGGCCCAAAATTTTCTACCAAAGTCACGCACCTTTTTACCCTTCTGCTCATACAGACATATCTCTATATTATGGATGCTTAGCAGTCTTGAAAGCCACATTTGAAATGAGGGGGCCAGAGCATCTTTCCAACCTGAAGAAATTAAAATCCTTAATGCCGCAACAGACATAAAAACCAGCGCTTCTTCTGTTTGAACCAAATTCTTCTTATTATCACAGCCCAACAGCATCAGGGTAGGAGATAGATCGATCTTATGACCTAGCAGCCCCTCCCAGAACTTACACATTTCCCTCTGTATTGAGGAAAGTGAGCTGCAGTAAAAAAACATATGCAGGTCAGCTTGCACGGCATTGCATCTAGGACATCTATCGTCCCCTCTGACCCCCCAGGCGAATAATTTGGCAGGAGTATGATCCAGATTAAATACCGTTTTATAATGCTGGGCCCTCAGGTTGGTAGATCTAAAGACTTTTTTATTCAGGATAATGGCTTGATCTAGATCGACATCAGGGTTTTCCAGTTTGCGAGCCAAGGTAGCTTCTGCTTTTTCCATATCATCTGGTATTCCCCAAATTAGCAGCTTATATACCGCTTTTATCTTTTTACGCCCACCAATTAACAATTCAATTACGGGAACACCCTCCATATTCATTGGTTTCGGTCTCACTGCTTTTAATGACCGTACGACTTGACCATACAGGAACCAATGGTTGGCCGGAATGCCAAACCTTTGTCGGATGGTGTCAAATCCTAGCGGTTCCTGGTCTCCCCATATATCACCGAGGGACCTGATACCACAATTTCTCCAGACCAGAAAATTGCTATCAGCCCCAACATAAGGAAGTAAGCTCGAGTTGCAGATCTGGAGATAACGATTCACCTTTGGGATTTTACAAAGCTTCGATATAGACCTCCATACCTCCCAGACCCCTTCCAGGATCTTCAGGCGAGGCCTCTTGTAGTATCTACGGTCAACCTCACGCCACAACAACCCAAAGGCCTGTCCCCCAATGAATAGCTCAAAGATAGAAGGTAAGTCCTGAGCTGGTGAATTAATACAACCAGAGTACACCTCCTTTTGAAATAAGATGGACATTTGTGTCAACAGGCATGACCAATGGTACAATCTCAAATTAGGTAGGGTCAGACCACCCCTTTCCCTGGGGAGAGACATAAAGTTTGTTGATCGCCTGATCCTGCCGTATTGCCAAACAAATCTGATGAAGATAGACTCCAACCTTTTAATAATTTTTTCCTCCCAAAATAGCGGAATTGATCTGAACAAATAAAGAACTCTAGGGAAGATAGACATTTTTAAAACATTCACCCGCCCAATCAAAGAAAGATGTAGCACGTCTATCCTTTTTAGCTCTTTTTCGATAGAGTTTATGAGTGGGGGATAGTTCTCAGCAATAATTTCCCCAACTGAGGCATTGATCTTAATCCCTAAATAGGTTGCTGAGTCCACATACCTTACATCATTTTTAGCTATGTTGGAAGAGCATATTATTTGGGTTTTGGTCTCATTAAGAAGATAGCCCGATCGCTTACCAAATTCCTCTGCTATTTCAACTAGGGCCGTGAGTGCCTGCTGGGGATTTACTGTGATAATTGCCAAATCGTCAGCATAGGCCAGAATTTTGCTGGTGTGGCCATTGCATACCACTGGGCTGATCCTGGAAGACCTCAACATTTTCTGGATGAGAGGGTCTATATATAGAGCGAAGAGGATCGGGGAGCAGGGGCAGCCTTGACGAGTGCCTCTCTTAATATCTATTGTCCTGGAGCTCTCCCCCATAACTACCACCCTAGCAACCGGATCTACATACATTGCTTTGAGGGCTCTGATGGCTTTTTCCCCGAATCCTCTTCCGACCAATACACCCCATAGGAAGTCCCAAACAACCCTATCGAACGCTTTTTCTGCGTCGAGCAGGATCATAGCGATCTCCTCTCCCCTTGTCACCTGGAAATCAAACAACGCTATTGCTCTTCTGACATGGTCTGTTGTGCTGCGGCCAGGGATGAATCCATGTTGCCAAGGGGAGACAAGACCGCCGATGATCCTGCCCAGCCTCTTAGCCCATACCTTGGAGTATAACTTAGTGTCCGCGTTTATAAGCGAGATCGGGCGGTAAGAACCGAGTTTCTCCGGGGGTTTCCCCTTCTTATGGAAGACCACAATGTTAGTCTCGCGCCAGGAGGATGGAACCACTCCTGTACAAATTATTCCATTAAACAGATCCACTAATAATGGGATAATTACTGGTTCTAACCTTTTATAGACTTCTAGGGGGATCCCATCCGGGCCGGCGGCCTTACCAGAGGCTAATTCATGCAGAGCCTCTAAAATCTCTCCCCCACTAATCTCCCTATCTAGTTCATTCTTCTCCGAGGTGTTGAGGCGGGGACCATTATCAACCACATCGATGTCTTGGTTAACCTCCCGGGTTTCTTCGTCGTACAGGCGCTGGTAAAAATCTTTAAATGCCTGTAAGATCTCATTTGACTGAGTAAATACCTCCCCATTTTCCTCAATCACAGAAATAATATTCCTAGCTCTCCCCTGTCTTATTTGTAAGGCTAGAACTCTTCCCGCCTGTTCCCCCGTTTCGTATCGCTTAACCCTGGATGCTTGATACTCTCCTGAGGTTTTCTGGGTCATCAGCTTATGAAGTGCAGCCCTACTTTTTAGCAATTCACTCTGACTCTTCCTACTGTCCCTACCCCTAATTATATCCCTCATATGCTGTTCTTCGCTATAGACAAAACGCCTACTAATCTCTCGCCTTCCCTCTTATCCTCCTTTCTTAACCGAGCCCCGAGACTTATAGATTCCCCTCTTAAAGCCGCTTTAAAAGAGTCCCAAACGTTATTCCTAGAGGCGCTATATCTATTGGCAGCAAAAAACTCATCTGCCCACTTCAGAATATGACCAGTAAATCTTACATCTACCAAGAGTTGCCTCTCAAAAGTCCATCTGGTCCTGGCCCTAACAGAGCCGGCTATTTCATAAGATAATATAAGCGGGTTATGGTCAGATAATACCTTCGGGGATTTCGTTATTTCTACCTTATTTAATTCATTGGTGGAAATAAAAAAATAATCCAGTTTTGTGAATTTCTGATGAGGATTTGAAAAATAAGTATAGCCCAGATTTGATGGTTCTTTTGCATCCCACACATCCTTAAGCCCATGTGAATTAATAAGGGCCTTTATTGCCCTAAACACTCTTGGTTTCCTGCCCAAATACTTTGCAGGGTCACTCCAATCAGCGAAAATATTAAAATCGCCGCACAAAATTAAGGGAGTTGGCCAGGATGCAAGTTCTAATTCCAAAAAATCAAATAACTCCGGATCGTCTTCATTCAAACCATAGACCACACAAAGTGTCGGGCCATACTCGAGTTCCACCAAAACCCATCTACCATTACTATCCTACTTCAACTACTCCTAAGTCCTCCAGCTTGGAAAATTGTGAGAAAAGCGTCAAATTTTTAATAAAAGAGCGCTGTACTTTTGGTGCGTTGAGGGTGTGACCCTTAGTTCTGCCCATGGACATGAATAAAAAACTACGCGAAAAATCTTAGGCGTAACTTCAAAGAAAATTCGCAAATGGAGGGATATAAGGAGGAACAACACTACAAGGAGTAGGCAACTTTATTTAGATGTATGCAGATGGAAGATATTGATGATGCTGCCTCCAATGAATTAAGAGCTAATTGCTACCATTAACGTAGAGGGACATCTACAACCAATGGCGCATTATTAGCCGTTATTCTCCATGTAAAATGTGTCTCCTCTCTTAATAAATATCAGTTGAGGGAGTATTCAAAGTGATTGAGCATGTAAAAACATTTATCTCATGAGAATCGAAAACAAAGAAATAGCTCCTTGTTGTGGGGACAATGAGGAAAAAAAAACATGTGAGAACATTCAAAAAGAAGGTGTCACAAAAGTAGGCAGAGTAGCGATGTGAGGCATTCAACAGTCACTTCCTCAAAATGGCAGCCATTTATTCATTGCCTCAGACACTGCATAAAACTAATTTTAAAAAAATTAAAAAAATTAAAAAAAGCCAAATCATATGAAATAGTCTAAATCCCTACTCATGAGGAAGTTAAAACGAGTCAATAGTACCAAATGGCATAGTGGCAAGAATTTAAGGAGAGTTTCCTGCATGTATGAAGCAGCAGAAACGCTCGAAAACGGAGGTAAAATCCAAGATGGCGGCCGCAAAGCTGTGAGTCGCATCGGAATATTAGTACTTTGCCAAAGGTTGCTGCATGATGTTACAATACCTCAAACGCCCGCCAGTCATGTCGTGCAGTAATTTATGAGCGCGGTCATCCGTTGGGTTCCGCTGTAAGCGTCATAAAAGTGGAAGTCCGCCTCATCGGTGCTCGGAGCCTCACTCGGAAGCCACCATTCTCACCGGCACCAAGCCACGCCACCCCGAGACCCCCATTTCTAACACTGCCCAACACAATCCAGGATTTGTGCTGAAATGTAAGTCCCAAACAACACTTTGCACCAGGTTTGTATCACTTTTGGGATGCAAATCAGGTACAAAGTGTTAGTAAATCTGCTCCAGAAACATAACACAATGATTGTGGGATCATAGTTATAAAATTGTGTTGCTACCCACAGGAACTCTTTAGCAAACAGAATGATAAATATTGAGTGGAAAAAAAATAAAGGTTCCAAGCCTATACCTTGCAATTTACATGCAGCACGTCGATGCCAGTTCAAGGCTCAGTGTACTTTATTAGATGGATTGTTTCTTATGAACTCCAAGTAACAAAACGACCTCCGTGACAAAAGCAAAACCCAACAAGCTATCATCATAAAATAGTAATCTGTAATCTACTTGCCACAAGTTGTGCTTTAATGCAGGAACATTTACCTTGTAGCTACTATATAATGAGACAAAACTATGATGAGACAAGTCAAAGATCTTTCTCTCAAATGAGTTAACAACCAGGGTTATGCCTGTATTATCCCCTGAAAAATGTTGTGCACAAAAAAATCTCTGCAAGCTGATCTCCTTTCAGATCAGCCTGTCATGCAGGGGCTGCCCCTTTGAGCTTGGCGCCCAGTGTGACAGTAGTGGTCGCACCACTGGCACGGACTATACTGGTATTCTGCTACATATGGTTGTTAGCCTTTTGATAATCTATAAACAGTTTGTCAATAAACTGTCCCTAAAAGGCACACCTCTAAAAGGAGCAAAAATAAAAGGTTAAAAGTTGCGACAGGGGAAACAGTGAGAATAACTTTCACATAATAAGGTGAAGCATATCCATTAGATGTGTGTTATGAACTGCTTTAAAAATATGATGAGGCAGTTGGCCTTATACGTCCTTTGTAACCAAAACCTTTTGATTTTACTAAAGTTACATGTATAATATAAGTACTTAAATGGACATTGATCCACCTCTCTTCTTCCATTGGTCTGTTGTGTCATTCACTTTGAGTGACTGCATTTTGCTCTTTCTCAATGAGCACATTCCCATACAAGGTAATCCACTTCACTGGCACGTTTTTTTCTTTTTAATTTATAGCTACTTTAGTGCTACATTTGTATTTAGAGCCTGATGTGACAGCAGACACTTTGGAGGTGATCAAAGGGCACATTCCTGCTTTCTCAGTTTCTGTGTCCTGCCAATGCTGTTATCAATTCCTTTTGGATTGGCCTTTCTTTATCTGACTGTTGCTGTTTCGCTAGTCTCAAAAGGTTGTGGAGAAAAGAGCCTTTTGAAAGACAACAGTCATACAAACAAGCAGCTCACATGAATTCTGTATGTAAGCCCATGAGTGTGCTCTACCTTTCTTTCTCATTCTTTCTTTCTTTCTCTTTCATTTGCTCCTTCATTCTTTCTTGCCTTTTTTCTCAAAGGCTGTCTTTACTATGAGTTACGTCATGCTGCCCTTTTTATAAAGGAGCACACCCACACACTAAAGGCCCTATTACGAGTCCGAGGACCACCACACTCGTGGTGGCACGGTGGCAGATCCAGCACCATGAAAACCCTGGTGGAGAAGAAACAAAGGGGGCCCTACAGTGCCCCCTGTGCCTCCGCTGCATGTGGATGCATACTGGGGGGGAATCACATGTGCCCCCTGTGTGCATGCAAATAGGTTCCTGCACGGCATTGACTTTCGAGTCCATGTCATGCAGGAACCTTGTAGTGCTGTCCCATTGTGGTATCTTTTTAAAGGCTCCGCCAAATTTAAAATAGGCACTGGCATGGGATCACCAAGTGGCCCACCTGCCAGACTACTTATAAATCGTAATCTGGCGGGCGGGCAATGCAACCTTTGGCGGGGGGTGGGGTGTGGCACATCAGTTAGCACTGCAGCACCACCGCTCCGCCGAAAGGGCATAATCAGCCCCATTATTGATTGTGTTATCTTTTTGACAAAGTTTATTTGATTACACTTATTATTGGGAAATGTATTTGAATTTCAAACTAATTTGAGTGGCTTGCACAAATTCATGAACAATAAATTGAATTGGTGCTAGCCTAAACGATATACTATGCGTATTTTAAATTGCACAAGGATTTCAGATTGTTCATTTACATCATCTGTGATAAGATTGCGTGCAGGTGCAGGCAAACAGAAGCTCGGAGACAAAATAGCTTCCAGCTCACAAATACGGAGACATGCAAAGGAGAGGTGGTTATGGTTAAAATACTTAGCCAGCAATATTTTACAGGAGTGGTTATGTCTGCTGTGTAATGATGCTACCAAAAAGCAATGCTTTCAACTTTTATTGCTATGAAAAGTCTTTTCCAAGAAGCGGTCAATCTATATAGGAACTGCTTTATAGAATAAAGAGTATTTCAACACCGGCTTGATGCCAATTTTCTTCACGTTATGTGACCTGCTTCGAAAGAAAAGTTAATATAAACTATAACTGAACGCAAATTAAATAAATAATTTGACAAATTGTTCGCAGATTCTCAACATGTGCGAATAGGCTTGGAAGAAGAGCAAATGCTGAGACACAGTTTCTAAAACGGTTGATTTCCAAAGTCAAACACACATACTCGTGCAAACCTTTGCATCTGTCCAAGAGTTGCCACCAGGGCCGGATTGGACATTTGGGCATTCTGGCATTTCCCCAGCTGGCTGTAAACTATAGGGCTATTTGTAGGATGGTAGGGGCTGCCATGACCCTCAGGGCCTTTACCAATATATTTGAAAAATGATGCCGTAATATGGGCAGTTTATGCACCATTTTTGTTATACTCCTTCCCATCATCCAACGCGGGGCTGATTTAAAGGTTTATGCCATGGCTGAATTTGGTTGCCATTCTTGCCCTCTTTGGCACCTGGGCTGATTTTCTCCCATGTGATTTATTTTGCCTATTTTGGTTGGCCTTTGGGGGATGCAGAACAGGATTTATGAGTTTTCAACTTTAAAGGAAAAACAAAATTAGAGAAAGAAAAACGAATGATCTAATTCCTGGGTTAAATGCGATAATACAAGGGCAATCAGTAATGCCTTTTGTTATACTTGTCCTGGCTGTCAGGAGGGGTCAGAGGTGATAAGGAGTACAGCTGAACACCATCATAGCTTCCTTTCAGGCGAAAGGCGCATTAGGGTAAACAAAGATGAACCGCACTGCTTCAGGATATTCTCATTTTACTGTAAATCAAGAAAAGATTTTCAACGAAAAAGTGAAGATTGTGAGATAGACACCAGAGAGTACTAAAATAGATGGCATTTTGTCTTCAAGATGCCGAAGAATATAACATATCTAATCAACCCACATTACAAGCAGCCCATTCTCTGAATGCAGGGACATGTTTAACAAGTATATTGAGAATGCAAGTTATACTGCATACTCCCAAAGTGGACTGTTTTGGGTAGTTACTAATAGGTGCTTACTATTGACCAAGTGGTGTT
The DNA here is from genome assembly GCF_964204655.1 of Triturus cristatus. Taxonomy (NCBI): domain Eukaryota; kingdom Metazoa; phylum Chordata; class Amphibia; order Caudata; family Salamandridae; genus Triturus; species Triturus cristatus. The sequence goes on along the minus strand of NC_140591.1, from coordinate 382,087,836 downwards.
AATTTTACCAACTTCTGAAGAATGAACGTTTCAGCAAGCCATCCAATGATTCAAAAATATGCATTTCAGGTTACATGCAGATCTCTGAAATGAGTGCATAAATAATTGAGCCAATTAACCAGGATTTGAACTTATGACCTGCAGGTTACACATGACTCTCTGTACAAAGAAATTACCCCAAGGTCCCTCCTCTTCCCCTGCATATTAACAAGTGAGATAATCTATCTCACCAACAGGAAAAAGAAAGAAGGAATGCTTGTACCACCCCTTCCCCTCCCACTAGGAGTACATAACTGTACCCTTCCCAGCATTCCTCCTGTTTTATTTCTGTCTACCGAAAGTTTGAAGGTTGTGCTGGAGCCTGGGAGGCTCCTGGAACTTACCGTTTCTGCTGCTGGGTGGCAGGAACGTTGCTGTGCAATTCTCTTGGCTCCCTCCCTGCCAGGCTTGGGGGGGTTTCATGTTGGCTCCCCTGTGCTTCTGTTTCCACGTTCTTTGGAGGAGACTTGGTTTGGCGTCTTTTTCTCCAGGATGGGCGTCGGGCTCAGTGCGGAGTATGTGCCGCGCCTCCCAGGTTGCCGGGGACGTTGGGGGCACAGAGGTTCCAGTGCTACTTTTTTGGCAGTCCTCAGGCACTGGGGCACTTCTGGGACTGGCCGTTCCCTGACTTCCACGATCTTGGGAGAGGAAGTCAGGTGTTGCAGTGCTATGCAGCTGGCGGCTGTGTCTCTGGTAATTGCCGGCCTGCTTGTGAGTACCGCGCAGTGGTTTTTCTTCATTTATACTTCATTTACGGTCAGCCTCGTGGTTTCTGGGAATTCGTGTGGGATTGCTGGGCTCAGGGTTTGACTTTTTTTATTTCAGAAGACGTCTGCTACAGTTTCTCCCTTTGCCTTCCTTATCCTTGTGGTGTATCTTCAGTGTTGGTTGAGGACTGTGCCTTGTTCTTTCTGGTATCTTGCTGGCCAGTTCTTGTCCTGCTGCCAGGCCCTGTATCATGGGTAAACGTTCACAGAAGAGCAGGCATGCGAAGCTTTACTCCTCTTCTTCGTCTGGGTCTTCTTTCTCGCCCTCTCTTGCGCGCTCCAGACAGTGTAAGGAGGGTGATGATGCCAGACTTAAATGTTTACTTAAGGGGACCTTGTTGGAGATGGGTGGCACTCCACGTTCCAAGAGCTCTGGACTTGCTTTGCCTTGTCATTCTTCTGCCTTGGAGGATAAGTTGATGGGGGGTGAGGAACATAATGGGAAATATGTAGACAAGGATATGTTGAAAGATCTGTTGAAGCATGTAAAATCCAATATGGGATTTCCTTGCGATGATGCGCCCAGTACTTCTGGGGTTCCTTGCTTCGCCAGTTTCAGAGCTCTGTTACAGTGGACGTTCCAGTCCATTCTTACTTCCATGAGGTTCTTAAACGGGAGTGGAAAGACCCTGACCGCATTATGCTTCCCTGGTTCATGGCCAACCTCTACGCTCTTCAGGATACGGCCAAGGACTTGCCTGACTCAATTCCTATCGATGTTTTTGCGGCCTGTCTGGTGGGTGGTACTTCAATGGCTGAGGAGGCGATGGTCAGGGATCCTGTGGATAAGAAGGTGGATGCTTCCCTTGGGAAAGTTTATTCTGGTTTCCCATCTGGCTCTCAGGGCGGGCATTTATGGGACTTATGTTGCTCAGTCGCTTATATCGGATATCAAAGCTCTTTATGGGTCTATGGATGATTCTACAGACTGTTCGGGACTTCTGGAGCATATTGAGCAGCAGGTGGAGTTCCTGTCTGATGTTTCCTTCAACGTGGTGAGAGCGTCTGCCCTTTCTGAGAGGGGGGGCTTGTGTGCCAGCTCCCCGCAATTTGGTTCTGAAGGACTGGAAGACGGATTCGGCCCAGAAATCCTTGGCCCTTTGGTTGCCTTTTCAGGGTACCAAGATGTTTGGGCAGGAGTTGGAGGGCAAACTGCATCGTCTTTTTAAAGAAAAGCTGCATTCCTCCTCGTTCAAACAATCATCCTCTGTGGTGGTTTCTTCTAAACCAAAGTCCTTCTTCCATTCCCCCCTCTCGGAGGCAGTTTTCTCGTAGCAGGGGGAGGTTTTCTTATGGTAAAGGTCGGGACAAGAAGGCTAAGTCTCTTCCTGCGAAGCCTTGTTCCTGACTATCTGATGGCGGACGCCGGATTCTTGTTCGGAGGTCGGCTTTGGTTCTTTCTCCCACTTGGGTGCAATCCTGCTCAGATATGTGGGTCCCGGACATTGTTAGACTGGGGTATCTCATCGAATTTTTGGAGCCTCCTCTGGACTCTGGAGTCCGTCCGACTCCCTGGCCGTCTTGTCCGACCAAGAGATCGGAGCTGTGATCCAGGCTCTGTTGGACAAGGGGGTGGTGCAGGAGGTTCCTTCTTTGGAGAGGGGGGAGGGGGTTTTACTCCATAATTTTCCTGGTGCCCAAGGTGACAGTGGGGTTCCATCGTGCCCTGGCTTTGAAGGCCCTGAACACATCTGTGTTACATCTGCATTCGAGACGGAGCCTCTCCAGCAGGTAATTCCCCTGGTTCTCCCGGGTATTTTCATGTGCACCCTGGATCTTCCAGATGCTTGTTATAATGTCCCTGTTCACCCCCATTCTCGTCCGTTCCTGTGGTTTTGTCTTCAGGGGTGGCATTATCAGTTTCAGGTTCTACCCTTCAGCCTGAGGTCGGCACCCAGGGTATTCACCAAGGTGGTGGTGCTGTTGATGACTTCTTTCCATCTTCAGGGTTTCCTGATTTACCCTTACTTAGACGATTGGCTGCTCCATGCTCCTTCCAGGGATCTTTTGTTGAGGGATCAGGAGTTGGTGTGTTCAGCGTTGGGGGCCCATGGGTTTCTGCTGAATCTCCCCAAGTGTCAGCTGGTGCCTTCCCAGGACTTGAAGTTCATTGGGGCTCATTTCCGCACCGATCTGAATCGGGTTTTCCTACCTATGTCTCAGGTGGTGACATAGTGTTCCCTTGCTCGTCATTTTCTGGAGGGTTGTTCCTTCCCAGCCCGTCACTGGTTGCGGCTTTTGGATATTATGGCGGCGACAGTGTTCATAGCGCCTTGGGCACGGTTTCATCTGCGGCCTCTTTGGTCATTCCTGTTGTCTCGGTGGGATCCTTTGTCTTGCAATTTGTCCCTCTTGGTTCCGGTGTCCGTCTCAATCCTCCATGCTCTGCGCTGGTGGATGGTGTCGGACAATCTAGCCAGGGGTCTGCCTCTGCCTCCAGTTGTTCTCATAACGGATGCCAGTGCTGTGGGATGGGGGGTGACTTTGGAGTCAGATTTTCTTCAGGGTCGTAGTCCCTTCTGGAGGATCGCAGGTCTCTAAATTGGCGTGAGTAGTCAGCCTTGTTCTGGGCTGTCATGGTGTTCTCAGACCGGTTGTTGAATCGCAAAGTGCTGGTTCGTTCAGAGAACACAATGACTGTGGCCTACCTGACTCACAAGGAGGGTATCAGGCCAAAGTCCCTGAATGCAGTGGTGTCCCCATTGTTTTGATGGGCTTCCCCGCTTCTGCTCCCAGGCCCCTCAGGCAGGGACGTGGGGGGGTGTATGCTCTGACCGTTCCTTGGCCATCACATTTGCTGTATGGCTTTCCACCCCTTGCTCGGATCTCTCAGTTTCGGTATTGTCTGTTGGTGGATGATTGCGAGGTGGTGGTGGTGGTGGTGCCCCTTTGGCCCCTCCGGTCTTGGTTTCCCACTCTGAGGTTGTTAGCTGTTCAGGGTCCTTGGTTCTTCCAGTTCCCTCCTTGACCTTGCAGTCTTCTCTGATGTTGTCCCTCTGGCGGCTTCATCTGTCCATCTGGAAGTTGAGAGGCAGGGGTGGAGGAATCAGGGTTTCCTTGAGCATTTATCCTTGTCCATTCAGCAGTCCAGGAAGCCTTCTACTCTCAAGTCCTACGGTCATAATTGGGGTACTTTCTAGTGTTGGTGTCAAGGTCTGACATTGTCTCCTCTGGTTGTCCCTTGCCTGATGTCCTTGAGTATCTCTTGGAGGGGTTTGAGAAGGGGTTGTCTGTCTCCACTTTGCGGGCTCAGTGGGCTGCTATCCAGGCTTTCCGTTCCCCTTAGGGGAATTTGTTTGATGTGGACGACCTGGTTTTGCGGTTGCTCCGCAGATTTCCATGTCCCGTCCTGTGGTACAGCCTTCTCTTCCTTTTTGGTACCTCCCTTTGGTGTTGAGAGCTTTTGTGGCTGCTCCTTTAGAACCTTTGGAGGATGTTGATCTGAAGTTTGTTACTTTGTAATGTAATTTTTGGTTGACCATTACTTCGGCCAGGCGCCTTGGGGAGTTGGGAGCTTTGATGGCGCGGGAGCCTTTTCTGTCCTTTTCTGATGATGGGGTGGTCCTGCGTTTGGATTCTTCCTTTGTTCCCAAAGTTCCTTCTCAATTCCATTGTTCCCAAGAACTGATCCTGCCTGCTTTGTGTGCAGTGTAGGTGGAGGGTGATTATCTTCCTTGGGGTTTATTGGATGTTTGCCGGGTGTTGCGGATCTATGTGGACAGTACTCATCCTTTTCGGAAGTCTGACTCTCTGTTTGTCTCTTTTGGCATTTCCTCTGGGGGGTGCAGGGCTTCTTCTTCCTTCATTGGTCGCTGACTGAAACAGGCTATTGTGTTGGAGTACTCCCTTTCGGGCTCCCCTTCTCCGGCTGGGGTTCAGGGGCGTTCTACTCGTGGGGTGGCGGCCTCTTGGGCTGAGGTCCATGGAGTGCCCCTGTCTGAGATCTGTAGAGTGGCCAATTGCGCTTCTGCTCATACCTTTGTTAGGCACTATCGCATTCAGAATGTTCTGGAGGATTATGCTAATTTTGGTCTGGGGGTTCTTCGGGCTGTGTGCTCCCGATTCCCCTTTTGTTTTGTTCCGTGTTTCAATAAATCACTGGGTTTGCTATTTGTTCTGTGTCCTGGTGGTTTGTTGTGGGATGATGGCTGGTTGCTGCTTGGGTATTCTCACTTGTTAATATGAAGGGGACGAGGACAGGAGGGACCTGGGCTTAATGTCCTATTACTTACCGGTAATCTTCATTACTCCTGGTCCTGTTGTCCTCATCCCCTTCATAGCATCCCTACCTCCCTTCTGGACTTGCCGGCCCTCCTCTGGAGTATGTTGGTTCAGGGGGAATGCTGGGAAGGGTGTGGTTATGTACCCCCAGTGGTAGGGAGAAGGTTTGTACCAGCATTCCTTCTTTCTTTTTTGTGTTGGTGAGATAGATGATCTCACTTTTTAATATGAAGGGGACGAGGACAATGGGAAACAGAGTATTAAAGATTAGCGGTAAGTAATAGGGCATTACACAGATCAAAGGAATACATGGCAGTATTATAGCCTGAATCTCGTTTCCCACACACAGATCTCTGCCCCAGGTGCCATCCTTCTTGAAGTATTTTACCAGCAGACACATTGGTCAGCATAAGTAGCCAGCAAGGTAGATCAGTGGGTACATGTTCTTTAAATTATTATTGTGGCAACCTGGGGACAACCTCAAGTCATAGGTCTGAATCTCAGTGTGAAAAGTCTCTTGTTAACATTGATACTAGCATACACTTCAAGGCTATGTTGCGAAAGACATTGAACAACACATATGAGTGCGGTAGGATATGCCCTTGTGTGTGTTGATGACTAGAAGGAACTGTATGTATGTATTATGCAACCGGTTTTCACATTTCTGAAACAGTGATCTTTTACAATGAATTGATCTGAAAACTCAGCTGGTAACTCTGAACAGCGCCTTAAATCGTAGATCCTCTTTGAGATAATCAGGTTCTGCAGATTGTCTGGCTGCAGATGGCACTAGCAACCGCAGAACATCCATCGGGTAAACAGAATTTATGCAGCTGTAAGTAGGTAACAATTTGGAAGTGCCTTGAGTGGTGGCATTCTCAATGTAATGAACACCAAAAAGGGTACGACTGCAAGTATTTGCAAACAGGCGGAAGGCCTTTCCTGTTCACATTGTGCAAGTAAAACAATGCCTACTCCAGGCACAAAATGTATGAATGTTCCTAAGAATGTTCCTAAAGCACCATCAGTTTTCAGAGTATTTAGGGGAAGATTTATTGGCACTGAAAATATTGTGTATGTGAAGAAACATTAGAAATATTATAAGATTTAACTTTTACACTAATTTAGTTAAAGTAGCCAATCTGCAGTCATAAAATGATAGCAGATGCCAGAGAAACTATGATGGTTTTAGTTTGCCAGAGACCAGACACATTCTGCCAATCTACATGACTAGATGGCATACACCTATGCAATGAATGGATGTTTTTTTGTAAGTGTCTATGAAGAAACCAACATTGGTCCTCATTATGACTGCCTCGGCCCTGGATGCGCTAATTACTGCCCCTGCTAAAATCCCATACCCTGGGGATCATAATTTAACAGCTCTGATATTTACTAGCTATTCTGAGTTTACCCCATCAAAACCAAACCTGCATGTCCCAGTATTTTCTGAGTGTTTTCCCTTAGCAAAGTAGCGACTGGTTTCTTTTGGCCATTCACCCTTGACTCTCCTCCTACTTCTTACCAACAGGTCAGAAACCTTAAGCCATTTTGACATGGACCTCAGCTTCAACTCAGAAATCAACAGTGTGGCCAGTGGAGCACATTTTCACCTCTCTCTCCTCCAGAAAATCTTACCACTCCTTCACACCAGGCACCTCATAGAGCTCTTGCATGCTTTGATAATGCCCCTACTGGACTTCTGTTATGTTTTCTGCATTGATTGCTTAACAAAAGCTTTTGTGGGGTTGCAAAAAGTGCATATTCAGCCAGCACTCCCCTGCCTTTAAGCTAGCTGTGTACTGCACGTACATACATACATACAAAAATGCAGCAAGAACATGACTGTATTTGAAGAAATGGGACAATATCAAGTTGGACCTAACAGCTATTCACTGGCTCCTAAATGATTCCAGGATCACGTTAGAAACACTGAGGGGGAGATTTACTAATCTTTTGTGCCGTGTTTGCGTAACCAAAGTAACGCAAAACAAAGCAAAATCTTTTTTTTGTGATTTACTTTCCAGCGCTAAACTTGTTTAGCGTTGGAAATAATGTAAATGTAATGCCTTCGCGTTACTTTGCGCCATGGGGCGAACCAAGGGTGGTGCATGGGCGTTCCCATGCAACCACCCAAGGTTTCTCATGCTAAACCTAATTTACTAAAAACAGTAGATTGGGTTTAGCGTGAGAAAACTGTGCCCTTTTCAACTAGGCGCAAGGAAGGAGAAATGCTTTCATTTCTCCATCCTTTTCTGACTTTGTATGCGTGCTGCACTGTGCAGCACGCATACAAAGTGGGAAAAGCTTTCCCTTGTGTCGAGCATAGTATTTTGTACAGGAAGGTTACCGCTAAGCTGAGGTGTGTGCATGGCGCACGGCAACTGTAATCAGCGCCAGCCCAATGGAAAGGGGAGGAGAGAGCCATGTCTTTGAAGATATGGCGCTCCCCTGCTCCCTCCTTGTTGCGCAATGCAGCGCAGCCTCGCAGGGGACTGCGCTATGTTTTGCGTCTTTTTTTGTAACTCTCCCCCGAGTATCATACAGAGAGCACACTGTGGCAAACGTCCTGGTTACAATTCGAACCTGCCACGGCACTGTACTCCAGCTACGAATTTGTGGTCCTCCCCAGCTCACTTGAGCCATCAACTCACTTTTAAAAGTTTAAGGTAAGTTGAAATATGCTGAATTTGTAGCTCTAAATCTTTTCGGAGTGACTGAAGAATGTTAGTTCTAAGGTCATCATATGGATGTGGCAGAATTCTACTTTCAATAGTGCAAAAACGTGTGTTTTTCTTTTATTTACCACTTACCCTCTTGCAGCACTCTAAACAGGCCAATGTGAAATGCAGTGCAACTATAATATCCTGAGAACGAACTCAGGAGGAACGCCATCATGTACTATACCTCTGCCAACTTAGGTAAACCTTACATTTGAAAATATTGCATATTCTATTATCCAATTCCTCCATTTCGTTGTATTGTTGATGGAGATTACCACGCTTAGACACTGCATTGTTATAGAATATCATCATTGTCACTTGCTTTTGGTTTTCTATCATAAATTATGCAGTCACTGATTCTCATCTTCCCATTAATTGACCCAATAGAGGATGTGTTGTGTAGCATAAAAGCACTGCTGTACAAAAGTACTTCCTATGGTTTTCCTTGCCATTTATTTGAGAAGCCCGCCTCTAGCGCCTCAAAGCTTCGCATTTGTGGGTAGGTAGCTGAATCAGCAGTGATTGAAGTTATGGTAGGCATGTATGCAATGTGCTTAAATATCCAAGCAAATTAGCTCCAATGAATGAGGACCTGATACTGAGCTTCTTTCTGCATCTTTCAACAGCTTGAGCATACCATCATGATATGGCCTGATGAATTTTCTGAACATGAATTACTTGTTTTGATGGTTGTTAGATATGCCTTTGTGCTTTATTTTAGGGACACGCTAGGACCCAGATTTAGCAAGGTTTTGTGTCATCCTTGGTGGAAGGCAACGCAAAAGCTACAATGACATTTACCATGCCACGCAGAGTCACTCTGCTTGGCTCTAAATGAATTGCTAAATCTGGTGAATCACAAGGCAACCAAGCCACTCACTTGTCTTACACTGCACTTGAAAGGCGTTACATGGGTGAAGGTTGGGTGTTTCCAAACATGCACTCATGTATGCTGAAGTATTCCCAGATTTTCCAACACTGGTAGACCTGGGAATGCATTGGAATTGTACGCCTTCTCGATAGAGGTGCAACAAGTAGAAATATATTTATTTCTTCTCATTGTTTCCACCAAGTATGCTGTATTCTGCAGCATGTATAGAAAGAGAAAAATGCATGTAAGGAATGTTTTCCTTAGAAAAAATCCCCCACCGCAGCCACATTGCCGAACACCTTTGAGAACTCCACTGGCTCCCAGTCAACAAAAGACTCACCTTCAAGCTCCTCACACATGCCCACAAAGCTCTCCACGACGCAGGATCAGTATACCTAAACCACCGCCTCTTATTCCACGTACCCGCCAGACACCTTCGGTCCACCCAATGGGCCCTGGCCACCATCCCACAAGACCAGAGCGGGAGAAAGATCCTTTACCCACCTCGCCGTTAGGACCTGGAACACCTTGCCTTGCTAACTCAGGCAATCCCCGTTGCTAACCCAATCCAGGAAGGATATCAAGACCTGGCTCTTTAACTGAATGCCTGCGCCCAGTAGGATCAGCAGCCCCCCCTCCCCCATGACCCCAGTGCCTCAAGTCCCTTATGGGTGAGTAGCTGCTCTTTTGAGTTTGATTCGTGCAGTAAGGTGTACCTTTCGGCACAATAACCAACCCTGCCTGTAATGCAGGCATCCTTGCACCATGGCTCAAGGGTGCATGCGGTGACGCTAGTCTGCACTGAGTGTGCCAGAACAAGGTGAGGACAGGACTGTGCCATATCGTGATAGATATGGTGCATTCCTACCCTTCCCCTTTCACTCAGCACAGTACGGTGCCCCAGTATTTTCTGAGCATTTTACCTTAACAACATTTTGACTGGTTTAATTTGACCATTAATCTTTGGATCTCCTGCTGTCTTGCTACATTGCCTTGCATTAAAAACTCCTAAATCTGGGCCTTGGGGCTTAACTTTTTCATCAGGCTTCAATGAACACTCCTTGAGAGCTTGTCTGGGCTTTGTTGACTGCTCTTTGCAAATGCCATTTTCCTGTATAATAAATTGATCCCATCAAACATTCTCAGTGCCTGCTTGGCGCTGGCTAGACCTAGAGGTATCAGAGCACTTTACATGAGATAGGACATTGTTTCAGAACATTGTTACATAGTTACATCAGTTACACTTACAGTTGCAGTTACTAGTATAAGCTTAGGAGAAAAACATCAGCTTACACAATAATATAAGATATTAGTGCATAGCATATCCAAGACACACGTCTTATGGGGAATGGAAGGTAGGGGGGAAGGTACACAGGGTAGAGGAAAGCAGACAGTCAGGTAAATCTGAAGGGGGAAAGTACTCCAGGGGGAACAAAGCTGTCAAAGCAGTCGAAGAGAGAGACAGATAAAACCGTGAAGAACCGTGAAAAAGAATGTCCGATGTCCGGCTGGGTAGGTGACGGCCGAGGGGGTTGCCCAGAGCCAGACTCCGCTATAGCTGCTTAGGACAGCTCCACCGGGCAGCGGCCAAGGGTACTCGGGCTCCACGGAAGTACAGTTATAGTTTCAGCCCGTGGGGCATCGTCATAGTTCCATAGAAGGCATCAGTCCCGGTGTTACTGGGAGGCACCGTCGGCATCGTCCTCCATCTTAGCTCCTGGTTGGAGGACGTAAGGAGAGATCACTGGCGAAGTCAAAGGAAAAAGGTTCCCTAGCGACGATGGTTTCTCCTAGAAGTTTGGGTGACTAACAGATGCCTGGATTAATGCATCTAAAAAGAGGGAACTGAGACATTAAAAGCTGAAATCCAATAAAGTTGTGAGGGGCCCTTGCACAATATCGGACAAGCTGGTAACTGACTGATATTTCAACAAAGTGCCCCCCAACTTGGTGTGACAAGGAGAGGTTTTAAATGAAGTCTGTGTTGCAGTAGTTACAGACCGCTGTATTGCCGACCATTATTGCAGTCCTTTAGAAACCTTCCACTGCATTAACACGTTAAGCTGCTTCCGAACCATTGCTGATGTGTCTGTGTAGGTCCTGAATATTTACTATAAAGTGGGTGGAGTAATACAACGTTTTGGCAAACTGCCACTGTTTTCTAAATGTAAGGCCATGTTTCAAAAATGTTTCTCAACATGTACAGTGCCAAAAGCGATGTACTGTCCTTAAAAGAAATGTAAAATACTCTTGATGGTGTTAACAGAATATCTTTGCTCTGCAGTAATAGATAATCACTGTAATCATGCCCTTCCTCCCCACACACTGGCAGTGCATGTACAACCCGCCTGTGTTTCCTGGTGATCAGCTTTGGATGCAGACTCTCCTGGCCTATTTGTTTATGCCTTAATGGATAGTTGAAAGGTGTTAGGTTTCTCTTATGCAAAGCAAGATGCGGAGCCTATTTATGGGTGAGTCAGTTGTATGCGCCCTCTTGTGCCGAATAACCCCTCACAGTAAATCGTGGTTTCTTAAATGCTAAGCAGGGAAGATGAAGTTAGAGCTGCCTCTTCTCACTCCAGTACTTGAACTGAACAGTACAAAAAGCTGCACTATATCTTCTAACAGCGCAGACACACTGAAAGTTCTCTTGCTGCAGAAGTGGGAGGTATGTCACACACACACACACACACACACACCCATAAATTATACTTCCTAGGTGGTTATGTTGTTTCACCTTTGGCATATTAAGTGGTGGACTGAGGGGACATTTACAGTTTGGTAGAGTAGGACCTCTGCAGTCAATGTTTAGAGGTCAGGCACTTCTAATCTCAAAGTGACACCTCAGCTGGCTCTACCACCAAAAACCCTCAAACTGGTCGTCCATCTGCTACTGGGCCACCAATTTACAATGGCACTTTCTCCACCATCTTTGGGCCATGGTGACCATCACCTGTTTTCCATAATCCAAGCAAGGCAGTCCTCAATAGGGAACAGGCTCAGTGTCTCCAATGCATAGGAAGGAAATTCCCTGTGCATCGGGGCTATAGATGTTTTATTTGTTTTATACATGCTCATGCTTTGGAAGTTTGGTTTCAGATAATAAAAACCTTTGTGGGCTCATGAAAGTTAAGACCCACTCAGCAAAGAGCCGTGCCCTCTATGGAGGCTTTTCAGTGGTGGCATTACTGAAGAGAGTTCCCGCTGAGTCTGATGCGGAATGTGGTGGGTGGCCCCCTGCCTGGGACGGGTGCCGGGCTTTAAGTGAACCCCTGACCTTTTATCATCTGCTAGTGATACTCCATAGACCAATCCCAGGGGAAGGCGGTGTGCAGGCTACAGTGAGCTGGCAACATTCCACACAGTTTCCGCTGATATCTCCACTTTTCTTATAGAGTTGACACAAGCGAATATTTATTTATTAGACACGTTGCTGAGACCATGGAAGCTGTGTCAAATTAAAAGTGCGAATCGCTGAGGGTTTAAAGAAGGCTATGCATTTTCGTCAGACGTTTCATAAATCTGTCTGAATTTTAACAACTTTCAATCCGGAGTATTTATGAATGTATATGTCCTTTATACTCTCTCTCAGCCGGATGCTTAACCTACTGGACTGTTGACAACACCCCACTCAGCCTGAAATGAGCCCTGCAAATCAGGTCAGTTGCTTGCTGATAAGGTCCTAAAAAGCACTGCAAGGTGCTCCAGTAGTGTCCGACCTACTCTGCTGAATAGGTTGTGGCACCATCAGCCACTACATGCAGGGTAGTCTTTGCCTTTGTTCGATCTACCATTCTTTCAGACAGATATAGTGTGGACTTCATCTCGTGCACAGGTCTTGCACAGGTTGTTTCAATGACAATTGGTGCTTCTTGCAAGTGCTGCATGATTAGATGGCACACATGCCCATGTAGTGTCTTTGCTGCTTCTACAAGCTTGCACTGCTGCTGTTGTCATTCAGGAACGTACACACAAGCCTGATGCATGGAGCTAAACATGTACTAAGTTTGAAATAGCAAACACCCAGACTACCTGTCCCATATTACCTTACATCGCATAACGGACATTGAGAAACAGCGACTGCCGCCAATCTAAAATTACTTCTCGCATCCCTTCCAAAATGCAGTGTGTTTTTCTCAAAGGACTATATTTATTAAGTAGCCGTTTTGGGGTCGAAGCCTACTATGCAGCACAGCTGTCAGGTTGCAAAGACATATTGGGGACATGTTGAAAGCATACCTAGGAATGCATTCCACCCACTGCGTGACCCTGGCTTTGTGTTTTATCTCTTACGTGTATTTGCTTTCTAATAGATGGCTTGATTTGTTTTAGCCTTCCCAGCATGTCTTAGTTTCTTTGTGTTTCCTGCGTGGACCACAGCCTCTGTACAAACTCCCTGATTACCTCCTTCGTTTCTTTCACGAGAGGTTGTCTTTAGGGAACTCTATTTTCTTTTTCTCGCAGCCCTGCATGAGAGTGCTTGGGGCTTCTCTCGGTCTCCTTCATATGGTTCTACCTGCACCCTCCGTGCGCTTCTATACATTGTTAGCATTAGCAAAGCCAATAGGTCCTTAAGGCAAGGCCTATTGACTTTGACAATTTCTTTTGGCTTTTAGTCAGCGTGTGTATGCTCAAGTCCTCAGAAACCCCCTTAGAGGGGCTGCACTAAACAGTAGCAACCGCCTGAGTCAGTGCTGAGGCAGCCAAGGAAGAGAGCTGTGTGTAACTGGTAGCATTCCCTGTACCGAGCAGAGAGTCCTGCAAACTAAGAGAGGCAGTCGGCCCTACCCAGATTTCTGTACTTAGCTCGATGCCTCCCATTGCAGCCGCTGAAAGGATTTTGAGAGATATTCAAAACAAACTGAATAATTTCATGGAGTAGGGGCAAGAAATCTAGGCTTCCCAAATGCACACTGCATGTCCTCACTATGGAGAGGGGCCTGGGGTCCCGAATATAACGAACTGTTATTACACAGCTCAGTTCAGATAAATGTTGGAGTGGAGTAGTGTGACGGTCAGCACACCAGCGGTTTGCCGCTGGTACGCTAGTCCAAGACCGCCCTTGCGCTCACGTAGGCGGGCGTGAGCGCGAATATAAAATAAACACGGGCGGAGCCCCAAGGAGTTCCACGCCACAATTACATGCAGAGTGTGTGCCCTTTATTTGCCGCGGCGCACGAGTTATGCCCAGCGCTATCGGTGACCAGGTGGGAGGCTCAGCCCTGATTCACAACATTGGTGACGAGGGCGGGGAGCATCACACGCTGCTCCTGCTCAGCCCCAGAAGAGTGCACACACTTCAAGGGACGACAAGCCTGCACCAGTACTTCGCACCAGGCACTCACAAACAGCCCTCACTGGTCAGAAGTTCAGACACGGCTGCCCCTGCCCAGCAATACTCGCCACAGGGGCCCCGGATATCTCCAGCCCTCACCAAGAAGAGGCAGATTGCAACGCCCCAAAAAAGCCACAGGACAACACTGGCCCACACCAGACCGGTGAGTGGCATACCACTGGAGGCGCTCCAGATATCACGATTTATACATCGTGCGCCAGCACCTACACGCCTAGGCCCACCGCCAGATAACAGATTCCTCGACAACACACCCCTCGGCACCTATGCCCCACACAATGGGAGATCAGGATAACGCCGCCCAGGCCCCTGCGCCGTCAGCACCTCATCACCCGCCTTCAGGAGTCTTACCTCCATTCAGTGTGTTAGCAGACCCCTCCACGGCTGCGCCGCGAAGGCAGACCTGGCTAGGTCGCCTGGAAAATTACTTCATTGCCACAAGGGAAAAGGATGGCGCAGTGAAAGTATCATTGCTACTTCACTACGCGGGGGAGAAAATTTACATTTTGTTCAAGCATCTACCGAACACAGGAGACTCTGACAACTACGCAGCGGCCGTCGCCGCCCTGAACGCCCACTTCGACCTGCAAATGAACCCGGACTTCGAACATTTCAAGCTCAGACAAGCCAAGCAGAAGGAGGGTGAGTCAGTCGACGCTTCTTACTCACGACTTCGGGAACTAGCCGCCACCCACCTTGCGGGAGACAGGGCCGCAGAATAAATCAGGGCCCAGCTAATCCTTGGAATTCACAGCAAGGTTCTACGTGGCCTCAAACTGAGGCAACTGAACATTCTGATGAATGACATCCTAATACTGGCACGATCCCACGATCTGTCAGCAGCGCGTGCAGAGGAAATAGATGTGGCGTTAGTGCGAGGGGCAGAGAAGGGCAGCACGGTCAAGACGGAGGAGGCCGATGCAGTCAAGACATGAGACAAGACTCGATCGCCAACCACAAACCCCAAAAAACAAATGCGGGTACTGTGGATATGAAGACCACCCTGCACAAGCATGCCCGGCGCAAGGAAAGACCTGCACTAACTGCAGCATTGCGAACCACTTTGTGTCTGTATGCAGAAAGAAAACGTACCACAGGGAAAGGAACAGACCGAAGCACTTGAGGAAGATGGTCAGGCAACTTTCACAAGTGTCGCTTGCATCACACCCCGGAAGGAAAAAGAAGGAACAACCAACCTACCAACCAGATGAGTCTACATCGGAGGAGGAAGGAGAGATCCACTTAATCTCGTTCACCCGAGCCCTAAAGAGCCGGAGGCGACCCCAACCTCGCTGCACAATACAGGTTGCTGAGAATGACGTCAACGCAGTGATCAACACTGGCGCCTCAGTGACAGTAATGGGGATCCAGCAGTACAACAAGTTAAGGCCTAAGACAGAGCTGAGACCATCGAAAGCGCAAATCTTTGCATATGGAAGCGACTCACCACTACCCCTCACAGGCAAAATGACAATGCCAGTGCGGTCAGAAGATGTCAAAATCACCATTCACATTCACATCATTAACCAGGAGGTGGACACCCTCCTCAGCAGCCATGCAGCTGAAGACCCAGGTCTGGTGGTGTTTGCGAAAAGGATACAAGCGGACCAAACAGGAACTACTGAGCCAGTTCGGCGACCTGTTCAAAGGACTAGGGAAGATAAAGAGAGCCCCCATCCGCCTGCACATTGACCCTACCATCCCGCCAACAGCCCTGCCACACTGCAGCCATCTTCACAGTGAGGGTGTTTGTGGCTGGGACGCCTGCACTACTACTACCAAAAATCCTTCTGTCCCACACCTCAGCAAGATGGAGCACTCCTCCACCCAGGAGCAGTTGGAAACCATTGCAGTACACCAAACAAACGTACAGGTAAGTAGCCAGTACGTGCACCCACCCATTTTTCACAAATTAAATGGTGCCATATGACAACACCAGCCCTCTCATTGCACAAAGAGGCATACCTACCCCATTGCCAAGCACAGTGTGCACACAGGTAAGCTAAGGAAACTGTCACAGCTACCAAAGTGTGACACACCAATGCACAAGTAGAAGAAAGTCAGGGCACAATCATGCACAGCACCTAGTTACATGTGCATCGCCATGGGGCAAGTGCAACAAGGACCATCAGAAAAATATGAAAGCATGTGTGGTGGCACAAATCAAGATATGCACATGACAGGACAAAGGGACGCAGGACATGACAATGGCCAGTCCATGGCCAGATGTGACGTCTGCTAGGTCAGGCAAATAAACAATGAGTTCTCAATTAAACACATGTTGTGCAAGGCCCTAGATGGCAACAAGTCCCTGCAAACCTTAATTGTGCACGGGTCGCATGGTATGCCTTGACACCCCACACCATGGACAAGTAATGCCTGTACCACTGCATCATGTCAGGAAGCACAGTAGTACACATAGTCAACAATGTGATGATATGTCAGTTGTGCAGTGTAAAAAAAGTGAATGACACACAGCTAACACAAAGCTTGCTGATTTCACATCTGTCCCAAAGGTGACCAAGAACTCACTGCAGAGGACAACACCAGCAACCAGCAGAGCCAGTCTCCACCCCCGGTACAAGGACTCTCGGATGTTGACTCCTAGGATTCCATGGATGATGAGCTCAAAGCCGGCCCATCTGGTGTGCTAGGGAGCAACAGGTCCCAGGACCCCATCGTCCCCCCACCACATCTGCGCCGACAACAACTCCACAGCAGACCCCTGCTGTCACGGCCTGTGCGGCCACCACCACCACCAGTGCTGCCTGCAACACCCTCCCTGTCCCAGAGGATGACCAGCACACAACACCAATGGAGGAGGGGAGGGAGAGGATGCGGGTGCCCACAGTGGTGAGGCAACAGGTCCGTGGCAGCAGGGCGGGTGGGAGGAGCAGGGTCACCCAGGGACACCAGGAAGCTGGGACCCACTCCCTGGAACACATCACCAGAGTCCTGGGCGCAAACAAACAGGGACAAACGGGCCGGTTGGACGAACTGTTGCATGAGCACATCCTGCTGATGAGGTCCATTGACACCCGCATGGGACAAAGCGTGGACCTCTTGGGCCAGCAAGTGGCGGTACTGAGGGACAGGCATGCGCCACAGACAACACCTCCACCTCCCTCTGGTGAGCCACACAATGACAGTTCACCATCCTCCCCTGTGCCCACAGAGAGGGGTGAGTCCTCAGACCCCACTGGCCCTGCAGCAGGGCTCCCCCCCTGCCAAACGACAAAGGGGCCATCCCAAGAAGACCCTGGGAGTATCTGGAGGCCAAGCACCTGCCAGACGCCAGTCACGGAGTCAGCCATGATGGCAACCCTCTCCACCACTGCATTGACTTTTTGGACTGTCCTTCCCCACACTGCCTTGTGAATGGCATCTGTCTGTAGGACTGGGTCACCACAGCAATGTGGTGACTACTCGACTATCTCATCTACCACAACTGTCAACTCACTGCTCCACGCCACCCCCCAATGGAAATGAACATCCCTCCTTGCATCTCACCATTGTAAATAAAATATCTTCACACACATGTTGTCGTGTCTGCTCCGTCTTTATTGCAGGATGTGCATTCTTCAACATGATCACAATGTACCAAGGAGCGGGGGCTGTATGTAGGCAAGGAGAAGTCGAAGGCACCTAGGGAAACACAACAGAACAACTGTCACTGGTCTGGGTGTGGCATCACAGACATCACACAACCCCTACCATCAGGATAACCCAACATGCACATGTCACAATGGCCACCAAGTGTCAACATACACGTCCTGTTGAAGTTCCCAAATGACATGTCCCAGAAACATTTCCAACCACCATTGAGTCTACAACTGGCTGATGCTACAATTCGCACATGCCCCTTCACGACAACAGCAATATCATCAGACAATGGGTATGTTGCACATTGACACCCACCGTCAAGTGAAATAGCGGGTGATGAGCTGTTCACGCAGGTCAACACCTTTCTGCTCTCCACTGTCCTCGTCACTGGACACAGCTTGGTTTACAGGCTGGGGCCATGGGTCCTCACCATCATCCAGGAGCAGGGGAATCTCCTTGCGAATGGCTAGGTTGTGGAGCATGCAGCATGCCACTACAATCTGACACACCTTCCTGGGCGAGTATGCCAGTGCACCTCTGGTCTTGTCCAGGCAGCGGAAACGTGACTTGAGCAGACCAAAAGTACGCTCCACCACACGACATGTCCTCCCAGGGGCCTCATTGTAGCGGACTTCTGCCGGGGATCTGGGATTCCGCAGTGGGATCAGCAACCAGGGACGGTTGGGATATGCAGAGTCACCTAGGTATGACAAACACAAATAAACATTGCAACGTCGCAGAGGCTCAGGGCAGCAGGTCACACACACAGCACGCCACACGACTAGGCATACTCACTCACAATCCATAGACGCTCGGGAAGAAGATTAGCCATCAGCTGGGGCACTATGCTTTTTCGCAGGATGTAGGAGCCATGGGCCGAGCCTGGGAATTTGGCACACATGTGCGAGATGGTCATATCTGCCAGGCACACCACCTGCACATTGATGGAGTGGTAATGCTTGCGATTGCGGTAAATGTGGTCACTTGCCTGTGGTGGCACAAGACCAACATGGGTGCAATCAATGGCCCCAACAACATTGGGGATGTGTCCAAGGGGATATAACTCTCCCTTCACAGCTGGCAATTCAGCACCCCTGGGGAAATGGATGTATCTGTCCTTGTATAACATCATGGCGGACAGTACATCATGCAGCACCATGCTGAACATCGGTTGTGACATCCCACCAGTGGTGGACACGGTCTCTTGGAACGATCCAGTGTAAAAAAAATGCAGGGCTGCCATCACCTTATAAGTAGGGGTGGAAGCTGTTGGATAGCTCCTGCGGGGCTGCAGGTGGGGCTCCAACAGATCACAAAGGGTTTTCAGGGTGGCTCTGTCCAGGCGCAATTTCCGTATGATCGCAACATCCTCCATGTCCTCCAGCACCGTCAAGTGATGAGTCAAATTTGGCCTCCTCCTATTTGAGATGATAGTGGACACATGTCAATGCAATTCATCATGAGATGTGCACAGCATATCACGTTCTGGATGACACAACGACAACAATGACTGACATCTATAGTGAGTAACAGACCAGCTTACATGTAGGGACACCTTCAGCTACACAAAGGGCACACCTGTCAACTTACACAAGACAAGTACCTCAAACACCACATTTGTCAATGTGAATGCACATAGGGATATGGCCACATTTCACATGGGCACGCCTGGGAGTATAGCATCCAGCATCTGTGTAACTAATCAAAACCACTGTCTCATACCTAGCTACTGTACCTGTCACACCTTAATGCGTCATTACAACCTGGCACACATCCACCACACAATGACCACAGTCGGCGCTGGAATGACGAATGTGTTCATGAGCAGACATGAGAGGCAATGCAAAATAGATCATCATTTATTGAGACGAGCATCGCTGTGATTGTCACTGAACCTCAACACATTGACATGTGTACACATTGTACAGTCCAGAACAACACTGTCATGCCTACTCCAACATCAAATCCATAAGTGACATGTGAGTGAGTACAGGCCAATCTACGATACACACACACAAACATGGCATATGTAGCCATCAGTGGAGTAAATTGAACATCGTGTGCACAATGATGTGCCATTGAACATGTTGGCACTGTGCACTTTTGATGTTTGACAGATGGCCATTGCCATTGTATGGCACCCAAATTGTGGTAGCTACTGCCTGGCCCCGGCGGTGTGTCACCAGCACCCCCATTCACACAAGTGCGGTAGTGATAGGCATGGAGACATGTGGAAATGGCGGTTGGCATGCTCCGTCGCCTGAATGGTGAGGCCTTGTGTCAATGTATGGCACCCAAATCGCGGTAGCTACTGCCTGGCCCGCGGTGTGTCACCAGCACCCCCATTCATACAAGTGCGGTAGTGATAGGCATGGAGACATGTGGAAATGGCGGTTGGCATGCTCCGCCACTAAAATCGCGGTAGTGCACCCCCGGCCATGGAGCATGCCTTTACAGTAAATGGGAGCCATGATTGCGGTGGCATGATGCAATTTTGAAGGTCGCAGTAGGCATGCTCCACCACCGCGGAGGCGGTCATTGGCTGCATTTGAAAGATGCACCATCGCGGTAGCACGCCCCGGGCCCCAGCACTGTGTCACTGCCATGGAGCATGCCCTTAGAGCCAATGGGAGCCATGATTGCGGTGGCATGATGAAATTCTGAAGATTGTGGTAGGCGTGCTCCGCCACCGCGGAGGCGATCATTGGATGCATTTGAAAGAGGCAGACCTGGACCACCAATTGCTGCAGCTTGGCACCTTTGAAACGACCCCAGGGGGCAATATTTGTGTGGGAGTGAGCCTCACATTTCCACTGTTTCAAGAGTCTGCTGCCTGAGACCCTTCACCTGCTGCTGCCTCCAGGGACTGCTGCCTGAGACCCCTCACCTGCTGCTGCCTCCAGGGACTGCTGCCTGAGACCCCTCACCACCCAATTCCGCCGCTGTTGTCTCATGTCCAGAGTGATGGCAAGGACAGAGAAGATCTGTGCCAGTCCCTTCATGAGCGAGGAGCTGGAGGTCCTGGTGGACGAGGTGCTCACACACTAGCCAAGGCTATATGGTGCCCCAAATGTCGTGGTAAGTCTTCAACAGTGGTGAGGTAGGGCAGGGGCGCCACACATGTAGTTGGACTGATGCAGTGTGTGCCTGGGAGTGTGGGGTAGTGTCATGCACTGCCTGACATGTTGTCTCCATTGGGAGGGTGTGTGTACCCAATGCCATAGCTTTCCCTCCCTGCACATGTATGTATAAGTCACCTGTGTTGTGTTGCCAGCCATACAGTGACACAGAAGGTTGTTCATGCTGTAGTCAGGACAGTGATTGCTTGGCTGGATGGCTGTGTTTGCCCCTGTAGTCCATCTCAGTGTGAACCCAGATGGCCTGCACAGTCCCCGCCTACAACCACAAGGACACCTCACTCAACTTACAGAGTATGACATCAGTCTTTTCACATTGCACTCAAGCTATGGGCCATCTCAGCACTGTATTTTGCACACAACTGCCCTTGTGAATGGCATTTTGTATTTGTGTGAACATGTCCCTCAATGTGACCACCATGACACATTCATCTATTCACAGGACAGGGACATTGATGGCTGTGCAGTCTTGGACACAGTGAGTCCACCCCCAAACACAGGTTGACATGTGATGTATGTGTTGCTCACATCAACAATGGACTGGCTACATGGGTGTTTCAGTGCTGGCATCTTGCATGTGCGTGAGATGTGCAGGGACTGTGTTCCCCCTCACACCTGCATGCTTTAACATCATCTTTTCCCATGCAGGTGTCCCATGTGAGCTGTACTATAGTCTCTGATTGCCAATTTCGTTGGATATGTGATGATTTTGTATCTTGCTGCTATACTGATAGATGTCGGTTCATGGCACTGTGTCACTGATCATTTCCCCCTCTTGTCTCCCATGCCTGCAGCTCAAGGTACACAAGCGTAAGTTCGTGTGGAGGGCCATTGCAGCGAAGGTGCGAGCTCTGGGGGTCTCAAACCGACAGCGCACCCACTGCAACAAGAGATGGGATGACATCAGCCGGCTGGCAAAGAATGTGGCGGAGATGACCTTGGGGCTGCTTCCTCGCACTGGGCGTCAGGCACGGCGCAGTAGGACACCACTAATGGGGCGCATCTTGGCGGTGACACAGCCTGAGCTGAATGCACGTTTGAAGGAGCATCAGCAGCAAGACAGGGGTGAGCATCTGGGGAGTCTGACTTTGGCTGGGAGTGGCTGCATGTGTACAGAGCCTGTGCCAGCGCTGGACTCGGTGATGTTGGTAGTGTGATGCTGTGGCATGTAAGTGGCTGCTGGCCTGGGTGCCTGTGGCATGCATTTGCCCTACCTGTACTTACAAAGGTGATTTGGATGCTGTGCCGTCACATTATATTCTGAGTTCTGCTCTTCAGATTTCTTCTGCATTGGTGTAGTCTTGGGAATCCCTTGGGAGAGAATGGCAGTGTGCCCAATCTGACTCTGCATACATCAATGCGTCCATTGCATGCACCCAAATTGGGGAGGCCTACACATCTGACAGCAATGTGCACCATTCTATTGTCCCCACAGTACAATATGGTGGGTGGCATGGGCTAATGTCCATTGTGGACTGTCATGTAGTCTGGGTCTGTTTGTCCCCTCCTGTTCCATCCAGATCTGCCATTGACAACAAGTAGTGTGCCCCCCATCATGTCCCTAGGTGTTCTCGGAGCTAGTTGTGTGTCTGGTTGAACAGAGCCACAAGCAGGGTGTTGTGCTGTGTGGTCATCACATGGCTCACTCATGCATGTGTCCAGTTTCCACTCACTGCTTGAGTCTATATAGTGAGTTGGCACAATGTGATTGCACAGGGTGGTGTGCAACATGTAGATGTGGTCATATTTTATAATGCATTGCTTGCATATGTTTGTTCTGTTGCTGTCACTGACCTGACCCTACATCTCTCTCTCTCATGCAGCATCTCCTGTGGTCATGGAGGGTCAGGAGACGGACACCAGTGGGGGTAAAACTAGCACCACAGCTGCCCAGGAGCCCAGTGACACAGATGTCACCAGCGCCTCAGAGGGGGACAGGAGTCTGCTGGAGGAGTCCCAGCCTGATAGGCAAAGCACCACATCATTCGATGCCAGCGGGGATGCATCCATGTTGGAGGCCACAGGGAACGGGGACTCTGCATCGAATTCCACCATACAGCGGCCATTGCCCACCCTCCTAGCCACTTCCTCTGGTGCTGCCCGTGTCTACCTCAGTAAGAGGGGAAGAGTGTCCTTCACCACTGGCTCCACTGCCCCTGTCCCCCGTGCTGCCATCAGTGCTGAGTCTGTGGGCCTTTTGTAGGGTTGGGCGGAATTTGTGAAAGCGACTTCTGAAAATTATCGCGAAAATTTTAAAAATCTCCGCAAACAAGCGGAAATATCGCGAAGATGCGGAAGTTTTTTTCCGGCATGTTCGCGAGATTTTCTGCATGGTTGCGGGTCGCCAACTTACCCATGTGGTTGCTTGCGGGCGCGGCCATCTTGTTTTCAGTTGTCTCGCGGTGCATGATCGCGAGAAAAAAGACGTGATCGCGCGACGCATGACGTCACTGCGGAAGCGAACTGTCGCGAGACAGCGCAAATGGCTAAAACAATACAACATCTCATGGAGAACGCGACCGGATCGGGAAAACTTGTCGGCGAACGCGGGGATTCAGGTAAGGCGATCGCGTGCGCGCGAGAATGTATTATTTTACAGCGCG
The DNA here is from genome assembly GCF_964204655.1 of Triturus cristatus. NCBI lineage: Eukaryota > Metazoa > Chordata > Amphibia > Caudata > Salamandridae > Triturus > Triturus cristatus. The sequence continues at coordinate 382,064,519 of NC_140591.1, read as the reverse complement.
AGCAAGAACCAAATTATCGCAAAGCTGCGGAATGCGGAAATTTTGACATTTCCGCGCTCTCCGCGGAACGCGGAAATGCCAAATTATCGCAAATTCCGCGAACGGAACGGAAATTTTGCCCAGGCCTAGACTTTTGCGCCAGCTGTGTGTAGGCCAGACAGCTCTCCTCAATGCCTTCATTAACCACGACAATAAATTGGCCCAGGTGGTTGCTTTCATGGAGGGCATACATTCTGACGTAGGTGGGCTGCACTGGACAGTCCAGGCTCTGTCATCAAAAGTGATGTCTGCCCTGCAACAGGCACATACTCACAGTCCAGCTCCAGTCCCTTTGTCCACCCCCTGGCAATGGCCACGTCTGACGATAGTGACGACGGTCCACATACATCAAAGTCACGATACAGCACACGGAGCACACAGCAGCAGCAACCCAAGCGGTCCCGGGTGTAGACACCATCCCCACAGAAGACCAAAGGCACCCCAGAGCGCAGGGAGAAAAGCCCATCAGGCGACACCAGTGGACAAATAGCAAAGCAGCAGACCTCAGGCACACATGCCTCAGTGGCATCCCCATCCAAGGACTCTCCTGTCCCTAAAGCATCACGCAAAGATAATCGTACAGTGTCTGTGCCCACCAAGGAGGTGGTGCATGCCAAAAGTACACCTAGGAAGGGCTCCAAGGCAGTATCACCAACCACATTGACTCCCATTCCAAGCCCAGTGAAGCAGGGGCCGGAGGGCACTGTAGGGGTAGCAGCTAGTAAACAGGGGGAGGGGGGCAGAGGCGAAGCAAGGCAAAGCGTTCCGCTGGGTCCAGCACATCACCAGAGGGGCTGCCTGCACCTGCTGCAGGAGTGGTGGTGAGTGTGCCTGTTGTGCCCACACCACTTCCCATTGATCTAAAGTCAGGCAAGCCATTTAGGATCCCCAAGAAGTGGAAGGGCACCCCTCCACAATCTCCCAGCCACACCGTGTTTCCTGTCTGCATGACTCCACCTCCACGTGCCACTACACCACCTGGTCCAAGCAGCCCTCCGGCTTGTCAAGCCACTGATAGCTCTACCTCAGCTGTTCCGCTCTCTCCCCTGTCAAGTGCCCCGACAGTCCCAGAGACACAACCATCTCCCAGTCCACCTGACAGCCAAGTCTGAGTGTTAGTCACCCTCACACACCTGTCTCTTCCACAGGTGGCCCTGTACTGTACATTGTTGCCCCCCGACTGTGTTGCTGACCATGGAAAGGTACAGTCACACACATTCCCTGTGCAGCTTCTCATGGACTCAGTCTGCACTTTGTCCTGCCTACTGGCCTTGTCGTTTACTGCTGTGTGCCCCCTGCCTGTGCAGCTTCTCATGGACTCAGTCTGCACCCTGGACTAGCCACTGGCCTTGTTGTTCTTTGCTGTGTTGGACCTTTCCTTGTGCAGCTTTTCATGGACTCAGTCTGCGCTTTGTCCTGGCCACTGGCCTTGTTGCTCTTTGCTGTGTGCCCCTGCCTGTGCAGCTTCTCATGGACTCAGTCTGCACTTTGTCCTGGCCACTGGCCTTGTCGTTCACTGCTGTGTGCCTCCTGCCTGTGCAGCTTCTCATGGACATGCTCTGCATCTTGTGCCTTGCTCTTCTATTCTCATGGTACCTATCTGTGCAATATGTGAATATGTTGTCTGTTTTTTCAGTGTCCTTACTGAATAAAGTTCTTTTGCTGTGTGTAAATGGTTTACTGTGCCACATGGTCTGTGTGGCACTTCAACATAGTCAATGTTTGGGCTCACTTACTATCTTTCTTTAGGGGTGACAGGGTCTTCATTTCTGCTTGACCCAGATACTTGTGGTGGCAGTGATGTGAATTTCTAATGGTTAGCAGTAGTCATTTACTTGATTGGTTCATGTTGGCTCTATTGTACACATGTCAGTGGGGGTCACTGCCAGCACAGAGTGGCTTTCTGCACACAGTATTGCAGGCAGGCTGCCCAGGGTCATCATGTATGTGTGTTCTTTCTTCATGTGTGCCCAGTGGTGTATGTGTGTAGTCATCTTGTGATGGCCAGTCATCCTAGTCCCATGGCTTACTTCCCATTTGTGCTCTTGGATGGCCAGGTAGTGTGCAGTGTGAAGGGGTGAGTTTGTGGGGAGTGTTGATGTGTGCATGCTTCTGCAATTTCAACTACACACATGTCACCCAGGAGTTGTATGCCTGTTGTTTTGATTGTTCATCCCTGTGGATGTGGTTGTATGCCCATGTGTGATTTGTATGTTGTGCACTGTGCAGTGTGTTGGTGTGTCCTTGCAGTTCTGTCTGACTCCTGCTTGTTGTTTTTGTCACTTGTGAGTATGCAGAGAGGGTTACTGGCAAGTCAGTGTTGTGTTTTGTTGCACATCCATGTGTCCTGCTGCTGTTTGTGGGGACTGTGGAGACCTGCTGCTCCACACTGCCATTGTGGTTGTGTTTTCTCATGCCTTGCTGTCACATGGTGCCTTCTTGCCTCCAGTGTGGCATGTTGTGTGTGTTGTCATGCCCTCCTCTATCTGTGCTTCAGCTGCCTACCCATTGTGGGCCTGCACTCCCTCTCTTTGTGTATGGTACACTACTGCCATGTCCCCTACTGACATGCAGTACACTTCGCTTTGGTGTGAGCTGTCCCCTTGGTTTGTATGTGTGTGTGCCTCCCCATGACTTCATTTGTGCCACTAAGCTTTGTGGTGCAGTTTTTTGTCCAGGGTCAATGTGTCACTCAGGGCATTTCCCCAATGGGTCATGTGTGATGTTCTGGTGCTGTTTGTCAGTCATGGTTGCTCCTATGCAGTTCAACTGTGTGTGCTGCCCAGTCCTGTGGTCAAGTTGTTTCCACCTTTGTGTCCCAGACTTGTGCATCTATTGGGTGTTGAGTTGGATGTACGTGTGTTGTTTGTGTTTCTGCTTCACTTCCTGGGTGTGCTGTTGTCTTTGTGCTGTGCTGTATGGTGTAGTGTGGGTTGCTGTTCTGTCACTGATGTCTGTGTATGTCTGGTATGCTTAATGTGCACACACCGCTTGTTGTGCATGCAGTGCTGTGTGTGTATGTTGCCTTGTGATTGCCTGGTGTGCAGCCCCTGATGTCCTGCTGTGTTTGCTATTTGATTGTTCTACCTGTGCATCTGTTGTTTGTTTGCTGTGGCTGTGTTGTTCTGTGAAGGTGCACTTCTTGTGTGTGTTGTGGTATGTTGTCCGTGCATTGTTTCTGAGTGATGAGGTTGTGCCCTCCTGTTGTGTCTGTGCTCCCATTGCCTTTTCCCAGTTTAGCTGCACAGGGCATGTCTGTTGTTGTGGCTCTGTGTGTGTTTCTGTTGGGTTATGTGTTTGTCTGTTGTATTTGTTTCCACATTTATGGTGTGTGTGTTTCTGTTGGGTTATGTGTTTGTCTGTTGTATTTGTTTCCACATTTATGGTGTGTGTGTGTGTGTGTGTCTGAGCACAGGGTTTGTGGTTGTTTGTGTGTGTATTGACTGCCAAGTATTGCCAGCCTTCAGTGTGTTTGGCACTGGTGCTGTGTGCTGCTGGTGTGAGGTGGGTATGTGTGTAGATTCTTACTGGTGTTTGTCAGTCCTGAGGTGTGAAGATGGGCCCTGTGTGTAGTGCTGCTAGTGTGCTCCTGTGGGATAGTTGTATGGATGTGTGGCTGTTCACAGTTTTACTTCAGGGCCTTCCTTTCGTCCTTGTGCCTATACGTGTTTTGCCTTGCTGTCTCCCTGTGTTGTTGCACTGAGCTGTCTGTGGTTTGAGTTCACTGACTGTGCCAGCCATGTGTGCTCTGATGGTGTGAGGGTGTTGTGCTCTGTTCCTTGTGTTGATGTGATCTACACATGCTTATTGTGTGTCTCCATGGCCTTCCATTTGTGTGCAGCCCACTTTGGTTTCCCTATTTGTTGTGCTCCATTGCTGTTGGCATGTGGGGTGTGTATGTGTGTGTGTGTGTGTGTGTCAGTCTGTGGTATGTATGTGTGACTGTGTAGGCTGTGTGTCCATTTGGATGCTAATTCCTTGTATGTGTTCATTTGATGCTTGTCCTCATTTATATTTACCTGAGTGTGGTGTTGTGTGTGTTTCCCTGGCCCTGTGCTACTGTGCTAGTGTGTTGTGTGTTCCTGTGCAGCCACTCCTGCAGTGTATGTCTCCATGTTTGTTTGTTGTGTGGTGCAGGGTCTGTATTGCCCTGGCTTGTTGTTGTGCATGGGATGCACAGGAGGGGCACATGGCATGTGCCTTCATGGGGTGTGCTAGTGTGTGGTGGGAGGGGGTGTGGCCCTGTGGTCTTTGTGCCCTGCCCATGCCTGGCACTGGCCCTGCCTTCTGCATTGTGCACATGTATTTGCTTATGTTCGCCGCTGCGGTGATGTGACCGGGACATTGCTGCATGGTGGTGGTAGCTGTGTGTCCAGGATCCAGCGGGGTGACTTTGTGGCAGGTGGGTGATGTGTGGGTGCCCTTGTGGATGTGTCCTTGTCCCCCCTAGAGTGTCTGATGTGGATTTGGACCCTGTGTCAGGCCTTGTGTTGTGTTTGTGCGTACCTGCAGCGGCGTACACGGCGGTCCATGAGTTCCTGGTGATGTAGCAGGTACAGCACCGGAAAGAAGAGTATAGCTGGGTCCATGGCGGTCATGACTGGGACTCTGGTTTCAAGCTCAGCTGTCGAGCTTCCGTCGTCTCTGGTTGGGCGGTGTCTCCGCTGCGGTGCGTCTGCTTGCTTGAGTCATCCTAATTTGTGGAGCGGGCGGACGTCATTCCATACGGCGGTGAGTCTCCATTGGCTCCCACCGCCGCGGTGGTGGGTGCACTTTGTGCGCGGTGTGCGTCGCACCGCAGCGGTCGGCAATTGGCCTATGTTTGTCCATACTAATATGGCGGGCGTGATGTCCGCTGCTGGCGGGCGGAAAAAGGCATTTTTCCTACTGGACCCCTTTGTGAATAATGTTCTATCATTCATTAGTACTGTAATAAAAAATGGAACTCACTTATCTGGAACAGGGCCTGTGGTGGCAGCTGTAAAAATGTTTTTTTAAATATATGTTGTGTGCCTGCTTGCAAGTGAGAGTGTGTTTATGTGAGAGAAAAAATGGTTCTGTGCCAGCATGTGTTTGTATGTGTAAGCATGTGCGTGTGTGAGTATAAGTGAGTGAGAGTCAGTGACCGATAGTGAGTAAAATTGTGTGGGATTGAGGCCCAAGCTTATTTACTTTGCTTTGATGCAAGGCAGCACCAGAAATGCTGGGCTGCCTTCTGTCAGAGGGGGAGAGAAGAAATGCTTCATATCTAATAAGATATGGTGCATTTATTTCTCTCTTTGTGCTTTGGAGCACTTTTGGCAGCCATGCCCCAATGCACACTCTATTGTGCTATAGTGCAACGGTGCATGCATACCCTTCCAGTAAAACAACTACATGTTACAGCTTTTCACACTTTGTATGTGAGCTGTACAATTAACACATTTCTCCTTGTTATGCCTGACTCGGGAGTCGTACAATTTTAGAGCAATTTCCTCTCTGCCAATTTTTGCAGACAAGGATTTAGGTCGAAACCCATGGGAGGTTGCATGGGCACACCCATGCATCACCCATAGAATGCCCACTTGACACAAAATAATGCAAAGCAGTACATAGTGTAAATTTCTATTTACTTTGGAAAACTATTCAATGCAAATATGGATTTGCCACTGGGTTTGAGTCACAGAGGTGATACAAACATGGGCCAAATATTAATAAACCAGGGCTGAAATTTCAGTATGTATGAGTGAGTATGAGCAAGATTGGGAGTGAATGTAAATGTGTAAGTGAGAATTAATAATAATGAGTGTAAGGGGGTGTAAGATAGTATGAATGTGATGTCATAGTCATGTGACATAAATTCCTGTGACATCATTAAGGTCAAAGTGTACATGATGTTACTTTCGCTCCCCCTGGCATTTTGGTGAATTGATGCCCATGCCTGTTGGCTGCACAGATGAGCACCCTACTCTTTGTCAGGGAGCCTCGCAAACCAACAGTGTCCGAATTTGCTGTTTCAAGGCTGGAAGTTTGGTCTCTCTGGGCGCTTCTTGGTGCTGAGCAGCTGCGCCAAGAAGCTTCAGCGCAAGTCAACACTTCTGTGAGAAACTTAAAAAAAAAAAAATACCTTGAGCAAGGAGTAGTGAAGAGTTCAAAGTGTAGATGTATGCCGGGGTCACCAAAATATGTGCTGAGCCACCCTAATAATAATCACATAAATGAACTGCTTCTACGAGTGCTAATAATTATTGTTATCATTATCATAACAGTGACTTGCATTTCAGGGAGCAATTCATACAACAATTGGCTCTGTCTGTGAACTTATGCCAAGAAATGCCGCTTCACAGAAACTCGTAGTGCTACAAAGCTCAGGTGCTACTACACATCACCTCCAGTCACCCAGAAGATAGTTTGTGTTGTCTGGGATTGATATGCCTGGTTTATTCAAGCCTAGAAATGAGCAAGCTAAAAATTTAAAAAGGAGAGCCCAAACAAGGGTTTGGCTTGTCTCTAAGAGCCCATGCACGAGCCAAGCCCTGAAAATGTTTGCCATGTAAATGGTGTAAAAGGAACAACAGATGGACGAAATGCTGAAAAATGCAAACATTCACCCACATTCACAAAGGTCTGAGTTTAACTCATTATTATTTTGATCACCACACCACTCCAGTTTGGATTCAGCCGTATGCAAATCAGTCAGGGACCCCCATCTGGACATCCCATCCCACTCGGGGTGACAAATGAAAAGAGAACAATTGATGGTCAGAATGCAGAACAGTATCATACATTCACCCCAGTACAGAGATCCCGGGCCAAAATCCATCCATCGCACCACTGGATTCAAGCTAGCCTGGCTGATGAGGGGTGAAACCCTGAAACCAGTCCTAGGATGCTTGTTTTCAGTCCAGGGAGGACCTGGCTTGGCAGTTCGGGCTGGACTGTTCCCATTGGGTGCAGGGTCAAGACTGATTTCCATATGGCGGCTTCAAACTGGAATGTCACGGGGAGCAAAAAAACGATGGCTTGAGGCCCAGATCTCTGTACTGGGGTGAATGTATGACATTGTTCTACATTCTGTTCATCAATTGTTCTTTTTGCATTTGTCACCCCGAGTGGGACGGGTATGCCCAGAGGTGGGTCCCGTGCTCTCCATGCCACTGGAGTCAAGCTATCCTGGCTGATGAGGGTTTAAATCCCTGAAACCAGTCCTAGGATGCTTGTTTCCAGTCCAGGGAGGACCTGGCCTGGCAGTTTGGGCTGGACTGTTACCATTGGGCGCAGGGTCAAGACTGATTTGAATATGGCTGAGTTCAAACTGGAATGGCATGGGGAGCAAAAAAAACAATGGATTTAGGCCCAAATCTCTGTACTGGGATGGATGTATGACATTGTTCTGCATTATGTTCATCAATTTTTGTTTTTCTATATGTAAATGGTGTAGCAAACATCGTGTTTATCTATTTAACACGTGGAAGCATGTCACCTTAGTACATCAGATTATATCACGGCATTGAGAGGCATTTATTCAAAGTGATAGTTTTTAAATGCGACCTTACAAATATTCCTGTCCCCCACCATGCCCTGATGACAATATTATTAGTGAACTAACAGGCAAGTTAGTTGTCAGGTGTCCCCTAAATGAAGTCTGGGCTCTTACTACATCCTGAACTCACATATTTCAAGGTGCGTCAAATGTGATTATGAAGGAAATATTTGCCTAGAATCACACCATTTGCAAACAGGACAGCCGAGATTGATCGTAGGTTTAGTAGTTTGGGTATCTGTTCCAATGTCTTGTTTTACATCAAATATTAATACTTTTTCTTCAATTCTTGGTGCATGAGGTAAATGCGTGGGTGGCAGGCAAGAGGCACCAGTAAGTTCTGTTCTTTTTGGGCTCAAGTGTTCGAAAAGACCTTGAACTGTGCCAAAGCCAGTGTCAGGCATCTTGTTTGAACCTTGCTCAAACTTTCAGTGGCAATCCCACCTCCACTCTAGCCTGTATAGTGAGGCTTTTATTTGTGTAAAACTGGTTTATACTGTAGACCAGAGGTCTTCAAACTTTTATTAAGCACCTGGGAAATAAAATGTTTTGAAGTCGGGCCCCCCTTCCAAACCGTTATGGCAAAAATTGGGGGAATGGGAGGGGCATGACTGAGAGCAAGGGGCAAGGATTATGAGATCCTTTTAGCTGCACTTTTCTGTAGCTCAGAATTCATACTAAATGTAATGTATAAAAGAGCAAATGCATCAAATGAAAACAGAATTTTCCAAAAAATCTACTCCCCATAGTTGGGGTGCTGTGAGTCCCTTACAGTCTTAGTCCCTGACGTACCTGCAGCTGCTGCACTAATGATAGCTGTGGCCCTAAGATTTAGGATATCTCCTCTTCTTCTTTCACGTCTTCCACACTGTGCCAGACCATCACCTCAATCTTGAAACAGGCTGTCTGACCCTTTCCGAAAAGAAATGAGCTCCTACCTGAACCCCCTATTTTTGAGGGAAGGTTGCCCTCAGTTGTAAACCTAGTGAGGGAAATGAACTGCCATGTCCCCTTTTTATAGAAAGTCATTCATAATTGTGAAGCAGTGGGCCCCTTAGACACCTCGGCCCCAGTGCTACTGCACCTGCTTTATTATTGGTAGCTACTGTCTTGAAAAGCAGGTTGTCTCCGCTATCCCTGTCTTTCCCCAATCTCTGATGCTAAAACCAAGGTATCTCCTCTGCTTCAGTTTTCCTCTCCTTGGGTCTTTGCTAGAAGGCCCATATCAACACTGGTACCGCAAGCATTCATCAGTCCCCTAATGCAAGAATGGAAGGCTAGAAAAAAAATCCCTAATTCTGCAGCACCAATGATACCCACAACTCTTCCCTGCCCATTCCTCGAGTCCAGCACACCTAGACCTGATGCCCAAATCAGGTTTTCTGCCACTCTTTGTTATTAAAAAAACAAATCTTGCAAACCCCCACCCTGTTGCTTGATTGATACTAATGCAAGCAAGTAAAATGGGCCCCACGCCGCTTTTCTTAGTAGGCAGGTAGGGGGGACTCCTGTGATGTGAAGCAGAAAGACGGACAGAGAGCTAAAGATGCCGTCTCACCAGGGTGCATGCTACCTGAAAGAAATGGAAATGTGTGCAAGTGGTTAATCACCGTATATAAAGGTTTCTTTAGAGCCATTCTTTAATTGATGGAGTCCCATGAAACCTCATGGTGTGAAATATTTATACTTTCTGAGACATAGCATAAATGAGGTATCAGCCGAGTTCTCTAGCGTGTCCTTTTTATGGACACTTAAAAAATTGTGATTACTTATTACAAAAGCCTGTATTTTTCAAGCAATTGTTTTATCTTAGGCACTTCCGTTTGCATCAGCCTATTTTATCCTGTGTCATTATTTTTCATGTAAGGTGTCTGTCTGTTATTTCATAGGCAGGTGAAAACAGCAAAATGTAGAATATTTTGTTTTTTTTAGCCACCTCTTTAACTCGTCTCTACAATCACTGACACTCCCCTCATGGCACTTAGTATTACAGTCTCACTCTTTTGTAACACTTCAACTGCATGTAAATGAAGACAGCCTGGAAACGTGCCTCCAAGGCATCCTCATTTACCCCCTGAGAATGCAGCCACAGACCCCCATGGGGGCGAGCCCCCCAGTTTGAAGACCTCTGCTCTAGACGGTGGAGAAGAGTGCTTTACACTGGACCTGTTTCAATATTTATATTTTGTTTTGTAGTATCCTGGATGTGGTTGAGCTGTGGTAGTTTCACTTCAGATAACATACATCACCTTGGCCTTTCCAAAGTTATTGCTTGTGACCACTGGTGGTGTGAGCTTCTGGCCTGTTGGAAAGCAGGAGCAGCTGTGATTTCAGTTTCTTTGAGGGTCACAGCCCCTCCCTGATGCCTGAAGAGTATATTTCTCTCTTATTGTCCACAGAGGAGAGCATGCTGCATCCAAATATTTTTAGGTCTCACCAGAGGCAGTTCATGTGCTGTTGCTTGCAAAACGTTTATTAATTTAAAGTGGGTAGAGAGCCAGCCCATTGCTTACTCTTCACTTGCTTCACTGTCTCTCTTATTTGCTGGCTCTTGATTTGTCCGTGTGTGCCAGTTTCACCCTGTCTTCATTTGGTTATCCTTCCATGGAGCATTGACCAAGTACTGATCACTTGTTATATTGATTAGTGTCCTTTTACTGCTATTGATAGGATAGCGGTACTAGTCTCATCTTCCCTATCTCCCATCCAGCGCTGTTGCTTGCCCCACACCTCACTCTTGTACTCGCTTGTCTGTCATTGCTGCTCCCGTCTCCCCCTCCTGTGTATTTTGCCCATTGTTTTTACATGCCTGTGGCCCCTCTTCCCTCCTACGTGCTTGCTTGTCCCTTTGTTGCTTGCCCTGTCCCACTCTCACCCCTGATGAAGCATGATTTTCTTGTGAAATTAGTCCTGCTTGATCAAATATGCTCATATTTGTGTTACTAACAAAAACAAATGACTAATGGTTTGAAAATTGGTAACATGGGTGACCATTTTATAAGTTTGCATGAAAAGTGCAAAACAAAGCATAACATATGTAGTAAATGAAAGTAGCATTAAACATGCAGAAAGCATGAATAAATTAAGCATTCTTTTATGTGAGCTAAAACTTTTACGGGAGAAAGAGATTTGAAATAATAAGAAGAAGAACGTTTATGAAAAATATTACGTGAAAATGCTTAATTCCTTTATCTTATAACATAAGAGAGACATAGTAATTTAATTATGACCTTAATTAGAATATGCTTGTGGGTTTAATCGAAATCATTTGCATATTAACTTTTCTTATGTATTTTCGTTGAGAACATTTAACCCTTTCTATGCTCATTACGGAGCGGTTCCGTTATGAGCCAAGGTGGGAGTGTGCATATGACTGAACCACTCCGTCATGGCACCCACCCATGGGGGAAGCGCTGGCGCTCCCCCCATGGGCAGCCCATCTAGCCCCCACAAAGGGGTATGGCAGTGGAAAAGTTTCTGCTGCCCCCCTCGACCCCTCCGGGCACTCCCATGACATCAGCGCGACAAGAGTTTTTTCTCCCCTCTCCCCTGATGTCTCTCTGAAGGGCATTTATGCTGCACGATCGCACACAGCAGAAATGCCCCCGCTAGGCACCTGGGATGTGTTTTTTGGGCATGGAAGCGACCCCTTGAGCAAGGGTCGCTTCCTAAGGGGTAATAAAGAATGGATGTTTATTCTGCCCCCCTGGGGGCAAATTGGCCCGTTGTTTGGGCTTTCTGCCCTCAGTGGGGGCAGAAGACCCCACTAGGCACCAGGGATTGTGTATTTTTGGTAAGGAAGCGACCCTTTGAGAGAGGGTTGCTTCTAAGGGGAACAAACTGGCTTGATGTTTTTTCTGGGCAGAAGCACCAGGAATTTTGTTTGTTTGTTGTTGTTGTATGGAAGCGACCACTTGGGCAAGGGTCGCTTCCAAAGGGGTGAAATTAACTGGATGATTTTTTGCCCCCCGGGGGCAGATCGGGCTGTTTTTTTGGCCTTTCTGCTCCCAGGGGGAGGCAGAAAACCCCACTAGGCATCAGGGATTTTTTTTTTATTGCAGATGGAAGCGACCCCTTGTACAAGGGTCGCTTCCAAGGAGGTCAAATTACGTTTATGTATTTTCTGCCCCCCCCCCATGGGGACAGTTCTACCTGTTCTTTGGCCTTTCTACCCCCAGGTGGGAGGGGGCAGAAAACCCTAGTAGGCACCAGGGATCTATTTCTTTGACAAGGGTGCACATTTCTGCATGATGTTTTCTGCCCCACCTGGGGACAGATCGGCCTGGTAGAAAACCCCACCAGATCCCTTGGGCAAGATCACCCCCGATTTTTCTCGGCCCTATTTTAAGGCCCATCTGGCAAATTGACTATTTGGGTAGTGACATAGCGTGTTATAATGTTTTATTTCTTGTGAATTGCAATTGTAACATTTTATTTCTCCTTTGTATTCTAGTTCAAGGCTTTTGCTCTTTAGACTGATGTTCCAGGTTTCAGTTTCGTTACTGGTGGTTCTGCAGTTTGTGTAGTTGCATGTGTTTGGTAAGAGCCTTTTTTTTTAACTATTTAATCTAAATGAGTTTCATTTCCCTGCATGAATGTGTTTTTTGCAAATGGTGTAATAGTAGCAGTATGTTTGGCTTCTGTTTTGTGAGTGTCAAAATCTTGTTGCATTAGTGCTTGATGTGTATTGTGTTGTCTTGTGAGTAATTGGTTTTATTTTTTTGTTTCTAGTGGGATATCATTGCTTTTTGCTGTGTCTCTGCAGAGTAGGTGCTGGTGAGTGCAGCCATCTTTGGCAAGTGAGTCATATTGTTTTTGAGTATATAGATCTTTGTGCTAAAGCCACACTTTGTTTATTATTTAGTTTGCACAGTGTTGTTTGTTGTTGACTTGTTTGTGAAGTCTCCTTTCTTTGTAAGGACTATGGCTAGATGCAGGATTACTGCTCAGCAGGTTGCAGGAAATGCTTTTTGAGTGTTCCTCCGACCAGGGTCAGAGATTGACTCTGCATCTGAGGCAGAGGAGGCAGTGGAAGATTCTGGCAGTGAGTTTTCTGACTATCATCGAATGATGGAGCCACTCTTAGTGCAGATGAAGTGCCTGTCTTAGAGGAGGACATTGACGAGCCGATAGTGCAGCAGAGGCATCTGGATTGTAGCCTTGGGCTGCAAGGCCTCCCATTGGAAGTGCTGACCTCTGGCTTACCCCAGGCATGGTGCAGCCGACATTGCCAGACTTTACTGGTGTTCCAGGGTGTGGTTACTGAAAACCTTTAGCCTATGCCCTCAGTCTAGGTACACTCTCTCCGCAGTTCCGCTGTGCCATCTCTTGCCTCCAGACCCCGACCTCCTCTTTGGGACGTTCGAGGATGCTGCCGGCTCCTGCACCTGCTGCCCGCTCCAGCTGGGACCAGACTGCCTGCAACCACCGTAACCTTTCTCAGCCGTTTTTTTTCTTGATTTTTCTCTGTTGTGCCATTGTTATTGTGCCCATCTGTGTCTTGCTCTAATTCCACCACTGTTTTTATTTTCTCGTACCTGCCTGTTCCTTTCGACTTTCGCCGCCGCTGCCCATACGGCCCCTCCCCCCTGGAATTCCCCCCCCCCCCGGGATTTCCCCGCTCCCGCCTCCCAGCCTCTCCTCCCTCCCACATCCCCAACTTAATGGCGGCCGCTGCGCAGTCACGCAGCGGACGCACCCAGCGGGCGAACCGCTGGTGCGCCAAAGGCACGCCAAAGGCAAGCCCATCTGCACCCATCCGTGACCTGACGCGGCCTGCGCCAGGAAGCCTAGACCTCCCACTACCCATCGCTACAACACCACCACCCTCCTCGCACTCAACAGTGGAAGACTTAGAGAATGCCAACAGGCCTCGCCGAACACGACCAACGGCCAGTCTCCTGCCTCTACAGCCGCCAGACCCTCACCGCCACCCAGGCCTCCAACACCGCTGATGCCACCACCAGCGACACTCTAAAATGCATCCTCCTCAACGTCCGCTCCATACACAAACACTCCATGGAAATCTGGCACCTACTCGGCTCTCTCTCGCCCGACGTCGCCTTCATCACAGAGACCTGGACCAATGCATCTTCCGCCCCGACATCAGCACCGCCATCCCAGACGGATACAAGATCCAGAGGAAAGACTGCCCCAACCACCCAGGAGGGAGCCTCGCCATTGCCCACAAGAGCACCCTCCGCCTCACCACCTCCAATGAAATCTTCCCCTCTGCCGAAAACCTGCACTTCCAGATCCAGACCACCCCCAAAGCCACACTCCGAGGAACTCTTATCTACAGACCCCCCCGGCCCCTGGACACCCTTCGCCACCACCATCACCGACTTCATCGCACCCCACGCCATCGCCTCAATTAACTACATACTCATTGGACACCTGAACTTCCACCTCGACAACCCCAGCGACCCCAACTCCACTATCCTTCGTAACAACCTCTCCAGCATTGGACTTAAACAACTCGTCAACACACCGACCCACAGAGAAGGACACACCCTCGACCCCATATTCGCAGCTGGAAACAGCGTCCAATTCAGCCACACAACGCAGCCGCCATGAACCGACCACCACTGCGTACACTTCACCATCAACAAACCCAAGGCACCCAAACCAGCCCCACGCCCACCACAAAGGAACTGGAGCACGGTTACCGACGGGCAACTTAACTCCACCCTCACCGGAGACAACCACACCTGGGCACCCGACGCAGCCAGAGAACTCCACACCTGGATCTCCAACTGCGCAGATGAGCTTGCCCCGCTATGCAACCCCGACAGACAACGTCCCAACTGGTTCACCACTGCTCTCCAAGAAGCCAGACGCACCTGCAGATGCCTGGAGAAGAACTGGAGAAACACCAAGACAACTGAAAACCTCACCACCTACAAGGACGCCATGACGGACTACCACAATCAGATCAGAGTCACCAAGAGGAACTTCATCCACAGCAAAATCCTGGCCAACTCCACCAACTCCAAGGAACTTTTCAGTGTCATTCAAGAATTCACCAACCCACACAGCGAAGCCACAGACATCACTCCATCCCAAGACCTCTGCATCAAGCTTAGAACCAATTTCCACCTCAAGATCAAAAACCTCTATGACAACTTCATCGACCATCCACCAGGTGCCCCAGCCGCCCCCCCGCCCCTCAGAAACACCAGCCAGCCCACCATCTTCAACTGGACACTGATCACAGCTGAAGACACCGCCTCAACCATGAAAAGCATCCATTCGGGGGCCCCCACCGACCCCTGCCCCCCTCACATCTACCACAGAGCCGCAGCCGCCATCGCAACTAAACTACAATGCACCATCAACACCATCTTCAAAACAGGCACCTTCCCAGACGACTGGAAGGGTGCAGAAGTCAAACCCCTGCTCAAGAAGCCCACAGCTGACCCCACCGACCTCAGGAACGATCGGCCCATCTCACTCCTCCCCTTCACAGCCAAAGTTGCAGAGAATACAGTCAACAGGAAACTGACACGATTCATTGAAGAGAACGCCGTCCTCGACCTGTCCCAATCCAGATTCCGTAGCAACCACAGCATAGAGAGCACCCTACTCGCCACCACAGACGACATCTGTACCCTCCTGGACCAAGGCCACTCCGCAGCCCTCAACCTACTCGACCTATCAGCAGCCTTCGACACCGTCTCCCACCACACACTAGTCGCCAGACTACACGACGCAGGCATACAAGGAACAGCCCTGGACAGGATCCGATCATTCCTCACCGGAGAAGCCAAAGGATCAGACTCCCACCCTTCCTCTCCGACCCCACGAATGTCACCTGTGGAGTCCCACAGGGTTCGTCACTGAGCCCCCCCCCTCTTCAACATCTACATGGCCCCCCTCGTAGCAATCGTCCAACACAGCCTCAACATCGTATCCTACGCCAACGACACCCAGCTCATCCTCTCCCTCACCAAAAACCCCACCACTGCCAAACTCAACTTAGAGAAAGGAATGCAAGACGTTGCAGTCTGGATGACCAATAGCTGCCTGAAGCTCAACGCTGAGAAGACAGAAGTCCTCGTCCTCGGCACCACCCCTTCTGCATGGTACAGCACCTGGTGGCAGACTGCCCATGGAAGCCCACCTACCCCTCAGACCACGCCAAGAACCTTGGCATCGTACTCAACACATTACTCACCATAAACCGACAGGTCAATGCCATCACCTCCAGCTGCTTCAACACCCTCCGCACCCTCCGCAAGACCTTCAAGTGGATACCCCCTGAGTCAGGGAAGACAGTCACCCACGCACTTATCACCAGCAGACTGGACTTTGGAAATGCACTCTACGCCAGCAACAACAAGTCCCTACTCCGCAAACTCCAGATAATACAGAATACCGCCACCAGACTCGTCCTCGGCATCCCCCAACACAAACACATCAGCCAACACCTACGAAGTCTCCACTGACTCCCTGTGGAAAAAAGAGTCGCTTTCAAAATCCTCACTCATGCCTACAAATGCCTACACAACAACGGACCCAAATACCTCAACGACAGAATCAACTACCATGTACCCAAAAGAAACCTCTGATCTTCCAACCTCGCATTGGCCGAAACCCCACGCACCCACAGAGCCAGAGCAGGTGGAAGATCCTTCTCTCACATTGCAGCCAAGACCTGGAACAAGCTACGGGCAGACATCAGACGCGCCCCCTCTCTGAACACCTTCAGGAAAACCCTCAAGACCTGGCTCTGCGGCTAAACAGATCTGCGGACCCTCCCCCCCCTCAGCGCCTTGAGACCCTCATGGGTGAGTAGCGCGCTTACCATTCCCTGATTGACACATTTATTTCATTTGTTTATGGACGATTAATTTTTGGCAGACATTTTTGAGCAGACTAATTTGTATGCTGAACAGTATTTGAGGGACAACAGTGCCAGCCTTAGGCCCCACTCTAGAGCTACCTGGTGGACTCCCACAAATCTGGAAGAGATGAAGCTATCAATGTCTTCATATTGGTCTACTAGTCCCTTGATGGCAGCAGCTATATTTATGGCAGTCATGAGTCGTGATTGGTATTTGCTTCTGCTTTGGATGCTGCATTTTGTCAATAATGATTTAGGGTTGCCACAAGATCACCATGATTGTGGCAATCTTTTGAAGATTCGGCCTGTCATTGGTCACTTTGTAGGGCGATTTTCTGAGATCTGTGCTCCAGGGAAAGAAATATCTGTGGCTGAGTCTTTGGTCTTGTTCAAGGGCCGCTTGGTTTTTAAGCAATGTATTCCTAGCAAGAGGGCACGCTATGGAATTAAGATGTATATGCTGTGTGACAGTAGCACTGGCTATGTCTCTAATTTCAGGGTATACACCAGTAGGGATTCCAGGATTGACCACCCTGGTTGTCCGTCCACTTTTGGAGTGACTGAGAAAATGGTGTGGGAACTTGGTAAAGGACTTTTTAACAAAGGTCACCATTTATATGTAGATAACTTCTACACTGGTGTGCAGTTGTTCAGGGAATTGATCAAAGTGGACATTGTTGCTTGTGGCACAACCCGCTCTAACCATAAAGGCTTCCCAAAAGAACTTGTTTGTCAAACGCTTGTGCGGGGACAGTGCAGTGCGTTGCGTAGCGAGGAACTTCTAGCTGTGAAGTTTGTAGGCAGGAGACATGTCTACATGCTGACTACCATCCATGATGAAAGCACTTCACCTGTGCCTGTTTGGGGTCAGGTGGCTGTAGTGCACAAACCTGTGTGCATTTTAGACTATAATATGTACATGGGTGGTGTTGATAGAGTAGATCAGAGGTTGGAACCTTACACTGCTCTTCAAAAGGCTTACATTTGGTATACGAAGTTGGCTATCCATCTTTTCCACTTGGCAACCTTTAATAGTTTTGTTGTATTTAAGGATTGTCGTCCTGAATCAAAGATGACTTTTGCTAAGTTTCAGCCTTGTTGTAGTGGAATAGGCAAGTGTTTCTAGAGTTGGAGTGGTGGAGAATGTGGCTAAATTGAAAGATGTGCATGAACTGGCGGTGTGCGTGAACTGGCACTTGGCTTGGTGTGTGTGGAGACTGGCGCTTGACTGGTGGTGTGCGTAGAGTGGCCCTTGGTTCGTGGTGTGCGTGGACTGGTGCTTGGCTGGCAGTGTGCGTGAACTGGCGCTTAGCTGGTGGTGTGCGTGGACTGTTGGTTGGCTGGCAGTGTGCCTGGACTGGCACTTGGCCTGTGGTGCGCACCGACTGGCGCTTGGCTGGTAGTGTGATTGGAGTTGGGCTTGGCTGGCGGTGTGCATGGACTGGCGCCTGGCTGGCGGTGTCTGAGTAGTGACTTGCTCTGGTCACTACACACATTGGTAGCCAAACGCCAGTCCGTCAGCTGGTGGGGTTGCTGTGTCACACATGTGGGCGTGTGAAAGTGATGGGCTCTTGAATGGCACTGTCTCCTGATGTGAATGTTGTAATGTGATGACGCGGCAAGCAGTGTGAATGGTTTTGTATGTGTAACACGCATGAAATATGTATGAATGACCTGTAAAACGGTTGTTGCCTTGACATGGCTTTACAACTCATGAGCTGTGGGTCACTGGTTCAGTTTTTTGTCCCTTCAATTATTGACAGTGCATTTAATGTTTGTGAAATCTCTTGTTAATAAAATTTGATATACTGAACCATCATTCACCCTCGTGCCAAATCCAACCAGTATGTGTGTGTGCTTGAGGAATAGATGGTTGTGCAGTAACATTTGTCTTTTTTGTCTTTCTCTGCCAAGGTGTACATTCCATCTAAGAAGAACCACCAACTCTAGATATTCGCATAAACTAAACACCCACGGGTGATGTCTCTCTTGTGGATCCCAACAAGTTATCTTACCCACAACATCATGCAAACCTCAAAATGTGACTGTCACATTTTCCTTGCATTACTGTGCCATAATTTTCACGCTTCAGAAAGAAACAACAACTTTCCTACCACCCAGCATTTCCCCAATTCTCCTGATAAAAATTGTACCTCACTTGTGTGGGTGGGCCAAGTACCCGCGGCAGCGAAGGGCCCAAAATGTATTGTGGAGACATCAAATTTTCCTATTTCGAAATGACCAGTTTTGCAAGGGGGTGTCATCTGAGTTTTTGGCCCCGGTCTCGGTGTCATCCTGGGAACCCTACCAAACCCACACATTTCTGAAAACTAGACACCCTGGTGAGGCAAGTGAGGTAAGGCTTGTGTGGATCCCCCAATGTTTTCCTACCCAGAATCCCCTGCAAACCTCAAAGATTGCAGAAAAAAATCTATTTTCCACGCATTTCTGTGTGGAATCACCGTGCCAACACAAATGTCCTACCACCCAGCATTCCCCTTGTTCTCCAGAGTAAAATGATATATCACTCGTGTGGGTGTAGCAAAGGCCTGTGACTGGGAAGGGCCAAAAACATAGGGATTAAGGGTACAGCACCGCAAAATTCTAAGCGCTACATCTTGTTGAAAATACGTTTTTAGCTGATTCTGCATTGGACAGCCACACAAGTGAGGTATCATTTGTCTTTTATGGTTACACATAAAGTGAAAAAAGATTGTTTGATTGATTGTATATCCTTGGAATTTCGTTCTTACACTGACAGGCTGGCATTTAAGGCTACTCCTCAAGTTAGTTGTTTTTATTACTTTTCTTTCTCTTTATTGATACAGGCGCTTATCTGCTGAAACAAGCCAGGGATACTAAGCTTCTGTTTGTTAAACTGCTGATACAATTCAACTGAATTTCCTGCATTGGAAAAAAGCTTCTGTAGTGACTTGGCACTCGATTTCCACCGTCCTGATATGATCTGTCATTGTTATTCTCCTAGTTGGAGTTGTTTGATGACAACTGACTGTTTGATGCACCTGCAGTTTGCAAGCTGAATTCATTTATCTCGATTTTCTTCCGAGTTAGGCCATGGTCTTCAGACCGTTCAGCTCAGAAACATAGCGCAGGGAATACCTCTTTTCTTGGTTTAGCTGTGCTATTTAATATAATGTACTAACTCAGCGAGGTGAAATGAATTCTGCTTACATAGTACAGTTGCACAATAACAGAGCGAATGGCCCCAAAACCGGAGCTTTAAGTTGGCCGAGTCCCTCCAGGCCCCAGACCCAGTAGAATTTATAAAACGGACATTGAAACAGGTTCCTTTTGCCCCCTGTGTTCATGTCTCTAACTTTACAGGCAAAACGCTGATGGATTTCTGAACAACTAATGTAAAAAACGTTAAGGTAATTAATGGATTTCCTGTTATTTCACTTGCTTTGCTTAATCGTGCATTCTCTGATAGCTTGTGCTTTTTCCAGGATGTTATTTCACAGTATTTTTTATGCAGAACATTACTTTTGTGTCGTGCATACTTTGAGTCGTCTCAATGGGGCTTATTGAGGAGAGCACTGTTTAACTTTTGCATCACGTAAAGTGGTACATGCGTGACTCAGGGCTTTCATTTAAATTTATGAACCCACGCAAAGCCACCCTGCATGGCTTTGAGTGGCCTCATAAATCATGAGTAAGGCGACACAGCACAAATTGCTGTGTAGCCTTGCTCTGCACCCGGGAGGCATTTCATTGGCACTATGGTTGGTTTTCCTGTGCAAAACCCATGGACTTTGGCACTGCCCCAGATTTAGAAAAGTGGAGAAGCACCAAATCTATATACTTCACATGGAGAAGTAGGTTTATTTTTCCTCATTTTCCTTTCAGAGAAAGAGAAAAGCACCTCTTAGGAGTGGTTTTGTGCAGGAAGGTGCCCCTTCCTGCATAAAAATAATCCTACATGCAACAGAGACACGTTGACACTAGGCTCATAAAACAGTGCCAGCTCGGGGAGAATTGATAGGAATGCACTGTATCGCTTAAATACAGTGCACTCCCACCTTTTCACTTTGGGGTAGGGCAGTGCAGCAAGGTGCCTTGCTGTGCTGCCCTACGCCAAAATCCCAAAAATAAGCCCCCAGGGTGTTTATTACTGCCACTTTTGAGAGCTATGGAGTTCAGTTTGAGTTTCTCTCAGCGCTTGTCAGAGGGTCAAAATGGTCTTCAGAATATATGGTTATCGAATCCTTGGCCTATCTGCAAAGCGTACATATCAATGGTCTCACATGCCAGTTGGAATTGTGATTTTATGCAAATATGAGTGAAGAGTGTAAAAAGTTGTCAAAATGTTGACAAAGCAAAATTAAAAGAAAACGCAGTGATTACAGATGTGTGTGTGTGGTGTGTTTTAGGGGGAGTGAAGAAGTGAAGGATATACATATGCTGAAGAGATTGGGAAGAGTGTGCTGAAAAGAAAAGACACAAGAAATGAGATATGCACATGGAGGAGTTCAGAAAGATGTGAAGAGAAAAAGGGTGTACAAGTCTATGCTAGACTGAAGAGGAAAGCTGTGTGAACGGAAGAGCAGGAGTGATTGAGACACTCTGAAGATCACTTCCACAGACCTTGTAATGTTTAGTTCACATAATGTCAGAATTGAATCATTGTTGCTATTCATTTATCTTAAACAGCTCATAACTATTGGCTAAGTCAATAGTCCTGGCTTGTTTTGGGTGTATGTCAGTTGTATTATCTACCTGGATGCTATAGCAGAAAGCTCAGAAAGGCACCAAAACCCGGTTATGTGGCACTCTATGGGAAACACAGAATTATAGTTTACATATTTAAGCCCCTTTTGAGAAACCCTCCACTTTTAACATCCCACTTAAGGCCCTGTGCCGATCTGTCTTATTGATCAGAGTTATACTTCTAATGCTGGTTGGCAGTAAAATCAAAGAGCATGTAGAATTTGATGCTCAGCTGTTCTAGGGAATTTATTTAGAGCTATTGCCAGTGGTCAGACTTAATGTAAGCAGCCTCCCATCATCTTTTGTGTATTTGATGTACCACCCCACGAGGCATGGTTTTGGAAAATGGCCGTCTCTGAAGGGTCACCCCAAACCTTTTGACTTCCTCCTCTAATTTTATGACCTTCTTTTTGTTGGCTTTGAGACTCGGTATTTTACCGCTACTGACCACTGCTAAAGTGAATGTGCTATCTCCTCTAAACATGACATAATTGGTTTACACCTGTTTGGCATATTTGAGTGACTTGTAAGTCCTTTGTAAAGTGGTTTGTCATGTACCCAGGACCTGTACTTCAAATGCTACTACTGGGTCTGCAGCATCAATTGTGCCACCCACCTAAGTAGCCGTTCAAATCTTTCTCAGGCCTGCCACTGCAGTGCCTATGTGTGTTGTTTACTGCTACTTTGACTTGACATTTACAACTATTTGCTAAGCCTTAAACTCCCCTTTTATTATATATAAGTCACCTCAAAGGTAGGCCGTAGGTAGCCCTAAGAGCAGGGTGCCATGTTAGTAAAAGTTAGGACATGTACCTTTATGTTTTGTGTGTTCTGGTAGTGACAAACAGCCTATTTCGTTTTTCACTATTGTGAAGCCTACTCCTCCCATAGACCAGCAATGGGAATTACTTTATACACTTTTAAGCTGTAATTCCTGATCAGAGAGAAGTAGCTTTTTCATTTTTGATATGTTTGGAATGTTGGAATGGTAATAATAAAATCTCCTTACTGGTGAAGTTGTAGTTAACATTACTGCTTGCGAAATACCACTGTTAGGAAGTGGACATTTCTCTGTACTACTGCTCTTTGTGCCTGACGGCCTGCCTCCAATACATGTCTGGGTTGGGTGACAGCTACACATTGTACATCTCCTCTAGACAGCCACAAATACAGGAAGATGAGGCTCATCTGCATTCTGATGGGTCTTCCTGGGCAGGGAGGAATGGGAGGGGTAGACACTTACACTTAGATAGTGTCCTGTAGACACACAAAGCACAGATTTACACCCAGGGTTAGCCTGGCAGACATGACTGCGTTGAAAGGGATTCTTGTGCACTTCAGAGAGTTCCTTTGAAGTTACCCCCTATATCCAAGAAACCTTTGGGTATAAGTACTGGGTCCCTAACCCCCTAAAATCAGACACTTCTGTATCTTGAACTGAACCTCTGTCAGAAGGACGGAGGTGCTGCTTAAAGGACTCATCTTTGGACTGCAGACTTGGAAGGCCTACTTTTCTCTTTTGTTGCCCTGCTGCCTACTGCTCCCTGACTCTGCTGAAGGAAAGCTTGACTCTGCCTTCCCTCCTAGTGATCTCCAAGGGTCTGCTGGATTGACTCCTGTTGTTAGGTCCCAAAAGTCCTGTGTAACATTTCAAACTACCTGTCCCACAATGCTTAGCGAGTGAAAGGGGGTTGTGTGCTATCCCATGCTGCCTTGGGACTGGTCAGGTGACTAGGAGGTTCTTAAGCCTCTCCCTACTCTGCCTCTGTGCTTGGCTTTCATTGTGGATCAAGTTCTGTGCATCGTGATTCTGAAGACTCCTAGTTACAACCTGCTGTCTGCATTTAACTGCATGATTTCCATGCCTCCATTTGGAATGTGTTTTCCTACGTCCTGAAACTTTGGCCTCCTGAACCCATGTGTTGTTCTGCAGCTGTTACAAAGCAAGGAGTGGATCTGGTCAAGGATTACAATACCCGACTTTCCCTCTTCTGCGCGAGGACGCGCAACACAAAACAGATAAGACTTTATTTTTCTCGTTTTCATCCTTTTTTCCAAAGAAGTGTCCCAGCAGTCGTCCCTCTCATAACTAGGGGTGGGCGGAATTTGCGGAATTAACCTTCGCAAATTATCGCGAAAATGTTTAAAATTATCGCAAACAAGCAGAAATATCGCGAAGATGCGGAAGTTTTTTTCCGGCATGTTCGCGAGATTTTCTGCATGGTTGCGGTTCGCCAACTTACCCATGTGGTTGCTTGCGGGCGCGGCCATCTTGTTTTGAGTTGTTCTCGCGGTGCATGATCGCGAGAAGAAAGACGTGATCGCGCGACGCATGACGTCACTGCGGGCGCGAACTGTCGCGAGACAGCGCAAATGGCTAAAAACAATACAACATCTCATGGAGAACGCGACCGGATCAAGAAAACTTGTCGGCGAACGCAGGGATTCAGGTAAGGCGATCGCGCGCGCGCGAGAATGTATTATTTTACAGCGCGAGCAAGAAACAAATTATCGCCAAGCTGCGGAAACCGGAATTTTTGACATTTTCGCGCTCTCCGCGGAACGCGAAAATGTCAAATTATCGCAATTTCCGCGAACGGAACGAAATTTTCGCCCAGGCCTACTCATAACGAGCTGCTTTCCCCACCCCACGGAGGTTTCCGTAAGTTTATCTTCCTTGAAAGAAAAAGTTATCTTGCATTTCCGAGAGAGCTCGTTAATTAATAGACTCCAGCTGTCAGCTCTTAACCTTTCTCCTGCATTTTGGCAACACAAGGTCGTGTTAATTAAGGAAGCATTGCTGTCAAGAAGGACTTCTCTTTGTAAAATAAAAGACTTATCTCATTTTCTACGCACTGCTCTCCCTGCAAGAGCCTAACAGAGAATTCATCTGTAACTTTGGCTGACCATTGTTTTTGTTCGTGCGACTGGCCCAGTCCCATTGTTATTTCTTTAAAGAGACCAAGGTTATTCAGTCTCCAGCATCCAGCATCACTATTGAAATTGGTGCCTAAGATAACCTTTATAATGATAGGTATGAGATAGTGCACAACCCATTTTTAAAACGCACAATCATAGTACTGCTGTGTAGAGGTTAAAAGTCTTTTCCTAAGTAATATTTTATGTTTTGTCGTTATATCTAGATATTACATTCATTTATCTGGACCCGCTGCTTCTGGCTGTTCTGGACCCTGTCAAATACTCCTCCTTGGTCTCTTCATTTTTTGGCGATACTTGTCTTCCTCTAGTGTATACTTTAAAACCACTGGGGAGACGGTATCGTTGAGAAAGGAAGAGACTTTCTCTTCGCTCCTGAGGAACGTGGTACTTCTGATTGGGATTCCAGCCGTAGCCTGACACCTGTTTTCTGAAGTCTCAGGTAAACTAAAGACTTGCAATTCTGCTGGTGCTGCTGGACTCTACAATCTGAGAGTCCTACTGTTGTTTGAGTTGCCCTCCTAGTTCTGGGCCTCAGAAGTGCGTTCTGCAGCTGTTTTGCTACAAAATTGACACATCATCCCCACTGCGCTGATCAGAACCAATGCAGTGCTTTTGACGCCATTGCAGTGCAAATCTGCAGACATCCCTGCATTGCTCGTTGCAAGACCTGACTGCGTGGTTCGATGAGGACGCAGCGTCGAACGAGGTCCTGACCGTGAGGCTGGACTTCAATGCATCAACCCAACTGTGTGAATCAGAACTGACACATCATTCATTGCCTCTTGACTCCGGCACCCATTTTTGGAGCTGATGCATCGCCTTCACCGCGTGGAGAAGATCGACACATCACGTTGCTTGCGACCAGGAAATGTACTTTGTTCACAAAGGCCTGAATGGGTCCTCTAGCCGGCTAGTGCTCTATCACTTTCAGCCCAAACTTTGAATTTGCCCAGGTCCAGTGGGACCTAAAGTAACCTTTTAAGCGCTACTTGCTTCTAAATCCTTTACTGAATTTATTCCTTAAAAATTCAATATCTCAACTTCTATACCTTGGACATTTTGGTCTTGTTTTGTTTATAATATAATATATTTTTATAAACCTGTGTGGAATCTTTTTGTTGTATATTCATTGTGTTACTGTGTGTGTGTGTGCTGCACAAATACTTTAAACATTGCCTCTTTAAACAAGCCTGACTGCTCTGTGTCAAGCTACCAGAGGGTGAGCACAGGTTATCTTTTAGTGTGTATTTAGACTACCCTGCCTAGAGTGGTGGTTCTTGCCTGGCCTGGGTGTATACCTCAGCCAACCAGGAATCCCATTTTTAACACATGGTATGCCCAGACGTCGGTCCCATGCTCACTGTGTCACTGGAACGAAACTGTACCCGGCTGATAAGACCATAACTAGGGCAAAACCATTCCTGGGTTGCTTGTGTTTCGGGTCAGAGAGGGCCTGGCTTAGCAGTTTGGGCTGCACTGTTTCCATGAGAAGCAGGGTCAAGGCTGATTTGCATATGGCTGGGTCAAAACTGAGGTGGTAGGAGAGCAAAAGGAAGATTGGCTGTAGTGCTAGCCCAAGCTATTGCCAGTGGCCATACTAAATGCAAGCAGCCTCCCATCACCTTTTGTATGTTTCATGCACTGCCCCTTGTGGCATGGGTATGCCCAGACTTGGGTCCCATGCTCACTCTGTCACTGGAACTAAGCTAACCCAGATAATGAGCTGATAACTAGGACAAAACCAGTTCTGGGTTGTTTGTGATCCGGTTCAGGGATGACTTGGCTTAGCAGTTTAGGCTCGACTGTTTCCATGAGGAGCAGGGTGAAGGCTGATTTACATATGGCTGAGTACAAACGGAGATGGCATGAGACCAAAAAAACAATGGGCTGTAGTTCTATCCCGGGCTATTGCCATTGGTTAGACTTAATGCAAGCAGCCTCCCATCACCCTTGCCGTATTTCATGTATTACCCTAATGGCATGGGTTTGCCCAGACATGGGTCTCATGCTCACTGTGCCACTGGAACTAAGCTGTACCCGGTTGATGAGCCAATAACTAAGGAAAAACAAGCATTGGCATAGCCAATAGGTCTAGCCTTTGGGACCTTATAAGTATTTAGTTATGCAGCACAATATCCTTGGTGCAACAACATCAACTGTTGCATGGCTAAACCCAAAGGTGAGACCTATTGGCTATGCCAATGCTTGTTTACTTTTACCTATTGTAAGTACAAAATGTGATTACCTAGGACCACTGCCTAGTGACCTGGTGTTTTGGTTTATTCCTGCATGTAAAAATTAAATGGACTTAGAGGTCAGAGAGTTGGCCAGAAAATCAATTCGGGATACATACAAAAAATCACCAAAACATTTTAAAAATCTTCATTGCTATGGAATACATTCAGCACCTCTACATAAAAGTACATGTTCCCGTTATTTACAAAATACGCTAACACACCCCAATAGTGGCTAATATAAAAATAAATTCATATTTGTGCATAAGCTGTATGAAACGCTCACTTCTGCTTTGTTCTTGCATGTCAATCCACAGAGAATGCATACATCACACATAACCATACGTTTAGCATCCCCTGTATATCACTCCAATAATTGGTGCCTTTTTTTCAAAATAATTTTGTCAGGACAAACAATGGCGCATCGTTGACAGATGTGCATTGCTTTTGTTTCCCTAGGCCATCTTTTCTGTCCAATGTGCCGTATAAGCACCCTGTTGCAGCAGCTATAGCAGTTCACTGGCTCATGAAAGTGGGATGAGCAGGGTGGGCCTCTCTGATTGGATGTTGCTCTGAGGCGAGGGCATGGGCTAAGCTGATCACAATGTCAAGCAACAATCAAGTCCCGTCCTGTTGCAAGTCTGGCTAACACAGCACAGTGTTATTTAGCAACAAGAACTAGTAAGTGCCTCTGACAGCAAAGAAAACACATTCTAGGTCAAGTGTCAGAAGGGCAACGAGCTGAATCCTTTCCTTGTCTCTTAAACTGAGTGTATAATTCATGCACGAGTATAGTGTGCATCTATATTTTGACATATTTCTGGCTTTCCTTTGGTGAAATGCTATGCAGTTTACTACATTCCAAAATAAATACATTTTTATGCACGCAAACTAGTTAAATGCAAATACTTAAGGTGTGTTGTGGTACATTTGCCCTCTACTCAACTTAACAGGGCCCTGGACCTGCCTGTGCTGCACAACTAAACTTGTTCTCTGCAGCCCTCTGTCCCTGCGCAGCTC
Source organism: Triturus cristatus (assembly GCF_964204655.1). NCBI lineage: Eukaryota > Metazoa > Chordata > Amphibia > Caudata > Salamandridae > Triturus > Triturus cristatus. The sequence goes on along the minus strand of NC_140591.1, from coordinate 382,037,191 downwards.
ACACTGTCCTCAGTTGCTACTGTTGTTGATCTGTGGCACTGATAGGCACCAACAGAAGCACTGCGCGGAGACAGAGAAGGGACTAAAAGGATAGCTCCATAGAGACAAGAGAGGAGATCGTTGAACAGTCATCTTCGGAAACAAAAAGAGGACAACAGAAAAAACAAGTCTAGCGTAGTAGGTAGATCCTGACACGCGCAAGGATGTAATTTTTGTACAATATCGGAACTGACCAGAGGGTCTGTCATTGATTTAAATAAAAAATCAAAAAATCAATAATGACGTTTTGTTTAATCACGAAGTATTTTTCCATATTTACTGAAATAATCTCTTTTGGTGGTAAATCTATCAAATGTAGATTTCTCGCACTCACAGTGCCCAATAAGATAATTATTAAAGGAGTTGCGTGCAAAGAGCATGCATGGATGCCCGTGTTCTTCATTGTATTCATCAATGAGCCACATGTGGTGCCGGAAACGGTTACGGATTACAGCGACTGATATACAATATGTAAGAATCGCTTTCCGCACACATGTAGGAAGCCAGCCGTCTATAAGATGAGAACTTATCCTTGAGAAGTCTGCAGAAATAATCAACGAACACTGCAAAGATACTGTACCAAAAAGGAAGGCACGTCTTGTGTGCCACACCATATCTAAACAAAACAACCCCGGGAGTGGTGCGTGTGGGCGCAGTCTTCACTTTTCAAGCACTGCACTCGTGCTTGTGGCGGCATCCACCTTGCGGGAGCGAGCAGCGGCGTGCCACAAGCACGAGTGCAGTGCTTGAAAAGTGAAGACCGATTACTAAAGGCCCTCCTAGGGCAGCGCATGAGCGCTGCCTAGGCGAGACCTAACCAGTCCTAGGTTGTTTGTGTTTCAGTTCAGAGAGGACTTGGCTTGGCAGTTCAGGCTAGACTGTTCACATGAGGAGCAGGGTCAAGACTGATTTGTATATGGCTGGGTCCATACTGAGGTGGAATGGTGAGCAAAAGAACGATGGGCTGGATGGCTACCCCGAGCTATTGACAGTGGTCAGACTTAATGCAAGCAGCCTCCCATCACCTTTTGTGTGTTTCATATTTGCTTAGATGCAAGTGTGACTTTGGAAAGCAAAATGGTGTAGTAACAACCTTTATGCATGGAGGGAAAATAACCTGTAAACTAACAAAAAGCCATGCTATTTTAATTGTGACAGCATAGCAAAATAAGCCAAAATCAGGCCAATGTTTAAAGCAAGAATTTTGTAAATGTAAATGAAAGAAAGAAAAAGAGAGTATTGGAAGAGAGAGGAAGTCTGCAGTATTATATGCCCCTGCTTATATAGAAAGGGAAGACAGAAGACAAATGATGGAAGATTTTACATAGTTTAATACATTTCTGTGTCATCTTTCCTTCAAACACAACATGGAGAAGAGACAACACAGGAGACCAATGAATCAACTGAAACTCTTTCCAACACTGATACATACCACGAAATATGTCTGGTACAAAGACAGCTGCTAAAAGAGTCACCCACAAAAAATAAGTTGGATATACATATACTAACCCACTTATATGACAACTAATAATGGTTAATGACCACCCGGGCAATGGAACTGACCGGGACAAATGTGAGATATCAGGTGCATCTATTCATTTTGATAAGACTGTGTTAAGAGACACAATAACGCATTGTAAAGAACAAGTAATGAAGCTGCTTGATGTATCCATTGACATTTCTTATACCTTAGGGCAATGTAGTTATATTCTTTTAGGCCTTTGACACTCATACTCTTTATTGGATCCAAATAGTCATCGAGAAGGTTCATGTCATTTAGGATGTTCAGTAGGGTCTGCTGTTAAACAGCGTTGAAGTCAATAGAGAGGTTGAGCAGGAATAGGAGGCTAAGTAGGGCATGGAAGGGATGATGAATGATTATCTTGTTGCTCATTTGGTGATCAGGCCTAAGGTTTGCCTTTTGTAGTGGTGCCAATATTGATCTGATTCTGAGTGATTTGGGAAACATGCTCTGCCAAACACGCAATCACTGTGAACATGCAATAATGATACACAAATGGTGTCCCTCAAGCACTGCTACAAAAGCACAAATTGAACTCTCATCTAAATCAACTCTCCAACCAATCCCCCTGCATCAATGGGTGAACATGTCCAAAAACCTAGTGTGCTACCACCTTACATTTGCATTCCATACATAGTCAGTGACTCGAACCTCAAATACCATTTACTTCACATAACATGAGCATTGTTGTACAATCAAAAAGTAGCAATAAAGAATAAAATATATTAAATCCACCTTACTCAATCCACCTGCAAACTCAGAAATAGAAGTGGCCACTTACAAAAGCCACAACTATCACATTAAACCCATAGGCCCTGATTTAGATCCTAGCTGGACTACCGTTGTCTCTCCGAGGTAGGGTATCCAATTACTCAGTCAAGCTGTCAAAACCCCTCCAGCCCTATTTAGATGTATGCAGACTGAATCTCAGTTTGCGTTGTGTATTGTGTATGGGGCTCACCGCTGCCGACGCAATGGACTCCTCTACTGGCAAATAGTACTCTTTCACCTTCATGGTGGTGGGGTTGCGCCAAGCCTATGTAGATTTCACAGTTATGCTGGCAGTGTTCTAGCTGGGGTTTGCCGACAGAGTGAATCAGTTCAGGGACTCTGTTAACATAAGGCTATTCCTCTGGATGTAGGATGGATGCTAGTATCACCCACCTGATGTTATTTGCCTAATTGTTTCTACCTGCATATTACAATATAAAATACACTTCATTATAGACCTTGAACTTTTGCCATTCCACTGCAGCAGAACATTTAGAAGCTGAACATTTGTCAGTTAAGTTAGGGGTCTTGTTTTGTTTTCTCTGTTTCATCTCTCTTTTTCCTTCTTTCATTTATTTTCTTGAGGGTTATATATTTCATTTTAAATCTGTTAATTTAGATAATGGCAGGGAAGAAAAATCTCCATTTTGCAGAGGGAGAATTGTCAGTCATGGTGAATGAAATTATTAGAGTAGAGCGATGATTCCTTGTTACAAAATACAACCATATCTCACAAAAGGCAAATGTGGGCCAGAATAGTTGACAGAGTGAATACTATAGCTAACAATCTGCGCACACAGGAGGAAATTAGAAAGAGGTGGAATGGCCTGTGGGGGAGAGTGCATTCCCTAACCTCCAAGAAAACATGGAGGCCCAGTGGACTGGTGGTGGTTCTCCCAGCCCCCCTTAAAAACTTTTCCCCTGGGAGGAGGAGGTCTTGCAGATCCTACATCCTGAAGGCTTGACAGGGATCCCTGGTCGAGTGGAGACAGGTAAGTTAGACTGTTGAATGTATCACTAAACATAATTGTCATTATTACTTTTCATTTAGCTGTTGCTAATGTCTTTTGCAAACCTAGAAACCTATATATTTGTTATACATCTTTTTTTGTCTTATTTGTGTGTTTCAATGTATTATTATTTATTTAAGATTACAGGTTTGAACCTCCATTACATTTCCAATGATGCAATCGATCCTTGTAACTGTTTTTACACCAAATAACATATTTCATATATGTGTCTTATTTAGTAAATGACTCTTATTTTCAACTGCATAGTTTCACTAGTTATGTTTAACTTTCAATGTTGCAAGTGTTTTTATTATATAATTGAAATTACTACAACAACCATGATGCCTTGGTTTGGTTTGTACGATTGCTATGTTATCTTGCCCATTATATCTTTTCTACAACATTTTCACATATGTTAAAATGTAAAATATTTATCAACCAGTAGCCCATGCTAAGTTTAGAAATATTGTAAGGTTCAAATGTCTATGTTGTACTACACTTTTTATGCTATAGAATTGATGTCTGTCATATGTTTCACAAAGCAAAGTTAGTTGACTTCAAAATTGTAAGGTATGAACATTTGCATGCTAAATACAAGGGGTGTTTTTTTAAAATATTTATATGATGACTAATGCAATATATCATTCTAAGTTGTGTAATAGTCAGATTTTTGGCATGCTAGGTCTTGGAATGGTTGATTTCACATTTGTCCTCCCAACTGTGTTGTTTGGAATCATTAGTATATTTATTGTACACTTTCCAATTAATTTTATTTTTGTTATTTCAGGACTTATTTTTACCTGCTTTTCTGATTTACTACTCTGTGCCATATAAACTGTTTCTGTTATTGATTATAATACTTCTCAAACGTACAATCATCATGTTAAATATCTTTTTCCTTTTAGGTTGCTACTTTTTTAGCTTCAAGCACATTTGATGTACAATCCAGACATTTAATAATTTATTTTTTCTTTCATAATAGGCCTGACAACGAGAGTACATGGGGGAAATGCCTGCCACTGAGGATACCGTTACTCCACACCAGGAACATGCCTTCAGTGAGGGCACTAATCCTGTGATTCTGGATGATGAGGAGCTGGCTGGCCCATCTGGTCTGCCTGTGCAGAAGGCTCCAGTGAGTCTCACTCAGCCCACCATACACCTCCCACTGCAGCTGTTACACATCTCTGCCCATGGATACCTTCACTTCCTGTGTCCGAAGCAACATCACCCCAATCTTGTGCCCTGCTGTCCTGGCTGCTGGTCATTGGACACCACCACCACCTCAAGTTCAGCCAGGAACCAACGGGCTGAGGCATACTGGGTCAAGTTTGCAGAGTATGGAGTAGAGGTTTTGCGAGGGAACTTGTGGGCCAGTAAAATTAGGTCACTGGGTAAACTGCCTGGATCACCCAGGCCACCATAAACTAAGCCTTTGGATCCATCCATCAGTCCCAAGACATGATGGGCCAGGTCCTTACAGAGCTCCGGGAGATAAAGCAGTTGCAGAGGGAGCTCAATGTTCAGATGGAAAATCACTCCAATTTGGGCTCCCTGATTAGGGTGCTGCATGACATATTCAGCCATATGTGCGGGCTTTTCCAGCAACATCTTCTCCTTTCTGTGGTCCAACAACATCTGTGCCAGCTACATCTGTCTCAGCCACAGATGTCTTAGCCACAGAAAGGGAAGCCTTGCCAAAAAAAGGAAACACTGCAGCCACTTCAGTCCCTGCAACTGTGGATCCACTAGCTTACCGCGAGAGTAGAAGTTCACCCATACCAATAGGAGGGAATGGCAAGACCACCACCAGCCACAGATGGCAAATCTAATTTCCTCCGGTGTGTGACTACCATTCACTCTGTGGACTATTTTTTGGACACATTTACCTTTCTAATACCAGTTGTATCTTGTTCATTGGACTTCAAACAAATCTGGCACTACAACAATAGTTTCATTCACCATGACTGACTTTTTATTTTTGTGTGTGCGTTATTGTTTTCATCCAGTTTAACTCTATATAGTTTGTTTAATAAATGGAAAACTAACAAAGTCAAACCCTGGTGTTGCATTACTCTTCTCAATTACGTTATTTTGTTCCTTCCATTATACATTTTTTAATGAAAACATAAACTAGAATGTTCATTTATAAATAATTCCCATTTAGGCAATGTTCCTCACATCTGTCAGAAATGACAAAAAAAATAACCGAAACCACAAATCAACAACTAGTATTTTATAAAAATGTAATAGATAATTGTTCATAATAGTCTACCAAAAACATTACAACACATACATAACCCAAATACTCAGTGCCATGTTTACATTTGCAGTTCCAGACCTTACCACTATGGAATGACAGGATATAATCAAAAGAAATCGGATTCAATAGGCAAATAATGATTGATTTATGTCATCAGCCGGAGCCAGATCTTCTGGCTTACCATAGGAATCCCACATCAATTATGCCAATACTCAAAATCATGCCATTACTGCATTTTAAGGCCTCTGGAGCATTCCTATACACTGTTGCAGTATCTGATGCAATGTCAATCAAAGATAAGCAATGTAAGTGAACACAGTAGTCAATGTGTCAAAACTTTGATCAACAAATTGCTTTGCCCTAGATTTTCCTTAATTTGCTCTTTCTATAAAATGTCCATCACAGACTGTCATCCTCATTAGATTAAAAGTTGGATTTAACATTTATTTTCTAAAACTGCAAATATATACTCACACTCATGTAAAAAAAAGTTGCCAATAATATCTTGACGTAGGTCAATTCCTTCTTCTTCACCACTATCATCTTCATTCGGCATTTCAAAATTCTCACTCGGTGGCTCTTCATGGTCTCCATCCTCAGCGCTGTATGTGATGTTCCGTCGCTGGGCTATGTTTTGCATCATGCAGCAGGCAATGGTGAGTAGGCACACCATATCGGGTGAGTAGAAGTGGGCTCCACCAGTCTTCTCCAGGCAGTGAAATCTGGCCTTTTGGAGCTAAAAAGCCCTTTCCACTGACCTCCATGTTCTTCCCTGGGCTCATTGAATATTTCTATTGTAAATAAGGAAACTTGAAATTAACCAAACAACATAAATTGACTGCTTGTACTTACCAACAAGTCAGGCCCTCTAAGGTACAAGTTGTAACATTTGCAAGGGTATGCTGCTGTTCTTTAGTACAAAGGAATCATGGGCTGATCCTGTTAATCTTGCACTGACACTTGTAATGTACAAATCAGGTAGGCAGGCAACTTGCACATTGACTGAATGGAAGTGCTTCCAAATCTGAGAGACTTGTTCTCTGGCATGTGGTGGTACTAAGGCAATATGTGTGCCATCAATTGCTCCAACCACATGTGGTATGCAACCCAAAGCATACAATTCTCCCTTCACATTCGCCAAATACTCCTGTTGTGTAAACTGGATGAAGTGGTTAACGTGTCTCATCATTGAAGAAATAACTTCTTGTAGCACACCACTGATGGTTGGTTGTGACATTCCACAGATACTGCCACAATGTATTGGAATAATCATGTGGCCACAAAATTAAATACTGCCATGAGTTTGGCAATTGGGGTAATAGATGTGGGATTTCTATTGTGAGGCAGAAGATCTTATTCCAACTGCTGACATAGATCCACTATAGTTTGCCTATTCAATCTGTTTTTTTTTATAATATCGCATTCTTTCGTGGTGGCAAGGTCAGAACTCTTAAGGCTGTCGTCTCCTCACTCTCCCTGGGTTCATGTGTCTGCAATTAAAAAGCTGTCAACGTAATAAAACATTTGCAAACTTTCGTATTTTAATAGAACACACATTAAGGTGCCGATTCCGATCCGTTAAAAATAATTTGCGTACGACCCGTATCCGTAATTTTTTACGTACGAGTCGTACAAGTACCGTACAAATGGCCAAGTACTATTCGTACGTGAAAACTAACTACGAATATCGTCTGGAAAAGTGTACGAGAGTGCGTCGGAAAGTTTTTACGTCCGAATATCGTCGTCGTCGAGAGTGAGCCGGACATTTTTACGTGCAATTCGTAAAACACAATTCCGAGCGTGCAAGTACGATCCCGACCGTCCATCCGAATACACAATTGCACGTAAAATGGCCCGTACGGAGCCAACGCAGTAGCACACATGTACACGGGTAAACTTATGCCCGTGTACGAGCCGTACAGCCCCCCACCCCCCAATATGTCAGCACCGTACACCACCCTGTCTGCACTGTACCCCAGCCCCGCAACTGTACACGCCGTACCCCCATGTACGTGCCGTACCCCCATGTACGTGCCGTACCTCCGCATGTACGCGCCGTACCCCCGCATGTATGTGCCGTACCCCCCCATGTATGCGCCTTACCCCCTCTGTCCGCACTGTACCCCAGCCCCGCAACCGTACGTGCCGTACCCCCCATGTACGCGTCGTACCTCCCCATGTACGCACCATACCTCCGCATGAACGCCCCATTCTGCCGCATGTACGCGCCGTACCCCCCCTATGTACGTGCCTTACCCCCCTGTCCACACTGTACCCCAGCCCCGCAACTGTACACGCCGTACCCCCCCATGTACGTGCCTTACCCCCCCTGTCCGCACTGCACCCCAGCCCCGCAACTGTACACGCCGTACCCCCCATGTACGTGCCGTACCTCCGCATGTACGCGCCGTACCCCCGCATGTACACGCCGTACCCCAGGCCCGCACCTGTACGCGCCGTACCCCCCTATGTACGCGCCTTACCCCCCCGCATGTACGCGCCGTACCTCCGCATGTACGCGCCTCACTCCAACACTGTACCCCAGCACCCTCACCCAGCATCGCGTATGTATGGACCGTACCTACGCGAAAAAGACTCTTACAGAACCAGGACACTGTAAAACAGCACAAGGAGGGTCAATTTGACTCGCACAACACCACAAAACACGTCTACATGACAAAATACATCTCAATGACTGACCTGGCACATCCAAACAGGCAAACAGAGGACCAAATCACAACCACCTCTTATAACACACCCACCAAAATTCAAACACAGCCACACCCCCAAATGGACCAATAAAAAGGGCCCACACACACAACCCATGAGCCTTTGCAACAGACCCACTGCTGCCAGACCCCACAGAGAAACAACTCTACATTACTGATACCTTCACTACACCTTCACTCACACACCTTCACACAACCTCCTTCACAAACATCCCCCTCTCCACATTCACACACACACCGTCACATTCATACCCACACACCCACAACCATCCACACCCATACCCCACACCATGCCCACAGACAAGAATCCAAAGTTCACAACGGCGGAGCTGGACCTCCTTGTCAACGAAGTCATCAGAGTCGAGCCACAGCTGTTTGGAACATTGGTCAGACAGACCAGCATAGCTGAAAAATCTGCCATGTGGCAGAGGATTGTCGATAAGGTGAATGCTGTTGCGCCCATCCGAAAGACCAGGCATGAATGCCAAGCCAGGTGGTTCGATCTGCGCAGGGCGGTCAAGAGGAAAATGAACGAAGAATATGCCCAGAGTAACATCACTGGAGGTGGGCCGCCCAGCAGACCAGTACACTACCATCCCTGGGAGGAGAAGGTGATGACCCAGCTAACGCCGGTGGGAGTACACGGAATCGAAGGAGTCGCAGAGCCTGGTGAGTACACAAACAACTTACGTAACATGGGGTCAATGGGGTCCACACCACATATACACCAAATGCACGCAACTTCCCCCAAGCACTCACCGCACACAACCACACTCAAAAACCATGCTCATGCCACTAACGTCTCCATGCACCCTTCACAAATCAGGGCAAGGCCATGTCCAAGGCTACAACAACCACAAACACAAGACTGGATGTCCGGGAGGCTGGGAGGGTGGGCCCCACACAACACATTGTGAAAATGAGACGCAGACACCAATGCCCTCAGCCCATATGGCATAGGTACATACCCATGCACAATGCACAGGGACTGGCAAAGTACTGACAAGGTAGCTGACACTTGGCCCTGCTGTATGCAGCACAAGGCCCTCCTGGGACCACTGTACACTCAAACACCAACTCCACAAGCACAGGTATCTAGCACAGGAACTCACACTCACTGTCATGCCAGCATGCACCATGAGGGGACAGACACATCACCTGGGAGACCCAATGACAACTCACACTACACACAACAGCACGCCCGGTCACACCCCCCCCTAACACAAGCACACACCCCTGGGGCAGGCAACAGATTTACACACTCCCACAATGGACATGTGACACAACAAGACCAATCCATAGCCAAATAAGCATCATAGCCAGCAATCTACAGGTCAAACACTCAGGAGAACATCCCAATCTGTCCCCCGCATTATACCCATCCCCAAGTGGACATTGAGAGGAATGCTAGGCACATCCAACTACCTGGAGGAATTGTGTCAACTTGAATATGTATGAAACATAGATGTCGCAAGAAACACCATTAACATTGTCTCTCTCTCACACACAGGGCAACGTCGTCGATCTCCCCTCCAACACTGGGGGGGAAGAATCACAGTTCCAGGCTCCGCGTGAAGATGATCCCACCGGCAGCGACGACTCTCACCACTCCGTGGATGACCCCGACCAACCTGGACCCTCTGGTGCCCAAGCCCCTGCAGCACCTGCGTCAGGTACATCTGTGCCAACCACCCCCCCATTCCTGCCACATCGCAGGACACACCCAGGAGCCCTGCTCGCACTGAACAACAGAGCCAGTCTGACCAGGAGGGACAAGGTTCTCCGGGCACCCAGGAGGAGGCAGGCAACCCTGCAAATGCCATCCCTCAGGGGTCCTGTAGACCCGATGTGCCCACAAGGGCAGGCCAGGCTCAAGTGGGCAGGGGTGGTGGGAGTGGAGGCAGGCGGAGGCGCGAACCTGACCAGCCAGCTCAGGAACCCGGTATGTCACACATATGCAACATCCTGGACACCTACCGGCATGACACCAGAGGCATCAACCAGGTCGTGTCGAGACTCTCAGAGATGCAGGGGACCCTCGATAATATAAAGAACCTGCAGTTCGAGCATCATGCCAGTCATCAACAACACCAAGGACGGATGGAGGCAAGACTGGCTGAGCTCCTGGCGGTGCACAGGGACATGAGCCAATCACTCCGTCAGATCGCCCAACGCATTGGCAACCCTTCCTGTGCCACCCGGCGTAGACCAGCACCAGACACAGGGAGGGAGGAGGAGGAGGAGGATTCGTCTGACGGAGCGTCCCAAACATCGTCAAGACCTGCATCTGAGGGTCCCCGGAGGAAGGTGGGTCATCCACGGAAAAGACCGTGAGAGTCAGCGGACCATCCACATCTCCCAGTTCACCTGGCCTGGCACCTGGCCCTCTGGCGCAACAGCAGCACCTCATCCAATGACATTCTCTGCCACATGGACTTGCTGGTCACAGTCTGACCAATGATGACCAACACAGTGCCATGGACTCTGATGACTTCCAATGCCAAGGATACCATCTCCCCCTGTGAACTTTGGATTCTATTCCCCCGGTAGAGCACCTAATTTCATCTAACAAAACACGTACCCCACCGCAAATAAATATATTACTTTGGTCATGAGACGTTCCTGTCATTTTGCATTATTCAACAACATATGTATGTGGAAATGTCAAACTATGCCTGAGTGTTGAACTAACTCCAGCCATCCATACCCTGGGATCAGAGTATGGTACAGGACACACATGGGTCACATGGTATCATTCAATGTAGGCATGGAGCACAACACTCACCTGTGATGGCCTCTGGCTGTTGAGGGGGGGCTTGCTAAACTATGCGGACAGACCTATTTGGGAGATTATCATCAAGGCGTAGAGGTCATGGCTCATGTGGAGGTTCCCGGGGAGGGAGTCCCAGGTATGTGTGGCCAGGTGGGAGAACAATGTCCTGTATGATGGAGTACGGTGGATGTGAAGAACGGTGGCCAGGGCAAGGTTGGCTGCGCGGAGATGGCCCAACGGGATCTAGGATGACAGACGTACAAGGTTGGTTTGGGGTCGGGGTTGTGTACTGCCTCCTGAGTGTGGGTGGGGAGTGTGGAGGTCATCCTGCAGCAGACAGTGATCCATTGCAGCTATCTATGGTGGACGGTGAGGTGGCTGGGGCACAGGGTGTTGAAGCTGAGGTGTGCAGATGCACCCTGGATGTGGACAAGTTTCCTGGGAGCTTGGATGTACTTGCTCCGTAGAGGGCAGGGCAGTATTTGACACGGATGTTGTCATGGACCTGGGGGATGGTCTGTCTTTTCTTGGAGTGGATTTATCTGTGGATCATGTGCATAATGCAGAGGGCGTTGCAGCATGAGGTACAGATGCTGTGGACTAGCATGGCAAATTTGAGCGAGCCAAACATGAGGCACACCATCTTGTGTGTGTGGCCACTGGGTGCTTGTGCAGGGCTCTTGCGGGTGGGACACAAGCACTTGACCCAGCTGGAAGGGGACAATCCTCAGATGATCACCTCAGTCCTGTACAAGTCCAGCCTCAGGTGGCTCGTGTTCAGCCATTCATCAATGGATCTCATGCATACTTGAATGATGGAACTGCCAATGTCTGTGTCTTTGTAGAGGGTGAAGAGCACCTGGCTGTCAATGGCATACGAGCTGATGATGAGGTGCTGTGTGCATGTGATGGTGGAGAGGGGGGTCCTGGACACTCTGTAGATTGACATGCTGAGAGATGATACCTGTGCCATGTCCCAGACGATGACACCATACTACATGCTGAAGCCTTGAGTCCCACTCCTATGCCCTTGCTGGGCTACAGAGCCGGTGGGGAGTATTATGGACATGACCTGGTTGGTGTGACAGGGCCTGGAAGGCGGGGCAGCGCAGTGTAGGCAGTTGGAGTTGCACACTCAGCATGCAAAGGTGTTGTGTGTGTGCCCAGGGTATGTCTGACAGCAGGCGTTAGATGTGCGGATGGACATAGCTCAGAGTGTGGCTGCTACATCAGACTGTAGTGTGATGTGGGTTATGCAAGGACAGGATGGTGGTGCAATGTGCACCTTGCATGTGCTGATGGTCCAGCCTTTGGCACCGCGTGGCGGCAACAGTGGCATAGACAAGCTGAGGACAGCCAAATGAATGGGTGGAGGGAGGAAGTGAGGAGCATCTTGGAGGCGTGTGTGTTGCCAAATCTGGATACTCTGCGGGCCCTTGCTGCAGGGGCCGCAGCAGCAGGCGGCATCTCCTTGCCAAATGCCAGAATTTGCACACAAATACTAGGATGTCAGAAGGACAACTGCAACAGGCGCGTGTGTAAAGTAAGGAGTGTCCAGTGTCACATGGCACACCCTGAGACAATGCATGCACAATCACCAAAGAAGCATGACACCAGATCAGGAAACTGAAGGCCAACCTGCGCACAGGATACACACCCTCAGCAGGTGTTGATGGCCCATTGTGTGGACCAACATGCCAAAAAACATACACGACCATGTACTTCATGCCCAATAGGGAGCCTAATCCATGAGCAACTGCATGCATGTTGCTAAACTTCACATGGACTCCTATGCATAATCTTCCACAACTATGCCAGATATGCCGCATGCAAAGTGGCAAGAGACCTGCATTGACAGAGATGAGGCACCTTGGAGTGTGACGAACACCTTTATTACTCAGCCTCAAACTAAGGGAAATGCATCAATTGGAACAGACTCACAGGTCATTTGGCTGACCATGTGTGACCTACACTGGACCCCCCCTTCAACACACAGATGTGGTAAATCCAACTGAGCTGGCACACAAGTGAAGGGGTTGAGCCTAACACCCCTTGCTGCACACGGAGAGTCTGCAATTCCCCATTGAGCCTCATATGGGGATGTCCCACACTATGTCCACCATTAGCATCCCGTATGTTCCTGAGGGACGTTATACACACATTGATGCCTTCATCAGAATCCACAAACCATTACAGATGACTGTCAGGAAGGGTGACTATCAATTCATGGGAGCCATGCAACACGTCATGTGCCCCATGGTGAGTCGACATATATGCATGGTAACACAACATGCACAGGAGCAGTCCCCACATATCACAAACACGTACCACCCACAAAATGCCTTGCTGCACTCCTTACCCAAAATTACTTTTCACCATGTCTGTGCATGTAACTCTGATCCAGCACACGTTGCAATACTCATGAGGAATAGCAGGAGGGCAATGATGACATGAGCAGATGACAGCCGCAAGAACCTGGGGAGGACAGACACACAACAAGTCAGCCAAGAGCTAGTAATCCGCAGACATGTACATGTACTCTACAGGAATGATGTTGTTACCATCCTCTTAAAAAATTTAGTGTCCCAGCTAAAATGTGTGGAATGACATCATCACTTGAATGAAACATCAGAACACACCTCCAAGTCACTTAGCACACAGTCAGCTGGACACACACATTGCAACACACATGCCACACAAGGCTCAAAGCGTGCACACTCAGACACAGGGACTCACCATTATGAGAAGAAGTTGCGGATAAGCCGACTCCGGATGTCCTCATCCTCATCCTCATCCTCACTTGCCCCGTGCCCAAGCCCTTCATCCTCCACGGGTGGATGATCCTGCTCATCCTGATCAAGGAGGAGTGGCACGGCCTTCTCCACTGCCATGTTGTGCAGCATGCAGCACACAATGAAGATTTTTCAGACCTTCACCGGGGCATATGGGAGGGCGCCGCCGGTCTTGTGGAGGCACCGGAATCTGCTCTTCAGGAGTCCAAACGTCCTCTCAATCACGCGCCTTGTCTGCCCATGGGTGTCGCTGTACCGGTGTTCTGCGGCTGTTGTGGGGTTGCGGAGAGGCGTCATCAGCCATGGCATGTTGGGATAGGCAGAGTCCCCTACATGGAAACATCATGTGAAGAAGTGGGTCAGGAGATGCCGTAAGATACAAAGATAGCGAGAAACACAGGACTAACAGAGTACACCCACCAACAACACATGCTCGTGCAGCTGCAGCATCATTTTTGGCACCCTGCTACGCCTCATGATGTAGGCATCGTGGGCGGACCCTGGAAAACGGGCACAGACATGGGAAATCAGCATGTTAGCAAGACACACCACAAGGTCATTGATAGAGTGGTAATGTTTGCGGTTCCAAAAGGCAAACTCCTGTGCCTGTGGGGGTACCAAGGCCACATGTGTCCCATCAATGGCCCCAATTACGTGAGGCATCCATCCCAGGGCATAGAACTCACCCTTGACACCTGTCAACTGCTCACGAGTGGGAAAATGGATAAATTCATCCAGGTGCACCAACATGGCTTCTAAAACATCATGCAGGACACGGCTGAACATCATCTGGGACATGCCACCAACATCAGCTATGGTCAATTGAAACGTACCGGTGGCAAAAAAATGTAGGGCTGCCATCACCTTCATCTTGGGGGTCAGAGCTGTAGGATACCTGTGTTGTGGTTGTGAGGTTCCGTGAGAATCGGAACGACACTTTTTGGGTGTGTTCAAATATGGACGAGTCTGGTATCTATGAACCGCAAATGACGAGTTTAGTGGGTGTACGCGTTTTCGCTACGCTACTATGTACGGATCGTCTCATTCTTAGGTATGTCCATCCGAACCCTCGGGTTCCATTTTAGATGCGGCATCCATTTTGTTTCTTGCCCTCAAGTAGCCAGCGAACGGACCTTGTCCGCTCTGTGACCCTGGGATTCCCAAGCTTTCACGAAGGACACGTGTTTTCTTTGAGGGTGTCTTTTATGATAGGGGAAATGACACAGCAAAGGCAGATGGCCCCGCTCAAGGCTCATCTTGCCGTGCCAGTCTATTGTTTCAGTCATGCATGCATTAGGCACGAGGTCTATGATCCTGCAATCAAGTTTCCGTTATTGCTCTCTACACTCTTTTTCAATCTATTGTGCATCCTTGTTCTTCCGTTGCATCTGTTTTTGTCCCTTCTCTTAATGTGTTTACAGTTAGAATGGAATGTGCTTAATGTGGGGATAATGTGCTTTTACAGTTGGGAACCGGCAACGTTGCTGTGATTATGTTCCGGGTTTCTGAAACATGAATGCGACCTTTTTGAAGTTTATTGTGGGAACTGAGTCGTAACCTTTGTTTGTCAAGTTGTGCAATGACCAAAATGTGTATAAAAGGAGCGATCCACTTTTGCAATTCGAAGCAGTCTCTCAGAACCTACACGTTGTGTACTTCTTGCGATTACTGTATCCCTGCAGTAAATAAACGCTGATCTTTGACGCCGCCGGAAGTGTCCCGTGTCTCTGTGTATTGTACGCCGGAACAGGTAACCCACGAAGGTTTCAGGTGTTGTCCCCTGGCACCGCTGGGCCTTAGAATAGCCCAGTCCTTCAGTTGGCGCCCAACGTGGGGCGACATCAGCGGTACCGGTCCAAAGCCCGACGATCGTGAGGAACTTCGTGTCAAATCTCCGAGGGAAGGTGCACCCCGCTTCATATATCCAGTTGTCGAAATAAGTGTCCCGAAGACTTTTCCAGCAAAGATTCCCGCCTCCTGACGGCTGCGACGGACTGATGCCCTGACTGTCGACCTGTTTTGGCGCTTGGCGTAGTCCTTTGTACGGCGAGACGATAGACGGGCCTTCCTGGTGACGTCATTGCTCTTTCAGTTAAGTATTTGTGGGTCGCTCCCAGGTTACTTTGTTGTTTGCATGGTTCCATTGCATTTGTGATTCTTAGTTGTTGGTTGGGTTTTATTTGACGATTGCAATTGCCAAAAACCGAGGGTCTTGCATTTTTTTTGCGAGGACATCGTAATTCGATAGCCCTTGAAGTTTGTAAACTCGGTTAGTGTGCACGATGCCTGGCCGTAGTACTTTGTTTGGTTTCCTTAAATGTTGTAGCACGGATTCCCGACTGGAGGATTCATGCCCGATACCTCCAGTTGGAACTCCAAAGTATGAGCTCTATAGTCACCACGGTGTAGGTCCTATTGTATATAATGAATATTGGATCCGTTACACTAAAAATGACGGTGTTCTTAGTTGGCCATCACATGGTAGTGTCGAAACTGCAATATTAGATAATCTTGTAGCTAAATTGTTTAAGAAGAAGGCTAGGCCGGCCATGTTTGATTCCTTTCGGTTATGGCGCAAAGAGGCCAAGCAGAAGGAAATCAAACAGACTAAGAAAAATAAGAGGGAAGGTGTCATTTCGGTAATGCGAAATGCAGAACAGTATCAGCGAGACAAAGATGAAAAGGAGCAGGAAGTTAGTGCTAGACTTCATCTTATGACGGTGGATAGATGTTATCCGGTTTTACCGTCTAGTCCAGATAAGACGGGAGAAGAAGTGGTAGAAGATTCCCTATTGTCCTATCTATTGAAATCGCCACCTCCCTACGCTCCAGATACCGTGGGTCTTGTGATTCCTCCTGTTCATCAACCTGTTGGTCTGGCGGCTGCTGGTCAGCCCGTCGTCCCTCCTGTTCTTCCGAATCCTCTTGTGCCACAAATTGTCCATCCTCCTTTACCCGCTCTTTTTCCTACTGCTCCTTTGCCAGTACCTCCTCAGCCTATTGTTACTACTACTCCTGTTACCCCGACTACCGCTACTGTTTCTACGCTTACTCCTAATGTTGTTGCTCCTGTGCCTTCTTCTTCGTCCCCTTCTAGTCGTATATTTAATGCTGTCGCTACTCTTTATTCTCTGTTTTTTGGACCAGTACTTGGGTCAAATCTTTCTGATGTTGCTCAGAGGCGCAGTCAAATTCCTGATGGTAGGGAACGTGAGTCGTTAGTGACAATGGCGCGTAAATGGATTAGGCATCCTGCGAAGTACGCTTCGCGTATAGTTTTCGAGATGTTTTCTCAGTTTAATGAGCCCACTCAAAGATTCGTGTTCGAGGAAATGTGTAAATCTTTGAGAGAAGAGTGGGATAATGATGCGGTAGATAATGTACCGCCCGAGATCACTGAGCTTCAGAATCAATTTTCGACTGGTACGATTGTAGGTGATAACGTCCGACGTGCTTTAGAGCGTCTGTTATCTTTTCGATCTATAATGCAGCCTCGAGCATTGTTTAAGGACACCACTGAGGAATGGATGGCGCAACCAGGTCAGTATCCTATGCGGGAAGTTCCCCCCGTATGGATGCCAGGTGATCCTAATGCTAATCCTGCTATTCTACCACACTTTCAGAGAGTTTGGATACACCTCCCATGGAAGCGATCGGAAGTTTTGCAGGTGAAGCAAACCTTGCCTGACCCCCGTAAAAATCCTGCAGGTTACTATAAGGAGTTGTCCCAATTAGTGGATGCTACTGTCATGAACCTTGCTGATATTGACATGTTGTTTGGTAATGTAGTGCCTCAACCGATTTGGGAGAAAATCCGTCAAGAGAATCACGCAGCTGAGTTAGGCGGTGATTGGGCTGCTCTTGTGGCGGCTGATGGACGGCAAGTTGGTGGTCTAAACCTGAACAGCTCATTGAGAATTTGCCCCAGAGGATAATTACACTTATGAAGACACTTATGCCAGCTATACGTGTTAATTGGGACAAACTGTCTGCGTGCAAACAAAAGAAGGACAAGAGTGTCTCCGATTTCTTTACGAGATTTGAGGAGGTATTTATTGATCATAGTGGTCAGGATATGAGCTCTGAGGGGGGTCAGCGATTGTTTGTTGATAAATTTGTGTCGAATTTGTTGCCTGAACTCAGCAACAAATTGAAGAATTCTGAAAGTTCGTGGGCCGTTTCTACCACTGCTCAGATATTAGCCACGGCCCAATACTACGAAAATAGAGAGAAAGAAGAAAGCGAACGCGCAGATAAGAAAACGAAGGAGCTTAAAACAAAGGTCTTATTGCAGCAAGCGTATCCTCCGCGCTTGAATCCACATGACTCGCAACAGCCAAATCGCTTACAACCACAGTTTTCTAGATCGCAGTCGCGTAATGACTCCTCTACACCTCGCTTTGTGTTAGGGTACAATCAATGTGCATATTGTAGGGGTGAGGGTCATTTGAAGTTTAATTGTCCAGTTCTGCGTGATCGGAACAATGGTGTTTCGGCTCGAGGAGGTCGTAGTGGTCCTCAACAAGCGTCACGTGGTAGAGGTCGCGGCATTACTCAGAATCAGAACGAGCGTCTTGCCACTTCATCAGATTTGCAAAATTGCTTTGATCGGCGCGATCCATCGTCTGGTAGATCTGCACAGTATCATGTGGACGACTATTTTGTCGAGCATGATGTTGGTGCTGACGGTAATTACTAGGACAGCCGTAGACAAAGAAAGGGAGAAGTATCAGTTCCGGTTGATCAGAGAGGGCCTTATGTCGCAGTTGCTACATTGGGCGTAGTTGAGCCTTTTCTGTTGGACACTGGTGCAGTGAAAAGTTCCATTATGCATTCGAAACTCCCTGGCGCGCCTTTGTCTGGCTTAACGAATGTTTCCGTTGGATTCTCTGGCGCCCCCGTTAGCAATCCAGTTTCTAGCCCTTTGCCCCTTGCAATTGGGTCTCGTGAGTTAACAGCTCCCTTGATTTTGACTACTGGTTGTGTTGAGAATCTTTTGGGCTTGGATTTATTGAAACGGTTATATGCGACTTTGTACTGTTCTCCTGCGGGAGTGGAGCTTACATTAGGTCAGAGAGTGATCTCCCCTATGTATCTGTCGACTGATAAGCTCCCACCGGAATTGAGTTCTCTTCCTGACTCTTTGTGGGCGACAGGTCCCAATGACGTGGGCCTGTTGGATATCCCACCTTACGTTGTCCAATTGAAATCAAATGTGTGATTGCCACGTATTCCCCAGTATCGTATCTCTCTTGATGGTGAACGAGCGCTATTGGCGATCATTTACGATTTGATCGATAAAGATGTCATCGAGGAAACACGGGGTAACGTGTGTAATAGTCCTGTGTTACCTATTTTGAAACTAACTGATCCATCTAAGCCTCCTGTGTATCGTTTTGTTATTGATTTAAGGGAGGTGAATAAAATTGTTGTTCCACAGTTCCCCGTGGTGCCTGATATTACTGCTTTGCTGACTCTGATTCCAGCTTCTGCATCGTGGTTTTCGGTAATCGATCTGAAGAATGCGTTCTTTAGCATTCCGATTGCTGAGGAAAGTAGGGATTTATTTGGTTTCT
Source organism: Triturus cristatus (assembly GCF_964204655.1). Lineage (NCBI taxonomy): Eukaryota > Metazoa > Chordata > Amphibia > Caudata > Salamandridae > Triturus > Triturus cristatus. The sequence goes on along the minus strand of NC_140591.1, from coordinate 382,017,716 downwards.
CATTAGGTGGTCGTAGCTTCAGGTTCAAACGCGCACCTCAGGGCTACTGTGAGAGTCCATCGATCTACAGCCAAGCCCTTAAGAGTCAACTTGATGCGTTCGTGTTGCCAGCTGGGGCGGCTTTGATTCAGTACGTCGATGATCTGTTGGTAGCTGCTGACACTGAACAGATTTGTAAAACTGCTACAGTATCCCTGTTACAGCATCTATGTGACTTACATCACAAAGTGTCACCTTCTAAACTACAATATTGTTGTCAAGAAGTAACCTATCTAGGTCACTTATTGTCAAAGGCGGGAAGAAGGTTGACCCCTGAAAGAATTGCAGCAATCGCTCGAATGACTGTGCCAACAACTCAGAGAGATGTGCGTGCCTTTCTAGGTATCACGTCATACTGCAGACAGTGGATTCCAAATTTTTCACTGTTAGCGAAGCCATTGACAGCTCTCACGTGCAAGGATGTCTCGACTCCTTTGCCATGGATGGAAGACTGTCAGAAAAGTTTTTCTGAACTACGAGATGCGTTGTGTTCGGCTCCTGTGTTAGGTACTCCTGATTACAGTAAGCCATTTACACTATACGTTCACGAGAGAGAAGGTTGTGCGTTGAGTGTTTTGACGCAGCAATTTGGTGGTAAGCAGCGTCCATGTGCATATTTTTCCTCGACCTTAGACCCGGTAGCTAGAGCGTTGCCAAGTTGCTTGAGAGCAACAGCGGCAGCTGCGGTGTCTATTCCCCAATCCGCAGGTCTGGTCATGGATAATATGCTCACAGTGATGGTTCCCCATGCAGTTGACACTCTCCTGAATCGGACAAAAACTCAACATCTGACGAGTGCAAGGTTGTCCGGGTATGAGTTGACACTTTTGGCAAGTCATATACAGATCAAGCGTTGTAATGTACTGAATCCGGCGACATTGTTGCCGATTAATGTGGAATCAGATGGTGAACTGAGGAAGAAACGAAGGGTCATGTGGACCTGAAAAACACTCCGTTAACAGATCCCGATGGTACTTTGTATGTTGATGGTTCTTGCTTCAAATTGCCGAATGGTGATGTGACGACTGCTTATGCTGTAGTGATGCTGAGCACAGTTGTGGAAACCGCAAGATTGAGTCAGAATTCAGCGCAAGCGGCAGAATTGATTGCGCTGACAAGAGCGTGTGTTTTGTCTAAGGGAAAGCGAGTGAATGTGTTCACCGATAGTCAGTATGCATTCGGTGTTGCGCATAGTTTTGGTCGAGTGTGGAGAGAAAGAGGATTAATGACATCGCATGGTACGAAGATCCAACACGGACAGCTCGTGAATGATCTTTTGGATGCACTTACATTGCCCAAACAGGTAGTGATCGTTAAATGTAGCGCTCATCGAAAGGTTACGGATGATGTTGGTCGTGGTAATGCATTTGCGGACGAGATTGCCAAGGAAACGGCCAAGAATCTTGCAACCCGAATGTATGTTACGGGTTCAGTGAAACGGCCGACGGAGACTGGTATGTGTGAAGATACTGTCGAGAGCGTGAAAACAATTCAGAATGAGGCCACTGGAATGGAGAGAACCAAGTAGAAAGAAAGCACGGGAAAGTTGGACATGCATGGATGTTGGGTTGACTTGTCGGAACGTCAGAGGTGGATGTTACCGGATGCTTATGTATTGGCCGTCGTGACTATGGCTCATGGGTTGTCACACATTAGTGCGAAAGGTATATGCAAGTTATTGTCCCCTGTATGGAAGAACGATGGTATTGCTAAATGTGCTGAGAGGGTGGTTAAGAATTGTATGGTGTGTTTGATGCATAATCCTGGCAAGGGCACCCCCACTCCACCTGGTCATTTTGCTCCTCCTACCTGTCCCTTTGAGGTTATCCAACTGGACTTCATCCATATGGAGAGATGCAATAATTTGAAGTATGTTTTAGTTGTGATTTGTGCGTTCTCCAGATGGATCGAGGCCTATCCTCTTAAAGATAATACTGCCCTGTCCACAGCGAAAGTCCTACTGAAGGAATACTTCCCTCGGTATGGAATGCCACGGATTGTGTGGTCAGATAACGGAAGCGAGTTTGTGGGAAGTGTGATGCAGAGTGTGTGTAAGGGCCTTGGCATTCGACAGAAATTCCATAGCGCCAACCATCCTCAGGCAGCGGGTTTGGTTGAAGGGTACAATGGTACTCTGAAGCTGAAACTTGCAAAGATTCAAGCTACGACTGGTTTATCATGGCCTGATGCCTTGCCTCTGGCTCTCTTATCAACCAGGGTGACTGTACACTCTCGAGTAGGGCTTAGCGCATATGAGATTGTGTTCGGCTGCCCTGCGAACATTTGGGGAGTCCCGAGACCTAAGGCCTTTGATAGTCTTGAGTATCCAATGCTGATTGATTATCTTTATGATCTGACGGCTAAACTGAGGTTGCCTTCTGTACCCTCCCCGCTCCCGCCTCCCAGCTGCTCCGCCCCCCGCGCACTTCGCCATATATGGCGACCGTGCGAACGCGCAGTGTGCGCGCGCAGCGGGCGCGCCGATTGAGCGCCGAAGGTGCGCCAAAGGTAAGCCCGTCTGCGCCCGTCCGTGCCTGGCCCGCGCCCAGCGCCTGAACCCCTGGCTCCCAAGGACCCCAGCCCACCCGCCAGACGTACGACGCCGCCACCCTCAACACACTCAACACCGGCCGAACCCCGGGATGCCACCAAGTCGCCCGAGACACACCCACGGACCCTTCAGCTGCCACGCCTGCAAGTACACCTGCATCCGGACCTGCCTCGCACCAGCACCCGCCAACTCGAACACCAGCAGCACCCTCCTCAAGTGCATCCTGCTTAACACCCGCTCCGTCCACAGACACGCCATCGAACTCTGGAACCTCCTCGACACCACAGCTCCAGACGTTGCCTTCCTCACAGAGACCTGGATGAACGCCTCTTCAGCTCCAGACATCGCCATCGCCATCCCAGAGGGCTACAAGATCACCCGGAAGGATCGCACCGCCAACCAGATGGGAGGAGGCATCGCCATCATCCACAGGAACACCATCCGTCTCACGACCAGCACCGACAACACCCTTACCACCGCCGAACACCTGCATTTCCAGATCCACACCGACCCGAAGACCACCCTCAGAGGCACCCTGATCTACCGACCTCCGGGACCACGCACCCAATTCAGCGAGGACATCGCCGACTTCGTCAGCCCGCATGCCCTCCCCTCCTCTGACTACATCCTCCTGGGGGACCTCAACTTCCACCTGGAGAACAACAACGACCGCAACACCAGCACCCTGCTCGACAACCTCGCCAATCTTGGACTCAAGCAGCTGGTGTCCACCCCCACCCACCTCGCCGGACACACACTCGACGCAGTCTTCTCATCCAGCACAGACATCGACTTCAGCCACGCCACAGAGCTTCAATGGACGGACCACAGCTGCATCCACTTCACCTTCAAAAGAACGACGACCCACCACCACCAGCAACAGGCTGCCCGCAGAAGCTGGAACAAGATCACAGCCGACCAGCTAGCCACCTCCCTGAGCCAGCACCCTCCTGCCAGCTCAGCGAACCCCAGCCAGGCCGCCGACAACCTCACGAAGTGGATCAGCAACTGCGCGGACGAACTCGCCCCGCTGAGGACCCCGCCCAGCAGACCCGGCAGCAAGAAAGCCCCATGGTTCACCGACGAACTCAAGAGCTCCAAGAAGAACTGCCGAGCCCTCGAGAAAGCCTGGAGAAGGGAACCAACACCGGACAACAGGGCCACCTTCAAGCTTGCCACCCGGAAGCACCATCAGATGATCCGCGCCGCCAAGAAAACTGCATTCAAGGACCTGCTAGACAACAACGCACACAACTGCAAGGAACTCTTCAACATCGTGAAAGAGCTTTCCAACCCCAGCGCAGGAAGCAACGACATCACCCCATCGCAAGACCTCTGCAACTCCCTCGCATCATACTTCCACAACAAGATCCCGGACATACACAACAGCTTCACCAACCAACCAACGCACACCACGACCGAACAACCACCCCCCACCACCACCCTCCACGCCTGGACTCCGATCAGCACCGAAGACACCATCCGCACGATGAACTCCATCCACTCCGGATCGCCGACCGACCCCTGCCCTCACCACGTCTTCAACAAGGCCGACGTTGTCATCGCACCCCACCTGCGAGACATCATCAACACATCCTTCGACACCGCCACCTTCCCTGACAGCTGGAAGCACGCCGAACTCAGCGCTCTACTCAAGAAACCCACAGCGGACCCCACCGAACTCAAGAATTACCGCCCCATCTCTCTCCTCCCGTTTCCGGCCAAAGTCATCGAGAAGACCGTCAACAAGCAGCTGGCCGCCTTCCTTGAGACGAATGGATCCCTCGACCCCTCACAGTCTGGGTTCCGAGCCAACCACAGCACCGAGACCGCCCTCATCGCCGCCACTGATGACATCCGAGCCCTGATGGACAACGGAGAAACAGCGGCCCTCATCCTCCTAGACCTCTCCGCAGCATTCGACACTGTCTGCCACCGCACCCTAGTACAGCGCCTCAGCAACGTCGGAATCCAGGAGAAGGCTCTGGAATGGATCATCTCCTTCCTCGACGGAAGAACACAGAGAGTCCGCCTACCACCGTACAAGTCAGAGGCCACCGAAGTCATCTGCGGCGTCCCGCAAGGATCCTCGCTGAGCCCCACCCTCTTCAACGTCTACATGAGCCCCCTCGCGGCCATCGCACGCCAACACAACCTCAGCATAATCTCCTACGCCGACGACACCCAGCTGATCCTCTCCCTGACCAACGACCCCGCCGCCGCCAGAGCCAACCTGCACGAAGGGATGAAAGAGGTAGCAGAGTGGATGACGACCAGCCGCCTGAAACTGAACTCAGACAAGACGGAGGTCCTCATCCTGGGCTCTTCACCCTCCGCCTGGGACGACTTCTGGTGGCCTCCCGCCCTGGGCACCGCACCCAAACCGACAGACCACGCACGCAACCTAGGCTTCATCCTGGACTCCTCCCTCTCCATGACCAGGCAAGTCAACAACGTCTCCTCGGCGTGCTTAACATCCTACGCATGCTACGGAAGATCTTCTGGTGGATCCCCACCGAGACCAGGAAGACCGTCACCCAGGCCCTCATCACTAGTCGACTGGACTACGGCAACGCCCTCTACGCCGGTACCACCGCCAAGCTCCAGAAGAGACTCCAGCGGATCCAGAACGCCTCAGCCAGACTCATCCTCGACATCCCACGAACCAGCCACATCTCCGGACATCTGAGAGACCTACACTGGCTCCCCGTCAACAAAAGAATCACCTTCCGCCTCCTCACCCACGCACACAAAGCCCTACACGACCAAGGCCCGAGCTACCTCAACAACCGAATCAACTTCTACGCTCCCAAACGCCACCTCCGATCTGCCAACCACGCCCTCGCCGCCGTCCCCCGCATACGAAGAGCGACTACAGGAGGAAGGTCCTTCTCCTACCTGGCCGCCAAGACCTGGAACTCCCTCCCAACCAACCTGCGCCTGACCCAAGACCACCTCTCCTTCAGGAAGAAGCTGAAGACCTGGCTGTTCGAGCAGTAGCGGCACCCCCCCTCCCCCCAGCGCCTTGAGACCCTACGGGTAAGTAGTGCGCTCTATAAATGTCTTTGATTGATTGATTGATTGAATTCATCAACAGGTCTTTGAAGCTTTGCCGGCACAGACAGAGGGTCCTGGACATCGGCTCCAACCGGGTGACTGGGTCGTTACCCGAAATTTTGGCCGAAAACGCAATTTGGAGCCAAGATTTGTGGGACCCTTTCAGGTGTTATTGGCCACAAGGACTGCAGTTCGGTTGGAAGGCAGAAAGAACTGGGTGCACGACGGCCATACCAAGAAGGTGCCGATCCCTTCACCAACAGATAGTTGGGTGAGAACTGGTATTGCGGCAACGGAAACTGAGACCCCTCTATGTTTTGTGCCGTTTAGCGATGCTCAACCTGTAGGAGACAATTCATTGCAGTCAGACACACTTGTTGAGTCGTCAGTTGAAGAGAATTCGAGGTCTGAATCATCATCCAATCGACTGAACACTGTTTCACCAGCTGCACCAGCTGAACAATTATTTGAAGAACAGACTCGACCTGGAAGAAATCGATACTCTCGTCGTCCACGTAATAAAGACTAATAAACTTTTTCCTATATTTCCCTTTCCTGTTGCCACGAACATTACGAACAATTACATCCTCTTCTTTTTAGTTTTTTATGTGTGCTTTTCACAGCGAAAGAGATTTGTATTAAGCCGAGTGTTTAGGAAAACCTTTCATCCGGGTTAACCGTAGGGCCGCGCGGGTACTTCCTTCTGTTTAGCAGGTTTCTGACACTAGGTTGGTTACTTTTGTCGACTCCTGGGAACTCCTGGGAATTGATAATCGCTACTCAGAACGAAGTGCGTCAAGAACGTACGGACGGTTTTTAGAGGATGGCATTCTCTAAGCTGTTGGAAGAAGAAAGGATGTCGGCACAAAGATCAAAATTGCATAAGATTGTACGAACGAAATGTTTTTTGTTTCAGGTATTTCTGCTGTTTCTGGCTGTGTCTATGCTATTGGTGGGTGGAGTGTATTTCGGAATACAGTCGCTATTGCCTTCCATTTCACCTACTCTTTCTCCTAAACTAAGCTCTATTACTACTGTTTCTCCACATTCCTTTCATCCTCTGCCCCAACATGAACAGGTTAGACGTGCGGAATTTATGAATAACTCCTTCGTTCAACTCCTACATCAGCACCAGTTGGTGATGAATACTACCAACTGTTGGGTGTGTGGGTTAATGCCACATACCATGGATAGGGGTATTCCGTATCTGGTTCTTCCTTACAGCTCCCAAGGGTCAGCTCGAGCATTCCAAACTATGTTCCGTAGTGCACTAGATTCCTACCCCAGTCGAGAGCCACGCTCTGCAAGCTCTGGTCCTGGCCCGTACCATAAGCCTTTGGCGATAGCGATTGCGGATTTAGATAGAGATGTTTTTGATGCATCGCTTATTCCAGAAGAAGAGGTGCAAGCCTATAAGGATCTGAGTGAGGCTGAGTATAGTACGTCAGTGGGTGATAGACAGCTCAAGAGCTCGTCTCCAATATGGATCGTACCCCACCTCGGTAATTTCTGCTTGAAAGGTTTGGGTCAAAATCCGAGAGCACAACTTGGGAACAGTGCTTGCACTGATACGTATGTTCTACCGATGCTCTCTTCCCCTGTTTTTCTGACTGCCAAGGGTACCTATTTTGTATGTTATGAACGTGCATATACATGGTTGCCCCGTGACTTTTCGGGTACCTGCTATATTGCGAATCTTTTGCCTCCGACCTTTACAGTTGCCTCAGATTATCACAGAACTAGAATTGTGAGAGGCGTTATTAGCGAAGAGGACACTGCCGGTCAAGAAGCAGGAGACTTCTTTAAGGGTTTCTTACCGTTTTGGGGGCCTATGGTTAATAGTAGGAACCTAAGACAGTTGACCCGTGTGGTAGAGTCGACTGCTAACATAACTGCGAGTGCTCTTGGTAATCTAACAGCAGAACTTCAGGCGGATAGACTTATGACGTTGCAGAACCGTATGGTTCTAGATGTTGTTCTTGCAGATAGAGGTGGTGTGTGCAAAGTTATCCATTCGAGCTGTTGCATTTTCATTCCTGACAACGCTCCAACTGTTTACCAAGCCATCTCGAAGTTGCATAAGATTTCCGAGTCCATACACGTGGACGAGGGTAACTGGACGCTTCTAGGATGGTTTTGGGGCCTGATATCAACTTGGGGTTGGAAGATTCTGATGATCGTAGGGGTTGTTGTGACGTTCCTATTCACGTGTTGTCTTTGTGTGCAGTGTGGCCCTGCCTTATGTAGTCTTTGTGCTACAACGTGTATAAGACAGCCATCTGTTACCAAGGAGACATTGATGGATAGAATGATGTTCCAGCAACAGCTGAACGATCTGATGAAAATCAAAATCGATTCTGATCTCGACTAGTGCTTGCCTACATGAGGGCAAAAGGAGCGTCTGAGGTTCCGTGAGAATCGGAACGACACTTTTTGGGTGTGTTCAAATATGGACGAGTCTGGTATCTATGAACCGCAAATGACGAGTTTAGTGGGTGTACGCGTTTTGGCTACGCTACTATGTACGGATCGTCTCATTCTTAGGAATGTCCATCCGAACCCTCGGGTTCCATTTTAGATGCGGCATCCATTTTGTTTCTTGCCCTCAAGTAGCCAGCGAACGGACCTTGTCCGCTCTGTGACCCTGGGATTCCCAAGCTTTCACGAAGGACACGTGTTTTCTTTGAGGGTGTCTTTTATGATAGGGGAAATGACACGGCAAAGGCAGATGGCCCCGCTCAAGGCTCATCTTGCCGTGCCAGTCTATTGTTTCAGTCATGCATGCATTAGGCACGAGGTCTATGATCCTGCAATCAAGTTTCCGTTATTGCTCTCTACACTCTTTTTCAATCTGTTGTGCATCCTTGTTCTTCCGTTGCATCTGTTTTTGTCCCTTCTCTTAATGTGTTTACAGTTAGAATGGAATGTGCTTAATGTGGGGATAATGTGCTTTTACAGTTGGGAACCGGCAACGTTGCTGTGATTATGTTCCGGGTTTCTGAAACATGAATGCGACCTTTTTGAAGTTTATTGTGGGAACTGAGTCGTAACCTTTGTTTGTCATGTTGTGCAATGACCAAAATGTGTATAAAAGGAGCGATCCACTTTTGCAATTCGAAGCAGTCTCTCAGAACCTACACGTTGTGTACTTCTTGCGATTACTGTATCCCTGCAGTAAATAAACGCTGATCTTTGACGCCGCCGGAAGTGTCCCGTGTCTCTGTGTATTGTACGCTGGAACAGGTAACCCACGAAGGTTTCAGGTGTTGTCCCCTGGCACCGCTGGGCCTTAGAATAGCCCAGTCCTTCAGTTGGAGGTGTGGTTCAAGCCGGCGGGTCAAGTCCTCTATCAACTCTTGCGAGAAGTGGTATCTGCGTATGCAGTCATGTTCATGCATGGCATCCAGGTCTGGCATTCATCTGGGGAGAGGCGGTGCCCTGCAGAGATTTGGAAGGAATAACGAAGAGTGAGTACATTACCACACCAATGTCACTGAGGTGAGCACATGTTCAACAGCTAATACACATCTGCTTAATATAGAGTCTGGTCTGTGCAATACATCCAGGACACGTAGGCCAGCCAGGTGATCCTCCTACGAAGAGCCAGCCACAATAGTTGCATGGCAATGTTGACGTGACATGCCATTAAAATAGCTGTGGGCCAGTGTAAGTGACCAGCCAGACACATTACATGAGTGACAGACATCCACATATCAGCATTTGAAGGATGTTATCTCATACAGACAGCTGGCGGGAGTCTAGACGCACAGGTCACATGTCATCTGAAAAAGGACAGATAACACACATTTCCATGAAGGGGTACATGTCAAAAACTGATGACACAGACATTGAGACAACGCAGATATTGCCTCATGTCAGGAAGTCATCTTCGAACCATCATGGCACATGTAACGTGTGAGTCCACATGTGGCATGGTGTGCGTATATGTGTGTCATGCACATATGCACACAGACACATGTTGGATGCTGCAACAGCAGATGGAGTTGACGGAACACCAACGGCAAGCTCATGGGAACACATGGCACACACATGACATAGTCACATCGTGGCACGCTGGTAGTCACATGTCAGGTGTAATTATCCGTGTACCTGGCATCAGGGGACAGTTGCGAGTGTTGGTGACTGTGCCATACCAGTGATGCAGTGCTTGACACGTGTGTCCTACATGCACACATGTGCAAAGTGTGAAGGGGAAGTGTGCCACGTAGTGCCCCATCACACATGACATGTGTAAACAGCTCATCACACATCTATTGTGCCACAACATGATGAGACATGTGCCACATCACTGCCTGACACACCTAGGCCCTGCACATGAAGGACTGCACTGACAATGACTTGATGTCCAGCCTTGTGCGCGTCTCACACCTCCATTCCTTTCGTGTGCGCCTCCTATCACCAGTGTAAGCTGTAAAACGCAGTACACACACTCTGAGGGCGTGTGTAAGGGCCGCACACGCATGAGTACGTGCCGTATCACTAGGGCCTACGGTACCCCAACTATAGTGATAGGCACGTACTCACGCTTGTACGGGCCGTACACGCGTGAGTACGTGCCTATCACTATAGTTGTGTTACTGTAGGTCCGAGTGATACGGCACGTACTCACGCATGTACGGGCCGTACATGCGTGAGTACGTGCCTATCACTATAGTTGTGTTACTGTAGGTCGGAGTGATACGGCACGTCCTCACGCGTGTACGGCCCGTACACGCGTGAGTACGTGCCTATCACTATAGTTGGGGTACCGTAGGCCCTAGTGATACGGCACGTACTCACGCGTGTACGGCCCGTCCACGCGTCAGTACGTGCCTATCACTATAGTTGGGGTACCGTAGGTCCGAGTGATACGGCACGTACTCACGCGTGTACGACCCATACACGCGTGAGTACGTGCCTATCACTATAGTTGGGGGTACCGTAGGCCCTAGTGATACGGCCCGTACTCACGAGTGTACGGCATGTACACGCGTGAGTACGGCCCGTATCACTCGGACCTACAGTAACACAACTATATTGATAGGCACGTACTCACGCGTGTACGGCCCGTAAACGCGTGAGTACGTGCCTATCACTATAGTTCTGTTACTGTAGGTCCGAGTGATACGGCACGTACTCACGCGTGTACGGCCCGTACACGCGTGAGTACGTGCCTATCACTATAGTTGGGGTACCGTAGGCCCTAGTAAAACGGCACGTACTCACGCGTGTACGGCCCGTCCACGTGTGAGTACGTGCCTATCACTATAGTTGTGTTACTGTAGGTCCGAGTGATACGACACGTACTCACGCGTGTACGACCCATACACGCGTGAGTACGTGCCTATCACTATAGTTGGGGGTACCGTAGGCCCTAGTGATACGGCCCGTACTCACGAGTGTACGGCATGTACACACGTGAGTACGGCCCGTATCACTGTAGTGGTGGTGCCCTAGGGGTACGTGTGAAACACACCGTACCTGTGTGGGGATTTAAGAATTACAATGGGGACACATGAGGGACAAGTATTAGGGCCTAAATGCATGCTGGTTGTCATGGATACCGAGTTTCAAGTTCAAAATTTAACATCATGTGGTCTGGAAAAAGCAGTTAGCCACATTATACATTGTTGCAAAGTGGTTGTTGACTTGACATGATGCTGCAAATTCGAAAGATGCTAAGGCTGTCACTGGTGTATGTTTAAAGGGATTGGAGGAAACGTAGGATGCAAAGGAGTCTGACCAATCACTCTGTACTCCTGTAAATGAAATAGGCCAGCAAGGCAGATATAAGGCAGGCAGAACCCATGGGAGGGCACTTGCCTGCACAATATGTCAGTCGATATCACTGCAGCGGTGTTGTCTCCCTCTGGCACCAGGTCAAGGACTGTGGAGAGGGCCCATCCTTTCACCCAGGAGAAGAATGAGGCATTGCTGGATGTGATCCTCCCACGGTACCCCATGCTGTATGGTCGACCAGGGGAGCAGGTGAGTGCTGACTCCACTACCTTTGCCTGTGCACCTTTTTTGAGTCTGTCACTTCTGGAATTGTGTCCAGGTGTGACAGACATGCAATGTTGGTTGGAGTGGGTCCCAGGGGGGGGTGGATGGCTTATGTCTCTCATGCAGGGCTTGATGTAGTTCATGTGTGCACTCCTCACTTGAATTGTGCTTACTGTGACATTCACTGCATACTGCATGGCACATTCAGCCAGCCTAATCCTCTTGGGCATTCTTGTTCTATTGTCCTGCGGTGATTCAGTGGTCACCCCGGTGTGACAGGTGACTGCACCCACAGATGTGTGTGAGAGTTGAGTGGAGCTGTGGTGAGAGTGGTGAGAGTGTCCAAATGATGTGTACGCCCCTTGGACATTGATGTGTGTGAATTTTTCTTGTCGTGTGGGTGAGTGTCTATGTGGAGTGTTTCACAACAGCTGCATGGAGGAGGCAACTGCTCAATCCATCTGATGTGAGAAGTAAGCCGTGCTCTGTGTCTGACTTGCTGAGCTAGCCCCACACCTGTGACCCCCCCTGGCAAGTGGCACAAGTGCAGAGTGAGGTTTGCATCCGCTGTTGCCAATGGCAGGTGATTGATGTGTGCCTGTGTGTGTCTGTGTACTCTGCTGAGGTTTCGTCAGTGGCCTGGGGCATGTGACTGCTTTGCGGTGCTGTCCATCAGCCTTGTGTTGCTTGGGATGCACAGTGTGTGCCATGATCAGGGATTGTTTCACACCCCTCATGCCACCTGTGTACTTACTATGCCATGTAGTGCATTGGTGCGTCCACAGTGGAAAAAGTCCCTATGACTAAGGTGCTATTACTTGCCAGCATACTATGCCCTGTTCAACAAATCAAAGATGTTCAAATGTGTGTCTCTGTGACATGGTGCAGGTGTAGTGATGTTGTCCCACTTTGTCATCCACACAGGTAACCGCTTACCACAAGGGGAAGATCTGGAAGGATGCCGTCAAGGCCATGCAATCGGTGGAAGGTCGCAGTCGGCGCCTGCCACAAGTGAGGAAGAGATGGCAGGACATCCGGTAGTGGACCCGGAGGATCGCCCGGGTCATGCTGAAGGAGGAGGCTCCTCGCAAGCATGGCGGGCGCCGGCGCCTGACCCACCAGATGAAGCGTGTCCTGGCGGTGGTCTTCCCTGACCTGGATAGGCGGATACAGGAGTTACAGCAGCAGGAAGGGGGTAGGTACATATGTGTTTGTTGTGTTTCGCCAGCTTTTGGAGCTGCTCAGTCGCCTGGATACACTGCCAGGCTATATATATACAGTGCATATCCTGTTCCCCCAAGTCAACCTGTGCTGCTCTTCCTCCCTTCCCCTCCTTGACATGTGTTACCTGTTCTGTGTGTTATCACTATTGCACATGGTCATCTAGGCTGCCAGTTAATCAAGGTGCACACTGCTTTCAGCATCATGTGTGGGGGTGGTCTGCCTGTGCCCTGTCCTGTTCAGTCATTTGGAGGTGCTTAATTGTTGGCACTGATGCTGAGTCTCAACGTAGGAGTGTGAGGTTTCAAATGAACAGACTTGCAGCATGCATTAGAATGTTGTGGCCTCAGACATGATGTGCATGAGTGGGATATATGCATAGTGCCGGGACGGTTGCTCCTGTTACAGTCAGCTCATTCCAGGACCATGGAGCAGTGTGCCCACTACAGTCCCCTGACACAGCCTGCCCACCTACTCATGTGTGTCATCCAACACTGTGCACATTCACTGTGGGTTCAGCATGGCTCTGCCTCTGTGGCATTGTTCCCTGGCCCTGGAAGTATTTTTCACATGTGTGATACATTTGCCCACTGGACAGGGATACACCAGTTTGCTTGTGCATACTCACACTGGGCAGTGCCTGTGTGGCTATTCACAACAATCTGTTGATGTTTGTTTGTGACAAATATGTTTTGGCAGCCCTACAAGGTGATGTCGTGTTAATGAAGCTAGTTTTCAAGCACAGTTATTGTAACCCTGAATAAGAGGTGTCACTTCTTGATCGGTATCAGTCACATTGACTCAGGTATGGGTGGGTGTGTGCGGGAGGGGCGTACATGTTCAACCCTGATGTTTCATTGCCAGTTCTGACTTGTGTGTGATGATTCGGCGTACAGAAAGTCATCGTGCAGTGCCCCCGTGATGTTGGCCAGTACTTAATGTTCGTGCTTCGTAGCCTGTGTCAGTTTTTGACAATCATGTATCCTGCTTGTATATTTTTTGCACCTGTGTGTGGTTCAGATGCTACACAGTTGTGACTTTGTGTGCTGACATCTGTGGGTACATTCTGGCTTGCCATGAGGGGGAACCCACAGTACAGCTAGGCTTTTTTGCTAAACAATTGCAGGCCCATTAGCTTATGCATTGTCCTGGGTGTGGACATGTGTGCCACTCCAGATGACAGTCAGTAGGTCATATGTGTAGCCAACTGTGTGATCAGGTGACGGATAGCCATGTGCCAAATGACATTATTCAAGTTGTTACTCAGAGAAAATGTCCATTGGCACTCACTACACCTGTCAACATGTCTTAATGTTTCATATGCTTGACCTTGTTGTTTTGTTGTGAAGGACAATGATGTGCCTGCATGACAGATGTCTACCAAGGAAGTGCACAAGACACCACCTTTACACTTTCCAGGGACACGTTGGCACATTATAAAGTAAGGCACAGTGTGAACAAAACTTGTTTGGAGTTCATACATATACATGTTCCCACAGTGTGGTAGCATTTGGGTTAGTCCTTGGTTGTTGCTGATACCAACTTACGAGTGTCAAGTCATCCAGACCGCCGTGGTGCCATGTATATGTACTTACTGATACGCCATTTCTGCCTAACAGTGGCTGATTTGAATGAGTCTGGCAGCTCAGACAATGACTGTGTACATGTAGTTTGGTGTGCACCTCCTTGTGTGACTTCTGCTATACAGACACATGTGTGTTGTGTTCACAGAGTGCCACATTCACACATTCTAGACATGTCCATTGTGTAAAGGGTTGTGATTCTCCAGGAGTCACAATGTATTTCTTTGGGGTTTCAAAAGTACTCACAGGTCTCTGAGTGTGGGGACACCTTCTTCATTGGCATGTGGTATTTGGCCTTGGGTGCGACAATACTGTTTGGTTCACAGTGAACAAGAGGTGGCATGCCTTCATAGTCTTGCTGTGCTCAACTGATCCCAGACACTAGCTTCTCATGATCTTGTGATTTCAAGTTATTTGCTGTTGTGTCCTAATTTTCATTGTTTCCAGGTGGCATGGTGGGTCAACCAACTGTGGAGTGCAGGGCTTACATATGTGGGGAGTATTCTAGATGTTACTCATGATGCCTTACCTGATATGCACTGTTGCCTATTTTGTTTGGACTCATGTGTCAGATGTATACAGGTGACTGATTTTTTCCTGTCTCTTCACCTTGCCCACAGCATCATCGGAGGACACCGAGGGAGACACCGGCACGGACGTGGAGGAGGGATCAAGTTGTGGTGCCACCACTGCTGAGGAGTCGGCGGACTCAAGTGGCACAGAGGGCGAGGGGAGTGAGGCGGAGGACCTGCTCAGTACCAACACTGACTACGAGGCTGATGGGTCTGAGGCTGAACTCCCTGAGGGGGCAGAGGCTGCTCCAACAGCAGGCAGCAGCACTCCATCCGTACCCGCCCCTTCCATTCCCATCACCGCCCTCCCACTTGCTCTGGTCCCTTCTGTCCGTGCTAGGCCACACCGTGTCTCCTTCGTGCCAGGCACCGCACCCCCTGCCCCTGTCCCCCCTGCTGCCCTCACTGCCGAGTCTGTGGACATTCAGCGGCAGTTGCAAGTTGGGCAGACATCGATCCTGACTGTCCTCCATGGCCACACCAGACTGCTGACCCAGATGGTGTCGTACATGGAGGGCATGTCATCAGCGATTTCTGACCAACGGATGTTTCTGAGGTCAATGACGGCAGTAGTGAGTCACCTGCAGCGCTGCGTCCCCTCCTACCCCTGCCCCATCCACAAGTCCCACACCCATGCCTGTCCCAAGCACACCAAGACATCCACACACACGCACCCCACCAGACACAAGCAGCACACCACCACGTAAGGGCAAGCGCACACCTCCTGACACGCACACTCAGGGGGAAGCAGGCACACCCACTGGGTCTGGGGCACACAGGCAGGCACGCAGCCACAGTCCTCGTCCACATGACTCACTCCCCAGTCCCTCCGATGTCACTCCCCTTGGCTCCCCTGCCCCAGATTCGGAGAAGGAGGCCTACTTTGCTGGGCCTCAGCCCCACTACTTCACCTGGCCGGAAACGGTCAAGGCACTCCACGAGTAGGGGAGTTAAGTCCCCCAGCCTGTCCACCACCTCCCCCAGTAGCGCTGCAACCCATCCCTCTGACCCCCCCCCCCCTCCTTGGGGCCTGTTGTTTCTCTGGGTGCAGGGGAGATGCTTGAAAAACTGGCAGAAGTGTGCAGCGCCGACCTCACCTCCACCTTTGGCGCTGCCCCACCCCCTGTGGTGGAGTCGTCAGTCCCTGCACCCACCACACATACCCTTCCCCCTCCTGTCCTTGCGGTGCCTGGTCCTTCCCCACATGATACCCCCCCCAGTCGACAACACAGAGTCTTCTGATGTGCAGGCAAGCTAGGGGAGACGCATGGCCATGTGTCCCCCCCCCAAGGACTGATGATATGGACTGGCCATTGGCCTTTGTGAATAGTCTGGTTTACACATTATTATTTTCATGCTGAATAAAGCATTTTCTATTTTTGTTAGAAGA
This sequence comes from Triturus cristatus, assembly GCF_964204655.1. NCBI lineage: Eukaryota > Metazoa > Chordata > Amphibia > Caudata > Salamandridae > Triturus > Triturus cristatus. The sequence goes on along the minus strand of NC_140591.1, from coordinate 382,001,300 downwards.
GTCTTGCATTTCAGGTATTGATGTTGATACTGATGCTACAGGAGTTGGGGTGGTGGGCATGTGTTATGTTTCAGGGAAATGTTGTAGTCTGCTGCTCATGGGGTGGAACCTGGTATCTGCGTGCGATCACAAGGTCTCTGCAAAGATTCTTTGTCGTGTATGCTCTTTGTGTTTGGAGACATTGTCCCAAGGAGTGTTCCTTCCTCTGTGGCACCTGACATCTTCCCTGCAGAGAGTTGCACAATTGTTGTGTTGCCCTGTGTCTACATTTCCTTTGTTGATGATGGATCCGTTCAACTCTGGCCATGCCTGCTCAGCAATGTCTCCGGCTGCATCGTCTGTGCCATCCTTGGTACTCACTGTACTTGTGTATAGAGTATTTTGCCATGCCTTCATGGAGAAATTGTCCCTTTTCCGCACAATGCATGTGTGTAATCCTAGCCTAGCACACATATGGTACTTGTTCTGCTGGGTATTTGAACACCTGACTCACAATTGTGGGCATTGTATCTGTGGGAACTCCACCCTATTCCTTCCATGAGAGACAACATCTTGGTGGCTGGCCCAGCACCTAAACATTCCTATCAGTCCTGGGATGTGCGTGACAGTGTGTGTTCTGTTTGGCTCTCTTAGTTTAGTAGGCAGTGACATGACTATACAGTCTTGTTGCATGATCTCAGTGTGTGTATTGTGCTGCATCGGCCAGGGGTGGGTATGCATGTGTTATTTGTCCTCACACCCACATGTGGTGTGTCATGCAGTGGGGGAAATACATCCTTCCTCCTGGGAGTGGGACACTGCTGTCAGTGATGTGTTGTTATGGCACTATCATCATTGTCCAAAGTTAGGGATGCGTACATACACCCATGGAGTTGTGGTCATCTGATAATGATGTACACCCCCCCATGTCGCTGTCGACTGCTGGGAGTCCTCTGCACCCACCCCCATGTCTCTGTCCACTGCTGGGAGTCCTCTGCACCCACCCCCATGTCTCTGTCCACTGCTGGGAGTCCTCTGCACACACCCCCATGTCTCTATCCACTGCTGGTATTCCTCTGCACCCACCTCCCTGTCTCTGTCCACTGCTGGGATTGAGCTGCACCCACCCCCATGTCTCTGTCCACTGCTGGTATTCCTCTGCACCCACCCCCATGTCTCTGTCCACTACTGGGAGTCCTCTGCACCCACCCCCATGTCTCTGTCCACTGCTGGGAGTCCTCTGCACCCACTCACATATGTCTGTCCACTGCTGGTATTCCTCTGCACCCACCCCCATGTCTCTGTCCACTGCTGGTATTCCTCTGCACCCACCCCCATGTCTCTGTCCACTGCTGGTATTCCTCTGCACCCACCCCCATGTCTCTGTCCACTACTGGGAGTCCTCTGCACCCACCCCCATGTCTCTGTCCACTGCTGGGAGTCCTCTGCACCCACTCACATATGTCTGTCCACTGCTGGTATTCCTCTGCACCCACCCCCATGTCTCTGTCCACTTCTGGTATTCCTCTGCACCCACCCCCATGTCTCTGTCCACTGCTGGTATTCCTCTGCACCCACCCCCATGTCTCTGTCCACTGCTGGGAGTCCTCTGCACCCACCCCCATGTCTCTGTCCACTGCTGGGAGTCCTCTGCACCCACCCCCATGTATCTGTCCACTGCTGGGAGTGATGGGCACCCACCCCTCACATGTCCCTGTCCACTGCTGGTATTCCTCTGCACCCACCCCCATGTCTCTGTCCACTGCTGGGATTCCTCTGCACCCACCCCCATGTCTCTGTCCACTGCTGGGAGTCCTCTGCACCCACCCCATGTCTCTGTCCACTGCTGGGAGGCCTCTGCACCCACCCCCATGTCTCTGTCCACTGCTGGGAGTCCTCTGCACCCACCCCCATGTTTTTGTCCACTGCTGGGAGTCCTCTGCACCCACCCCCATGTCTCTGTCCACTGCTGGTGTTGATATGCACCCACCCCCATGTCTCTGTCCACTGCTGGTATTCCTCTGCACCCACCCCCATGTCTCTGTCCACTGCTGGGAGTGATGGGCACCCACCCCTCACATGTCCCTGTCCACTGCTGGTATTCCTCTGCACCCACCCCCATGTCTCTGTCCACTGCTGGGATTCTTCTGCACCCACCCTCATGTCTCTGTCCACTGCTGGGAGTCCTCTGCACCCACCCCCATGTCTCTGTCCACTGCTGGGAGTCCTCTGCACCCACCCCATGTCTGTGCCCACTGCTGGGAGTCCTCTGCACCCACACACATGTCTCTGTCCACTGCTGGGAGTCCTCTGCACCCACCCCCATGTCCCTGTCCACTGCTGGTATTCCTCTGAACCCACCCACTTGCGCCCTTGCTGTGGTACACTGCTGTCCTGGGCATACACCACCCCCAGTTTACAGCTGATGTGCTGCACCAATCCATACACCTACATCCGTGGCGTGTGTACGCCTTGTATCCATCATGTAATGGGGCTGTAGGGGTACGCGTGGTACGGCCCGTACCCATGCTCTGGGGGCGTGGGTACGGGCCGTACCACCATAGTGGCGGTGCCGTAGGGGTACGCGAGGTACGGCACGTACCCATGCTCTGGGGGCGTGGGTACGGGCTGTACCACCATAGTGGTGGTGATGTAGGGGTACGCGTGGTATGGCCCGTACCCATGCTCTGGGGGCGTGGGTACGGGCCGTACCACCATTGTGGCGGTGACGTAGGGGTATGCGTGGTACGGCCCGTACCCACGCTCTGGAGGGCGTGGGTATGGGCCGTACCACCATTGTGGCAGTGACGTAGGGGTACACGTGGTACAGCCCGTACCCACGCCCCCCAGAGCGTGGGTACGGGCTGTACCACCATTGTGGCGGTGACGTAGGGGTACGCGTGGTACGGCCTATACCCATGCTCTGGGGGCGTGGGTACGGGCCATACCACCATAGAGGTGGTGCCGTAGGGGTACACGTGGTACGGCCCGTACCCATGCTCTGGGGGCGTGGGTACGGGCTGTACCACCATAGTGGCGGTGATGTAGGGGTACGTGTGGTACAGCCCGTACCCACGCTCTGGGGGGCGTGGGTACGGGCCGTACCACCATTGTGGCGGTGACATAGGGGTATGCGTGGTACGGCCCGTACCCACACTCTGGGGGGCGTGGGTACGGGCCGTACCACCATTGTGGCGGTGACGGGTACAAGTCGACGTCCACTTCTGTTGTGGAGGTAGGTAGGGATTGGTGGACACGCCCCCCTCAGTGACCAGAGCCTGGAGGTCATTTCTGTGCAGGACATATGTATATTTGTAATTGGGTGGGGGTAATGTTTCCTGCCCCAGACTCCCCACCCCCCTTTGCCCCTGGGTGTTGTTCTGACCTTCTGCGGCGTCTGCATCAGTTTCTGAACACGAGGTCGTAGGCTATGAGGGCCGGGATGACGCGTAGGTTGGGGTCCATCGCTGTCCGTCGCGTACGGTGCTCCTTCTTCGCGTCGTCCTCAGTTTCCCGGCAGTTTTTGGCTCCCGTAAAAAATGCTACGTGCGGAGTGACGTAGGCACGAATCGTACTTGCTGGTCCGTAAAACGCTGCCTGAGTCCGTCCGGACGTCGCGTACGCGCTGTCCAGATTCAGATTTGTATGTATTTTTTTGCCGGTCGGTCTTTTGTACGACTCGTACGGAAATGGTATTTCTGTGCGAATCGTACTTGCGAGTTTGTAAGGTGTTTTACAGGATCGGAATCAGCACCTTAATGTTTTGCTAAAAATATATATGGTCACTTAACAGAATTGAACGCAATGTGTAATATTGACATTAAAAAAAAAAAAAAAAATACCTGTCTTTTGATTAAAAAAGAATAATGTGCAATTTATACATGTTAACTGTATTTTTCACTCAATCTTTTTTTTTAAATGCTGACCAAAATACCATCAAACTAAGTGTAAACAACACTTCGCAATTATTGCATTCAACCACAGTAACGCACTACTTATAAATGTTTATTTTCAAATTAATGAGTGGCATTAGTATTTTGTATATATAAACAGACTAGCCACAATTTTGAGTGGTGGTGATGCACTAAACATTCTCAAACACACTATTTGGATATCTAACATGGCGGGAGCCTGACCTTTCTGTCAGGACATTTGGACATTATATGGCCTTGGAATAAGTTGACAGGGTAGTGGGTGGGAAACACCATGACAGACACTGCCATAGGCTAACGTGTGAAAACAATGGGGCATATTAACAAGCCAAGCGATAAAATTATCACCGCGTTAGTGGCAGAAAACTGCCGCTAAAACGGCGATAATGGGCTTGATAATATGCTCTATGGAATTCCAATTGAAGCCCATGTTAAATGTTCTTCACATCTAACATGGGTTTCAATTGGAATTCCATAGAGCATATTATCAAGCCCATTATCGCCGTTTTAGCGGCAGTTTTCTGCCGCTAAATCGGCGATAATGTTATCCCCTGGCTTGTTAATATGCCCCAATGTACTAAAGCCAATGGCTGTGTCCATCTCCATTGATGAATGCTTAGGTTGTGCACATGTATGCAGCATTTTGAAAAAAGCTCCTAACACTGCAGCCAACAATACCTCCTCTACTTTTGCTGCTGTTTCTGAACTCAGAGAGCCAGGATGGCAGGAAGAGCAGTGCCCCAAGCCTTCTCACCATAAGATTTGGAGTTGCTGTCAACAGAGGTCCTGTCCCTCTTCAGCCATCCCTAGGGCTTACCAGAGGGACAGGTACATGTTTCAAATGTATTAGTAAATCTATCTAATTGCTTTTTTTTTTTTTAAAAACCACAGTCTAGAATGTCCCTTTGAAATCCTGAGTGAAGTGTAGTGATTGCAGTGAAGTGTCATTTATTTATTACATTACATAAAACAATTAATTCTCTCCTACTTTCACATGATCTGGCAGTTCCCTCTACCATATCTAACTTGCAACTAATTGAATCCATCCCCACTGATCCCTTCAGGGAACCTAGGCCAAGCACCAGAACTTCAAATGTGAACAACCTCATGAGAGTCACCACCACTCTACCTGCACCAACGGACACCAACATTAGACTCAAATGCGCGCGCCTAAACTGTAGATTGGCTGTTAAACACGCTGCAGACATTGCGACCTCATCCTTGCCCAGGATCTTGACCTTGTGTAATGTTGGCGGAAACCTGGCTAAATGACTCAGCTGCTCCCATCCTGGACTTCTTAATGCCTCCCAACTTTGATATCATTAAGTTAGACAGAACTAGTGGTTAAGGTGGAGGCATCTCATGCTTACATCGTAGCACTCTAACAGTGAAAGTACTTCATGACGACCTCCTGCTGTCTTGTGAATAACTATGCATTGAAGTGACTGGTAAAAGACACACAATTGATGGACGGAATGCAGAACAAATCAAAACATTCACCCCCAGTCAAGAGATATGGGTTAAATCCATCATTCTTTTGCTCTTTTAAGTCCCGTGCTCTCCATGCCACTGGAATCAAGCTATCCTGGCTGAAGAGGGGTGTACCCCGAAACCGGTCCTAGGATGCTTGTTTCCAGTCCAGGGAGGACCTGGCCTGGCAGTTTGGGCTGGACTGGTCCTATTGGGCACAGGGTCAAGACTGATTTGCATATGGCTGGGTCCAAACTGGAATGGCATGGTGAGCAAAAAATGATGGATTTAGACCCAGATCTCTGTACTGGGGTGAATGTATGACATTGTTCTGCACTCTGTCCATCAATAGTTCTTTTTGCATTTGTCACCCCGAGTGGGACGGGTATGCTCAGACGTGAGTCCCGTGCTCTCCATGCACTGGAATCAAGCTATCCTGGCTGAAGAGGGGTGAAACCCCGAAACCGGTCCTAGGATGCTTGTTTCCAGTCCAGGGAGGACCTGGCCTGGCAGTTTGGGCTGGACTGTTCCCATTGGGCACAGGGTCAAGACTGATTTGCATATGGCTGGGTCCAAACTGGAATGGCATGGTGAACAAAAAAAGTATGGATTTAGGCCCAGATCTCTGTAATGGGGTGAATGTATGACATTGTTCTGCATTCTGTCAATCAATAGTTCTTTTTGCATTTGAAGTGACTGGTGGCAACAATCACTCATGCAAACTGCACACGTTTTACCACCCCCTCACGTCAACCTTCCCTTCACAGAACAGATCATGGACATTATCTCGGCCAACTCTGTTTTCCAGGGCACTCAGGTCTTCCTGGTAGATTTCAACCTCCACTGGAATGATGTAAATGATGTGGTGGTCAATAGCCTTAAATCCTTCCTACTTGACCTCAACATAATTCAAATCTGTGACATCCCTACTCATATCAAAGGAGCTACCTTAGACCTTGTCATTAGTAAGCCAAACGCCATCCACCTGGATTCAATCCTCCCATGTGATTGGACAGACCACTATTGCATCACATTACTCATCCTTGAATGGGTAAGAGCAAGTAGAACCCAGTCTAAGAAATCAAAACAGTTGAAAAGATGTCTATGAAACATCAACTTGCAAGACCCGACTGCTCTCTGCGATAACATCCTGCCCCCCCTTGAATATGTCAGATGTCCACGACCTTACGGCCCACAATAACCACTCAATGCTTAATGTACTTCGCTTAGTTGCACCACTACAGCTTAAAAAAATGTCCTCTATAATCTCCAAACCGTGGTTCAATGATAGTCTTAATTCCGAAAGAAGAAATGTAAGACTTGCAGAAAGGATGTGGCGATCGTATCCCTCCCTTGAACATATCTGCCACTTGAGATCCCTGCGAAGCATATACAATAAACACATCAGATGATCGAAGGCCACCTTTTTCAGAACTCAACTAGTTCAAGAAAAAACACGTCCAAAAAAACTGTTCGAATTCATCAAGTCCCAAGCTAACAGTCATCCTAACCTCTCGTCACTGGGTCAAGGGACATTGCCGAACTGTGAAGAATTTGCTGATTTTTTCATGGATAAGTCCATTAAGATTGAAACTGAATTACGCTCTACCCGTGATCACCTCTCGATCAGTTCAATGAACTCCCTCCCCCCCAAGTTTGGATATCACTGACCCTGCAGAGCCCTCTCTCCCCAAAAACAATGCATCCTGGAGTCTGTTCCAAACCTAGGATGAATGCACTATATGCAAAATGCTGTCGACTTTGAAACCTTCCAATCACTACAACGACCCTCTGCCATCAAACCTTTTCCTGGAAGTTAGATCCTCCTTACTAACGCTTTGGACTATGATCTTCAATGCATCACTTTGGAAAGGTGTTATTCTGGATTGTCTAAAATCGGGTCAAGTTACCCCGATCCTAAAGAAACCAACTGCTGATCCCACGGACCTTCATAATTTTCGCCCAATCTCTAACATGCCTACCTTGGCAAAGCTCCTGGAGAAATGTGTGCTCGCCCAACTCTGTAACCACATTGACAATTTCCAACTCCTGGACCAATGCCAATCTGGTTTCCGCCTGGGCCATAGTACAGAATCGGCTCTAACGCACATCATTGATGATGCGCTAAGAATGTTAGACCATAATGAGTCGTGCCTATTGATCCTTCTTGACCTTTCGTCAGCATTCAATACTGTCAAACGTGATAACCTAACTGACCTCCTGGAACAGAGGATGGGGCTGTCTGGGCCTGTACTAAACTGGTTCTCTTCGTTCCTTCAGAACAGATCTCAATGCTTCAATGTGAACCAATGCTTTTCCCATCCTGGACTGGTCACCCTGGGGGTTCCCCAAGGCTCAGCACTCTCTGCCACACTCTTTAACCGGTTCATGGAGCCCCCGACAAATTCTGAAATCATCCAGCATTCACTATCACATGTATGCGGATGATACCCAACTATATCCTTGAAGATTGCCTCCGCTGAAGTCATTCAGTTCCTCAACTCAGTCCTGCTGGAAACACAAAGCTGGTTGACACAATCACCTGAAGCCAAATGCTCTAAAACTGAATTCCTCCTAATCTCACCCCACAAACAATCTCTGGTCATGGATCAATGGTTAAATCAGCTGACTGCTCTTAACTGTAGACCTCACCTCGTGGATTCAGCATCCTCTCTGGGTATTATATTGGACAAAAGTCTGAACATGCAGAAGCACATCAGTTCCCTCACCAAAGGAGCGAACTTCCAACTCAGCATCCTAAGGAAACTCAAACCCTTTCTTCCTGCTCATGACCTAAAGGTTGCAGTACAAGCATTAGTGATCTCAAAGCTGGACTATTGTAGCGCAACGCTTTGTGGCTTGCCCAGAGTGAAGATGGCTCCTCTTAGGGTTGCCCTCAATTCCGCTGCCAGGCTCGTAACTGGCACTAAAAAATATAACCATATCTCTCCGGACTTGCGGGAACTGAACTGGCTTTCATATGAAGCACAAATACAGTTTAAAATTGCATGCATGACACACAAAGCCATCCACTTCAAGACCCCGCTGTACCTCGCTCAAACTGGAGCTCTCTTGTGGTTCGAGAGCCTACAGAAGTGCCAGCACCCTTTTGCTTAAACCAAAAAAATTCAAGGAAAAAAAAACCTATAACTGAGCCTTCTCAGGTAAGGCTCCGAGGATCTGGAACTCCCTTCCCCCCGAAATCAGGGTGAACCCTTCACTGTGTTCTTCAAAAAAGAAGTCAAAGGGCTCCTGATGAAGACATTTCTCCCTCAGTCTTACTACTCCATTTGATTCTGGGACCTTAGCCGTCAACTGTGGCCCAGCTGCCTGGCTCAGGAGAATGTCGGATATTTTAGACTGTGAATTTTTCACCTTGTTGATTCTGTTTTGTTTGCTTGTACCCTTCTTGCTGCATAATCTGTTAAGTGCTCTGATACCCTCGGTGATCAAGTTCGCACTATATAAAACTTTCTAAATAAATAAGTAAACATTGATGGTGTGAATTTTTAAGCACTTTATGATTAGAGAAATCTACAACATTTGTATGTGTTGTGTGTTTTGAGCCCTACATTTTATTTGGTGTGTATTCTGAGAAATTACTCTGCATATGCATGAATTTCATGCGATATGTAGAAATTTCACATCATGTAAAAGTTGAAAACACATTATATTTTATTTACAACTATACATGTATATATAATTTATTACATACCAAATTAAAATGATGTTTGCTATGTGTATTGACCCATAAACCACTCAGCCTAGATCTGGTGTTTTCAACCAGCCGTTTGTGAGCTACCAATAGCTCCCAGACACTTTCATAGTAGTTCACAGCCTTAAGTTCTTTTTTCAAAAGAGCAAAATGAGCTCAAGGTCATATTTTCATTTCTAAGTTAAGGGAAGGCTGTGTTCATGTGACATCATGATAATCATGCTGCAGATGGCAGGGCATGACAATGAGCAGTCGGATTTGTGGGCCAGGATGGGAATGAGTCACAAAGGTGAACAACTGCAGAACTGAGGTATTGGACTCTTAGAAATAATGCCTGGTCACCTCAAAATTAGAGTTGTAAACAAAACAATGCTTCTGAATGCTTTTAAATGGCAGAAAGATTCAATGGAGAGTTATTTATTTCACAAACCATTTACATTTCACAGGCTCTCAGTCACCCATACAAATATAGCCCCTTCATATGTACAGATGTTCATACATCCTCAAAGAGCATGCTCTCACTGACACACATGGCAGCCCTTTAATAGTGCCCTTAGTCATGGTATGTAGTTCAAACCATAGTATCTGGCTCCACTGTGCCGGATTATGGGACCTCGGTGTTTAGGGGCTAAGCCTTCCCACCACCTTAGTGCCCACGAGCCCAGGACTGACTAGCTATAGTGTCTCATTCGCTCTCCTACACACTCACAAAGAAACAAATAATTAGACACCCCAGAACACAACACTCCTGGATCACTCAGGAATCACAGTAACAAGACACACGTTTTCGCTCACACTCTCGTACTTGTCCACAATAAGAACTGACCGAGACATGAATATAGTTTACAATGTTTATTTTAACTATTGTGCTCTAACATGTAGTATACGGGCCACAACAAGCAGAAACATGCATAACACTAATATAGTTAGCACTGCAGCTAGGCCATATATCATAAAGGGAGATCATAGAAAGACAATGGATAAAGGACTATAGTGCCTAACCTCCCTCCCCTTGGTAAGAAGAAGTATTATTATATACTGGAAGATCTCTGGGCTTTGTCAGCAGACCCTATACCTTAGACTATAGATGGTATTTCTACATCATAGGTGTGTGTTGCTCTTCTCCCTGGAATGGTCCCTTTCCAAGTGTGTGTGTTCTAAACATGCATCACCATAATATCAAAGTATGAGTCAGCAGCAGCTGCATTAGCATGGTTTGTCTAGGTGCTAGGGCCTGACCAGAACAGAATGAGAAGGGGCATTGTTGGTCACAATGTTCAGACTAAACTCCAAGAACCGGCAGAGAACGAACACAGCAGATGGTGCTCATGTGAAAGGCATAAACAAAGTATTGCAAAAATAAACCCATGTGGTAACGTGCGCAAAAGCTGCATCATGGCAGCAGGGCTCATGCTAACTTAGTGATGTCGACAATGTCTCTATCGGCCACGTGACACTACGTACATTAGGCTTCAAGTCAATGTAGCTGGCCATGGTCACAATGCACAATTTGTTTAGCCTTCATTATTTCACAATGATTCATTGATGAGAAGTAGCTCTCATTACAGAAAAAGATGGAGCCCCTTGTTCTCGATGATGTAATTGGCCAGAATTAATGAATTTAGGAAATTACAAGGGATAAGCGTAGTCATCAGACTACAACAAAACTATAACAAAAGTATTATTTGTTGTTGTCTTATCTTGGCTAAATGGAAAACAAAAATATATTGTGCAGTAACAGTCGAGTAATATTCGTGACAGATGTAGTAAAAAAGTGTTACATCAATACAGACAAACAAGTCACAAAACAATTATTTTTTCTGTCATATATTTACCATCCATGCAAGGCAAGGCAAGGCCCTGCAGAAAAAGGAGAAATAGAAATAGAAGGCCATTGCCAAGAAGTTGTGGACCCTGGGGGTCTACAAGCGGCACAGCATTCACTGTCAGAAGAGGTGGGAGGATCTATGAGGCTGGACCAAGAAGTCATCAGAAGTTCAGCTCGGCAAGTTTCCCCAATGTTGAAAGCAAACAAGCCACACCCTGACCCCCTAAAGGCCCACATACTTGTGGTGGCCTATCCAGCCTTAATGGGCAGTTGAGACGCTAACAGCAGCATCAAGCAGGGAAGTTCTAGCGCGATCTGAACATGTTACAGCAACTAATTTTGCAATCAGCATTAAGGATGAAACGTCCAATGCAGAAGAAGAGTTGTTGAAGGTCGAAGTTTTGCACAAGGTGTATGATGATGTGTTTTGTATATGAATTTGTGAAAATTGATACCATCTGATTTCTCTTCACTACCAAAGGACTGGTTTCATCAGACAAATGCCTGCATAAACAACAAATATATATTAGGTTGTTTTGTTATAAGGGACAGTTGTACCAAACAGGCCACCAGTCTTTATTGTGTCGGGTGTGATGCTCCTTCACTATTGTGAAAGATGTAAGGTTAGCCCTATTACATGTGACAAAGCATAACATACACTTATGATACAGTGGATATTACAAGTGTCTTGTTGGTAAGTAGGTTTTATACACAAAGTGAGCCAAAACTTCTAGTATATAATTTAGATTCAAAACATATCCAAATGTGTTTTGATTAAAAAAACTTTTTTATTCATGTTAAAAGTGACAGGTTTGCATGATTTCGTACTCCTTCACAAATATGCATGTAAGGCAGTCTATTTTTTGGAAAGTATTTGTGAGACACATACAATTTTTGGAACACCACAGACAGGGTTGTGTACACATTGGTGACAGAGCAACACATAATCAAAACCCTTTTTGAATGTCCTTGGTTATGTACAGATGATAAATGAATGAAAGAGAAAAATGGGATACTTAAAGGGACTTTTGCAGATGGAATGTTCCATCACATATATATTGAAGTATCCGATTTGGAATACTCAAATTCAGACCTAAATCATGATCCATGAGGCAGATGTAGAAATGTATCAAGGTGTAGTATGTTGCATATTGTGAAATACATTTGAATATGTGGTGTAAAATGTGTATATAGATTAGTGTATGTAAATGTACAGTGATGTTGTGCCAGTTTTTGGTTAAAGTGAAAGCCAGCATATTATGTAAAACAATTTCACAATGGTAAAACAAAGTTCAAGTAACTAGAGATACTCAGGAGTCAAATGTTCTGTACTGAATCGGATTAGAAATGTATAAAGGTCTATGTATTTACTTATGCTGTAGAAGTCATTTGTCAAGACACCCCAAAATATTTTTCTTAATTACTTTAACAGCATAAGTATCTACATAGCGCGTCATACTTTGATAAGCTACTTCAGTACAGAATCCATATAATATGTTTTACATTTGAAATATACTTTAGTTAAGTGTTACCATTGTGAAATGTCCTAACAAAGAAAACTGCCTTTCAGTTTATACAAATATTTATACACAATTGCAGTATTTGTTGACACACAAAAGCCAATTCATCATAAATTAGACAGTAATTTATACATTTTTCAGATATAATTTCACCTTTTACATATTACAGTGAATACATCATAACAATCAGTTAATACTTCTTATCAGTGCATGGGAATTTCAAAACATAAAATACGCTTAAACATGTGTAAAAAGACTGAATAAGACTGTACAACTTATTCATAAACAAGAGATTCCAAATAGGAAAGCTCCTTTCTTTGCTTAATGGCTAGTTGGATATAAGCAATTACCGCATTACATATATAGACATGTTCTATAAAATAAAAGGTGGTTTTGTATGAGTACAGTCTATTCGAGATAAAAAGTGGCCGTAAAATTAATTTCCTTAGATCCCTATAAAAGTTACAAAAAAGTACAAAGTGCACAGTGCTTGGGATGGACTTACCATCACACGGACATTTCGGGAGATTTGCACTCCATTTACCCATCTTTGGGAAAGCAACTTGGAAGTGCAAAGTACTCAGCCTTAGTCTAGTTAAATAAAATCTATGTTGAGTATTTCTAATGAAAATAAGATATGGCTGAGTGCCCGGAGACAGGGGTCCGTCACGGTACAAACTAACGTTTGGTTTACCACATACTTCTGTTTCTATGGCAGCTTCCCTTGATTTAAGGAATCTCCTTTTAAGTTCCCCCTTACTAAATTTCTCGAAACTCATTGGATCTCCAAAATTAGCATTCACATCACACTCCATTAGGAGACTGTGAATGTATTTCAGCCAAGGTATATTCTTCCAATAATCAAGGGTTAAGCAATCACGTATTATGTCCTTGGTAAAATGAGTTTCTTCCTTAGTCCAGATTCCATACCATAAAATTAGGGCGGACGCACTAATCAAGTTACTTAGAAAAGGTACATCCGTTTCCCTAGGTAAGATATAAGTAGCTGAAGAATTAGGAACTGATAATACTCTTCGTAGAAATTTGTTTTCCAATATTTGTAATGGGGAAGTATCCGCCATACCCCAAAGCGATCCGCCGTAGCAGACCCCAGTTATACATTTGCTCCTATACAATTTTAAAATCTCTCGCACTGGCTTATTGCCCATTTTTTGTGGGAATCTAAAAATGGCCTCAGTTATTCTTACAAATTTTAGTTTACATAAATTAACATGTGCATTCCATGAGCCTTTGCAATTAAAAAGTAACCCCAGGTAAGAGAAAGTTGATGTCCTTTCAATCGGTGCACCATTGACGTAGTGGGTTCTAATTTTAGCTTTACTTTTTCCACACGTCATTTCTAGAATCTTGGACAAATTAATCAATAAGTTTTTGTTAGTCATAAAATTTATAAATTCATCAATCAGAAGTTGTAGGCCATTTGCAGTCCTAGAAATCAGGACTGCGTCGTCGGCGTATAATAAAACCGGTGTTACGCGTTTACCAACGACAGGGGCGTCTCTTTTATAACTCTATAATAAAAAGAGTCCACTCCATTAATATATAATGAAACTAAGAGTGGAGCAAGGACACAACCTTGTCTGATACCTCGGGTTACTCTAAAGTGCGATGTGCATTCCCCGTTCTGTCCATATCGAATCTTTGAAATTAAATGGGCATAGATTTGTGACAGGAGGCTGATAATATTGTGTGGAGCACCCGTCCCTTCCAGCGTTTGCCCTAACATACTATGATTTACTAAGTCAAACGCGCTAGAAAGGTCGACAAAGCATAGGTGAAGTGAGCCAGTTTTAGCCATGGTATATTTCCCTATGAGTAGCTCTAAATTTACATGCTGCTCAACTGTGCCAATTCCCTTTCTAAAGCCATATTGGACTTCAGTTAAAATATTACTATCCATGACCCAACATTCAAGTCTAGCTAATAAAATCCTCCCCATAAGTTTAAAAGTGGAATCAAGGAGAGAAATGGAACGGTAGCACTTAGCACCAGCTTTGTTGCCTTTGATGATCACACTTTCGGCCCAAGTTGCGGCTAGCACCCCATCAGTAATAGCATTAAAAAGGATAACTAAAATGGGGGACCAAAAGTCACCATTGTATTTGAATTTATCGATCGGAACCCCAACAGGGCTAGCAGCCTTCCCTCTTGCACTATTTTGAAGAGCAGTTTCAACCTCAACAACAGTAATGGTAATTTTATTAGTTTTAATTAGAGTAATGTTGCTGTCCTGGTTTGTTTCATTACAACATTTAGTGGGGTTAAAAATAACCTCAAAATGCAGTAACCAGTCTTTTAGGGTAACTACTGTATCAATCCCTGCCATAGAAATATCCTTAAACAGGGGTTGGTCAATAGTTTTCCAAAAGAGGGTAGAAATTTTGGTCTCAGCTGCCTGGACCAAATTATCCCATGCAGTCTCTCTAATTTCTATTTTCCTAGCGGTTTGTGCTTGTTTATAACTTTTTCTAAGGTTACTAATTTTTTCTCTATTTCTTGGCTTAACTTTCAGAGCTTCCTTCAGGTCTCTGTTTAATTTCGAACATTCTTGGCTAAACCAACGTGTGCAGCGATTCCTTTTATTTTCATGGCTCTTATTTTTTAATGTCAAATTTGTATTAATTTCTGTTGAAATATTATTAAAAGCCATAACAATGTCAATATTATTAGAAGATCCATCTAGGCAAACTTCTATATCATGATTTTTGCTAGTAGCCAAATTTTCCATAAAATTGGCAAGGTTAACGCCAGTCCATTTAATAGAGTTCCCATTTTCACCTTGTGTACTAATGTCAACTGCAGTGGCACAAGTCTTTTCAATAGAGTATAAACTGGAGTTTAACGTTAACAAAATG
Organism: Triturus cristatus; assembly: GCF_964204655.1. Taxonomy (NCBI): domain Eukaryota; kingdom Metazoa; phylum Chordata; class Amphibia; order Caudata; family Salamandridae; genus Triturus; species Triturus cristatus. Next base: position 381,985,980 of record NC_140591.1, on the reverse strand, counting down.
GGGTGATGTTCACTAAGTAAACTGTGCAATATGATGCAATCATTCACAAAAGGTCTACTGTTCCTGGATGTCAGGAAATGATCAATACATGATGAAGACCTAGCCCCCTCATAAGTATATACCTCAATGGCTCCATCATTGTCAACCAACTTCAGAACTTCCAGGCCATATTTGTACATAACGTAGTTAAGTATTTCGCCATAAGGATTATGTGGGAAACGAATGATATAATCCCCTAAATCATCTATATGGCAACATTGATTCGTTTTCAATGACTTGCATAATTCGATATTAACATCACCACCCCAAATCACTATGTACTCATTCCCCAGTCTCTTCAGAAAAGTATCGAGTTCTTCCTCCATTGCAGTGACTATCCCTATTCTAGTTTTATTAAAAACATTATTGTAGTAGTTAATCACTACAATGTTTTGCTTTCCTTTTACGCTAAGGAGTAAAAATTGAAAATGCTGTGACTTAGTAAAGGTTTTCTGTAGGATACAGATAGTAACACAGCTAAACCTCCACCTGCTCTCCCTGCCTTAGAGGGAATTGCTTCAGAAAAAATGGTCTTAAAACCATTTACATAAAAAGGTTTTACTTGCCAGGTTTCCTGCATTAGAATTAGATCTCGGTTTGCTATTGTATTAAGCCAGGATATATCAGACAGTTTATTATTAACCCCTGCAACATTCCATGACAGGATTTGCAATGAGCCACTCGAACGACTACTTACTTTTCCAATCTCGCTCGGTTAGCTAGATGGAATACAATCATTATGAGAGCAAGGCGGCATGGCTTCTACTGGCAATATTACTGTATCGATATAAGGCAAGGGAGAATTACTTACTTTGGGCAATATCTCAATATCCAAGGATTCTCTTGTCAAGTGATAACCAGCTGTACGGTCAGATTTTATATTTAGTCAGTCCACCTCACTACATCTCCTCAGGGGATCAAACCTATTAGGCATGATTGGAATTGCTTCTTCAATATTACAATACTGGGGTCTTCTATATTTAAAATATTGCTCAGAGCTAGGTCTATGAAAGTACCCAAGGGGTACTGCGGCAATGCCAGTACGTTGATGGTAATTTCTACTTGACCGCTCCTGTTTACTTAACACCTCATCTAGTAAGTAGGCCACAAAATGTGGGTGGCAAAAGTTTACAACAACACAGTCCCCCTCACAGGTCTTGTCCATTTTGCCCACCCATTTCACTCTCCTTAACATAATTATTTCCAGAGCGAGAACCTCGGTAATGCAATAAGAGTTACTAGCAAACCAATGTTTCACACTATTTTTCAATGAATCCCACGTTTCTATGCAATTTTCTGGCAATTTAGGTACATTTTTTAATACGATAACATAAGGAGTAGCCTGGGGGGGGCAGATTTAAAAAGACACCATGATGATTTTTAGGTTGTTGAAAATCCTCAGATCTGTATTTGCAAGCGGATTGTTTTTGTAATCTTTCAGTTCTTTCCTTATCAAGAATACCAGATAGTCCTACTGCACACTTCGTGGCATATGTTTCAGGGTTAATCTTTCCTGTATCAGTATCTGTTCCTTTACTTTTATGAGGCAAAGATGGTGGCTTAACACATTCTGTACTTGGCGCATTATTAATAACTGCTGTAGAAATATTTTGTTGTTTTAAGTCTGTAATCAGTTCAGTTAGTTGGTAGATATCCTTTTGCACTGTTTTTAACTCAGTCATGATGCGCCTTTCAATGGTATCAATTTTTCCGTGCAATTTCTTAAATAGGACTTCAATGCCCAGCATATTAGATGGTAACACCTCATGTTCCAGCCCTATGCCACTTCCATCATGCTTTAGTGTATTCCCCTTTTTCTGCTTTTTTCTCTGGTGATTGGACTTTACCGGGGCGGTGTGCTGTTTGCTTCTTTTGGCTGGTGGTGAAGCTAGATCATAAACGTCCGGTGACATTGATATTTCTAGTGGGGTGTTTAATACACATGGACCTGATATCGTTGGAGAGTGTAGCTTGGAGATATCAGGACTATTACTCCAATTGCTACTGTTCCTCTGTGCACAATCTTGCACCACATCCCCTGAATTAACTGGGGCCAGGCTATTTTCACAAATAGGGTCATAGACCTCTACAGTAGTCTTGGCCTTCCTATGTACAATATTCAGGGCTGTTTTGGCGGCTGCCAGTTGTTCTTCAACTTGGACTATTTCGTCATTTAAGATACCCATAGCACTCTTCAGATAATTCGTAATAGGGACGACTTTTCCGGCCACCTTCCCCTTATTTGAGGCTAGTTTTCTTTTTCCCATATTTATGTTTATTGCTCCCGACTAGCAGGTTTCAACATGTGGAATTAGATGATTCGCTGACCCCTTACCAGTGTATCTTTACTTCAGGATCTCCTTGGAAGATGCTTAGCCAAGATGTGTGGCCCAGCCCGGCCTCGTCCGGACGCGGACGGGCGCAGACGGGCCTGCCCTTGGCCCGGGCTTTGCCCGCGCGCGTCCCATGCTGCAGGGGCCCTGTGATGTATTTAAGGGCCTCCGGCGCAGCGGGATTGACGCGGTACAAAGAACGCCTCCTGGCGCGGGTGTCTCTGGGGGTTATGGTTCCTCTCCTCTGTGCAGGCTCCTTAACTCGCGGCAAAAACAAACTTTAGCGTCCCGCGCTGGGGGGGCCCTGTGATGTATTTAAGGGCCTCCGGTGCAGCGGGAGTGACGCGGGAGAAAGAGCACCTCCTGGCGCGGGTGTCTCTGGGGGTTAGAGTCCCCTCCTCTGTGCAGGCTCCTTCACTCGCGGCAAAAACAAACTTTAGCGTCAATACAAAGGTATTTTTGGTTTATAGCCTTTTTGGTGACATACGTTCACTATTCTAAATAACAAAGATCTACTATTTAGAGAGTTACACAATTCCTGGAGGGAATTTAAAACTGATAAGAGGCAAGATCATACATGATATAGGAGGTATCATGGTTAATAACAATACAACAATACAGTGACCAAATGGTTTCTGACAATGTTGCCTGCATGCATGAGCCGATGATAATATAGAACTTTCTTTTGTGGACTCATAGAACTAAAGTTTGAGAGCCTCAAAGCAGGTAAAATTTGAAAACTTGGAAAATGTATTGTGATCAAACTTCATGATCAGTTCTATTTACACAGATACAATAAAAATATTGAATATGTCTTTTCAGCATCTTCAGCAGCAGGGAAAGGTGACCTTGGCCACATAAGTGGGGAAGCAGCTGGCCTCTGTTGTTGGGCTGCTGAGAACACCGACACTGAGGGACCCAACGGCATGCAAGGTGAGGGGACTGCAACAGAGGCTACCAGCTCAAAACATCACCTTCTGAGGCCTCCACAAGTGAGCAGTCCCTAGTGGTGAATGGCCAGGAACTCTACCAACTGCATCCTTGTCCACCACCCAGAGAACCATCTCCACCCTACCTCTTGTTCGCCCCAGTTGGCCAAAACCACCCCCTAAAAGTGAGGAGACTATTGACCTCCTGCAAAACATCATTGTAGGACAGACTGCACTCCTGAATGCCATCCAGGGGCTTAGTTGCCAAATGCAACAAATGGTAGCACACCTAAAAGGCAGTCATAGTGTTATGTCTGGCCTACAGAGATCATTTACAGGCCTAGTCACCTCACTGACCGCAACCTTCCAACTAGTCCAACCTTGTGCCCCAACTCAGGCCCCTTCCCCATCCCAATTCCCAGCCCTGTCCAATGCACACTCACTCCTTTGCATGCACCCACTACAACAGACACAAGCAGCATACGCACACATAGACACAAACACAACAAGAAACATAATTACATACCCACACAACATACAGACACCTCAATCACCACCACACCAACAACCACCACACCCACAACCACTGCACCCACCACCACCACAACATCCACAGCCACACTCACCACCACACCCACAAGCACTACACACACAACCACCAGTAGCTCCACAAGTAAATCCACTAGCACCATGCCCACCACCACACCCACAAGAACCACTACATCGACTAGCACAACAACTGCATCATCCACCTTAACTGCACACTCATCCAAACACACACTGTTGGGCCTGCCCCTTTTTTCAGGGTTATCCCAGAACGTTTTGCCTTCCTCCTGGATTATTTCTGACCTATGTTGGTTTTATGACTGTGGGCACTTTTCCACTGCTGATCAGTGCTAAAGTGCATGTGCTCTCTCCTGTAAAGTTGGTAAGTTTGGTCTACACCTGTCTGGCATATTTAATTTAACTGTGAGTCCCTTGTACAATGGTATACTATATACCCAAGGCCTGTAAATTAAATGATACTAGTAGGAAAGTAGCGCTGCTTGCGCCACCCACAAAAGTAGCCTTTCAAACCTGTCTCAGGCCTCTGCCGCTGCATGGCCTCCATGCACAGTTTACTGCCTCAGTGACATGGCATTTAAAGTGTTTGCCATGTCTGAAACTCCCCTTATACTACATATAGGTCACCCCTAAGGTAGGCCCTAGGTAGGTAAGAGGTAGGACATGTGCCTTTGTTGTGTGGCGTGTCCGGGTAGTGACAAACAGACTATTTGTTTTCTCACTGCTGTGAGGCTGTTCCTCTCAATTTTGCACTGGGAATTCCCTGATATGTGTTTCAGTGGTAATTTCTGATATGAAAGCAGTAGCGTAGCCATGTTGAGTATGTTTGGAGTAGTGGTGATAATTCCTGCTGATCAGTGAAAGGCGATTTTTTTATTACGTTTTAGAAATGTCACTTTTAGAAGCTGGCATTTCTGTATGCTAATGACTCTTTGTGCTTTGGAGCCTAACTCCAATCAAAGTCTGGTATAGACTGACAGGGGCTTGTTTGTGTATTCGCTCTAAACAGTCAAAAGTGGGGTTGAGGTGTGTCCTACCTTTCCTGGATGACTTATTGCCAGGCTGAATAGACCTGGTCTGCATTTAGAGTGGTGGGAGGAGTTGTCACCTACGTGAATAGAGATGTGCCTGCCATTCATGGTGCTATCTCCACTCCCCTGTAGTATGTCTGGAGCCAGGGCTGAGGATTTAATGGGGGTGTTGTGCACTTCTAAAGTTTGTTTGAAGTACCCCTAGAAAAATGACTGTGAGTATATGTAAAGGGACTGTGACCCCCATGCTTTTAGAACTGCGTGGCACTTGTAACCAGACGCTGCTGGCTCTACATGGTGCACCAGAGGATTGCTGTGCTGGCTGGAAAACTGTCACTTTGACTTTGCTTTGTTCTGCTGACCCGCTGGAAGTATTGCCTCTCTGCCCCAAGGACCCTGTGTGCTGCGCTGCTGCCTGCTTTCATGCACCTGTCTGCCCCCAGTGCTCTCAAAGGAGCTCAGGGTGAGGTGTGTACTGCGGTCTGCTCCTGGTCATGTCCTAGAGCTTGTGCCTGGCTGCCTTGCTTGGGGAGAGCGCTTGGTGAGCCCTCTCTTTTAAGACAGTGCAGTGGAGGTGCTGTGTTGAGGCCCAGAAACCTAGTTGGTGAGGTGTATGCACCACTCTGGGTACGTCCTTCACCAGCACAGGGTGAGCATGGCTCGTCTCCCCTTGTGCATGAATCCCAGCCTTATCGCCCACAGGAGGAGGAGGACAGTGTTTGTTCTTAGTGCAGTCCCCCCTGCTGAAGGGGACCATGATGTAGGGGCACAAGAGAGACCGCTGGGGAGGCATCCCCAACCAGGCGGTGCCCTGCAGAGGAGCGACATCACTTGGAAGCTGATGCACCCCCAAAGCTACATTCCAGTTGGGTGGGCGGTCCCAAGCAACAAGGATCCCCCAGGGACCCCGAGAGGTCTCCCCACCATTACTTTAAAGGGAGCGGGCGGCAACATACATCCCGGAGGGAGGAGTGATGTCCGGTAGATCCTTCCCTCCCCCTTGCCTTGATTGTGCCCCCCAATGTTTGTGCATACCTGGGGGACACTAGATCTTGCCCCAAGGATCGGGTGAAAGCTTGATGGAGACCCCCACCACGAAGATCCAGGGATTGCCCTGAAGATGCAGTGTTCTCCCAAGTAGGTGTGCAGGTGGTCCAGTAGCCTATGTTTGGGGGACAGTTTACCTTAAGAGCTTAGCCGTGGTGCAAGGAAGCTATCTCTCTGGGTTCCTTGCCGGTGTAGGTGATTTACCCTAAGTGGTTAGGAATCTATGGTGATACTGGTTGCTATCTCATAACATATGGTGATTTATGGATAGTGATGTTGAGTAACCCATTTGTTTTTTCTTCCTGACCTACCTGCAGCATTTTGTGTACTGATGTGTTCTAATGTATATTGTTGTTTACCTTGCGTTGTTAGGAAAATGAGCATTAATTCAGGATTCACCGTGTTTTTGCAGGGATGGTATTTTTATGACGTGTGGAGCATCAAAGTCTTTACTTTACGCACTACTTGTGATGTTAGGACAATAGCCGGTTTGGCAAAAGGGAAATTAGGTGATTGTGGTCTATGTGTTTTATATACAATATATGTGATATGTTTATATAACCTTGTGTGGAGTCTCTTTAGTAGTGTGCCTGGTGTGTCATTGTTGTGTGTGTGTGTGTGTGTGTGTGTGTGTGTGTGTGTTTCGCAAAAGCTTTACACATTGCTTCTGGGATAAGCCTGACTGCTCTGACATGCAACCAAAGGGTTGAGCAGGGGTTATCTTAGGTGTGTAACTCCCTTACCCTGACTAGAGTGGTGGGTTCTGCCTGGCTTAGGTGCATACCCAGGCAACCAGAAACCCCATTTCTAACACGGACCTACATGCAAAACAACATCCCCAAACAAAAACCCACACACTCTCCTGACCAACAAACACCTGCCAAAAAACACACACCCAAACATACACCAGACCCTAATGCACCTGCAATACCAACAGACACATGCACATCACATACTGCAACTCCCTCTACCTCCCAAACACAACCCTCTCCCACCCATCCTGCCCTTTATCCTCATGAAGATTTCTTATTTGCTCAGGCTTTGACCCTTCCAAACCCAATACCACCCCTCCCAAACTCACCCCTCCAAAGTGCAAACCGACCCCTCTAAACCCCCCCTATTTCAAGAAAGATCATTGAGGTGCCTGCTCTGTGCCCACTAGATGCCCCTTCCTGAGGATGTTCCCCATTGCAGTTCAATAGGAGCAAATTATATTTGTTTTATTTATATTTTTCGAGAAGTATCTCATTGGTTTAATTAAACACTATTTTAATTTCACCGAGTTTTTCCTGATAGTAATTTGCCTTTGCAATTGTTTGATTCCTAGAATTGTTTCGGACTAAAATGTGAAGTACATATTTTTATTTACCATTGTGGCAGGAAATGCAACAGATATTTTTAACGTCAACTTTGTTAAGTGCATACACTGGTCAAAATAGTATGTGATGGTCATTTGAATTTAAGTGCAAGCATTCATCATGATAATAGACACTTGGACCAACAAATAGATGATTTAAATACATTTTAATGTGTTAATCCAGGTGTGTTCATTTCTACTTGATTATTGATAAGAATAAACACATGTTCATTACACCTTAAAAAATAATGTGTCAAGTCAAATCTGATACAAAACAGGAATTGCAAAAGACAAGAGGAAATGTTACATGAAAAAATATATTAACTGATTAAAGTGTAGGACTGACAGTGATTTTACAGGTCATTGAAAAGTAAAGGTTACGTCTGGTCTACTGCAATTTCTACATTATGTTACTTTCCATTTATTCCAATGATAAGTAATGCATATGTTTTTAATTTGACAATTTATGCAATTTATTTAAACACACCTTTATGGATATGTTTGGATTTTTGAATTGATGTCTTTTTTTATGCAACTCTCTATTTTTTTTAAGGCAACTTGCACCAATATTTAGGCATCCAATGTAATCATGCAGGTGTGTTTCTTTAAATTTCTTAAATGTCAACATTACACCCATATACATTACACTTTGGTATGCTATTTCTTGTAAGAGAGAATTAAACAAGCACGAGTTCAGTACAAATGTTTTCAGACAAGTTAAAAAGTAACAGTAGAGCTTACCGTTGATTCTGGCCAAGACAGAGTGGATTTGCCTTGTGGTCAAGCAGCAGCAGCAGAGGCAGGACTTGGAAGATTGGGTCCATAGTGAGAAAGGAAGTGTGAAAATAAGAAAAGGTGGGCTTCTGCCTTATATCTCTTCCAATCCGGTGTGGAGGTTTGACTGCCACAGACACATCATTATTAGGTCTGGGAGGAGCTTGAGGAGTTGTACTAAGGGGATTTCCGAGGAGGTACTGAAAATCTCTGTGAAATTCCATGGAGTTCCACACCCTAGCGGAGTAACTTGAACAGAGATTGCAGTAGTGTGTAGACCTTCAATGAATTGATGCAGTCCTTGCTTGCTCGTATAATATTGACTACACTTTGACTATATGTTGCCAGTAGATGGCTTGATTGACTTTATAATATGTCTGGAATACCGGGTAATATATGGCAGTCGTCTTTCACTTCGCCATTCGGGGAGGAGGGTTCAGTGGTACCTTCTTATATACATTAGGGTTAATTTTTAAATGTTGGCACTCTTGGAGTTATTTGGAGAGCAAACAGCTGAACTGAACACAAAGTTAAATGGCCAGACAGTATGAATACACTGTATCTGCCTCCCAAAAAAAGACAAGAATAGTAGATTCTACTAGTAGTCCATATGGTACGCTGGTGCAACACCCCCCCCCCACATTATTGCACTAGAACTTTCCTTAGTACACTTGGTTATCCTTGGCGGCGCAGCCCACCAGTCTCTTCTAGCCCCCTCTCTGCCGTCTGACTCCTGCTCTGTCTACAGTGCACACTGCGCTGGGAAGAAGCCTCCGATGCTCCATCTTGGATTCACAGCGGTAACTTCTAACCGCCAACTCCAAGGACAGCAAGATAACTGCAGTGTGCATGTCGCACTGTATGAAAGCATGCCTGTCTCAGGAAACCCCATGACAGGGTCAGGAAAAATCCAGTTGGCACCGGTAAACTCCTCTCCACTGTGGGTGCCGGAGTTTTTGCAACACTTCACGCTCCAAGGAGAGTGCGAAGTGTTAAAAACTCAGAAAACTCCACTGGGGGAGCAGAGTTAACCGCCCAGCGCTAATCATAATTGACCTGCTGGTCAAACTGGCTGTCCACCCTCTGACGTCTGCTTATGTCTATGGTGCCAACGATGCCAGTGAACATACCTGGCAGATTGGGTAGCACTCATACCGTCTTTTGTCCATGGACCCCCCAGCATCTAAATAGAGCGCGAGGACCCCTTAATAGGCAGAAGGGGGATCTGACAGAAAAGTGACGACATGACCATTGCGGCCAAGATCTAAATCAGGCTCATAGACAAAAACATTTGAGACAGAGTATTAGGTTCCACACAAGGGGCAAATCTGCTACCGCCATACATACGCATTGTTAAGCAATTAACGACAATAACCAAACAATCTGTTCTATGTGTCACCCCAAAATACATTTTAATAATCGTCCCCCACCAGATGATCATTGTACTGAACCTGTATTTCAGGACCATACCTCTTTCAACAACTTCTATCATGCAACTTGGCCACTGCACTATGACAAAAAACGGTTTGGAATACTATCACCTGTAAGTTAACACCATTCAAGCAATGGACCAATTGATCATATAAAGAAAATAACTATTTAGGAAGAGCATGGGCCATGTTCAGTTGCACATTCAAGGTGCCACATGTGAACACAATACTAACATCACCAACAAGTCTGAAGCATGAAGTGCTAGTTCTACAGACACATTTGGCTTTAGTTAATCACTTAATCATAAAGACATGGCCCACAATCAGAGAATGTATATTCTGTTATTGCACAACTATTTTATAACAAATGTTGTCAGTTATTATCACCAATGTTACTTCCCTGGGACATGCTATTTTGTTCTGAAGAAACAGGACCAAGAGGAATGTACACCACACAATTTCATCAAAACACTGACTCTAAAGACAGCAAAGGTAAACTTCCAAGCTGTTAAGCACAAACTGAGAAGTTAGTTTTTGTTCCGAATGGTATGAGTCTCTTACTGCTTTCCCCTATAGTCTTGCGCAACTGAGAAAGTTAGAAGATAGGTTCAGAAAATCAGTCCCGGAATGGATAACATCAGTGTAATAGCTCACATAATATTTCTAGCACGCTTCCTACCTAGAAGAATCTCTAGAGCTAATCCCCTTATTAAATTGCACAAGAGTCAATTTGTATGCTGAAATATCAACAACAGAAACATTGTGCTACTAAATAGCGTGGCAAATATGTCAAGAAACCAAAGATAAAGAAGGGAAGTCCACATAGTAGATACATAGAGATTTAATATTCTTAATTTCACATCTATATAAACATACATTCACAATATTTTAGTCCTCAATATTTTGTCCCTGATATTCTGGTAGCACTATTTTGCAGCCAAAATTAAAGTGAAATATTCTCCATCATTGTCTTCGGCACTGCTAGAACTGCTTTAACATACGTACACTACTCTACTTGGAGAATAAAGACCAAACTCAAAATAAGAATTGAAAACCCTATGGTGCTCAAACGAGTCACCAACCTAAAAACAGGAAGTATAGTTGTGGAGCCCTGGGCTATGCACTAACGGTTGGCTCTACAGCACAAGCACCATCACCGGACTCGTGGATACCCCTTCACCTGTGTGCTGCATTACCTGAGCTGCATGCTGCTACATCATTAGACACCAAGAGGAAGTCACTCCCACTAAAAGACTGCATGTTTGCCAGGCCATCAGCTCAGACTGCTGTTGTGTACATCCAATGGCACTACTGTTTCCTTCTATTAATCATTGCAGTGCACATATTGTACTCAAGAATCACAATGCTTCAATAAATTATGAAGCCGCATGTTGTAGATTTCTCATGTATCTCTTTGGGTATGCATAAATGGCTGAGTGAAAGGATTCTAGATCTGTTACCACAATTTCCTTGGGGAGTCATGGTTGTCAGGGTCTGAGGTTGCACACACATTTGTTACCTTGTCAGGTTAGGGGTGCAGATAGTACACTGTTAGCTAGCAGGAATTTAGGCCACAATATCTTGAAGGGTGCTCAGAATCAGTCTCGCACTAGCCCAACGTTTATGCTGCCCAACAAATGCACAGCTTTATGTGAGAAAGTAAAAGACATACTACAGTCTGTTATATCCATCCCCTGCAGCTGCAAGGGCAGCTCACCCAGATGACCTGAGATGCTTAGTGAGCCATGTTGTCCTCCGATTTGGGGGGACTGTCTGTGAGGCAACCCCTGGTTTCAATGTGCCACTACTACTGTAGCACCACTCACAAAAGGACACCATGCCTGAAGGCCAGGATGAATCTTTATCTGAACACACCTGTGACATGGAGTGCTGAAGAAAGCACTCTGAAAAACCCTGAAACATCTAGGTTCTAGAGACTTCTTTGCAACATACAAAAGGTTGTCTCTAACCAACCTGCTACACCACAAATTAGATTTCCCCGTGCTTCCAAACACAGTGTAGTGTGGCTGATATGTGCCTAACAAGTGTGAGGAATGCAGCAATGAGTACATCTCTGCAGGTTTCAACCAATGAGGGAATGCATCATTAAAGGACACTGGGATAATGCAGATGGCAGCTGGAAAGATGCCTGACATCACCAATGATGAAATGCTCATCCTAATGGCCCTATACGGCACCACACAGACCAAATACATGCAGCTTGACATGAAGCCATGTGTTACATTATGCACAAGTAATGTAGTGCCCAACCACAGCTCACAATGGTACAGCTAATGAGAAAATATTGCCAATTTGGGACTGTCTATCAAAAGCCAGGTGATATCAGAGACAGGCATGGATGATAGCCAGTAGTCCTTAGCCAAAAACACAGGTAAGTGCACAGAATGGGAAGAGCTTCCAGCTTCCATATTGCAATGGAATTAACTGCAATGATGCATATTTTTGACACAGATCAACAAGATGAACATGGTGTCCTTCCAACAATTTTTTTTCTATACTTCTTTATGGTTAGGGACTAAGGCGCAATGGTGTAAAAATTGGGGCACCTATAAAATGATTTATTGTACTGAAGATCACTACACTCACTTTACTGTAGAATGAGGCTCTGTCCTACATTGACAAATGACCTTCTATTGGGAGAAACTCAAACGATTGGCTCAGTGCTACTCAGAAAACGTGAATGAAAGAAATATATTACTGAGGAAACATGGAGTGCAGATGGTGCCAATGCGCTTCCACATATAATCTTGAAATGTTATTACGGGGCAGAAAAAGTACAAAATATATATTTTTGAAGCTACACCATAATTTGTTGCATTCAAACTACGAAATTATGTCAGCAAAAATATGCTTTTAAAATGTTCAGTTTCTTAAACAAGTAAGCAAATCTCTTCCATCTTCCTCTGTTTACAGCCCTTCTGAGGAATACAATGAGTTTGTCAAACATTTTTGAGAAAATAAAAAGAGTTCGAAAGATCATCTTACCTTTGCTTGTTTGCTAGTCCCCATATGGTGGGTTGCTCATCAAGGACATCAACCAGTGTCAATTTATTAATAATAAAGCTAATCTTAAATCCTTTTCCCATTTTGCTGAGCACATGGTAAAATACATCACCCTCTACTACCATTGGTTGGCAATAGTATTGTGCTGCACTTACTATAGTTTTTCTGAAGTAGCTTACATTTGGATTATGCAAATAAACAAAAGTAGTAATCTTACTCAAAAGTGTAAATTATTCAAAATTCTACATTGCCTTTGTACATAATGCCTGTATTAAATTAAATGTATGTTTATTTTCAAAAGCATTATTTGCTACGGGGCCTTTTCAAACAAAAGGAGAGTGGGAGCACATTGCCTCACACCCCAGCATTCAGTTCCCCAATGGTAAATGCACTGCACAATAACACTTACTTCCATGACAGTCTTTAGTTTTTCACACTTGTTGATGCAGACAGTGCTGTGTGTCTTTAGACACTTGTTTCAAAATAATTCTCTTATCTCAGTAAAGAGCAACAAGTCAATTTGGGGGTGCTGGAAATGCGGCCCAAAATCTTCTCAAGTCTCTGTACCAGGGCCGGACTGGGAACCAAAACTGGCCCTGGCAAAGTGCTCAGCCGCCCCCCCCCCCAGGGGTTGGGGGCCGATTTTGTTACAGGGACGATTTTGCAGCTATGCTGTAAAAACGGCCCTGTAACAAAACGGCCCCCGGGGGCCCAAAACCGGCCCCAACCCTTGCGGCCGACCGGGGGATTGCCCGGTGACCGCTATGACCAGTCCGTCCCTGCTCTGTACCACTCACTGAGCACAGGTGCATCAACCAGACCTCATCAGCTTATTAGCTCAAGTAGTGCCTTTTCTAACAATTTGCCATGGGGTTAATTTTAAGTCCCTGGTACCATTATTTTCTACGGGAGAGTGATGCAGTAGCAGTGGTTAGGCGTGTGTTGTGCTGCATTTACTCCATGCCATTTTTTGACTGTACATTTGCACATTTTGCTCCACCCTGACATGGGAGTATATACTTGGCAGTAAATTTACACAATGAAATGGTGAACAGCCAAAAGCAGTAAACTTACTTCAAAGTGTAAGAGTACATTTACACGTGTAGATTTACTCATGTGAAAAGTAAACTTTGTGAATAAGGCCTTCGTCCACTGCTTTCTGGACTCATCACCAAAGAAAAACCTTCAATGCCTTCTTATCCATTAACACTTGCTTTTATACGTATTTCATGTTTAGGATTCCTCTTCTTTGATATACTTTGAAGCTTGAGTTTCTTGCTTTTTAATTCTATTTTATAATTGAGTGTTTGTAAGTTATTTATACAGATTTTATTTTCAAGTCCAGTATGTTTACTCCATCCCTTTTTGTATGCATTTTATTTTAGTTTGGGATATGTTGCCACTTGGTGCCTTTAACTGTTTTATAATTGGATGTCAATTAAATTTATTTCTGTACATATCTGTATGTATTTTCATTTGCCGTCTAACTATACACTGTAATGTTTACAGACAACTGTTAGCCAAAATGCCGTCTGAGTCACTATATATTGAACTGCAAAGAAAAATATAAATACATTTCAGGACTAATAATACCTATACCTTTTTAAAGCACATCACTGTAGAACAATTCTTATTTATGTGCACCCCCGGTGAGAACTAACCACTTCCTAGTGATGACTAGGTAGATGCATTCTCAATCGCAAGCCATTATGTAAATCACTGTGTTTATGCACTAAATGCGTGTCCATTACTACAGGAAAACATACTTTGCTGAATGTTCTTCATCTGGGGTTAGATGCATAGCATTCTGTGCATGCACTGGGTTTTGTAACTCAAATGACGGAAGAAATACATGCAAGATGGATGCGTCTGTTCCACTTGTAGCCAAGTCTTTGAGCAAAGTAGATACCCAACAGTTGCCTGGCAGTAAACTACTTTTGAAAATAACCTCATTTCGACCCTGACGTTTATGGAACGATTGATGATCTTTCCTGGACATCGAGAGTTCTGAAACATATCATTATGCTAATAGTCTAGGGAGACAAATTTGCTGTTTTCCTTCTGCAATTGACAGTCAGGATTCCATCTGCGACATTGGAGTCAAGCATTTATGGAAGAATTACTGATCTATTCTGGACATCAAGTTTTCTGAAACATATCATTAAGCTCCATGTCTAAAAAGGCAAAAAGTGCTGTTTTACTTCTGATATTGAAAATCAGGATTCCATCTCTGACATTGTTAAGGTCTGGAATGATCTGCTATATCTGTTGAGCAATGGCTCCCTCTCAGTGACTATTATTCTCAAAATGCATGCTGTTTTTATGAAAGTGAACTATAATAAACAATATTTTCAAAAAAATCACTCCAAGGAGACAGCTGCCACTTTCACATGCAAGCCACCTGAACACCCTCACAGGTGATTAGTGCTCTATACAAATTCACATAATATCACATAACAGAGGATCAGCTGCAGATCCTTTACATGTGAGGACAATATTGCTTGATAACTTGACTTACCTATTTACTAGTAAAGGGCGAGTCTGAGAGAGTTCTTTCGGATGCATTCATGGCTGTCTTTGGAGTTTCACAGGGCTCTGCGTTTTCTCTTTTTTAAAGTTTTAAACTCTTTATTAAAAATCACAGGAAGATTCAATTCACTGTTGACGCATCTCAATTGTGCACAATCACTGAGAGGGGTCAGCCAATCATACACATACGGCTGTACATATCAAACGTGAAATTGTCATGTGCTGAGTACAAATGTATGACATTATCAGAATGGAACCATAATAGTACAACTCAGGGGATGGTATTGTCTAACGTGAGTGCAGGTATGATCTAAATGGACTCCAAAACTGTGTTGCAGGCTTGAGGGTGCAGATCTGCACTGTATACTTCAGACTGATCGCTACAGACGCTCATAGCCTTAAGACATTCATTCTTAGAGCGGGCTTTCTTCTGCATCCTAACCATTGCCTCCATCCACTTATCAAGCACAAGGGCCATAGATGCAACCTGACAAGTTGATTTAG
Organism: Triturus cristatus; assembly: GCF_964204655.1. Taxonomy (NCBI): domain Eukaryota; kingdom Metazoa; phylum Chordata; class Amphibia; order Caudata; family Salamandridae; genus Triturus; species Triturus cristatus. Next base: position 381,970,419 of record NC_140591.1, on the reverse strand, counting down.
GAAGGTCCGTAGTATTCCCCAGCAGTGCCAGTTGCAGAGAAGGGGACATATGTAGCTCCAGCAAGTCTCTCAAAAATTCAGACAAATCAAACTAATATTTTGACAGTTTTGGAGAGGTCTAAGCTATATGTAAGAAAGAAGCATGCAAAAGGCTACACCATATACACTTGGGCCTGCTGTCAGAGCCGAATTTCGGGCCCGATGTAGGTGGCCCAAATACCAGTCGGTAATACCGAAAATCTGTAGATTTCAGCATTACCGACCGGTATATAGCAATCCCCAATGTAGGAAAGGAATCGGTAATAAGGAATCGGTAAATACCGATTTCTAATTACAGAATTCTTATTTACCGATTCGGAATTACCGAACCCCCAAATACCGAATTGGTAAATAAGAAACGGTAAAAACTACAAAAGAGATGTTAAGAAATTCGGTAATACCGAATTTGCTAAAATTCGATATTTAAGAGTCTGTAATTACCACTGACTGCAAGCAGGTGGTAATAAACTGCAGTGTATTTAAACAGTCCCAAAATGCAACAGTGTGATCACTATGGCGGGCCTCTATGTGATAGCAAGGCGGCTACGGGTACAGGCAGCAGGAGTGAGGATCTGGAGACGGGAGGAGCGCGTTTACAGACAGCGCCTCACACTCTTCCAACTGACTGAGGCGGAGATCCATGAAAGGTACAGGCTACACCCCCAAACCATCCTGGACCTGATAAGGGACCTGCATCCACTCCTGGAGCATCCAACAACAAGGGCGCACACTATACCACCACATGTGCAGGTGCTCTGTAGCCTACACCTACTTGCATCTGGCAGTTACCAGGGGGAGATAGCTGCTGTAGATGGGGAGTCACAGAGTTGCCTGTCCCGTTTCTTCAACAAATTCCTGGATTCCATGATGCAGAGAATGTATCACTACATAAGCTTCCCAACCACACAGCCGGAACTGCTGAAAACCAAGACAGACTTTTACCGAAAGGCACAGTTCCCGCATGTGATAGGGTGCATTGATGGGACACACATTCCAATCTGCCCACCTGCAGCCACTGAGTACATCTACTGAAACAGAAAATCAACCCACTCCATTAATGTGCAGGTAATCTGCGATGCAGCCAACTTAATCACCGACATAGTGGCTAAATTTCCTGGGAGCACCCATGACTCATACATTTTCCAGAACAGTGGGATCTACACACGCCTGGCTGCAGGAGAATTTGATGAAGGATACCTGCTAGGTAAATCACTGTGACACACCCTGATGTACACTGCAGATGAATGTGTTGGTGACTGTCATTAATGGCACGGTCTTCTCCACCTAGGTGATAGCGCTTATGCTGTGCGGTCATTCATCCTCACACCTTACCTAAACCCATCGACCCCAAGTGAGAGACGATACAATGTGGCGCACAAATCTACATGCAACGTTGTGGAGCGCACGTTTGGACTATTGAAAAGCAGGTTCCGCTGCCTCCACAAAAGCGGAGGTGCACGTCAGTACACACCCATCATCTGCTGCAAGATCATCGCAACTTGTGCTATGCTGCATAACCTTGCCACTAAGAAAGGTACAGAAGTTGAATTAACTGACTCTGAGGACGATGATGATGATTTTGCATAGCCAGAGCCCAACGCAGCAGCATCTCCCATCATGCATTTCTGGTGTTTAGTGAAACCTGTACTGGAGTGAGATTCACACAGCTTCATTGGGGAATGGGGTTAGGGAGTGGGGGGCGCAGCGTGGTGTGCATGCTTCTTACCTTGTTTGTTGGCAGCTCTGGCTGAGCTGTCTGCATCCCCGATTCCGCTGACGCTGTCAGGCTCTATGGTGGACTCCACCAGCTGCTCCAGTGCAGTCAGTGCAGATGCCCTGTTTCTTCCTCTTCCTGTCAGGCTGGCTTGTTTTTTGACCACAGCCATCTTCTTCTTTGTTTGACTCCTGACATCGTACCACCTTTTTTTTAGTTCTACAATTTCACGGGGGGTCACTCCTACCGCATTCACCTGTGCATGGATTCCAAGCCATATTTTCCGCTTCTCGGATTCTGGCACTTGCAAGGACTGATTCCCAAACAGCTTTGTGTGATGTTTAACCACCTCCTCAATCAGGATCTGAAGCTCCCTTTCGCTAAATTTAAGCTTTCTTTTCCATTCTGCAGCTTCATTTTCGGTCTCCTTGTTGGCCATTATGCCGTATTTTTAAGGGAAAGTTCTCACTGTTGCTCCTGTGTTCTCCTCTGCACTCCCTGCCTCTCCAGAAGGTTCAGATGCAATGCACCTGCATGGGTGTGGCCACTTCCTGGTTGGGAGGTGGGGTGGATGCACAGGATTGGCTGATTCCTCAATTGCTGCTATTTTGAAATACCGATTCGGTATTTACCGATTCGGTAATACAGATTCGGTAATACCGATCGGTATCAAGGATTCGGTATTGTTTTTCTGAATTTTACAGAATCGGTAAAAAATACAGATTTTTTACCTACATCGGAAATACCGAATTCTTAATACCGATTCGGTAAAATTGGGTATTAAGAATTCGGTATTTCACTTTCACATGCATATGGCCCTGGCTATTCTATTGGGTGTATAATAATAGCTGTACAAAATCTACAATTGTGTGCAGCAGTAAGCCCATGTTTTTTATCAGGAATCTGTAGACCCAGGTCCACCTCCCATTGCCGCCTGGTTTCCAATGGCTGATGAGGTACGTTTGCTGTTGCTTCTGCATACAAAATGGATATTGATTTACTTATGTGGACTTGTGCCATATAAACCTCAGTAGAGGGACTGGGAAAGTCAGTACATGTTGCTTTAGCAGCTTATTGTAAGACAATAGAGCACTCACCCTCTCAATGGGCACTGTTTTACTAGAGAAGAGCACACCATTTTTGTTAGATCTCTCATTACTGTCCTTGTGTAAAAGAGGCTGATTGTCCATCTTGGTCCTTATATTAAACTTATATGCATCTTAAAAAGAATTAAGTTAATGTCCTGCAGAAATGCCATATATCTAATTCATTTCCTTTTTAACACCAAGGTGGCGATTCCGATCCGGTAAAAATATTTCCCGTATGACTCGTATCCGTATTTTTTTACGTACGAGTCGTGCAAGTCCCGTACAAACGGCCAAGTACGATTCGTACTGTCTAATTACATACAAATTGCCTCGGGAAAAGTCTACGAGACGTCTCCAGACAGATTTACGTACGAGTCGTAAAACTGAAGTCCGAGCGCACAAGTCCGATCCGTACCGGCGTTCTGAATCCCCAAGCGTATGGAAAACGTCCCGTACGGAGCAAACTTTGTATGACCACTGCCCGGTACACTTGGGCACGGGGTACGAGTCGTACGAACCCCCCACCCCACACGCGCATGTACGCGCCGTACCCCAGCACCCGCGTATTCTGTTGCGCCCATCAGAAGGACCAGGAATGAATGTTAAGCCAGGTGGTACGATCTGCGCAGGGCAGTCAAGCGCAAAATGAACGAGGAATACGCCCAGAGTGACATCACAGGAGGTGGGCTGCCCCGCAGACCGGTACATTACCATCCCTGGGAGGAGAAGGTGATATCCCTGTTTCCGCCGGTGGGAGTACAAGGAGTCGAAGGAGTCCGAGAGCCTGGTGAGTACACAAACAACTTACGTAACATGGGGGAATGGCATCCACACCCCAACTACAACAAATGCACTCACCTACCCCCAAGCCCTCACCTGACACAACCACACTCTACACAACGCTCAGGCCACTAACATGAGTATGCCCCATTTACAAAGCAAGGCCATGCCATGTCCCAGCCTACACAAACCACAAACCCAAGACAGGATGTCCGGGATGCTGGGAGGGAGGGGATCACTAAACATATAGTAAAACTCAGAAACAGACACCAATGCCCTCAGCCCATATGGCCCAGGTACATACCCATGCACCATGCGCAATGCACGGGGACTGCCAAAGTACTGACAAGGTAGCTGACACTTGGCCCTGCTGTAGGCAGCACAAGGCCCTCCTGTGACAACTGCAAAATCTAACACAAACACAACCAGCTCAGATAACTAGGACAGGAACTCACACTCACTGACATGGCAGCATGCGCCATGGGGGGACAGATGCATCACCTGGGAGACAAACCGCAAAATCACACTACACCCACCAGCAGGCACCGTCAATCAATCAACAATCGATCTGGGTACTTGTAAGGTGCGCAACTTACCTGTGAGGGTCTCAAGGCACTGAGAGGGGGGGGGGGGTTACAATACTGCTCGAAGAGACAGGTCTTGAGGAGACATCAGAAGGCAAGTATGTCTTGGGTCAGTCGTAGGTGGGTTGGGAGGGTGTTCAAGCTCCTTGCGGCGAGGTCGGAGAAGGATCTGCTGCAGGCGGGCATACGTTGGATGCGGGGGACAGCTGCGAGGGCTAGTATGCCAGAGCGGAGCTTGTGGGTGGGGGTGTAGAAGCTGAGTCTGATTTGCAGGTAGGCATGTCCATGGGTGTGGAGTGCCTTGTGTGTGTGGCTGAGGAGCGTACAGGTGATCCTCTTGTCGATGTGGACCCAGTGCAGGTCTCTCAGGAGGGGGTGATGTGGCTGTGGCAGGGGGCGTTGACGATCACTTGTGCCGAGGCGTTGCAGAAGCGTAGTATCCGCTGTTGGTGTGTGGATGGGAGTCCTGTGTAGAGTGCAGTGGCGTAGTCCAGTCAGCTGCTGACGAGGGCCTGTGTCACTGTTCTACTTGTTTAAGTCGGGATCCACCAGTAGATCTGGCGGAGCGTGCGTAGGGTGTCGTAGCAGGAGGAGGAGATGCTGTTGACCTGCTTGGACATGGAGAGGGAGGATGTGAGGATCAATCCTAGGTTGCGTGCGTGTTTGATGGGTGTCGGTGATGTCCCCAGAGCGATTGGCCACCAGGAGTCGTCCCTGGCTGAGTGTGTGGTTCCCAGGATGAGGACCTCCGTCTTGTCCGAGTTCAGTGTCAGATGGCCACTCTGCATCCAGTCGTCTATGGCCCTCAGACCCTCGTGGATGTGTGTCTTGGCGGTGTGAGGGTGCTTGGTGAGGGAGAGGATGCGCTGGGTGTCGTCGGCGTAGGAGATGTCTTAGAGGCTGTGGTGGCGGCCCACTTGTGTGAGGGGGGCCATGTGGATGTTGAACAGCGTCGGGCTGAGGGATGATCACTCACCCCTCACACAAGCACACACACCCGGGGCAGCCAAGGGAGTCACACACTCTCACAATGGACATGTGACACAACAAGATCAAGCCTCAGCCAAAAAAGCATCCAAGGACAAATGCGACATGTCAAAGACCATGGATAACCTTTCAATCTGTCCCCTGCAACATACCCATCCACAAGTGAACATTGATGTGGATGCTAGGCACATACAACTACCTGGAGGAACTGTGGCAACCTGAACATGTATGAAACATGGATGTCGCATGAAAATGCATTAACATTGTCTCCCTCTCACACACAGGGCAACGTCATGGATCTCCCCCCAACACTGGGGGGGAACAATCACAGGCCCAGGCTCGGCAGGAAGATAATCCCACCGGAAGCGACTCTCATCTGTGCCAACCACCACCCCCATTCTTGCCACATCCCAGGAGACACCCAGGAGCCCTGCCCGCACAGAACAACTGAGCCAGTCTGACCTGGAGGGACAAGGTTCTCCGGCCACCCAGGAGGAGGCAGACAACCCTGCAAATGCCATCCCTCAGGGGTCCGGTAGACCTGATGTGCCCACAACGGCAGGCCAGGCTCGTGTGGACAGGGGTGGTGTGAGTGGAGGCAGGCGGAGGCGCGAACCCAACCAGCCAGCTGAGGGAATCGGTATGTCACACATACGCCACATCTTGGAAACATACCGGCGTGACACCAGGGGCATCAGCCAGGTAGTGGGGACCCTCAACGAGATTAAGAACCAGCAGGCCGAGCAACACACCAGTCAACAACAACACCAAGGGCGGATGGAGGCAAGACTGGCTGAGCTCCTGGCGGTGCAAATGGACATGAGCCGTTCACTCCATCAGATCGCCGACAACATGGGCAACCCTCCCTGTGCCACCAGGCGAAGACCAGCACCAGCCACAGGGAGGGAGGAGAAGGAGGATTCATCTGACAGAGCGTCCCAAGCATCGTCAAGGCCTGCATCTGAGGGTCCCCCGAGGAAGGTGGGTCGTCCACGGAAAAGACCGTGAGAGGCAGCGGACCATCCACATCTCCCAGGTCACCTGGCCTGGCACCTGGCCCTCTGGCGCAACAGCAGTACCTCATCCAATGACATTCTCTGCCACATGGACTTGCTGGTCACAGTCTGACCAATGATGATGTGGTCTGGACTCTGATGACTCCAACTTGCAAGGATGCCATCTCCCCCTGTGAACTTTGGATTCCATGCACACTGTATAGCACCTACTTGTCCACACTAAACAGGCCCCCCACCGAGAATAAATCTCTTTTTCTACAATTACATGTTGCATTCATTTTGCATGAGTACACAACCTACGTGTGGGGAAATGTCAAACTAGGCATGAGTGTTGAACTAACTCCAGCCATCCATACCCTGGAATCTGAGTCTGGGACAGGACACACATGGGTCACAATGTATCATACTATACAGACATGGAGCACAACACTCACCCGTGATGGCCTCAAGCTGCTGAGGGGGGGCATGCATTACTGTGCGGACAGACCAATTGGGAAGAGTATCCTGAAGGCGTAGAGGTCATGGCTCATGTGGATGTTGCCAGGGAGGGAGTAGCAGGTATGTCTTGCCAGGTGGAAGAACTATGTCCAGCATGCTGGAGTACGGTGGATGTGAAGAATGGTGGCCAGGGCAAGGTTGGATGCACGGAGTTGGCACAACGGGGTCTCGGATGACAGACGGCCAAGGTTGGTGTGGGGTCTGGGGTTGTGTCCTGCCTCCTGAGTGTGGGTGAGGAGTCTGAAGGTCATCCTGCAGCAATCAGTGATACATTGCAGCTATCTCTGGTGGACGGTGAGGTGGCTGGGGCACATGATGTTGAGCTGAGGTGTGCACATGCAGCCTGGATGTGAACTGGTTTCCCGGATGTTAGGATGTACTTGCTCCGTAGAGGGCGGGGCAGTAGTTGACACGGCTGGTGTTGTGCTCCTGGGGCATGGTCTGTCTTTCCCTGGAGTGGATCTATTTGTGGATCATGTGCATCATGCAGAGGGTGTTGCACCCTGAGGTACAGATGCTGGTGATTAGCATGGTAAATGTGAGTGACAATTCCATGATGCACACCATCTTGTGTGCGTGGCCACTGGGTGCATGTGCAGGGCTCTTGCGGTTGGGACACAAGCAGCTGAGCCACCTGTAAGGGGGCAATCATCAGATGATTACCTCAGTCCTGTACAAGTTCAGCCTCAGGTGGCTGATGTTCAGCCATCCATCAATCAATCAAAGCCTTCTTTAATGTTGGAACTACCAATGGCTGCGTCTTTGGTGAGGGTGAGGAGCACCTGGCTGTCAATGGCATACGAGCTGATGAAGAGGTGCTGTGTGCATGTGATGCCGGTGAGGGGGACCTGGACACATTGAGAATTGACACGCTGAGAGATGATACCTGGGCAATGTGCCAGAATATGCCACTATACTACATGCTGAAGGCATGAGTCCCACTCCCATGGCCTTGCTGGTGTACGGAGCCGGTGGGGAGTAGGAGGGACATTACCTGGTTGCTGTGACAGGGCCTGGAAGGCGGGGCAGCGCTGTGTAGGCATTTGCAGTTGCACAATCATCATGCAAAGGTGTTGTGTGTGCGTCTAGGGTATGGCTGAGAGCAGGCGGTAGCTCCTTGGATGGACAATGCTTGGAGGGTGGCTGCAACATCAGACTGTAGTGTGATGTGGGTCATGTAAGGACATGAGGTTCGTGCAATGTGCACGTTGCATTGCTTAAGGTCCAGCCTTTGGCACCGCGTGGGCGCAACAGTGGCACAGACAAGCTGATGCCAGACAAAATGAATGGGTGGAGAGAGGAAGGGAGGAGCATCTTTGAGGTGTGTGTGTTGCAGAATCTGTAAACTCTCAGTGCCCTCGCTGCAGGGGCTGCAGCAGCAGGCGGCATGACATGGAAACTATGCCACTAGTTGCCCACAAAGACAAGGATGTCAGAAAGGACTACTGCAACAGGCGTATGTCAAGGAGGAGTGTCCGGTTCCCCATGGCACACCCAGAGACAATGGATGCACAATCCCCAAAGATGACTGCCACCGGATCATTAAACTGAAGGACAAGCTGCGCACAGGATACACACCCTCAGCAGGTGTTGACGGTCTGTTGTGGCAACCAACATGGCCAAATACATACACAACCATGGACATCATGCACAAAGGATATTATAATCCCTGAAGAACTGCATGCATGTTGCTAAACTACACATAGACTCATATGCCCAATCTTTGACAAGTATGCCAGAGATGCCGCATGCAAAGTGGCAAGAGACCAGCATTGACAGAGATGAGACACCTTGGAGGGTGAGGTACACCTTTATTACTCAGGTTCACACCTAGGGAAATGCATCAATAGGAACAGACTCACAGGTCATTTGGCAGAACATGTGGGACCTACACTGGACACCCCCTTCACAACACAGATGCTGTAAATCCATTGAACTGGCACACAAGTGAAGTGTGTGAGCCAAACACACCCTGCTGCACACGGAGGGGCTTCAATTCCCCATTTATCCTCTCATGGGGATGTCCCACACTATGTCCACCCGTAGCATTCCGTATGTTTCAGAGGGAAGTTGTACACACATTGATGCCTTCATCAGAATCCACTGTCCCATCACAGATGACTGCTACGAAGGGTGACTATCAATACATGGGAGTCATGCAACATGTCATGTGCCCCATGGTGAGTCGACATGTATGTATAGTAATACAACATGCACAGGAGCAGTGCCCACACATTACAAACACCTACCAACACCAAAATGCCGTGCAGCAATCCTTAACCAAATAGACTTTTCCCCATGTCCGTGCATGGGACGCTGATTCAGCACACGTTGCAATACTCATGAGGAATAGCGAGAGACCAACGATGACACGAGCAGACAGCATGCCAAACAACCTGGGGATGACAGATACACAAGAAGTCAGGGAAGAGATTGTCATCCGCATGCATGGTAATTTACTCTACAGGAATAAGTCTGTAACCATGCTATATTACAATTGAGAGTCTAAGCTAAAATGTGTGGAAGGACATCATCACTCGAGTGAGAACATCTGAACACACATCTAAGTCACTTAGCATACAGTCAGCTGGACACACACATTGCAACCCATGCCACACAAGGCTCCAGCCGTGCACACTCAGACCCATGAACTCACCATTATGAGAAGAAGTTGCGTATGAGCTGACTCCGGATGTCGTCGTCCTCCTCCTCCTCATCGTCGCTTGCCTCGTGACCAAGCCCTTCATCCTCCACGGGTGGATGTTCCTGCTCATCCGGATCCAGAATGAGTGGCACAGCCTTCTCCACTGCCATGTTGTGCAGCATGCAGCACACGAGTTAGATCTTGCAGGCCTTCACCGGTGCATATGGGAGGGACCTGCCTGTCTTGTGAAGGCACCGGAATCTGCTCTTCAGGAGGCCAAACGTCCTCTCAATCACTCGCCTGGTCTGCCCATGTGCGTTGTTGTAACGGTGATCTGCAGCTGTTCTGGGGTTGCGGAGGGGTGTCATCAACCATGGCATGTTGGGATAGCCAGAGTCCCCTACATGGAAACATCATGTAAAGAAGTGGGTCAGGAGATGCCGTAAGATAATAAAATAGCGCTAAACAGAGGACAAACAGAGCATATCCACCAACAAGACATGCTCGTTCGTTGTGCAGCCCCAGCATAATTTCTGCCACCCTACTACGCCTCATGATGTAGGCATCGTGAGCTGACCCTGGAAAACGTGCACAGACATGGGAAATCAGCATGTTAGCAAGACACACCACAAGGACATTTATAGAGTGGTAATGTTTACGGTTGCGATAGGCCACCTCCTGTGCCTGTGATAGTACCAAAGCCACATGTGTCCCATCAATAGACCCTATGACATGGGGCATCCCTCCCAGGGCATAGAACTCACCCTTGACACCTGTCAACTGCTCGCGAGTTGGAAAATGGATGAATTCATCCAGGTGCTCCAACATGGCTTCTAAAAAATCATGCAGGACACGGCTGAACATGGTCTGTGACATGCCACCCACATCAGCTATGGTGAATTGAAACGTACCGGTGGCAAAAAAATGTAGGGCTGCCATCACCTTCATCTTGGGGGTCAGTGCAGTAGGATACCTGTGTCGCGGTTGGAGGTGTTGTTCAAGCTTTGCGGTCAAGTCCTCAATCAACTGTTGTGAGAAGCGGTAACGTCTTATGCAGTCACGTTCCCTCATGGCACCCAAGTCTGGCATTGGTCGGGGGAGAGGCGGTGCCCTGCAGATAATTGGAAGGAAGAACGAAGAGTGAGTACCTAACAACATCAATGTCAATGAACTGTGCACATGCTCAACTGCTACTACACATCAGCTAAATACAGAGTCAGGTCTGTGCTACAAATCCAGGACACGTATGGCAGCCAGGTGATACTCCTACGACAAGCCAGCTACACCCGTTGATAGTCACGTTCTACATGACATGGCCCGGAACTAGCTGTGGGCCAGTGTAAGTGAACAGCCAGAGACATTACAGTAGTGACATACATCCACAAATCTGCATTGGAAGGATGTCATCTCATACAGACTGCTGGCGGCAAGCTAGACGCACAGGTCACATGTCATTGGAAATGTACAGATCATACACATAGCGATGAAGGGGTACACGTGAAAAACGAAAACACAGACATGGATACGGCGCAGATATGTCCTCATGTCATAAAATCATCTTTGAAGCATCCAGACACACGTAACGTGTAAATCCACATGTGGCATGGTGTGCGTATATGTGTGCCATGCCCATCTACATACAGACACATGTTGGATGCAGCAACAGCAGATGCAGTTGACGGAACAACACAAGCAAGCTCATGGGAACACATGACACACACAGAACATGTTCACATCGGGGCACGCTGTTACTTAGATGTCAAGTGTTAGTGTCCCTGTCCCTGGCATCAGGGGACATTTGCGGGTGTTGGTGACTGTGCCATACTAGTGATGCAGTGCTTGACACGTTTGTACTACATGCACACATGTGCATTGTGGGAATGGGAAGTGTGCCACATACTGCCCCATCACACATGACATGTGTACACCGGTCATCACACATCTATTGTGCTAAAACATGAGGAGACATGTGCCACATCACTGCCTGACACACCTAGGCCCTGCACATTTAGGACTGGAATGACTATGACTTGATGTACAGCCGTGCATGAGTCTGACACCTCCATTCCATTTGTGTGCGCCTCCTATCACCTGTGTAAGCTGTGAAGCACACCGTACACACGCTCTGAGGGCGTGTGAACGGTCCGTATCATCACACTGTTGTTCCCGCTGGAGGACGGGTGTGTGTACGGACCGTACACACATACGTGTATGACCAGTGTGTACACGTACGTGTACGACCAGTGTGTACACCTACGTGTACACACTGGTTGTACACGTACGTGTACACCCTGGTAGTCCACGTACGTGTACGCACTGGTCGTATACGTACGTGTACGCCCTGGTAGTTCACGTACGTGTACGCATTGGTAGTCCACGTACATGAACGCACTGGTAGTCCACATACGTGTATGCCCTGGTAGTCCACGTACGTGTATGCCCTGGTAGTCCACATACGTGTACGCCCTGGTAGTCCACGTACGTGTACACACTGGTAATCCACGTACGTGTACGACCAGTGTGTACACGTACGTGGACTACCAGTATGTATACGTACATGTACGACCAGTGTGTACACCTACGTGTACGACCAGGACGTCCACGTACGTGGACTACCAGTGTGAACACGTACGTGGACTACCAGGGTGTACATGTACGTGGACTACCAGAGCATACACGTACGTGGACTACCAGTGTCAACACGTACGTGGACTACCAGGGCGTACACGTACGTGCACGACCAGTGTGTACACGTACGTGGACTACCAGGGCATACACGTACGTGGACTACCAGTGTGAACACGTACGTGGACTACCCAGACGTACACGTATGTGTACGACCAGTGTGTACACGTACGTGGACTACCAGGGCTTACACGTACGTGGACTACCAGTGTGTACACGTACGTGGACTACCAGGGCGTACACATACGTGGACTACCAGTGTGAACACATACGTGGACTACCAGGGCGTACACTTACGTGTACGCCCTGGTAGTCCACGTACGTGTACACACTGGTCGTACACATATGTGTACACACTGGTCGTACACGTACGTGGCTAAGCAATGTGCAACTGGTGCGGTAGGAGTACGTGTGAAACGCACCGTGCCTGTGTGTGGATAGCTAAATTACATAGGGACACATGAGGGACAAGTATTGGGGCCTAAATGCATGCTGGTTGTCATGGATACCGATTTTCAAGTTCAAATTTTCAATCATGTGGCCTGGAATAGGCAGTTGGCAACTAAATACAATGTTGCAAAGTGATTGTTGACTTCACATCATGCTCAAATTTTGAACCATGCAAAGGCCCTCACTGGGGTATGTTTAAAGGGATTGGAGGAAACGTAGGATGTAAAAATGAGACTGACCAATCACTCTGTACTCCTGTAAATGAAACAGCCCAGCAAGGCAGATATAAGTCAGCCAGAACCCATGAGAGGGCACTTGCCTGCACTACCTTACACTCGACACCACTGCTGCTGCTTGTGATTCCTCTGGCACCATGTCAGGGACTGTGGAGATGGCCCAGCCTTTCAGCCATGAGGAGAATGAGGCATTGCTTGATGTAATCCTCCCACAGTATCCCAGCCTGTATGGGAGACCAGGGGAGCAGGTGAGTGCTGACTCCACTAGCTTTGACTGTGCCCCTTTTTTGTGACTGTCACTTCTGGAATTGTGTCCAGGTGTGACAGACATGCAATGTTGTTTAGCGTGGGTCCCAGGGGGGGAATGGCTTATGTCTCCCATGCAGAGCATGATGTAGTTCCTGTGTGCACTCCTCACTTGCATTGTGCTTACTGTGACATTCACTGCATAGTGCATGGCACATTCAGCCTACCCAATCCTTATGCCGATTTTTGTCCTATTGTCCAGAGGTGATTCCCTGGCCCCCCCCGGTGTGACAGGTGACTGTACCCACAGATGTGTGTGAGTTGAGTGGAGCTGTGGTGAGAGTGTCCAAATGATGTTTACGCTCCCTGGACATTGATGTGTGTGAATGTTCCTTGTCATGTGGGTGAGTGTCTATGTGGCGTGTTGCACCCCAGCTGCATGGAGGAGGCAACAGCTCCACCCATCTGAGGGGTTTAAGTAAGCCCTGCAGAGTGTCTGACTTGCTGAGCTAGCACCACACCTTTGACACCCCACAGGCAAGTGGCACATGTGCAGAGTGAGGTTTTTATCTGCTGTTGCCAATGGCAGGTGATTGATCTGTGCCTGTGTGTGTCTGTGTACTCAGCTGAGGTTGCATCAGTGGCCTGGGGCATGTGACTGCTTGGAGGTGCTGTCCATCAGCCTGGTGTTGCATGTGATGCACAGCGTGTGCCATGATCATGAAGTGTGTTGCACCCCTCATGCCACCTGTGTACTTTCAATGCCATGTACTGCTTTGGGGCTTCCACATAGGCTAATGTCCCTATGAGAAAGGTGCAATTGGTTGCCAGCATAATATGCCCTGTTCTAAATATCAAAGATGTTCAAATGTGTGTCTCTGTGACATGGAGCAGGTGTAGTGATGTCGTCTCACTTGGTCATCCTCACAGGTAACCGCCTACGCCAAGGGGGAGATATGGAAGCAGGCCATCAGGGCCGTGAGATCTCTGGAGGGTCGCAGTCGGCGCCTCGCCCAGGTGAGGAAACGCTGGCAGGACATCCGGTGCTGGACCCGGAGGATCGCCCGGTGGCAGCTCAAAGACTCACCTCCACACAAGCACGGCGGGGCCCACGTCTGACCCAACAGATGAAGCGTGTCCTGGCAGTGGTCTTCCCTGAGTTGGAAAGGCGGTTACAGGAGTTGCAGCAGCAGGAAGGGGGTAGGTACATGTGTGTTTGTTGTGTGTCACCAGCTTTTGGAAGTGCTCAGTTGCCTGGATACACAGCGAGGGTTAATTTGTGCAGTGCAAATCATGTTCCCCAAAGTCAAACAGGCCTGTTCCTCCTCCCTTCCCCTAAATGACATGTGTTCCCTGGTCTGTATGTAATCACTATTGCACATGGTCAACTAGGCTGCCAGTTAATCCAAGTGCACATTGCTTTCTGCATCATGTTGGGGGGGGGGGTCTGAGACATGTGTTGTTACCTTGCCTGTGCCCTGTCCTGTACAGTCATTTGGGTGTCCATGTTAGTTGGCACTGATGCTGAGTTTCAACATAGGAGTGTGAGTTTTCTAATGAACAGACTTGCAGCATGCATTAACAATGTTGTGGCCTCAGACATGATGTGCATGAGTGGGAGATATGCACAGTGCAGGGACGGTAGCTCAGGTTACATCAGATAATTCCAGGACAATGGAGTGGTGTTCCCACTACAGTCCCCTAAGACACCCTTGCCTCTGAATCATGTGTGTCATCCAACACTGTGCCCATTCTCTGTGTGTTCAGCATAGTTTGGCCTCTGTGGCATAGTTCCCTACCCTCATTTGTATTTCTCTGAAGTGTGCTACATGTGCCCATTGTACATGCTGACCCCATTTAGCTTGTGCATCCTCACACTGGGCAGTGCCTGTGTGTCTATGTACAACTATCTGTTGATGGTTGTTGGTCACAAATATGTGTTGGCAGCCTCACGAGGTGATGTGGAGTACATTTAGGAATTCGTGATGCACATTGCAGTAAACCCAGATTAAGAGGTGTCACTTCTTGATCTGTCTCAATCACATTGTCTCAGGTATGGGGGGTTTGTGTGGGCAAGGCCTACATGTCCAAACCTTATGTCTCCTTGCCGTGTCTGACCTGTGTGTGATAGTTGTCTGGACAGACACTCAACATGCAGTGACCCAGTCAGGTTTTGCTGGGTTTAATGTTTGTGCTTTGCAGCATGTGTCCAAAATGGAAATACATGGCTCATGCACATCCATTTTTGCCACCAGTGTGTGGGTGAGATGCCACGTAGTTTGGTCTGTGTGTGCTGACATCTGTGTGGGCATTCTTTCTTGCCATGAGGGTGTTTCCTCAGTGCAGGTGCTCCTTATCCAGACACATTGCAGGCCCATTAACTAATGCATTGTCCTGTGTTTGGACATGTGTGCCACTCCACATGACAGGCAGTGGGTCAGATGTGTTGCCAACCTAGTCATCATGGTACGGATGGCCATGTGACAGGTGGCATGATTCACGTTTTCAGTCAATAAGTATTTTACCTTGGCACTCACTACACTTGTCAACATGTCTCAATTTTTCCTATGCTTATTTTTGCTAGTTGGTTGTGAAGGACAATGATGTGCCTGCATGACAGATGTCTCCCAGGGAAGTGCAAAACAAAGTACTTTTACACTTTCCATGGACACGCAGGCACATTTCACTGGAATTTCACAGTTTGATTACCACTTGTCTTCTGAATATACCTATCCATGTTCACACAGTGTGTTTGCATGTGTGTGAGTCCTTGGTTGTTGCTGATACGAACTTACGAGTGTCGAGTCATCCAGACCACCGTGGTGCCATGTATATGTACTTACTGATACCCCATTTCTTATTTACAGTGGCTTTTTTGAATTCGGCTGCCAGCTCATACAATGACTGTGTAAAAGTATTTTTGTGTGCACATCATTGTGAGACTTCTGTCATGCAGGCAGATGTGTCTTCTGTTCACAAAGTGGCACATTCACACATTCTAAACATGTACATTGTGTAAAGTGTTGTGAGTCCCTAGGGATTGCAATGTTTTTGGCTATGGTTTCCTAAGTACTCACAGGTCTCAGAGTGTGGGGACACCTTCAGTATTGAGGTGTGTTATTTGGCCTTGGGTGCACCAATATTGTTTCGTTCACAGTGAACAAGAGGTGGCATGGATTCATATTCTTGCTATGCTCAACTGTCCCCAGACACTAGCTTCTCAGTATCATTCGATATCAAGTTATTTGCTGTTGTGTCATGATCTCCATTGTTTCCAAGTGTCATGGTGGGTCAACCAACTGGGGAGTGCAGGGTTACATATGTGAGCACTAGTCTAGATGTTACTCATGATGCATTTCCTGATATGCACTGTGACATTTTAATTGGGACTCATGTGTCTGTTGTATACAGATGACTGATTATTTTCTGTCTCTTCACCTTGCCCACAGCATCATCGAGGGAGACACCTGCACGGACGTGGAGGAGGGATCCAGCACTGCTTCCACCACTGCTGCGGAGTCTGCGGGAGCAAGTGGCACGGAGGGCGAGGGGAGTCAGGCGGAGGACCTGTCTAGTGACAACACTGACTACGACGCAGACGGGTCCGATGCTGAACTCCTCCAGGGGGCGGAGGCTGCTACGACACCTGGCAGCAGCACTACATCTGTCACCGCCCCCTCCATTCCCATCACCGCCCTCCCAGTTGCTCCGGTCCCTTCTGTCTGTGCTAGGCAACACCGTGTCTCCTTTGTGCCAGGTACCGCACCCCCTGCCCCTGTCCCCCCTGCTGCCCTCACTGCAGAGTCTGTGGACATTCTGCGTCAGTTGCAGGTTGGACAGACATCGCTGCTGAATGTCCTCCATGGCCAGACCCGAATGATGACACAGATGGTGTCGTACATGGAGGGCATTTCATCAACGATGTCTGACCAACGGATGTTGCTGAGGTCCATGGACTCTTCACTGACGGCAGCAGTGAGTCTCCTGCAGCGCTTCGTCCCCCCACCCCTGCACCATCCACACTTCCCACTCCCATACCTGTCCCAAGCACACACAGGCATTCACAAGCACGCACCCCACCAGACACAGCCAGCACACCACCACGTAAGGGCAAGCGCACTCCTCCTGGCACGTACACTCAGGGGGATGAGGGGACACCCACTGGGTCTGGGGCACACAGGCATACACGCAGCCACAGTCCAAGGCTGCATGGCGCACTAACCAGTCCCTCCAAAGGTACCCCCTCGGCTCCCCTACCACACATCCCGAGAAAGAGGCCTACTTGGCTGTGCTGGGCCTCAGCCCCTCTGTCTCTCCAGCCCGCAAACGGGAATGGCACTCCACGGGTAGGGGAGTTGAGCCCCCCTTCCCCCCCCCAGTAGCACTGCACCCCATCACTCCGACCCCCCCCTCTTTGAGGCTGTGTTGTCTTTGGGTGAAGGGGAGACGCTTGACGACCTGGCAGCAGTGTGCAGCGCCGAGCTGACCTCCACCTTTAGCGCTACCCCACCCCCTGTGGTGGAGGCGTCTGTCCCTGCACCCACCACACCTACCCTTCCACCTCCTGTCCCTGCGGTGCCTGGTCCTTCCCCACATGATGCCCCCCCCCCAGTCGAGGAACCTGAGGGTTCTAATGTGCAGGCAAGCTAGGGGAGACGCGTGGCCATGTGTCCCCCCCAAGGACTTCCGATCTGGACTGGCCATGTGCCTTTGTTAATAGTGTTGTTAACTACTTTTTCATTTAATGCTGAATAAAGCATTTTATTTTCTGTTTGAACACATTTGAATTTCAGATATTGATGTGGGTGCGGATGGTCCCGGAGTTGGGGTGGTGGTAATGTGTTATGGGTCAGGAGAAAGTTGTCGTCTGATGCTAGTGGGGAGGACCATGGTATCTGCCTGCCATCACAATGTCTCTGCAAAGTATATTTGGTCGTGTGTGCTATTTGTGTTTGGAGACATTGTCCCAAGGACTGTTCCTTCCTCTGTGGCACCTGACATCTACCCTGCAGGGAGTAGCACTTTTGTAGTGCTGACCTGTGTCTACATTTCCTTTGTTGGTGACGGATCCCTTCAACTATGGCCATGCCTGCTCAGCAATGTCTCCGGCTGCATCCTCTGTGCCATCCTTGCTAGTCACTGTACTTGTGTATTGAGTATATTGTCATGCCTTAATGGCGACAATCAGCATTTTCCACACTATGCATGTGTGTTATCCCAGCCTAGCACACATTTGGTACTTGTTCTGCAGGGTATTTGAGCACCTGACTGACAATTGTGGGCATTGTATCTGTGGGAAGTCCACCCTATTCCTTCCATGAGAGGCAACATCTTGGTGGCTGTCCCGGCACCTGTACATTCCTATCAGTCCTGGGATGTGCGTGACAGTGTGTGTTCCCTTTGGCTCTCTTAGTTTAGTGGGCATTGACATGAGTATACAGTCTTGTGTCATGATCTCTGTGTGTGTATTGTGCTGCATCCGCCAGGGGTGGGTATGCATGTGTCATTTGTCCTCACACCCACATGTGTTGTGTCATGCAGTGGGGGAAGGACATCCATCCTCATGGGAGTGGGACACTGCTGTCAGTGATGTGTTATTATGAAACTATCAACATAGTGGAACATTAGGGATGCATACATACACCCATGGAGTTGTGCTCATCTGATCATGATGTACACACACCCATGACTCTGGCCACTGCTGTGAGTGATCTGCACCCACCCCTCACATGTCTGTCCACTGCTGGGAGTGATCTGCACCCACCCCTCACATGTCTCTGGCCACTGCTGGGAGTCCTCTGCACCCACCCCTCACATGTCTCTGTCCACTGCTGGGAGTCCTCCGCACCCACTGGTCACATGTCTCTGGCCAGTGCTGGAAGTCATATACACTCACCCCTCACATGTCTGTCCACTGCTGTGAGTCCTCTGCACCCACCCCTCACATGTCTCTGTCCACTGCTGGGAGTGATAGGCACCCACCCCTCATATGTCTGTCCACTGCTGGGAGTCCTCTGCACCCACCCCTCACATGTCTCTGGCCACTGCTGGGAGTGATAGGCACCCACCCCTCATATGTATATCCACTGCTGGGAGTCCTCTGCACCCACCCCTCACATGTCTCTGTCCACTGCTGGGAGTGATCTGCGCCTACCCCTCACATGTCTCTGGCCACTGCTGGGAGTCCTCTGCACCCACCCCTCACATGTCTGTCCACTGCTGGGAGTACTCTGCACCCACCCCTCACATGTCTCTGTCCACTGATGGGAGTGATAGGCACCCACCCCTCACATGTCTCTGTCCACTGATGGGAGTGATAGGCACCCTCCCCTCACATGTCTCTGTCCACTGCTGGGAGTGATAGGCATCCACACCTCACATGTCTCTGTCCACTGCTGGGAGTGATAGGCACCCACCCCTCACATGTCTCTGTCCACTGCTGGGAGTCCTCTGCACCCACCCCTCACATGTCTCTGTCCACTGCTGGGAGTGATAGGCACCCACCCCTCACATGTCTCTGTCCACTGTTGGGAGTCCTCTGCACCCACCCCCATGTCTCTGGCCACTGCTGGGAGTCCTCTGCACCCACCCCTCACATGTCTCTGTACACTGCTGGGAGTCCTCTGCACCCACCCCTCACATGTCCCTGTCCACTGCTGGGAGTGATAGGCACCCACCCCTCATATGTCTGTCCACTGCTGGGAGTGATATGCACCCACCCCTCATATGTCTGGGCACTGCTGGGAGTCCTCTGCACCCTCCCCTCACATGTCTCTGTCCACTGCTGGGAGTGATAGGCACACACCCCTCACATGTCTCAGTCCACTGCTGGGAGTGATATGCACCCACCCCTCACATGTCTATGTCCACTTCTGGGAGTGATATGCACCCGCCCCTCACATGTCTATGTCCACTGCTGAGACTCCTTGGCAGACACTCCCACCCACCCGCACCCTTGGTGCTGTACACTGCTGTCCTGGCCATGTACACACCCCAATATACTGGTTATATGCTGCACCAGGCCCTAAGCCAACATTCGTAGCGTGTGTACTCCTTGTATCACTGATGTACTGGTGCCCTAGAGGTACGGGTGATGCGGTCCGTACCCCCGCTCTGAGGGCGTGGGTACGGTCCGTACCACCATTGGAGTGGTGATGTAGGGGTACGCGTGGTACACAACGTACCCACGCCCTCAGAGCGTGTGCACGGCCCGTACCACGCGTACCCCTAAATCACCACTCCAATGGTGGTACGGGCCGTACCCACGCTCTGAGGGCGTGGGTACGGCCCGTACCACCATTGGAGTGGTGATGTAGGGGTACGCGCCGTACCCACGCCCTCAGAGCGTGGGTATGGCCCGTACCACCATTGGAGTGGTGATGTAGGGGTACGCGTGGTACGGGCCGTACACACGCTCTGAGGGCGTGGGTACGGTGCGTACCCACGCATCACCACTCCAATGGTGGTACGGGCCGTGCCCACGCCCTCAGAGCATGGGTACGGCCCGTACCACGCGTACCCCTACATCACCACTCTAATGGTGGTACGAGCCGTACCCACGCCCTCAGAGCATGGGTACGGCCCGTACCACGCGTACCCCTACTTCACCACTCCAATGGTGGTACGGGCCGTACCCACGCTCTGAGGGTGTGGGTACAGCGCGTACCATGCGTACCCCTACATCACCACTTTAATGGTGTTACGGGCCGTACCCACGCTCTGAGGGCATAGGTACGGCGCGTACCACGCGCACCCCTACATCACCACTCCAATGGTGGTATGGGCCATACCCACGCTCTGAGGGCGTGGGTACAGCGCGTACCCCTACATCACCACTCCAATGGTGGTACGGGCCGTACCCACGCCCTCAGAGTGTGGGTACGGCCCGTACCACCATTGGAGTGGTGATGTAGGGGTATGCGTGGTATGGGCCGTACCCACACTCTGAGGGCGTGGTTACGGCCCGTACCACCATTGTAAAGGTAACGGGTACGCGTACGCGGGGATTGGTGAACACGCCCCCAAAGTGACCCGACCATGGAGGTAATGTAAGGACAGTATATGATATTTTACAAATTTGGTGGAGGTTATGTTTCCTGCCCCTCGCCCCCCCCTTTGCCCCTGGGTGTTGTGCTGACCTTCTGCGGCGTGCGCGGCGGTTTCGGTGCACCATGTCGTAGGCTAGGAGGGCCGGGATGACACGTAGGATGGGGTCCTTGGCTGTCCGTCGCGTCCCGCAGCTCCTTCTCCACTTTGTCCTCAATTTCCCAGGAGTTTTTGGCTGCCGTAAAAAATGATCCGTGCGGAGTGACGTAGGCACGAATCGTACTTGCTGGTCCGTAGAACGCTGCCTGACTCCGTCTGGACGTCACGTACACGATGTCCTGGATCGGAATTGTGGGTATTTTTTTCGTCGCACATAGTTTTTTACGATTCGTACGGAAATGGTATTTCTGTACGAATCGTACTTGCTGGTTTGTAAGGTGCATTTCCCGGGTCCGAGTCGTACGGAGAATACGCTCCGTACGACCATTCGTACCCGGGTTTTACAGGATCGGAATCGGCACCCAAATGTAGTAACTTGAACTCAAAAATCTATAAACTTTGTTTTCTTCAATAATGCTTTTTTGTTATATTGTTATTATTAATATATGAAACAGGGAGGGTGAGATTTTTACATCTCTACACAAGGACGAGCCCCTCGTCTTTAAACTAAATATATTTACTTTATTGGCTGCCATTCTGAATCGAAACCAGATTCTGGATTTAAAGTGGTGAGGTAATATCTCATCAAAGGGTTTTCTCTGTGTAAATCTCACTAGGTAAACCTAGCAAAATGTATGCGTGATAAACATCCACGTAGCCTGATTTCCACACCTCTTAACAGGGGGACTCGTGATATTACCACGTTAACGAAGCTGGGACAGCAATATTGCTCCCAGTAAATACCACATCCCATAGCATCAGTGTATCTGTATCACTCTGTGGTGTAATACAGGTCTTCGAACCAACCATAGAGTATTACATGGAACCTCAAAAAATGTGTGTGATACTTGGGTTTTAATACATTTCTGAGTTGATTTTTGCAAATAAATATAAGTAAATGTAGAGATTTGCACCTGTCCATAAACATACTTTTTGTAATTTGATTTTTAATTTACAAACCTTTCCAGATGTACCCTGGACGCATTTTTAGGGTGTAGACATTTTGCCAATACACTGTAATTCTGCAATTAGAGACACTTCTATCAATGTGCAACTTTACATTTTTTCCTCCATGTTTAAAATATTTGTATTGTGTCCTTGTGAGTTTTTTTATGCTAAGGAATATTTATCCCCTTGGGATACGTGTTCTTTTGCACAGTGCACTGTGCTATCAAGGGATTGTCACCAAATTAAGTTTCCTCCAGCCTCACTTGATGGTGTCCTAACAGACCACCTCAATCCACTCAACATCTCTTCCTTTTGGCTCCAAAATACCGTAAAGTTTCACTGTGTTGTCAATCGTTTTTTGGGCCTGGCCCCTATCCTTTGGAGTGCTTTGCCACTGGTCTTAAGATGCATTACTGATCACTTTCACTTCAGAAAGGAACTTAAAACCAATTTGTTTCACAAGACCTATGATTAGTCACACCCTATCAGCCTTATACTTATATATGATTCTAGTGCAAAGAGACCCTCTCCCTGTGTGTGTGTCTAACAAAACATTTATAACATAGCACTTGCTAGGAATGATTTTGTAGACATATGTCTGGAAGATGTTTTACAAATTCCAAAACTGCGGCTGACCCTTGATCCAGCACCTCAATCCTTGTTAGATATAAGAGTCCCGTGCAAAAACACTTCTGGAGTCCGCCGCAGTAGGGCTCCACTGAAATCCAGACAAGAAATTTTGAAATAATGGAATGTGCACCAGGAAAGGAGTCCAAAAGTTAAACAAGAAGTGCTTAAAGTTTCTTTTATTCCTTATAGTAAAAAAAGCAGTTCAGACATCAGCCAACGCGTTTCGGTTTTTACAAAAGAACTTCTTCAGGGCTAAGGGGTCCTGAAAGTACGAGTGGAAAATGTGCCGTCCAAGGAGTAACGTAACAAATGTCTGGATCTCCTCCCCTGGATGACGATTTTATGGCTGATAGCACAGTCCACTTGAAGTCACTGTGAGTGTGTTCCATGGAAGTGAAATGTTCAACCAAAGGTGCTGAAAGAATTTTATTCTAGAGCCTCGAGCGGTGTTGAACAATTCGTTGGCAGACTTCTTGGCTAGTTTTCCAATGTCGATTTAAATGTTGTGAAATCGTTGAGGCGCCAGTGTCTTCGTCCATCCGTAAGAAGCGTTCCTTCTATTGTGGAATTGCACACTGAGCATGTACCGCACTTGTGATGACCTTGTATAGGTTGTAGTTTGAGCATAGTACGCAAAGTGTCGGATCTTTCGGGAGACGTGGCAGAGCTGATTATTTGTTGTCCAATGTTCTGATTCTTTTTGAGTGCAAGCAATGGGGACCCGATGTTCGGGATGGCACCTTCGACTAAGTGCCAATTACTGCTGATGATCTTCTTTACAGGCTGGGTGTGAGGTCCAAAGGTAGAGACGCACACAATGCGATCCATGGGAGTTTTCTGTTTTTTAGTGAGTAGATGTTCCCTGGGTGTGAACCAGGCTCTTTTCAAAGACTGTTTCAAAAGTTTGTGGGGTACCCCCTTTCCTTAAGTTTGTTAGTTAGGAACTCTGCATGAAGCTCAAAGTGTTTGCATCTGGAACAGTTGCGCCTAATACACAAAAATTGTCCATAGATGCACGTTTTGATGAGCTGGGTGCACGAATGGATGGCATGCTTGCCCTCCTGGATCAACATGAGGCCCGCATAAATGCTGCTGAGAGGCGGATGAGCTTGAAGCACGACCACGCCGCAATAATTTGTGAATTGCGGGGATAGCAGAATCCACCAATACTGGTCCCATGGAAACATTTGTGAAGAGGGTTCTGACTGATCTCTTTAGCAGAGATAGTTTCTCAACCACATTTGAGGTGGAGCGTGCCCACCGTTCCTTGGCCCCCAGGTCAGCTCCTGGTGCGCCTCCCCATCTTGTAATTGCGCGACTGTTAAATTACCATGACAGAGAAGTTGCGCTAAGAATGGCCTGGGAGATGGAAAATCTACAGTTCAAGGGAATTACTCTCTCAGTCTACCCAGACTTCACACCTATGGTGCAGGAGGCCAGGTGCAAGTTTCAAGATATCAAGCGCAGTTTTAGAAGCGAGAATGTCCGCTACTCTATGTTGTATCTGGCACGCCTACATGTACAGCTCGGCGGTAAAACCATTGTTTTCAACACACCGGCGGAGGCAACAGAACACTGGAAATGCCATAAGTCGGGCAGACCTGCCTTACTTGGAAAATAGATGTGTGCATGGACTTTGAGTATTGGATGAGTGAATGGGTGCTCTCCGTTCTCTTGAAGCAACATTCAACAAATTGGCCGATGTGATGCCTTTTCTCTTTGTTTTCTTGTCATCCACTAGTGACACACTTGTTATATTATTTCTACCTGAATGCAGCTACATATAGCTGATGGTGTACTGTTATCATAATTCGTGGTTTGCTCAGGGCGTTGCTGTTCCTCTAGGAGACCTCCTGAGACTCGCACTTGGTGTGGGGTTCTTTCTTCGATTTGTTTGTTCTATTAATTTGAAATGTATTGGGATTCACCGGATATAGGTTTGGTGAATATCTGATGTGGGTGGGGGGTGGGTGGGAGGTAGTTCCGGTTGATCTTTTCTGTTTCATTTTTTCAGTGTGCAGTTCATGGAAAGTACTGATAACTGGTTATCCAAACATGACCATAATGTTACATTGAACCGTAAAGTAATACACCTGTAGTGGTGAGGATGGGGGGCAGCCTGCAGGGTTCGAATTGCGGTGCATGACATGGAATGTCAGAGGGCTCTCAAACCCGAATAAGGGTCGACAGGTGCTTGCATACCTAGCTAGGCATAATATGCATGTTGCTTTGTTGCAAGAAACCCTTTACGCCACAAACTCAGACAATAGGCTTGCCGCCGTCTGGGGGGACAACCGATTTTTAGCTGGCTATAGTACCTGTTCGTGGGGAGTTTGTATACTGATTCGTAAAAAACTCCAGTTCGCTGCTCAGACTGTGATCAAAGACCCAGAGGGCAGCTATCTCCTGGTGGCAGGATCTATAGGTGCACAGTGATCGTCTTTTATAAATGTCTACGCCCCTATTGTGGATGCTCGGGACTTCTTCGCCAGCATCTTAACCCACATCACTGCCATATCAATCAACTCTATAATATTTTGTGGGGACTTTAACGTTACTCTACAGCCTGGGGTGGACACCGCAGGCACTGGGCACAACACTAAATCATGCTCCACGAGGGAGCTTCAGACATTAATACACACATACCTGCTGACGGATGCCAGGTGGCACTGGTGCCCGGCTGATTGGGGTATTCATTTTATTTGGCGCCACACAGTAGCTGGTGCCGCATAGATCGATGGTATGTTACCCCTGATTTTCTCATTAACATACAGGAGGTGGACCACCTGCCGCGTACTCTCTCGGACCTCTCCCCTGTTCCTCTGTCACTTGTCTTGCCCGCTGTTGTGCATCCATCTGCGGCGTGGCGCTTTCCTGCTGAAGCACTTCTGGATACTGTCTTTAGGAGCGAAGTGCAAGACGCAATTGTAGAATACTTTCAGATAAATACTGGTTCGGTGCCTCGCTACACCACCCTGTGGGAGGCCTTGAAGGTGTACATCAGAGGTGTTTGCATTGCCAGATGATCCGGGGTGCTTTGTGCGATTCACCAGGAGCTTAATCCCACTGAGAGGGAGCTACGGGAATTCGACGCCCAGTCACTAACCGGCATGGGCCCGCTCCGTTGCATCAGCGCGCCATGCTACTGGGAGAATTCCAGGAACGGGCACAGCAGGAGGTGACTTACTTGGGTAAGTATGCATGCGCCCGGGTATATGGAGAGGGAGAGAGGCCATGGTGCACTCTGGTGCTTTCACTTACTCCCAGGCACCAAGCCACATATATTACCCAGATCCAAGCTACAAATTGCGCCCATGTTACGGATGGTGCAGACATTCAATCTCGCTTCTTGTCCTACTACACTTGCCCATACACTACGTGCTCGCCACCGACTGGTGAATCGTTGACAAAATATCTAAATGAAATAGCAATGGTATGGCTTGAGAGGGGACAGCAGAAGTTCCTCGCCTCGCCTATCTGTGCAGACAAAATTATTGAGGCCATAGATAGGCTGGAGGGCTCGGGGGCCCCTGGCACGGATGGCCTCACTGGTGCATTTTATAAGGCCTACAAGGAGCAACTCGTCCTGCAGTTACTAGAGGTTTATGCAGAAACGTTGGACTCAGGTGAACTTCCTCCCAATATGGGCAAGGCGATAGTAACTCTATTATTAAAACCGGGTAAACAGGCTGACAACTACACCTCGTACAGGCCGTTGTCCCTCCTAAACCAGGATTACAAAATATTAACTAAAGTACTGGCCACGTGTATTTTGCTTATAATCGGGCAGATCATTTCCCCCTTTCAGTCGGGTTTTATGCCAAACAGTTCCACATCAGTAAATGTACGCATGTTATTCACAATCATTAACCAGATTAATACTGAGCTCCCTGACGGAGCGATTTTGTTAGATGCTGAAAAAGCCTTTCATTCTTTAGAGTGGGATTTCTAGCCTGCGGCGTTGAGTAAACTTGGCTTCCCTCAAAATTTTCGGTCACTGGTCCGCCTTCTGTGCACTAGTCCAATCGCACAACTACGTATAAATGGAGTACTGTCTAATAGATATGCACTGTCGAGGGGCACCCGGCAGGGATGTCCCTTATCACCCTTACTTTTTATTATCGCAATGGACCTACTGGTGTGGCATTTGCAGGAACGGCACGTGCAGCGGGGGATGGGGTTTCATTGGGGTCCCAAATTAGCGTCACTATCTGCGGATTAAATTCTTTTGTTCGTCCGCGAGTCGGCCCTTAATTTTCTTCCTATCATGAGACAGGTGGGGCGGTTTGGTGTTTTCTCTGAACTGGTCATAAATTGGAAGAAATCCAAAATATTTCCTTTGACGGATGCCACCTCACCTTTCACACTGGCTCTCCCATTGCGATAGTGCGATGTACCGCCAAATACCTCGGGGAAACTATACACCGTGTGGCCTCGGAGGTAGTGCGTCTAAATTTTGGTCCGGCTATTGATACACTTTCCGGACAGATAGATCGCTGGATTGCATTGCCCTTATCGATAGCGGGGCACATTGCAATAATTAAGATGGTTGTGCTGCCCAGATTTTTGTATCTTTTTTTTAACATTCCTATTCCCATCAAGGTAACCTTTTTTAAAACCCTTAGAGGATTGACACGGTTGATATGGGTGGGGAGACAGGCGTGAGTGGGCTGGAGGACACTCATTCTATCCTCCGAGAGGGGGATATAGGGTACCTGATTTTTACTTGTACTATTTAGTAGCACAGGCACACTATGCCTATTTTTGGCACTATCCGGACGCACGTCTTCAGTTTCTGATACCTGAGCACACGCCTGCCCGTCCTTATACGCTTTCCACTATTCTTCCACGAGGCCTTAGGAGAACTCCGGCCGAAATCCACACCCTACAAACCACGAATTGGGCCTGGGAGCCCTTGCGCAGGTACCTGGGGGCTGAACACCTGTATTCTCCACACTTACCGATTTAAATAATCCCTGGATAGCACCCACACCTGAAGCATTGACACAGCGGCTACTTAGCCGCTGTCAAGTACACAATAAAGGCGGGATGTTCAGGAATGGTCAAATGTGTACAGTGGCAGATGTAAACATGCTTGACCACTTTCTGGTGCATAGAATGCGGACCGCGCTGGCTACTGCTCTTCGCACAGAGACTGGGGAACCCATGGATCTCCCCCATTAACTACAATTAGTGCGGCCGCAGATGGCATGCATTTAGTCTCTAGACTATACCGACAGGCACAATCGCTACGACCGATGATGGGTGGTGGAGCCCACGCAGCCTGGGAGAGAGATTTAGCACATCCTATGACTGGCAAGATGTGGGCACATTTTTCTGAACAGACACGTCTAGTGTCCAATAATTATGAACACAAATGTCTGTATTTTAAATACTTACACAGAATTTATGTTACCCCAGTGGTACTCGCAAAGATGGACCGTTCGAAACCAGACCACTGTCAGAGATGCGCGGAGGCACAGGCTGATTTTATCCATTTGACATGGAACTGCCCTGCAGGCGTTGTTTGGACATCTTGAGCAGATGGTTGAGACTGAACTTTCACACACACTCTTGCTTGCTCTACTGGGATATGTGCTTCCGTTGAGTCGAGGGATAAGGCGCTTTACTGCCATTGCACTAGTACTGGCCAAAAAACAGGTCTCTCTGAATTGGGGAGGAACTTCACCGCCCTTGGTGGAGGCATGGCTCAGGGAAATGATGTATTGTGATATGACTAGTGATGTATATTCGTCTCTACCTCCACTTGCCTCTCGCCCCAAAAACGTCTGGCAGCCACTCCGCTCCTATCTGTTATCACATCCGGAACTCACTGATTGAAGTATTACACAGAATGAAGTGACTATTGGATCGGCCAACCGGTCCTGTGGATCGGGATTGTTAAAATGTCTTTATTACATGAACATGTATTGTTGTCTTTACATTTAATGATTATGGCCCTATTAACGCTCTGTGTGGTTAATTCTTTATCGATACCTTTGTGCTTAATGTAATCCACATTCTGAGAACAAAGTGCTTCCTTTTTCTTTTTTCGGTATAATTTGTTGAAAAATCCAATAAAAACAAGTTTTAAAAAATATATAATTGTACCATTCCATCCATCACATTTTTTGTATTATAAAACACATTGCACCTGCATCAGAATCCTAAGACCTACTGAACTATGTGTACAATTGACACTTAAAGACATTGATGAAACACATTTCTTCAAATATAATTCCAATTCTCTTTTTTGCCATTTTGTTTTCTTTCCACTAATGTTATCCCAGGAAAAAGTTACTCTGTTACTCGGCCAGAGGGCAAATTTATGTGGAGCAGAAGAGACTTTGGTGGGCCTGACAGTGCTCAATTTCTGTTAGCATCATTGGTGGGCCATTTCACCTATTTTTGGGGACTGAAACCGTTTGTGCTCCACTGTACAGCACTAGGCGATAAACTACCTTTTATGCAGTCGCTCTGCTTTGTACCATTTTCATACTGCTGTCCAAGTGCTCTGATAAGGATGCAACATTTCCCGCCAACTTGCAGCCAATGTAAACATTAAAACAGGCCAAGTGCAGCTGACAATTCCTGACACTGAGAGCAGACCCAGGAGCCAATCACCTGCTATATTTAAACAACACATGCCAATAAGTTGCCTTGAGAGTATGGCTGGGCATCCCGCAGTGTCTTCTCTTTATGGCTTGTTGTGTCCTGCGAGACACGTTCTAGTGTCTCGACAGGCACTGTTTTAGTAGCCACTCCCCTATGGGAGTGGACACACACATACCCATCCATCACCGGCGTCACGAGTGACGTGACCCGGCTAATAAAGGGGCCCGAGTGCACGTGCTCGGGGCCATTCCCACTACCCCGACCCTATGTGTCTGGTGTCAGTCTTTTCACCCAGCATAAGGGCCTAGTGCCCATCATTACACTGGCGACGAGGAGGGCACTCCACCCCGCGTGTGCAGCCTCCGATCGGCAAAAACGGAAAAAAGAGGGTGAGAGAGAGCTGCCCACAGTGAGGACACCCCACCCCCACCTCTGTATGAAGGCGCCGAGAAGCCTGGGCGAGGCGGAGCCCGCAGCATGTCCCGTGGTGACCGGGAGCCTACCCCGCACCGATAGAGCCAGCAGTGCCAGAGAGAGGGAGGCGATCGTCGCAGCGGAGCCCACCCACAATGGTGGCGTTATCCTGCCGTCACCCGCGACCTGTGCCCGTCGAGAGAGCCCGGGCGTGAGCGGTGACCGGGAGCCCACCCCGCACCGCCGCTAGGACCTGTGGGCGTACACACCGCCCCAAAGTGAAGGAGAGGAAGTCGGGTGCCCACCCCGACCCTGTCGACCCTGCTGCTGTGCCCCGAAGTGCCCTGAAATAAGGCAAGCCGAGCAGAGCCCACCCGCATCGGCTGCGACCCCCGCAAGAGGCGTGAACCACGCGGTGCCCACCCGCAGAAAGGAGTAGGCCTGCCGGCCGAAGGTGAGGCCGCGTATCGGGGAACTGACGCGAGGCTGCGCAATAAATGTGGCAACCCCAAGTGCGAAGTGGCTAGCAAGAGCCCACCCTCGGACGCCGCATCACAGAGAGACCCCATCTCCCCGCCCGCTCCCCGCGCGGCATGCAAGCCGAGTGAGGCTGCGGGAGAGCAAGGACGAATCGGCGCGCGGCCCGAGTCCACTCCAAAAACTGATTACACGCCGGAGGAGCGGGAAGCCTACTCGGCAGCCAGTGCCGGTACTCAGCACCAACCCTCCCCGCCCCGAGCAGCGTGAAGACAAAGGAGCTGCTGCGGGCAGGGAGAGGAAAAATATTGCACACAAGCGGTGGAATGAACAAAAGAGCGCGAAGAGCGCGAGGCACACCCTGGCGGCCGAGGAGAGCTGGAGCTGCAACAGCACCCTCCCACCCCCCCGCGCGCGGCCTGCGAAGTTAGAAGGCCTGCGGCAAGGGGGCAGGAAGTGTTGAAACAACTGAATGGTGCCAGCGCCACCCTGGAATGAGCTACAGAGCCCACACCCTCCAGCAATAACTGAAGCACATGTAGTGCAAACCGAGCCCCAGCCGCCATCCACAACAAGGAATAAACTGCGCAATGCCTGTGCCCTCCAGCCTCCAAAGAGAAAAAATGTAAAAGACTTACCTGCTGTCTGGCGGTGTCCTGCTCCCGGTGTTCTGCTGGCTCCAGCTCTTCTGCACGGCCCGAGTGAAGCCTGGAAGAGTGAAAGGAAACAAGGCAGAAAGTTCTAGCAGCAAAGAAGGTTGCTATGGAATGAAATGGAAAGTAACACTGCAATCTAGTGGCCTGTTCCAGCAACTGCACTGGAAGCAATGTAAACAATATGTACAAAAACAGCAAACAAGGGGAAGCTATGGAGGCAGACGACAGTGTGCCAGAGGGACACAGTGCCGTCCCACAGTGACAAGGAGAAAAGGGAAACGGTGTTAAGCCACATCCACCCTAGCGAGGACTGCGCTGTCGCCGCATCAAGTGGAGCGAACCCTCGAGAGAGCTAAAGGACTCAGCGCAGATGTACCCCGGACGCGGAAGGTACACAGCAGCGCCTACAAGAGAGGAACTCACTGACGAAGATGCACGCAGCAGGTATCCAACGACACTCAAGGGAAAGGATGCAGAGGCACACCCAGTGGTGCCAAGAAGCCACCACAGCCAGAGATCACACGGCGCAAGGAGCAACGGTACACTGAAGATGTACCGCGACGGTACGAAGATGAGCAAGCACCAGCGCCTGACAAGGCAGCAAACACAGGTAGTCACGCGACGTGACGCACCTCGTGAAGCCGACCAGCCAAATGGTCGAACCACAAAGCCAACCCGCCAGGGGTTGCGAAAGGAGGTGACCGGCGCACGGGTCAGAGTGAATATCACACCAACCAGTGACCAGCCAGGTGGTCAACACACAGAAGCCAACCCACCAGGGGTTGCAAAAGGAGGTGACCAACGCAAGGGTCAGTGAAACTATGAAACAAAGGTCTGACGAAAAACCGAAGGTATCCTGCCAGAGATCGGCAGAATGGACCGTCAAGTGGTCCGAGAAGTTCAAGAACGAAGAAGACCAAGACTATGGCCCCACGAACTTCGACAACCAAAGTAGCCGGTGAAAGGAGAAATACTGAAGACATCAAGAAGAATCTCCACAACAGCAACGGAGCCCAGAAGGGGCCAAAATGCAGCACAGTATCCTCCCTTACACTGTCGCAAGCAGGAGTCGTCTGCAACCCAAGGCTAACGAGAGGAGAGTCATACACCACAAGTGGACAGCTGCCACCACTAGCTCACTACAGCTCGCGGAAGCCATTCCCTGGAGAGGGAACACCCGGAGTAGGAGTTTTGCTCCCTACTGCCTGTGGAAGCTATTCCCTGGAGAGGGAACACCCAGAGTAGGAGCGTCAAGACGCCACAGCTCACCACTGCCCGCGGAAGCCATTCCCTGGAGAGGGGACACCCGGAGCAGGAGCTTCAAGAAGCTGCCTGAAGAAGGAGCGCCCAAGATGAGCGGCTGCTCGCCATGCCGCTGAGAAGAGCGACTGAAGTCTCGCCTGGATGGTCAAGAGACCATTGCAGTTAATAGGCCCGTTGGCCTTGTTAAAACATGGTGCATGTCACTGCACCCGGAGGAGAAGCAGAAGAAGAGTAAAGATCGTGTCACCCCGAAGAGCTGGACAAATGCAGGTGTGTCAAGGACACCGAGAGGAGAAGCAAGAGGACTCATAGCACCACAAGCCAAGGACCCCTCCAAAGACACCAGACAGCCACCCAGGCGGACCGACGGCCCTGGCGGCAGCACCAAGGGAGAACCACACATAAGCCGCAGCACGCGCCGCACGTAAGCCACAGCAAGCGCAAACTGCGATGCTCCCATCGCTTCACAGTGAGACCGTCCAGCCCAGAGTGTCGGCAGTCGGAGTGGAACGGCATCCCTGCCCCTGACCGCACATGCCCGAGGTGCGAGAGAAGGTTCAGAAGAGGCAGTCAAGTGGCTACGACGTTCATCCAGAAACCTCCTCTCCTAGTCAATCATCGCCACCTGTCGTCCTGGCCCAATGGCAGCTACGTCATCAATGCCATGTGCATGACACAGCACTCAGGAAGACACGTGGGAGTGTGACCGGAGAGTCCACACCAAGAATCGGACAGCCAATTGAGGTCAGAAGGGGAAGTCGTGATTGGCAGTGCTGGACGATGAAGAAACCCAAGCTACTAGAAAAAGAATGTAGTGCGCGCACTTCCTAAAAGTCTATTGGAAAATTTAGTAGTTGTGTCGTGCTCCGGGGTATCACTCTCTGAAAACGAGTGTAAATATGAACTGTAAGATGCACCCCCAAAAACATTGGGGTGTGTCCCCCTGGCACTGACTGTAGTCCTGGAAGAGGTTTCCAAAATTGAAAAGAAGGTCGTTGCAAGTTCTTTGTTTCAAAAAACTTTATTGTTCATTTGGATTCTCCATAAAGCTTGAGGGTTTTGCTTTTTAATCCATTATATACATCTTACGCGTTTAGCGGCAAATATGTTTTGCATTCCCAATGCATTTCGGCGTTCATGCCTTCATCAGGGGAAATCTAAAAATGATAAGTATGGTAGTGAGTATAATATACGAGGACTTATTGCCACCCATGCATTGTGATGTGGCAGGGAAAGTGAGATAAATGGTGAGAAGCACGGTAAAAGGAGGGGGTGGAGGGAAATATTGTGAATGGGTGGTGAATCGTTATTGTTGGGACAAGTGTCGATTACGAGTAATGGTAGTGGAGGTGTTTAGGGGGTGTCAATAATCTAAAGCTAATAACACCCATGTGAATTTAAATCGTAGTGATACTCAAACAAACAGAACCATCATCCGTACACCCCACATTCAAGGGGACTATTCCATGCCTAAACTGTAACAACTGTAACAACATCATAAAAGGTGAACACATCACACACTCCATGAAAGGGCATAAAATCAAAATTAAAACAACTGCGACATGTGACACCTCTAACGTCATCTATATGCTCAAATGCCCTTGCGGCAAAATCTATGTTGGACAAACGGAGAGGAAAATAAAAATCAGACTTAATGAGCATAAATCCAACATCAGAACTAAACAAATCAAGTCATCAGTCGCCCAACATTTTGTCGAAGCTGGGCAAAATGTTAGCCAATTAAAATTCTGTATCCTCGAAATCATTGCCAAGAAAGAAGGGATAGACAATCACAATTTTTTATTGCAAAGAGAGAACTATTGGATTTATCTTTTGAACTCCATGAAACCGTTCGGAATGAACGAACGCACAGAATTTACATGCTATCTTTAATCATTTGAACCACATAGAGCCTCATGGTCCATATGAATCAATTATTTGGTGGTTATTCGTTTATTCGTTTATTAGTTTTATTTTACTTTCTCACTATATTTTTCATTCTGCAAGCAATTGTTGATAATTCTTTTGATTGTAGTTCAACCAAATTCCTTCACTTGATGTTCTTGTTCCTACGTGTATACAACCCATTTTTGTGATTATGGCATATAATTTCACCCATTCTCGTTTTTTCACATACTCTAGCGTTTATCTCTGCAGCTTAAACACCGCTTTAATCTGTCCTCACCCCATCCATGTTCATGTCGTAGTCTTTCTTTAATGTTTAACTAACTCACCCACGTGACATTTCCCTTCAACACTTCAACTTCCGCGTTCGAACCCTTGCTGACACACCTCCCGCGTATCACCGGCTTTACACGGCGATGCGACTGACACCTGGTAAGCGTGAACCCAACCAAACTAACCCTTATACTTCGCCAACATTTGACTTTCTCGGTTTCGGTGGCAACAACTTGTTAACCTTTACGGCTATAATCTTACAAGAGATGGGTTTAAGGACACAGGATTCTATGTAATTGTCGTCAACTGAACCGTGTTTTAACCAAGGTTAACCTTCCACCAGACGCATCATACCACTATGATTTAAATTCACATGGGTGTTATTAGTTTTAGATTATTGACACCCCCTAAACACCTCCACTACCATTACTCGTAATCGACACTTGTCCCAACAATAACGATTCACCACCCATTCACAATATTTCCCTCCACCCCCTCCTTTTACCGCGCTTCTCACCATTTATCTCACTTTCCCTGCCACATCACAATGCATGGGTGGCAATAAGTCCTCGTATATTATACTCACTACCATACTTATCATTTTTAGATTTCCCCTGATGAAGGCATGAACGCCGAAATGCATTGGGAACGCAAAACATATTTGCCGCTAAACGCGTAAGATGTATATAATGGATTAAAAAGCAAAACCCTCAAGCTTTATGGAGAATCCAAATGAACAATAAAGTTTTTTGAAACAAAGAACTTGCAACAACCTTCTTTTCAATTTTGGAAACCTCTTCCAGGACTACAGTCAGTGCCAGGGTTTTAGAGGGGTGCATCTTACATAAACCCAAGCTACAATAGGAGTGAGTCCTGATACAGCGACAACAAGGGAAGAGGAGGACAACCCGAAAAGGAACTGGCAACCGCACAGCGGGAGGCCGAGGGTAAACCGCACAGTCTGCACGAACCGAGTCTCATGTCTCATGTTTCACAACGTGTTCCTCACCCTCATTCATCAAAGTCCCAACAGCCCAAGAAGACCAAGTACACAAGTGCAAGTGCTTCCCAGAGAACGTGGAGGCACCTGGCATCCCCTGCCTCAGGTGATCGACTTCAAACTGAAAGCCTGCAATCATCAAAGTAAGTCATCACCAGCCATCGTCCCGATTCACCACACGACTGGCCATGTCATCACGCCAGTCTTCATTCAAGTGCGTCACATGAAACCATCTGGAATACACATGGAATGGAGTCCTACACCTGCGCCAACTTAGACAGCAAGAAGACTCGGAGGTTGTCTGCTAACCTGGTCTACACCTGAAATGTGGCAGCGAGAGCATGCCCTTACCAAGATCCATACACCCTTGAGGTTTGTGCGAGAGACTGGCTACTGGCTCCCGGGTGGTTTGCCGCTGCCCCCAGCCGGCACATATGCCGCCCCAATCGCAGCCTATCAGCAGTCCCGTGGCAAGCCCGAAGAAGGGCCTCCCCAGGCGGGAGAGCTGGAAAAGACATTGTCCCCCCCGACAGGTCACCGGACACAGCAAGATAGCCTCATAGAGACTCACGGCTATGCAGAAAGAATATAGTGAACTTTCACCATAGACTCCAACCATGATCTTGACGCACCAGTTAGTGAACAGTTGTTAATCACCACATGCCATCCTCAAGGTCAGCGAAAGGAAGCCAGCTGGGGCCAAAGGGCCTGATTCCACAGACACGTCACTAGAGTGCCGCGGACATCTTCGAGCAAGCATTCGTGTCCTGAATCACACAGGTTAAATGATGAAGGCCTGCCGAGATCGTCCTGCTACCTTTGGAGTCACCCACCCTGGTCTGTTGTCTTCGGGATGCCTGACCCGAGAAACTGATGGACCCTGTGGTGTATATTTTCTTGTTATTTCTCCCTACAGGTTGGACTAGGGAGCTTTTGTTTCATTAAAATTTGGGAGGAATGTTGTGTCCTGCGAGACACGTTCTAGTGTCTCGACAGGCACTGTTTTAGTAGCCACTCCCCTATGGGAGTGGACACACACACACCCCACACCCATCCATCACCGGCGTCATGAGTGACGTGACCCGGCTAATAAAGGGGCCCGAGTGCACGTGCTCGGGGCCATTCCCACTACCCCTATCAATGTGTCTGGTGTCAGTCTTTTCACCCAGCATGAGGGCCTAGTGCCCATCATTACAATGGCTCAGGCAGCACAGATTCAGCAGTATCCTCATAATTTCACCAACACTGCTGATACGCGGTAATCTGCTGGTGCATGACCCAGCCTCACTGTTGGTTCTAGGGGTTGGTCCTCCCATGTCAAAACTCACTACTGAACCACTGCCCTTTATTGACACTGAGTTCATCACTTATTGACAGACGTACCTTTTCGATCTGTGTGCAGGTGGGAGGGTGAGGGGGTGGCTCCATGATGGTCCCTGTTAGTATGTAATTCAGGCGGGTTGTGAAAGAGAAGGATGGGTTGTTGGGCTGTGTTTTTCCGTGTCAGTGTGACATTAATGGAACATGTGCCATACAGGTGGGGGAGAATTGGGAGGACTGATAATGACAGGTTGCCTTATATTAAAGTCAATGGTTTGGGGCCATATGGCAGTGCGCTGCATTGCCAAATGATAATGCAGCGCGTGCAATGTAATTCTTTTAATTAATTTATTTATTTACTTAACTCCCTTCGGCCGTATGCCGGAGTTTACTACCCCCCACCCTGCCCCTCCCCCGCCCACCGCCCCACAGCACTTCCTCGAGGAGCCGCCACTGGGGATCTGTAAAAGGATGGATGGATGAGTGAAAGGGTGGATAATGGGCGAGTGAATGGGTGGATGGATGAGAGAAATGATGGATGGATTGATGAATTGATAAGTGAAAGGGTGAATGAATGAGTGAAAGGATGGATGTAAGGATGGACGAGTGAGTGAAAGGGAGGTTAGATGGACAAAAGGATGGATAGATGAGTGAAAGGGTGTATGGATTTGAGAAAGGATGGAGGATGAGTGAAAGGATGGATGAGTGATAGGGCTAATGGATTGATTTATGAATGGATGAGTAAATGGATAAGTGGGTGAATGGATGAAGGGTGGATGGAAGGATGGGTGGCTACATGAAAGGGGAATGGAGAGAGGAATGGCGAATGGATGGATGAGTGACAGCATGGATGAATGATTGGCAGAATGGATGCATGAATTGGTGTATGGATGAGTGATAAGAAGAATGTAAGGATGGATAGTGAAAGAATGCCTACATGAGGGAAAGGGAGGGTGGAGAGCTGGAAGAAAGGAAGGTAGGATGGATGAGTGAAAGGTTGAATGGGTGGACAGATGAGTAAGTGAAAGGATGGCTGGATGGGTGAAAGGGTAAATGGTTGGATGGATGAGTGAATGGATGGATAGGTGGAAGAGTGGATGGATGAGTGAGTGAAAGGGAGGAAGATGGACAAAGGGATTGATGGATGAGTGAAAGGGTGGATGGATTAGAGAAAGAATGGATGAATGATAGAAAGGATGGATGAATGAGTGAAAGGATGGATGAGTGATAGGGTCAATGGATAGATTCATGAGTGGATGAGTAAATGGATGAGTGGGTGGATGTGTGAAGGGTGGATGGGTGGCTAAGTGAAAGGGGAATGGAGAGAGAAAGGGAGAATACATGGATGGATGGATGGACGGATGAGTAAAAGCATGGATGAATGATTGGCCGAATGGATGGGCGAATGGGTGCCTGGATAAGTGAAAAGAAGAATGTAAAGATGGATGAGTGCAAGAATGAATACATGAGTGAAAGGGAGGGTGAAGAGCTGGAAAAATGGATGGGTGGATGAGTGAGTGAATAGTTGAATGGATGGACGGATGGGTGGAAGAGTGGATGGATGAGTGAAAGGATGGCTCAGGTGAAAGGGCAAATGGTTCGATGGATGGGTGGAAGAGTGGATGGATGAGTGAAAGGATGGATTGGGTGAAAGGGCGGATGCATGATGGATGGATGAGTGAAAAGGTTGATGGAGGGACAGATGAGTTAAATGACGGATGGAAGGATAGATGATGGATAGGTTTGCAAATGGTTGAAAAGGTTTGGATATGGATGGGCACACTGATAGAGGGACAGAATGAAAGGTGAAAGACTGAGTGATGGCTGAAAGAATTAATAGATGATTGAATGTATATTTGAAATGGTGGATATCAAGGGTTTGATGGAAGGATGAATAGCTAGATCCTTGGACAAGAGAGCTCTTCCAGGGAGGGTTGAGATGACTTACTTTGCTTTCTTGGTTCCATAAGAGCTTTAGTTCAAAGTGGGAGGTATTTAAATTTCCTGGCTATTCCCTTGCCTATGTGTTACTATTCTGTTGTTGCTGTGTGCTTATGTGTGGGATCTGTACATCATGCATATGACATTTTGAGTGACACCAACTGCTACTTGAATGTTGCACTCGTAATTGTAAATGTTTGCATGTTTTGTTTTAGGTGTTAGATTTTAGGGAGAGTCTCATAGTTCCACGAGCTATACTTGAGATGTATATTGTGTTTGTAGCAATAGGCAAAACGTCAGAAATAAACTATGTAATAGTGCATCAACAGTGCCTCCTTTAAGAAAGCTGCAGTGAAAAGCACCTTTGTGATTTCTGTCAGCTAGTGCAACTCTTTGCAAAGCCCCCATAAGCAAAGTCAGATTCCATATTTTAAGTTCCACTTGCTGAAACAACCATAATGCGTTCCCTATAGTGGGTTCATCACAGCAATCCTCCCCTTAGTTCACCTATGTGTGCCGCTTTACATCTCACAATGGCACTCAGATATGAGATGCTAGTTACAAAGTCTGTCCGAGCAGATCTTCCTGACTACTTCTCTCACCAAGCAAGCCTGCTCAGGACCATGAGTTGTAAACAAAATATCAGACTGGACAACCCAGTGCAGTAACCATATAGATTATTATCATATGAAATACCACAAAAAGACCTGCACAGTTGATCAAAGCTGCGCGCATACCAAAAAAAGGCAAAGTGCACAATTGTTTCAACCTAATATAAACTTATTTTGACTTGTACTTAAGTGGTTGTCTATTTACTTTTATACTATCGCGCAACTTCCTCTGATGTGTCTGTAAAACCTACTTTTTGTCCTGAAGTTTTGTCCTGAATTTTGACCTTCTGTCCTGAATTTTTTTCCTGAATTTATACCCTTAGTCCTGAATTTTTACACTTACCGTCCTGAATTTGCACCCATGCCAGTTGGTCACCCTAGAAAGAGGGGGGTCACCGTGGAGAGGAAAAAGGGGAGAGAAGGGTCATAATTGAAGGGGAGGAACTAAAGATGGACGAAGGATGGTGGGTCTGATGTTATTGCTTGCCCTTGGACCATTGGTGGTTTAGAGAATGAGTGCTTTGATCTTTCATCGTGGGCGAGGACATATGATGCATTTGTGAGTGTATGCACATGTATGTGCATGTGAATGAGTGTACCGAGCATGTGCCTGTCTCGGGTTGTAAGAGTGCACGAGTGGGTGGGTAGATGGACAGCATGTTGACTCTCCATGGAATAATGGTGGGCCACCTTAACATAGTGGGTCTTCCTGGCAACATTTAGGCTCTCACCAGCATTAATGGTGGCCAAAAGTTACACTGTGGGGCATATTCACAAGAACTTATCTCTGATTTATCTCCACATTAACGCATCAAAAGTGGAGAAAGACCTAATACCCCATTCACAAGCTGGTGCAAATTGCAGACATCGCCAGTATTCCAGCGATAACTGCCCAAAATGTATCTCCACGGTGGACACCACCAACTAACCCTAATGCGATGCAGAGTAGGCGTTCCCGTGCAAAAACAAACGAAAAAACCACAACACCACTTTCACAACGAACTGCCAGAACCGCAAAGCGAACCAAAAACAGGCGATAAGCAGCGGTGGCCGCAGGTATTTAACACTTGCCTCAAGCAGGTGTAAAGACGGATGACTGCCTGCAGTAGGCAATGGAGCCACGCACACAGCCACACCCGAAGAACAAATCACGCCATGGAGCTACTCAACATGAAGCTTGGAGCCCCAACAGAGCCACAACACCCACCGCCACCACCCCCAGGACTGCCACCACCCCCAGGACCCGGACCCGCCCCCCGGACCACCACAGAGGCAGTGCAGAGTAAGGCAGCAGACCTACCGAAAATGCACCACTCTCACAGACCTAACGCCCGAGGAAGTCATTGCCCACTACAGGCTCATAAGGACAACCATCCTCTGCATCATGACCCACATCGCCCACAGGCTGGCGGTCCCAACACAGCGGAGAACCAACATCCCTCCGCAGACAAAGCTGCTGTCTGTGCTGCACCTGTTGGCCTCTGGGACCTTCCAACCAACAACTGCCAGAGTCGGTGGGGTCTCACAGCCAGCCCTATCAAAGTTCATCACACCTGTCCTCGATGCCATCCTCAGCTTCATACCCCAGTACCTTCCCTTCCCCAACACTGCGCAGGAACTGCTGGAGACAAAGCAAGCTTTCTACGCCATATCCGGATTCCCGGACATGCTGGGGGCAATCGACTGCACACATGTCCCACTTGTGCCCCCTGCGGATACTGCACACCACTACTGCAACAGAAAGCACACTCATCCCATCAATGTGCAGGCAATAGTGGACCACCGGGGACTCTTCACCAATGTCGTCGCCAACTACCCAGGCAGTGTGCATGATTCCTTCATCTTCCGACAGTCCATCATCAACCAGCGCTTCAAGGATGGCACATATGTAACTGGACTGCTTGTTGGTAAGTGCCAAATCAACACATCACACACACCCAACCCACCACCACACAACGCACAACTGTGGGAATGCACACGTGACCAAACAACATACATGTCAAACTACACGACCACCTACCAGACATGACAACACCACTCCATGGTCATCTGGGCTACCCCTGCACCCAATACAGACATATCATGGCACAACAGCCACACAAGAGCTGAACTTGTGGAGATGCGGAAACTAGTCATGGGCGAGGATGCAAGTGACCCATGAATGGGAATGTACACAACCAGAAGTGAGGCGTGGATGTGCAGGACAGACATGGGTATGCAAACCACAGACATGTCCATGCAGACCACTACTGCTGGTGACTGGAGAGTAGTGAGCAGTGGACGCAACCATGTCACCCCAGGCCGTGGGTCAGATAGCGGAAGTGTCGTACACTGCGTCCCCCCCTGTGTAGGTGAGCGTAGTGGGTTGGCCCTGAGTACGCCAGGGCTGCGCAGGGGTGTGGTCAAAAACCCAGTTGCGCAGAGTGTGGTTCACTCCCGTGAAGGCCAACGTCACTGACAGTGTGGCGCTGCACAGCCTGCCACGTGGCCGAAGCTGTGAGCAGCGGGGCCTGCGACCCTGTGTGCCTGCTGTACCCCAGGACGCTGATGCACAGACCAGGCTTGCCCGCCCCAGCACACCAGGGCCGCACTGCTCATCTGCCGACACTGTTGTGTGTCAAAGAGGGACCACCATGTGCCGGTGCAAGCTCCAAGCCCCACCCACGACCTCTGCAGCCTCCGCAGACCATTACTGGCCCCCCGATGCTGGCCCACATCACTCCTAACTTATTGACATGCTCCACTGGCATCCTCTTCGGCCCAGTATGTCCCACATGTGGAACAGTGTCCTGTATGAATGGCAGTGACCCCAAGTCCGTGGCAGTGGCCACAGCACCAGACTCCCTTCGATCAGTGAGGCATAATTCCATATCGCAGGCCTGCGACACGTGGTGCACTAACCCTGTTCAACGCAAGCCGGCGACACGTGGTGCCACTAACCCTGTGCGCCATGAGTGACCGTCATCCTCTGGCGGAACATCGTTGGTGTCTGAGCCTGTGGCCTGGGGGTTGTCATCAGCAACGGGCAGGTATGGACTTGGTGTCTGGCATGGGTCTGTGGCATTCATAGCCGCCATGTTGCCGGACACAGCTGGCATGTGCACTCTGCATCATGCCCTGGGGGTAGACCTCCAATTCTCCCCTGTGACACTCCGCAGAAGGCACCTATGACACATGCTCTGCCCTGCTCTGCCCTCATGACCCTACCCCTGTCTCCTGCATGTCAGCGTCCCGTGGCGGTAGGCCCATGTTGGCCACTGTACATCTGTGGCCACTGGCCGTGTGCGACTCAGGTCATTCCCCCTCGTTGTTCTGACATTGAATTTCTGAGTGCCTGAGGACTGTTGGAGTTGTTGCCAGCACCAGCTACTCCCTGAGGGCTTGCTTACATTCACCCCACACACAGCCAGCACAGGCGTCACTGATTAGGGGGCCTGCCATCACATCCTGCCAAACCAAGTTTTTTCTCTTTTCTCCCTGCACTGTCACAGGTGATCAAGGATATGCACACTGCCCTTGGATGATGACACCCCTTCGAGACCCGGACACACCCTCCCAGAGACAGTACAATGCAGGTCACATACGCACCAGGGGCATCGTTGAATGCACATTTGGTGTGTTGAAGTCACGTTTCAGGTGCCTCGACGGCACAGGTGGAAAGCTCCTGTACAGCCCAGACATTGTGTGCAAGATGATCGTTGCATGTTGTGTGTTGCACAACATCTGTGTTCTCACCAATGCCCCATGGATCCCAGTTCCAGAGGTACCGGACGATGATGGTGATGATGGAGCAGGTGGCCCACATCCCACTGCAGCTGCGGCAGGAATGTCCCGTAGGAACTCCATCATTGACACTTACTTCTCATGAGCACGTCACATTGTGGCCATCCATGGCAATCATGGGACAATACAAGATGTCCAATTGCACTGCATGCGTGATTAAAATATATTTGCAGGTTACAGGTTGTACTTGTACATTGTCATGTTACATTTTCCTGCGCTTTCAGATGTGATTTGCCATGTTGTGCACATTTGCGGAACCAGTTGTGTCCTGTGTTCTGTTGTGGAGGTGTTGCTGTTTGTACCAGGATGCTGTCACTGTCGTGGTGCACTTAGGCTTATGTGCATATGCTGCACGGTGGGCGAGTCGCTCCTGCAGCTCTGATTTGTGTGCCACTGGTCTCTCTCATGCGGTGTGCCTTTTGGTTCTGGTACTGCCTAAGTCCCCTTCTTCTGTTGAGACCCAAGACCACCTTTGGATGGTTGTGTATTCCCCCTCCACCAAGGCAAGCATTTCAAACCACACTCTTTTTGGACTAGGGGGAGTGACCCCCAGACCGTATTTATTACATAATTAAAAACATTGATTATTATTTACATTATGTCTAATTACGCAGAAAGTCCCGATACATTGATAGATGCATGATGTCACCGGCAGATCTTAACATGCTCTAATACAAATCCACTCCTACCGTAATCTAAAAATGTATATACTTTACTTTCTGCGTGTCCCCTCTAGAGCCTGCGGCAAGGTCAGTGACTGGCAGCCCCAGATCCCGGTAAACTACCAAGGTAAACTACCAATACTCCACCAGAGTATGCTTGCGTAGGGGGAACAGCTTATCGGACGGATACTCTCCCCCGGGCCCTTCTACGCTCTGAGCCTTAAACTCCATAACGGGGGCTGCGATTCTGCATACTTGCGCCCTGATGTGCATGCGCGTGCAAGGGTGGCCACAGGCCTACTGGAAAGAGTGACTCTCCAGGCCCCCGCACCCGACAGCTTTCCGTCCGGCTGTCACTGCCCCTGGAGTTACATGGTGCTGGCCTACCCCTGAGCCCACTAGGAGGTCATGACCTGTATATTGCGCCCTCCAACCATGCTAAAATGTCCTCCAAGAATGCCTGATTCCCTTTGGATGATAGGTGAACCCCGTCTGGCAAAAAGAACTGATCACCCCAGATGTACCTATGTCCTATTGAATTCGGTTTCGGGGTCCTGCACAGTTTATCAAACTTATTGTTGATCCGCTTTACCGCGTGATTCAATGCTCGCACTGCCTAGGTGCAGGATCCAGATTGCTGGTGGTCCCTTACTTTTGTTTAAAACAAGGTTCACCAGCTCCCTGAATTGCCCCATGCACAGTATGCCCTGTCCCAGAAACTCGTACCCAACTTACGTGCCCTGGCCTCGTGAGCTCTTGTGCTTTTCGTTCGTGGACTGTTGACGCCGTCCCCTTGAGTATCCTCCCATTGTAATGGTGGATTGATGCAGACTTCTCCCCTGAGTCACAGGATGAAAAAGCTGCAAGCAAACGTGAAAATAGAACATCCGTCAGTGTATTGCCCTATTGACAAGCTAACAAAACCTACACAACTGCACATGATACTATGTAACAGTGTACTGATGCAAACTTCTCTGATTCACGGGATAAAGAAACCTGCAATTCACATGAGACAGAACAAATGGACCAGAGCATGTGCAGCCGCACATAGTGCTTATAGCAGTTAGAGGACCACCTACAGATTCTCTTGACCCGCTCCTCCCTTAGACCCATTGCCACTGCCTTGGTGGCTGCCCTAATTCTTAAGGAGTGGGTCC
This sequence comes from Triturus cristatus, assembly GCF_964204655.1. Taxonomy (NCBI): domain Eukaryota; kingdom Metazoa; phylum Chordata; class Amphibia; order Caudata; family Salamandridae; genus Triturus; species Triturus cristatus. Next base: position 381,925,592 of record NC_140591.1, on the reverse strand, counting down.
CAAAGTTAGCTGAATCCAACTCGGCGTCTTGGATGGCCAAACCCATGACTCTTTTGAGCTGACAGTTAGTGAGGAGTGACCCATCGCCATGTAGCAGAAATGGCCCTGACGTGGCCCATGTCCGCTGTGCCATAAAGGCCTCTAGTCTGGCAACGAGGCGGCACGTATTACCACCGCTTGCCACACCCGTTCGGATCTTCCGGTCCCCACTTCTTGTCCACATCTTGCCATCATTGCGGTGTGGATCACCTCACAGGTATCACTTTAATTAATCCACCATACATAAAGGAACATAAAACACAGATGATTAGTGCTCTTAGCCTTCTGATAAGAGATACAGTTTGCATGCCAGGCCCATTGACTACATCATGAGACTGTACCCCCCTTACCACCCACACCCCCAGAGTGCATAGGTACTGTGTTGCACAACACGGACATCAAATGTGCAAGTAAACGGGCGCATAGGTACTCTGTGACACCCTCTACGTATCCATTGTAAAAAGTGTACAAGCAGTGGGAACATGGGTATTGTATGATACGACCGAGGCATTTAATGCATAAATGTGCCCAAGCACACAGGGAATAGGTACAGTGTGACACAACATCGTAATATAATGCTTAATTGTACAGGCCCAAGGGTGCATAGGTACCGTGTGACACAACACGGACATCCAATGCATAAGCGTTCATACACAAGGGGTGCAGACGTACTGTGTGACACAACACATTAATACTACAAGTGCACGAGCACAAGGGTGCGCAGGTACTGTGCGGCAAACCACAGGCATATAACGCGTGATTGCACAAGCACAAGGGTGCATAGCTACCGTGTGACACAACACGGACAGCCAATGCATACGCGTTCAGGCACAAGGATGAAGAGGTACTGTGTGACACAATTCATGAACACGACAAGTGCATGAGCACAAGGGCGCACAGGCACCATGCGACAAACCCCAGGCATATATTGTATACATGTACAAGATACGTATGTGGTGCCACACAGCACCCATGCACCCCTGCGCTCACACACCCATGACACCCATGCACCGTGTCATAAGTATGCATTGTGTCACAAGTAATGTATTGTGCACATAAGTGTATAAGCACAAGGGCGCATAGGTACCACGTGACAAACCCCAGGCACACATCGCACACGTGTACAAGAACACAGGTGCAGAGGTAGAGTATGACATAACCAGCTTCTAATGCATACGTGTACCTGCGATGGGTGCATAGATGCTATTTGACACAAACTCCTAATTTATACGTGTAACAGCACACGCGTGCATATGGCGCTCTCGAAGGTGTGACAAAAAGGCCTGGGATGTATTAATGTGACATCACACGCACTGATAATTTATGTAAGTGATATCACAGAGGCAAGCGCCTCGCAAGACTGACATCAAAGACTTGGAATATATTGATGTGACATAACCACGGCTTGGAATGTCTTGATTTGATGCCAACAGTAGGGCAGTCAAGTTTCAACCTGAAAACGTCTAAGGTTTGTCCATTTCGGTGGGAAATAATTGTCACTCCATGGATGCGTAACATTGCGTTCTTTGCACTCAGATTGTCAGATTGACCAGACACATTCTCACTCCACGAGTAAGTTCTACCACCAAAAAATGCGGCATGCAATTAGAGCGAGCTAACCAGGCTGTCATCACTCTTTATTAAGCAGGGATATGTTCGCTTCTGCAAGGATTCGTTTTTGGAACTTACAATGAGAATAACGGGTAATATACCGAATATATACTTTGTGTTTTTTGTGATCCGGCCCAAGCTTACTTAAGCATAAATGGTCTTCAGCCTGCGATGGCTGGCAGACCCGAAGCAGGGCTTCTAAAACTTTACCTTGAAATCAGACTTTCAATTCTGACCGCTTAGCATAGCCTCAGTTGCATTACATACAAGGCAAAATTGTAATATAACAGCGGGGGATGGAGCAATATTGTGGGAGGGAGAGGCATGGGAGATCAAGGGAATTAGAAACTAAGTGAAGTACAAGCATTTGCAATGCAATAGGTCTCGCATTTATGCCAGTTTAAGCTATTGGCACTGTAAATAACAATGCGTTTTATGTATGTTTCCAAAACCATAACATAAATAAAAGACATTGTCATTTACAATGCCAATAGCTCAAACTCGCTTAAATGCGAGACCTGTTGCATTGCAAATGCTTGTTTCTTTTGTCCAGGCCTCGCAGCAGCCGCCTAACAATTTAGCGCCCAGCCAGGATTGCTGCCTATTCAATTTCAGTCCACTAGGGACCGTTGTTTTAAGTAGGAGTACAGCAGGATTCATAAGGATTTGGTTTCCATATGCGTGGCACAGCTAACTGGCCATCTTGTCAGGCCACACCCCGAGTCTTTTTATTTTGATTAGTAAATTTGTGGTGTTGTAGATTGGCGGGTGGGCGAATTCTAGAAAGGAGTGGATAAATAGATGCAGGACTGCAATTTGAGCGACAAAATGAATAGATGACAAATGGGCGGGTGTGTGGACGGAAGGATGAGTGGATGCATGGACTGAAGCCAGTCCTATTGCCTTGCCAATGCTGTGTGGTGTTTCACTTTTATACAGCATCTTATTAGCTGGCAAGTTACATTAAGATAAATTGCGATATGCTTTTAGGTGGTTCCTGCATAAGAAAATCAGTGGAGAGAGATCTATTTTTCTGAAATCATTCATGACTTAAAATACTGTTCAAGGCTACATGAAACAGGAACAATGGAGCCGCTCTTTCTCCGAGCTAGAGAGCTATAGAGACAATCACTATCAAGGCAGACTGATGTTTCTTTTAGAACGTGTGGATACGAAACATAAAAGGAGAAGGATGATGATGTTGCGTGCCTGTTCTTTCTTGTCAAATGATATGCTTCGGTTTCTAGATTAATATTTAGGTCAGCTGTCCGGCGCGTATTCTTTCCGTCCAGTAATGGTTTAAAGATCTCACGTCTGCTTCATCAAAAGCCCATTTGGTGCCCTGCCAGAGCGGGAGACTTTGGAGCGTCAGATCAGAGTCTCGGCGTCCGCACCACAGCGTGTGTTTCTGGGCACATGACTTAATGCCGCCATGACTGAAAATGAATGTGCCTTTATGTAATGTGACCGGTAATCGGGTAAAGCGCTTCAAAGCCTTCGGGGCGAGTTGGAGCTACATACAACAGACACATACAACAATGAGCAGAGCAGGGTGTGAAAGATTTATTCAAGGGCTGGGGCAGGAGACCCCTCATTTGTAATGAAAAACAATAGGAGTTTTCACTTCTGGTGGGACACTTCCAGTACCTCCCCTGCACTCAGGTGAAAGCAGCCCTTGCTTTCCTCTGCCTGTGAACCCATGCATCAGCCCCCACAGACCAGTGCTGTGGGCCCCGCCTGTGACGCCTCCCATTGCATTCCGGCCCCTGTAGTTTTCGCATAAAGACAGAGGTGAGATGTGTCCATTAGATGCGCCTGTTCTTTCTTGCCAAATAATATGCTTCTGCTCCTACATTGATAATTAGGTCAACTGTCCGGCGTGTATGCTTTCCGTCCAGTAATGGATTAAATAACTCATGTCTGCTGCATCAAAAGCCCATTTGGTGCCAGACGGTGCTGTCAGAGTGAAGCGCCGCTGTGTGACGGGCTTCATAAATCCTCGTGAATCCGATGAGCTGAAAAACAAAGGTGGGGGCAAGGCGAGGGTGAATGGAACATGCGCCCTTCACTGCAACAATGGTAACTTGAGTAAGGGATATGGCTCAATTAACAGAGCTGTCGACTTGGTCTTACATAAAACGAAACTGGCTTAGCGAGATAACGGGAAGATTGCAAGACAGCAAGGATCAAGGATGTGATAACAAGCAGGAGGGGGTGGCAAATGGTGTGCACGGCCGCTTTGATGTCCTCAGTGGCCGCGCGGCTCACTGAGGACATCAAAGCGGCCGTGAGTGAAAGTGATCATGCAGTGCTTTTCAGGCTGCCAAATGGTGCGCGCTCACATGCACTGTATTTGGAGGCCTGAAAAGCACTCGTTTGCACTTCCAGATCCCCCTTTAACAAAAGCTCTCGCGAGAGCAGCGCTAAAGCGCTGTCTCAGGCGAGACCTAAAAAACGGACTGCCAGCCATTTCTTAGAAAGGAAGGTTCATTAGACAAGTAAACAGCATCCTTTAAGGAGCAACCATTGCAGCCCTAAAGGACTGCAACAGGAATCAAAGAAAAAATAGACATCTTTTCAAGCCCCAATCCTAGATACTACATGTCTCAAAGAGACAGCGCCCGAGCTGCCTAGGCGGAACCTAACAAATTCTCCTTACCAGGGCTGTAAGTGAGCCGGGAAAATAGTCTCAACTCTGCCGCAATACCATGCTTCACTGCCTTTGATGTGAACTCACACATACTCGTTATAGTACTTTCACAGCCCTAGCTTCAATTCTGTATACAACGAGGCCATCGTTGTTACTTACTTATCTTATGAAACTTATGAAACTAACAAACTTCAGCAACTGACCACCGGCAAAGCAAACAGTCGTGGTTTATTGTATGGAAATGAAATAGCACGCAGCATGTAACATGGCCAATGCACACCAACTACGGCGCACCTAACACCAGTATCCTGCAACAAAACTCTGTTAATGCCATTAAGATTGTGATGTAAAATTGTATCGTGTTATTTATTCCCCGCAGGGCAGCTAGTCAATGAATGGAGAAAAGAACATATGCGTTTCCGTTTTCTCAGCCTTTTCCGGAGTTGACATAGTACTCACGTCATATGAGTCTCATCACCTGAGAAATGCTAATGTCTTTGTCTAGCTCCAACCATTAATGAATGAGCCAGAGCGTACACCCGTATTAGTATATGCCACACATTTCTGTTTCTATGAAATGCGTAGGCTTAACTGGGCGATAGAAGAAACTTGAGCGGAAACACACACGTGGATGCATTGTGCACTCCTGTGCTATATTATGAAAATATCTTATTTGTGGTGCCCGCATCCACCATCTTGGAGATTCACTGCTATAAAATAATAGGTGTTCATATCACCCAGCTGCGCTCAATCTTCCAGCGTGAGAAGGTTTTAAAAACTGCCTGACGACTGCACAAAGATCCCCGGAGCAGGCACAATAAACTTGAGTCTCCTAGCCCATGTATCTAGCTAAAGATAAAGGATTTTTCAACCAGTTTCCTTTTGTGACCAGAGGAGCCTGGAGGCACTCAGACAGCCTCTAGGGGATGGCCCCCTTACTTGCGCACCAGAAAAACTATGAAAAAACTATGACCACCAAACAACAAATAGTTGGGGCATTGGGGGCGGGGTGGAACCTCGGTTAATCCATGATAAAGAATACTGGGACAACAGCACTGAATGATGGATCATAATCTAATAACACACTGGGCACCTGAATGCTGCTGTGCAATACGGCTGACGTCACGAGTGTTTTCTGCACATGGATATGCCGCACTTACGGGCACACGCTAATTCCTCAAGGAGCAACGAGCATGGCCACCTTGAGCACAACATATGTAGCTGTAAAAACCCCTCTCGGCTGATATCGCCACCCCCAGCGCATATGACAAGAAACTGCTGATGTAAAAGGTGCCTTCCATACAAAAAAGGCCAGTTAGTCACCGTTCGGATAATAGGGCGCAGAACGGCGCACAAGACAACAGAGAGATTTTTGTCAGCTCCAGCAGACCATTGATTGAAGATTGTCGACACTAACCTTTCCTGCCACGTATCACCCAGAAAGCTGCCGTACCGAAATAGCCTGCTCAGTATGACTGTGTGCACTGATAGTACATTGTACAGTGGACCCCCAATTCAGAAGCCAGATCTCACCATTCAACCACAGTAAACCGATGAGCCGATGCCGATGCCGATGCCTCTTGTACACTAGTAAATAAAACCCCTACCCAAAAGCACCACTACCAGCAAGGTCCATGTCAAAACACAAATGTGAAATACATGGTTTATGGTAAAAAAAGAGACTGTATGCGACTAGAAAGCCAACGCTTGAAAAATGTACAACAATCCCCGTCTTGAACACATTGCTGGACATCTCGGCATCAGCCCCCCCATACACAAGGGCGGGCCCACACATTAGCCCCCCCAGCAGGTAGTCACTCCTTGTAATGTTCCACTAGTTGCAGGGCAGCCTCCGTGAGCAGACATGGCGTGGAGAGGGGGCGTATGTGTGTTGGACGCGGTCCCTCTGGTGGGTCCATGCAAGGGAGTGTACACAATGCTACCGTAGGTGGAATGCACCATTACACTCGGACACGCACTCCAGGCTGAACTCCCACTGAGGGTCCAATAACATGAATCATAGAACCAGGGTCCGCAAACTACAATAAAAGCACAAACAACATGCCGCACACCAGAAACCACCGCTGGAGCTCCTGGGGTTCAACGGCTAGTGAAACAGAGTTCACTCCCTCACATGCCCATGACAGAGGTCATGTCATACAGTGGGCAAGAAATACGCGAAACGGACTGTCGAAGCTAACGTGAAAGAGCCGGTCCAGGGGTATAGCGCAAAACAGTGCAGTGCCATCGGGCCCATCACCACAACCCAGAAATAACTATCCTCTACTCTGTCGAAACTAGGGGAAGGAGGCCGACTTTTCTTGCTTGCAGTAGGGCTTGTACCGCCCCACGCAACCATGTGAATTCATCAAAATTACACTGAAGAGCTATTTACATCAACCAAATTCAGAAACCACTGTCCAGCGGACCACATTCAAATGAAATGCCTGCTACTAAAAGCATGCACTGCAAGCAAGCTGCACCGGGTGCCCCATGAACTCTGCATGACGGTCGGCCCATATGCAACCGCTCTCCCAACAAAAAGCCCACAGTTACCCGCTATCCACCAGGCGCGCAATGTACCTCACCTGGCGGCCGCAGCTGCTCGAACACCGCTGAATGCTGCCACGAGCACGCACTTTGGCGACCGCTGCTCCCTCGACAGAAAAAACCTTGCTTGGCCGCCTGTCCTTGTCGCTCCAAAAGTCTCCACAACAGCTGACCCTACGTTCTTCTCCCAACACATGAGACTACCTGTAGTAAAAACAAAAGGAAAAGAAATTACGGGCCGCTGATGGCCCGAGTGCTGTTCCTTGGGGGAGCGAGAGGAACAAGAGACCGTTCCCGCTCCCCCTGCCCACTTTTAAAGGGGGGGCACAGGGCAGACCGGTCTAAACCGGCCGGCCCCCACGTATGGCGATTATGCAACCGGAAGCACTAAAGTACTTCCGGTTCATGTCCCTGCTGTCCACCCGTTGGATATTCGGGGGAGGTGGGGCCATTACACGGCGCGGCGACACCCACCTCCTCCCACCTCGGGGACCAGTGCGACCTCCATAATGACGGCGCGCTCTATTCTGCGCTCGTCTTTGCCCACATGTTGTCCTCTGCAGTCGGTCTGGGTGCATCCGTGGTATTCTGGAGTTGATGTATTTTTTTATGTGGATTTTTCCGTATGCTGTTCTTGTGCTTTCTCCCGCATGATGCGTGAGTATTGCTGCCCTCACACTGGTTGTCACTGTTTTCTTATTGCGCTTTGGCCCATCGCAGGTTTTTTTTGTGTTGTGGTTTGTGTTTTTATCTCCATTGAGGTGGTTGTATCGCGGACATTGTCCGCGGTTTCGGCAGACTATCGAATGGTACCGTCTTGTTGTGAATTCCACGTTGACACTGGGTTATTTTCCCGCGATAGGCTGCGATGTGTAAAGTTGCATTAACATTTTTTGGTGATGTTTAGCACACGTTCTTGTGAATATACTCGTGTGTGTGCATAACTAGCATTCATTTGGATGCACCCTAGAGGACATTGTTGGTATTCATGGTCGCATAATGGGGGCTCATGGTCGCATAATGGGGGCAAGCTCTCGAGATACGGCATGAATCCCAATATTGTGATAATTTGTTTTTCCAAATAGTGACCCATTCTTCGCATACTGCTGGCGTTTTTGACATAATTTGAATTGCCCGTTGTTGGAAGGCGTTCACCGGGGAGGCTGTGGAATGCGTTCCTGACCACCCGGGGACCCACCCCTCCTAGAGTTAGGCCGAGCAAGAGCAGGGAGGCCCTTCCTGGAAGGGTCTCGTACCTAGGATCACACACGCTGCGCTTACACTCTTCTGATAGAGGGACACCACACAGTAGTTCTTCGTAAGACAGTATATTTTATCGTTAGTTGTAAGGGATCTTTCTGATCCGGAAGGCAGGTATGGAATTAGTGCCACAAGCGGCGGCTATCTCGTGATGGGGGTATGGGGGTAGCGGGACAGACTTTGAGTCAGTGTCTCTGCGGAGTATCCTGCGCACAGCGCTCAATCCTCGAGCTGGGGGGATGTTGCTTCTCTCGGCAATCTCTGCCGATTCTCTTGGAGGAGGGTGCCGCGAGTCACTCAGCAGGCACAGGTGGTTCGTAGTTCAGGGAGCCGCGACAGCGTCAGCAGGGCTCAGATGGTTCAGAGTTCGGGGAGCCGCGACAGCGTCAGCAGGGCTCAGATGGTTCGTAGTTCGGGGAGCCGCGACAGCGTCAGCAGGGCTCAGATGGTTCAGAGTTCGGGGAGCCGCGACAGCGTCAGCAGGGCTCAGATGGTTCAGAGTTCGGGGAGCCGCGACAGCGTCAGCAGGGCTCAAATGGTTCAGAGTTCGGGTAGCGTTCTTCGGTTCGGGGAGCGATCGAGCCGCGACCAGGTCAGCAGGCTCTCGTCAATCCAGGTCTTCTCTGCCTCCCGTCCCTTCCGCACCCCTTGTTATACTTCCCCTCCTCTTTGAAGTCCGGAGTCCTCGCCGAGAGGGGTCTTGGTGCCTGGGGGCGGGGTGTCGGGGCTTCCTGTCGCTCGGCCCTTTGATCTATTCAGGTGGGTCCGGGAGGGACTCCAGACACCCAGCAGGCGAGGCGGCCGCTCACCGGGGGCCTGGTGGCCGATCGAAACCTTCCTTAGGGAAGAGACCAGAGGTGTGACAGGGTCGGCGCCTCTCGGTCTGGCTTGGGGGGTTTCTCTCTCCCTCAGCCGGGCATGCCGGTTGGGGTCTGGCCGGCCATCGGGATATTGGGCCATGGTGGCCGGAAGTCTGTGACATCGAGGATCGGTGCGGTTGCAGGGTGGCTTGCTGGTCGGGAGGGCCCACGCCACGAGGCCGGTCTCACACCCGTTGTGTAATTTTTGGCACTCTCACTATGGTGCTTATTCTCGATTTATCATGGCCATTCTTGACTTAAATCTGACTAACCGTGCTGCAATGTAAGGATTTCCTGATACAGTAAAATATTGACAGATTTCATTAGTGTCCTTTCACAACAGATTTGTATTCCATTTATTTGATAATTCACTCTCTTTTCTCGCTCACATGGTTCTTTTTCAAGCAGGTATGTATGTCCTACTACTTTAAAAGTTCACCAGCTGCCCTTGGTCTAGACTGGTATGACGCAAGCAATGAAGAAAGTTGGTGGCACCAGCTGTAGAATTTGGCGTTCCCAGCAGAGGCGGGAAATGACAGTCTGAGTGGGATTGTTTCCTTGTCAATATTCCTTCCCCCCAGTGGAATGTAGCACGAGAAGACGTAGAAAAACAAGCAGTCGTTCTTTTTTTTCTTCTTTTTTTTTTTACAAAAAGAGTGCAACGAATGAGGTTTTCATATTAAAGTTGCCCATCCATGGTTTCCGAGCAAAATAAATAAAGAAATACATATTCCGGCCACCCTCTAGGGTTTTCTTCTCAGTGTTTTTCCCCTGTACAATGGCAGTACTCGCGCTAAGCAAAGGAAATGTGGATACATTCTTCAGATAGCACTTACCAGCATGAAGGAAGCTAGGGCATGATAGTGCACGAAGAAGATAGCAAATGTTGTGGTTTAGGATGGAAAACTGCCAGCGCGTGCTAGCAGATGTTTCGCGACTGACTGTTCTAACCTAATTTCACTGTGTGGGGATGTTAGAAGAATATTCACAATTTCATTTGTATATATGGGTCACAAAGTTGAGAAGGCGCCCTGGTCTGTACATGCCGAAGACACCCGTATGCTCTTTTTTTCCATTGTAGAGTGCTTACTAAACGCACACAGCCTGTAGCAGCTATTTAGACAGCTCTTGCTTTCCTTGCACACAAGCGCTGACCTTTGCTTTACCTCCTGCAGGCTTCGCGAGCCAGCATGAGGTAAACATTTCCATGCTCTGACGGACGGATCCCCTGACTCACCGCACAGAAAGCACCGTTCAGCTGAAAGCAGGGTTGAACATCCTGGCGCTCGCCCTCGGCCAAGTCACAAGCAACCCCAACTTGCACGTTTTCTATTCCTGGAATCAATTTGGTTACAAGAATATTTTAACAATCTGGCTTCTGTTTTCAGTCAACATAACAAAACAAACCCCAGCACCACCACGTGTTATCTTGGGGTTGAAGTTAAACTGCTAATTAAAAAATAATTGGCCGTGTGTCGTTACGTTATAGTCATTTTTACAGGGGATTCCATGCGCTTCAGTATGGTATTATGGTAACCTGATATAACCCAGGGTCCATAAGCTGTCGCTTTAGCGCAAAGGCTCAACCCTAATGCGACTAACAACAGCCATGTTGAGAACTAGGTGGAAACCTTTTATTTTTTTACTATGGTGGTGGCAGCTTCTATACAGATAGATTACTCTTAATAAATCGACTCAGTGTTTACAGAAAGAAGGAGATTTCTCTTAAGGATAGGTCATGCCACAGGACCAGGCCCTCAGAAGCTCAAATGTGGCAAAACAGATGTGGGGTTGCTGGTCCTCCTCCCCTGTCAAGGGCAGAACTTGTTGGTGGCATGGCTTATTTGTGCCAGGAAAGAGCCTGTGCCTAGCTTTTATCACCCCTGGGTCCAGAATGCAAACTGGAATAGGAATGAAGGAAGATGCAGACATACTATCCGAATAAAGATTTTGAAATGAGATTTTGAAATGAAGGAAGAAGCAGACAGGAGAAAATTCCAGAAGAGAACGTAATAATAAACAAGCATTTGCAATGCAATAGGTCTCGCATTTACGCGAGTTTAAGCTATTGGCATTGTAAATGACGCCTTTTATTTAGGTTTCAAAAACAAAACCATAAATAAAAGGCGTTGTCATTTACAATGCCAATAGCTTAAACTTGCGTAAATGCGAGACCTATTACATTGCAAATGCTTGTTTTGCATAGCATATAACATCCAACATAGTAAATGGATAGCACCTGTATGTCGCTCGATTGGCAAGACACTACCCATCAGCCTTAAGAGTTTTGAGGGCGGATACTGGAAAGGTATACGTATTTGGCATATCCAGATTCCCTCTGTCCATGTGATACCAGATGAAGAAATTGTCTAATAGAAATGGTAAGCATGGTTACTAAAACTTCTTTATCCTAGATAACTTCTAGAGTTGTCAATTTTTTCTTTTTACGAAGCACTTTAGATCGTACAGCCACAAATTTTATATAAAATGTATAAGGATATATTTAAATTATGAAACTGAATTTTATATTGATTTTTAATATGGTTTTAACGCAATGTGATGGTTATACATTTATCATAATGTGTTCTTGTTATAGTAGTGCAAAACTCACGTGTTTATGCTTTATGAGGTTTGGCCCCGAATACATTTGTTTTGGAAAAGGCAGACGTCAACAATAACAGCGCTTCATCAATTATGGCACTCCTAATGGCCTAATCCCAAATACAATTTTCCCCGTAGTCGTTTAGTACACAGAAGTAAGTGATAGTTAAGCTGGGAAATAAGAAAGTCTCTGACACCGAGAATACAACTAACACCACTTGAGAAAAGAAAGGCGATACGAGGCGCACGGTCTTTTAACAGAGATGAATCAACTTCTGATAAAATGTCTTGTGGGGGCTTCATGCTAATTATACCAAGAAGAGCTGGAACTTGATTGTGAATAAGTAAATCATGAAACCAGGCATTTAATATCGCTGCTTGGTAACGAAGAGAAGTATAAACCACCAAATATAGTTTCTAAATTTAAGGAGATGAGGAATATTGCATAATTGTAGAAAATGCATTTGCAAAACAAAATAAACAACCGGCCGTGAAAAAGATCACGATAGCGATCAAACATCAAAGTGGCCGCGAAAGTGAAAGTAATTGAGGTCAAGCATGGCGCGCACGCCCGCGCACATGCACTGTAGCTCTAGGCTGGCCTGGTAGCACTTTTTGGAGCCCTCACAAAATGTTTTGCCAGACCCGCGCATGCGCTGGGTCAGGCGAGACCTAAAAACAACCCCCGACGATCAGGCAAAAGTTCAGACTGCATGCAGACAGTTTCAGACGACCAATTTGGCTTAAGGTATAAAAACAACCACAGGAGAGGATGGTACATCCAAGCAAACTATCAAAGCGAGCAAGAAGCTAATTAACAAATGTTCTAACACAACCTTCACTTATCCTTACATAAGAGTCTTGGAATTTGTCCTCGAAACAGAATATTTAAAACAGGAAGTACTTTCTTGCATATTGAATTGGAATTGTAATGCCTATTAATGTGAGGAAATACATGATTCCCCAAAGTAATCCCCAGTGTGGATTATCCGGAAATTGTAACTCCAGGTTCTGGACTCAGGATTCTCTATCAGGGCCTGGAAGAGTGCTTCTCCCCACACCCAATTACAAGCCTGCAACAGCTGACCTTGTCAAGTAAAGGCTGAATGTTCATAGAAGCCAATGCCAGCGAAACCAGGAGACCAGACAACCTCTGCAAATCTGAAATGCTGTGAAAATGGCAAGTAGAAAATGTGTAGAGCCATATTACCATGATGGCAATATCTAGATGATGATTAAGGACAAGTATTTATCATAGAAAACCTGGATAACTGTCCAGAAGACTTAGGGGCCAGTTACAAGTTAGGTGGTCTGACCGATCGCCGTATGGTGAGAACACTGCCGGGCTTGCAATATTGTATTGACGGTGCCATGGCGGCGCCATGCTTTGGCTCTTATAAGTGTCCTGAAGCCTAAGCCGCAGCTGTGCCGCTTGTATGTCGGTGCACTATGTACCATGCACAATGTCGTGCATAGCACAGAGTGCATGCACAACAGTGCATGCAGAGGAGGGCACAACATGTGCCCCCATGCATATCCCCTATTTACAATTTTGCCCTGGGACACCATTTGGGGCCCCTTCCCTGCCTTTCTGCCGACCTTTTCATGACAGGGTCACCACCATGAAAAGGTCAGCAGAAAGGCAGGTTGGAATAGGCACAGCAGAGCCAGCATCACCACCGCCTCCATTCCCTGCTGCTTTCCCCACTGCCACTCTGTCAGGATCCTGGCGGTGACGGTGGTCTAGCGCCGGGCTTGTTACGGTCAAACTGCCTATCTCACAATCAGACAGTCGGCCCAATGAGGAGGTGCTGGTCGGACCGCCACTGTGGGTACAGCAGTCTTGGGACTGCTGTACTCCTAATCGACCCTTTAATGTCTGCTATCACCCAAAAAGCCTCTCTCCTCTTGACTGCTAAGTAGACATGTAATCATCTGTGTTGTCACCCAGGTCATTATTCACTAAATTGCCTTCAGGTTATGAAAAATAATGTCTCATCCAAAATATATCTAGCTCTTTCTTATGCCCTATCTACAGATGTTACAACTTAAAGAGTTTTGGTAATCTCCAATTAAAAGGATGTCAAAACTTTTCTCAAAACAATCACATAAGAATCTTTCTCCCTCATTATCCACAAAATTAGTCAGAACTTTCCATATCTTCCTCTTTTCTGTAGGTGCTGCAAGCACTGCCTCACTTAGCCCATTATTTATAACTTTCTTGGCAGGCAGCAGGCTTGGCAGCACACTCCAGCATTGCTTTCTCCCCGCTTTTACCATTCTGTAAGAAACATCTGACTGTCTTCCAACTGCTCGTTACATTTAATACTCAAATGTAGACCTCCACACGTGCCTCACAGATGCACGAACCTGCAACCTGCCCCCTAATCTCCCCATCCCAAAGGCCTCTCCTGACAAGGGCATCCTTTCTCTTAACACTATTCGACGTTCCCATTGTGAGGCAGTACCAAAAAAGCACTCTCAGTCTGTCCCTAGTCTCCCACTATGATTGCATATGTATCAATTCCAAACTTAGAGCTGGCATGCTTTTCTGGTGCCTCCTAAACCTCTTGAATTAGAAGCACAGCACATCACTAGTCCTGCCATGCTCTATTTCTTGATATCCTCCATGTAGATCTCTGGGCCCTCGATCAATTATGGCTTTTACTCCTCCAAAATATGCATCATTATGCTCAGGCCAGCCCTAACCTGCAGTTCAAGAAGGTCCTGTGCACAACTTTCTTGGGGACCCTCTTCTCAACACATGTACACACACACATACATGCACGCACTGCTCCTACATTCCCTTTTACATTCCTTCTCTTTCCTGTGCCCACAACCCATCAGTCTTTGCTTTTTCCCCAATACTGTTATGGCTTAATTATGATTCTGTCATTTGGCTTTTTCACCCATTTCACCCTTTTTGTTCTCCACCTTTTTAGTATGTGCCTCAATTCTTGCCTGAGTCATTCCTTCTCCTACTCACCTTATCAGCCTTAATTCCTGGCTTCTTTGTCCTACCGTACTCTGTTACCTACTGCTATGTCACCAATGCATGCCTCACTGCCTGTTGTCCTTTGCATGAGTTTCTGACACCTTTCAGACTCCCAACAGGCACACATCACCTACATCTCTCTCACCTATCATCCTCTTCTCCTCCCTTTATTTTATTTATAAAGTTTTATATAGTGTGAGCATGACCCAAGAGGGTATCAGAGTACTTTACAATATGTCAGGAAGGAAGAAATAGTAAAGCAAGCAACAAGATCGAGAGCTTACCATGATGTGGCAGGTCCCAAAAAGGCAGGAGGTCAATAACGGGAGCAAGTCATCACAAAATATACAAGATCATAAGAATCCAGAACTGTACATGGGTACAGCAAATGGAGGCGAATATTGAAGGCTATTGAGGTGCATGAGCCTTAGAGCAAGAACCTGTTCATTAGTAGTGTTTTGACTTCCTTTTTAATGATCCAGGCAAGGGGTTTAGTCTGATTTCAGGGGGCAGGACGTCCCAAATTCTCGGGGCAATACCCAAAAAAGCTCGATTATAAGTTTTCTTTTTACAGAATTTCTGAGGTTTTAGCAATAAAGTGTTCAAGCTTCTGGAAGATCTACAGCCCCCAGATAGCTCCAGTTTTTGTGCTAGGTACAATGGGGTTTTACGATTTAGGATTTTCCTTACTCTCAATTTGCTTGCATCTTATCCTCTGTTGCTTGTACATACTCATGCTTATTACATCTCTCTTTGCATCCCACTGAGCTGACTCTTACATGTCCCTTCTGTCTTCACATTGGATACCCCTTCCTCATCCTCACTAACTATCTTTCTCTACTCCAGTCATCCTCACAGTGGTGTCCGCAGAACCTTCACAATTTCCTTTGCTATTCCACATAGTAGTCCATCTCCCTCTTAGCTCTTGCCTCCACCCTCTAAAACACAAAATCGTGCAACTGCTTGATCTTCTCCCACATGTTTTTCATTATATCCATGACCCAATGGACCCATGATTCAATTCACAACAATGTCAGTATCTTGCCCCTCCTCTTCCCACTGTCCAATATCCTCTACTGCAATAGGTCTACCAACCTCTTGCAGCACCTACCCTAGGTCTTCACCCTCACTTTTCTCAAAATACCAGTTTTGATTTGCTCCTGCAGTCAAACAAAACAAGACAAAGTGGTTGACCAGTAAACCTGCTTTGATGTGTGTTGACCAGTGTTGACCAGTACACCTTGTAGTGTTGACCAGTGCATCTTGTTCTTCACCTAGCCAAGCATGGCCTATTTAAACCTCCCTTGCCTAATTTGTAAAAAAGAAAATTGTGTAGTGGGCCAGTTTCTCCCAATTATTTTTATCATTGACACTCAGGTATGCAGTAGTGCTCTCTCGGAACAAGGGTGGTGGGGCGGGGAGGATTAAAAATAAATATAAAACATGCCTTCTCCCCTGCACTCCTCTCCCACCGCCGCAAGCCTCTCCTCCTCTGCTGGAAGCACCGGAAGCACTCATGCTGTCCCAGCTAATCACTATGCTGCAGGAGCAAAATGGGCCTGAGTGTCCTGTTTGGATGCTCAGGCAGTGCCTGAGAGCCTGGTTATGCTCTCCATGGGGCTGTGCAACACAGCCCAATGGAGAACATGCCAGGTACGCATGACAGTTTGGCCGGCCCTGTAGGGTTGCAATTAGGCCTGGGCGGTAGATTCCGTTCCGCTCACGGAATTTGCGGAATTTGGGTAATTTCGCGTTCCGCGGAGAACGCGAAAGTGCCCAAAAATCTGCGTTCCGCGACTTCGCGGAATTTTTTGCTTGTTCGCGTTCTCAATATGCGTGTTCGCGAGATATTTCACCCCGAGCACGCAATCAGCGATCGCGAACAGGAAAAAAGTATCGCGAACAAGCAATTCTGCGTGTTCGCGGAATTTCTGCGTGTTCGCGGAGATTTTGTACCGTTTCGCGGAGATTTGCATAACGCGATTACGCAAATTCCGCCCACCCCTAGTTGCAATGTACCGAGGATGTCTTGTCTTGATTCCACCTCATTACTCTTCTTCCACCACCCAACATGTCTCTTTGCCTCACTCTTGCAGGTTCATTTTCATGCTTTAACACTATTCTTCTAATTTATTCTTCTTCTTTTGTTATCCATTTCCACCTTCCCCTCACTTGCTCTGAGTAAAAGTCTAAAGATGAAAATAGTCCCAGTCCCCACAAAGAAGTGCTGGTGCTCACAATCTGCAACCATTTGTGCAAATTAGGCACTGACTTTCTAGTTTAACACAATCTCACCCCAAGGTCAATGTTGGGAAAGTTAAGGCTGATTCCCCCAATATTTCCATTCTTCATTCTTACTCACAATGAGGAATAGGAGCCTCCTTTTCAGCACTCTCACCGTACCTTAACTGATTTGTTTCTACTACAACATAATCCCCTACTTTTTGTCATACTTATATACATCTCTCTGTCTACACGTATGGGATGCTGGTTTCCAAAATCAAACCAGACAGGCCTACATTTCTGCCCATCTCTACTCCCTTTCTTCCCATCCTTGGTGGCCCGCCTAGCCATTCCACTGCCTTGTAGCTTCTCTTTCTCACCTTAGTTTGTGAAGAGATCCACTATGGATTCTGGCCAATGCCAGTCAGTTGTAGCGGCACAGCTAGTTTATGTTCCCTGCACCACAAAACTATCCTCTTTGTTTCAGCAGCACCTTTCTTCTACACTAGTTTCAAATGCAACAAACACACTGAGAATTTGACGCTGTGGCCTGCATTCTCTGTTCTTGTCAAAGGAGGCACCATTTATAAATATTGAAACCTCATTCTTTAAATCACTTCAGGACCTGTGGAAGACTCAGAAGAAGGACTGTTTTGATGCTCTGCTGCAAGAATGACTGCTCTGCAGCCCTGATGCCTTACTGCCTTGCTGCCCTACTGTCTGAGTGAGAAGGACTGGAACTGTACCTTGAACCCTCAAAGTGGCTCCAAGGGCTAGTTGGCTGGCATACTGATCAGATCCTCAGGGACAGAAAAGGTTCCACCCATCTTGCGCCCTGCACTTGGACTCTGCCTGCTAAGAGTCCTAACCCCCACCCCTAGTGGTGCCCCTCCAGGCTTGAACCTTTGGAACTGGGGATAAAGTTGGTCTGCTAGTCCAACTGTGTACTCCACCAGAAGCAAGATACAAACCTGTTGCAGCTCCTTGTAGTGCCTCATCGGAACCGGAACATCACAACACAGCCTCAACTCAAGACCGCATCATAGCCTTCGCAACTCATTAAACTGCTGCTGTGCAATGCATGCTCAACATGGGCCTCATAGTTTCTGGTTGGAGCCAAGGCAGCTTCGACGCAAGCCTGCATCACAATCCTTGCAGTTCATCAGAACCGCCCCAGTGTAACGCATCCTTGAAACATCTCTTGCTTAGTCCCTTGGAGCTGCCAGTGCAGGATTCAGCGCTCCTCATCATGGATGTAAGGTACATTTTTCAGTGGGCCTCACTTGGTCTCCATAGCCGGTCTGCATTGCATCGCAGTTGACATAAACTTGTGATTTTGTCCTGGTCCGGTATGACCAGATAACGATAATTAGTGCTTTGTGCTTTTGGGCACTATTGCTACCAAAATCTTTAAAATTGCATAACTCCGGTTCTACTAATTGGATTGTTGTCATTTTAATCTTAAATTATTTCTTACATCTTACTCTATTTTTCTAAATTAGCGAGGAATTTTTCCAGTGCTGTACTGTCATTTTATTATGGTGTGTTGGTTGCACAAATACCTTATACATTGCTTCTGAGTGAAGCCAGACTGCTTTGTGCCAAGCCACCAGGAGATAAAGCACATGGTAATTTGGGGCTTGATGGTGTTTCACCTGGAAAAGGATTGTGGTTCTTGCTTGACCAGGGTTTCATCTCATTCAACCAGCAACCAAATGTACTACACTTCCCAAACAGTAAAAAAGCAGAGAAAAAGAGGATATCGTAATACACAAACCAATTTATGTCTGCCATGGAAAAGACGTAAAGAAACAATTATAATATCTAAGATTATCATATCTCCCAGAACATGAAGCCATTGCCTCACTGGTAGTTTCACTCTCTGACATCAGCAAATACAGGTGGTTCATCTGCTTCCTTCTCTGACATACATGAGGGAATACCTTCCCTAAACCCAACCTGAACCTGCATCAATGCCATCCACGCTCTGCAAAGGAGACGAATGGGACTATTCCCAATTTATCAGGAAACCCAGTCTCTGAAGAATCTTGATAAATTATGGAGAATGAATCAAAAGGTTGTTCGGATATGGAGGAATAATGACCCCCCTGATCCTGAAGAAGGATATTACTGTAGCCAAAACCTTTGTAATATCTCCCAGCTCAGTCTTTAACCCAAAAGTGAGAACTTGAAAATGACAAATGTGCTCCACCACTGTGAATGTAAAAATCTTTTAATGAAAATCTGCAATTGAAACATGGAGATACAGATCCTGCAGATCGCTGTTAGTTAAGAAAATCCCTAACATTATCAGTGGAATCTCTTGCTGGAGTAAATCAAACTTGAAGTGGACAGTAGAGATAAACCCGCTCAGAAACTTCAAATCTATAATCATCCTGTACTGACCCAAAGCCTTCTGGACCAGAAAGAATATACTATCGAGTACCACCACAATCTTTCCTTCTGGATAGAGACTATTAGGATGGCTCTCCCCTTCACCACGGAGAAACTACTGTCCTATAACATCTATCTCTTTCATGGAACCCTGGACCAGGGAATCCAAGCAAAATAAAAACCCTTAGGACTCAGTAAAATCCACCTTAGATCCCTGAGAAAGAATTTCCAGTAGCCCTCTTTCTGTTACTACTAGTTTCCAATGATTCAGAAACAAAGTAGCTGACCCACTACAATGACCACATCACCTTCAGGTACAGCATAGTCAGGGGCCCTGCTTCTAATTTTCCTAACCCCCTTCAGAAGAATGCTGTAAGGAATAATTGCTCTGAGTAATCATAGGATGAAAATGGGATCTGTGAAATGAAATATCCTGCTTTTATTTCCTTTCAGAAACCACCTTATTATTTCCAGCATATTATGAGTTGTGCATGTGTCTGGTGCTTAAATGACATACAAAATACAAAATGGCATTATCAATTGTGAGAAGTTGGCCTGGCATATGCTGGTCACTAGTTATAGTGGCCACCTTGCACCAGTCCAAACAGACTCTTATGGTAGATAGGTTTAAGACAACCTTTTAAAGAAAGCTATCCTAGTGGTAGCTGTGGAGAGCAGCCTTCAGGCTAAGTCTCAGAGGAATGTAAAGCAGCTTGTTTTACCTTATAATCTCTTGAATTACCAAATGAATAGACACCACACAGGTATATCTATCAAATATATATGTATTTATTTCTAGACACACTCTACTAATCTCTTTATGAGATTAGAAGCCAGGAACACATTCAAATATCAACGTTTCACAATAAGTTAAGCACAAATATGGCTGGGGCCCTAGGGGCGTACAAGACCATATACTAAAATAGAGGTTTAGGAAAGTCGACTTGCAAAATGACAAGGCCTAGGGCCTGTAGAATCGATGTGGCTTCACTGCTGCAGTGAAAGCAGGTAAGTAACAGACCCACGGGAGATGCGTGCAGTGTGAGAACACAGCCGTGGGTTCCCTATTGATTATAATGGAGCAAGTCCCGGTTTTATTTTTAAAGTTCTAGGGTACTTCGAGGAAGTCTACAAGCAAGCCACTTACAAGGTAAGTACTTCAAGGGCCAACACACACTAGGGCACCGGAGTGCACGAGTTACCTCACCCAGGGAAGCCGGGTGCATAGGTGTCTTTTGGTGTCGGGTCGCGTCGCTGTTTTCTATGGAGACCAAAGAAGACATGCTGCTTGCGATGACTGAAGAAGTGTCCGGTGGAATCCAAGCCTGGATTCAAGATGCAGAAGACCTGAAAATTGAAGGGACAGTGTTCACAGTCACTAGCCAGTGACCCGGGGCCAGGAAGATGGATGCCCACGGATGTCGGGTGATTTCAGGTGATCAAGGGTGTTTTGACTCTTTGCTCACGAGGTCCAGGAGAGATCGACGATGACAAGCAGCTGGATTCGGAGTGTTCCACAAAGTCTGCAGCTGACTGCAGTGTTGGCAACTGGATTGGAGCCAACAAGCCTTGGCAACAGCAAGTCCTGTGTGGAGTGAAGAAAGTCGATGGTGCAGACCAGCAAGGTCTGAGAGACTCACCCAGCAAGGGTGGTGAGGGCAAGCCTGGAGCAATCAGTGGAGCCCTTTGAGTTGTCAAGAAAGTCTTTGGGGGACCCACAAGCCAACGGGCAAGGGATTGCGAAGATGCCTCTGGAGGAAATGCTTCACAGGAGCCCACTGTCACTCGGGACGGGATAGGCCTCTGATTTTCACTGCAGAACCTGCTGGAGGCTTAGGCCAGAGATGGTCCAATGCACAAGTTCGTAGAATGTCGTGAAGGGGTTGCACTTAACAATAGTGCACGGTACCCGGGTATTGCTGTTCCTCGTCACTCGTGGGGTCCACTTGCCTCAGCTCTTCTGGAGACTCACAATGGCCGTCAAGAAGTCAGGAAATCCACTTCTGGGGCTGCAGGGACTTCGAACTCTGGCGGGAGTGGGAAAGTTTGCAACCGTTGATTGAGTTTCAGGTGCCTGCCAAGCAGGGGAGTCACTCCTTGACTCCAAGGGAGATTCTTCTATCTTCTTTGTAGAGCGTCGTCCAGGGTTATCTAGTTTGCCATGGCAAGGGTTCCCTATCTTATACTAAAAGAAAGGGAGGGACTAGCTCTATGACCACTCCTCTGGGAGGGTCAGGGTAGGGGGTGGTTACACCCACTTCCCTTTGTCCAGTTTCGCGCCAGAGCAGGGACAGGTAGCCCCTGAACCGGTTTGAGCTGGCATATGCACAGAGGAGCCTACTGCTCCCCAGTGCAGGAATTCAAAGCACTCTAGGAGTGCACCCACCCAGCCCCAATATACTAAATCCTGTATGGAAGGTGGAGACACCTCCCTGTGACAGGATGCCTATTGTTGGGCCTCCTCCACTGCGAGTTTTGGTCAGCAGCAGGAGGGCAGCCCAGTGTCTGTGCTGGTGGCATCCATTTTGTGATGCCAGGGCTCTTTCAGATTTCTACCGTGTTACCACAATAGGTACATATCGTCTCCTCTAGAAGGGTGGGATCATACTCCCACACCAGTTACTGCTGTGGGGGGTATGATTCCAAGTTGTTTGACACCAAACACGACATGTTTTGATGCAGCCATCCCAAAGTTAGCATTTACCGCTAGGTTATAATGCACTTAAGAGTATATGGTTTAACCGCATCCACAAACAGCCACAGAGAATAGACTCTGCCAGCTGCAGAGGGGCCCTGCTCAGGCAGAAGCACCCCCTCACATAGTAAACCAAGCACCCTGCCCTCAGGATTGATAGGGCCTGCCATAGGGGTGACTGCTAGGTTTATATGTGTGTGTATGGTAAGATATAGGAACCTATACCTCCGTGAGGAGTGCTAACACTACCTCACCCAGGCTGCAGTATCAGGCCTGTGGTGTCAGATTGAGTCTGCTTCCCAGGGGTGGCATAATACATGCTTCAGCCCCTGGTAGGCCTGTGAAGTACCTATGCCCTTGGTACCTAAGGTACCATATACTAGGGGCTCATAAGGTACCACAGTATCCAATAACTAGTGCATCTAATATGCACACCAAGTCGTTTAGAGAGAACAGAGAGGCTGGGGCCCTGATTAGCAGGGACCCGGCCAGACTATAGCCAGAAACCAGTGTATACATCAGAAAAAAAGTGGGGGCAACATAAGTGCAGATCCTACTCTCCTACACAACCCCCCCCCCCCCCAACCGCAGGGACACTAAACTAACCTTGACCAGTTGAGTCTTCATGTTCTAAGTGGAAATACCTTGAGAGTCCATCTGCATTGGCATGTTGGGTCCCAGGTCTATGTTCCACTGTATAGTCCATCCCCTGTAGGGAAATGGACCACCTGAGCAGTTTAGGATTTTCACCTTTCATCTGTTTGAGCCATAGGAGGGGCTTGTGGTCAGTCTAAACTATGAAGGTAGTGCCAAACAAGTATGGCCTCAGCTTCTTCAGGGTCCACACCACAGCAAAGGCCTCCCTCTCTATAGCTGACCAATGTTTCTCTCTAGGGGTCAGCCTTCTGCTTATGAAAGCAACTGGCTGGTCTTGACCTTCATTATTAAGTTGAGACAGTACAGCTCCCACACCCAGCTCTGAAGCATCTGTTTGGACAATGAACTTATTTTGGTACTCTGGACTCTGTAAGATGGGGGCAGTGCACATTGCCTGCTTGAGGTCATCAAATGCCTTTTGGCAGCTAGCTGTCCACTGAACCCTTGTTGGCATTTTCTTAGAGGTAAGATCATTTAAGGGGGTCACTATTGATCCATATCCCTTAGCAAACCTCCTATAGTACCCAGTCAGGCCTAAAAAGGCTCTAACCTGTGTCTGGGTTGTTGGAGCTACCAATTCCATTATGGTCTGGATTTTGCTCTGCAATGGTTGAACCTGACCTCCACCTACAAGGTGGCCCAGGCACACAACCTGACTCTGCCCTATCTGGCACTTAGTGGCCTTGATAGTGAGGCCTGCTTTTTGCAGGGCCTCCAAAACATTTCTGAGGTGGACCAGGTGATCCTTCCAGGTGGAACTAAAGACAGCAATATCATCAAGATAAGCTGAGCAATAAGTTTCCATACCAGTCAGAACTTTATTCACCAACCTCTGAAAAGTGGCAGGTGCATTTTTCAAACCAAAGGGCATTACCACAAAGTAATAGTGCCCACCAGGGGTTGAAAATGCTGTTTTGGCCTTGGCATCATCAGCTAACTTGATTTGCCAGTAGCCAGCTGTTAGGTCAAATGTACTAAGGTACTTGGCTGAGGCCAAAGTATCTATCAGTTCATCTGCCCTGGGAATTGGATAGGCATCAGTCCTGGTGACTGCATTGAGGCCTCTGTAGTCAACACAAAACCTAATTTCTTTCTTACCACCCTGGGTATGAGGTTTAGGCACAAGGACTACTGGACTAGCCCAAGGGCTATCTGAAGGCTCAATAACACCTAGTTCCAACATTTTCTGGACTTCAGTCCTGATACAATCCCTGACATGGTCAGGATGCCTGTAGATTTTGCTCTTGACAGGCAGACTGTCTCCAGTATCTACCTCATGGGTGCACCAGGAAGTCTGACTTGGGGTCAGGCTAAACATTTGTCTAAACTGTTGCAGAACTTGTCTGCATTCAGTTTGTTGATGTTCAGTGAGGCTGCTTGCCAAAGCAACACCATCAACTGATCCATCATCAGGGTTCTGTGAGAGCAGGTCAGGGAGAGGGTCACTCTCCTCCTCCTGGTCCTCATCAGTTGCCATGAGCAAGCCCATGTCAGCCCTGTCCACATATGGCTTTAATCTATTGTCTTGGAGCACCCTAAGGGGGCTCCTGGGAGTTCCCAGATCCACCAAGTAGGTGACCTCTCCCTTTTTCTCAACAATTGTATGGGGCCACTCCATTTGTCCTGGAGAGCTGCTGGGGCCACAGGCTCCAACACCCACACTTTCTGGCCTGGCTGATAAACAGTCAGGACAGCCTTTTGGTCATGCCAAGCTTTTTGTAGTTCTTGGCTAGCCTCAAGGTTTTTGGTTGCCTTCTTCATGTACTCTGCCATCCGGGAGCAGAGACCAAGTACATAGTCCATCACATCCTGTTTGGGAGGTTTGAGAGGTAACTCCCAGCCCTCCTTCACCAAACTTAATGGGCCTCTGACAGGGTGCCCAAACAGAAGTTCAAAATGGCTGTAGCCAACCCCCTTCTGTGGGACCTCCCTGTATGCAAACAGAAGGCAGGGAAGTAAAAGGTCCCATTTTCGCCTAAGCTTTTCTGGGAGGCCTTTAATCATTCCCTTTAGGGTTTTGTTGAATCTTTCAACTAACCCATTGCATTGTGGGTGATAGGGAGTAGTGAACTTGTAGTTGACACCACACTCCTTCCACATTGCTTTTAAATATCCTGACATGAAGTTTGTTTCTCTGTCAGATATAACCTCCTTAGGGAAACCTACTCTGGAGAAGACTTCAATGAGGGCCCTTGCCACCACAGGGGCTGTGGTGGTCCTGAGGGGAATTGCTTCTGGGTACCTGGTGGCATGATCCACTACCACCAGGATAAACCTGTGCCCAGATGCTGTTGGAGGGTCAAGGGGACCAACAATGTCAATCCCTACCCTTTCAAAGGGAACCCCCACCACAGGTAGTGGTATCAGGGGGGCCTTTGTTGTGCTACCTGAAGTGACACAGGAGCGACAAAACTCCTTGGTGTCCTCTGACATGTGTTGCCAATGAAAATGAGGGACAAGCCTGTCCCAGGTTTTGTTTTGGCCCAAGTGTCCTGACAATGGGATATCATGTGTTGGGGTCAAGAGGAACCCCCTAAACTTCTGAGTTATTACCAACCTCCTGGTGGCCCCATGGGTAGGATCTCTAGCCTCAGAATATAGGAGTCTCTCATCCCAATAAACATTATGGGACCCACTAGCACTCCAAGCAGCCTCAGCAGCAGCTTGCTGTCTGAGGGGTTCAAGAGAGGGGCAGCACTGTTGCTCCTTACTCAGCTCATCCCTGGAATGTCCCCCTGCCCCCAAGAACTCAACCTGACCAGGCTCAAGTTCCTCTGGGGCAGTTCCTTCTTCAGGCTCTGCTTCTCCTCCCTCAAGAGGGGAATCTGAGATCTGAGACAGAGGGGAAGGCACTGCCTTAACCCTACTGCTCCTCCTCTTGGGTAGCATCTGGTCCATAGTTTCAGGATCCAGAGCTGGTTCAGCTTTATGCATTTTGGCCTGTGACCTGGTCACAGCAAATACCTCTGTAGGTAGGCCCAACATCTCAGCATGAGTCCATAATTCCACTTCAGGCCAGGCTGAAGTCTCCAGATCATTGCCCAACAAACATTCGACAGGGAGGTCTGCACTGACTACTTCCTTTTTGAGGCCAGTTACCCCTCCCCAGGAGAAATTCACAACTGGCAGACTATGGTTGGTCCTGACATTGCTTGCATTGGTAACCTTGTACATTTCACCCAGGATGATGTGTGCAAGGTCCACTAGATCCTCTGCCACCATGGTGACACTAGCACCTGTGTCCACGAATGCCAAAGCCTATTTGCCATTAATTATAGGCTGATGTTGGTACTTGCCCAGATTACTAGGGCTCACTGGGAAGTCCACATCAGAACCTAGGGTCAACCCTACTACACCCTTATTCTGATTAACACCTCCACCAATGACTGCACTAGGAGGAACAGTTGTCTTAGGGGCTGGAGTGGTGGTGGCTTGGTCTTTGGACTTCGTACAATCAGAAGTCCAGTGCCCTTTCTGTTTATAGAATTTGCACCAGGGCTTCTTTTGGCCTTTTTCCTTTGCAGACTGTGATTCCCACCAGATGCAGATTTTTGGGGCCTTTGTGAAGACTTCTGGTCTTTTGACTTATCCCCACCTTTATCTGAGATTTTTGGATCCTGTTTCTTAGTGTCACCCCCTTGGTTCTGGGTTTTCTGCCTCACCCTGGTTCTGACCCATTTGTCTGCCTTCTTTCCCAATTCTTGGGGAGAGGTCAGATCAGAGTCCACCAGGTACTGATGCAACAATTGGTTTTGGCAATTATTAAGGATCTGTTCTCTCATCATAAGATTATACAATCCCTTAAAATCAGTAACTCTACCACCAACCAGCCAACCCTCCAGAGCCTTGGTTGCACAATCTACAAAGTCTGTCCAATCTTGATTCTGTGCTTTTTGGGTGTCTCTGAACTTCAACCTGTACTGTTCAGTGGTTAAGCCAAACCCTTCTATTAGTGCACTTTTCAAGACATCATAATCATCAGCATCCTCTTCTCTAACACTGAGGAGCTTATCTCTACCTTTATCAGAAAAGGAGAGCCACAAGATTGCTGCCCACTGTTTCTGGGGGACCTTTTGTACTTTACAGGCCCTCTCCATAGCAGTTATCCATTTGTGGATATCATCCCCACTCTGGTAGGGAGGAACAACCTTGGAAAGTTTCCTATGGTCTGGAATGTAATCTCTGCCTCTAGGGACACTGTTTCTGCCACCAGGGGGCTCTAACCCCTCTTTTCTAGAAGCTCTCTTGAGCTCAAAGGCTTCTCTATCTAAGGCCAATTGCTTGGTTCTGAGGGCAAGCCTAGCTTCCTCATACTGAAACATCTTGTACCTTCTTTCAGAGGAGGTCTCTCTATGGAAGTATGAGTTCTTCCGATGGGCAGATTCTCTGCCAGAGTGTTCTGAGTGGGCAGATTCCCTTGAAGGGGACCTAACCCTCTCTTCCACTCTGTCAGCACTCTTATGGAGAATTCCTCTGTCCTGTGCTGGCCCTTCAATCAGAGACTCCAGGTCATCTTGATTTTCATCATCAGACCCAGAGACTATGGCTGACCCACCCCCTGATCCAGATCCACCAGCTCCTAGAGCCAGCCTAAGATCATCTGCTATAAGTAGATTTATCAGGTTTAGTGTGGAGGGACTCTTTCCTAATCCCAGGTGTCTTGCAACACACATGGCCTTCAAGTCAAAGAAGGTCATGTCCTTGTACTGGGGTTGGGTGGACCCACTGGCTCCATCCCTTGAGGACATTCTAGTGTTATGCAGTGTTGCACTACCTACACTAGTTTGTGGCCTACTGATTCTAGCTTGAGCTGTAGCATGGGTGTGCTATCCCTTCACAAACAACTCTAAGCTCAGTAGAATTTATTGATACTAAGCTTGACTTTTATATGTACCTTGAGTACCTTTAGTGGTTTTCAGTTAGTAATTCAAATAGAGATTTTCTGGTAAAACAATGGCAAGCTGGAATCCACACGCTGCCCACCAATGTGAGAAGTTGGCTTGGGATATGCTGGTCAGTAGTTATAGTGGCCACCTTGCACCAGTCCAAATCGACTCTTATGGTAGACAGGTTTAAGACAACTTTTTTAAGAAAGCTATCCTAGTGGTAGCTGTGGAGAGCAGCTTTCAGGCTAAGTCTCAGAGGAATGTAAAGCAGCTTGTTTTACCTTATAATCTCTTGAATTACCAAATGAAAAGACACCACACAGGTATATATATCAAATATATATGTATTTATTTCTAGACACACTCTACTAATCTCTTTATGAGATTAGAAGCCAGGAACACATTCAAATATCAACGTTTCACAATAAGTTAAGCACAAATATGGCTGGGGCCCTAGGGGCGTACCAGACCATATAGTAAAAAAGAGGTTTAGGAAAGTCGACTTGCAAAATGACAAGGCCTAGGGCCTGTAGAATCGCTGGGGCTTCACTGCTGCAGTGAAAGCAGGTAAGTAACAGATGCACGGGAGACGCGTGCTGTGTGAGAACACAGCCGTGGGTTCCCTATTGATTATAATGGAGCAAGTCCCGGTTTTATTTTTAAAAGTTCTAGGGTACTTCGAGGAAGTCTACAAGCAAGCCACTTACAAGGTAAGTACTTCGAGGGCCAACACACACTAGGGCACCGGAGTGCACGAGTTACCTCACCCAGGGAAGCCGGGTGCATAGGTGTCTTTTGGTGTCGGGTCGCGTCGCTGTTTTCTATGGAGACCAAAGAAGACTTGCTGCTTGCGAAGACTGAAGAAGTGTCCGGTGGAATCCAAGCCTGGATTCAAGATGCAGAAGACCTGAAAATTGAAGGGACAGTGTTCACAGTCACTAGCCAGTGACTCGGGGCCAGGAAGATGGATGCCCACGGATGTTGGGTGATTTCAGGTGATCAAGGGTGTTTTGACTCTTCGCTCACGAGGTCCAGGAGAGATCGATGATGACCAGCAGCTGGATTAGGAGTGTCCTACAACGTCTGCAGCTGAATGCGGTGTCGACAACCGGATTGGAGCCAACAAGCCTTAGCAACAGCAAGCCTTGTGTAAAGTGAAGAAAGTCGATGGTGCAGACCAGCAAGGTCTGAGGGACTCACCCAGCAAGGGTGAGTGAGGGCATTCCTGGAGCAACCAGAGGAGCCCTTTGAGTTGTCAAGAAAGTCTTCGGGGGACCCACAAGCCAGCGGGCAAGGGATTGCAAAGACATCTCTGGAGGAAATGCTTCACAGGAGCCCATGGTCACTCGGGATGGGGTAGACCTCTTATTTTCACTGCAATACCTGCTGGAGTGTTGAGCCAGAGATGGTTTAATGCACAAGTTCATAGAACGTCGTGAAGGGGTTGCACTTGACAATAGTGCATGGTACCCGGGTATTACTGTTCCTCGTCACTCGTGGGGTCCACTCGCCTCAGCTCTGCTGGGGACTCACAATGGCCATCGAGAAGTCAGGAAATCTACTTCTGGGGCTGCAGGGACTTCGAACTCCGGCGGGAGCAGGAAAGTTTGTAACCGTTGATTAGAGTTTCAGGTGCCTGCCAAGCAGGGGAGTCACTCCTTGACTCCAAGGGAGATTCTTCTGTCTTCGAAAGGTAGTGAAACGTAGAAGGTCCAGGATTCTTCTTTGTAGAGCGTCGTCCAGGGTTATCTAGTTTGCCATGGCAAGGGTTCCCTATCTTATACTAAAAGAAAGGGAGGGACAAGCTCTATGACCACTCCTCTGGGAGGGTCAGGGTAGGGGGTGGTTACACCCACTTCCCTTTGACCAGTTTCACGCCAGAGCAGGGACAGGTAGCCCCTGAACCGGTTTGAGCTGGCATATGCACAGAGGAGCCTACTGCTCCCCCAGTGCAGGACTTCAAAGCACTCTAGGAGTGCACCCACCCAGCCCCAATACACTAAATCCTGTCTGGAAGGTGGTGACACCTCCCTGTGACAGAATGCCTATTGTTGGGCCTCCTCCACTGCGAGTTTCGGTCAGCAGCAGGAGGGCAGCCAAGTGTCTGTGCTGGTAGCATCCATTTTGTGATGCCAGGGCTCTTTCAGATTTCTACTGTGTTACCACAGTAGGTACATGTCGTTCCCTCTAGAAGGGTGTGATCATACTCCCACACCAGTTACTGGTGTGGGGGTATGATTCCAAGTTGTTTGACACCAAACACGACATGTTTTGATGCAGCCATCCCAAAGTTAGCATTTACCGCTAGGTTATAATGCACTTAAGAGTATATGGTTTCACCGCATCCACAAACAGCCACAGAGAATAGACTCTGCCAGCTGCAGAGGGGCCCTGCTCAGGCAGAAGCACCCCCTCACATTGTAAACCAAGCACCCTGCCCTCAGGATTGATAGGGCCTGCCATAGGGGTGACTGATAGGTTTATGTGTGTGTATGGTAAGATATAGGGACCTATACCTCCGTTAGGAGTGCTAACACTACCTCACCGAGGCTGCAGTAGCAGGCCTGTGGTGTCAGATTGAGTCTGCTTCCCAGGGGTGGCATAATAAATGCTTCAGCCCCTGGTAGGCCTGTGAAGTACCTATGCCCTTGGTACCTAAGGTACCATATACTAGGGGCTCATAAGGTATCACAGTATCCAATCAGTAGTGCATCTAATATGCACACCAAGTCGTTTAGAGAGAACAGAGACTGGGGCCCTGATTAGCAGGGATTCAGCAAGACTATAGCCAGAAACCAGTGTATACATCAGAAAACAAGCATTTGCAATGCATCGGTCTCGCCTTTAGGACCTTGTATATATTTAATAACGCAGCATATTAGCCTGGGTGCTGAAACATTAACTATTGTTTAATATGGAGGGAAATTCAGCACCAAACTGCGTGACACACCTGGTTTAGGAATATATGGAGAGAAATAAACTTTGCGAATGTGTGTGTGTAAGTGAAAACCGAGATTATGGAGAGACAGAGAAGAAAGGAGAAAGAAGGGTGCACGTTTGTGTGTGAGTGAGAAAGTGTGTGACAGAGAGAGAAAGCAATAATGAAAGATAAATATAGATAGTGAGAGAGTGTGTGACATAGAGAAAGCAATAGGGAAAGAGAAATAGAGAAAGTGTGGAGAGAGAGAGAGAGAGAGAGAGAGAGAGAGAGAGAGAGAGAAAAGGGGGCAGAGGCTATGCATGCATATAGGAAGGGACAGACAAGATCTGAAGTCAACACTTTATCCAAGATGAGAAATTATAGCAGATGGATACGCTCACGGGTGATTAGAGAGCTATACAAATCCCACATAGCATAACATAGCATAAGAGAGGTAGAAGAAGAAATGTGATTAACTTTTTATCGCGTTAGAAGTCACGCTGATATCTTGATAATATGCATGCTGCATTTGCATTTCGCATAGATCTTTATGAACTCAAGTTTGACCCTCTAGAGATTTCTTTATTCATCACGATACTGTTAAATATTGTTAAGATATTTGGGACAACACTGTCGCTCGGTGATGGATACATTTTTACCATACAGGAAGCCCATTTTTCAGTTCAGTTCATTACATTTCTTCTTGTTAGAATTGCTATCCCCTGCTGAACGGCAACCTCAGCTAACAACATGGCTGTAATCTAAAGGGAGACAGCAACTCTCATAAGACTGGTTCCATACAGAAGGGTAAGGGCCAGCGCAATAGCCAATGTTCCGAAGGGGGCTCTGAACAGAAAAGGAATACCAACAGGGCAGAAACCACGATTTGAAGTGTGAGTTGGGTGCACTATATATGTTTTACTTCAAGCATATTTGCAATTAGTAATCAGAGGGAGGGAGATGAAACACATACTCTGAAGCAGGGCATGTTTCCAGTTGCACTTCTTCCCTTCATAGGCGGAGGTAAACTAACGTAAGTGACCATGGCAGGCCTTACACACACCCCAACCATTAGTACTTGTGGGTACCATGTGACTGCTGCTCTGTCCAGCATCTATTGATGTAATACTGCTGTTGCTACATAAATGCATACAAAAATCAAGTGAGTTGCACAATATTCAAAGAGACCTCACTGGAACCCTTTCGGCACGGCCCCCTTTAACCCATATAAAGTCACCTACCTCGAGCGGCTGTTACAGGCTGGGCAAACTCACGGACGTCGTTCAAGTGGACGGGTTCTCTTCTGATTGGCTCCTACTTTATTAAAGCATCCTCGTACCCTGCTCCCCCAGTGCCAGCAGTTATATGAAGGACCTCGGAGACTGCCCAGCGCCCACACAGCCCAGCTTCAGTGTGCTACTGCTGACACCAGGGCACTGGTGTGGGCTTTGGATACAGCCTCTTTTTATACTCGCGCACGGACCAATAGCAAGTCCCCAAGGGTGAAATCCGTCCTTGGTGGGACAGTGTGAGGTACAGGGGAGCTGCCTTTTAGCTTGTGATTATTTCTGTTACAGTGTCCGGTGTGGGGTGGTCTTTGCAAACCACGCGCCAGCGCCTGAATAATCTAGTTATTAAATATTTGTTTTGTGTATTTTATGAGTGACTCGTTCTTACGCGAAATTCCCAGCCTCTTTTTAGGCACTAAGAAGAAGTTAGATGAGAGAACGAGGGTGACACCCGAGGCTGGGCACACTTTAGGAGCAGCGGGCTCGAGATAGAAGGACACACACAACTGTACACTGCATTGCACACATTGCCAAGGGTAGCGATGCATGACGCTCTTTACTCCCGTAGGCTGTTCAAGGCACTACAATGAGGCAGCAATGGAGCAGCAAATTGTTCTTCAACATTTACTAAACGATGCAGCACGAAAGTGATTATGTGGCATGACGGAGCACATTTTACAGTGGGATTATTTCACTATTTTTTTCATTTTAGCACAGATTAAATTGTGTGGGCAGGGGTTTTCTAAGCTAGCTGGCAGAAACGTCCCACGGAAGAAGTGCGTTCCAAGCCTCGTTCTGGGAAGAGAAATGTTATTGGTTGAAGAAATAAAGGAAGGACTAGGCTATGTAGCGCGAACTCGACCTGGAAGTATGCAAAGTGATTTATATGAGCACTAGTTGCTTACATCACACAAGAACAAATTCATTTTTGTGTATTTTTAGGCATGGGGATATTAAATGATTTGCCCAGGATTTCAAGATGGTGAGCCAATGCGAGACTTGAACTGGGTTCCCTGCTTACTGCCACCTCCCCGCCTATCTCCCTCATTCCTCGCAGACGTCACGGTTCCTGGCTCGGGTATCGGGCAGCGGAAAAGAAAAACATCCCGGGTTGCCTGGCGAAATCCTCCATCCGTCCACTCCTGCAGCCTCGCGCACACACACACGCATCCACTCATCACACGCTTGCCTCGAGGTGAAAAACCAGGAAGAGAGCACGTCATCACGTGCACACCGTTGTGATTAGGCGCCGGCCAGAACAAAGTGCGGAGAGTAAAGGGGCCAGTAGCCTTGGAAGGATACACATGACGACATAATCGTCATGAGGCGGGACTAAAAAGTCTTAAGCCAATTGGAAGGCTGCATTCACTGACTTACGCCAATAAAAATGATGGGAGGAGAGTGGGCGGAGCTTAAACGAAGCTTCCACACTAAAGTGTATACTGCATGTCTCGGAGAGACAGTGCAAGCACTGTCTAGGCGAGACCTAAAAAGTGGGGGCAACATAAGTGCAGATCCTACTCTCCTACATCAATAAACAATTTGTTGGTGCTACTTCAGTATTCAAACTTGTCAAACGTAGATGGGGTCTAGCAGCCATAGTTCTACTAGAAGCCATAAAAGATGCTCTAAGATTAACAAAAATAATATCTGAGAGGAACATAGCTTGAATTTGTGTGCAAGCCGAAACTTGTGAAACTTCACCCTACTGGAAGCCTGAAGACAGACATTAAAATCCTTAACCCATGATTAGGAAGCATAAACTGTATAGCTCTCAAATGTCATCAACCGACTCAATTAAGGCATCCTCTGCTTTTGTAACAACTGGGTCAGAAATCACAAAGCATTCAGTTTGTGGAGAATTTGGGCCAGCAAAATTGACCAAAAAAGGGTCTATGACCAATGACCATGGAAGTTCTCTAGTCACTAAATTGCATAATCCACCCTTAATTCTGGGGACAGAAACTATTTCTGGGTCCTTCCATTCACTTTTCAAACAATCCTGTACAGCCAAGAATTTAATGTAGGTAAGGAAGGTCTCTTAAACAGATGAAACAATTCCTGTTGTTACTCCTTGTTAGAAAGTGGGCTGTTGGTTAACCTGTGCCCACCCTTTGGTAGCTTGGCACAAAGCTGTCAGGCTTAATCTAGAGGCTGTGTGTAAAGTATTTGTGCAACACTTCAAAAAGTGAAACAGTGAAACAGTGAAAACCCCACCCAAAAATATCCCACACCAAGTTAGAACTTTAGATCTGACTTTAATAAATAAAGCAAGACCAATAATAAAAAAAATCCAATTAGTAAAACTGAAGATATTGAGTTTCAAAGTTTATAGTGAAAAATAGTGGAAAAAAACACAAAGTGTTATTGGGGATGTCTGGATCTGCCAGAAATGGACAAAGTCACATTTTCTGGGCAACCACAATAACGTGTGGCCTGGCTGCAGGGACCCACTTAGGGCTACTGAACAAAGTTCCTTAAATCTTGGTGGTGGAGCATTGCGTGGATCTGTGTCAAAGATGCATCATGAGGTCCTGTTGTGTCGACGTCAAGGATGCTGTCGACAGGACTTAAGATGTGAAGTCCGATGTTAAAGATGTGAGGTGCAGCAGAGGCAGCAGAGATTCTGATGAGCGGGGAAGCTCCTATGTGGAGTTTCACAATTTCGTTGAGGCTGCCGTCATCGAGTGATACGAGGAGCTTGAGCCGGGAAAAGTGTCACGCAGTGACAGTGCTGAAGACGATGCATCGGTACCAAAATGTGGGAGGCAGCAATGCAAGTCTTTTGCAACAGGTCCAATCCATGCAGCAGCGGCGATGAATAGGTTCTTCTCAGGGATGCACTGCTCAGCTGAGGAGATGCATCGGTTATACACGGGAATGCGTAACTCAGCAGAGAAGATGCAGCAGTTCCACTGGCAAGCACCTTAGACCCACTTCCAGGGGTCCAGGACTGGGGTGGCACCACTTGGCAGGGTAGACTCGTAGATGGAAGAGTCCAGGTGCAAGGGTTGGAAGCCTGCTATGTCCCTGAAGCTTCAGATCAGGAGGCCAGCCAATTAGCCCTTGGAGTCACTCTGGGTTTTTGGGTCAAGTGATGCAGGTCAATCAATCAATCAATCATTGCATTTATAGAGTGCACTACTCGCCCATGAGGGTCTCAAGGCGCTTGAGGGGGGGAGTGCTGCTACTGATCGAACAGCCAGGTCTTGAGAAGTCTTCTTAAGGTCAGAAGGTCCTGGGTCTGTCGCAGGTGGGTGGGGAGGGTGTTCCATGTCTTGGTGGCGAAGTGGGAGAAAGATCTGCTGCCGGTGGTCGTTCGGTGGATGCATTGGACGGTGGCGAGGGCGAGGTCAGAGGAGCGAAGCTGGCAGTTCAGGGTGTAGAAGGTGAGTTGTTTGTTGAGGTATGCTGGTCTGGCGTTGTGGAGTGCTTTATGGGTGTGGGTGAGGAGCTTGAAGGTGATCCTCTTGTTGATGGGGAGCCAGTGCAGGTCTCTCAGGTGGACAGTGATGTGGCTGTGGCGGGGGATGTCGAGGATGAGGCGTGCGGAGGCGTTCTTTATGCGCTGAAGTCATTTCTGGAGTTTGGCCGTGGTTCCCACGTAGAGGGCGCTGCCGTAGTCCAGCCTGCTGCTGATGAGGGCTTGGGTGACTGTCCTTCTGGTTCCATTGGGGATCCATCTGTAGATCTTGCGAAGCATGCAGAGGGTGTTGAAGCAGGAGGAGGAGACAGTGTTGACTTGCTGGGTCATAGAAAGTGTTGAGTCCAGGATGAACCCCAGGTTGCGTGCGTGGTTGGTGGGTGTCGGTGCAGCTCCCAGCGTGGCCGGCCACCAGGAGTCGTCCCAGGCGGAGGGGGTGGAGTAGAGGATGAGGACCTCCGTCTTGTCAGAGTTCAGTTTCAGCCGGCTGGTCTTCATCTATTCTGCGACGGCCTTCATTCCTTCGTGGAGGTTGGTTTTGGCGGTGGCCGGGTCCTTGGTGAGGGAGAAGATCAGATGGGTGTCGTCGGCGTACGAGACGATGTTGAGGTCATACGATCAGACGATGTTGACGAGTGGTGCCATGTAGACGTTAAAAAGTGTCGGGCTACGGGATGATCCTTGGGGTATGCCACAGGTGAACTTGGTGGCTTCGGATCAGAATAGGGGGTGGCGGTCTCTCTGGGTTCTTCCGGTGAGGAAGGAGGTGATCCAGTCCAGGGTTTTGTCGCTGATCCCTGCGTCATGGAGGCATGTGCGTAGGGTGTGGTGGCAGATGGTGTCGAAGGCAGGCGAGAGGTCCAGGAGGATGAGGGCCGCGGTTTCGCCGTTGTCCAGCAGGGTCCTTATGTTGTCGGTGGCGGTGATGAGGGGGTTTCGGTGCTGTGGTTGCTGCGGAAACCGGATTGGGACGAGTCCAGGATGTTGTTCTCCTCTAGGAAGTGAGTCAGTTTTCTGTTGACAGTCTTCTCGATGACTTTTGCTGGGAACGGGAGCAGGGAGATGGGCCGAAAGTTCTTGAGGTCCTTTGGGTCCACCTTGGGTTTCTTCCGTAGGGCGTTGATCTCAGCGTATTTCCAGCTCTCTGGGAAGGTGGCAGTCTCGAAGGAGCTGTTGATGATCTTGCGAAGTCGGGGTGCGATGATGGAGCTCGCTTTGTTGAAGATGTGGTGGAGGCAGGGGTCGGATGGTGAGCCGGAGTGGATGCTGTTCATGATTTTGATGGTGTTGTCATCATTGACATGGTGCCAGGAGAGCAGGAGGCCGGTGTGCTTGGGGGACAGTAAGTCTGAAGTGTTGGCGTTTGTCAGGGGGGTCAGGGTGTTGAAGCTGTCGTGGATGTCAGCGATCTTGAGGTGGAAGAAGGTGGCTAGGGAGTCCCAGAGGTCTTGCGATGGCGGGATGTTGTTGGAGCTGGAGCTAGGGTTGGCGAGTTCTTTCACAATGTTGAAGAGCTCTTTGCTGTTGTGCGCGTTGTTGTTGATGCGTTCATTGAAGGAGGTCCTTTTGGCAGTTCGAATGAGTTGGTGGTGCTTGCGGCTGGGGTTCTTGAGGGCTGCGTGGTTGTCCGGTGTCTGTTCGTGGCGCCACTTCTTCTCGAGTCTTCGGCAAGTCTGCTTGGAAGCCTGGAGGTCGGTGGTGAACCAGATGGCCCCTCCTGTTGGTGCGTCTGTTTGAGGGTTTCCTGATTGGGGCGAGAGTGTTGGTGCAGTCGTCGATCCATTGCCTGAAGTTGCGGCGGCTGTGTCGATGTCGGTGGGGTCAGTTGGTGGGCCTCAGGCGGGGGTGGTGATTAGCTGGTCTTCGGTGACCTTGTTCCAGCTGCAATGTGGGATTCATTGCGGTGGTTGTGCGTGGTGTTTTTCTTGAAGGAGAGGAGGGTGGTGGAGTTGCTGT
The DNA here is from genome assembly GCF_964204655.1 of Triturus cristatus. NCBI lineage: Eukaryota > Metazoa > Chordata > Amphibia > Caudata > Salamandridae > Triturus > Triturus cristatus. The sequence continues at coordinate 381,888,582 of NC_140591.1, read as the reverse complement.
CATTGGCGTTCTTGAGGTGGAAGTTCATGTCTCCGAGGAGGATGTAGTCTGTGGAGGCAAGGGCGTTCGTGCTGACGGCATCGGTGATGGAGTCGCTGAACTGTGGTCGGAGTCCGGGGGGTCTGTAGACGAGGGTTCCTCTGAGGGTGGTGTTGTGATCGATGTGGATCCGGAAGTGCAGGTGTTCGGCCGTGCTGAGGGTGTCTTCGGTGCTGGTCGAAATTCTGAGGGTATTCCTGTGGACTATGGCGATTTCTCCTCCTGGTTTGTTGGTGCGGTCCCAGCGGGTGATCTTGTAGCCGACCGGGATGGCTATGGCAATGTCAGGCGCCGAGGAGGGGTTCATCCAGGTCCAGTCCTTCTCACTTAGGACAGAGGGCAGCGGGCAGCAGGTAGCACAGCAAAGACGGAGTCCAGCAGAGTGCAGTCCAGCAGAGTGGCAGTCCTTCAGCAGCACAGCAGTCCTTCTTCCTGGCAGAGTATTCCCAAGTCCAGAAGTATACTGAAGTGGTGGTGTCTCAGGTCTAGTACTTATACCCAGTGGCGAGTTTGAAGTGGGGGAGACTTCAAAGACATGTCTTAGAGGTGCGCAGACCCACTAAAGAGGGGTATGCATCTCTGTGTATGTAGACAGGTCACAGTCTTTTCAGGTATAAGTGAGTGAGGCTGTGTCCAGCTCCTCCCTCCCGTCCTGCCAGAGAAGGCCCATTGAGACACACTTGAGCTCTCATTGTGTGTGGCTGTCTAGGAGGAATACGTAAAGCCCAACTACACCCAGTTATGTGATCAGAGACAGGATACAGGCACCAAATGACTAAAGCAATAAAATGCCACCTTTATAAAAGTGACATTTTCAGAATTGGAAATAAATAAAATCTGACTTCACCATAAGTTAGGAATTTAAATTAGGATTCCAGAGACACTAAACTTGAAACATTTATATCTTCCCATTTGTAAATCACACTTCTAAAATGTGATAATGAGCTATGTAGCCCGTCTAGTCTATCATCTGATTTGATTCCTTCACAAATTAGTTGCGACAAAATGAGCAACTTCTTTTGTGAAAAGATAGACAAGATCTACTCTTCCTTCCCTAACTCTGAGGCGGGCCCCCCTATAGATCATGAGCCACCCACTTCCCAAGCCCACTGCACTAGCTTTGGTCCATTTTCCGAAGAGGAAGTGGGCAAAGTAATGCTAGAAATTACATCTGGCTCCCCCTTGGACCCTTGCCCCCATCATATTTTCCGACAAATTACTCCCTTCATCTGCCCTGCAGTAACTCAAGTACTGAATTACTCGTTAGAAGTAGCAGAATTTCCATGCAGTTGGAAGAATGCCATAGTCACCCCCCTCTTAAAAAAAGCAGGCCTAGACATTAACAACCCGGCCAACTATAGACCCATCTTCCAGCTTCCCTACTTGTCGAAAGTCCTGGAGAAACTGGTCAACAGAAAATTGGTCAGTTTTCTCGAGACTAATAACTTACTAGACATTACGCAAACAGGTTTTAGGGCCAACAATAGCACGGAAACAACTCTCCTGGCCGTGCTTGACAACATCAGAATGCTTGTGGACCAGGGGAAAACAGTCGCCCTAATCCTGTTGGACCTCTCGGCGGCATTCGACACCGTCCCACACAAATTGCTCCTGGAGACACTAGCTACCAGAGGCATTAGGGACAGAGCACTGGGATGGCTGCGGTCCTTCCTATTGGAAAGATCTCAATCGGTGCATTTGGGCAAGTTCTCATCCCCCCCCCCCCGGACCATCAAATACGGGGTCCCGCAGGGGGCCTCGCTAAGCCCTACTCTGTTTAACGTTTTCGTGTCTTCCCTGGCCGGAATCGGCAGAAAATGGGGTGTTGAAATCTGCTCCTATGCGGATGACACCCAACTCACTGTAGTCCTGGACGAGAAGACCAATTCCAAGGACAGGCTTCTGAACTGTCTCTCTGATTTGGATGAATGGATGCATAAGCACTACCTCAAGCTGAATGCAGACAAATCAGAGATATTGCTGTTTGGAGGCCACACGCAACTGTGGAATGACACCTGGTGGCCCGAAGCCCTGGGCATCCCCCCTGCCCCTACATTAACAGCAAGGAACCTTGGGATAACGATCGACACCTCCCTTTCCATGAAAACTCATGTAGCCGCTATATGCGGCAAAGGCTTCGCGACTCTGAAGATGCTCAAAAGAGTCTTTCCTTGGATTCCATTAGAATGCAGAAGGATCCTAATTCACTCTCTCTTGATGAGCAGACTGGATTATGGAAACTCTCTGTTCGTTGGCATGGCAGAGTACCTTTTCACCAAGCTACAAATACTTCAGAACGCAGCAGCCAAGGCTATCTGCATGAAAAGAAAATTTGACTCGGCCACAAACTGTCTGCGGGATCTACACTGGCTTCCAATGAAGCAAAGAGCAATTTTTAAAATGTTGTGCATCACTCATAGAGCACTTCACGAGACAGGCCCTCTCATCCTTAGAAACAGGATTCAGTTCTACACTCCCACTAGATACCTCCGTTCACAAATCGCGGCGCTAGCCAGCATACCCCGGGTAAAGAAAGCCAGAATGGGTGAACGAGCCTTTTCCTACGTTGCCGCAAGGAAGTGGAACGAACTTCCCGTGGCCCTTCAACTTACAGAGGATCACCTGGCATTCAGAAAACAACTAAAAACCTTCCTTTTCCCCGACTTTGATTAAATACACCTAACTATGCCCACTGTATCCACACTGTAGCAATCACAGCGCCGTGATATCCCTCAGGATGATTGTTAGCGCTTTATAAGAAATCTAAATAAATAAATAAGGTGGTCCCATTGTTATCCTATGGGGGATATAGGCCTTGCAAAACTGAAAAACTAATGTAAGGGTTTTTCACCACCAGGACATGTAAAACGTAACATTCAATGTCCTGCCTTTAAATGTGTTGCGCCCTGCCCTGTAGGCTATCCAGGGCATACCCTAGGGGTGACTTAGATGTATTATAAAGAAAGAATTGGGGCTGGCAGAAGGTTTATTCTCCAAGGTCGAAATTGCAGTTGAAACTGCACACACAGACTCTGCAAAGGCAGACATGATACATGGTTACAGAACTACATATGAGAGTGGTACAATCAGTGCTGCAGGCCTACTAGTAGCATTTCATTTACAGGCCTTGAGCACAGGTAGTGCTCTTTACAACAAACTTACAGGTAAACTAAATATGTCAACCAGGTGTGAATCAATTTTACCATGTTTATAGGAGAGAGCACACACACTGGAGCATTGATCAGTAGTGGTAAAGTTCTTAGAGTCCTAAAGCCAACAAAAAGAGGGTCAGAAAAAGAGAAAGAGGAAGATAAAAAGTTTGGGGTTGCCCTACAGAAATGGCCATGTCCAACACATTGATAGCATCATTTCAGTCTTCTAATTCCTTAGTTATTCAAAAACGTTCTTTAGATAAGTTGGGGATTTAGATAATGGGTACAGAAGTAGCGTTGTTTGGCCCACTACACTTAATTGTTATATTTGTTAGATTGTAAAATGTATTTATTGTTTGAATCTGCATCAGAGGTTTTTTCACTGTCATTCTGCATGCCTTAACTCTAGCTTACATTTAGCTAGGCACTCCATGAAGGAAGGATTAACTTTTGCATATAAGGTTTAAATGACTTTTTAATGGGCAATAATTTGCTGAGGTTGTTGCATGTACCGAGTAAATCATTGGAATAAGTACATTAATTAAAGAAAAAATAATCCACTATTTGATTAACTTTATTGCCAATGATTTCTACTGTAAAGAATTTCCAAGAGCATCCTTTTTACAGTGGTTTTCAAAATTATTTTTGGACTTTGTAACAGGAATATTAAATTGGAAGACCACAACAAAATGGTCTGTTCAAGCCAGAGGATAGAGTCATCACTTTAAATTGCGACTAAATTAGAAAACGAAAGGTCTAAAAGATGGCCTGTTGAATGCATGGAAGAGTTGACAATGGGTTTCAACTTAAAAAATTGTAGAGTTACCTTAAAGTCTGAGGAATCGCCTGAAGAGGCCTCTTGCCATGAATTACAGTTGCCTAGAATAGTTAGGTGCTCTGCTGAAAACAAAGAAACCTTAAATCCTCAGCTAACTATTCTAGGAGTGCAAGTGATGAATGAGGAGGCCTATAAACCAGCAAACATGTGAGTTCAAAGGTTTTAGGTTTGAGGTTTAGAAATTAAAGGCCATATTTATGACCTGGTTTGCATCGCTCTTGCATCACGCAATGTGGGGCAAGACCGATACAGATCTTAAGTCCTATTTTTCACTATTGTTGCATTACTCTGTGCCAGACAGGCGTTCCATGGGCGTTACAGGCAACTCCAATGGCTTTTGCTGCATTCCCAGATTTACCAAACCTGGCAAATTTGGGAATGCACCAAAAAGATACGCTTCACCAGGAGAGGCGTAACGAGGAGAAACATCTTTATTTCTTAGTTTTTTTGTCTGTCTGTGTGTGTGGCACACATAGAAAGAGGACAACGTCTATCAGGATTGTTTCCGTGCAGGAAGGTGTCCCTTCCTGTACATAAATAATCCTGCTTAATGCACAGGCACCCTTGCACCTTGGAGCAAAGGCGCCTGCGTTGGCACTAGGCTGTCAAAACGGTGCCAGCACAAGGAAAGAGGACAGGAATGCACCGTATTGGATAAATACGGCAGATTCCTGTCCTTTACCTGTGATGCAAGGCAGAGCAGCAAGGTGACTTACTGCACTGCTGTGTGCCACAATTTCCATAAATATGCCCCCAGATGTCAAGTTTTGGGCAGGTAAGTGAATTCTGCATCGCTATTATAGATTATTGCAGAATAGGACTGTGACTCCTACTCACCTTTAGCTCTTGCAGTGAGAATGACTGAATTCATACTGTGGTGAATCAGTTAATCAATGGTAGAATTATTAAGATCTAAGGCCCACGTCTTAGTAAGGAATAGTAGGTCAAGGTAGAATAAGGATTGTGTTTCCTTTCAGTGTGCAATCAATCTCACATTACTTAGCCGGGCTTAATGCCTTGTAGGGTCAAATCCATGTCGGCCTACTGTGCTAAATTACGTAAGGGGCTGGGAATAAAAGGTCTAGTGGTTGCTATTGAATGGATACAGAGAATAGATTTAGCTATTAAGATTATTAAATTGGTTTTAGGTGAAAGTTTTCATGGCATAATGCACGTAATTGAGAGCTTGAGCAACTTATAATAGTTTTACCTTGAGAAGCCAGGGTTGGTTCTGGGCTCTGCCAGCATTTAGCTACAGATAAGTCTGCCTTTGGTGAGCCGCCAGAACACCCCTGTGCCTACTGGACATCCACTGTACATCTACACAGCAGCAACACCTTTTTTAGGTCTCGCCTAGGCAGCGCGCATGCTTAGCCCTAGGAGATGACCTTTTGGAATTGGTCTGCCCTTTTCAAGCGCTCGTGCTTGTGCTGGCATCCACCTTGCGGGAGCAAGCAGCGGCACACAGGGACCATCTGTTTCTCATTAGTGTGGCCACACTTGTTCAAAACCGCACCCGAGTACTTCACAGGACTTCAAGCGCAGGGGCCATCTGTTTATAATTAGCGTGGCCGTGCTTGTGTAGGTTGCTTCTTTCCCTAACTCCGTTTCGTGATATTATTTCCAGACACTACAGTAGAAATGCTCCTAGACCACCGTGAAAATATAAGCGTCAGATCTCCCCTGCTCCGTTGCCTATTTTTTGTCCAGCCCTCTCTCGCTCCAGGTTCCACCTGGCTGCTTTCCACTTTGTAGTGTTTTGGTCTCGGTTATCGCATGGTTAAATGCTTTTGTGTGCTGCTGGACTCTGCTCTGTAGAACGTCTGGCAAACCGTGGGAGCTTAGGGTGAACAGGGCGCAGTTCACTCGGTGCAGGACTGAGAAAACAGAATGTGAACCTGGAAATCTAGCATCCGTGAGTGAGTTGGCTGTGTGGCAGTGTAGACAGACCTGGGCCTCTTCTTGCACTGCACAATAAAGCAGGTTACAGATCGTACCCAGAGCAGCTAGAACCTGCGTTGTCTCATATCGCTGCCGAGCGTCACTGGCGCACCCTCCTTATGTTGTACTGGAACATGACTAGTGCTGTTCAAGGCCACACACAGAGATGTCGATACTGGCCCACTGTAAATAAACAATGTACAGGTCTTGTCTGATCAGAGGATGGATGTCTATGTAGCTAGGGCCCTGGGAGATTTTCCCGGCACCATTCCTCATTCTTGCATTATTTATTCAGACAGTGCAGCCAGCAGTCGTCGGATGCACTCTTAACTAGTGTGCAGATGTTACATAACTAAGCATTCTTTGTCCTCTGTTTATGCATTGGCTCCGATGTGTTTATATCTTGTTATTGCGCTTTGAGCTTTATCATCAAATAAGTGTGTTTATTCTTCCTTACATACATCTACATTAAACACTACATCTATTTGACATCCAAGTTATCATTTCTTTTAGTCAATTGAAACATTTACTGTAGAAGGAGTGCAACTTAAGAGTTACAAACTGTTGTTAAACAGAAGCAAATGTTCTTGCTGATTCTGAGCAAGCCCCAATCTGATGTGAATATCCTGCTTGGCAACAGGGAATCCTAATAGTGAAATAGAAATGAATTTGTCCCGGCTTCTGAACTTGACTTCGTGGTAGGCTTTGTTGAATGTCTACTGCACCCTGCGTTTATGCTTTGTTGCAGCACATCCAGCATTTAACTCCTTTGAAAGCACATTACGTTTTGTAGCAGTGTACCACCAGCATTAAAACTGCCTTGGCGTCTTAAGGAATGTCATGTAATGATGATGGGAATCTTCTTTCAAGAAGTCTCAAGAGAATTGTAATACTTTTAATTGGAGAGTACCGGCACTTCTCAGAAACAAGCAGGTACTCTGGTTATAGGTACTAGAATGGGATAAAACCATGAGATGTGGAGGGAGGGCTCGCAGATAATATGAGATCCCCACCTGAACACGTACTTCCTATTACTTTTCTGAGGCTCAAAGACGGATAATAGACACATTGAAGCAGACAGCTGTGACAATCCACCTCCACTTTCCAAATTGAACTATTGATATTGGACATGGTCTGCCCTCTTCCACAAGCCGACTGCCTCCAACTCTTATGTGTGTCAATAGTCTGTTATCAATAGGACGGGCATTGTTAGGATGGAATATTTTCATTCACAGAGTGATTTGTTTTAATATTTTAAAAAGAGTCCCCCTCACTGCTCAATCTGCAATCTCACTCAAACAAGCCCATCACTAACCATACATTCATTCGTCCCACTCCGCACCTACATCCGCGCCCAAATTCATATGGTCACCTCACTCCCCCTGCAGCCACTCCTATCACCCTACTCTCACACTGTTGCATCGCTCACTGTGCACTCACATGGGCATTGGCATAGTCAATAGGTCTCACCTTTGGGACCTTAGAAGTGTTTAGTTATCTAGCACAATATCCTTGGTGCAACAACATCAACTATTGCATGGCTAAACACTGATAAGGTTCCAAAGGCGATACCTATTGGCTATGCCAATGCATGTTTTCCGAGGGTCAGTCAGCACATGGACCTGAAAAGTGTATTGACCGCCCTTATAAACACACTCAATCTAGCCCACTCAAGATAGCACCAGATGAAGGCTTAATGTATCAGGTAGACTTGTGGTTGATAGAAATACAAAACAGACTGCAACGTACTTGCAGAATGCTGACTTGAGTAAAACAAGGCTAAAGTTGAGAGATCCAAAAATAGGTAAATACATGAAAAAGTCATTAAAACAGTTCTCGACTGAAGCAGAAAAAATAAAATTGTGTAAAAATGCAAAAGTGCAATGTAGGCAATCCCAACTAATTAGGAAAACTGGATATCACAACTATAAAGGACAATTTAATGATATAGTGCCTGATTTGAATCTTGGAGAATAGGGTACTCCATCACAAATGTGATGGATATTCCTTCTGTGGTATCAGAAGTTCAATAGGATATAATAGAATTGTAATTTGGTGGACGAGATATCCGTCACTTTTGTGACAGTGTAACCCTGTCTGTCAAACTCATAATCAGGCCCATAGTTTTGCATATATTTGACATGCATTTCAAAATGCGGCATTTTGTGTACACACAGGGGCATATTTATGAGAGGTTTGCGTCATGCTTGAACCATGCAACGCGGTGCATGTGTGGCACAAACCTCTGAGTCAGATTTATGAAGCCACGCAAAGCCACTTTGCGGGCTTTGAATGGCTTCATAAATCTGGAGTCATGCAACACAGCGCAATCACTGTATTGTATGAGTCTGCGCCAGGGAGACATTCCATGGGCGCTGCAGCGGGTGTTCATGCAGCTCCCATGGTTTTTGACGCATTTCCAGATTTATCAAACCTGGTAAACCTGTGAAAGTGCTGAAAAGATACACCTCCCCAGGAGAGGCGTCATGAGGAAAAATGTGTTTATTTCTCCTCGTTTGTTCCTCTTTCTTTGTGTGCTGCCTTTTGCAGAGGAAAAAAGCCTCTCAGGATTATTTTTGTGCAGTAAGGTGCTCCTTCTTGCACAAAAACAATCCTGCCTAAGACCATGGGCACCCTTGCACCATGATACAATGGTGCCTGCATTGGCGCTAGGCTGCCAAAATGGCACCAAAGCAAGGAAAAAGGAAGGGAGTGTGCCATATTGGATAAATATGGCACATTTCTGCCCTTTCCCTGTGCTGCAGGGTAGTGCAGCAATGTGACTTTCAGCATTGCCCTGTGCCATAAATTTCTTAAATATGCACTACAGACTGTTGGCTTCTATTTCGATTAAACTAATACCATGAATTAAGTCATCATGCAAAGTGGAAATTGAGCTCACTGAGTTACCTATTGGAAATGGAAAAATACATATTCAGTTTTGGCATAGCAGCTGGCCTAACTGAGTTTGCATTTTACCATGATGCTATATATGCACTATTAATGTATAATGTTACTGCTGGGCTATTTTCATGTTGTTGGTGTGCTGCTGTGGTCAGCCACATTGCTTAGCTCTTTCAGTGTTTATTGACTGCCCATCATTTAGAAACTGCTCTTTGTATATAATTGCTACTATATCTGTTGGGTGGTCTTAGATGTCTGTAGGTCTATGCATCAGCAATTACGTCTTACAAGTCTCACTCAAAATTTGAATGTGTGTCAAAACTGCTAAAAATCTGTTGTAAATGGCATAGTTTTGGTATCTTCCATTACCAACATAAGTGCCCTTGTAACAGATGTTGAAAAGGAAGCGTTATAGTGTATGCATCATATAATAATAAACAAATAGCAGGATTGTCCACAACGTAGGAGGTAAGTGATAGAAAGCACTATGCGCAAATAAAGCAAATACATGCACGAAGATCTCCATTTGCCTTTTTCTTTTGCTATTTCTATGAAATCTCTTTCTTTCCTAGCTTTTTCCAAGAAGAGAATGAACTATATAACTTTATGTTACTCATCTGGGAACCACATTTTGGTTTTTGGAAAAGCAGGCATTTTTAGCAGCCAGCAACTTAATTTGACCACATTTACAATGATGGTCTTCACCATGTTTTTTAACATGCATAAATCAACCAAACAATAATAACGTCGCAAAGAATTCCACAGCACGTCCACGTGTGCGAGTTCTGGACATCTGAGACAACATGTTTGAACAGTGGGTTCAGGGGATGGGGAGGAAGTGGAATTCCACAGTATGAAGAAGGCTCAGGTTTGTAAAGCACAATCAGGCGCCTCGAAAATATTTGTTTGGTAGAGCAATGTGTATTTTGTTCCACTGTTCTGCCTGCATTTGAGTATAACGTTAGAAATGTTTTACTTTGAGATGCGCGAGCCAATGCCGTGGTACGGAAAATCATGACTGTCTTCCAAAGCCAGTCTGCTAATTGTACAATAAATAATTAGGAGACGGCGTCCCGGGCTAATGCAGCAGCATTAATCCTTATTTCGACCTATTCATTTGTCCTTCCACAAATGCTCTATTGTCCTTCTTTTCCCTCTCTCTCCGTCTTCCGTTCACACTTTCTTCCACTCCTTCTCACTACCCCCTAACCATGTAGCCGCAGCACAATATTCAGACAGGGCGGTGCCTAACCACCCCTTCTCCTTATTGTGTTCTCTACAGTGCTACTCTCAGTCTCTTTGTCTTACTATTTCTCCTTAGTTCTCTGTTTTACATTTCCTTTACACCCCCATTGAACCTTCCTCCTCACTACCCTTGTCATACCCTTTCCCTCGTTCTTTGTATGCCAGGTCCACACGGGTTGGCAGAGTGCAGCTGAAGCTATGGGTGACCCGGCCTGGCAGTAGTGGCACATGAGTAGTCAATCAGTCTGCCTCCTCCTCCCAATGCGACAGAGCCGCGTTTGAGTAACATACAGCTGCTTGTTCACTCTGCTGAGATGAGTGACAGAGGAAGAAAGGAGTAAATGGGCGGGGGAGAATGAAGAAGAGGCTGTGATATAATGAAATGAAGGATGTAGAAAAGAAAGTGACTAACTCTCCATATCCCAGGCTGCTTTTGTAGTAATTTGCTAACCCACTTGCCGGAGAAAGCATTGTCCTGCAGCCCTCAGAGCAGTGAGATTATTGTGCGAGCCAAATTATGGGATCAGTATACCATGGTTTGGTTCTAGGTTCACTAATTTTTCATATGCACACTACTTACCTCTCATCAATTCTTCATTCAGCTTTTAGGTTCTTACCTCATAATTCTTCTTGATTCTGCTTGGAGCCCCAAAAGTTAAACCTTTCTTCAGGATATGGATATGATAACAGAAAATCAATCTAAGCGTATTGTGTATATTGAGGATCTTTCTGATCTCCAGGCTATTCTCTTCTTTTGTAGAATATCTTCAGAATTTAATTCATGCAGAAACCCTTTCTGAAAAAGAGAAGACAAATATGTCTGAAAATCCAAGGAAAAATAACACTTACTCTTTAAAAACAAGAGCTTAATCAAATTGAAATTAAGGGGTGCACAAAAATTAGCAATACATATAACTAGTCTATTGCCATTTACACAAACATAACTTTTGTTGCACCATTTTAGCAGCCAGGAATTCTCTGGTGAATATCTTTGTCTATTGTTGTGTTAAACACTTCTGCTTTACCCTTTCTGTGTGTGTTGGAGCCTTGTTTAACTTCCTCAAGAGGAACCTTACATCTGTGAAATTTGTCAAGTATAATACATGGAACCACTACCGATCCAAAGTATATTATAATTGAAAAGCTTCCATAAAACTAGGAAGACATGGCAGGTCCAAAATAAACGTGTTAGGCTTTTTCCCCTAGTTCTTGCAGCCTGAAGGACAACTAAATAATATCAAAGGTGAGAGTTAAGTTGTTCCCCAATAATCGAAGCACACCGTACTCAGCATGTAATATAAGATTAGTTTTTAAAACCTCCTCGATTCTCGATTTAGACATGGACTATCAGTTGAAGCCTAGCTCAAAGGGCATAGTAAAAGACTTACGGACTGATTTAGATCTCGACAGATGTGTTACTCCATCACAACTGTGACGAATATCCCGTCCGCTGAAATATAAATCCCATAGGATATAATGGGATTTATATTTCGGCAGACGGGATATTTGTCACCGTTGTGATGGAGTAACCCATCTCGTGATCTACATCACGTCCTTATTCAACGTATAGTGCAACACAATTATCCTGGTTGCAATAAAGATGTGAATGTAAAGTAAGAGTTGTGAGTGCATAACATTTCAATATCTCCAAACAAAAATATAATTACAGTAAAAATTGGGATCAAGCAACAAAACCCACACAAAAGATAACATACAATAAAGTGGTAAAGCAGTACAATAGAGTGATAAAATTAGTTCACAAGTCTTTAAAGATCATGGGCCAGATTCATCAACACTTTAAAGCGGGGGCGTGGCTTGGACGGCAGAGCCGATGGCTGCCTCATCCCGTCACTCTGTCGTATGCGGAGCTTCAGCATCTGTTTTACCATAATGATGCTATCCCCCGGTCTCGGTGATAATTGGAATCGAGATCGGAGCACTCACGGCGTATAATACTGCCTTTATTTAGACTTGAAATCGGCAGGATCACGACATCGGACCGTGTTTGAGCTTCCGGATGCGATTATCTAAAATGGCGGACAGAGCGGCTCACCGGATGAAAGTCAGAACGGACAGATGATGACAATCTGAGCCCTGCCGAGGATCGTCTCTACACTTCTACAGCTTTCGGTGAGGTCCGGTGAGACATTTGCAGACTATTTCTGTCCGAAGGGCTAATTGTGGAGATGTGCGTTCTCCTACCCAACTTTAAAATGGCGGCATGACGCTCTCGGCGAGACGTCTCTTTGTTCTCCAGCCGCAGTTGCAGAACAGAGCTACAGCGACAGCAGAGCAGCAACCGAAAGACAATGTTTCTGCTATGAATCGGCGTAAGTGGTCGGCCCGACCCCAGTATTAGCTGTTGGTGATTACCCGCGTTGGATCCAGGTTATAAGCTTCTTGAGGAGAAGGTAGAGCAATTGTTTTCCCCTCCACCAACGAGTACGCACAACGGAAGACAAGCGAGTGTTTGGCTCCGACACAGTGAGTAGGGTTGAGCGATGGCTGTGGGGAGACAAGGAGGAGTGTGCATGGGGACACCGATTGTGATGACTGCTGAACTAAGAGCATGGACACGCGGCAAATAAAGAAAATGGTCATGGTTAGATGATTTGGGTGAATACTAATTATATACCTCTGAACTACTTCTGGGATGCGCACCTTTGTAGCACTCACTACTGCTATGTGGTTTAATGCCTGATCTGGACATGGCACATGTACAAGAGGTTAGTTGCTTGATGCTCTTCGTTAACAAATGGTGAGCCAGTTTGTGCTTGATCCTTTCCTTGACCAGCAAGTTCGATATTAATCCAGTCATATACTGACTTCCTTTTGGAACATTTGCTAAAATAGTCTTTGAGGTCTCTTACCCTATAAAGGAGGCTGACGGAGTCAGATCACCCCATTCTTGCTGATTGTGCGATTCAATGGGATACATGCTCTGAAGAGTGGCTTTAGTTCAGTATTGTGATAGGCTAATAAAGTGGGTATTGATATGATAAATAGGGCTGTATTAACACCATCCTGTCATCTACAGTTTCTCTTGTGCGAATAAACCTAAACTGGGGAGGAATTTTCCTTCCGATTACCATTTGGTATGATGGCTGAGAAAGAGTCCAGGATGCAGTTAAAAAAAAATAAAGGGGAACCTTCACCATCTGACTCTCCTATCAAAGTGAAAGCTGACATGACTAGTACGATGAATATGATTCTTAAAAAGCTCCCAGATGTACATGATCTCGCTAAGTCCACCAAACAGAATACAGACACTATGCAGTTAGAACTCACGGCAATCAGAGCAGACATGAGTGCAATTAACTCCAAAGTGGCAACAGCTGAGTAGAGAATCAGTGATGTTGAGGATGTTGCTATTAAAATTAACGAAGAGATGAAATTACTCAGTGATTTTACGGCCAATCTTAGGAAACAATCAGCTGAGCTTGAAGATAGAAATAGAAGAGGTAACATAAGGATTTTAGGTGTTACGGAAGGCTCAGAAGATTCAGCGGATTCTTGTATAGCTTTCCTGGAGGACTGGATCCCTCAGTTTACTGGTATAAAATTTTCAAATCCTTTTGAGTTGGACCGTGCACATAGAGTGCCTACCTTTAATTCTTCTTCACGTCAAATAACCCGTCCTATTATCTGCAAGCCACTGAGATTTCAGCACACTGATTAAGGGTGGGCGTAATATGCGTAAGGGACCTACGAGGAGAGGCACGGAGATGGAACCAATCTCCGCACTCTCCTCATAGTTCCCTCATGCATATCCCGCTTCCCGCCTGCCTCCCGCCCACCCTATTAAATACATAAAAAAATACATGTTTAAATAACCTTACCTGATCGGCGGCGTCCCCGGGCTTCAAACCTCTTTCAGCGCATCTTCTTCTGAGAACTGCACATGCGCGGGATCCCGCGCATGCGCAGTTCTCAGAAGAAGACGCGCTGGAAGAGGTTTGAAGCCCGGGGACGCCGCCGATCAGGAAAGTTTATTTAAACATGTATTTTTTTACGTATTTAATAGGGCGGGCGGACAACTTCCGTTACACCCTGAGTGTGCGGAGATTTGCCCTGTTTCTCCGCCTATTATCGTGGAAGGTGGAAGGGCAAATCTCTGCACATTCCGTGGGCGGAACGGAGTTGTCCGCCCACCCTTAACACTGATGCTATCCTCAGCTTTGCCCATAAAAGTCATGAACTGATTTGGAAAAGTCACAAAATATTTTTCACGCAGGACTTCTCCAAGTCTACTGTGGACACCAGAAAGGGATTTCTCGTCCTGTGAGACAGGCTCAGAGCTAATGATATTCAATTCTCCTTTGTGGGCCCAATTAAATTTAGAATTGTAGCCAACGATCGACGTCACTACTTTATGGCCCCTAAAGACTTGCTGAACTTTCTAGAAGGGTCCCTTCCTCAGGACATGGACGCTACCTAATATTCCTCCAATAAAAGGAAATGATGATACTTACATATCCTTTATTAACCGGATAACAGCTATGTTCGTTCGTGTTTGGTCAGTGGTTGTAACATTATATAAATGCAATTTTGGTTGTTTTGGCTGCTTAGCTTGTCTGGGGGTGAGAATCTTGCTGTCCGATCTTTACTTATTGATGTGTTGTTCAAACAAGAAGCTTGGTTAAAGTTGCTACACTTATTGCTTCATAAGTTAGTTCTAAAGGGGATTCATCATATTTTCTCCTTAATTAGTAACCTTGCTTATGGGCCATATTATTCTTTAGGATGTTTGATGTCCTACTCAAATTGTTTTGATGTATATGCAAATATTGGGAAATCTTGACAATGTTGATGTTACTCGATATTCGCTTGACAGTTTGACGCTCCTGTCGTCGCACCTCCTACATTCGAGGTTTGCAGGGATGGGTGGGGAGGGAGGAGGGTGAGGGGTTTTTGGGTTTGGTTTTGGGGGAACCCCAGATCATGAGGAATGCTATTAGTTGGCCTGTGTATTTTTTTGGGGTTTGCCCTATTGTTTTTCATTATTTTGTTTCTTCTTTCTTTTTCTTTTCTTCGCTATTTTCTCTCTATTATTAGTCAGGCTATGTATTGGCCCTATTAGACAAGAGTTCCTATGTGAGATCTCATACATAACTGTGGTTGATGCGTATAGTTTCTGTACTGACATGACAGGTCACTTCTTTGTCGTGATTGGGTTTTCGCAAAATAACTTAGTACTTAATGCGGAAGTCAGTAACTATTTTATAATGTACGTGTTCAGTGCCATCTGTTCTTAATTGTATCTATGTTAGCACAAGCTAAGTCACGCAACATTGCGGAAGCTCTAAATGTAATTTCCTTAAATGTTAAAGGGCCTAAACCACCCAATTAAACAACGGAAAATATATGACTATTTAGCTAAAACCAAAGCAGACATCATTTTGTTGCAAGAAACAAAATTATCCAAAGATGTTACTTTTATTAAGCATAATTGGATTTTACAAATTGTTTGCTCACCGGCGGGCACATCAATAGTCAAAAAGCAAATGTTTCATTAGTATCACATACTCACGATAGTGAAGGTAGACTATTAGTTACTCACTTAAAGAAAGGAGAAGACCTAATACACGTGGTGAATATATATGGCCCCAACATTGATGATCCAGGTTTTTGGGAGAATATATCAAAAGCTATAGAGGATATTCCTCAGGAGGATTTAATCATATTTGGAGGAGATTTTAATATTCCCTTAGACCCAATAATTGACAGACAATCTAACTGTAAATACCCCCCAACTAGATCACAGGTCATAGTTCACATCACATGCTATAAATTTAATCTCAAAGACGCGTGGTGCCTTCAACACCCTGACGCCAGAGATTATACTTTTTACTCAGCTCCACATAATTCATACACAAGAATAGATTACATCCTCATTTCAGGCTCCTTCACATATTTAATTGAACACTCAGATATAGCCCCTCAGTTGGTGTCAGATCATTCATGCATTAGTGTTAAACTGGCGGGCAGCCAAAATGAACCATCTCCGAAAAGATGGCGCTTTAATATTGATTTTCTATCAGACCCCAAGGACAAAAAGGAAATTGAAGAGGCTATAATGGATTCTCTTAAGCATAATGACGCTACGGATACTAACATCAATACCCTATGGCATGCTTTGAAGGCCACCATTAGGGGAATAGTTATTGAGATTAAAGCGAAAATAAACAAACGCATTAATGCTGAACTAGTTAAATTAGAGCTCAAAATTAAAACCCTAGAGTCCTCCCATGCCAGTTCATTAAATGATAATTCTAACCTCACATCCTTAACGCAAAAGAAATATGAATACAATAAAATTCTGAGCGAACGGGCGGGAGTATGAGTAAATAAATTCAAAGCTCTTAATCTTTGTGAAGCTAATAAGGCAGGTAAATTGCTCACCTCATATATTAAGCATAAACAGAACCAGAATGTTATTTCGTCCATCAAGGACGTCAACGATCATGTGCACACAAAACGGAAGGATATCTTAACACCTTTAAATCCTTCTATGAAGATCTCTATAAAAAGGACCAGGACCACTGTTCCCTGTAAGCTGCGCGCCCGTGCACGCGCGCACCTCTTTCCTTCCAAGCGTGCAGTGCTGTGTGTGAAGTGCGCACACACAGCACATCCCAGGAGTGTGTTTGTGTGCTGAAAGGCAGAAAATGCTCATGCACTTGCTGCCTTTTGTTCTAACTAGAGCGGGGCTCCGAAGCTGATCGGTTGGCCTTTTAAAGAATTTATGTTAATCACAGAGCCCGTCAAGGACTGCAATTAACATAAATACTTTCAAAAGGCAACCAATCAGCCCCACAGCAGCGCTCTAGTTAGAAAAGAAATGCAGCAAGTGGTCAAACACGATGTGGCTTTCAGAATCCTTTGAAAACACACGTTTGTGCTTGATGGGAGATAAGTAACATGGCTGGGGACGGTGTGAAATGGAAATGTAATAGGAGTGGGATGGCTGGGATGGGGAAAATAAACTGATTGTCTGGGTGGTAAGGGGGAAAGAAACTGGGAATGGGTGTTTGCTCATTCCCCAACTCCCTCGGGCTTGAATTTTTTCAATCCATTAACACACATTGAGAAAGCTACTTAAAAAATGTAACGTTCAGTTCAATATAAATCAAAAAGAACTATTGCTTATTCAGTAACAGCTTCTGATATGTACTAGTCTGGGAACCGAAGGAATTTCTTAGCCCGGCACATGCTTTTGAAATAAGGGAGGGTGGGTGAACAAAGCAGGGAAAGTTGTCACCAAAATACAAATGTTTTATTTATCTTTGAAGTCGTCTTTGTAGAAATCCTAACATGCTTCTTTGGAGCAATTATTGTGACCATATAACCAAGCATGACCTTTTCATGCGTTATATATTATTTTTGTACACGTCCACATGTAATCCCGATCTAATGGCAATGCTAGACAGCGCTTCCACCAAATAAATATGCCTCCTTGAAGCAGGTGCAAAGTCAGAGAAATGTTTTATTTCTTCAAACCAATGCCAAGTGTTGTTTACTGGAAGGGTTCCTCTGCTGTATAAATCCTCTGCTAGACTCACACACGCAAATTTATATTTTGCTACAAAGATGTATGTGTGGCAATAGACAACCTGATTGCGCACAGATAATTCAGAAGAGAACAGTAGAACCTTATCTTTGCAGATTTGGCTCTGTCCTGCTCTCTCTCTTTCTGGCAACTCTGCGCACTATCTTTAGTTGCAGCACTACGTTTGTGAAATAGTAGTACATTTGGTTCTACATATTTGAAAAGGAAAACACAACAGCAATGCTGTTAGTATGTTATTGAAATTGATCAAATAATGTTTGGAAACAAGTTCAGTTTGGCATTGTTACCCAATCCCATCACTCCAAAATAGAGGATCACAATCATCTCGTAAAACTGAGTTATTTTACATTCTGTTTGCAAGCGTTTCATATTCACAATTCTACTGATTACAAACACTGAAAACAATCAGACACAAGAAAAAGTGTGTCAATTGCAAATGCAAATGCAGTGTATAAGTAACAGGCAGCCATTTTTAAGTTTGAAGAAAAGAGTTTATCAAGACTTAAAAACACAAAGTACATAGATAACGTGAATAATAATGGCTCTTAGAAATCATATTAATTTGAAAGAAAGAGTAGTGTCATTAGCTTATTTTAGTCTTAACATACTCATAAAAAAGTGTTAATAACATCAGAGTCTTTATGAAAAAGAGTGCTGTGTTTATTATAAATGAATTCTAGTTTTGCCCTGACTTTTTGATTTTTTTATAAAGTTGGTTTATCATTTTCTTGAAGTCTTCTATACCCCATAATATTTAGCATTTGATCTTAATATGAATGAAGAGGCAAGTTCTGCACAGTTTCTATGAATCTAGAATCTAGCTCAATCAAATTATAGATAGATTTTTAATAAGAATGTGTTCTGTTATGCATTTTAGTTGTTTGTCAGTCGCTTTCTGTTTGTTAGCAAAATAAGAATACTAAAATCCATAGAAGTAGCTTTAAATGCATCTTACATCATTAAAACTGAAGAGTTTTTTTATTGTTAAAAACAAAAAAAATCCTTTACAAAAATGTAAAAAGAATCTAAGCATTTGGAATCATTTTGCTTTGTCAACTCAGCATATATTTCTGTGCGTTGATAAGGGAAGAAGATTAACTGTATTAAGAACTGGTGCACGATACGATATTAATATTGTTCTGATTTCTGCACTCCTTTTGCTTAACACTATAAAATCAATTCTGATTGAGACTTGTATATAGAAGCAAAGAAGGTATACCCCTTAGTGTAAGGATTATAAAGTCTTCATGCATCTGCTAAGTAGCTTTCAGGAATAGCAAATATGAACTGTTTTTTCATCCTATTTGGATATACTTCATAGTGAACTTCCTATCAATCAAGGGATCTAAAATTTGATCACAGTCCCCTCCGATAATCAAATAACCTTCAGCACAATTCAACAATTGGCATGTAGAGTCAATCCAAAAATTTGTATCATTTTGCACTGGAACATAAACATTAATACTAGTAATATGGATTTTTAATAAAATGATTATGGGGCTTATTATGACTTTGGCGGTCTCAGAGCAGGGCCGATATGCTGCCGCCCCACTCTGAGACCACCAAAGCCATAAAACAATGCCCCCCAAAGTACGATTTATAAAGTCTCTGGCATGCAGCTCCTTGGTGGTCCCAAGACAGTGCCTTTGAAAATGTCACGCAATGGGAGTGTCAAAGGCAAATCCTGCAAGGCATGGAGTGCAAAGTACATGCCTTGCAAGAACTGGGTGGGCATGCAGACAGGGGGGCGCATGCACTCAATGGTGCAGAGGCACAAGGGGGCCCTGTAAGGCACCCTTTGTTTCCTCACCACCTTTCCTTTTCTCTGCACCACCATGAAAATTGTGGCAGTGAGGAAACTCACAATATGCTTGGTGGGGCTGCAGCGACCCGCCAAGCATATTGCAGCCTCAAGACCATCGCAAAACCACCATGGATCTCTGATCCCTGGCTGTTGTGGTGGTGCCAATATGGTCCGACCACCAAAGTTTAATGAAGTGATCGGATCACCAGTGCAGCAGTGCCCTCACCGCCACCTTGACCACGGCAGTCCGACCACCGAAGTCATATTAAGGCCCAAGCCTTATCCATCTCCCTTCACACTTTATTATGAGTTAACAACTATAGCTGGTTACTTATTGGATAACATTAGAGCCATTTTTCTTTTTAACTTAAAATAAGAAAAACAAGCTTTGAACCTGTAAGGAAACAGGCTTTTTGCAGGTAACCTCCCCTCACTTTTTTGCCCCATTTGAATCTCAATGCTGATGGTTTTGACTTTAAAAGTTCACTGGAACCCTCTAACCTGGCCTCAATGCCAGTGCTCTCTACCTAAAATATGATGTCTGTGAATTGGTAAACCCAATTGGCAAGGACTTTAATTCCCTTATTATTTATTCCCTGGGCACCCCAGGTTGCCAGCTCCACTGACAAGTGTCACGTTTTGTATCAAACAACTTGTCTTATCAAACCAAACCTTTTTTTAAAGTCATATTTAATGTGACATGCACCTAGATGGCTACCTTAGAGATTACCCAGGTTGCCCCAGCCTTTCCCGTTACCTGGTGAACAGCTTGCAGCGGCTTCCGCCAAGGCATGAATCTGACCCAATGCCAAGAGGTGAGAACTCTCTCAGGAGGAAGAAACAATGGCCTACCTGGGTGGGAGGTGTTACCTCCCTTCCTGGCAGGATGGCTAGTTAAATGTGTCAGGGCTCATGGAAGAAGTGTCCTATGAACACTGACGACCCGCGCGCGAGCGCAACCGAAGGGACAGAAACTAAACCCCAAAACCGTCCGAGATATCCAATGTTTCCTTGGATTTGCCAATTTCTACAGGAGGTTTATTGGGCATTTCTCGGGATTGGCAACCCCGTTAACCCGTTTGTTGCGGAAGAAGGTACCCTTTCATTGGACCAAAGAAACCCAGAGGGGGTTTGAAGAGCTCAAAAAGGCATTCGTGTCGGCACCGGTATTAGCCCATGCGGACCCGGACCGACCCTATATCGTAGAGGCGGACGCCTCTGACTATGCGGTGGGAGCGGTATTGTCACAACGCCACCCCTCGATGGGTCAATTACACCCGGTGGCCTATTGGTCCCGCGAACTGAACTCCGCAGAATCCAACTACACCATCGCGGAGAACGAACTTCTAGCCATTAAAGACGCCTTTGAGGAGTGGCGACATTATCTTCTAGGAGCCAAACACGTGGTAACGGTGTTCACGGATCACCGCAATCTCCAATTTATGAAGGCAGCTAGACATCTATCCCCACGGCAGTTGCGGTGGACACTATTCTTTGCGGAATACCACTTCTTGGTCACTTATCGTCCCGGAAAGGTCAATAAAAAGGCAGATGCCCTAACACGGCAATCAAGCTCAGAGATCACGGAAGAACCACTCAAACAGACCATTATTGACCCAAGCAAGGTCGTATGTACCACGGTTACCGAACCTTTCTTAAAAAGTGTGGCAAACGTGATGAAAACAGACAAGTGGAAGTCATGGTTATCACAGCATTCAGAGTGGGGAATGAAAGATGGGCTACCCCTTCGGGGAAGACAGCTGTTGGTTCCTGTACATGCCCTCAGAAAACAAGTGTTTCGATGGTGTCACACTCTCCCCAGTGCTGGTCATACAGGGGTTGAAAAAACCACTAAACGAGTTCTTCGCCAGTTTTGGTGGCCTTCGATTCAGGCAGACATACGTCAATGGGTCCAGGAGTGTGCAGTCTGTGAACAGATGAAGGCCTCTCACGCCCGTCCGGCAGGACTGTTACAAACCATGCCCACTCCGGAAGGCCCTTGGCAGAATATCTCCCTGGACTTCATTGTTGGCATGCCCATTGATCAAGGGCATACGGTGATTCTGGTAGTAGTCGACTATCTGACAAAAATGGCACATTTTATAGCATGTAAAAAGCTCCCCACCGCCGGTCAGTTAGTGCAATTATTACTGACACATATAGTCAGGTTACACGGGTTGCCTCTGAGGGTGGTTTCGGACAGGGGGCCTCAATTTACTGGGAAATTTTGGAAGGAATGGTGTGCCTCTCTACAAATATCCCCGGAACTTTCCACCAGTTTCCACCCCCAAACCAACGGGCAGACGGAGAGGGTAAACCAAACACTTAAACAGTATTTATGGTGTTATATAGATCGCACAACAGAAAAATGGGTCGACACATTATGGTTGGCAGAGGTTGCTTATAATGACGCAACACACAGTTCCACCCAGCTTTCCCCTTTCTTCTGCACATACGGTTTTATCCCCGATTTATTCCCTTCTTACACCCTGGGAAAGCTGAAAACATTCCGGGAGTACAGGAAAGAGTCAGGCACATCCAGAAAACCCTTGGGTTCATGCAAGACATGTTGAGAAAAGCGAAGGGGCGATATAAAGCTTATGCGGACAAGCATAGGAGACCAGGGCCAGTATACAAAATAGGAGATTACGTTTGGTTTTCCACCAAACACATCCGTTTTAAAAAATACAGCATCTTCAACCCCAAGTATATTGGTCCCTATCGCATTGTAAAACTAATCAACCCTGTTGTGATCAAATTGCTTCTACCCTCTTCTCTACGAATCTATCCTGCTTTCCATACTTCTTTACTAAAACCAGCGCGTTCAGCTAGAAAGCAGGGGACTCCCCCGGTGGTGGTAAACGAGGAAGAGGAATATGAGGTAAGGGGTATTCTTGATTCCAAGATCCACCGCTCTAAGCTGTGGTATCTCATAGCGTGGAAGGGGTACGGAGATGAAGAGAACTCCTGGGAACCAGCGGAAGGGGTTCATGCACCATGATTTGTTAGACTGTTTCATCAACGCTATCCCAGGAAACCCTGCCTCTGTCAGTGTTCTTCGGGAAGGGGATGTACTGTCAGGGCTCATGGAAGAAGGGTCCTATGAACACTGACGACCCGCGCGCGAGCACAACTGAAGGGACAGAAACTACAATCCCCAAGAGCCTTCGCGGGCGGCAGGCGGCAGTGACGTCATGACGCCCGGGGGCGGAAGCAGACATAGGGCTTCCGGGACACCTTCACGGTGCCGATTACTCCATGCCGGGAGCTGAGCCGCGTTCCAGCAGGAGGCTGGTAAGGGTGCTGTGAGCACCGCGCTTCCTATTCGGAGAACTTCTGCACAGCTCAGGTATTGTGGCCAATCCCTCGTTGTCTCCCCGTTGCTTCGTTGGCAGAATCCCACTTCGGGTTCCTTGCGAAGCAACCGCCAGTAACCTTTGTGGGGACACCTTTGTTCCTGACTCTCGAGTTCCAAAACTGTTCCTTGTGTGGAATCAATCAAACGGATACATTTCCTTACAGTCACATTGCTCCGTGATCCCTGTACGCCTTTCTCCCGCGTTGGCGAACCGGTACTTCCACGGTTCATGCGAGGAGAGAAAGGGCGTGGTACATTTGGCCTGCATTACAGGCGGTTATTAGTACTTGCAAGAAACACTGTTGTTGATTCTGAATCACTGTCATTGGAACGCTGGTTATGCTTAAACATGTCCGCATGATGTAATGCTAATGTGCACGCATTTGACCCTTGTGTGACCCCTGAGATTGTGGGGATTCTTCAGGCCAAGAGGCTTACTATTTTCTTTCTTATCATTCAGCAGGGGTTTTGTGAGTGAGCTGGAGGACCGCTCTTCCGCTCCCCTGTGTTACCTTAAGACTCTGAGTGTATGGTATGTTCCTACCCCACCTCTGTTATCAGTCTAGTGCGCTTGAGGCTCACGGGTGGGTGAACGCTCTCATAACACTTCATATCTTTATTCTAGATCTCAGGGAATGCTTCCCTACGTCTTGTAGGTTCCAGCCAGAGCAGCGCTTTATTTTCCTTTACAGGTAGGGCCGGGGCGCTAGGAGTGGGAAGGGGCAGGGTTGGAGCAGAATAGCAGGTAGGGTAGGGGTGTACTGATCTTCCTCTTCTTTCTCGTTACAGGTCTCCCTCCCTGCTGTCCCCATCCTTTCGTTCCCCCACTGGACCACCTCATAGAGTCTGTGAATATCTATTTCAGACCTTGAGGGTGTCGAGAGGTGGACCCCTATAGAGCAACGCACGATCCTGAGGATTCCAGGCCGCGACAAAATGGCACATCAATGTGGTGAGCTTCAAAGCCCTCACCACCTCTGATTTGCAACTAGTCTTCCTCCCAGACGAGAAAAAAGCAAACGCCCTACCCCAGGTACATTTGCACCCCAGGCAGGTGGGAAAATTAAATAGTCAGGAGGCATACACCCCCAGAAGGCTAGCCACACCCCTACAGGGGGCTATCTTGTCTGTACAGCAGAAGAAGGAGTCAGAATCTTTTTTAAAGTGGCAGAATAGAGGGTAGAAAAAATGCTATCCTCCACATGAAATGGTCACTTCAGGGGAGAATAAGTTGCTGGGGATAGTAGGCCATTGGCTACTAACACCCACACTTCTAATTAGGATTTAAGGAGCTTCCTTGGCACGAGAACCTCAGATCTGATTGACTTGCAACAAAGAATACACCTGAGACTGTGACTTGTCCTGTACCACAGGCCAGTTTCAAAGGAAAGAGGAACCATTCTGCATGCCAAAGGCACCTACAAAACTCCCTTGGATTAGAGAAACTAGTCCCCTACAGCCTGTAGGTAAAACATGCTCCCGGAACCAAAGAATCATGTGCCATGGGTCCCTCCAGTGGGATGGTCCCAAAAGTAAATGGTCTAATGCATTGAAGGAAATGCAGTCCTGACCTTCAGCAAGTTTCAGGTGGCTACTGTTTTTTCACAGACTCCAGGTCATTGAAACAACCCACGGCTGGGTTTGCTGTGACCAAAGGTTGTTGGTGACCAACCCGGCTACCACAACATTTACTTGACGATGTGCTTCAAAGGACCTTCACAACATTATCAAACTGGCACTCCAGTTGTTCCATTGTCGAGCTTTTGTACCCCTTTCCTCACCAGCACTGTCCAAGCAACAAAACCAGCCCCTATGGCTCCTGTGTTGAGCACCAGGCCAGCTCAACCCTGCACCTGGGCCATTCGAGCCAGGTAAAATTCAACTGATTGTTAGACCCTGGTCCTTGGACCCACATCACTTTCCCACCCAGTGGTTTCCACTGAACTCGACCTGCAAGTTACAGATTGTCACTAGTGTATTTCCCCATTTACGGCAATGTTATAATTATGCAAGCGTGAAATACAATGATTTATTTTTCCTTTAAAAATCTATAACTCGGATTATACTCATTTGATTGTCTACATTTTGATGTCTAAAGTTACATAAAAATCTGCTTACTTTTTATAAATTGGTGTTGGATTTCTTTGGAGTCATGTCATTTACTTATCGTCCATGGGCCAGATTCACAAAGGCAAAGTTAGACCAAATGTTTAACTTAGACCAAAAGTCTAACTTTACTACTTTTCGGAATTCACAAAGGTAAGTTACTACGAGTAAAGTTAGACTTTTGGTCTAAGTTAGACTTTTGGTCTAACTTTACCTTTGTGAATACGCAATAGTAGTTAAGTTGGACTTTTTATCTAAGCCAGACTTTTCATCTAATTTTACCTTTGTGAATACCTGAAAAATAGTAAAGTTAGATTTTCGGTCTAAGTTAGACTTTTGGTCATACTTCACCTGTGTGAATCGGACCACATGTTGGTACTCAGAAATGCTTAACACATGTTCCTCTAGCAAAGCTTGACTGCTCTGTGCAACACTACCAGGACTGAGTTAGGGATTTATTAGTTTGAATACAAAGCACCCATTGGGGCATTGTGAGATTATTACATAGTGAAGCTAACCATCCTCACTACATAATAATCCACTTTCCTATACACCCCAATTCTGTAATAAGTGTAGCCAAGTATGAGAAAACCCTCTGCCTTTTACCAAAGAAACCAAACCCATTTACTTTCCATGAAACTATGTAAAGATCTATAAGAAAAATATCTGATAAACGTACATGTAATCTCATACAGAAGAAACATTTTAAGAGAGAAAAAAACAGACAACAATGATAATGGAATCTTGTATAACAAATAGGCAGAAACAAAGTCATATGGACCTAAAATAAATCAAAGAAAAGTACAGAGGTAAGAAAAGAACGTGAAAAATTGTAGAATACAAAATGAAGAAACAAGATCAACATACCTACTTCAGGCACAAAAAGTTAAGGATGGTGCAACCATACAACAGTGAATGAGCAGCTTCCCTCCAAGATGATCAAGGGATGTCAACACTAGGATAAGAGATATTGGGACAAACATGTTTCTACAAGTTGATTTAAAGGAAGAAAAATGGAGAAAAATTGTTAGAAAAATATATCAATGAAGACATACAGAACAGAATAAAACAATAAGAGGCACAATTATATAAAACCTATTCATAAAGGAATGTCTTAAGTAAAATAAGACCTTGAAGTTTCTTTGATGTTCCTAGTACGTTCATCAAGGAAGCAGTGAAGTCTTCATATGCAGATGTTTTATTTATATGAGTCACCTTTAAAATATATGGATTAATTAGTCCAAATCTTGCATTCAGTTCTCTGAGATTAGGGGCACACATCTAAAAGTGTTTTAAGGCTCTCTGCTGTAGCTTTTTTAATGCCTCGAAAAAAGAAATGCTCATTTCCAGACCATCAGAATAGTTTATTAGCAATTGTAACTTTTATTAAGTCTGTATATCCCAGAAAAAAGATGATTACTCCTCTTCGTTTAGAGGGATATTATGCAAATATTTGAGCGAGTTGTGACAGGTATATCAACAAAGTTAGGTATAGAAGATTGAAAAGACTAAATGGGATAATTTCCTTCGAACCCTTCTGCCACACAATAAATATTTAAACTGCTTCACCTATTTTGGTTTTCAAAGTCTTCTGCATGTTTTGAAGAGCAGAGGCTTCTTTTTGAAGTTAGTCAAATTTAGTTGCTGAATCCTGAAGACCACTATAACATGTTGCTCACTGTTAGACACTCTCTTGTCCAAGAAGATAACTTATCATCTACACTTTGTAGTTTTTTGTGATTTCCTGTTAGTGTCCTCTATGAAAGGTCAAAGTGTTCTCTTTTCCTCCAATATTATTTCCATAGAGACAGGTGCATGAATTGTAATTGGAAATGGGGGATCTTTTTAAGGTCTCTTGTCAGTTGTTAGCATTTGATGAAGCTGAGAATATGGTAACAAGCAATGAAGAGGCGGCCTCTTGTTTATCCTCCATGTTTGATAGTTCTATTGTAGCTTAATATAACCTTGTTATAACTTTGTAAACTGCAGAATACTTCAACTGCAGCCTTCATGACATTCCCAAAGATATAACGTCCCAGAAGGTCTTTGTTAGAATCTATCACAAATAGATCAATGTTTATAATCTTTTTATGTTTGAAATGCGCTATGACTCCTTCAGCCTGGTCGCAAGAAGAAGTATAAATCAAGATTTTAGCAAGAGCCTCTTAAGCATGCCAATTGAGCATAGGAGCAAAATATATTTAAAAAAAAGAAAACAAAAAGACACTTATTAAGGCAAAAATGTAACATCAAATAGCATATAGAAGCAGTGTAATCATTGGGCAATAACCAGCATTACTCCCCGGAATCTAAAGTGCAGAATGAAAGACTCACTTGTTTAGTGCTGGGAGCAGAAAATTCATAATGGTCAGTATGACATTGAAATCTCTAGAGTTGCACAGAGTTTCATTTTGTTGATTAAACAAAGAGGAAAAAGATAATCCAACATGAAGTCACATTGAGGAGAGCCCCCTTAATTGGTATGGTAGCAAGTGTTATATTGAAAAATCTCATCACTGGCAGCATGATTGAGACTTCAAAATAGTGTGCACAACAATGAAGTCATGACACAGAAAGCCTCCTCCTGTGAATACAAAGAAGAATATTTGTTATGGAGATGAAATGCATATAATTCAAATTAGTGCTAGCTCCTGTGAAGATGCCGATATACATTTTCTAATGTTGGTTGACAGAGTATTACTAGTGAGTGGAAAGCCCTCCGTCTGTCACAAAGCTTTAAACAGAAGCGGCCATCTTGTCTCAGCACCAGACCATGTCCCCTTCAGTAACCGGCAACTATAATGAAACATGTCTCAGAATTATAGGAATGTGAGCTACTCTAAAGGGTAAAAGAAATGAATCTCCCAGATTATGGTTAGATGATGACAGGCCCCTGAAATAGACTGGTCCTCATGCAGCAGGGACTAATTTGAAGATGAAGTGAGGCAGACTTCTTCACGCCTCACGTATACTGATGTAAGCTTGTTTATACAAATCCTTCTATCATGTGCTTGCACACCCATTAAAAGTAATCTCAAAGTTTATCATGTTCCCTAGGGCAAAGAGTGTGATAAACCTATGACTGACAAACGTCAGTGGGCATTCCCATTAAGCAGGGGGAGGATATTAATCTTGAAATTGGTTAAAGAACTGACTTGCTTAGGTTGACTTTTGGTCTAGTTTCACATTGTACTGGACTACTAACAGTGCAAAATGTTTTCTGAGTTACAGTGATTTGCCATAGGAAAAATAAATAAATTGTGAAATGGTAGCATTCCCAGTTCATGTCCTTTAATATTTAGATAACCACCATATTGTTTAGTTGCCCAGTGCCGTAAAATATTACTTTACTTATGTCCTATGTGGGTCACTGTAGATCGTTTTGACTTTGGTTGTGCAAATATTCACACACTAAGAGCTAGCGCAGCCCACCATTTATCTGTCATTAGCACCACCAACGGAGGGAGTATTTAACAAAGCCAGTTGAATCTAAGCAAAGCAGCTTGTTAAATGATACAGTTTTTTTCAAGGGTACATCTAATTATTATAATTATGCCTCTAGAATAAAACTCAGAAGTACTGCTTTTGGAAAAATGGCAACAGAAAAAAAATCCCTAATCTGTTTCAATACACTGCTAACACTCCTTTATAAAGAAAATAACAATGGGCCAGATTTACGAAGCTTAGTGTTTGCGATGAAAAAATTGCTAACTTTTGTTATTCTCTATTTAGAAAACGGAAACACTAACTCATGAATATAAACGTGGTAGGTCTCAGTTTGCGACCTATTGGGAATTGCAAAAATCACAGAGATAGTAGCCTGCTGGGGTCTGCAGACCACGATGGCTTAAATAAAGCACTCTTTAAAAAAAAAAAATGTATCCCCTTTTTCCTTAAAGGAAATCTGGATGTGTTTCAAACAACAAAAAAGCGTTTTCTGCTTCATTCTTTAAGAGTAGGCAGTAGTCTGTGGGACCACTGCTGGCTCTTAAAAATTAAGGGGCAGATTTATATCAGACTTGCGCCACTTTTACGCCGCTGTTGCGTCACTTTTGTGACGAAGTGGCGGCGTAAACCCTGCACCATGTTGCGCCCCATTTACATTGTGACGCATCTATGGAGATGCGTCACGGTGTAAAGCCCTGCGCCACATGAAACCTGTGTCAGGTTTCATATGGGCGTTTCTACTCAGGGGGGGGCGTTCCATCACAGGAACGCCCCTGAAAAGTGACTCAGTGAAATCTATAAGATTTCACTGAGTCACTTTCCCAACGCTGATACGTCAAAACCCTGCGCCTGCTTGAAGCAGGCGTAAGGCTTGACGCACCATGTTAGGGATAGGGTATGTTGGAACAGTGCTGGAGTTGCGTCGCGCTTGCGTCGCAACTTCAGCACTGCGCCAACCTTACGCCGGCAGATGCATCATGTATCTGCTTGTCCTTGCACCACGATGCACCGCATTGTAAATGCGGCGCGTCTGCGGTGGCGCAAGGGCAAACTTGCGTGACGCATCTTCCCTGGCGCATCCATGTTGATTTGCAGGGATGCGCCAGGGAACATAAATCTGCCCCATATTATATAGGAAGGAGTACGACAGGGACCCTATCGCTTTTGTGAATCGCTTTTGCGACCACATTTCGGTCACAAAACATTTGTACATATCAGTATGACTCGCAGTTTGGAAGGGGCGCCCTCAACACATCCCTTCCAAATTGCAAGTTGCAATAGCCAACCAAACTAAACTCAGTTTTGCAAAAATCGCAGTTTTGGATTGGTACTTACGAAAAAGAATTTTTATGTGTGGAAGCGGCCCGATTTTGCGAATTGGGTCGTTTGCAAACGAAAAAGACCTGTGGTCCAGAGCTGCATAAAGTATTGACTCATCTTCGTCTCGTGTTCATCGATGAGCCGAGATATCTGTCACGTTTGTGACGGAGTAACCAGCCAACAAACTCCAAATCAGGCACTAAATCAAAGTTGGACAAATATTTGAATTATAATGCTTATATAAATCATACATCATGTATATAGGTGATTTTCCTGGTGCTCATTAAATAACACAATGAGATTTGTTTACCAGTCACCCTCAAAGATTCAGCCATGTCATATATTGAGCAATGCATGGAGTCTCCGGGATCTTTCTGCTGGTATTTTATTTTCAGGTTAAGTGAAAGGCACTCGGTGACCTTTGGAAAATCATACACATTGTATCTCTGTACCGTACAATCATGCACTGTCCCCTAGACACGGTATAATTACTTCCATCACTGTTAACAGAGTGGTATTAAAGCCTCCGTGTTTCACTCGAGACAGGAGAAGGGAAGCTGATATTTTGCTTGGAAGCTGCTGTAGGGAACAGTTCAGCTAGGAAATCATGCGGCTGCAAAAGTTGCAGTTGGCACAACTACCAAAGCCAGGTTTAAATATGTGTTCCCTGGCTGCAGTGAAAATCTGGATATTTTTTACAAAAACAGATGGATGGATGAGTGAAAGGACAGCACTGACGGATTATGTACACTCATTACAGAAGAGTACTATACACTGACTGATGTGCTACAATGATGCAGAAGTCTGAAGTCAAAGTAAATCACTCTGCCATCCACTGAGTCTCTTATGCTCCCTGCTTTTGGTCTATTCGTCAGTCTATTGTTAACTGCTAACAGATTTATTTCTGTGTGTGTGTTTTGGAGCCAACTGTGCCCTTTTCAGATTTTTTGCATGTGTGGTACGAACAATGGTGTCACCAGTATCCCCATTTTCCACAGAGTGCATACACATTCCATCGAAGGTCATTTTAAGAATGGTCATGTTCCTAAGGCGTGAATGTGTGATAAGTGATTTTTAGATAGGAAACAACTATTTTGAAAAACACACTGGGGGATATTCTCAAGAACGTGTGATAACCATCGCAAAATTAGCTTAACGCAACTCTTCACATCACAGTCCATCACGGGAAAATAACTCAGTGTTAACGTGGTATTCCCACGCCGGCGGCACCATGCGATAGTCCCACGTCAGTGCGTCAAATGACTGCGCTAAAATCAATGCGACTCCGCAAAAATGCAAAACACCAACGCGAAAATAGTAGCGATGAGGCCAATCGCGATACAAAAATCAGCGATAACCAGCGATAGGCCTGCAATTCCCACACGTCATGCGGGAAAATGCACCATAAAAGCACAGTACAAAAATGGTGAGATGACAATGTACGAGCACAGCCCCACATCCGTGATATAGAACAAATGACCATTGTCCCGCATCACATAGGCATCTTCTCACAGTCACAATGTACATTGACATGCAGTCTGCAGGTAAACTGTGCCAATGCAGGCGCATGGA
This sequence comes from Triturus cristatus, assembly GCF_964204655.1. Taxonomy (NCBI): domain Eukaryota; kingdom Metazoa; phylum Chordata; class Amphibia; order Caudata; family Salamandridae; genus Triturus; species Triturus cristatus. The sequence goes on along the minus strand of NC_140591.1, from coordinate 381,857,286 downwards.
ACACACAGTGAAACTGCAACTCCCCTTAACATTGCAGAGGGACAAGCAACCCCTACATGCACACAGACGTGTCATGCCCATGATCAATCAATTATGACTGCGTGGACGAATGTAGGGGCAGTGACTCCCACTTACGTACATGTTGCCCATGTTGTGGAACCTGACTCACAGGGGGCATCCCTGCATCATGGTGGTACATAACTGACCCCAAAAGGAGCCCTGTTGTCACCTGTAGTTCACAAATGGCATCCAAAATGGAATGATCTTGGACACATGTGAAACGCCGAAGAGTGGGATACCCTACTAACTGTGACACAAAGAATTGGCAGTTTGAATACGTGACACCCCAAACAGCCTCTCTGCACAGAGGTGACACACCCACCATCAATGAACACATCATAAAATCGTTATCAACACATTTCGCACTCAACACATTTCGCACTCACACTTGTCTGAGTGATGTGCCTGTATAAATGAGTACAAAAACAAGAGTTGATGGACATAATGCAGAACAATGTCATACATTCACCCCAGTACAGAGATCTGGGCCTAAATCCATCGTTTTTTTACTCACCATGCCATTACAGTTTGAACCAAGCCATATGCAAATCAGTCTTGACCCTGTGCCTCATGGGAACAGTCCATCCCGAACTGCCAATCCAGGTCCTCCCTGGACTGGAAACAAGCATCCTAGGACCGGTTTCAGGATTTCACCTCTCTCCAGCCAGGATAGCTTGATTACAGTGGCATGGAGAGCACGGGACCCACGTCTGAGCATACCCGTCCCACTCGGGGTGACAAATGCAAAAACAACAGTTGATGGACAGAATGCAGAACAATGTCATACATTCACACCAGAACAGAGATCTTGGCCTAAATCCATCGTTTTTTGCTCACCGTGCCATTCCAGTTTGAACCTAGCCATATGCAAATCGGTCTTGACCCTGTGCCTCATGGGAACAGTCCAGCCCGAACTGCCAAGCCACTTACTCCCTGGACTGGAAACAAGCATCCTAGGACCGGTTTCGGGATTTCACCCCTCTTCAGCCAGGATAGCTTGATTCCAGTGGCATGGAGAGCACGGGACCCAAGTCTGAGCATACCCGTCCCACTCAGGGTGACAAATACAAAAACAACAGTTGATGGACAGAATGCAGAACAATGTCATACATTCACCCCAGTCCAGAGATCTGGGCCTAAATCCATTGTTGTACAGATGAGTGACATGCACTTAGGGAATGTCATTTTGGAATGCATTTATTTGCACATGCTGTGCCTGTAGTTATTCTGTACTGTCCCATGATTGCCAAGGACTGTCACAATGTGACGTGCTCATCTGAAGAAATTTGCAATGATGGTGTCCCTGCGGACTATTCCTGCTGCGGCTACAGTGGGGTGTGGTCCACATACCTCATCTTCATCATCATCATCCGATGCCTCTGGAACTGGTATCCATGGTGCCTTGCTGCATACACATATGTTGTGCAACACACAACATGCAACAATCATCTTGCACACGATGGCTGGGCTGTACAGGAACCTTCCACCTGTGATGTCCAGGCACCTGAAACGTGACTTCAACACACCAAATGTGCATTCCACGATGCCCCTGGTACATTTGTGGGCCGCATTGTACTGACTGTGGGGCTGTGTGTTTGGGGCTCAGAGGGGTGTCATCATTCAAGCACAAAGTGCATTTCCTTGGTCACCTGTGACAGTGCAGAGAGACATGAGTCAATAGTTGGTTCTGCATGATGAGTTGGAAGGCTCACTGGTTCATTGGTGTGTGATATGTGTGACTTTGTGATTCCTTTATGACATGTACTGCTTGTTGCAAATGAGTGGCATCAATGTGTATTACGTACCCTCACTGCTGCTCCTCCCTCCCCCAAGCCTATTCACTAGTGTGCGCAGCGCGGTTGCATCACTTGCACTCCCATGGCACAGCATTGTCATGCCCATCTGTGCATGTCCACAAGCCTGACAATGACACAGTGATGTTGTGCGCTGAAGGTGTGCGGCCACGTGTGTGTAGGCCTATGGTAAGGACAGGGCAGACACAGATGTAGAGTTCATGCCAGGCTGAACTCGCCCTGCGGTAGAGGGTAGACCTTTGGCTTATGCTGCGGAAATAGCGACACACACAACAGTTGGCATGTATGATCCCGGACCCCGGGTGGGCTTGCTCACCCTCATGTACCCCTCAGCCAAAGCTGCACTCTGTGGGCATGCTACATAGCAACATTGCACATTAAGTGATGGGTGGCGCAGACACTACACCAGAGACACACGCATCAGTTACCTCTTTGTCAAGGCCTAAACTCAACCAGAGTCATGTGTCGAATGACCACACCCCTACGCCATACTGCCGTACACCGGTCAACTCACTTACGCTCACAGGGGGTCCGACACAGCCACATGTCCCAGGTCTACCCCACTGCCTGAGGTGACAAGGTTGCACACGCTGTACACAGCACAATGTAATGTGGTATGGCCCGGGGCCCTCATGCATACATAATGACCACACAGACACACAGAGATAATTTGTGGAACTGGCTGCGGGCACGTGCACCTGGCACCTTTTATTGCCAGGGTCACACATACAGTGACACTTGCTCTGGATGGGTGTTGGGTAATGTAAGCAACCCCTCAGGGGTTGGCTGGTGCTGGCAACAACTACAACAGTGATCAGACAATCAGAAGTACAAAGTACAAACAGCAAGGGTCCATGACTTGAGCTACACAGAGTTAGTAACCCCGGATGCACTGCGGATGGCACAGGCACAAACACAAGGGACGGTGACTTGTGGTGCACTGAGACAGGGCCACGAGAGCTGAGCGGGTCCTCATTGATGTCCAAGGAGAATGTCGCAGAGTGTTACGGTGGACAGTGGAAGGTGTCCATCCAGGGCATGATGCAGAGGGCAGAAGCATGCAGAAACAGGCATTATGGAGGAGTTGAATGCTACAGTCTCTTTTTTCCCACCATGTCAGTATCAGCTACAGGATGAAGACAACCCCCAGGCCATAGACTCAGATGCCAACAAAGTTCAACGGGAGAGTGCCCATGACTCCCGTGGCACAGAGTCAGTGGCACCAGAGCTGGAAGGGGATGCAGTCTGCAATGAAGCCTATACAATGATATAAACTCTGCAATGAACACATCAAGACTCAGTTCCAATTGTGTGTCCAACTCGACTGCAGTGTGTGCCGGAGGCAGCGGCCAGCATGGGGCAACTGCTGTGCAGCCAGCTCCTCCTGGATCTTTAACACACAGGGTTGAAATGGCATGTGGATTGTGGAGAAGAGATTCCTGATTGACGGGGTGGAGGCACCAGAGCCGAGCAGGGGTGCACCCTGCAACGATGCCGTGTCCTGCCTGAGACAGACTGGATTGGATTTGTATGAGGCCTGCTGGACTGATGTGTAGGCCTAAGGCAGAAGTCTGCAAGGGCCCACAGACACATGTGGTCGGAATGCTATGCACAGAGTTGGTGGCACCACATCGAAGGGAGTATAGGGATTTAAACAATGCCATGAATATGTACTCTGCCATTGTGTAATCAAGACTCAGTTCCAAATGTGTACCCTACTTGTCAGCTGTGTATGCCGGTGGAGTGCGTCAACAGGAAAGGAGACACGGTGTCGGCAGGTGAGCAGAGAGGCCTGGTTCGGGGAGCAGCGGCACAGGCTGCGGCAGGTGCACAGGATTGCAGGCACCGCTGCATGCGGCCTTGGCCTCATGTTGGGGTGAGAGGCGCTGCCCTGGCAGACACGTTGGCCATTCCGGAAGAGAACCACGCCTGCTTTTTATTCACACCCCTACGCTAGCCTGGCCTACGCCGGGTAAGCTCACTCCACACACGCTTACAGGGGGGATGTAACAAGCTACATTTCCGTGATCTTCCCCCCTGGCTGGGATGACATGATTGCGCCCACTGTCCACAACACTACCAACACCAGCATTATATGTCAGCATGGATATGTCTGTGGTCTGCATACTGCAGTCTGTCCAGCACATCCACGCCACACTTGGCAATGTGTGCATTCTCATTCATGGGTCACTTGTCTAGTTCGCACATGTTTGGTTTCCACCTACCTCCACATTCCACTGGTGTGTGGCTGATGTGCCATGACGTTGGTGGCTCATGTACATGGCTAGCCCAGGTTGCCACAGTAGGTTGTGCTGGCGTGTCTGGTGGGTGAGCATTTTGTTTGGCATGTTGTATGTGGGTTTGTAACGTGTGTTTTGCCAGAGTTGTGAGTTGCATGATTGTGGATTGGAGGTGTGTGGTGTGTTCATTTGGTACTTACCAACGAGCACTGCATTTCCATAGATGCCATCCTGGAAGCGCTGGTTGATGATGGACTGTTGGAAAATGTATGAATCATTCATGCACACTGCCTGGGTAGTTGGCGACGACATTGGTGAAGAGTCCCTGGTGGTCCACTATTGCCTGCACATTGATGGAAAGCGTGTGCTTTCTGCTGCGGTAATTGTGTGCAGTGTAGGCTTGGGGCACAAGTAGGACATGTGTGCAGTCAATTGCCTTCAACACGTGCGGGAATGCAGCTATGGCAAAGAAGCCTTGCTTGGTCTCCAGCTGTTCCTGCGCAGTGTGGGGGACGTATAGGTACTGGGGTACCAAGCTGATGATGGCATCCAGGACAGGTTTGTGGAACTTGGATAGGGCTGCCTGTGAGACTCCTCCGACTCTGGCGGTTGTTGGTTGGAATGTCCCAGAGGCCAACAGGTGCAGCACAGCCAGCAGCTTTGTCTGCGGAGGGATGTTGGTTGTCCGCTGTGTTGGTACCATCAGCCTGTGGGCAATGATGTTCAGGATGCGGAGGATTGTTGTCCTTTTGAGCCTGTAGTGGGCAATGACATACTCTGGTGTTAAGTCTGTGAGGCTGGTGCGTTTCCTGAAGGTCCGCTGTCTTTGTCTGCGCTGCCTCTGTGGTGGTTGGGGGGGGCGATGGAGGTCCGGGGGGGGTGGCGGTTCTGGGGGTGGTGGCGGTGGGTGTTGTGGCCCCTTTGGGGCTCCGAGCTGCATGATGAGTAGCTCCATGGCATCTGTTGTTCAGGTGTGGCTCTGGCCTGGGCTCCCTTTATGGCTTTGCACCAGGTCAGAGCAAGTGTTAATTTCCTGCTGCTAACGCGCCTTATTGCATATTTTGTGATCTTATCGCTTATCTGGCTGGTCGTTGAGAATGTGGCGGAGTGGTGTTGTCACGGCTTTTTGCTCGGAAACACCTACTCTGCATCTCATTATCGATAGTTGCCGGTGTCATCTGTGACGATGTTTTTTGAGGATGCTATCGCCGGAAATCTGGTGATATCGGCTGTTTGCACCAGCTTGTGAATGGGGCGATACATTTATAGCGACTTTGGCTGCGAGAAAGTGCAGATAACTCGGTGATAGGTCCTTGAGAATATGCCCCACTGTGTATTGTATTGAAAGAACTTAAATAGTAAATGGTTCAGAGACTGTGTGTAAAATTGTCACAGATTGATCAGAATAGCATGAGCCAGACCATTCCCTGGATAGCTACATATATTCTCCGTTCCCATACACATAATATATTCCAGACCTTTCTGCAGCCCCACTACAACCCAATAGGGATCCAGAAGGGAAGAATTTTCAAGAGAGGTTCAGCTGAGTAAAGACAGAATAAGGAGTTGGTTCGGTGCTTTTGTATATAGAGTAGTCACATTTACTATTAGCCATGAAAACACATTTCTATTTCCGACGTGGCAGACTAGTCCTTGGGCAGCTGCTGCGAGATGAACAGCAAGCTGCATGATGCATTAACCGTGCAAGGATATAGCTGTATCAGTAATTGGAAGACAGGTAATATGTTAGTCACATTCAGATATTTAGTGCCCATCACATGCAAATCACCACATTGCTGATTCCAATCAAATGCAACCAGGATCATAGAAATCCCTCTGTTGGATGCATCCCAAGCATGAAGAAAATGTTAAATCCTGTTTGTACCACTCCAAAATTTGCCAACAATGAGGGCCAGCCATACCCACAGAGGGATGAGGTTGTTGGAAGACTTTTAAAAAAATGGGGTTGAAGAACTGGGACCTTATGGGCCTGGCGGCGCAGGGTACGTCTTAATCTCCTGAGTTCACCTGCTTTGTCGAACAGAGACACAGGACACTCCGTTAGGTGTAGAAGATAAGGTTTATTAGCTGCAGCTAAGTACAGTTGTCCCAGAAGTACACTCGGTATGTTCTTAGGAGACTGCCACTTTACTTTGTGGCGCACAATCTTTTATAACACACATATTCACAAAGAACACTCCCAATGCATACAGGGTTAACCAATGAGAAGGATGTGAATACAAGATATTAAGTAACTCGAATAAGCCTCTCTTCCAACTGTGTTTGTCACCCTTCCCCACAAGTTAATCAGTGGTAGTGTTTATAAGTCGACTTGCAGGTGGCAGGACACATTTGTATGCCCCGGAGGACAGTTGTGAAATAAGAGAATATGAGTAAAGAATAGCGAAGGCCAGAGGATAAAATAAAGTCAGGAAAGAATGGTGCGAACCAACATATAGTCGAGACAGGGATCAGTCAAACCAGACGAGGATTAGTGGAGTCGGCCAGACCCTGACACCAGCTTTAAAATGAGGCAGGAGGTTATTTGACACGTTGCAGTAGGAAGAGGGAAAACAACACCTCGTTCACCGTGCTGCCTGAGTGAGGGCAACACAAAATGACGGAAAGACACAAAATGGTGGCTAAATACGAACGGGATCGGAAAACTGAATTACCTCAGACCCTCCTTTTGCCATTACTCAGGCAAGACACACGGACTCATTTTAATCTGAGTCAACGTCAATGGCCATGAGGTCATCAAGCTGTTGCTGCAACATCATTTTAATGCTCTCTGTCTTCCGTGACACAGGCCTTGGGACACACATAGTGGCACAAAGACCACAGATGGCGGGGCCACAATACATACAGAGACAACAGGAAAAAATGATGGCCAAAACCACTCCAAGGAATGTTAATACCTTCCATCCCCATTTGGACAGTAATCCCCAAAACCATTCCAATAAAGACCAATCTCCTTCGTCCTGATGAATCGACTCGGAGATCACATGTAATTTGGAGATGGCTTGGTATGCCGTAGGGGCGTCATCAGGTATATAAATGCAACAGCTAGATCCGATCAATTTACAAACTCCACCACGATCCACAAGAATAACATCCAGAGCAATCCGGTTCTCCAATGTCATGAGACGATCCGCCTGAAGTTCAGCTGTGAGATTACTCAAGGCTCCCACAGTGACATCTATGGTAGTCTCAAAAACACGAACCAATTGTCTCATGTTTCTACTGTTGGCCATTGGGCCCCAAAAAGGGAGAAATCCTTTAAGGAAATCACCTCCCTCTTGTCCTGCCGTGTGTTTAGAATCAATAATCCCTCTGCCATATCTGTTTCTGTGATGTCCCGAAGGAGCAGTGTATGTATGAGGGAGAAGAAAGGCTATATAGCACGTTCCTGAAAAATCCATCGGTAGCCACGCGTAGGCTTTATCGTGGCAGACAAAATACGTGCCCTGGGATGGCACTAACGGTGGTGAATTCTGAGATGTGTGAATGTATGTATGGGAACAAAAACTCTTTCCTTGTCCAGTGTCAGTAGTCTGGCCATTCATTTGTAGACAAAAGTTACCTCGATGAGGCACAGTCCAAATTGGTGGAGATTTTCCCTGTTTAACTCTATCTGTAAGGCTAGTAGCGTAACGAGTCACGTTCCAACCATCATATGCCCGTTTCTCATCAACAGGAACCCTACTATTCTCAACAAATTCTAGCCATAGCCACTATTCCTTTTATCAGAGAACTATGACTAAAATCTTGCTCACTACCATATGAACCAACTGGACGTCTAAATCGGTTCTGATATGCATTTGAAAACATCACAAAATAGGCCCAAGCGGAACCTTCATAAGAAAATGGAAGGGCTAAATATGGCATCCCTTTGTCTGTGGTATGAGGCATAAGTGCCCACACCCAACAGTCGGTTGTGTTGACTACCAATTGGTGTTGATGCAACAAGTGGACAAATTAATTGTTAAAATATTCTGTTCTCCTGATTAGTTCATGTTGGGGAAGCGTATGTAATTGATGTGGGGGGATAGTAGAATGAAGAGGCAAGGAAACAGAAGTAGGGACAGATTTGTGATGCATAGCATGAACAATCCAACCTACACAAGCCAATAAGATACTAGAAAACAAAAGAACACACAATGTTATGCCACATTGACTGTACACTAATTTACAATATTTCTTTCTCATCTCTTCCTTCTTCTTATTCTTTCCCAATTTGACATCCATCCTCTAAAATTGTTGCTCACTGCAATCTTCCCTCCTCACTTGGCTGTGAATATTAGCCGTCCTATGACACTGCAAGTCCTGGGGGCCTAGCCACTATACAGGTCATGAACCAAGACTCCTACCTTGACCCTGCAACCTGGACAGATGATACATGTCACGAAAGAGATGAAAATCTCAGGTGTCCTTGACCAGTCTAGGCCTTAAATTATATCGAGTTCTGTTCAGTACAGTTTGGTCCTGAAATAGTGTCTGTGGATCTGTAGTGTTCAATCGGAGATGTGGCGGTACGGCTTCTTGTAAAACGTCGTCATCTTCTTTCTCTGACCGAGTTCCATCTAGGTGTGCACTACTGAAAGTACAAACCGGGGGACCATTTCGCCTTCAAAATCACCTACACCCTTACGGACCCACTGGTCAAAAGGCAAGGGCAAGGGCACCTTTTTGCAGTGCACGCCATGGATCCAGTTCTTTTTCCGTTCGACTTTCACTGCTGTACGTGTCACCAGAAGAACTTGTCGAGGCGCCGTCCAACGAGGTTCCAAATTCCTTGTCCTCTGAAAAATGTTCACACAGACCCAGTCCCCCGGTTGGATAGAATGACCTGGGTCTGTGGAGGCCTCTGGTAAAGCGTTTTGCACCTGTTGGTGGAGAACACGTAATTTAGTGGTGAGGTCATGTAAGTAGTCAATCAGCATTGGACACTGTATGTAAGAATACTTTTTAGGGCGAGGGACTCCCCAAACATTAGCCGGGCGCCCAAAAACAACCTTGTATGGGCTGAGTCCCAAACGAGAATGTACAGCTGTTCTAGTGGATAGGAGAGCCAAAGGTAAAGCATCGGGCCAGGCAAGTCCCGTGCTAGCCTGTACCTTTGCAAGCTTGAGTTTGAGAGTGCTGTTATAGCACTCTACCAAACCCGCTGATTGGGGATGGTTCGCCGCATGGAATTTCTGCCTGATACCAAGACCGGCACATACCTTTTTCATAATTTGGCCCACAAATTCACTTCCATTGTCACTCCAGACAATGCGTGGCAAACCAAACCTAGGGAAGAACTCTTTCAGAAGAACTTTGGCAGTGGACAAAGCAGTGTTGTCTTTCAGGGGGTAGGCCTCTGTCCATCTGGAGAAGGCACACACCACCACCAAAACATATTTGAGATTGTTGCATCGTTCCATGTGAATATAATCAATTTGCAACACCTCAAAAGCATATGTTGGGGGAGCAAAATGACCTGCTGGAGTTGGGGTTCCCTTTCCTGGATTATGCATCAAGCAAATGATACAATGCTTCACTAAATTATCTGCACATTTTGGAATCCCTTCGTTCAGCCACACTGGAGCCAGAAGCTTACATATTCCTTTCGCACTGATGTGGGTTGGACCATGTGCCATAGCAACTACAGGCAGTACATAGGCATCTGGTAACAGCCAACGCTGATGTTCTGACAATTCTATCCAACATCCCATCGCGTCTAACATTCCTGTACTCTCTTTCCACTTACTCAACTCTTTCTCTGTAGCCTCTCCTTGAATCGATCTCACACTTTCTATTGTATCCTCACACATTCCTTTTTCCTTGACCCAATTTGCAGGGCCCGCAACATACATGTGACTCATAGCATCTCTGGCTGTTTCTTTCGCTACCTCATCCGCAAAAGCATTCCCGCGACCAACATCATCAGTAATCCTCTTATGCGCACTACACTTTATGATTGCTATCTGGGTAGGCAAAGCAAGTGACTCAAGAAGATCAGTTACCAACTGACCATGCTGTATTTTAGTAACGTGGGAGGTAAAGAATCCTCTTTCCTTCCACAAACGACCAAAACTATGTGCCACACCAAATGCACACTGGCTATTGGTATATACATTCACTCTCTTCCCCTTAGATAAGTTGTTTCACCATTAGGGAGTTTAAAACAAGATCCATCCACCCATAGGATCCCATCCGGGTCCATTAGTGGTGTATCTTTCAAATCAATCCTACCTTTTGTCTCCTCCTCAGTACGGAGAAAACAATCATGTTGTTCCTGAATACCTTTCTCCTCTGGAAGAGGTAAGAATGTGGCTGGATTTAAAGTGTTACATCGTTTGATGTGCACATGACTAGCCAAGAGCGTCAGCTCATACCCAGACAAGCGAGCGCTTGTAAGATGCTGCGTTTTTGTCCTATTTAGCAAGGTATCCACTGCATGTGGTACCATAACAATAAGAGTGTTATCTAGCACCACTCCAGCAGACTGACGAATAGAAATTGCTGCTGCTGCTGTAGCTTTAAGACAACTAGGCAATGCCTTGGCTACTGGATCTAATGTAGCCGAAAAGTAGGCACATGGCCGCTGCTTGTCTCCAAATCGTTGTGTTAAGACTGACAACGCACAACCCTCTCTTTCATGGACATAGAGCGTGAAGGGCTTACTGTAATCCGGAGTACCCAACACAGGAGCAAAGCACAGAGCAGCACGTAAATCAGAAAAACTCTTCTGACATTTGTCAGTCCAAGGAAGGGGTTGGGGTGTGTCTTTCAAAGTGAGTGCCAACAAAGGTTTAGCCAACAAAGAAAAATTTGAAATCCACTGTCTACAATAAGAGGTAATGCCCAGAAAGGCACGCACTTCTCTTTGTGTGAATGGCACAGACATTTGTGCAATTGCTTGAATACGTTCTGGGGTCAGTCGCCTTCCCTCCTTCGACAAGAGATGACCTAAATAGGTAACCTCTTGGCGGGCATATTGTAATTTAGAAGGTGAAACTTTATGGTGAAGGTCAGACAAGTGACGCAATAGTGCAATAGTCACGTTCTTGCAAATATCCTCTGAATCAGCAGCAATCAATAAATCATCCACATACTGAATAAGGGTAGCACCTGGTGGCAAAGGAAAAGCATCAAGCTGGCACTTCAGAGCTTGGCTATAGATGGAGGGACTTTCACAATAGCCTTGGGGTGCGCGCTTGAACCGGAAACTTCGGCCTCCTAAAGAGAATCCAAAAATAGCCATACTCTCTTCAGCAGTGGGGATGCTGAAGAAAGCATTTTTCAGATCAATAACAGAAAACCAAGCTGCCGAGGCAGGTATCATAGTTAACAGGGCAGTGATATCTGGAACAACAGGAAACTGCGGTAGAACAATTTTATTAACCTCCCGGAGATCAATAACAAAGCGATAAACAGGAGGCTGAGAAGGATCAGTGCGTTTAAGAACCGGGAGAACAGGACTATTGCATACATTTCCCCTCGTCTCCTCAACCACACCCTTCTGAACCAAATCATAAATAATAGCAAAAAGTGCTCTTTCACCATCATTGGGAATTTTGTATTGAGGGATGCGTGGCAATTTAGCATTGGGCTTGAGGGTAACGACATAGGGTGGGATCTCAAGACAACCAACATCATTTGGACCTGTAGACCAAAGTGTTGCAGGGAGAGAGAGCAATTCAGGTGGAAATTTATCTTTAGACAAATACATTGGAGAAGTCAGTTTCTGCCCCAAAACGAGATGTACACCAGAAGGAGAACAATATATCGTTGCATGCAATCTTTTCAATCAATCCAAATCCAACAGATTTTCGCCGCAACCAGTCGTTAAAAGAAGCGGAGCTTCCAAATCATAAGAACCACTTGAAATAGGCAGAGGACAAGAGACCGGGCTATGAACTGGGGCGCCAGAAAATCCTACGGATACGTTTGTTAAGCCAGACAAAGGTGCCCCAGGGAGTTTGGAGTGAATAATAGAACTTCTCATCGCACCAGTATCTAAACGAAATGGCTCTGAAACACCCATTGTAGTGACATTAACATAAGGCCCATTCTGATCTACTGGAATCGATACAACTCCCTCACTTTGTCTATGGCTATCCTAGTTAGCGTGAAGACCGTCATTCTCACCTTCAACATAGTAATCATCATTGTAGTACTGTGTAGACTGAGTATTTTGCTGATCAAAGTAGTTCATAGAATGTGGAGGTGGAAGGGAACGCTGTGTCTGGGGCGACATACCTCGACCTCTACCCCTGGGCGCTAACTGGGAACCACCACGACCTCGTGGAGTAGATAGTCCTCCATTACGCTGTAATAAAACCGGGCAGCCATTCTTAAAATGACCTTCCTCCCTACAATAGGCGCATTGGTTAAGACCTAACAAAGGCCGCGGAATATAGGGCTCAGGCTTTTGAAACACCCTCTGAAACTGGGGAAGCTGTTGAAACTGGCGCTGAGCAGAGCGAGGAGGATAAGCTTGTTGCAGAAGAACCTTAGTTTTTAATTCTTTGGTCTTCTTCTCTTGCTTGTCTTTTTCCTCTTTGTCCCTGTTTTCGTAATATTGAGCAGTAGCCAATATCTGAGCAGAAGAAGAAACAGCCCATGAACTTTCAGAGTCTTTTAACTTATGTGACAACTCAGGGAGCAAATTAAATACAAATTTATCTACAAATAATCGCTGTCCACCCTCCGTAGTCATATCCTGACCACTGTGATCAATAAACGTCTCCTCAAAACGAGTGAAGAAATCGGAGACACTCTCATCTTTCTTCTGTCTACACGCAGTTAATTTATCCCAATTAACTCGTAAGGTGGGCATCATTGTTTTCATTAAAGTAATAATCCTACCAGGGAGTTCTGTGGTCAAAACATCAGGCTTAGCACCACCCACTTGTGCTCTATCCGAGGCAGTTATAGCATTCCATGTACCACCCAATTCTTGAACGTGATCCTCTCTACGAATCCGAGCCCATAACGCTTGTGGGACTACATTTCCCATCAACATGTCAATATCGGCTAAATTCATAATACAGGCATCAACAGTCTGGGACAATTCTTTATAGTAACCAGTAGAGTTTTTACGGGGATCCGGTAAAGATTGTTTGAGGGCCAAAACATCAGATCTCTTCCAGGGCACATGTACCCATATATGCTGGAAGTGAGTGGGAATAGCTGGATTATTACCTGCTTGCGCAAAACCTTCCCTCCATATCGGAGGAACCTCTCTCATTGGGTAATGTTTCAATGTCTGCCGAACCGCAGGATCGGAATCAAGAAAAGTTTGTGAAGAAAATAGGGACCTAAAAGTAACAAGTGTCCTTACGGCGTCCTCAACCTTAGAACCCACAATGAGTCCTTTATTGAAATTAGCCTGAACATCCAACAGACCCTGGGGAAGTAAACCCAAATCCATATCCTCCCATCCTTCAGCGAGAGTGTCACACATAACATTAAATACAGATCTCTGCATGGGCGCATCCCACTGATGAAAGGTGATCATGATATCTTTCACACTATACTGGGGACCCTTCTCGATCCATTTGCGAGCGAGAGAGTCCAACACCACCCGTTCGTCGGAACCTGAAAGTTGACTACGAGACTGTCTTCGAGAAAAAGCCGGAGACATGTTCAGAATCCCAAAGAAAGGGGACAAAAAACCAGAGACAGTATCTGTTATTCGTTTGCGCACAGTAGGAGAATTAGACATAAGGACAGGGGACAAGGTATTAGGCGATACAGGAGAGGAACTGACAGTTATAAGGGGAGCCGAAGGCAAAGGAGATTGATGTTCAGGAGATGGAGACAAAGGAATCGGTGGCACGAGAGGTGGGAGTTGCAATACCGGAAGGGGCAAATGTGGAAGAACCGGAACAGGTGGGGGGACAACAGACAACTGAACAGGTTGTAACAACGGGGGTGCATTAGCAACTTGTACATAGGGTGGAGGCAATCTCAATAGGTGAGACATCAAAGGGTCTTCCTCCAGATCCTTACTTTTATCAGAAGGGGAATTAGGCAACACCGGATAGCATCTGTCTGTCTATTGCCATACGATGCTGTCTCTCTGAAATTTCCATTGCATTATCAATCTCATTATCTTTAAACTGCTGGGCAGCCTGTATAATCGTCATATTTTGTGCTTTCTTATCTCGTTTTGCCTGCTTAATTTCTTTCTGTTTGGCTTCCTTACGCCAGAGGCGGAAAGAGTCAAACATTGCCGGCCGGGCTTGTCTTTTGAACAATATCGCTTCCAAATTGTCTAATATGTCAGGCTCAAAACTACCATTTTGTGGCCACTGTAGAACGCCATCGTTCTTTGTGTATCGGATCCATGCCTTATTAAAGGCAATGGGGCCGACACCATGTTTTGAACAAAGCTCATAGGTGGGAGTTCCAACCGGAGGAATCAGACAAGAGTCCTTCAGCCGGGAATCCCTATTACAACCAAGGCAACAGAACTTCCTATACTTACTCAGACCAGGCATCGTTATTTCACTGGACTGTTCACAAACATCAAGGGGTTAAATCAAATAATACAGTACAAACGTACTCACCCCTCGGCTTCGGCTTTTGCAATAGCCGAATCAAAGACCCAAATCAAAACAAAATAGTGGGAGCTACCCACCAATACTAAACTAAGTGTCTTCTTACGCCAACAGAGGCCCGTCTAATGTCTCGCGATACCAAACATCATCAAAGGACCAAAGCAGGGCGGCAGTCAGGGCAGCAGTCGTCAGCAGCCGTCGGAAAGGAGAAACCGCGCTGCAAAAGACCTTCGGACCACTTCGACATACAGGGGTCGCTTGACGTGGTTCGCGATTCCTCCAGAATTTTCTTGCGGGGCTCCTCACGATCCTCGGGCAGAACTGCTACCTCTGAAGCTGGCCCACGTTCGGGCGCCAATTTGAAGAACCGGGACCTTATGGGCCTGGCGACGCAGGGTACGCCTTAATCTCCTGAGTTCACCTGCTTTGTCGAACAGAGACATGGGACACTCCGTTAGGCGTAGAAGATAAGGTTTATTAGCTGCAGCTAAGTACAGTTGTCCCAGAAGTACACTCTGTATGTTCTTAGGAGACTGCCACTTTACTTCATGGCGCACAATCTTTTATCTTATAATCAAAAGAAGGGAGCTAGAAGGAGCAGTCATCCATTCTTCTTCCTAATTGTATATCACGAATCAAAGGGAATGGATCACTTGTAACTGGAAATAGGGGTCCTTTAGATCGTTATCTGAACCGCTAATACCTAAATAGCACAATCTTTTATAACACACATATTCACAAAGAACACTCCCAATTCATACAGGGTTAACCAATGAGAAGAATGTGAAACAAGATATTAAGTAACTCAAATAAGCCTCTCTTCCAACTGTGTTTGTCACCCTTCCCCACAAGTTAATCAGTGGTAGTGTTTATAAGTCGACTTGCAGGTGGCAGGACACATTTGTATGCCCCGGAGGACAGTTGTGAAATGAGAGAATACGAGTAAAGAATAGCGAAGGCCAGAGGATAAGATAAAGTCAGGAAAGAATGGTGCGAACCAACAGATAGTCGAGACAGGGATCAGTCAAACCAGACGAGGATTAGTGGAGACGGCCAGACCCTGACACCAGCTTTAAACAGAGGCAGGAGGTTATTTGACACGTTGCAGTAGGAAGAGGGAAAACAACACCTCGTTCACCGTGCTGCCTGAGTGAGGGCAACACACAATGGCGGAAAGACACAAAATGGTGGCTAAATACGAACGGGATCGGAAAACTGAATTACCTCAGGGTGGCAGGAGCAGAGGCACCCTGAGCCAAAGTTGCAGGAGAATCGTGGTCTCAGAAGCAGGGTCAGGAAAACTTCATATATCAAACACTGCCTTGCCTTGGACAGCAGGGGCAGGAGCTCTAGGGACTGCAGGTGCAAGAGTGCTTAAGATTGCAGGTTCCGCGTCTCTCAGTTCACAGGTCTACTTGGGAGTGTGATGCGTGGATCCAGGTAGGCAGTCTATGGCACTCCAGAGTGCGTTTTGTGGTGAGTAGGATCTGATATGATCCTTAGAACCCAGAGCTGGACTGCATATTTCTGCCTAGGCAATTTCAGATGAACCCAAAATTGTGGCTGCATGTCATGGCAGGCTTCTTTTGGGCTGGTGGGGAAGGCACTGTTGATCTAGGAATGTAAACTTTTGAGACAGTAAATGAGTTGTTTGCAGCACATTTTTTAGTCAGATTGTTAGTGAAGTGTCAAGATAGGGACACAAGAGGGTTGGCAGGTAGTAGAATTGGGCAACTTAAGATTCTTTAATAAAACTCAGCTTCGTCTTTTAGTTAAGGTGATTTTTTTTTCACATTAGATTAATTGGCATAATTTTGGATATTTTACTTATAGAATTGTACACTTAATTACAGCCATTATGCCGTGTCAGGTACAAAACGTCTGTTCCGAGAGAAATCGTAATACAAGACGTAGGGTAATAACTTGTCAGGAATGTGAGCAGCATCTTCCCAACGTGAGCGGCAGTTCATTTAACATGGACAGTGAATGTACATTTCAGGTAGATTTGTTACCCAAGTGGACCGTTCAGGTAATATTTGAGTGGCAAACTACAAATGCATATGCAAACAGCATCAATCCCAATGTGAGTCACAGATCCACTAACACGGGTAATCAACAAACATTTCTGATAGATTTCTTTACCCGAGACGACTGGGTAATTTTTGAACACCAAACTTCAACTCGGAATGTCAGCATCATAAATCCCAATGCAAGCAGCAGTTTCTTTAACAAGATGGTTGTCAGCAAACATTTTAGATAGTTTTTTTTCTCCCAAGTGAACAGTTGAGGTAATATTTGAGCCCCAAACTAAAAATGTGAATATGAGCAGGAGACCTTTCAACATTTCCAGTAATATTTTGAGCATGAAACACATTTTTCTTAAAACTGAAAACAGTATCATAGAGACTGGAAGGGTACGGTATATTTCCCTTCCTGAAGACTCCATCCTCTGCTTTGTTCAAGCCTCGGTCATTTTGGATTGGGATTTTGGAGGGAAAGTATCACTCATTTCTTTAAAGTCTGCTGTATCTCCACATATGGAATCTTGTTATGACAAATTAATCAAGCTCAATGCAGCACTCTGGAAAAAGGTTTGTTGTTTGAGGCAGGACAGGCACCGCTATTTTTGTTCTTTTTTATGTTTTCTCCATTTTTTGTTAGTTTGTGTATATGTGATATGGTTGATAGTGTATGTGTTTTTAAGGGGTAATTGATGTTGTTTTGTACTGCTTGTGATTGAAGCATTTTTAAAGTGTATTTAATTTTTTTTCTGGCATTGCTGATTTAATGGTGGTAGGAAAAGAGCAGTTCCATCTGTGGGCCCAGACACATTATGGGTAAATAATATTTATTTGCGCAATCCTTCCTCTGTGATGCTACAAGATGTTTTATTGGAGGGTGCTCCAGGCAGGAAAGGGCAACCATAGGCTTTTTTCTCCATGCTTCCTTCTTTTCTGACGATGCAGCAGCGGCACCTTTGTGCAGCCAGTGTTTGTGTTTGTCATAGGCAAAAGGTTTGCCAATCTTTCACAGTACAGACCAAGCCGTAAACATTGGAAACAAGGCCTCTTATTTATTAAATAATTATTATTTCAGCCCAATTATTAATGTTACATCTACACCTTCAGGAGGTAGAAGAGAGAAAATCTAATATATTCTCAATCATATGTCATTCCTTTCTCTATAGGTCCCACATTCAGAGTTACGTATTGATATTGAATCTCTAGGGTATTGTCAACATGTTTTACCCTCTATATTAAAGTATGAGGATTTATTGAGGAGATGGCCAAGTCAGGTACAATGTCTGATTGGGTCTCTGCTGGCCTCTGGGTCTATGAGCAGGGGTCTGTATGCAGATGGAATTTAGTATAAGAAAATGGCAACAGGCCTGTTCATCCTCTTCTACTTCGATGAAAAATATCAGCTCAGAATACTCACTCCATATGAGAACAAACTCTGTTAGGGCAACTCCTTAACCCATTCAAGAGAGAACTCATGATAGAATTGACAGCAATATGAATTAAATGTAATAAACAACATTTACTCAATATATCAGCCGGGCTCACATAAGGTTGTAGCAGTATGAAGCTATCCTATCTACATGAATTTAAATCTTTTTTTATATCTGCCATACAACATATAACAAAGCATGCTGTGCTTTTACTACATCAATCTGAACACGTATCACTGCATCTATGTTATATCTTTTCCATTAGTGCCTTTACATTCAAGTCACCATATACAAATTATAAGGCCAACATTTAGAGTTTGTCACTTCTTGTTTTTGTTTACAAGCCTCTGATGGTCATCCATTGTGCCAAACTCTTTCTTCACAATTGATTATACAGTTCATCATCTGAGTTCACTTTTAAAGCCTGATACTAGACCCAAATTGATTTGAGCTCATTAAGGCTGTCAATGTAGGACTCAAAGCAGTGGAAGTACAGTGAGTAAGTGTCACTTGGAAAATGAGATAAACATCAAAATTATGGACATTGCAGTCACAGAAGCACATTTGTTTGTGAATATTTAACTTTTGGAACTAATAGTAGAAAACAGTGGCAGGAAGATTTGCACATTTGTTATTTTGTGGAGCAGTAATTGTCACGCAAACATATCAGGTTGTAGTCCACTCATATATTATCTGTGTAACACAAATATGCACCGAAATACGCTCCTTATTTTATAGCTGACATAAAATTTCCATACATATTCTTCCTGACTTTATCACAGAGAATGATACAACTAGAGAACTCTTCTAATAGCTAACATTCTACTGACTGTCAAGTCTTCATATCAATAACTTAACAAATGTCACTCCATTTAATGCAAATTATAGTCCCCCCAATTTTGATTTGGGCAGACCATAGTTTGACGGCAGGCAAAGACTACTCCATCTCTGCCATGGTCAAAGCTGTCCAAAGGCGCAACGGAGTATGGGCCATCAGTGATTTGGCTACATGTCCACCTATCTAATTTAGATACATATAGGTGTTTTTTCAAAGCCCATCACTGCCAGGAAAAACCTGGCAGTAACTGGCACTGAAAAGTGCTCAATGCCTACCTCGCCATTGGTGAAAAACTCAATGACAATGCTTTATTCATTTTTAAAAAGAAAATCTCACTTTAGGATTTATTTATTTTAAATAAAAAAAGTAGTTTTGTTGTATGACACCCGGCAAAGTTACAATGCATTGGCAGAAAGCTCCTTGACGGCAATATCTATCTATTCTTCAAATGTCCACCGGACCAACATACATTTTACAAATTGGTGGCACCACCACCATCAGGGCAATAGAGTAACTTACTCCGTCCCCCTGATAGAGGACAGGCCACCCGGAAAGATCACAATCAGCCCTTTGTCAATATGCCAACCTGAGACAGAAACCCCCCCTGCAACCAACGGACAATTAGTTTCAGGTAACAATCAATACTGTGTAATATCACAGGGATGATCAAATCAATAGAACCCAAACCCTCTTAAATGATTGAAAGGTAGACACTAGAACAATAGGAATCACAGATACATTTTAAAGATTTATTTAAAATTTTACCTTAGTGCACAACATATAAATTGTAACTATAATAAAAACAAAAGGAATAATAGCTGCAACGTTTACAAGTAATGTGGACAGCAAATAATATTCCAGCTGATTGGCTGCTCTTCGTTATATCAAGCCCACCCTCATATCTATGGCATACTAAGCACAACTCAGCACCAAAAGAAAAGGCTAATTGAACTTTCAAAGAAAGTTCACACTCTCATACCTGCTTCACATAATGAAGTTATTGTTTAATATGATAGCAGAGTTTGGTATTGTTGTTTGAGCTGGAAGGAAGTCTGATAAGCCCCAAGAAAGTGTAGGCTGAATGAAGAGAAATAACATGATATGTTTAGCAAAACTACTAATTCCTGATTGCTCTTTCTACAGAAAGCTGTCAAAGGCTGATCTTTGTTTTAAAACACTAAAGTAAATGAACATGTATATACTTAATAAATTGAAGTCAAAATGAATGTTCTACAACTGTTATTTTCATCCACAGCCTTTAAAAAGTCTATGCAGAGGGGTGTAACACATGTTAACTGTATATCCTATTATTTCCTCATGACAATCTTTGCAGTATAAAGCTTTGAGATAATATTCGACAATTGAAATGTATCAATTTAAAGAAAATATAGCATGTTGTTGAGCGGACCTTTAGAGTATTAACCCCTTCCCTGCTCATGACGGAGCCGCTCCGTCATGAGCCACGGTTGCCGTGTGCTCATGACGGAACGGTTCCGTCATGTTACGGCCGTTGGCGGCCGCTCCGCCTACGTGGCGCTGTTTCCCCGCCTGTGCGGGGGGACAACGCAAATGGGCGGAGTCATGACGGAACCGTTCCGTCATGAGCACAGCTCAACCGTGCCTCATGACGGAGCGGCTCCGTCATTAGCACAGTGCCACCGCGCTGCCCCCCCGCACCCCCCAGCACCGCGGCGGAATTCCCGCCGCGGTGAAAGGGTTAAAATATAGATTGCTGTGTTTGGAACAATGAGGAGGGAGACAACTGTATAGTCCACCAATGTTTTGTAATATAAGTCTGGTATGTGCTGCACTATGTATACATATATATCTATATATATATATATATATATATATATATATATATATATATTACCTACTGGCGGTCGCCAGTAGGTAGCTATAGTTAGGACCACGTTTCCATAGGAAATCCGCAACATTCTATTTTGAATAACTTTGGCGCCGGTTGATGAATCCTCGCGAATTTTTCAAAATAGGTGGGGCGCTACGCTCCGCTCCTACCCTGAAAGTCTCGGGGGGATTCGTCAAGGGGGGGCTGAGATAAAAGGGGGGTCCCAAAACGCGTTTTTCCCATGCATTTTTCCATAGGACCTTTAGACACAGCTACAGCCCGAACGGCTGAACAGAATTACTTGAAATTTGGCAGAGAGGTAGTCCTCAGGTCAAGGAAGTGCCTTTTGTAGGTTTGATGTATATCTGTTCAGTAGATTCAGAGAAAATAGCCTTTAAATCAATATATATATCTGAGCCAGCGTACGGTGCGCTTACGGTGCGCTTACCGTACGCGTACGGTGGCGTGCGCGAGCGCGATTCTGATTGGTTGTTAGATCTTAGTAAACATTCGAATCGGTCGAAACCAGGAAGCGGCGGCCGCCATTTCGTGTGTTTCACTCAGAAAAAAAAGAGTGATATCTTGAAAAGGGGGCAAGGGAGAGAGTTACGGACCCCCTAACATTT
Source organism: Triturus cristatus (assembly GCF_964204655.1). Taxonomy (NCBI): domain Eukaryota; kingdom Metazoa; phylum Chordata; class Amphibia; order Caudata; family Salamandridae; genus Triturus; species Triturus cristatus. The sequence goes on along the minus strand of NC_140591.1, from coordinate 381,835,855 downwards.
GTAAGGGGGTCAAAGAAGGACAGAAAAGTACAAAGGAAACATTTATTGATTTTAAAAAAAATTGCGGGGTACGCGTACGGTAAGCTCAACGTACGCGTACGGTAGAAAAAAAATAAAATAAAAGAAATGAAATGCAGATTTAAGAGTTTAGATATTAGGGGGCTCTAAAAAGAGCCGTTGTGTTTATGAAGTGATTTTTTAGTGGTACCTACAAGTAAGTACCGATGCCGAGTCTAAGGTTCAAGAGGAAGACTCTGTTCCCTTCATCATTGAAGTGCACACCATCTCCTCTATAAATGTCTTGCATGTCGTAACGCAAGTTGTTGTGGTAAATGGAACCCATACCATGTCACGGAGGAAAGCAGAAACAGATTTGTTGACGTGCTTTCTTGCTTTGTCAATCTGCGGACAGAAATGATTGGACCAGTTCCATTTTTGCCTTTGGCATATGTTAGAAAACACAAAGGCAGTTTTAGGGAAAAGTGAAAACAGTTGTGCAAAGGTGTCCTTCATAAGCATTTCCAGACCTACCCCAGTCAAAGTGCCAAGGTCATTGCCACCACAGTGCACTATTATGAGGTCAGGGTGTTGGATTTGCATGAAGGATTTCACCAATGGCATCAATTGGTGCCACTTTAACCCTCTCTGACCAATCCATTTAATGTCTACATTTGGCAAAGCAAGGTCTCTCACCATATCTGTTTTCTCTGCATACTTTTCACTCCAGAAGACATAGCTGTGCCCTACAATCCACACTGTGAACATCTTCAAAGGAGAACTGGATGCACTCAGGAGGTGTAATTCAGTAGAATGGTAAAAAGAAATGAAAGACAGTTTGGAAATGGAGGCATACATATTTTTTTTATAAAAAAAAGAACTGATTGGCTGTTTCATACCATTCTAGAATAAAAACTAGGCTGTATGTGTAAATTAATAGAAGCATGTTTTGTATTGGTACAGAAAAATGTGTTACCAAAGAACAGTACTATGGATTTGCTGTTAGGTTTGAAAAGTCAAGCACTCTTGCTCTGTGGAATTGAAACATTGTTTGGTGAACTTCTGACCTAACTCAACAAAGCAGTGTTCCATGAGCTGTTGCTATGGTAGCAGGCAGAAGTCAAGTTGGGGGAAGGGTACTAGGCAGAAGTCAAGTTGGGGGAAGGGTACTTTTGGAAAAGGGTTGGTTTTCAACCAATAGAAATGTGTGATTACATTTGAAAAAAAGGGGGAAGCACTGAGATTTGAAATTAACATGTATATGTGTAGAAAAAGAGAGGGAAAGTTTGCCATTATCTGGTTCTGCTGAGAGGAGAGAGGTGTAAAGAACAGAGATCCTGGCTCTAATAATCTGCTGTTTGAGTGCCACATTTCTTTCACAGCTAACTAATTTTAAAGGTGAGTTTAGAGTTTGAGAGGGGATGTATATGGTAAATTAAGAAATGAATAATAGAAATGGAATTCCTTTTGTTGAAGTTGTGTTTATCATTTTCTGTTTTGAGAGAAATTTAAATGTGAGGAACATGTAAAATAATATGGACTATGTTTTCACGATAAATTAAGGTGTACTGGTAAAAATAAGGAATACTTTAAGGGTTTGAGGTTGCACTCAGTAATGCAAATACATACAGCATCAGTAAGGCTGGTTGCCCTTGCTGGAGTGTAGGCAGTCACCCAGGTTACACATGGTGCTGGTCTGAAAAAGCAGTTTGGACATGTGCTTTTTTAAGAATTTAAAAAGTGGATTCAAAATGTGTCAGTCTGTAAAAGTGTTTATCACTTGCCAAAAAAAAGAGTAGTAAGTGTGCTTTCAAATTGGCAAAGAAATTTCGTTTTGTGACTAATATGAAAACATGACTCTGTGTGCAAAGAGGAATTACAGGCAGAGATTTATTGCGTATTGCTCTGGTGATTTCACAGTTGCATTAGATGGAAAGGGGGAGCCATTTTTTTGTGCAGAAGCAGACTCTTAGCACACACCCAGCTGCTTGCCCTGTGGAATCATGCACAGTATTCACAAGCGAGTGGGGTTTGAGGTTTCAGTCAGTAATGCAAATACATTCAGCATCACTAAGGCTGGTTGCCCTTGCTGGAGTGTAGTCAGTCACCCAGGTTACACATGGTGCTGGTCTGAAAAAGCAGTTTGGACATGTGCTTTTTTAAGAATCTGAAAAGTGGATTCATAATGTGTCAGTCTGTAAAAGTGTTTATCACTTGCCAAAAAAAAGAGTAGTAAGTGTGCTTTCAAATTGGCAAAGAAATTTCGTTTTGTGACTAATATGAAAACATGAATCTGTGTGCAAAGAGGAATTACAGGCAGAGATTTATTGCGTATTGCTCTGGTGATTTCACAGTTGCATTAGATGGAAAGGGGGAGCCATTTTTTGGTGCAGAAGCAGACTCTTAGCACACACCCAGCTGCTTACCCTGTGGAATCATGCACAGTATTCACAAGCGAGTGGGGTTTGAGGTTTCAGTCAGTAATGCAAATACATTCAGCATCACTAAGGCTGGTTGCCCTTGCTGGAGTGTAGTCAGTCACCCAGGTTACACATGGTGCTGGTCTGAAAAAGCAGTTTGGACATGTGCTTTTTTAAGAATCTGAAAAGTGGATTCATAATGTGTCAGTCTGTAAAAGTGTTTATCACTTGCCAAAAAAAAGAGTAGTAAGTGTGCTTTCAAATTGGCAAAGAAATTTCGTTTTGTGACTAATATGAAAACATGACTCTGTGTGCAAAGAGGAATTACAGGCAGAGATTTATTGCATATTGCTCTGGTGATTTCACAGTTGCATTAGATGGAAAGGGGGAGCCATTTTTTTGTGCAGAAGCAGACTCTTAGCACACACCCAGCTGCTTTCCCTGTGGAATCATGCACAGTATTCACAAGCGAGTGGGGTTTGAGGTTTCAGTCAGTAATGCAAAAACATTCAGCATCACTAAGGCTGGTTGCCCTTGCTGGAGTGTAGTCAGTCACCCAGGTTACACATGGTGCTGGTCTGAAAAAGCAGTTTGGACATGTGCTTTTTTAAGAATCTGAAAAGTGGATTCAAAATGTGTCAGTCTGTAAAAGTGTTTATCACTTGCCAAAAAAAAGAGTAGTAAGTGTGCTTTCAAATTGGCAAAGAAATTTCGTTTTGTGACTAATATGAAAACATGACTCTGTGTGCAAAGAGGAATTACAGGCAGAGATTTATTGCGTATTGCTCTGGTGATTTCACAGTTGCATTAGATGGAAAGGGGGAGCCATTTTTTGGTGCAGAAGCAGACTCTTAGCACACACCCAGCTGCTTACCCTGTGGAATCATGCACAGTATTCACAAGCGAGTGGGGTTTGAGGTTTCAGTCAGTAATGCAAATACATTCAGCATCACTAAGGCTGGTTGCCCTTGCTGGAGTGTAGTCAGTCACCCAGGTTACACATGGTGCTGGTCTGAAAAAGCAGTTTGGACAGGTGCTTTTTTAAGAATCTGAAAAGTGGATTCATAATGTGTCAGTCTGTAAAAGTGTTTATCACTTGCCAAAAAAAAGAGTAGTAAGTGTGCTTTCAAATTGGCAAAGAAATTTCGTTTTGTGACTAATATGAAAACATGACTCTGTGTGCAAAGAGGAATTACAGGCAGAGATTTATTGCGTATTGCTCTGGTGATTTCACAGTTGCATTAGATGGAAAGGGGGAGCCATTTTTTGGTGCAGAAGCAGACTCTTAGCACACACCCAGCTGCTTACCCTGTGGAATCATGCACAGTATTCACAAGCGAGTGGGGTTTGAGGTTTCAGTCAGTAATGCAAATACATTCAGCATCACTAAGGCTGGTTGCCATTGCTGGAGTGTAGTCAGTCACCCAGGTTACACATGGTGCTGGTCTGAAAAAGCAGTTTGAACATGTGCTTTTTTAAGAATCTAAAAAGTGGATTCAAAATGTGTCAGTCTGTAAAAGTGTTTATCACTTGCCAAAAAAAAGAGTAGTAAGTGTGCTTTCAAATTGGCAAAGAAATATCGTTTTGTGACTAATATGAAAACATGACTCTGTGTGCAAAGAGGAATTACAGGCAGAGATTTATTGCGTATTGCTCTGGTGATTTCACAGTTGCATTAGATGGAAAGGGGGAGCCATTTTTTGGTGCAGAAGCAGACTCTTAGCACACACCCAGCTGCTTACCCTGTGGAATCATGCACAGTATTCACAAGCGAGTGGGGTTTGAGGTTTCAGTCAGTAATGCAAATACATTCAGCATCACTAAGGCTGGTTGCCCTTGCTGGAGTGTAGTCAGTCACCCAGGTTACACATGGTGCTGGTCTGAAAAAGCAGTTTGGACATGTGCTTTTTTAAGAATCTGAAAAGTTGGTTTAAAATGTGTCAGTCTGTAAAAGTGTTTATCACTTGCCAAAAAAAAGAGTAGTAAGTGTGCTTTCAAATTGGCAAAGACATTTCGTTTTGTGACTAACATGAAAACATGACTCTGTGTGCAAAGAGGAATTACAGGCAGAGATTTATTGTGTATTGCTCTGGTGATTTCACAGTTGCATTAGATGGAAAGGGGGAGCCATTTTTTTGTGCAGAAGCACACTCTTAGCACACACCCAGCTGCTTACCCTGTGGAATCATGCACAGTATTCACAAGCGAGTGGGGTTTGAGGTTTAAGTCAGTAATGCAAATACATTCAGCATCACTAAGGCTGGTTGCCCTTGCTGGAGTGTAGTCAGTCACCCAGGTTACACATGGTGCTGGTCTGAAAAAGCTGTTTGGACATGTGCTTTTTTAAGAATCTGAAAAGTGGATTCATAATGTGTCAGTCTGTAAAAGTGTTTATCACTTGCCAAAAAAAAGAGTAGTAAGTGTGCTTTCAAATTGGCAAAGAAATTTCGTTTTGTGACTAATATGAAAACATGACTCTGTGTGCAAAGAGGAATTACAGGCAGAGATTTATTGCGTATTGCTCTGGTGATTTCACAGTTGCATTAGATGGAAAGGGGGAGCCATTTTTTGGTGCAGAAGCAGACTCTTAGCACACACCCAGCTGCTTACCCTGTGGAATCATGCACAGTATTCACAAGCGAGTGGGGTTTGAAGTTTCAGTCAGTAATGCAAATACATTCAGCATCGCTAAGGCTGGTTGCCCTTGCTGGAGTGTAGTCAGTCACCCAGGTTACACATGGTGCTGGTCTGAAAAAGCTGTTTGGACATGTGCTTTTATCAGAATCTGAAAAGTGGATTCATAATGTGTCAGTCTGTAAAAGTACTTTTCACTTGCCTAAAAAGTAGTAGAAAGTATGCTTTGCAATTGGCAAAGAAATTTCGTTTTCTGTCTAATTTCAAAGCATGACTTTGTGTGCACACAGGAATTATTTTTAGATATTTAATTTGTGAAGGGGTTATTGTGATTTTCATTTATAGGAAAGGGGTTTATAGTATTTTAAGATTTCTAAAGAACATAAAAAATGTAGTAATATATTTAAATAAAATAAAGGAATTTTTTTTTAGTTTTTTTCAGGTATTGCTGAAGAGCAGTGAACAAAATTTAAGATGCCTACAAAATCCAGAGTAAAGAAAGACCACAAAAAAAACCTATATTTGAAGACAACTGGAGGACCTAAGTTAGTTGGAGATGCTCATGTTGGGAAAAAGAAAAAATCTTCTGGTAAGCAGACAAAAGATTTTTTAAAGAACATATTCAAAAAAAGGAAAAATGTACAAAATGTCTGTACTGGAAAGAATGTTTTCAATAGAAAAGGACAGGAAAAAATTGAGAATTTAGTTAATGCAAATATACCTTCTGCAACTAAAAAGATTAACTTAAACAGAAAAACAGCGTTTAAAGAGATACGTAGAAAAATGTTTCAGAGAAGAGTTATGTCCAATTTGATAAAGGATGTGAAGAAATATAAGCAAAAGGCTAAATTTTACAAGAGAAAAAAAGAAATTGAAGCCATTGCAGCAAAGGCATTAGAATTAAAAAGGAAACTATTCATTTTAATTTTGAATAGGATGCGTACATTAGATAAAATGGTTAATGTACTGAAATCACAAAGCAAAAGGAAAAGAGCAGTGAACAGAACAAACTTTTATAAAGTGTTTTTAGGAAAATGGATGCATAGTTCAAGTAGTGAACCTTTTTTTAATGAAGAGAGCTATTTTCAAAGTAATAGTTTGCTGCATGCAGTTGACACCAGAGGTCGTGCTTACGAAGTGAAAAATGGTTGCATAATGGAGAAGGAGATAATGGTTCCAAGAGATGAGGTACAAGTGATGGCGGATGAGGCTATGGGGATACGTCCTAAAGCCCCAGAGTACACTTGGAATTGTAGTAGTATTTGCACTGTGCGTCAGGAATCTATTGATAAATTTCGTGAGTTTCTAAGAGAATATAGTAAAAAAAGTGTAAAACAGAAGATTAAGGTGCTTCAAAGTCTAGATCCATGCAGAGTGAGAGAGAATACTGGTTTGCAGGGTCATTCTCTGGCTTGTCTATCTAGAAAAGTGTGTAATAGTGTTTTCCATCATTTTAGAATGCTGGCTGTTCATCATACTGAAATGAGAAAGTTTGTGAGACGGTTGTATTTTGCTAAAAGTCCCGCAATAAAGTTAGATGAATTGAATAGGGCTCTGTTCCGTGGATCGGTATCAGATGTAGAGAAGGTTGTTGATGAAATTCAGTTTTGTTACTTTGGTCCTGAACAAAACAGTGCAGAAAAGGACACAGTAAATGAGGAAGAAGTGGAAGAGAATGTAGAACCCTCTGTAAGTAAGACATTTAATGATCACATAACAAAATTTGCAATAATCTCTAATGAAAGACCAAATATTACTTGTATTTGTTGCCGCAGAACTCATTATAGAAAACAAACTAGGAATGTTGATCTCTACAGAAAGAGTGAAAATGAAGATAATTATAAGTGGAAGGATTTTGCCACATATATATTTCTTGAAAATTGTTTTGAATTGGGTGAAGATCAGCGTATTTGTAAATACTGTTACAACAAGTTAGAGGAAAATAGAATGCCGACCAGAGCTGTACATAATAATTTAGAATTGGATGCTATTCCTGCTGAACTTTCTGAATTAAATACATATGAGTCTATACTCATTCAATGTGTTCATCCGTTCCAGACCATAGTACGTATGGAGCCCAAAACTGGTAAATTACCTCCTTCAGATTTACTGAGAGGTTTAAAAGGTAGAGTGGTGTATTTGCCCTTGGATTTGAAAAAAAATATGGAAACTATTGATGCGGATACTTTGGAAACTGAACCATTAATTATTCTGGTTAATGGTGTACCTACAAAGAATAAGAAGATTTGGCAGGAGCTGGTAGATGTACGGAAAGTATAAAGAGCAAATTTGTATTTGAAAAGGAATAACAAATGGTATGAATCAATTTATATAGAAGAAGAAGAAGATTTACAAGAAGACACAGAAACACCAACTGGACAAATTGAAAAAGTGGACAAGTCAAAGGAAGAAGAAATTTATGAACATTTTAGCATACATCCTCTTCATTCAAAAGAAGTTATGGGAGACAATATTGATCTGTTTCAGATGAAGAAAGCAAAAGGAACTCCCGTGAGTGTATGGGAGGAGAGCTTGGAAGCTCGATGTTTTCCCCAGCTGTTTCCTAAAGGAAAAGGAGGACGATACGATGAACGTCCAGAACAGATTCCAGCTTCTGAGTATCGGACTACAAGACTATATGCTGAAGATCCCAGATTTCGACAAAGTATTCCTTATTTGTTCCATCTTTTATTTGAAAGCGACTTGTCTGCACTGTCTTATGCAGTAAATCACATTTTAAAAAGTGGAGTACATTTTCAAAATGTGTCTGCTAAGGATTTTATGGAGAAAGTGCAGCACCGAGATGATCATTTGGAAACACAACTGATCAATCTGATGGCTTGTCAGCGTGGGACAAATGAATATTGGTACCGACGCCATGGTGAATTAAAATGCATGTTACGGAATTTAGGAACACCAAGATGGTTCGTTACCCTAAGCTGTGCTGAGTACGCTTGGGATGATTTACTGGATTTTCTACGAGAGGCAAATTCAAACATTAAAAACATCGAATACAAGACAGCAGGAGAACTGTGCTCATTGGATCCGGTTAATGTTTGCAGATATTTCAATCATAGATTTGAGGCTATGATGTCCTTCATCTGCAATAAAAAAAATCCACCTCTAGGAGAAGTAGTGGATTTCTTTTGGAGAAAAGAGTACCAGGCAAGAGGTGCTCCTCATATTCATATGCTGTTGTGGATCAAGGATGCCCCAAAGTTTGGAACAGATGCTGATGAAGCAGTGTTATCTTACATTGAAGAATATGCAACATGTGCTATACCAAAAAGCACAGAAGAGAAAAAGTTAAAGGAGCACGTTTTACGTTTCCAAAGTCATCAGTGTGGAAAATACTGTCGACGGAAATACAAGAGCAAAGATAAATACTACACTAAATGTCGATTTGGATTTCCTAGACCTGTTCTTTCAAATGGAAGAGTAAACAGTTTTATGTCATCTGTGAGACATACTATCACAAGAAAATCACCTAAGAATACCTACAACCTTAAAAGAAAAGAAGAATCAAAAAATATAAATGACTACAACCCAGTCATTTTATCCATGTGGAATGCTAACATGGATATACAGTATGTAGCTGACAATTCCATTGCTGTTGCTCGATATGTAACGTCTTACATTACGAAATCAGAAAAAACAGAATTGAAGGAAATGTGGGAAGAGATTTCTCACGAGAAGACTGTCAGTAAGAAGCTGTACAGTTTCAGTTTAAAGATGTTATCGCATCGAGAAATTGGATCCTACGAATGTTCAGATAGGTTATCTTCTGCAAGTCTCGACTCGAAATCAAGAAGAATAATTTGGGCAAGTTTAGGCCTTGCAGCAATGAGAAATCGGGTACTGAAATCTGTTGGAGAAATTCAATATTTGGCCGAGAATGACCCAGAAAGTACAGATATTTTGAAATCAAACATGTTGGACACATATTACCCAAAGAGAAGTCATCATCTGGAGAACATGTGTCTGTATGAAGTGCTGCAGAACTACATTTATTCACGGAAAGCCGCAGAAGACATCAACAATGGAAAATATAAAGTCACTGGTGAGGAAGGATGTTTGGTGAAGCAAACAAAAGGAAGTTTGATAAATCACAGGAAGCTGAGTTGCGACAGTACTGACAAAAAGGAATTTTACTACTTGGCTCTTTTACAGCTGTTTAAACCATGGCGTACAGAGGATGAACTACTGGGAGAATTTCAAAGCTATGAAGATTCTTTTAATGCTTGCAAAGACAGCATACAATGCAGTACATTCTCAACTTATCTGCAAAAGTTAAATGAAGAAATTGAACAGGAAACTACAATTGCAGCAGAAGTAGCTAGAGACAGTTCTCAGGACAGCCAAAGTTCAGGAACACTCAGTCAAGATCCCCTAGGACAACCAATCGTTGAAAATGAAGCATCAATAGCCATGAATGAAGTGGAAACGGCTATGAATCAAGCTCAAGAAGAATTTATAGACTTACAAAATTTGGAAAGACAACTGAACGAAGAGCAGCAACAAATTTATGAAGAGATCAGAAACAAAATTTATCACGGATTTCTACATGAAAAAAAGAGTGCTCATGCACATCATTTCATCCAATCAGGATGTATGTAAGTGGACAAGCTGGAACTGGAAAAAGTTTCTTAATAAAAGTCATCAGAAGCTACCTACAGCAAAAAACGGATTCTACTTTGTCTTGTGTGGTTACTGCTCCAACTGGGTTAGCAGCATATAACATAAAAGGAATCACCTTACATCGTTTGCTAATGTTACCAGTGGAGCATGAGAACAAAATACAATACAACAAGCTAACTGGAGAAGCATGCTTGGAAGTTTCAAGAGTATTGAAGAAGATGCAAGTTCTCATTATTGATGAGGTGAGCATGGTATCAAACTTAATGCTTGCCTTTGTGCATTTAAGAATGCAGCAAATTCTAAGGACAGACTATGACGTGTTATTTGGTGGAAAACATGTCATAGTTTTTGGGGATCTTCTACAGCTTACTCCAGTTAAAGGACAACCAGTGTTTAATACTGTGACACATGAAGACACAAAGAAGTCATTGGGAAGCATCGGTAATGCAAATATTTGGTCCTTCTTTGAGTACAAGGAACTTACTACTAATATGAGGCAAGCAAACGATGAAGAATATGGAAGTATTCTGAAAGATATCAGAATTGGACTACTCACTGAAGCTGGCACAAAAGCATTACAGAGTCGGTTGCTACATAATTTATTTCCAAAGGAAGAAATAGTTGCAGAGAAGATATACAAGAACATTGCAGAAAAGAAAAGTGTCATCTGCTTAATGCCAACTCTACGTGAATGCTCAATATTCAATGAGGAGCTTTTGAAATTGGAAAAGGAAGATATCAGGAAATTGGAAGCAGTGGACAAAATTGAGGATGGAAGAATTACTATCACATTAACAGGCACACTGAAAAATAAATTGGATTCACTAGAGAAGAACATTTCCAAAACAGCTGGATTAGAAAAAAATCTATATGTTTGCATGAACTGTAGAGTATTTTTAAGGAGAAATTTGGATGTTGAAAAAGGTTTAGTTAATGGAGCTATGGGAAGAGTTGTGGGTTTTATTAATTATCAGAAAAAAGATGGAATTGAATGTTTAAAAATAAAATTTGATCAGATAGAAGAAGTTAAAGATATTTGTCGTTGTTCAGTTCGTTTCATGCTTGTGAAAGACTTATATGTACGTAGGAAGCAGTTTCCGTTTTCTCTAGCATATGCTGTAACTATTCACAAGTCTCAAGGATTGACTGTAGATTGTGCATTTGTGAACATTGGTTCAACTGTGTTCAAAGAAGGTATGGCATATGTTGCTTTGTCACGAGTGAAAACATTATCAGGTTTATTCATGATAGACTTTGATGACTCAAAAGTTAGTGCTGATACAAATTGTGTAAAGGAGTATAATAGATTAAGAAGAAGCTATGCTCCTCATTTAGGTCAGTATCCTGTGTTGGAGAAACGTGTAGTTTCTCGTAAAAGGAGAAATGAGAATATCTGTAATGAAGATGTAGAGAGGAGGAAAAAAAGAGGAGTGATGTAATTGCAAGCAAAAAGAAAAAGGAAAATGAAGAACAGGTTGTAGGATGTCATTTTGAAAATAGCTCTGGTGTCAACTGCTACGCTAATGTAGTGCTGAATGTTGCATTTTATCTGGAAAGTGTGCAAGAGCAGATAATAGTAAATCAGGGAAAAAGATTCTGTTCTGAGTTGAGTCTCCTTTTTCAAAAGCTGAGTAATGATAAAACTCAAATAGAAAGTGCTACTGAAATTAGAAAACTTTTAGATGTATGTTCAGGACGAACACAGTTTTCTCAAAATGTACAGCAAGACGCACAGGAATTATTGATGTTTTTTCTTCAGGTACTGGAAGAAGAAGGGGTTCCCATTGAAAATGTATTTGGTCTCTCTTATAAATGGGAACATAGTTGTGAAAACTGTTATAATATATGTGGCTCTAATGTTGATTCTGAAAGGTTTATTTATTTAACATTGCCAGAAAGTAAAACAGTCACTTTTGCTAAATTAGTTAAAGATGCTAATCATAGCATGGAATGCAGTGAGTGTCAATCTGACATGTTTTCTTTTTTTATATTTTTTTTTTAAAATATTTTTATTGATAAATTTTTTCCCCACATTCAACGTTAATTTTAAAAGAATACGGACAGTATGTAATTTTAATGATGCAACGCTGTAAAGCTGATGGTTCAAAATTAGATACTTTAATAAAGAAGTTTACAGGACAGCAATTATCAATTTCAGGAAAAACTTTTGTAACAGTTGCAATAATTTTCCATGATGGACCTACTGTAACTTCTGGTCATTACACAGTTTATCTTAAATGTGAAAAAGGCTGGACACTGTGTAATGATTCCCAATTGATTTTTAAGCAACGTTTGCCTTTTGATTTAGCAAATTCCTATCTAATCTTCCTGAAACCAAAATTTTAGAGAGACTTGGCAAGATCTGTACAAAACAATTTTACCATTTTATTGGATTACCATTCGAATTTTCAAAAAAAATGATTTTACAAATTATCATTTGGCCTAATGGAAAGGTAACCAATTGTAATGTGGACTTTTTCAATTTTTAATGAAACTTTGGAAAACCAAAAATTTAGAAAAAATCGGTAACATCTGCACAATTTAAATTTTGGAATGTTATTGGATTGCCATTGGAAATTTATTCCAAAAAGATTTTTAAAATTACTATTTGGCCATGCGGAAAGGTAAACAATTCTATTGTGGACTTATTTAATTATTAATTAATCTTTCGGAAACCAAAATGTTACAGACAATCGGTGAGATCTGTACAATTTAAACTTTAGATTTTTATTGGATTACCATTGGAAATTTAATCAAAAAAGAATTTTAAAATTACTATTTGGCCTAAAGGAAATGGAATCAGATGTATTGTGGAGTTATTTGAGATATATTTTTGTGATTATACTTCTGAAACAAAAATGTCAGACGGTATTTTAAAGAAATAAGAATTGATATTAGATGATATTTTTTAAGAATATTATGCATTTCTATAAAGTTATGTTTATGCAAAAAGAGATTGTGGGCTTTTTTAAAACAATCTTTGAGATTGTTAATTTTTTTTTTGCCCGCTGTTAAATGATGAATGCAATTGCTTTCACAATTTATAGTGAAATGCAATATATTCTGAAAACAGCAAAAAAAAGGCAAAACATTTTTTTGAAAAATATGTAAATATGTGTACTGTATTATAAAATGTTTTATTAAATATTAATACTTTTTTCTTTTTTTTCAGATTGAGATAGAAAATTTTCGAAAACTAGAACCATTCTTAAAGCAATTAAAATTAAATTTAAATTAATAAATATTTTTTTGAGTGGGTATGGTAAGTCAAAAATTTCATGGTCCCTTTTTTCCACTTCTCCACAATCACATTTTCAGTTTTTCATTGTAGTCTCTCAATGACCTTGTAATGTGATAATTGATTTTTAGTGTTTTTTAAAAAAAAAAATAATAATAATTACGCGTACCGTACGCGTACGGTAAAAAAAAATCAAAAAAAGTTTTAAAAACATATATAAAAAATAGTTGAAAGGTAAGGTTGGCTCTTACAAGAGCCGTTGTGTTCATGCAGGGACAGAGGAAAGAAAGAATGGGAATATTAGTCGGTACGACAAATGTGCTGATCTATTTTATTGTTCACTAGGGAAACACTGGTCTCCCTATGACAAATTAGATCATGACAAGTGGCGCACCGTATTTCAACCCTCAGAAACCGATGGTTTGTTTCCAGAGGAGAAGAAAAAGGAGATGCTCCCACCACAGATGAAGGGCTCACCTGACCTGCAGAAGATGGACTCGGCCCTGCAGATGATGGACCAGGCTGAGCTGCTGTGGATGTGCTTGGTTGACTTACTGAAGGGTTACCTTCAGTATGTCGAGCATGTGTCCTTCTGTGTACATCTTTAAGGTGTCTCAACATGGTGTGATTCCCGAAGGAATACTTCTTGTTGGGATTCCCTCTTGAAAGTACACGGCCACACAGCTTACAAGTCACTAAGAGTGCATTTACCTTTTTCTTGTCCTCTGGAAAAGTAAAATACTCCCATATGAAAGAGGTCTTTTCTTTCCTCCTTCTCTGCCTCAAGGTAGTGCTGCTAGCCTCACTCTCAGAAGAGCTCTGCTGTTCTGCCATCGTATCACAAAGACAACCCAGCTCCTTCTCCTAAGGGATCACAAGCAGAAATGAGGGGAATGGGTGTGGTGTAGGAGAGTTCTAGAACTGAAAGTAGTTTCAACCAATCAAAAGTTGTGTTTCATGATCACATGACCCACCGTGCGCGTACGTTACGCTTATGGTGCGCTTACGGTGCGCTTACGGCAAAAGTACGCATGCGCGTAAAAAAGACACGCGCTCGCGCGCATGCGCATAACAGTCACTCCCCAACACTTCCGCGTAACGTGCGCGTGTAGCGTACACGCGTACGCGCCCCACGCGCTGTACGCGCGGCTACGCAAATTGCGTAACTATACGCAAACAGAGTAGATAAATTACGGGCATTGCGTAAACCGTACGCTTACCGTACGCTTACCGTACGCGCACTAAAAAATAAATAAATAAATAAATAAATAAATATTTTCAAAGTTATACTAATATATCTTACCTGTTTGGTAAAAAAAAAAAAGAGAAAACTTGAAATATTGCAGATTTTTTAGAAAAAAAAACATAGGTGCCGATCACGATCCGGTAAAAAATGTCCCCGTACGACTCGTATCGGGTCTTTTTACCGTACGAATCGTACAAGTGCCGTACGAACTGGCAATCACGATTCGCATGGTAAAAAGTCCATACGAACCGCACTGGGAATATTTCCCCACACGTCCTCGGGTCGGAAAATGTGTCCGACACGTCCTCGTACGATTCACCGTACAAACGTGAAAGGTGAACTCCGACCGGGGAATCACGATCCATCCCGGGCGTCCGAATGTACAACCGTATGGTGAAAAGACCGTCCGCACCGAACTCCCATAACAACCATGGAGACGTCCAAACAGGTGCCCGGTACGTGCCGTACCCCCCCCAGCCCCCGTAGGTACGGGCCGACCCCCCCTCAGCCCCCGTAGGTACGGGCCGACCCCCCCCCAGCCCCTGTAGGTATGCGCCGACCCCCCCCCAGCCCCCGTTAGACACTTATATACTCCTTTATTCTTCCTTCGACCTTGAGATATATAAAACATATTTAATTTTCAGAAAAACACACATTCACTGGATGATGTCATCAGTGATGTCATCAGTGATGTCATTTGAGATGTCATCAGTGATGTCATGAGTGATGTCACTGACCATGTCATGAGTGATGTAATATGTGACGTCATCAGCAGTGCATTGCGGGCGCGCGAGTTATAGTTAGCTTAACTAACTATAACGGGGAAATTTCATTGGTTTTTTACGAGTGAAATGTGCAGCTAACTCTAACGTGTGTGAAACCTATGGTTTTTTCACTGAATTTGCAAGGTTTTTTAAATGCTAATTCCTAACTATAACGTTTGTGAAACCTATGGTTTTTTCACTGAATTTGCAAGGTTTTTTAAATGCTAATTCCTAACTATAACATGTGTGAAACCTATGGTTTTTTCAGTGAATATATATATATATATATATATATATATATAGTCACTTAAAAAACCATAGGTTTCACACATGTTATAGTTAGCTGGACATTTCCCTCGTAAAAAACCAATGAAATTCCCCCGTTATAGTTAGTAAAGGGAACTATAACTCACGCGACCGCAATCCACTGCTGATGACGTCAGATATTACATCACTGTATTTATTCACTTATTTACCCATTTTTCTTTCCTTTAACCTTTAGCTATACATATTTAATAAATATTTATTTTACAGAAAGACACATATGTCATCAGTGATGTAATATCTGATGTCATCAGCAGTGGATTGCGGTCGCGTGAGTTATAGTTCCCTTTACTAACTATAACGGGGGAATTTCATTGTTTTTTTACGAGGGAAATGTCCAGCTAACTATAACATGTGTGAAACCTATGGTTTTTTAAGTGAATTTGCAAGGTTTTTTAAATGCTAATTCCTAACTATAACCTGTGTGAAACCTATGGTTTTTTCAGTGAATTTGTACGGTTTTTTAAATGCTAAGTTATGTATTTATTATTATTATTATTTTTTTTTTAAAGGTTTTTCTCCGTGCGCTCACCGCGCGCCCACGTTACGCAGTTTGCGGAATTTTCCCGTTTCTATCGTGCGCGCACGGTAAGCGCACTCCGCGATTTTTTGTAAATAAAATTAAAAACATTTATGGCCCTTGGGGGTCCTTTGGGGACCCCCTGACAATGGCTAGGGGGTCAGGAACTGTCCACCTTGCCCCCTTTTCATGTTCTCCACCTTTGTTTTTCACCCCCTCAGACTGCGAGAAACAAAATGGCGGCCGACACTTCCTGGTTTCAACCGATTCGAATGTTTACTAAGATCTAACAACCAATCATAATTGCGCTCTCAGAAAATACTAAACAGATTTACACCAGACCTGTAAAAGGCACATCCCTGACCTGAGAACTACCTCTCTGCCAAATTTCAAGGTTTTCTGTTCAGCCGTTCGGGCTGTAGCGCGGACTAAATGTCCTATGGGAAAATGCATGGGGAAAACGCGTTTTGGGACCCCCCCTTTTTCTCAGCCCCCGCTTGACGAATCCCCCCGAGACTTTCAGGGAAGGAGCAGAGCGGAGCGCCCCACCTATTTTGAAAATTTCGCGAGGATTCGTCAATCGACGCAAAAGTTATTCCAAATAGAATGTTGCGGATTTCCTATGGAAACACGATCCTAACTATAACTATCTACTGGCGACCGCCAGTAGATAATATATATATATTATATATATATATATATATATATATATATATATATATATATACACACACATACTTATATATATACACATATATATATATATATATATATATGGAACAGGAAAGTCTTTAGGTTAAAGACGAAGAGCCACACCGATCCAGTACTTCCAATAAATCCTTTATTCACGGGCACAAAAGACGCGTTTCGAGCTATCCAGCTCTTGGTCACATGACCATGGTTCTGATACAAGGGTTTAAGTGCTCTTTTCAAAGCGAGAAAAATAAAGAAAAGTCTCTGGATTTCACCACCATCCAGAGACTCGGTAAGTAACAAAACATTATTGTGTATATTTCAAAAAATCATCCTAAACATTGGCTCGCTTAGGTTATACTTTGTAATTTTCCTTATAGACACTAATTAAGGTATAGTACCTAAATCTATAGTACCATGTAGCATTAGGAAATAAATGTCTACTGAGAACAGAAACAGTGTACAAAACAACTTAACTCAGAGATCAAAGCAACTTTAGTATTCAATTGTATAAAGAATTATCTCAGGTCTAGTACCTTAAGGAAGAAATCTATCCATCAGTAAATCTTTGTAATCAGTTCTACAGGATTTCGAAATCCACTTAAATTGTGTCTAATTTATCTATGAGAGGAGAGTGTGTCTATAAATATAAACTCATGATCTCAGTGCACGTAGTTCTTAACAGTAGTTGGTGACACATTCACTCCATCTGATCCAATCTATATGGAGACAAACAGAGAAAGGAAGTATGATTAGTAAGAATTTGACACCTAATATTCTTTTAAACCCATGGACAATGAATGCTATATACATTTCTTCCTATATTCTAATTCTTACATGGTACCCTAGTGTCAAAAAAAGATAAACCAGAAAACTAAGAAAACCTAAGCAAGTCAGAAAACATTATATGAAAAGGTGAAAGCGTTTTAAAACATTACAGATCAAGAATTCCTATCGGGATATCAGGAGATTTGCCAAATAAACAAATTCAGAGATGCACATGCATTTCTTCATCAATGTTCAGCCCTATAGGGGTGATACTGCCAGCTTGGAGGATGAACTTAGATTCTGATCTACGCAAGGACAGGACTCTGTTGCCCCCCCTTGGGTTTTTTGGAATAGTATCCAATGCAAAGTATTTAGCCTTGGTCCAGTCTCCATCGTGATGTTGATTGAAATGTCTTGCAGTACTGTAAGAGAAGTCTTTATTTGTAATTGCTCGCCAATGTTCAAGTATCCTCTTCTTTACAGGGAAGGTAGTTGAGCCAATATACCACTTGTCACAAGGGCAAGTGATAACATACACAACAAATTCTGTGTTACACTGTATGTGTCTCCGTATACTCCATTTTCTGTTTATTCTTTGTGGTGTCACTTCTCTCACATTATTGCTGTAACTACAGGCTTTACATTTCCCACACTTGTGGAACCCTCCCTTTCTCGTCAGCCAAGTTGTTTGTTTGTTCTCCATATGGATCTGCCTTTTCTGTATGTTATTGCTGGGTGAGAACCTAGTATCTCTTTCAGTATTTTATCTTGGAGTAGTATATCCCATCTTCTTCTGACTATTTGGCTGAACAGGTGGGATTGGGAGTTATAGGTGGTAATCAATCTAATTACAGAATCAGATTTAGTGACATTAGTTTTAGGTGGTTTGTAGAGTGCTTCCTCCCTCTTTATTGCATCTGCTTTCTTCTCTCCTATCCTAAGCATGTTATTAGGATATCCTCTAGCAAGAAATCGTTCCCTCATTTCATTTTTGTTTTTCTTATAAGCTGTTTCTGAGCTACAGTTTCTCTTGGCACGGAGAAATTTCCCAAAAGGGATACTCCACCTAAAATTAGGTGGAGGGCAGCTTGCAGCGTGTAACACTGAGTTGCCAGCTGTGTTTTTTCTGAATACCTCAGTAACAAGTTTTTCCCTTTGAGCTGTAACTCTGATATCGAGGAAATCTATACTCTCTTGGCTATGTTGCATGGAGAATTTAAGATTAACTGAGTTGTTGTTCAGTTCTTTAGTAAAATTAAGAAGATCTTTCTAAGTACCCTCCCAAATAAAGAAGACGTCGTCGATATTCCTGAGCCAGGTGTTAATCTTATGAGTCCAATGTTCTAGGGTTTCACTCTAGAGCAACTGCTTCTCCCACCAGCCCACCAAAATATTGGTGTAGCTGGGAGGGAAGCAGGTGCCCATCGAAGTTCCCTGTATTTTTTTGTAAAGGATTCCATTGAATATGAAAATATTCTCTGTAAGACATAGTTCAATCATCTGTAGCAGCATTTGAGTGTGAGCCACTAGGTGTATGCTTCTAGTCCTAAGAAAGTGTTTGCACGCTCTCAATCCATCATTGTGTCTGATGGTGGTATATAAGCTTTCAACATCTAGACATACCAGCCAGAAGTGTTTTTTCAATTTTTTGGAGAAAGTCTTTAGTGTCTCTGATATATGATGTAAGTTCTTTGACATAGTCGGCCAGAAAATAGTCCACATACCGTGAAACGTTCTCTAGTAGACGATTTTTTGAGGACACTATGGGCCTTCCTGGTGGTTGTCTGCGATCTTCATGCACTTTAGGGAGGAGATAAAAGATAGGTATGGTTGGAGTTTCATTTTTAAGAAATTTAACCTCGTCCCCGTTGAGTAAATTATCATCGGACCATACTTTGAGGTAGTCAGAAAGTTTAGTCTGCAGTTTAGAAAAGTAGCAATGATCAACCTTAATGTAGCAAGTGGTGTTAGTTAATTGTCTCATGGCTTCTTGGATGTAATTCTTCTTTTCCCAAAGAACAATATTCCCACCTTTATCAGACGGTTTGATAATAATATTGTCATCATTCTGAAGACCCTTCAGGGCTTCCATTTGTGATCGTGTAAGGTTAGATTTCATAATAGGTTTGGTAAGGAGTTGTAAAACATCCTGGTTAACCAGATCATGAAAGACATCAATATTGTTTCTGGGGAGCTGTGGTCTATATTTAGATCTAGCTCTAAAAGGTATAACAGCTGGTATCTTATGATCAAAACCTAAATTTTCAACTGTGGAGATGACATTGGGGTCTAGTAAATCTGTAGATTGTGTCATATCTGCTTGATGTTCGTTCATAAGGCTATCTAGTGTTTAAAGAATTTCTATGTCACTGATGAAAGGTGTGATACTAGTGGGATTTGCTCCCTGTGCTTTATCTTCTAAAAGCCTATTTTTATGGATTTTAAATAGTTTTAATTTGCGCACAAATAAATACATATCTATGCGTGTCTGTGCATAGTCAATGGGGGAATCAGGACAAAAAGTCAAAACTAGTTTCAGAACCTCTTCTTCGCTCTCAGTTAATTGTCTATTGGAAAGGTTAATTACCATCAGTTCTTGTCCCCTTTCTTCCATTATTTCTCTCTCTGCATCTGGCCTTTGTTTCCCACTCCAGTGTTGTCGTTCTTTCTTCCGTTGCTCCCGGCGCCTTTTGCTCTTGTTTTTCCTCCTCGGCCTCAATATCTTGTTCTTCCACGTATTAATTGTTCGATTGCCTCTAACATGAGGCGCATCTCCTCGGAAAAAAACGTTACATCTGTATGGTGGGAAGTGTTGCTGTCAATTGAGCCAACTTCAGAGCTTAGACTCGTGCCAGATTCCCATCTGTCTTTATCGGCAGCCCCCAATGCTCGATCTTTAATGAGGGTTGTGCACAACTTATCGAATTTCCTTTCAAAGGTTAGAATTCTACCAGATTCATAGTCCCTTTCGTCTCTCTCGAATTTTCTCTGTTTTCTTGCAACAATGTCTTTTTCAAAATTCATAATATGTTCATTTACTCCAGTCAGAACCTTCTTCACCTCATTTTGGTTTGAGTCTTTGGCTAGGTCATCAAAAATCTTTTGTATTTCTTCTACCAACTCCTTATGCTCCTCCCAAGCATTCTTAATCAGAATTTGTAACATTGTTTTTGAACATGCGTTTGTATTGTCAAGCCACGCTTTGAGTACCTCCGGTTTTGGTTTGTTCAAGGTAGGCACGATGAAAATGTGCAGCCCTCTGGGTATACGATCCACTTCTAAGTAATTTTGAAGCGATGTAGCTTCCCACCAGCGACTCAGTTCCTTTTTGCGCAGCCTTTCAAGCAGATTTCCCTTCTGTTTCAGGCTCTGTGTCATTTGCGCATCGTTGGTATCATTTTCACCCTTTTTGTCAGCTGTTGTTGTTTTTTTAAAAATTAGTTCTGCTGAGGCATCCCGCCCCTTAAGGAACTCCATTGCCCACAATGCACTACGGTCAGCCCACCGTCTCGGGACTGGATCGCGTCTTCAAAACAAATTGTAGAGAGGTGTGGCTCACTGGTTAGAGGCGGCAGACCCGTAAGCAGAGAATTGGCCAGGGACCAGGGTTCAATTCCCGACGCGGCAGGGTCGTGGACCAGCGTCAAAACGGATTCGATAATTCTCGCCTCGGTACCTACTCTAACCAGAAACACACTCGGCAACTCTGGGCATTAAGCTTGCCTCATCTCTACAACGGCCCCCCACAGACGCTGGGGATGCCTGGTTTCACCTTGGAGATACCCAGAAAGGGACCATCTCACAGGGATAGCCAGGACGGGTTCCCCAGCGGTCTATAGCGCCGGGACACCTCCTCGTGAGGTAGCTGTTCGCGCTCTACAAATATCAGTATTTTTTTTTTTTTTTTTTTTTCTGACGTGCCCTGGCAGCTTTCTCACCCTCACGACGATCGCTCACCTTCCTTTACATCCGCCGGTGATTTTGATGTCAGGTCCGTGTTCCGGATGAGTGCATCTCGTGCTGCCGGCGGGCGGACAAAAAAAATATATTATATACAGCCTGTCGTAGTCGCGTAGACACCCAAGCCACTTGCAGTGGCGGGCCGAGGCGGGGTCGCAATCCCAATAAATCTAACCAATTATCGTTGCAACTATGTAACAAACAATACGCCATGGCCACTGCTTTTCTTTCAGCGTGAATTTTAATCCAAAGACCAAGTGACTTGGTCTTTTGAATAAAATTCACACTGAAAGAACTGCAGTGGCGTATTGTTTGTTACATAGTTGCAACAATACTTGGTTATATATATATATATATTACCAACTGGCGGTCACCAGTAGGTAGTTATAGTTAGGACCCCTTTTCCATAGGAAATTCGCAACATTCTATTTTGAATAACTTTGGCGCCGGTCGACGAATCCTCGCGAATTTCTCAAAATAGGTGGGGCGCTACGCTCCGCTCCTACCCTGAAAGTCTCGGGGGGATTCGTCAAGCGGGGGCTGAGATAAAAGGGTGGTCCCAAAACGCGTTTTTCCCATGCATTTTTCCATAGGACCTTTAGACAGGGCTACAGCCCGAACGGCTGAACAGAATTACTAGATATTTGGCAGAGAGGTAGTCCCTAGGTCAAGGAAGTGCCTTTTGTAGGTTTGGTGTAAATCTGTTCAGTAGATTCTGAGAAAATAGCCTTTAAATCAATATATATATCTGAGCCAGCTTACGGTACGCTTACCGTAAGCTTACCGTACGCGTACGGTGGCGTGCGCGAGCGCGATTCTGATTGGCTGTTAGATCTTAGTAAACATTCGAATCGGCCAAAACCAGGAAGCGGCGGCCGCCATTTTGTGTGTTTCACTCAGAAAAAAAAGAGTGAAAACAAGAAAAGGGGGCAAGGAGGAGAGTTACAGACCCCCTTATATTTGTGAGGGGGTCAAAGAAGGACAGAAAAGTACAAAGAAAACATTTATTGATTTTTAAAAAAATCACGGGGTACGCGTACGGTAAGCTTACGGTAAGCGTACGGAAGAAAAAAAAAATTAAAAAAGAAATGAAATGCAGATTTAAGAGTTTAGATATTAGGGGGCTCTAAAAAGAGCCGTTGTGTTTATGAAGTGATTTTTTAAGTGGTACCTACAAGTAAGTACCGATGCAGAGTCTAAGGTTCAAGAGGAAGACTCTGTTCCCTTCATCATTGAAGTGCACACCATCTCCTCTATAAATGTCTTGCATGTCATAATGCAAGTTGTTGTGGTAAATGGCACCCATACCATAGTCACGGAGGAAAGCAGAAACAGATTTGTTGACGTGCTTTCTTGCTTTGTCAATTTGCGGACAGAAATGATTGGACCAGTTCCATTTTTGCCTTTGGCATATGTTGGAAAACACAAAGGCAGTTTTAGGGAAAAGTGAAAACAGTTGTGCAAAGGTGTCCTTCATAAGCATTTCCAGACCTACCCCAGTCAAAGTGCCTAGGTCATTGCCACCACAGTGCACTATTATGAGGTCAGGGTGTTGGATTTGCATGAAGGATTTCACCAATGGCATCAATTGGTGCCACTTTAACCCTCTCTGACCAATCCATTTAATGTCTACATTTGGCAAAGCAAGGTCTCTCACCATACCTGTTTTCTCTGCAAACTTTTCACTCCAGAAGACATAGCTGTGCCCTACAATCCACACTGTGAACATCTTCAAAGGAGAACTGGATGCACTCAGGAGGTGTCTTTCAGTAGAATGGCAATATGAAAAGAAAGACAGTTTGGAAATGGAGGCATACATATTTTTTTCAAAACAAAAAGAACTGATTGGCTGTTTCATACCATTCTAGAATAAAAACTAGGCTGTATGTGTAAATTAATAGAAGCATGTTTTGTATTGGTACAAAAAAATGTGTTACCAAAGAACAGTACTATGGATTTGCTGTTAGGTTTGAAAAGTCAAGCACTCTTGCTCTGTGGAATTGAAACATTGTGTGGCGAACTTCTGACCTAACTCCACACAGCAGTGTTCCATGAGCTGTTGCTATGGTAGCAGGCAGAAGTCAAGTTGGGGGAAGGGTACTAGGCAGAAGTCAAGTTGGGGGCAGGGTACTTTTGGAAAAGGGTTGGTTTTCAACCAATAGAAATGTGTGATTACATTTGAAAAAAAGGGGGAAGCACTGAGATTTGAAACTTACATGTATATGTGTGGAAAAATAGAGGGAAAGTTTGCCATTATCTGGTTCTGCTGAGAGGAGAGAGGTGTAGAGAACAGAGATCCTGGCTCTGATAATCTGCTGTTTGAGTGCCACATTTCTTTCACAACTAACTAATTTTAAAGGTGAGTTTAGAGTTTGAGAGGGGATGTATATGGTAAATTAAGAAATGAATAATAGAATTGGAATTCCTTTTGTAGAAGTTGTGTTTATTATTTTCTGTTTTGGGAGAAATTTAAATGTGAGGAACATGTAAAATAATATGGACTATTTTTTCATGATAAATTAAGGTGTACTGGTAAAAATAAGGAATAATTTAAGGGTTTGAGGTTGCAGTCAGTAATGCAAATACATTCAGCATCACTAAGGCTGGTTGCCCTTGCTGGAGTGTAGGCAGTCACCGAGGATACACATGGTGGTGGTCTGAAAAAGCAGTTTGGACATGGGCTTTTTAAAAAAATCTAAAAAGTGGATTCATAATGTGTCACTCTGTAAAAGTGATTTTCACTTGCCAAAAAAAAAGAGCAGTAAGTGTGCATTTAAATTGGCAAAGAAATTTCGTTTTGTGACTAATGTGAAAACATGACTCTGTGTGCAAATAGGAATTATAGGCAGAGATTTATTGCGTTTTGCTCTGGTGATTTCACAGTTGCATTAGTAGGAAAAAGGGGGAGCGATTTTTGGGGGAAGAAGCAGACTCTTAGCACACACCCAGCTCCTTTCCATGTATAATCATGCACAGTATTTAGAAGCGAGTGGGGTTTTGAGGTTTCAGTCTGTAATGCAAATACATTCAGCATCACTAAGGCTGGTTGCCCTTGCTGGAGTGTAGGCAGTCACCGAGGATACACATGGTGGTGGTCTGAAAAAGCAGTCTGGACATGTGCAATTAAAAAAATCTAAAAAGTGGATTCATAATGTGTCAGTCTGTAAAAGTGATTTTCACTTGCCAAAAAAAAAGAGCAGTAAGTGTGCATTTAAATTGGCAAAGAAATTTCGTTTTGGGACTAATGTGAAAACATGACTCTGTGTGCAAATAGGAATTACAGGCAGAGATTTATTGCGTTTTGCTCTGGTGATTTCACAATTGCATTAGTAGGAAAAAGGGGGAGCGATTTTTTGGGGGAAGAAGCAGACTCTTAGCACACACCCACCTCCTTTCCATGTATAATCATGCACAGTATTTAGAAGCGAGTGGGGTTTTGAGGTTTCAGTCTGTAATGCAAATACATTCAGCATCACTAAGGCTGGTTGCCCTTGCTGGAGTGTAGGCAGTCACCGAGGATACACATGGTGGTGGTCTGAAAAAGCAGTCTGGACATGTGCAATTTAAAAAATCTAAAAAGTGGATTCATAATGTGTCAGTCTGTAAAAGTGATTTTCACTTGCCAAAAAAAAAGAGCAGTAAGTGTGCATTTAAATTGGCAAAGAAATTTCGTTTTGGGACTAATGTGAAAACATGACTCTGTGTGCAAATAGGAATTACAGGCAGAGATTTATTGCGTTTTGCTCTGGTGATTTCACAGTTGCATTAGTAGGAAAAAGGGGGAGCGATTTTTTTGGTGCAGAAGCAGACTCTTAGCACACACCCAGCTCCTTTCCATGTATAATCATGCACAGTATTTACAAGCGAGTGGGGTTTTGAGGTTTCAGTCTGTAATGCAAATACATTCAGCATCACTAAGGCTGGTTGCCCTTGCTGGAGTGTAGGCAGTCACCGAGGATACACATGGTGGTGGTCTGAAAAAGCAGTCTGGACATGGGCTTTTAAAAAAATCTGAAAAGTGGTTTCATAATGTGTCAGTCTGTAAAAGTGATTTTCACTTGCCAAAAAAAAAGAGCAGTAAGTGTGCATTCAAATTGGCAAAGAAATTTCGTTTTGGGACTAATGTGAAAACATGACTCTGTGTGCAAATAGGAATTACAGGCAGAGATTTATTGCGTTTTGCTTTGGTGATTTCACAGTTGCATTAGTAGGAAAAAGGGGGAGCGATTTTTTGGGGGAAGAAGCAGACTCTTAGCACACACCCAGCTGCTTGCCATGTGGAATCATGCACAGTATTTAGAAGCGAGTGGGGTTTTGAGGTTTCAGTCTGTAATGCAAATACATTCAGCATCACTAAGGCTGGTTGCCCTTGCTGGAGTGAAGGCAGTCACCAAGGATACACATGGTGGTGGTCTGAAAAAGCAGTCTGGACATGGGCTTTTTTAAAAAAATCTGAAAAGTGGTTTCATAATGTGTCAGTCTGTAAAAGTGATTTTCACTTGCCAAAAAAAAAGAGCAGTAAGTGTGCATTTAAATTGGCAAAGATATTTCGTTTTGGGACTAATGTGAAAACATGACTCTGTGTGCAAAGAGGAATTATAGGCAGAGATTTATTGCGTTTTGCTCTGGTGATTTCACAGTTGCATTAGTAGGAAAAAGGGGGAGCGATTTTTTGGGGGAAGAAGCAGACTCTTAGCACACACTCAGCTGCTTACCATGTGGAATCATGCACAGTATTTAGAAGCGAGTGGGGTTTTGAGGTTTCAGTCTTTAATGCAAATACATTCAGCATCACTAAGGCTGGTTGCCCTTGCTGGAGTGTAGGCAGTCACCGAGGATACACATGGTGGTGGTCTGAAAAAGCAGTCTGGACATGGGCTTTTTAAAAAAATATAAAAAGTGGATTCATAATGTGTCAGTCTGTAAAAGTGATTTTCACTTGCCAAAAAAAAGAGCAGTAAGTGTGCATTCAAATTGGCAAAGAAATTTCGTTTTGTGACTAATGTGAAAACATGACTCTGTGTGCAAATAGGAATTATAGGCAGAGATTTATTGCGTTTTGCTCTGGTGATTTCACAGTTGCATTAGTAGGAAAAAGGGGGAGCGATTTTTGGGGGAAGAAGCAGACTCTTAGCACACACCCAGCTCCTTTCCATGTATAATCATGCACAGTATTTAGAAGCGAGAGGGGTTTTGAGGTTTCAGTCTGTAATGCAAATACATTCAGCATCACTAAGGCTGGTTGCCCTTGCTGGAGTGTAGGCAGTCACCGAGGATACACATGGTGGTGGTCTGAAAAAGCAGTCTGGACATGTGCAATTAAAAAAATCTAAAAAGTGGATTCATAATGTGTCAGTCTGTAAAAGTGATTTTCACTTGCCAAAAAAAAAGAGCAGTAAGTGTGCATTTAAATTGGCAAAGAAATTTCGTTTTGGGACTAATGTAAAAACATGACTCTGTGTGCAAATAGGAATTACAGGCACAGATTTATTGCGTTTTGCTCTGGTGATTTCACAGTTGCATTAGTAGGAAAAAGGGGGAGCGATTTTTTGGGGGAAGAAGCAGACTCTTAGCACACACCCAGCTCCTTTCCATGTATAATCATGCACAGTATTTAGAAGCGAGTGGGGTTTTGAGGTTTCAGTCTGTAATGCAAATACATTCAGCATCACTAAGGCTGGTTGCCCTTGCTGGAGTGTAGGCAGTCACCGAGGATACACATGGTGGTGGTCTGAAAAAGCAGTCTGGACATGTGCAATTTAAAAAATCTAAAAAGTGGATTCATAATGTGTCAGTCTGTAAAAGTGATTTTCACTTGCCAAAAAAAAAGAGCAGTAAGTGTGCATTTAAATTGGCAAAGAAATTTCGTTTTGGGACTAATGTGAAAACATGACTCTGTGTGCAAATAGGAATTACAGGCAGAGATTTATTGCGTTTTGCTCTGGTGATTTCACAGTTGCATTAGTAGGAAAAAGGGGGAGCGATTTTTTTGGTGCAGAAGCAGACTCTTAGCACACACCCAGCTCCTTTCCATGTATAATCATGCACAGTATTTACAAGCGAGTGGGGTTTTGAGGTTTCAGTCTGTAATGCAAATACATTCAGCATCACTAAGGCTGGTTGCCCTTGCTGGAGTGTAGGCAGTCACCGAGGATACACATGGTGGTGGTCTGAAAAAGCAGTCTGGACATGGGCTTTTAAAAAAATCTGAAAAGTGGTTTCATAATGTGTCAGTCTGTAAAAGTGATTTTCACTTGCCAAAAAAAAAGAGCAGTAAGTGTGCATTCAAATTGGCAAAGAAATTTCGTTTTGGGACTAATGTGAAAACATGACTCTGTGTGCAAATAGGAATTACAGGCAGAGATTTATTGCGTTTTGCTCTGGTGATTTCACAGTTGCATTAGTAGGAAAAAGGGGGAGCGATTTTTTGGGGGAAGAAGCAGACTCTTAGCACACACTCAGCTGCTTACCATGTGGAATCATGCACAGTATTTAGAAGCGAGTGGGGTTTTGAGGTTTCAGTCTGTAATGCAAATACATTCAGCATCACTAAGGCTGGTTGCCCTTGCTGGAGTGTAGGCAGTCACCGAGGATACACATGGTGGTGGTCTGAAAAAGCAGTCTGGACATGGGCTTTTTAAAAAAATATAAAAAGTGGATTCATAATGTGTCAGTCTGTAAAAGTGATTTTCACTTGCCAAAAAAAAAGAGCAGTAAGTGTGCATTCAAATTGGCAAAGAAATTTCGTTTTGTGACTAATGTGAAAACATGACTCTGTGTGCAAATAGGAATTACAGGCAGAGATTTATTGCGTTTTGCTCTGGTGATTTCACAGTTGCATTAGTAGGAAAAAGGGGGAGCGATTTTTTGGGGGAAGAAGCAGACTCTTAGCACACACTCAGCTGCTTACCATGTGGAATCATGCACAGTATTTAGAAGCGAGTGGGGTTTTGAGGTTTCAGTCTGTAATGCAAATACATTCAGCATCACTAAGGCTGGTTGCCCTTGCTGGAGTGTAGGCAGTCACCGAGGATACACATGGTGGTGGTCTGAAAAAGCAGTCTGGACATGGGCTTTTTTAAAAAAATCTGAAAAGTGGTTTCATAATGTGTCAGTCTGTAAAAGTGATTTTCACTTGCCAAAAAAAAAGAGCAGTAAGTGTGCATTCAAATTGGCAAAGAAATTTCGTTTTGTGACTAATGTGAAAACATGACTCTGTGTGCAAATAGGATTTACAGGCAGAGATTTATTGCGTTTTGCTCTGGTGATTTCACAGTTGCATTAGTAGGAAAAAGGGGGAGCGATTTTTTGGGGGAAGAAGCAGACTCTTAGCACACACCCAGCTCCTTTCCATGTATAATCATGCACAGTATTTACAAGCGAGTGGGGTTTTCAGGTTTCAGTCTGTAATGCAAATACATTCAGCATCACTAAGGCTGGTTGCCCTTGCTGGAGTGTAGGCAGTCACCGAGGATACACATGGTGGTGGTCTGAAAAAGCAGTCTGGACATGGGCTTTTTAAAAAAAATCTGAAAAGTGGTTTCATAATGTGTCAGTCTGTAAAAGTGATTTTCACTTGCCAAAAAAAAAGAGCAGTAAGTGTGCATTCAAATTGGCAAAGAAATTTCGTTTTGTGACTAATGTGAAAACATGACTCTGTGTGCAAATAGGAATTATAGGCAGAGATTTATTGCGTTTTGCTCTGGTGATTTCACAGTTGCATTAGTAGGAAAAAGGGGGAGCGATTTTTGGGGAAGAAGCAGACTCTTAGCACACACCCAGCTCCTTTCCATGTATAATCATGCACAGTATTTAGAAGCGAGTGGGGTTTTGAGGTTTCAGTCTGTAATGCAAATACATTCAGCATCACTAAGGCTGGTTGCCCTTGCTGGAGTGTAGGCAGTCACCGAGGATACACATGGTGGTGGTCTGAAAAAGCAGTCTGGACATGTGCAATTAAAAAAATCTAAAAAGTGGATTCATAATGTGTCAGTCTGTAAAAGTGATTTTCACTTGCCAAAAAAAAGAGCAGTAAGTGTGCATTTAAATTGGCAAAGAAATTTCGTTTTGGGACTAATGTGAAAACATGACTCTGTGTGCAAATAGGAATTACAGGCAGAGATTTATTGCGTTTTGCTCTGGTGATTTCACAATTGCATTAGTAGGAAAAAGGGGGAGCGATTTTTTGGGGGAAGAAGCAGACTCTTAGCACACACCCAGCTCCTTTCCATGTATAATCATGCACAGTATTTAGAAGCGAGTGGGGTTTTGAGGTTTCAGTCTGTAATGCAAATACATTCAGCATCACTAAGGCTGGTTGCCCTTGCTGGAGTGTAGGCAGTCACCGAGGATACACATGGTGGTGGTCTGAAAAAGCAGTCTGGACATGTGCAATTTAAAAAATCTAAAAAGTGGATTCATAATGTGTCAGTCTGTAAAAGTGATTTTCACTTGCCAAAAAAAAAGAGCAGTAAGTGTGCATTTAAATTGGCAAAGAAATTTCGTTTTGGGACTAATGTGAAAACATGACTCTGTGTGCAAATAGGAATTACAGGCAGAGATTTATTGCGTTTTGCTCTGGTGATTTCACAGTTGCATTAGTAGGAAAAAGGGGGAGCGATTTTTTTGGTGCAGAAGCAGACTCTTAGCACACACCCAGCTCCTTTCCATGTATAATCATGCACAGTATTTACAAGCGAGTGGGGTTTTGAGGTTTCAGTCTGTAATGCAAATACATTCAGCATCACTAAGGCTGGTTGCCCTTGCTGGAGTGTAGGCAGTCACCGAGGATACACATGGTGGTGGTCTGAAAAAGCAGTCTGGACATGGGCTTTTAAAAAAATCTGAAAAGTGGTTTCATAATGTGTCAGTCTGTAAAAGTGATTTTCACTTGCCAAAAAAAAAGAGCAGTAAGTGTGCATTCAAATTGGCAAAGAAATTTCGTTTTGGGACTAATGTGAAAACATGACTCTGTGTGCAAATAGGAATTACAGGCAGAGATTTATTGCGTTTTGCTCTGGTGATTTCACAGTTGCATTAGTAGGAAAAAGGGGGAGCGATTTTTTGGGGGAAGAAGCAGACTCTTAGCACACACCCAGCTGCTTGCCATGTGGAATGATGCACAGTATTTAGAAGCGAGTGGGGTTTTGAGGTTTCAGTCTGTAATGCAAATACATTCAGCATCACTAAGGCTGGTTGCCCTTGCTGGAGTGAAGGCAGTCACCAAGGATACACATGGTGGTGGTCTGAAAAAGCAGTCTGGACATGGGCTTTTTTAAAAAAATCTGAAAAGTGGTTTCATAATGTGTCAGTCTGTAAAAGTGATTTTCACTTGCCAAAAAAAAAGAGCAGTAAGTGTGCATTTAAATTGGCAAAGATATTTCGTTTTGGGACTAATGTGAAAACATGACTCTGTGTGCAAAGAGGAATTATAGGCAGAGATTTATTGCGTTTTGCTCTGGTGATTTCACAGTTGCATTAGTAGGAAAAAGGGGGAGCGATTTTTTGGGGGAAGAAGCAGACTCTTAGCACACACTCAGCTGCTTACCATGTGGAATCATGCACAGTATTTAGAAGCGAGTGGGGTTTTGAGGTTTCAGTCTTTAATGCAAATACATTCAGCATCACTAAGGCTGGTTGCCCTTGCTGGAGTGTAGGCAGTCACCGAGGATACACATGGTGGTGGTCTGAAAAAGCAGTCTGGACATGGGCTTTTTAAAAAAATATAAAAAGTGGATTCATAATGTGTCAGTCTGTAAAAGTGATTTTCACTTGCCAAAAAAAAGAGCAGTAAGTGTGCATTCAAATTGGCAAAGAAATTTCGTTTTGTGACTAATGTGAAAACATGACTCTGTGTGCAAATAGGAATTATAGGCAGAGATTTATTGCGTTTTGCTCTGGTGATTTCACAGTTGCATTAGTAGGAAAAAGGGGGAGCGATTTTTGGGGGAAGAAGCAGACTCTTAGCACACACCCAGCTCCTTTCCATGTATAATCATGCACAGTATTTAGAAGCGAGAGGGGTTTTGAGGTTTCAGTCTGTAATGCAAATACATTCAGCATCACTAAGGCTGGTTGCCCTTGCTGGAGTGTAGGCAGTCACCGAGGATACACATGGTGGTGGTCTGAAAAAGCAGTCTGGACATGTGCAATTAAAAAAATCTAAAAAGTGGATTCATAATGTGTCAGTCTGTAAAAGTGATTTTCACTTGCCAAAAAAAAAGAGCAGTAAGTGTGCATTTAAATTGGCAAAGAAATTTCGTTTTGGGACTAATGTAAAAACATGACTCTGTGTGCAAATAGGAATTACAGGCACAGATTTATTGCGTTTTGCTCTGGTGATTTCACAGTTGCATTAGTAGGAAAAAGGGGGAGCGATTTTTTGGGGGAAGAAGCAGACTCTTAGCACACACCCAGCTCCTTTCCATGTATAATCATGCACAGTATTTAGAAGCGAGTGGGGTTTTGAGGTTTCAGTCTGTAATGCAAATACATTCAGCATCACTAAGGCTGGTTGCCCTTGCTGGAGTGTAGGCAGTCACCGAGGATACACATGGTGGTGGTCTGAAAAAGCAGTCTGGACATGTGCAATTTAAAAAATCTAAAAAGTGGATTCATAATGTGTCAGTCTGTAAAAGTGATTTTCACTTGCCAAAAAAAAAGAGCAGTAAGTGTGCATTTAAATTGGCAAAGAAATTTCGTTTTGGGACTAATGTGAAAACATGACTCTGTGTGCAAATAGGAATTACAGGCAGAGATTTATTGCGTTTTGCTCTGGTGATTTCACAGTTGCATTAGTAGGAAAAAGGGGGAGCGATTTTTTTGGTGCAGAAGCAGACTCTTAGCACACACCCAGCTCCTTTCCATGTATAATCATGCACAGTATTTACAAGCGAGTGGGGTTTTGAGGTTTCAGTCTGTAATGCAAATACATTCAGCATCACTAAGGCTGGTTGCCCTTGCTGGAGTGTAGGCAGTCACCGAGGATACACATGGTGGTGGTCTGAAAAAGCAGTCTGGACATGGGCTTTTAAAAAAATCTGAAAAGTGGTTTCATAATGTGTCAGTCTGTAAAAGTGATTTTCACTTGCCAAAAAAAAAGAGCAGTAAGTGTGCATTCAAATTGGCAAAGAAATTTCGTTTTGGGACTAATGTGAAAACATGACTCTGTGTGCAAATAGGAATTACAGGCAGAGATTTATTGCGTTTTGCTCTGGTGATTTCACAGTTGCATTAGTAGGAAAAAGGGGGAGCGATTTTTTGGGGGAAGAAGCAGACTCTTAGCACACACTCAGCTGCTTACCATGTGGAATCATGCACAGTATTTAGAAGCGAGTGGGGTTTTGAGGTTTCAGTCTGTAATGCAAATACATTCAGCATCACTAAGGCTGGTTGCCCTTGCTGGAGTGTAGGCAGTCACCGAGGATACACATGGTGGTGGTCTGAAAAAGCAGTCTGGACA
The DNA here is from genome assembly GCF_964204655.1 of Triturus cristatus. Lineage (NCBI taxonomy): Eukaryota > Metazoa > Chordata > Amphibia > Caudata > Salamandridae > Triturus > Triturus cristatus. Next base: position 381,803,192 of record NC_140591.1, on the reverse strand, counting down.
TGGGCTTTTTAAAAAAATATAAAAAGTGGATTCATAATGTGTCAGTCTGTAAAAGTGATTTTCACTTGCCAAAAAAAAAGAGCAGTAAGTGTGCATTCAAATTGGCAAAGAAATTTCGTTTTGTGACTAATGTGAAAACATGACTCTGTGTGCAAATAGGAATTACAGGCAGAGATTTATTGCGTTTTGCTCTGGTGATTTCACAGTTGCATTAGTAGGAAAAAGGGGGAGCGATTTTTTGGGGGAAGAAGCAGACTCTTAGCACACACTCAGCTGCTTACCATGTGGAATCATGCACAGTATTTAGAAGCGAGTGGGGTTTTGAGGTTTCAGTCTGTAATGCAAATACATTCAGCATCACTAAGGCTGGTTGCCCTTGCTGGAGTGTAGGCAGTCACCGAGGATACACATGGTGGTGGTCTGAAAAAGCAGTCTGGACATGGGCTTTTTTAAAAAAATCTGAAAAGTGGTTTCATAATGTGTCAGTCTGTAAAAGTGATTTTCACTTGCCAAAAAAAAAGAGCAGTAAGTGTGCATTCAAATTGGCAAAGAAATTTCGTTTTGTGACTAATGTGAAAACATGACTCTGTGTGCAAATAGGATTTACAGGCAGAGATTTATTGCGTTTTGCTCTGGTGATTTCACAGTTGCATTAGTAGGAAAAAGGGGGAGCGATTTTTTGGGGGAAGAAGCAGACTCTTAGCACACACCCAGCTCCTTTCCATGTATAATCATGCACAGTATTTACAAGCGAGTGGGGTTTTCAGGTTTCAGTCTGTAATGCAAATACATTCAGCATCACTAAGGCTGGTTGCCCTTGCTGGAGTGTAGGCAGTCACCGAGGATACACATGGTGGTGGTCTGAAAAAGCAGTCTGGACATGGGCTTTTTAAAAAAAATCTGAAAAGTGGTTTCATAATGTGTCAGTCTGTAAAAGTGATTTTCACTTGCCAAAAAAAAAGAGCAGTAAGTGTGCATTCAAATTGGCAAAGAAATTTCGTTTTGGGACTAATGTGAAAACATGACTCTGTGTGGAAATAGGAATTACAGGCAGAGATTTATTGCGTTTTGCTCTGGTGATTTCACAGTTGCATTAGTAGGAAAAAGGGGGAGCGATTTTTTGGGGGAAGAAGCAGACTCTTAGCACACACCCAGCTCCTTTCCATGTATAATCATGCACAGTATTTACAAGCGAGTGGGTTTTTCAGGTTTCAGTCTGTAATGCAAATACATTCAGCATCACTAAGGCTGGTTGCCCTTGCTGGAGTGTAGGCAGTCACCGAGGATACACATGGTGGTGGTCTGAAAAAGCAGTCTGGACATGGGCTTTTTAAAAAAATATAAAAAGTGGATTCATAATGTGTCAGTCTGTAAAAGTGATTTTCACTTGCCAAAAAAAAAGAGCAGTAAGTGTGCATTCAAATTGGCAAAGAAATTTCGTTTTGTGACTAATGTGAAAACATGACTCTGTGTGCAAATAGGAATTACAGGCAGAGATTTATTGCGTTTTGCTCTGGTGATTTCACAGTTGCATTAGTAGGAAAAAGGGGGAGCGATTTTTTGGGGGAAGAAGCAGACTCTTAGCACACACTCAGCTGCTTACCATGTGGAATCATGCACAGTATTTAGAAGCGAGTGGGGTTTTGAGGTTTCAGTCTGTAATGCAAATACATTCAGCATCACTAAGGCTGGTTGCCCTTGCTGGAGTGTAGGCAGTCACCGAGGATACACATGGTGGTGGTCTGAAAAAGCAGTCTGGACATGGGCTTTTTTAAAAAAATCTGAAAAGTGGTTTCATAATGTGTCAGTCTGTAAAAGTGATTTTCACTTGCCAAAAAAAAAGAGCAGTAAGTGTGCATTCAAATTGGCAAAGAAATTTCGTTTTGTGACTAATGTGAAAACATGACTCTGTGTGCAAATAGGATTTACAGGCAGAGATTTATTGCGTTTTGCTCTGGTGATTTCACAGTTGCATTAGTAGGAAAAAGGGGGAGCGATTTTTTGGGGGAAGAAGCAGACTCTTAGCACACACCCAGCTCCTTTCCATGTATAATCATGCACAGTATTTACAAGCGAGTGGGGTTTTCAGGTTTCAGTCTGTAATGCAAATACATTCAGCATCACTAAGGCTGGTTGCCCTTGCTGGAGTGTAGGCAGTCACCGAGGATACACATGGTGGTGGTCTGAAAAAGCAGTCTGGACATGGGCTTTTTAAAAAAAATCTGAAAAGTGGTTTCATAATGTGTCAGTCTGTAAAAGTGATTTTCACTTGCCAAAAAAAAAGAGCAGTAAGTGTGCATTCAAATTGGCAAAGAAATTTCGTTTTGGGACTAATGTGAAAACATGACTCTGTGTGGAAATAGGAATTACAGGCAGAGATTTATTGCGTTTTGCTCTGGTGATTTCACAGTTGCATTAGTAGGAAAAAGGGGGAGCGATTTTTTGGGGGAAGAAGCAGACTCTTAGCACACACCCAGCTCCTTTCCATGTATAATCATGCACAGTATTTACAAGCGAGTGGGGTTTTCAGGTTTCAGTCTGTAATGCAAATACATTCAGCATCACTAAGGCTGGTTGCCCTTGCTGGAGTGTAGGCAGTCACCGAGGATACACATGGTGGTGGTCTGAAAAAGCAGTCTGGACATGGGCTTTTTAAAAAAATATAAAAAGTGGATTCATAATGTGTCAGTCTGTAAAAGTGATTTTCACTTGCCAAAAAAAAAGAGCAGTAAGTGTGCATTCAAATTGGCAAAGAAATTTCGTTTTGTGACTAATGTGAAAACATGACTCTGTGTGCAAATAGGAATTACAGGCAGAGATTTATTGCGTTTTGCTCTGGTGATTTCACAGTTGCATTAGTAGGAAAAAGGGGGAGCGATTTTTTGGGGGAAGAAGCAGACTCTTAGCACACACTCAGCTGCTTACCATGTGGAATCATGCACAGTATTTAGAAGCGAGTGGGGTTTTGAGGTTTCAGTCTGTAATGCAAATACATTCAGCATCACTAAGGCTGGTTGCCCTTGCTGGAGTGTAGGCAGTCACCGAGGATACACATGGTGGTGGTCTGAAAAAGCAGTCTGGACATGGGCTTTTTTAAAAAAATCTGAAAAGTGGTTTCATAATGTGTCAGTCTGTAAAAGTGATTTTCACTTGCCAAAAAAAAAGAGCAGTAAGTGTGCATTCAAATTGGCAAAGAAATTTCGTTTTGTGACTAATGTGAAAACATGACTCTGTGTGCAAATAGGATTTACAGGCAGAGATTTATTGCGTTTTGCTCTGGTGATTTCACAGTTGCATTAGTAGGAAAAAGGGGGAGCAATTTTTTGGGGGAAGAAGCAGACTCTTAGCACACACCCAGCTCCTTTCCATGTATAATCATGCACAGTATTTACAAGCGAGTGGGGTTTTCAGGTTTCAGTCTGTAATGCAAATACATTCAGCATCACTAAGGCTGGTTGCCCTTGCTGGAGTGTAGGCAGTCACCGAGGATACACATGGTGGTGGTCTGAAAAAGCAGTCTGGACATGGGCTTTTTAAAAAAAATCTGAAAAGTGGTTTCATAATGTGTCAGTCTGTAAAAGTGATTTTCACTTGCCAAAAAAAAAGAGCAGTAAGTGTGCTTTCAAATTGGCAAAGAAATTTCGTTTTGGGACTAATGTGAAAACATGACTCTGTGTGGAAATAGGAATTACAGGCAGAGATTTATTGCGTTTTGCTCTGGTGATTTCACAGTTGCATTAGTAGGAAAAAGGGGGAGCGATTTTTTGGGGGAAGAAGCAGACTCTTAGCACACACCCAGCTCCTTTCCATGTATAATCATGCACAGTATTTAGAAGCGAGTGGGGTTTTGAGGTTTCAGTCTGTAATGCAAATACATTCAGCATCACTAAGGCTGGTTGCCCTTGCTGGAGTGTAGGCAGTCACCGAGGATACACATGGTGGTGGTCTGAAAAAGCAGTCTGGACATGGGCTTTTTAAAAAAACTGAAAAGTGGTTTCATAATGTGTCAGTCTGTAAAAGTGATTTTAACTTGCCAAAAAAAAAGAGCAGTAAGTGTGCATTCAAATTGGCAAAGAAATTACGTTTTGTGACTATTGTGAAAAGAAATGTAGTAATATATTTAAATAAAATAAAGGAATTTTTTTTTTGTTTTTTTCAGGTATTGCTGAAGAGCAGTGGACAAAATTTAAGATGCCTACAAAATCCAGAGTTCAAAAAACGCACAAAAAAAACCTATATTTGAAGACAACTAGAGGACCAAAGTTAGTAGAAGATGCTCATGTTGGGAAAAAGAAAAAATCTTCTGGTAAGCAGAAAAAACAATTTCTAAAAAATATATTCAAAAGAATGAAAAATGTACAAAATGTCTGTACTCGAAAGGATGTTTTCAAAAAAAAAGGAGAGGAAAAAATTGACAATTTAGTTAATGCAAATATACCTTCAGCAACTGAAAAGATTTATATAAATAGAAAAACAGCGTTTAAAGAGATACGTAGAAAAATGTTTCAGAGAAGAGTTATGTCCAATTTGATGAAGGATGTGAAGAAATATAAGAAAAAGACAAAGTTTTATAAAAGAAAAAAAGAAATAGATGCCATTGCAGCAAAGGCATTAGAATTAAAAAGGAAACTATTCATTTTAATTTTGAATAGGATGCGTACATTAGACAAAATGGTTAATGTACTGAAATCACATAGCAAAAGGAAAAGAGTAGTGAACAGAACAAACTTTTGTAAAGTGTTTTTAGGAAAGTGGATGCATAGTTCAAGTAGTGAACCTTTTTTTAATGAAGAGAGCTATTTTCAAAGTAATAGTTTGCTGCATGCAGTTGACACCAGAGGTCGTTCTTACGAAGTAAAAAATGGTTGCATAATGGAGAAGGAGATAATGGTTCCAAGAGATGAGGTACAAGTGATGGCAGATGAGGCTATGGGGAGACGTCCTAAAGCCCCAGTGTACACTTGGAATTGTAGTAGTATTTGCACTGTGCGTCAGGAATCTATTGACAAATTTCGAGAGTTTCTAAGAGAATATAGTAAAAAAAGTATAAAACAGAAGATTAAGGTGCTTCAAAGTCTGGATCCATGCAGAGTGAGAGAGAATACTGGTTTGCAGGGTCATTCTCTGGCTTGTCTATCTAGAAAAGTGTGCAATAGTGTTTTCCATCATTTTAGGATGCTGGCTGTTCATCATACTGAAATGAGAAAGTTTGTGAGACGGTTGTATTTTGCCAAAAGTCCAGCAATAAAGTTAAATGAATTGAATAGGGCTCTGTTCCGAGGAACGGTATCAGATGTAGAGAAGGTTGTTGATGAAATTCAGTTTTGTTACTTTGGTCCTGAACAAAACAGTGCAGAGAAGGACACAGTAAATGAGGAAGAAGTGGAAGAGAATGTAGAACCCTCTGTAAGTAACACATTTAATGATCACATAACAAAATTTGCAATAGTCTCTAATGAAAGACCAAATTTTACTTGTATTTGTTGCCGCAGAACTCATTATAGAAAACAAACTAGGAATGTTGATCTCTACAGAAAGAGTGAAAATGAAGATAATTATAAGTGGAAGGATTTTGCCACATATATATTTCTAGAAAATTGTTTTGATTTGGGTGAAGATCAGCGTATTTGTAAATACTGTTACAACAAGTTAGAGGAAAATAGAATGCCGACCAGAGCTGTACATAATAATTTAGAATTGGATGCTATTCCTGCTGAACTTTCTGAATTAAATACATATGAGTCTATACTCATTCAATGTGTTCATCCGTTCCAGACCATAGTACGTATGGAGCCCAAAACTGGTAAATTACCTCCTTCTGATTTACTGAGAGGTTTAAAAGGAAGAGTGGTGTATTTGCCCTTGGATTTGAAAAAAAATATGGAAACTATTGATGCGGATACTTTGGAAACTGAACCATTAGTTATTCTGGTTAATGGTGTACCTACAAAGAATAAGAAGATTTGGCAGGAGCTGGTAGATGTGCGGAAAGTACAAAGAGCAAATTTGTATTTGAAAAGGAATAACAAATGGTATGAATCAATTTATATAGAAGAAGAAGAAGAAGAAGATTTACAAGAAGACACAGAAACACCAACTGGACAAATAGAAAAAGTGGACAAGTCAAAGGAAGAAGAAATTTATGAACATTTTAGCATACATCCTCTTCATTCAAAAGAAGTTATGGGAGATAATATTGATCTCTTTCAGATGAAGAAAGCAAAAGGAACTCCCGTGAGTGTATGGGAGGAGAGCTTGGAAGCTCGATGTTTTCCCCAGCTGTTTCCTAAAGTAAAAGGAGGACGATACGATGAACGTCCATAACAGATTCCAGCTTCTGAGTATCGGACTACAAGACTATATGCTGAAGATCCCAGATTTCGACAAAGTATTCCTTATTTGTTCCATCTTTTATTTGAAAGCGACTTGTCTGCACTGTCTTATGCAGTAAATCACATTTTAAAAAGTGGAGTACATTTACAAAATGTGTCTGCTAAGGATTTTATGGAGAAAGTGCAGCACCGAGATGATCATTTGGAAACACAACTGATCAATCTGATGGCTTGTCAGCGTGGGACAAATGAATATTGGTACCGACGCCATGGTGAATTAAAATGCATGTTACGGAATTTAGGAACACCAACATGGTTCGTTACCCTAAGCTGTGCGGAGTACGCTTGGGATGATTTACTGGATTTTCTACGAGAGGCAAATTCAAACATTAAAAACATCGAATACAAGACAGCAGGAGAACTGTGCTCATTGGATCCGGTTAATGTTTGCAGATATTTCAATCATAGATTTGAGGCTATGATGTCCTTCATCTGCAATAAAAAAAATCCACCTCTTGGAGAAGTAGTAGATTTCTTTTGGAGAAAAGAGTACCAGGCAAGAGGTGCTCCTCATATTCATATGCTGTTGTGGATCAAGGATGCCCCAAAGTTTGGAACAGATACTGATGAAGCAGTGTTATCTTTCATTGAAGAATATGCAACATGTGCTATACCAAAAAGCACAGAAGAGAAAAAGTTAAAGGAGCAAGTTTTACGTTTCCAAAGTCATCGGTGTGGAAAATACTGTCGACGGAAATACAAGAGCAAAGATAAATACTACACTAAATGTCGATTTGGATTTCCTAGACCTGTTCTTTCAAATGGAAGAGTCAACAGTTTTATGTCAGCTGTGAGACATACTATCACAAGAAAATCACCTAAGAATACCTACAACCTAAAAAGAAAAGAAGAATCAAAAAATATAAATGACTACAACCCAGTCATTTTATCCATGTGGAACGCTAACATGGATATACAGTATGTAGCTGACAATTCCATTGCTGTTGCTCGATATGTAACGTCTTACATTACGAAATCAGAAAAAACAGAATTGAAGGAAATGTGGGAAGAGATTTCTCACGAGAAGACTGTCAGTAAGAAGCTGTACAGTTTCAGTTTGAAGATGTTATCGCATCGAGAAATTGGATCCTACGAATGTTCAGATAGGTTATCTTCTGCAAGTCTCTACTCGGAGTCAAGAAGAATAATTTGGGCAAGTTTAGGCCTTGCAGCAATGAGAAATCGGGTACTGAAATCTGTTGGAGAAATTGAATATTTGGCCGAGAATGACCCAGAAAGTACAGATATTTTGAAATCAAACATGTTGGACACATATTATCCCAAGAGAAGTCAACATCTGGAGAACATGTGACTCTATGAAGTGCTGCAGAACTACATTTATTCACGGAAAGCCGCAGAAGACATCAACAATGGAAAATATAAAGTCGTTGGTGAGGAAGGATGTTTGGTGAAGCAAACAAAAGGAAGTTTGATAAATCACAGGAAGCTGAGTTGCGACACTACTGACAAGAAGGAATTTTACTACTTGGCTCTTTTACAGTTGTTTAAACCATGGCGTACAGAGGATGAACTACTGGGAGAATTTCAAAGCTATGAAGATTCTTTTAATGCTTGCAAAGACAGCATACAATGCAGTACATTCTCAAGTTATCTGCAAATGTTAAATGAAGAAATTGAACAGGAAACTACAATTGCAGCAGAAATAGCTAGAGACAGTTCTCAGGACAGCCAAAGTTCAGGAACACTCAGTCAAGATCTCCTAGGACAACCAATCGTTGAAAATGAAGCATCAATAGCCATGAATGAAGTGGAAACGGCTATGAATCAAGCTCAAGAAGAATTTATAGACTTAGAAAATTTGGAAAGACAACTGAATCAAGAGCAGCAACAAATTTATGAAGAGATCAGAAACAAAATTGATCACGGAATTCTACATGAAAAAAAAGAGTGCTCATGCACATAATTTCATCCAATCAGGATGTATGTAAGCGGACAAGCTGGAACTGGAAAAAGTTTCCTTATAAAAGTCATCAGAAGCTACCTACAGCAAAAAACAGATTCTACTTTGTCTTGTGTGGTTACTGCTCCAACTGGGTTAGCAGCATATAACATAAAAGGAATCACTTTACATCGTTTGCTAATGTTACCAGTGGAGCATGAGAACAAAATACAATACAACAAGCTAACTGGAGAAGCATCCTTGGAAGTTTCAAGAGTATTGAAGAAGATGCAAGTTCTCATTATTGATGAGGTGAGCATGGTATCAAACTTAATGCTTGCCTTTGTGCATTTAAGAATGCAGCAAATTTTGAAGACAGACTATGACATGTTATTTGGTGGAAAACACGTCATAGTTTTTGGAGATCTTTTGCAACTTACTCCAGTTAAAGGACAACCAGTGTTTAATACTGTCACACATGAAGACACGAAGAAGTCATTGGGAAGCATCGGAAATACAAATATTTGGTCCTTCTTTGAGTACAAGGAACTTACTACTAATATGAGGCAAGCAAGCGATGAAGAATATGGAAGTATTCTGAAAGATATCAGAATTGGACTACTCACAGAAGTTGGCAAAAAAGCATTACAGAGTCGGCTGCTACATAATTTATTTCCAAAGGAAGAAATAGTTGCAGAGAAAATATACAAGAACATTGCAGAAAACAAAAGTGTCATCTGCTTAATGCCAACTCTACGTGAATGCTCAATATTTAATGAGGAGCTTTTGAAATTGGAAAAGAAAGAGATCAGGAAATTGGAAGCAGTGGACAAAATTGAGGATGGAAGAATTACTGTCACAGTAACAGGCAAACTGAAAAATAAATTGGATTCGCTAGAGAAGAACATCTCCAAAACAGCTGGATTAGAAAAAAATCTATATGTTTGCATGAACTGTAGAGTATTTTTAAGAAGAAATTTGGATGTTGAAAAAGGTTTAGTTAATGGAGCTATGGGAAGAGTTGTGGGTTTTATTAATTATCAGAAAAAAGATGGAATTGAATGTTTAAAAATAAAATTTGATCAGATAGAAGAAGTTAAAGATATTTGTCGTTGTACAGTTCGTTTCATGCTTGTGAAAGACTTATATGTACGTAGGAAGCAGTTTCCGTTTTCTCTAGCATATGCTGTAACTATTCACAAGTCTCAAGGATTGACTGTAGATTGTGCATTTGTGAACATTGGTTCAACTGTGTTCAAAGAAGGTATGGCATATGTTGCTTTGTCACGAGTGAAAACATTATCTGGTTTATTCATGATAGACTTTGATGATTCAAAAGTTAGTGCTGATACAAACTGTGTAAAGGAGTATAATAGATTAAGAAGAAGCTATGCTCCTCATTTAGGTCAGTATCCTGTGTTGGAGAAACGTGTAGTTTCTCGTAAAAGAAAAAATGAGAATATCTGTAATGAAGATGTAGAGAAGAGGAAAAAAAAGAGGAGTGATGTAATTGCAAGCAAAAAGAAAAAGGAAAATGAAGAACAGGTTGTAGGATGTCATTTTGAAAATAGCTCTGGTGTCAACTTCTACGCAAATGTAGTGCTGAATGTTGCATTTTATCTGGAAAGTTTGCAAGAGCAGATAATAGTAAATCAGGGAAAAAGATTCTGTTCTGAGCTGAGTCTCCTTTTTCAAAAGCTGAGTAAAGATAAAACTCAAATAGAAAGTGCTACTGAAATTAGAAAACTTTTAGATATATGTTCAGGACGAACACAGTTTTCTCAAAATGAACAGCAAGATGCACACAAATTTTTGATGTATTTTCTTCAAGTACTGGAAGAAGAAGGGGTTCCCATTGAAAATGTATTTGGTCTCTCTTATAAATGGGAACATAGTTGTGAAAACTGTTATAATATATGTGGCTCTAATGTTGATAATGAAAGGTTTATTTATTTGACATTGCCAGAGAGTAAAACAGTCACTTTTGCAAAATTAGTTAAAGATGCTAATCATAGCATGAAATGCGGTGAGTGTAAATCTGACATGTTTTCAACATTAATTTTAAAGGAATACGGACAGTATGTAATTTTAATGATGCAACGATGTAGAGCTGATGGTTCAAAATTGGATACTTTAATAAAGAAGTTTACAGGACAGCAATTATCAATTTCAGGAAAAACTTTTGTAACTGTTGCAATAATTTTCCATGATGGACCTACTGTTACTTCTGGACATTACACAGTTTATCTTAAATGTGAAAAAGGCTGGACACTGTGTAATGATTCCCAATTGATTTTCAAACAACGTTTGCCTTTTGATTTAGCAAATTCCTATCTAATCTTCCTGAAACCTAAATTTTAGAGAGACTTGGCAATATCTGGACAAAATAATTTTACCATTTTACTGGATTACCATTGGAATTTTCAAAAAAAAAAGATTTTTTTAAATTATCATTTGGCCTAATGGAAAGATAACCAATTGTAATGTGGACTTTTTAAATTTTTAATGAAACTTTCAAAAACCAATAATTTAGAGAAAATCGGTAACATCTGCACAAATTTTGGAATGTTATTGGAGTGCCATTGGAAATTTTTTCAAAAAAGATTTTAAAAATTACTATTTGGCCATGCGGAAAAGTAACCAATTCTATTGTGGACTTAATAAATTATTAAAAAAAAATTCGGGAACCAAAATGTTACAGAGAATCGGTGAGATCTGGACAAATTAAACTTTAGAATTTTATTGGATTACCATTGGAAATTTAATCCAAAAAATTTTTTAAAATTACTATTTGGCCTAAAGGAAATGGAATCAGATGTATTGTGGAGTTATTTGAGATATAATATTGTGATTATACTTCTGAAACAAAAATATCAGACGGTATTTTAAAGAAATAAGTATTGTTTTTTGATGATATTTTTTTAGAATATTATGCATTTCTGTAATGTTAAGTTTAAGTGAGAAGAGATTCTGGGCTTTTTTAATACAATCTTTGAGATTGTTATTTTTTTTTTGCCCGCTGTTAAATGATGAATGCAATTGCTTTCACAATTTAAAGTGAAATGCAATATATTCTGAAAACAGCAAAAATAAGGCAAAAATATTTTTTGGTAAATATGTAAATACGTGTACTGTATTTTAAAATGTTTAAAAAATATTAATACTTTTTTCTTTTTTTTCAGATTGATATAGAAAATTTTCGAAAACTAGAACCATTTTTAAAGCAATTTTTTTTAAAAAAAACAAATGAATACATATTTTTTTGAGTGGGTATGGTAAGTCAATAATAATAATTGTAGTGTTTCGGTTTAAATACACAATACTGCCTCCTCATTGGTAAGTTTTGTAATCATAGAAAACAAAGAAGAACTGAAAATGTTCTCTATATTCCGGCTGCCAAACAGGTAGGGTAATATGTCCATTGTGTATTTAAACCGAACTCTGTGCGCAGAAGAAATGTCACTTTTATGCACTGAAGAAAGCTACAGGCTGAAACATGTCTGCATTTAATAAAAGTTGATCCTAATCAATCCCGTGAGTGCCTTACATGTGCTGGAGGTGCGTGCGCTTGAGCTGCGATAGATATCTATCTATATATATATATATATATTTATATATATATATATATATATATATTCACTGAAAAAACCATAGGTTTCACACACGTTATAGTTAGGAATTAGCATTTAAAAAACCTTGCAAATTCACTTAAAAAACCACAGGTTTCACACATGTTATAGTTAGGTGGATATTTCACTCGTAAAAAACTATAACGTGTGTGAAACCTATGGTTTTTTCAGTGAATTTGTACGTTTTTTTAAATGCTAATTTATTTATGTATTATTATTTTTTTATATATTTATTTTACAATAAACTACGTATTAAAAATTTTTGGGGGGGTTTTCACAATTGCTGCTAGAAAAGTCCGAGGAGCCCACAAGGGTCTGTACTACACGTACCAGCATGCTCCTGTGCACTATGCAAACACCCACTATGGGCGGGACAATATAAATAATCATGCTGGTCTTCCTTGTGACTTTCACATAGCTGCCCATGAAGAAGAGGTTCTAATACCTCGAAACGCGTCGGCACCTTGATTTTAATTGCCGGGATGTCCCTGCTGGCCGCCATGATCAACTAAATAAAAACCTTTGGTTTGCAGCAACAGTCAAGTGCGTCTGGATATGCTTGGGCATTTGTTTGAAAATTACTTACGCGGCAGCCCTGCCGCGCTGGAGCGCACCATCTCATTAAAAAGGAGAGGCTGTGGTAGGAACGATTCCCACCAATACGGCACTGCTGCTGGGGCACAATGGAATCAGCGGTCTACCCGGAGCCCTACAAAGGGTAAAAACAATTGCTGCTAGAGAAGTCCGAGGAGCCCACAAGGGTTTGTACTACACGTACCAGAATGCTCCTGTGCACTATGCAAACACCCACTATGGGCGGGACAACATAAATAATCATGCTGGTCTTCCTTGTGACTTTGACGTAGCTGCCCATGAAGAAGAGGTTCTAATTCCTCGAAACGCGTCGGCACCTTGATTTTAATTGCCGGGATGTCCCTGCTGGCTGCCATGATCAACTAAATAAAAACCTTTGGTTTGCAGCAACAGTCGAGTGCGTCTGGATATGCTTGGGCATTTGTTTGAAAATTACTTACGCGGCAGCCCTGCCGCGCTGGAGCGCACCATCTCATTAAAAAGGAGAGGCTGTGGTAGGAACGATTCCCACCAATACGGCACTGCTGCTGGGGCACAATGGAAACAGCGGTCTACCCGGAGCCCTACAAAGGGTAAAAACAATTGCTGCTAGAGAAGTCCGAGGAGCCCACAAGGGTTTGTACTACACGTACCAGCATGCTCCTGTGCACTATGCAAACACCCACTATGGGCGGGACAATATAAATAATCATGCTGGTCTTCCTTGTGACTTTCACGTAGCTGCCCATGAAGAAGAGGTTCTAATACCTCGAAACGCGTCGGCACCTTGATTTTAATTGCCGGGATGTCCCTGCTGGCCGCCATGATCAACTAAATAAAAACCTTTGGTTTGCAGCAACAGTCGAGTGCGTCTGGATATGCTTGGGCAACTCTCTGAGGGATGAGCTAAGTCCTAATGTTATTACTAGTGACACGACCTTAAAGAGTAGTGGCAGGCCAGGATTTCGTTGCTGTAAAAACTGTAAGGCTTGTAGATACAGTGTGGATTGTACGGAGGTACAATTCTGCAGCATGAGCCAAAAATTTAAGATCAAAAAAGCTCTCACTTGTAACACTATGTATTGTGTTTATGCACTAGTATGTCCTTGTAATAAGGCATATATTGGTAGCACCATTCATCGCGCAAAAAAAAGAGTGCTAGAACATGTAAGGGCGCCGGTCCATAACATTAAACAATACCCTGTGGCACGACATTTTTTCGAGCAACATGCCCAAAATGAACGGCTGCTTAAAATGGTGGTATTAGATGCTGTTATGGATACTGTACGTGGAGGGAACAAAGTACTTCATTTAAGACAATTGGAGTCTAGATTCATTGTGGACTTCGATACTATGTTTCCTAAAGGGTTGAACTCGAGTGAGGAGTTATCTGTACATCTGCACAACTAAAACTGTTATTATTATATTGTTATTACTGAGGCTAGAATTATGTGATATTAAATCTGTTTTTGCTTTGTTTTATTATGTCTTTCAGGGATTGGTACCATTATTATGCTGAGGCCTTCTGATGAACTTGAAATTCGTATCACGCTTAAGTAAATTGTCTATAGCATTGTACTTTTCTTTTGCCCACTGGGGCTATATATTTAGGAGGAATTTTGTACATTGATGACTCTATCTGATACAGTGATAGAGATTTGCTTACTAGGCAAGTAATTTTTGTACTAAGGTATCTAGGTTTGAACACCTGTGTTTTGCCCACTAGGGCTATATTAGCGCATTTTGCTTGATGTATATTTATATACGTCTTTTTGTATGATATGGGGTATGATTTGCTTTTCACATTTACTGAAAACACTATTGAGCTGTGGTAATCAAATTTAATCACTGTTGTTTTATTTATAATTTTTGTAGTGCTATTTCACATTACAAGCTTTTTTTGAATTAATTTTGCACCAGGCTAAGATGGCCGCCATATTACCATCTCCCTGTATCATTATGTGGTTTAGTTGAGTCTGTTGTCTATTTTGCGCTTAATCAAGTGTATTTAACTTTATTCAAACAGTATTTTCTTTAACGTGAACAAGGCGAAAGCTGAAGCGCGTTGTTGTGTGCAGTCTATTAAACAAGCTTTAGAACTGCAAATCTCCTGGGAGTCCGTGTTTACTTTTGCACAAGAAAAGTTTGGAGTTTTATAATTGGGGCTGCCGATTACCCCAACTCGGACCGCCCAGATTGCTTTTCCACAAGGGAGGCTGCATGCTGGCTGTTATGTTAGCTGTTGCATGTTATGTTGGCTCTCGCAGGAGGCGGGGAGCTGGCAGGGACCGTGGGGTGGGGGCATTGGAGCTCCCCACACAGTCCCCATGCAGCCCCCCCCTTTAAAAATATATTTTTTAAATCAAAATGTGCCCAGGACCCGGCGGATGGGGACCCCAGGCTGAAATTGGCCTCGGGAGAGGGGCCGCGTGGCACCCTTCCAGTTTTAAAAAAAAAGAGAAAGCCCTGGGGGATGGGGTCCCCAGGGCCCCAATTAATGTAAAAGAATGGGGGGGCCACACAGCTCCCCTTGTAAAATAAAAACATTTAAAAAGTCGGCATTGCGGTGGAGGCCCCGCCCCCTAACTGCAACACTCAGTAAATGCGCCCCCTGGCACGTTGTAAGTTGAGGAATTAATGGAGGTAGCTCGTGGGCTAGTTGCCCCCAAGGACCCTCAGGACTCAAGGGGATTTAAACCCCCAATTTACAATGCACCAGGGGGCCCGTTTGCACAGTGGTTCAGGGAGGGGCCATGGCCTGATGTGACATGTGTGTAAATGCGCCCTGTGGCGCGTTTTAAGTTGGGGGATTAAGTCCCCTTGAATCCTGAGGGTCCCTGGGGGCCAACTAGCCCACCAGATACCGCCAGTAAACTCCAGGGAGCTGTATTGCGGAGAGGTGGTCCAAGGCCATGCCCCATTTTTATACCACTCTGCAACGCAGCCCTTTGGTGCCTACTGGACGTAGGTGGTGGGCTAGTTGGCCCCCAGGGACCCTCAGGACTCAAGGAGACTTAATCCCCCAATTTACAACACACCAGGGGGTATGTTTGCACAGTGGTGTAGGGAGGGGACATGGACTGATGTGAGAAGTGTGCAAACGTGCCCTGTGGCATGTTTTTTTAAGTTGAGGGATTAAGTGCCCTTGTATCCTGAGGGTCCCTGGGGACCAACTAGCCCACCAGGTACGTCCAGTAAGCGCCACAGAGTTGCATTGCAGAGAGGTGCAAAAGGGGCGTGGCCTCAGACCACCTCTCTGCAACGCAGCTCTGTGGCGCTTACTGGAGGTACCTGGTGGGCTAGTTGGCCCCCAGGGACCCTCAGGATTCAAGGGGAATACATCCCCCAACCTACAACCTGCCAGGAAGTGCGTTTGCACAGTGGTAAAGGGAGGGGGCGGGGGAAAAATGTGACATGTGTGTACTTATCCAATCAGTCCGCCAAAACCCAAGCACTTATAAATTCACGATGCACTCTCCTTGCAGCACTCTAATCATCCAGTCACTACCCATGCAATGACCCATGCAGTAACTCATGCACTGCTACAATACCCTGAGCACTACCCATGCAGTCCAGCCATCTCCCTGTCACTGCCTATACACTCCTCCAATCACCCAGTCAGCACCATGTACTTATCCAATCACTCTGCCAAAATCCAAGCACTTATAAATTCACCATACACTCTCCTTGCAGCACTCTAATCATCCTGTCACTACCCATGCACTCATGCAATGACACAGGCACTAACTCATGCACTGCTACAATCCCCTGAACACTACCCATGCAGTCCAGCCATCGCCCTGTCACTACCCATGCACTCCTCCAATCACCCAACCAGCACCATGTACTTCTCCAATCACTCTGACAAAATCAAAGCACTTATAAATTCACCATGCACTCTCCAAGCAGTACTCTAATCATCCAGTCAGTACCCATGTACTCATGCAATGACCCAGGCACTAACACATGCACTGCTACAATCCCCTGAGCACTACCCATGCAGTCCAGCCATTACCTAGTCACTACCCATGCACTCCTCCAATCATCCAGCCAGCACGATGTACTTATCCAATCACTTCACCAAAACCCAAGCACTTATAAATTCACCATGCACTCTCCTTGCAGCACTCTAATCATCCAGTCACTACCCATGTACTCATGCAATTACCCAGGCACTAACACATGCACTGCTACAATCCCCTGAGCACTACTATTCTAGTCCATACATCTCCTTGTCAATACCCATGCACTCCTCCAATCACCCAGCCAGCACGATGTACTTATCCAATCACTCCGCCAAAAGACAAGCACTTATAAATTCACCATGCACTTTCCTTGCAGTACACTAATCATCCAGTCAGTACCCATGTACTCAGACAATGGCCCTGGCACTAACACATGCACTGCTACAATCCCCTGAACACTACTCATGCAGACATCTAACCACCTACACACTACTGATTCACTCCTCCAATTACCCAGGTAGTACCAATGCACTCCAGCAATCCTTCTATCACTACCCATGTACTCGTCCAATCACCCATCCAGCATCATGTACTTATCCAATCACTCCGCAAAAACCCAAGCAGTTATAAAATCACCATGCACTATGCTTGCAGCACTCTAATCCTCCAGTCACTACCAATGTACTCATGCAATGACCCAGGCACTAACACATGCACTGCTACAATTACCTGAGCACTACTCATGCAGACCAGCCATCTCCTTGTCACTACCCATACACTCCTCAAATTACCCATCCCGCATTATGTACTTATCCAATCACTCCACCAAAATCCAAGCACTTATAAATTTACCATGCTCTCTCCAAGCAGTACTCTAATCATCCAATCAGTACCCATGTACTAATGCAATGACCCAGGCACTAACACATGCACTTCTACAATCCCCTGAGCACCACCCATGCAGTCCAGCGATCGCCTTCTCACTACCCATGCACTCCTCCAAACACCCAGCCAGCACCATGTACGTATCCAATCACTCTGCCAAATCCCAAGCAGTTATAAAATCATTAACCATGTACTCATGCAATGACATAGGTACTAACACATACACTGCTACAATCCCCTAAGCACTACCCATTCAGTCCAGCCATCGCCTAGTCACTACCCATGCACTCCTCCAATCACCCAGCCAGCACCATGTACGTATCCAATCATTCATCAAAAACCCAAGTAGTTATAAATTCACCATGCACTCTCCTTGCAGTACTCTAATCATTCAGTCAGTACCCATGTACTTATGCAATGGCCCTGGCACTAACACATGCACTGCTACAATCCCCTGAACACTACCCATGCAGACCTCTAACCACTTTCACACTATTGATTCACTCCTCCAATTACCCAGGTAGTACCCATGCACTCCAGCAATCCTTCTCTCACTACCCATGCACTCGTCCAATCACCCATCCAGCATCATGTACTTATCCAAAAGTCCGTAAAAACCCAAGCAGTTATAAAATCACCGTGCACTGTTCTTGCAGCACTCTAATCATCCAGTCACTACCAACGTACTCATGCAATGACCCAGGCACTAACACATGCACTGCTACAATTACCTGAGCACTACTCATGCAGACCAGCCATCTCCTTGTCACTACCCATACACTCCTCAAATCACCCATCCAGCATCATGTACTTATCCAATCACTCCACCAAAACCGAAGCACTTATACATTCACCATGCACTCTCCTTGCAGTACCCTAATCATCCAGTCAGTACCCATGTACTCATACAATGACCCAGGAAATAACACATGCACTGCTACAATCCCCTGAGTACTACCTATGCAGTCCAGCCATCTCCCTGTCACTGCCTATGCAGTCCTCCAATCACCCAGTCAGCATCATGTACTGATCCAATCACTCCGCCAAACCCAAGCAGTTATAAAATCACCCTGCACTGTGTTTGCAGCACTCTAATCATCCAGTCACTACCCATGTACTCATGCAATGACCCAGGCACTAACACAAGCACTGCTGCAATTACCTAAGCACTACTCATGCAGACCAGCCATCTCCTTGTCTCTACCCATACACTCCTCAAATCACCAATCCAGCAACATGTACTTATCCAATCACTCCACGAAAATCAAGGCACTTATAAATTCACCATGCTCTCTCCTTGCAGTACTCTCATCATCCAGTCAGTACCCACATACTCATGCAATGACCCAGGCACTAACTAATGCACTGCTACAATCCCCTGAGCACTACCCATGCAGTCCTCTAACCACCTACATACTACTGATTCACTCCTCCAATTACCCAGGTAGTACCCATGTGCTCCTGAAATCCCTCTGTCACTACCCATGCACTCCACCAATCACCCATCCAGCATCATGTATGTATCCAATCACTCTGCCAAAACCCAAGCACTTATAAATTCACAATGCACTCTCCTAGCAGTACTCTAATAATCCAGTCAGTTCCCATGTACTCATGCAATGACCCAGGCAATAACACATAGACTGCTACAATCCCAAGTACTACCCATGCAGTCTAACCATCTCCCTGTCACTGCCTATGCACTTCTCCAATCACCCAGTCAGCACCATGTACTTATGCAATCACTCTGCCAAAATCCAAGCACTTATAAATTCACCATACGCTCTCCTTGCAGCACTCTAATCATCCTGTCACTACCCATGCACTCATGCAATGACCCAGGCACTAACTCATGCACTGCTACAATCCCCTGAGCACTACCCATGCAGTCCAGCCATCGCCCTATCACTATCCATGCACTCCTCCAATCACCCAGCCAGCACCATGTACTTTTCCAATCACTCTGCCAAAATCCAAGCACTTGTAAATTCACCATGCACTCTCCAAGCAGTACTCTAATCATCCAGTCACTACCCATCTACTCATGCAATTACCCAGGCACTAACACATGCACTGCTACAATCCCCTGCGCACTAGTGATGCAGTCCATCCATCTCCTTGTCAATACCCATGCACTCCTCCAATCACCCAGCCAGCACGATGTACTTATCCAACCACTCCGCCAAAACCCAAGCAGTTATAAATTCACCATGCACTCTCCTTGCAGTACTCTAATCATCCAGTCAGTGCCCATGTACTCATGCAATGACCCTGGCACTAACACATGCGCTGCTACAATCCCCTGAGCACTACCCATGCAGACCTCTAACCACCTACATACTACTGTTTCACTCCTCCAATTACCCAGGTAGTACCCATGCACTTCATCAATCCTTCTATCACTACCCATGTACTCGTCCAATCACCCATCCAGCATCATGTACTTATCCAATCACTCTGCAAAAACCCAAGCAGTTATAAAATCACCATTCACTGTGCTTGCAGCACTCTAATCATCCAGTTACTACCCATGTCCTCATGCAATGACCCAGGCACTAACACATGCACTGCTACAATTACCTGAGCAATACTCATGCAGACCAGCCATCTCCTTGTCACTACCCATACATTCCTCAAATTACCCATCCAGCATCATGTACTTATCCAATCACTCCACCAAAATCCAAGCACTTATAAATTCACCATGCTCTCTCTTTGCAGTACTCTCATCATCCAGTCAGTACCCATGTACTCATGCAATGACTCAGGCACTAACTCATGCACTGCTAAAATCCTCTGAGCACTACCCATGCAGTCCAGCTATCGCCCTGTCACCACCCATGCACTCCTCCCATCACCCAGCCAGTACCATGTACTTATGCAATGGCCCAGGCACTAACATATGCACTGCTACAATCCCCTGAGCACTTCCCATGCAGACTTCTAACCACATACACACTACTGATTCTCTCCTCCAATTACCCAGGTAGTACCCATGCGCTCTAGAAGTCCCTCTGTCACTACCCATGCACTCCTCCAATCACCCAGCCAGCACCATGTACTTATCCAATAACTCTGCCAAAATCAAAGCACTTATAAATTCACCATGCACTCTCCAAGCAGTACTCTAATCATCCAATCAGTACTCATGTACTAATGCAATGACTCAGGCACAAACACATGCACTTCTACAATCCCCTGAGCACCACCCATGCAGTCCAGCCATCGCCTACTCACTACCCATGCACTCCTCCAAACACCCAGCCAGCACCATGTACGTATCCAATCATTCTGCCAAAACCCAAGCAGTTATAAAATCACCATGCACTGTCCTTGCAGCACTCTAATCATCCAGTCACTACCCATGTACTCATGCAATTATCCAGGCACTAACACATGCACTGCTACAATCCCCTGAGCACTACTGATGCACTCCATCCATCTCCTTGTCAATACCCATGCACTCCTCCAATCACCCAGCCAGCACCATGTACTTATCCAATCACTCTGCCAAAATCCAAGCACTTATAAATTCACCGTGCACTCTCCAAGCAGTACTCTAATCATCTAATCAGTACCCATGTACTCATGTAATGACCTAGGCACTAACACATACACTGCTACAATCCTCTGAGCACTACCCATGCAGTCTGGCCATCGCCTAGTCACTACCCATGCACTCCTCCAATCACCCTGCCAGCACCACGTACGTATCCAATCATTCAGCAAAAACCCAAGCAGTTATAAATTCACCATGCACTCTCCTTGCGGTACTCTAATCATCCAGTCAGTACCCATGTACTCATGCAATGGCCCTGGCACTAACACATGCACTGCTACAATCCCCTGAACACTACCCATGCAGACCTCTAACCACCTTCACACTACTGATTCACTCCTCCAATTACCCATGTAGTACCATGCACTCCAGCAATCCTTCTGTCACTACCCATTCACTCGTCCAATCACCCATCCAGCATCATGTACTTATCCAATCAGTCCGCAAAAACCCAAGCAGTTATACAATCTACAATCCCCTGAGCACCACCCATGCAGTCCAGCCATCGCCTACTCACTACCCATGCACTCCTCCAAACACCCAGCCAGCACCATGTACGTATCCAATCATTCTGTCAAAACCCAAGCAGTTATAAAATCACCATACACTGTTCTTGCAGCACTCTAATCATCCTGTCACTGCCCATGTACTCATGCAATGACCCAGGCACTAACACATACACTGCTACCATCCCCTGAGCACTGCTGATGCAGTCCATCCATCTCCTCGTCGCTACCCATGCACTCCTCCATTCACCCAGCCAGCCCCATGTACTTATCCAATCACTCCGCCAAAACCCAAACACTTATAAATTCACCATGCACTCTCCTTGCAGTACTCTAATCATCCAGTCAGTACCCATGTACTCATGCAATGACCCAGGCAGTAACTTATGGCAAATACAGAGGAGGTCATGCTAATCACAGAGGTACCCCAACGCATAGTGTTCCCTAGTGTATGTAGGTGTTTTCACTGTATTCTAAGTGTCTTTTAGCATAACACTGGCTCTAGGCCTGGTTAGTCAGAGTCAGTTACCACCTTTCGTCTTTCTGGACTTCTGTTGCCTCTTTCTGCATTTGTCTTGCTTCTTTCAGCGCTTTTCCTCCTCTTTCTTCACATTTCTTACCTTTGTAGGCATAGTTAGAAATTAGCATTTAAAAAAACCTTTGAAATTCACTGAAAAAAACACAGGTTTCAGGGACGTTATAGTTAGTTGGACATTTCACTAATACAAATCCAGAGAAACTCTGCCATTATAGTTAGTTCAGCTAACTATAACTCACGCCCCCGCAATGCACTGCTGATCACATCACATATTACATCATTCATGAAAAGGTCAGTGAAGTCACTGATGACATCACTGATGACATTTCAAATGACACCACTGATGACATCATCCATATGATAATCTGATGCACCTCCTCATACCCTAATATAACCTTTGATATACCCACTCTAAAATACAGACTACCATTTTTGAAACCATAGACACACCATTACCAGTTAGTACATACCCACTCACTAATTCCTAGGTCTACACACACATGCACTCATTCACTCATACGGTCATTCATACATTTAGTCAACCATCAATATGGCATTATCATATGCACTCACATATCTATACAGACACTCACACACTGCCACTCATCCATGGTTATACTCACACACCTAGTCAGTCATGCAAAGAATCAATCAGAATCCCATTTACTCAACTATACATTTATACACACACCACCTCACTTATTCAAACATATACTAACACATACTTTCACTCTTATACAATAACTAATACAAGCACACACTGATCAATACAGCCACTCTCACAATCACTCACTCTCACACAGTCATTTATACACTCCAACGCTCACATATACTGCCTTTCACATATGCAGTTACTCACATTTGTACCACTGAGGCATCCATTCACTCACCAACACACCCATACACACACTCACCCACCCATACAACACTTCACAGATGCACTCATGAACCCATACACCCAGTAAATCATCCACTCACACATCTATGCACAGAGTCACACCCCCACCCACCCACACAGACACTCAGGCACCCATACAGATACTCAGACAACCAATCAATAACCCATATAGATCCTCATTTAGCTACTCACCAATCCATGCAACCGCTTACTCATCAACTGACAAACTAAACTGTGTGAATGTTTGTATCAGTCACTAACCCATGCATTCAGTAAGACACATTTAATCACTCACTTATACAGTCAGTCACACACCTACTATATCATCCATCCAGACACTTATACACCCTCTCGTTCTTCAATACACCTTGACATATATATAAAACATATTTAAACTTTATAGAAACACACAGTCACTGAATGATGTCATCAGTGATGTCATCAGTGATGTCATTTGATATGTCATCAGTGATGTCACAGACCATGTCATGAATGATGTAATATGTGACGTCATCAGCAGTGCATCGCAGGGGCACGAGTTATAGTTAGCTGAACTAACTATAACAGCCAAATTTCTCTGGTTTTGTACGAGTGAAATGTCCAACTAACTATAACGTCCCTAAAACCTGTGGTTTTTTTCAGTGAATTTCTAAGGTTTTTAAATGCTAATTTCTAACTATAACGTCCCTGAAACTTATGTTTTTTTCAGTGAATTTAAAAGGTTTTTTAAGTGCTAATTTCTAACTATAACGTTTCTGAAACCTATGGTTTTCAGTGAAAAAAAAAAAAAGTTAATTTCTTTACCTAAGTTGCTTTTCTAAATGGGAAACTATGAAACTGTACTCAATGTTCTGTTAAGCAATTGCTTGCCATGTATACATATATTAATTTTTACTTCCTGCATTTCTGAATAAATGTTAGATACATAAAAACACAATTTAAGACTGAAAAATAAAACCTGTGCATGATAAATTGGTAAGCCTGGGCGAAGCACTACGCTACGCTCGCGTAGTTTGTGAAGTTCGCGCTACTTCGCACTACGCGAACTGCACGTAGCACAGTGCGAACACGCGTAGCGTAGTGTTGCGTAGTGCTGCGGTCATTTTGTGCTTGCTCGCGGTTCTCAACTTCAAGTTGGCGACCGCGAGCAAGCAAAATGACATCCCGGCGAGACTTTTTCCTTGTTCGCGATCAGCAACTTCAAGTTGGCGATCGCGAGCATGGAAAATAAACCTCCCGGCGAGATTCCCAACGCGAGGAGGTCAGGTTTCTGATTGCGAGTGGTCGCGTATGTTCGCGACTGCTCGCGATGAGAAACTACCAGTTTGCGTTGAGAAAGCTGAAGCTCGAGTAAAAATCTACTCGAGCAGCAGAAAACTACAGCTCGCACTGTGCAAGATGACATTTTCAATGATTGCACAGTGCCGGTTGCTTATCCGCACTGTGCAATCATTGAAAATGACATCTGGCACAGTGCGAACAAGGTACTACGCAGTTCGCGAAGTGCTACGCGTAGCTCGCGTAGTGCGAACTTCACTTTGCGTAGGTTCGCGAAGTGCTACTTCGCGAACTACGCCCAGGCCTATAAATTGGGTTTTGAATGACTGAGGTGTGAGCTCTGGTCAAGCGACAGCCACAATCTCTTGCAGGTTGTACATGAAAAGTCACTGAATTTGCCTGTGCTTATCCTTGGGTAGCTTGGCAAAAAAGCAGTCAGGCTTAACGTAGACGCATTGTGTAAAATATTTATTCAGCAAACAAACAGTAAAGTGAAAATGCAACACAAGAAGAACCCAGACTAATTTAGAAAAATAGTGTAAATTTTAATAAAGTTTGACATGAAAACAACAAAAGTTCAATCAATAAAAGTAAAGTTAGGAATGTTTAAAGATTTTAGTGAAAACTACCTCCTGAAATGTTATTTTTGTGGATGATGGCGATGCCTCCACCTAGGCTGTCTTTCTTGATGATTGAAAACTCCAGTGGAAATAGCTTGTCCATGATTGGGTAGGAGGGTTCATTTAGCCATATTTCTGTGAGGAAGTGATATCAATGTTGTAATTTAGAATGGCTTCTGCTAGGTCTGGTGGGTGTTTGATTGCAGATCTTCAGTTTATGAGCATGCTTTTGGTATCGCTACAGTTCTTGGGTTCTGGAAGGGAGGAGGTGACAGGGATGTTTAATGAGCTGTGCTGGAGGTCTAGCCATTCTCGTTGGTGTGGGGTTTCTCCCTAGTCCTGTGATAACCTGGATCTTAGAGGAGGGGATGATTTTAAGGGTATCCAGTATATAGAATTTGGAAAGCTCCTCTGCCTAGCTCAGGGGCATCATGGCCTATCTTCTTTTAGGCCTCAGAGCTTTCTTTTTGAGAGGTGTGGTGGTCCAGTTGTGTGACTGTGCCTTGGCTTGTCCTAGGAGTTGTACATTGCTGCATGTGTGGGTGTGGTGAGGGTGATGATGCGGGTTCAGATAGATTTTAAGCTTCGTTTTGATATTGTTGAGACCGTGTATAACTTTTTACAGTTGGATTTCCAAGCGAGTTGGTCATTCAATAAGTTTGGACAAGGGCATTTGATTAAATGAGGAGGGTGAGTGGGTACTGGGTAGGGCAATCCAGAGTCAATGATTGTATGTCAGTGGAAGTGAGATTCAAAATATTGGTGGGAGTGCAGATAGAGATGTTGCTACGTTCTTTATTGTTAATTGTGGGTCTGGTGGGCGAGTAGTCTGGGCCCTTTTGCGATGGTGTCTTCATCGTAATGGTGCATGTAGAGGGTAGGTAGTCCGAGTTGGGAGCGGGAGCAGCTTGTTCGATGTCCCAAGTGGTCTGTGAGGGAGTGAAGGAGGGTGTGGTTAGTGTGAGGGGGTGCGGGTGGTGGTTGGAGAATTTGATGGAATGGGGTAAGGGATTGGTGGATATATTATCAGCCTAGCTGATATTCTGTAATGGGCTTGTTAGTTTGTTGGTAGGTGAGCAGACCTTGTTATGTGAGAGATGGGAAGTGGAGTGGACCAGTGAGCTACCAGATACATCAGTTTCTGTACTGTATAGGGTGAGGGCAAGGAGATTTGTTATGAGGTGGTTGGAGTCGCTGGTGAGAGTCATGTGTGTTTCATTATGTGAAATGTCCTTTGGGGTAGAGTGGATTGTGGGTTTGGGAAATGTGACAGAGAAATGTCATTTTTATGTCATTTTTAATGTAGAGAAAATTAACAAAAAAGTGCAAAGTTTGGCATCAATGGCTTGTATTATGTTGTTTCTAGAGATGAATGTGGTGGCGGAGCTTTAAAACGTGGGTAAGTCGGAGATTGTTAGCTTGTTTCTCTACGGGACGTTGTTGGTTTTGGTTGTGAGAATGTTTTTTTTAGTGTTCCATTTCACAGATTGTGTGGCATTAAAGATGAGATCTGTTCTTTTCGTGCCTTTGGTTGAATTGTAATAGAGATCAGCGATGAGCATTTTGAGTTGTTCCTTAATCAATTTGTGGTTGAAATACTATGCCGCTGTGGGGGAGAGGTTGGGGGAGTTGATGGAGAAGTTTGGACCGTGAGGTTTTGGGGAGGTAGTGCAGGGGTTAAGGGTGCTGTGGCAGCCTGCATCACGTATCCTTTATGAAGGAGCTCGTCATTTTTGTAGGAATAAAGTTGGGGGTATTTCCTAGCTTTTCTTCTGTAGACCCAAAAAACATTCTTGAGGGTGGAGTTATGTGACCTTTGAAAATCATTAGATGTAACTTGAGTAAAGAGCTGGGGCTCAAAGAAGTGTCTTTAGGTTAAATTGGACTGAGGTCAGCTCATTCTTAGATGGCTGCCGACATGGTGGTAAGTGAGGAGCCTGGGTGTAGGTAGCACCCTTTCTATTGCTGTGAAATGGGGAGATTCAAGCTATTTCTATTCGGTTTGCCTTTGAAATGAGCCCATTCCAAGATAGCTGCCCAATTGGAGGAGCCTGTGTTCAGGTAGTCCCCTTTCTGATGCTATGGTGGGAGAGCCAAGGAGGTCGAGTAGGGACTTCAAGCTCTTTCTGTTAATTAGTATGTTTGCAAACAGCATGCATGCAAATTAAAAAACAATAAACTATTCAAGTATGGTAAGAATGACAATGTTATGGATCAGTCAATGATGGGCAAATGCAGTCAGTTGAGGGGGCGTTGGTTCTTGTTTGTTAGTGTTTCTTGAGAACGTTGCATCTCATGCGCCTGCTCTCCTTTAGCCCTGTAACCAGAGCACAAGACGGGGGTACACGCAGGTACATGTCGTCCACCCACTATTTTCATAGAGTGGACACCGTTCCCCCTGGCAACAAGTTGGACACCACACAAATATGCTGAACGCGTCCCGGTGTAAGACACCGGGATACGTTCAGTAGCGCCTGTTCTTGTCTGCTTTTAATTCCTAACAGCAACATGCAGGCAGCGAGGGAGGTTTTTTTTACCTGCAGCTGGGCCAAAGTTAAGGGGCCATAAGGCCTCCTTTTGTTTGAATATACTGACTGGAGGCGGCCTGGAACCTCACACTTAAATGTAAATGCCGCAGAGGGAAAACATAGGCACACAGCTTGTTATCTCTTCAAAGGTACTTAAGAGAGGCAGGCTTTTGCCTTTGTTCTGTCCCTGAATATAAGATATGCTGTATACACTGTAAGAATTTCAGATTTTGTTGGTCTTTCCCAGTACTTACACAAATAACAATTTCAGTAGCACTATTTTATTTCTTTTAAAGTGCTACGAAACCCAATGCAGGGTGTCAGAGCTCTTTACGTAACATACACATTATACATTGACAATAAATCATGTACATGTGTAAATCATTCTACAGGATGAGTTACATGAGAGAGGGTTACAAGGCGTAGGAGTCACATGTCCTTCACAGCTCACTGTGCTATATTGAAATGATTACAATTTTGCAGGAAAAAAAAGGATCTCTGTGTTAAAAGCAGAAACCCACTTTACTATACACATAAAATAAAAATCTGCCATCTGCATGTTACGTGGTGTGCTTTGCAGTAGACACATTAAACTTATCCTACTTTGATTCAAATCTGGGACTTCACAAATCACAGATCTCTCCAACAAATGTGTCAAACCCCAGAGTTATCTCACCATTATTACGATTCCCTGACATTTACTGGGCACCTTTCCAGCAGATGCCTAAACCCAATCAAATATTTTAAAATTTAGACTTTACAACCAATTATGTAAGCATAACAGATCTACTACCATGCTTCTCCTTGTTGCCAATTTCTTTGTAGCAGGGCTTAAATTAAAAAAAAATCATAAGTTGAGGCCCAGATGCCAAATCTCACAATGCCCTTAAATGTACTCATGATATACCTGATAAACATATGTGTGAGGTCTCAATATCTGATGTCCCTTCTTGTGATGTCACTTCCAGTGATGTCACTTCCTGTGATGTCACATGCAATGTGATGGCACGCATCATGATTTCACTTGCATACTGCCTAACCTGGTTAGCCCCCCCACTTCTTTTTTTAGGACATGTGCCCTGCCTGTGACAGATATTTTATGGAAAAGTACATTCTCGTTCAGCTTGAAGACAAACCATTTCCTTCCTTGAAGAGCACAGTAATATCACAGTGTCCCACCAGAAGGCAGCCGAATGGCTCGTTGTCATGGCTCGATGTTAGGGCAGTACCGGGGGCCTCATCTGCATCCCTCACACCTGCTCTCGATTGCAGCCCAATGCAGTTTGATGCTACGCTGAATGGGGCAGCTTTGGGTGCCTCGGCTCGATCCCCCGCGCCCTTTCTTGCCCGTCCCAAAAGGCAGCCGGAGGCAGGATACGGAGGTAGCATCAGGCACCTCAATTTCCTCCGTGACGGATGTCAGCAGCTGGTCCTACACTTCGGTAGCCAGCACTGTCAGCGTGTAAAGGTCGTGATCATTGGGGACACTCACCTGTTCAACTGATCGATTTTCATCCCCACATGTACTGCAGGGCAATGGTGCTTGGGTAAGTGTCGGGAACCTCCGTCAGGTGCAGTCCACGCTGTCGCAGAGGGGCATCAGTGTGCAGCACCGTTCGTATTCGGTAGGTTTGAGTGCAAAATGCACAGCTTTCAATGTTCGTTTCACCCGTCAATGGAAAGGTGGTGGATATTTGGGCCAAACTGGGGATTTTAAAGCAATGTTGATGCCTAGCTCGGAGTCACTTAGAAGAGCTCCTCTCCATCCGCCATCTTGAGACGTTTCCTAGGAGGGCAGAATTTGAAATTTACATTAGTGGCACTTTGCCAAACAAACTAATCAGGAGTGTCAGGATATTACCATGCTAATATCTTGACGTCAGACAAGGTAAAGAGGAAGACATTAACGGGGATCAGTGGGTTTTCGAGTCCTTCCTGAGAAGTAAATGCACGGGATTAAGTAAAATATGTGCCTGCACTAATACAACAGGTAATTTAGATGCAGCCATGTCCGAAGCTCCGCCTTGTTCGTTGGATGCCAGTGAGTTTTGGAACTGTATTTAATAGCATACTTTTAATTTATATTAATTTTTCTTTGTTAAGTGCTTCACCTACAACCATTAACAATGGCTGCAAAAAAGACCTCTCATGTAGCAGTCCCTGAGGTGGTTGTGTTTAATGTTTATATCAAATAATAAACTTGTTCTCTGTGCTGTTGCAGCGGGTTCACTGCTGTGGAACCGTTAAAAAATGTATTCCTGTACAGCAGGGAAATAATATTACTCATTTTTTCTTCATTTGCTTGGTTTTTTAAATCTGGAATTCTATACTAATGAAAGAGAATAAAATCAGAGTTGGAAAGATGTTTCCAAATGTTCACATTTAATGCTTCACATTTCTGGAAAAATCTACTTTCTGAAAATGCTTATCTCCTTTATTCATTTTGAAGCAGTTCCAACTCTCTTATTTCTATAGCAAAAAACTAAATTATATATGACATGTGGATACCACATCTGTATTCTCTTACCCTCAGGTGCATCAACAACTTACAGGCAGGTCCCTGCCCTATTCTGTGGATGGCACGGGAGAACAATGAATATGCTGCAGGTAATTTTTATATGTTCCTCAGTGCCGTTGTTTTTAGGTCTCGCCTGCGAATGCAGCGCATGCGCCGCCTCACCTCGGCGAGATCTATTGTCGTTGCTTCTGTGTCCAGGGCCTGTGGAAGCGGGTTGGTGTCCGCCCTGTCTGCATTAGGCCCCGCCCACCTGGACTGGAGATTTCGCTTGCGCACACTCATTCACGGCATCTCTTCCAGACAGGCGTGTTTATATATGCATCGCGCTTTCACTTAAGGTGAAAGCGCGATGCATACATAAACAAGCGGCAGACACGCGCTCACCCATCCTCAGCTGCCTGTCCATACTCGAAAGAAATCCTTTATTTTTTTTAATTTTAGCATCACTGTTTTCACCTCCTTAGAACCCAGCCTGCTGTAATAGTCATCTGCACAGTACATTAATCTTTCTGCTTTATGTTTGCTGGGTTCGGTAAAACCATCGCTTCTCTAGTGATGCACATTTTGCTGAAACTCGTCAGCTTCTCTACTTTGCATTTATTCCAGAGGAAGGAATAGCACTAACTCCACCTTCCAATCGTAGTAAGCCTTTCATTCACGCAGTCAATAGCCGTTATTTATCTTATTTCAAGTGTGTTTACTTATTCATCACGGTATTGTTATCAATTTATCGCACTCCGGCGGTTTGAAGGCTCAGCTGGGATTTGAACTCATGGCTTGCCCGTTCCTTACCAGACTGTAAATATGATAAATATTTACCCGTGCAACACTCCGTCCATCATTTCCTTTGGTTTTGCTTTGTTTGCCATAAGTTGGCAGGGTATGCTCAGACGTGAGTCCCTTGCTCACTTTGCCACTGGATTCAAGCAAGCCTGGCTGAAGACGGCTGTAATGCCAGAAACCGGTCCTAGGAAGCTTGTTTCTGGTCCAGAGAAGACATGGCTTGGCAGTTCGGGCTGGACTGTTCCCATGAGGCACAGGGTCAGACTGATTTGCATATGGCCATGTCTGAACTGGGGTGGCAGAATGGGCTAAAGAACAGTGATGGATTAAACCCAGGTCAGTTGACTGGGGGTGAGTGCTTGCTATGTTCAACACTCCGTCCATCATTTCCTTTGGTTTTGCTTTGTTCGCCATAAGTTGGCAGGGTATGCCCAGACGTGAGTCCCTTGCTCACTTTGCCACTGGATTCAAGCAAGCCTGGCTGAAGATGGCTGTAATGCCAGAAACCGGTCCTAGGAAGCTTGTTTCTGGTCCAGGGAAGACATGGCTTGGCAGTTCGGGCTGGACTGTTCCCAAGAGGCACAGGGTCAGACTGATTTGCATATGGCCATGTCTGAACTGGGGTGGCAGAGTGGGCTAAAGAATGGTGATGGATTAAACCCAGGTCCGTTGACTGGGGGTGAGTGCTTGCAATGTTCAACACTCTGTCCATCATTTCCTTTGGTTTTGCTAAACTATTTCTTCGCCATCCCATGAGTCTATTTTACAGCTGGAGAAGAGTGCATGATGGAGCCTGTGTATAGTGTGACTGCACACTTACGAGTGATCTTGAAAAGTAGGGATTCAAATATATGGCAGAGCGATAAATTACACAAAAATCAGAAGGCGCCCACCGAATTGGAGTCACTGTCCTGACGATTAGCACCCTGGTTACGCTCGCTCTGCATGTAACCAGAACACTTTGAGCTATATTTCTAGCTTTCTGAAACAGTAGTTTCACAGGTAGGATAAGCGAATGCAGCAGAGTCTGTGCACAAACATAGAAAAATATATGGTTGTGGATGGTAGTCCTCTTCATGTATTAATGGCACTATTCCTTGATAGGTCCTGTTAGGCCTCAATTTAAACATGAGCCCAACCCTTGGTAGTTGTAGCACAGAGCAGCCAGGCTTAACTCAGGAAGCATTTATCAGTACCAAAATAGTTAAAAAGTAGAAACCATCGCACAAGAAAAATCCCTCTCGAATTTATAACAAGCATTTGCAATGCAATAGGTCTTGCAGTTACGTAAGTTTAAGCTATTGGCATTGTAAATGAAAATGCCTTTTATTTATGTTTTTAAACCGAAAACAAAAATAAAAGGCATTGTTATTTACAATGTCAATAGCTCAAACTCGCGTAACTGCGAGACCTATTGCATTGCAAATGCTTGTTGTTTTCATTCTCTCTCTCAGACTGTAAGCTCCACTCACTGCTAAGTTTTTTCTTCTCTTAAGAACCTCTTTTCATGTGTTTCCGTTGACAATGTACCTTTTTGGAGACTGTCTTTAAATCCAACATTGCCTCTTTTAGTTATTGAAAGCTAGTTTATTTAGAATATGTGTATAACAGTTTGACTTACAGTAGAATACCTGAGTCCCAATCCCAAACCATATGGGCCCCATCTTCCCCTTCATTTGCACTTTTTCTAATATAGTTTTATAGCGTATAGGTTCACTTAAGGTGACTATATAACACTCTTCAAAAGACATGGGGGCCTATTCACAGGGGAGAAATGAAAGTTAAAGACGGACTGTACCTCTTTTATGCCTGCCAGAAATTCACAAAGGGCTTTGTGGCAGGGGTACGTGGTTTTACGAGTGCAGACCTCAGCCAAAAGTGGAAACAAATTCTCATTAATACATCCCATTGAAAGTGCGGTATGGGTGCTTGCCAAGGCAAAAACTGAACTGCAAGTGTGGAAACACTGACAAACATGTATTTTCCTGGGCATTTCGAAACTTTGATCCAAACATTTCCACCCTCGAAATGTCCGGAGCTTTACTCAAGCACAGGGTTCGCATAACTCTCCTTCTAGGGCGGAAAGCAGAATGGATCTCCCACACATTGGGTGGAGTTATAGGTGAAGAGCTTTCTTCATGGAAAAAAATGCTTCCCGAAGAAGTAAAAAGTGTGTGTTCGTATAGAGGGCTCCATTGTCTGCATACGGAGTTCACCTAATGCAGGTTTCCTGGCTTTCCAGTGGAAATGTTGGCGAGTAACACAAAAAAGGAAATTTGTCCCCGAATATAGACATAAATCTATATGTGCAGATGTACTTCTTTTTCCGTGGATCAGGCTCAGAGCAAGTAAAGGCAATGAGAGAGGGGACATCCATACAATGACAACGAAGAAACGGCAAGGTTAGAGTGGAAAGGTAAAGGTCGTAAAGAGTTCTCTAGGTGATATGTACATTTCTAGCAAGGACTGGCAGCTGCCCTGCAAAGGCTGTCTGTTGGCAAATTAAACAACATGGAACATCCTGTAGGGGTCATCCTTGACAACAGCTTACTCCCTGAAAGTGTCCCACCTTCTACTTTTAGAAGGTATAAGTGCATCACTTAGTAATCTACAAATACATATTGGCCATGTTCAAAAGTGTTGTTCAGCATTCACCTTTGTCTGTTGTGGACAGACTGTGAGCAGGTGAGCACCATTTATGTGGAATTTTCTCTTAGGGCTACTGGCCCATCAATGCTACCCAATAGCAGCTGTGTTGATAACTGTGTCCTGAAATAGAACTGATGCTGCCCTGAACTGTGGGATGATGGCCTCGACCATGGTAACACGTGGAAGATTCTTTTCGTTTGCTGTATTACATTTTGTAGTGTTGTTGACATCACTCATCAACGCTATGGAGACAGCAGAGGGTCTTGCCTTCTTTAACTGTTTGAGCTCTTTGTGTGGTGCCAAATTGAATGTGCGTAAAGTGTAAACATTTCCTATTAAACTCTGAAGTGCTTGTGGAAAATCAAGCAGTGGCAATACACAGCATTTTGCTTTTTGCATATTGAAAAGATTTTCACAAGCATGCAGAAGAGATAGCATATGGATGGCGGCCACAGCGTTGATTTTCCACACTAAATCAAGGCCTGCTGGTGCACAGCTGGGTTTGTGCTGTGTGTGTGAAGAAGCACCTCCTGTAACCGCTTGCCCTGGAATTGTTCTTCGTCATAAGGATGCTTGATTGACTGCACTAATGTTAGTGAAGCTTGGAGAACACATGTATACTATACGAGAGGACAAATGATTGCCATTAGCAAATGGAGAGTGCACAGAGAAAAATTACGGGACCAGTGGCGTAGCAAGGTGCGGAACATTTCTTGTCACCCCTGGCTTGACAAAAATGGCAAAAATATGTGTTTAAACAGATATTTCTGCCATTTTGTCACCCCCCTCAGTGATGACACCTGGGGCGGCCTGCACCCACCGCACCCCCCTTCCTACGCCACTGTACGCGGCGTGATGGGTGTAAGGGGATGGGTTGTGCCATGTGGCATGGATACTGCAGCGTGAAGAGGGGTTTGGGGACAATGCTTTGATGGAGGATGGCTAGCAAGGGGGAAGCTCAGCGTACAAGTGGCCACAGGGCCCAAGGTGGTGAGGGGTGTAGGGTACAAGGTGTGAAGAGCACAAGGTGCAGTGAGCTAAGCAGGTCAGGGCACAATGACGTTGGTTGTGCAGAGTGCAAGGGGCAAGATCACAAGGTGTTGGTGAGTGCAGGATGCGATGCGTAAAGAATGAAGTGTGCAAGGTTGTAGAGAGCAAAGGAGGTGGGGAGCACAACCTGCAAGGTGGTCATGAGCCTTGCGTGCATGGGAGTAAGGATTGCTGGGTGCACAGGAGAGGAACATGCAGGCTGCATGAGATGGGGAGCACAAGGTTCAAGGGTGGGGAGGGTGTTGTCCAAGAGAATCAGGGATGCAGGATATTTGGAATGGAAAGTGCAAGGT
The DNA here is from genome assembly GCF_964204655.1 of Triturus cristatus. Taxonomy (NCBI): domain Eukaryota; kingdom Metazoa; phylum Chordata; class Amphibia; order Caudata; family Salamandridae; genus Triturus; species Triturus cristatus. The sequence goes on along the minus strand of NC_140591.1, from coordinate 381,768,628 downwards.
ATAAGGTGTGTGATTGCTCAGTGAACTGTGACTGCAGGGTGCAATTTTGTGGGGAGAGGCATGAGGAGGAAGTGCTCACTGTCAAGGGAAGGTGAGTATAGGAGACATGAGTGTGAATCATTGCAGAGTGAGAGAAATTTGGAACAGCATGGTGCATGGAAATGAGGCGCATATAATGAAAAGGGGTGCAAGCAATATGGTAGAATGGGTAAGGTGAAAGGAATAGAAAGGACCGAGATAGAGGAGACGGAAATAACAGGGTGGATGGGAGTGGGGAGTGCTGTATGAAGTTGGTGGGGCGATTAAGGTGCAATGGATGGGAAGTAGACAGTGCAATGTGTTCGGAGAACATGGCACACAGGTGCCATGGGTACACAGTGCCATGTCCAAGAAAGAAAAGAGTTTAAGGTTACAATTCCTTTGAACAAATGCTGTCAGCATATCTGCGAACTTTCGCCTGTGCCTCAGTTTCCAGCAATGGATATTGTTGTAATCACTTGCACACTCTCGATAAAAGCTGGGGCAGTTACAATTTAAGGTAACAGTCATGATAGGCCTAATAATAACGTATTGAGTGCAAATGTGAATTTATGCTCAAAACAGGCCTTAGAATGTTAAACCCCATTCTAAGGTATCAAATTCATAATTAGAAAAAATGTTGCATGTGCTAATTTGAATGGACTGATTAATGGCAAATTAGCTGGTGCACAATTTGTGGCCAATTTTTTAGGGCGCAGTCGTGATGGTTCCTCTATATGCTTTTGTGAGTAATTAACACCAGCTGATATTAGGACTCATTTAGAGAAGGACACACCAGCACATCTGCTGTAAATTGGCAGAACTCCCATTCTGGATCAGTGACATAATATCGAGCACACAACTATAATGACACACGAATATAGTGTGAAAAATATTGTTGACACAAATATAGTTTTTATATACTTATAAAGATAAATATAAAATTATCGAGTTAAAAATATCGTTTACACTCGTATTGTTAAAAATAAGACAAGAATATTCTTTTTCAATAAATGCAGTTTAAAATAGTAAAATGTAAAAAATTTTATTCATGGCTTTAATATAATGTGTGTTACATAAATGTAAGTAACATTTAGAGCCTTATTATGACTTGACAGTCATCAGCTAGGAATGCCGCGGTCCCAGTAAGACCGCCAAGGCCTTGGGGAGCCCGCCTGCCGGATTATGACTATAATCCTGGGTGGGCAGATGGTGCTGTGGTAGTATGTTAGGTTCATAAAAGAGCCTAACTAATGAACTGCCGCATTGAGATTGCCTGCAGCACATTCCTGCACTGTGTGGCATGCACCATGTCATGCATGCCACAACACTTAGGAACAAGGGTGCAATTCCAGGGTGGCACAACATGTGCTCCCCCGTCTGCACCCCAGGCCCAGAATTGGCCATGCATGTCCACCACCCTTTTCATGGCAGGGACCTGCCATAAAAAGAGAGGTGGAGAAGCAGGTTGGAATATTCTCTGTGGTGCCGGCATTGGCACAGCCAGCATATTCAGGCCGTTTTCAGACTGCCGCCGCAGTGGGATCCTTGATCCTGAAGGAGGCGGCAGTCTTGTGATGGTCCCATTGCCACACTCGTACGAGGACAGACGGATGGTGGTGGTCCAACTGCCACCAAGAGGACGGCAGTCCCATGATTACTGTACTGGTAATAAGGCCCTTAAAATGAAAATATAAAAATATACTTATGTAAACATACACACCTAAAATCACATATGTGTATATGTATATATATTCATATCTATAACAAACTACTAATATAAAATATATATATTTTATATTGTATTAATATTGTTGTGTATTTCAAATTCGCTAATATAAAAAAGCAGACATATCCATATATATATTCACTGAAAAAACCATAGGTTTCAGGGTTGTTATAGTTAGCTGGACATTTCACTCCTACAAAACCATTGAAATTGCCCCGTTATAGTTAGTTCTGCTAACTATAACTCACGCGCCCTCAATCCACTGCTGATGATGTCAAATATTACATCATTCATAACATGGTCAGTGACATCACTGATGACATCACTGATGACATCTCAAATGACATCACTGATGACATCCTCCATGTGACAATCAGATACACCTCATCATACAGTAGTATAACCTTTCATCACTCACTGTAAAATACAGAGTACCATATTTGAATCCATTGACACACCAATACAAGTTTCTAAAAACCTACTCAGTGATTCCTAGACCTACACACACATCTAATCACTTACCTATAGATTCACTCATACATGCTGTCAATGATCAATAGAACACTATCAAATATACTTATACACCAATATCGACATTACACACCAGCACACATCCTATTCACTTATGCAGTCATCCTACTCACTTATGCAAACAATGGATCATACTTACATTTACTCAGCTACACACTTCTACAAACACCACTTCATTTATTCATATAGATAGTAACTCATACTTAATGTGTTATAAAATCACTTTTACAGGTATACAGTTATCCATACAGTCACTCATACAATCACTGTCTTATGTATACTTATTTATATACAACAACTGTCACATACACTGCCTTTTATTTTTCTACTTTGTTGGACATGTACCATTGAGAGATATATTTGATCATCACCACACCCATAAAGATATTCACTCATCCAAACAACTGTTATAACATGTAGTCTTAGCCTCATATACCTACTGAATCAACTATTCACACATCTTTGGGCAGTTACACCCCCCCCACCTAACCACACACACATTCACTCTCCCAAACAATTACTCAGTTAACTAATCAATAACTAATATAGACTTTCACGTAGCTAGTAACCAACTGGTGCAGCAGTTTACACAACAACTGACAAAGTGATACAGATATTTACACAGTTTAGTCACTATCCAATATATTTAGTGAGACACTATAAATTAGTCAAGTAAACAGTCAATCACACTGCTACTAAATCCTCCATCCAAATATTTATATTTATATATCCACTCATTCTTCAATACAGATTGCTATATATTTAATACATATTTAAATATCGAACCAAACCAGATTCGCTGGATGATGTCATCAGTGATGTAATCAGGGATGTCATTTGAGATGTCATCCGTGATGTCATCAGTAATGTCACTGACCATGTCATGAATGATGTAATATGTGACATCATCAGCAGTGGATTGCGGGCGGGCGAGTTATAGTTAGCAGAACTAACTATAACGGAGGAATTTCAATGGTTTTGTACGAGTGAAATGTCCAGCTAACTATAACAGCCCTGAAACCTATGTTTTTTTCAGTAAATTTCTAAGGTTTTTTAAATGCTAATTCCGAACTATAACATGTCTGAAACCTATGTTTTTTTCAGTGAATATATATATACATACATATATAAACATATATATAATCTGCATATACATATATGCATACATATGCATGTTATGTACATGAAAGTTTGAAAAACACTAATAAAAGCAAAGCTAAAAAGCCACCTAATTACAAACAGAATTGCTTTCACTTAAACGAGGGCGAGACCTACTGCATTTTCAATGCTTGTTTACTTTGGTTCCATCAAGAAGGCATTCAGATATGTCACACATTTCCCATAAATTCATAATGTTAGCACTCTAGTTGCTTATTAGATCACTGTAGGAAAGCTACTGCTCACCAGGGAAGTCTGCTGCTGGTATTGAAAGTGCATGTTTCAGTCTGCAAGTCAGAATGTTTTAATGAAATAGAAGAGGATTTGAGAAGTGGCTCAAAATGTGCCCTAATGTTTCTTTCTGCAGCACTAATCATACTTTCTATGGCAAAATGACCCCCCTCATTATGTTCCTTTTTAAATTAAATGTTTTAAGAGTTACCACTTTATTCCAATCAAGATGGCTTCAGGTGTGCCATACGTTTGTCATAAGTAGGACTGTTAGAGCTCTAGTTGTTTTTTAGAACAATCTGGGAAGCTGCAGTAGAACACAAAGGAATCAACTGACAGTCTCTGCCCTTGTTGGATGTACATGTTTTACTGAGAATGTCAGACTTCATTCTCACATTACTGAGAAAGATAATATGAATTTACAGAAAATATGCTCTCAGTTTAGCATATAGATCACCTTCCAAACCTCTGTGGGTAAAGCATGAGAAAATAGTTTTCTCTCAAACATGATTCATGATATCCCAGCAGAAGACTTTTTCACATGGTAAAATCACCTTAGAACACACCACAATTCCTAAAATGAGTATGGTACCATCAACAAATGATTTATAATGTAACTAAAGTCTTAAAACTTTCTATTAACTGCAATGCTTTTGAATGAGGTGCTATCATGTATATTGGTCCCAAGATGGCTGCCAACATTTCTTGGATGAAGTGCTGACAGCCAATCAGATCTCACGATGAGATGTGTGGTTAGGCTCCGCCTAGATATATATGTATATTTTTTCTTTAATATCTAAAAAACTACTGAACAGATTTACACCATTTAACAAAAAGGCATGAGTCTGAAACAAGGGCTACCTCTTTGCCAAATTTTGTGTAATTCCGTTCAGCAGTTCGGGCTGTAGATGCAACTAAAGATTCCTATGGAAAATTGCATGGGGAAAACATGTTTTGGGTCCCCGCTTTTTTCTCGGCCCCCGCTTGACGAATCACCCCCAAATTTTCAGGATAGAAGCAGACCGGAGCTGGCCAAAAGTTTTGAAAATTTCACGTCAACCGGTGCCAAAGTTATTGTGGATTTCCTATGGAAAATAGGTCCTAACTATAACTAATATATATATATATATAATGTATATATTACCTACTGGCAGTCGCCGGTAGGTAGTTATAGTTGGGACCTATTTTCCATAGGAAATCCACTACATTCTATTCCCAATAAGTCTGGCGCCGGTTGATGAATCTTCGCCAAACTTTTGGCCAGCACGGTCTGCTCCTATCCTGAAAGTTTCAGGGTAATTCATCAAGTGGGGGTCCCAAAACGTGTTTTCCCCATGCATTTTCCCATAGGACCTTTAGCCGCAGCTACAGCCCGACCTGGTGAACGGAATTACACCAAATTTGGAAAAAAGTAGTCCTCAGTTCAGACTTGTGCCTTTTGCTTAAATGGTATTAATCTGTTGAGTAGTTTTTGAGAAAATTACAGTTAAAAGTACATATAGATCTATGGCCTCAGAGGATCCGCGCACCCTATGATCACCCTAAGCGCACCCTCTGCGCACCGTGCGCGCACTCTCCAGATCACACGCTGAATGCTAATTGGCTGTCAAGTGTCTGTGAACATTCGAAACCAGCAACTGTTGGCAGCCATTTTGTGACTCGGTAGAAGCGAGGCTGAAGAAGTAAGGGAAATAAGTGTGTCAAAGATATAAAGGGGGCATAATGCGCGCAGGGTGCGTGGATCCGGCCGTAAAAAAAAAAAACGAAGCACGGGCTTCCGCGCTTCCTTAATAATTAGCCCCCGAGGGGACAAATCCCAGGGGCAAAGTCCGTAAAAATTAATGGGGGCCCCCCAGCCCCAAGGACTGCCAACCCCGGGGCTAGAAAATAAATAGGGTGGAGGGCTGAACGGCCCCCCCAAGCCCCAGGGACCACCACCCCCGGGGCTTTATTGAGGGAGGGGGCTGCGTGGCCCCCCTCCTGGAGCCCTCGAGGGCCCTGGGGACCGCCACCCCCCCAGGGCCGGCTCCCACAGTGTCCTGGGGTGCCCACCCCCAGGACACTGTTATTTGCTATGAGAGGGTGGGAGTCTCCCGCCCTCCCATAGCAAACTTCGTTTGGATTTTGAAAGAGAGAGCAGGGAAACCTGCTCTCTCTTTCAATATCCAAACCATATTGCTTCTTCACATGGGGAGCTGCATGTCAGCAGCTCCCCATGTGGAAAAGTGATAGGGGCTATTTTTTTTTTTACGGTAAAATTAGGAGTCGCGCATCCTATCGCGTTGGGTGCACGATTTCTCTTGCGTAGGGTGCGCGGTTCCAAACGCGTTGGGTGCGCGACTCCAAGGAAAAAAAACTGACATTTTTGGGAGATAAACATCAAGCTTAAGTGTTTCGTTCTTGAGTGGCTCTTAAAAGAGGCTTTGTGTTCATTGAGAGTTTTTGGTACTTATAAGTAAGTGCCTATACAGAGTCTAAAGTTGTTGAGGAAGACTCTGTTTCCTTCATCAGTAAAGTGTACTCCATCTCTCCTATACATCTCTTGCATATGAAAACGCAGATTGTTATTGTAAATGGACTCCATTCCATAGTCTTGGAGAGAAGCAGAAACAGATTTTTTCACATGTTTCCTAGCTTTCTCAATCTGTGGACAAAAATGATTGGGCCAGTTCCATTTCTGCCTTTGGCATATGTTAGAATACACAAAGGCAGTTTGGGGAAAAAGTTAAATCAATTCTGCAAAGGTGTCCTTCATAAGCATTTCCAGACCTACCCCAGTCAAAGTGCCTAGGTCATTGCCACCACAGTGCACTATTATTAGGTCAGGGTGTTGGAGATGCATAAAGGATTTTACCAATGGCATCAATTGGTGCCACTTTAACCCTCTCTGTCCAATCCATTTAATGTCTACATTCGGCAAACCTAGGTCTTTCTGAATGCCTTTGTTTTCTGCATACCTTTGGTTTCAGAAAATATAGCTGTGTCTCACAATCCACACTCTAAGCATCTTGAAGGGAGGTCTGGATGCACTCAGATGGACTCTGTAAATGAAATGGCAGTTTGAAAAGTAAGATTTTTCTAAAATGGTGGATAAGATGCAGTTGTTTTGAAAAAAGAAAAGAAATGATTGGTTGTTTGACAACCTTCTACACTGAAAACAAGGGTGCATGTTTCTGTTTTTTAAATGCATGATTCTTATTGGTTTTACAAAAACCGATTGAAAGGAACATTATATATGATAAGCTGATATGTTGAAAAGTCAAGCACACTTGCTGTTTTGATTAGCAACATTGTCTGCTGAACTTGTGACCTGTGTGCTCAGTTAAGTGTTCCATGAACTGTTTCTATGGTAACAGGCAGAAGGCAGATTTGGGGTAGGGTTCAAATTTATGTCATTTGGAAAGGGTTGAATTGTTTAACCAATAGAAATGTGTGTTAGCTTTTGAATTAATGTGGGAAGGAATGTGATTTGATGTTTACATGTATATGTGTGCAAAATGAGAGTGAAACTGTGCCATTCTTTGGTTTTGCTGATAGGTGCACAGTGCAGAGATTATGTATAAGAAAATCTGGTGTGTGACTGACATACTTCTTAATCTACAAAACAACTTGAAAGGTGAGTTATTTAATTGTGAGGGGATGTATGTGGTCTATTTTGATTTTAATCAGACTAAGGTATTTCTCCTGCTAAAGTGCATGGAGTACTTTTGTTTGTCTACAATTTTATTGTCAGTGTGTGTGCATGTAGAAACCATTCTGTGATAAGCATTTGTGTTTTTCATGTGTTTGCATACAGATAACTGTGCTGTTTTTATGTTTTGGTAGAATTAGAAACCAGTCTTTGTTTATGTATTTGCAAAATGAGTCATGTTTCTACAATAAAATGTAGTACTCCTTCTAGATTAAGAAATGTGTTTTGGTACAGTGTAAGGATAGTGTTGTTTGTCTAGAATCACACAGTGAGTCTGTGTGCATTTAGGAATCAGTTTGAGAGAAACATTTTGGAACTAATGTGTAGTAGAAGATTTTCTGCAATGTGTGCAGTCACCTTACATCTTGTAGACTAGTAAATATATTGTGTACAAGGAATAGTTGGCTGTCTACAATCACACTGTGAGTCTGTGTGCATTTGGGCAATTATTGTGAGAGAAGCATTTGGTAACATTGTGTATTTGCTGACAGATAACTGTTTTAAAACCTGTCATGTTGTCAAGTTTTAGTAGCATTTGAAGCCAGTCTTTGCTTATGCATTCATAAAATGAGTTAGGCTTTGACACTAAAGTGCAGTACTGAAATATGTAGATTGTGGCAAGTCCCCTTACCCCTTCCAGAGAAGTGAATGAATTTTGGTAAACTCCTAGGGATAGTGTTGCTTGTCTAGAATCACACTGTGAGTCTGTGTGCATTTGGGTAACCATTGTGAGAGAAGCATTTGGTAACATCGTGTATTTGCTGACAGATAACTGTTGTAAAACCTGTCATGTTGTCAAGTTTTAGTAGCATTTGAAGCCAGTCTTTGCTTATGCATTCATAAAATGAGATAGGCTTTGACACTAAAGTGCAGTACTGAAATATGTAGATTGTGGCAAGTCCCCTTACCCCTTGCAGAGAAGTGAATGAATTTTGGTAAACTCCTAGGGATAGTGTTGCTTGTCTAGAATCACACTGTGAGTCTGTGTGCATTTGGGTAACCATTGTGAGAGAAGCATTTGGTAACATCGTGTATTTGCTGACAGATAACTGTTTTACAACCTGTCATGTTGTCAAGTTTTAGTAGCATTAGAAGCCAGTCATTGCCTATGCATTGATAAAATGAGTCAGGCTTTGGCACTAAAGTGCAGTACTGAAATATGTAGATTGTGTGCAGTCCGCTTACTCCTTCCAGAGTAGTGAATGTGTTTTGATAAAGTCCAAGGGATAGTGTTGCTTGTCTAGAATCACACTGTGAGTCTGTGTGCATTTGGGCAACCATTGTGAGAGAAGCATTTGGTTACATCATGTATTTGCTGATAGATAATGGCTTAATAACCTGTCATGTTGTCAAGTGTTAGAAGTATTAGAAGCCAGTTATTGCTTATCCATTCACAAAATGAGTCAGGCTTTGACACTAAAGTGCATTACTGAAATATGTAGATTGTGTGCAGTCCCCTTACCCCTTCCAGAGTAGTGAACGAGTTTTGGTAAACTCCAAGGGATAGTGTTGCTTATCTAGAAACACACTGTGAGTCTGTGTGCATTTGGGTAACCATTGTGAGAGAAGCATTTGGTAACATTGTGTATTTGCTGACAGATAACTGTTTTAAAACTTGTCATGTTCTCAAGTTTTAGTAGCATTAGAAGCCAGTCTTAGCTTATTGATAAAATGAGTCAGGCTTTGACACTAAAGTACAGTACTGAAATATGTTGATTGTGTGCAGTCCCCTTACTCCTTCCAGAGTAGTGAATGTGTTTTGGTAAAGTCCAAGGGATAGTGTTGCTTGTCTAGAATCACACTGTGAGTCTGTGTGCATTTTGGCAAACATTGGGAGAGAAGCATTTTGTTACATCATGTATTTGCTGATAGATAATGGCTTAAAAACCTGTCATGTTGTCAAATTTTAGTAGTATTAGAAGCCAGTGATTGCTTATGCATTCACAAAATGAGTCAGGCTTTGACACGAAAGTGCAGTACTGAAATATGTAGATTGTGTGCAGTCCCCTTAGCCCTTCCAGAGTAGTGAAGGAGTGTTGGTAAACTCCAAGGGATAGTGTTGCTTGTCTAGAATCACATTCAGTTAATATCCAAGTAGTAATGGAGTGAGGCAGGCCTTAGCACATGGATTGATTCAAACGCCTATCTACTATGCATGCATGCCTCTAACAATCTACACACTTGTCTTTCACACCTTCAATACCCCAGCCAGTATTCATACAGTTCCCGCAAACACCTTGTCACTCCCCTTACACTTCTGCAGTGACCCATTCAGCAGTATGTACTAATGCATTCACTGTGCCAAAACACAACCAGTAATAAATTTACCCAGGCACTCTCTTTGAAGTACTCTAATGATTGAGTCAGTATTGAGGTACTTATATACTGAACCCAGGTTTAGTACATGCACTGCATCAAACGTCTACGCACTATGTATGCAGGCCTCTAATCACCTACACACTTGTCTTTCACACCTTCAATACCCCAGACAGTATTCATAGAGTTCCTGCAAACACCCTGTCACTCCCCATACACTCTTTCAGTGACTCATTCAGCACCATGTAGTAATCCATTTAGTGCGCCAAAAACCAAACACTTGTAAATTCACCCAGGCACTCTTCTTGCAATACTGTAAACATTCAGTTAGTATCCATGTACTAATCGAGTGAGGCTGGCCTTAGCACATGGATTGATTCAAATGCATATCTACTATGCTTGGAGGTCTCTAACCACCTACACAATTGTCTTTCAGACCTTCAATTTCCCAGTCAGTATCTATAAACTCCAATAAACACCCTGTCACTCCAATTGCACACCTCCACTGACTCATTTGGCACTATGTACTAATCTATTCACTGCTCCAAAACCCAAAAAGATTCACCCAGGCACTCTCCTTGCAGTACTTTAATGATGCAGTCAGTACCCAGGTAGCTATGCAGTGACCCAGGTGTTAGCCCATGGACTGTTTCAAACGTCTATCCACTATGCATGCAGGCCTCTAGCCACCTACACACTTGTCTTTCACACCATCAATATCCCAGTCAGTATCCATACAGTTCTTGCAAACACCCTGTCACTCCCTTTGCACTTCTCCAGTGATTTAGTCAGTAACATGAAGTAATCCATTAACTGTGCCAAAAAATAAACACTTATAATTTCATGCAGGCACTCTCCTTGCAATTCTCTAAACATTCAGTCAGTACCCAAATACTAATGGAGTGAGGCAGGCCTTAGCACATGGATTGATTCAAACGCCTATCCACTATGCATGTAGGCCTCTAACCACGTACACAATTGTCTTTCACACCTTCAATTCGCCAGTCAGTATCCATACACTTCCAGCAGACACCCTGTCAATCCCCTTGCTCTCCGCTAGTGACTCATCCGGCACCATTTAGTAATCTTTACTGCACAAAAACCCAAACCCTTAAAAGAGTCATTCAGGTACTATCCTTGCATTACTCTAATGTTTCAGGCAGTATTCAGGTACTCATGCAGTGAAGCATGCCTTTTGACAAGGACTGTTTGATGTAACTATCCACTATGTATGTAGTGGTCTAACCAGTTTTACACTTGTGCATCAGGCCTACTTTTCCACAGTCACTATGCATATACTCCAGCAAACACACTGTGACTGCTGTTGCAAACCCATAGTGAGTCTTTTAGTAGCATGTAGTGATCTATTCAATTAAGTAAACAATTCACCCAATGTCTCTCCTTACAGTACTGTAATCATTCAGTCAGTTAGCATGTAGTCTTTCAGTGAGGCAGGCTTTAGGGCATGAACTGCTTCAAAGTAGTATGCACTATGCATGTAGTGTTTTAACCATCGTCACACTTGTGCTTCAGGGCTATAATTTCTTAGTCAGTATTTATATAAAATGTGTTTGTATAGTAATAGAAAAGTATAAATTATAAAGATATTAATATACATTTATTTGTGATTTTTTTTACAGATACTGCTTTTCACCATTAAAATAGAGAAATCATGCCGGGAAAAGTAAGAAAAAGAAAAGAACAGAAAATGGACAGTTACTTGAAGAAAAATAAATCACAAGTATTGAATGAACAACATAATGTGGCTAAAAAGAAAAAATCTTCTGGTAAGATCACAAAGCAATTTATTAAAAAAAGTTTGTAGGACCAGACAGAATGCACAGAATGCTGAAACCTCTGAGAATGCTTCAACTAGAAAAAATATTCAAAATAATAGGAAAAGCAAAAAAGCAATTGGACAGTCAAAGGAGACGAAGTATGGTAAAAGAAGGCAAAATTAGTATGAGGAAATACGCAAAAAAATATTTTACAAGAGAGTAGTACATAATTTGCTGAATGATGGGAAGAAATATAAAAAGAGAGCTCTATTTTATAAAAATAAGAAGCATATTGAAACCATTGTTGAAAAGGCTTTTGAAGTAAAAAGGAAACTATTCATTTTAGTATTAAACAGAATTCGATCACTAGATAAACCAATCCATTTAATGAAGGCCAAAAGTAGGAGGAAAAGAGTAATTAACAGAACAAATTTTTGTGATTTTTTTGGGGAGAATGGAAACACTGTTCAAGTTCAGAGCCTTTCTTTAATGAAGAGAGTTATTTACAGAGCAATAATTTATTGCATGCAGTTGACACCAGTGGTCGAGGTTATGAGGTTAGAAATGGTTGTCCAATTGACAAAGAGAAAATGGTTGAAAGAAATGCAGAAGAAGTGATAGCTGATGAAGTTCTAGGGAAACGTCCTAAACACCCTGTGTACACTTGGGATTGCAGTAGTATTTGTAGTGTACGACAAGAATATATTAATACATTTTGTAGTTTCTTATGAGCATATAGTAAAAAAAAGTGTTAAACAAAAGATTAAGGTGTTGCAAGGACTAGACCCTTGCAGAGTGAGAAAAAATACTGGTTTGCAAGGTCATTCTCTGGCTTGTCTTTCTAGGAAAGTTTGTCAAAGTGTTTTTCACCATTTCAGGATGTTGGCAGTACATCCTACTCAAATTGGAAGTTAGTGAGAAGATTGTATTATGCAAAAAGTCCAGCACTAAAGTTAAATGAGTTGAACAGTGCTCTTTTGCGTGGGTCAGTATCAGATGTGAAGAAGGTTTGTGATGATATTGAGTTTTGTTACTTTGGTCCTCAACAAGAGAGTGCAGAAACTGACACATTAGTAGAACAAAATGTTGAAGACAATGTAGAACCCATGATTACAAAAAATGTTGAAGATCAAATCACAAAGTTTAAGGTAATTTCAGGTGAAAGACCAAATGTTTCTTGTATTTGTTGTCGGCGAACTCACTATAAAAATCAGACTATGAGTGTCAATCTGTATTTAAAAAGTGAAACAGAAAATAATGATAAGAGGAAGGAATTTGCAACTTATTTGTTGGTAGAGGATTGTTTTGATTTGGGATCTGAGCAGCGTATTTGCAAATATTGTTATAACAAATTAGATGAGAATGAAATGCCTGCTAGAGCTGTTCATAATAATCTAGAGTTGGTTGCTATTCCTCAAGAGCTGATAGATTTAAATACCTATGAGTCTATTCTCATTCAATGTGTACACCCGTTTCAGGCTATTGGTCGTATGGTGCCTAAAACAGGTAAATTGCCTCCATCAGAATTACAAAGAGGATTGAAAGGAAGAGTTGTGTATTTACCGTTAGATTTAAAGAAAAACATTGAAACTATTGGTGTAGACCATGGAGAAAATGAACCACTAGTCATTCTAGTTTATGGTGTTCCTACTAAGAATAAGAAAATCTGGCAAGAGTTAGTGGATGTTAGAAAAGTGCAAAAGCCATCATTGTATCTGATAAAAAGTAATGAGTACTATAGAAATGTGTTTGTAGGAGAATTAGAAATAGATTTAGCAGAAGATACTGAAACATAAAGTGGACAAATTGAAAAAGTGGACATGTCCAGATGTGAAGAAATCTATGAACATTACAGTGTACATCCACTTCATTCCAAAGAGGTGATGGGGAATACGATTGAGTTGTTCCAAATGACAAAAGTAAGAGGAAGTCCCATGAGTGTATGGGAAGAGAGCTTGGAAGCTTGTTGTTTCCCACAGTTGTTTCCAACAGGAAAAGGTGGACGATATGATGAACGTCCTGTGCAGATTCCTGCATCTGAATATCGGACAACAAGATTATATGCAGAAGATCCAAGATTTCGACAATGTATCCCATATATGTTTCATCTTCTGTTTGAAAGTGACTTGTCTGGACTTCCATATGCAGTAAATCACATTTTAAAAACTGGAATGCATCTGCAAAATGTAACTGCAAAGGATTTTATGGATAAAGTGCATCAGAGAGATGATCATTTAGAATCTCGGCTGATTAATCTGATGGCATGTCAGCGTGGGACTAATGAATATTGGTACTATCGTCATGGAGAACTGAAATGTATGCTATGGAACTTAGGAACTCCTACATGATTTGTTACACTAAGCTGTGCTGAGTATGCTTGGGATGATTTACTTGAATTTCTTCGAGAGGCAAATTCCAATATAAAAAATATTGAATACAAGACACCTGGAGAATTGTGCTCTTTGGATCCTGTTAATGTATGCAGATATTTAAATCATAGTTTTGAAGCTAAGATGTCTTTCATCTGCAATAAAAAGAATCCTCCTCTTGAAGAAGTTGTGGATTTCTTTTGGAGAAAGGAGTATCAAGCAAGAGGTGCTCCCCATATACATATGTTGTTATGGATCAAGGACGCCCCCAAATTTGGAACAGATTCAGATGATACTGTTTTGTCGTTCATTGAAGATTATGCCACATGCTGTTCCCAATAGCAGAGAAGATAAAAACTTAAAACATCAAGTCTCATGACTCTAAAGCCATAGATGCGGAAAATACTGTCAACGAAAGTACAAGTCTAAGGATAAGTTCTATACCAAATGTCGTTTGGATTTCCACGTCCTGTATTATCCAAAGGAAGAGTGAACAGTTTTATGTCAGCTATGCGACATACCACCACAAGAAAGTCTCCGAAAAATACCTACAACTTAAGAAGAAGCGAAGAGTCAAAATACATAAATGACTACAATCCAGTTATTTTATCCATGTGGAACGCTAACATGGATATAAAGTATGTTGCGGACAATTCCAGAGCTGTTGCTCGATATGTAACGTCCGACATTACTAAATCAGAAAAGATGGCATTCAAAGAAATGTGGAAAGAGATTTCTCACGAGAAGACTCTAAGTAAGAAATTATGAAGTTTCAGTTTGAAGATGTTATCGCATCGTGAAATTGGAGCATATGAATGCTCAGATCGGTTATCATCTGCAAATCTATACTCCAAAAGTAGAAGAATCATTTGGGTGAGTCTAGGTCTTGCAGCAATGCGAAATCGGGTACTGAAATCTGTTCAAGAAATTGAATATTTAGCAGAAAAAGAACCAGAAAGTACAGATATTTTGAAAACGAATATATTGGACACATATTACCCAAACAGAAGTCATCATCTTGAGAACATGTGTCTCTATGAAGTGCTGCAAAACTACACTTTTAAACGGAATACTACAGAGAACATCAATGATGGAAAATATGCAGTGATTGGTTCCGAAGGATGTTTGGTGAAACAAAGGAAAGGAAATTTAATTAATCACAGGAAACTGAGTTGCGATGCTGCTGATAAAAGGGAATTTTACTATTTAGCCCTTTTGCAAATGTTCAAACCATGGCGTTCAGAACTGGAATTACTTGGAGATTTTCAGAGCTATGAAGATTCATTTAATGCTTGTAAAGATAGCATACAATGCAGTGCTTTTGCAAATTATGAGAAAATGTTGAATGATGAAATTGATCAAGAAGCTACAATTGCAGCTGAGATTGCTAGAGACAGTTCTCAAGACAGTCAAAGCTCTGCTGCACTGAGCCAACATCCACTAGGACAAACAATTGTTGAAAATGAAGCAGCAATTGCCTTAAATGAGGTGGAAACAGCAATGCATCAAGCTCAAGAAGATGTAATGCAGTTAGGAAACTTTGAAGAACAACTAAATGTTGAACAGAAACAAATATATCAGCAAGTGAAAGAACAGATTGAGAATGGATTACTTCATGAAAAGAAAGGGTGCTCATGTACATCATTTCAACCTATCTGAATGTATGTGAGTGGTCAAGCTGGAACAGGAAAAAGTTTCTTAATTAAAGTAATTACAAGTTATCTGCAGAAAACAACTGGGTCGCATTTGTCTTGTGTTTTCACTGCTCCAACTGGGTTGGCAGCACATAACATTAAAGGAATTACTTTACATCATTTACTAATGCTACCAGTAGAGCATGAGAACACATTGGAATACCACAAGCTATCTGGAGAAGCTTGTTGTGAGGTTTCAAGAGTCCTGAAGAAAATGAAACTTCTCATTATTGATGAGGTAAGCATGGTCTCAAACTTGATGCTTGCCTTTGTGCATTTAAGAATGCAGCAAATTCTTAAAACAGAGTATGACGTGTTATTTGGAGTAAAACACGTCATAGTTTTTAGAGATCTACTGCAACTGACTCCGGTAAAAGGACAACCGGTATTTAAAACACTTGCGCATGAAGATACCAGAAAGTCTCTCGGTAGTGTTGGAAACGTGAACATTTGGACATATTTTGAATACAAAGAACTGATGAAAAATATGCGACAGGCAAATGATGCTGAATATGGAAGTATTCTTCAAGTTATAAGAATTGGACTTCTGACAGAACATGGCAAAAAAGCTTTGCAGAGTCGAGTACTTTCCAATTTGTTTCCAAATGAAAATGTAGTTCCTGAGAAAGTATACATGAAAATTGCAGAAAATAAATCAGTGATCTGCTTAATGCCAACAATGCGCGAGTGTTCTATATTCAACGAAGAACTATTGAAACTGGAAAATGAAGAAATTATAGAAATGGAAGCCGTCGATAAAATAGAGCATGAAGGAATCACTATTATTTTGACGGGAAAATTGAAAACAAAACTGGATTCTTTAGAAAAAAAGATATCTAAAACGGCTGGTTTAGAAAAGACTCTATATGCATGTGTAAACTGTCGGGCAATTTTAAGGCGTAATTTGGATGTAGAAAAAGGTTTAGTTAATGGAGCAATGGGTAAAGTGGTGGATTTTGTTAATTATCAGAAAAAAGAAGGAATTTAATTTTTAAAAATTAAATTTGATCAGATTGAAGAAGTTAAAGAAATTGGTCTTTGTTCAGTTCGCTTTTTGCTTGATAAAGATTTATATGTCCGTAGGAAACAATTTCCATTTTCTCTGGCATACGCAGTGACTATTCATAAATCTCAAGGATTAAGTGTAGACAGTGCATTGGTGGACATTGGATCTACTGTGTTTAAAGAGGGTATGGCATATGTTGCTTTGTCGCGAGTCAGAATATTATCTGGTTTGTTTTTGATTGTGATAGCAAGTAAAAAGAAAAAGGACACTATTGAAGAGATTGTTGGTTATCAGTTTGAAAATAGTTCAGGTGTCAACTGCTATGCTAATGTAGTGGTCAATGTTGTTTTTTATCTTGAAGATTTTCATGAACAACTTATGCAGAATCGGCAAAAAAGATTTTGTTCCTTGTTGCATTCTGTTTATGAAAAATTGACAACAGATACAAGTGAAATACAAACTGTTTCAGATGTTCGTAATCTTTTGGATGTGTGTTCTGGTTCTACACAATTTACGCAAAATATCCAACAAGATGCTCAGGAATTTTTAATGTATATGCTTACCATTTTTGTAAATGAAGGTGTAGAAATAGAAAATATTTTTGGCCTTTGTTACAAATGGGAACATCATTGTGAAAATTGCATGTGTACATCTAGCACTAATGTAGACACTGAAAGATTTCTATATTTAACATTATTACCAGACTGTAAATCAGTGTCTTTCAAAAAATTAGTTAAAGGTGCAAATCAAAACATGGAGGGTAGCCAATGTAAATCAGAAATGTTATCCAAATTATTTTTAGAAAAATATGGACAATATATAATTTTAATGATGCAACGTTGTACAGCTGATGGAAGAAAATTGGATACTATAATAAAGCGATTTGTAGCAACACAACTATCAATATCAGGAAGGACTTTTGTAGCAATTGCAATAATTTTCCATGATGGTCCTTCCACAACATCTGGACATTACACTGCCTATCTTAAATGTGATAATGATGCCCAGTTGGTTTTCAAACAATGTTTTCCTAGTGAATTACCAAATTCCTACCTAATATTTTTAAAGCCAAAGTTTTAGGAAGATAATTCACTCTCTGAGGAATTTATTATTATAATTTATTAGGATTACCATTGGACAATTTACATAAAATCTGTGCAAAAATGCCATTTGGCCACAAGGAAAGGTATATGTTTGAATTATGAACTTTTTCGTACTCATTGACTCGGTGAATATTTTAAAGCGACAACATTTACAGTTTTTATAAATTAAAGTTATAAAATTTTGTTAGCAATAAGCATTTCATGTATGTGTGATTTGTATTTTCTGGTATTTTACTGAGAATAGCATGTTGGTTTTTTTTAAACAATCTTTTTGATTGTTTTTTTTGCCCGCTGTTAAGTGATGAGTACGATTGAAATCACTATTTCTAGTGAAATTCAATATATTCTGAGAACAGCAAAAAAGGCAAACAAATTATTTTGTTTAAATTATGTTGTGTTGTTAAAAATTTATTATTACATGTCATAACTATTTTTTCTTTTATTTCACAGATCCTAATTCTAAAATAAGCAATTTACCACAATTTACATTACCAAAAAAAACTGAAAACAATGTGCACCATTTTTTAATTCTAATACTGTGAAGGTAAGTTTAACTAAGTATTAATTTGGACAATGGGCACATCTGCAACAAGGTACAAAGTTTTAATCCGTTTTTCAAAACACCCTGTTTATACCTATGTAGTTTTGGAATCTCTCTGTCATAGGATATCATATGACCTCCAAAAAAACAGATTTGAGTGGTTCATAATATTTCCCATTCTACGTATTGAAGGACTGCAATCATTTCAATCATTCTTCTTTGAACATCTTTGCAGACAAACATCGGTGCTTACCTCCTATCATTCACAAGTAATTTTCCAAACAGAAATATGTTACTTTTTGTAACATAGTTATAGCGCAAGACACTCTTTTATATTTACAAATACAGGAAAAGGCACTCTGTTTACCTTTTTTTTACCAATGTAAATACGACCTCATCATACACACCACTTTGCATTGAAAGGGTGTTCTATAAGTGTTGTTGTGCGTGATTGCACAGAATAGTCATAGAAGAAGACACATCTCCAGATTTATCAAAGATAATAAATCTCGACGTGTGTGAATGCTGCACCATTCTCCATTGGTGTAGCAAAGCACAACAAGGAGAATTGTTTTAATTTCTCCTCATTTTTTAACCTTCAATGCATGCTAAAACGTTCAGCATACATTGAAGGAAACAAATGCCTTTACTGATTGTTTTTGTGCAGGAAGGTATGTCTTCCTGCACAAAAACAAACACCACATGACACAGATATCCTTGCACCATGGTACAAGGGTGCCTGTGTCAGCATATGGCTGCAGTTTAAGCAGCCGTGCATAGAGAAGCATAGATTTGCGACATATTTATGTACATATGTTGCATCCCTGTGCTTCGGAAGTACTACAGCACACTGCAGTTAAAGAGGTTACTGTGTGATGCTGCAGCACTGCCTCATAGTTCTGCACTTATACATTCATCTAAACTTTCACACAAATATAGCTCTTTTTTTAAACCAGGAAAGTTAGTTCTTAGAAGAACTTTTTTTCTCTTCTTTTTTCTTTTATATATTTGTTCATGGTTTTTTGAACAATTTTTAAATTTTGGGAGTTTTTCTGGGAAAAAAAAGGAAAAACCAGAACTGGAGGAACAAAACAATGAACTTCAGGGAAAAAAAAAAACTAGCAATGATGGTTTTCTTGCTTTCAACAAATGAGGTCAATGGACTGCTCTCCATAACAAAGTACAGCTTTGCATTTTATGCAGAGCACTTTTAATGTTGCAAACTGTGGACAGATGTCCAAGTTTTGGACAGATGGATCCACCCTCGAAATACTCGGCTTTGTTTCATCTGATGGACCTGGAAGAACTCGCATTCTTCGGCATTCCTCTCGAACCAGGTTGACCGGATGCATGGTCTTCAGATGCTTCATCATGCTGGCTGTACCACATGAATATTTTTTGGTGGGATCCCCATGGGAGAGCACTCGCTGACAGATCTTACATGTCACTAAGGTGGCATTAGTTTTGGTTTGCCCCTCAGGAAAAGTGAAAAATGTCCATACCACAGATGAGTATCTTGGTGGGCATGGTGGTTCTTCCAAAAATTCATCCTCAGATGAATGAGCAGATGCTGGAGATGCCTGCTGCCCTGAAGCCATTGTTTTGAAAAAAAAGTTTGACCTAAGTGTAAACTTAGTCAAAAAAAAGTTCTTCTCAGCAGAGAGATGTTCCTCCAAATACGGTCAAAGAAGAATGATTGAAATGGGTGGTGTCTTTCAATAGTTAGAATAGGAAGTGTAATGAACCAATCAAATCTCTTTTTTTAGGTCACATGGGATCCGCGCACCGTGCGCATAGGCAGCACGCACCAAGCGCGAATCCGCGAAATTGCATTTAAAAGCAATATAGGATTAGAAGTAAAAATATATTAATTTTATGAGTAGCGTAGATTGTGTCTTTATTTAATATTTACATGAAATACATATATATATGTTTTTTGACAATTAAAATATTTCGCGGGATTCGCGCACCCACTGCGTCAAACATGACGTTTCGCGGAAGCGCGCGAGCGTCGCGTAACGTACATCGTACGTGTCGCGTATGGGCTTGGAGTCGCGTACTGGTTGCATAGCAATCGTGCACAAAAATACGTACCCAACGCATACCGTACACGGATCCTAAACTACAATCGGAAAATGGCGACTATGTTCCGCGCAGGGATCGAGAAATATGCGCATAGGGTGCGCGAATCCCCCAAAAAAAGTTTTTAAAAAAAATAACAAAGTATTCAAAATATAGTTTACAAAATATAAAAAATAGTTTTACAAAATTTACAAATATTTTTATTTAAAAATCATTAAAAACAAATAATGTTTTTTTTATTTTTAAAAGAAATAAGTGAAAAAAAACTTTAAAAAATGGTGAAAAACAATATAAAAAAAAGTAAAGTAATTGATACATTGAAAAATAAAGATTTAGAAATCATATGAAAATCACTAAAATCATAGGTTTTAAGATAAAGTTATAGATAGGAATTAGCATTTAAAAAACCTTTGAAATTTGCTTAAAAAACCATAGGATTCAGGTATGTTATAGTCAGGAATTAGCATTAAAAAAACCTTTGAAATTCACTGAAAAAACTGTGGGTTTCAGGCACGTTATAGTTAGGAATTAGCATTTAAAAAACCTTTGAAATTCACTGTAAAAACGATAGGTTTCAGGGGCGTTATAGTTAGCTGGACATTTCCCTCATACAAAACCATTGAAATTCCCCCGTTATAGTTAGTTCAGCTAACTATAACTCGCACCCCCGCAATGCACTGCTGATGACATCACATATTACGTCAGTTCACTGATGACATCACTGATGACATCTAAAATGACATCACTGATGACATCACTGATGACGTCATTCATGTAATCATTTGATCCATCTTCTCACAATCTAATATAACCTTTGATACACCCACTCTAAATTACATACTGCCACTCTCAAAACCATAGACACTTCAACACCAATAAGTACATACCCCCTCACAGAGTTACAGGTCTAAACACCCATCCACTCACTCACCCGTACAGTCACTCATACTTATGGTCACTCAGTACAGGACTATCATATGCACTCATACACCTGTATAGACACTCACACACCGCTACTCATACATAGAGTTACTCACCCACATAGTCATGCAAATAATTAATCATACTGACAATTACTCACCTATACAGTTATACACACACAAGCTCAATTACTCATACAAACACTAGCACATTCTTATGGTCTTATACAATCAATGATACAAGCACACACTCATCCATACAGGCACTCACACTATCACACACTCTCAGTTATAGTCATTTCTGTCCTCCAACATACATATATACTGCCGTTCACATATGTAGTAAATTACACATGTACTAATGAAATATATATTCACACACTAACACAACCATACACATATTCACCCACCCATACAGTCCATTACAGACCTGGTGTTGAAACCATGCACCCAGTGAATCACCCACTGACACATCTATGCACAGAGTCACACACATCCCACCCACACAAACACTCAGGCACCCATACAGATCCTCAGACAACCAATCAATAACTTATATATACATTCATGTACCTATTCACAAAACCATTCATCTGCTTACACACCAACAGACAGACACATACAGACATTCACACAGTTTAGTCATTAACCCATGCATTCAGTAAGATACATTTAATCACTCACTTATAGAGTCAGTCACGCACCTACTAAATCCTCCATCCAGGCACTTATACACCCGCTCATTCTTCAATACACCTTGGCATATATATAAAACATATTTAAACTTCACAGAAACACACAGTCACTGGATGATGTCATCAGTGATGTCATCAGTGATGTCATTTGAGATGTCATCAGTGATGTCATCAGTGATGTCACTGACCATGTCATGAGTGATGTAACATGTGACGTTATCAGCAGTGCATTGCGGGGGCGCGAGCTATAGTTAGTTGAACTAACTATAACGGGGAAATTTCAATGGTTTTGTATGAGGGAAATGGCCAGCTAACTATAACGCCCCTATTTATAACTTATCTCTACACCTATAATTTTTAAGGATTTCTAAATCTTTATTTTCCAGTGTATCAATTCCTTTAATTATGTTTTTTTATATTGTTTTTCACCATTTTATAAAGTTTTTTTTTAACTTGTTTCTTTTAAAAATTAAAAAAATTATTTGTTTTTAATGAATTTAAAAAAAAATATTAGTACATTTTTTTAAACTATTTTTTATATTTTTTAACCTATACAACGTTTTCATATGCAAGAGATGTATAGGAGAGATGGAGTACACTTTACTGATTAAGGAAACAGAGTCTTCCTCAACAACTCTCTATAGGTACTTACTTATAAGTACCAAAAAACTCTCAATGAACACAATGGCTCTTTTTAGAGCCACTCAAGAACGAAACACATAAGCTTGATGTTTATCTCCCAAAAATGTCATTTTTTATCCTTGGAGTTGCGCACCCTACGCGAGCGAAATCGCGCACCCAATGCGATAGGATGCGTGACCCCTAAATTTACCGTAAAAAAAAAATAGCCCCTTTCACTAATTTTTATAATCCCCGGGGGCCCCATGCCCCGGGGCTTATAGAAATGTTGGGGACTGTGGGGGGAGTCCCAACGCCCCCACGGTCCCAGCCGGCTCCCGGCGTCCTCGAGAGCCGGTATTGCTTTTCCACATGGAGAGCTGCTGACATGTGGAAAAGCAATATGGTTTGGATTTTGAAAATCCAAACGAAGTTTGCTATGGGAGGGCGGGAGACTCCCGCCCTCTCATAGCAAACAACAGTGTCCTGGGGATGGGCACCCCAGGACACTGCAGGTGCGGGCCCTGGGTGGTGTCGGTCTCCAGGGCCCTCGAGGGCTCCAGGTGGGGAGCCACGCAGCACCCCTCCCTCAATAAATAAAGCCCCGGGGGGTGTTGGTCCTCGGGGCTTTGGGGGCCGTTCAGTCCCTCACCCTATTTATTTTCTAGCCGCGGGGGGTGGCGGTCCCCTGGGCCACCCATTAATTTTTACAGATTTTGCCCCTGGGATTTGTCCCCCGGGGGCTAAATATTAAGGAAGTGCGGAAGCCCGCGATTTGTTTTTTTATTTTTTACGGCCGGATCCGCGCAATCTGCACGCATTTTGCTGTTTAAAAAAAAAAAAAATAGGGGTCCTGGGAGTCCTTCTGGGACCCCCTAAGCAAGTCTAGAGGGTCAGAGTATTTCTACCCTGCCCCCTTTATATCTTTTACACAGTTATTTCCCTTACTTCTTCAGCCTCGCTTCTACCGAGGTGCAAAATGGCTGCCAACAGTTCCTGGTTTCGAATATTGACAGCCAATTAGCATTCAGTGCGTGATCAGGAGGGTGTGCGCACGGTTCGCAGAGGGTGCGCGCAGGGTCCGCATAGGGTGCGCGGATCCTCCCAGGCCATAAATATATATGTACGTTTAACTGTAATTTTCTCAGAAACTACTCAACAGATTAACACCATTTAAGCAACAGGCACAAGTCTGAACTGAGGACTACCTTTTTGCCAAATTTGGTGTAATTCCGTTCAGCAATTCGGGCTGTAGCTGCGGCTAAAGGTCCTATGGGAAAATGCATGGGGAAAACGCATTTTGGGACCCCCTTTTTTCTCGGCCCCCGCTTGACGAATCACCCCCGAAACTTTGAGGATAGGAGCGGACCGGAGCTGGCCAAAAGTTTGGAAAATTTGGTGAAGATTCATCAACCGGCGCCAGAATTATTGGGAATAGAATGTTGCGGATTTCCTATGGAAAATAGGTCCTAACTATAACTACCTACTGGCGACCGCCAGTAGGTAATATATATATACTGATGATACAAAATTAAAAAATAAACAAATAATATTACAGATATTTAAACAATAATAAAAATATAGTAAACTCTGTAGAAAACTAGACATACTATTTCCTCTGCAGCCCATGCAACAGTAGAGAAAACATTGGGCTCCGTCTCCAGTGTGTGCAACAGTAGGGAAAGCGTTGGACAGTGGGAGGATATAATCTACTATTCCCACTCCAGTCTGTGCAACAGTAGAGAAAGCGTTGGACACCAGAGGGTTAACATTTACTATTCGCAACCTCGTCTGTTCAACAGTAAGGAAAGCATTGGATGCCGGAGGGGTAAATTTACTATTCCCACTCCAGTCTGTACAACAGTAGGAAAAGCGTTGGACACCAGAGGGTTAAACTTAATATTCCCTCTCTACTTTGTGCAACAGTAGAAAAAGTGGTTCACTTCAAACACATAACACATTTTAATAACTATATTAATTACCCCAAAATTATTACTTAATTAATTTCCCAGCCTATACCCTTGCAAACAAAACAACCCATACCTAAAATATCACTTACCAAAAATTATAATATTGACACAATTAAATAATTCATATTAATAAAAAATGAATTATCAAATATTTATACTTATTTAACTTCCCACCCTGTATCCCTGCAAACCTCACAACCCGCTATGACACTATGAATTACGATTAACAATTAAATAATAAATTGTGAATAACCTAAACTTGAAAGCTATATTTAAAAATATTAACAACAATTATAGAAGCAATATATAACATATGGAATTAGAATTGGGGCACTAAAGAGCGTGTACACAAGATGGCCGCACTGGCGTGAGGCTCCTGCTACCCGGGACATATCTGTGCTAAAAATCCTGTCCCAGATGGGTGACCACAGCATCAAGACTCGAGGTCAGGGGAAAAAAGATCGCTGTGACCCCTCCGCACTTCATTATCCTGCAGTTCGCCACACTGCAGTGAGAAATGGGAGACAACCTTCCGGAATACTAGCAGCCGTCTCGGGACCTATGATGGCGGTCGCCTAGATGGGGCCCTGACTGCAGGATGTCAGATTCGGCTGAGTGAGTGGGCTGGCTGGAAAATGCACAGCACACGTGGAAGGAGTGGAGGAGAGTGTCCTGTGTCACTGCAGCTGCCCAGCCCATGAGGAATTTTGATCCCGACCCTGCGGGAGGCGGTGAGGCCTCGCTAGCTGAGGCGATGGGGGAAGTGGCTGTGCCCGTGACAACCCGATCTGTGAGGGGGGATGATGTGCCTGTATGGGCACATTGAGACAGGGCTTCCTGGGACCAAGTGACCAAGAATAGGAGGGTCGAGGGTGAGCTCGGCCCGGGGAGCTTCAAAGGACATTGCGCCCAGGGTGATAAAAGCTGTAGCCTCATAAGAACCCAGAACATGAAGGGGGTGGCTACTTGCCTACTGGGTTGTGTTTGGAGCTTGGGAGACTGCGTTGCAGCCCAGTCGGGGTGCACTGTGAGGACAGACAGGTTGGAGGCCAGTAACACTCTGAGAACTGGGGTAAGGCTCATACTGCCTGATACCACTCACAGAGAGCAGAGGGAAAGGACAGCACTGGCCCATAGAGACTGCCAAGCCTGCGACATACAACAATATTGGGGGAGGGGGTTGCCACCCTGAATGCTACCACTGCCCTTATCCCTTTGAATTGGAGATACAGAGGCTCCTGAAACCACAACATCGCCTGAACACAGGGCAATGAGTCCAAATTGCCCTTCGCACCCTGCAAATCTACGCGCACACAAGGCAATGACACAAAGCAAAACATGGCTGAGGGAACACACACCGATCATCAGGCCCCAGAGGATGATGTTAGAGCTTTGCTTCTAATGATGAAGCATAGCCTCACCTCCATAGAAGCTTAAATGGACACAATGTGCACCCACATGGATTTCATAGTTCAAAAATTGGAGAAACATGATGGTCGAATAGCTGAGGCCGAACACAGGATCTCCAATATAGAGGATACCTCCAAAGGCAGGAAGGAACAACTTCTCAACATGGGGCATCTTCTGAAAGTGACAGCCGCCAAAAATGAGGATTTGGAGGAGCGGTCATGCCTTAACAAAGCACACATCCTTGGCATCCAAGAAAGTACAAATACCTGCTGGATGGAGGACTATGTTGAAAGTCTGCTCACAACCACTTTCGGCGTTAGGGGTCTTCTCTGCGCATTCGTAATGGAGAGAGCACCTCGCTTCTAGGTGTCGAGACCCCCCCAGGAACCATTTTGAGGCCCATCATGGCCAAATTGATCAATTATTGTGATTTGGATGCTGCTCTTTGCCTGGTCAGAGAGCAGCGTCAGCTCACCTTTGAAGGATCAGCTATTGCCATTTATCCCAACTTCACAATGGCAGTACAAGAAGCCTGGAGGACGTTTCTGCTGGTAAAGAGGAAGCTGCAATTGGCCAACATCACATACGCCATGTTCTACCCAGCGCGCCTCTCGGTCACTTATCAAGGGAAGCAACAGTTCTTTACCAATCCACAAGTAACTGACTTTCTGAAACGTATCCACTGTGGGTCATTCCGGAGGCGGCAGCCCTGTCGACCTCTGGTCCAGCAACACCGGTGTCTGAGTTGGAGTGAGATTTTATACTGAGCCTCACCTTATCAGATCTAGGGAACATTTCATTATTGTTTTAGGTGAATTCCATGTGGACAATATGTCATCTTGGGCGCTGAAGTACTGCTGAACCTCCTCCTGCTGGTCACGACCTTGCCGGAGCGGACCAGAGAATCATGCAACAAGCCCGCCTCACTTTAGAAACTGGCATGGACAAGTCTCCCATTTGGGAATACTATGCTGTCGCTCCCGGATGCCCCCAGCTAATCGAGGGGACACTGCTGCGCCCTCTGATGATATCCCACAAGGATACCCCTAATGCATATTTTGGTGACCTTAAGGCCCATTATTTACTTTCCTTTTCTCTTCTATCACTCTACTCCTTTATTCTACCCTCGTTCTCCTGGTTATATAACTCTGATCGTCTGCTGTTCACTCTCTTTTTTCATCTGCCTCCTGTTGCAGCATTAGACAACTGTGAAACCTTATTGCAATTTGCCACTGTGCCATATATAGGCAGGTGCCCTTCTTAGCTGTGCTGAGGCTGCTTTTTTCTTGACTGTTGGTAGAGGAGGGCAGGTTGATTCCGACAGGTTTGGGCTGTTGTTGTGGGCAGGGGATGGATGGGGTTATACTCAAGGATGTTCATGTTGCATGACATTGACATATAATCCTATGCGCTCTGGATACAATTGTTTAATATGGAACGTACAAGGCCAAGGCAATCCCTGCAAGCATAGACACATAATAGCTTATTTAGTCAGGCCTAATATTTGCACTGTCATGCTGCAGGAAACACACCTGGGCCCCTCTGCTCCCACTATCTTTGCCTCCCATTGAGCTGCTCATAGTAGTGTTGCTTCTTACTCCACCTATGCCAGGGGGACAGCGATTCTTATTAGGAAAAACACCCTATATGCGGCCTATTGATCAATACAGAACCCAATGGGTCCGTCACTTTGGTGTGCTGTTATAGCCCCAACAGTGATAACCCGGAGTTCTTCTCCACTTTGTTGGGGAAAGTCACTGATATAGGATCTACTCATATCATCTGGGGAGGGGACTTTTACACTGTGATTGACCCACATTTGGATAGGTCACACCCTCAGACCCACCTTTACACCATTGCCTAGCATCAGGTTTGGAGGAGGCCCGGGCAGAGCTGGCATAGTTGCACTACACAGAGTTCTACGGAGTTGGGCAAAACCTCAGTGGTACTCCGCTCTACGCCTCTGCTCCCCCCAATCTTAAATCCCTGCTAATAGCTAGGGAAATCAACCCTCACCTGTAATTAGACCACACAAGTAGGCCTTCCCCAAGCGGTGGCAGCATCACTGCACACCGGCATTAATATGCAAGGCCTAGGAAAGTTTGGTCCTCCACAATTACGGTCCGAACACAAGTTCCACCTTGTGCAGATACACAAATCCGTGTATTCTTAGAAACTCTACACTGCAGCACGAGGGACGGACAAGGTAGCATCCTTCCCAGCCGACACACCGCCAATTAATCCAATTTAACAAGGAGAGTGCTCTCTGTCAGTGTTCTCGCAATAATAAGTTTACAATGTTTTCCCTGCTAATAGTTCCAAGCATTGTCGGCTATGGGCAGCAATAACGGATTAAGAGCCTGCGGCTATTACTTTAACATGACCCGCATCTTTCCTGCTGCTCGCCTCCCTCATCTCTGTACATAAAGCGGTAATTGAAAAAAAGCGCGAATAATTGAGCAAGATCTATCACTTCGTATTGTCTCCTTCTGAAGTAGCGAGACAAAACATTTCACGCATTAGAAAGATATATATTTTAAAAAATAAAGAAAATAAGATTTTTTGAAAATACACTTACCTTATTCGTGGCGTCTCCAGCCTGCCCTCCTCCTCCTCGCCAGGGTCTCTGCATCTGCAAACCCCTCCATCATACGTACGTCTTGGTAGGACTGCACGGCCATGTGCAGTCCTATCACAATGTACGTATGACGTAGGGGTTTGCAGAGACCATGTCGAGGAGGAGGAGGGCAGCCCGGAGACGCAGCATATAAGGTAAGTGTATTTTAAAAAAAATATATATATTTTTTGTTATATTTCTTAAGGGGGTGGAGGCGGGCAGATAAAGGTGGGGCTCAGAACTCTGCTCCGCTGCAGAGTCAGAGTATTGCCTAAACTCAGCGTTCTCAGCTGACTGCTGAGCAGAACGGAGTTTTCAACCCGCCCCTGGTTTGGAGTATTATCACCGAGCATCACCTTCTGGATGCTTGGAAGACTCTCCACACCCTACTGAAAGAGGACACATTCTACTCTGCTGTGCACTCTTTGTGGTCAAGTATCGATTACTGGATAGTTTTCAGGTGCCTTAGCCCTTGGCTGCTAAACTAATCCCATTTGGCATGAACATATTCAGATCACTATCTGGTTATGATGCTGCTGACCCCCTTGGCCACCCCAGCACCATATCTGTCTTGGCGGCTTTCCATTCCAGATGGAGCTGGGACAAGAAATACTAGACTTCTTTTAGCGTAATGCAGACACTGTCCCTCGATTGAGAATGGTGTGGGAGGTCTTCAAAATCACTATACGAGGAGAGTGCATGGCCTAGGGGGAATGGATTTTGCGTGAAATTCACATTACACTCAGACGGATGGAGGCAGACATTAGACTAATGGAAACAAAACTAGGCAGACCCCCTGATGGGGATATGTGGGTGAAGCTTAGGGACATGATGACCGAATATCACAACACAGCGGAGAGGGAATGCTTATACTGCGGTAAATATTTTCAGGCTCGCAGATATGAAGGGAGGAGTGACCCAGGAAGTCGCTCGCTGAATTTATTCGAAAACCTTGATTCTCTACTTGTGTCCTGGAGGTCGCAGAGTCAGACAGGGCTGTTCACAGAGATACGCCTGATATACTAGAGGCTTTCTCCAAATTTTATTCTACTCTATACACCATGCATAGGACTTGGGTGTTAGATTTAGAGAGCTGTATGGAGGATATAGCATTGGGGTGGTTGGGGATGCCTAACAGGAGTTCCTCTCTGCCAAGATTGAAGAGAATGAGATTAGGACAGCAATGATGCAACTTCACTCTGGGCATGCTCCTGGGCCGGATGGCCTTCCAGCTGATTTTTAAAACATATATAGGCTTTTTGGCTCCTATCCTCAAAGACCTATACGAAGAGGCTTGTGAGTCCGGCATTCTCCCACAATCGATGCGCGAGGTGTTAATCTCCATATTGAAACCCGGGAAGTCGAGCGATAAATGTGAATCATTAAGGCCCCTATAACCGATAAACTGTGGTGTGAAAATACTGGCCAAAGTGCTAGCTAATCACTACTCATGGACTAAAGAGTCAGTCAAGTTTAAAATCGGGGCATGCAACTTCTCATAATCTCCGTACCCTTTCCTCTCTACTATAGGATTTCAACCCCCAACTGGCTGTGGTGGCATTATCCCTCGACAACACCAAGCCGTTTGAGTCCCTGGAATGGGATTATCTTCTAGGAGTCCTGCGCCATATGGATTTCCCTCCTCTTTTCTTTCATGGATAGATGTATTTTATTGCTAGCTGCAGTGGAGAGTGTTGCTTAACGGAGTTTGTTCCCCCCAATTTGCGGTCTCACACGGCACAAGACAGGATGCCCCCAAGTCCCTCTTTGATTTGCGTTGGCCATAGAACCACTGGCAGCCAAACTTCGACAGCACCATCGTGAGTATGAGCTCCGCTACCCCACTTGGATCTGCTGGTATTTCTCTATGCGGATGGCATTACTTTGTACGTCATGGACCCCCAGACCAGCCTAAACCCCCTCCTGAGGGAATTCATCCATTTTTTAGGGTGTTCTGGGATAAGCATTAACTGGGAAACGTCCCAGATATTCCCTCTTACACCCGATGTTGAGTGACACAAGATGGACTATCGCTTGGCATGGTGTGGCGATGAAATTAAATACTTAGGAATCATCATTACCTGAAACAAAACAGAACTAAAGCGGCAACTATGGCAAGACACTAAAGGCCCTGACAGATTCAGTCTCGAGATGGATTTTTATGCCCCTTTCATGGCCAGTCGGCTCTCGTTGATAAAGATGGTCATCCTGCCCAAGCTGCTCTACCTTGCCATTAATATTCCCCACAACCCAGATCACCTTTATTTTAAAGCCCTGAAAACACAACATATATGTTTGGCATGGGGAGGGAGATAGCATTGATTGAAATGGGACTTATTGACACAGCACTTATCATAAGGGGGGGGGGTTTGAGGCCCCAGGTTTGGAGCTCTATTTTTATGTGCTCAAGCACCCTTTGTTGCATACTGGTTTAGACCTCACCCTTAAATGCCGCATTTAGCCATCGAACAGAGGTATATGGCCCCAATTTGGCATTCTTTGGGATGCATGCCCAGACTGGAGAGGCTTACCCCTCTACGGTTGCATGTACCTATGCAGTCTGGTAGGCACTCCCTACCAGACTGCGCTCTCCTATGCTCTATTCACCAATATTCAAATCTCCCTACCACTCAGACCTCCCCATGACTCACCAAACAGCTTGTCACAAGATGTTTTAGAAAATTGGGGTGAATTCATAGAGGGATATGTACAACAATGAAACATTAAGTTACCGGACACCTCCTTTAGGGGAGCTAGTCCTACACCTATGGAGCTGTTCCTTTACATTAGGCTGATGTAGAATGTCAAGGCAGTCACCCCCGACTTCCCTCACAAACTTCCAACGATGACTTTCTTATATAGGCTACTTCAAAGTGCCAACCCTTCACATGTGATCTCGATGCTTTATCATAATTTTCAGGCGGAGGATCACTCTTGCAATGGGATTGCAAACTGGGCATTGTCCTTAATGATAAACAATGGGAATATTGCTGCCAACAAACTAGAATGGTTTACCCAAGTAGCGCGCTGCGTATTATACATTTTAAATACCTACTTCGACTGTATTATACCCCAGCTTAGCTATATAGATTTCACCTGCGGCTGGATGATGGATGTGACCATTGTGGGAGGGAAGGGGAAGATCTCCTACGCTTAGCATGGGAGTGTGAGTCAGTTACTGGAAGCAGATTTTTGGGGCTCTGGAGCAGATGATTGGGTCCCTTTTACTTTCAGAAAATATGTCTCACTTGGACTATTATTAGCCGAGCACAGGGTGTCTTGCAGGTGAGGGAGGAGGCAGGCTTCCAAGTTTAAGGAATGGATACAAGACCTTACATTTTTGCAGGAAAATTCACTCACCTATGCCAAGTGCTATATGGGACCCCCTGTGGGCATTTTTACTGGACCATCGACTTGAGTAAGAGATTAAGCACTCCAGTACCCGCTATAGGCATCATACGGGAGTGGAGGGGACAGTCCGAGTATCCACCTTGATATGGATGGAGGTGATAGGACCGGATTCTTGATTACCTGATTCTCTTCAAGAACCATCTCGGTCGCCAGGATCTTTTTATCTGCCAAAAAGTGTAGAGGGAAGAAAATCCAATCCCTAATACATAATCAACAAAATCAAATCTTTGGGTTGCAGGACCACTGACTCCGAATCTAAAATTTATATGATTTTATTACCACCAAAAATAACTGCACATACAGACACCTTACTACAAGGTGTAGAAGATAAATGGGCACTAATACAAAGGCAAGTCTACGTAGGAGCTTCATACGACTCAGAACATAAAGAATAACCAATTCTAGTAACATAAGAAAAGCAATGGTTAAGCCAACATCTACATTAGGAATCATTAGCAGAAAAGGGAAAGAAAAATTGTTAGTCTGTCCCTACTCTATCTCTAAGGTGACATCCCTACTTAACATTTCCCCTCCCCAGGCAAGAGAATTAAAAGGTGTCAGAAGTGAAGACTTCCTTAGAAGTACATTCACTTGGAGCTCGTTCTAAGATGCTCCTTCTAGCTTCCCATCTAAACCTCAACTGCTCAACCCTCGGGGCACTGTCCCTAATACAAAATCCCCAAAACGTAGAACACGCCCTTCATCAGACCTCTTCAGCCAGGTCTTCTTCTAGTACTTTTCCAACAGAACTTGTCTCGCATCCAACGACAGTTAGCTTGACCTTGGGTCCCAGACACCTTCTTCGCTGAAAGTATCATCCGTAAATTCCAATGTACTTCCCTACGGGCTTCTCGTACCATCCTAACTCCTAAAACAAAGACCTAGTATCTCTAACGAGCTAAATGTCCTACACCTGCAACAGAAACATGGGAACGAGAAACTTTTCACTTCTCTAAGATTTTACATCCCCCTGCAACCCAAAGCCTTTTCCAAAGGAAATCATTTTCGGCCTACAATGTTAGCTAACATAAGAAAATGAACAGGCCTTTATCTTTAAACGTATGCACGATCAGACCTTTACACTGTTAAAGCACGTTACTAAATCACACGTTAAGCATTAATTCTTTTAAACGTAAAGAAGCAAACTACACGTATAACTTTAACATGGCACGCGTTTAAGCTAACACGTTTCATTGCATAAAATCAACATTAAGATTTACTAAAATACATTTGCAATGAACTACGACATTTTTCTTCATGAAAAGCATGGTTACAATTCTAATCACCTTTATGTTAAACAATTCTAATGACACAATTTCTAAGGCACACCTAACTATGTTGATTAATATGTGGGTGCGGACTAACAATGATTATAATGCACCCCTATAAATTTCAGAATATCGTGGCGCTCTATCAGAGGCACATGGGGCCTGTTCTTAAAGAAATTGATCAACACCAATGCCTGTTAAGCTGTATAATTAGGGGTGGTGGAATGTGTGTGGGACCGACTGGCAATAGTTAAGTAATCTATCTTTTCCATTATTGTTGTTGCAATGTGAATGTCAATTGTTTATGAAAGTCGGGCAAGAAATGACAAGCTATGGATAGATTTCTATGCACAACAGAGAAATAATGTACATGAACTTAATTTCCTCCACTTTTGATAAAGTTTGTACCACTCTTTGAGAAAATGCTAATAATGTGACTGAGAGTAATTCACAAATTGTTGTGCTCATTGTGTCCTTGGGACGGTCTATCAGAATAGCTCACAACATCTAAATCAGGCAAGGCACAGAAGACTGAAATGCGGTCTGTGCTTTCTAAATTAGACATCAACGTGAAATAGAACATAGCCCAATACACAATTAGCAATAAATGGTGCTGTGAGGATAGGCGCCTGCTGTAAGATAACGCAAATGAGCTGAAGTGTCGCTAAGACGGTCTGCCGGGAGAGATTACAGCGGCAACATCAAGCTGCACGCAGAATGACTAAAATGTGGTCTGTGTACGCTGCGTACAACACAAATGCTCTGCAAGGCCCGGTTGTTGGTAAACAGATAGAGGTTACCATAGGAACCACATACCTGAATTTTACCCACAAGTTCCTGAATGGCATGGCAGGCGAGAGTGAAAAAATGAAGCCAGGAGTGTCTTTTAAGGTTTAAGGAGACGCGCGTCAGCAGTTACTTATTGAGGAGTCAAGCACAATGTGAAACGTAGTCTTACAAGGACTAAAAGGCTGGAATCATGGGGATTGTAGTACTAATGCCCAAAGAGAAGGTGATGGGGTTTAGAGACTTAGCAACAGAGACCAGAATGATTAAAGGGGCCTCATATAAAGTGATAAAGCACCATACACATGTAGAGTAGGTACCCAATAAATTAAGCAGCACTGCATATCACAGGTGTCAGAAAGTGTACAAAAATATGGAGTCTGCAGCAGAAAGAATCAAGTGTTCAGAAGCACTAGAGGGATGCCTTGAGGGGTTTCATGAAGAGAATTAAGTCCCTAAAATATGTGCCG
The DNA here is from genome assembly GCF_964204655.1 of Triturus cristatus. Lineage (NCBI taxonomy): Eukaryota > Metazoa > Chordata > Amphibia > Caudata > Salamandridae > Triturus > Triturus cristatus. Next base: position 381,734,216 of record NC_140591.1, on the reverse strand, counting down.
TGGAGAAATATTTAACAAGCCACATCACAGCCCACCTGAGAGACCTACACTGGCTCCCCGTCAATGAGGGGATCACCTTCAAGCTCCTCACCCATGCTCACAAAGCTCTCCACAACACCGGACCAGTGTACTTCAACGAACGACTCATCTTCTACACCCCGAACCGCCAGCTTCGCTCCGCTGACCTCACCCTCGCCACTGTCCCCCGCATCCGTCGAGCGACCGCCGGCAGCAGATCGTTCTCTTACCTCGCCGCAAAAACCTGGAACTCTCTCCCCATCCGCCTACGACAGACCCAGAACCTGCTGGCCTTCAAGAGACTCCTCAAGACCTGGCTGTTCGAGTAGTAGCAGCACCCCGCCCCTCCCCAGCGCCTTGAGACCCTCATGGGTGAGTTGTGCGCTCTGCAAATGAATTGATTGATTGATTGATTGATTGATGAAGACGCAGTACTAATTCCCTGAGGCGTCAAAACACATTTTGGCTAAAGATCTAAGAACTGATTAAAACAACGAAAGAACAAAAGAATTTGTGGAAATTTGTCACAATACTCTATTTATTGTATGATGATATTAGTGTATGTTTGAGAATAAGAATAATTTGTACTGCTGACTTCGGTCACATCTTGGGGAGTGGGGTGATCTCCCTATCTCATGGCAGTGCAGGTTACTATGAGACATATAAACAAATGTGTACAGGTCTTTAGAAGCGCCACAGCCCTTCATTTTACTCACCCACGTAGTCATCCAACTTGCAACTGTAACTCTTCCCCTTTCCCATTTGTGTACCAAATGCACTTTGTGTGTACTTCACTCATCAGGGAGTAGTATGCACCTGTTAGGGTTTCTTTCTCCTAGTGTAATCCCTGTGCGCATCGAGTTAACCTACTTGCCAGGCCCAAACCTTCTGTTTTTTTACAAATAAATCACCCGGGACAGTCCAAGGGCAGGGTGAGGTGTACTTAAAAGGTAGGACATGTACTTTTATGTTTTACATGTCCTGATACTGAAATACTCTTAAATTCATGTTTCACTACTGCAAGGCCTATCTCTCCCGTAGGATAACATTGGAGCTACCTTGTAACATTTTACGAGTGTAGCTTCCAATTGGACAATCGAATTTGGTTTCTCTGGACTCACAATTTAAAAACACTTATTTTAGTAGAGTTGGTATTTAGATTAAAGTTCTGAAAAGGCATATAATTTACTATTAGAAAGTAGTCAATTTCTTACTTAAATCATTTGGTACCTACTGCCTGTCTCTGAAATACACGTCTGGGGTAGGTGACAGCTGGATTTCTGCATTCCCTCTAGACAGCCACTCACAAAGGAAGGGTAGGTGTGCCTAAGTGATCATCTGCATGTTGATGGGTCTGCCTGAGCACAATGAGTGGGAGGAGCCGACACATCCACTTGAAAGAGCAGTGTCCTCTTCCCAAACAAAGGATGGCATACCCCCCTGTAGTGAGTCTGAAGCCAGGGAAGTGCAGGGTCTTGTGCACTACAAAGACCTTTCTTTGAAGTCTCCCTATTCCAAAGGCCAAAATGGGTATACGTACTGGGCCTCTGACTAAGTAGGGACTGTGGCTTTGCTAACTGCTTTGCTGAGTTGGCCTGCTGCTTCTTGCATGAAAGTGAGGAGGATTATACCTATCTCTGCATCCTAAGGATTTACGTTTCTCCAAGGGCTTATTGGCTTGCCTCCTGTTGCTGAGGTTTAAGAGATATCAAATACTTTACCTTTCAACTTCATCCCAGCACCTGGACTTTACTTGCTGTAAGTCGTGCTCTGCCAAATGGTGAGAATCCAGTCCACGGCCCTTGGATTTGATTCTAAAGTGCTACATCTGCCAGAGCCTGCGCTTCGACATCTTTGCACCGATCGGACACTGATGTATCACCTGCTGTGACATTTAGTTCGGCGCATCACCGCCGCTGCGAGGTCTGGACTCGGCATACTGCATCCAACACCACCACAGCAACTTCGGAATCATGTAAGGGATCAACGTATCGCCGCCAGCACGTGGAGATGATCAAAACATCATTTCCAGCTTGGATTATCCTGACACCGCAACCTCGCGTTCCAGACTTGGCTTTTCATCCGTGGAACCGACGCCTCACCAATACTGCATTTCATTCTCCAGCAAGGATTAAATTATATTGCTCAGCGAACCCTGCGTGGGTCCTGTAACCGCTCTGCACTCCGTCGCGGGTGGCCTCAACGCTTGACTTTGTCCCGGTCCAGCGCGACCTACAGTAACCCCAAAGCGCTATTTGCTTGTGAGTGGTGTTTTTCATTAATTCATAAAAAATTCATATTAACACTCCCCCTCCAGACCTCCTGATAATTCCATTTCTGGGGCTACCATCTGGCTGGGGAGTACAAGAAGAGGGGTAGGCCTGGCTGGCATTAATTACTGTCCTGATCTCTATGAATCCCAGTTTGATTTACCCAGTCCCCGTCTTGGCCAGTTCTCTGAAGCTGCAGAGCCCCCCCATCAGATTCCACACATTATCATAACATCAACGCAGTTTGGCTAATCCTGTTAGGGGTGACCAATCAGGAGAGGCTGCTAGAAGGCTGGATTTTGGTTCACAGAAAAGAAAGTCCTATAAAATCGTTTCTGTATTAGTTATGATAAATTCAACAGTGGCAAGTTGTTGGATTTATCATTAAGAAATCCTTAAGCCCTCAAAATCTTATTTTCCCCACTCCTCTCAATAGCTACACTGTATCACAATATACCCATGTTAGACTATGGAGCTAAATTTCTACAATGGGGAAAAATGAAATTGGCAGTTTTCCCCTCACCAGGGCATATCAACATATTATATAATGACCCTGCTTGTGGTTACATGGCACCCCACCCCTGGGGCACCTAGGGTGGATCTTATTGGTGACTTCTATGTAAAAATAACGTAGATTACCACTTTGAAAGTCCCTTTAATCCCAAAGTTGAATTAGCATATAATTTACTTTTAAAGACAATCTGCAAAGCAGAGCTGTCTTTAAAAATAACAGCAAGCATCATAGCAGTGCACAATATAGTGCAGGAAATGTACTGCGCCTCTAAACCTCCCTGCACTATTATATATTAGGAACTCATAGGTAGTTTGTTTTTCCCTTGCCTTATTATATACTATGGACATACAGGGGACTGCCATTGCCAATTGTAATTATACCTAATTACAATATTCCTTTTTAATCAGAACACTGGCCCTGGGTCTGGTTTGCAGAGCCCAGGGCACAGTCAGTCAGTTACTACAAGTATCAGTCGAAAAATGGGGCTGAACAGAGCAAAAGTATGACTTTCTCACACAGAGCAAATAAAGTACATCCAGTTTTCACCTTTTTAAGAGTTTTTTTTTCCGTAATCGAATCCCAGTCTAATAGGCCACATCTTTATACATTGTCATGTGGTTTTCAGTGTTGAGGCAAGTTGCATACGCCACAAGAGAAGAAAAGACTTAGGGCCTCATGTAGGTACCTCAATACCGGTCGGTAATGGCCGAAAATCGGTAAATATCCCGTTACCGACCGGTATTGAGGCACTTGAGATGTAGGTGGCTGATTTCTGGATTCGGTATTTACCGAATCGGAATTTTAAGAAATCGGTAAAATACCGATTCGGTAAATACCGAATCCAGAAATGCATTGTAGGGGGCCCTCAAGTGAGTGCATTATTGGTGTCTGGATTCGTTATTTACCACCAACTACAAGTTGATGGTAAATGACGAATACCTTACAGAAAGCATTTTTGTGCTATTTGTAAAGTGCCATGTGGCAGACATAAATGCCCTTAGGGCATGTATTTGCGCCACATGTGCACACATGCACGAATCAGAGGTGCAACAGGGTGTCAATATGACACCCTGCCAACCATGATTATGCCTCCCCTATTACCTATTCGGTATTCACCGAATCGGTAATAGTAACTGGCTTCCCATTCATTTCAATGGGCCTCCAGACCCATAGGAATGAATGGGAAGGGATGCATTATTACCGATTCGGTAAATACCGATTCATAAATACCGATATTTACCGAATCGGTAATAATTACCGATTATTTACCTACATACTATTTACCGATTCATAAATACCGAATCGGTAAAATTCGGTATTTAGGAATCGGTAAATAGTATGTTACCTACATGAGGCCCTAGATGAGCATATTTTAAGAAGCCCACCCATCCACATTTTTAGTTAGTGTGACTGATAGTGTGTCCAATATATGATTGGAATGTGAACTAGTTTTCTCCAGGAGTTTTGATATTGAGTCCAGTTCTCCTTGAAGAACAAGGAGGATTTTGGTTATAACTACATAGAATCCTGGCTGTTGAATGCTAGCATTCATGGGGAGCTCTGGGGTGTTTGAAAGGTCTTCAAGCAGAATACTTTAGAAATTTGCCAGTGCCTCCCTGGGGGGGAAGAGTATCAAAGATACTTTTATAGTTAAATGTGGGTCGAGGAGTTCTCATTAAAATGTGCCTGTTCCTTAATTTTTTGATGACCATGATCGCTGATTTAAATGTTTTATCACCAGTGGCGTCACTAGGATTGGAGTCACCCGGTGCGGGTAACTCATGGTGTCATCCCCTCACGACTTACCGCATGGACCTGCTCCGCTCCGAGTCCGCCAGTGGACACAGTTGGCAAACAACGGGACCATACACAATCCTTAGTAACGTTTGTAAATGTAGGTCCTAAATTTACAAAATGTGCCTGTTAACAACAGTGTGATAATGACTCATTAATCAGGTTGTACAGTGGGCTACCTGCTAGTCAATAGTTTATTGGAATTTAGAACATCATAGGTATGGTACTTTTTACTGGTGTGGTGTTCCCACTATCCAGCAACACGATATATCAGTGGTCGAAGTGGGGGAAAAAAAGTAGGGGAACTGTGGGCGGAGAATCAGAGGGCGGGAATTACCCAAGGATTGGATCAGTGGGCAGAGTCAGAGGCGTGGCTAGAATGCGCAAACATCCCAATTTTTTGTATTTGTTTGGTTTCACTGCCCAGTTTTATCAACCAATGGATACACATGATTATTTAAGGTTATAATGAGTTATTGACAGTAAAATGTATTCACAAAGTGGGATATGCTTCTAATCACAGAATGTCCCCAAATACGATAAAATTTGGAAGCACAAGCCATTTGTCTCCGAGCCATGACGTTTCTGTCATCAGCACTTCTCCCTTTTCCAAAACAGCAGTTCAAACATGAATGGCTAAAAATCCTAGTTTGCAAATGTTTTCGAAACAATAATGGCTCTGCCATATTTGCCTCATAATGCAAGATCTACTGCATGATCTGACCATTTAAACTAATAAATTGTTTGTAGCTCAAACGTATCAAGAGTTAATAAATAATGTGACTTGTCTTGCTGCGTAGTAGATGACAGTTAATAGCTCACTGTTCTATGTTAGGATTTTAACTTATAAACTGCAAGTAACAAAAGGATCTCTCTGACAAAAGCAGTAGCCCACTGGCCTATTTACATTATGTACACTTTGTGATCAGCATGGTACATGTTCTTTGCAGCAGGTACATTAACCCTCTGAGCTACCTTTCCATGAGTCAAATCTTCCATTAGACAAAATTCCAATCTCTCTCTAGGAAGAACATTAATCACCAGAGTCATCATGACATTTTTATTGTTACCAAAAATTACTGGAGGCCAGGAAGGAGGCAGCAAGCGCTTTTAAAACCACAAAATACTTTCAAAAATGATGCCTCCACCTAAAGTCAGCACCTGGTGCGGTCACACCGGTTGCACCGCCCTAGAGCTGGCCCTTCTCAAGGGTCCTGTGATCTCAGTGATAGGGTCACTGTTGTTCCAGGGTGTACTGCTTCATAGGCCTGCCCGCAAGACTGGAGGTGAACTTCAGTATGAATAGTGGTGGACAAGCCTTGAAGGTTAACCTACACTTGTCATGCTAGGGTCCACCTGCTGGTGCTACGACACCGGGGCTTCTAATGTCTTACGATGCCTTCTAAGATCTAGCATGAGATAGTGCTCTCTCAGGAGAGTGGTCTGGCGGACTGGTTATTAAGGCTGAACCTGGTTCCCCAGTTCCAAATTCAGCAGCTCTGGCCGTAGTGCCACATCCTCTCCCCCACTGAACACCATACTGCCCCACTGAGAAAAACTCAGACTGCCTTCAACTACAACCCAATTGTTGCCAGCTATAAACACCTCGATGCAGCTCTATTTAAATTACGCACTGGGCAAGAGCAATATGTGGCCTACAAAAAAAAGTGACAGCATCCTGGAAAAAGCACACAATCATAGGGAATGCAAAATTTTGCAAACCATGTGAAATGTAAGCAGTAACAACATGGTTACCTTAACGCTTTTACACTCACTGTTCAGAAATCAGTGAGTGCTTTTGCCTGAAAAGTTAAGGACATGACAACAGGGCCCTGAATGGACCCATTTCAATGGCCATTGCTTATATCCTTACAAAACGTAAGCAGTATGGTAAAAAAAGACAACATCCCTAGATACAGAGCAGCAGTACAAATGTTGTTTTTCAATCCTCACATTGCAGTACCTCCAGGATTGGTGCACTAGTTCCAAGCCCAGGGAAAACAAAGCCAAGACAACAAAAATAGCACTTCACTGGCAAACTCTGTAAAAGTGGCGCTAAATTGTTTGGGTGTGAATAAAATCAATCTGGCCAGTTTGCTACCACTCTGTCTTAGTTTATTTAGTTATTTATTTTTCATATTTTTAAACTTTTATTCCCGATGCTGCACTTTGGAATTAAATGTCAGAAAAATACGACATTGATTTCCAGCAAAAGTGATTTTCTTTTTTGGATCCATTTCACAGGGAAGCAAATAAATGAAAGGAGAGACAGTGCGCACTCCTATAGTGACGCCGCTGTTTATCACTCCAGTGAATAGGGATGAGAGTGGGGAATGGTAACTGTTGCCCAAGTTTGCGTTTCATGAGGACACCAATGTCAACTTGTTGGTTGATTTGAAGCAGTCCTTAAAACTGTGTCTCATGCAATTGCTTACTTGCTGCAAAGGAAATTCTGAAATAAATTTAGAGCTGCAACAGAGGAATCATCATTAAATGACAGGTGCACTCCATGCCGTACCGGGTACCACCACCACCACCGCCACCACCTCTTTCCATGTACAAGGGATGCTGAGAGGCTACTGGTCCTGTTCCAATCACGGGTCAGCCCTTTGCACTCACCCCCATGCACAACCCACTAGCAACAACAATCGGAAAGCGCGAAATTCGAATCAAGATTAAACAAGTAAGGAAAGCCTACTACCCAACTACTCTTGCGCAGGACTAACTTCCTGTAAGGGCTCACCGTCCCGTTTCCTTTTAGGTCTCGCATTGGCAGCGCATGCGCTGCATGCGCTGTCTCAGCGAGACCTAAAGTAATCTCTATATGTTGGCAAGCAGCCGGTAGTTTCTCCAGCTGCTTGCCATTGGCTTAGTGTTGTTTTCACTTTTCTTACATTTGTTTTCATTGGCCCAACTGACTTCCATGTAGTCCGGATTCAGCGGCCACCAACTACAGTTTTAGTCCGCAATGTTCTGACTTTTTGTTTGTCTTGCGCATCGCTGCCTGACCTAAACATGGCAGCGGCGCATGCGCAAGGAGCCGGTGTGCGCAAGGGGTGAGCAGCGCATGCTGCTTGTCCTTTCTTTCTCCCTTGATTGTTTTTTAGCAAAAGGTGCGGTGCACGTGTTCAGACATCTAGATTTCAAGATTGTGGTAGAAGCCGCTGATGTGCCTCCATTCACCGTGGTGCTCCTGGTGCCATCTCTGCAGGAAAAGGCAGCGTGGACCTGCGACATAAGCCAGGTAAGGGACTCCTACAGCTGTGCTATGGGCAGATACATCGGCAACTGCTCAATGTGTTTTAATGTAGGGCAGTGGCAGGAATGAACGCAAATGTGCCAGTGCTTTAGGTATTCTCTCACTCCACTCTGCTGCTTGGTCTTGACCCTTTGCTCAGAGGCCGCACTCCAAGACAGCAGAGGTGGCGCAGTGTTTTCGCTATGGACAGATACATCGGCAACTGTTCAATGTGTTTTAGTGTAGGGCAGTGGCAGAAATGAACGGAAATGTGCCAGTGCTTTAGGTATTCTCTCACTCCACTCTGCTGCTTGGTCTTGACCCTTTGCTTAGAGGCCGCACTCCAAGACAGCAGAGGTGGCGCAGTGTTTCCTTCTTACAGCGCCGCACACACATTGTAGAGCCACTAGAAGTCCCCTGCCCTCGTTGCCTCGAGCCAGGATAAGCATAGAACTTGACATTTAATGCGCAGCTCATGCAGACCAAGATCTTATGTTATGTTATAAAATGTACAGAGCGCGTAGCAGTCCCAGAAACAGGGCTTCCCAGCGCTAGTCCAGAAAGAACAACAAGCATTTGCAATGCAATAGGTCTCGCATTTACGCGAGTTTGAGCTATTCACATTGCAAATAACAATGCCTTTTATTTTTGTTTTCGTTTTTGAAAGTAAAATAAAAGGCATTGTCATTTATAATGCCAATAGCTTATACTCGTGTAAATGCGAGACCTATAGCATTGCAAATGCTTGTTTTTATTGCCGTCACCCACTCAGGCTGAAACTGGGCTGAAGTTGGGCACTGATGGAAACTACAGCAAACTGCCGGGGTAGCAGAGTGGCTCACATGTCAAGCAGGCTGGGAAAATGTGAGGAGACAATCAGGAGCTCCGCAGAAGCGGCGGCACTGGTGGCGCCGGCTAGTAGGGGAGGGCATGGTCACGAGAATGCACAGCCTCGTTCCCGTTAAGGCATGCGCACAATCATTCATTCAGACTAATTTTTGCCGGTTATTTTTCCTATTTTCATTAAGATACAATTGGTTTCGCTAGACTTCTACGAAAATGGTTAAAGCTATTTCCCCAGAGTCTTCTAAACAAATTTGGTTTAGTAATTATCAATAAAGACTACTTTTCTAATTTTGGTGCTAATCGCACTGTCTTTAATCTTGTAATTGTATTGCTTTTAAATTATTGATCTTTTTCTTGCCCAGAATATTCCACAGAGTAAGTCCAGTGCCTGTACCCATGCTCCCAAATAGTGATGCAAGGACACTGTGAGGAGAATTTTGGTTATCCTCTGCTGGCAAGAGTTTGGTAGAAATGTAGGCTTTGCATGGATCAAAGTGTTTGGCCAATCTTACCATTGCACACACCTTTCAATCTAGCAAGGGAATGCCCGTCCACTTATGTGGAAGAAGAAACGTTCTTGTAAAGCAACGAATACCGCAGAGAAGATATTTTTCTAATTATTTGGTACTTCCTGTTTATGACCTGTTCTTCCTTCCTGTGTAATTTCGAATACAGCTCATGGTAGGCTTTATAGTCTGTAAAGAATTGTACACATTAGGGGCTTGCTATTCAGGTGTCCTCAGAGTCACCAAGATTTGATGTATTCTTACTACCTCATTCAAAGCTGCTCATTTGGGGGCATATTAACAAGGAACAGGGAAAATTAACACTAAGGGCGCTTAGCGTTAATTTTTTTAATGCCCGCTATCGCTGGATAATATCGCCTGGTTATCGCGTTATTAACAACGCTAGCCGTCTAGGCGATAAAAATCCAGCAATAGCGGCATTTTGGGACGTTATCGCTGGTAATGCAGCGATAAAACCACAAGGATAGGGATATCCTTGTTGATAGCCCATGGTGGATTTAGCCATGGAATCCACCTCCCATTGGATTACATGGCTAAGTCTGAAAATTAGCAGACGTAAAAAAGCAGCGTTAACCGTGGTTAGCGCTGCTTTTTTTGTCTCTAACAGGGTTAGTGTGAAGCTTGATAATAGGAGAAATGTCGCTTAGCGACATTTCTCCTATTATTTTGCTCTGGAACGTTACTTTGCATCTCATTAGAGATGCACAGGAAAGCGTAGTGATAAAGGGTGCTAACATGCGATTTTGCATGTTAGCACCCTGTTGTTGATAGGGCGATATTTTTATCTCCGCTTCTTTGGCTTTTAAAGCCAAAAAAGCAGAGATAAAGCCCTTGTTAATATGCCCCTCAATTAGTTATGGAAGCCTAAGATGTGGGGTGGCATTAGAACCTGTGACTGAGTTAGCATACTCATTTCACAAATGGTGCCTTCGACAGCAGGGCCATCGTATTGACTGGGAGCTGTATTTTTAAAAATGTAATAGCCATCAAGACCATACGATTGATTGTTTAGCCCACATATATGCGCCCAAAAAGAGTCACTACTCTTCCAAGCACGTTTCTGTGTTTCATTGCATGATCAAGTTTCCTGTTTTTGTGCATCTTTTGCTTGTGTTGGCTTTCTGCGCTTCGAAAACAACACTAACAATACAGCATGTTTGAATGTCCAGCGTTTAGTTTAAAAAAAAAAAAGGTTGCTTGCCAGACAATGATGAGGTAATTGCATGTTGTCAAAGCTAATATAACCTGCCTTTTCATCATTGTTGACATTTTCTCGGGTAATTGGTCACTGAGAATAATATCCTGGCTTGCTGGACTTTGGCAGATCTCTGATAATATTTCCAAATTATTCTTTAATGAAGATGAATTCAGCAGGAATGAATTCTCGCCACGGGTGAATAATACTATGAAGAGTAGCCAGCATGACAGCAAACCTGCACGTGAGTTGCATTTGTGCCAGAAAGGACTTTTATGTAACAACATATTTATATGACCTGGTTATTTTGAACTGGAAGCTCGCTGATGCAAATTTTGACAAGCATTACATCGACCGTCTTCTTGAACACACACATTGCATGGCAGTCGAGCATCCAAAGTGGAAACACATTGCAAAGACTGCAAAAAAGCAGCCAGAATATGCCTAAATCTACAGTTATGATCACGTGACAACATTATTGAAATCCTGCCACAGGCACATAGATTTTGATTCACTATAAAACCCAGGGTAGAGGAAGTAAAAGCAAGCACATTTTTTTAAACCACCTTTTTATTATTGAAATTAAGCATAACAGTAGCATAACAGTACCATTTATACATTATTGGTCATTACTTCGTTACATAGTATGATCAGCTATAATCTTTTACATATACTTTGTTATGTTGGGTTATGACTCCTTTCTTTTCCTTGTTCTCTTCCCTGTTGGAGAGGTTGAGTCCAGGCCGGATTGTCTCCTCTAAGGGGGCGTGCAGGGGTAACCTCTGTACTTATTCCATTTGTCCCAAACTTTCCCCCATTTCTTCTGACAACCCCTGCTAATATAAACTGCTTTCTCAGCGATCATACACCAGTCCATATCTGGCTTCCATTCACTTTGGGTCGGTATTTCAACCGATCCCCATTTACGGACCATATTTCATTTCGATACCATCAGTCCCAGAGTAACCCAGGGCTGGTCTGTTTGTCCCAGATCAGAATCTCCCCATACATTTAAAATATACCACTTCGGAGCTAAAGTTAGTTCCACTCCTACAACCCTTGTCATACAGGGTATTATAGCTCCCAAGTATTGTTTGATTCTTTGGCACTCCCATAGGATATGGAAGAATGATCCCTCATCTCCGCATTCTCTATAACAAAGTTTATTTGGTTTCCTACCCATTTTTTTAAGTGTGTTACAAGAAATATATGCTCTGTGAAGAAGTTTTAGTTGGATCAGTCTGAAGCGGCCTGAATGGCCACTTCTTTGGGGGAATGCCATGGCTTCGACCAGTCTTCCTCTTGTAGATCTGTAATATCTAGTTCCCATCGGTCCCTTAGGCTTGCCAAAGTATCAAGCATGTTATTTATAAGTTTCTGATATGTCATAGATATCGCTTTTCAGGTGAGGAGCTCCTCTAGGAGACAACACTCCAATGGCGAGGAGTCAGGTATTGACTCTCCACGGGCACCACTGCTCTTATGGCATGCCCAATCTGTAAATATCGGAAAAACCCCTTGGGGTCTAGCTCATTTGATTGTTGCAGTTGCTCAAACGATTTCATGTGTGTACCTGTGTGTAGGCCTCTCACCTTCGAGATTCCAATCAGGTCCCACTTGTCAAATCCCGCTTTTATCCCCATTGTGCCTAATTAAATAATAATAAAGGGGCTTGTAAAGCGCATGGTGACGCCATCCCGGCATGTCCCCGCGCTGTGGAGAAAAGTCAGGGCCAGGAGAGGGAAATTAAAGGGAAAACAGATGGGTTTTCAGAAGTTTTCTGAACAAGGTCTCTGAATCCGCTAGTCTGATACTCATGGGGAGAGAGTTCCATTCTTTGGCAGCCATTACACGAAAAGAACAACCACCCATTCTGGCTTTCTTGACGCGGGGAATTTTAAGCAATCCAGTTCCCCCAGAGCGGAGAGTTCTGTTAGGCTCGTAGGGGATAGCCAGATCAGTCATGTAGGGGGGAGCTTTGTGTGAGATGATCCTGTAGCACATTAGAAGTGCTTTAAATAGGACTCTCTTTTTTATGGGGAGCCAGTGCAGAGTGGCTAGGGCTGGTTTAGAGGCTGATCTTTTTGGGAGTCTAAGGACTAGGCGTGCTGCCGTGTTTTGGAGTACTTGAAGTCTCCTGATGTTTTTTTGTGTTGTTCCGAGCAGAAGCACATTTCCATAGTCTATCCTCGAGGTCACTAGAGCTTGGGTCATAGTGCGCCTGGCTTCAAGAGGGAGGAGGTCTAGGGTACGGTTCAAGGTCTTCATCACCCCGAAGCATTTCCCTACCACTTTGTGCACATGGTTGTCATAGGAGAGTCTGGGATCAACCCAGATCCCCAGGTTCTTAGCTGCTTTGCAGGGAGTGGGTAACGGCCCCAGACATGATGGCCACCACTCCTTGGTCCAGCTCGTATCCCTGCCTCCAATTACCAGAACCTCCGTTTTTGAACCATTTAGCTTCAGGCAGTGCTGGGTCATCCAGCCTGCCAGAGCCTGCATGCAGGTTTTAAAGTTGTCGGCAGCAATGGAGGGTGCTTGGGACAGGGAGATGAGGAGTTGGGTATCGTCGGCATATGAGACTAATTCAATGCCGAACGATTCAACCACTTCAGCCAAGGGGGCCATGTAAAGATTGAACAGGGTGGGGCTCAGGGCAGAGCCCTGAGGTACCCCCTGTTCTAAAGCTATGCTATCAGAGAGGTACATGCCTCTCTGAACCTGGAAGCAGCGGTTGGTGAGAAAGGCTTTTAGCCAGCCCAGTGCTTCCTGGGTGACCCCGGCTTTGTTCAGACACTGCAGCAAGATGGAATGTGCCACAGTGTCGAACGCGGCACTAAGGTCAAGCATAATCAGTGCCATAGTCTGGCCCTCATCAGCGCCTGCCCGTAAGGTTTCGGTCGCTCTCAGAAGGGCGGTTTCAGTGGAGTATCCTGCCCTAAACCCTGATTGAGAACTGTGGAAGGCATTATTAGACTCTAGATGGGCCATGAGTTGGCTGTTAGCTATTTTTTCGGCCACCTTCGCCAGATAAGGTAGCAACGAGATGGGCCGCAGGTTTTCTAGGATATCCTGACTTATGTTCGGTTTTTTCTTTATCGGAAGTACAATGGCTTTCTTCCACTCCGCAGGGAGGGTGGCCGTAGAAAAGGAGAGTTGGAGAATGTATCTAAAGTGTTGTTCTAAGACTTTAAGGCTAGCTGCTAGTATCTTGGGAGGGGCAGGATCCCGAGGGGAGCCTGATTTGATGCTTTTACAGATACTATTTAAGGTTGTGGTAGGAGGGACAGAGAAGCAGTTTAGGCATGTCTTAGCATGAGTGATCTCCAAATTCTCAGTAAAGTCAGAGCCCAAGGGCAAATCCTTAGAGAAGTTTGCGTAGATGTTGGTGATTTTACTGGCAAAGTATTTAGCAATATTATTGCACGTTTCAACAGAGTCATTCTGGGCATTGCTCTCATTAGTTACCACCGAAATGTCTTTGAAAATTTTGAAAAGCTCCTTTGAGGAGTTCTCAGCCTCTCCAATGCGGGTCTTATAATAAAGTGCTTTAGCGGAACGGATAAGTTTATAGTAGCTCGCTTGCGCTTTTTTATATTGGTTTTTGGCTGTGGGGCAAAATTTAATGCGCCATTCACGTTCCAGTTTTTTGCATGCAGATTTTGCAACCTGAAGTTCTGAAGTAAACCACGGGGAGGGTTTCCTCATCTTCTTGTTAATTACTGACCTACGGATGGGAGCGGTATTGTCTAGGGCAGTTAGGACACAGTTCTTAAGGCATGTATAGGCGGTCTCACAGTCGGACCCTCCAGGAGGTCCTGCCGCTTCAAGATTGTCGATGAAAGTGTCTAAGTTAAAGTTTTTCTTCTTTCGACATTGGTAAATCTGCGTGCTATCGCTCCTTGTTTCAGACTCGGACACCCATATTTGTAAGGGAATGACAAAGTGGTCAGACCAGGGAACGGGTATTGGAGGAAGCGCTTTTACTCCATTCCAGTTGCCAAATATGGGGTCGAGCAGGTGACCTTGTCTGTGAGTAGGGTCCTGGTTTTTAAGAGCTAGCTGCAGGGAAAGTAATTCAGCTTTTATACAGGAGGCATCCTTGTCTTGGACATCATCAAAATGAATGTTCATGTCGCCAAGCACCAGGAGTCTGGATTTCCTCAAGGCGAGATGTGCTGTCGCCTCTACTAGGCTAGCTGTAAAATCAAACAGTCTGCCTGGGGGTCTGTATATAAGAATACCTGATAGGGAGTGTTGGGGCCCCAGTGTGATAGTGAATGAAGCAGCTTCGCAGTGGTCAATTGTCAGGGGGGATAGGGAGCATTCCAGTGGGGCTCTAACAGCGATAGCTATTCCTCCACCCCTACCGTCTTGCCTGTCAAGCCTAGCGAGAGAATATCCAGGAGGCAACGCCTCTATGATGTCTGGGTCAGAGTGTTCGCCAAGCCAGGTTTCAGTTAAAAGCAAAATATTAAGTACTTCATCCTCGAGTAGATTATAAACTTGGATGCAGTGTTTACTGAGAGATCTACACTTAAGCAGTGCGGCTTTTATCAGTTTTTTAGGGGGGTCTATTATGGAGCCAGTTTCAGGAGTAAAAGGGCACATAGAACAGTTGTGTAATGATAGAGCCTTCATAGAGTGTAGACATGGTAGTGTTATAGCAGGACGGAGATTCAACAAGGTTTGTTTATCATACCGTATGTGGAGGGGATTTGGTAGGCCAGGGTGTATGGCCCCGCGCCCCGTCCGGCCGCGGACGGGCGCAGACGGGCTTGACTTTGGCTCGACTTCGGCGCGCTTCCGGCGCGCCCGCTGCACGCGTCCGCTGCGCGGTCGCTGGCCAACACACATTTATAGGCAGTAGGGGCAACTAGAACGTTGACCTGGCCGCCCGAGCCCGGAAGTGCTGGCTCCTCCTCACCCTCCGCAAACAAACGCCCAGAAATGGACGCGGCGGACCGGGGCGGGAGTCGGCAAGGAAGTGAGTGACAGGAAATTAAGTGAGCACACAAAAACTTTTAAAATTTAGCCTTACTCGCTAAAATTAAAATACCACGCTATGGATCAGCGCTAACAGTGTGACACATGGTGATGTTGATGTGAATTGATGTGAATACCACAGTGGGGTTGCTTTGGTAATTTTATTTTTCCAGCCCGGTTCAGCAAGGGTTGTATGCCAGACTTTAGCTGTCAATGCTGTTGGGCCATCCAGGTGATGAATCCTAGGGTCAGTGTATAGTGCTTGCAGGTATCCTCAGGCTGGAGATTTAAACAGTCCATTCTATAGGCCGGTTCCGAGTGTGGCTGGTGGACCCATTGGTTCAAAGTCACCAATTGGGCTGCCCGGTAATAGTATTCTATATGAGGCAGAGCGATTCCTCCTTCATACCAACTATGTGTCAACTTTACAAACGCGATTCTGTGGGATCCCATCCCAGAGGAGCGTTTGGACCACCCCGTCTAATAACTTAAAATATGATTCTGGGACCTAATACAAGGTGTTTTGTAACATATACAGAAACCGCGGCAATGCCATCATTTAGAATAGTGCTGCCCTTCCTAGTAGGGACAGCCCGCCAGTGATGGACATCATTTTAAAGTCTAGTCAGGGGCCGAGCAGGTTCTTATCATAGAATTGAGTGGGGTCTGGCATTACAAATATCCCAAGGTATCAGAATCTCTCCGACATGACTTGATCCTCACATTCTGATGGGATGTTAGGCCTCTCACCACTAAGGACAAACACTACTGATTTTGCCCAATAATTGTATACCCCGAATATTTACTAAAGGAATTGAAGATATTGAGAATTCTGGCAATCGATGCTCTGGGAGAGGCCACATATAACAATATATCGTCTGCGTCCATCGGAGTCCTCGTATTATGGGATCTCGCCTTATCCATGTTGCTACTGGCTCTAACATCAATGCAAATATTAGTGGAGACAAGGGGCATCCCTGCCTCGTTCCCCTATACAGGGAGAACCATCTTGTAGTTCTCTCATTGACCACTAGTTGAGCCCGGGCCTCTCATGAAGTAGCTTTATCCAGGACAAAAAACACGGGCCGAACCCCATACGGCTCAGGACAACAAACATGTATGGCCATTGCATTGTGTCGAAAGCCATCAGTGCATCGAGGAAAAGGATTGTTGCATCTTCCTGGATTCTCTGGGCCCTCCCCAAAACTCCATGTAGGCATCTAAGATTTAATGCGGTGGAGCGACCGGGCATAAAGCCCGACTGATGTCGGTGGACCAGGGTCAATAATAGTGGCAGCAACCTCATGGCCAATAAATTGGCTAAGATCTTGACCTCTGCATTAAGGAGCGAAATTGGACGATAAGAGGAGCAGTTGTCTCTGGGTTTCCCTGCTTTATGAATTACCACTATTCTTCCCAATCGTTGGTCTGTGGGAAGACAGCCTTTTGTTCTACTCTCCTCAAACATAGAATGGAGATGTGGCACCGTTTTGGAAGCTGTGAGCTTATAAAGTTCTATAGGGATTTCATTTGGACCCCCCGACTTACCAGAGTTAAGGGCCCGGAGCGCTTGTGTTACTTCTTCCTCTGTGCTGTCAGCCTCTAGGAGTTGTTTTTCCTCTGCCTGCACCACAGGGAGAGGAATATCGACTAAGAATTCTGAGGCATCTTGTGTCGTTGCCTTCGAACCTGAAGTATAGCTCTTTGAGTAATAGTCTACGAAAGCCTCTGCATTCTCCTGTGGATCTCGCAGAACCCCCCGTGTCTAGAGTGATTTGCGGCACCCACTGATTTGGCCGCTCCCTCCGGTCGAGCAACGCCAATAGCTTTCCAGTTTTGTCTCCCACTTCATAGACACGGTGTTGGGTCTCTGTGATTTTGTTTCTGGCCTCCTCCATCACCCAATCGGAGTGGTCCTACAGCTTTATTGCCAATCTATGTTGTAAGCTAGCCTCTCCACCATTTATTATTTGGAGTTCAAGGTCTAGGATTTCCTGCTCGATTTCTACTACCTTCGCTCTATTCTCTTGTCCCGCAAACAACGATAAGGCCTGCCCCGGACCACCGTCTTATATGCTGCCCAAAGTATCTGGGCTGACTCGACTGAGTGTACGTTTTCTTGAAAGTAGTGTTTAGTGGCTGAAGTGATCCCCTTTCTGATTGTAGGTATTTTCAGGTACCAGGAGTTGATTGGAATTGAGCTCTTGTCACGTGGGCTACAACCCTATATCTCATCCAAAGGGGAGAGAGATCTGAAATTCCCCTTGCCATATGTGTGACATCAGTGGAATGTGTGATTTGCAAGGCCGAGGTGATCAAGTAGTTGATACGTGATCGACTCCCATGAGCCCTGGAATAGAAAGTATATTCCCACTTGTTTGGATTCAGCGTCCTCCAAACATCAGGAAGGCCCAACGCCTCGAGGACCCTCGCCAACTGTGTTGGAGTGGTGGTTTGGGTCCTTGCGGGCCAACGGTCTAAGCCTTTACATTCCGTTATTAAAGTCGCCCCACATGAAAAGTCGGCCGGTGGGAAGCGTTAACATCAAGGCACCTAGATTGTCCAATGTTGATTTTTTCAGCGTTGGGGGGACATATATTAAGAGTATGTTTACCACTTCTCCCGCCCATGTCCCAGATAACAGTGCATATCTCCCTAATCTATCATACCAAGTATTATCAATTATCAAGGGGAGGCTCTTCTTTACAAAAGATTCCTGTGCCCCTGGATCCAGATGTATTTCCTGTGTGTACCTTCATTTCATATCCCTGCGATTGAGTGCTCATCAAGTGTTCCCCATTAGATGAGTCTCTTGCAATAGCACCACATCAGGAGAGTACCTCTTAATATATTGCAAGACTATCCCACATTTTATCTTATTACCCAACCGGTTCACATTCCAAGTCATCACTTTCAATTCCGCTGGTGCCTGCCCTACCATATCTCTGTTTGTAGTGTTGTTATTATGAAGCTATATTGTGTCCCCGTCGGAACTATACCCTCACTGATCCCCCTGGGGGTATGTAAACCTGGTACTGTATTTAAATCCTGCACATTTGTATTCTCTGCTTGCCCTGCCCAATATGTGAAAAACAATAGCCAACATGCTATAGCATGTACAATTCTTCCTCTCCCTTCCTCCCTTTGAACCTCCCCACCCTGCATCTCTGCTGGGCGGAACCACAATTGCCCGCTCCCCTACTCAGCAGAGAGCCTGTCGAACCTCCCCTCACTTAACTAACATCAGGAACGTGGACCTGCCCACAACCTTTTCCCTCCCATTCCCCCATTTGATGTCCAATTATTCCACCAGGACTAAAGCAAATGTCCTGCAGCTAGAGCATGTTACTCTTACCCCCTGTTGGGCTCATCTGCCCCCAAGATCATGTTCAGTTTTGCCATGCGCCACAGGCTTTCAAAGGTCCACAGGACCCGATAGCTACATTGTCTTTAGTTCTGTCCGAGCTTTACATTGTCCACCCTTCATATCCATACATACCTCTGTATGTCTCACCTTATTCTCTTCCAGATCTCTCTTCCGCTTGCGGGTCCTCTGCATGCTGCTCATCTGTCCCCTTTGCCATTCTCCTGTGCCTCCCTTGTTGCAACATTGCTTCGGGGTCTTCCACTGTTCTCCAGCCCTCCAACCATTCCAAACTGCCTCCGGTGTGGTGAAAAACCAAGTCTTCCCTTCCACCTCCACCCGCAGCCGTGCCAGAAAAAGCATGAAGTACTTTATTCCTTTTTCCCTGAGTGCCTTTTTTGTGGCCATAAAGCTCCGTCTCAGTGCTTGAGTTTTAAGGGTGAAGTCTGGGAAAAACCTTATCTGGTTCTTCCCTATTAACACTGGTGGGGCTATGCAAGCCTGCTGGAGGATAACATCCCAAACCCTGTAAATAAAGAGACGTGCTATGTTGGGTTGGGGTGGTGCGTCAGGCCTGGGACGCCCACCCGGGACTCGATGGGCCCGCTCCACGGAGAAAAATTTGGAGAGTCCTCTTGGTTGGAGCTGTTGTAGGATCAAATCTTCTACAAACAACCCCGGTTCTTGCCCTTTTGTCCGTTTCGGGATCCCGAGAATATGAACATTATTGCGCCTCGACCTTCCTTCATGGTCTTCAATTCAGGCTTCCAAGCCAGCTTGAAGCGCTTGCATTTCTTCCATTTGTGCCTTCAGAGTTGTCGTGTCCTGGACCAAGGTTTTAGTAGTGCTTTCTACCTCTTGGACCCTCATCCCCATGTTGCGTAGATCTACACGGATCAACGACACTCCTGACAAAACTGTGTCCAGCCGCGTCTCCTATGCAGTTTGTACTCCTTGTATGGTGGCCATCAGGTCATTTAGGGAGCACGGGGATGCTCCGGATGCCTCCTCCGATTCCAAGGACAGACATTACTGGGAGGCCCCTGGGCCTCGACGCCCTTATGGAGAGTACATTTTTCAAGTTTCATTTGGTGTGAGGCCTTCATATTTCTTTCCCCTGTCATGGTATCAGGTAATCACTTTTGGGTGGATTGTTTCGTTCCTAGAGACTATTGAGGGAACCGCTGCCACCAGCCGGAGGTGTTTTGCATTCCCAGTCGCCTGTCAGTTTATCCCTGTCATTTTTCACTCTGTTCTCCACCCTCAATGCGGCTCCACTTCGACTCTTCATATCACTCTTTGGTGTCCTCTAAGTCTGTTTGAGACTCTAGCTCTGGCTGATAATTTGTGGAGGGTTTACTTTATGGATCAGGCTTCCACTTTGCTTCTACACACTCCTTCACTATATAGTGCTCAGGCTGCCTCCAGTCTGTACCCTGAGGTGGGCCTGCTGCCGCAGTGCTGCCATATCGGGTTACCTCTAGGGTGTCCCAGATTTAATGCGCCGGCGTCAGTTCTGTGCTTTTAAGTTTTACTCTCCTGAGCCCGCTGCTGTCCAGCACCACTCCTCGTAGTTAATCCCCGCTCACAGCATCTCTTCTCTTGTCTTCACGTCAGAATGACGCATTTTCTCTTATTATTTATGTCCCGATGGGTATATGAAGCATGAACCGGTGCCACAGCGGCCCACAGACACCTCCCAAGGGCCCGCCTGATGCTGTATGTCGCCTGTCTTCCGGGGCTGCCGCTGGCCCCTTCCTCTCTTCCACTTACTCAAGGCTGGGGCTTCACTTGGCCGTGTAGGCCGCACTTGCGTTGTTCCACCCGGCTAGAGTAAATTTGAACGTCGTTGGCCCCTGTTAGTGGTTTCGTAGCTCCGCTGCCTTTTCCTGTCTTCCGTCACAGGTCTATGAGGGATTAGTGGTGGATTTCGGGGGAATAAGAAGGTCGATTGTCGGATTCGCTTCAAGTAGCGGCCATCTTCCTTCACAAGCAAGCCGCACCCCCCAAAACCAAGCACATTTTGACCCCAAAGACATTACTGTGTTGAACATTTTTTGCCACCCTTTGCCAGTAAAAATACATCTATTAACTCCTATTGCATAATCCAAAATACATAGAATATTAAAGCTGTTCACATATACATATACTACAATGATCCTCAAGCATATTAAAATTATATCGGGGCAAAGTAAAAAAAAAAAGGAACAAAAACAGGAAAGCATAGCCCTCTCATATCAATCTCCTTAGAAAATAGCTTCGAAAACTGGAAAAAATAGATTCATATACACTGGTTGGCTGCACAAAATGGCACCAGCCACATGGTCAAACAACAACAACAACAAGCAAGAAGGCATGGACAACACAGAACACATGCAGGCCTATGGCAAAATCACCCTGGCTGACTTCACACAATGACCGCTGACCACAAGGTCAACCAACAACAACAATCATGGAGGCATGGAAACAAAGAATACATGCAGACCTATGGCAAAAGCACAGTGGCTGGTTGCACAAAATGGCTGCATGCCACATGGTCAAACAACAACAATAAGCAAGGAGGCGTGGCCACAACAAAGAACACATGCAGGGCTATAGCCTAATCACACTGGATAGCTACACAAAATAGCCACCGCCCACATGGTCTAAAAACAAAAACAAGCAAGAAGACATGGGCAACAAAGAACATATACAGACCTATTGCAAAAGCACGCTGACTTACTACACAAAATGGCCACAGGCTACATGATCAAACAACAAGCAAGGAGGCATGTACAACAAAGAACACATGCAGGCCTATGTCAAAAGCATACTGGCTAGCTGCACAAAATGGCTGTTGACCACAAGGTCAACCAACAACAACAAGCACGGAGGCATAGAAACAAAGAACACATGCAGACCTATGGCAAAAGCACACTGGCTGGCTGCACAAAATGGCTGCTGGCCACATGGTTAACAAACAACAACAAGCACAGAGGCATGGCCACAACAAAGAACACATGCAGGCCTATGGCAAAAGCACACTGATTGGCTACACAAAATGGTCGCAGGCCACATGGCTAAACAGCAAACAAGGAGGCATGGATATCAAAGAACACATTCAGGCCTATGGACACTGACTGCACAAAATGGCCCTGGCCACATGGCATTGCGAACAAACACAAATGGTGGCCTATGGCAAACACACACACAAAGGAGGCATGGTATCAATGAAGAAAACACTAGCATTAATTTATCAATGCCAAAAATAAAAATTAAGTGAGCAACATTTTTTTTACAATCACAGGCATCCTCCCAAGGCATCAAAAATTGTCCCACCAAAATACTTTTTTTTCAAAAATTAACTTGAAATCTAAAAAAGGAAAACCCATATTTTGTATTTATTCTAATGCCATCCCTGACCTAAATGCAGTTTTAAGCAAAGTATTCCACTGAAACAACAGTTTCATGTACCCATTGACTAGTACTGGCTAGTTGGCCCATGTGCAAACTGGGCCACATAGTAAAATAAATGAAAAGTGCAAATTTAACAAACATGTAGAAAATTTACTGAACTTAGCAACCTTTTCCCCTTATGAAAAAATAAAAATGTAATGCAAAAAAATAACTAGGCCCCTACTGAAACTCCAGGCCACCAACCACAATCAAATTTAAAAACAAAAAAAAGTACAACTAAATACTGGTGCAGCAGGAACGGCAGACATTGATCCTTCCACCTCGAAATCCAAATGAAAACTGACAAGGAGATTGACAAAGCAGTGGGGGGAGCCTGCTGGACATGAAGAGGAAGATGAAGTTTCTGGGGCACTGCCTTCTTGTTGAAAAAAGTAAAATATAAAAAGGTTTTTCACTCTAAAAAACAACATAAATGGTTGGTTGGTGTAGAATATTCCCTCAATAATATCTTTTTGAGTAGATTTAGCTGCTTCTCGCATAGAGAATATGCTTGAGAAGCAGCTGTGGCTGCTCTCACTCACCACCGTTATGAAAATGGTGGTGGAAGGCTCTGTGGCGACAGGAAGCAGCGCTAGCAGCTGGCAAATCTTGTGCATGCTTGCTAGCTACCGGCAAATATTGTGCATGTTTGCTAGCGGCTGGCAAATCTTGTTGCACTCGCCTGCGTGCGCCAAAACAAGTCTTTGCGTGCCCCAACGGAAAAACAAGTCCAACACGCGCCAGAAGCCAGTAGCACAAAGTTCTCGAATTTCACCAAGTCAGTGGAATTATGTTTCTGCCCAGGCCTACTTGTTATTCCATTCTAAGTTGGTCATAGCCTTACATCAACAAGTATTGTCATTACCTTTTCGGAAACATTAAACATAACAAGCCAGGATAGCGCTCTCTCAATGTTTGCTCCTCCAGCCTACAAGCATTGGTAAAGTTAGTATCAGCATAGAAAACGCATTGCAAAAGCAACACCAATTGGCATTGCCAGCTCTTTTTTTTAATGCAGATTTCAGCTGGTTTTATCTGTGTAATGAACAGCCAGCAGCTGTGCCGGCCATTACTTACATAACCAAATGTCTGACACATACATCATAGTCACCAATATGTTTTCCTGTAGCTCTAAAGACCCTAGGCAAACAGGAACTATATCAATAAGGAGGGTAGAGATTGACCTTAGTTAACAAATATGTTTTAATGTGTTTTTAAAGAAAGTAACTGCTGATTGGGTCTTGTCTCTTCTGGTAGCTCTTTCCAAAGGGAACATGCCTGGACTAGGAAGGAGCAATGTGCTGCCCTTGTTTTTCTGACGAGGTGGTATCTTCAATCAGTAACCACTTGACCACGGCATTTTCTCTGGTTCACAAAGTTGTAGTCTTTGATTCAAGTACTGTGTGGATGTACCAAACAAAGACTTGTGAACCAATCTCAGCAGTGGCAACCAGAACATTTTCTTTGGGATGACAAATGCTAGCCCCTGTTGAGAAGGGAATGTTCACTGCAATGTTTTGAGAATAGGCACCTCCTGCCCCAAGGTATCTTTATGCAAGTCTCACTGTGTTATTGATTTTTTGGCCTCAGTGTACATAACCATCATCTTTGCATGTCGAGACATGTGGTCTGGTGGTTCACGCTATGCTTTCCTTCCTTATCAAAAGGGACTGTCCCTTTATCAGCTGACATGAGCTTCACAGTGGTGGCAGTGAGTGTGTTTATTTGTAGTCGCTGAACAGGCCTATTTTCCTTGTTCTCTAAACTGGGTAAGAGGCCTATGACCCTCTTAAGTTCTGCCTTAGTGTTATGTTGCTTGCTATATCCAGAGTTGAAGTGCAGTAGAAGTAAAATATTAGCTCAACTTGCTTTGGTGGATATGACTTGGGCGCATTAGACCACTTTAATCGAAAGAAGCCCACGTTTATTGTGCTGTGAACGAGTTAAGCACATTCATGTGTTTGTTCCCTTACAGAAAATTAATTTAATTCAGATGCAATCATGGTCTCTGTGTGCTTAACTTGCTATATCACAGTTTTCCACTTTCCTTTCAGTAGAATGAAAAGTATAAATTTACAAGGATATTTATATTGTTACGCTTGTGCTAAAGAAGCTCATTGTGCAATGCTTCACATCATCTTCATTTCCCCTCAGTAGTTAGATCATGTATGTGTTTAACCAGTCACACTCGTTTGGAAGTACATGCTTTCCTTAGTGCTTGTGAACAAATAATTTGCTATGCAAAAGTAATATATTAGTAGACGCCATTTAAGTAATGCTGTGCTATGGATTTGTGTGCTTCTACAATCTTAAAACATTATGAAAAAACATGCACTTTGGGGATGAGCCAAGTCTTTAGTAGGAGTTTCTGGAGAGCAAAATCTATGCTGGTTTGCTGAGAGACTTTATCTTAAAGTGTGTCAGCTGTTTGATCCTTATGATCTGATTTAGCTAATTACCTTAATCGACTAGCTTCTGCTTTCTGTGATGATTACTTTGCATATTGAATACATCTTTAAACGAGATTGAATTTGAAACGAACTTGAGATTAGTATCTCAAGCCTCTCCTTAATGCAATGACTATTGGCGGATGACTTATACTGTGAATTTCCCTTTCCTGCTATTTGAACCCCAGGGTTAATTAATCTGGGCTCATCAACCAGTATGCCAGGATATTGTATGTATGCAGCGCGGATAGATGGTAGCACATGACAGTGGATTATGTGAACAGTATTAGTGTTAGTCAATGAAATTAATCTAGGATGAACTTTGTAGGCTACCTGCCTAAAATGGTAGTTAGAAGCAGCCTGCTAGAGTAGCAGGGTGTAAGGGAATGTTAATAGAATAAGGTCTGGAATCATTAAAAGCCAGTCTCTCAGAGGTGAAGCAACACCACTTGTAGAAATCAGCAACTATCTACTGGAAGAAGCTATGCATTGCTGTCTTGGTAAAGGAGTCGTTTGCACCTGCTGAGAGAGGGGAGTTAGAGGTATCCTTGCAGGAGGAATCTGCCCACAAGAAGTCCATCTGCAGCTATGTGGCGGAGAAGCTGCCCAAAGAGCAGACTGGCTCAGTGAAATTATTGCCAACTCACACCAAGAATGTGGCAAACACTACACAGAGCAATGGTAAGCTCCATGCTGCTGTTCGCATGTCTGTCCACAGTGACCCGCAAAGGGCCTCAAGGTGTAACTCAGCATCTTTATTGCCCTAATAGGGAACAGAGTGGTGCTGACATGGACCTATGCATTTCCATTGAGCTAACCCAATTGTGACTGTGTTCGCGTCAGGAGACGCACTGCGATGAGAAAAAGTGTGACTGTATCCTATGGCCATGGCTGTTTGAACTGAGTTGTGCTCAAGAATATTGTGACACCAAAAGGATATGAATAACTGCCGTCCATGGTTGTCACACTGACCTAATTACACCAATACTAGTCCATTGACTATGTGGCTCCCAGAAGAAAGAAGCTGTTTACTTCTCATTGTGAGCCTGCACTTGTCTAATTTTCCTCACTTAGTGGTTTAGCATTGCTTTATCTATAGCATCATATTAGTGTAACCAGTGTCCTGTGAATACATTTCTCTACTTTCCTACACTGAGAGATATTATGTGGACTGTAAGCACACACCACCTCTCTGAGTAAGGGCCAAATGATGAGTTTGGCAGTGAGAGAGCAGGCCGCCAAGACACGTCATGCTCCCATACCTTCAACCCTCACCGCTGCCCGCCCATCAGATTACGAGTAATTTTGTGGTCTGGCATGCAGGAGGTGTGGTGGTCTCGAGGTGGTGCAGTACAAAGGCTCATATGTGAGCCTTAGAATTGCACTGCCCCAGGACCGCCAATACACGTTCCTGCACGGCATGGACTCAGCCCCTCGTCATGCACCCTGATGCAGAGGGGCAAGAGGCGACCTTGTAGGGCCACCTTTGTTTCATCACCACCAGCAGTTTCACGGCATGAGAATCATCATGAGACCGTTGGGGGGGAGGAAACTCGTAATATGCTTTACGGTGCTGCAGTGGCACCACCATGCATATTGCAGCGTCAAGACTGTCACGCCAATGCCAGGGATTGTGGCTCGCTGTTGGTTGCATCGGTGCCATGGAGGGCCGACCACCGTACTCATAATACGGCAGTCGGACTGTTGGTGCAACAGTCCCCGACTGCCATCACACCTCCACTGCACATTTGGAGGTTCTATGTATTGGCAAACTCGTAATTAGGCCCTAAGTCTTCACCCTACTTCCTAGAGAGTCAAATTCTAAAGGGGTGCACTTGCTGCTCAGTTAATCGTGTACATAAGTAGTTCACGCCCCCGACATCAGTGGCAATGAGTTTCAAGCTCCCAGGACCCCCAAGTTGAGGACTAGTAACCCCTGTGTATCCCATGAATTAGCTACCACAGCTCTTTTGAGGGATGTTTATTATGATCCTTACAATTACATTTTTCAACGGCTGCTACAGTAGCCCAGCAACAAATGTTTTGCTGATTCAGTTAAATGAAAAATAAACTACTTGCAATCTTGGCAATATTAAAAAAATTGATCAAGAGGTAAATCAAAATAACTTAGCTGAAATGGTAATTTTCAGGACTAACAACAATTTCATAAGATTTGGCAACTATCAGCAGATTAGTCGTGATATGTCCCTTCCTCACAGCCAGCTAATGTCTCAATAGCTATTTAATCAAAGTACACGTAATACATCAAACTGGTCTAAACTCTCGTGATTCCATGCCCACCGTCCCCTGAATGTTATGAATCCTCTAAATTACCCAAAGAAAATGAAGGACAGAGACACTGTATGATTTTCCAATTGGATGGGAATGCACACACTGTTCAACCCAAGGAACTAGACAAATGTCCTTAAGTGGTTTTGGTTGCTCAATCCAATTGCTGTTGAATCGCCTATGCATTGGTAACAATCCTTATACTTCTGTTCTAAAAATAGTGCATCTGGCGGCTGGCACTTTTGCCTGTGACTCAGACTTCCGTAAGGCTCTGGCTTTGAAGCTATAAGTTATTATCAGGAAGATACAGTATATAAGCACCTTGCACAAAAGAAGTGACAGAGAAGCCAGGTATATTTCCAAACAAATAAATAAATATCCCCAGGTTTGAACTGCCAATATTTAACATAAAACTCATAGTTCATATATGTGTAATGAGGGACTCAGGGGCCTATTTATGGAGAAGTCACACAGTGCAGCGCAGCAAGTTATGTTGATATGCGGGGCTGCCTGACAGGAAAAGGGCAGGAATTTGCTGCATTTAAGGAAATAAGGCACATTCCTGACTTTTTTTCCTACTATGGCACATAATGGCTGCGTGCCGCCAGCGCAGGCACCCTTGCATCATGGTTCAACGTGGCCTGTGTTGCATGCAGGATTGTTTTGTGCAGAATGTGGCACCTTCCTGCACAAAAACAGTCCACGTAGGGATTGTCCCCTCTCGATGTGTGCTGCAGAGTGCAGAACACATAGAAAGAGGAAGTAACGAGAAGAAATAAAGGCATTCCTCTTCGTTACGTCCCTCCTGCAGAAGTGTATCTTTCTGGCGCATTCACAGGTTTATAAGCTGTTTTAAATTTGGGAATGCGTCAAATACCATGGGAGTCGCATGGGAACACCCTTGCAATGTATAAGGAACACCTACTCAGGGAAGGGGAGCACATTGTGTTACTCCAGATTTTTGGAGCCACTCAAAGCCAAGCAAAGTGGCTTTGTGTGGCTTAAAAAATCTGACTTAAAGTTTGCATTGCTCTTGCACTACGTTGCATGGTGCAAGAACGACACAAACCAGGTCGAAATATGGCTCTCAGTGTTCTGTAGTGTATGGCATTGCAGGAGGACAAGTGGTGTCAGTCAAAAGGGCGTCTGATTAAATGGAGATGCATGGTAATGGTGTGCCATTATTGACAAAATACTCAGCTCCCCCACATAGCTCCCACACGGTTTTTCAACGTACGTGCCTGTCCCAAGACTTTAAGCTTCGTTTTCTAGAAAAGCCTGCATATAAATTACAAATGGCAACTAATATCACAGGCCTCAAGCCTAATGCCTTATGTATTGCATGTGCGAATAATTCAAATTGATTATAAAATCAGCTGTCACACTGAGAAAGCCGATTCTCAAGCACAATCAGCATTGAGAGTGCATAGCATGCGTTAAGCAGCCCATAATCCGACAGATGGCCTAGCAGGTGCTATCGCATGAGCCAGATCCCTCCCTAAAGCCGGCCAGGGGCCTCCATAGGTTAATTTGGAGGCTTCTGTGACTCAAGGTGGGGAATTAAGGAAGGTATTCTCTTTCTTCTTACAACACTGCAAGGCTCTGTTTCACTCAGTTGACTGGCTTTGTCAGGTTTTGTTGGCTTGGAGTTAGGTGGGTCTGACTCATCAGGCCTGCCACCAGGCTTTGGCCAGGTCAGTAGCAGTCTGGCCTTGCCCTGTCAGTGCCTGCTGTATAGCATGTGACTGACTTCCCTTCCTGGTTATTGCACAGACTACGCTAAAGGCACAGCACCTGGGCACCACTCTCACCACTGGGAATGGCTCTATGGAACCAAAAGGTCGTACCAGAATGAGGTTTTTAGAGCAGCTCTGGGATAAGGGCAATGCTGGCTTGCTCTAATGTGCACTTCAGGTATTGTGAATTTCTGGGGTAGGCTTGAGGTCAATCAATATGCAAATTAGTTCTCAACACTTAACATTTTGAAACGCTGAGAAGCTCTGTAACATTTTTTTGGCGTAATCCACATTCAAAATTAGCTCATCAGCTCCAAATTCAATTGTGATGTGTAAGGCATCCGAAGAGGGTCGATGAGGTCTGCCATGATTTTTAGTACACAACAGAATTAAAAAACACACAACACAAAATGTTCTCTGCTGTTATATATACCATTTGCCTAGGCCACATCTAGGTCTTCTGTGGTTCCATTTTGATGCACAAAAAGCCTACAAAGGGTTAAAAATCCATCTTTCCTACTTAATTTTCTCGTGGGACTACTTCTGGTATATTGGAGCAACAAGAAATGTTGGTCCTACATTTAAACAATTCCCTCGTTTTAAAAATACTAACTTTACTTAAAAATGCTGCATCTGACCAAATTGGCACATTCCATATATTTTTCACCTGAAATTAATATATTCACCCATCCTGTAGGTGAGTCAACCCCCTAACTGAATTTTTCTACACAGCTCTTTAACAAGAAATTGAGGGGTTCAATATCTTTCTAGTACCAATGAATGATTTCCACCCAAATTAAAATGCAACTTATATTTTATTCTTTTTCACTCAATTGAAAACTAAATCCAATTAGTGAGAGATCGAGTGCGTGAGTGTGTGTTTGTGTCTGTGTAAATGTGATAGAAATTGCATGAAAACACATATTTGAGTAAAATCTAATACATTTCTCAGCACTTCATGAGCCCGTGACCTGGCAAACTCCTCTGTTCCACTTTTCACATGTGAAGCTCAGCAGTCAATTAACACGTTACAATAAGCAGAAAATGCAAGTAATTGAGGAATGCACCCAAAGTGTGTATTGTGTTTAGGTGTGAATGGCCAATTGTTGTGTGGTAATGTTTACCAAAGGCAGGATTGTCGGCTGCTGCTACCTCACTGGTGAGAAGGATGTTTTCCAAGATGATGTCACTTCTTTCATGAAGTCTTCTGATTCAGGGTATTTCACTGGGCCTCCTACCAAGGCCATGGGATCTCAGGATATGCGTACAGTTTCCTGGAAGAACTCACCTCTTGCAATGAAAAGAAAAACACACTTGGAACATTACAGCATTGCTTGGAATAGACCCAAGAGCAAATTTTATCCAACAGCATTTTAATCGGGAGGGGCGGGGGTTGGGGCTGTTCTGTTCAGCCCTTCTCACTTTCAAATTACGTTCAATTGCTCACTCTAAAGTACATTACCTTTATTTAAGACCACTGGACATCCCTGCTTGCTAATGTCTTTGCTGCAATGGGTTTTAATTCAGCTGTCACAGTTCAGTGCTAATCACTGAGTATTTTATCCCAGCCCCCACCAAGATGTTTTTCTTAATCATATAGCAGTAGCAGATGTCACTGAAGGTGATATCGCTATCACTCTTAAAGTCTTCCCTTCCTCACATGGAGAACATTTCCTCACACAAGGATAATCTTTCCTGCCTCACATGGAGTAACGTTCCTCACACAAGGTTTGTTTAACTGATGCCTTGCATAGAGTGGGTAAAGGGCACCCACAAAAATGTGCAGGATAGCACTAAGTCTATTAAAGAGAGAGGGCAACCCCATGTATAATCCTGCATGACCTTTTAATCACTATCATTTGGAAAAGGAATGTCTAATTAGAGACTCAGGCTCATTAAAGCTCAGCTGTGCGGATGATTCCTCCAGTTTTTGTAATAGTTTTTGCACACAACAGTGAATTCTTTCAGGAAATAAATATTTCTATTGAAAACTTCGGGCAGGACGTCGATTGACTGACTATGCAATATTTTGAATTTGTAGACTTGTTGAAAAACTCTTTTATGCATATTGAGTGAGTTGGTATTTGTGACTTGCAGCCCTGATGCAGTCAGTTGGAGCCACAGTACGGCAGGGATGTGTTCTTGGTAGTTATAGTTAGGATTGCTTTTCCATAGACAAGGCTCGTTTTTTGTTTTGCTGATAACATTTGTGCCATTTGACCAATAATCATGAAACTTTCCACAAAAAAAGCAAATTTACTTCAGCTCCTTACTGAAAAGTTTTTGTGTGATCCATCAAGTGGGGGCCAAGAAAAAAAGGGGGAGGCCAAAAAGCATTTTCCACAGGCTTCCTTAAAAAATGCTACCGCAAAAACGAATGAAAGGAATTACACTAACTTTGGCAGGAGGCGAGATCTTGGTCCGCAGATTTCGTGATTATGTGTAAATCTGTTCAGTAGTTTTCAGTACGAAAGGTACAAAAATATTTGTATTTCTGGACTGTTTGGACTTTTAAATATATATATTATATATCATTATATATATATATATAATATACACTAATATATATATATATATATATATATGTATATATATATATTCCTCCGATATAGTTAGTTGTACTAACTACATCTCACGCGCCCGCAATCCACTGCTGATGATGTCACATATTACATCATTCATGACATGGTCAGTAACATCACTGATGACATCTCAAATGACGCGCTTCGTCTTTTTTTTTATTTCGACCGAAATTCGTGCTGTGTGTGCAAATTTCGCTGATTTGTTTTTTTTTTAAAAACGCCTTTTTTGGCCCTGGAGGTCCTTGTGGGACCCCCTGAGCAGGCCTAGGGGGTAAGGGTGTTTCTACCCTGCCCCCTTTCGCGTTTTGCTCGTTTGTTTCTTAGGTTTCTTGTGCCTCGGTTCTATCGAGGCACAAGATGGCTGCCAACACTTCCTGATTTGGAGTGTTGACAGCCAATTAGAATACAGCTCGTGCACGGCAGGTTGCGCTTAGGGTTCGCGGACCCTCCGAGGCCATAGCATAGATATATATGTACTTTCAAATGTCATTTTCTCAGGAACTACTGAACGGATTTACACCATTTAAGCAAAAGGCATGAGTCTGAAGTTAGGACTGCCTCTTTGCAAATTTTGGTGTAATTCCGATCAGCAGTTCGGGCTGCAGCTGCGGCTAAAGGTCCTATGGGAAATTGCATGGGGGAAATGCATTTTGGGAACCCCCTTATTTCGTGGCCCCTGCTTGACGAATCACTGTGAAACTTTCAGGATAGGAGTGGACCGGAGCTGGGCAAAAGTTTTGAAAATTTCACGAAGATTCGTCAATCGGGGCCAAAGTTATTCCAAATAGAATGTTGCGGATTTCCTTGGAAAATAGGTCCTAACTATATCTACCTACTGGCGACCGCCAGTAGGTAATATATCTATCTATCTATCTATATATATATATATAGATAGATATATATATATTCCAACACACAGGTCCACCAGCCGCTGCACCTCAGCGCCGCGGGTGCTTGCTCAGCGCATGGTGGAGTGCGCGATTTATTCCAAAACACAGGTTCTCTAATTCAATTAATTCTGTTGTTTCTTCACAAAAGTTAACAAACGCATTTCGGCGTTGCCGCCTTCGTCAGTGTCAACTTGACATTTCAAATTGTGTGTTTAAATAAAGATGTGCTATACAATTCATGAACATAGAAAGTGACTCGAGATTCTAAAAACTAAATAAACAATGATCATTTGTGACTTACGAGACTTTATACAACCATATTCGCAGTGCTAAATCATTTCACTGGATTGTAAAATAATGGATCTCGCTGACATAATTAGCAAATATACATCTCCCACCAGCCCACGAACAAGTTCGCGTAGCTGGGGGAGAAGCAGGTGCCCATCGCGGTACCTTGCTTTTGTAAATACAACTGTACATACCCTTTCCCTTGGAACTGACTTTGTAAAACAAAGGAGGGGGGCCACATGACCCCCCTCGCCAATCCTGTGAAGGCCTTGGGGAGGGGGCCACGCGGCCCTTTCCCCGAGCCTTAAATTGGCTCTGGGTACCCAAACACCCAGGGCCATAACTTAAATGAAATGGTTGGGGGTCTCACAGCCCTCCTCTATGACCCTTTAATGACCCCCGGGGACCCACATCCCTTAGAGCCGGCTCACCTACTGTGTCCCAGGGAGCCCACACCTTGGAATTTCCCTGCCTGAACTGGCGCAGCCAAGGAAACATGTGTTTGCTACCGTCTGGCGGAAGCATTTTTAAATCTCCCACCAAACAGGATCAAACACTAAGCCTGCTTCCAGTCGAAGAGAGATTTAAAAATGCTACAGTTGCATGGGACCAGACTTGTGTTCAGTTTCTCTGCCCACGGTGATGAGGGCAGAGAAACAGAACAAGTATTGTTCCCACCAGTAGAAAGCATGCAAAAAGCAGCCGCTCCCTCCAGGTGGGAACAATGCCGGGTCCTGCACCATGCAGGTAGCCCGCTGGGGCAGCAGGGGCCCTAGAGCTCCCCCTCAGACCCCAACATGTTGGTATTGGGTGCCCAGGGTGGGCACCGGGGAACCCAATTATATTGCAATAAGGCCTTGGGGGATATGCTTCTGAATGGAGTGTTTACTCTATGGAGAGAGTTTACTCTGTACCACACTCTTTGCAGACAGTGAAGCTCTCATGGGAAATACACCACAGAGTATTAAAAAGTATCTGCTAACAATTGTATTCACTCTATGCAAAACTTGTTTAAAGAAACACTATTCAATACAAATACCCAAGGTCCTAAGGTGCTAAAGGTCATCTAACTGCAGCCTTCATACTGGTATGGAAACTTTACAGATAGCCCATCTTCTGAAGTCAAACAAGCACATGTACTTAGTTCAGTATCTGGTGCACACAGTCTTCTATGGTATGTAAAAATTGTCATGCTGAAATAACTCTGTCTAACTCAAGGCTGCTTAAAATACTTAGGATCCAGTATGCAGAATATTTGTCCTGTGGGAAACTTTTTCTGCAGAACCAAAAAACGTGTGTGGAACATCCTGGACACAAGTCGGCAAATGTCACCTGCACACAGTGTTACTCCTGAATACAAAGATTTATAAAATGCACCTATCATGCATTAGGAGAACATGAGTTTGCTAAACACTTACATCCTTGAAGTGGCCACAGGCTGCACAAAATTAGGTAGAAAAGTAATATGGTAGTTACCAGCCACTACGTACACTATAAAACAAACTAACACACTCATTGGTTGATGTCATCAGTGGCGTCCTCAATTATGTCATGTGAGATGTCATTAGCGATGTCATAAATTATGTCATCGTACATGTCATGAGTGATGTTATATGTGAGGTTTTAAGAAGTGCATGGCGGGGCAAAAGTTATAGTTAGCTCTGCTAACTATAACTAGTGGATTTCTGCGGCTTTTGGAGTTCAAAACGTTAATGTTGTCCCTGACATTTTCAAGTAACTATAACGTCACTTTAACCTTTGTTTTTTTCAGTGAATACTATAAATAATTTGGGGCATATTTATCAAGGTTTTGCATCACCCTTGCACCAAGCAAGGGGACGCAGGGGCAAAGCAAAATGTAAATTAGATTTATCATGCCACATGAAGGCCACCTTGTGTGGCACTGCAAGGCTTGATAAATTTAGAGTAACACAGGGCAGTGCAAATCAGTGCCTTGCGTTACTCTGCAGCAGAGAGGCATGCCACAGGTGGCTCATGGGTGTTCCAATGCATCCACACATTAATTCTGACATATTCCCAGATTTGCAAACATTGGTATGCCTGACAATGGGTCAGAATTGTACACTTCCCAACAAAAGACGCAATAGGATATATATTTTTATTTCTCCTTGTTTCCTCTTTCTAAGTGTGCTGCATTCTGCATTCTGCAGCACACTTAGAAAGAGGAATATGCCTCTGAGGATTGGTTTTGTGTAGGGGTGGGCAGAATTTGCGAAATCCACTTTCGCAAATTATCGCGAAAATGTTTCAAATTATCGCAAACAAGCGGAAATATCGCGAAGATGCGGAATTTTTTTTCCCGCATGTTCGCGAGATTTTCTGCATGGTTGCGGATCGCCAACTTACCCATGTAGTTGCTCGCGGGCGCGGCCATCTTGTTTTGAGTTGTCTCACGGTGCATGATCGCGAGAAGAAAGACGTGATCGCGCGACGCATGACGTCACTGCGGGCGCGAACTGTCGCGAGACAGCGCAAATGGCTAAAAACAATCCAACATCTCATGGAGAACGCGACCGGATCAAGAAAACTTGTCGGCGAACGCAGGGATTCAGGTAAGGCGATCGCGCGCGCGCGAGAATGTATTATTTTACAGCGCGAGCAAGAAACAAATTATCGCCAAGCTGCGGAAAGCGGAAATTTTGACATTTTCGCGCTCTCCGCGGAACGCGAAAATGTCAAATTATCGCAATTTCCGCGAACGGAACGAAATTTTTGCCCAGGCCTAGTTTTGTGCAGGAAGGTGTTGCTTCCTACACAAAAAGAATCCTGCCTGCAACACAGACACCCTTGCAACATGACTCAAGGGTGCCTGCATGAGTGCTAGGCAGCCAAAAGTTGCCAGCGCTAGGAAAGGATAGGAAATGGCATTATAATGGTAAATACAGCTTATTCCTGCCCTTTCACACTGCACAGCTCAGCAAGGTCGCTTCTTGCATTGCATGAATTATTGATAAATATGGCCCTTGAGAGAGAGAGAGAGAGAGAGAGAGAGAGAGAGAGATATATATATACATATATATATGTATCAAGACCAGACTCCCTTACTAGAAAGAAGTTCGATCACACACGGGTCACCAGGAAAAGTGCTCATTTATTTTGGCATACGGCATGATGCATTTCATCATGAAACTGACTTTCTCAAATGCTGCCAAACAAGTCAGTGCTTTCCAAACCCACATTTCAAGCACCATGTCCCGCTACGATTGTGTCATGAATCAGGCACAGCGGCGCCTACCTCACGGATTCCGAGGTAAAAACTACATTTCCCATGATGCAAATGCGGAAGTGTGCATAAAGGCGCGTTGATTGCCGGAGCCGGCGCGCGTAATTCTTCAGTCACTTCCGCCCAGGACTGTGTAGATGAAAGGGCTGTTTCGGACAGGCCTCTGAGTAAGCCGCTCGGCGAAACCTGTGAGCACTTCAAGGGGGCCGGAGTAGAGAGGTGGCGGAATCGTGAGTACCGCGGAGGAGAGCAGTAGTCGCTCTCGTCGTTGCGGGACTTGGTTCGTTAGCACTCCCACTTAGCAAAACCTGAGGGGCAGCGGCAGGCTATCTTGATTGGTATGGGTTAAGAGGAGGCGAAGAGACTCTTCATCTCTATTGATATTGTGTTACAAGAGGCAGCGGAGTGTCGCGGTGATTGGAACTGCACGCTACCGTGTGTCCGTTTTTTTGCAGGTATTGATTTAAACAAACTCTGGGGACACTCAAGGGATGCAGTGGTGAAGGACCCCAAATAGGGGAAGGATATTTGGTTTGGTGAACGAACTCTTGGGGCTATACTCAATTCCTCTGGACTAAGGAGTCGCACCATGCACACACACTTCCCCTATTGGATGCAGAGGAGAAACTGGTGTGGGTACGTGTGGTGTAATAATCGCTGGTGCAGAGTGTATGAAGAAGGGGATGGGGAGAACAACGCCATTAATGTTGTGATATGTTGTTGCAGAACCTAATAACACCAAAGACTGTCAAAGGCATTCTGAGAGGAGGTTTGCAGCATTTCCCATTCCCAGGTATAGCATACGATACATAGCGAGAATACATGAGAGTAGAGTCTTGTGCAAACGTCTTATGCCCTTGTTCCTTTTTGTTTACAGGTTCTACCTTCCCTGCTGTTCCCTTCCCTACCCTTTCCCTCGCCTGATCCCCCGAATACCCTGTTTTGTTTCATCGGGGAGTTGGTGATATCAGGAGGTGGACCTTTCTCTGCTACCGCTGGATCCCGTGGAGCGTAACCTGACAGAATTACGCGCCCACGAATTTAGCTCTGCCCGATCCAGGGGCGGTAGAGAATGGCATCTATGGATGATGTCCTCCAGGCGTTGTTGGCTGTACAGCAGGAATTGGCAGCCTCCAAAGTAGAGACAGCAGCGTTGAGGGATATAGTGGAGAGGTTGTCTCGGAACCCCTTTGACGCCTCTACAGTAGCATCACAGATACAGGTCACGGTGCCTCCTCCTATCCCTTTGGCTAGTCCGGAGAGATACGCGGGAGACCCGTTGAAGGTGCAGGTATTCTTGACACAGATAATGCTGCACTTCTCTTGCAAGCCGTATGTCCTTGTTCTATCAGGGGTTAAGGGATGAGCTCAAGGATGTGTTGGCCCAGATAGATCCCCAACCAACTACGTGCACAGACATGATCAATCTGACCTTATGATTGGATGGCCGCATGGCCGAGAGAGGGGACAGACGTAGGTGGGACAGAGGACCAGGCTGCCCGGATAGAACCCCGCGACGACTGGTTGAACCTCAAGCGCCGGGGTCGGAACCCATGGAGATAGGGGCGGTTCGAATGCCTTTGACAAGGGAAGAAAGGGAAAATCGACGGGTGCTGGGGTTATGCATGTATTGCGGTAAAGGGGGTCACTATGTGAGAGAATGCCCTTCCAAACCGAAACATGCAGGGGCCTGGCCCCGGGGCAAGAATGCGGCTGCGTCCTTGACGCTTCCCACCGGACAGGTGGAGGAGTCTCAGGGAGGAGGGGTGGCAGGAAAGGGTTGGAAGATCCCCTCCTTGGCTACCACGGGGTCAAAGGAAATTGAGTCTCATATAGTGCTCCACATGAACCTAGAGAGCCGGCAACAGAGCCACCCGGTGAAGGTGATGATAGACTCAGGGGCTACAGGGAACTTTATCCATGACGGTCTGGTGAAGACCCTTAATCTCCAAAGAATAGCGAAAGAGGCACCCGAGGAAGTATTGGCGGTGGATGGTAAACCGTTAAACTCGGGGTTGATTATCGAACAAACAGAACCGGTCTGTTTGACTCTCCGAGTCCAAAAGGAGAAACACCTAGATAGGTTGTTCCTGAACATCATTGAGGCACCGCTATACGAGATCATTTTAGGTATGCCTTGGTTGCGAGACCACAACCCCACCATCGATTGGAGAGCTAGGTCCATTCGGTTTCAGTCGAAGGAATGTCTAGGCCATCTGGTGCCTCTCGAGCGCTCCGCGGCTACGGAGTTGACGAGTCCTCATGTAGTCGATACAGCGGCAGAGAAAGAGACCCAGTTGCCTCCAGAATATGCCCAGTTTAGGGATGTGTTTAGCGAGATCGAAGCCGTACAACTGCCTCCGCACAGAGAGTACGACTGCCGCATTGATCTAGTGGAGGGAGCCACGATTCTGGCATGCAGGGTGTATGCGTTGTCTGTGCCGGAGACCAAGTATCTGAGGGAATATCTGGATCACTATGTAAGGCTAGGCTTTATTAGACCGTCTAGATCCCCGGCGGCTTCCCCGCTATTTTTTATAGCCAAAGCCAACGGCGATCTCAGGGCATGTGTGGACTACCGACAACTCAACAAAAACACGGTGAGGAATAGATATCCGTTGCCCCTAATCCCGGATTTGCTTCACCAGGTATGGGAAGGATCTGTTTATACGAGGTTGGACCTAAGAGGAGCGTACTATTTGGTACGCGTCCGGGAGGGGGACGAATGGAAGACTGCATTTAAAACCAGATACGGGTTGTTCGAATATACTGTTATGCCGTTCAGCCTCTGCAACGCCCCGGCGGCATTCCAGTATTTTCTAAACGACGTTTTAAAAGACTATGTGGATCTGTTTGTTGTCGTATACATAGATGACATCCTCATCTATTCCAGAAAGGTGGAGGATCATGTTAATCATGTATGTCAGGTGTTGTCTCGATTACGTACGCATGGGCTTTTCTGTAAGTTGAGCAAATGCGAGTTTGGGGTGGAGAGTGTGGAATTCCTGGGGGTGATGTTGTGTCCCGAAGGACTACACATGGCAGAGAGGAAAGTCCAGGCAGTACAGGAATGGCCAGCTCCCAAGAACATCCGGGAGGCACAATGCTTCCTGGGCTTTGCTAATTATTATAGGAGATTCATCCTTCAGTTCTCCAAACTCGCTGCCCCCATCACTCGTCTCCTACAAAAAGATGCTTCATTCCACTGGTCCAAAGAAGCTGAAGAGGCTTTCCGCGCTCTGAAAACGGCATTTACCACAGCTCCTGTGTTGGCACACCCCAGGCCAGAACATCAGTTTATTGTGGAAGCAGATGCGTTGGAGGAAGCAATAGGGGCGGTCTTGTCACAAAGGAATCAACACACCGGACAACTGCACCCTGTGGCCTATCTGTCAAGAAAACTGAACCCGGCAGAAAAGAATTATACTATAGCCGAGAAAGAGCTACTGGCTATCAAAAAGGCATTTCAGGAGTGGAGACACTACCTGTGGGGGGCTAGTCATCCCACCACTGTATACTCGGACCACAGGAACCTGCAATATATGAAGACCGCCCGACACCTCTCACAGCGCCAAATGAGATGGATGCTGTTTTTCGCAGGCTATGATTTTACTATCACGTTCCGACCCAGAGTGGAGAATCGCAAGGCAGATTCGTTGTCCCGGCAAGACTCGGCGAGTAGTCCTGAACAACGCACAACTCCGGATTCCATTATAGACCCCTCCAAGGTGTTATGCGCTGTTACTATAAAAAACTTCCTGGAATGCGTATGAAAACACGCCACTAGTGAGGCTTGGCAGGAATGGGCCCAGAAGGAAGAAAGACGCACAGTGCGTGACGGGTTGCCCTTTTTTGAGAACCGGCTCTATCTTCCCACAAGGGAACTCCGTCAGAAGGCTTTTTCATGGTGTCATGAATCTCTGTTGGCAGGACATCCCGGAATCCTGAAAACCTTGCAATTGGTCCAACGCCGTTTCTGGTGGCAGTTCTGGAACAGAGATGTGACCTCCTGGGTGACCAAGTGCGAGGATTGCGCCCGAGCCAAGACGGAAAACAGCAAGAGGAGGGGGAAGCGCATGCCCCTGCCCCTGCCAACCCCCAGGCTTCCATGGCACAACATTAGTCTCGACTTCATCACCAGACTACCGCCAGAGAAGGGGTATTCCACCATTATGGTCGTGGTGGATGGGCTCACAAAAATGGGGCATTTCGTTCCTTGCGGGACTCTACCCACAGCTGGTCAGACCGCACAGTTGCTACTTAGCAACATCGTCAGAGCCCATGGAATACCCGAAGTGATAGTCACCGACAGAGGACCCCAGTTAATCGCCAGGTTCTGGAGAATGCGGTGCAAGGCCTTGCACATTGAGTCCGCGTTATCCACGAGCTTCCACCCACAGACCGATGGCCAGACAGAACGCCTGAACCAAACGCTAAAGAAATATCTCCGGTGCTATGCGAAGGAGGCACAGGAATCCTGGGTTGACCTGTTATGGATGGCGGAGCTGGCCTATAACAATGCCAAACACAGCTCTATAGGCGACTCCCATCATGATCCCCGAAGAAGTGGCAAGCCAGCCATCGGTGGCGACTCAGGTGAGAAAACTGCATGCGTTACACCGCAAGATAAAGGCCCATCTGGTACGGGCCAAGCTGGCGTATAAGAAATGGGAAGACAGACATCTGAGTGAGGGACCACAATACCAGGTGGGGGATAGGGTATGGCTCTCCACAAAGAACATCAGGTTTAAGCTGAGGAGCATATTCCATCCACGTTTCATCGGCCCCTATACCGTAGTACGACAGGTAAATCCTGTGACATACAAACTGAAGCTGCCCGGTTCCTTACGTATCCATCCAGTGTTCCATTGTCAGCTCCTGAAACCGGCTGTAGGTGCACGCAGGAGGGCACCACCACCGGTGTTGCATGATGGGGGATGGGAATACGAAGTCAAAGGCATTAAAGACTCCAAGTGGAGACGAGGGGCTCTATGGTATCTGGTATCATGGAAGGGATACACAGCTGAGGACGACTCATGGGAACCCCATCACAACGTTCATGCTCCCGCGGCCGTACGGGCTTTCCATCGGCGTTTTCCAGGGAAGCCCGGACCTGGAAGGCGCTAGAAAGAGGGATCTACTGTCATGAATCAGGCACAGCGGCGCCTACCTCACGGAATCCGAGGTAAAAACTACATTTCCCATGATGCAAATGCGGAAGTGTGCATAAAGGCGCGTTGATTGCTGGACCCGGCGCACGTAATTCTTCAGTCACTTCCGCCCAGGACTGTGTGGACGAAAGGGCTGTTTCGGACAGGCTTCTGGGTAAGCCGCTCGGCAAAACCTGCGAGCACCTCAAGGGGGCCGGAGTAGAGAGGCGGCGGAATCGTGAGTACCGCGGAGGAGAGCAGTAGTCGCTCTCGCCGTTGCGGGACTTGGATCGTTAGCGCTCCCACTTAGCAAAACCCGAGGGGCAGCGGCAGGTTATCTCTTGATTGGTATGGGTTGAGAGGAGGCAAAGAGACTCTTCATCCCTATTGATATTGTGTTACATAAGACATCGGAGCGTTGCGGTGATTGGAACTGCACGCTACAGTGTGTCCGTTTTTTTGCAGGACTTTAAAGACATCATCCCGGTATTGATTTAAACAAACT
This sequence comes from Triturus cristatus, assembly GCF_964204655.1. Classification (NCBI taxonomy): domain Eukaryota; kingdom Metazoa; phylum Chordata; class Amphibia; order Caudata; family Salamandridae; genus Triturus; species Triturus cristatus. Next base: position 381,692,898 of record NC_140591.1, on the reverse strand, counting down.
CTGGGGACACTCAAGGGGTGCAGCGGTGAAGGAGCCGCTTACTGTTACAGGACCCAAATAGGGGAAGGATATTTGGTTTGGTGAACGAACTCTTGGGGCTATACTCAATTCCTCTGGACTAAGGAGTCGCACGATGCACACGCACTTCCCCTATTGGATGCAGAGGAGAAACTGGTGTGGGTACGTGTGGTGTAATAATCGCTGGTGCAGAGTGTATGAAGAAGGGGAAGGGGAGAACAATGCCATTAATGTTGTGATATGTTGTTGCAGAACCTAATAACTTCCCTGCTGTTCCCTTCCCTACCCTTTCCCTTGCCTGATCCCCCGAATACCCTGTTTTGTTTCATCGGGGTGTTGGTGATATCAGGAGGTGGACCTTTCTCTGCTACCGCTGGATCCCGTGGATCGTAACCTGACAGATTGGTTTAGACAATGATGACAGGCTAGCGAGGGGAGTGCCCCGAACTCGGAGCTCCGAGTCCGTGTGGAGCAGAAACATCAGCGTCAGTACTTCCCTAGTGGGCGGTCTCTGCTCCTTCTCCACGCCTTGCCTGGATCTCTTTGTGGGTGGCGAACAGTTCTCCGGGATCCTCACCCCACCGCTGTTATCCCACTTTTGGCTTATGAATCCCACTTTTTTAAGTAGAATCCCTCTGTATAATAACAGTCCCAAACAGTGCTGGTTTGCGGGATAAAGCGGCGGTTCAGCGTTTCCAAAATGTTTTTAGACTCCCACAAATTGCCACTGGTCCGCCGAACTGCTTCTGGGGTGGGCGCTCATAGGTGCTCGTGGCCGCACCAAAACATCAAGACCAGACTCCCTTACTAGAAAGAAGTTCGAGCACACATGGGTCACCAGGAAAAGTGCTCATTTATTTTGGCATATGGCATGACGCGTTTCGTCATGAAACTGACTTTCTCAAATGCCGCCAAACAAGTCAGTGATTTCCAAACCCACATTTCAAGCACCATATATATATATATATATATATGCACACGCAATCCGTCGCAGTACTCCATTTCCCAAGCTCTGCACAAAAGACGGTACGGACCCAGGTATAAGTGCTGATTAATTTATTTTCTTTAAACCGGCACTATATATATATATATATATATATAAATATTTTCAACATGATAGCCCCAAGAGCAAGGTCTTTATTTCAGGTAAAAGTCTTTATTTCAGGTAAAACTGGAAGCTTGCAATCCGATACAAATCCCAGCTCTGATGTTGATTTTAGCCGATGAGTTTCAGAGCTCCTGCTCCTTCTTCAAAGGCTCGACATTCAGGTTTAGCGCTTGCGCTGACACACCCATGAATTTATAATCAGGCGTCCTCTAATGGACCACTCAGGTGAGTAGTTCCACGTTGCCTTCTGGAACTTGTTGTGTGCATCAGGGTAAATTCATGCCCAAATGGGTGCTGTGTATTCTGAGCTGTTACTAATGGAAAGCCCTCCAATGGGCCTCAGAGTGCAAGTCCATTATAAATCCTACGTGCTGCTGCCCCACTTTCAGACTCCGCGTGATTCCAAGCCTCGTGGCCCCTTTAATCTCGGGGTGCTGCAGTCTTCCACGATAAATGTTTTCAACACGAGCAGTATCAGGATAGCAAGCTTCGTGATTGCTCTGTGATTCCATCAGCGCAGATGCCAGTTGCTGGAAGCACAAAGACCAGGGAAAGAGGAGATTAGGGTTGGCTCCATTATAATATCAAACATAAAAAATAATATTTTGTATGGCATGTAATGCCACTTGTTGTGCAATTTGAAGGTGAGATCAAAAATGGAGGCTTCGATTACCTAATTTTATTGTACTTTGCAATATAAACGCTGATTTTGAAAGAAGGAGGGACCTATTCTCAAAACTCAACCTTGATAAATATATAGACAAAAGCCTAATGAGGCTAACCCCCAGTTCCAGATTACCAAATAGGCAAAGTAGGCACCAGCCTATAGGCCCTACTCCTTTTAGGGGCCCCGCAACAACGGTTCAAAATAATATTGATTTTAACTTGAAAGAAAATTTCAATCACATTTTCTTAAATTGTTGCCAATTATTTTTTGTTTCTAAACCTTAATAATTGTTAATGTTTAATTTTGTTTAATAAAATTGGTTTAATAAAATTGTTGGTTGGTAAAATTAAAAACGTATTGAGAGATAATTTGCGAGGGGGTCCCAAAATTTCGACTGCCTATGGGCGTCCACAGGATTTAATCTAGCACCGCTAACCCCGTAGAGAAGATGCACTCACACAGAACACCAAGAAGCTGTAGCGGTAGCAGCAACTACTGATGCGGTGGAAACAATTTAATAGAACAGTCGTGTGTATGTGAATGCCAAAGACAGGTCGTTTTAGATAAAGGGCAAAGCATGCGCTGCAAACGAAGTTAAGTTAATCAAAGGTCATGATGACTATTTATAATGCTACCAGGTGGCAGTTTCTAGAATAAAATGAAAACAAATAACAGCAAAGGTTTTTACCCCCAGATCCCCCCAGTCCTTGTCCCATTTCTCACTAATGAGACGATTCCACTTCGCAAGACAGAAAACAAGAACAAAAAGAATGCTACAAGTATATGCCGCTCCCATAAGGCTGGTGCCTTTAAAGGCAATACTTACTCAGCATTCCTCCAGTTCTTTTTCTGTATCGTGGGTGGACAGGGACGTGCAGAAGGCGGACCCTGCAGGGCTTGGTCAGCCGATTAAGTGTTTGATGTTCTCTCTTCCTTTCCAACTGGGCGGGATGGGAAGAGAGTCGGGCGCCTTCCCTAGTCTGCTGGCTTATTCGCAGAGGTGCGGGATATGGAAGAATGCTGCTACGGGGGAGCCTGGCATTCCTTGTGTACCTACTTTTATGAGCGAAATCTCTGGAGGGTCGCCCATGTCAGAAGGGAGTTTGAAGGACAATGGATGCAGGTAGGCCCACATAGATGTGTCCTCCTTTGCTTGGGTATTTCATTGGTGATATTTGGATGGCAGCATGGGGAAAAATTCCCATAAGAGGAAGCATGTGGTCTCCTTTTCCTCTGACTCTTCTTTCTCCCCTCCAGAGAAACACTGTGCAGGGTGTTCAGAGGATCAGTTAAAGTACCCCATTAGAAAAACCCTGCTGGATTGACCTCCTGTTAAAAAAATCCAACAGGATTGTCACAGATCTGTTTCACCCTATTTTCTTTGGGCCTGAGGAGGAGATTCAGGTGTCTGAGAAGAAAAGGGGAAAATATATTGGAAAGAACATATTGCTTGAGCTACGGGTGCATATGAAAGATAATATGGGTTTCCAGGAAGATGTAGTACCGGAGAGCTCATATTCTGGGTTATTATGCTAATTTCTGAGTGCATCAGAGGTGAATTTTCCTGTGCATCCCTTCATATTTGAGGTACTAAGAAGGGAATGGAAGGAACCAGATAACATCATTTTTCCTTGTTTCATGGCAAGCCTATTTCCTCTGAAGGACATACATGTGAATCTGCCTGTTCCCATTCAAACTTGACATTTTGTTGCCAGCCTGGTGGGCAGGACCTCCTTGACTGAGGATCCCATTATCAAGAATATGATTAATAAAAAGGTGAACTCTTCCCTCAGGAAGGTTTATTGTACTTCACATATGGCATTGAGAGCTGGGATCTATGGCTCTTATGTTTCCCATTCTTTGATTTTAGACATCAAGATGTTGTTGGGTGTGGTGGAGAAACTCTTCTGAATGTTCCTCTCTGCTTGACCCAATTGAACTGCATGTTGAATTCATGACTGACATTGTCTTTGATGTGGTATGGGCCTTGGCTTTGACTGGTGGGGTTTGTATAGATGCAAGATGTAATCTGGTTTTGAAGGATTGGTGCACTGATGGAACACTAAAGTCCTCAACGTTGAGGTTACCTTGCCATGGGTCTCAGCTGTTTGGCTCAGAATTGGAGGAAACGCTCCATAAATTATTCAAGGAAAAGAATCATGCAACTTCCTTGAAGCAGTCTGTATCAGGCAAGCCAGAGGTACAAAATGCAGTCTTCTTTTCACCAGCCATCTGGTCATTAACAGCAACAAAATATCCTTCAAAGAAAATCCTATCCTAAGAGAGGGGAACAGAAAAAGGCGAAGTCCCCCATAAAGCCTCGTTCCTGACTATATGGTAACTCCATCAAAGTATGCTGTTGGAGGCAGACTTCTCAATTTCCTGGGACATGGGCAGCATCTACTTCTGACAAGTGGGTTCTACAAACCATCAAAGAGGGCTACAGGATCGAGTTTGTGACTTCCCAAGGGATTCCATGGTGATCGACTCTGTGGCCTCGGCTGGAGGAGAAACACCTGGTTCTGGTCCAAGTTGTGGAATCGCTTCTGTAGAAGAATGCAATAGTGCAGGTACCTCCTTCTCAGAAGGGACAGGGGTACTACTCAAATGTCTTTCTAGTGGAGGAATCAATGGTCCTAAATCTAAGGTCTCTGAACAAGTCTGTGCAAACACAACTCTTTAAATAGAAACCTTGCAGTTTTTGAATCCTGTAGTAATCAAAGACCATTCCATATGCATTCTAGATCTCCAATACACTTATCATCAGGTGCTGATTCATCCGCTCTACTAGAGGTTCCTGTGATTTTGTATTTAGGACCAGCATTTTCAATTTTGAGTACTACCGTTCTACCTCAAAATGGCCCGTGTGTTCACAAAAGTGGTGGCACCCTTGTTGCATTGCATGCAACCTCAGAATCATTCTGGACTCTGAACTCAAAATGTACCTTCAAATCTCCGCCGTCACCTCATCCTCTTTCCACTCCATCCATCTCCTACGTAAGACCTTCTAGTGGATTCCTTTTAAACTCAGGAAAACTGTCACCCACTCCCTCATCAACAGCAGATTGGACTACGGCAAGGTACTCTACGTCAGGATCAACAAGAACCTCACCCTCAAACTCTAGAAAGTCCAGAATGCCTCCTCCAGACTAGTCCTCAACCTACTGCACCACTGCCAAATCGCCCAACACCTGCGGGAACTACACTGGCTCCCTGTCGAGAAGAGAATCACCTTCAAGCCTCTCACCCAAGCCCACAAAGCTCTCCACAACACCAGTCCCACCTACATGAACCACTGCCTCTCGTTCCACGAACCTCAAAGATCCCTCCGCTCAGCCCAGCTCTCACTTGTGACAGTGACGTGCATCAAAAAGACCAGAACATGAGTCCGCCCCTTCTCCTTCCTCGCGGCCAAGGCATGGAACACCCTCCCTCTCCACCTCCGGCAGACACCAACAATCTCCAAGTTCCCGAAGGATTTAAAGACCTGGCTCACCATGAGCATCCAGAAGCTGCACGGACCCTGTAGGGTCTTGAAGGACCACAAGTCCTGGCCTTTTCGATGAATCTCCGTGAGCATCCAGGAGCTGCGCCCCACCCAGGTTCTCAACAAGGCCTTTCTTCCAGAGTCAAGGGTGCTGACATTATGGCCCCTAACACTTCAGGTGTTCAATAGCCAGGCCCTTTCTGTGAGACATTGGTTGAGGCTTCTGGGGCACATGGCAGCAGCTGTATTCACAGTCCCTTGGGTCATGTTTCATCTTTGGCCCTTTTGAAATCATCTGCATGCTCGGTGGCTTCAGGGGACTTCAATGCACAGGTCCCACTGACTCCAGTGATTCAGCAGAAGCTTCTGTGGTGGAGACCCCTCAACAATTCTGACAACGGACGCTAGTTCTTTTAGTTGGGGGGGCACTCTGGAGGGACACTCACTTCAGGCCATATGGTCCCTTCCTGACAGCAGACACTCCTTCAATTGGAGGAAACTCATTGCTGTGTCCCGAGCACTCTTTGGTTTCCTGCAGGTGATGGATGATTGCAATTTGGTTGTCCCGCTAGACAATATGGCTGTGATTGCATACCTCAACAACCAGGGGGTTCCAGGTCAAAGTCCCTGAATCTAGTTGCAGCTGAGTTGCTCCTTTGGGAAGATTGTCACCTGGTGTCCCTTCTGGTGATGCACATCAGGTTTGGATAACGTGGTGGCAGATTCCATCAACTGGGTGTTTCCCTCTTCCGAGGAGATGCCCCTGACCAGGAAAGTGTTCCTCCAGAACTGCGTCAGGTTCAGGAAACCGGATCTGAATCTGTTTGCTACACACCACAATGCTCAGATTCCATACTTTTGTGCCAGAGTTCCTCAGGAGGGGGCCTGAATGGTGGATGCCCTATTTGTCCCTTGGCTGGTGTCTCTTCTATATGCTTTTCCCCCCATACCTCTGATTCCCAAACTCTTCACCAGGATGTTGAGTGAGTGCAGGGAGCTGATCTTAGTGGTCCCATTTCTGCCACAACGTTCTTGGTTTCCTCTTCTGAAGTCCCTAGCTGTTCACTGTCTGTGGTTTCTGCCTATCTTACCTTCTCCTCTGAGGATGTCTCATGTTCTCATGCTCCAGAGACTTCATATCTCGGTGTGGAAGTTGAGAGGAGGGCGTTACAGAACAATTAATTTCCTAGGCACTTTGCTATTGCCATTCATCAGTCTAGAAAGCCATCCAGCTTAAAATGTTATGGTCATCACTGGGACAGTTTTCATTTGTGGTGTGCCCCCTTGAACCTTTCTCCTTTAGACTGTTCTTTGAATCATATTGTTCAGTTATTTTGGGATAGTTTTTAGAAAAATTAAGCATTTCTATCTTGCGGGCTCAGTGGTCTGCCATTAAGGCTTTTTTTTTAGCCCCTTGGGGTCATCTTTCTGATTCTGATGATCTGGTGGCTTGTCTGTTGAAGAGGTTTCCCATCTCCAGAACTTTTGTTTGCGCTTTGTACCCACCTGGTCTTGGAGGATTTGGTTTCCCCTCCTTTTGAGCCTCAGGATGTTCAATTCCTGACCATAAAAGTTGTTTGTTTTATAGCCATCACTTCTGCTGGCATCTTGGGGACTTGGGTGCTCTGTTGGTGAAGGAACCCTTCCTTTCCTTCTGTGAAGATAGAGTTGTGCTCCATTTTGACCCCTCTTAGTTGCTTAAATTCTCTTCCCAATTCACATGGACCAAGTAATCATTATGCCTGCCTTGATTAGGATGAATGGGCTGCTTTGGTTGTACTTGTCTTCTTTGCATTGCTGCTGTATTGCTTTGGATTGGACTGTGGAGTTTCTCATTGCCTAATTTCTTTTTTTTCTCCCTCCTGCTTTGACTAATTTCCTTGTTTCTCCCCACTGCCATTTTGTCTGTGCCCTGTTTTGCCTTCTGTTCCCCCGCCGTACTTCACCCGTTTTTTCCCACCACTGCGTCCCTGCGGCGCCGCCCCCCTGCTCGCCCCTTCCCTGTCCTGCTCCCGCCTCCCAGCTGCTCTTCCCTCCTACCTCCCCTTATATGGAGGCCGCGCAGCGGGCGCGCCGCTGGCGCACCTAAGGCAAGCCCATCTGTGCCTGTCCGTGCCTGGATCGCGCCCAGCACCAGACCCCCTGGCCCCCACGAACGCCACAACACCTGCCTCCGCTACGATGCCAGCACCCTCTATGCACTCAACTCCAGACGATCACACACCTGCTTCCAGGCTGCCCCGAAACGCACCCAAGGACCCTTCCCCTGCCGGAACTGCAGCTTCCCCAGCACCCGACTCGCCAATCCACCCACCAGGAAAGAACCCAACTACCTCAGATGCATTCTTCTCAACACCCGCTCCGCCCGCAAACACGCTGTTGAACTCTGGGACCTACTCAACTCAACCTCCCCAGACATCGCCTTTCTGACGGACACCTGGCTGAACGTCTCCTCAGCGCCCGACATCGCCATAGCCATCCCAGAAGGCTACAAGATCACCCGCAGGGACTGCACCAACGGAGTAGGAGGAGGAATCACCATCGTCCACAGTAACACTCTCAGAGTCTCGACCAACACCGCCGACACCCTCAGCACTGTCGAACACCTGCCCTTCCAGATCCACACCGACCCCAACACCACCCTCAGAGGAGCCCTCGTCTACAGACCCCCCGGACCCTGACCACAGTTCAGCGACCCCATCGCCGACTTCGTCAGCACACACGCGCTCGCCTCCACGGACTACATCCTCCTCGGGGACCTGAGCTTTGAGAACAACAACGACACCAACTCCACCACTCTGATCGACAACCTCGCCGACCTCGGACTCAGACAACTCGTCACAACACCCACCCACTCTGCCGGCCACACGCTTGACCCCATCTTCTCTGTAAGCCCCCACGTCGCCTTCAACCACACCACCGAACTCCACTTCGTCAGCACACATGCCCTGGCCTCCTCGGACTACATCCTCCCCGGGGACCTGAGCTTCCACCTTGAGAACAACAACGACACCAACTCCACCACCCTGATCAACAACCTCGCCAACCTCGGACTCAGACAACTCGTCACAACACCCACCCATTCCGCCGGCCACACACTTGACCCCATCTTCTCCGCAAGCCCCCATGTCGCCTTCAACCACACCACCGAACTCCACTGGACCGACCATCGCTGCATCCACTTCACCTTTCGGAAACCCACCACGCACCACCGCACCCAACAGATGCCTCGCCGCTGCTTGAGCAAAGTCACCGAAGCCCAGCTAAACACCACCCTCGCCCCGTTCATGAAACTCTCCTACAGCCACACCAGCAAGAAAGCCAGCTGGTTCACTGAAGACCTCCAGGCCTCCAAGCAAACCTGCCGAAAGCTAGAGAAGAACTGGCAGCGTGAACGAACACCGGACAGCTACGCAGCCCACAAGGACGCCACCCGCAGACACCATCCCCTCATCAGATCCACCAAAAGGGCCTCCTTCAAAGACCACCTAGACAACAATGCACACAACAGCAAAGAGCTTTCACCATCGTGAAGGAACTCTCCAACTCCAGCTCCAACACCAATGACATCCCACCCTCGCAAGACCTGTGCGACTCGCTAGCCACCTTCTTCCATCGCAAAATCGCAGACATCCACGACAGCTTCAACACCATGACCGCCCCGACACCACTGAGACCTCCGCCCCCACGACCACCATCCGCACCAACCGCCTGCTCTCCTGGACCAGTATAAACTACGACGACACCATCAAGATCATGAACACCGTCCACTCCGGCTCTCCGTCAGACACATGCCCACACCACATCTTCAACAAAGCCAGCACCACCATCGCACCCCATCTCCGGAAAGCCATCAACATTTCCTTTGAGACAGCAACATTCCCAGAGAGCTGGAAGCATGCCAAGATCAACGCCTTACTCAAGAAACCCAAGGCGGACCCCAATGATCTCAAGAACTTCCGGCCCATATCCCTGCTCCCGTTCTCGGCGAAGGTCATCGAGAAGACCGTCAACAAACAACTGACCCGCTACTTCGAGGAAACAGCATCCTGGACCCGTCCCAGTCCGGGTTCCGCAGCAACCACAGCACCAAAACTGCCCTCATCGCCACCACCGATGACATCAGGACCCTACCAGACAACGGAGAAACCGCGGCCCTCATCCTCCTGAACCTGTCAGCCGCCTTCGAAACGGTCTGCCACCACACACTACGCACACGACTCCACGACGCCGGGATCCAAGAGAAGGCCCTGGACTGGACCACCTCCTTTCTCTCCGGCAGAACACAGAGCGTCCGCCTTCCCCCTTCCGCCCCGAAGCCACCAAGATCATCTGCGGCGTTCTCCAGGGCTCTTCCCTCATCCCAACGCTATTTAACGTCTACATGGCACCGCTCGCCCACGTCGCCTGACTGCACGACCTCAACATCATCTCCTACGCCGATGACACCTAGCTGATCCTCTCCCTCACCAAGGACCCCCACACCACCAAAACCAACCTCCACGACGGAATGAAGGCCGTCGCCGAATGGATGAGGAACAGCCAGCTGAAGCAGAACTCAGACAAGACGGAGGTCCTCATCCTCGCATCCACCCCCTTGGCCTGGGATGACTCCTGGTGGCCAAACGCACTGGGAACAGCTCCAACACCCATCACGCACCCAACCTAGGGGTCATCCTCTACTCCACCCTCTCCATGACTAAGCAGGTCAACAGCATCTCTTCCTCCTACTTCAACACCCCCCGCATACTCCGCAAGGTCTACGAGTGGATCCCCACCAAAACGAGAAGAACAGTCACCCAGGCCCTTGTCAGCAGCAGGCTGGACTATGGAAACACCCTCTACGCCCTCTATGCAGGAGCCTCAGCCTCGGCCAAACTCCTCAAATGGCTGCAACGCATCCAGAACGCCTCTGCATGCCTGATCCTCGACATCCCTTGCCGCAGCCACATCACACCCCACCTGAAAGACCTGCACTGGCTCCCCATCAACAAGAGGATAACCTTCAAACTTTTCACCCACGCGCACAAGGCACTCCACAACACCGGACCAGCGTACCTCAACAGACGACTCAGCTTCTATGCCCCCACCCACCAGCTCTGCTCCTCCGACCTTGCTCTCGCCACAGTTCCCTGCATCCGAAGAGCGACCTCCGGCGGCAGATCGTTCTCCCACCTCGCCGCCAACACCTGGAACACCCTCCCCATCAACCTACGGCAGACCCAAGACCTACTGACCTTCAGAAGACTCCTCAAGACCTGGCTTTTCGAGCAGTAGCAGCACTCCCCACCACCCCAGGCGCTTTGAGACCCTCACGGGTGAGTAGTGAGCTTTATAAATGCTGTGATTGATTGATTGATTGATTGATTGATTGATTGATTGATTGATTGATGAATGATTCATTGGGGAAATTTCAGTGCCATTTCTCAGTTGTTAAGAGGGCATTTTGAGTTTATGTGAATAGATCTAAAACCTTTCATTGTTCTGATTCTTCGCTTCTGTCCGTTGAGTTCTCCAGCAAAGGGGAAGAGACTTGCTTGATATCCCTTAGTCTCTTAATTAAGAAGGTGATTTCCTTGGTTTATTTTGTGTCAGGGTCTCCTCCTCCCGAGGGGGTGCAGGGGCATTCCACCAGTGAAATGTCAGCCTCTTGGGCTGAGATTTATGCTGTTTCCATTGTTGAAATTTGTTGGGTAGCCACCTGGGTGACACCAAACACCTTGTGCTCCATTACCGTTTGCATAATGTGTTGTCTGAGGGTACCAATTATGGTATGGGGGTGTTGCAGTCTGTTTTGTTTTGAATTTTCACTACTATTTAAATAAATCACTATTGGGTGTTGAAATCAGTAGCGGTCTCTATCATCTTCTATGATGGTGTGCCATGTTTGAAGGCTGGCTTGGGGAAGCTTTGGTGTTTCACATTAGTGAGGAATAGGATGAGGACAAAGAGAACGTGGAGGTAATGTCATATTACTTACCGGTAATCTTCATTACTCCTGGTCCTGTTGTCCTTTTCCCATTCATCACGCTCCTCCCTCCCTTCAACCCAGCCTTCAGTTTTTTGGAGACTTGGGATTTCAAGGGGAATTCTGGTTAAGTATTACATTTATAGGCACTAGCCTCATGGGAGGGGCATATACTTTTAGCATTCTTCTTCTTCTTGTTGTCTATCTTGTGAGGTGGAATCATCTAATTAGTGAGAAATGGGGCACTAGGCACAAACAGACTCCCGGCTGGGTTTTTCCAATCTGCCCCAGACAGCTGGGCCAAGCTCCTAACCCCGCTGTTTAATATAGCATATGCGTTGGGCAAAACACCTGAATCCTGGAGAGGCTCAATACTATGCCCGATCCACAAAAAAGGCAACCTCCTGAATCCAAATAACTACCGTCTAATCGCCTTGCTACACCTGGAGGCTGAGGCTTATGCCCAAATCTAACTGGACAAGCTGAAGAAAATGAGCTGTTACCTTTTTTCCAAACAAGCTTCCGAGGAGGAGCAGCGACTACTGACAACATAATAGCCCTATCATCTCTCAGCCATCAAGCCTCACGGATGAATCAACCTCCCCTCTTCTGCTGCTTTGTCGATCTCACAGCAGCCTTTGATAAAGTGGATAGACCAGTCCTTTGGAGGAAACTGGCAAACTGGGGCATTTCATCCATGCTCCTAATAATATCTTGGTACTCGGATTTCTGGTCGACAGAAGCAAGGATGTGTTCTTGCCCCTTTACTTTTTAACTTATGCACAGCAGATCTGTCCAGCTGCCTGGTCCCTCCACGCTTAGACCACTGCTCTTTACATGTCCTTCAATACGCGTATGACATTCTTATCATGGACCATACCAAAGTAGGACCGCAACGTGCACTGACCAATCTGCACAAGTACTGCACCGCCAACAACTTAATCATTAATTCAGAAAAAACTAAGATTCTGGTACTTGGAAAACAAAAACATAAAAGATAATCTCTTGCCGTATAGGCGATTGACTATCATCTCAGCCCCAAAATACAAATACCAGGGGGTCTGGTTTACAGAAACTGCTCAACCCTCTGTGCACAAAAAGGACCTGAACAAGAAACCGGCAGTAATTACTTATGGACTAATCAGATTAAACACTAAACTAAAAATTCCGTCAGCAGAGGCCAAAAGAAAAGTCACACAAGCCTCCCTTCTACCAGCACTATCATATGGTCATCATGCGTTTCCGGGAGGTTGTTCGGAAATCCTGGAACGAGGTCAGTGTTTGTGCTACAAAAAGATCTTCCAAGTCCCATAATATCTCCTCAGGACAAGACTGAAACTGGAGCTCGGATTGACCAAGCAATCTTTAGCTCTTGATGCAGACTTTTTAAAATATCACATTTGGATCCTGAAAGCTCCGGAAAAATCTCTAAAGAACTGCCTCAAAGACATATTTGAGAAAGCTGGATCTCCGTGGCACACTCACCTCATGAAAGCCCTAGCTGCCACAGAAATAAACAAAACAGCACTTGCCTTGCTTATATCACATATACCACCTGGAAAAAGTGCATAAATAAGCAATTTCAAACAATTTAATTCCAGCAAGACCAGGAAACATTAAAAGCATCTTCTTTTTGGCCCCGCTCAACATATCATACTTGGTAGCTAAACCTCAGCCATACCTCTCAGCGGCGCTGAACCCAAAAACCAGAAGAGAGATTCTATACATGCAACTGCTGGCCCTGCCAATAGTGGAATTTAGCCCGGCGTGGGTGCACAAAAAAACAGGGGGAGCATGCTGTCTATGTGCTTATAAACGTAAATCATGGTTGCATCTCCTGTGTTGTTGCCCAACCATAGCCAATGTGAGAAGAATCCTACTTAGGGAATTATGTCTGAGCAAAAAAGCAAGTACCTACCTGGAGGCATCGGCCATGTGTTTTACTCAAAAAGAACCCCACATCCTGGCTCTCTGCGGTGGTCCCGAACTATTTCAAAGGGAAGCCAGAATGACCCTCAGATAAGACCAGACCAAAGGAAAACTTTTGGCTAACCTTTCAAGTTGGAGCACTAAGTATAATGACAGGCTGCTGTCCTCACTTTGGAGGAATGATTAGAGACTGGAACCCCCCGCTAAATATTACTCATCAACCGGCCCCTTCAAAGTGAACTAAATCGCAACACACAGGCACTTTTCCAGGGACATCAGCTCATGGATGGAGCACCGAGGAAGCAGGGGAGATCGGGAGGACAGCAATATAAGGACCGTTGAGGGGCAGCTGGGCGATGGGGCCCAGTCGCAGAGCGCAAGTCTAAATTAAATCCGAAAATAAGCTCCAAGTGAAGGGATTGAATTTAGTAACTTGGACTCTACTAGAACTTTCGATCCTTACGCCTGGGCTGATTCTGTGCTACGTGTACTGCATTTTATGATTTACTAACGTTTTATATTATTTTAACTTTACTAATGTATTGCAATGGTGTTAATTAACTTATGCAAGAAATAAATAAATACCAAATACAAAAATACCCACACGACTGTTTAAAGATTGTTACCATCAATGTGAAGGGGCTCAACAACCCAACCAGGTGACAGGCCATCCTGTAATACTTTGAGGGGATGGGGGCAGACCTGTGTCTGTTCTCCCACATATTCCGAGGTAAAATGGGCTCCAAGCTAGAAGAGATTAAGGAGCGTGTCCTGGCATACTCTGTGAGCGTGGGAGACCACATTGTTATGCTGGCCTTCCTGCACACCCCCAATGAGGGTAAAGAGCTTTTCCTGAGATGAGCAGTGGAGGAGGTGATGTCCACACAGGACAGACTGGTGCTCATGGGGGAAGACCTTAATTTAGTGTTCAACAATAATCTAGACCGCTCATTACACCGATTTGGTCACACAGGGGACCTATTGGGGAAAGGGGCCCAATGTCTACAGGAGATGGGGCTGAGAGAACTTTGGCGTGCACAACACCCGCAGTCTCAGGACTATACATTTTGCTCACATGCCCATAAGACATACTCACGCCTAGACCACTTTTTGGGAACAAGGGAGCTTCACATCCTAGTCGAGACACAGAGATAGAGCTGTGATTGCTATCAGGCAACGTAGCAGTGTCCTTTACTTTAGCCCTTCTTCCATGTGCTGTGCCTCCTGGCCATGAGGAATGCGAGATACACTACTACATAGGCAAGAAGTGGTGAAGAAGATTGCTCAAGCGATAGTAGATTATCTTGCTATTAACGACATTGCTGGCACTTCAGTCACTTCTCTCTGGGAGGCTCTAAAAGCAGTTATTCGTGGGGAGCTGATTGCCATGTCTGTGGCGGATAATAAATTCTGACGACACAAAAGGGAGCACCTCCACAAACAAGTGCTGGAACTAGAACGCATACACCAGCACACAGGGACTCCAAGGGTTTGGCGGCACATGTACAATCAGTGGGGCTTGACATTGACATGGCCGAATATGCGCTGCTTCGGCTCCGACACACCTTTTATATAGGGGGATATAGATGCAGCAGGTTGCTGGACAATACACTCAGAGTGCAGCAACAGGCAGCGGGAGTGTACTCCTTGGTGGCCAAAGACGGTAACAAAATCGTGGGGGACAGCTTCATAGCATCTACCTTCTGTAGGTACTTTGTACCATGCAAAACCTCCATCAGAGGGGAAGGAACTGTACCTTAAAGGGGCATGCACGCCGTGTATGATGTCGGAGCAGGTTGACAATCTTGATCGCCCAATCAGAATCGCAGAGGTTATCTCTGCAATAGCTTCCCAGAAATCCCGTAAGTTGTCTGGACAAGATGGTTTCCGGGCCCTCTTCTACACACTCGCTCCACACTCGCTCCAATCTTGACTTGCTCTTTAACTCAATATCAGGACCGGGCACAGTACTCTCCTCAATGTTGAATGCCTCCATAGTGGTCATTCCTAAACCGAGGAAAGACACATGCGGCTCATATCTCTGGATTTCTCCTCTTATCGTGGACTTTCAATTGTTCACTAGCATGTCTGTTTTTATTAAAGGAAACAGGACTGTGTTTAGAAATGAAAGTTTACTTTTTTTAGTTTAAGAGTTGGCAGTAGCTCCCTAGACTATTGCCTTCTCTTTAGTAAACTGTTTTAGCAAATGCATTAACACCTGCTTTTAGGTGTTGGCAAAACATCAATATTTTGCAACTAGATTACAATCAGAGGCATTTGCAGTGAGTAAAATACTTAATTCACCTGGCACTAAAATTTATGGTCAGCAATGGAAAGTGGAAAAGTATTTGTAATTTTTAAAATGTAGTTACCTACAATGCACTAGATTAGGGGCTACATGTGCAATGCAGTTTTTTGGGTGACAATTGCTCCGATAAGGAGTCAGTAACATTTTACCAATATCTTAAATGGGTTTGGAAATGTGAAATGAATCGCTATTTTGAAGGGCATGTTGTAGATATTCCCTCCAAATAGTGATTGCTATCCATATACATCTATAGATTTTGACTGAAATTTTGTTTTTTAAGACTCGCAAATTGGAGTGGTAACCCTTTCACAAAATGGAAGGAGTCTCTCAGGACTCTTTTCCCTTGGTGAATGTTAAAAAATGTTTGTTTAGAAGTAAGCAGTGAACCATGGGACCAGTGAAAACTCCCACTCAAATTTAGAAAAAGAAGATCTGGCCAGTGGCGGCTCGTGCTTACGGGAGTTGGGACTCTGCCCTCTTTGCTTTGGACACTTTTTAAAATTATACCAGTGATGAATAGTAGCCCATTATTCAATATTGTTACAATTTTAAAAATGCCGACCCTCACTGCTGCCTGAGGCAGTAAATCTGTCTGATGCTTTCACTTGGACACACAGATTAAGTCTGCTGCGATTTAAAGTCTTCTCATTAGCAACACCCTCCAGCGTCACTATTACAGGTAGCCATAGGCATTTTAGGCTTAAACCCTGCAGTGCCCAGGACTTAACATCAATCATGCTCTCACCTCACACTCCCCAGTCTCATCACAGGGTGGGCTAAGGCCAGGCACCACACTGAACCCTACCTACGCTGTCACAAGATGCGAGAGTGGTAAGGAGAAAAAGCAAGAAACTGAAAACTGGAGCCTACGTCAAACTAAGCAGACTCCAGTTTTCAATTTACTGTGTCAATTCTAAGGGGAGGAGGAAACTGTGTTACTGGTTGAGGGAATATCCAGTAATTGCAGCTGAAGCAGACCAATGCAGGCAGCTGAAGGTAAGTAAACAAATCCATCTGATATGTGTGCACCTGTAAGCATATTTATGTGTGAGCTTGTGCATATGTGTGCGTGAGTGACAGAAGGATGAATGAGAATAAGTTAAAGTGATTGATAGTATACGGTAAGTGAGAATGAGTGAGTTAGAGTGAGAATAAGTGAAATTTAGAATTAGAGAGTGGGTGTGACAATGAGTAAGAGTGAGTGCAGATGATTGTGAGTGACTCAGTGAGAATTAAGGATGATAATAAGTGAATGTAAATGAGCATAAATGAATGAGAGAGAGTCTCAGAGGTTGCATGCATGTGTATGAGTGAAAGAGTGAGGGATGGGTGAATGAGTGAGAATATGTGAAAGTGATATTTACTGTGAGTGAGAATAAGTGAGACTGAGTGAGAATAAGCAAGTGAGATTAGTGATAGTGAGCGAAAGTAAGAGTTACTGTGAGTGAGAATGAGTGTGAGGCAGTGTGAGGAAGTCTGAGTGAAAGTGAGTGAAAGTAAGTGAAAGTGAGTCAAAGTGTTTATATGGATAGGATGTTATGCTTGTGAGTCGACCACTGGCTCCGGCATATTGGAGGTCATTTGTGGATTACAGAGGCATCCAAGACAGAATGCGTCCAAATTGCAGGTTATTCATGACACAAGGAGTACCTGGGTAAAATTCTGGCACTGTCACATTGGAAGTAATTATTGGATTATGTGCCACCTGTGGCAAAATGCTGATTCTGGTCTGTAATTGATGTGCTGGACATAACTCCTGGCATAAGGGGAATCATTGCAAAATGCTGGCTCTGACATATTTGGCATAAGAGACACCCATGGCAAAATTCTGGTTCAACACATTGGAGGTAATTGCTCGCATAAGGGGTACTCATGGCAAAATGCCAATGCTGGCAAACTAGACAGATACTTGACATACGGGACACTCATGGCAAAGTGTTGGCTTTGACAGACTGGAATTATTGGTATTAAGGAGGGCAATCATGGCATATTCAGGTTAGGAAACCATGAAAATATAATGGCCCTGACATACTAGATATAATTATTGACAAATGCAAACCCCATGATATATGGATTCTGCCAATGACAAATTCTGGCACAAGCATATTTTATATAATTATTGGCATTAGGAGGCACTAGTGGCATGAGGCGAGCAACCATGACAAAATGTTGGACTTATATACTACAGGTAATTTCCTACACTCGAATCATCAATGGCATATGGATTCAGTGAATGGAAAAACAGTGGCACTTGAATATTGCATGCAATTATTGGCATAAATCGGTACTTTTGGCATATGGGGGAGGTAAATTACAAAATGCTGGTGCTAGCATAATTCAGGTAATGTTAGACATATTAGGGCACCCAACGAAAAAAAATGGAGTCAACTGATAAGGAGCATTAGGCTTCATTCATTTGGCACAGTATGAAAGTACGTCAATATTTAATACGTTGCAGGCAAATTTTAAGAGAACATTATTATTTAAGGCAGCAGGCCTTTTCCATGTATGCACCCAGAATCTGGAACAACATTCCTATATCCATCAGGACCGCCCCAAAGCTGATCTGATTTAGGAAAGAGTTGAATAGTCACCTCTAAAAAGAACCCTGTATAATAATGCATTATTTTTCCAAATCCAGATACCTCTCCTATCACTCCTCCTCTCCTCAAACCTCCTAGAAAAAGTTAGACTTGCTCACTTCATTTACTCATCCCTGAAATTCACAGCAAGCCCAGCTGAAAATTTGTGAGCGGGGTCACACGCTTGTTGTGCATCCAGCAAATACTTCACACAGGGGTTCAGATGCACAGCAGAAGGTAAATGCTAACTGAACTCTGGCTCAGAGACACACAATGGTTAGAATAGACACTGTGTGCCTACTTTCTTACTGCTAAGAAATGTTCTGCTAAAAAAGACAATGACCTATGAGTCATAGACTCAGATCCTTGCTCGATCTTCCCAGAGTGAACCTACCCTTGTAGTTTGCCTTCCCAGATCACTTTTGGCTTACCTGTAGCAGTGCATAAGAACCCTGTGTTCCCTGGCATAATCTATTTGTGCTATAATAATTAGTTGGTGCAGTAAAGTACTAGTCATTTTTCATAAAACTGAAGCGCTTGGCTTGATAGTTCTACTAAGCTCTATTGTTTGCTTCAGAGAGTTCAGAGTCTCTACCTGCACACTACCTCTCTTAGAAGCCTTGGACTGCCTGCTTCACTACCCTGAGAGTTAAATACTGAAAGGGTGTACTTGGTGCTCAGTTTTCAGTAGCCTGAGTAGGTCAGTGGTAAATTAACTCAGCCATCTCGGCTGTAGCCCAGTAAACTTGCTGTGCTCTGGAAACCCTTAAATGGCTCTTGTAAGAAATTGGGTTTTTAGTTGTGCAGGATGTGAAACCTGTAAATGTACTAGTCTAACAATTGTCTTCTTACTGGGACCCAAGTACTTCACTGTAGTACTTCACTCTCTCAGGGTGGTGAAGAAGAGTAGTCAAAGGCCTTCTTAGGGGAGGTGGTGTGGGTTAGTAATCATTGTCCGCTGGCACACAATAGTACTGGGGATACGGACGCACCCCCTTTCCTTCCCTTGCTCTCTCCTTGTTTTTGACATTTATTCACAGTGCACAGCTGTGAGAGCGCACATCCTCAATTTTTTAACACTCCATACAACACGCTCTATCCACTATGGCTGAGAACCCTGGTCTAGGGTTCACTCTGGATGATGTCAACAACATACTGGACAATCCACCATTACTGGGGGATTTCAATATGGCATCCTCTATCGCACAAACTGCTGACTGGGAAAGCCTTAATGAAAAAAGCGGAAACGGATAAGAACCATATTCCATGGGGTGATCCTAACCGAATATTTACGGAACAACACTGCACCCAAGGGCCTAATCGCCCCACGAATCTTCCTAGAAGATGCCACCTTACGGAAAGATTGGGCCCAAATAGCATGGCGATGCACACAAGACTGGATGATCCTTATCATCCAAACATCTAAACGCCTCTCAGATGCGTTCCTCATTGAAATACAAGCAACGGAAACCCATTTCAAAGCCACACTTTCCTCATACAAAAAAACGCTTGATGAAACCAATAAAGAAATAAACGAATACAAAGAAGGACTCACTCAAAGCAAGATCAATACATTCCAGAAGGATCTCAAAAGATTCTCATATGCCAAGACCTACCCTTATGCCGAAGTCGATTATCAACCACCGAATAGAGCAGATACATCAAGTGCATCATCTGATGATGACTCATCTGGGAGCAGCGGCTCCAAGACCAGTAGCCATCGCAGACGACAGCAGGGCAGAGGTGGACAAACAGGATGGCAACAACCGTGGACCCAAGGACCCCCGGGACCCAACGTACTTTACCCACCAATGTATCCCCAAATACACCCACAATTTGGATACGGTTGGAACCCACCCTTCGGACCACCGCCACCATACATGAACCAAAACCAACAGCAACCTTTTTTAGGAAGAGGCCGACGAGGACTCGGAAGAAGACACAGAGGGAACCAAATACACTGGCAACACGACCCACAACAGGGAGCACTGACAGAGCAAAACCAGAGACCAACAACCAGGCCCGAGCACACGCTGAGTCTCATAACCAACCTTTCCAAACATGCTCTCACACCAACAGAAGAAGCAGTCTTTGAAAAAGGCCTCGGCTACGCCCCCACAGCAAAACTTGACAAATTCAAGTTACATTGTGAATTAGCGGAGTTCTTCCACAAACTTAAGCTTAAAGCTTTTTTTGAGAACGCCTCCACTCAACCCGACTCTGAACATCAAGGGGACACCCCTTCAGAGTTAAGTCTACATTCATCCCACCTCCAAGCTCAACTCCACCAGAAATCCTCGTGTATGAGCAAACTGTGTACAAAGAAATTGAAGCTCTGGAAGAGTCTAACTCTTTTCAAAACACTAGCAGGTCAGAACGAATGGCCCTACAATCATTGAAAAGCAACCCCGAGATCATAATCAAACCAGCCGACAAAGGAGGGGGCACTGTCTTACTCAACAAAGAAGACTACCATCGAGAGTGTGAGCGACTACTCAATGACACTAAAAACTATGGGAAACTAACACACGACCCCAGCACAGCTCTAAAAACATGCATCCACACCCTAGTGGAGGATGCAGAGAACACTGGTCAGATCTCCAAGAGCGAGGCCAAATTCCTAACCACTACGCCAGGCAAAATACCGTACTTTTACATTGTTCCTAAAATCCACAAGAACATAACACCACCCCCTGGACGCCCCATCGTCTCGGGCATTGGATCTCTGTTAGCGCCCCTGTCACGCTACTGTGATCATTTCTTACAACCCCTGGTACATTCAACCAGCACTTACCTCAAAGACACCAAAGACCTATTAGGATTAATACCTTATGACCCCAACACCTCACTCCTAGTATCTCTCGATGTGGAGAGCATATACACAAGCCTCCCACAAGATGACACCCTAAGAGAACTAGAAAAAGCCCTGAATAACTCCAACTGGCAACATCACACTTCTACATCCTTCGTTCTGAAATGTGCAACACTTGCACTCAAAGAGAACTTCTTTGAATATGAAGGCAAACTTTACCTCCAGAAGTACGGCACTTCCATGGGGAGTGTCTTCGCTCCAAGTGTAGCGGGCTTGTACGTGTACGACTTCGAGACGAAACAACTTCTCGACAACAACCAACCACGCATTTCCCAAATCAAACTCTATAAACGTTACATCGACGACATTCTATTGATTTGGGAAGGAACCAGTGAATCCCTGGTCACATTCTGTGACTGGCTTAACACATGTAATCCCAACCTTCGCTTCACACACAATTCTGATAGATATCAGACGACATTCTTGGATCTGGACATCAAAGCGGTAGCAGGAGGTCTTAAGAGCAAGACTCATTTCAAACCCACTGCTCGCAACTCCCTACTACACTTTACTAGTTTCCATCCTAGATCCCTTCGCGAAAACCTCCCATATGGCCAATTCCTTCGGCTCCGCAGAAACTGCAGCGAAGTGAAAGATTACCAAACGTAAAGCTACAGACCTGAATCACAAATTACACCTACGTGGCTACCCTGAACGAATAACAAAGAAAGCCAGCAAGAGGGCCAGAAACCAAAACCCCGAAGGACTCCTTGAAACCCACACACGAGAACCGACCCCACCACCATTAACATGCATGACAACATACAACACCATTACCAACAAAGTCTCCCAAGTCATCAGGACACACTGGAAAATATTGAGGATAGGCAACTTCAACTGGGAACCTCCCATTCTCTCCAACAAGAGAGCAAGATCCATGAAAGGCGCCTTAGTATCTACCAGACCTACACCTCCACCAAGACCTGCAAGCACGGTTCTCAATGCCTGGGGGCTCCCAAGCATCAAAGGCCATTTCCCATGTGGAAATTGTAGTGTCTGCCACATCACTGAGACAGTCAAAGGCCTTAACCTGGAACCTGGAAAAATCTGAGAACTGCGAAAACACACTAACTGTAACACTGAACATGTTATATACCGCATTGTCTGCCCTTGCAACCTCACATACATCGGCATGACGACCTGCAAAATCAAAACCAGGATCTGTCAACACCGCAGCACAATACGATGCAAAAAAAACACCACTAAAATGACAAACCACTTTCTGGAGAGTGGCCACACAACCAACGACATGAGATGGGTGGTCCTAGTAGCGCTAGATCCAAACTGCCCCAATATCCAGAACCGCCTTCTTGAAAAAGAACAAAGATGGATATATCGCCTATCAAGCCATATTACAGGCCTGAACGGTAATATCCCCTGGAACAGTCTAAGAAGATCATAGACTTCCACCCACAACTAAAAGTCTGACGCACTTGTCTTTGAAGTGTCAGAGCAAACCCCCCCACTGCGCTCATTTATCATGGGACACCCATGAAAAAAGCCCTCCTATCGCACCAGTCAGCGCTTACAGATCATGGAACACCTATAATACTAGGCCCCTACACACACCTTCCCTCCCATCGTGCCTCACCTCCAATATACATCTATCCTCCTGACTAAGGCTGATACTACTGATAAACACAGCTTAACCTCTCTAGTCTCAGCCCACAGGCTCTACGAGCCCATTCATTGTGGCCTAATAATTCCCCACTGTACCCTCTTTGAGGACTCTTGCGCACTTTGCAGACCTTTGAACATTACTAGCTCATTCACAGTGGTTGATGCCTCGCGCTGTTTCCCTCACACTGCGCATGTGCTCCTGATGCTATTCTGACACCTTCTCAGCGCATGCATGAGCATTAGTATTCGCTCCCCCTCGCATGCGCAAACATCATTTTCGCATTGCCACGCCCACTACTCAACCCGGCCCTGCCCACAACCAGCACGTACTCAATGGAGTTCACTACTATATACAACGAGTACTCCCCGGGCCCCACCACCATCCGGGACGACGGGAGACCCAAACAGGTGTATGGCGGGTGACACTGAAACTAAGTAAGGTTGCGTGACTTAATACATACTGAGGCCGTCTGTGAACTACCTCGACTCTACATCTCATATGCCTCTTACTCTGATCCTTTCTGTTTCCCCAGAGTTTGATAGAGGAGCGCATTCCTCCCGAGCCCCGATCAGCTACATAAGCTCAGCCATAGTGTAATTATACTCTTTCATCCAAGTGCTGCTTACTGGGGCGATGCCGCTCCACTTGTTTTTAACACTGTCCTTCCTGAGATAGCCACTCACTCCACATGATGGCATTTGCCGGCTTTCTCACGTGTGCGTTCACCCACATGACGCACCACTAGTGTTTCCACCGTGGCAAGGCTCCACACCTTTGCATTTCCACACTGTAAATCACAGTGTACAAAAACTACTACGTGACAACCCTCGGTTGCTACTAGATTAGCATGTGTAAATCACACAGCCTTAGACCAGATATTTTTAAACCAGCTGCTGCACCACTCCAGCATGCAGAATGCTCACCGTATGTCTTTACTGCATCCATAGGTACCATCACTTGGCAGATCCATTCGGATAACCGCAGCACATAAGATTGCATTTTATAATTGCTGAATATCACTGCATTTATGTTATCTATTTGTCATATGTATATATATGTTGTGTGCTGTCTCCTTCTTCCCAACAGGTCTTTTTTCGCTTTGGTGTCTGTAAGTACGCAGACACCCAGTCCACACACCTTAGCGAGTATGTAGGTACAAAAATATTTTTTTTCATTATTTTCACATTTCACGTGGCACAACTCACTATGCCACTCACCACTTTCACTGGTCCTGAAGAAAGCCCCACTTAGATTCTTTGGCGGGCTGAAACATGTAGACCCACCACATAGACAACTACAAGATAATTATTTCTTTTTTTAGTTGCATCACGTATAATGTTTTAACCATATCCTGAGCCGCCATCAATAAAATTAGAAAGGCAAGGATTCTCAGAGGTATTTTTAATCCACATCACACCTTTGCACCACACCAGCTCCGCTGTAATCAGGCGTCGTAGCACAACCGGGGGGCATTTGGCCACCCGGTTGGGACCCCAATGATGAAGCATGACACCAACTAGGTTGGTGTGTGAGGGGTCTTTTAACAAACCCAGTGGGTTCCCAAACACTGCCTAGCAGTGATCGTACCACACATACTTGGGTTCGTCCATCATTGTTTAAACATATATTATACAGGGGATACGGACGCACCCCCTGTCCTTCCCTTGCTCTCGCCTTGTTTTTGACACAATAATAACTCCCAAGAAATGATTGTCCATTCAGTGCTTTTTCTTTGAAAAAGGAGAAGTGTATTTATTAACATACAGTACTAAATATTAAACATTCATGTACCAATATATACCTCAGGCAGACAGAATTATTTTTGATGACGTGCTAAAATCACATTTGACAACGGTGGGCGTAACTGGCACAATTCTCACTAGTGTGATTACTTGTAATTACCACAACCTTTTTTGCAATTATGTGTAATTGTGTGAGAAACGTAATTCAGCATGCAGCACCCTTCTAGCCAATAAAATAGCACTAAATTCTACAGGACACAAACAGATGTAGCTGGCAGCTGCTCACTTTCTCTTAGTTTGTTGACCCTGTGCTCTTGTCGTAGATTTTTTGCACAAATTACACTTAATTACTCAAGCTGGAGTAATCACGTAATTTCAGTGATTCCGCATCACAAGAGTAATGCATAATTACTGAAATTACTCCAATTACTCTGGCGTAATTAAAATTTTGATCAGGCCTACATATGACACCTACTGGGTCGTGAATCCCCAAAACACAGCCCCACGTACTCCATTGGCCAAAGGTCAAATGTCTTAAAGCTGCATAATTCAGGCCCTGATTTCAGTGAGGTTGAGGTCATTTTGCTCTTGTTGGTTCACTCTGTCTGTCTGGAGCAGTTTCATCAGTCTCTTGGCCCGAAAAAGGGTAGGCACACTCTGTGGGGAGCTAGTTTCACTGCTTGCCTGCACCAGCTTTCTCCTTTGCCTGGTTCCTGGTGCTCCTTGACTCTTGCTAGAGCAGAGAAGTCCAGGTCATCCCCCAACTGGTCCACAGGAGGTCCCATGGGGCCAGCACCACTAGCCCTGGGGAGATCCATCTAGCCATGGGTAGCAACTGTACACAGAGTCCTTAGTCCTTCAGGGTTTACAGTGGTTTGTCCTTTCACCTGTCCATGGTGTTTCTGTCATTACCGTCCCGGTCCACTCTTGTGTTTTGCTCTCCTTTCAGGTTTTAGGGATGTCACGTTTATGTCCAATGCCAGCCTGTGGGTGGATGACACAACTTTGTCTAACTCTAAAACTGTTTCTAGTCGTTTCCTCTCTTTCCACTGGGTTTGGCTCCAGCCTGGCTGGGAAAATAAAGATAAGGGCAGGCCTATTGTCAGGTTCCGGTGTGTGAGTTGGAAGTAGATTCCTTTAAAGTATAATCAGGACAGGGCACAGCTCCTCCCCAGCCATCCTATCAGGAAGACCCACTCCCCTCTCCGCAGAGGCCCCTTTGTCTCCTTGTCGTCTGTTTAATCTAACTCATTGCACAGTGGGAGAGCCACCACAAGCCGAGGCAGCTCGCCTCTCATGGAAAGATCCCAAATATTTTAGGCAGGCATTTCGAGAATAATAATTTAAAATCCAACGTTACCATTAAAGGGGATATACCAATTACATTTAAAATGAGTGAAAGTATTTCCTTAGCTACTACCAATCCAAGTCTAGCATTTAATAAATGTAACAATGTAGCCCAGTGATTTCCAATGGAAGCAGCCAGCCTTGCTTCAGTGCTATCGTTTTGGAGATATTTCACTACACGAACATGTTCAATATCAATTACTAGATGTCCCACTTTTACATATCATGCACCATGAATTTGTGGGCATATGGGTGATATATTAATATTTAAAATGAAGTTATGGTCCTGTCAAAAGGTGTATTTTGACATGTCGAATTTGCAGATATTGAGGTGAATAGGTCTTCTTTGAGTCCTCATACATGTAATGGAAACAAGCAAGTAAAGTTGCCTATTCGGTCTTAATCTTTTTCAAGTAGTGCCAGGCATACATGGACGTGAGTACTCACAAATATTCGCAAAAATGACAATTCCAGTCGTAATGTAATTGCTGTCAATATCTCTCCCAAAAACCATCATTCCACTGTTTCTCTCCATGGTCGTGATATGTGATAGAGTAACTTTAACTTAATCAAATCATTCAACTTCCTGAATCTGAATTTTCATTTCATGTTTTTTAAATTGCAAATAGATGTCCAGAAACGGGGTTATATTTTGCACATACAGATTCAGCAGGGAATTACACACTTCCAGTACTCTTTGCGGATTTCATTTAAGAGTTGTGCTTGCTCAATTTCCAGAGAGCTTCTTCAAAAAGTCCAAGAAGTGAATTACCGCTATACGTTGGTCACTTTCAAAGCAGCGTGCATGCAGACGACTTCAGCTATCTCTGTAAGTGCTAGACACGAATTTGACTTACTGTATATCTAAGATCTATTTTCTGTCCAGGGATACAGTTCCTAAACTTTATCACTTCAGTAACATTTAACAATTCTTGTTTGATTTGAATCCATCAGTTGTATTGATATCTAAATGCAGCCCCTTTCAGGCAGCATCAAATATGCCCTTCTTCAGGTTCCTTACAGCCTCATAGATCCTTCTGGCCTGCAAACAGATCATTGAAATAAAAACGGTGTTAGGCATTTCAAATATCTTTACGTGTCTGCAGGCTGAACCAGTGCATAAAGTTTAATCTACTCTAGTTAGCCCCTAAAATGTTTGAAGTGCAAGTTCCCCCCCTCGAGACCTTTAAATTACCATGCAATACAAAACACCTGTGGTTCCCACATATGTGAAACCCCTTAAAACCCAGGACATCGTTTTTTATAAAAAGGGCTTTGAAATGTGGTATTATTTAAAAACATGTCTCGAAAGGGATGTGAGGCTGAGGAATAATGAGAAATGGCAGAACAAGAAAGGACTGTACGTCCATTGCCATGACGACGGCTACTGCTGTAATGAAAATACAGAAATACACGTATGACTTCATTATGTGCGTTTTTGGAAATATTTTAATTTGCACCATATTTTGATAAGTAAACGTGAGTGTATCAACTCAGTGAGGGACTTCTATGATTTGTTTCTGCATAAGTCGAGCTTATCTTATTTATCCCCATTGTGCAAATAGCACTGAACCAAATTAAACGTTAAGAAGGTTGGATATGCTCCCTCCAAATGGATAAAGGGGCAGGGAGGCAGGGCGGTGCTATGAAAGGGCAAGGCTGCCCCTCAACATGGCCAAGATGAATACCCGTGGTCAAGGCACACACTCAGTAAATGTTATTGAACCGTGTAAAGCTCGCCAAAGTTTCTGTGGTTTGTTTTTCTTTGAATATGTTATTAGCCATTTATACTGCTTTCGAGTTTCATTGAAATGCTGCTTGCTGCTACTGGACTGCTGTCGGTTTTTCAAATGTTGTGATTGAGCTTGCATTGCTAATCAAAGCATGCAGGGCCATCCATTTAGCACTGGGAGTGGATACCTTCGGGTCACATGCTTCAATGGAACCGAAGATGCTCTTTCCATTTGATCTTAGAACTATGGTTTGGTTATCTACGGTTTTTTAACGATCAGAAAAGCTTGAGTGCAGGTGCGCTACAGTCAGAAGTAGAGGGTCCTGGTCGCTTTCTGTTCTTTCAAGCACTTTCATGTCAGCTATCAAGTGCTATGCGTCGATGTTACTTGCCACATAGTCAATGATGCTTTGTCTGTTTCCGGATCCAAATGTAGGTTTTGGAGGGTCATCGGGTGGTGTGCGACCGTTCAGTGGGCGTAATACCCCCTCAACTTAGGTTTCAAAGATAGATTGGCCTTTCCTTCTATGAGCACAGCAGTCTTTTCACATAGAAGCGATTTCCCATGAGTTATCTTCATCCTTGCTTCCTTTGTGGTGGGCCAGCAGGAGCCTACTGGCCATAACAGGCATCAGGCATTTGGGAGCGAGGGGTGCAGCCAAGACACTGACCACTTACTTTGTGTGAAAAAGGCTGCTTTATTGAAACAGGTGCACATCACAACCATTAACCTGGCAGCTGCCTTCCAAAACTAAAACCTCACTATACATCCATTAAACTACCATTTTGGGCCCACCCCCACCCTTACAATCCTCCTCAACATGCCCACCATGCACTTTACACATTACAAACATTATGATGTATTGCATTTCAACCTTACCAAGTTCTATTAACCCTACATCCTATGACTGCAAGTATGAAACTGTAAATAACCAAACAATCTAAACTGTACCTTGAACTGCATGCCTACCCTTTCCTTGCACATGGTTCACTAACTGTCAATGCCAACCAAACTTCTACCAACTCCTGGCAAACTTTGCCTGCCCCCGCTAAGCGCTGTTCTAAGCAACAGATTACAACTTAGCCCTGCGCAACTGCTCAACCAACCCAAGAGCCAAATAAAAGAGACGGGAGGGCATGGAAAAACTTTTCGTACTCTCCCTGCCATCATCCACCAAGTCACCAAACCTAAAATGGTGGCAGGGAGCCTAAATGATGTTCCCTAAATACCCTTGAGCTATTTTTGGGCAGCACAGAGGCAGCCCAAACTATTTTAAAATGGCAGTCCTTTGGACTGCACCACCCTCCCAGTCTGCAGCCCCCCTTCCCCAGGAGGCTGGATTATCGGCCCCAGTAACAAAAGCAGAAGAGCTTCACACTTGCATCCGTACCCACCCCTCCCATAGTGTGCGTCTTTACGATGCTAAGAGCTAACTGATTGCTGTTGTGTTCCTGTCATTGAAGATGCTATATGTTTATCTAAAGAACTGTTCACAATACAGAATTTCCTTTCAGTCTGGTCGGCTTGCTTCGGAAATATTTGAAAAGAGCTGCTTTCATAGTCGATAAGTGGGCACCATAACACGTGGTTCACGATACCTGACACCACAATGGCCACCACCCCCAGTATATTAATATGTGGAAACGTGTTCAACCAGCCTCCACATCTGTCAAGCACTCTGTTTGAGATAAATTAAGAGAACTGGAAGAGCACAAGAAAAGACTATCACTAAAAGGAAGAGGGAGTAAAGGAGACAAAGTAAGATGACAAACTGGGACCTCAAACAGCAGAAAACAGAACATACAAGCAGATCATGATTATTGATGTTTGCATCAAAAGTGGGGAAAAGGAAATGATGCCAAAATTGTATTTACTGATATTTGGGAGAAGACTGAAGAAAAACCCTAAACAGATTATGGTTGGAGATCTTTGGACTTGTATTGGTAAAGAGAAAACTCCAATCAGAACATGGTGCAGTTTTTGTAGTTGGAATTATTTTGGACCACTCATCTTTTAGGTGGTGAAACAAACCTCCAGTGACCCACCCAGCTAGGTTTTCATGTTGGGGGGGGGGCACAAGAAACAAGGAGTAACAATGCTGGAGGTTTAAATAGCACAGGTATCACAGGAGGGCTTTCAAATATGGCTGTTTTTACAATGTGGTGTTTTTGATGTTTAGATTTTCAAAATATTGAATGAAATGAAGCCCATGTGGAGGTGAAGAGGCTAGTTCTGGCGCAATGGAGAAGATGCATTTGTCACTTACCCTCTTTGAAGACTGCACTAGGCACTGGGATGCTGTTTGGCATTTCTAAATTCAAGTAACAAGTGATAGAGCGGTTTACCTGCACAACTTGGGGGTGGGTAAAGATGTCACTAAAGATATTAACAGGAAATTAGCTCAGACAAGGCTATATTTTAGCCTCTGTATTCTTTGCTATTGTTATCTCTGATGTATCAAAGCTTTATAACCAGCACAATGTTTTCCCCCTAATCTGTACCAAGAGACTGATAAAATCGAGATGACGCACTCTTGTTTGATGTAACACCTATTGGTATTCAACATGCTCTAAATACATTTGATTAATATGTTACTTGGACTCTTGACAACTGCACACTTGAAGTACGATGTGAATACTTGTTAGACTTGGCTTTTACAGTGGTTTACCCTCAGACATTTTGCTTTTTGGCCCCCTGTTTATGACCCTGTCTTTGTTGGTTTCAGAATTCTTGGCTCTTTTCCACTGCTATTCAGTGCTAAAATACATATGATCTCCAAGTAAATTGTGTTTATTGTTTGGTAAATCCATGATTGGCATATTTGATTTATTGGGAAGTCCCTAGTACCGAGCACTGTGTGTGCCCAGGGCCTGTAAATTAAATGCTGCTAGAGGGCCTGCAGCACTGATTGTGTCACCCACATAAGCAGCCTCTGAATGTAACTCAGACCAGGCACTGCAGTGCGCAGTTTGGAACTGCCATGTTGACCTGGAAAGTGCATTCACTTGCCAGGCCCTAATCGCTCCTATTCTTACATGTATGTCATCCCTCTGGAAGGCCCAAGGTATACCTGTGGGCTAGGTGCTGTCTAAGTTAAAGGTGTGACATGCCCTGGTAGTGAATTACAGTGTATGTCTTTCTTCACTATGGAAAGGCTATACGTCCTATAGGATAGAATGGGAGTTTACTTGTAACATCTTATAAGCATAAAATCCCATTGGGACAAGATAGGAAAATTGTGTTTAGTATGCCTCGACTCAGAATGTAAAAATGCACCTTTTAGTAAAGATGATTTTTATGTTCTGTGTTTGAAAATACCACTTTTAGAGAGCAGGTATTTTCTTGCTTAGCCATCCTGTGCGCCTGGGGATTGGCCGTTGACAGGGGTCAGGGGATGTGCATTCTCTCAGAGAGCCACTGGGGGGATTGATGTGTGTCCTGCCTTTCCTGAATGAGTCAGGGCTGGGCTGAATAGACCTGGACTGCATTCAGAGTAGTGGGAGGAGTTTTCACTAACACTTGAAAAAGTCTGGTCTGCATTAGGGGTGGGCGGAATTTGCGAAATTCGCGTTCGCAAACTATCGCGAAAATGTTGAAAATCTCCGCAAACACGCCGGAAATATTGCAAAGACGCGGACATTTTTTTCCTGCCTGTTCGCGGTATTTTTTGCGTGATCACAGCTCGCCAACTTACCCATGCGGTTGCTCACGGGCGCGGCCATCTTGTTTTCACTTGTCCCGCCCGCTCGATATGACGTGCCCGCGTCCTCACGCTCTCGCTCGCGGTGGAGAATGACGTGGTCGAGATCTCAATCATCTCATACTCTCGCAGTGCATGATCGCGAGAAGAAAGATGTGATCGCGCGACAAATGACGTGATCGTGCGACAAATGACGTTAATGCGGGTGCGAACTGTCGCGAGACAGCGCAAATGGCTACCAACAATCCAACATCTCGTGGAGAACGCAACCGGGTCGGGAAAACTTGTCGGCGAATGTGGAGATTCAGGTAAGGCGATCGCGCGCACGCGAGAATGTATTTTTTTACAGCGCGAGCAAGAAAAAAATTACCGGTAAGATGCGGATTGTGGAAATTTTTACATTTTCCCGCTTTACGTGGAACGCGAAAATGTCAAATTATCGCAACATCCGCGAGCGGAACGGAATTTTAGCCCAGGCCTAGTCTGCATTTAGAGTGGTGGGAGGAGATTTCCCTTGCACCTGAATAGGCCCTGTCTGCCTTGGACAATGCTGTCTCTACCTCCTTCCGGGAAGCCGGACCAGAGAGGACAGTCCTGGTTTGGACTGAGCCCAGAGTCTCTCTTCCCAAAACAACAAAGAGAAACAGAGTATACATTTTGGGACCCAAACCCCAGAATTTTAGAACTCGCTGGAATCAAGGAACCTGCCAAGAAGAAGAGCTGGAAGAGCTTTCAGGAGGAGTCACAGGCTCTGTGTCTTGAAGACACCACAGAAGGCACCGCTGCATTTGGACCGCAACCATGGTCTCACAGACGACGACCACTGCCGCTGCCACCGAGCCACTGCTTGCATCGTGACCTGTGGGCACTGCACTTTGCCCTGCCTCGCTTCACTTCGCCACCCTGATCTCACCGACGCGTTGCTGCCTGCTGACTTCAACACCCTTGACTGCATTGTGGCTGGGGGCACCGCTCATAAGTTTCACGATGCACCGCCTCGTCCCACACAGCAGTCTGGGCCGACTGACGTCAGCTCCTGCTAACCGGCTCTGTCGCCTCCACCGCAACCAGCCAGTACCGCCTCATCCCCCACCATAAGCCTTGGTCTCACGACACCATCTAGACGATCGACACCAAGCCACTCCCTGCACCGCATTGTGAGTGCACCGCACCCTGCACCGCTACCATTTTGCAACACAACCGCAACGGTTACCCCGACCAGCTCAAAACAAAATGCCAGCCACAATGAGAAAAGTACTGTTCACGAGTCTGTCCACTCTTTAGCTGGCCCGGACCGACGGGATCGGCTGGAACTGTTAGACTGTTAGTTGTTTTTAGCATCGCTACCGACTGTGTTTTTGAGATATTTCTGCAATTTTAATGATATCTTGCAAAGTATATATTTTTTTAAGTACTGTATGTTGCATTCCTATCGTTTTGGTCTTGTCTTGGAAATATAAAAATATTGGATATTTTTCTAAACTGATGTGGTGTCCTTTTGTAGTGTTTTCACTGTATTAGTGTTGGTTATGTACAAATGCTTTACACACTTCCTCAGAGATGAGCCTGATGGCTCGTGCCAAGCTACCAAGGGGGTAAGCAGGGGTTATTTTAGGAGTGTAACTCCCTTATCCTGACTAAGAAGAAGGATCCCTACTTGGACAAAGGGGCAAACCATTGCCAACTAGAGACCCCCATTTCTAAAAATACTCTTTTTCAGCAATTTCTCATTTTGCAATCATGTCACTAGACAAGCAAGGATGTTGCGGGGATTCTGCTTATACACAGAACTATGCACAAGAAAATAGGACTTCAGTAAATAGGGGTGTACCTCCTACCACATTAGTACCCAAAATCCCAACCGACAAGCAATAGTGTCTCATCCGGTCTCCTATAAATAGCAAGAAGCTACGAATGTTAAGACAACCCAGAACACGAGCACTCCCGATATACCTCAGGAAACGCAGGAACAAGACAAACTTTCGCTCTCTCGTACTTGTCCACAATAAGAATAATCAGAGTCACTAAATAAGTTCAAAAGGTTTATTTTGACTATAGTGATTCATAAAACAGTATGTGAACCACGACCAACAGCAAAATGGATAAAGCTAGCATCATTAGCATTGTTACAATACCACAGAATACAAAAGGAGTCGTCATTTTAAAAGTACTGTGAAAAAGGCAAAACAACTATGCCTAATCACCCTCCCCTTGGCAGTAAGAAGGTATTTTATATAACAGAAGATCTCTAGGCGTTGTTAGCAGACCCCCTACATGAAAGCCTAAACGCAAATATTTATATCATAGGAACAGCAGAGCTCAGCTCCATGGAACGGCTTTCTTCAAGTTTGTTTTAAAAACCCGCAACAACGCTGTATCAAAGCATGATTCTTCCATATTGCAGCAGTTGGTGACATGTTTGGTATAGGTAATAGGGAATGACCAGAACAGGATAACAAGAGACATTGTTGATCGACCTTGCAAATTATGTTCAGAGAGAATTGAAGGGAAGGTTGAGAACGTGAAAAGCAATCTGTTATCAGGTACAGGGCAGAGGCAAAGTGTCGCAAAACAAACGCTAGCAGAGGCGCGCGCAAAAGCAGCAGCATAGGGCAAGCAAAACTCATGCTAACTTAGCCATGTCGACAATGTATCTAAG
Source organism: Triturus cristatus (assembly GCF_964204655.1). NCBI lineage: Eukaryota > Metazoa > Chordata > Amphibia > Caudata > Salamandridae > Triturus > Triturus cristatus. Next base: position 381,659,157 of record NC_140591.1, on the reverse strand, counting down.
GGCAACATAACACCATATAACACCCTCCCCCTGGTGAGTCAGTAGGACATAGACAGAAGAACAAAAATAGAGTTCAAATGTCAGGCAGTGTTTAAAATATTGATGAGGAACTTTAAAAAAAATAATAATCGGACAAAAAGGGAAAGTTTGAAGAAAAAGCACTGTTGAGCTTGAAAAAAGGGTCTGTAACCCAGACAGCGGATTTGTGATGACCCATGTAGTCAATCCATGAAGGTATGTGTGCAAAGAAATGCAATTCCCTCCAATTGTTCATCCCTGTCATTGATAGAAAAAAGTGATGACATACAATTAAGTAAGTCGAAGCAACAAACATGTTCCTCATAAGCAGGAGCGTCCAAAAGTATCATTGGAAAAATTGCGTGATACTCAATGAAATTACGTTGTAGGACAGTCTGCGCAGCCGCACAGATGTCCCATTCAGCCAAGATTCCAAGTAAAGCTGCACGCCCCATCATGCCCCATTTGACCATCCACAGAACAAGCCTCGTCATGTGCCTCTAAGGGACCCCTCTATCAGGGTTTGGACACCACTTGTTCGATAAGCAAAATTACATAGCCCGGGAAAATTGACATCTTTTGCAATGAACCACTGGTTGCACACAAGTACAGTAGGCAAAGCGAAATGTCAAGTCGTAACTGACTCCAAGCGTTGCTAAAGGCAAGCATCCAGAAGCCTCATACAGGCGATTACGGTACAGTTGCAGCAGGGCTGGCCTGGGCAGAGCCACAAAGTGAGCAGCCATTACAGAGCACAATTAGGAGAAGCAGGATACCAGCTGCTAGCGCCAATATTAAGGGGAACCCTCCGAAATCGATGGAAAATATGGAATAAATAAAAGCTGGTATTACACCGAATATAGTTTGAAAGAAAGGGACAGGGCCAGATCCCACACATTTAAAAAAAATGCGCAAGGCCTGTCGTCTCAGATGCACTAAATATTTGGTGAATTAGTTCACCAAAATGAAGTGGTTGGTTAGTGTTCAGAAAGAACTGTATCTCACTCACAGTCCGAGCCACCTGTAACTGGAAGGTCTCTCAGGCAGAAGTGAGAGCCACCTCCTGTTGGAATAAAAGGGCTTTAAGCCTGCTCAACTTGTTGAACTCTGTTTTCAAAGTCGGAATGGAAGGCCAAAGAGAAGAATTTAAACTCCCTTGTGGGGGCGGGAAAAGGACATTGCTACAGCAAGTTACACGCTGGGAAACTGTTACCAAGTATGGGACTCCAGCCGCAAACCACAGCAGTCTTTATTGTTTAAAATAAGATAGCTGCCGTAAGTAAGCAATATAAAGACTTGAGTAATGGATGGCACTGGGGTCCCTTTTAAAAAGCAAGCCAGATTCAGCGCTGACACGTTACACTCGCCGTACAACTGAACGTGTTTGCACACAAAAGAGTGACCCACTATCGAATCAAACTGAAAGGAAAACTTATTTTTCCTCCCTCAGACACCGATAAGCAAAGGGCAGTGCTCATAATTCATGCAGAAAAGCACTACCAAGAGGTTCAAAACGGCCAACAGGAAAGTGTTTACCCATTTTCAGTGTCTGCAATGTCCAAGCAAATTGCATGACGGACCTCAACTGATTCTGACCATGATATAACACAGAAACATCCCTTTGAACAATATCTATTACAGAAGAAACAATATTATCAAAGGTGTAAATGCGTGAAGAAAGTGTGTTAATGCTGTTGTCCACTACAGCAAGGACTTTTTCTAAATTAGCCTGATGAATTTGACGCAGACAGAAGGATGCTTCCATCTGTGAGAGTTCCAAATTTCATTTTAAGCGGCATAAACAAATTGCTTGGCTCGTGGATTACGTGGGCCCAGGAGAAAATTAGCCAAATCAATATCGTTCGATAAGAGGGAAAGATGTTGTTTCACAGAAGCCAGGGTGGAATGTTCCAACCACTGTTGGCATAATTTACCCACCGAGTATGTAGTCACAGAATGATGAGGTGGATAACGAGGGTCAGGCTTAGTCCGAATGAAACCACGTGTAATAATATAGAAACGCAACTGGCATGCATTTGTATTAGTTTGCCACACTAACCATCCTGATTAATCAATTTCAGAAACATTAAAAGAGGCATTTTGAAGGAGAGCTTGCAAAGCCTCAATGGTGTGGTTAGTGTGTAACCGCCATTTGTCATATTCAGCTAAGGAAGGAATGTAAGGGGTATTCAAATTTTTGTCAGTTGTAAGGCCATAACAGGATGTTTGGTAAATGGTATCATTTAAAAATAACAATTGTGTGGGGATTAGGCAGGCACGATGTAATGCCTCAATGCCCTGAACCTGCCATGGCTTTGTGCCCAAGATTTATTTTAAATATATAGAATGTTTCCAATGGTGATAACCGAGTGTAGCCAACTGTGTTCTAAACAAGTTGGTGTAAATCAGTTTTGTGTAGGACAATAGGAACTTGGATTCAGGGGATTTTTGAAGTTTAAAATAATAAGACTCAGGATTAGTCAAATCATAATCTGAAAAATATGGGAACTTATTTCTAAGAGTTTTAGAACTCCCCTTTAAGGGAGTTGGACAATGTTCCCATTAGGTAAAATCAAAAACAGGTCTCAAAGTGTTAGTTTTGTATAAAAAATGATGCCCATAATGTTGATAGCTAAAGAGATCACCATAATTGGCAGAATTTACAAACAAATCTTCAGCATCAAAGGCAGCATAATTTTTTTAGCCTAAAAACAATGCAATGGACGGCTTGCACATCCCAATCATCCCAATGTCCTGTGTCACCACATCTCCTAATGAGATGCGAAAACACGTATGGAACTCGAAGGACCTCAGTTGGCCCATAAATTTCGTAAGCTACTTTGTCCCAAACGATGCCATCAGGAACTGGGAAAGCTGAAATGTTCACAAGAGACTGGTCACGTTTCATGATAAAAGACGATGTGTGAGGAGCCAAAGATCCGTCGATCATTTTTACTGCAGAGCGTTTAGGGAGATAATGGCCATTTATAAGTAAAAAGAACACTGTCACAAATCCAATTGACATGAAGAGGAAAATCAGGATGAGCACCAACCAAATTTAGGTCCATGAGGGAATGAAGTATGTCTTTTTGAACCAAGAGTAGAAAATAAGCAATTTAGATGGTGGTGCATCAGACAAACTGGATGATGAGGAGGACGAGCCAGAAGAAAGATTTGCCAGTCCTCCATCACAGGCACTCACTGGACTTGCAAGCAAGGATGAAATTGCTGAATCATCCATTTGTATTTGTGGGGTAGATGGCATCTCACTTACGGAATCAATAGCCGTGAAAGGGCACCCAATAGCTATTCCAGATGAAGAGTGTCGCACTGGTTGAAGATCAATTACAGTCTCCATCATATGAGCAGATGACGACAAAGACAGTGGTGCTAAGGAAATTGCGTTGCCCAAAACTGCAGGTGTCACACTATTCAGAATCGGCCACACTGTATAATTTGACATTGTTCACTGAGATGTATCTGTTGTCTTTGCGACCTGGCAACGGTGGTAGAATGACTGTACGAGTACCCTTCAGTCCAAGTACTGAAACAGGAGCACGGTAAGAGGGACAAAACTCTTTTTTGTTTTCAATCTTCTCTCGCACCAGATCCCCAATTTTAGGAAGCCAAACAGTATCAGGAATCTCTAGTGCTTCAGCAGTGGAAGGGGGTAAATGCTCAGTTGTCAGGGTAACACATTTCTTTTGTAGATCCTGTAACATAGCAGATTGATTATCTACGTCAAACTTAGAGACAGCCACCACAATGTCCAGACCATCAAGGTCAGGAACAAACATGTGAGAGCCAAAGACCATTTCGTAAGGGGTACGCCCACCCAGAGATCTTCTAGGGAGAATATTTAGTGCATGTTGGACCCCATACAAGTGGGACAGCCAGTTCCTGCCAGTACCTAAGACTCTAGCTGTCAAGGATTGCTTTAAGTCACGGTTCATTCGCTCCACAACTGAATTGCCCTTGGACCTGTATGGAGACGAAAACTGCACTTGTTCTCCCAACGACTTCATCACATCCTTGTATGCCTTAGAGGCAAATGCTAGACTTTGATCAGAATGAAAGGAACCACAGGCAAACATCCTGACAAAGACACGCAAATCCCTGATGACATTTCGAGCATCAGCCTTACATTGTGGCCAGACCCACAGGAATCTAGTGCACGATTCAACCGCAACCAACATATACTTGTATGCAGTATCATAAGAAAGAGGACCGCAGTGATCAAGATAGACACAGCCAAAAGGTCTATTAGAAATACATATCTGAGTTTGTGGCGGACGTGGGACCGTAGAAGGATTGATTTGTTGACAAACATCACAGCAAAGAGCATAGTTATGAGTCTGTTTATATAAACCACGCCACCAATAACGTTGCTGAAGAATAGAGACTGTTGCCGACACACTGGCATGGGCCAAAGCAATGCCTTTGTGTGCGGCCTTGATCAAAGCTTGTCTGCGGTCTGAGTTGGGAATCAGCCGATCCCAACGGAAGGAAAGGTAGCATAAGGAACCTGTTTGGGAGTTACATGATAAGAGTACTTAGAAGGGAAACCTGAAGGATAATTACCTCCCTCCCTAGTTGCAGCGACCGCTGTCAGAATCTCATTATCTATCTTAGTCATGGATCTTGTAACTGCTGCTACGGAACACGTGGCTACTGCAGATTTGGACGCTTCATCAGCTAAAGAATTGCCAAGAGTTGAGTTCCGACACGCTGGTGGCCAAGAGTATGAATAACATGTGTGAGAGGCAGACGTTGTTTAAGATCTGCCACTCTAACCCAAAGTGTTTTATGCTTAATTGCGCTTCCTTTAGAATCGCAGTAATAATTTTGAGACCAGAAGAATAAGTTGTCATTGAACGACTGGACACAATAGTAAGAATCGCACACAAAAGAGTATTCACAAGATGATCAGCAAACTCGAGAGCAAGAAAAAGAACGCGCAGCTCCGCCAATTGCACAGTACAGTCACCTAGTGGTTGAGTGTGCACAATGGAAGACTTAAACTCCCCTTCTACAATGGAGCCAGCTACAATAGCGCAAGCCGCTGAATAAGCATGTTTGGAATCCGTGGCCGGTTGCGCCGAGCCATCGTTATAAATGATGCATTTGTATTTATTCAGAGGAAGAAGCGACAAAGGAGGAGGATGAACACATTCATACTCTAAAAACTCCTGAGTGTGAAGTGATGGATCAAGGACAAGGAAGTAGCCCATTGAATCCAATGGGGGTGTAGTGCCTTCGAGTTAGGTACACTTGCTTTAGTCACCACTTCCAAAGCAGGGAAGGGGGTGACCATAAGAATGTGTTTGCCCTGCGCCAGTGAGTGTTCTTTCAGAATCGCCATCTGAACTGCCGTCAATATTTTTTCAACAAAGGAAAAACGCATTTCAGCCACAGTGTATAAGTGTGATTTGTATGCAATAGGTATTGTGTCTCCCTAATTGAATGTTAAGTACGTGAAATACACTGCTCCTGAAACGATACGCATTACCAGGTTGGTGGTATTATCACGAGTCATTAAGAAGTTACTCGCAAGCAAATCCGCCTGCAAAGACTGCAGAACGGAAGTCTGTTCGGGAAGCCAGCTGGCAGATGAAAACTTAGGTTGTATCAACGCATAAAGTGATACGCTGGACATAATCGGGAATGTATGTCCTTCAGAAATTTAAAAAACCCAGCAGGGATTGCAGCTTTTTCAATGATGAAGGTGGTTGCAAGTGTGCACATTTCTCTAGGAAGTAAGGTGCTAAACCCTTTCGTTCGTTATTGAGTTCATAGCCCAAAAAGAGCACCGCCAAATGGGCAATGTGTGACTTTTCAAAATTGAACTTATAACCAGAGTCGGCAAAAGACAATATTATGCAGTTAACTCGGTCAAGATGCGGCATGGGTTCGTCGTCAGTCAAATAAATGTCATCAATGTGCGACAAGGCCTCATGGTCAATGTCATGCAACAAAGACACTATGCATGTCACAAATGCCCTGGGGCTATTCTTATACCCCATAGGCAATGTGTACATTTTTTCAGATTTCCGACAGCACTGAATGCTGTCAAGTCACTACTCGCACGGTCGAGATTGTGATTATAGAAACCATTGGAAATGTCAAGTGTCGTCTTGTATTTTTTACGAACAATATTGTTCACCAGCGCTGAACTGTGTGCGTTTTGTAAAGCAAAGGTGCGGCAATGGGTGTTCAAATTTCTATAATCCAATACAATCAGAAATGAGCCATCCGGTTTAGGAACCATAAAGGGAGGATTATTCATAGGCGATGTACATGACTCAAATACCCCCTAATACTCCAACTGTCTTAGAATGTCACAAACGGAAGCTTTTGCTTCACGCTTGATGGTATAATGAGGTTGAGGTTGTGGTATAGAGTGGATCGGTATTTCATGAGCCGGCGATTCAACGTCCCAACCCACCTGATTGCGATATACCGCTGGGACCAATGCCAAAGCCCATTCCTCTGCGAAAGCCTGCGCTTGTTCCTCAGGGACACAACGTGAAAAACTTAGAAGTATCACATCTTCCCCTCGAGAAGAGGCTAACACAAAGGGTGGAGGCCAATCCGCTGCTAACAAAATGTCATATGAAGCGGTCAGATTCTCCCAGAAAACCGCCTTAATGGGACGTGGTATATCACCTTCAATTTGTAATATGACTTCGTAGAGTCTCTCCGGGGGGGGGGGGGGGGGCAACCCGGGTATCCGCAGTCTCAATGGTAGCAAATGTGTCAGTTGCTGTCGCATCCAGATGGGGACGCAGAGCTTCCTGACTATGGTAACTTCTGCAGTGCTGTCAAGCAGAGTCACTGCCCATGTCCAATCCAGGAGTCGCGTTCTCACAGTCTGTGGCATAGCTCGCTGTTAAAGCAGCAACTTTTTTCTTTTGAAAAGGAGGTCGGTTATGAGGGAAATCACCCTGCTTGTCCTGGACTTCAAACTGTCAAGTCTGTTCACGAGTTTATGATGCAGGTTGACTTCTACCTTGATCCTGGCGATCACCTCCACCGGCTTGTGAGCCCGATGTTTCCTGTAAAGAATGAGGAGATCGCTGATCAGGGACCTGAAATCTATCAGGAGACTTAATTTTAGCATGGTCGCGTAAGTCATAAGTACATTCCGAAGTTTCACGGGTTGGTGAACTTGCACGCAAACCTTGCTTCTGTTGTTGTGAACATTGTTTTTTAGCTCTTTGCCAATTCTTTTTAGGAAAGAAAGGGTGCCCATCCTTATCAGGCTGGGCTTTCTGTTGATTTAGAGACTGCATTTGTGTTTGAGTTGAAGGCTTATTTCCCAGACTATTGCGGCCTATGATTTTATAAGCCTTCCCAATTATCTTAAGTAATTCTCATGGTTTGTCAGCCTCTGCAACCATTTCTAAGCGGTTTGCTACTTGAAAGCTAATGGCATCACCCTTGACATTCGTAAGGATCATATCAGCAACCACATCTAACAGCCCCACCAGTCTCATCCCCAGCTCGACAGCCACTTCGGCACCGTGTTCATCTTGAACGCGTTTAATCACAGAGGGGAGCACGGTCATGTAGGGAGTGCCGAAACACATAGAATATACCACTGCAAACACCCTGCCCCAGGTGTTAAAATTAAGCCTGGGCAGAGCACTACGCTACGCTCGCGTAGTTTGCGAAGTTCACGCTACTTCGCACTACGCGAATTGCACGTAGCACAGTGCGAACACGCGTAGCGTAGTGTTGCGTAGTGCTGCGGTCATTTTTTGCTTGCTCGCTGTCCTCAACGTCAAGTTGGCGACCGCGAGCAAGCAAAATGACATCCCGGCGAGACTTTTTCCTTGTTCGCGATCAGCAACATCAAGTTGGCGATCGCGAGCATGGAAAATAAACCTCCCGGCGAGATTCCCAACGCGAGGAGGTCAGGTTTCTCATTGCGAGTGGTCGCGTATGCTCGCGACCGCTCGCGATGAGAAACTACCAGTTCGCGTTGAGAGGGCTGCTGCTCGAGTCAAAATCTACTCGAGCAGCAGAAAACTACAGCTCGCACTGTGCAAGATGTCATTTTCAATGATTGCACAGTGCCGGTTGCTTGTCCGCACTGTGCAATCATTGAAAACGACATCTGGCACAGTGCGAACAAGGTACTACGCAGTTCGCGAAGTGCTACGCGTAGCTCGCATAGTGTGAACTGCACTTTGCGTAGCTTCGCGAAGTAGCACTTCGCGAACTACGCCCAGGGTTAGTTAAAATCAGCCAATTTGGGAAATAAGACTTTAGGTAAACTAATAGTTAAGATCCTGTGTTTCTCCACAGAAGTGGTTTAGGAAAGACAGCTTCTATCCATCCAAATTTTTCAGCAAGCCAATAAGGAAATTCCTCCTTATTCTGCGGGCGCTTACCCATAACATAATTAACCATAAGGAGACTGATGGTTATGCCACCAGGACCTGCAGGTTGTGCAGCAGCACCAGGTGGCCCCACCTGGATGTTGTGTGTTACGTACTGTATTACAGCTCTATATACATGTATTAACGAAGTGTGTAAGACGCGGAGCTCTGCCAGAGTTGCAGTTGTAAAAGCACGTGGGTGTGGGGTAAACCCAGCCAAAACGGGCCATGTGGCCCCATCGATAGAGAAAGGGCCTAAACAGACTTCCGTTAGTGGGTGTGGAAGGGCGTCATTAAACCATATACGGTGTTGCCAAGCTGTAAGCGGAATCTCAGGAGCTCTATAAGGCTGATATTGCTGAGGAACGGCAGTGGGAGTGTACGTGTGAAACATATTATCAGTTCCATCCACCCCCGGTAAGGTGACCCAAGAATAAAATACTTCAAACTGGTGAGCCGGATCGGCTGCCACCACGAAAATAGGTGCGGCCCCTGCAACAGGAACTGCGTAACCAGTCAAGTGTGCCCTCAGTGAGGCTCTGCTATGAGCCGGAATATCCACCACAACCATTATAGAGAAGACAGTAAAACAACTTGGATAGCGGCAGCGCAAACACGGGCTATTAGAAAAGAAATACTTTTTAAAACTTCAAGCTTGAATACACCTATAAAAATGTAAATATAGGAGGTTACTCCATCACAGCTGTCTCCGGAAACAGAAGTGAGGGGATTGTGGACCAGAACAAGCACTACTCAAGCATATCGCAGATAAGAATCGGACCAAACTTTGGCGGCGCAATGTTGCGGGTATTCTGCTCATACACAGAACTATGCAAAAGAAAATAGGACCTCAGTAAATAGGGGTGTACCTCCTACCACATTAATGCCCAAAATCCCAACCGACTAGCAATAGTGTCTTATTCGGTCTTCTATAAATAGCAAGAAGCTACGAATGTTTAGACAACCCAGAACACGAGCACTCCCGACTCACCTCAGGAATCGCAGGAACAAGACAATCTTTCGCTCTCTCGTACTTGTCCACATTAAGAATAATCAGTCACTAAATAAGTTCAAAATGTTTATTTTGACTATAGTGATTCATAAACAGTATGCGTACCACGACTAGCAGCAAAATGCATAAAGATAGCATCATTAGCATTGACCATAGAATACAAAAGGAGTCGTCATTTTATAAAGACTGTGAAAAAGGCAAAACAATTAGGCCTAATCACCCTCCCCTGGAAGTAAGAAGTTATTATATATAACAGAAGATCTCTAGGCGCTGTTAGCAGACCCCTACCTGAAAGCCTAAACACAAAGGTTTACATCATAGGAACAGCAGAGCTCAGCTCCATGGAATGGCTTTCTTCAAGTGTGTTTTTAAAACATGCAACAACGCTATAACAAAGCACGCTTCTTCCATATTGCAGCTGTTGGTAACATGTTTTGTCTAGGTAAGGGGACTGACCAGAACAGAATAACAAGAGACATTGTTGAATGACCTTGCACATTATGTTCAGACAGAATTTAAGGGAAGGCTGAGAACGTGAAAAAAAATCTGTTATCATGTACAGGGCAGTGGCAAAGTGTTGCGAAAACAAACTCTAGCAGAGGCGTGCGCAATAGCAGCAGCATAGGGCAAGCAAAACTCATGCTAACTTAGCCATGTCAACAATGTATCTAAGGACCACATACCACCATATAACAAGGACAGTCACAGGGGCTCTCAGAAAATTAGAGGCAAATATGGGTGTAAAAAAGTTTTAAAGGAAACTTATATACCAAAAACAGTTATTTTATGGGTGTGAAGATTTACATCAGAAAACCTACAAGAAATTCAGTTAACAGAAATGTTTATTTGGAATTGTGGGCATAGATTGGCTTAAGGTACCCTGGTTTATACACTAAATTTAGAACTCAACACGACAGCAAGAGAGGTGACTATCTGGTATACTTTTAACAAAACAAACTAGAACAAGAAGGCAAGAGCCCCAGGCATGTCAATTTGTGATCAGTCTTCTCCTGACTTAGAACCTGATCTAGAGATCTGCTGATGGACTATCATTCCTCTATCACGGTGGAACTGATATGTCTTTCAGGCCAGAGGCTAACAGTGCACCACATTTTGTGTGTTGGGGTGATGGACTGCCATCTGTGATGATGGAAGAAGGATCGTCAACTGCCCCCCAGACAACTGCTTCCGGCTCCCCCGTCCTTTGCCATCGGACCCAATTTAGGGAAAATTGGTATGGTGGACATCCGTCCACCATATTTAGAGTTTCCAGTTGTCAGACCGGGACAGAGGGACCATTAGGATGGAGGACAGCAATAGGGTTTCCGAGGGCAGACGTGTCTGTCAACACGCACATGCTCTCAATCAGCTCAACAACACCTCAACATCAAGTGCAGTTCCCACAATAGGTACACTTCAACCCACACAAACCATTCACTACGCACAACAAAAAGCAGCGGCAGCTGAGCTCCTTGATACAAAATCATTCAAACGTCTGGAAGAAGACAACCCAGATTCTCAGAAAATAAACAAACTTCGATGGTGGATAAGATAATTAGGGTTAAGCTCCAGCTCTTTGGAGCAGCATTCCAGAAAACAACCATGAGAAAGGAAAAGTGGGCAAGAAATGTGGATAACCAGAATTCTGTTTCCAACAGGCTATGCTCACAGTACGATCTTCACAAGCAGTGGAGAGTCCATTCACACACTGTCAGGGCACAACAATTTACCCTAACAACTTGTGATGGGTCTACCAGGCACATGAACCACATGCCCTGGGAGGAAAATGTGTTGTTCATATTCCACACTAAAGGCATCATTGGAATTCCAGGTGGAGTGGGGACTGGTAAATATAAAAATTAGCTCTCTCCCACTTACAAATTCACCCTATCCTCACTCTGGCACCTCTATTCCCTAACAGAAATATATGCACTAATACAACTACAATACCTTATGTAATTACAATCTAACATTTCCTCACTCTGTCACACCATTCTCCTTCACACAACTAATATTGGAAACCCAATCAAACAGGTGCAGCATCACATTTTTACCACAAATCACTCCCTCCCTTATGTAACTGCAATACCTAGTTACCCATGCCAGGTGCAACCAATTCTATCATATTCTGCTGGCATATACTAACTACGTGAAGCTACCACTATGCTGTATCGGAAATAGCCAGTATTATTTTGTCCAGATGAATAAATCACCTTGATAAAACTATTCCAGTTCTGGGATTTGATTGAACACATCACTGCGCTCCTGGTTGTAATGTTTACTGTTTTATTTTACCTACTGACTTAACAAACATGATTCTAATGAAAAAGAAAAGCAAAGTCAAGGAATTGAAAAGAGGTGTCACGCCGATGTTGATCCATCTCATCAACTAAGAAAAACACTACTATGGCACACGTTATCCTCACCCATAAAGGTAAGATAGAGTTACTTGTTGTTTTACCAAAGGTATGTGAGGTTTCTGTATTATTATTTGGGATGAGACATTACTGAGCGGACCACCCTTAGTTTTATATTATGGCTAAAGGAACAACAATAATTGTTCTTATCCTTATTACACATAAGGATTGTGTGGTGAGTGTATAATTAATAACTAATCACAAGTTCATGTGTGTGACTACTACTTTCAGGAACATGAGTAAGGTTTTGCACAACTACAAATAATCTCTATATGTATGAGTATCATTGACACATTTGTATGATTCACAACACTCTAAATCTATACAAGCCTCAATACAGAGACGAGTGAGAGTCACCTGCCTGTTTTATTTTTCTCTGAAGGGCAAATAAACAAATGCTCTCTAGGGGCTAGGCAAATCTATTTGGGTTTGCCCCACATTTATTGGGGTTCACAACAGAAACTCCTTATAAAATATGATTTATTACACCCCATACATACATACTTCATATCAAAAACAAAATGATTTTTAATTATTGTGACACTGGAGCAAACGATCAATAGCTGTGATGTAGAAAGACGATATACAAAGTTTTTTTATTTTATCTTTCCTTTATTTTAGTTCATTCTAATTGTTGCATTAGGTTACTTATTCTCTTTGGGGATAATTTATTCAGCTTTGTCTTCTCGTTTTCTTTTCTTCAGGGTCTTCGGTCCCTCTCCAGAAAGTTCTGGTTCCCCGCCCACGCCCCTCTTTAAAGAAGACAGGACTTGGGTAAGTCACTTGTTTCTTTTCTTTTTTTGCCTTTCCTATTCTTTATTTAGGCAGGGAATGTGAGGGGTACATTACTTTTTATTCACCCACCCTTAACCAGTGTCCTCTTCTTCCTTCCCATTTGCATTGTGTTCTATAGTTTATATGTTCCTCCTTTCTACCCCACTCCCGCCCTTTCTCCCGTCTTGTCTCCCCCCTTTTTTTATTTTCCCACACTTCTTCTACTCGTTCTCTCGAGTAGTCTAAAACAAGTTGCAAACCTGGCCACGCACCTGAGAGAGCCACGCTCCTCCTGGAACGTGGCGGGGCACCGGCTGTCTTTCTTCACACCAGCTACGCTTTGGCTTCTTGACCACTTTGGTCTCCGGACTCTACGTCTTCTTCCTCACTCGTCGTTCGGACCACCACCTCTTCGGCTTCCGGCTGGAAATTTAAAAAGCCCACGTCACCTCTGGCACTTCTCTACAGTGTCTCGGTGTCAGGGAAAAACAGCTGCATCTGAGCGACTTCGCTACCCTCTCCATCAAGATCGGTTCCAGCAACAGGTATCGTAGGCTGTAAGGAGGGGAAAGGAGAGAAAAAGGGGGATAGAATATAGACTTCCTCCTCTCCTTCCCCTACCCTATCGCTTTGTGTGGGCACTTCATGACATACCCCTCCCTCAGTCTCTTCCTGATCAGGGAAGGGAGGAAAGCGTGAGAGGAAGTCTGCAGTCATATTGTCAGAGGCTTCGCGATGCTTGCTGTCAAACACAAAAGGCTGTAAGGACAAGAACCATCATAATATACAGGGGTTATTCCCTTTGTTACGACTTATCTACTGTAAGGGTGCATGTTCGGTGTAGAGAGTGAATGATGTGCGCTCTAGATAATAACGTAGTTAATCTATAGCCTACTTGATGGTGAGGCATTCCTTTTCGATCTCCAAAAATCTTTGTTCTTGAGGGTGTAATTTACGGCTAATGAACAGTATCAGGCATTCAACCTCGTCTTTGGTTTTCTGGGAGAGAACGGCACCCAGCCCTTTATCTGAAACATCTGTTTGTAGTATAAAGGGCTCTTTGAAATTGGGGGATATCAGGACGGGGCTGGAAGTTATGGCTGCCTTTAGCCATTGAAATGCCTTTTGAGCAGACATGGGGGGATCCAGCAGATCTTTCTTTGTCACATCTTTTTTTTAAAGTTCTGTTAGAGGGGCTGCTATTTCAGAATATTTAGCTATGAACCGTGGATAATATCCGAGCAAGCCCAAGAAGGCCTGGATATCCCTTTTGGTGGTTGGAAAAGGAGTGTCTAGAATTGCTTTGACTCTTTCTTGTTGTGGTGCGATGTCGCCGTTTCCTAGGAGATATCCCAGATACCGAACCTTATTGAAGCCTACTCTGGATTTCTTAGCATTTATGTGGAGTCCTGCAGACCTTAGGGCCTGAAATACTCTTTGACAGTGTATTAGATGTTGTTCCCAATTCGGGCTGAAGATTACGATATCATCCAAATAGGCTGACGAATAAGACTGATGGTTGTGGAGAACTCTATTCATGAGCCTTCGAACAGTGGGAAGGGCCCCATGTAAGCCAAAGGGTAAAACGGTGAACTTAAAAAGACCAGCAGGGGTGCTAAAGGCAGTTTTTTCTTGGTCTTCTGTTCTTAAAGGTACCTGCAAATACCCTTTTGTAAGATCCAGGGTAGAGATATACTGGGCCTCACCAAGTTTCTCAATTAATTCATTGATTCGGGGAAGAGGGTATGAATCGAGTTTTGAAATGGCATTTAATGCTCTAAAATCTATGCAAGAATGGATCAAGCCATCTGGTTTTGGCACAATTACAATGGGTGAAGACCAATTACTCTGGGAAGATTTTATAACCCCCATCTGTAGCATGTTTTCTATTTCTGTATTAATGGTGTTTTGTCTGGCTGCTGGGATTCGATAAGGGCACTGCTTTACTATATTCCCTGATGGAGTTATTATGGAATGCTCAACAAGGGTGGTTTTCCCTGGGAGATCAGAGAGAACTGACGCAAAAGAGGTCAGTACTTCTTGGAGAGAGGCTTTCTGGTCTTCGTTTAGAGCTTCATTTATAACAAGATGGTCAAGGGAAGAGGGGGTTGATATAAAGTTGCTATTCTCGGATTTAGGGCCTATCCATTTCTTTAGGAGATTAATGTGATAGGTCTGTATTCTCTGTGGAGACATCCGTATCTTGTAGGTTGTGAGACCGATCTTCCCTATAACTTCGTAAGGTCCCTTCCACTTAGGTTGTTTTTTTTGTTAAAGAGGGTGGATGTAGGATCAGTACCCAATCATGGACTTTCAGATTCCTCCATTTCTTTCCCCTATTATAGATGGTCTGTTGTCATTTTTGAGCCTTTTCTAGGTTAGAATGGGCAAACTCTCTTAGCTTGTATAAGCGTGTTTTCAGTCCCTCAGTATAATCCAATAGATTTAGAGTGTCCTTTGGCTTTTCTTGCTCCCACGCCTCCTTTGTCATTTCGAAGAGGGTCCGTGGCTGTCTCCCATATGAAGCTCGAAGGGAGAAGCCCCAAGACTACTTTGTGTTTGGCTCCTGATGACAAAGAGGGCAAGGGGCAAAAGAAGATCTCATTCTTTTCCTTCAGTGGTCAGCATCTTTTTGAGAGTTAATTTAAGGGTGGCGTTATATCTCGTACTCAGACCATCTGTTTGTGGATGAAATACTGATGTTTTTATGTGGGTAATATTAAGGGTTTTACAAATTGGGCCCATAAGACGGGACACAAAAGGAGTCCTTTGTCGGTTAAGATTTCTCGTGGGAATCCGACCCTAGAAATAAGGTCCAGTAATTTATCACTTATATTAGTTGTAGTGGGAAAAAGCCTCTGGGTACCTGGTTGCGTAGTCCACTATCACAAGTGCATACATGTTCCCCTTTTTGGGTCAAGAGAGAGAACCTATAAGGTCCATGCCTACTCTCTCAAATGGCTTCCATATTATTGGGAGGGGTAGCAGAGGAACAGAAGGAGGCCTAAAGGGATTTTTCTTTTGGCAGACCTCACATTCCTGACAATATTTGGATATGTTTGCAAATATGTCGGGCCAGTAAAAATGGTTTGTGTGGTTTTTGCACCCCTACATTTCCAGCGAGAAGATGAGCATGAGCATAAAAGAGTACTTGTTTGTGGAATGACAGTGGTACAACCAGCTGAAGGATGTCACCTTGTTTTCCTACGCGATATAACAAATCATTTTGTATGAACAAGTGTGGGTAACACGTACAATGGGGCATTGAGGGGTTTTTCGCTTATTGCCAGGCCACCTTAAGGGCAAGATCCTGGGTCTGAGCGTAACGAAAACTCCTATCAGCAATCCATGGGGCTTGAGTGGGAAAAGTGGGGCTAGATACTTGTTTGTAACTTTGACCTTGAAGGGTTTCTGTGATGAGATTAAGGAAAATGGGATTATTGGTTCCCAGGATAATTTTCTCAGGGAGCCTGTCCATTACTCATACCTTCACCTGCATTTGTGCTCCCTTCAGTGTTTTCACTGGGACTTCCTCTAAGGGATACAATTTAATGTCTCCATGAACACATCGGATGGGTGTCGGAATGCATTTGTGAAGGTCTCACCAGGGTCTTATGCACTACCAACTGACGACAGCCAGAATCTAACAAGGCAGCAACTTTCTCCCCGTTAATAAATAGACTTACATAAAAATAGGATCCCAACTCTTCTGTATACAGAAGGGATCAGGGCACGGGGCATATAACTTATGTCCATTGGTTCTTCCATCTGTTTCTTACACAGACAAACTCTGGCCATGTGGCCCCACTCACCACAATCGAAACATTGAGGGCTTTTCAAGGATAGAAATTCTGTTCTGGATGTCCTGCCTTTGGTTGGTTCTGCCACTATCTTGGGGTTCTTTTTTTCTCCCTTCCCCTGTACTGGTGTGGACCGCGAGTGTCTTTCTGTTTCCACCAAAATAGACTTTGGTTGGGCCCTGACAAATGTGGTTGCCATCTCCACGGCTTGCTCAACGGTGGGATGGGGTTGTTGTCTGAGCCACTGCTGGGTAGGATAGGGTCGGGCCTCCAAATATTGCTCTACATAAATAAGATTCATTATGTCTTCTTTGCTTTTTTCTTGTAGGCAAAGCCATTTATAGGTGCTGCTTTTAATTTAAAGAATTGAGTTTTTGGGTTATCTGCTGGAGCACCTCTTTCTTTTCTAAATCTCATCCTATATGCCTCTTGGTCCATACCTAAATGATCCAATATTATCTCCTTAATTTCCTTGTATGTAGTAGTACCGGTAGGGTTGGCGACTTGAAATGCCGCTTGCGCTTCGCCAGTCAACAGGGGGCAAGGAAGAAGGGCCATTTAGCCTCAGGCCAGCCGCATGCTCTGGCTGCTCTTTCAAAATTTTACGGAAATGTGTCAGGATCCTCCCCAGGAACATACTTCTGGAGGGCAATACTTGGATATCCTGCTTGGGTACTTGGGGTTATATGCAATCGCGAACCTAACTTGTTTTTCCGCTACCCTTTGAATACATTCTAACTGTTGGGTCATTGAGGCTGTGAACAGGTCCCGGTCAGCTTGAGCAGAAGTCATTTGTCGCTCCAATGCCTGTTCCAACTTCTCCTGGCCTCTTATGACGTGTTGTATAAGATTCTCCATTTTCAGTTTGAATGGAAAGTCCCGGGTTTCGGCACCACAATGTGACACTGGAGCAAATGATCAATAGCTGTGATGTAGAAAGACGATATACAAAGTTTTCTTGTTTTATCCTTCCTTTACTTTAGTTCATTCTAATTGCTGCATTACGCTACTTTCTTCTCTTTGGGGATAGTTTATTCAGCTTTGTCTTCTCTTTTTCTCTTCTTCAGGGTCTTCGGTCCTTCTCCAGAAAGTTCTGGTTCCCCGCCGAAAGCCTCGGTAAAGAAAACAGGACTTGGGCAAGTCACTTGTTTCTTTTCTACTTTTGCCTTTCCTATTCTTTATTTGGGCAGGGAACATGAGGGGTATGTAACTTTTTATTCACCCACCCTTCACCAGTGTCCTCGTCTTCCTTCCCGTTTGCTTTGTGTTCTATATTTTATATGTTCCTCCTTTCCGTCCGCTCTTGCCCTTTCTCCTGTCTTGTCTCTCCCCCTTTTTAGGTCTCGCCTGACCCAACGCATGCGCTGGTCTGGCGGGACTTTTAGTGAGGGCTCAAAAAATGCTACCATGGCCAGCCTAGAGCTACAGAGCATGTGCGCGGGCGCGCGCTTAGAGGAAGAGGCACTATATTGCAAACCTCATCATGCTCATTAAGAGCCCGCGATCACTTTCACGGCGCCCCATTCATGGCATTCTCGTTCAAAGAAAATCAAACATCAAAGAATATGTTGTTGTGTTAATGCTTTGCTGCGCCCGTTTGACTTACAATGTGCTTTCTCTTTCCACAATCTCGATGTTTGTGTTCCTTTATTTTGATTTGCTTTTAGTATTACTGTCACACACAACCACAACCACACACACAACCACACACAACCACAACCACACACACAACCACACGCACAACCACACACACACACACACACACACACAACCACAAACACACATACACAACCACACACACAACCACATATACAACCACGCACACAACCACACCCACAACCATACACACAACAACCACACAACCACACACACAACCCCACACACAACCATACACAACCACACACACAACCACACACAACCACACACAACCACACACACACAACCCCACACACAACCCCACACTCAAACCCATACACAACCCCACACAGACACAACCAAAAACACACACAACCACACACACAACTACAACCACACACACAACCACACACACAACCACACCCACAACCACACACACAACCACACCCACAACCACACACACAACCACACACACACACAACCACACACACAACCACACACACAACCACACACACACAACCACACACAACCACAACCAACCACATACACAAACACACACAACCACACACACAACCACACACAACCACACACACAACCACACACACAACCACATACACAACCACACACAACCACAACCACACACACACAACCACACAAACAACCACACACACACTACCACACACACAACCACACCCACAACCACACACACACAACCACACCCAACCACACCCACAACCACACAAACACAACCACAATCATATACACAACCACATACACACAACCACACGCACAACCACACACACACACACACACACACACAACCACAAACACACATACACAACCACACACACAACCACATATACAACCACGCACACAACCACACCCACAACCATACACACAACAACCACACAACCACACACACAACCCCACACACAACCATACACAACCACACACACAACCACACACAACCACACACAACCACACACACACAACCCCACACACAACCCCACACTCAAACCCATACACAACCCCACACAGACACAACCAAAAACACACACAACCACACACACAACTACAACCACACACACAACCACACACACAACCACACCCACAACCACACACACAACCACACCCACAACCACACACACAACCACACACACACACAACCACACACACAACCACACACACAACCACACACACACAACCACACACAACCACAACCAACCACATACACAAACACACACAACCACACACACAACCACACACAACCACACACACAACCACACACACAACCACATACACAACCACACACAACCACAACCACACACACACAACCACACAAACAACCACACACACACTACCACACACACAACCACACCCACAACCACACACACACAACCACACCCAACCACACCCACAACCACACAAACACAACCACAATCATATACACAACCACATACACACAACCACACACACAACCACACACACAACCACAACCACACACACAACATATACAACCACACACACAACCAGACATATACACAACCACACACACACAACCACACACAACCACAACCAACCACATACACAAACACACACAACCACACACACAACCACACACAACCACACACACAACCACACACAACCACACACACAACCATAACCACACACACACAACCACACAAACAACCACACACACACTACCACACACACAACCAAACCCACAACCACACACACACAACCACACCCAACCACACCCACAACCACACAAACACAACCACAACCATATACACAACCACATACACACAACCACACACACAACCACACACACAACCACAACCACACACACAACATATACAACCACACACACAACCACACATATACACAACCACACACACACAACCACACACACAACCACACACACACAACCACACACACACAACCAAACACAACCATACACACAACCAAACACATAACCATACACACAACCACAACCACACATACAACCACACAAAACCACAACCACAACCACACACACACAACCACACATACAACCACACACACAACATGCACAACCACGCATACAACCACACACACACAGAACCACACACACAACCAAACACACACACAACCACACACACAACCACACACAACCACACACACAACCACAACCACACATACAACCACAACCACACATACAACCACACACACATAACCACAACCACACATGCAACCACACACAACCACACACAACCACACACACAACCACACACACCCAAACACAAGCGCACACAACCACACGCACAACCACAACCACACACACAACCACACACACACCACACCCAACCACTCATACAACCACACACACAACCACACACACAACCACACACACAACCACAACCACACACAACAACACACACAACCACACACACAACCAGAATCACACACACAAGCACACACAACCACAACCACACACACAACCACACACACAACCACACACACACAACCACACACACAACCACACACAACCACACACAACCACACATACAACCACACACACACAACCACACACACACAACCACACATACAACCACACACACACAACCACATCCACATACAACCACATACAACACACACACACACAACCACACACACACATGACACAACCACACACAACCACACACACAACCACACACACAACCATACACATAACCACAAACACACATACACCCACACAACCACAACCATACAGGCAACCACACACAACCACACACACAACCACACACACAACCATACACACAACCACAAACACACATACAACCACACACAACCACAACCACACACACACAACCACACACACAACCACACACACAACCACACACACAGCATGCACAACCACACAAACAACCACACACAACCACACACACCCAACCAAACACACACACAACCACACACACAAACAACCACACACAACCACACACACAACCACACACACAACCACACATAAAACCACAACCACACATACAACCACACACACACAACCATACATGCAACCACACACAACCACACACATAACCACACACACCCAAACACAACCACACACACAACCACATGCACAACCACAACCACACACACAACCACACACACACCACACCCAACCACTCATACAACCTCACACACAACCACACACACAACCACACACACAACCACATCCACAACCACACACAAACACACACAACCACAACCACACACAACCACACCCACAACCACACGCACACAACCACACACACACACACAACCAGAATCACACACACAACCACACACAACCACAACCACACACACAACCACACACACAACCACACACAACCACACACACAACCACACACAACCGCACACAACCACACACAACCACACACACAACCACACACACAACCACACACACACAACCACACATACAACCACACACACACAACCACATCCACATACAACCACATACAACACACACACACAACCACACACACAACCACACACACACAACCACACACACAAACACACACACACACAACTCCACACAACCACACACACACACACACACACACACACAACCAAACACACAACCACAAGCACACACACAACCACACACACACAACCACACACAACCACACACAACCACACACACAAACACACAAAACACACACACAACCACACACACACACACAACCACACACAACCACACACACAACACAAGCACACACACACAACCACACAAACAACCACACACACACAACCACACACAACCACACCAACAACCACACACACAACCACAACCACACCCAACCACACCCACAACCACACACACAACCACACACACAACAGCCACACACACAACCACACACATACACAACCACACACACAACCACACACACAACCATACACACATACAACCACACACATACAACCACACACAACCATACACACAACAACACACACAACCACACACAACCATAATCACACATACAACCACACACAACCACAACCATACACACAACTACACACACAACCACACACACAACCACACACATAACACACACACACAACCACACACACAACCACACACACACAACCACACACACACAACCACACACACAACCAAACACACACACAACCACACACACAAAACCACACACACAACCACACACACAACCACACACACAACCACACATATAATCACACACACAACCAAACACAACCACACAACCACACACACAACCACAACCACACACACAACCACAACCACACACACAACCACACACACAACCACAAACACACACACAACCACACACAACCACAAATACAACCACATACAACCACACCCACACAACCACACCCACAACCACACACACACACAGCCACAACCATACCTAACCACACACACAACCACACATACAATCACAGACACAACTGCACATGCAACCACACACAACCACACACAACCACACACACAACCACACACACACAACCAAACACAACCACACAACCACACACACAACCACACACACAACCACAACCACACACACAACCACAACCACACACACAACCACACACTCACCCACAACCACACACACACACACACACAACCACACACACAACATGCACAAGCACACATACAACCACACACACAACCACACACACACAAGCACACACACAACCAAACACACACACAACCACACACACACAACCACACACAACCACACACACAGCCATGACCACACATACAACCACAACCACACATACAACCACACACACACAACCACAACCACACATGCAACCACACACAACCACACACAACCACACACAACCAAACACACAACCACACACACCCAAACACAACCACACACACAACCACACGCACAACCACAACCACACACACAACCACACACAACCACACACACAACCACATCCACAACCACACACGCACACACAACCACAACCACACACAACCACACCCACAACCACACACACACAACCACACACACACAACCAGAATCACACACACAACCACAACCACACACACAACCACACACATACAACCACACACACAACCACACACAACCACACACAACCACTCTATTCATGAGCCTTCGAACAGTGGGAAGGGCCCCATGTAAGCCAAAGGGTAAAACGGTGAACTTAAAAAGACCAGCAGGGGTGCTAAAGGCAGTTTTTTCTTGGTCTTCTGTTCTTAAAGGTACCTGCCAATACCCTTTTGTAAGATCCAGGGTAGAGATATACTGGGCCTCACCAAGTTTCTCAATTAATTCATTGATTCGGGGAAGAGGGTATGAATCGAGTTTTGAAATGGCATTTAATGCTCTAAAATCTATGCAAGAATGGATCAAGCCATCTGGTTTTGGCACAATTACAATGGGTGAAGACCAATTACTCTGGGAAGATTTTATAACCCCCATCTGTAGCATGTTTTCTATTTCTGTATTAATGGTGTTTTGTCTGGCTGCTGGGATTCGATAAGGGCACTGCTTTACTATATTCCCTGAAGGAGTTATTATGGAATGCTCAACAAGGGTGGTTTTCCCTGGGAGATCAGAGAGAACTGACGCAAAAGAGGTCAGTACTTCTTGGAGAGAGGCTTTCTGGTCTTCGTTTAGAGCTTCATTTATAACAAGATGGTCAAGGGAAGAGGGGGTTGATATAAAGTTGCTATTCTCGGATTTAGGGCCTATCCATTTCTTTAGGAGATTAATGTGATAGGTCTGTATTCTCTGTGGAGACATCCGTATCTTGTAGGTTGTGAGACCGATCTTCCCTATAACTTCGTAAGGTCCCTTCCACTTAGGTTGTTTTTTTGTTAAAGAGGGTGGATGTAGGATCAGTACCCAATCATGGACTTTCAGATTCCTCCATTTCTTTCCCCTAGTATAGATGGTCTGTTGTCATTTTTGAGCCTTTTCTAGGTTAGAATGGGCAAACTCTCTTAGCTTGTATAAGCGTGTTTTCAGTCCCTCAGTATAATCCAATAGATTTAGAGTGTCCTTTGGCTTTTCTTGCTCCCACGCCTCCTTTGTCATTTCGAAGAGGGTCCGTGGCTGTCTCCCATATGAAGCTCGAAGGGAGAAGCCCCAAGACTACTTTGTGTTTGGCTCCTGATGACAAAGAGGGCAAGGGGCAAAAGAAGATCTCATTCTTTTCCTTCAGTGGTCAGCATCTTTTTGAGAGTTAATTTAAGGGTGGTGTTATATCTCGTACTCAGACCATCTGTTTGTGGATGAAATACTGATGTTTTTATGTGGGTAATATTAAGGGTTTTACAAATTGGGCCCATAAGACGGGACACAAAAGGAGTCCTTTGTCGGTTAAGATTTCTCGTGGGAATCCGACCCTAGAAATAAGGTCCAGTAATTTATCACTTATATTAGTTGTAGTGGGAAAAAGCCTCTGGGTACCTGGTTGCGTAGTCCACTATCACAAGTGCATACATGTTCCCCTTTTTGGGTCAAGAGAGAGAACCTATAAGGTCCATGCCTACTCTCTCAAATGGCTTCCATATTATTGGGAGGGGTAGCAGAGGAACAGAAGGAGGCCTAAAGGGATTTTTCTTTTGGCAGACCTCACATTCCTGACAATATTTGGATATGTTTGCAAATATGTCGGGCCAGTAAAAATGGTTTGTGTGGTTTTTGCACCCCTAAATTTCCAGCGAGAAGATGAGCATGAGCATAAAAGAGTACTTGTTTGTGGAATGACAGTGGTACAACCAGCTGAAGGATGTCACCTTGTTTTCCTACGCGATATAACAAATCATTTTGTATGAACAAGTGAGGGTAACACGTACAATGGGGCATTGAGGGGTTTTTCGCTTATTGCCAGGCCACCTTAAGGGTAAGATCCTGGGTCTGAGCGTAACGAAAACTCCTATCAGCAATCCATGGGGCTTGAGTGGGAAAAGTGGGGCTAGATACTTGTTTGTAACTTTGACCTTGAAGGGTTTCTGTGATGAGATTAAGGAAAATGGGATTATTGGTTCCCAGGATAATTTTCTCAGGGAGCCTGTCCATTACTCATACCTTCACCTGCATTTGTGCTCCCTTCAGTGTTTTCACTGGGACTTCCTCTAAGGGATACAATTTAATGTCTCCATGAACACATCGGATGGGTGTCGGAATGCATTTGTGAAGGTCTCACCAGGGTCTTATGCACTACCAACTGACGACAGCCAGAATCTAATAAGGCAGCAACTTTCTCCCCGTTAATAAATAGACTTACATAAAAATAGGATCCCAACTCTTCTGTATACAGAAGGGATCAGGACACGGGGCATATAACTTATGTCCATTGGTTCTTCCATCTGTTTCTTACACAGACAATCTCTGGCCATGTGGCCCCACTCACCACAATCGAAACATTGAGGGCTTTTCAAGGATAGAAATTCTGTTCTGGATGTCCTGCCTTTGGTTGGTTCTGCCACTATCTTGGGGTTCTTTTTTTCTCCCTTCCCCTGTACTGGTGTGGACCGCGAGTGTCTTTCTGTTTCCACCAAAATAGACCTTGGTTGGGCCCTGACAAATGTGGTTGCCATCTCCACGGCTTGCTCAACGGTGGGATGGGGTTGTTGTCTGAGCCACTGCTGGGTAGGATAGGGTCGGGCCTCCAAATATTGCTCTACATAAATAAGATTCATTATGTCTTCTTTGCTTTTTTCTTGTAGGCAAAGCCATTTATAGGTGCTGCTTTTAATTTAAAGAATTGAGTTTTTGGGTTATCTGCTGGAGCACCTCTTTCTTTTCTAAATCTCATCCTATATGCCTCCTGGTCCATACCTAAATGATCCAATATTATCTCCTTAATTTCCTTGTATGTAGTAGTACCGGTAGGGTTGGCGACTTGAAATGCCGCTTGCGCTTCGCCAGTCAACAGGGGGCAAGGAAGAAGGGCCATTTAGCCTCAGGCCAGCCGCATGCTCTGGCTGCTCTTTCAAAATTTTACGGAAATGTGTCAGGATCCTCCCCAGGAACATACTTCTGGAGGGCAATACTTGGATATCCTGCTTGGGTACTTGGGGTTATATGCAATCGCGAACCTAACTTGTTTTTCCGCTACCCTTTGAATACATTCTAACTGTTGGGTCATTGAGGCTGTGAACAGGTCCCGGTCAGCTTGAGCAGAAGTCATTTGTCGCTCCAATGCCTGTTCCAACTTCTCCTGGCCTCTTATGACGTGTTGTATAAGATTCTCCATTTTCAGTTTGAATGGAAAGTCCCGGGTTTCGGCACCACAATGTGACACTGGAGCAAATGATCAATAGCTGTGATGTAGAAAGACGATATACAAAGTTTTCTTGTTTTATCCTTCCTTTACTTTAGTTCATTCTAATTGCTGCATTACGCTACTTTCTTCTCTTTGGGGATAGTTTATTCAGCTTTGTCTTCTCTTTTTCTCTTCTTCAGGGTCTTCGGTCCCTCTCCAGAAAGTTCTGGTTCCCCGCCGAAAGCCTCGGTAAAGAAAACAGGACTTGGGCAAGTCACTTGTTTCTTTTCTACTTTTGCCTTTCCTATTCTTTATTTGGGCAGGGAACATGAGGGGTATGTTACTTTTTATTCACCCACCCTTCACCAGTGTCCTCGTCTTCCTTCCCGTTTGCTTTGTGTTCTATATTTTATATGTTCCTCCTTTCCGTCCGCTCTTGCCCTGTCTCCTCTCTTGTCTCTCCCCCTTTTTAGGTCTCGCCTGACCCAACGCATGCGCTGGTCTGGCGGGACTTTTAGTGAGGGCTCAAAAAATGCTACCATGGCCAGCCTAGAGCTACAGCGCATGTGCGCGGGCGCGCGCTTAGAGGAAGAGGCACTATATTGCAAACCTCATCATGCTCATTAAGAGCTCGCGATCACTTTCACGGCGCCCCATTCATGGCATTCTCGTTCAAAGAAAATCAAACATCAAAGAACATGTTGTTGTGTTAATGCTTTGCTGCGCCCGTTTGACTTACAATGTGCTTTCTCTTTCCACAATCTCGATGTTTGTGTTCCTTTATTTTGATTTGCTTTTAGTATTACTGTCACACACAACCACAACCACACACACAACCACACACAACCACAACCACACACACAACCACACGCACAACCACACACACACACACACACACAACCACAAACACATATACACAACCACACACACAAACACATATACAACCACGCACACAACCACACCCACAACCATACACACAACAACCACACAACCACACACACAACCCCACACACAACCATACACAACCACACACACAACCACACACAACCACACACAACCACACACACACAACCCCACACACAACCCCACACTCAAACCCATACACAACCCCACACAGACACAACCAAAAACACACACAACCACACACACAACTACAACCACACACACAACCACACACACAACCACACCCACAACCACACACACAACCACACCCACAACCACACACACAACCACACACACACACAACCACACACACAACCACACACACAACCACACACACACAACCACACACAACCACAACCAACCACATACACAAACACACACAACCACACACACAACCACACACAACCACACACACAACCACACACACACAACCACATACACAACCACACACAACCACAACCACATACACACAACCACACAAACAACCACACACACACTACCACACACACAACCACACCCACAACCACACACACACAACCACACCCAACCACACCCACAACCACACAAACACAACCACAACCATGTACACAACCACATACACACAACCACACACACAACCACACACACAACCACAACCACACACACAACATATACAACCACACACACAACCAGACATATACACAACCACACACACACAACCACACACAACCACAACCAACCACATACACAAACACACACAACCACACACACAACCACACACAACCACACACACAACCACACACACAACCACACACACACCACACCCAACCACTCATACAACCACACACACAACCAAACACACAACCACACACACAACCACAACCACACACAACAACACACACAACCACACACACAACCAGAATCACACACACAAGCACACACAACCACAACCACACACACAACCATACACACAACCACACACACACAACCACAAACACAACCACACACAACCACACACAACCACACATACAACCACACACACACAACCACACACACACAACCACACATACAACCACACACACACAACCACATCCACATACAACCACATACAACACACACACACACAACCACACACACACATGACGCAACCACACACAACCACACACACAACCACACACACAACCATACACACAACCACAAACACACATACACCCACACACAACCACAACCATACAGGCAACCACACACAACCACACACACAACCACACACACAACCATACACACAACCACAAACACACATACAACCACACACAACCACAACCACACACACACAACCACACACACAACCACACACACAACCACACACACAGCATGCACAACCACACAAACAACCACACAAACAACCACACACACAACCACACACACACAACCAAACACACACACAACCACACACACACACAACCACACACAACCACACACACAACCACACACACAACCACACATACAACCACAACCACACATACAACCACACACACACAACCATACATGCAACCACACACAACCACACACATAACCACACACACCCAAACACAACCACACACACAACCACATGCACAACCACAACCACACACACAACCACACACACACCACACCCAACCACTCATACAACCTCACACACAACCACACAAACAACCACACACACAACCACATCCACAACCACACACACACACACACAACCACAACCACACACAACCACACCCACAACCACACGCACACAACCACACACACACACAACCAGAATCACACACACAACCACACACAACCACAACCACACACACAACCACACACACAACCACACACAACCACACACACAACCACACACAACCGCACACAACCACACACAACCACACACACAACCACACACACAACCACACACACACAACCACACATACAACCACACACACACAACCACATCCACATACAACCACATACAACACACACACACACAACCACACACACAACCACACACACACAACCACACACACAAACACACACACACACAACTCCACACAACCACACACACACACACACCCACACACACAACCAAACACACAACCACAAGCACACACACAACCACACACACACAACCACACACAACCACACACAACCACACACACAAACACACAAAACACACACACAACCACACACACACACACAACCACACACAACCACACACACAACACAAGCACACACACACAACCACACAAACAACCACACACACACAACCACACACAACCACACCAACAACCACACACACAACCACAACCACACCCAACCACACCCACAACCACACACACAACCACAGCCATACACACAACTACATACACACAACCACACACACAACCACACACACAACAGCCACACACACAACCACACACATACACAACCACACACACAACCACACACACAACCATACACACATACAACCACACACATACAACCACACACAACCATACACACAACCACACACACAACCACACACAACCATAATCACACATACAACCACACACAACCACAACCATACACACAACTACACACACAACCACACACACAAACACACACACAACACACACACACAACCACACACACAACCACACACACACAACCACACACACACAACCACACACACAACCAAACACACACACAACCACACACACAAAACCACACACACACAACCACACACACAACCACAACCACACACACAACCACACATATAATCACACACACAACCAAACACAACCACACAACCACACACACAACCACAACCACACACACAACCACAACCACACACACAACCACACACACAACCACAAACACACACACAACCACACACAACCACAAATACAACCACATACAACCACACCCACACAACCACACCCACAACCACACACACACACAGCCACAACCATACCTAACCACACACACAACCACACATACAATCACAGACACAACTGCACATGCAACCACACACAACCACACACACAACCACACACACACAACCAAACACAACCACACAACCACACACACAACCACACACACAACCACAACCACACACACAACCACAACCACACACACAACCACACACTCACAACCACACCCACAACCACACACACACACACAACCAGAACCACACACACAACCATACACAACCACAATCACACACACAACCACACACACAACCACACACAACCACACACACAACCACACATACAACCACTCATACAACTACACCAACAACCACAGACACACAACCACACATAACCACAACCACACACACAACCACATACACACAACCACAACCACACACACACACAACCACACACACAACCACACACACAACCACACACACAACATGCACAAGCACACATACAACCACACACACAACCACACACACACAAGCACACACACAACCAAACACACACACAACCACAAACACACAACCACACACAACCACACACACAACCATGACCACACATACAACCACAACCACACATACAACCACACACACACAACCACAACCACACATGCAACCACACACAACCACACACAACCACACACAACCAAACACACAACCACACACACCCAAACACAACCACACACACAACCACATGCACAACCACAACCACACACACAACCACACACAACCACACACACAACCATATCCACAACCACACACGCACACACAACCACAACCACACACAACCACACCCACAACCACACACACACAACCACACACACACAACCAGAATCACACACACAACCACAACCACACACACAACCACACACAACCACACACAACCACACACACAACCACACACACACAACCACACACACACAACCACACACACAACCACACACACAACCACATCCACATACAACCACATACAACACACACACACAACCACACACACAACCACACACACACACAACCACACACAACCACACACAACCACACACACAAACACACACACACACACAACCACACACACAACCACTCACAACCACACACACAACCACAAGCACACATACAACGACACACACAACCACACACAACCACACACAACCACACACACAAACACACAAAACCACACACACAACCACACACACACACACACAACCACACACAACCACACACACAACCACACACACAACCACAAGCACACACACACAACCACACAAACAACCACACACACACAACCACACACACAACCACACCCACAACCACACACACAACCACAACCACACCCAACCACACCCACAACCACACACACACAACCACAACCATACACACAACCACATACACACAACCACACACAACCACACACACAACCACACACACAACCACACACATACACAACCACACACACAACCATACTCATATACAACCACATACACAACCACACACAACCATACACACAACCACACACACAACCACACACACAACCCCAACCACACATACAACCACACACAACCACAACCACACACACAACCACATACACACAACCACACACACACACAACCACACACACAATACACACAACCACACACACAACCAAACACACACGACCACACACACACAACCACACACAACCAAACACACACACAACCACACACACAACCACACACACAACCAGAACCACACACACAACCACAACCACACATAAAATCACACACACAACCAAACACAACCACACAACCACACACACAACCACAACCACACACACAACCACAACCACACACACAACCACAGACACACAACCACACAACCACACACACAACCTCACACAACCACAAATACAACCACACACAACCACACCCACACAACCACGCCCACAACCACACACACACACAGCCACAACCACACATAACCACACACACAACCACAACCACACATACAATCACACACACAACCGCACATGCAACCACACACAACCACACATAACCACACACACAACAACACACACACAACCAAACACAACCACACAACTACACACACAACCACACACACAACCACAACCACACACACAACCACACACACACAACCACAACCACACACAACCACACACACTCACAACCACACCCACAACCACACACACACAGCCACAACTACACACAACCACACCCACAACCACACACACACAACCAGAACCACACACACAACCATACACAACCACAATCACACACACAACCACACACAACCACACACAACCACACACACAACCACACATACAACCACTCATACAACCACACCAACAACCACAGACACACAACCACACACACAACCACACACACACAACCACACACACACACACAACCACACACAACCACCCACACAACCATACAACCACACACACAAACACACAACCACACACACAACCACACAACCACACAACCACACCATGGTGAGCAAAAAACAATGGATTTAGGCCCAGATTACTGTATGTATGACATTGTTCTGCATTTTGTCCATCAACTGTTGTTTTTGCATTTGTCACCCTGACTGGGAAGGGTATGCCCAGACGTGGGTCCCGTGCTCTCCATGCCACTGGGATCAAGCTATCCTGGCTGAAGAGGGGTGAAACCCCGAAACCGGTCCTAGGATGTTTGTTTCCAGTCCAGGGAGGTCCTGGCTTTACAGTTCGGGCTGGACTGTTCCCATGAGGCACAGGGTCAAGACTGATTTGCATATGGCCAGGTCTAACCTGGGGTGGCATGGTGAGCAAAAGAATGATGGATTTAACCCAGATCTCTTGACTGAGGGTGAATGTTTTGATTAGTTCTGCATTCCGTCCATCAATTGTCTGTCTTAAACCACTCTTGTATGACGTGCGTGGGAAGACTTGATACACAGAGGTATTTCAGCTGTGAAGAAGGTGCTTTATAATATTTAAGAGGGAGCATAAATTAGTGTAAAAGGCTGTTAGGGGAACAAAGCAAGAGAAAAACCAATGCAATCTTCTAAGGAAATCCTGCAGGTCCTCAAAAAAGTTAAAGTTATTATTTATTTATAACGCCAATGCACATTATAGCTATTTATATTTATTTAAATTGTAATTGTGTCATATGGAGCAAAGTTATTATGTGACCAGTTGAGAATTTTTGTTGTCTACATACTTTTAAAAGTAATGGAGTTGCGTAATAAACAAAAAACAATTAGTATGGATTCCAAAAAATTTGCGTTGAATACATTGGGGAATATTTTGGTTCTGTACTTAAAGTTATTTGCGTTAAAATATATATATATATATACACATGCATTTGGTAAATACAGTCTACTGCCTAGACACAGACTTTATCACCTCTGCCTCGTCACAGCAGTCATGCTGTAGCGCCCACTACATAATAAAGTGCTCTCAAAAGAGCCAAAAGCCTATGGGTCAATAACAGCTTCACAACAACTTCCCGATCTAGCCCTGCATGCTGAGACAGACTATTTTTAGTGGGAGATATGCAGCGCCCATAAGTGCCGTCAAACAGGGGCAAACGTAAAATGTAAACAACTGTCTGAGGAATGAGAATGATGCTTGAGATGGGCTGATAAGGTGGGGCAGGCTTTATAGGTGTTAGTTAATTGGTATGGAAAGCGTTACGTTTGAAGGAGCAGTAATGTGAAGAAGATATTTCTCTTCATTTGATCAGCCGGAAAGGCTGGTGTTAAGTTCCACACTTGTGATGGAACTGGTGCTTGTGCATAGCAGAAAATAATGTCAAACTGTATAAAAAAATATCATGTATATATGCATTTTGCTACATAGTATAAAGTTCATCACTTGTGTAGGATTGAATGAGAAATTTATGAATCTTGTTTACTTTTAGCGTGCTTTTCCGGTGCCAACACCCCTCCCCCCAACCCCCCCCAAAAAATAAGATACATGCCCCTAGTTGGACCTGAGGAACTTAGTTAAATGTACAAAGTGCTCATCACATGGGAAAGTCCCTAAAATAAATGTAGAGACTGATATTCAAATTGAAAAGACAGTATGGTTTGTAGAAATTTCGTTACGCCAGCGAAGTAATCAGTTATGTTTTTAGATGCAGTTTGGGAATGAAAGTTCGAAAGTGCAGCCCCGTTGTGCCCCCAGGGCTAAACAAGCACTGAGTTTTCTGCTGCTGAATAAACACACGGCATGCACGGGGAGGGGTGGTGTAGAGGTCTCGGAGCACGAAAGTATGGGCTAAAAGAAAGGGAAGGTGAGCACAGTGAAAGGGGAGGAAAAAAACAAGGGGAGCCTCAACTTTCCCGTGGTCGGTTAACTAAACAGTTTAAAAACCACAGACTGCATTATCTATTATTACTAACAATTAGCATACTGCAAAAAGAATTCACCCCTGCTGTCCAGCATTTCTGTTCTAACAGGGCCCTACAGTGGCAATGTATTGTTACAAAACTGTGACCAAATAAAAAATAGAAAAAACATACATGTTGCCGCGCAGTTTCGCTGGAAAGTGTTTTCCTGCAGTCTCTCTGCTCCGTCCATTACCGCCATGGCACACAGACTTCACAGGTCAAAGTATGTGAAATCGGTGCCATTTTTCTCACTCAAGCCATACCTTGTGGTTGTATTAAAACACAAGGTATGGCATGAGTGAGAAAAACGGCATCAATGTCTTCAAGAACTCTATGCCCAAATAAGCGAACAGCAACTTCAAACACGAGTGCTAGTGTTTGTTAAAAAATGAGTGCGCCGAGAGAACCAAATAGGCTGAAGCAAAATGACCCAAGTAAGGGGGTCAGTCTACATGGGCGTGACAAACACACCCAGAGGAGGGACAAATTGCACCATTCACCAACCAAAAGAAAAGCATGTGGACAAGCACAGGGAGGCACCAATTAAAACTGGTGGGTTTGGCCAAACTACACATACCGAATACTGCATGCCTCACAGTGAAGCGCATGCACGCTGACTCTAGGCTCGACCTAAAAAGTGGCAGCCAATTATCTGATGATTAATTTGATTATATTTGGCTTCCAATAGCAGTGAACTGTCCAACAGGTATAATATACAAATTCTAGTTTTCATGGAAGTGTTTTAAGTCCAATTGAGGCTAAACCAAACCAGTTAGCTGGTTGTGTGAGGATTATGAGTCACATGTATAGTGATTGTGTGACCCAATGAACCAAAGACAGCTTTGTGGAGAGTTCCAACAGAGCTGAAGAGTCACCACCACTGGTGGACCTCAACATTTTGCACAGGTGCAGCACTCACGGTGATACTGCACAGCGTCTGGTGCTTTTGCATCCAAAACCTTTTTGAGGAGGTTGGCGCCTGTTTGCCTGTCTATGGTTTTGCTACTTAGGGTGTGATAAGGCTTCACACTTTTAATGCTGACCGACTAGGTTACTGCAGTTTCTAAGTACATGCAAAACTAAAGAATCAATACAAACAGCAGTTCTATGAGTGACCTGGTTCACTGAGTTGCCCCCTTTTCTATTTAGAATATGAGTGATGGCAGCTGGATTTTTAGGGTGTTGATGTGGAATATCACTTAATTGAGAATGGTGTCAAAACTAGCATATTTACTCATCCTCCTATATATTCTGTGTGCTAAGTACCCACTCTAGAGATCTTTCTATAAGCTACGTCACTCACCCCATAATTGTCAATGTTCTGTGAATGATGAAAGCTTGCACAACTCTGCCCTGCTGAATCTGTTCTGCAGGAAATAGAAGATTGCATCTACTGCCTTCTGTAGGAGAGGGAAGCTTGTTTTGCTACTGTCATGCTGTCCCTATTCTGTGAAGAAGTAGAGCATGCATTGTTGCTGCTGCTTAATTTGTACCTATCCTGTGATGAGAAAAGCTTGTGCTGATGCTACCCTGGCTCAGATGCGGCCCGTTCAGGTAAGAGTGGTCATCTTGGTGGAGCAGGGAGTCAACAGACAACGATGAGGTAAACTTCAATAAAAAAATGAAAAAACACTTACCTTGTGCTTGCTACATTGCCGAGTTGGTGATGCGGCGAGCGCAAGGTAATTTTTTAATTTTAATTTAATTTAGGCTTACCTCATCGTCATCTGTTGACGCCCCCTCACCCCGCCCCACCGCTCTTACATGCACGGTCTGCGCCTGTCCTCTGAAAGAGGGAAAATTGCACCCTTTCTGTCCAAGGTGTAGCTGTTCTATGAAGAAGGGTGATTCCACTGCTATTGCCTCATTTCACAAAAAAACGAAATACATTTTGAATGCACTTACATTACCTGCCTGGCTGGTCAGCTTTTATTGGACCAAGGGCAAAACTGTTAGCAGGGCACTTACTGAAGGACCTGGATTTCAATTGGAGATTCCCAGATTGACCAAACTGTGTGACCCTTGGAAGTCACTTTTCTTCCCTCTGCCTCCTTTTCAGTATTAATTTAATTTGAGAGCACTTGAAATAATTCAGTTCAAGGTGCGGACTGTAGAAAAACCTCTCATGTATGTAGTTTAATAAACTATAATGTTGCTCCATCTATAACAACAATGAAGGCCATGTGTAGGAGGCACAAGACAACCACATTGCTTCTTGGGTCACTAATAAATATATCATCAGGGATGAAGAGGGAAAGAATGTGATATCCATCCAAAATCTGAATTGCGCAATGTATAATAAGGAAACCTCATTTCAATACCAGTTTCTAAGCCTGAGTAAGCAGTGTGACCCTACGATACTACTTTTCTTAGGTGTGCCTCCTTTTCAATGATCTTCACATTTGAGAGCAACTTGAAATAGTTCAGGATGTATTCTGGACAACAATCACTCTTGTGTATATTTTAATAGACCATAATAGTGCTCAATTTATAAAAAATTAAAAATTAAAAAAATAAAGGCTTATATAGAAAAAGCAAGACAACTTGAGTCATTAATAATATTTTCACAGCAGAAAGGGTTTGGTTTGCTAATTTTAATAAAGACTATTCAGTGTAATGATCTAATCTAGGAAGCTAAGCTGAAACATTCCAAAATACACTTTTTATATAAAAGTTATAAATAAAGTAGTGGTCATTGATACTTGCTGCAGAGCAGAATGTCCAGGCTGAGCTAAGAGCAGTTCTCCTCAGCCTTCATGGTGCTGCTTATTCCAGACCCAGACAGGCTTCAACATAGATGGGACGGCAGAGAATTATTGAACATGGCTTTCAAACCTCACTTCCAATGAACTATTGGCACTGGAAGAAATATAGGAGATGCTTTGGTGTTGGGCGTATAGTTTAGTCTTAAGGCCTGTGCATTCTTTCTTCCCAAGCCCAGTAAGCTACATGTTTGACTTGGAAATGTGGGCATGGCCTCATAATGCAGGCTAATATTACAGTGGCTTGCCATGTTTAACATGCTTCACTCACCTGCAGCATCATCAGTAGCAAGCCCTTTTCAATAAGTGGTACCTTAGGAAATTTGCCCCATCACTCCACCCCTCTTCTGAGGCTGGTGAACTTGCCCTCTGAACAGGGCCAGTGGAACTATGTAGCAGGAGAGTGCTACATTATGCAGCAGGTTTGAGTAAATTATACAGCAAGAAAAGGCAAATTATGCAGCATAATACGGCACATTTTGTAATATTATCACTTATTTATTTGATCATTTTAAAATTTGTGAACACTGTCTGGGTATTGGTTGCACCTCATCAGCATATACCAATAAGCAACAGAAAGGTGACCAGCACAGCTTTGCAAAGGTCCTTCCACTGTGCTGCAACACATGTTGATGCATTTTAAGTAAATTGGTACCCGTTTGAAATAGAAACAAAAGTTTTTTTTCAATCTGCAGATTATGCAGCAGTTGAGGGATTATGTGACAAATGCGGCAATTCTATATCTATGCAAAAACCGACGCAGTCGCACAATCGTTTAATTCCAAAGTTCCTGCCTATGACGCAGGGATTATTTCACAATATTTGATGAAAGATGCCCCCATTCCTACCGAAGATGTGTGAGCCCAAGGGGGCAATATTCAAGTACCAAAAAATGCTGTTGGAAATGAGAAGGAGGGTCCATTGCTCTATCCTCCTGTTTTTAAATTTGTGGTAAGGAGACACCAGTAAAGCATATTTAACAAAGGGAGAACATAAATGTCAACAGAAGTGACATAATCTCACCCATACTAGGGAACTCATAACTAGGAGAATGTTACAACCAGTGGACACTAGTACTCTTGAATGCTTCCTAGTGCAAAATATGGAACCCACTGACAAAACATACCATACTAGGTAGGTGAACATTCATCATCCTATGTGAGTACAGAAATATATGGTTATTCCGTAAGAGGTTTGGTTGTTTCTTTCAGAGGTTTGGCTGTTTCATATGTGCTTATTAGTTTAGTAAAATCGTACAACAGTCCTTTAAAACCACCCACTCACTCTAGTATGTTAGCTAACTGTGTTGTAATCATTCTGTATGAGTCAAAGAATGGTGTGACGGTCCTTCTGCTACTGTCACCCATCCTTTACTTATACTGATGGGGAAGGGTGCGCAGCGGATGTCCATGTTGTACTATTATTTGGTTATGAAACTAGGAAAGATAGATCCATATTGCCAATGCTTGTTCTAAAGCATGATGTGAGTGAGCAACTGAACCTTCTCAAAATATATGAGCAGGATTTACTGTTGGTTTTGCATTTCAAACAAGCAGTTTTTGAAATGGAGTAGGTAACTTTACAAATGTTTAAAACCAGCTGAAAAGTCGCACCACATCATCTTTAACACAACCAGCCAATTTTAGCATTTTTAGCCACCAGTACTTAGCATGCTGAGATCCTAATGAAACTGTTGAAAGCAAAACTACAAACACCACAATGTAACATGCTGTTGGCTAAAAAACACAAACAATAGATGATGCTATCTAATGTGGTAGTAGCAAAGTGCAGAGTTATGAAATACAAAACACAATTTAGTTCCTGGCTTAATGCCTTTTAGGTAGAGCCTGGGCAGCTCATGTGCTGCTTTGTGAGGCATGCTTTATTAGAGTATGTACTTGAAGCCCCACCCACTCTCCCCCCATATTTGTCATTCGCTTGTGTCATTGTCCTTTGTAAATGCTGGCTTCTGATTTGTTAATAGGCTTGTTAGTCCTTCCTTAGTACTGCTTTGCCTTCATTTGTAACCTCCCATGAGGATTGGCCCTTTCACTTCAGTTGTTATACGGTACTTTTTATTTAGTCTGTAAGCACTATTTTCTATAATGAGTTTCTACTACTGCAGGCGCTACATGCTTTCTGGCAACATTCTGTGTATTCAATACAAATGCGTGGGCACCGCAGTCCACCACGCCCCTTGAAACCAGATACTCCCTCATTCACGGCCCGGCACTATTTCAAGCGGCCGTGTTGAGCAGGCAACCAATATGCAGGCAGGTGTGCAAGGGGTAGGTGCTGACAGACAGTGCGCCCGGCAGAAAACTGTAAGTACTGTAAGTATTAAACCAGGAGGGTAAACTCTGGCCATGACCAGGTCACGCTCAAATTCCGCGATATCACACTGTACTGGCAATGACACTGTTCTTCTTTTCTCCTAACTGCATTTTTCCCACTCCAGCCTGTTACGGTGCAGGCTTCCACACGCGCTAGCCTATGGAGCATCCTACTATCATAAACTAGGTAAAAACCAACACCACTAGCCATTTTTCTTTACTGCATGACAATTTGCGCTGCTAAGTCACATTTTGAAAGCGACGGCACGTATCACGGCAATCAGCCAAAAGCCTTGATATGCTCATGTAGCAATCACTATTACGTATATCTTAACAACTTTCTCCCAGCAGAGGTGGTGCACTTATGTTGGGTGTCTGGCAACGCCGCATATGTCCTTGCCACGCTCGTAGCATGACCTATAGCCGGTGTACCGCACTCACTATGGAGTTCAGTTATGCTGGAGAAGAACCATGATTTTATCCCAGAATGAAGCCGTTCTTTAATATGTGTCGTACGTTTTGCATGTCGACCTCATTGTTTGTAAGCGTCTTTAGACACCAGATGCACTCAACCATGTGCCATTGGAGAGGATTACATTAACGTCTCTTGTGTTTGTCTTGTTTCTTTCTTATCTACTCCTAGGTTGCGACAGGATCGGACATACAATTAAGATATTGCCAACCTTGTAGTTGCACACATGGTTGGACCGCTCCAATCGAGTAGGGTTCTAGACCCAACCACTTCCACTCACTTTTTTACTCACGGTATTTGGTCCTGAAGAAGTGCCAGGAATCGATCTGACCACCTAGACGGCATGAAACATGTCGACCGACCTCTAGTTGCTAAGGCAGACTACGCCCTATCAATTACTCACAACCTACAGGTTTTTTAACCTGACAAGGGAACCCACACATTCAATTTTACTCACTCTGGTATCCTTTAGCCAGTTTTATCAATCACTCACCCACCCACTGTTCTCTTAGAACCCTTTTTCTCACACCCACACTCATCATACGGCAGTACAAACAAAAGTTCTCTGCTAAAGTGACCCTTGGGGGACCCGTAGGTAGGGGTGGGCGGAATTTGCAAAATTGACTTTCGCAAATTATCGAGAAAATGTTAAAAATCTCCGCAAACATGCGGAAATATCGCGAAAATGCAGAAGTTTTTTTCCCGCATGTTCGCGGTATTTTCTGTGTGGTCGCGGCTCGCCAACTTACCCATGCGGTTGCTCGCGGGCGCGGCCATCTTGTTTTCACTTGTCTCGTGGTGCATGATCGCAAGAAGAAAGACGTGATCGTGCGACGAATGATTTTACTGCGGGCGCGAACTGTCGCGAGACAGCGCAAATGGCTACCAACAATCCAACATGTCGTGGAGAACACGACCGGATCAGGAAAACTTATCGGCGAACGCGGGGATTCAGGTAAGGCGATCGCGTGCATAAGAGAATGTATTATTTTACAGCGCGAGCAAGCAAAACATTTCCGGTAAAATGCAGATTGCGGAAATTTTGACATTTTCGCGCTCTCCGCGGAACGTGAAAATGTTAAATTATCGCAATTTCTGCGAGCGGAATGGAATTTTAGCCCAGGCCTACCCGTAGGGCATTGCAGCGCCGGCCTGACGAGGAGCAACCGCCGGATGATGAAGCATGACATCCTTCGGGGTGTGTGAGGGCATCAAGAGACAAGACTTGAGCTTGCCTCTAGTATGTGAGATTTTGACCT
Organism: Triturus cristatus; assembly: GCF_964204655.1. Taxonomy (NCBI): domain Eukaryota; kingdom Metazoa; phylum Chordata; class Amphibia; order Caudata; family Salamandridae; genus Triturus; species Triturus cristatus. Next base: position 381,617,760 of record NC_140591.1, on the reverse strand, counting down.
AGGAGCTTACTCTTTTGCCTTTCTTTCCTTCTTTCTCTTGATTGCGGGTGGCTATTTGCGCCCAAACCCAGAACAGTTACCCCCTGTGTAGTTTGTGATTAGCATAGGGAACATGGGTACTGGACCACAACAAGCTCCTAGTCCCCCCTCTTGTTTTTGGTACATAATCAAAGTAACTCTTCGTACTCCATGTTATGGCTGTGATGCATAGTGACCAAGATATTGCCATTATGCCATAATGTGCAAGCAATATTAAGCTAAAAATCAATGCAGGATGTTGGGCATGGCCCTTTCTGCAGTGTCATTCCCAGACATTTTGCCTTGACTCCTCCAATTGTGTTCAATTTGTTTTTGTTGGAATTAGGATTTTTTGAACTTTACTATTGCTAACCAGTGCTAAAGTGCTTGTACTCTTTCCCTAAAACATAGAAACAATGACTTATACCCAATTGGAATATTTAATTTAGTTGTAAGTCCCTAGTAAATTGGCACTGCATGTACCCAAGGCATGTAAATTAAATGCTACTAGTGGGCCTGCAGCACTGGTTGTACCACCAACTTAAGTAGCAGCTTAAACATGTCTCAGTCCTGAGTTTACAGAGCTTCTATGTGCAGTTTAAACTGACATTCCTCCCTGATAAAGTAAACATTTTGCCAGGCCCAAACCTTGCTTTTTAATACTTATAAGGGTAGGCCTTAGACAGCCCAGAAGGCAGGATGCAATGTATGTAAAAAGAAGGATATGTACTTAAAAATTTTACATGTCCTGGTAGTGAAAATCTTTTACCTTCATTTTTCACTTCTGCAAGTCCTATCTCTCCCATAGGGTAACATTGGAGTTGTCTTATTACATTTTATAAGTGTTATTTCCAAATGGGAAGAGATAACCAGTTCATGCTTTAAGTCTCTTGAATCAAAATTAAAACCCTAACTTATGGTGAAATTGGATTTTAAATTGCAATTCTGAAAATAGCACTTATCGAAAGTTAGCATTTGTGTGCCCTAGGCATTTGGTTCCTGTAGCCTGTCTCTAAGTCACATGATTGGATGTAGGGCACAGTTGAGCCTTGTGTATTCCTCCTAGACAGCCATACACAATGGGGGGCTTGGGTGTGACTGGAATGGCCATACCAGGCAGAATAGGTAGGAAGAGCTGGGCCTAGAATCACTTACACTCTAATAGGCTGTGTCCTGTCTCCACACAAAGGGCTGCATACCCTCTGCAGTTAGTCTGGAACCAGGGCCACGAAGGCAGGGCATCTGTGCACCTCAATGGCCTACCTTTAGAAGCTTCTACCCACTTCAAAGGCACAACTGTGCTTAAATACTGGACCTCAGACACAGCCACTTCAGTACACTTCTGGACCTGTGAATACTCTGCCAGTAAGACGGACTGCTGTGCTGCTATACGGATTGCCACTTTGCTGGACTGCTGCTTTAAAGGAACTGCTGCCTCACTGTGCTGGCTTGCTGCCTGCGCCCTCTTGCCTGGGGAAAGAGAACAGCACCTGCAGCTTAATCTTGAACCCATGCACCCAGCGTGACTCCATGGGCCAGTCTGCTGGCCTCCTGATCTGAGCCTCAGGGACATAAAGGGCTCCCCAACATCCTGAACAAGCTCCTGGACCCAACTGCAGCAAGTTGCTGACCCCTAAGTGGTGCCTCTAAGGTCCCAGACCGTTGGTGTGGATCACAGGTACTGAAATAAACCTTTTGGCCTCTTCACGACTATAAACAGGCCTGTTTGCACCTATACCATGTCGCTTGCACTGCAAATCAGTGGAAAGGTCCGTGAGCATGACTCTTTGCACTGCAGAATCGATCACTCGCAGAGACCACTAATGCTTAGCTCTAGCAAAGCCCACCTGTGATGCCAGTTGGCTCCCCACGCTTCGCAGACAGCATCACGCGATGCTCTCCTTGCTCTTCGTGGTCATCAGCTATGCGAACGGGATTCTTAGCACAAACTTGAGAAGGTAAACTTCCACAGGGACTAATCTGAGACTGTATCCTACCTGCGTTCCATCGCGGTCGGCCTGAACTTTTGAATTTGACCAGGTCCAGTGTGGCGAGATAGCCACGGTTGGGGCTTTGTGCTTTTAGGTGCTATTTTTATTCTTTAAAAATTCATATCTCAAGTTCTACTTGTTGGATTTTTGTCATTTTGATCTTGCTTTATTTATTAAATTAAGTTCTATTGTATTTTTCTAACCTGATGTGGAATCTTTTTGTGTGGTGTCTTCACTGTTTAACTGTTTGAAGTGTTGCACAAATCATTTTTGCATTGCCACTAAGTAAAGCCTGACTGCTCTGTGCCTAGATACTGGGAGTTGAGCACAGGCAAATTTTGGGTTTGCTTGTGCCTTACCGTGACAAGAATTGTGGTTGTTGCTTGACCAGTGTTCACAACCCAGTCAACTAGTAATCCAATTACTCACACAGGTATACTTGAGTCACACTACAGGCTTTACTAAACATGATCATCTCGTGTATGAGTTGTTGGTTGTTGCCAGTAAACATGATTGAGTGATATTCATTTAGATTTTTTTCCAAGAGCAGATTGGTCAAATAGTGAAGCGTGAAATTCTTTTTTTTTTTAATCATATATTTATTTTACAAGGGTAGTATCACACAGTGTAACTCTGTCTTTTAGTACTGAAGACTCCTCTATGTTCGTTATTGGGCCCTTGGTCATTCTGGGTTTACTGTATGCATCATCAATCCTTTGTCTGAAGTCTGTGGTGCCTCATCCAGCCTCAATATTTTGACAATGTTTTGTTAAAAACAAGTTAGTTTAGTCTATAACTTTGCAAATTATTTTATTTCTGAGGAATTCCTACGCCAACATTTTTTCCCTTTTTTGATGCTATTCACTTTGCGAGATGAGTGATTTGCCCAGAATCACAGCTAAGCCTCCAATCAGGCTCAAACCCGGTTCTCCGGTTTCAAAGACGGCCGCTGTAGTCGTTAAGCCAGAGACTTGGGATGGTCATCTTATAACAAAAAACATTTGTTAAATTCAAAATGTACGGGCATGTGGTGCTCCACATATCCCGCCCACTTCGACCAGTGGCGTAACAATACTTGAGGGGGCCCCCCTGCAAAGTACATGGAGGGGGGACCTCCATGCTCTGGACCCAGGGGCCAGCCACTCATGCACAGTGCTGGAGCGGGCACTCTGGAGCTTGCCCCCCCGCACCAATGGGTGTGCGGGGGCTATTGTAATGTCACTGGTGAGAGGATAGGTGAATGAGTGGGTCTGGTAGCAGAGTGGACTAATGCGTCAGCTGTAGGGGCTTGTATTTGACCTCATAGTAACAGATTCAAATCCCGGCGGGTCCACTCAGACTTTCATCCTTCTGGGGTCGATAAAATGAATACCATTGAGTTGGGTAACAATAAACATCTGTTATTCAAAGCCAAGATACCCTTGTGCATGAACGTGTGCTTTACAAATACATATGTATGTGAGAGGATAAGTAAGTGTGAGGATAGATACATTGGTGGATGAAAGGATAACAGAGTAAAGGGAAATTTTAGAGGAGAGGTGGATGACAGAGTAAATGGAAATCTGAGGAAGGGTGAAAAGATGGTAGAGTAAAATGAAAATCTTTGAGGATGGATGGATGGATAAAATGGCCAATGGATGGAATGGTGAACGATTGAAAGTTTGATGAAATAATGAATGGATGACAGAATGTAAAGGTGAAATGATTGATAGCAGAAGGTGGATGGGAGGGTGAAAGGATGAATAATTAGATGCTCGGATGGAAGAGACAGAGGAGCACATCTAGGGTGTTTTGGACTCACTTGCTGCACTTGCTTGGTGCCATCAGAGCTTTGGTTTGAAGTGGAAGGATATTCAAATTTTCTGGCTAATCCGTTGCACACAGGCATGTCTATCACTCTGCATTCAACCAGCCCTTCCTCTTCCCATGCATTCAGACAGACGTGCCTCTTACCCTGCATTCACGCAGTCACACACTCATCCTGAACTCACATGACTCACCCTCTACTTAAGCGAGCACGCCTCCCACTTTGCACTCACATGGGCACACCACTCTCCCAGTACTCACACAGGCACACCACTCACCCTGCACACACATCTGACATCACTCACTCTCTGCTCACGTAGGCACCCCTCTCACTCTGTACTCACATGGGTAGACCCCTACTCACTCTCAAAGGCACATCCTTCCTTGCGGGAACATCCTCCCCCATGCACTCACCAAGGTTTATCTCTCATCAAGCATTTACTAGGGCTCAAATATCCCCCTGCATTCTCCTTGGCACCCACGCATTTACAAGAGCTCAGATCTAACCATGCACTCACATAGGCTCACCTCTCACCATGCACTGTCACACACTCACCTTTCACCATGTACTATCATAGGTACGCCTCTCACCCATCACCCACACAGACTCCTCTCTCACATAGACATACCACTCACCCTGCATGAACATCAGCTCATGTCTCAACCGGCACTCACAGAGGCTCACCCTGCATTCACAAGGTCTGTGAAGGCCCCCCTTTCACACTGCATTCACACAGCTCAGCTGTCACTCTGCACTCACATAGGCTCGAAATTCACTCGGCGCTCGGACAGTTACATCATGCACCCTCCGCTCAGACGCGCTCACCTCTCACGCTGGAGTCACAACTTCAGATCTCACCGTACACTCACAGCGGCACATATCTCAATCTGCACTCGCAGTCGCACACACCTCTCACACTGCATTCACAGTCACACCTCTCACACTGCATTCACAGTCACATCTCTCACAGCTTCCACTCACAGACACATCACTCAACTAGCACTCTCACCTGGCACTCGCACTTCGGCACCATGTTCCGGCACTGAAAATGAATTTCTCATCTAAGGGATGAGGCGGGTGTGCAGAGGAAATATTTAAACTAATCCTCGAAAGGGCTGTTGATTCCTGCTGCTAGGATGACTTTAAAATACTCAGGCTGCTGCCAGTGGCCTATCAAAACATGAGAGGGCCTACCTGCACGATGTGCTGAAGGGGCCCCTCACATCAGTAGGGTCTGAGGGGGCCCCCCTCCGGTATGGGTCAGCCTGGGGGCCACCCCACACCGCGGGGGCTGCGGGGGCCTTTGTTACCCCCTGACTTCGACGTGCACCCGAAATTAGAGATAGAAAGGGTTTTGCAGGGGCGCATATTAAATGACCCTGCGATACTGACCGTGAGCCTTTCATATCCCTCTGGTGAACTGAGCATTGCTCTCAGCAGCAATCTACTGCTTTGGTAACTGCATGAGAAACGGGTTGTGTTTGCGAAGGCAGGAATGAGGCAGATTGTCTTCGAAAGTGAGCAGGGCAGCCCCTGCCACTCCCCTGTTGCCAGCCACTGGAGCGGTGCGTGACAGCTCCTCGAGGCACACCCAGCTGTTTTAGCATTTAAACTTTTTTTCTGAGGTGTAATACAACAGAATGTAAAATAGCTATTACGTACAGTGAGATATTGGGGGCAACTGGGATATGCAGCTCTTTTTTTGAAGAGGAAAACACTATGGATTTACTTCCGGCTCCCGGGTAAGATCTGTCTGTGAAGCTAGTGTCCTAACGCTGGCGTCCTTTTCAACTGTTTTGTGCTGTGGCTCAGTGAGGTGGATGCTGTACAGCCACAACTGTTGAATTAGGCGGCCGCGTGCAACAAAAGGAAAGACACGTGGCTGCCATTAATAAAAAACATGTTTGATACAAAAAAAATTATATTTGCAATGCTATAGGTCTCGCATTTAATTGCAAGACCTATGGCATTGCAAACAAATAGCCCCCATTGTCCCGGCTGCTTCGAAAGTGAAAGCGGGCATGGCGCACTGAATGTTAGCAAAGCATGTCATTTTGCCTAATGTAGGAGATGCTCAATAAAGAAAACAAACCACACGTACAGTGTAACAACCAAGTAAAGGGGCCAGTAGCCATGGAAGGATACAAACGATGACATGGCTGTACTAAGGAGGGACTAGCAAGCCTATTAAGGTATCACACACCAGCATTTACAAAGGACAAAGACACAAGCCAATGGAAAATATGGGCGAGGCTTCTCCTCCGTACTCTACCTACAACAGATTGCTAGAGCAGCGCTTGCGTGCTGGCTCAGGCTCGACCTAAAAAGAGGCTGCACCAGAGAGGGGTTAAACTCTCTGTTCATGAGGCTGGTGCTCTGTTGAACTGCTGACATGGGACAAGAACAGGTAACAATAGTTGCTAAGGGGGTCTCCTGGTTGACTGTAGTGGTGGCAGTACTGGTAACCCAGTCAATGTTACCCATGAGAAATTGCATAGGTTAACTGATTTTCATACTTCGAGCATAAGAAACAGACTAAAGAAATAGCCACAGCCTGGTTTTAACAGCATATTCAAACCCCGCAGACACAAACAGATTGAGTGCTCATCTGATAGTGGTTATAAAGCATGATATCTTTATAGAAGATGAGGCAGGTGTGGGCGATAAGGAAACTGTGTAATAGGGTTGTTTTTAAACTGTGTTTAGCAGCCGCTACAGATCCCTCAACTGCTTCTTGGCATTAACAAAGGTTAGTAACATATGTAATATAGGCATAAAGGAGTGTAATGGACTTTCAGCAAGTATATGCTACCAGCCCATATAAAAAAAATACAGCTACAAGTCCCATAGTGCAATATGCTGGTGGCTTTTTTGGGACAGGGTTACGTTTGCAGCACTGCCTAAGTGCAGCAAACCACCACTCTTGCTTGATGTGACATAATGCTTCTTCAAAGGCAGCAATGAAGAGTTACAACTCCTTTTATTGAAAGTAGGTGGTTTTGACTGGTGCCAAGATCTGAATGAAACAAGGACATCACAGAAAGAGTGTGATACAGTAATGTTGGTAGGTCCAAATCTTTTCTCTAAAGACAATTTAATTACATTGAGAAATGTTCATGTGTGAAACACCTATGTCTGAAGATAGAGAATGGAATTCAATCATATCATTATTTATATATAATACAGTGTTTATAGAGCAAGTGATGCATGGTTCATCAGATGACCACTTGTACAAATCCCATGTTTGGTTGGTGCACAAGACCTAATTGCTTGGCTCTATTCGCTGTAGTGTCACTCTAAGTGTCACACCCAAGGCAATTAAATATATTACACAAATTGACATCTGAAGTCTATAGTGCAGCCCTGCTAATTTTCCCAGGTTCAAGGGTGATGTGCTGCTCTAGTCTATCGGGCTCTTTACGATGGCAGAACGATCGCCACCGCTTTGCCAGCCGTGGCAATCCTTCCGCCATCACATTGAGATTTACCCATCGCCATATTAGGGTGGCAGTGGGAATCGCGGCAAACGCAAAGTCCATCCTCCGCTTTTCCACCGGTGGCAATCACGCCGATTGCCTGGTGGGCAGAGCAGGGCCACTAATATGGTGGCGGTGCCTAGCAGGAACCATATGCCATATTAGGATGTGTGTGGCCAGGCGCCTTCCATGGTGGCGATGCCGCCATGGAAAGGCTGGCGGGGATTGGGTTTGGGGGCCTTTTGCGGGCCCCCCTTGTTGGAGGGGTGTCACTGCACTGGGGTACCCATGGTACTCCCCTACATTTCCATGCACAAGGTGGCAGGCACCGAGTGGATGCATGGAAATGCACAACATGCGCTTTTCAACACTGCGGCGGTGCTGCAGCCAGCAACACCATCCACGATGTTAAAACGCTGCATGCAGCCACCATGGTGGTGGTTGCATCCTGATTTGGAGTGTGGGACCGCTGCCTTACAGGCGGGAGGTCCCGTTACCGCTAGGTTACTTTCTTTGAATTCTGGGATTTGCAGTGTTTTGTATTCCATTAGATAATAGGTCTACACATCCAAGAATGAAATGCATGAAAACATGTCCAGGCTTCAAAAAGGGGATTTTGAACAACAAATCGGGGGAATTTATTTGCCCCATTGATTTACACGAAGCAGAGGCCATTTTAGGCACAGACAGCTAAAATAAAGCCTTCTAGTGCTTAAAAAATTGAGAGTGTCCCACCTAAATTAGGTCTATTGGTGTGTATGGAATAAAAAAAACACCTGGACTGGAGCAGTAAATGATGCCTAAACCTGGGAAACTTGGCAGCTATAGCAGTAATCAAACTGAGCTTCCCTACTAAAATAAGGCATTCCTAAATGTTAGTTTAACTTGCAATAATATTTCATTTAAAGTATGTCCATGACATTTATATGCAGTTTCCTGGAGGTTAAAGAGCCAACAAAGGGGCCTATTAGGATGGCGGTCGGAAATTCTCCCCGACCGCCATGGTAGCTGGAAAAGACCGTCCGCAAGGACCACGGCATAACCGCCGGTCCAATTAGGATGCTCCGCAGTCGAAATCCGACCGCGGCGGTCAGATTCTGACAATTAACATTGCGGCGGTTGCTGCTGCCAGCAGCACCTCCGCGGTATGAAAAAAAGAGCACTGTACAATGCCTGCCACCTGGTACAAGGACATGAGTACCCCCCCAGTGAACCCACACCCCCCAACACATTGGGGGCCAACAATGGGCCCCCGGAGACATTCTCCGCATGCCTTCCCATGGCGGTTCCACCACCGTGGGAAGGCTGGCTACCGCCGGCATCATAATCATGCCGGCGGAGCCTGGCCCTGCACTGGCATCATTGTGGCGGTCCAGTTCTGTCCTCTAGGCATGCGTGCGGACTGGTACTGGCGGAAAAGTGGCGGGTGGAGATTCTCACCGCCACGGTCATCACCGCCATGCTAATGGGACCGGCAGTTTTCAGGGTTGCGATCGCGGGCGGATGTCCGCTGCCGGTCCGGCAGTTGCCACCGCCGGCCCGGCGGCGGCCATCCGTCCGCCATCCTAGTAGACCCAAAGTATTTCCAGAATATTTTGTTCGTTTTAGGCACCTGCTGACCCACTCCACTCGCTCACTAACCCTGACCATTGTACTTAGTTGTACAAAAGGGGGTGGTGATGGACGAAGCATCAGAACCAATCAAACACTCACACCCAGTCAACAGATCTGGGTTTGATCCATCACCGTTCTTTAGCCCACTCTGCCACCCCAGTTCAGACATGGCCATATGCAAATCAGTCTGACCCTGTGCCTCATGGGAACAGTCCAGCCCGAACTACCAAGCCATGCCTCCCCTGGACCGGAAACAAGCTTCCTAGGACCGGTTTCTGGCATTTCAGCTGTCTTCAGCCAGGCTTGCTTGAATCCAGTGGCAAAGTGAGCAAGGGACTTCAGCCAGGGCAGGGTCGGTAGAGCAGAGGTTTCTCTTGGGTGCGTAGAAGGAGATTCTTTCGTCGAGGTATTGGGGGCTGGTGTTGTGGAGGGATTTGTATGGCGCGAGTGAGCAGCTTGAAGGTCACTCTCTTTTCGACTGGGAGCCAGTGGAGGTCTCGTAGGTGATGGGTGCTGTGGTCTTGTCGTGGGATGCCGAGGTCGAGTCTGGCTGCAGCATTCTGGATGGTCTGGAGTTTGAGGAGTAGAGATTTGTTAATTCTGGCATAGAGGGCGTTCCCGTAGTCAGTGGTAAATGGTTGCTTGTCACAGGAAGTTTAAAGGAATATACTACTTTTGACTGGATATTCAGCATTGTTTTCTTGACACTGAATGAGCGTCATTTTTACATTTGCGTCATTAATGCATTTATGAGCAAAGTGTGATTTACATTGCTATATTACGTGTGCATGATAATCATACATTTGGTAGTAGGAGACTTCTTATAGCCATTATAAGCAAAACCAGAGTTAATATACTGTGTAACTTAAGATAGCCACAATTCTATTGCCAGTTTGAATGCTGTATTTTACACGTTTAAGGCTGAGAAGCCTGCACATTTCATTCTCGTGTGTTTTTCCATTGCAGGTGCTGTTTTCCCTTATTCGCTCTAAGTTGGCAGGGTATGCCCAGACGTGGGTCCCTTGCTCACTTTGCCACTGGATTCAAGCTAGCCTGGCTGATGAGGGTTGTTACCCCGAAACCGGTCCCAGGATGCTTGATTCCAGTTCAGGGAAGACCTAGCTTGGCAGTTCGGGCTGGACTTTTCCCATGAGGCACAGGGTCAAGACTGATTTGCGTATGACTGGGTCTGAAATGAGGTGGCGTGGTGAGCAAAAGAATGATGGATTTAACCCAGATCCTTGTGACTGGGGGTGAATGTTTGCATTGTCCAGCATTCTGTCTATCAATTGTTTCTTTTGCATATGTTGCCCTGAGTGGGAAGGGTATGCCAAGACGTGGGTCTCATGCTCACTACCCCACTGGATTCAAGCTAGCCTGGCTGATGAAGGGTGATGCCCTGAAACCTGTCCCAGGATGCTTGTTTCCGGTCCAGGGAGGACCTAGCTTGGCAGTTCGGGATGGACTGGTCCCAGAAGGAACAGGGTCAAGACTGATTTGCACATGGCTGGGTCCAAACTGGGGCGGTGTGGTGAGCAAAAGAATGATGGATTTAACCAAAATCCTTGGGACTGGGGGTGAATGTTTGCATTGTCCAGCATTCCGTCCATCAATTATTTCTTTTGCCTATTCGATGATAATAGCAATTAATGATGAACTGCTTTATGTTTGGTATGAGAGTTTGCACACGCTTCTGTCCTCATTAAACTTTTCCGTCTATTCGTCTGACCTAAAAATTAAGTGATGTCCCCTTTATGTTTCTACAATTATCTCAGTCTTTCTTACTTCCTCATGTTGTCTTTCTTTCAATTATTACTTTGCATAATTGTATCATCTGGCACATCCGTGGTTTACGATTTATTATTTGTCTCTGTAAACATACAGGTTATGGGATTTATTGGACCATCATTTCTTTTCCACCAGTACTCTTCCTATTTATACTAATAGCAGTAAAACCCCATCTACATGTTATGGACAGGGCTTCTTTTTAGACAAGCAGCATATAGAAAGGAAGACCTTCATGGACCTGGTGCTCACATCCTTCCTCATATTCCTGCTGCCTGAGCCAGTCTTCTGAACCCACCATGTCTATTTAGCTCAATCTCACTCTGTTGACCTGGTCTCCTTACATGTAGCATGACCTCTCTCCTGCACTCCCATGTACACGATGAGCCTTCTTACCCTCCAGTCATGTCCATAAGGTCCTGTATTTGCTACCAAGTTGATGAGGACTCCAGGTTGCTGTGCTGAAGAAAGAAAACATAGGGGGATATTCACAAGGAAGTGGCGGAGAGAGGCATTTGCCTTCTTGGCTTAACGCCTCTCTCCGCCACTTCGGAAAAGCAAGGCTGCACCATATTCACAAGGACATGGTGCAGCCTTGCTTTTCCCCCTGCAATGACGCTAAGTTTCACAACTTAGCACCAACGCAGGCACGCTTGCACCAGAGTGCAAGGGTGTCTGCAAGCATGAAGGTTTGTTTATGTACAGGAAGGTGTCCCTTCCTGCATACAAAAAAATGCCAGTTTGGAACTTCATGCAGCACACATGTAAGTTACAAAATGGAATATTTAAAAAAGGTGTGTTATGTACAGGAAGGGACACCTTCCTGTACATAAACAAACCATGGCATTTTGCATTTTCCATATGTGCTGCACAAGGCAGCACACATGGAAAATGCAAAAACGAGGAGAAATAAAGCATTTCTCCTCGTATCGCCAACTTAAGACCAGGGTTTACCTGCTCTTAAGTAGCTCCTATTTACGCTGCCCTTGCGAATAGGGGTCAGCGTAAATATCAATGGGTGTTGCGGTGGAACGCCCACCACAACACCCACTGCATGCCCCTTTCACGCTGAACACAGCGTGAAAGGGGGCCTATTCACAAGGGAGCGTTAAGCCACGTTAAATGGCTTAACACTGCCTTGTGAAGAAGGCGAGGCCCCTATCGCCACCACAACGTCACTGAAAATTATGTTGTGGTGGCGATAGGGGCTTGTGAATATGCGCCATTGTGTTGTAGTTGTCAATTCTCAGTTTTAGTTACCTGTGCCCTTCCCCACACCCCCTTCTGGAACTCTCTGATGTTGAAGTATGAGGAGGAAGCTGCCTTCACTTCTATTATTCATTTTGTGTAGGAATGTTTTCTTTCATATGTGTTTCCATTTGATTATTGATGTTCGATGCTTATGATTTCCAGTTTTCGACGTGATGTATTAAGTGTTTGGGAGGTATGATTGTACAGGTCATGGTAGAGGCATACAAAGGTTCATGCTAAGCATCTATTTTCCCTATGTGCCAGGCACATCCCCTTTGAGGCACAGCCTCTTTCAAACAAATTGTTTTTTTCATGCGTTTGTGCGTTTACAATTAATATAAATCAATTGCATATGTTTCCTAAATAAATGTTCCATTTTGTGTACTCATTTATAAACAGAGATTTTATGAAAATTCTTGTGTTTCGCAACATTTACAAATCAAATGTTGAAACACTGGGACATCTGGGAAACTCATCAAACTTCATCAGTGCAGATTCACAGGAAGCATGCACTCTATAAAAGTATTTTCAATTAAATAGTTCATATTTTTCATTGGTAGTATGGATGGCAGGGATCTCTTTGCTGAAATGCATCTTTTTATTTGACCACAAAGTTGGAATTGCCCTATAATAATTATTTTAATTATGCCCTTTCCCCTTATATGGAATCCACATCATAACAAATAGAATTAAGGAGCAGATATATGAAGTTACTAGTAGCAAAGTCTGGTCGCAAAGTATGACCCGACTTTTTGACCAGAAAATTACTTTTTGATTCTGTCTGGGTACTAATAGATCGGTTCATCATTTAGTGATTTGGGGGGGGGGGTTGATTTGGGAGGACGGGGGACAGAACGACTTGAATAATGAAAATTAGACAGGTCTAAAATTGCGAGTCCTTCTGATTAGCTACATTAGTAGGGTTGGAAGCCTGCAAGATTTACACGATTTGCACTTCAAATGGATTTTCTATTTAATACAGGCCAAGTTTCTTAACCCAAATGGGACTGCTTACATTTGTCATTTTACAAAACTTCAGTGAGAGTTGCCTATTCCCCGTAAATCTGCCGCTCTGATTCTCAAAGGGGAAGGTGTCCAAAGTGGACCCTTTTCCCTTTGTAAATCATTTACCACCCAATTTGGGAGTCAGTAACTTTTCAATGGTTTGCATCCAGAATCATGGTTGCAAACAATTGATAGAAATTATACCAATTTGGAATTTGGAAGAACGCCCATAGCACACTTTCTAAATAGTGAATATGTATCTATGTCTAAACCCATGTGCCAATTCATAATAAAATCCAAATCTTTAAATGAGTTTAGTACGTTCCATAACTGTTTTATTGGTCACAAACTCTCAAATTTTGTGAATTTGAGTTTTTACTACCATTGAAAACTTTCATACATCTGGCCCTTTCTTTTAATAGATTAACAGGATTCTAATACATCCTTTGGCCCTTTCAATATCTATTTTTATGGATCTCATTTTGAGTGCCCTCTCCGGCAGAATGTATGGGGCGAGTAAGGTAGGTTGATATACGTAGGGTTACGTTTATGGTTAGGTCTAGTTAGCCTAGTTAGCAGTAGGATTAGTATTACTTTATGGCTAATTCATTAATTGTATTAGGGTTTATTTCTTTATTATATTTATTAGCAGTATTGCATAGTGTAGACCAGTCCTAATGGGGCAAAGGGTGCCTAACGTAAAATCAGGTACAAGAGTGGCCTTTACACACAGCATATGAAAGGTAAAAAGGTAAAATAAAGGCATGTCAAACAGTTTAAAACCATTCATGAGTCAGAAAATAACCACAGAAAATTGTAATAAAAAGAGGGAACCAGCAAATCATCAAATATACACAAGGGTTTAAAGAAAAGCATCATGTCACATAAAATGTAGTTAAACAAACATTGCACTGGTTACATCGTATTTGCAAGCTTGCTTGTAGATGTTTTAGAGAGAACTTTTTATGTTTAATATTCAATAGATCTTGCCACAAGTTTTAATTCTGTGTAGTAAGGGAGGGATTGGACGGGCAGAATCTTCATTCTTTTTTGAAGGTGTCATAGAAGGCAGATGTTCGAATATTTAGTGCAATGGAGGTCAAAATCCTAGGGGCGCATCCACAATAGAATTGCTTTAATGTCCTTTCCTTCTTGGAAATGGGGATTTCAAGAAGTAGGCTTTCAGTGTTCTAAGGTGGATACTGGGAGGTGGCCAGGCCTCAGAAGTCATCTAGTGTTCCATAATGTCTCCTTTAACCTCTACATGGAGCTGCTTGTTTTACTAGCAGATAAGAGCATCAAGATTCACCAATATTCCAATGGTACCCAACTCTGCGTGAAAGTCTCCTCTGCTTCATACATTCAAGTCCTCAAATACTGCCTGTACATCATTCAGTAATGGATGTCCACCACCTATTGGGAGCTCAACACAACAAAGGCAGGATTGCTGTTATTTGAAACCGTACAAAGCAGGTTAAATTGATATGATCCTTGACAGCTTCAACCACCAAATTTTACTGAATGCCAAATCACTGGGAAATAACGTCACCCTCAAGAAAAACCTTGCAAAAAACAGATGGCTTGGCACCAACTCTCTCTGTTAAAGAAAGTCAAACCATGCATTCAAGAAAGCAACTTCCGAAAATGCTGTTCATGTTTTTGTACCAAGAGGTAACACCCTAATCCATGGTCTCCTAGCCTCCAGATTGGCACCCCTTATGGGCACCTTACATGCAACATCTAAAGCCGGAAGAAATATAATAACACCACCTCCATCCTGATGGATCCAAGTAGCATTAAAATGGTTTTGCAGCTTTCTGTCTGAAGCTTTCAGGTGAAGCTTAGAACTTCTTTGTTGAGATCAAAACCCCTAAATTGTGGGAATACCTCATTGGTTGTATTCTCGCCTTTATTTTGCAATCTCTACAAGGCACCCATGACTCAGTTGATTTAATAAGTGGACTCAGTGTGCTCATGTACGCAGTGGAATGCAGATCCTTTTTGTGGTGGGCGTTAGGCCAGAGTAGACAGTCGCCAATCTGCAGAACTGCTTGCCTATCAGTGGATGGAACAAAATTATGTATAGCTGAATGGAGGAAATATAAAGTTATTTTCTCACTTTCACCCTTTCAATGCTTGGACCAGCCCTTCGGTATTTTTTTTTTTGGGCCAAAGACCAATCATTCCTGAGTTTGTAAAAAAAATATCTAGGAATTAAAATAAATGAATACTGCATCAACATTGACTAAACATACTAAACATATAGACTCAGTAACTAAAACGTCCTTTTTCCCACTGACACTTTTGAAGAGAGTCACTCCTATGTTTTCAATTCAGCAAAGGGTTCAAACTGTCAATGCATTTACTTTTTCCAGATTGGACTATTGTAACTCAGTGTATTTAGGACTTCAAACGAATTACATTAAAAAGTTACAAACACTTCAAATTATAGCAGTCAGACTGATATTAAACCTCTGAAAATTCAGTTCCATCTTGGAAGCACTAGCTAAACTCCATTGGTTGTCTGTTCAGCAAAGGCTCAATATCATAGCATTGTGCTTAGCTCATAAAACTTAGTATGGGGGTAAATATAGCCCTCTAGCAAGGCATTACTCTTTTAACGCTCTGAAACTCAAACTGAAACAGGCATTACATGTAAATGCACTTAGACTTAGCAGATCAACGAGGGGAGGCAGATCTTTCTTAGTAGTTACTGCAAAATGGTGAGACACTTTTCCCTCACAAACTAAATCCGGAAGTTCATAACTGAAATGTGAACTGTAGGAAGCTAATCAAGACCTGGCTTTTTGATTAAACGGATTTGGCTTATTTGTGTTTTTTCAACTGTTGAACTGAGATATGTGTTTTTTACAGCACCTGAGTACATTAAGGTGTTCGTTCATGCTTTATAAAAACCATAAATAAGTAAATAAACTCCTTTGGCTCCGCTTGGTGGCCCACACCATCTTCATCATCCTTGTCCCCAAGAGTTCAAACCAGAACTCCCCGCCATCGACCTGCACTGTTAATGTTTTATGTGATTCTCTGCACTGTATCTGATGTAAAGAGCTCCGATACCCTCGGGTCAGGCCAGCGCTATATAAAACTTCTTAAATAAATAAATAAATAACCAGCTACATTATTTTAAATCCATCGTGACCAGCACCCCAGTATATCTAACAGACAAGGTCACCATCTCCGGATATCTCGCCAGCCGAAATATAAATCCCATAGGATATAATGAGATTTATATTTCGGCAGACAGGATATCTGTCACCTTTGTGACGGAGTAACCCATCCACCAAGAACTAAATCAGGCCCTTAGTCTCTGAAATCGAAGTCAAAAATCCTCAGCAGGGCAAGGAAGAAGGCTGTGACAGAAGAGGGCACCCTACATCGAATAGCCGCTTGATGAGGTCCTGGTAAACCCACTGATTTTTGGTGGGAAAGTCAGAGTGAGGGATATATGAATTTCATGCCCAAGAAAAGTTCTTTGCTGGCCAGATACCTTTGATGCCTTCGTCCAGTGAAGGTCTCTACCATCACACTTTTGATTTTATTATACCCTGTCATCCAGACACAATAAATGGAAAGGCAGATGCCCAGTCCAGAGCCTACCTCCCTCTTGAGAATGAAGATATCGCCGGAAATTCCTTACCATCTCTAATCCTACAAAAGAAAAAATGAAACATGTCAGAATTTAGCCATTGTGAATATGTCTGAAGAATTCCTATCCCAATCAAACATTTGACACAAGCATTAACTGTTCCTGCTTGGTTCAAAATCAACTAGCTAGAACAGTAAGCCAGGGATTATTGTATAAAAGAAAGACCTTATTATTCCCTACTAGAAAAGTTCACCAAGTTACTGAATTAGTTGCACAACTCAGATATGGCAGGAGATATGAGGGGAAAAAAAAATCTAGAATTATTGAAACACCATTTCGGGACACCTATCTTAAAGCAGGATGTCACTAACTATGGGAGCACCTGTTCCAAAATTAAATCCAAATGTCACAAACCAGCTGGTTTCCTACAATACATTCCCATTCCACCCACTCCCTGGCACAATTTTTTATTTTAAATGTGTTTTATTGCACATTATTTCATATACATAAATACAGTAAAGAATTCATTAGTTTGAAACAAAGGTTATGATAAAAAAATTGCAAAGTAAGAATCGTTCAAAAAGCATTGTGCATTTTTTCTTTTTTTAAACCCACCATAAACCCACCCCTGGCGGCTGATGAGATCCTGAATATATATGTATTCCATTCTTAAGACTCCTGAACAATTTCTTAAACAATTTCAACAAATTTCCAACCAACCCTTTCCAACATATAAACAGAAATCTTAGGTATCCTGTAATCATATATATCTCTTCCCCCCTGAACCCGTAAAGTGCAATGTGCCATTACAGCTGCTTCCCGGATTTGCCATTTTACTGACTCTCCTCTACCTATTCTGTCAGAGGCGCCCATATTCTTAAGCCTTTAATTCGTGCCCAAATCCCCCTCCTCGCATTAACAGCCTTTTCTAGATTATAAACTGCAAGAAACCGGGCAAGCCACTGCTGAGATCTGGGGGGTAGGGTCCCGCCAGGCTGATGCGATGCAAAACTCCAGAACTGCCATAGCAATGAACATTAGATTTTGCCCTGTGGCACCCACCCACCCATCTGCCACCCCGAACATAATCAGGCTTGAAGAGAGGGTGCATTCCACTCATAATACTTCCTTGAAAAATGTGGTGATATCTTGCTTTAAATTAATGAGCATATACAGGAAGTAAAAATATGAACCAGGTCTGCCTGATATAATCGAGGACAACATGTCCCTCTAGCCCTCCCCTATTTAGCAATCTTGTGTGGGATGTGGTAGAGAGAAAAACAGGTCTTATAATAATGCACTTGTAGTCGAGCAGGTATTAGAAAATTCTGTGCCATTTTATATGATTGCTGGAATAGTGCATCCGAAATGCCGATTTCCCCTTTCCATTTCAGCGACCATTGCTCCAAATCATCTTTCATCAGTGAGATAAGGAGATTATAGATAACCCGTATTGACAAATCCCTATTCTCTACCAGTTTGTCAACTATAACATTTCTGGAGAATCCTATCGGTCCACCTCCTTTCTTAGATAAAAAGTCCCTTATTTGATGATATTTGAAGAAATCCCTCCAGTCTATCTCAAACATCTCCTTCCGATCTTCAAAGGAGACAAAGCCTGCTAGAGAAAAGAAGGACCCTAGTCTGGCCAGGCCAGACTCCCCCAATCTTGTAGTCGTTTGATCCTCAAAAATCCCTGGTAGATTTGGGCTATTTGTTAGCAGCGTATAAAAATTAAACCTGTCTATTCCGATTAACCTCTAAACTGACTTCCACACTTTAAAAACCCCAAGTAGTGTCTTAAAGCGAACTTTCTAATAGTGCTAATTGTTTAAATATCGCAAGAGACATCCCCAGGCATCTATCCCCATTATGAGGGGAGTGGGAGCCTCTTCAATATTTCTTTCAGCCGTTTTCTCTTGCAACAGTACCAAACTATGCAATGGTGTGGTGGCCCAGTAGAAAAA
Source organism: Triturus cristatus (assembly GCF_964204655.1). Taxonomy (NCBI): domain Eukaryota; kingdom Metazoa; phylum Chordata; class Amphibia; order Caudata; family Salamandridae; genus Triturus; species Triturus cristatus. The sequence continues at coordinate 381,599,239 of NC_140591.1, read as the reverse complement.
TCTGAGGTTAGGTAAAGCCCATCCCCCTCTGTCCCTGGATAATTTAAGAAATGTAAAAGCTCTTCTTGGTTTGGCATACTCCCTAACAAACTGATAGAACAAATCTTTCAATTTCAATGGGATCGGCCATAAAAGATATAAAATCTTGGGAAAAATAGCATTTTAAATATATTACACCTCCCAACAATAGACAAATGGAGATTGTTTAATCTGAACAAATCCTGTTTAGTTTTCACTAAAAGGGGTTCTACATTTTCCTTAACCATGTCATCAATGTTGCTGAAATATTGATTCCCAAGTAGGTTGCGCTCTTTACCACTCTGTCATAATTTATGGTTATATTATCATTAACCACCACCTGTGCTTTATAGCGATGAGGAGCATAACTGGAAAGTTTCCCAAACCTCTCTGCTTCCTCTTCTACTTCCTGAACAGCAGTTGTAGTATCAGGGGTCACAAGGGCAATGTCGTCAGCATATGCCAACACTTTTGTTTCCCACCCTCGTGTTTAAATAGACTGAATAGCCCTGTTGTTTTCCAACTTACGTATAAAAGGGTCAATATATATACAGCAAACAAAAGAGGTGAGCTTGGGTATCCTTGTCGGGTCCCTCTAATTATTACAAAAGAGTCTGACAGTGCTCCATTGACAAAAACTCTGGGCGTTGGTTGGTGATATAGCATTTTAATTGCCTGCAAAAAACCCTCCTTGACTCCCACCCTTGACAGGGCCTCCCATAAAAATTGCCAATAGACCCTGTCAAAGGCCTTTTCCTCATCCAGCAGAATTAAAGCCATTGGGTCCTTATGTGTTAAAGTAGCATCTAAAAGTGTAATTACCTTCCTTATATGATCAATTGTCCCCGGTCCTGGAATAAATCCATGCTGATGGTTTGAGATTACCTGATAGATAATTGGCGCTAAACCGGAGGCCAGAATTTTGGAGTTGATCTTGCTATCACTATTGATCAAAGGTATTGGGCGATATGAGCTAGGATCCGTTGCTGGTTTATTTTTTTTAAGAAACATCACTATTTTTGCTGAAGACCAGGAGCTCAGAGGCCAACCCCCCCTTAAACACATGGACAAACAGCTGAGTCATGCACTCTTTAAGTTGCTGCAAGAAGTTTTTGTAAAATTCAGAAGGTATGCTATCAATGCCTGTAGCTTTGCCGTTAGGAAGGCTATTTATGCTTAGTAATACCTCAATCCATTGTGGGAGATCCTCTAGCTGTTGTTGTTCTGAGGAAAATATCTCTCCCGGCGTTGAATCCAGATATTCCTTAATCTCTCTGAGATTTCCCTTTAAATCATCCTGATGTAGGTTTTGATAGTACTGATGAAATGTCTGACTAATACTATGTGTGTCTGTAACTAGCCCCCTAGTTGGATCCCGAATCTCCGGAATTAGGTTTTGCGCAGTCTTTTGCCTAGCTCTCATCGCCAAGTGGTGCCCAATCTGTTAACTACATTCATATGCTTTCTCTCTCCAGACCGTAAGTCTATCCTCAGCTTCCTCCAAATCCCCACCCTGTTGTAGAACTTTAACTAAATCCTCCGCTGCTTGAGCCAGAATAACTTGTAGATCATATATTTGCTGCCGGCCTTACTTATTAAGGTTCAAAGAGTATCTGAGAGTTTCCCCTCATATGCCAGCTTTCAATATACCCCAAACAATATCTATTTCGGCACTTCCTATATTTTCTTTCAAAAACATTGGGATCCAGCTCCTCATATAATTACAATACTCTTCATTAATTAAGAAGGCTCGCTAAAAGCTCCAGACCTTTTCTTTGTAAATTAGTATTGCGTGTCAAAATCGCTAACCCTCGTGCCCAGGTGTTCTGTGTTATCCCCCCAACCAACCTATATCCTAGTGAATTCAAAAGATACAGTTGTGTCCCTTCTTTATGAATCTCCTGGGCACATACAATATCTGCAAGCAATAGACGTCACTCTGCCACAGTATTCCGCCTTTTTTTAGGATCATTAAAGCAACTGATATTGATAGTGGCTATACCTATTTTACCCATCCCTTAGAGGATAAGGGTGTCTAGTCATTTCCTTGCACCATATATGCTGAAAGAAAAAGAGAAAGAAGGAAAGGAAAACAACACAAAATAAAGAAAAACCAGAGGTAAAAGAAAAAAAACTTCTTATAGGACACCTCTCCTACCTGCCAGCCTCCCTCATCCCCACCCCCCTCCCCTGTGCCCTCACCCACTTCCACCTCCCACCACCTGTACCTTAGGCGACCTGGCACTGCCCGAGCCAGGATGATGTCATCCAAGTAATCCCATCCCCGCCACTCCTCCAATCTATCCCACCTGCCAACTCCAAAACAATATAGCAATTAATTGCTGAACTACCATTGATCATTGTGAGTATGACATAGAGGCACCGCAACAATCATAAACTATAATGCCATAGAACCACATAATATGACTTATTATACACCATTAGACCCCGTTCTCAGATCTACCAGAAATCTCCTTTAAATACGATTGGGCTTGGATTTTTTAAATAAAGTTGGGTGTTTTCCCCCGAAAAGAATCTTTAGTTGGGCTGGATTCTGAAGATAAACTTCTGGCCCCAGCTGTTGAAATGGGGCAAAAGGTTTCCTAAGTCTCCACCTTCGTTCGGCAGTGGAATGTGTGAAATTTGGCCTGGTAAAAAAAGTCACTCCTTCATGTTCCTTCTTGACTGTTGGTCGGGTTAGATCATAGAGGACCTGTCGCAGCAAAAGAATTTCCAAAATATAACAACATTGCTTGTGGCCATTCAGGGTATTCAATGAACACATTGACAGCATTAAAGGGAACCTGTAAGCCCTCTGAATTTCCTTATCCCAGTGCCAATTGCTTAGCTCTGGAAAGACACCTCTCAATAGGGTGACCATATATTTCCTGGGATCATTCCCTTCGGCCCCCTCTGGAATTCCGAAAAATCGAGATTGTTATGGCATTGCCTATTTTCTTGATCTTCCATTTTCCACATCATGTCTTTAACAATCCTCTCATGTGCTATGCTCTGTGTTTTTAGGGCGACAATTTCTTTTACCAGGCTTTCAGTCTGGAATTCTACAGAAGCCATTCTCTCAGCTATGTCCGCACATGTTCTCCCTACTTTCCTAACAGCACCATGCAACTTTTTTGCAGCCAGATGGGCTCTACGATTGGCCATCTTCACCTCCTCCTGGAAGCTCTTAATTGATTGCAGAACCATTGAAAGGGAGGGATCGTTCTGATTCCCAATATCTAAGATCCCCCATTGTTTGCGATTGTGAGATTTTCTTCAAATTTAGCTGTTCGATTTGGTAGAACAGTGAGCTGTGAGGCCGAGTAGTCCCATTTCAGATCACCTGTGCTACCACCATCGGAGGTCTCTTGTAGGCCTTTCTTCCTCCCCTTTTTTGGTAGAGATTTCCTTTGTCCATGTGGATTAAGCACAGCCCAGCCCAAAGCTGCTATTCCAGTTAGCCCCCTCTCCTTCACTAGATGCTGATATGCGTGCGTACAAATTTCTGATTCATCTGTCAGAGAGTAGAACTTTTCATTCATATCAGGGGATCAGGCCCATAAAGAAGGAGTGTTTCCTACTTTATTCCTGAAGGCCGTATCCACGTGAGGGCTCCTGGCTTTGGTTACTGCCTGCCTGGTTTCGATTATTTTGTCTCCATTTGTGAGGTCTTGACGGCGGTCTAGCTGGAGAGAATCTGCCACTTCCAAGACATGTTCTGCGCTGAGTTTTGCTGTTGGGTTGGACACAGTTTCCGCACCAGAAGCTGTTATTGCACCGACAGCAGTTTGCTCCCATCTCTCTTCTCCTGGCCATCCACAGATTGCTGACCCACGCCGGTAGTGCAGAAAAGTTATTTAATCAAATTCTGACAGCCATCTACCTCACGGGGACTCTTTTGTGGTGCTTTCTTAATAGTTTCAATTTTGTCCACTTATTCCCCCTGCCAGCAAGACCATCTATTTTTTTGCCTCTAGTATGATTTTCTGCGGGAATTCCGCGCTGCGGGGGGACTGTGCAGCTGCTGTTACTATGGCCAGAGCAGGCTGAGTGCGCACATCAGCTTTCAGTTGTTTGGTGGCTTAGAGTCTGACTGAAGGAGCGTCTCGAGTGAGGTGCTCCTCAGATGCCATCTTGCCTCCCCTGGCACAACATTTTGATGGATTTTGTGTCTGAGATCCTCTCAGTAAAAAGTGCACAATAACCTAATTCAGATGGGGCATTGTATTAACTCTGACTAAATTACCAACAGCCTCTAAATTGGCAAATATTTTTTTCCCAGCATATAGTCAAGTTACATGTCAATCCCAAAGTAATCATTACTAATCAAGGTACACAATTGTCTTCCCACATTTGGCAACAATTATGACAACCATGAGAATTGAGGCCCATAGGTCAAGCTAGCTAACATCCTGAAATGGTCAGAATAATAGAACACTTAAATGAAATCTTAGAGATGTGCCTGCATTGTTGTCAGGCAATCCAACAAGGGGAGGATTGGAGCAAGCCTCTCTGGATGGCATAATTTGTGTATAATAATTCAGAACATTTGTGAATAGGATGTTCACTATTTTTCAGCATGAACGGTTACCAGCCTCATATTCTTCCTTTTGAGTAGACATCCTCTTTTCCCCTTCTTACGGGACACGAACATCAGAGCAGTCTTCATAGAGACTTAGCTACGTCAAGGAGGGGCATAGAGAAAGCTAAGATTAAACAATAGATGTATGCAGATAAAAATGCTTAGGTAACTCTGGCTACAAAATTGGAACTAGAACAGGTTTGGTAGATAGCCAAACCCCTTCTCATTAATGGCAATAGAAAACTAACACCCAAATCTTGTGACCCTTGCACCATAAGCATCAAATTTAAATTGTCCTCCAAATTGCAAATCAACCCAGTGTTTATTGTTTCTCTGCTAAAGGCCTGTCCAGCGATGCTTAGAGCTGAGCCACCAGATTTGATCAAAGTTTGTGAGGGAAAGGAGTATGAAGTAAAATAAATTCTATACCCTATAATCAAGAATTGCCATATATACCATCTAAAAGATTGGATAAGGCTTCAGACCAGAATGAAAATCTTCGGAACCAATTATCTAAATTTTATACAACATTTCATCAAAACTACCCTAGCAATTCCAAGAGACAGAGTAATGGTTTCTAAAATGGCCGCTGGGAAGGAGCTCCTCAACAAAACTCCCGGGCACTAGGATCAACAACAAGGTGCAAATCCCTGCTTGTCCCCCCTGCACACCCCTTGTTGCCGTTTCCCCACAGGTCCAGGCAAAAAGAGGTATGAAGCTGGATTCAACGCTGCCGCCATCCACAACAAAATAGACAAAGTAGCCGGACTTAAGACCGAAGTTCCGAAACCGAAACTGGAAGTCCCTGGGGCCCGGACACTAGGATCACCAATACTCGGTGGAAATCCCTGCTTGTTCCCCCTACACACCTTGTCTGCCGCTCCCCCACCACTGGACCACGCAAGAAGGAGGATGGAAGCTGCACATACTGCTGCTGCCATCAGCTAAAAAGCCACAGGGATACTGGAGGGAGAAGCGAAGCCCCAGAACGAATCTGAAAGTTCCTGGGGCTCGCAGGCTCCCACCGTCTTGTAAATCGGCTGTGGACACCCTGGCGACACAAGAACACCGGAGGAAACAAAAAAAAATGGCAGGGAGACCACAAGAGTGCTCCAACCCCCACTGCCCACAGAAGAAGGATCGGAGTCTAGCAAAATGAATGGAGAATCGTGCTCCGGACCTCTATTGATGCTTTTCTGTCGAAAAGAAGAAAAATAAAAGCTCCGATGCACTCACCTCTAGGCAAATCCCTCATTGGCCCCGCTTTTGAGGCAGGAGCAGCAAAGGAGAAAAGTGGTGCAGAGACTCCTGGACAGCACCGAACCTCGCAGCCCTCGGTTACCTGACACCAAAATGACCGCCCCGGCCAGACTCCATAAACCGGATCCATGACATCGCTCAGCCAGTAAGTGAGAATTAGTACTGAGGCTCTCGGATCATCTGCGGGACTGCCTTCTTCACGTTTCCAGTGGGGAACGACCCACCCTGGTAATTAAAACCAGAGCTCTCACCACTCGCTTGTGCCTTTCCCCAATATGGCTACCATGCCCGATAATTGGTAGGAAAATGGTTAAAAATGCCACACCTGGAATCTGAACTATGCCTATAGTTTTCACGATAGTTGACCTGCCCCTATTGCAGCGTGACCCCCCCACCGCCGCAACCTGTGACCTACCCCTCCTCTCCCGAGGTGCCAAACAGAAGATGGCCACCTAAAATCACCTACCCTACCTGACAACCACTAGACCACCACACCTGAATTGCACTTTAACACCTCGGAAAGGAGCTCCACGCCGCTCACTGTTTGATCCTGTTTGCTTCTGGTCTGATACTTCCCCCTATCTCATCTGGTAAACTATGACCTCCTTTGATTGGAAAACACCACAGACTTGAGCTCTATGCTGCTCCGAACCCCCCATCAACAGGAGGAAGGTAGAGAGACCGAACGCACCTGTGACCACCATATAATCACGCTTAACTTTCAAAGGGACGCCCAGGTACATTAACTCTCGACTGAGGCGGCCCCACAATCCACACCGTCCGCATCCCAATCCACTGAACCCCTGAGTTTGCCCTCTTCTACTAGCCCTAGTAACCACCCGGATACAACTTCCCGTCCTCCAGGACGGAGCTCGCCCCCGCCCCATCCACACACAATGCCTCCACGTAATTCCGCATGACCCGAACTCCTTCGCGATCAGATTCCCACCTGACCTCTCACCCAAAGCGAAGAAGAACTTTAAACAGAAAATGATCAGACAGCACCCCGAGTCACTTTTCGCAGACACCTACCACTGCCACTCCAAAGGAAAGGTAAAAGCTTATCTTCCACACTGAGAGACACGAAGCATGGAAATCCATTTTCAGATCACAGCTCAGCATTTAAAAAACCACCAACACCTCACACAGCTGCAAACTAACAATATCACTCCCGTACCGATCAAGGCGTACTGGTAATACCACGGTGACCATCTATTTCAAAGGACACCGTCCTGATACAAGCCAACAGTCAAAATCTAGAGTCCTTTGACACATTCTTCCCCTCTCTCTGGAATGCACCCTCTCATGCCCCCCCTTCCCTCCCACCCCTACTCCCCCCCAGAGGAACCGGACCAGCCGCCTGAACTCAGCTACCACTTTGGCACTCACTAGCAACAGCACACACCCCTCACCACACGGCATCTCCCCACCACCCCAGTGAGAACATTTCCCCTCCACTACCCCTGTCCGGCTCTCACCCCCACCTGACACCCACATCTCTGGTACTCCCTAGCTACCCCGCATGTCCACCTCCTCACAACACCCCGTGCGTCCCCCAGGTAGAACAGGAACCCTCTACCCCCTCATCAGCTCTCACCGCCACCTGCCACCTACCGCTCCGATACTACCTAACAACCCTACACGCCCCCTCCACATGACATCCCTCTCACCAACCCCATGAAAAACCAGACCCCGACTTCCCACCCTCGGCTCTCACTCCCACCCACCACTTGCCGGTTCTCACCACCTGCCCTCCACCTACCCCAATCCACTGCGATCAACTTGAGCACTCACCTCCCCACACCTACAGGCAACAAAGCAACTACACCCAAACAAGACCCCTCACCACATGACAACCCCCTCACCACCCCCACAGAGAACAGGACCCCCTACTGCCCTCCACTGACTCTCATCCCCAGCTGTCCCCTGCCAGCTCTCACCCCCACCCGCCACCTGCCCTCCACTCACTCCACCTCACTCCGAACAACTTGAACACCCTTCCCCCCGAACCCACAGGCAATACAGCTCCCACACCCCAACAAGACCCCTGCCACTCTGCACTCTCGGCTAAGCCCAGATCCCACACGTATAACACAACCAAATCTCGGCTACCTGTCTCCCTAAGATCCTCTCTCCCCAGACCCGAAACGGACAACACAGCCACCACTAAGCTGCCGAACACCCTGAGACTCTACCCCCCTAGGCCCAACACACCCACACAGGTTCAGTCGCCTTACCTCAACAAATTAGAGACTGAGCAGCGACTCTCCATGCTGGAAACCCAGATACCAACTATAATCCAGGGCCTGAGTGAAATTCTAGACAACCTCGCAGCGCCCCAGCAACCACATCACACCCACCCCTCCAAAACCCAGACACAACCTTGACCGTCCACTTTTCCTCCCCAGAGATGGGTAGCTAACCCCCTCCCCAATCTGACTCATAGACCAAAAAGAACCAGGGACGCTATGTCTGAGAGCGATGTGGCGGATCTCGCCTCCTCGTACGACAATCCTATTGTTGTCACCCTCCAATCCAAAATGCAGGTGATCACCGGACTAGGAAGAGACCAAGCCCCTCCAAACTCACCTAGGCCACCGACTACCCGCACTAACTTCCCCACGGTCCCCCTAACGAAGAAACCCAAAACAGAGACGACCCCCAGTAACTGCATGCTCATAAACTGCAGATCAGCCACCAAACATGCCACTGAACTAGCAGAATCCATCCTAACGCACGACATAGACATAGCATTCATCACCAAAACCTGGCTTAATGATTCCTCCCTTCCACTCCTGGACACTCTCGTCCCCCCAGGCATTACAATCACCAACAAAGACAGAAAAGACCAAAGAGGAGGAGGCTTAGCAATCATCCACAGAGACAATATTTACGTGACGGAAACAGACTCCTCCAACTACAGCACCTACTACAGCACCTTTGAGTGCCTAACTGTCAACATCAACACTTGCAACAAAAAACCACTTACCTGCCACCTTATTTACCACCCCCCAGGCAACTCCACCACTTTCACCGAACACCTGTCGGACCTGATTGCCCACTGCTCACTACGTGACGTGAACAACCTTATTCTGGGCGACCTCAACCTACACTGGAACGAAGATAGCAACCCGCTAATCCAAAACCTGAGTGAGTTACTATGCAACGACAACTCACAAAAAAGGTGCAACCCTAGATGCCATCATAGCCAACCGCAACACGGTGACGATAAACCACACCCTGCCCGTACATTGGTCTGACCACCACTTAATCCTCTTCCACCTCGCACAGCCAGCGACTACAACCCCCCGCCGAAGAACATCCCAAATGGACCAGAAATCTCACTCAGATCAACATGACTGACCTGGAGGAAAAAGTCAACTCCCTCCTCACTACCTCCTTGGATCATCTATCCACGGCAGAACTCACTGACTACTACAACACATCCCTGACTTCCATTCTAGACCAGATAGCCCCCTGAAACTAAAAAAAACAGGAACATCCCATCCAGATCCAGGTTCAATCCGGACATCAATATCGAAAGGAGACAACTTAGAGCGACAGAAAGACTCTGGAGAAACTACCCCTCCGCAAGCCTTCTAGAACAACTCAAAGCAGCTCGGAGAAAATACAAAAAACACATCCGTAATGAAAAAACCAACTTCTTCTGCTCCGCCCTGGACAATGCAAAAAACAGGCCCAATGAACTATTTAAAATCATCAAGCATCAAACCACCAAGCCCCCCATACCCCCCACCCAGACCTCCAAGGAATTATGCGAAAACTTCGCCATCTTCTTCGAAGAATAAATCTCCAAGATTGAACACTCGCTAGACACCAGCACCAACCCTGCCTGCCAAAGCCTGCCCCCAGCTCCAATAGAAAGCACATGCCTACACAACACAAATACATGGAAGTTCTTCAATTCCATCACGGAAGCCGAGATAATCAAGCTAATCTCCACCTCCAAACCTGCTTCTCACATCCAGGACCCTATACCCACTCAATTGACCAAAAAACTTGAACTCTCCATAGCTCCGCTCTGGTGCAGAATCAACAGCTCCCTGAGATCCGGCATTGTACCTGAATGCCTTAAAGTTGGCCAAGTAACGCCACTACTAAAAAAAAACAGGCCTTGACTGCATAAACCTTAACAATTTCAGACCCGTCTCCAATCTCCCCCTCCTATCCAAAATCCTCGAGAAATGCGTCCTTTCACAACTAACTCAACACATGGACAACATCAACCTTCTTGACCCCCACCAATCGGGATTCAGAAAAGGCTACAGCACTGAGACGGCGATCCTCAATATCACAGATGACATCCATGAGTCACTGGACTCCGATCACTGCTGCCTTCTCATTCTCCTCGACCTATCAGCAGCTCTTGACACGGTAGATCACCAACTTCTCATCAAGGCCCTACAAGAAAGGGTAGGTGCCGATGAGAAGATCCTCCGCTGGTTCACCTCCTTCCTCCAGAACCGCTCGCAAAGGAGAAAAATCAAAAACTTCACTTCCGACCTCCACCCCGTCAGCAGAGGTGTGCCCCAAGGCTCAGTGCTCTCACCACAACTGTTCAACATATACATGGAACCCCTCACCACCATACTTAAAAAGGCGAAATTCAACACTGGCTGTCCCTAAATCACCTTAAACTTAACCAGGAGAAAACGGAGATCCTCCTCATCTCCAACAAAGAAGAGAACCCACAAATCGCAGAATGGCTCAAAGCTATGGATGCTCTAAACGGCAATCTCATCCTGGCTAACTCCGTAAAATCCCTAGGAATCACCCTAAACCCTAAACTGGACATGACCATCCACATCAAAAACTCTGCAAAGACTGCCTTCCTCAACCTAAAGCTTTTCTTCAAAATTAAACCATTCATCCCTACTAAAGACCTCAAACAAGCCACCCAATCACTGGTGCTATCCAGACTCGACTATGGGAACGCAACCTTATCCGGCACCACAAAATCCCACCTGGCTCCCCTCAAAACAACCCTCAGCACAGCAGCCAGAATGGTCACTGGAATCAGAAAATACGAACACGTTACACCAGCACTAAGAGAGCTAAAATGGCTCCCAGTTGATCAGCGGGCTAACTTCAGAACGGCCTGCCTCACGCATAAAGCCCTTCACACAGGGAAACCAGACTATCTGGCCGCCAAACTCAAACCTCAAGAGCTCTAACTCCCTCCTTCTCATCCCCTTGAGAACACGCAAACACAAAACTGCTGCAAGGTCATTTGCTGGAAACGCGCCAAAAATCTGGAACTCCATCCCAGCAGATATCAAAACTATCCCGTCCTTTACAAAATTCAAAAAACACCTAAAAGCCCTCCTCCTCAACCGCTCCCTCCCGAATGGATAGCCGCTGCCCGCACGCTAACCCTGACTCTGTTGCTCTCTGACTTTACATCACACAGATCCACCTCAGCCCGCTTCCAGATAAGTGTGCATAAAATAAGGCTGCCTCAAGATTCTCGGACTACCTCAATAAAGCATTTAACAAGGCTATCTCAGGACTCCACCACTACCTCAAGAAGCCTCAGCACTCTTGGACTGCCAAACTTTATTTTTAAGACTGCTCTACTATGTAACTATTATGAAACACTGTTGTAAAGCGCTCCGATACCCCCGGGTCAGGTCAGCGCTATAAAAAACTCCATAAATAAAAAATAAAAAATTATGACAGGGGGGACTGTCACAGCTATGGTACACAAGTAAAACTAACCTACTTTGTGCAGAAGGTATTGGTACTATTCTCACAAATCCCATCCCCTGAGGAAACTTGATTGGACTATTAAGGTATGGCTATGGAGATATTGGTTAATGGCTCCAAAAATCGAATTGTTCAAAAATGTTTGATTTAGAACTAGTCACCAGAACTACTTCCGAATTAGCCATCAGGAGGAATTTGTTATCAGTTATCAAATAATGTCAACCTGTTAAAGATAATATATGTAGCATGTAGACAATATTGTAAATGTATGAATGCCAATAATTTTTGCAGAAATATTTAGGGGAAAGAATTAAGTAGCATTATACTTATTTACTGTTTGAAATATATCTTACATCTAAGAAAGACAGCCTCAGCATTAATAAGCGTTGTTAAAATGCCTAGACTAAGGGTTTTGACCTGTGTAAAGAAACACCAAGAATACCTCTCTAATCTTGGCTCCATTCCCAATTCAGCCCTTCCATTAAGTGCCCCATTTAAGTGTTTAGTTTGAATCTCTCACTCTGGAAAGCAGTGGGGCAAAGAAGGCACAGCATTGCGCATCACTCTCGCTGGGCCAAATTATGGTTAGTCAATATTAGATTATTTACCCAGATATCTGGACAAGGTTATTTCCATGACATGAGGCTCCAGAGAAGAAGGTAGTTTGGATCTTGAGCTGGAGAGGTTGCACATGACCTCCACCACCTTAATGTCCCAAGTAAACCACAGAGCCTTGCCTTGTGCTTTGGCACTTACTGGTCTTGATAGTCTGGCCGGCTTTTTGCCGGCCCTAAAGCACTTCCCTGAAGTGCTTCAGGTGGTCGTACCTGCTGGGACTGAAGACAGCAATGTCATCTAGGAAGGCTGCACTGAAGTCTTCCAGCCTAGCTAGAACCCGGTTGACGAACCTCTGGAAGGTGGCAGATGCATTCTTTAGCCCAAAGGCATTAACATGAATTGAAAGGGCCCTTTCAGTGTGGAGATGTCTGACCTCTCCTCGGCCCTCTCAGTTAGGGCAATCTTCCAATATGTTAACACCAAGTCAAAGTTAATGAGAAACTTGGCAACTCCTAATCAATCTATGAGCTCATCAGCTCTGGGAATGGAGTGAGCATCAGTCTTGGTGAGTCAATTGATGCCCGTACAACCCACACAGAATCTGAGTTCTAGGGTGCTGTCTGGTAGGTCAGCCTTAGGTACCAGCACCACTGGACTGCACGAGGGAATACAGAAGAGCTCAATCACACCAAGAATGAGCTTCTTGGAACCCCATTTTTGATACTGGCGCCCAACTTATAAGGCAGCCTGTAAATTTTCTATCATTGGCATGTGTACACCAGTTGGTGAGCCCAGGGCTAAGGTAAAAAGAGTACTGGCCTTGCACCTGGTGACACTTTCTAGGCTGTTCTGCTTGAAGCATGGGGGAGAGTACATCCTGCACATTGGAGTACAGTAGGTCTAGGAGAGATTTATCCTCCACCTCCTCACCACCAGCTCCACCAAGAGCATTGTCAATTCAGGCCTTTTGAAGCAAAGATTTAGTCTGTTAACTAGCAGGACCCTTAAGAGAATTCCTACATGCCTCGAGGTCAACCAGGTAGGGGAATGAATCTTTTCTCCGTTTGATCCCATAGGGCCTGTCCACTCTTCCTGTAAGGCTTGGGACTTCACAGGCTCCCTCACCCACACCTTCTGGCCAGGTTAGAACTCTACCAGAGTGACCTTCTAGTTGCACCACTGTTTTATTCTTCTCTGGTTTTCCTCTCGGTTTGAAGTGGTCTCTTTCACGAAGATCCTCATCTGACCCCTAAGGGCTAGCAGGTAGCTCACAACATCTTGTGTGGGCGACTTGGGAGCTTGCTTGAACCCATCCTTCACAAGAGGTCCTCTAACAGGGTGTTCAAACAGAAGTTCAAAGGGGCTGATGCCAAATCCCTTTGGTGGCCGTTTTGTGTAGGCAAAGAGCTAGCTAGCATGGTAACAGGACATCCCACTTACTTCTCTGGGGTTGTGACAGGCGCATACTCATACCTTTCAGGGTCTTGTTCAACCTTTCAACAAACCCATTTGTTTGGTCGATGATATGGCATGAAGAAACCTACACTCATCCCATATGACCTTCATTTTCGGGAGACATGAAGTTAGTGCCCCAGACAGAACCATCCTTGGGACAACCCACTAGTGTGAAGATCCCTATCAGTGCCCTGACCACACCAACACAAGTCACTTATCTCAAGGATTTGGGCTCAGGGTGGTATCGGGTGACATGGTCCACCAAGACCACGATAAACCTGTTCCCTAGGGCTGCCTTGGGGTCCAAAGCTCCAACAATATCTGCACCCACCCTCCCAAAGGGTGTTTCCACCAGGGGAAGAGTTGCAGGGGAGCTTTGTGCATTTCTCTTGCCCTATCATAGCCTGGCAGGTGACACAGATCTTACAGAATGCAACTGATTTAGTCCTTACTAGGGGTGGATGGAGCTAGCAGAATTTCACTACATGGAATTCCTCGGAGGGTTTACTTTAATTTTTTGTGGCAGGATTCTTTCGGTTCCAGAACAGTTTTTGTTTCACCGGTCTTTTCTCTGGTACATGCTGCTCTGTCTCTGCTTCTTTGGAGTCTGTCCTGGGGGTAGGACCGGAGCAAAGGCCCTTCCTGAATCATGTGAGAACTGGAGCAAGGCATCCTTAGTATCCAGGCCCTAGTATCCAGGCCCTTTCCTCACAGGCTCAGTGCTCCAAACCTCACTGGTGTCTTCCCTCATCCCCTTCTTTCACCCTAAGTGCCCGACCCATGCCTCATAGGGGCAGTATCGCCCTCTCGCCTCACAGCCTTGGCTCTGAGACAGTGTCTCTGAGTGCAGCAGAGATGACGGCTTCCATACTATACTGCCGGGTCTTGGCGGGGCTCAGGAGACAGAGAGCCTGAACCACTCTGAGCATGGCAGCAGCTAAGATAACCCAGGGAGAAGGTAGTGAGTGCTGTATCTTTGGTGGGGAAGCTAAGGATGTTCTCCAAAGTAAACTGTTTACTTGGATTGTCAAATTATCAGCTTTTCAGTGCTTTTCCTGTGCATTGACTAGACCACACCCCTTACTCTTTGTGACTCATCTTCGAGATTCTTTGTCACTACAGCACAATCTCCATGAATGCTATCCCTGCTACCTTCTGTCCTGACATACTGGTGGGCTGGTACTTGTAAACTCCACTACATGGCGTTGGACTGCAAAGTTTATGCCAAACTCCACTCTCAAAGTAGAGCAGGGAGTGACAAAAACTATGCAAGCTCCGCCAGCGGAGAGCAGTTCACTGCCCACCCCTAGTCCTCACCTGAGGCAGCCATCATGCTTGAAAACGTCAGTCTGCCATTTGTTCATTGTGAGGATTAAAAAGAAGTGTAGCTCCTAGATTTTGCCTGAACATTAACTTTCGTCAAATGTGTCAATGGGTGCTCCATTCCTGTTATGATAGCTACCCTGCAGTGGCTTCAGACTCCCATGATGGAGAAACTTCACTGATGTTCATTTAACATGGGAGTACGGCCAGCATGTATCTGCCTCATCAAGTGGATTTTCCCAGAATCATTGCGGTGTGACACAAGTAAGGGGGCGAGGAGGAGTGATTGCCTCCTTGACAGCCTTGGAGCCCTCTGATTAAGCACTTTTATTTTCCGTGACAGACTGTACAAATGATTGACTTTATAATGCTTTCTTGCAGTGTGGATATGGTATTTATCATGTAAATTGACTAACTGTGAGCACATTGGCATTTACAATGCATGCCGGGTATTGGAGTATATTTAAGACTAGATGGTGTAATTTCCGCTTATAAATGCACGTGATCACTTAACTGAATGATCTTCTTGCAACTGTCACCCAGGCCCACATGGAGGACTAAAATGCGTAAGTACTAAATGCTTGACAACTTGATTCTGCCATTTGTTCATTGTGTGGATTAAGAAAAGTGTGGCTCCTAGATTTTGCCTGAACACTTACTTTCATCAAACGTGCCAATGGGTGCTCCATTCCCATTATGATGGCTACACTGCAGTGGCCTCAGAGAGCCACGGCCCGTATAGGGCGTGCTACCGGGGCGGTGACGTAGGGCGGGGGAGGGGCAGGGTGGGGGGTTGTAAAATTCGGCATACGGCTGATTTCAGGTAAGTAACGAAAAAAACTAATTTTGTTGCGCGCGCTGCATCGCATTTGGCGATGCAGTGCACGCAACGAAATTCATGCCGTGGTTGGCCTCAGACTCCCTTAATGGAGAAACTTTGCACGTTTGCAAAGTGGTGGAGAAAGGGGGCGTGGCCTCTGTAGTTCTCACAGCAATCCTGCTGTTTGGGCTTTTGAAGGTAACAGAAAGGCTTGTTGGCACCCAAAGACCCTAAGCATTAAATGGGACATCACACCCCAACTAGTATTGCACCAGGAGGCACATTTGCACTGGAGAGTGGTGGAGAAAAGGGGTGTGGCCACCAAACATGCCTCTGCATGCGCATTTCTCTCAAGAAATGCACGGGCGTGCGCGCATGGCAGTTTTCGCAATGATCACCTAAGTTTCGAGAGAGAGACGGCGAGGTAGAGGAGACGGGCAGCCTGGGGACGCTGCATTTCAAGTAAGTGGGTATTTTTTGTTTTAAGTAATGTCTAATTAATTTTTAATAGGGTTAGAGGTGGGTGGCAGAGCGGAGTGGAGTTCCATGGAATTGGGTCCCACCCAACTCCGTGGACCTGTGCATAGTCCAGCTACGCCAGCTATGCCCAGGGTTAGTTTTAAGATCATCCTAGATGGCATAGAGGGCAGATTCTGTGCCACTTCATGGATAGAATGCTGTTTTGAAGTCGGAAAGTATGGAGTTATCTTCAATGAATCGTGACATCTGGATGAATGCTGCTCTTTCTATCTGTCAGTTTGCCCAGAAAAGATCCATTTGTGATCAGTCTGCAGTTCTTTGGGTCTTATGAAGGTTTCCTGTTGGGAAAGAAGTATTGATGATTGTTCTGACTGGTATGGCAGCTGATATAGTTAAAAGAATGTTCTTGAAGATTTGTGGTGGACAAGGGACAGAGGGGGCAACCGGCTGGCCTGCTTATTTCTACAAGATGCATACATTCTGTTTTTGATAATTGCTTGAAGGAATGCAAGGTTTTGGTTAGCCTACCCTTGGGAGGGGATTGTTGGAAATGGGTTGGTTCTGGTGGATTTACACCTGTCCCTCTCCACTGCACATTGGGACCGCTCTGCTGCTTTGGCGCTCCCATCGCAACCTCCGCTTCCTCAATGAGCTCTACATCATGGCATACCTTTCAGGGGTATTGAGGCAGAGGGTAGACACCCATTACCCTTCCTAGAAACAACACTCTGCTGTCCACCCCCTCCACTGCGCCACTCTCCCCTTGGAATACTCTCTGATCATTCCTGTTTCTTTATCCATCAAATCTACTTATCTGATCCCTCCAGTACTCGCCCTCCCTCATCTCCCTGTCATGCCCCCATGTCCTGTGAACTACTCTATGCTTTTACACTGCATCTACATTGCAATATTCATAAATACGGCGCCTCCTCTTCCCCCATCTTGTTTCCCTGCTCCTAGTGGCCCATGGAATTCCTACCAGAGGTAGTGGACCCTGGTGAAAGGTAAGGATTGAAGGTTGTGAGATCAGCTGGTGTGAGATCGGCTGACTCATCCTGCATATGTAGTTTTTGCTCCCCTGTCCCTTTATTACTGTATGTGGAGATCTGAGTCTAGCACTCACTCTCCCCCATCCATTTTATCTCTTTACCCACCCTTTCCCATCTGCCATGAGTGCCTGAAGCCTTGATCTGCCTTCATAGACCTGGGTACTTCTTGAACTATTCTTGGTTAGTATAGTTTAGACACACTACATTACTACAGTATTCTGCATTTCCTACCCGTCTGGTTCCTTTTATCACTGCTCTTAGCAGCCAGTGAGCAGTGAGCCGGAAAGCCTGTCACAGGTCTTAAACCAGATTGCCTGTGTTTTAACACTAGCACTCTCCAACGATGGCGCCACATCCCTTAGGATTCTATCCTTCAACATTGATGGCCTAATGCACTCATGACAGTTTATAGGTCCCTATGGGCATTAGGGCCCCATATCATACCGCAGAATGCCAAGCAGCATTCTCTAGGACCTGCCCTCACCCCCTAATTGCCAGTTTCTGCAAGAATTGTGACATTCTAGACACTCAGGTTCAAGAGGAGAAACCCACCTTCTCCCCCCTCACACGATGGAACTCTGAGCTGGGAAAAACCAATGGCTTCACTCCTGAGTGGTTGCGAATAGAAAATCCAAGCATGCTTCAAAATACACCCAAACCCTTTCAAAGCACCAGGTGCAAGCCTTCCAGCAAGTGTACTAGACTCGATAAAAGACAGGCATACAATGAATAAAAGAGGCTATGGTATCCCTTGCAAGATGCCGAAAAAGCTAACAAGGGACCATCAACCTTCTTAAGGAGTTAACTCAGAAAAGCTCTCAGAATGGAAAGAAAGTTGGTCACAAGGCATCCAGGAGATATCCCTTATCCATTCTCTTATCAGAGTATGCTAGCCTATGTCTTTACTAAGGATCATTCGGTGAGGCTGGGACACAAGGTCTTTTTATTAGTCAAGCCCTGAATTCCACACTCCACAGTCATCCGGCATCCATTATGGAAGGCCACACAGTGGGGTCAGGCATAGAACCTGACTGGCAGATAACCCACCACTGGAAGCCAATTTCCTTATATATGTTGCTCTGTGTGTTTGTTTTTAACATCCTTATGTTGGTCTACTGGTTAGGAGAAGCTTCATAGTGCCACTTTCGGCCATGCTCAGTGGGTTGCTCCAGGTGGTGGTCACCTGAATAGAGGGAAGCTGGACCTGATGCCACCTTAAGCCATGTGCAGTTTGGGCCCTTCAGCCTGTGAAGCTTGGTCTGGTAGTGTCCCACCGGATTGATGGCAACTTGAGGGGATCCACCTTGAGTCCAGTGTGATGGGAAAACACTAGGTGCATGGTAGCTGTGTCTCACTGGGCCCAGATCGGCAGAGGCCCTTCTGTCAGTGAAGGTCCACCAGTAAGATGGAAGCATGATGTGGTACTGTCAAGGGCCTGGAGCAGCGGGCCCTTCAGTTAATAAACTCGGCCTGGCTGTGGTATACTGGTTAGCTGGAAGCTTGATGCATTACTGCTGTGGACCCAGCACAGCAAGGTCCCTTCAGTGTCTGAAGCACAGCCTGTGGCTCAGGTCACTTCAGTTAGTGAAACGTGACCTGGTGGTTTTCAACCAGGTGGGGGAAGCTTGATGTGGTACCACCTTGGGTCTGGTGCAGCTAGAGTACTTCACTCCCTGAAGGTCTGTGTGGCAGTGGTCTGTCATTTGGATGGAAGCTTGGCCCGATACTGCCTTGGGACCATCACAGGAGGAGCTGATCAACTGCTGAAGCTTGGCCTGGCGGTGGTCTGCTGGGTGGCTGGAAGATTGGTGCAGCACCGCCTTGGGCTACATGCAGTCTGTGAGGCTCAGCCTGATGGCTTGTCTGTTGGCCAGCTGGAAGCTTTGTGTGGCTTTGTCTTGGCCTAAAGGCAACATGAGCCCTTCAGTCGGTGAGGCTCGGCCTGGTGGTAGTCTGCTAGGTGGCTGTAAGCTTGGTGTGATACAGCCATGGACCTGGCGTAGCAAAGGCCCATAAGTAATTGATTTTCTGCCTGACAGTGGTGCCAGGTAAGATTGAAGCTCGGCACAATAGTGCCTTGGGACAGTGTATCAGTGTTACTTCACTGAGGAAAGCTCAGCCTTGCTGTGGCCTGTCAGGTCGAATGAAAGCTCGACTCCATAGCAACTTAGGATGGGCAAAGCAGATTCCTTCAGTCCCTGATTTTAGCCAGGTGGTGGTCTACTGGACTGATGGAAGCTTCGCAACCATACTACCTTCTGCCCAGCGTAGCAGGAGACCTTCAGTCACTGAAGCTCAGCCTGGCAGTGGTCTGCTGGGTGGATGGAAAGCAGGACCACCTTGACAGGTGGATTGAAGGATGGATTGATGGAGAGAATGTGAAAGGCCTTTCAAACAAGCACCTGCTAAAGGGAGATTCCTGAAATAAGCCATTGGCTGATTCAAAGCCCTTACTCTCTGTATTTGTATGTGTTGTTGACCAGAGCACTAAAGCTATCTATTGGTAGACCTAAAAAGAAGCTACACTGCAAAGATCATGCATTGTCTCCTTTTGCGTCAACTGCTGGAAATCAAAGAGACAGTGCACCGAGCGGGCACCCATCAATACCTTGCAATGCAAACTATTCATCACAGATGAGAACGGTAAATGGCAGTGCAGAATGGCATGCGAGCCATGTGCTGTGGTGTGTACACCTCATTAGAGCATGGTCCGTGGGATCGCACGCCACAAACACATATCTCAGAAAGAGAAGTTGCCACTTTTGACACCACAACTTTTCCGCGATTATCAGCCCGAGAGGTTGACTTCAAAGCATACAGCACAGCCGGGCACTTATAACAACTTCTTGAAATAGTGTTTAGGAACGTTTTCCACACACTGAGTGCATTAAATACATCAGTGTCGATCCTTATTAATCCCACAGAGCAGGGCACTGTGTTAATGCGAAGTATTTTATTGTTCAGCGGCCATGTACATAACCCGGGAGCGTAGAAAGAAATGTCAAACATCATCACATAGTATATGCTTTCCATTAAAGTGACGTAAGTGGTGACGTGTATTATAGACAGAAGAAACAGAAGTGCCGTTTGTTTTATTTAAATATCTGATGTCTGTAACCTAATAGTACATGCCCCAGTTTTTCTTGTATCCTGTCTAGGCATTGGTGAGTGTGTTTCTAATTGCCACGAACAAAAACAATAAACTGTGCGGCAGCTCCCCTCGGAATATGGTATAATATTTGGAGTGTTTCAAAGTCCTGGCCCTGTTGTGTTTGCAAGCAGCGCGAATGAAATCCCCATTGGTGTCCACTTCCAAGTTCAGGGGTCTCTGTCAATCCAGTGACCGCTGTAAAAATGTAAAAGCATCACATCCGTGCCCTGGGGCTGGTGATCAGTGCTCAGTCCTGTAGGCCGCAGGGTAAAGATAAACATGGCGGCCCATCCATCATTCGAAATGTGACCCAGGTGGCTAGTTGTTGAATGTCATGGCATCTGGAGGATGTGTTGGTGGCCCTCATAAAACGACTGGACAATTTCTTCAGGGTGGCCCTAGCTGGGCACAGCTGTCAATAATAACTTTGTCACTGTTCTCAAATGTGTTTATGTCCCAGGAGATGGTACAAATATTGACAGACTTCTTGTTCTCGCATTCAGTCCTTCAAAAACTTTTTTTTTAGTATTTCTGTAAATGATCAATATTTTGTTAAAAAAATAAAGAAAATGGCATCACAATCTATTACAGTTGTAGACTGTTGTTTATGTTCATTCCCAAACACCACGAGGTAAAAATACCGAGATTACCTCTGTCTATGATTGAAAACATTTGTGCCATTTCTGAATGCTGGACACATCCTACTTCTATGAACGAGAACCGGGCAGTTTTGAGTATCTGTCGCACAATGTCGAGACTCAAAAGCTTCTTCTGAATTGAATGTCAAAATATTATGACCATTCAAATATTTTTATTTCACTACCATGCATGACGAACAAGAGATTTACAACAGGTTGTTCACTGCAAAACACCACATTGGAAAAGGCCGAGGGGCGACGGACAGACAGACGGATTATTTCGGATAGTTGTAGTATATTTATATAGGGGCAATATTCCGCCATAGTGTCATGTTTTGTGACACAATGGCAGCGCAAACCACCAGATCATATTTGCAAAAGCCACTTTGCGTGTCTTTGAATGGCCTCATAGATATGGAGTAAAGCAAGGCAGCGCAAATCGCTGCGTTGCCTTACTCTGTACAAGGAAGGTGTTCCATGGGCGTTGCGATGAGTGTTCCCAAGCAACTTCCATGGTTTTTGATGCATTCCCAGATTTACAAGGACTTGTGAACCTGGGAATGTGTCAAAATCATTCGACTCCTGAGGTGAGGTGTAACAAGGAGAAATACCTTTATTTCTCCTTGTTTTTTCCTCTTTCTATGTGCTCTGCATTTTCCAGCACACATAAAAGGGGAACAACCTTTACAACGCAACTTTTACAACGGACTACCATTACAACGAAACTGTTACAACGCGAGTGCATTGACAATGCAGGACATTACAACGCAAGTCTTTACATCGACTTGCACTAGATGGCGTGCTAACATTAAAAATAGTGTAGTTTACTATCCCAACACCTTCCCTACTGTTACGTGGACTGGATTTGGAATAGTAAATTACACTTTTTTAATGTTAGCACGCCATCTAGTGCAAGTCGATGTAAAGACTTGCGTTGTAATGTCCTGCGTTGTCAATGCACTCGCGTTGTAAAACATTCGTTGTAACAGCATGCGTTGTAACAGCATGCGTTGTAACGTCATACATCCCACATAAAAAGAGGAAAACGCCTTAGTGGATTGGTTTTATGTAGGAAGGTGTCCCTGCCTGCACAAAAAACAGTCCTACTGACAAAACAGGCGTGCATGGTGCAAGGGGGCCTGGTTTGGCGCTAGGCTGTCAAAACAGCTCCAGAGCAGGGGGGAAGTACAGGAATGGACCAGTTTGGATAAATATGGTGCATTCCTGCCCTTACCCTGTGGTGCAGGGCAGCACAAGAAGGGAACTTGCTGCTCTGCGCCACCAATCACATAAATAAGCCCCTCAGTGCTATCTATATATTGTGCCATTATTAAACAAAACCATGAAAAAATGAATGTCTGGGAGTTTCCCTACTCACTTTTTCATTCAGTTTAGCAGTCATTCAGTTCAGCACAATCAGTTAGTCACTATCACGCATTTGTCAAATAAATGATAGTGAGGTTGGCCAATGTATTACTCAGGAAGGAGGCAGACTAAATTCAGGGTGCAATTGAAAGTAAATTTATCTATGAAAACATTTGATTAGACAAAAGTACAAATATTTTATTTAGATATATTTTCATATTCCTCTAATCATTAGGCACTATAAAGTGAGGAGATTAAAGTCTTAACCTTCATTGTGCCTTTTAGACTTGTATGTTTTTAAGTGAATGTACATGATTTCTACATTACTATGTTTGCACTGCACATGATAGAATTTAGGGCATATTTATTAAGAAGTCAAGCAATGCTGGGTAGCAAGTCACCTTGCTGCACTACTTGATAGGGAAAGGACAGGAATGCGCTGTATTTAACATAATACGGCGCCTTCCTGCCTTTTCCCAGAGCTGGCACATAATTTGTTGCCAAGTGCCAATGCAGGCACTTTTTCACCATTGTGCATGGGTGCTTGCGTTACAGGCAGGATTGTTTTTGTGCAGGAAGGAACACCTTCCTGCACAAAAACAATCCCCTGAGGCATTTTCCTCTTTCTATGTGTGCTGCACAGGGAGAAATAAAGATATTTCCCCTGGGGATGCATAGTAGTTGTGACGCATTCCTAGCTCTACCTCAAATGGTAAATCTGGGAATGCATCAAAATCCATGGGTTTAGCGTAGGAACACTCATGCACCACCCTTGGAACACCTCACTGAGGCAGAGTAGAACAACATAGCAGTATGTGCTGCGTTGTGTTACTCAGGATTTATCAAGCATGTCAGAGCCACGCAAGGGGGCATTACGTGGCTTGAGAAATCGCATCTGAAGTGGTACATCTCTTTTTCACCACGTTGTGTGGTGCAAAAGCGATGCAACCCTTTGATGATTATGGCCCTTTGTGTAGAGAGAGATGGTACTTTTACATTTGATTTCACATATTGCTTCCTGTAACTACTTACCTGAAATTCTTATATTGTTAACATTAGCAAGTGTGTTGTCAAAAAAGGAACTGCCAGCATGAGGCTAATAGGTAAGGCTTCTCTTCAGTGACAGGAACACACATTCTTCTCGGGAGAATGAGCTAGAACAGCTGAAAGGTAACAGATCATAGTCTCAAAAAGTAAATATGCTACTTTTTAGGTCTCGCCTAGCGTTGCAGTGCACATGCGTTGCTTGCTCTGCGCGAGATATATTGTAGATGAGGAGATTTCAGAAGGGGACTTAAAGCCCCGCCCATCATTTTCATTGGGTCGCGTCAGCATTTATGCTAAACGCTGGCTTCCCATTGAAAATGATGCTTCTTGGTCTCTGCCCTTGCTCCTTTTCGTCCGGCCCATCCTGACTGGATCGTCTGCTTCACGGCTGTCGTGTAGCAATTTCTCATCTAAAGTAGGCGTGTTATCTAAGCAAGCAGTGAAGCAAAGGATCCAGTCCGGATGGGCCATCCCAAAAGAACGAAGGTCTGCAGGCAGGCACAACGTGCATGGCGCCGGCTGCCCCCACTTTCCTGGCTTTGTCTGTTGGAATGCATAGCATTATAAAAGCAAGATAACTGATGAAAGCACACATCAAGTCTCAACCCTTGGGGCACTATTCGACTAACCAGTCACAATAACCAGCTACAACTGAGTCCCACACGTGGGAATAACATTCAGTAACGTTTGGCTCAAAATAGTCAAGTCTCAGCAGTGAGCAACTCTAGATGTACGGGCTCGCTCTGAAATGCAAGTGTAGCCTGTCTATTGTTCTCGATGTCAAACAAATCCAGACAGAAGGGCCCACCCTTCACAGTCAGGAGGACGAAAAAGAAGAGCAAACAAGCTCAGCACTCACCTTGTAGACCTGCCCATAGGTGCCATTTCCAACTACTTCCACCAGCTTAAAGATCCCAGCCGGGTCCTGCAACAGAGAGGGATAACAGCAATCAGTGGGCTGCGAGGGAGGGTCGGCAAACAATACAGGGGGAGCACCTGCAGGCAGCTGTTGCTCCTCATTACTGCTGTCTGGGGCTAGCTGCCACAAGATTGAAACAAGGGGAATGGTGCCAGCTCAAAAGCCAGCTATACCTCACAACTCACTGGCAACAAGGTGCTCAAACAAAAGCAGAATATGTTTAAGGGTGTCATTTTAAATATTAACGCCTGTGGGCAGGAGGGACGGTTGTTCTTAGGAAAAATTGGCAGCCTTCCCCTTCACTGAATGCATGCAAGGAAAGAGAGAAAGAAACGTCTTTACTCCACCCACCAGGAGGAAAAAAACAGGCACAAGGCAGCCTTGAAACCAGATTCTGGGTGAAGCTGCTGCCACCACCCCGAGAACTTCCCGGCTAGCACGTGAAGGCACATTAAACCGGGGTCCAAGCCCGCCCCGTTCTCCCCCATTCATCTACGTCTCTTCCCAGACCACCCTTTCACCCTTTGTTTGTTTCCTGACTCCCTCACACTCACCCGCAAAGAAGAAAGGTCTATGTCCACCAGACTTTTCGCAGGAGAATTGTTCGCCGTGACCCCCCTCTTCGTTTTAAACAATTCTAAAAAAAAAGAGGCGTGGAGCGGCAGTAGCTCCCCCATCCTGCTTCACAACACCCTAGTCCTGATTGGTGGTGGGTGCCCGCTGGTGACTGAGCCAAGCAATGCTTCTCTTTTGTGCGCTGCTCCTCAGCTGTCTCCACGTTACACCATGGTGAGGCTGCGGCTGCAGCACCCACTGGCAGGGTCCATGCTAGGGCGGCTTGTGTGGTTACGGGATGGAGACGTGTGTATCACGAAGGGCCAGTGTGTATCGGGTGTGGGAGGAGGTGTGTGTTCACTGCAGGGGTCAGAGGGCAGTAGGCCGTGGGTCTATAATGCTGTGCTGGGCTGAGCTTCGGGAGCCCTTTGGGGTTAGTGTCGCAGTAATGTTGAGTGTGTTTTAACAGTATACTGCAGGGCTGTCTGGACCTGTCATGTTATTTGCACGGTTCCTATGTCGTTGCATTTTTGTCCATAAGATTATCAATGTTTAGACAATACAACCTCATAATTTTGTCATTGTATGGGGTATAGATGAGATACTTGAGCTATTGGAGATTAACTACTGACCCTATAGAGCCCATCTTATTTACTCTTGCACCCTCTCCAATAACCTTATAGAGGCTTAAACCATGTTGATGGTGATGAAGTGACAGGTTATATGTGAAGTGGGTAACGTTATTTGTGCATATTTCGGTTCAAGAGCATGCAGTCAGTTTAGAACAATATCAATGAATACTTATTATTTTTGTAGTGAAGTGAACACCTAAATCATGCTTTTGTAAGCCATTAGTTCTGCCGATAATGTGCTAAGACCCTTACCATTAGTACACCTCTGAGTCGCAGGGAATGGAACCAGCAGGAGTTAACAGAAATTGCTAAAATTACACTCTCATACAGTTCACTTCAAGCACTCTAATGGAGGTGAGAAAATAGTCACCTGTCCCTACGCACCAAGCTCCTCTCACCACCTGTTCCTGCTCACCAAGCTCCTCTCATTGCCTGTCCCTGCGCACCAAGCTCCTCTCACCGCCTGTGCCTGCTCACCAAGCTCCTCTCATTGCCTGTCCCTGCGCACCAAGCTCCTCTCATCGCCTTTCTCTGCGCACCCAGCTCCTCTCACTGCAAGTGCGCCCCAAGTTCCTCTCACTTCTGTCCCTGCGCACCAAGCTCCTCTCACTGCCTGTCCCTGCACACCAAGCTCCTCTCACTTCGGTCCCTGCGCACCAAGCTCCTCTCACTGCCTGTCCCTGCACACCAAGCTCCTCTCACTTCGGTCCCTGCGCGCCAAGTTCCTCTCAATGCCTGACCCTGCTCACCAAGCTCTTCTCACTGCCTATTCCTGCTCACTATCCTCCTCTCAATGCCTGTCCCTGCTCACCAAGCTCTTCTCACTGCCTATTCCTGCTCACTATCCTCCTCTCAATGCCTGTCCCTGCTCACCAAGCTCTTCTCACTGCCTATTCCTGCTCACTATCCTCCTCTCAATGCCTGTCCCTGCTCACCAAGCTCTTCTTACTGCCTGTCTCTGCTCACCAGCCTCCTCTCACTGCCTGCCCCTGCGCACCAAGCTACTCACTTCTGTCCGTGCGCACAAAGCTCTTCTCTGCCTGTTCACATAGACTAGACTTCTATCACTGACTGTCTGTGCAGATCAGCCCCTCTCACTGCCTGTCCATGTGCAGCAAGCTATTCTTACTGCCTGTATTGTACATATCATACCTATATCTGCAGTAATAATGATCTCACACCTATATCTGCAGTAATGGTAACATCACACCTATAGCTGCAGTGACAGTAATCTCACACCTGTAACTGCAGTCATAGTAACAACACATGGGTATTTGTAATATCCGCTCAGTCCTTATTCCAAAATGAGTGGGTATTAACATTTTTAATACATTAGATTAATGTGATAAAAACAATATCACATTAATAAAAGCCATTACCATTTATAATACAAACTCACACAGTACAAATGCAATGCAATAGATTTCATAGTTACAACAAAGTCAGCTATTGCAATTTTGCATTACACCATTTGATTAATGCTTCAAGAAGGGAAAAAACGATGACATTTACAATGCCAATAGCTCAAAATAATGACATTGCAAGACATATTACATTATAAATGCTTGTTCACCATATGGTGTAGTTCTGTTGTGACGTTTTTCAACGTGCACCACGGTGGGTATCATGCCACAGAACTGCCACTGGCACAGCTGCCAACCAGATCCCATGTCACATGCTGACGATAAGCAAGTCCTGGTTTTTAGGAAAATGCACTGGGCAGGGTGGGACGAGAACGAGCTGAAAATCAGTCTGATAACGTAGAGCTAGTTGGCTGATATGTAAGGCCTCTCTTAAATTGACCAACACTTCCATTGGCAGCTTCTGAAACCTCCACTTAATAGGACATGCAGTGAGAGATATGCGACGCAATAGACCACATACATTATAGTCAAGCATACCAGAATGATACTTGTAAATCCACAAAATCTTTTGAAAAATAAATCTTAATTTTTTTAAAGTACCCCTTTCTGTCTAGAAAAATCTGCCTGCTCTGCAAGTATTACAGGCTGGGCAATTGCCATACACGGGTTCATTATTACCATCGTCCGTGTTCTTCCCGAGTGCTCCATACAGCTTGGAATTGCTCTGCAACATCTGGAAAAATTGGATCTCTTAAGCTGACACCTGGATCTGGTTCTGAAGCGTGTTAGCAATGACCCAGCCGGCAGACAGGTCACAGCGTGGACGGATTCCAACCCAAACTCTTACACCAAACCACATGTTTCAACATATTGAGCTTTTATTCTCTCTTAGCTACACTTACAAAAACCTTTGTTAATAACTTTATCCTATCACAGCCATTTAATTGTCCTTTCGTTAAAATACAATATTTCTTTAGATCCGATAAGTATGCAGCATGCTTGTTCAAGTATTGTTCCCCTCTAATCTCTTAAGGTTGCTCATAACGGGACACAGTATTGCACCGGCCGGGTGTTTGATATTTATTTTAGTAGTCGTTCATAATTTATGATTGTCTTTAAACCGCAAAATTAAGGGCCATATGTACAAAGCCTTTTTTCCTTCACAAACGGTCACATGTGCAGAATCGGACTGTTTGAGAACGCAAAAAGGCATTTTCAATGTACAAAAGGCCCAATTTTCGATTTGGTAACCAATTACCGAATCGCAAATTGGGTTTGAGATTCAGTATTAGGAGGGCCATTTTGAGGGCGTCTCTTCCTAATATTGAATTGCAGTGGTATGTGCGAATGCTTTGTGGCCGAAATACAGTCGCAAAACATTTGAATTTTACCGCCTACTTCAAGTAGGTGGTAACCCTTTCGCAAATAGGAGGGGTTCCCCAAGGGACCCCTTCCCCTTTGTGAATGTTTGTAAAAACATTTTTAAAAAGTAGGCAGTGGTTACATGGACCACTACCTACTCTTAAAAGATTAAAAGAACCCTTTTCATTTTTCTTTTTCAAACGCATCCTGTTTTCCTTTAAGAAAAACGGGGTGCATTTTGAAAAAAAAAGTTGCTTTATTGAAAAGCAGTCACAGACATGGTGGTCTGCTGTGATTGTGATTTTTGTGATTTCAAATGGGTCATAAACTGAGACCTACCTCAATAATATTCATGAGGTAAGTCTATTTGTGCCCCACTGGGAATCGCAAAACGTGTTAAACACACATTTATACTTTGTTGTTTGCGATTACCAAATAGCGAATCGCAAAAATTCTCTATTTGGTCATCGCAAACACCTTCGTATATCTGGCCTGAATTATTTTATTATTTTTTTATTTTATTTTTTATTTATTCATAAAGGTTTATATAGCGCGAACCAGACCCCAGAGGGTATCAGAGCGGTTTACATTTAGGATCTTTGCGTTACAGGTTACATCAGTTACAAGAGCATAGTAAAGTACAGTAAACAAAAACAATGTTGCGAGAATTCGTAGGAGGGAGGGGAGGAAGGAGCCATAGCAGGGAGACGAGGAAGAACTGTGCCCAATGTCAGGCAGGGTAGGTGACGGTCAGGAGTGGGGAACCAGGGCCAATCTCCTCTATAGCTGTCTAGCAACTACACCGGGCATCAGCCATGTTGCTCAGGTCTCAGCGTTCAGGAAAAACTGTTTAGAATAGATACATAGGCTACAGTCGAGTAGCGGAAGAACATGTCCCCACTAGAGGGCAGAGGTAAAAGAAAAGGGGGTGGGGGGAGTAAAAAACAATCCAGAGATGGAGCTGGGGGCTGCCATTTAGGCTGCCGAGGAAACGAAGGCAGAGGCGGCCACCATTTCAAGGTCAGGCATGTCATGTCCAGGCCTCTGTAGATCCCTGTGTAGGCCATGGTGAAGCCCTGCTCGTGCCCACCTTGGATCAGATGTGGTGGCTGTTAGAGCTTGCAGCAGTTGGAGACAGAGTCAGAACCATCACAGGGGGTGCCCCAGCACCTCAAGCTCCGAAATTGGGCCAGGTCCGCGGGGACCAGCAAGGGTCGGGCGCTCACAGGCTCGGGCGTCACGGCCACACACACAGGCAGAACAGCAGTCACTCCTGGTTACCCCGTCGAGAGCCGCCAGGCCACTGTTCCCAAGAATCAGGTTGGGTAGTGAGCAGGGGGGGGAGAAGGACTCACATGAATAAGTTGCCACAACTCTGGGCAGATCTAGAGAGGCGAGTTACGGTCAGCGCCAGTGACTAGAGAGACAACCTGCAACATCCATTGCTACGTCGGATGTAATAGGAAGCACAGCCCCCGCTGGCACCCGGCAAGCGCCGATCCCTCGGAGGCAGAGAGGAAGGGCTCATCAGCAGCGCGCTTGTTGCCGAGCTCCAGGCAGGTCCCAGGGGGTGCAAGACGCAAGATTGCAGTGCGGGTTCCGCCGCCGAAGATGTAGGTCACGGGGAGAGTCGCTGTGAATGGTGCTGGCATCCGGTGTCACCCACCGACACCCGAGGGCCTCGGCCCGCCAAATGTGGACAGGCACCGGTTCGGATGAACCCACATCGGGCAACCAGACATTGGGCAAGACCGAAGTGCAGCAGCGAAGGAGGCTGCAAAGAAAAGCGCCGGAGATCAAATAGCGCCGGTAGCCGCTGCCAGGCTCTGGGCAGGTCGGAGGCTGCAAAATGGCGCCGGAACCAAATGGTGTTGGCACCCACGTCGATCCTCCTGAGGCGGAGGAGGAGGATATACAGTCCAGGTGCTGGCCAACAGGCTCCAGTGAGGACCTCAGGGACACAGATCGACAGCAGCAGACAGGGACTTGTCACCAATTCCTCTGGGCACCTGCACCTGCATATAGCGTCACCCACTGGCAACCGGCAACCTCAATCCTGTGGAGGCAGGCAGGCACTGAGTTGAAGGAGCCCACAGCATCGGAACCAAGGGCTTGTTGCAGTGGGTAACTAACTTCCGCGGCAGACTGGCCACAGAGAAGGAGATCAGCCAAGCAATGCCGGAGTCCGGGCAGCGTAGGTACAGACCGGAACAGCAGCGGTAGTCGATCCAGCGGATAAGTCGGATGTCAATTTCAGCTTCAGCGGTATGCCTCGGTATGGGTGTGCAGTCCTGTCCTGGGGCCGTCGGGGGAAAAGGCCGGTGAGGTGGTTTTTACAAGGATAACCCCAAGTTGGTAATCCCCAAACCGGGACCAACTCGGGAGGCTCCTACTCGGCGGCCATCTTTTTATGTTATGTTATATTGGAACATATTTATAAAGCACACACACACCAAAAAGGTTTCATGACGCTAAGGCATAGAGGCAAGAAAGATCCAAAAGCTTAGCAATAAGCTGGTTTAAAAAGCCAGGTTTTGTGACTTTACCTAAAATGCATCCATATTAATAAGCAGTGGCAAAGCCAATATATCTGGCCTTTTTACTACTTATAGCAAACACACAATTTCTCTCACACATGCCAACATCACCCTTCCACAAACACACACACACACAACACTATCAAAGGCACAATGCTCTTCCACACATAAACACATGAGAATATTGGAGTGGTGTTAGTGCTGGTAATAGTGGCATTAGTAGGGCTGATGGTGGGAATAGTATTGGCGGTTTGATGATACTAATAGTAGCAGTGATCGTTCTAGCCCTGGTGAAGGTAGTGATAATGCTGGTGGTGGTACTAGTGGTGCTGGTGGAGCTGTCAGTTTTGGTGATATTGGTGGTGATAGTGATGATAATGGCAATTAGATTGTTGTTGATGCTAGTGGTAGTAATGGTGATTGTGGTCGTGATAAGGGCATTGCTACTGACTCTTGTGGTGATGGTAATGATGTTTAACCTTAATGTTAGTGGTAATGGTGGTGTGAGGAAAAGCATTGATTGATAGATTTTATTTACTTACCTGGATAGTGTAAAAGTAAACCTCTCAATGCATTTTTCAAAAAGCTCCTTCAGAAACAGATGGTTTGGTTTGCATTCTTTCCTCTTTCATTGTAGCGCTCTGTTTCTTTCACATTCATGGAAAAGCCCTTATTATTGATCCTAATCTTGCTTCTTCACAACAATTAATCACAGGTAGCATGTCCTTTGATTCACATGCATACATTTTGGATTAATATTTGATAATAAAAACGGGCATCTCCCACCAAAGGAGTGCAGGAAAATGGTCATCTTTTGTGTGATGTCTCCTGAAATATTGGCCTTAATTGTGTTTGCTGACTGTTGAAGCTGTCAACATGATGAAATTGGCATACACTTAATTGACATATTCAACTTACTTATAAACACTTAGGGGTCCATTAGGATGGTAGGCGGATCGCCCCTGCAGGGCCAGCGGTGGTCACCGCTGGCCCGGCGGGTGCGATCTGCCCGCCATCCACACCTCAAAGACCCCCCGCCATATCAGGATAGCTGGGGGGTCCGTGGCAGACAGAAAGACCGTCCGCCGCTTTTCCGCCGGTCGACTCATCGACCGGGTGGAAAACATGCATAACATGGTGGCGGTGTCTGCAAGACACCGCCATCCATATTATGATGACAGCGGAAAGCAGAGGCATGCGGTCTTTGCTGTAGGGGGCCTGTAGCAGGCCCACAGGGTGTTGGGGGGATGGGAGGTGCACATGGGGGGTACCTATGGTACCCCCCTGCATTGGCGTGGGCAAGGTGGCAGGCACCACGCGGTGCCTGTCACCTTGTGCATGTCAATGCACAACGTGCATTCCCAGCATTGTGGCGGGCGGTGCTGTGAGCTCCGCCCACCACAATGATGGGAATGGGGGATGCCACCGCCACGGTGGCATCCTAATTGCAGGTTCGGGACTGCCGCTCCCCTGGCGGACGGTCCCGCATTCCGTTACGGTGGCAGACAGACTTTGTCCGCCCGTCATCGTAATTATGCCATTAGTGTGAGGATTGTGGTGTAGTATATGATATAGTTGTGCAACCTTATCGTGTAATACACTCGTAAAGCTGTATTGGCTCCAGTCGGCTCATTTGCAAAACTTTTAGCTCAACCATGGGTAACTGTGGCTTTGAACAGCAAGGCTTAAACAAAGGAACTAGGATAAAGCATTTATAAGCACCAAACAACGAAATTCGAAAGTCAAACAATACAAAAGAAATCAGACACCAGTTTATAAATATAAATGTTTTTATGAATTTATAAATACCAACTTGAGCACATCCATCAGAGGGTTCCAGAAATATAGAAATGTTCAAGTGTAACGCATATCTCAGCTTTTATGTCCAAAGCACAAACAAGCTAGGGTAACTGTAACATTTAGAAAAGTTTGAAAAGTTTGAAAGAGTTGTGTTTGGCTACTCTGGCGTGAGTATGGTGACCAATTCCGGCAGAAGATCAGTGGGGTCAATTGGGAGTATTTGGATGGTTACCTGGTCACCAAAGCAGACTCAAGTCCAATTCCACACTGTATATTAAGACCACCATTGACTTCAATTGAGTGGTCCTGATGCTGGGGATGCAGGATACTGAGGGTGCGGAAAGATGCTCTGGGTGCCGTGGGGTCAATAGGGGTGTCCTGGAGGTTATTCCTCAGTCCAAGGGTATGGTGGGGACACTTTGGTCACAAGGTTTGATGTCCCTTGAAGTACTCTTTGAGCTAGTAGAAGGGCAGCTGCAGGTGGGATACCAATCTCTGTAAACAGTGGGCCCAGCGGTGTCCTTTAGTGAAGGCTGGTTTCCTCTTTGGCAAGTAATCTGGACTCAGACGATACTCCTGGATCTATCAGATTCAAGTGCAACGTTTGGCTGACGAGGATGGGTCACCCAGCAGTGGTCAGAGACTATTCAAAGAGTGTGGCTACTGGCTTATCATAATGGGTGTCTTCCGCTTTGATTGTCCTGGTGCTGATTCTAGGAAGGTCTGCAGACTGACCCTTGGAGTCACTATTTTCTGGGGCTCGGGAGAAACTTTTCCATTAGACAGGGGCAACAGGGACAGTCCCCTCTTTGCTAGGCCAAGGTGCAGCAGGTGCAGTCAGTGCATACTATATTGATAGGTCCAGGGGTCAACAGGGCAGTCATCATTTGTTCTTTTTTCCTGTTCTGTTTTGATCTGAGGTCCAAGGTGTCACAGTTGACATCTATGCCCAGAAAGAGCCCAGAGGGGATGATGTGGTCACTAGCCAATGGGCTACCAGGATCCCTGCTGCCCTATGATGACTTCTGGCTATGTGTGGCATTTACCAATCCCAGAGTGCACTATTCTGCCCACTCTCAAGATGTTTGAACCCTTCATTGGATGTTAGGAGCTTGGTAGCCCATCCTAGAGGTGTGGCTACCTGTGGGCTAAATGCCCATGGGAAAACCGGTTTGGGTACTGGTCTCCCTTCTCTGTTCCTGCCACAAGCTTGTCGACCTGATCAGAGGGGTGACCTTTCAGGAATGTGATCGCCATTTGCCATTGAAGCTCATCCTTTTGGGCCACCACCCGAGTGGTCTTCTGCAGGGGGAGGTAACACCTCCATCTGTAGAAGGTTACTGCTGTTCCTGAGCCTGGGAGTCATTCAAACTACTCCCCAGTGGGGCATAAGGCTATCTGGTGGCCAGCAATCATGCAAGACCAGTGGACAATCTGGGCAACAGAGTGGAAACTTTCTCAAAGTTGCTTTTAATAAATATTAATGAGAAGCAACTTTCAGAAAGCTATCTTTTCTCTGCCTAAAGCTCCTTGAGGCGAATATGCATTTGCTCTCCGAATTCTCTCAGCCAGGGATCAGCATTTGAGTAGTTTTGTAAAGGTGTGAAATATCTCCCATGAGCAAACAACAGGCTGGCCTGAATTGGAAGAGATTGCATCTCTGAACCTTACAGAATGTAAACACACATTTGTATATTGCTGTTTGAGATTACCAAATAGCGAATCACAAAAAGTCGCTAT
Organism: Triturus cristatus; assembly: GCF_964204655.1. Taxonomy (NCBI): domain Eukaryota; kingdom Metazoa; phylum Chordata; class Amphibia; order Caudata; family Salamandridae; genus Triturus; species Triturus cristatus. The sequence goes on along the minus strand of NC_140591.1, from coordinate 381,564,857 downwards.
TTGGTAATCGCAAACACTTACCTTCGTACATCTGGCCCAAAATGAGCTCTTGCTATGTTATGTTATGTTATGTTGCAACAGGATGTGGGCTGTGAGCATCCTTTTGTCAAGACAATTCTTGCATTTCCACTGTCTGGTTGCTAGAAAACCCTACTTTTGTTCTTCAAGTCTTCTGTCTCTGGGTTTGTTGTGGGTGCAGTAGCTGCTTCAACCTGGATTTTGGTGTTAGATCTGGGAGGACACTAGGATTACCATAGTTATTATTATTTATTGATTTGTGTTGTATTAATCACAGGGATTACAATAATAATGAAATAAAAGAGAAAATATGTTTACTGTCATCATAATTATAAGTTTTGAAAAATAGATACAAATATGCTATATGGGTCATGGATATAAAACAAGAAAGGTTGTTAAGATTAACTAGCAAGATATTTTTTATGCATGGTCTAAAAACGCAAGAAATTTCATAATAAAATAATTATTTTGAAGCTTAAAACGATAATTGCAGCAGCGGGGGGGGGGCATCTTATTTTTGCCTCCTTGAAAATCGTACGTAAATATAGTTTCCTCAAATATAAACGTTTTGGGCAAGTGCATAATATATGCATGAAGGTTTCCATTTTCTAACCCCACAGTCGCCATGCAGCCTTTCCTTTTAACACTTTATTCCCATTTCCCTCAATAGGAATATAAAACATTGCGAATCTTAAATATTTCATTTTGAGATGACCAGGCAATGCAGATTAGATGTAATCTTGATCAGAAGGACCAAAGGTTTCTATAACTAAATCCATATGTTTGTATTAATTTAACGTTGCCCGGTCATTCCCATAGTACACTCCCCATATAACCCTGGCCCTCAGAGCCCAAGTTTACTGGGGCTGAAATTGTTGCCATCTTGAAAATGGCCAAAGTGGTTAGTGTTGGCTCCAGGAACTTTTACCCCATTGGTTAGGGCGTACCCAGGAGTCTATTCCACCCACAATCTGGTAGCAGGCCTGCGTGTGGCATCTCCAGGTACCCACTTCAGATAACTTTCTGGAGCTGATGAAGAGCAAAAGAGGAATGAATCTGCTGTCTGTGACCTGAGAGGAGCCCTGAAGAACTAGACCTGCACCTTCTTGTACCAAGAACAAAGAGGTCGACTCCAAGGGTCATAACATTGAGCCCCTGTTCAATGCATAGGGATACCACAAGTTAGAAAAAGCCTTTCATGCAACTATCAAGCTGATCAGTAACAACTTGAGCTAGACTGGACCTTGCTGTTGGCCTCTAAATGACGCCTTGTGTGTTTCTAAGTCCATCCCCTGAGGTCCTGAGCTACTTTAGAAGTGAACTCCTGCGGTGGATTGGGACTTAAAGTTCAGAAGGAAAAACCTTTGACCTGTACAAAACTGGTTGGTGCATCCAATCCACACTCCATCACAGCCAACATCAAATTCCAACTGAGACTCTATCTTTTGCGAGCATTAACTATCATTGGCACTGTGTTTTTTTCCGTATTCTGATTCAAACTATAAAAATGTCTATCTCTGATTCCTCTTGTTGAATTTTCGTCATTTTAGAGTCATTCTGTTTTTTAAATGTTATTCTATGTTTCTTCTTTGTTTTGGGATTATTATGGTTTTGCATTTTGAATGTATTAATGTTTTGGTACTGCATACACACTTTACAAATTGCCCTAAATTAAGCCCCTCTATTCGGTGTTATAGCTACCAGGGGTTTAGCTCAGTTTGCTTCAGTGACTTTGAGGGTTCACCCCGACAAGGGTTGTGAGTATTCCATGAGGTAGGTAGTCACTCACCCCAAATAACAATTCAATTTCCTACAGGTCTAGTGCAGATAAATAAGGTTCCTGTAGAAATGCTCTGATAATTGGGGACTAGATTTATTACATTTTTCAAGCAACACAACACAAAGTAACGCAACCCAGCAAGGAAACTTGCTGCGCTGTGTTTCGTGAAAGGGAGAGAGCAGAAACGTGTCATAGTTAATAAGATATTGTGCACTTCTATTTTCTTGCGCTGGCACACTTGTGGCAGCCTAGCACCAACACAGGCACCCTTGCGCCATGGCACAAGGATGTCTGCATTACAGTCAGGACAATGTTTATGCAACAAGGGATACTTTTCCTGGCATGTTCCTCTTTGTATGTGTGCTACAGAATGCAACACACATGCAAAAAGGTGATATTTCTCCTTGTTGCGCCAGCCTCGTTAGGTGCCCCATTTTGGAGCAGGTTTACAGACTTTGGTAAACCTGAGTTTGCATCAAAATACATGGGCTGATCCACTGAAATGCCCATGCTACTCTCATTTAATGCTTACCTGGATCAGGTGAATGCAACGCAGTGCAATGTGGTGCATTGCGTTAACTTTATTTTTTTTTTTAAATATTCATATATAGCGCATGGCTACCCGGAGGCATCCCAGCGCTGCAGATGAGCGTCGAGCAGCAGGTGGAATTATGTGAATAGCCATGTCTTCAGTTGTTTGCGAAATGTCAGGTAATTGGCTTCCTTGCCGATGGAGAGAGGGAGGGAGTTGCAGAGTCTTGAGGCGTTGTAGGAGAGAAGGCGACCCCCTGACCGGGCCCTCTTGATTCTAGGGACTTCCACTAGATGGAGTTGGTCTGAGCGGAGACTTTGGGTCGCTTTGTAAGGCTTAATTAGGTTTTTGATGATGGGGGACCTTTACCATGAAAGCTTTTGTGTGCGATGCAAAGGGCTTTGAAGTGTATTCTTTCTTGTATCGGGAGCCAGTGGAGTGTCTTCAGGGCAGGTTTGGCTGAGCAGCGGTATTAGTGCCCATGAGGAGCCTTGCTGCCGAGTTTTGGACCACCTGTAGTTTGGAGATAACTGAGTTGGGCGTGCCTAGATAGAGGGCATTGCCGGAGTCCAGCCTAGAGAGAATGAGTGCTTGAACTAAGAGCTTTCTGGAGTGAACAGGTAAAAGAGGGAGTACTTTCCTTGTGGTACGGAGCATACCATAGCAGGCGGCGGCAGTTTTCCTAGCTTGTGTTCTAAAGGTGAGATCATGGTCGAGCCAAATGCCCAGGCTCTTTATTTCCTATTTAGGCGATAGTGCAGGCCCCAGGCACGGTGGCCACAGATTGTTGAAGTTAAAACTTGCTTGGTTGCCCAACAGCATGAGCTCGGTCTTGTCACCGTTAAGTTTAATGTGGGAGGAGCTCATTCAGCTGGCGACTTCTTTGAGACATGAACAGAGATTTGTGGGAGACTGCTCTTCCTGGTTCAAGGTCACAATGAGCTGGGTATCGTCTGCGTAGATGACCAGTTGGATTCCAAAAGGGGAAACTATCTGTGCTAGTGGGGACATGTACACATTAAAAAGGGTAGGGCTCAAAGAGGAGCCCTGGGGGACCCCGCATTGGAGTGGTACTGGTTGGGACCGTTTGTTGCCTTCGAATACCTGAAAAAATCTTTCCTAGAGGAACGATTCCAACCAGGACAGGGCCTTGCCTGTCACCACCCACTTTTTTGAGACGGTGTATCAGGATACGGTGGTTCACCGTGTCAAAGGCTGCACTTAGGTCCAGGAGGATTATGGCTGAGGATCCTCCGGCGTCAAGAATCTTTCTTGACTCCTCCACCACCGCTATTATTGCAGTCTCAGTGCCCTGGCCGGGACGAAAGCAGGTCTGGGAGGAGTGAAGCAGTTTAAAGGTTTCGAGGTGCGCGGAAAGTAAGTGGTTTACGTATTTTTCTGCGACCTTGCTGATTCCAGGGAGTAAGGAAATGGGGCGATAGTTGCCCAGCTCCGTGGGATCTAGGTGTTTTATTTTTAATAGTGCCCTCACCATGGCGTTTTTCCAGTCCCGGGGGACTATACCTGAAGCTAGAGATTAAATTAGCGATAGGAGTGATAATTGTGGGCATTGCTAGCTTCAGAATATTGAAAGGGGCAGGGTCGCTCTGGGAACCAATCTTAATTGAATCTAAGATGTGAGGGAGAAGTTCCTCAGAGAGTGGAGTGTATGCCTCTAGGTGAATGGTGTTATTCTGAGGTTCCAATTCGAGGAGCTCAGGGAATTGATCATTTTTAAAAAGTAGGAGGAGTTTAAGGATATTTTTGATTTTGGTGGAGAAGAAACCTGCCACTTCCTCACAACGATGGCCGGTCGGGTTCGGGCGGGTCGGGAATTCGCAAGAGTTTTTTTGCGATCCGGAATATTAATTTAGAAGAGTTGGAGGACGATTGAATTTTTTCCCCATAGTAGGCGGCCTGTGCTGCTTTGTAGGAGATGATAGATGCTCTGTAGGCTAATTTTTTCTCGCTTGAAAAGTCTTTCCTCCATGCCCGTTCTAATTTTTTGCATTGCTGTTTCAGTTTGCGGAGGTCGGGGGTGAACCAGGGAGATTTATTGGGTCCGGTTTTTTGTAGACTGGTTTTTCTGGGGAGTACTACATCTAGTGAGTTTTCAATCCATGTGCAGAACTTTCTGTTGGCAATTGAGGGGTCAGGGTCATGTGTGGCTGAGGTCAGTTCCAATTCACGAGTCCAGTCCCCAACGCTAAGCTTGGGCCAGTGGTGAGCTTGGGTGCGGGATGCCAGTAGATGAGTGCACGTGGAGGGCGGGTGCCATGAGAAAGGGACTAGGAAGTGGTCTGACCAAGGGAGGGGGATAGGCTCCATTCACAAACTTTATGGTACAATTCCACGCTAAGATGCAAATTAAAATTTTGCGTGGCTTAGTAAATCCCAAAATACATTTTGTGTTGTGGCAGCACCTGAAAAGTGGTGCAACCACGATGCAAAATGTTAGTAAATCTGGGCCTATGAGCTCACTTTAGTAACAAATTGAGGATCAGTTTAAATGGTTAAAAAAAAATCATAAATCATTTTTTTAGTCTGCCCATTTTAAAGAACTAAATTATAATTAATTTAAAATGTGTTTTTATGCAGGATTGCAACCAGTGCCTTGTTCATGCACGACTCTATAGCTACAGCATAACATCTATGTATAAGTTTAGGCTTCTTCAGAAGGCTGAATTAGTTTGGAGGAGAGTTCAATTTTTCTTCTTCTATATGTTTCTTTAAAAATCCTTTCTGCTAATGTCTTCATTTAATGACACCCAATGTGGCCCTCATGTAGATACCAGGGTAAACTGTCTGGTCTGGTTTTTGGAACACTCTCTTTTCTCAACACAAGTATGGACAAAGCAGGCTCACTTCGTCTTGTACTTTACGAAAGTGAAGCTAGTTGTCTAACTCACGTAGACGATGTTTATATCAAACAAAGGAGGTGCAGTACTTTCAGATGCAAAAGAAGTTTTGTTCCAGTTTCAAAAATATAACTCATGGAAATTGGTGATTAATTGCAGAGACCACACCATGGACATACAATCACAGATTGCCAGGACTGTTCATGTTTGTAAATATTTATGCATATGAATCACCCATGTGGACATGGAAAATATTTTTCCCATGGAAAAAGCCATTTCATTAAACCCACACCGATTCTGAAGGTGTATTCTCTAGAATCTTGCCTTGCATACAAACTTAGGCCCTCGTTTAGAGGCGGGTACAGGAGGGCATTTTTTAAAAATTGGCAGATGCTGTGTTCATACATTTCTTGTTTCCCACCGAGATGTTTAAAGGTGGTGGATTAGCCACTGCAGGACTGCCAACTGATTGGTGAAGAAAGTCCTCCCCATTTAGAATAGGGCTTCTAACACTGTTTCTACCTGCCCTGATCATGTCACGGACAGTAAAAAACAGCGATATCCTCATCTGGAGACAACTCAAGTGCAACAGGGACATTGATTTTTTGGGGATTTTTGGGAGGATTTTTCAAAAACAAATACATATTTACCAACCCCAATGCAACCGTGGCATGGTAGCTTGGTTGGCACAGAGCTTTTTTGCTGACCTGGGGACGATATTTTAGATATAGTGGGTGGGTCTACAGGGGTCTATGCTAACTCAGTGGTTTGTCAGAACGCCTGCCAGGGTCTACATGAACCCTTATTTCTGTCCTTGACAAAAGTGTGTCTCTAACTCTCATCAGGGTGCAAATGTGGTTGCCAAAGATTTGTGAACATCTGTTTTTTGTGATATCCCAAACTTTGAATGTCCACAATCCGCTTGTGTGAACAAATGTACGCATGCAGAAAGTTCTGTTATACTGGTGGAATTTTAATTGCACATGAATTCATGAATGCAAGTTCATATTTTATGACCGACAAGAATTTATTCACAGGTTATATGTATACACCTGAATAACACAAATTTAAGAATATTCCTTTGAGAATTAGGGCATGAGAAAATAGCATAAATACTTCTGATGATATAATGGGCAAGGGATAAAACCACGAGCAGCGCAAAGGCAGCATAGAGAAGGAGGCAAGACTTTGCGTATAGAGCTGATTAGGTTTAAAGAGGAAGAGAAAATACAAGGAATAAGGTCATCGACATTTCAGCAGAAGTAACTATCACAAAGGTAAAGGTTAATGAATGATACAGTAACTAAAAATGCAGACAAGAAAGAAAAGTAAAATATAAGAAGAAGAAATTTAAAGGAAGAAGGAAACGAAAAGGCATAAGACAGACTTCGGAGATATAACATATGGAAAGTAAATATTGACAAAATAAAAGTGTTAATTGTTTTCTAGGTGAAAAGGTCACTTTCTGGTGTAAATATGTGTCGTGCGTGGTATTAAAAAACATAATCGTGGTTAGGACAGATGAAAGTGCAGTCATATAAGAAAATTACTTGTGGAGAAGTGATACCATAAAGAGGTTACTATAGGTCTCTTTCTCAGGCAAATATCAGTCAGTTGAGGGAGAGCCATAAGTTGTCTTGAAAGGTAGAAATCTAAAATATTTCCAATTCATCTTTGCAAACTTGCATTCAACACCGGTGAGAATCGGTTTTTGAAGGAGACCCAAAATGTTTTGCAATTCTTCTTTATAAAGAATCGGTGGTTTGGCAAAGTGCTCGTCTATTTTACATAATTGGGAAGTGAATCACAAGTTACATTGGACCTGATTCACAAAACGTTTCCTATGTCTTAGAAATAAATTGCAACTGATTACCCTGGCCTGATTCGCAAAAACATTTCTTGAATTGTTATGCTTTACTCCAGATTTAGGTGTGACTATACCCTGGAGTAATCAGAAAACCAAAAGCGAGTCACTCCAAAAGGAGATAGGGAAATAGCATAACCTCTTCGTAAAACAGGGAAATAAAATATTATTTTTAAATAACCCTCACCCACCAGGGTTGCCCCATAGTGGCATGCTTCATCATAAGGTTCATCCCGGCCCTACTGAGGACAGGGACGGGCTGCTACCTACGGAGATACGGGAGCACTTTGTAAGGATGCTCCTATACACCTATGTATTTGCTAGTTATTGGAGTGGGTTACTTATATGAAACAAGCATTGGCATAGCCAATAGGTCTCGCTTTAGGGACCTTATAAGTATTTAGTTATGCAGCACAATATCCTTAGTGCAACAATATTAACTGTTGCATGGTTAAACACTTATAAGGCCCCAAAGGCGAGACCTATTGGCTAAGCCTAGTAATATGCTTTTGGATTTAGTCAACAGTCTACTGCAGTCAATTTTTTTGTGGGGATAACCACCATGTGACAGGGGGATTGCTAATGATAAGTCATGGCATCAAAAGATTCCTGTGCAATAATATTACTGTCTTTTCATGATGTCTGTGGGTGTTTTTGGAGGAGGCACAACATGATCAAATGGGAGCATAGGTTACTTTTGCAATGCTTTGGCCAAATGAAGTGAGCAGTACAAATAGGTGTAAAATTGACAGAATTCTAGTTCAGCATATGCTGAAATAGAAATGTAGTTTGCTGTTGGGCTGCAGAGGTTGTGTTTGGCTACATATAGATAGAAGTGCAACACTTGAGGTCTGTCACTGTGCACCTATTTCAGTACTTAAATGGGATCATTCTTCAGGCCGCTGTTGCTGTTTTACTTCAGTTACAAAGACTGACGTAGCATGTCTACTTAAGTATAAGAAAGGTTAGCAGAGTGTGCACTTAGCGCTTGTGAAAGGGTTGTAATTTACTTTGCCTTTGTTTCAGTAATGCGGTCAAGACTCAAACACAGTTACCCTGTCTATAAGTTTGTTTTGCATTTCTTTTAGTAACATCTTTGCGGATTCTTTTCATATGTTAACGTTCTTCAAAAGAAAAAGATTAATGGCGATGGTATTGCTTATTTATTCTGTATTTGTTTGATTTACCATTGTGCAGCAATCCAAATTGTATTACAAAATCAATGACAAAGCACAAAATATCACGGTGTTGATAGCAGCACAAGAACGCAAGAAAGTTAGAATGGGAAGGAAACCAAACTGACAAGACGGAAAATAAAAGCTCATGCCCACCTGATCGCAGGAGCCGCGGAGTGTCGGAGCGAAGGAGCACCGTGCAAATTGTGTAATCTGTTTGCCTTTGTTTCAGTAATGTGGTCAAGACTCGAACACAGTTACCCTGTGTATAAGTTTGTTTTGCATTTCTTTTAGTAACACCTTTGCGGATTCTTTTCATATGTTAACGTTCTTCAAAAGAAAAAGCTTAATGGCGATGTTATTGCTTATTTATTCTGTATTTATTTGATTTACCATTGTGCAGCAATCCATATTGTAGTACAAAATCAATGAAAAAGCACAAAATATCATGGTGATGATAGCAGCACAAGACCGCAAGAAAGTTAGAATGGGAAGGAAACCAAACTGACAAGACGGAAAATAAAAGCTCATGCCCACCCAATTGCAGGAGCCGCGGAGTGTCGTAGCGAAGGAGCACTGTGCGAATTGTGTAACCCATGTAGCGCCTAGGAACGCTCTGTGTTTGGTGAGCGGGGTGCGACTGAAAATTTTACTTTGATGTTTACGAAGCCCATGTGCTTCAAAGTTTATCCACGAAGCAGAGTGCTGGAAAAAAGCCAGCGGCTGGCCAGAGTGGGTAACTGTGTCAGCATGGAGCTCGGCACACAACACGCTCTGATCCGTGAGTCCATGTGGCCATTTAGTCATTAAGCTAGAACACACCAGCCACTACACTGGACTTCTTGGAGAGAATAGACAGGTGTAAATATTCTATCTGTAGATTTTAACCGCAGTTTAAGGACCGCATAAAGCACAAGCATTGGCCAGGCGGCTGTAAAAGTAACGCCGCGCGGCCGCGAAATGAAATAAAAACAAAAAAAAAACCCGCGTGGTGACGCGAGTTCTTCGCAGGCGCGCGCATGACGGGAAAAAGTGATGTGCACGTTGCGCGCGCTTGTGTGGTAATAGCAAGCTGGTGGCCGGTCTGGGTAGCACTTTTCAACCACCTACTAAATTTCTCGCAAGAGCAGCGCATGCGCTGACTCTAGCGAGACCTAAAAACATGGGGGGTTAATTAAAAATATCGGACTAGCAGGAAAAAGCAACTTTATTCACTCCTCTAGTTTGATATGTTAAAATATGGGGCTGGTTGGAAACGTTACTGGTATACGACCTACCGTTTCCTTGGTCAACTAGTTTCAAGCCCTATCCCAAAGCTTTTCTTCAGGACCTGAAAGGAGAGGATCCTCCCACTCCTAACCTTAGATTTAACTTATATATAACAATAACAAATACGTGGAAAGTAAAATGTTATACAGCACCTAATTGGTCTGTTTACATTGCAAAATTACTACAGAGGGTGGGAGAAAAAAAGGAAACAAAATGATTAAAAAAACAAAATACATGACCCATCCAGCCAAATATCATATTAAAAATTGTTTTTGACGGTGACTTGGTGAAAATTGTGCCAAAAAATCGGTATAATGAGTGAGCACTCCATGTGCACTATTGTGACGTATAATATATAAAAGAACAAACAAAAAAAACAACAAACATATAGGGGTCGATTCCGATCCGGGTCGGACAGCTCTCCGAGAGCTGTCCGTATCCTTACCGTGCGACCGACACGTACATGCAGTCCGGGGGGACTTGTGGGTGGGGGCCTCAGTCTGACTGCGCCTAGGGGAGGGTGTCTGGGTGTGAGGGGCACTCCTCTCTGTGTGTGGGGACTTCCTCTTCCCCTTGTAATCGGGATCTGCTGGGTCGGTGGGGTAAAGGCCAAGGTCACCAAGGTCACAGAGGAAGAGATTCTGTGGAGATGGGGTTGCAGGTGAGGCAAGGGAAGGGGGCTGGGAGGGAGAGGTTTCGGAGGACTGCGGAGTGGTTGTGGATGACTGTGTGTGTGTCTGCAAACCATCCCTTGTGAGTGTGGTATCAGTCCCCTGCGCTTGCTTGTGTGCACGTCTAGACCTTGGTTTGGGTGTTTGTGTGCTGCCCGTGTCTGTGGCTTTATGAGAATGTGCAGGTGTGTGTGTGCTTGGGATAGATAGGCTGCTAGGAATCGTCGGTGGTGCAGGGGTAGGAGGGGTGCGGGACTGTTGGAGGAGGGACACTACTGCCGTCAGGGAGGAGGCCACTGACTGATTGGTCCTCTGTAGGGCAGACATGCCCGAAGAAATGCCCATGAACGACACCAGTTGCGTCAACAGAGTGGTGTGTGCATGGAGGACACTCAGCATCGATGTCTGCCCTACATGGATCTGTCTAAGTAAGTCCACAGACTCCTCACTCAGGGCAGCAGGGGACACAGGGGCAGGGGGGTGCGGTGCCTGGCACAAAGGAGACATGCTCCCGAACACGGGCGCCTCCACGGACCTCTGGGATGGGAGCCGATGGGAGGGTGGTGATGGTGGTGGTGGGGGCGGTGGCGGGGACAGCCTCACTAGTTGGGGTTTGGTGGCTGCTGACACCCACCTCCACAAGGGAGTCATCCTCAGAGCTGTTGTGTCCCTCAGCTGGGGTGGATGGTGCTGACGACTCCGCGGTGTGGCTCCACTCGCCCTCCGTGCCACTGGGTCCTCCAGGCGCCTCTCCTTCTGTCTCTTACAGGCTCTGTGGCTTCTCCTGGTTCATGGAGCTGTCCCCTCCTGTGGCCGTGGATGTATCTGGATAGGAATAGGAAGAAAGAGAACAACATCAGTCACCTGCACTGACTGCACACACCACAGTGAGTACATCACATCACAGGGCAAGCCCTGGCATCATCAGCTGAACACTGCTCAAAGGGCCAACACTGTTTAGAATAAGCCAATTGTCATTCTCAACATCAACCATGGCACATATATCCCTCCTTGACTTGCACCCATATGTCTGTTGCATGTTGGATGCTAATACCCCAATGTCCTGACATGCACCACCCACACATCAGTTGGACATGCAAGTGAACATGTAGGAGTATGTCACTATACACACAGCACATCTCTTGCCACTGACTCAGTACAGGTGTCCAGATGAAGGGATGGGCAGAGATTCATTTCACATGCTTGTGATGCATGCCAGCAACACACACTATGATGTTCTCATGTCCTGAGTCAATGCCACAATGGGGTGCATGGTGCACACTTGAACACAATGCAGGATCACTCATAGCAAATTAAATGCCATGGCACTGGCATGCCTGGAAAGTCAGTCAACACTGTCTCCTGTCACAGGGGCAGGGGATCCAGACAACAACAGTATGCACTGTGTCACAATCATAGCTCAGGGGTAAAGCAAACTCTGCAGCTGACAAGTGCACTTCCCATCCCCTGCAAACAACATATCCAGGACCCAGAAGACCCCACATCATGCAAATCAGACATATGAGTCTCTGCAAACACAACTCCATGTAAATTAGCACATCACAGTCTGCCGTGCATGTAACCCAGCTGCCTGAAGTACACAGTTGCATACACCATTGTGCGCTGTCAGATGATCACACACCTATATGTCACACAGGTCTTGTCTCTCACAGTCACATCTCAGATGTCCTGCTGACCCTCAAAATCATGGACACCCAGTTGTACGTAACAGGAAGCCACACCATAATGAAACAGAGGCAGACACCTGAAGGCACATGTCACGAAGCACATCCTGTAAATTGATACACATGAGTGGGATTACAGGTGTTTCTAAATGCCATTGAAGAGGCATGACAGCCCAGGTCTACGTGAAACAGTGTTTTGCCCTGGACAGTAGTCAGGTGGCTAAGCAAGTGTGACATACTTGATATACATACTCCTGAGGTCCCCAAATTGCAGTCCCCGGCTGCACGGGTTTGTTTGAAATACCCCAGCCACATGTGGCGAGTCAGCCCAGCAATTGGAACACATATCAAGGGCACACACAGATCACATGTCAGATAACAAGCATTGGGCAAACAATTGAACCACCCATGAAACACACTACAGAGTCACAGGAACAGATGCTGTCCAGTAGCTGAAGCATAGCTGACTGCAGGGACACAGTGCTCTAGTGAAACAAGCAACAGACTGTAGGGGCCACACATGTGGAACAGATGGGTAGGGTGCATCACACAATTGAGGGACCTGAGTATTAGACTACAAGACCTATGTAATGTGGAAGTGTGACCGGGCCAAAAGACTGCAATTAGCATGTCAGACATAGTACACAGATTAGGCATGGACTTACCCCCTTCTTACTGCTGTCTGGCCTTCAGCTGCCTATCCAGGTCCGGGAAGACCACCACCAGGATCCGGAGCATGTGGGGGGTCAGGGTCTGGGGTCTGCCCCTCCTGTGTGGAGGTCACAGCTTCAGCTGGACTCTAGCTATCCTCCAGGTCCATCCCCGAAGGTCCTGCCACCTCTTCTGGCAGTTGCGGATCCGGCGCTTGTAGACCCCCACCGAACGCACTGCCCGGGTGATGGTCAGCCATATCTCCTGCTTCTGGTGGGCATCAACCTGTGAGGATGACAAAGTTAAAAGTACATTAACACACATGCCCCATATTTGTGCTGCACACATTTGGATATACATGTCATCATCACAAAGGGAAATGAGTTACACAGGTAGTGCAACCATGGGGAAGGACAAATCACCTGCATGTCTGACATGTTAACAATGCCTGGGAAGTTTAAGCTTGCACTAATGCACTTTAGCATCAGACCACCTGTTCATTACAAGTACCTACACACTTTGGGTGATGAAAGTAGTCAGTGAGAATGCTTGCCACTGGTGTACACACTGCTAGTACTGCTAATCAGACAACATGCACAATTAGGAAGGCAGTGGACTGCACACTCACCTGCTCCTCAGGTATCCTATACAGCTTGCTGTACTGTGGAAGGAGCCTGTCCAGCAGGGCCTGGTTCTCCTCCTCAGTGAAGGCTGGGGCCCTCTCCAGAGTACGTGCCATTGCAGGAGCCAGAGGATGCAGAGACAGCAGCAGTGGTAGCAGGAATGTGGTCCAGGAGCATGTAGTGCAGGCAAGTTAGCTCCCTGTGGGCCAGCCAGCCTTATATCTGTGCTGCAGAGGCAGAATCTGTGCCATGTGTCCCAAGTGATAGGTCCAACACGGTTGCATTGTATGAATCTGGCCAATCCATGGAAATGTACGACTCGTACACGCCTTCCGTATCGTTCAAATCTTCACCTTCATGAAACACTAGGAATTGCAACATTGTTTTAGGCATCCAACTGAATTTCCAGCGCACAACTCGTACAAGTTTTGAATCCGCATCCGTCTCCATGACAGTCCAGAGCCAATGGGTGCGTCTGGCTCAGTCAACTGACTGTACAACGCGTATTTTGAAAATACACATGCACCCGTCTCCATACGATTCAATGGCCAAGGCGTACGCCTGTCTCGGACCATGCCTGCCCGACGCGTATGCATGATAGTCACCCGCGTCGGACCTCAGTCAATGGCAAAGCATCCGCATGGCTCGGTCATGAACCGTGCAATGCGTGCGCATTGTCACCCGCGTCGGACCTCGTTGCAGTCAACGGCAAAGCGTACGCATGGCTCTGTCATGAACCGTGCAATGCGTAGGTTACTATTCGACGGATTCAACACACAATCACTTGCCAGGGACACCTGTGCACACCTACCACACTACAGCATTGGCCACACAGTGTCCCATGGCATGTAAGGCTGCATTCCCTGTGTGTTGGGGGGCCACATTTGGTTTGTTGGGTTGCACTTTTGTTCAGCCACTCTCAGGCTGTGCACGTGTATATGGGGGCAGAATCCTTTGTGTGTCGTGCACATTACCACTGTGATGTGCAAATGTACAGTAATGGGCATGAGTCATGGACACAGTTTCATGTTGGATATGTTTAGGACATGTCACATACACCCTGAGTGCTGGGGGTGATGGCATGTACGTCACAGTGAGACCTGTAGCCACAATTCTGATGTGCACCCACAGTCTGTGTGCATGTTGTGTCTCAGATGTGTCTGATCAAATGTGCCCAATGGGAGACAGTCTCCACATCCATGTGGTATATGCATCTACCTTGATGGTGTGTGTGTGTCTAAGAGACGTACACGTAGTGCCTGCAGGGACAACAGTGGCCACTACCTGTGGGACTCACGCTTGCCTTGTGGTGTGTACGTGATACGCCATGTCCATGGCAGTGTCAATGTAGCAATGCAGGACCCTGGATATCCTCATGGCAAAGATCTGTGATGCCTGGGAGACATCAGTCCTCACTTGTCACTGTGGTGTGTGTTTGTAACGTCACAGCAGTACATAGGTCGGGCGACACAGCCAGATGATTGGACATTGCACTACATGGGACTCATGAGGACATGTGGAATTGAGATGTGAGGTGATGGTCATGTAGGTGACATATGTGTCCATGCCCAACAGCACACACATCAGTACATTGTGTAATGTCATGATCTATCATGTGATATTGAGCCTGGTCAATGCCACATGGGTGGATGAACAAACAATCTTCCTTTCTTCATCTCTGTTCTGCAGGGCACCAGCTGTCCATCAACCGTTCCCAGACCTTGCAACCATGCAGGAACGCGACTGCATCCGACAGTACAGCTTCACCAGGCCACTGCTTAAGGAGTTGGTGGAGCAGTTGGTGCCACATCTGCTACCTGGCTGGACATACCCTACAGCACTGACCCCAGAGGTGAAGGTGATGGCAGCCCTGCACTTCTTTGCTACTGGTACCTTCCAGTACACTGTTGCTACAGCAGGTGGTAAGTCGCAAACTATGTTTAGTCGTGTGCTACGCAATGTCTTGGAGGGGATGTTGCATTTCCTTGACCTGTACATCAAGTTCCCTAGCCCAGCTGAACTCCCTGAAATAAAGGATGCCTTTTATACACTAGGGAGGATGCCGAACGTCATCGGATCTATTGATGGGACACATGTGGCCCTGATACCACCACAGGCACATGAGCAGCCATACTGGAACAGGAAACATTTCCACTCGATAAATGCTCTGGTGGTATGTCTTGCAGACATGTCTATCACACATGTGTGTGCATGGTTCCCTGGTTCTGCGCACAATGCCTACATAATGAGAAGTAGTCGCATTGCAACGCTGATGTCACAGATGCCAGCTCAGCGTGCCTGGCTTGTCGGTGTGTACTGACTGTTTATCATTGTGTGTGTTTGTCAATGTTGTATTTCGCACTCCTACAAAACTCAGCTACTTGTTCATTTTTGTGTGTGTAGGTGACTCCGGATACCCCAACATGCCGTGGTTGCTGACACCCCTCAGGAACCCTGTGACACCAGCCGAGATGCGCTCCAATGAGGCACATGGTCAGAGCAGGAGGGTGATTGAGCGGACATTCGGACTCCTGAAAAGCCGCTTTCGCTGCCTGGACAAGACCGGAGGGGCCCTCCCATATGAACCTGCAAAGGTGTGCAAAATAATCCTTGTATGCTGCATGCTACACACCATAGCAGTGTGGAAGAAGGTGCCCCTCATCCAGGATGATGATGACGATGACCAACCTCCGTCACCTGTGGAGGATCCCAGCCTGGGCCAAGATGCCAGTGATGATGAGGATGAGGGTAACGTCTGCTCACAGGCTAGCTCATCAACAACTTCTTCACCTGAATGTGAGTTTCCAGGGTTGTTATGTCAATGTATGGATTTAGCCTGGAATGTGTTGTGGCTGCTCTGTTGCTGTCTGAGTGTGTCTGTGTGCCACTTGACTGGATGCGTGCAGTGATGTGTCCATTCAGGTGGTGTGTACTCCACAATAGGGCAGTACTGCTAACTTGTTTTTGTGTAGGTTTATTGTGACATGTTTTGTGCATGTGTATTGCATTTGTCTCCTGTTCTGCTGTGCTTTTGACTGTGTCTTGTGTCTGTCCTTCACAGGGTAATTTGCCTGTTGTTTGTTCGACACTGACCCCCAACACCCAAAATCCGACACCAGTGTGGGAGTAGTCAATTGACATCAAGTGATGTGCCACACACCCCTGGACTACAATTCTCAGAACTCTGTGACTGTGTGTCCACTGTAACGTACAATTGCCTTGCAAACTATCTTTGAATAAACATGTTGCTGATGTGTAATGAACCTGTGCTATGCTTTGTTAGGTGCGTTGTCTGACTTCCCACATCTGACTGACATTTGCTTACCTCACCTATGGACTTGTTACCACTGACTGTGGTTAGGTGTTGTGGTTGTGCATACCTATGTGTTTCAGGTCAACATCATTGTGTGTGATGAGTAACATGGCCAAGGTGAGTATGTGTTGTGTTGCCATAGTGGTGTGTCTCCCTCACATGTGTCACATCACCATGACTCACCTAACGTTGGTCACATTGTTGCAGTATTTGGCATGCAATGTGTTGTGTAGCAGATCGACATCTCCATGACACATGACAATTTGGAATCACAACAGAGGCAAGTATGGTGTACTGGTGATTTTATTTTCGAACATGTGTGAGGAAAGTGCACAGGATGGTGGGTGCTGTACATTGGTTTTGGAATCCAAAGTTCACATTAGAGTTGGAAGTGCTGGTAGATGAAATGTCCAGAGTAAAGTCCACAGTCATCTGCTACATTGGCCCAACATGAACCTTCCATGTCATGTGAGCGAGTTGTGTGTGATTGAACAAGGTGAACGGGTTGCGCACAAAGAACATTGTCCAGAACAGGTTTAAAGGCCCTGGGGGATGTGCTGGGACATCTGCCTCTCACATGTCCTTCTTCGGACTACCCCTCTTCTTCCTGGGGGGTGGAGATCCTCAAGTGCAGGCCTCTGCGGTGCAGGGGACTCTCCGCCAGAGTCCTCCTCCCTCCCTGTGGCGCTGGCAGATGGTGTTGCAACAGATGTTGTGGCCACACAGGGAGGTGTGGACAGTTTTGTGTTGATCTGGCGGAGACATTGGAGTATGTCCCGATGCACCGCAGTAAGGGCATCCCACTTGGCCTCCATGCGGGCATGGTGGGCAGCCTGCTCCTGTTGCATGTCCTTGAGGATCCCCACTACCTGGCCAAATCCTCCGGTGCTATCCTAGTACGCATCTATGATGCATGCCAGTTGGGGGTCATGATGCAGTCCAGACCCCTCTGCAAGGCGCGCCCTCTGCCTCCCACCCCTCCCAGCACCCCAAACCACACGGGCAGGACCAGCGGCGGGATGCACAGGTGACACTGGGACCCCTTGGGTGGTGTTGCTGGTGGTGTTTGCCGTAGCTTCCGGGGGGTCCTGTGTTCCTGTGCTGTGGGTGTTCAGTGGCCTTAGTCTGTCTGTGTTGGCTGGGGTGCCCTGTCAGTTTCCAGATGCTGGAGGCGTGGGTACAGGAGGTGCAGATGTTGATGCTGCTGGTGCTGCATGATGACTCACACTGGAGGGACCAGGTTAGTCGTCGTCATCCGAAGAGGACAGACACAGAGTCAAACCAGAGAGCTCAGTGTCCACCAGATTCTGGGCCTGGGAATCCTCTTCATTTGGTGCTGGGTCCGTGTTTGGAAGAGACACACAATGTGAGTTATGTTTCTACAGGCATCAATGGTTCACAAACATGACATTTTCTACTGTACGAACAGATGCCTGCCTGTACACTGCTTTTTTCCAGCTTGTCACGGACAGAGTTTGATATTGTTGTTGCCCATTTCCCAGCAGGGCCTTGAGCTCCCCACAACGAAGCCCAGTGTCAGACATCTTGTCAACCCCTTCCCACTCCTTGTGAGGCGAGCATGGTTCAGTGTATGCTTGCTGGGCCATGTGGGTGGGTGTAGATTGTCTGTGACTGTGACTCCCATCATACTCTTGGGTACACCCCCTTCCCAGCATGCCCATATTTCCTCCCTCTTGACTCTGCTTCCCTGTGAGGGGGTGTGACAGCAATGGCAAGATGGCTGACTGTGAAGTCCTGGTGTTTGTTGTTGCCCAATTCCCAGCAGGGCCTTGTGCTCCCCACAACAGAGCCCAATGTCAGACATCTTGTTAGTTCCTTCCCACTCCCTGTGAGGCAAGCATGTTTCAGTGTATGGTTGCTGGGCCATGTGGGTGGGTGTAGATCGTCAGTGACTGCGACTCCCATCATACTCTTGGCTACACCCCCCTTCCCAGCATGCCCATACTTCCTCCCTCTTGACTCTGCTTCCCTGTGAAGGGGTGGGACAGCAATGGCAAGATGGCTGACTGTGAAGTCCTGGTGTTTGTTGTTGCCCATGTCCCAGCAGGGCCTTGTGCTTCCCACAACAGAGCCCAGTGTCAAACATCTTGTCAGTCCCTTCCCACTCCCTGTGAGGTGAGCATGGTTCAGTGTATGCTTGCTGGGCCATGTGTGTGGGTGTAGATTGTCTGTGACTGTGACTCCCACCATACTCTTGGCTACACCCCCCTTCCCAGCATGCCCATACTTCCTCCCTCTTGACTCTGCTTCCCTGTGAGGGGGTGTGAAGGCAATGGCAAGATGGCTGATTGTGAAATCCTGGTGTTTGTTTGGCCACAAGTCCAAAGAGAGCCCCTGTGCTTCACACAGCAGCACCCAGTACAGGGTATATTTTGATGATATTTCACAGAGGTGTGGGTCAATGCATTCTACCCGGTGAGTTGTGTGGAGTTTGTGTTGGGGGGGTGTCTCCACATGCTGGTAATTATGGTCGGAGCTGTCAGTCCTCCTTCCCACCCGGCCAGACATCCCACCATGAAACATGCTTCCATTGGAGGGTGTGCAAGTTGTCTTTCAGGATGTCAGTCAGTGTTGTCCTGCTTCTGATTTGCGCACATGCCCTACAAGGGCCTTGTGCTCCCCACAGCAGGACCCAGTGTCAGCCATCTTGTCAGTCATTTTCCACTCCCTGTGATGTGGGCATGTTTCAGAGAGGTCTTGATGGGCCAATCAAGAGGGGGAGCATTATCTGTGACTACAAACCCTATCATGCTTTTGGATACACTCACATCCCCTGCATCCCCACTATTCCTTCCTGTCAGTCAGCTGCACTGTGAGGTAGTGTGTTTGTGGTGGCAAACTGTCTGGCAGAGTCGATTTAGCTTTGTGCCACTGGCTTGCTCTATTTGTTTGTAGGTTGGTGCATGTCATGACACAGTTCCAAGTCACTATGAGATGGCAGGTATTGTGTTTGTCTGACTGGCATACACTTCTTGGGATGATTATCTATTGGTTACTGTAGCTTTGCTTGCGGTGCATGGTTTCACTGTCCCCTTGCCACACAATCTTTGGTATGTTGTTCGTGTACTCACCAGGCTCTGGTATGTCTGTTAGCCCATGGACGCTCTCTGGTGGTAGGATGTCCCGCACCTTCTCCTCCCAGGTCCTGAAGTAGACTGGTTTAGCAGGAGGGCCACCGCTGGTGCACTGACTCAGGGCATGATCTTTTTCGATGAGTTTCTTGACCCTCCTGCGCATGTCATACCACCTGTTCTGGATATCGTACTTTGTGCGCCTTGCTGGTGCTTGTGCGTTCACCTTGTCCACAATCCTCGCCAACATCTTGATTTTTGTGACATGGGGGTCCTTTGGACCAATGTACCAAACAAATGTGGCTCTACTCTGATGATCTCATCTACCAGCACTTCTAACTCACTATCTGTGAACTTTGGATTCTTCTTTGGGGGCATGGTGATGGGTGGTGGTGGTGAGTGATGTGTGTGTGAGGGTGCAAATGAGGGTAGGTTGGTGTTGGTTTTGCTGGCTGTATGCGTGTGTGCTTTTGGATGAGGTGCTGATGGTATGTGAGTTGTGTGATGGGTGAGTTGTGAGTGTGTCTGTGGTTGCTGTGTAATGGTGTTTGCTGTTGGCTGTGTCTCCTGTTTGCAAGGTATCATGGTAGTGATTGTAGTCCTTTATATATTTGGAGTTGTGGGTGTGTCTTTGTCCCAGGTTTTTTTTATTTGATATTTATTGGCTTTATCATTGCTTGTTTGGTCCTTTTTTTGTCTTTTTTCCTTTGGGTTTTGTAGGCATGAAGGAGAGTTCATCTGACGGAAACGGACGCTGATGTTGGCTCGTGCAGGCTTCTCTGCCTCGTTCACGCTGCCTTTCTTCTGTGTTTCATACGCGTCGGTCGCGAAGATCTCTATTACTTGCGGGCCCGGTTTTCTGTGCGTGTCGGTCATGCGGCTTGGTCTCCGTGCGAGTCGGCCTGGGTTTACACACATTGCATCGTACTGCGTGGTTCGGACATCGCTGGTACGGGTTGGTCGGGTTCATTCTGTGTTTGTGTTGGTCGGTGAAAATCGCGTTGGTTTTCCGGCCGGTTTACTATTTTCCCTACGGCTCGGTCGTACGGCTTGTATTCCGTACGTCTCGATTGTAATTCACGCACGGGTCGTACGGCGCTGGTCCGTTTCGGTCAGTATCCGGTCCGGGTCCGTGTCGGTCAGTACGATTTGCGAACGGAATCGGAATTGGCCCCATAGTGACTGACAACACACATTTGTATCAGCATTACATACATGTTTGAGACCATGAATGGGCCTCATGAGTCCAGCAGGAAAAAGAGGGATGCTTGTAGTCAAACACTGCATGTAATGTGGGGAAAGAGATCTCAGAGAGATGAAATGCAGCACAAGAATTTGGAAAAACTCTTGCATGTGCTGTGTGAGTGTGGGTTCTGTCACACTTACTTCTTCAAAGCTACTTCCTCGCTGGAGAACCTGAATAGATCGCCCGGGGGCTCGGCGATACCGGAGGGGGCGTGGTGAAGTTCTTTTACAGAAGAAGGGGAGGGGGTACCCCAATTACTTTTCCCATAGAGGAGGCTTTTTATTCAATTGGTTCACGTGAATAGACCTCAGGGGATATTTTCATTCAGCCCAACCTTGAGGGTTTTTAATCTATACACCAATCGCTGTTCTTTTTCAATCAAATGGGTCTCATTGCTCACTTGCTCAATAACCAGCCACCATAAATCCTTCATTGTGTTGATGCTCAATATAATGGGTGGTATTCTTGGTAGCTGTTCTTTTACATCTCGTTACTCCGATGCTCACAAATCCTGGTCTTGATTTTTCTCGTTGTCATCCCAATATAATGGCGGTTACACAGGCAGGTCCTCATGTAGATCACTCTTTCGGTATTACAATTGGTGAACCACCTTAATTCCCATGTGCTGTTGTTATTGAAAGGGATTGTGTTCCTGGTTTTTGTGAGGTGACATACACTGCAATTCCCACATGGGTGATGTCCACTGATTGGGGTGATGAAACCCTGGCCTGATTGTGTCTCTTGGGCTGAGCATGGTCGTGTGTGTACCAACATATTTTTCAGGTTACGACCTCTCCTATGTGAAAACATGGGCTTAGGGATCGGTACCGCGCTGCCACTCAAGATCCTCCAGTGCTTATTAATGATTCTGGTTACAACATTGGATGCACTGCTGTATGTGGTGATGCAGATAGGGCGTGCTCCTTTCTCTTTCAGTACTGGGGCTTCTAAAAGAGCTTCCCTGTTGTTGTTTTCCACCCTCTTCATTGCGTTTGCCACTATCTTGTCAGGGTATTTTCGTGCTCTCAATTTGTGTGCCAGGTCCGTTGCCTGGGATTTAAGTCACTCATTTCTGAGCAGTTTCGCTTTAATCTTAAGAAGTGCCCAAAAGGCAGGTTCTTCTCTCAGGTACCTTGGATGAAAACTATCGAAACTGAGTAGGCAATTCTTTGCCGTTACCTTGAAATGGGTGGTGGTTCTTAGGCCTCCTTCACCCACTAAATTGTTGAGTTCTAGAAATACCATGTCGGTTCTTGAAATAGTGTGGGTACCTCTTAAGAACTCATTTTGTTCATTTAACCATGTAATTAATTCCGTGGCAGTATTTTCATTGCCATATGACCAGGACATCGTCGATATACCCCTTCCAGAGACTGATGTTAGTAAGGTACAGATTGTGTGTGGCTAGGATCCTTTCTTTCTCAAGATGGTGAACATAAAGTCCAGCCACACTTGCAGCAAAAGTGCTTCCCATACTCGTACCGTGTTTCTGCAGGTACAGATTGTCTTCAAACTTAAAGAAATTCTCTGTTAGAGCAAGTTTGCAGCACTCTATTACTAGGTTAAATGGGGTCTGTTATTTTCACTCCATGGTGATTAAGACTTCCTTAAAAATGTCCAATGTCTCGGTATGTGGGGAGACTGGTGTAGAAACATTTTATATCAAGACCGATCAAGAGCTGTGTTTGTGATCGAAGGCTAGGTCCTGCAGGATCCGCAAGACATCTTTCATGTCCTGTAGGTATGTCTCAGGAATCACTGACACAATATCAACTACAAGAATATCGACGTCAAAAATATCGGAGGCGAATATCGACATCCTATCTACATTATGGTAAGTATAAAAATATCAACAAAAAAATATCGATGTCAAAAATATTGTTAAAAATATCGTTTGTTATTTAAGTTAAAAAAATAATGTAAAATAAAGTAAATAATACATATAATTAAAAACTATAAATAATATATATATATAAAATGTAGATTTTTTTGTTAATATCATATATATTATCAATACATCCATACACATTAAAAAATAATATAAATACACATTAAATAAATATATATAACAAATTTAAAAAAACAATTTATACTCTTTTTAATATTCATTATATACTTCATTACTAAATATAATATAAAAAATATTAGACAGCAGAGGTAATAAAATTACTATTCCAACTCAAAACAGTGCAACACTAAGGAAAATGTTTGATAGCGTAGGGATAAAAATGACTATTCCCACCCCAGTGAGTGCAACATTAGGGAAAGTGTTGGATAGCGTAGGGGTAAAAAATACTATTCCCACTCCAGTGAGTACAACAGTAGGGAAAGTGTTGGACAGTGTAGGGGTAAAACTTACCAGTCCCACTCCAGAGAGTGCAACAGTAGGGAAAGTGTTGGATAGCGTAGGAGTAACATTTACTATTCCCACTCCAGAGAGTGCAACAGTAGGGAAAGTGTTGGATAGCGTAGGGGTTAAAATAACTATTCCCAATCCAGAGAGTGCAACAGTAGGGAAAGTGTTGGCTAGCATAGGGGTAAAAATTACTATTCCCACCCCAGTGAGTGCAACATAGGGAAAGTGTTGGATAGCGTAGGGGCTAAATTAGCACTTATTAATTAAATACTTTTTGCAGAATAAATAACATATTAAAATGAATTAACTAAGAAATTAATAATAAATACCAATACAATTAAATTAATAATTACTTAAATAAAATTAAATTACTTCCCACTCTATTCCCCCATAAACACACAACACACTACACAGAAAAAAGAACACAATTAATTTAATGTGCCAATAATCTATTAATAATAATCAATTACCAATTAATAATAAATTAATTGACACTTAAAAAAATAATTTGACATTAATTATAATTAATATATTTATAAATTATTCAATTAATAAAAATTAACTACCAATTAATAATTAATTAGCAATAAATTATTTATCACTGACAATAAACTAACAAATATTAATTATTTTATAATCATTAAATTACTTCCCACCCTATTTCCCAATAAACCCACAACCAGCTACACATAAAAATTTACATAATTAATTTAGTTATCAATTAATCAATATTAAAAATGAATTAGCAATTATTAATTAATTAACAATACATTAATTAACAATAACAATACATAAATAAAACGATACAACGTTTGTAATTAATATAATGATAAATTAATCAATTAATAAAAATGTATGGCCAATTAATATTTAATTAATGATAAATTAATAATCAATAACAATAAAAAAATGTTTTTAATTATAATTAAATTACTTCCCACCCTATTCCCCTATAAACCCACAACCTGCTCTGATACTAAAACGCAAAATGTAGTTAAAAAAAATTACTAATTTCTAAACATTTAATACATATTTTTAGAAATAGTTAAAATACATTACAAAAAAAGTTAAACATACATATAAAATTCATACTAAAATACATAATACTAATATAAATATCGATATTATTAACAACAACATTTTTGCTTACGATATTACTTACTTCGATATTACTAACTTCGATATAAGAAAAAACGATATTACTTACCTTAAGGTCGATATTCTGGTCAACGATATTCTTGACATCGATATTCTGTCCCTACGATATTGTGAACTCAATATAATTGTAGGTCGATATTTTAACTTCGATATTTTGACTGCCCACCATGTCTCAGTGCTTTGAATGATCGGTCTTAGGAAGGCATCCACAAAACAGGAGAGGGGCTCCAAAATTGATCCAATCCCTGAGACAATAGGACATCTAGGTGATTGGTGCAAGTTTTTATGTATTTTAGGGATCGTATAAAAGTAGAGGGTCTCCGGAATTTTGTCGATCAAGAACTTACCCTCTTTTCTTGAAACACAATCATGGGCCAGTGCCTCCTCTACCATGCTCCCTATGTGAATTCTGAACCCCTCTGTGGGTTTGTAATTCTGTTCTTCCAACAGACATAGGCATTCCATTTGGTATGCCACATTTGTCGGGATGACAATGTCACCGCCCTTGTCTGCTGGTTTTATAACTAGGTTGTCATTCTGTGAAAGTTCCCTAATTGCTTGTAGCTCCTGCCTAGAGGTGTTATGGAACACCTTGGTATCCTTGGGGTCAAGTTCCCCTATTTCCTTCAGGACTGCCTTCTCGAAGGCTAGGATCTACATGGGGATTGCAATAGCTGGTGGAGTAAATGTGGATTTTATCCTAAACTCTGAATTGTCTTTTGGTTCCTCACTTCCTTGTTTAGCTCCATAGAAAGCTATGAGTTTTAGCTTCTAATAAACTCATTAACCTCAGAGCTAAGTTTAAATTTGTCCAGTTTTGCTGTGGACACAAATCCCAACCCCTTTTCCAGAACACCCTGCTGGCAAGGGGTCAGTGGTGTATCAGTTAAGTTGACAACTAGACTGATTGGTTGCTTGGTCCCGCTTGGTTGGTGAGTGAGCCCGTCATGCTCCGGGTGAATACCCTGGTCAAGTCTTGGTTGGGTTGCCAGTGAACCTGATTCCGTTTCCTCGTCCTCCCTCTCGGGCGGCCTGCCATGGGTTAAAGAAAGGCTGGTGTGCGGGTATATGTGGTGGCGGGCCATAATAGAATGGTGTGTGCTAAAGAGGGAGGCCTTGAAAATTCCCCCAATTTCCCCGGTGGGCCCTGTTGTAACCTCTCCTATGCTGTTGCGTGCCCCTGTTGGGTCCCCTTGTTCCAGCACTTGAATTAGAACTGTCAGAGCCAGAATTGGATATGTTGCTATCTGTGTTGTAGCCTGGATTTCTTCTAGAAGAGACGCGTTCTTTCCTGATGTGCGGGTAAACCTTTTTGTGATTGAAATTGGTTGTGTCCTTCAGTTTCACAAATGTGATATGTTTTAATGATATTTCGAATTCATTTAATGTCTTATTGAGTTCCTCTAGATTCTTCTTCAGGGAACTTACAGATTTGTACGATTTCAATTGTACTTCTATGTGTTGAATTTAGGTATTCATTTCTTGGACCGGCCGTGTTGCAGTCTTGATAATGAGGATCAGCCAATCTCTTATACAATGCCAGGAGATGAGCTACCAATCTTTTTTTAAAACCTTGTCTTGGAGGACTAGTCTACCTCTCTAACCTCTACCCTCCCCCATTGATTTATAGTAAGACATACTTATACCATATAGAAAGCTTTTTGATTTACAAACATTGTTGATGAGGGTAATGAGTATAAACATGTCCCTAGTTGAATGTTTCCCAGATTCAAACAAAATTATATAGATTGCTTTTTTTTAATGCCGCTCAAAAATGTGAGAAATGTTTGTATTATTTTGTAAATTGTATGATAAATAAATACAATTTTACAAAAAGTTCTACTGGCCGATGAAGTTCTCTCAACAAATTAGTAGCTAGTGGTATCTGTTTTTCGCACATTGCTCTCATTTGAATTGTACTAGCGGAATAACACTGTGGGGTCGATTCCGATCCTGTAAAACGCGGGTACGAATGGTCGTACGGAGCGTTTTTTCAGTCCGACTCGTACCGTGGAAAAACACCTTACAAACTCGCAAGTACGATTCGCACAGAAATACCATTTCCGTACGAGTCGTAAAAAACACCGACCGGCAAAAAAATACATACAAATCTGATTCTGGACGGCGCATATGCGACGTCCGGACGAAGTCAGGCAGCGTTCTACAGACCAGCAAGTACGATTCGTGCCGACGTCACTCCGCACGCAGCATTTTTTACTGGAGTCAAAAACTGCCGGGAAATTGAGGACGACGCGAACAAGGAGCCCCGGTACGCGACGGACAGTGATGGACCCCAACCTATGCGTCCTCCTGGCCCTCATAGCCTACCACCTCGTGTACAGAAACCGACGCAGATGCCACAGAAGGTCAGAACAACCCCCAGGGGCAAAGGGGGTGTGTGTGTGTGTGCAAGGGGCAGGAAACACAACCCACACCCCACAAATTACCAAAACATCCTGCACATTAATTACTTCCATAGTCCGGTCACTTCCGGAGGCGTGTCCACCAATCCCACGTCCCGCCACAACGGAAGTCGACGTGGACGCGTACCCGTCACCACCACAATGGTGGTATGGGATGTCCCCACGCCCCTCAGAGCGTGGGTACGGGCCGTACCACACCTACCCCTACGTCACACCAACACTGGCGGTACGGCCCGTACCCACGTCCCAAAGGCATGGATACGGGCCGCACCCCCAAAGTTGGGGTGCCGTAGGGGTACGGGCCGTACCCAGGCCATCAGCGCGTGGGTACGGCACATACCACACCTACCCCTACGTCACACCAACAATGGCGGTACGGCCTGTACCCACGTCCCAAAGGCATGGTTACGGGCCTCACCCCCAAAGTTGGGGTGCCGTAGGGGTACGGGCCATACCCAGGGCATCAGCGCGTGGGTACGGCTCGTACCACGACAGTGGACAGATACATAGGGGTGTGTGCCTATCACTCCCAGCAGTGCCCAGACATATGAGGGGTGGGTGCCTATCACTCCCAGCAGTGCCCAGACATATGAGGGGTGGGTGCCTATCACTCCTAGCAGTGCCCAGACAAATGAGGGGTGGGTGTAGAGGACCCCCAGCAGTGGACAGAGACATGGGGTTGTGTACATCACCCTCCGATGACCAAAACCCCATGGGTGCATGAAGGCATCCACAATGTGCGACAATGTGGAGAGTGCCATGACAACACATCACTGACAGCAGTGTCCCACTCCCATGAGGATGGATGTCCTTCCCCCACTGCATGACACACCACATGTGGGTGTGATGACAAATTACACATGCATACCCACCCCTGGCGGAGGCAGCACAACACACACACTGAGATCATGCAACAAGATTGTATCCTCATGTCCAACACCACTAAACTAAGAGAGCCTAAGGGAACACACACTGTCACCCACATTCCAGGACTGATAGAAATGTACAGGTGCCGGGGCAGCCAACAAGTTCTTGCCTCCCATGGAAGGAAAAGGGTGGAGTACACACAGATACAATGCCCACAATTGTCAGGTGCCCAAACACCCTGCAGAACACGTAACACATGTGTGTGAGGCAGGGAATACACACATGCATAGTGCATAAAACGGAAAATGTCCACATGTAGTCATGTCAATATACTCCATACACAAGTACAGTGTCCAGCAAGGATGCCACAAACGATGCAGGTGGAGACATTGCAGAGCATGCATGGCCAAAGTCGAAGGGATGTGTCACACACCGAGGAAATGTTGACACAGCTCAGCACAACAATTGGGAAACACCCTGCAGGGAAGATGTCAGGTGCCACAGAGGAAGGAACACACCTTGGGACAATGTCACCATGCAGTAAGAGCTAACATGACCTACGAATATATGCAGACACCTTGTGACGGCATGCAGATACCAGGGTCCACCCCATGAGCAGCACATTACAACATTTCCCAGACACCCAACACATTATCACCACCCCAACTCAGGGAGCAGCAGCACCAACAGCAATACCAGAAAAGCAATAGTGTGCAAACGAAATACAAAAAACCACATTCAGCATTTCGAAGAAAATTAGCTACAGTACACCATACACCAAGCCCATAGGCCACGCCAGATGCGAAGTCCTGGGGGGACACACGTTGGGACGTGTCTCCCCTAGCTTGCCTGCACAGTTCACTGTGCCATATCATCCACAGAAGGGGGGCATCATGTGGGGGGAAGAACCAGGCACCGCAGGGACAGGAGGGGCACAGGTAGGTGTCGTGGGTGCAGGGACGAACTAATCCACCACAGGGGGTGGGGCAGTGCCAAAGGAGGAGGTCAGTATGGCGCTGCACACGGCCGCAAGCTCTTCCAGTGTCTCCCCTGCACCCGAAGGAACCACAGCCCCCAAGGAGGGGGGGGTCGGAGGGATGGGTCACAGCGCAACTGGGGGAGGGTGTAGACAGGGGGGGGACTCAACTACCCTGCCCGGGGAATCCCTCAAACGCTTGCGGGGTGGTGTCACACTGGGGCTGAGGGACAGACTGTCGATGAAGGACTCACTGTCCGACTGTTGGGCAGGAGAGCCAAGGGGAGTGGTTTTGGAGGTAGTGGGTCATGAGGACTGCGGACTCCTACTGTGACAGCGTGTCTGCTGTTTGCCCCCGACCCAGTGGCTGTGCCTTCTCCCCCCTGTGTGTGCGTGACAGGAGGTGTGTGCTTGGCCTTCCCTGGTGGTGTGCTGCCTGTGTCTGGTGGGGTGCGTGCATGGGGACGTCTGGGTGTGTATGGGACAGGCATGGGAGTGGGAAGTGCGGATGGTGCCGGGGTAGGGGGGGACGGAGCGCTGCAGGAGACCCACTGCTGCCGTCAGTGACAAGTCCACGGACCTCAGCAACATCCGTTGGTCAGACATCGCTGATGACATGCCCTCCATGTACGACACCATCCATGTCAGCAGTCTGGTGTGGCCATGGAGGACACGCAGCAGCGATGACTGACCAACCTGCAACTGGCGCTGAATGTCCACAGACTCTGCATTGACGGCAGCAGGGGAGACAGGGGCAGGGGGTGCGGTGCCTGGCACGAAGGAGACATGTTTGGTGTACCACAAACTCCCCTCAGAACCCAGAACCCCTTATCCGACTAGCTCAGTGTCCCATTCGTTAGCCGAGGTTGAGCTCGGCGGTCCCAATGTATAGACAACCCAGAACAAGCGACTGACAATATTCTCAGCAATGGTGGGAATCAGACATACCTGTTCGTCATCATTCTCAGATCAGTACACAACAGAATAGACAAAGGCACGGTAAAGTTGAAAGAGTTCATTCAATGAACCTCGCGTCCG
Organism: Triturus cristatus; assembly: GCF_964204655.1. Classification (NCBI taxonomy): domain Eukaryota; kingdom Metazoa; phylum Chordata; class Amphibia; order Caudata; family Salamandridae; genus Triturus; species Triturus cristatus. Next base: position 381,535,262 of record NC_140591.1, on the reverse strand, counting down.
TAGATGCAGTACTGTGGCTAACATAAGCAGACAAATGGTTAAGTTCAGAAGCACCAGCATTGTTGCAATATCATAGACAATGAAAGGAGCAATTAAGAAAATGACAGTGGAAACAGCAACCTTCCTGTCGCCAGTAAACCAATAATAGTATCATTCGACTAAAAGAAGGTCCCTAGGCTTGAATGGGGGACCCCCCACCATACAGATCAGCTCAGTGGAATCACATCACAGGATCATCTAGTCTCGTCTTCAGCGAAAGTTCTCCATCACAATGAAACTAAAACGTGCTGCACTGCAATATGGCAAGCACTCGTCTATCAGGTATCTGCAGCTGCGTGCATGTAATGGCTAAATAGTGGGACGATCAACCTGCACACAACAACATGCACCGTCTAGTCACCCAGACTGTTTGTGTACACAATGTACAGTACAAGCTCGCTGCTCACTGTGAAGGATGTCAAACAACAGACAGTTCTCATGTGAAGCAAACTCGAGTAGGCATTTTTCAATTAATAACACGCAACTACAGTGTCGCGTGCAAAAGCAGCAAAATTGGCAAGATGGCTAACTAACAACTAACGCGGTGGTGGCAACTTAGCATTGTACATAGGGAGATAGGAATCATCACTACACCCCCCCTTGTTCGTACCACTAACCACTAGGGGCGCAAATTTCAGAACGCAGAGTTCAAGTTTGATAGAACGGAACCAAGGGCATGAACTGGAAGTCCATAGAAGGGAAGCAAAAAAGTCAGGAAGAGAAATTTCAATAATCAACGATGTTGCAGGGAAATTAACCATGTAAAAGGGCAAGAAATACAACATCGATGGATGCACCATGAAATGAGCAGGGCTAAAGTCAATCCATCAAGGCATAAGCACAATAAGTTGCAACAGCTTCCAAGAGGAAATCATTTGAACGTTCCGCAAAATTATCTGCCATCCAGTTCAGCAGGGGGAAAGAACACACGTGTTCCTCAACAATCGGGGCATCCAGCACCATTTGTGGACAACAGGTGGGGACATCAAGATAACTTCTGGATAAGAATTCAGTTGCAGCCGTTCCGATGTCCCAATTCCCTAGGACTCCATGTGCTGCAGCACAGGCCATAATCCTGACGCCAGAACAGTCCAACTCATGAGCCACTAAGGGGCTCATCAGTCGATCATAATCCGGGTCAGGAGACAAAGAGTTGGACAGGCACAAATCCAGAGCCCATTTGAATGGACAATCTAGGCAATGAAAGACAGGTTGCACGCAGGTAAAGAAGGGAAACCGGAAGGACAATCCATAGGCACTGCTTAAGGTCACCAGCGGCAGAGTGCCGTAGAATTCAAGCATCTGTTTCCGAAGATGGAGCAGCCGGTGCATGCTGTCTTGTAACGCAAGTTGTGAAGCCACAGCGTAGTACGCAGATCAATAATAGCACCCCACCTACGAGGGCGAGAAGCAAAGGGAGACCTCCGAAGACGCTAGAAAAAATCGAATGATGAAATCCGGGGCTCACATCAAACAGAGTTTGGAAGGAGGTCACGAGGCCGGAGCCCACAATTTAGAAAAAAACATCCAGGCCACTTGTTGACGAGGCATGAAAGATAGTCTGAATCCGAGTCCCAAAATTTAGTGGGAGGTCAGTGTTCAAAAGCGCTTGCGCGCGTGTCAGCTACGTGAAGGACAAATGTTTCTCGGGATGAAGTCAACATGACATGTTTTTGAGACAATAGAGCCCTTATTCTGCTCATCTTGTTGAACTTTGCTTTCAAGGTTGGAATGGAAGGCCAGATGGATACATCGAGCCGGCCATGCAGGGGTGGGAAAAGGACGTAATTACAGAAAACCACTCGTAGTGATACAGTCACGATGTGAGGAATTCCCGGAAGCATCCCACAGCAAGCTTCATCATTGAATAGCACATAATTACCATTCGCAAGCAGCGTACAAGACGGGGTCATAACTGGCACACGAATCCCTTTCAGAATACAAGCTAAATCATGAGCGTGCATATGACAAGCACCATGCAATTGAATGTGCCTACACACCACAGAATGATCCGGAGTGGAAGTGCACCCTTCACCTTTTAACCCCTTTGCCGCGGCAGGAATTCCGCCGCGGCGCTGGGGGGCTTTGGGGGCAGTTGCGGTGCTGCCGTGCTCGTGACAGAACCACTCCGTCATGAGTCACGGGTGAGCTGTGCTCATGACGGAGTGGTTCCGTCAAGACTCCGCCCACTGCGCTAATCGCCCGCACAGGCGGGGAATTAGCGCCGCGTGGGCGGAGCGGCCGCCAACGGCCGCAGCATGACGGAACCACTCCGTCATGAGCACAGCGCACCCGTGGCTCATGACAAAGTGGTTCCGTCATGAGCACGGAACGGGTTAAATACACCTCCTTGCCGTCTCGAACGCACCTGTTGTCGCCTAGCATGGACACAAGGGACCCGAGCAAGTGAGAGGGTGGTGATGGGAATGGAGGGTGCGGTGAGAGATGGAGTGCTGCTTTCAGCTCTGGGAGCAGACTCCGTCACCTCTGGGAGCTCTGCATCGGACCCGTCAGCGTCATAGTCGGTGTTGGGACTGGACAGGTCCTCCGCCTGACTCCCCTCGGCCTCCGTGCCACTTGCTGCACCCGACTCCCCAGCACTGGTGGCCCCGGTGCTGGATCCCTCCCCCACGTCCGTGCCAGTGTCTTCCTCAGTTTCCCCCGACGTTGCAGTGGGCAAGGTGAAGAGACAGGAAATGATCAGACACCTGTATACATATGACACATGAGTCCAAACTACATAGGACACAGCGCATAGCATGAACAGCAACATGAGTAACATCTACAATACTACAAACATATGTAGGCTCTGCACCACACAGTTGGTTTACCCACCATGCCACTGGGAAACAATGGGGAGCATGACACAACAGCAAATTACTTGATATCAATTTATACAGAGGAGCTACTCTCTGGGGACAGTCGAGCACTGCATCACTGGCATGGCACAGTCACCTACACCCGCAACTGTCCCCTGATGCCAGGGACACGGATAATGACACCTGACATGTAAATACCGACGTTGCACGATGTGACTATGTCATGTGTGTGTCATGTGTTCCCATGAGCTTGCTGTAGTTGTTCCGTGACATGCATCTGCAGTTGCTGCATCCAGCATGTGTCTGCGTGTCGATGGGCATGGCACACTATTACGCACACCAGGCCACATGTGGAATCAGACGTAACGGGTGTATGTATGCATCGCACATGGACTTGCGAGACAAGGACATATCTGCGTAGTCTCAATGTATGTGTGATCAGTCTTGACATGTACCCCTTCATGGCAAGGTGTGTGGACTGCCCTATTTCAAGGACATGTGACCTGTGCCTCTAGTGTTCCGCAACCTGTCTGTATGATAAAACATCCTTCTTATGCACATATGTGGATGTCTGTCACTCCTGTAATGCGTCTGCCTGTTCACTTACACTGGCCCACAGCTAGTTTCATGGCATGTCATGTTTACCTTGAGCACCCATGTGTGTAGCTGACTCTTGGTAGGGGTGTCACCTGGCTGGCATACGTGTCCTGGATGCATTGCACAGAACAGACTCTGTATGTAGCATATGTGTATTAGCTGTTGAACATGTGCTCAGTTCATTGACAGTGGTGTAGTGCTGTACTCAATCTTCGTTATTCCTTCCAAATTTCTGCAGGGCACCGCCTCTCCCCCGACCAATGCCAGACTTGGCTGCCACGAGGGAACGTGACTGTATACGCCGCTACCGCTTCTCCCAACCGTTGATTGACAACTTGACCAAAAAGCTGGCACCACACCTCCAACCGCTACACAGGTATCCTACTGCACTGACAGCCAAGAAGAAGGTGATGGCAGCCCTACATTTCTTTGCCACGGGTACGTTTCAATTGACCATAGCTGATGTAGATGGCATGTCCCAGACCATGTTCAGCCGTGTCCTGCATGATGTGTTAGAGGCCATGTTGGTACACCTGGATGAATTTATACATTTTCCAACTCGTGAGCAGTTGACAGGTGTCAAGGGTGAGTTCTATGCCCTGGGAGGGATGCCCTATGTCATTGGGGCCATTGATGGGACACATGTGGCTTTGGTACCACCACAGGCACAGGAGGTAGCCTTCCGTAACCGCAAACATTACCACTCCATCAATGCCCTTGTGGTATGTCTTGCTAACATGATGATATCCCATGTCTGTGCCCGTTTTCCAGGATCAGCACACGATGCCTACATCATGAGGCGTAGCAGGGTGCCTGAAATGATGCTGCAGCTGCGCAACGAACGTGCATGTCTTGTTGGTGGGTATACTCTGTTAGTCCTGTATTTAGCGGTATCTTAATATCTTACTGCTTCTCCTGACCCACTTCTATCCATGATGTTTCCATGTAGGGGACGCTGGCTATCCCAACATGCCATGGCTGATGATGCCTCTCCGCAACCCCAGAACAGCTGCAGAACACCGGTACAATGACACCCATGGGCAGACAAGGCGCGTGATTGAGAGGATGTTTGGACTCCTGAAGAGCAGATTCCGGTGCCTCCACAAGACCGTCGGCGCACTCCCATATGCCCCGGTGAAGGTCTGCAAAATCTTCCTTGTGTGCTGCATGCTGCACAACATGGCAGTGGAGAAGGCCGTGCCACTCATCCTGGATCCGGATGAGCAAGATCATCCACCCGTGGAGGATGAAGGGCTTGGGCACGGGGCAAGTGAGGATGAGGATGAAGATGAGGTCATCCGGAGTCAGCTTATCCGCAACTTCTTCTCATGATGGTGAGTCCCTGTGTCTGAGTGTGCACGCTTAGAGCCTTGTGTGGCATGTGTTGCAATGTGTGTGTCGAGCTGACTGTGTGCTAAGTGACTTGGAGGTGTGTTCTGATGTGTCATTCAAGTGATGATGTCATTCCACAAATTTTTGCGGGAACACAAATTTCATTATTAGCATGGTGACAACATCAATCCTGTAGAGTACATGTACATGTCTGCGGATTACTAGCTCTTCACTGACTTGTTGTGTGTCTGTCCTCCCCAGGTTCCTGCGGCTGTCGTCTGCTCATGTCACCATTGCCCTCCTGCTATTCCTCATGAGTATTGCAACATGTGCTGGATCAGAGTTACATGCACAGACATGGTGAAAATTCATTTTGGGTAAGGAGTGCAGCAAGGCGTTTTGTGGGTGGTACGTGTTTGTGATATGTGGGGACTGCTCCTGTGCATGTTGTGTTACCATGCATACATGTCGACTCACCATGGGCCACATGACGTGTTGCATGGCTCCCATGAATTGATAGTCACCCTTCCTGACAGTCATCTGTCATGGATTGTGGATTCTGATGAAGGCATCAATGTGTGTATAACGTCCCTCAGGAACATACGGGATGCTAATGGTGGACATGGTGTGGGACATCCCCATATGAGGCTCAATGGGGAATTGTAGACTCTCCGTCTGCAGCAAGGGGTATGAGGCTCAACCCCTTCACTTGTGTGCCAGCTCAGTAGGATTTACCACATCTGTGTGTTGAAGGGGGTGTCCAGTGTAGGTCACACACGGTCAGCCGAATGACCTGTGATTCTGTTCCAATGGATGCAATTCCATTAGTGTGAGGCTGAGTAATAAAGGTGTTCGTCACACTCCAAGGTGCCTCATCTCTGTCAATGCAGGTCTCTTGCCACTTGGCACGCAGCATCTCTGGCATACTTGCTGTAGATAATGCATAGGAGTCCATGTGTAGTTTAGCGACATGCATGCACTTGCTCATGGATTAGGCTCCCTATTGGGCATGAAGTACATGGTTGTGTATGTTTTTTAGCAAGGTCGACCACACAATGGCCCATAAACAGCTGTTAAGGGTGTGTCTCCTGTGCGCAGGTCGCCCTTCAGTTTCCTGATCCGGTGTAATGGCTCTTTGGTGATTGTGCATGCATTGTCTCTGGGTGTGCCATGTGACACTGGACACTCCTTACTTTACACACGCGCCTGTTGCAGTTGTCCTTCTAACATCCTAGTCTTTGTGTGCAAAATGGGGCATTTTGCCGGGAGATGGCACCTGCTGCTGCGGGCCCTGCACAAGCACCCAGTGGCCACACACACAAGATGGTGTGCATCATGTTTGGCTCGCTCACATATGCCATGCTAGTCCACTGCATCTGGACCTCATGCTGCAACGCCCTCTGCATTATGCACATGATCCACAGATAGATCCACTCCAAGTTACGACAGACCCTCCCCCAGGTCCATGACAACATCCGTCTCATATACTGCCCTGCCCTCTACAGAGCAAGTACATCCAAACTCCAAGGAAACTGGTCCACTTCCAGGGGGCATCTGCACACCTCAGCTTCTACACCCTGCGCCCCAGCCACCTCACCGCCCACCATAGATAGCTGCAATGGATCACTGTCTGCTTCAGGATGACCTCCACACTCCCCACCCACACTCAGGAAGCAGTCCACACACCGACCCCACACCAACCTTGTACGGCTGTCATCCTAGAACCCGTTGGTCCATCTCCGTGCATCCAACCTTGCCCTGGCCACCGTTCTTCACATCCACCGTACTCCAGCATACAGGACATTGTTCTCCCACCTGGCCACACATACCTGGGACTCCCTCCCCGGGTACCTCCACATGGGCCATGACCTCTATGCCTTGATGATGATCTCCCAAATAGGTCTATCCGCACAGTTTAGCAAGCACCCCCTCAGCAGCCAGAGGCCATCACAGGTGAGTGTTGTGCTCCATGCCTACATTGAATGATACCTTGTGACCCATGTGTGTCCTGTACCAGACTCTGATCCCAGGGTATGGATGGCTGGAGTTAGTTCAACACTCAGGCATAGTTAGACTTTTCCACACACATATGTCGTTGAATAATGCAAAATGACAGCAACATCTCATGTGCAGAACAATATGAATTTATTTTTGGTGGGGTGAGTCTTTTGGTAGATGTGCTAAGGTGCTCTACCGGGGGAATAGAATCCAAAGTTCACAGGGGGAGATGGCATCCTTGTCAGTTGGAGTCATCAGAGTCCAGACCACAGTGTTGGTCATCATTGGTCAGACTGTGACCAGCAAGTCCATGTGGCAGAGAATGTCATTGGATGAGGTGCTGCTGTTGCGCCAGAGGGCCAGGTGCCAGGCCAGGTGACCTGGGAGATGGGGATGGTCCGCTGACTCTCACGGTCTTTTCTGTGGACGACGCACCTTCCTCCGGGGACCCTCAGATGCAGGCCTTGACGATGCTAGGGACGCTCCGTCAGATGAATCCTCCTCCTCCTCCTCCCTCCCTGTGTCTGGTGCTGGTCTACGCCTGGTGGCACAGGGAGGGTTTGCCAGGCTTTGGGCGATCTGACGGAGTGATTGGCTCACGTCCCTGTGCACCGCCAGGAGCTCAGGCAGTCTTGCCTCCATCTGTCCTTGGTGTTGTTGATGACTGGCATGATGCTCGACCTGCAGGTTCTTTATCTCATCGAGGGTCCCCTGCATCCCGGAAAGTCTGGACACGACCTGGTCCATGCCTCTGGTGTCACGCCGGTATGAGTCCAGGATGTTGCGTATGTGTGACATACCGGGGTCCTGAGCTGGCTGGTCAGGTTCGCACCTCCGCCTGCCTCCACTCCCACCACTCCTGCCTACACGAGACTGGCCTGCCGTTGTGGGCACATCGGGTCTACGGGACCCCTGAGGGATGGCATTTGCAGGGTTGTCTGCCTCCTCCTGGGTGCCCGCAGAACCTTGTCCCTCCTGGTCAGACTGGCTGTGTTGTTCAGTGCGAGCAGGGCTCCTGGGTGTCTCCTGGGATGTGGCAGGAATGGGGGTGGGGGTTGGCACAGATGTACCTGACGCAGGTGCTGCAGGGGCTTGGACACCAGAGGGTCCAGGTTGGTCGGGGTCATCCACGGAGTGGTGAGATTCGTCGCTGCCGGTGGGATCGTCTTCACGCGGTGCCTGGGACTGTGATTCTTCCCCCCCAGTGTTGGGGGGAGATCGTCGACGTTGCCCTGTGTGTGAGAGAGAGACAATGTTAATGGTGTTTCATGCGATATCTATGTTTCATACATATTCAAGTTGACACAGTTCCTCCAGGTAGTTGGTTGTCCCTAGCATTCCTCTCAATGTCCACTTTGGGATGGGTATGTTGCGGGGGACAGATTGGGATGTTCTCCTTAGTGTGTGACCTGTAGATAGTCGGCTCTGATGCTTACTTGGCTCTGGATTGGTCTTGTTGTGTCACATGTCCATTGTGGGAGTGTGTGAATCCGTTGCCTGCCCCAGGGATGTGCTTGTGTTAGGGGGGGGGGGTTTGACCGGGCGTGCTGTTGTGTGTAGTGTGAGTTGTCATTGGGTCTCCCAGGTGATGTGTCTGTCCCCTCATGGTGCATGCTGGCATAAGAGTGAGTGTGAGTTCCTGTGCTAGATACCTGTGCTTGTGGAGTTGGTGTTTGAGTGTACAGTGGTCCCAGGAGGGCCTTGTGCTGTATACAGCAGGGCCCAGTGTCAGCTACCTTGTCAGTAGTTTGCCAGTCCCTGTGCATTTTGCATGGGTATGTACCTATGCCATATGGGCTGAGGGCATTGTTGTCTGCGTCTCATTTTCACGATGTGTTGTGTGGGGCCCACCCTCCCGGACATCCAGTCTTGTGTTTGTGGTTGTTGTAGCCTTGGACATGGCCTTGCCTTGATTTGTGAAGGGTGCATGGTGACGTTAGTGGCATGGGCGTGGTTTTTGTGTGTGGTTGTGTGCGGTGAGTGCTTGGGGGTAGGTGCGTGCATTTGTTGTAGGTGGGGTGTGGATGCCATTCCCCCCATATTACGTGAGTTGTTTGTGTACTCACCAGGCTCTGCGACTCCTTTGACTCCGTGTATTCCCACCGGCGGTAGCATGGCCATCACCTTCTCCTCCCAGGGATGGTAGTGTACAGGTCTGCGGGGCGGCCCACCTCCAGTGATGTTGGTCTGGGCATATTCTTCATTCATTTTCCTCTTGACCGCCCTGCGCAGATCGTACCACCTGGCTTGGCATTCATGCCTGGTCCTTCGGATGGGCGCAACAGCATTCACCTTGTCGACAATCCTCTGCCACATGGCAGATTTTTCAACTATGCTGGTCTGTCTGACCAATGTTCCAAACAGCTGTGGCTCGACTCTGATGACTTCGTTGACAAGGAGGTCCAGCTCCGCCGTTGTGAACTTTGGATTCTTGTCTGTGGGCATGGTGTGGGGTGTGGGTGTGGGTGTGGATGGTTGTGGGTGTGTGGGTGTGAATGTGAGTGTGTGTGTGAATGTGAAGAGGGGGATGTTTGTGGAGGAGGTTGTGTGAAGGTGTGTGAGTGAAGGTGTTGCAAAGGTATGAGTAATGTGGGGTTTTTTGTGTGTGGGCTCTGTCAGCAGTAGGTCTGTTGCAAAGGCTCATGGTTTGAGTGTGTGGTCCCTTTTTATTGGTCAATTTTTGGGTGTGGCTGTGTTTGAATTTTGGTGGGTGTGTTATAAGAGGTGGTTGTGTTTGGGGCCTCTGTTGGCCTCTTTGGATGTGGCAGGTCAGTCATTGAGATGTATTTTGTCGTGTAGACGTGTTTTGTGTTGTTGTGCGAGTCGATTTGACCCTCCTTGTGCTGTTTTAGAGTGTCCTGGTTATGTATGAGTCTTTTTTGCGTAGGTACAATCCGAACATACACGATGCTGGGTGAGGGTGCTGGGGTACGGTGTTGGTGTGCGGCGCGTACATGCGGTGGGGGCACGGTGCGTACATGCGGTGGGGGGGCTGGGGGTACAGTGCGTACATGCGGTGCTGGGGTACGGTGCGTACATGCGTTGGGGGGCTGGGGGTACAGTGCGTACATGTGGTGCTGGGGTACGGTGCGTACATGCGGTGGGGGGGCTGGGGGTACAGTGCGTACATGCGGTGGGGGTTCGGTGCGTACATGCGGTGGGGGGCTGGGGGTACAGTGCATACATGCGATGGGGGTACGGTGCATACACGTGCGGCCCTGGGGGACGGCGCGTACATGCGGTGGTACGGCGCCTACATGAGGGGGGGCTGCACGTACATGGGGGTGGGTACGGCACGTACAGTTGTGGGGCTGGGGTGCAGTGCGGACAGGGTGGTGTACGGTGCTGACATATTTGGGGGTGGGGGGGCTGTACGGCTCGTACACGGGCATGAGTTTACCCGTGTACATGTGTGCTACTGCGTTGGCTCCGCACGGGTCTTTTTACGTGCGATTGTGTATTCGGACGGACGGTCGGGATCGTATTTGCGCGCTCGGACTTGTGTTTTACGATTTGTACGTGGAACTGTCCGGATCACTTTCGTACACTTTTCCTGACGATATTCGGACGTGGACACTTTCCGACGCACTCTCGTAGACTTTTCCCGACGCTATTCGTGGTTATTTGTCATGGACGAATCGTACTTGCCAGTTTGTACGGTACTTGTACGACTCGTACGTAAAAAAATACGGATACGGGTCGTACGCAAAATATTTTTACCGGATCGGAATCGACCCCTGTACAAAGTGACAAATTCTGTTTGCTTAACCCCTCCCAGATGTGCAAGTTGTCTTTGTCCCTCCGGGCTACCTGATCCCCTCATACTTATTGAAATACACTAAAACCACTTATGGTGCAAATTGGTGCCAGTTTATTATATGTCTCATAACACATGGTTTATCATAAACGTATTACTTGCACATTGTACACCATAATGCATAACTGGACAGTATTTACACAGTTACTGTACCTGCTGTTACTTTATCAGCATGACTTGTTCTAGCTGTGCACGATGGCCCCTTAGCAGGTGTCTAGGGTTTGTGGCTTCTACACTTCCCTTGCAGACGTGATATGTGTGGGTGGCCATCAGGTCTGCCCAGCCTGCAAGTGCTGCGTTCGCCTGACCCTGACCCTTGCTGACCAATCGCCTGCTCCCAATGCCCCTGCCGTGAGGCATCCCCAGGATTCTGACCAATCAACTGCTCCCAGTGCCCTTGCTGTGAGGCATCCAAAAGGACACAGTTTGAGCAACCCTTTCTACTAGGCTAGTGATCTTTTTGTGTTTGACTTTGCAATCTGTCTCCACCACATTGCCGGCGGTTCACCGATCATCATCAGCTCCCCCCTTTTCCCATAGTAGTTCATTGACCTGTTTACCCAATATGGCCTTTTCAAAAAACACTTACACTGTTCCATCTTGAGGGAGAGTCACATAAGGACATGGTCTCTGCCTGCTCACCCTCCCCAGCAGGACTGCCGATGATGGTTCTTTTTACTTTGAGGTTGCACTTTTGGCATGCTAAATAGAGCCATGTGGATAATTGTCTTTCCCCGTTTTGAGAGCCTAACATACCTATAAGTCCCTGACCGCTGTAAAGCCTAGTTTCCCTGAGGCTGCTACATCATTTGTGCCCCTTGTGATTGGCAAAGTACTAAACTGCCTCCCAACTTGTTGTTGTTGACTAGAAGGGTCAGTTTTAACTGCTGGTTCACCTTTTCCCTTAACTGCGCCTATCCCCAGCCCACCCCTGGCAGGCATGGGTGGCTGTAGCAGTGTGCCATGCGCGCCAGCGATGCTGTTTTACTTGGTATTTGCCAGGTCGGCGTTGCATCCTAAGGGCCACCCGGTTGTTATGAGTCCCTCCTGCTATTCCTTCTTCCCTTCTCTTTGGCTTTTTTAGGCTTCACTACCTTCTACTGGGGGAGGGAGGTGGCAGCCGCGGTCGGTAGTAGGAGTAATTACAGGGCGGTGACGTGGGGAGGGGGAGGGGCAGGGTGGGGGTAGTAAACTATGGATTACGGAGGTTTAGAGGTTAGTTAACATATAAATTAATAAAACGAATTTTGTTGCGTGCACTGAGGCAGTTACTCCTACTACCGACCGCGGCTGGGGGGGGGGGGGCTTCCTCTCCATACATTCAGTCCAGTACTTAGCGATGATCTCGCAGACTGGGGGTGTGAGTGGTTGGTACTTTTAATGACCTGCTGGCGTGCATCACCCCTTCATGGTTAGTAGCTGGGAAGCTGTTCTACAGGCTAGCGCATGTGGCAGACACAGACACTCCATGTTTGCGTTGCAACTAGCTCAGCCACAGCATTGACTATATCCAATGGCCTAGATCATAGTGCATTCTTCCTGCATTCCTGCTGATGCACTCCCTGGGAATTACGTGATATTGTCTTCCCCGGCAAGGGCAATGGGCTCTTGTGTATGGGTTGAAATCCGCTGACACACTGCATTTGTCTCTATCCTGTCAAGTGCTTATGTGCCACGCCCATTTTTAGTTTTTTGAGCATGTCCCGTAACTTCAAAACACTATGCTGAAGGACGTATGTTGTCGTATGCCTTCCTGGCCCTTATAATCCTTTATAAACACCTCAACCTTTGAACAGCCATTGACCGATGATGTTGTTTTGCCACTCCGCGTGCCGCTGTACCTTTCTTTCACTGATAATCCCCTTGTGGTACTATTATTAACTATGAAGGAATGGGGGGAGGGTCTAGTCGTCCAGTTCCCACTTCCTATCCTTGTTGTACTATCACTCTCCTCTGCTGCTCAACTGAAATGGTTAATGGCTGAAGTTCAAGGCTACCACTCTCCCCAACGGATGGCCACGGCCCTGCGGCATGCACATTCGCTCTGCCTGCAGCTGCCAGCCTACATTGTTAATTGGTACCACGCCAGTCCCGATAAATCATATCTGCCTGGCGAGAGTCACCGCGCCTCATCCTGTCCTGCTGGTGCACCGTGCCGAGGACCTGCCCCTCGCTCCAATCACAGAGGCCACATTACGCTGTTGTGCAGAGCCTTCAGTGGGGTGTAATTAACTTTCGTTCCCTCAGCTAAACATGCCCTGTTGCCTTGAATAAAACCGGGTGGCCTTACAATGCCTCACATGGTACTCGATTTTTCTTTGACAGAGTCAAGGTGTGCACCACTGTGTCACCAAGCCCCAATGCAACTTGACAGGGACAACAGGTGAGTTTCATTTCTAACTGCCTAAATATCTTAGGTCAGAAATGTTTTAAAGCATGGGCAGAGTAGGCTCTGGTACATGACCCCAGTCTTTCAGGGACCCTCTGACCCACTAGCTCTGATCTGCCGTCTTTCCTTGAATAGTTCTTAACGGATTGTTTCAACTATTGTTACGTGGGCGGGTGTTACCGTGATTTTTGCATTACAATTAGTGTGCTGCTGCTGTGTTCCCACTTTGAAACACCCTTCAAGATCCCTCTTGATTGCAACCACCTTCAGCTTTGGACGATTGTGTCTGTGCACGCTCAGTGGCCTATTCCACAAGAGGGATGACAGATCTGAATTAGCTTGCGAATTCAATGTTGTTCTGCACAGAGGACCCCTTAAAAAACTTAAAATGTTTCCGCCCTAGTCCTGGGTTAATTAGTGTAGCTCCGCTGCAGGTGGCTTGCAAGGGGGGGGGGGGCAGTGCATTCTTAGGCTAGGGCACCTCGCGAATGACAGAAGCTAGCCCTGCTCAGCTGATGTTAAGGTTGCCCAAGAATTGCAACCTGTGTCTTTTTGAGCTGTAGACTAGTGTTACCTCATCATTGTCATTATATAAGATGCTTTTGTTATTAAAACAATCTTTTGATTAAAAACAGTTTGAAAGTTAATACAACACTGTGGAAAAAACTGTCGACAGTTTAACAAGAGCATCTTATATAATGATTACAGTATCTATGTATATTGAAAAGTATTGAAATGTGTTTATGAGATTTATATTTTAAGAGGTTCATATTGTTTGTATTAGGATTCTACAGGGTTGGGTGTGTAAATGCTCTTTAATGTTTGATAGGTTTGATTATTATAGTTTTTATGATAAATAAAATATTTAGAAACATATCTTTATTTGCACGTGTTTTCTGGCTTATGATTAAGTATATCAGGTGATGTTGGAACCTTTGATGTGGTTTTTATCTTTCTATATATTATTTTCCAGCTTTGAAATACCATTTCTTAATTATCACACATTGACCAATCGTTTTGCCGGTTTGTAAAACACATCCTTTTGACTTATTCTCTACTACGGTGAACACACTTTGCTTTTGTTTTCCTCTCATGCATGTGCCCCCCTACCATGCTCTTATCCCTTTCGGCCATTCCTTGTTCATTCGCTAAATACCAACACTCTGTGGCCCAACTCAACCTTGACGCTGCAAAAGCTTCACCTGATTTTACATACTAGGTCATAGTCATACCTAGCAGTCCAGCCACTGGCCTGCAAGTGGCTGAGCACTCTCACGAACCTCTTTTTGCAAACAAGCATTTGCAATGCAATCAGTCTAGCCTTTGGGACCTTATATGTATTTAGCTATGCAGCGATTAGTCTGGGTGCTAAAACATTTACTGTTCTTTAACATGGAGAGAAATTAAGTAAAGCGGGGGTCTCAAGGCGCTGGAGGGGGGGAGGGGAAGCTGCTACTGCTCGAATAGCCAGGTCTTGAGGAGTCTTCTGAAGGCTAGCAGGTCCTGGGTCTACCGTAGTAGGATGGGGAGGTCTTGGCGGCGAGGTGAGAGAATGATCTGCCGCCGGAGGTTGCTCTTGAATGTGGGGGATGGTGGCAAGGGAGAGGTTGGCGGAGCGGAGCTGGCAGTTGGGGGTGTAGAAGGTGAGTCGTCCGTTGAGGTATGCTGGTCCGGTGTTGTGGAGTGCCTTGTGTGCATGGGTGAGGAGCTTGAAGGTGCTTGTTGACGGGGAGTCAGTGCAGGTCTCTCAGGTGGGGTGTGATGTGGCTGCAGCGCGGGATGTCAAGGATCAGACGTGCAGAGGCGTTCTGAATGCATTGAAGTCGTTTCAGGAGTTTGGCCGAGGCTCCTGCGTAGAAGACGTTTCCATAGCCCAACCTGCTGCTGCACATTTATATCCCCATATAAAGCTACTCACTGCCCCATCTAATTTCTTGAAAAATAAATTAGAAACTCTTAAAGGGATTGAGCAAAATAAGTATAAAAATTTCGGGAGAATAGTCATTTTTATAATATTACACCTACCTATTATACTTATGGGTTATCTATGCCAGATCTTGAGTTTTTTAATGACGCTATAGAGTAAGGAGTCATAATTTATTTCAACTATAGTTTAAATCTGGGACGTAACAGGAATGCCTAAATAAGTAGCTTCAGAGCATGTTCCCAGGTTAGGATTATCTGGCATAAAATTCAATAGCACCTGAGTTTTATTGGTATTCAATTTATATCCAGAAAAGACCCAAAATGTCCTGCTTCTTGAATAATTAGTTCTAAAGATTGGCCCGGGTCTGTCGTAAAAACAGCAATATTGTCTGTGTAAGCATTAACTTTTAATTCATTGGGTCCTGGAGATAGTGGTAAAATATTCCTATTAGTAAGTAGAACCCGAATTAAAGGTTTTGAGATATAATGCAAACAGTATTGGGGAAAGAGGGCATCCCTGGCGCCTACCCCTATTTATACAAGAAAACCTAGACTCTAAGCCAGCAGAACTTAGTATAGCCTGTGGTTTACGATAACGCACTTTTACCCATGATAAAAATCGGCCAGACGTGCCAAATGCAGTGAGAGTAAGCCAGAGACAGCCCCATGCCGCACAATCAAAGGCTTTCTCTGCATCTAGCAGTATCATACCCTGATTAATGCCAGTTTGTTGAGTTAGATCAAATGCTATTACGGCAGTATTAGTATGAGCCGAAGTGTCTCGACTCACTATGAAGCTGTGCTGTTGGCTAGAAACCAGTTTAGACATCAAGGGAGCAAGACGATTAGCCAAAATTTTAGCGTATATTTTAGTATCAGCATTGATAAGAGATATCAGGCGATAAGACCCACCGTCTTCAGGTGGTTTTCCCTTATTACAAAAAAACTATATTGGTAGAATCCCAAGTTGGTGGTACAATGGCTGAATCATCTATCTCTGAAATAACCTTAGCGAACAGTAGAGATATTATATTCCTAAATAGTTTATAAAATTCAACAGGTATCTGATCTTCGCCCCAGGTTTTGCCAATAGGAAGTGAACCCAAGGCCACCAAAATGTCTTCTGGAGAAATCTCTGAACAGAGATGGGCAAAATCTTCGACTACTAACGAAGGAAGTTCTGCTCTAGCTAAATAACTGGTGACCTCTGTTATTATAGGATGTGATGGAACATAAAGATCTTCATAAAAGGATACAAATTGTGAAAGTATTGTGTGAGTTTCTGTATGAAGTACATTGTCTGTTAATTTAATTGCACTATTTCAACTTTTTCCCTTATTATCGGCCAATTTATAAGCTAATATCTTGCCCACTTGTTCGCTGTACTCATATTAAGTAGATCAATATTTATTATAAGCAACAGCCACTTTTTTCTTAAGTATACCTGCCACTGACTCTCTTGCTTCTATCAGCTTAATATAAGCCTGAGACTGACCACCATTCTGTTGCCTAATAGCCATTGCATGAGATTGCTCTAAGTTAGTTAACACTGTGCACGCCGCTTTGATAGAAGCCTCTCTGGTTCTATTTTTAACTAACATGAATTTGTGTGTAATGCCCCTTATGAATGCCTTCATAGAATCCCAAACCATGCAGAATGAAGTAGTATTGATATTAAAATGTATAAATTCCGCCAACAATGTTCCCATATATAAAATATACCTGTTATCTGCCAACAAGTGGTGCGGAAACAAAAACAGCACTTTGAACTAGCAATAGAATAGATAGCAAATGGGATTATGATCTGATGTAATTTTAGGACATATCTCCATCTTAGCTGTACTCAATACAGTATCATTAACCCATGCCATATCTATCCTTGAGTACTGTCTGTGAATAATATGTAAACCCTGGAAGATTTGGATGTAAAACCCATCATGCATCCTGGACCTTATGTAAACGTGCTAGCTCCAAAATTGATGCTCGTACTTCCGACATTCTTAAAGTTGACCGCTGGGTAGTAGAGTCAATAGTGTGAGTCATAATACGTTAAAATCGCACATAATTATCAAAACCCCTTGCACTTCGAGTAAAGTTAGAATAAGTGAATTAAATATCTCAGGGTCATCCACATTAGGTCCATAGACTAGACTAGAACATATGTGATTCCAGAAATCTCAAGTTGAGCAATAGCCCATCTCCCCCTAGGGTCTGCTAAGACTTGATAAGTTTATATGCAAGTGTCTTACTGCCGGAAATAACACCTGTAATCAATACTCTCTAAGATGAACATACAACTATATTGTATCCAAGGTGTTTAGGCAATGCCTGGTCTTTATATGCTAGATGAGTTTCCATTAGCAATGTGAAATGAGGTTGATGCATTTTTAACTTCTCACTTGCAAGTTGACCTTTACGTCAGCTAAGAATTCCTCATAACCCATAGATTCTCCAACAACATCTCCGATTAGCATCTCTCCATCAAAGTCTAGAAATATCAATTCAATACCCCCTTGCTTTTACCCTGCACCATCACCTCTAGCACCACCCCCAATCTTACACCCACCTTCCCAACACCCACCCCTTGTCTACAGAAATGCATCACCCACCTTATTGCTGTCCATTCCATTCATTAGTCTTTATTATCGATGCATTACATCATAAAAGACAGTTACAAAACATAAAAGAATACCTATTTATGAAAAGACATAATTAAAAAGAGAAAGATGAACAGAATACTTAAAAATAA
Organism: Triturus cristatus; assembly: GCF_964204655.1. Classification (NCBI taxonomy): domain Eukaryota; kingdom Metazoa; phylum Chordata; class Amphibia; order Caudata; family Salamandridae; genus Triturus; species Triturus cristatus. The sequence continues at coordinate 381,517,596 of NC_140591.1, read as the reverse complement.
TCCAATATCCTAATGCCTCTTATTTCTAATAAACCAAACCCAAGCCAAAAATTTAGCAACAGCAATAGCAACATATTCACTTGGCTCAAATCTCAACATTTCAAGTGCTTCTGTCCCTTGTCTAGTGCCCAAAGTTCGACATAATGGTTTGAGCCATTTAGCTCGGGGTGCGGCATAGACAGGACAAACAAAAAAGATATGGCCAACAGAATCTATACAGTCAAGACAACTTTTACAAGAGTCGCTAGACATACCCTTCCATTTTTTGGTGAAAGAGTTGGTCGGAAGTGAGCCTACCCTAAATTGATGATAAAGTTTCCTGTCACAAGGTCTGGTGATGGTATCCCAGTAAGCTTCGAGGAGTGGAGTACTTTTTTGGGCTAGGAACCTTCCTGTCAAGGACTCAGCAGTAGCTGAGTTAATATGTTTCTGCTGCACCATTGACCAATAGAGGCTCTTAAAGTCTTTCTTAGAGGGAAAGGGGTTGTTAGCTGGGTCGGTCCATAGATTGCCCAACCCCATAGATTCCAGGAGTTGCTTAGTCTGTTTGAACCAGGGAATATTGCCAGCCCCCAGGATAGATCGCACATCAAGAAAGGCCTTTGCATAGAGGTCCAGCTCAGGGACTGTCCATAAACGCCTCCAAAAGGCCAATGGCTTAAGCCTTGCAATGTCTTCAAACGAATGACAGCCAAGGTCCAACAGGAGGGGTTTGACAGGGGTAGAGCATGGAAGGCCCGTAAGCAATCTGAGAAATTTATATTGTGCCTTAACCAGAAGAGAAAGATCAGCGAAACCCCAAAGTTCAGCGCCGTAAAGGATCGCCGAGTTGATCCTCACATTAAAGATTTTGATGGGGGGGCCTATCATTCTCGACTGGGTTTGCTTATGTTCTTTAACTAGGCAACCGGAAAGCTGAGCAAATTTTAGAGATAGAACATCAATTTGCGGCCTCCAATCCAACTTGTTTTCAAAAACTACCCCTAAATAAGTCATAACATTTGTACGTTCAAGCAAGGCTTTGTCCATGGAGACATGGCCCTTTATACCTCTCCCTTTGTTAAAAACCATATATTTGGTTTTGGACACATTGACAGACAAGTCAAAATCAGAGCAGAAATTCGTAAAGACATTGAGTGCCACCTGTAGTCCAGATAGGGTCTGGGAGAGAAGTAGGGTGTCATCGGCGAACATAAGGAGTGGAATTTTAATACCTCCCAACGTTGGGGCGTCCGTCGATGTGTTGGAGTAATACTTAACAACACTATTAATAAACAATAAAAACAAGGTGGGAGCAAGGACGCACCCCTGCCTGACACCCCGATTGACCCTGAACCGATCAGTGACCTGGCCCTGTTTTCCCCAGCGGACTTGTGCATAGTTATTGTCATGGAGCCTAATGATGATATTCAGGAGATCGGGGGGAAGCCCTAGCTCAGCCAATACGCTCCAAAGTTTCGTCCTATTGACTAGGTCAAATGCTGACCGAAGATCTACGAAGGCAGCGTATAAAGAACCGCCACACAAATAGACCGTTTTCCAGACAATCAATTGAAATTTGAATGCCTGGTCGATGGTACTAGTACACGGTCTGAAACCGGCTTGGAGAGGAGAGATGATATCCTCCTGCTCAATCCAAGCCTGGATTCGTGCCAAGATCATTCTAGCGATAATTTTCTGGACCGAGTCAATAAGACTAATTGGGCGGTAGTTCCCCGGGCATGAGCGATCACCTTTTTTGAAAATGGGAAGAATCTCGGCCCCCCCCCCAAGAATCAGGAATATCGGCCCCTCTGGCTACGGCGTTGGCAAAATGTGCGATGTAAGGCACCCAATTCGCTGGGTCAGATTTAAAGAGACCCGTAGGAACACAGTCCATGCCTGGCGCCTTACCACTTGGAACCTTACTTAAAGCCTTTTCAACCTCAGCACAGTCAAAGGTTAAGGTCGAGGAAAGAGAAGGGTCCCCGGTTATAGCTGGGGCAGGCCCCTCAACCTGTGGGGAAACTGAGAACTGGGATTCAAAGTGAGTCACCCAGGCGTCCGGAGGGACATGGTTGGTAGGGACCTGGCTGTTCTGGGAGTTACCCCACTTAACAATGTGCCAAAAGAGGGTTAGATTCTGGTGCTTACTGGCAGCCAAAAGGTTGTTCCAGTGATCGTTGTCCCACTCTTGTTTGGCCTTGGCTTTGGCCTTATTATAGATTTTCCTAGCCAGTCTAACATTATCTGGATCTTTATTAGCAATAGCAGATTTTAACTTGCTAAATGATTCTCGGCAAGCTTTATTATACCAGGAAGATGGTTTTAAAGTAACGGATTTCTTGGCCTTACAAGGTTTTGAAAAAAGGGATTTAAGGCCAGTGAAAAGATGATCATGTATGCGTGTAGCTTTACCAACAACATCCTCAGTGTTCTGAAGAGACTGTAAGTCAACCAGAGCACCGGATACCTTGGAACTAATCACGGACAATAATTCAACATCAATTGCAACCTTGTCCCAGCGTACACGCCGTTGATCATTAGTTAAAACGGCTTCCGCAGTCGCTATTTCAGAGGGTTTGGATCTATGAGCTGGGCAAAGTAAAAGACTTAAAACCAACGGGTTGTGGTCACTCTCCGGGCGGTCTAATATCGCCATGTCACTTAAAGTGGACCAGAACTCGATTTTAACAAGGGCATAATCAATTCTGCTATTACAACGTCGGCCATCTGAGAAAGTCATCTTTCCACCCTTATCAGAGGCGGTCCTCCCATTGGCGGCCCTGAATCCCCGCTCCATACATAATCCCATCCACTGAGTGGCAGACTCTGTCCACCTCTTAATAGGAGGGAGATCAAGAGGGGGAATATTTAAAATCGCATCTACTTCCCAAGTAAGTGAGTCAAGAGTAGAGAGCAGAGGTTCAAAACAGCAATTTAGATCGCCCACAATAAAGACATTTGTATATATGTCAATAGTGTCCAGAAACCCATCTAATAATAAAAAGGTATTAGTACCACGTCCACCAGGGAGGCCTCTATTGTAGACGTTTACAATTAAAACTACGGGATCGTTGTTGTGTTGCAAGGAGATAATTAGTAAGTCGGGGCTGTCAATAGCTACTTCCTTGACTGAATACCCAAGGGATTGCTTAACCCATATACAGAGCCCGCCGGACGGGCGGCCCCTGGTGCCGCGGATTGCCCCCTTGAAAAAATTTACAAACCCGGAAAGATAGAACGGGTCCACAGCCCAAGTTTCCTGGAAAACCAGGATATCATGGGTGTTGACCCAGCCTACCCATTCTTCAGAGGATACCCTGCTACTAAGGCCTGCAATATTCCACGAGACCAGGGTCAGGGGCATAGAACTGGATGGCATGGCGCATGGTACTGCGGGGGCGGGACCCTTAATAGTTGGGGTAATTTCAATATTAATGGGGCCCCCAGTCTCGCTTTCAGTTGGGCAAAGATCAATGAGGGGGAGGGGAGGACTAATTAGTTGAGAAAACGGGGTACTGGGAGACATATTTACCAAGCCAACTTGAGCCCCCCGTAAACCACCACTCCCTTTTTGCACTGGGTTAACTGAACCAGGACAGACTTCCCACAAATTACTCGAGTTTTCCCGATAAGGTAACTGTCAGTCGACCCCATCTAATGAGTTCAAGGGTGTATAAAAATTTGACAGTGGAAGATAAAAATCCGGCCTTATCTGGCGGTGGGAAGACCTATTTACCCTTTCCCAAGCATAGGACATATCACGTATTGTGGCAGAGGGTTTTTGTGGATAAAAGTATGACAAATCCACTGTAGATATGCCAGTCCCTCTCAAGGTATTGGAAAAAGAACAGATGTGCCTAACAGCCCTGGGGTCACGGAAATTTATAATCACACAATCTCCCTCCACCTGTTTGACTCTATTACCCAACCAACATACCCTACGAACGGTCATTATTTCCGCCCGTAGTCCAGCAGATAAAGGCCTGTTGGTATTTAGCCAATGTGAGACTTTGTTCTTCAGCTCGCTATGACACTCGGACTTTGTCTGGAGGAGCCGAGGAACACCCACCATTATAATAGTATAAGGCTGGGACTCGGGTGGAAGATTGATGGATGGGAAATTTTGATAGGAGTCGACATCCTCTAAGTTGGACTTGCTGGTAGAGATGTTGTTAGTATTGATGGCAGTGTTGATATTGCAATCTGTTTCTCTCGGAACCTCAATGTTAACCTGGTGGCAGGGAACATCCACCGCCTGGACATTGTGTGTCGGGATATTGGGTAATGCTCCATCCAAGGGTGTGAGAGCCGAGGAAGCAAGCCTGGATTTATCGGCTGTGTCTTTGTTAGAGGAAGCTGCATGATCAATGGAAGACACTGCAATCTTTTCCAGCAGGGACGAGTTGGCAGATACCATACCCTCTAGCTTCTCAAGTGAGGAGGCGAGACGAGTAACTCGCTCTAATAGTGGGAGGAGTAGTGATTTAAATAACTTCTCTATAGGCTTGAGAAGATCGAAGGTAGAAGAGTCTGCGTTAGATTGAACGGAGGGAGGGAGCGGGGACTTCAAACTACCAGATGCCAAATGGAAACTAGCAGACGTAGTAGGGTTGGGGGCATCACAGGTAAGTGCAGATTTATGAGGGTTAGACACTTTGGAGGTTTTAGCTCGTTTCCCCTTAGAAGGGGCTCCCGTACGTTTCCTTTTACTCGGGATATGCCTGGGCTTAGGGGCCTGGATCGTTGCTCCAGTAGATTGCTGGTCGATGGTGGACGGAGGAATATAAGTGCTATCAATGGTTTGGTCACCGCTAGTATCAGGGGTACTAATTATCTCGTGGATATCCACCAACGGGCAATGATCAAAGGTGTCCGGCGGTGCATTTAAGGTATTACCAGACAAATTGGAAGGAGGTTGGGGCTGGCTGTTAACAGGCGAAACAGCTGACATAATATTGCCAAGGGAAGATCTTTTAGCGGAAAGTTCTAGGGACAATCTTTTTTCCGTTAATAAAATCTCGTGTTCAAGGACACGAGCAGCTCTAGTAATGAAATTATCAAGAGTCCCTGTAACTTGACCCCCTACGCTGCTCCTAGCCACCTTCCTGCCAGACCTTAAGGAGGTCATGATTTAGGGAATAAGCAACCAAACAAACAAACTCAAAAGGTGGTAAACAAATAAACCTCCGAAGATAACAAGAAGATAAAATTCACTAAAAATGTCCAGAACACACTACAATGTTTAAGCACAAAATGTGGGCAACCAATGCTATATAAACAGTTCACCAGCCGGCAATGGCGCGTGTACTCACAGTACCAGCAAAGTATGTGACTTGTTTAAGGCGGCTCGTTTTAAGGAGGTGGCCCGCCCCGACCACAACCGACCACGAACGGCCACAAACGGCCCGCTCTTTGCCCGGTCTTCGCCCCGGTCCGCGCGCGTACCGCTGGCGCGTAACAAGTTAGTGGCGTTATTAGCAATGGGCGTCAAGAAGGGGGCGGTACCGGGAAGAGCAACCAGGTGAGGCTGATGTAGTTGGCGCTGGGCCCCTTGGTCCTCGCAGTCCCAGAGTGAAAGAAGCAGCAGCCTTCCCCCGTGAATCACCTTAGCGTCTCTGGAGGTCAGTAAGCTCCGAGGCACACAGCACGAATGGGAGCTTTGTCAAGCTTTTATCCAGAATGTAGCAACGAGCGGCTCCCGCGAAGCGGGGGCCGCGAGGCGTGGAATGGAGCAGGGAGGCGGCTCCGGGAAGAGCAACCAGGTGAGGCTGATGTAGTTGGCGCTGGGCCCCTTGGTCCTCGCAGTCCCAGAGTGAAAGAAGCAGCAGCCTTCCCCCGTGAATCACCTTAGCGTCTCTGGAGGTCAGTAAGCTCCGAGGCACACAGCACGAATGGGAGCTTTGTCAAGCTTTTATCCAGAATGTAGCAACGAGCGGCACCCGCGAAGCGGGGGCCGCGAGGCGTGGAATGGAGCAGGGAGGCGGCTCCGGGAAGAGCAACCAGGTGAGGCTGATGTAGTTGGCGCTGGGCCCCTTGGTCCTCGCAGTCCCAGAGTGAAAGAAGCAGCAGCCTTCCCCCGTGAATCACCTTAGCGTCTCTGGAGGTCAGTAAGCTCCGAGGCACACCTGTCAAAAACAGACAGCCCTGGTGGAAGATTACACACAGAGTGCAACCTAGCCGTTCATCTAACCTAATTAAGAAAGAAAAAAGGAAAAAGTATACAGCAGTTAAAAGATCACTGTAAACCGAAAAAGGAAAAAATGGAGACCACCATTACATAAAACAAGGATGCATTCAGGAGAAAAAAGAAGCTGTAAGCTCCAGCTATTTTGTTGTCCCCTGCCTCATAACTTCTTGAGCCTCCTGTTCTGTGTACACCAGTTGTGTTTGGCTATCTCTAATAGTCTTTAAGCACTCCGGTTCCTGCAGGAAAACATGTACCCCCTCAGCTTTTAAAAGGTCAATACACTGGCCTGGTTTTCATCATCTATCCATTGTGGTTTTGCAAAAATCCGATCTAACAAACAGGTCAAGCCTTAATTGAGACCCCCTGTTTGAGTAAGAAGTTACCAGAATGAATAAGAAAAGGCCTGGGAAAGCGGTCTGCAACTTTATTGTAAACCAGAGGCAGTCTATGTGCTTGTTGGATTTGGCTATCCCAGACCTTGTCAGTCAAATCTTGCAATTTTTTTGAAAGTGGTGGACAATATAAAGTCAGGAGTCCGTACCCTCCACTCCTTCAGGAACCCCAAAAAGTCAAAGATTATTTTGTCGTTTGCAATTCTCCAGATCCTCAATTTTACCCTGCATAATTCGGAGCTGAATGTCTTGTGCCTCTGACATTTTGGCTACCATAGTCACATGATCCTCTGTGTCAGCGACCCGTTGCTGTAACTCTATAATATCCAATGTAGGAGAGGCCACTTGGATTTTTACCTCAGAAAGTGACTGTTTAATTGAGGAGCTCTAGCTTGAGTATAGTACTCTTGAGCCTCTTCTCTCTGAGCTTGCAGCGCTTGAAGAATCACTGTAAGCAAAGCCTCTTTAGCCTCATTAGGTACTGTCCGTAAACTATTTGAATCCTGTACCTCTGTATCGATTGAGATGGCTGAGGAGGCCAAGGGAAAGCAGTCTATAGCGTGTACTTGAGTGCCCCTAGTATTAGAGTCCATCAGTTCTGGGGTTACTTTCCCTTGCCCTGTAGCTTGAGGTCCTTGTTTTACTTGAAATCCCATTGCTGAACCAGACCCAGAGAGCCGCGATATCAAATTGTTGACTTCTTCCTTCTTTGTAACCCACTTCCGAAGAGGGCTGCTGGCTGAAGCCAATTTGCCCAAGGTGATGTTGCCTTGCTTATCAGTTCCCTTTTTGTGTAACCTCAGCGTTTTAGGTTTAGCACTGTCTTCATTATGCCATGATAGTAAGTCAGCAAGATCAGGAGATTCAACATGCAGCCTCTCCTTGCTTGTGCTTATAGTAACCCAGCTGCCGTTAGTAGTGTGTAAGCCCCCCTCATCCCCAGGACTGCCCTCTAGTAAGCCAGTGTTAATAGGAGGAGAGGAGCTGATTGTATGATCTAGCTGTGAGTATTCAAGCTGTGATACAGAAGCTACTTCTCCGACCTTGCCATCTTGTCCAGACTCAATATTCATGCGCAAACCTACTGGGCTCGCCGTGATAATATCACCTTGGAACTGCCCCTCTTCCTGTTGGTCATACAAGGTTTGACCGGTATGCAGCTGCTCTGTTATCAGGCTAGTAAGTTGTGCTCCAGACAATTCATTACCCCCAGCAGCCATATCCCCAACCAGGGCTACTGTGTTTGATAGCGGTATAGACTCCACGTTATCAGCCTCACAATAGGAGAGTGGTAATGATACTCCAGTGGCAATTGTAGTTACAGCCCTCGCAAATTCTTTACCCCCGGCACGGGCAGTACAGCCCCCATTAGTGCTTCAATTATCACAGTCTCCAGCGGAAAAGCAGCAGCCCCCCCTGGATTGATAACTTCAGAGGCTTTAGCTGACTGTAGTATTTTAATTATCGGTTGACCAACTCTTGAAGTAGACCGAGTAAAATTATATTTCGTCAAAGAAGAGTGTGCATCTCCCTCTGCTCCAGATGTGCCAGTCATTCTGCAATCGTTGCTGTGGAACGCGAGCCAGCGCTCGCCTCTCTGAGTGTTCACTTTTGGCGGTCCCATCGCACGCAGCTGTGCCAAGTCAGGAAAGCCCCAGGAAAACTAGCGAAGCAAAGAGCATCGAGAGTCCGTCAAGCTTTGTCGGGCAGAAAGCCAAACCCGCCACGGCATCCGGATGATTGTCAAAATCATGCAGGTGAGCCCCGGTATTTCCTCTCCTTTTCAAATTCTCTTTTCCTTTATTGAACCAACGCTCCTTGGTCTCCCCAATCTTCGCCTTAGTTTCTTCCGTACTGCCCGCCGTTCATAAGTCCTTTACATACCTAGTGCTACTGCGTGGGAGCAGCTCTGTGTGTGAGCTTCTCAGCAGCGGCTTCACACCGCCATCTTCCTTTCCCCCGGAATTGCTTAGTCTCCATGTGCCTAAGAAAAAAGGAATTTGACCTTGTGTAACGTAAAAATACGACTTCAAAATAATTAGAATAATAAACCTTACAAATGTCTTGCTTTTCCATCTTACGTTAGGGATTGCATAAAGGCCCTTCTCCTTCTATTAGTAGTTTCAATATCGACTATGAAAGGGCTTTGATCATTCCATATACCACAGTGAACCTTCATACGAGAAATCACTGGAAGTAACTCGTAGTCAACAAAAGCACTATTATAAATTTTACCATTCAAGGTCTGGGTAAGCCAATCCTTCATGACATACACTGGTATCCGTGCCATCCAATTAGGGAGCATAAGGTAAGACAAAATTGGCAAAAAGAAAAAAGGTGGCTGTATTTTAAAATGTCACCCGATCCTCAAATGTATGGTTGTAATGAATGTGATGTATTTATTCTTAAAATAACTAGTCACAATGCTGCTTTTTAGGTTAATCTTTTCAATGTTATAAAGTAAAACTACAGGTCCTAGAATGCAAAGTGATGTTCACTTTAAAGACAGAGCTGACTGCAGGTAACACTCGTGATAAAGGGCAACATTATAGCTATCCAAGGTGACAGAGTTTGCGAACGCCAGGCACTATGATGTAGTTAACCAATTGTCTATAAATATCAAAGCATAAAGAGCAGCATTGGATGAATGAGTAGTTGGCATCCTGTACTGGCCTATCCAGCAAGACGGACCAGTGGAATGATGTTCACCACTGTATCATGCGGTTATCTTCAGGTTACTAGCTTGAAACATGGCAAGGTTGACTTAGCCTTCCATCCTACCGAGTACAGTAAATTCAAGACCATTAGCTTGAGCAATAGTAACAACTGCTAATTACAATGCTTAGAGGTACCAGAGGTCTTAAGATACATATAAAGAACAAGCTATTATTACCCGGGTGTCTGGGGTTATTTTGGGCTAATGGGGATTACTTCTATCTCGGGCTGTCATGGACCCACATTCTATCGCTGCTGGGTAAGCATTAGAGAGGAGGGGACCAGTTTATATTCGGACATGTGGGAAACAGCCCTGCTAAATCTGCTCATAAAATATGTCTTCTTCCAAAAGATCTAGTAGCAAATGTACAACAATAGCAGCCAAATAATTACGAGAACAGAGAAAATTAAAACCAGGATTCAAGCACTAGTCTAAATATGTGTTCGTTTAAAAGATCTAGCAGCATATGTGAAACAATCACAGCCAAAAAATTACAAGAACAGAAAAAATGAAAACCAGGATCTAAACACAAGTCTTCATTTTTAAGCCTGTAAATAAGCTTAGAAAGAAATACTAGTAGTACATAAATTAGAGGATTTTTTAGAAAAGACATTGAGGCGATGTTTTGCGATTTATGTGATTGGGTTTATAGAGCTGAATTTAGCAACTGAAGAATGTCTGAGCAAAAGAAAAGATTCACAGTTTTTAGAGAAGCTTGAAATCTCCTACTCTGCCCTCCAGCAAACCTCAATACTAGTATATTAGAAAAGTTGGAATGCACATCATCAGCTTGTCAAACCAGCCCTTATTTAGGGCTCGCGCCGGCGTTGCAGCGCGCAGCCCTGCTCGAGCAGGGAGAGCCCTTTTGTTTAGGGTTTTGAAAGCTGACAACATGCTCGTGTGTGTGATCAGCTTTCGCCATCAGGCATTGGCTTTCGCGTGCTTTTTTTTACAAAAAAGGCACACGATTGGGCAAAGGCGGGACAGTGTCCCGCCTTTGAACGCCCATTCTCGACGGTGGCCAGCATGCGCAGCAGCGCGCGTTTACCTTGCTGTCGCTGCCACGCTCCCTTCCTCCCTCCTCTGTGGTGCGCGCGCACCACTAGTTGTTTTTGTTTTGCGTCTGCTGCTCCGGGGAAATATTTTTGTAGGGAGTTCCTCCAGGCTGGAATCTGCGCACAAGAAATATGGTGCCCGATAGGTCCACCTGTGGAGATACAAGGAGCGCGTGCCCCGCCTCAGCCCCACTGGTTTATTCAGATGAAAGGACCATCCTCATTCAGCCCCCGTTGGTACAGAGTTTGCCCCGAAGGGCCCACAGAACTGCAAAGGTCCGCTACAACATGCACCGATACGGCAGTGTGGGGTCGGTTCTGGCAGAGCTAATGACGGTTGCTGCATGTTAGCATTGATATCGGGGCCCACTGCTCTTTACTTATATACTGCAGGGCCGCACTGGCCACTTGGGCCTTTTGGCGTTTTCCAGTAAGCTGCAAGATGAGCAGCAGTGTTTTCGGGCTGAGTAACCTGTCATGGTCACGTCCTTTGAACAACTGTCACTCAATTTGCGGATGGAATATAGCGCTGTGCTCACTCCCACGTTTAATGTTGGAATGGTTTTGATTCCTCACGCTAAGGCAACTGCAAGCTTTTGTTCGTTATTGACTTTAGCAAGAGATGTTGCAGATGGTGGGTGAGGCAAGCAGTGAAGTTTGGTACAAGGTGCGGATTCCAATACCTTGGGAGTGGCTCGGAAGGTGAGCGATTACATGAAAGTGAAGCGGTCCCTCAAACATGTGGCCGAGATTATACAAAGGCATAAACAGTTTGGGTGCAAGAACAAAGGGTGTGTGGGAGCGGTGACCCTCCAGAAGGGTCACTGCGTGCGGAAAGTCAGTCTTAGGAAAAAATGGTGAGGTCTCTGAGGCGGAGTTTTAATATCTGGAGTAGGGTGGGTGCTTTTAGGAACCCTCCGCCGCAGCGCAAGCCATTCCTCCTTTTGTCTTCAGTAGCATCTACGTGTTTTTGCCTCCTCCTGTATACAGTTCATAACGCTGCTTAGAATGGAAACTGTCAAAGCCTGGTAAAAGTAGAGTAGGGTAGGAGTTTCCCTTTTCCTTACTTATCTTGTCTGACCATGAGATGCATGGGTTTTCATATTCCTCAGATTCCAGTTCACACTTTCAAGTTATACTTTGAGACTTCTTGCCTTATCTTTTGACCTCCAACATGACAGTCCACCTACGACCTTGATTCTGAAGGGACATTGGGGTATCATCTAGATAGATAGCTCAGTTTAATTAAGGTTTTGCGGCCGAGAAGTGTGTGATTTACATGTCAGAAGCCCAGCCTTTCATCCTTCCATAGTTCTTAAAATGAGTACCAATTTTAAATGCATAACAATAATTGATTATAAAGTGCCCCTTTAAAACACTTTTTAAAAACTCATTTTGTGCTAATGTTATTATTTTCACCGCAAATTATCTAATGACAAGCAAATGATAAAGTACCCCTCCTTTATGTGGCTGGTGGTCTTGATGGTGGAAGAAAGTTTTTGTTGAAGCAATTGATAGCCACATGTAGGGTTGGCACTAATGACATTACCAGGAAGACTTCTGTCCACGTACAGGTAATTAAACTCTATATTTTATTAGGGGCAGCTGCAGCACTTGCCCTTGTCTCGCATTATTAAAGTTTGAGATATTGGTGTTGCATTATTTAGCAATACCAATAGCTCAAACTTTAATAATGCGAGACCTATTGTATTGCAAATGTGTGTTCCTGTATGGAGGTTGCCAAAAGAAAAGAAAAATAGGAGACTGTACTTCTATCATGAGGAATTAGGTTAGTCTTTAAAATCAAACTGTCTGATCAGGATTTGGCTATATCTGAGTGCAATTATACATTTTCCCCAATATAAATTCTTGATAATCTGTTTATTAATATTATTTTTATTATTATTGAGTGAGCATGCCTTCATAGTGCATAATTCATTATATATAATTAACCATAAATACACGTGTAGTGAAGTTTGATTGTTTCGTAGTGAGATTAAGTGTTCTATGTTTATTCTGGTCAGATTGTGATATTATGGCATTACTTTACATTAGGACATCCATTTTACCAATGTAATTGTTTAGGAATGCTATTGTGTTACTGTTAGATCTGGGGTCTCTAGTTGGCAGAGGTAAGCACCTTAGACCAAATAGAGACCCCCAGATCTAACATTGGTGGTCAGCGGTGCGGATTAGAACCAGTATTTGCACTTGACCTGCAGTGATTCTTTGTACATCACTAGTCTAGTTAGAAGTTGCATTGCACAAAGTTTTTTAAACCTATTTTTGGAAGATCTAGGAAGCATCATGTCTCTGAATGGAGTAGGCGAGGAGATGGAATTGCAATTTGAAGTAAAGGAGTTGCTCACGTACAAAAAGGAGCAGCTGAAGCAATTCTGCAAGCAGCTAGGATGCCCAGTGAAGGGCAGCGCTAACAAAGAAGAGCTAAAGAAAGCTCTAAGGGCCTGGTGGGAGGCCAAACATGTTGAGCCAGAGGATTTGACTGGAGAGGACGGTGCACAGGAGCATGGATTTGGATCCAGTGATTTGCCAGTGAATAGGCCAGCATCGAGGGCTGGCAGCACCCCTTCCAGTAAGGGCCTCTCTCCAGAGGAGCTGGAGAAGAATCAGAGGATTAGGGCCCATGAGATTGAACTTTTTAAGCTCAAAGCTCAAGCAGAGGAAAGAAAATTGCGCCTTGACAGTGAGTAGAAGGCAGAAGAAAGGAGGAATGCTCTCGCTTTGGAAGAGAGAAAACTCCAGTTGGCTCATGAGTTGAGCATGAGGGAGCTGGACATTAAAGCTAAACAGGTGGAGTCCAGTCCGAATGGTGGCAGCGCACAACCAGTACAGGCGGGTAAAGTATACATACCGAAACATTTGGTGCAGAATTATCAGAGGGGTGAGGATATCTATGCATGGTTTAGATCCTATGAGCTTGCCTTGAAGATGAATGAAGTGCCTGAAAAGAGTTGGGGGGCAGGTTTGTGGAAGCATTTTGAGGCCTCTGGGAGGGATGTCTTAGCACCCTTAGAAGCAGCAGGCACCTTAACCTACCCCACTATGAAGGAGGCCTTATGCCTCAGGTATGGGCTTACACCAGAACAGTACCGCCAGAAGTTTAGGAACTTCAAGAAACTTGATTCAAGTACTTGGGTGGAGTGGTTGAGTATGTACACGCGTGCACTGGAAGGTTGGATAAAGGGCAGCAAAGTTACTGATTATGTGGGGTTGTGTCACTTGATTTATTTGGGAGCACTTGAGTAGTCTATGTGTTCCAGAGCTGCGCCAGCATCTTTTAGACAGCAAGTTAACTGATCCCAGTGAGCTTGCTAAAGAGGCTGACCGCTGGACTAGCACCAGGGTCAACAAAGCGGTGGTAAGTATCCCAGCCAAGGGTGGACAGGGTCCCCAGCAGAAAGGTGGGGAGGACAAGGGTAACAGTAAGGAGTTCTCTAAAGGGCCCCAAAACAGTTCCCAGGAAAAGGAGTCCCAAGCCCCCAAGCCTAAGAAGTCTTGGCCCCATAAGGGCAGACAGGACAACAGACCTCCGCCTATTTGCTATGCTTGTAGGGAAGTGGGCCACATAGCCCCTAAATGTCCCAAGAAACCCCCAGCACCAGCTGCTGCTCCAGTCCCAGGGTTGGCTAGTGTAGCTTTGGGAGGGGATTTGATTTCCAGTGGGGAGGAGGGATTAGCTATGATGACCCTTGTCTCTTTAGGAGACCAAGAGATGGTCCAGGATACCTTGATACCCGCTAACACTAAAAAATACGGGCAAAAGGTGACCATCAATGGGAGGGAGTTAGAGGCTCTGAGAGACACCGGGGCTAGTGTGACATCTGTCAGGTGTCAGTGGGTGTCTGAAGAGCAAGTCATTCCCAATGTGCTCCGCCCAGTAGTGGCAGCTGACACTTCAGTGCGCCTCTGCAAGATGGCGCGTGTTCCCTTTACATGGGGGGAGTCTCTGGTACCTTGGAAGTCTGTGTCAGTGATGCCTTGCCGGTAGATTGTCTGTTGGGTAACAACCTGGAGAGTTCTCCATGGAAGGACGTAGAGCACCGAACTCACTTGGAGATGTTAGGACTGCCAGCGTGGATCTGTGTATCCACACGTGCCATGACAGCCAGTAAGGGTGGATTAGTAGAACTGGAGCCTGGAACAATGGCCCAGGAACCTGCCAGGAGAGGAAGGGGCAGAGGGCGCGGGAAACCAGCCCCCACTGTTCCCACGGTCCAGGAGGAAGCAGAACCTGAGGGGGATGCCCTGGAACCTACAGGGGAACAGGTGGCCGAACTGGGGGAATTGCCTGAGCTGACCCATTGGCAGCAAGAGGGTGGTCCCTCCAGGGAGGAATTCTGCCAGGCTCAGAAGGAGTGCCCTTCTCTCATTGGTGTGCGGCAGCAGGCTGCAGACCAGGCAGCGGGCCTAGGGTCCAAGGAACATTTGATTTACTGGGAGGATGACTTACTTTATAGTGAGCCTAAGTTTGCTGAGCCCGGTGCAGCCCGTGTGCTGGTGGTACCCGAGCGCTTCAGGAACTTCTTACTGGGTCTGGCTCATGACGTGCCTCTCGCAGGACATCTGGGGCAAGACAAGACCTATCACAGGCTTGTTACCCACTTCTACTGGCCCCAGATGAAGAAGCACGTCAGTACCTTTTGTAAGTCTTGCCAAACATGCCAAGCCAGTGGTAAGAGCGGAGGAAAGTGCGTGGCACCCCTCCAACCTTTTCCTGTGGTGAGCACCCCTTTTGAGCAGGTGGGCATTGATATCATAGGGCCCCTGGACCCCAAGACTGCCTTAGGCAACAGGTTCATCCTGGTCTTGGTGGACCACGCCACCCGGTACCCGGAAGCAGTCCCTCTCAGGACAATCACAGCCCCCGTGGTGGGCCGTGCATTGATGGGGATCTTTTCCCGTGTGGGGTTCCCCAGAGAGGTGGTCTCCGACCGGGGTACCAACTTCATCTCTAGGTACATGAAGTCTCTGTGGGAGGAGTGTGGGGTAACTTATAAGTTCACCACTCCTTACCACCCTCAAGGAAATGGGTTGGTTGAAAGGTTCAACCGCACCCTGAAAGGTATGATTATGGGCCTAGCAGAGCCCATGAGACGGAAGTGGGACGTCTTGTTACCATGCCTGTTGTTTGCCTACAGGGAGGTGCCTCAGAAGTCCTTAGGGTTCAGCCCCTTTGAACTGCTGTATGGCCACCCTGTGAGAGGACCTCTCACACTGGTGAAGGAGGGGTGGGAGAAATCCCGTGGGAAAACCCCCCAGGATGTGTTCAGCTATGTGCTGGCCATCCGCAACCAGACACAGCGCTTCAGGAAGCTCGCTCAAGAGAACCTAGAAGCCAGCCAGGAGGAGATGAAAAAATGGTACGACCAGAATACCACTCTGGTAGAATTTCATCCTGGGCAGAAAGTGTGGGTGATGGCGCCGATGGAGCCTTGTGTGCTCCGTGACAAGTGGACCGGGCCATACGAGGTGGTAGAGCACAAGAGTGAGGTGACCTACCTGATCAACATGAAGACTCCTAGGCAGCCCCTGAGAGTCTTGCATGTGAACCGCCTCAAGCCCCACTTTGAGAGGTCTGAAGTGACGATGCTCATGGCTACAGATGATGGTGGGGAAGAGGATAGTGATCCTCTCCCTGACCTCCTGGCAACCAAGGAGCAAGACGGGTCAGTGGATGGTGTGGTCCTCTCGCCCACCCTGACCCCAGAACAGCAGAGAGACTGTCGCCAGGTGTTGGGTCAATTTGCCCCCCTGTTCTCCCTGACCCCAGGTGTCACCAATTGGTGCGTCCATGATGTGGACACTGGAGATAGTCTACCTGTGAAGCAGAAGTTTTACAGAGTAGCTGACAAGGTCAGGGCCAGCATCAAGGAAGAAGTTTCCAAGATGTTGGCGTTAGGGGTAATTGAGCCCTCCAGCAGTCCCTGGGCTAGCCCAGTGGTCCTAGTTCCCAAGAAAGCTGCTACACCCGGTGACCCGCCAGAACTTTGGTTTTGCGTGGACTACCGTGGGCTCAATGCGGTCACTAAGACTGACGCGCACCCCATCCCCAGAGCTGATGAGCTCGTGGATCGGTTGGGAGCTGCCAGGTATCTCAGCACCTTTGATTTGACTTCGGGGTACTGGCAGATTGCCTTAACTGAGGGGGCAAAGGAGAGGTCGGCATTTTCAACACCAGAGGGGCATTTCCAGTTTTGCGTCATGCCCTTTGGATTGAAAAATGCCCCTGCCACCTTCCAGAGACTGGTCAACCGGGTACTGACCGGGCTGGAGCAATTCAGTGCCGCATACTTGGATGACATTGCTGTGTTCAGCTCCACGTGGGAGGAGCACTTGCAACACCTCTGTGAAGAGTTGAAGGCTCTGCAGAAGGCAGGCCTCACTATCAAGGCCAGCAAGTGCCAGATAGGGCAGGGATCAGTGGTGTATTTGGGACACCAGGTGGGGAGCGGCCAGGTGGCGCCCCTACAGGCGAAGATTGATACCATTCTGGCTTGGGAACCCCCTAAGACCCAGACAGAGGTGAGAGCCTTTCTAGGACTCACCGGGTATTACAGACGGTTCATTAAGGGATACGGCACCATTGTTGCCCCCTTGACAGAACTAACCTCTAGAAATCAGCCCAGGAAAGTGAATTGGAACGAGGCCTGTCAAACTGCTTTTGATGCCCTGAAAACTGCAATGTGCACAGCACCCGTGCTTAAGGCACCTGACTTTTCCAGTGAGTTCATAGTGCAAACAGACGCTTCAGAGCAAGGCGTGGGAGCAGTACTCTCACAGATGGACGACGAGGGCGGGGACCAACCTGTAGCTTTCATTAGTAGGAGGCTACTCCCCAGGGAACAGAGGTGGAGCGCTATTGAAAGGGAAGCATTTGCTGTGGTCTGGGCCCTGAAGAAGCTGAGGCCCTACCTGTTTGGGACTTACTTCCGTGTTCAGACCGACCACAGGCCCCTCAGATGGTTAATGCAGATGAGGGGTGAGAGTCCAAAACTGTTGAGGTGGTCCATCTCCCTACAGGGAATGGACTTCACGGTGGAACACCGTCCCGGTACAGAGCACGCCAATGCCGATGGTCTGTCCAGGTTTTTCTGCCTTGGTGATGAGAACTCCCAAGAGGCTGGGTAGTTCTCCCCACTTTCAGCTGGAGGGGACACGTGTTAGACCTGACATCCTTGGCGTGGGTTTTTCCCCTATCTTTTGCCTCTGCTACCTGGATTTTTGATGCTGTGCTGGATCTCGTTTTTGCTGGTTTAGATGCTTTGGGCACTCTGCCACTGCTAATCAGTGCCAGAGTGTAAGAGCTCCCTGTGTAAAATATCATATTGATTGGATATACCTGATTGGCATATTTGTATCACCATGAAGTCCCTAGTAAAGTGCACTGTGTGTGCCAGGGCTGGTGATGACAGATGCTACTAGTGGGTCTGCAGCGCTGATTGCGCCACCCACATGAGTAGCCCTAAAATGGTGTCTCAGGCCTGCCACCGCAGGCCTGCTTGCAGTCCCTGGACTGCCATGTCCTCCTGGCCAGGGTCCACACTGGCCGGGCCTAACCCTTTCCTTTTTGTGCACATCAGTCATTCCTATGGAAGGCCCAAGGTACCCCCCCTGGGCAGGGTGCAGTGTATGTAAAAGGTAGAGCATGTACTAGTGCAGGTACCATGCTCTGGTAGTGAACAGCGGCCATTTTGTGTGTTCACTGCTGCAAGGTTATCTTGCTCCATAGGCTAACATGGGGGAGGCTGGTGCCAATGGCTATCAGCCTATCTTCTCATAGGAACAAGATAAGACATGAGTGTTTGATATCCCTGAGCTCGGCATTTAATAACACATCTTTTAGGAGAGGTTGTTTTTAAATCCTGAGTTGGAGAATAGTACTTTTTAGAGAGTAGCTGTTCTCTTGTCTGACCCTTCTGTGTGCCTGGGCATGCTTGTGGATTGACTGTCTGGCTTGAGAGTGACAGGGGCTGGGGATCCCCCAGGAGGTTGGCTGAGTCAGCCCTTTGCTGAATGGCGACATTTGCAAGTAGAGTGGAGGGAGGAGGTAGCACCTGGGAGTGAATAGGGATGTGCCTGCCTGCCACAGTGCTGGCTCCACCTCCTGCTGGGCGGCTGACGACTCTGCCCCTCACTCTGAAAGGAAAGAAGAAGCCAGGAAAACAAAGTGCTCCAGCAACACCCAGAACTGGATCAGACCGGGCTCAGGACCCACTTGCACAAAGACTTCAAAGACTTTCAGGGGTATAAGTAAAGGACCCCTGACAACAGATTTTTGGATTCTACAATCAAGAGGAACCTCTGCTGAAAGACGGACTGCTGAAGGACTAAAGGAAGATTGCCTTGCTGTGTGCTCTAAGGGCTGACCTGTTCTGCTGTGCAACTGAAGCTGAGGAAGAGAAGGGGCCTTGCTGTGTGCTGTGACCCTACCTACTTGACCTAACAAGACTTTGCTGTGTGCTGTGTCTTCAACACTGAATCTCCAAGGGCCTGAGAAGAGCTGGCCTCCTGTTTTGCAACCCAGGGACAGAAAGGTTGCCAAGACTTTAAGACTCTGCGGTGCCCCCTCTGTGCTGCTGTGTGCTGCAAGGTCCGTGGACTGTTCTACCGAACTTCTAACCATCTGCCCCGTGAAGTGCTTGGCTGCTCTCCGCTTTGCTTGAGAGCGCCGCGCTGATCCTTGCCTGAAATCGACTGCCGTGAGGAAAAGATCGACGTGCTCATCGGCACGTGTATTGCGGTGGCCAAGAGATCGTGGGCGTCCCCTGAGCTGCTGCGAAGCTTGGCGGTGTCTCGATCGACCCGCTGACTCGGGGTGCCTCGAAACATCCTGCCCGCAATTCACCGCCACGGCCCGGGGCCCGAAATCGCTTCGAAGCTGTGTCTCCCCGGTCCGCAAAGCCGCGGAGAAAGGAGCGAGAAGGCCGCGACCTGATTGGTTGGCGGTGGAGGCTTGGCCGGAGGAGCCGCGCTGCGATTGGCTGACACCCAGTGATGTCCGACGTCGTCACTGGAGGCTCGTCGAGGGAGCCGCGACCGGATTAGTCCATCGCTCGGGAGCTGGGGAAGCCCCGCACCGAACAGCCTGAGAGGAGCGCTTTAATAATAAGCGCAGAGGCACCGCCAGAGGAACGTGGCTATCTAAACACCAAGAGCCTACGAACTGATTCTTTTTCGTGAGTACTGAATCACACAAGAGACTAGAGACTGTCTTCTTACGATCCTGACAACGCAAGAAAGCGAGTAATGTGCAAACCCTTTGATACTTGATTGCCACTGCTGAAACTAGATAAAGTTATATTTTTGATATACTCACCTGTGTGGTCTACGTTTGTGGTGTACTAGGGGGGTCATTGTAGATGTTAAGTGCGAATACCTTACACATTGCCTTGGGGATAAGCCTGTCTGCTCGAGCCAAGCTACCTAGAGGGTGAGCAGGGGTTATCTACCGTGTGTGTCCCTGTACCCTGACTAGAAGCAAGGGTCCCTATTTGGTCTAAGGTGCTTACCTCTGCCAACTAGAGACCCCCAGATATAACAGTTACATTCTGTGCAGTTTTTTGTATTAAAGGTCTTGTGATGTCACTTCTGTTGACATCATATGACACAAAGGGAGTGTGATGTCATTTTTGCTAAAGATATGATACCATACGTTTAGTCTATGTGGAATAAGCCCTGAAGCAGCTTCTGAGCCAATCCAACTAAAAAAACACCGCCTGAGCTTCCATAGTGTTGCCTCCTGCAGCCCCACCAGTCTCCCCCACATGCTGCCCTCTTGCGTCTTTGTGTTTCATCCAGATTTAGGTCCAAATTAGTACAACCGCTGCAGCTCACCAATCGTGTGTGCAAGCCTCCTGCAGACATTCATTTATTCCCCCCCCCAACCCCCCCCCGAACCCTTCATCCCTCCACCTCAGGCCATACCTGCTGAGAAGGGTCACTACATAGAATGCAGTTCCCCTGCTGGGAACAAACGTCCTCCATGCCACGCCTGCTGCCTTTAACGCAATCATTCTGGTTGTCTACCTGATGCTTGCACTGGGACTGCACAGACTGCATCCCTTCTGTGTGAGGGATGCGATCCTCACAAGTAGATACGAAGCTCCGAAAGTACTTGGCAGCAACAGTATGATTGTACCACATAGTGACATCACTGCAATCTGCACTCTGTGTGCTACCCCTGGCTTGTTCGGTGCAATAGGAAGCTACATCATTTTCCTGCCTTTAAATCTGCTGCCTAGACTCTATCTCTCCAATGCTCTACATTGTGTCCTCCTCGTGCTGTGCCCTCCGTTCTTGCACCCCGAAATACAGTGGTGCACCCAGCACCACACCTTGCACCAGGGACTGGCCCTTTCTCCTATAGTATTCAGGTTCACATAACTTGGCTGGCCGTGTCAACAATGCAAGATTCTATAATAATTGTTCTAAGAATTGTGTAGGTGTCATTTGGGAATTAAATGACCTCTCTATGTGTTATCATGAAAAATAAATAATACACAATTATCTAATTAACTTTCCATTAAAACACATATTACCAAATGGATTTATAGGAAGAATAAGATAAAACAAGACACAAGTTTTGACTTTCTTATAGTGCACACTAACTGCACATAAACATTCAACACCGATTCACATATAGTTTTGCAAACAGTACCATACTGTTAGACCTGACATCCTTGGTGTGGTTTTTCTCCAATCTGGCAGCCTTAACTCTTCCTGTTTTGCTGAATTAGTTTTTGTTGGCCTTATGATTCCCTGAACTTTATCACTGAAAACTAGTGCTGCTAAAGTGCTTGCGCTTATGCCCTTAAACATGGTAAAATTGGCTTACACCCAATTGGCATATCTAATTTACTTATAAGTCCTTAGTAAAGTGGTACTACCTGTACACAGGGCCTGTCAATTACATGCTAAGAGTGAGCCTGCAGCACTTATTGTGCTACTCACTTAAGTAGCCTTTCAAACGTGTCTCAGGTCTGGCATTGCAGAATGTGTGCAGTTTTAAATTGTCAATTCGACCGGGAAAAATAAACCTTTTTGTTTTCCTAAACCTTCCTTTTTAATATATATGTCACCCCTAGGGTAGGTCTTAAACAGCCCATAGGGCAGGGTGGATTGTATTTAAAATGTTGGCCATTTACTTTTATGTTTTACATTAACCTGGTAGTGAAACAACTCTTAAATTTGTTTTTCTCTACTAAAAGTCTAGCTCTTCTAAAGGATAACATTGGGTTACTCCATTCAATAAGTGATGACTTTTGTTTGGGGACAGGTAGAAATGTCTGGTTAGATGTTTAAGGAATTGTAATGTAAAACCGTCTTCAATTTAAAGTCGGGTTTTGAGTCACAAAAAAATATCACTTTTAGAAAATTGTCATTTTCTTGTCCTAACCATTTGGTAGCCACAGCCTGTATCCTGGCTCACATAACTAGGTGTAGTTGGCAGTTGGTCTTTGTGTATTCCTCCCCGACAATATCACAAAGGGGGAATTAGTGTTGGTAGGATAGGTCATCCTAACCTGATAGGAGAGGCGGAGCTGTCCTCTACCACATTTGTACTTCAAAGGAGTTTCCACAGCACATACTCAAAGGACATTAAGCTAGCCATTTGTGACTCCAGACACCCTGGGACCAGGGTAGGGAGATAGACATTCAGAACCAGATGCAGGGGTCAAAGTTGGCACTAGGTATAAATATTGGACCCTCAGACCAACTCTTTAGTACCCTCCTGGACATGTGGATACTGCAGAAGAAGGAATGCCCTGCTGCCAGAGGACTGCCCTGCTGCCTGAGAAGGAAGATTGTACCTGCTACCTTTAACCCAGGCTACCTGAAGTGACACCAAGGGTCAGCTTATTGACCTCATGTTTAGAGTTACAAGGACAGAGCAAGCTCTGGAAGCCCAGCCCAGCTGACATGCTGCACCTGGACCAGCCTGGACCTGCCACTGACCCTTCCTGAACCCTGCTGGCCTCTGAAAGACTTAGTCCCTGATCCCCAAGAGGCGCCACCCCAGGTCCTGGGCCTCTGGTTGGTATCAGAGTGCACTCCTCTGAAGTAGAAGGAGAAATCCTGAAGTTTTTAGATCTTCCTCATCACGAACAGGCCTGTTCGTGATGAGATTTTGTTGTCCATGATGACCGTCAATGCGACGCTCCAGTGGACTCGTTGTTCACAATTAAGCGATCAGCACCACGACATCTGCACTTCGCGCTACAGCATTAAGAGCTCACAGCAACTGCCAATGGAAAGCACCAGCAACGACTGTCTGTGATGCTTAACAGGATCTTAGCTCTACAGATATGGACATCCACGATGCCCAGCCACCTTCTTGTGCTACAGCGATGTCGATCTACAATGCTTTCCCTGCTCCCCGCAGCCTCCTCCAACACGAATTGAACTCTTCGCACTGGAATTTGAGAACATTTTCAGCAGGACTAGCCTGGTCCCTGTATCGGTCCCATGCTCCATCAATGTCAGCTTGAATTTGCGACTTTCCCCTAGTCTAGCACAACCAGATAACCACGAGTGACACTTTGTGCTTTTAGGTACCATACTTACTTTAAACTTTTGAAATTGCATATCTCCGGTTCTAATGATTGGAAGTTTGTCATTTTGGTATCAAATACTGTATTAAATGTTATTCTATTTTTCTTAAATAGTGTGGGATATTTCTTATGTTGTGTTTTTACTTTAGTACTGTTTAAGTGCTGCATACATGCTTCACACGTTGCCTTTTGGTTAAGCCTGACTGCTTTTGTTACCAGAGGTTTAAGTATAGGTTAATTTAGTGACTTTTTTGTTTCATCCTGACAGGGATTGCAAGGACTGCAGCTGTTGCCTGAGAAGAGCTCACACCCCCCCAACCAAGAAACCAACTGCTCAAATATACCTAATAACAACCCTTTACACACAGATAGAGACATCTACAACCACCCACTCACACCTACCAAAAGACGTGCAGACACCCATGCTTACTGACCAAAAGGCACCATACAAAGATGATCTGAGTGTTACCCACTCAAGAGGCAATATTGGTTCAAGATTCCCTAAGCTCAACTCAAAGTGGGAGATGTAACAAAAGAGTGGAAAGCAAGAGGGAGGAAAGAGGGAATTAGTTTGTGCATTGTGAACGGAATGGTCTTCTCCAAAACTGAGTGGTAGTTTATTGGGAATCTTTATCATCTGGTAAGCAGAGGAAAACATGCTGCAGGGGGTAAAGAAGTCAAGAGAGGGTAGACAGTATACAATGAGGGTTGGGGATAGAGTGAGGAATCAGACATAGCAGATGTAGGATTTCTAAACTGTTAGATGCAAGGGCAAGCAAAAGATATCTAGATTCCTGAGTCACACATTTAAATAAAGAGATAGCTAAAGCACACAAAACAGGCATATACGCACATATACAGATCCATACAACATGGATATATTGAAACAGCAAGCATGCAGGCACATGGAATGGGATTAATTGAAAGGAAGAGGAGTGCGCAAATATAAAGATAGGGGTATCATGTCCAATTAGGCCTTGTGGTATTTATCACATCCAATTAAAAACAGGGTCCTAGGGTTCATTTTTAATAGGATGAAATAAATAATGCAAACAGGGGATTGCATGAAGTCCCACGTTTTCCCAAGGCACTCGTAACTAAAGGCGTTATTTTCAGATCCTTGTTTGATGAAATCAGTTCTGAGGCGCAACAAAAATCTGTATCAGTGCTGACAAACTTTCAGCCCCTCCTTGAAGAAAATACTTCTTTTGGGTGATGGAAGGCATTAGTCTCTTGCCTGTTCAGTAACAGCCTTGTGTCAAATATTCAACTGTCAGTAAGAATATAGTGTTCTCTGCATGTTTATGCCAGCCTTCCAGTATTAAGTTGCTGCACAACCCTGCTGTAATGTCTGTAATGTGAGTATGTAATGACAGAATATTTGTGGCTCCTGATGAACTCCGTGGAACTGTAGAGCGTAGTGAATTGAATGTAAGTTTAGAATGTTAATTTCGCGGTTACACACAAAAGAATAAAGACGAGCTATACTAATCTCCGTGTGTGGAGTAGTCATTGCAAGTATCAGTGCTGGGGATGATGCTACAACTGCCGGAGCAATAGGGGATAAGTAACATGAAGATCAACAGTGCTCTCCCAGAGAGTTTTCCGTGGTACAGAAAATCGCTTGTGCGTTCTACATGTGTCTCCGTTGAAGTGCGCAACTGACATTTGGCAGATTTGGAGTCAAAGCGCAGCCCCAGCACAGTGGAAATAATTTGAGGCTAAATAAACCATCACTGAGAAGTCTACACATTGGTGACCAAGAACTTGCTGGGAAGGCAAAGAGGCACTGTACTACTACACAACTCAAAGACATACATTCATATGCAGTGACAACACTAGAGGCAGATGCAACCAGGTTTTGAAAGAGTAACAAAATGCGAGATAACACTGAGAACAGAAGTGCGGCAAGGAAGTACAAAGAGCTGCTTAAAAACAAAGCAATTAAAATATCAGAAACCGTCATCTGCTTATCAGAACTGAGCAAAAAGAGCTGGTTGGAGTGGCTTCTGAAGAAGTGCCATGGGTTGTGTTTACGGAGCTGTCCATACCCGAAGCGACACACCATCAAAGCTGCTTTGTGGTGTCTCAGAACACCTCCTAAGGTCTGCTAAAAGCAAAGGGCTCCAATGGAGACCAAGAGAGAGATTAAGGTTCCACAGGCTGTCCAGATTGACCCTGAGGCCAGCACAATACAAGGCCTTAGAGATGGTCTGGATGAAGCAGGTTCTAGAGGACAGCATACAGTGTTGGAAGGAACTCCACCCTCAGTGCCAGTCTATCTCGTAAATGGTTACAATGCAGTTGCCTTCTTGAAAACACCACCACCATTCGATACCACCAAAAAGTTAAATGTCGGTGACAGATGGTCTGCCTGGACAGCGCCATTTTATTATTTCATTGTTGAGAATGAAAGAGCAGATGACAAAGCAATTATCAAGTACCTTAAGAATCATGCTGGCGAAGGCATAAAAGAGGTAAAAAAGAAAATTCTGAGAGCTGACATAATTACAGTCAAAGCAAAGCAACCCTGATTCTCAAGTTCAATCCAATCCCAAATATAGATTAAAAAAGGTACATCTTCAGTCAAGAACAACTGAAAGCTGGTGAGACCATTGGCGAATTTGTTGACAGACTGGATACACTCATCAAACACTTTAAGTTCAATGATTTTAATGATGAGGAAGCTATACGCTTCAGAGTGATTAATGGATGCTTGTCAGATTCATTCAGACAACGAATGCTGAGAGAAACTCTTAGACTGGAGCGAGTTCTCATGGCTGCCAGAGCTGAAGAGCGTGCTGATAGACAAGCTGCTGACATGGAGGCCTGAGGTGCCCAGAGTGAGTCAGTAATGATGTGCGAAAAATAAGCTAAAGCACAAGACCGAGGGGTACTCCACAGAAAAAGAAGTTATGCTTCAGGTGTGGATTTTTGTTTTCACATGAAGGAGAATGTACCACCATTGTACAGATCTGCAAAGGCTGTGGAAAGGAGAACCATTTTGGGATGGTGTACAAGGTGAAGGAAAATGTAGGTGCGTCATGGTACAAAGACAAAATGGCCTCCCAAATGACGTTCGATGCACGCAGATAAGGCCAAGCAACCACATCAGCTGAGGCAACCTGATACCAAACGAAGTTGATCGGCATCTAAATCATTATCAAAAATGTCTTCCGTGTCAATATCAAGTGAAAGTGAATAAGATGAGTGTGCCATCTCAATGTTCATCTTAAAGAAGCATGCTCATGTTGGACTGGCCACCTGTGGGGAAAAACACCAGTCCAAGAGAAACCAACATGACAAAGCAAAAAATGTCATTCAAACATTGTCAGAAGATCACACTAAAAGTCAATGGTTGTTCAATAACTTCATTATTGATAGTTGTGTGTCAATAAATATTATGTCTGAGGAGAAATATAATGAACTGGCTCCAGTTCCCCAGCTAAAAAGTCAAGGTAAATTTGTGGCAATGATGAAGCATTATAAAATAAAAATACAAGCACCCATTCATGTACTTCAAAGTACGGCATCAAGCGCCGGTTTACCTAGCTTCCGGCACAGCTGCTGATATGAAACTGATATCCATGAACTATAACATGAATATTCATCATGAAAAAGTAAGTCAATTCCCTCTTTGTTTCATGGGTTTGGAAAACTCAAGGCTATGAAAGTCGAATTACACATTAATGAGGGCATCTGTCCTTTTGCTCAAAGATACAGATGATATGCCTCTGACTTACAGGAAGCTGTTGAAAAAGAACTTGAATCTTTACTCAAGCTAATTATCACTGGGCGGTCTCCTTTTCCAACTCCATGGGTTTCTCCCATAGTGATAGTACCCACAAAGGACAGTGAAGGAGCTGTACTCATCCGTGGGGATATGGCTCAAGCGAACAATGCCATTGTACGAAAGGAGGATCTGCTTCTTATGGTTACCCCCACTTTTTGCTTCATGTTATACTGTTTTTGACTAGTCTGACTGTGATCCTGCTAATCAGGACCCCAGTCTATCTGCTTTCTCCATAAAAATGTATGTTAAGTACTTAGGTACACTCCAGATTGGATACTGGGATACCCTTGTCAGTCTCTAGTATATGGTACCCATGTACCCAGGGCCTAGGTACACCAGAGGCCTCCCATGGACTGAAGCATGTATTATGCCACCCATGAGATGCCATGCAAAATAGAACTACAGGCCTGCTATTGCAGCCTGTGTAAAGTGGTGCATGCACCACTTACTTAAGATATAGGTTTGCTATATCTAAGGGTCACTACACTTAAAACCTATAAGTCACCCATATAGCAGGCCTTGACAATCCCGAAGGCAGGGTGCTTGGTTCTAAGTGAGAGGGTGCCACTGCATGAGCAGGACACCCCTGCAGCCTACGGAGTCCATTCTCCCTGGTTGTTAGTTCTGTAGCCATTTACTACATATAGAGTGGCACTATATGACTGCGTAATGACCAACTCTAAAACAGCTGAAAGTAACCCTATCGTGTTTGGTGTCAAACATTGTGGAATCATACCCCCACACTGGTAACTGGTGTTGGAGGTATGATTCCATCCCTCAGAAATGAGCTTTGTGAGGTTCCTGGGGTTCCCGGTACCAGCCTTCTATTCCCGGGCAGCCCAAAGTGGTTGCTGCCGACCAAAAACACATTTCTGCCCTCCTGCTGCTGAGCCAAGCTCGAGCAGGGGAAGGCAGAACAATAGGCATCCTGTCACCGGGAGGTGTGACCACCTCCCAGACAGGATTTAGTGTATTAGGCCTGGGTGGATGAGCTTGCCAGCAACCGAAAATCTGCGTGAGGGGCGCATTTGGTGTCCCTGTGCATAGTCCAGTTCAAACCAGTCCTAGGACCCATTTGCTCCTGCTCTGGCGCAAAACTGGACAAAGGACATTGGAGTAACCTTCCCAATGCCCAGACCCTCCCCTGGGAGGGTCCCCTGAATCTGTCCAACCCTCTCCTGTGGGTACAAAAGGGCTTACTTGGCTGTAGGACCCTGGATTCAACATGGACAAGATTCTGATTAAAAAAACACTGACCTTCGACCATCTGGACACTCTGGACTTGGCAGCACTTTGTTTGGGCCCGACTTCATCTCCCTCTCAGTCCAAAGCATCGTCTGTGCCGATGCACCATACAGGCTCTGTGCAGGGCCTGTGGAGCATCAAGGACTACTGAAGATATCTCCCTTGGAGTAAAGAAGCCACTCCCCTACAACCGCAGGCACCACATCATGATCGACCGGTCCGCTGCTCCTGAGCTCCTACAGACTCCAAAGGCTCCAGCAACACAGGAGGTGGGTTTCCAAGTCTCTTGGGGTCTGAGCTGCCCTCTCA
Organism: Triturus cristatus; assembly: GCF_964204655.1. Taxonomy (NCBI): domain Eukaryota; kingdom Metazoa; phylum Chordata; class Amphibia; order Caudata; family Salamandridae; genus Triturus; species Triturus cristatus. The sequence continues at coordinate 381,489,342 of NC_140591.1, read as the reverse complement.
CCAAGTTTGAGGCCAGAATCCCTCGCTGGGGCTGCAATACTTGCATCCCTTTGCACCTTGTACTTTTGCAAGTGCATATGCTTGTTGGCATTGTCAAAAACAAGTGCACTGAGCTCCGAGTAGCCCCAACCTCTTCCACCATTTCCACCAAAGAACTTTGGCCTCTTCACACTGAGTGCTCCGTGGGCTGTTGCTTTGTGAAACTGCTCAAGGTCCCCTTCCTTCCAGCAATGTCTCTCCTTCGAAGTCCTCCATTGAGTTTGATGGCGGTTTCCGATGCCACTTCAGCCCTATGCACCCGGCTTCTCTGGGATTGGTAACTCTGGAACTATGGTATCCACAGGTGGGGTGGCTCCCCAACCTCCTAAGTTCCATGGGGTTTCTTCGAAGTCCACTTGGAAGGGTCCTTAAACTTTAAAACTGCAACCGCGACACTCTTATAGAATTGTACGGCGCAGGCAGTTGTTTTCGCACACTGCACCCGTCCTCTATGGGGTCCCTACTTACTCACCTTGTGTGGTCCCTTGGGGTTCCAGCTATTCTACATCCTCTAGACAGTGTCTTGACTCAAGTCTTGTTTCTTATACCACTATTTTAGTATATGGTCTGGTCTCCCTCTGGAGCCCTCTGTGTATTAGTACTATTTACTATTGTTTCTGTGCTACAGTATTGTGTGCTTTGTGAGTACCTTCTTGTAGAAGATACTGTGTTGTACTTTTATTGTGTTATATTAATAAATACATATTTTTATAACTACTGTGTGGTTCTCCTTTAATTTAATCATTACTATATGGTTGCATTCTGGTAAAACAAGCTGCTTAATATTCCTTCAAGACTAAACATGAGGGCTGCTCTCCACAGCGACCACTTGGATAGCTTTCTAAGGTTATATTTGACCTCTTAAATCACCATAAGGGTTGTTTGGACTGGTACAGGGTGCCCACTATAATAAGTGGACAGCATATACCATGCCAACTTCTCACAGCCATTGAAAGAGAACGACATCTAGGTCCACACATTGCTGACATGATGAGAAAATTGAATGGGTCAAAGGTTTTCTCTCAGTGGATATGAATAAAGGATATCAGTTGGCATTTGAGAAGAACTGCAGGTACAATGCAACCTTTTCTACACGAGTTGGCTTATTCCGCTAAAAGAGACTACGTTTTGGTATGTCATCAGCTACAGAGCTATTCCAAGATGTCATTCGACGCATCATACCGCCTGTCATGAATGCTTTCAATTACAGTGATGACATATTGGTTTTCTGAGCTACATATAAGGAGAATGACAAAGCTCTCACGCACGTGTCAGTTGCTCACTGATGCCGGTTTAACTTTGTATGCAGAGAAATGTGAGTTCCATAAGACAAAGTTAAAATTCTTTGGCGATATCTTTTCTGATGGGGGCATGACACCCAATTCTGCTAAAGTGCAAGTGCTGTCAACTGCCAGTCCCCCACAAGATGTTTACATGTTATATTCCTTTCTTGGCATGGTCAGCTATTGCTCTAGATACATACAAGACTTCATTACTGTCAGTGGGCCAAATAAGAGACTTGACCAAAAAGCATATTTCTTCTCTTTCGTCACATGAATGCAAGCAAAAGTTCCAGACAATCAAGCAAGTTTGTGAGAACGCCACTGACATGGCTTATTTTGATCCAAAGCTACATACTGTTGTTGACACTAGCCAAGTCTGGTTGGGCATCATCCATGCACAGCACAGCAGACACCCAAATACTTAAAGACGTATTGTGGTGTACACCGGCCGAAGTTTGTCCCAAACTGAACGTCTTTACTCACAACCTGAAAAAGAAAGCTTGGCAGTGGTGTGGGCTTGTGAACATTTCCATGTATTCTTGTATGGGAAGCCCTTCATGCCTATGACTGATCATCAAGTATTATTGACTATCTTTGAAAATCCAAAAGCAAAATTGCTTCCTCACAATGAACATTGGGGTCTGTGACTGCAAGAGTACAACTACAGTATTGTGCATTGTCCAGGGAAAGATCGTAACACAGACAGGAGAAGCTTACCTAAATTTAATAGTGAAATCAAACACTCCACCTGTCATTTCACTAGAACATATTGTCACTGCCACAAGACAAGATAGTGACATGCTGAAACTGAAATTTTAAATTAAGTCTTGTGCACACATCTTGGGTTAGTATTTCAAACGTATGTTAGTAACATTCATATGTTTGAAGCAAGAATGATGACAAGGCCGACACCAATGAATACTTTCTCGAAATGTATTAAGGATTTTCTTCAAAGTGTAATATCAAAGGAAAACCAGCCGGCACGTGTTTCGTCACTCGGGTGATTACCCGTGACTCTTCAGGGCTGGGGATAACAAAATAATATGGTACAGTACATGGTAAACATTCAAGAGACTCATGATAAAGTTGTGTAGTGAAACAAAGAAAGAACCTCCAAGTGAGAGGAAACCCTAAAAGAAACGTGAAAAAGACATGAGATTTGTGACTTCACAAAATTCACACAGAAACCTGCTGTGATGTGAAAGTATAAGGGATGGAAAAGTAAGCTGAAATATCCTCATGTATAGGCAAACGTAATACTCTAATGGCTGTAGTTTAAGTCATGTGTTGTGGTCCGGTTGCCGACAACGATGGTGGAGTGACAAGTGAGTGCACGCAAATGAAGTGACTTAAGAAACCATAGTAACGGATTCAAGAGCCTAATACATTTTAACATAAGCGGATGATATCAAAGGTTTAGCCAAACACAAAAAAATGCCAAATGAGTCTTGCTGAGCAATTATAACTTAAACTATCATATCACATAACTTAAAGAAAGGAGAAAGGCGATTGGACATACATAATGTATAGTAGATAAACAAAGTACAGATATCAGATGGAGAACTGATAAGGTGACAAACTACTGAGGAGTGGTCCGAATTGGGGAACCTCTGAGAATAAACTCAGTGTACAACCATTTGTAAAAATGCAAGAGAACCATAGTAGACTGCTGTCAACAATATAGATTAATACTGTAAAAAGACGTGCGTAGGCATGTACACAAAGGCGCAGATAAACGAGTCACTCAGATGGACATAGGGAAAAACATTAGAGTGATAGAGCTATTGTTCATCAGCAAAGGAAACAAAAGTCTGATGCTCCTTTCAATGCTGAACCATTTCATGTTGTGACCAGCAAAGGAACCACGGTGACTGCTCAGCATCCTGGGCAGCCAATTACGCAAGATTCCTTGCATGTACGACATGTGCTCATCGCTTGCTTTGTACTGATGTCATTGTAGAGACTGGGTCTGAAAAGACAAGTGAAGAACCCTGACTGCTGCTGTCTCTCCATTATCATCGATAGTCCTGGACATTTCTACTGCTGATCCCTAAGTTTCCGAAGACACAGTCAGAACGTGTGATCCATGTGACATGAAGACTCATTGAAGAGCACTAATTGTATGCCTTTCTAATAAAGGGGAAGATGTAGTGTCATGTGAGTATGTAATGACAGAACCTTTGTGGCTCCTGATGGACTCCGCAGAACTGTGACATAAGCATTAGAGCGTAGTGAATTGAATGGAGGTTTAGAATGTTGAGTTCACGTTTACACGCAGAAGAATAAATGAGTGTTATACTAAGCTCCGTGTGGGGTGTAGTCATTGGTGAGTACTCGGGCTGGGGAGGATGCTACACCTGCTACATGTATGACAGTAGCAAACCCTATTTGCTATAATCATGCATATGTTGTAATATAATTCAGTACCTTAATTTATTAAATCCTAACATGTGAGACGGTTAGTTTTACCAGATTGCACTCTATAACATGTCAATTGAGTATTATGAGATGCTTTGATGAATTTAAACAATTGAAAACCATAAGTGAAAGTATGTAAGTAACGCCCAAGCCATGGTGTGAACATGGGCTTCTATTGGAATTCTCAAGGGCATATTATCAAGCCCATTATCGCCGCTTTAGCAGCAGTTTTCTGCCGCTAAACCGGCGATAATTTTAACGCGGTCCTTGATAATATGCCCCTTAGTTTGGTGCAAGAGTGAGTCAGTCATGATGTGCGAGAAATAAGCCGACGGACACAGACTTTATACTCCACAGAAAAAGAAGTTGTGCTTCAGGTATGGATTTTTGTTTTCACATGAAGGTAAATGCCCCACCATTGGGCAGCTCTGCAAAGGCTGTGGAAAGGAGAACCATTTTGTGATGGTGTACATTAACCCTTAATTCGAGTTTTCTGTTCAGCCTAGCCATGCTTCAATAACTGTGTAAGTGGCGTGAGAACGAACGTGTTCTGTAATTAGTTACCTCAAATATTTCCAGGCCTATTAAGCCAGGAGTGTATTATTTGGAGCCGAGCCATGCCAGGCATATGTACACTGTATAGCACTTGACCCGATGAATATGTTGAATAATTAGATCAGGAGATAGTTACCTTGACATATTCTATTCCTCTGATTTGTATTGCTGCAATACTTGTGAAACAGTACTGTGCAATGAGGATTGCTGACATGTTCTTATTTATAGGCTGAAACATTCTGCCAATTTACTAAAACAAAGCAAACAAGTATATTTTCGTAAAAAAGCGTGGAATTTGCATGGGTGTTAAGTATTATCTTCTAGTTGTGAGTACTGCCTCTAAGTTACCAAGATATTTCACACTATGTGCTGCATAATGAGTGCTGGCATTGTAAATATCAGCAGATGGATGGCAGAGAAGGGGATGCTTACATGTTGTCTGCAATGATAAGCTCTGAGAGGTCCTGGAGGCAGTCCTTGGAACAGACATTAAGCAGGCATTTGACCAACTACAGTTACAACTATATATATATATATATATATATATATATATATATATATATATATATATATATATATATATATATATATATATATTCACTGAAAAAAAACATAGGTTTCAGAGACGTTATAGTTAGAAATTAGCATTTAAAAAACCTTAGAAATTCACAGAAAAAACCATAGGTTTCAGTGATGTTATAGTTAGCTGGCCATTTCACTTGTACAAAACCATAGAAATTCCTCCATTATAGTTAGTTCTGCTAACTATAACTCGCGCGCCCGCATGGACTTTTCACTCATTCAAAACCAGTTCGGCTAACTATAACTCACGCGCCCGCAATGCACTGCTGATGACGTCACATATTACATCACTCATGACATGGTCAGTGACATCACTCATGACATCACTGATGATATCTCAAATGACATAACCTTTGATACACACATTCAAAAATAGAAACTAAAATGTTCAAAACAATCAAAATACCAATACCAGTTACAACAACCTATTCAGCAATTCTAAGATCCACATATACATCCACTCATTCACCAACAGTCCTATACAGTCACTCATACATGTACTCACTCATCATATGTACTCATACACCTATACATCCTGTTACACAATGCCACTCATCCATAGAGTTACTCACACACATAGTCACTCATGCTAAAAAAGAATCAAACATCCATTTACTTGCATATACAGTTATACACACACCACCACACTTACTTCTACAGAAACGTACACGTACTAGGGGCCATATGTAGGAAGCCCAATACCGGTCGGTAACTGCCGATTTTCGGTAAATATCCCGTTACCGACCGGTATTCAGGCTTTTGGTATGTAGGGGGCACATTTCAGGATTCGGTAATTTACCGAATCGGTAAAATTACCAAATCGGTAATTACCAAATCCTGAAATGATATGTAGGGGGAGTGTGTGGTTGTTGTGGGGATTCGTTATTTACCACCAACTAAAAGTTGGTGGTAAATGACGAATAGCTGTAAAAAAGCATTTCTTTGCACTTTGAAGTGTGCAATGTGGCAGACATACATGCCCTTAGGGCATGTATATGTGCCACATGTGCACACATGCAGGAATCAGGGGTGCAACAGGGTGTCACTGTGACACCCTGCCACTCTTGATTGTGCTCCCCCCATTTCCGAATCGGTATTTACCGATTCGGTAATGGTAACTGGCTTCCCATTGATTCCTATGGGCCTCCTGGCCCATAGGAATCAATGGGAAGCCAGTTACCATTACCGAATCGGTAAATACCGATTCTAAATTACCGACCCATTCTGAATCGGTAAATATTACCGATGGATTACCTACATAGCATTTACCACTTCATAAATACCGAATCGGTAAAATTCGGTATTTATGAAGTGGTAAATGTTAGGCTACCTACATATGGCCCTTAGTCTTTTAAATAATCACTTATAGAAACACATACTTATTCATATAGGAACTCTTCCAATCTCTCACTCTCCCATATACTCACTTATATACACCAATAGTCACATATACTAGTTTAAAACATATGTAGTTACTCATAAAGACACTATGGAGACAGTCATTCACTCACTAACACACCCAAACACACACTCATCCACCCATACAGTCCTTCACACATGCTGTCTTCAACACATACAAACAGTGAGTCACTCATTCATGCATCTATGCACTACGTAATACCCCCATCGAACCATACAGATACTCAGAAACTCATACTTATACTCAAAAAAACAACTAATAACCTACATTGACACTCATGTAGCTACTCACCAACCCATGCAGCCACTTATACACAAAGTGAGAGACTGATACATATATTTACATATTTAAACATGACTCACTAAGCCATGTATTCACTAAGATACACTTAACCAGTCAGTTATACAGTCAATTTTTCAAAAACAAAATCATCCATTTAGACACTTGTATACCCATTTATTCTTCCATCGACCTTGAGATATACATATATAAAACATATTTAATTTTCAGAAAAACACACATTCACTGGATGATGTCATCTGTGATGTCATTGGAGATGTCATCAGTGATGTCATGAGTGATGTCGCTGACCATGTCATGAGTGATGTAACATGTGACATCATTAGCAGTGCATTGCGGGCGCGCGAGTTATAGTTAGCTGAACTAACTGTAATGTGGGAATTTCAGTGGTTTTGTACGAGTGAAAAGTCCAGCTAACTATAACACCCCTGAAACCTATGGTTTTTTCAGTGAATATATATATATATATATATATATATATATATATATATATATATATATATATATTCACTTAAAAAACCATCAATAATAATGTATTTCTCTTCAACAAAGTTTTATACAAACAACTCAGGGGCGTGGCTATGGGGGCATGTTTTTCCCCAACCAATGCCTGCCTTTTGGTGGGTTGGTGGGAGGAACATGTCCTCCGAGTCACACACATGAACATGTGGAATTCACATATCCGATACTATGGCAGGTACATAGACGATATTTTTATCGTTTGGGAAGGATCTAAAGAGGAGGCTTTCTCTTTTGTGAATTCAATTAACACCAATACTATGAATTTACAGTTTACGGCGAACATCAGTAATGAGAGGGTGGAATTTCTGGATGTGGAGGTCTTTATTTTAGACAACCATATAGAAACCAAATTGCATAGAAAAAGCACGGCTGGAAATTCCATCCTACATGCCAGTAGTGCTCATCCGCCCCATCTCATATACAGCATACCTTATGGGGAATTTCTTCGCCTACAGCGGATTTGCAGCCGCCAATCTGACCTTGAACAATGTCAGAAGGAAGCCTTTGATCGATTCCTTGCCCGAGGTTACAATCAACTTAACCTCAAAAGAGCACTTGATAAAGCCAATCTTTGCTCACGTGAATCCTGCCTTCCCACTGAACAACCCCACACCACATCCTTTGAGAGTGAAGTAACGAATGAGGTTATGCAACCTATAAGACTAATTACCACTTTTTGCAAACAACATAAACATTTCCGTGGTATCATTTACAAACATTGGCCCATTGTTCTGACTGACATGACCCTCAAATTTTTGTTGCCTGATTTACCTAATATCACATTCAGGAGAGCACCCTCTATGAGGGATGCCTTAGTTAAATCTAACCCTGAAGTTACGGAAACAGTCACTTGGTTATCACGTTCTGGCTTTTTCAAATGCACTTCATTCCGTGCCTGTAAATTTGGAACAAATGTTTCTGAATACACCACAGCGTTCAGTAACATTCCAGTACAAATAAAACATCATTACACTTGTCGTACGGACTATGCAGTTTATGTGCTTGAATGCACCTGTCATCTTAAGTATGTGGGCAGTACCAAATTACCGGTTTGCAATCGCATTTTGCAACATCTTCGTGCGATTGTTAACTCGGATTCCACATATCCAGTTGCCCGACATTTTAAAGCCATCCATTCTAACAAAATCAGTGACTTGAAATATTTTGTCATTGGGGCAGTGCCCCCTTCAATCCGTGGGGGTAACAGAGAGAAACAACTTCGTCAGCTAGAATCCTCCTTCATCCTATTACTTGACACTAAAATGCCAAATGGGATGAATACGAGTGAGGACCTGCATAATTTTTTATAAATACTTTATAAAATCTGTATCTGATCCTTTGGATGTTTTTCTATGCTGATGTGCAAAAAAAACTTTTTGATTAGTCACTTACACATCTAGTTGTTTTATGCTTCTCTGGCAGCCTTAATATCAATTCTATTTTTCAGGAATATTTTTCTTTTCTGTCTTTTGCTTTACCTCATTTTCTTTTTCCTTTCTTTTCACCGCTTTTTATTACTTTGACTCTCTTTTACTCTTTAAAATCTTTATATTTTTTGATTCAAAGAAATTATTGTTTGCTTAATTTTTTATTCAGAGAACATGAGCATGAAACTATGTTATTATTAATGAATGAACCATGGATCTTGTGATTTAGTACATTTTAATCTTGATTGAGATTTATTACTGCATCCAATTAATTCTGGGGCACTTGCCAGACATTTTTTGTACAGCCAAATATATGCTCAATATTGTGATTTGTGCTATTCTTTGTGATTTTTTGGAGTGTTGAATTCTTTGAAATGAATTCACGAAAGTTTCATGGTGATTTCTCAGCTCTCTAGTATTTTGTTTATGTTTATTGAGCACAAGAGAATTGATTGGGTGTTACTATCTTTTTAAAGGAAGGTCCGGTCTCAGCGCGTCATGTGATCAAGATCGCGGAGGCGATCGAAACGCGTCTGAGGCGGACACTTGTCTGACTAAATGGAATAAAGTCGGAAATGAAACTTTAAACCGCTTGGGATATTTTCTTTGGACAACAGCAACGTGTATGGTACGAGGTCCGTACCTGTTTTCTAGACTCCCCAGCTTGGATTGGGAGTTCAGGACTTGTTCGATATATATATATATATTCACTGAAAAAACCATAGGTTTCACACATGTTATAGTTAGCTGGACATTTCACTCGTAAAAATCATTGAAATTCCCCCGTTATAGTTAGTTCAGCTAACTATAACTCGCGCAACCGCAATCCACTGCTATAACTATAACATGTGTGAAACCTATGGTTTTTTCAGTGAATTTGCAAGGTTTTTTAAATGCTAATTCCTAACTATAACATGTGTGAAACCTATGGTTTTTTAAGTGAATTTGCAAGGTTTTTTAAATACTAATTTCTAACTATTACGTGTGTGAAACCTATGGTTTTTTTAGTGAATTTGTAAGGTTTTTTAAATGCTAATTTATGTATGTATTATTATATTTTTTATATATTTATTTTACAATAAACTACCTATGTATATAGTTATAGATTGACTGTATCCTGTAATATGGAATGGCTCAGCTCTTTTTTTTTTAATTTGGATAAAGTTGAACAGCATAGTTAATATCTTCTATAAACTTATAAACAGTTTAAAATGTTTTTCTTTTTATTTAAGGGTTTTTCACCATGCGCACACCATGCGATTTTTTGAAAAAAAAATAAAATGTTTTTTTCACCCTTCGGGGTCCTTCAGGGACCCCCTGAGAAAGGCTAGGGGGTCAGGAACTCTCTACCCTGCCCCCTTTTCACGTTCTCCACCTTTCTTTTTCACTGTCACACACAAAATGGCGTTTGACACTTCCTGATTTCGACCGATTCGAATGTTAACTGACATCTAACCACCAATCAGAATTACCCTCGTGCACATTTGCTGCGAGCATCATGAGCGCACGGTGCACGCACCGTGCACGCAATGTGCACGCATATAGATATTTATGTACTTTTGACTGCAATTTTCTCAGGAACTACTGAACAGATTGACACCATATATGCAAAAGGCACATGCCTGACCTGAGGACTACCTCTTTGCCAAATTTCATGTAATTCTGTTCAGCCGTTCGGGCTGTACCTTCGACTAAAGGTCCTATGGGAAAATGCATGGGGAAAACGCGTTTTGGGACCCTCCTTTTTTCTCAGCCCCCGCTTGACGAATCACCCCGAGACTTTCAGGGTAGGAGCTGAGCAGAGCGCCCCACTAGTTTTGAAAATTTCACGGAGATAAGTCAACCGGCGCCAAAGTTATTCAAAGAATTTTCAGATTTCCTATGGGAACTCGGTCCTAACTATAACTATCTACTGGCGACCGCCAGTAGATAATATATATACATATATATATATTCACTGAAAAAACCATAGGTTTCACACACGTTATAGTTAGGAATTAGCATTTAAAAAACCTTGCAAATTCGCTGAAAAAACGTAGGTTTCACACATGTTATAGTTAGCAGGATATTTCACTCGTGAAAAACCAATGAAATTCCCCCGTTATAGTTAGTGCAGGCAACTATAACTCACGCGACCGCAATCCTCTGGTGATGATGTCAGATATTACATCACTGTATTTAGACTAAGGGTGGGCGTAGTTCGCGAAGTAGCACTTCGCGAAGCTACGCAAAGTGAAGTTCGCACTACGCGAGCTACGCGTAGCACTTCGCGAACTGCGTAGTAACATGTTCGCACTGTGCAAGATGTTGTTTTCAATGATTGCACAGTGCGGACAAGCAACCGGCACTGTGCAATCATTGAAAATGGCATCTTGCACAGTGCGAGCTGTAGTTTTCTGCTGTTCGAGTAGATTTTTACTCGAGCGGCAGCTTTCTCAACGCGAACTGGTAGTTTCTCATCGCGAGCGGTCGCGAGCATACGCGACCCCTCGCAATGAGAAACCTGACCTCCTCGCGTTGGGAATCTCGCCAGGAGGTTTATTTTCCATGCTCGCGATCGCGAACAAGGAAAAAGTCTCGCCAGGATGTCATTTTGCTTGCTCGCGGTCGCCAACTTGACGGTGAGGACCGCGAGCAAGCAAAAAATGACCGCAGCGCTACGCAACACTACGCTACGCGTGTTCGCACTGTGCTACGTGCAGTTCGCGTAGTGCGAAGTAGCGCGAACTTCGCAAACTACGCGAGCGTAGCGTAGTGCTTCGCCCAGGCCTAATTTAGACACTTATTTACCCATGTCTTCTTCCATTAATCTTTAGCTATACATATATTACAAATATTTATTTTTCATAAAGACACATATGTCATCAGTGATGTAATATCTGACATCATCAGCAGAGGATTGGGGTCGCGTGAGTTATAGTTGCCTGCACTAACTATAACGGGGGAATTTCATTGGTTTTTCACGAGTGAAATGTCCTGCTAACTATAACATGTGTGAAACCTATGGTTTTTTCAGTGAATTTGCAAGGTTTTTTAAATGCTAATTCCTAACTATAACGTGTGTGAAACCTATGCTTTTTTCAGTGAATTTGTACGGTTTTTTAAATGCAAATTTTTTTTTGAGATTTTTGGTAAAAAATAATATCCAACCTATGTATAAAATAATATATGTACTATCTCCTGCATTATGGAATGGTTAATTTTTAAAAAATTGATGTTTACATACAGTTGTACATCACACTTATTATCTTCTTCAACTCTTGAAACTTGTACTTTTTTTTTTTATGCATTTTTTGCCGTGCGCGTACGGTAAGCTGACGCTACACGCTCCGTACGTAATAAGTACGGTGCGCTTACGTGATACGATGCGCGTACGGTAAGCTGACGCTATGCGCTCCGTACGTCATAAGTACGGTGCGCTTACATGATACGTACGTGACGTACGCGTACATGCATGCACGTTGCGCGGAACCAATGTCGCGGTTACGCGGGTGCGTGTAATGCGCATGCGCGAGTGCGTCCTACGTACGCACTCCGTAAGCGCTCTGTAAGCGCTCTGTAAGCGCATATTTACGTCACGTTTGCGCATGCGTACTTTTTTACGAGCGTGTACCGTAAGGTTACGGAGCGCGCACGGTAGGTCATGTGATCCACAAAGAACACTTTTCATTGGTTGAAACTACTTTCAGTTCCAGAAACTTCCCACACCACACCCATTCCCCTCATTACTGCTTGAGATCCCCTAGGAGAAGCAGCTGAATTGACATTGAGATACAATGGCAGAGCAGCAGTCCTCTTCTGAGAGTGAGCCTAGCAGCACCATCATCAGACAGAGAAGGAGGAAACAAAAGGATTCTTTTGTGTGGGAGTATTTTATTTTTCCAGAGGGGCAGAAAAAGGTCAATGCTCCATTGGTCACTTGCAGACTTTGTGAGCGTGTTTTATCTAGAGGAGATCCAAGGAAGAAGTATTCCTTTGGAAATCACTCTATGATGAGACACCTTAGGGATAAACATCCCAGGACCTTTGCTCGACATACTGAAGAAAACTCTTCAGTAAGTCACCGGAGCCCAACCTCAGAAGCTCAGCCTAGTACATCATCGGCAGCTCATCTGAGCCCTTCCTCTGAGGTGGGAGCATCACCTTCTTCAGCTCCTCTGGACATTAACCCTCGATTTCGGAGGGTTTCAATGAGGTGTACAACGTGTTGTGGTCTTATTGTTTTTGGGGAGACCAGTGTTTCCCTTATTAACAATAAGATAGACCAGCACGTTTGTAGACGTTCATAATATTCCCATTCTTTCTTTCCTCTATCCCTGTATTAACCCAATGGCTCTTTTAAGAGCCAACCTTACCTCACAATTTTTTTTTTTTTTTTTTAAGCTTTCCTTTTTGAAATTTTTTTTTTGCCGTGCTCGTACGGTACGCGTAATAGTTACGCGAAGTTCGCGGATTTTTTCTCACTGAATTTTTCCGTTTACGCCGTGCGCGTACGGTACGCGCATTCCGCGATTTTTCGAAAAAAAATTACAATTAATTTTTGCCCTTGGGGGTCCTTCTGGGACCCCCTGACAAAGGCTAGGGGGTCAGGAACTGTCCACCCTGCCCCCTTTTCACGTTCTCCACCTTTATTTTTCACCCCCTCAGACTGCGAGAGACAAAATGGCGGCCGACACTTCCTGGTTTCGACCGATTCGAATGTTTACTAAGATCTAACAACCAATCAGAATCGCGCTCGCGCACGGTGGCGTGCGCGTACGGTAAGCTTACGGTACACGCTCGGAGCGCGCCTATAGATATATATATTGATTTAAATGCTATTTATATATATATTCACTGAAAAAACCATGGGTTTCACACACGTTATAGTTAGGACTTAGCATTTAAAAAACCTTAGAAATTCAGTGAAAAAACCATAGGTTTCACACATGTTATAGTTAGCTGGACATTTTACTCGTAAAAAACCAATGAAATTCCCCCGTTATAGTTAGTTCAGCTAACTATAACTCGCGCGCCCGCAATGCACTGCTGATGACGTCACATATTACATCACTCATGACATGGTCAGTGACATCACTCATGACATCACTGATGACATCTCAAATGACATCACTGATGACCTCACTGATGACATCATCCAGTGAATGTGTATTTTTCTGAAAATTAAATATGTTTTATATATGTATATCTCAAGGTCGATGGAAGAATAAATGGGTATATTACTGTCTAAATGGATGATTTCTTTTTGAAAAATTGATTGTGTAACTGACTGATTAAGTGTATCATAGTGAATACATGGCTTAGTGAGTAATGTTTAAATATATAGATATCTGTATCAGTCTCTCACTTTGTGTATAAGTGGCTGCATGGGTTGGAGAGTAGCTACATGGGTGTCTATATAGGTTATTAGTTGGTTTTTTGAGTATCAGTATGAGTGTCTGCATGGTTCGGTGGGGGGTATGACGTAGTGCATAGGTGCATGAATGAGTGACTCACTGTTTGTATGTGTTGAACAGAGCATGTGTGCAGGACTGCATGGGTGGATGAGTGTGTGCATGGGTGTGTTAGTGAGTGAATGACTGTCTCAATAGTGTCTTTATGAGTAACTACATATGTTTAAAACTAGTATATGTGACTATTGGTTTATATATGTGAGTATATGTGAGAGTGAGAGATTGAAAGAGTTCCTGTATGAATAAGTATGTGTTTCTATAAGTGATTGTTAAAAAGACTAAGTATGTGTAAGTTTCCGTAGAAGTAAGTGTGGTGGTGTGTGTTTAACTGTATATGCAAGTAAATGGATGTTTGATTCTTTATTGGCATGAGTGACTATGTGTGTGAGTAGCTCTATGGATGAGTGGTGTTGTGTAATAGGATGTATAGGTGTATGAGTACATATGATAAGTGAGTACATGTATGAGTGACTGTATTGGACTGTTGGTGAATGAGTGGATGTGTATGTGGATCTTAGAATTACTGAAGAGGTTGTTGTAACTGTTATTGGTATGTCCATTGTTTTGTAAATTTTAGTCTCTATTTTTGATTGTGTGTATCAAAGGTTTTATTAGGGGAAGAGGAGGTCTGCCACTCTATCACAAGGATGATGTCATCAGTGAGGTCATCAGTGATGTCATTTGAGATGTCATCAGTGATGTCATGAGTGATGTCACTGACCATGTCATGAGTGATGTAATATGTGACGTCATCAGCAGTGCATTGCGGGCGCGCGAGTTATAGTTAGCTGAACTAACTATAACGGGGGAATTTCATTGGTTTTTTACGAGTAAAATGTCCAGCTAACTATAACATGTGTGAAACCTATGGTTTTTTCACTGAATTTCTAAGGTTTTTTAAATGCTAAGTCCTAACTATAACGTGTGTGAAACCCATGGTTTTTTCAGTGAATTTGCAAGGTTTTTTAAATGCTAATTGTTTTTTTTTCTTCTATTTTTTTTTACATATTTTTATTTTATTTTTCTTACCTTTTATAAAGACTATGGTTAAATTTTTAAAATTCTTTAATATGTTTTTGTTTTATTTTTTTTAAAATAAACATGTAAAATTTATTTGCAGTACTTTTTTTCTATTTTTTTTATTATTTTTTTAGTACGCGTACCGTAAGCTCACGGTAAGCGTACGGTTTACGCTACGTCCGTAATTTATCCACGCTGACACATTATGAATCCACTTTTCAGATTCTTAAAAAAGCACATGTCCAAACTTCTTTTTCAGACTACCACCAATGTGTAACCTGGGTGGCTGCCTACACTCCAGCAAGGGCAACCAGCCTTAGTGATGCTGAATGTATTTGCATTACAGACTGAAACCTGAAAACCCCACTCGCTTGTAAATACTGTGCATGATTATACATGGCAAGCACATGGGTGTGTACTAAGAGTCTGCTTCTTCCCCCAAAAAATCGCTCCCCCTTTTTCCTACTAATGCAACTGTGAAATCACCAGAAAAAAACGCAATAAATCTCTGCCTATAATTCCTCTTTGCACACAGAGTCATGTTTTCACATTAGTCCCAAAACGAAATTTCTTTGCCAATTTGAAAGCACACTTACTGCTCTTTTTTTTTGGGCAAGTGAAAATCACTTTTACAGACTGACACATTATGAAACCACTTTTTTGATTTTTTTAAATGCACATGTCCAAACTGCTTTTTCAGACCACCACCATGTGTAACCTGGGTGGCTGCCTACATTCCAGCAAGGGCAACCAGCCTTAGTGATGCTGAATGTATTTGCATTACTGAGTCCAACCTCAAACCCTTAAACTATTCTTTTTTTTCCAGTACACCTTAATTTATTGTGAAAACATAGTCCATATTATTTTACATGTTCCTCACATTTAAATTTCTCCCAAAACAGAAAATGATAAACGCAACTTCAACAAAAAGAATTTCCATTTCTATTATTCATTTCTTAATTTACCATATACATCTCCTCTCAAACTCTATCCTCACCTTTAAAATTAGTTAGTTGTGAAAGAAATGTGGCACTCAAACAGCAGATTATCAGAGCCAGGATCTCTGTTGTGTTCACCTCTCTCCTCTCAGCAGAACCAGATAATGGCAAACTTTCCCTCTATTTTTCCACACATATACATGTAAGTTTCAAATCTCAGTGCTTCCCCCTTTTTTTCAAATGTAATCACACATTTCTATTGGTTGAAAACCAACCCTTTTCCAAAAGTACCCTGCCCCCAACTTGACTTCTGCCTAGTACCCTTCCCCCAACTTGACTTCTGCCTGCTACCATAGCAACAGCTCATGGAACACTGCTGTGTGGAGTTAGGTCAGAAGTTCGCCACACAATGTTTCAATTCCACAGAGCAAGAGTGCTTGACTTTTCAAACCTAACAGCAAATCCATAGTACTGTTCTTTGGTAACACATTTTTCTGTACCAATACAAAACATGCTTCTATTATTTTACACATACAGCCTAGTTTTTATTCTAGAATGGTATGAAACAGCCAATCAGTTCTTTTTGTTTTGAAAAAAATATGTATGCCTCCATTTCCAAACTGTCTTTCTTTTCATATTGCCATTCTACTGAAAGACACCTCCTGAGTGCATCCAGTTCTCCTTTGAAGATGTTCACAGTGTGGATTGTAGGGCACAGCTATGTCTTCTGGAGTGAAAAGTTTGCAGAGAAAACAGATATGGTGAGAGACCTTGCTTTGCCAAATGTAGACATTAAATGGATTGGTCAGAGAGGGTTAAAGTGGCACCAGTTGATGCCATTGGTGAAATCCTTCATGCAAATCCAACACCCTGACCTCATAATAGTGCACTGTGGTGGCAATGACCTAGGCACTTTGACTGGGGTAGGTCTGGAAATGCTTATGAAGGACACCTTTGCACAACTGTTTTCACTTTTCCCTAAAACTGCCTTTGTGTTTTCCAACATATGCCAAAGGCAAAAATGGAACTGGTCCAATCATTTCTGTCCGCAGATTGACAAAGCAAGAAAGCACGTCAACAAATCTGTTTCTGCTTTCCTCCGTGACTATGGTATGGGTGCCATTTACCACAACAACTTGCGTTATGACATGCAAGACATTTATAGAGGAGATGGTGTGCACTTCAATGATGAAGGGAACAGAGTCTTCCTTTTGAACCTTAGACTCTGCATCGGTACTTACTTGTAGGTACCACTAAAAAATCACTTCAAAAACACAACGGCTCTTTTTAGAGCCCCCTAATATCTAAACACTTAAATCTGAATTTTATTTCTTTTTATTTTTTTTTTTTACCGTACGCTTACCGTAAGCGTACCCCGTGATTTTTTTTTAAAATCAATAAATGTTTTTTTTGTACTTTTCTGTCCTTCTTTGACCCCCTTACAAATGTTAGGGGGTCTGTAACTCTCCTCATTGCCCCCTTTTCTTGTTTTCACTCTTTTTTTTTCAGAGTGAAACACAGAAAATGGCGGCCGCCGCTTCCTGGTTTCGGCCGATTCGAATGTTTACTAAGATCTAAAAGCCAATCAGAATCGCGCTCGCGCACGCCACCGTACGCTTACCGTAAGCGTACCCCGTGATTTTTTTTAAAATCAATAAATGTTTTTTTTGTACTTTTCTGTCCTTCTTTGACCCCCTTACAAATGTTAGGGGGTCTGTAACTCTCCACATTGCCCCCTTTTCTTGTTTTCACTCTTTTTTTTTCCAGAGTGAAACACAGAAAATGGCGGCCGCCGCTTCCTGGTTTCGGCCGATTCGAATGTTTACTAAGATCTAAGAGCCAATCAGAATCGCGCTCGCGCACGCCACCGTACGCTTACCGTAAGCGTACGGTAAGCGTACCGTAAGCGGGCTCAGATATATATATTGATTTAAAGGCTATTTTCTCAGAATCTACTGAACAGATTTACACCAAACCTACAAAAGGCACTTCCTTGACCTAGGGACTACCTCTCTGCCAAATTTTGAGTAATTCTGTTCAGCCGTTCGGGCTGTAGCTCGTTCTAAAGGTCCTATGGGAAAATGCATGGGAAAAACGCGTTTTGGGACCCCCCTTTTATCTCAGCCCCCGCTTGACGGATCCCCCCGAGACTTTCAGGGTAGGAGCGGAGCGGAGCGCCCCACCTATTTTGAGAAATTCGCGAGGATTCGTCGACCGGCGCCAAAGTTATTCAAAATAGAATGTTGAGGTTTTCCTATGGAAACGTGGTCCTAACTATAACTACCTACTGGCGACCGCCAGTAGGTAATATATATATATATATTCACTGAAAAAACCATGGGTTTCACACACGTTATAGTTAGGACTTAGCATTTAAAAAACCTTAGAAATTCAGTGAAAAAACCATAGGTTTCACACATGTTATAGTTAGCTGGACATTTTACTCGTAAAAAACCAATGAAATTCCCCCGTTATAGTTAGTTCAGCTAACTATAACTCGCGCGCCCGCAATGCACTGCTGATGACGTCACATATTACATCACTCATGACATGGTCAGTGACATCACTCATGACATCACTGATGACATCTCAAATGACATCACTGATGACCTCACTGATGACATCATCCAGTGAATGTGTATTTTTCTGAAAATTAAATATGTTTTATATATGTATATCTCAAGGTCGATGGAAGAATAAATGGGTATATTACTGTCTAAATGGATGATTTCTTTTTGAAAAATTGATTGTGTAACTGACTGATTAAGTGTATCATAGTGAATACATGGCTTAGTGAGTAATGTTTAAATATATAGATATCTGTATCAGTCTCTCACTTTGTGTATAAGTGGCTGCATGGGTTGGAGAGTAGCTACATGGGTGTCTATATAGGTTATTAGTTGGTTTTTTGAGTATCAGTATGAGTGTCTGCATGGTTCGGTGGGGGGTATGACGTAGTGCATAGGTGCATGAATGAGTGACTCACTGTTTGTATGTGTTGAACAGAGCATGTGTGCAGGACTGCATGGGTGGATGAGTGTGTGCATGGGTGTGTTAGTGAGTGAATGACTGTCTCAATAGTGTCTTTATGAGTAACTACATATGTTTAAAACTAGTATATGTGACTATTGGTTTATATATGTGAGTATATGTGAGAGTGAGAGATTGAAAGAGTTCCTGTATGAATAAGTATGTGTTTCTATAAGTGATTGTTAAAAAGACTAAGTATGTGTAAGTTTCCGTAGAAGTAAGTGTGGTGGTGTGTGTTTAACTGTATATGCAAGTAAATGGATGTTTGATTCTTTATTGGCATGAGTGACTATGTGTGTGAGTAGCTCTATGGATGAGTGGTGTTGTGTAATAGGATGTATAGGTGTATGAGTACATATGATAAGTGAGTACATGTATGAGTGACTGTATTGGACTGTTGGTGAATGAGTGGATGTGTATGTGGATCTTAGAATTACTGAAGAGGTTGTTGTAACTGTTATTGGTATGTCCATTGTTTTGTAAATTTTAGTCTCTATTTTTGATTGTGTGTATCAAAGGTTTTATTAGGGGAAGAGGAGGTCTGCCACTCTATCACAAGGATGATGTCATCAGTGAGGTCATCAGTGATGTCATTTGAGATGTCATCAGTGATGTCATGAGTGATGTCACTGACCATGTCATGAGTGATGTAATATGTGACGTCATCAGCAGTGCATTGCGGGCGCGCGAGTTATAGTTAGCTGAACTAACTATAACGGGGGAATTTCATTGGTTTTTTACGAGTAAAATGTCCAGCTAACTATAACATGTGTGAAACCTATGGTTTTTTCACTGAATTTCTAAGGTTTTTTAAATGCTAAGTCCTAACTATAACGTGTGTGAAACCCATGGTTTTTTCAGTGAATTTGCAAGGTTTTTTAAATGCTAATTGTTTTTTTTTCTTCTATTTTTTTTAACATATTTTTATTTTATTTTTCTTACCTTTTATAAAGACTATGGTTAAATTTTTAAAATTCTTTAATATGTTTTTTTTTTATTTTTTTTAAAATAAACATGTAAAATTTATTTGCAGTACTTTTTTTCTATTTTTTTTATTATTTTTTTAGTACGCGTACCGTAAGCTCACGGTAAGCGTACGGTTTACGCTACGTCCGTAATTTATCCACGCTGACACATTATGAATCCACTTTTCAGATTCTTAAAAAAGCACATGTCCAAACTTCTTTTTCAGACTACCACCATGTGTAACCTGGGTGGCTGCCTACACTCCAGCAAGGGCAACCAGCCTTAGTGATGCTGAATGTATTTGCATTACAGACTGAAACCTGAAAACCCCACTCGCTTGTAAATACTGTGCATGATTATACATGGCAAGCACATGGGTGTGTACTAAGAGTCTGCTTCTTCCCCCAAAAAATCGCTCCCCCTTTTTCCTACTAATGCAACTGTGAAATCACCAGAAAAAAACGCAATAAATCTCTGCCTATAATTCCTCTTTGCACACAGAGTCATGTTTTCACATTAGTCCCAAAACGAAATTTCTTTGCCAATTTGAAAGCACACTTACTGCTCTTTTTTTTTGGGCAAGTGAAAATCACTTTTACAGACTGACACATTATGAAACCACTTTTTTGATTTTCTTAAATGCACATGTCCAAACTGCTTTTTCAGACCACCACCATGTGTAACCTGGGTGGCTGCCTACATTCCAGCAAGGGCAACCAGCCTTAGTGATGCTCAATGTATTTGCATTACTGAGTCCAACCTCAAACCCTTAAACTATTCTTTTTTTTCCAGTACACCTTAATTTATTGTGAAAACATAGTCCATATTATTTTACATGTTCCTCACATTTAAATTTCTCCCAAAACAGAAAATGATAAACGCAACTTCAACAAAAAGAATTTCCATTGCTATTATTCATTTCTTAATTTACCATATACATCTCCTCTCAAACTCTATCCTCACCTTTAAAATTAGTTAGTTGTGAAAGAAATGTGGCACTCAAACAGCAGATTATCAGAGCCAGGATCTCTGTTGTGTTCACCTCTCTCCTCTCAGCAGAACCAGATAATGGCAAACTTTCCCTCTATTTTTCCACACATATACATGTAAGTTTCAAATCTCAGTGCTTCCCCCTTTTTTTCAAATGTAATCACACATTTCTATTGGTTGAAAAACAACCCTTTTCCAAAAGTACCCTGCCCCCAACTTGACTTCTGCCTAATACCCTTCCCCCAACTTGACTTCTGCCTGCTACCATAGCAACAGCTCATGGAACACTGCTGTGTGGAGTTAGGTCAGAAGTTCGCCACACAATGTTTCAATTCCACAGAGCAAGAGTGCTTGACTTTTCAAACCTAACAGCAAATCCATAGTACTGTTCTTTGGTAACACATTTTTCTGTACCAATACAAAACATGCTTCTATTATTTTACACATACAGCCTAGTTTTTATTCTAGAATGGTATGAAACAGCCAATCAGTTCTTTTTGTTTTGAAAAAAATATGTATGCCTCCATTTCCAAACTGTCTTTCTTTTCATATTGCCATTCTACTGAAAGACACCTCCTGAGTGCATCCAGTTCTCCTTTGAAGATGTTCACAGTGTGGATTGTAGGGCACAGCTATGTCTTCTGGAGTGAAAAGTTTGCAGAGAAAACAGATATGGTGAGAGACCTTGCTTTGCCAAATGTAGACATTAAATGGATTGGTCAGAGAGGGTTAAAGTGGCACCAGTTGATGCCATTGGTGAAATCCTTCATGCAAATCCAACACCCTGACCTCATAATAGTGCACTGTGGTGGCAATGACCTAGGCACTTTGACTGGGGTAGGTCTGGAAATGCTTATGAAGGACACCTTTGCACAACTGTTTTCACTTTTCCCTAAAACTGCCTTTGTGTTTTCCAACATATGCCAAAGGCAAAAATGGAACTGGTCCAATCATTTCTGTCCGCAGATTGACAAAGCAAGAAAGCACGTCAACAAATCTGTTTCTGCTTTCCTCCGTGACTATGGTATGGGTGCCATTTACCACAACAACTTGCGTTATGACATGCAAGACATTTATAGAGGAGATGGTGTGCACTTCAATGATGAAGGGAACAGAGTCTTCCTTTTGAACCTTAGACTCTGCATCGGTACTTACTTGTAGGTACCACTAAAAAATCACTTCAAAAACACAACGGCTCTTTTTAGAGCCCCCTAATATCTAAACACTTAAATCTGAATTTTATTTCTTTTTATTATTTTTTTTTACCGTACGCTTACCGTAAGCGTACCCCGTGATTTTTTTTTAAAATCAATAAATGTTTTTTTTGTACTTTTCTGTCCTTCTTTGACCCCCTTACAAATGTTAGGGGGTCTGTAACTCTCCTCATTGCCCCCTTTTCTTGTTTTCACTCTTTTTTTTTCAGAGTGAAACACAGAAAATGGCGGCCGCCGCTTCCTGGTTTCGGCCGATTCGAATGTTTACTAAGATCTAAAAGCCAATCAGAATCGCGCTCGCGCACGCCACCGTACGCTTACCGTAAGCGTACCCCGTGATTTTTTTTAAAATCAATAAATGTTTTTTTTGTACTTTTCTGTCCTTCTTTGACCCCCTTACAAATGTTAGGGGGTCTGTAACTCTCCACATTGCCCCCTTTTCTTGTTTTCACTCTTTTTTTTTCCAGAGTGAAACACAGAAAATGGCGGCCGCCGCTTCCTGGTTTCGGCCGATTCGAATGTTTACTAAGATCTAAGAGCCAATCAGAATCGCGCTCGCGCACGCCACCGTACGCTTACCGTAAGCGTACGGTAAGCGTACCGTAAGCGGGCTCAGATATATATATTGATTTAAAGGCTATTTTCTCAGAATCTACTGAACAGATTTACACCAAACCTACAAAAGGCACTTCCTTGACCTAGGGACTACCTCTCTGCCAAATTTTGAGTAATTCTGTTCAGCCGTTCGGGCTGTAGCTCGTTCTAAAGGTCCTATGGGAAAATGCATGGGAAAAACGCGTTTTGGGACCCCCCTTTTATCTCAGCCCCCGCTTGACGGATCCCCCCGAGACTTTCAGGGTAGGAGCGGAGCGTAGCGCCCCACCTATTTTGAGAAATTCGCGAGGATTCGTCGACCGGCGCCAAAGTTATTCAAAATAGAATGTTGAGGTTTTCCTATGGAAACGTGGTCCTAACTATAACTACCTACTGGCGACCGCCAGTAGGTAATATATATATATATATATATATATATATATATATATATATATATATATATATATATATATATATATATATATGTACATATATATGTTCCTGCGCTTTAAAGACGCACTCCGTGAGGAATTGTTCACAGAACCTTTATTTAAAGGAAGCGGTTTTGTGGACCCAATCAACTCAAGTCCCGACGCGTTTCAGTGCACACCTGCATCTTCATCATGGGGTAAAGCAATTTGGAACACCAGGATTGGACTGCCATCTATTTTCCCTATGCGAGCATGTGATCTCCAGTGAACAGCATGCTGGGTATGGTAGTCCTGATTTTTCTCCACGGTGGGGTCCGATGTCCAAAATCCATTTTCTCTGCCAATATTGCTAAAATCATAGCCCTCCAGTGGGCTCCGGTCCACACCACCGCTGCCTTTATGGAATTTCCTCACGCTGGAACAGGCTGCAACAATGTGCAGCCACTCAGACCTTCCTTTGATATTGCATGGCGGTGCAGTCTTCCACGGCCAGAGCTGCCACGTTCAAACATGTTCCAAGTTCCCCCGTGCTTTAATCAATCAATCAATCAATCAGGACTTTTGTAGAGCACATTACTCACCCATGAGGGTCTCAAGGAGCTGGGAGGGGGGTTGCCGCTACTGCTGGAAAAGCCAGGTTTTGAGGTGCTTCCTGAAGGAGAGATGGTCCTGGGTCAGTCGAAGGGGGGTGGGGAGGGAGTTCCACGTCTTGGCGGCCAGGTAGGAGAAAGATCTTCCTCCGGTGGTGGTTCTGCGAATCTGTGGGACAGTGGCGAGGGCGAGGCTGGCGGAGCGGAGCTGGCGGGTAGGTGTGTAGAACGTGAGTCGGGTATTGAGGTATTCGGGGCCCACATCGTGGAGAGCCTTGTGTGCGTGGGTGAGGAGTCTGAAGGTGATCCTCTTGCTGATGGGGAGCCAGTGCAGGTCTCTCAGGTGAGCAGAGATGTGGCTGAGTCGCGGAATGTCCAGGATGAGTCGTGCAGCTGCGTTCTGAATGCGCTGGAGTCTTTGCTGTAGTTTGGCGGTGGTCCCAGCGTAGAGGGCGTTCCCGTAGTCCAGTCGGCTGGTGACGAGGGCCTGGGTGACTGTCTTCCTGGTTCCAGTGGGGATCCACTAGAAGATCTTTCGGAGCATGCGGAGGGTGTTGAAGCAGGATGATGTAACGGCGTTGACTTGCTTGGTCATCGTGATTGAGGAGTCAAGGATGAAGCCCAGGTTGCGTGCGTGGTTCATGGGCTTGGGGGTGGTGCCTAGAGCAGGGGGCCACCAGGAGTCGTAGGTAGAGGGGATGGTCCAAGGATCAGGACTTTCATTTTGTCTGAGTTCAGCTTCAGACAGCTGAGCTTCATCCATTCCGCGACATCTTTCATTCCTTCCTGGAAGCTGGCTCTGGCGGTGGCGGGGTCGTTGGTGAGGGAGAGGATCAGTTGGGTGTCGTCGGCATAGGAGATGATGTTGAGGTTGTGTTTGCATGCGATGGCTGCGAGGGGGCTCATGTAGACATTGAAGAGGGTGGGGCTGAGCGAGGATCCTTGGGGTACGCCGCAAATGATCTTGGTGGCCGCTGCGCGGAAGGGCGGGAGACGGACTCTCTGAGTTCTGTCGGCGAGGAAGGAGGTGATCCATTCCAGGGCCTTCCCTTGGATCCCGGCGTGGTGGAGGCGGGTGCTCAGGGTGCGATGGCAGACAGTGTCGAATGCGGCCGACAAGTTGAGGAGGATGAGGGCGGCAGTTTCACCGTTGTCGAGCAGGGTCCTGATGTCGTCGGTGGCTGCGATGAGGGCGGTCTCGGTGCTGTGGTTCGCTCGGAATCCAGACTGCGATGGGTCGAGGGAGCTGTTCGTCTCGAGGAAGGTGGTCAGCTGTAGTTGTAGTTGTAGTTGACAATATAGTCTAATTGTAGTTGTACTAGACAGGAAAGGAGGTGGTCAAAAGCCTCTGACCAAAAGTAGGAGTAGTTCCTTATAAGAGAAGGAATTGAAAGGTGGTGAAGCCACAAGACCGGCCAATTATGTCACAAGGGGACCAGAAGGTCCGATCTTAATGCCCTCACACACCTGTTGGGGTGTCATGCTTCCTCATTGGGTGCTCCTCATCTGGCTGGGGCTGCAATGCCTGATGGGCCTGGAGGCTCTTTGTCAGAAGTCTTTTGATCCACATTCACCGAAAATTTCTTGGTCCCTAATATATCTAAAACCCAAATTTTACCTTTTAGTGGGAAAAGGAAATCTCTGCCTTTTACATGTCACTGGGTGGCAACCCTATTGAAATGGTGAAAGAATATGTTTACTTGGGCCGAATCTTTTCGTATAATTTACAAGACGCGCCCCATCTCCAACATCTTGGGTTATGTTATGTTAGGTAAACTTGTATAGCACGCAGCTGCTACCAGCGAAGGGGCGTCCCAAGGCTGGTAGCAGTGTCAGTAGAGAGCAGGGGCTAGACCGTAGGAAACAAGTAGGTTTTGATGGCCTTACGGAGGGGTTAAGGGCAATCTAAGCGGCGAATCTGAACAGGAAGAGAGTTCCACAATTTAGCGGCAAGACAGCGAAAGGACCGACCCCCCCGCTCTGAGGCATTTCACCCGGGGGACCACAGCCAGAAATTGCTCAGTGTAGCATAGCTGGCATGCAGGAACATAGGGGACCAACAACTTAGATAAGATCTCAGGGGACGAGAGTTTTAGTATTTTGAAGGTCAGACAAAGTGCCTTGAATTCGATCCTCTTAGGAACGGGTAGCCAGTGAAGGCACCGCAAAGCACCCGACGTAGAGCAGGTTCTTTGGAGCCTGAGCAGGACTTGAGCGGCTGCATTCTGGACTCGCTGAAGGCGATTCACTTCCGCCTTATTGGCGCCTAACATCAGTGAGTTAGCATAGTCCAGTCTGGACAAAATAGTCACCTGTATTATCAACTGGCGTGTGGCTGGGCCAAAGAAACCCAATATGGGCCTCAGACCCCGTAGGAGTCCAAAGCAGGTACCAGTGATCTTTTTGTCCTGGAACCCAAGAGTGGAGTCGAGCCAGATCCTCAGGTTCTCTACCACCGGCCTAGGGGTGGGGGCGCTGCCCAAGGACGCCGGCCACCACTGCGTGCTCCAGAGACCCTTGTCGTTCCCCACCAACAGCACTTCTGACTTGTTGGCATTAAGTTGAAGTCAGTTGTGGGTCATCCAGAGTGCAACCGCCTCTAGCCCGTTCAGGAACTGCGTGGTGCCCCGAGAATGGTCATCGGAGAGGGCCACCACCAGCTGCGTGTCATCAGCATATGAAACCATGGTCAGGCCATGGTCCCGCACCACTCCCGTCAGGGGTTGGACATAGAGGTTAAACAGAACAGGGCTTAGTGCCGAGCCCTGGGGAACCCCCTGCTTGATGGAATGGGTGAGAGACAGGAAGGGGGTGGCAGAGACCTGGAAAGCTCTGTCAGACAGAAAGGAACGGAACCAATCCAGTGCCAGACCGACCACCCCCGCCTCCTCTAGGCGATGCAGGAGGATCTGATGGGAGACCGTGTCAAACGCGGCGCTGAGATCGAGCAGTATCAGAGCCGCAGTTTGTTCCTCATCCAGAATGGTTTGCAGATGTTCACTCACTGCTAAAAGCACTGTCTCGGTACTGTGACCGGGATGGAAATCATTCTGGGAGCAGTCTAAGGTACCGCTGTTGTTCAAAAAGCCCAAAAGGATGTTATTGGTGTGCGCCTCAGCAATTTTAGCGACTAAAGGCAAAAGAGATATAGGTTGAAAATGTTCCCGCTTTGTAGGGCCCAGTGAGGGATTTTTCAGCAAGGGGACCACCCTTGCTTGCTTCCATGGTGAAGGCACCACCGCCGTGGTGAAAGAGGAATTGATCATCTGACATAAGGGTGTGAGATGTATCGGTAAGCAGTCTCTAAATTGGGCAGGCCTCATGGGATCCAGAGGGGAACCTGATTTGACCTTCGTGCTCAATGTAAGAAGCTCGTCCTGGGAGATAGGGGGTATTGCTGCCAAGGTAGCAGTGGGAGGAGAAGCTAATGGAGCCACGAGGTCCATGGGGCATATGGGGAAGGATTTATAGATGACTTCTACCTTCTGAACAAAGAAGGTGGCCAGATCCTCGCATTGCTGCCCAGATCGTCGAAGTGGGGGGATCTTTCCTGTTTTTAAAGTCGTTGAGTATTTGAAAAATGCTTTTCACAGGGTTTTTGCTGGACTTAATCTTGTTAGTGAGATAGGCCGCTCGTGCCAGATGTAGGGCCTTGTGGTATCGTTTAATCTCGTCCTGGTACAACTTTTTAGCCCCAAGGTCGTATTCCTTTCTCCAGGCCTGTTCTTGCCTTTTGCATGTGCTACGAAAGGCGGCTAGAGAGTCATTGTACCAGAGATTGGAGCTCGAATAGTGACCTTTGGACCATTTAGCAGGAATAAGAGTGTCTAAGGCCTGTAGTATCCAGTCGCAGAGTGCTTTATACGATTGCTCTGGATCAGTGTCTAGGATAGGGGGACAGGATGCCAGGCAGGCAAGTAGGTCCTCTAGCTTGAGTTTATGCCAGCAACATCTGAAGGTGGCCTTGAGGTCAGCTCTGGGCACTGGCTCGGAAAGCGGGAGGGAGATGGAGACTAGGAGGTGATCGGACCAGCACACCGGGCTAGGTGTTTTGACCGTAAGAGAAGAGATGTTAGAAAAAACCGGGTCAAGTAAATGCCCAGCAGTGTGTGTAGGGCCCACCACCAGCTGTCTTAATTGACAGGCAGCAAAGTCGGCGAGCAAGCTGCTGATTTCTGGGTCGGAGGGACGGTCGAAGTGTAGGTTTAGGTCACCAATGAGACTAAAATTCGTGGCTGTCAACGTCAGGGAACTCACGGCCTCAATAATGGCTAATTTGAATTCCAAGATTGGTCCTGAGTGGCGGTAGACTAATAGACCGGTGATAGAAGAGTGTGCACTAAAGGAGATTACAAAACGAGCGCATTCGCACCCGGCTACATCCTCCTTAACAAATGTACAGTGGAAGCGGGACTTAAAGATAACAGCTATGCCCCCGCCTCTAGTCTCCCTGTTAAGAGTCAGAATACTGAACCCCGGGGGGAGTGCAAGGCCTGGTTCAGCCACTGTGGCATCAGTTAGCTAAGATTCGGTTATGAAGAACAGGTCAGGAGATTCATCCTCTATAAGGTCATAAATCTCCATGTAGTGTTTAACCAAGGAGCGGGCATTAAGGTGTAAGATTTTCATAGTGGGTCTGGGTGGGACAGGGGGCAGTGAGGGGGCAGGAGTTATAGCCACACTTGCAAAAACAAAAAAGCCCTTCCACTGCATCCCCCAGGCGCAAGCTGCATGGGCTTATCCGCTGGCCGATGGACATCAGAAGCTCCCTAGTATAGATTGGCACCCCTGATTTGAAACCATCAGCATGTCTGGCGTCTGGTGATGTCCAGGTGCAGAAGGGCAGATGGGCTTGCCTTTGGCACACCTTTGGCGCACCACCGGCACGCCCGCTGCGCGCATCCGCTGCGCTCCCGCTCCATACACAGCCTAAATAGTGTGTCCTGGAGCAGGGGCGTGTAAAGACTAGACCGCCTCCCCTGGCAAAATGGTGGCAGTGAGACAATCAGCCCTATTGGCAGTGGTGGACTGGGGAGGTGCAGAGACCACGCAGCACACCGTCACAGCAGGTAGGCACAATGGTTACAAAAGATAGAGTAAAAGCAATGTTGGTGCAGTGATTTCTAATACCATTAGAAAGTGCACATCAGAACACGTAAATTTTTAAAAGTAGTTTTTACATTAAGAAAGCCTTAAAAAGTAGTTTTAGCATTACAAAGTGAAAGATCTTGTGATCCGCACTTGCACAAGTCACATTTAGAGTGAGAATTTTCGGGAGAGATCCATTTGGTGGGATACACTTTTAGAGGGAGAATTCCTAATCGCAGAAGAAGGATAGAGCGCCTTACTCTGTGCTCTACCTGGAACTGTAGATAGTACTCGGGGCTTTTGTATACTATGATTTATTACAGTGTGGGCTAAAAAAACAGAGTATGTTTGTATATGTTGTCGACACACTCACTAGAAAATTTAAACACAGACTGTTAACTTGTATTTAAAAAGTGAAAAAGCAAATAATGATAACTGCTAAAAGTTAGCTCTGTATTTATTTGTAGAGGAATGCTTTGACTTGACTATATGGCAAGTTATTTGTAACTAGTGTTACAATAAATTGGAAGATAATAAAATGAACAACACATAGCTATTAGATACCCATTTTGTAAGATAATAAAATGCCTGCTAATGTAGAAAAGCGATGAAGGGCCAAAAATAAAATAATAAATCACATGTATGATTCTTTGCAGCATTGCAAAATGTTCTTATGGGCTGTTCTCCAGCACTCACTACAACTACACACAGTATGATGCCATCCAAGAAATCTGTGGAGCCAAATCAGGAATTTTAGATTGGATCTCTGAAGGAGGCTCTCTGCCCTAGTATTGAAGTTCAGGGTCCTTCAGATTTACATTGCCTTCTTGCTGTTTTTACACTATTGCTTTAGTATGTTTTTAGATGGTAAATCATGCATGTAGTGCCGCAAAAATATTTTTTATTTGTACACCTTGACAATGTCTTGTGACATATTGTGCATTGTGCAATTCTGTTCACTATGAACTCATCTTTAATAATGTTCAAGATAAAAAATTGGGTGTGTTCTTTTTATTTTTTTAGTTGAAAATGCATTATCTAATGATGTTCCTTTATTTATCGCTGACATGATTTTCTGCTTTGTTTTTTAATTGTTTTTATGGTTTTGTACGTGGCCATTTTTGAAAACTCTGGAGCCATATCTGTTGCAGTAGTCTGCACCTCTCAAAGGACTTTCTGGGTGGGAATTGTTGCTGCTGCCACTGATGTAGATGGTCCTCCAGCTTCCCTCAGCTTGATTGCCAATTAGAGATGTTTTCCACGTTAGGTTTTAAGATGATAGACCATGGACATTATCCCACATGAATATTTTTTGTTTGCCCCTACAGAATGAATATTTTCACAGAGTGTGCATTGTACTAATTTTGGAGCAGTTTTTTTTTATTCCTTTCGAGTTTGGGTAAGAATGGGTAGTTTTATGGGTGTTTTGTAGTTATGCTCTATTAGTGAGTTCAGATGTTGAAAGTTAATTTTTGAAATTGTTGTTTTTGTTAAATTGTTTTTAAAATAAAGTTACACAATTGTGTTACTAAACAGCTAGACTCAAACTATGTAAAATATGTTTAAATATCTGTATTATAATTTGTCATTTGTATTTGTGACTATTAATATAATTGCAACCTTCGGTGTTGCTGTGAAGAAGGAAAATGCATTTTTGTTGTAGCTATTTAGACAAATATAGACAATAGGGAAAGTTAAATTAGTATGTTACTATATAGCTACACTGAAACTTTATGTGAAATATGTCTATATATGTGTTTTACACTTTGTCAAATACACCTGGCATTCGCAGCGTGTCGTTGACAATGGCACTCAGAATCACACAGGCACTACATGTGCAATCATCAAGGATTTCCTTTCTCCACCACTCTCTAAACAAGCCTCCTGGCACAGTACTAGTTGGGGGATGAAGTCCCCTTGGCTATTGAGGGTCACTGGGAACAACTACCCCTTCTGTTAGCTCCACCAAGTCACACACAGTAAGCTTGCTAGGAGGTTTTGGAGACCATGCCCCCTATCTGCACCACTCTGCAAACATGTCTCCTGGCACACTAATGGTTGGGGAATGAAGTTCTCTCGGATGCTAAGGGACCTTGGGGACCAAGAAGCTCTCCTTGTACTTTCTGTAAGTACTACACAGCGGGAATCCTGAGAACTGGTCAGAGGCCCCATCGCCTTTCCCCACCACTCTGCAAACACCATTGCTACTTAAAAAAACATCGAAATTCACTGAAAAAATCAAACGTTACAGGGACGTTATAGTTTGGAATTAGCATTTAAAAACCTTAGAAATTCACTGAAGAAAACAAAGGTTACAATGCCAGTACACTTAGGAAATAGAATTAAAAAAAACGTAGAAAGCCACTGACAAAAACTAATGTTACAGGGACACTATAGTTAGGAACAAGCATTTAAAAAAACCTTAAAAATTCACTGAAAATAACAAACGTTACAGGGATGTTATGGTTAGGACATATAATTAAAAAAACCTTAGAAAATCATTGAAAGCTGGGGCAAGATGGATCCTGTCTGATTCTCCGCTTCACCGCCGCCTGCGCCACGGGACTTCTCGGCCATCTGCTATGCGGCCTGACCTCGTGACTGCGCGGCAAGATCGGACTCTGCTGGTGTTGACACTGGCGACTAGCTGCAGCTCCCGGTGCTCCTGCAGTTCCTTTTTTCGCCATTTGGAAGTGCCGCAAATGCCGCCGCAGACCTCTCTGAAGCCCCGAAGGAAACTGACTGCCCCGAGTCGCGGGAAAGCTGTATCCCGGTCTATGCTGATAGCGTCTCTGAAACACCGAAGCTGCTGGTGTGGTTGGCCCGGTCTCGGCGCTTTTTTGGGACTTTTTTCCATCTGGTTGGCCTCCCTGATTAATCGATTGAGTTCTTCAGTTTACACGCCAGAACCGGAGGCATATGCCGTGGACCTTGGCAAGTCTGATCTGGTCCTTGATTTGTGCGCCGGTGAGTGGGGTATGGCTTCTCGAGGGGTTAGGGGGGCCAAAGGTAAACCAGTAGCTATCCCTAGTTCTGGTGTTACTGTTGGCCCCCTTCTGTCGAAATAGAACCCACTCCCAAAAATAAAAAAGAGACTGTGGGCTCTAAAAAGACCCTGAATAAATCTACCCTCGGGGGTCCCTCAAAGGATGGAAGCACCTCACAACCTTTGGTAGCCAATCTTTTTTCTTCTGCTGGGATGGGCTTGGGAAACGGAGTAAAGCCAGTATTCAACTCCCATACAGAAAACAGCCTGGCAAACCCCGCTATAGCTTCCCAGACTAAGCCCTCAGTTTCGCACGTGAATCCACACTCACTAACAGCCGAGACTTGCGAACCAGAAACTATTCCACCAGATCAGAGTCAGGGGGCTATGCTAACTGATAATCTCATGCCTAATATGAATAGGGAATTTTTTATTCCTTTTACCCAGAATGACACCGATATGACTCCAACTGTAAGCGCGATCCAGGACCAAAACATCTGGGGTCCCTTGCCTACTGGCTTGAACGATCTCAAAAGTGCCAGCGCACAATGGCTTTCAAACCCTGGCTCCCCTGATCGTATGGGGGAACAATTTTTTTGGGTGTCAGATGGGTCAAACTTCCCGGCAGAAGCGAGCTCTTTCTCTTCCAGTGATAGCGATATCTCGCAATCTAACTACAGCACTGCACCCAAAGGGAAAAATACAGTTCGCAAACAGAAATGCCAGGTGATAAAGGGCAAAGGAAAGAAACATGATAAAAAGGATCACCTTAAATTGGATTATCCTGGGACCCATCTCTCTTTCTCTCCGACTGATGAATCCAGCAAAACGAACTGTGCTACAGAGGCTACACAAGAGCATTATGAAGAGCCAACCCTAGCTGCTATTTTGGCTTCTATTAAACAATTTCAGGAGGAAGCTCGAGCTGATAATAACCAGGCCAAATGTGCGGCTAAAAAACTGCAGGAGAGTATCCGAAAGCTGAATAAAACTTGCACGGTTGTCTGTGAGAGAGTGACAATGGTAGAAGCTCGAACTGAAAGCCTTGAAACAGAAGTTGTGCTGCTTAAAAATCAAGGTACTGCCCAAAGTGACCGCCTGGCTGACGTTGTATGGAAACTGAAAGATCAAGAAAATAGGCAACATAGAAACAATCTCTGCCTTCTCGGGATCCCCGAAGGAGTCGAGGGGGAAGATTTCCGGCATTACATCATCAAGCTCCTAAAGGGGGCTTTTCCCGATCAGGCCGAGTGGTGTTGGGAGCACAAAATCCAACGAGCTCATCGCTTCCCCCTTATGCTAAAAAAACAGTCAGGCAGTGCTAATGACTCTGTAAGACCACGGGCGTTCCTGGTCTTCTTTGGGAACTTTCTTTTAAGGCAGCTAATTTTCGACCAAGCTAGGCAATACTCCCAGAAATCCTTTGAAGGGGTATCATTTTTTCCCTAACCAGATTTTTGTCACTCCACTGTGGAGCGAAGATGGCAACTTCGGCAGCTAATAACCCCCTTCCAACAGTTGGGTGCCCAGGTTTTCCTCATGAACCCTGCGAAACTGAAGGTTATTTTAAATGGCGCTTCATGAATTTTCATGTCGGAAATCAAAGCACAAGAATATCTTGCGGAACTTAAATCTAAAAAACGTTAAAGCAAATACAATTGTTACCGGGACTTCACAGTTAAACTTTTAAAATGCACTTAGCCCAATATAAGGCACAGATATTTCTTGCTTTTGTTTCACTTTTTTGTTTTTGCCTTTTCTTTTTTTTCTCTCTTTCTTTTGTTACTTTCATGGCGCCGTAGGTTTCTTTTGGTGGCTGACTCTTTATATGCCGCATGCTTAATTTTGAAAGGTACCTCCCATGGCAAGGTAATGGTGGTGGGGTGTTACGACAGGGTCTATCATTCAGGAAGTTCCTGATTGCTCATGCGTGGGGGGAGGGTGGGCGGGGAGGGCAAGGTGCTAGGGGTGGGCTAGGGGAAGGGGGGTAGTCTATGAAGGGAAGGCTGAATCTGTGTTAATTGCTCATATTTCCTCAATAAGCTTATATTCTAGCAAGTTGACTTGTGCATCCCAAAGGGTCACTCTGCGGGCGTCTTTGATATTTTTTCTTTTCTCCTTATTCACAGGATTTTTGGCTTATGGGTCTAATCTTACCAAATACCGATGAATACTACAAATCTTAAAATTTTATCTATGAATATTTGTGGGTTAAACGACACCCGAAAAGGCAAAAGGTAGACCAAAGCTTACGGCTGTCTGGGGCTAACATGGATTGTCTCCAAGAGATGCACATAGAAGGGTCCCAATTGTATCTCTTAAATAGCTTAGGATTTAAAGCCATTGGGGGTTCTACACAAGGGACTCGTACCAGGGGTGTAGCCATTCTAGCCTGGTATAACTATCTACCTCAATCCATTCGAACTAAATCAGATTCCCAAGGAAGATGGATGCTTACCCAATGTCGTATTACCCCTACATTCTTATTTACTTTGTGCTCTATCTATGGGAGTGCTTTGGATGACCCCACTGTGATTAATCAAATTTCTGCTGAATTGGTTCACTGGCCCCTGCCTTTTATCTTGTGTGGGGATCTCAATATTAACTTACCTTTTAACTGGGGAATCAATACTCAATACTTCCAGACCACCCGCAAACCCAAAGTGCTTCTGGCACTTAAGAATCTCTTATACACCCATGGGCTTGTGGATGTATGGTCTTATTCTCTACCCTAACATACCCAGGTTTACATTCTTTTCTGCTCCCCACATATCTTTTGCAAGTTTGGATTTCTTTCTGGTTTCCTCGTCCCTAATTCATTATAGTGAAATTGAATTACTCCCCTGTATTCTTTCTGACCACATTCCCCTAAACCTCAAAATCCGGGGGTTGATCACACGTAAGGAAACCTCTTCCTGGAGCTTTGAAAGAGCACTTCTACAGGATGAAGGCTATCAGTCCCACATGAAACAATGGATAACGTTTTTTCTAGATAACAATCTTGGTACAGTCCCTACTATGGTAGTTTGGGATACTTTAAAAGCTTGTGTTCGTGGGGAAATGCTACAATATTCTCTCAAGAAAAATAAACTAGAGAAAGCCCAACTGATGGAACTAGAAATTAAACTAGCAAAAATGGAGGAAAACCTTATCTCAGTCATTCAGTCTAACGGTGAGATCGACCTGGCACAATTGGCGTTTGCGGCTGCTAGGGCAGAGATTTGCTTAGTACTGGCTGATAAAGCCGCCTCCAAATGGGCTGCGGCTCGGTAAAAAACATATGAATACAGTGAAAAAATTGGTCATCGTCTGGCTATGGAAAACTAGGCTACAGGTCTCGGCCAGCGAAATTCAATAAATTAAAACATCTGCAGGAATTATCACCAGTGACCCTGAAGAAATCCGCGCAGCCTTTTGGGAATTTTTTCAAGATCTTTAATCTGAAAGTGTGGGCGAGCAATCAGATCTTAGCTGCCACCTAGATACTTATCTAGATTCAATAAAGTTAGCAACGCTGAGTAGAGAAGAACGTGAGTTACTTGAATCCGCTCCATCCTGGGAAGAAATTGCTAGAGCTCTGCACAGCCTGCCAGATGGGAAAGCAGCCAGGCCCGACTGTATCCCAGTGGAATTTTATAAGGTTTTTCTCCCGCAAACCCAAGTTAATCTTAATGATGCAGTGACTCAAATCTTTCAGGGTGCCTCTCCCCCTCAATCTTGGTCTACAGTAAAAATTATAGTTTTCCCCAAAAATAGATAAATCTCCAACGGAACTGGGCTCATATCAGCCAATCACCCTTATTAATGGTGATTCAAAAACGTATTCGAAAATTCTTGCCTCGCGGCTCTCGGCTAGAATCGAAGGTCTAGTATCGAGGTGGCAGCATGGCTTTATCCCTGCTAAGGGCACAACAGAACATATTCGTAGACTCATTACTCTGCTTGACGCCTCACAAGTTTCAGGAGACCCAATTGCCGCAATCTTTTTAGATGCCAAAAAAGCATTTGATCGGGTCTCCTGGAAAAACTTGTGGGGTGTCATGCAGAGAATGAACTTTGGGTACAATGCCATTCAAGCTATTAAGGCATTATATATCACCCCCAAGGCTAGGGTATCTATCAATGGGGGACTGACAGAACTAATTAAAATCACGCGGGGGACCCGTCAAGGTTGTCCCTGCTCTCCACTACTCTTCGCCATATATATTGATCCACTTATTAAAAAATTAGAAGGTAACCAGGCTATACCACCTGTGAGCAGATTCGGCTTAGAATCCAA
The DNA here is from genome assembly GCF_964204655.1 of Triturus cristatus. Lineage (NCBI taxonomy): Eukaryota > Metazoa > Chordata > Amphibia > Caudata > Salamandridae > Triturus > Triturus cristatus. Next base: position 381,453,217 of record NC_140591.1, on the reverse strand, counting down.
AATCATGGCCTATGCCGACGATCTGGCCCTGGCTACACCGGATCCAAAGAAGGCTATTCCAGTAATTGAAGCTGAGGCTCATCTATTCAGCCCTCTATCTGGATATAAACTAAAGAAAGGAAAAGCTAAAATTATAATTAATAGCAAGGATATCTGGAACAATGAAAGGGTAGTGGTCAAAGCCAAATATCTGGGTTTCAACATCTTAGCCAATACTGTCTTATAGTAAGTCATAACTCAGATCCTCTTATTGTTGAAACAAGGAAAGCCCTGAACCGCCTCAACAACTTACATCTTTCTATCGTTGGGCGTTGCAATTTGCTGAAAATGATCTTTTTCCCAAGAATATTATACTTATTCAGGGCCATACCCTTAGAGTTCACTAAGCCGACACTCTCAAGGTTTGAAAGGTTATTCTCCCAATCTGTATGGACATTTTCTCAACCTAGAAGGGCTTTCAAATTCTCGTCTCTACCTCGGGATAGAGGGGGGTGGGCCCTTCCCAACATAAAACTCTATTATTAGGCTACAGTCCTGCAAACATGTCCAATACTTTTACAAGATCCCCCCCTTTTCCCCGCTGTTGGACTGCCTTCACCTTTTGAACTTTTTCTTGGACCCCATGCTTGGGGCTGTTTGTGGCAGCAGTTGGAACTGGGCTACTATAAAAGGGTGACATTTAAATCCATTCTTGGGGTTTATATGTTTCTCAGCCATACGCAAGCTTCTTGGTATTGGTAGACTAAACTTCTATTCTCCTATTAGAAACAACTCCAACCTCCCTGATATTTTTAGCTCATCCTATCTCCAAAATTGGATAGATAAGGGAGTAAAACAATTAGGAGATCACTGCTCAATTGATGAGGTTTTGTCGTTTAAAGATCTTGAATCTCTTTATGATTTAGATAAGAGGGAATCTTTAAAGCACTTGGCTGTTAAATAATTTTTTTTATGAAAGACTGGGGGCCCGTCAGGTTTCACCAACTGTGATCTGATAGAGAAGCTTTGTGGAGATTCGATACCACGCATTGGAATTATTTATAACATGCTCAACACCGTAATCCCTGATGATCTGCTTTCAATATCCAACATCACTAATAATGCTTTCTTACTCGCAGTTGAATTCGCTCAAAGCGATCTGTTATCCTCTAATCTTCAGGCGCAGTTCTATAAGACTTGCTTCTTTTTATATTTCACTCCTTGCAAGATTGCAAAATGTGGTTCCTGTAAAGGAACATACTGTCCTCACTGTGCTGAGTATAAAGCTGATTGAATTCATATGCTTGCCACATGTATTAAATTGGCACCATTAATAAATACAATCCAACATTTTCTGGGACAGGTTCTATCTCTTGATCTGGTGCTTGATCCCTCCACGATAATGCTGGGGATAATGGGTTTGATCGACCGAAAGAAGGGAGGTGCACTAATTTTCATTGCCATGGCCGTTCTCAGGCTGTGCATTGCTTCTACTTGGCTGGATCCTAATACCCCAGTGTTTACACATTGGCTAGCCCATTGTTATTCAACTCATGCACTAAAGAAGGCAATAAATGCTAAAAAAGGACTCGTCATCTGGGGTCCCCTTTCTTACTGGTTAACCCACCTAGGATAAAAATAGGAGAGAATAACAAAACAAGCTATCTCTCCCTACATTTATGCATAAATCATTTTCTTTGCCTGGTACTGTCGTTTTGGCATATATCTTTTTTTATGAAACTCTATAAATATCGATCCCGCAGTGTTGCCTTACTATCTTATTGTTGTATTACTGCACTGGTCACTTTATTGATTGTCCTTGATCAAAGGTGTGTAAATTAATTTTTACCTATTTATGTTATTGCTGCTGTGAGATAAAATTGCCTACATGAGCTATTGATTTTGATACATTGTATATGGTGATATTTGTGAAAAGACGGTATCTGTTACTATTGTGCTTCTCTAGAAACAGCTTTCTACTTATATTCTCTGCTTGCGGGGGGGAGGGGGGGTTGCCACACTCTGATTATTTCTCCCTCGCTGTCAAGTATTTTTCTATGCAATTGAAAAATAAATTAAAAAAGGAAAAAAAAGGGAAAAAAGACAAATGTTACAGGGAAGCTATAGTTAGGAATTAGCCTTAAAAAAACCTTAGAAATTTACTGAAAAAGAGCAAAGGTTACAGGGACGTTATAGTTAGGCTCAAATTTCACATGCACAAATCCAGAGAAATTTAGCAGTTATAATTAGCTGAACTAACTATAATTCACACACCCGCAATGCACTGCTTATGTCCTCACATATTACATCACTCATGACATGGTCAGTGACATCAGTGATGACATTGGTTAGTGCTGTGTGATTGACTGTATGGGTGAGTTAGTAGGTGTGTGAGTAGTTCTACAGGCGACTGATTCAGTGTGTGAGTAGCTGCATGGCTATATGAGTGGATAAGTCAGTAGCTGCATTAGTTAGTGAGTGGGTGTATGGTGGCTATATGGGTGATTGAGTGGATGTGTGTAGATCTATGAATCAGTGAGTGGGTATGTAAGTTCTAGTATGTGTCTGTGAATGGGCTTGTAAATGGTTGTGTGGGAAATGGAGTGGTTGTGTGAAAGGTTCTATGGGGTGTGAGTGGCTGCGTTAGTGATTTTATGGATGATATCATCAGTGATATCATTTGAGATGTCATCAGTGATATCATCAGCGATATCACTGACCATGTCATGAGTGATGTAATATATGAGGTCATAGGCTGCACATTGCGGGGGCATAAGTTATAGTTAGCTCAGGTAACTATAACTGCTGAATTACACTGGTTTTGTATGAGTAAAATATGAGCCAAACAATAACGTCCCTGTTACCATTGCTTTTTTCAGTTAATTTCTAAGGTTATTTAATTCTGTTTCCTAACTAGTGGAGAAACAGGGTGGGGCCTCCCCTGAGCTCCCAGCATTCCTGCTGTGTGGGACATACTGGTGGTAACAGGAGGGGTTCTTTTCCCCCAAAGGCCCTTAGCATCCAAGGGGACTTCCTCCCCCAACCGGTAGTGAACCAGGAGGCATGTTTGCAGAGTAGTAGAGAAAGGGGGTGGGGCCTCCGATGAGCTCTCATCTGTGTGGAACATACTGCAAGTAGCGGATAGTTGGCCCCCAAGGACCCTCAGCATCCAAGGGGACTTCATCCCCCAACCAGGAGTGTGCCAGGGGTCCCCTTTGCAGGGTGGTTGAGAAAGGGGGCAGGGAATCCGACAACTTCCCCTAGGGTTGGCCTTTTATTTTAATGTATTTTTATTAGGGAGGGGGGGGTGCTCCCTTCCCCGAGGTTTGCTGCGTTGTGCTGCTTGAAAAAATTATTAATATGAGCCTGAGTCTGTGCTAACAGAAATGTGACCAAAAGTGCATGTGCCGCAAACAGAAGTTAAGCAGCTACAGAATGAGATTTCCCTCCTCAAATATGAGCTGAAGATGCCAAGGGGTGCTCAAGGCGCAATAATGCGAGAAATACTAGGGCTCTGGTATTAGAGGAAGGACCCAGCACTGAGCTGCTCATTGAAGACTGGCTTACGCCGGTGATGTTGCATGGTAAGATTACAAAATTATTTTGGGTGGAACAGGCACATGGGGATCTAGGCTACCTGGCCCCACTGGGGGCAACCTTGTGCTCGATTGTGGCCTGCATCTTCAACTTCAAAGACAAAGACATAGTACACCAGACCACCCGCACCACAGGCCCTGGTACATGGGTGGGCAAGAGGAACACAAATACCCTGATTACATGACAGCTGTCAAGTGTTCCAAATGACACTGAGAACATGCAACACCTGGGAGTGTTTGGTGTTAATTATGCATTGATGTACCTGGCTAAATGGATAAAAGTAAAGCTCTCTTCTTTGGAACATCCACTGAACCTTGGGAGAAGTTGCAGATGAAGGGTATCCTCATACCTTTGGCGGGGGACCCTGATGTTGACCTGTGCTGCTGGTGGCATGTGTGGAGGTGTGGTGCGCAGGGCTTTAGGGGGCACCCTATTCACGAGGAGGCTGTGTAGGCCAGGGCATAGGTGGTGGCAGATGTATTGAGGCAGTCCACAAGCCCCACCAGGTCAACTGTTTCAGGACATCTGGGCTCAAGAAGCTATGCAGTGGATCCCCAAATGCGGTCCCTTGGATAAACTACACTGGCTGGATCTGACTCCACAGGCAGTGGATGACATCATTTGATGCTCTGATATGGTGCCTGCTTGGATACTGTTTTAGAGAGGGCAAGTTGCCCATGCTAAGACACTTGTCTAGCCTGTTGCCCTGGATACTGGTAAGATTTGGAATAGCAGACTGAGAGGGAGGGGCCTCACATGCCATAATAAGGTACCTACCACACCCTACCACTCCATTTTGGTGATGGATTCTGGGAGGACATGTTTAAAATGCTATAAGTTTGGCATTGAAGTGTATGGAGGGGCCAATTTATGGACTACACCTGGGGGGAGGGAGTTGGGTTTGATGTTTATGAGTTGATTCAAACTGTGTGAACTCTGAAAACTGTTGCTGTTTTTGGGAGGTAGGCCTCAGTGGGGACCCTGGTGTCGAGGTGTGTGGCAGGCAGGTTCATTTCCAACCCCCTTGAAACAAAATCAAGCCACATATAACTTTTTAATCAGAAATGTCTAAGGTTTGGCAACTCCTCAGAAGAGACATGAGATCCATTCCTATCTCAAAATGCACCAGACCCGCGTAGCCTGTGAAGGAACACATCTCACTGGGGTTGAGCTGCAGAAGTTGGGCAGGTGATGGCGAGGATAGGTATATGGAACAACGTATTCTGCTTACCCCCGTGGGGTGCTGGTGTGAATGACCCTGGGTGTCCCCTTCACTGCACAGCGCACACTGGTGGACCTGTAAGGGAGATATACGATGGTAGACGATCTACTGGATGGCAGGCCTCTCTAATTGTGGCAACTTATGCCCCTAACCTGCAGCAGACAGACTTTCTGGATAATCTAACATCAATACTGCCATATGACCAGGAAACTCCCAATCTGGGGGCTGGGGGACTTTGTGCGTGATCTCGACTGGCACCGCTCAACCCCGCCCCTCCCTGTGACTATCGCCCACAGACTAGCTTGTAATTTTGACAAGTGGGGAACAACCCGACACTTATTTTATTTATTGATTTGGAAGTTTTATATAGCGCTGGCTGGACCCAGAGGTATCGGAGCGTTTTACATGATAGAGCTAGTTACGGTAAGAGACAAATTACAGTATCAAAGAATATCAAAAACATCAGAGCACTTTACAAGACTAAGATACATATGGTAAAACAAAAACAACATTTACAACATCATTATAGGATAAACAGCAGGTAAGATAGAGAATAACAAAAGGCTTGAGGTTATACATATCATGTAAACAGATACTCGGAGAAAAGAGTTGAAATACCTATAAGATATGGAAGAGCGAGTTTAAGGCGCAGGTTTTGAGATCTTTTTTAAAGCTGGTGTAGGAAGGGTTGCATCGTAGGTCTTGTGGGAGGGCATTCTAAATGTAGGGGGCATTTCTGGAGAAGGAACGGGATTTAGTCGGGGTGAGACAAGGAGGAGAGCGTTAGTGCTTCTTAGGGGTTGTGTGCTGCCCGCTTTGCAGAGTTTATTGGCAAGGTACAGTGGTGCATTTTGATGGAGGACTTTGTGTGTGATCAATAAGGACAAAGAAGGTACCCCCTAGTATTAATTTCAGGTCCAAAAGGAGGAGGGAGAAACAGGCAAGGTCTATAAGGAACCTCTAGCTGATCTATATTTCTTTCAAAAATAGCCTATGGCTTGTATGTACCCCACAATAAGGAAATGTGTCCTCTCTATAGTAGAATCATATAGAAATGACAATGATAATTAAATAGACATAATTTTTTATTTTTTTATATATTTGTTATTTTTCATTTTCAAAAAACACTCAAGAATTAATTTAAGACATAAATATACAATTTGAAATCTGATACAAATCTATTCCATGTAACTAATATACCCCAGCACAATCATACATAACCACAACATACTCACTCCATATCATACCACTCATTCACCTGACATACAAAGTATGAAATAAAAATACAATTTGAGCAACACTATGGGGATCCATCAGTGACAGAAAGGAGAAAAACGTATTAGAAAAGCATTTCATCTGTAGTATGAAGACATTGCAGCAGTGTGTACAAATCACTTTATCTATTCATTTTTATATGCAACCGTCATGTTTATTTCTTTTCCTGTATGTCTCACTAGGCGGATTCCCAAGGAGAAATGGTCGACGTACGTTTCGGTGGTACACAAATACTTTTCACCACCTTCATCAGGACCAGTCTTTAAATCGTACAGTAATAATAAAACATATATAGGAGCAGAGGTATCTGAAAGTACAAATGTTCAATCCTCACCGTGTCTCTTATCATCACATGCCACTAATGGAGGCTACTAACACTTCTTCTCATTATTCAAAAATTGGCTATTTTGGAAAGAAAGAAATATAGGTCAGCTAGAGGACTCTGTGTGTGATGCATGCATTTTTGTAGGCCGATCTGCCTTTGATAGGGAGCCATTTTAGAGTTTTGAGAGCTGGGGAAATGTGGTTGAACCGTTTGCAGTCGATGATGAGCTTGGCTGCAAGTTTGAGTACAGATTTGAATAGAGCTAGGTGGACCTTGGGGATTCCAGTGAGGATGGCATTGCCTTAATCGATTCGTGAAAGGACCAGGGATTGAACCACTAAGAGGGCTCCTTTAGCCGAATTTTTGATGTGGACATTGAGGTTTAGACTGTTATCAATGGAGATACCAAGAGGTTTTACTGAGTTCGACAAGGAAAGAGAGCAGTTGAGGGCATTGAGGTCGGAGATCCAAGTTTGAATGGGGAGAGGGTTGTTTTGGGGGGAGAAGAGGATGATTTCAGATTTTTGGGGGTTGAGTTTGAGATGATTAAGGTGGACCAAGGATTGGATTTTAGTGAGGGTGTTATTAAGGTGTATGATGTCAACGTGGGTTTTGATCTTGTAATAGAGTTGGGTGTCATCGGCATAAAGATAGTAGTTAATACCAGCTTAATTTAGAATGAGGGTGAGGAGTTCCATAAAGAGGTTAAAGAATGAGGATGAGAGAATAGATCCCTGGGGGACTCCTGGGTTGACTGGAGTTGGTTTAGATAGACAGTCTTGAACTTTAATTTGTTGGGTTCGATGATGAAGATGGGAGACAAACCATTTGTGGGTAGTACCATTGAGGATGAAGCAATATTTGAGCACATTAAGTAGGGCAGAGTGGTTAACAGTGTCAAAATCTGCGGAGAGATCAAGGACGATAAAAAGACATGTCTCACCATTATCAAGGGAGTGGTGGATGTCATCAACAATGTTTAGTATGGCAGTTTCAGTGCTGCAGCATTTTCTGAAGCCTGATTGTAAGGGGTCCAAAAGGTTGAATTTTTCGATGTGTTTGTCTAATTGGAGCTAGACACATTTTTCTAGGACTTTAGAAAAAAGGGGGAGGTTAGTGATGGAGCGGAGGTTGTTTAAGTCATTAGGATCAGCATTAGCATTTTTGATAATGGGGGAGATTTGACCAGTTGGAGGGAGCTAGGGACGCTTCCCGTAGCAAGGGAGGTGTTGATGATTGTGGTCCAGGATGGGACAATGATGTGCTTTAGGTCTTAGACAAGGTTAGAAGGGAGGGAGTCTTTGGAATGGGAGGATGGTTTTAGTTTAGTAATAATGCTGTGAACTTCGTGCTCAGCATTGTTTTTTGGTCGTGAGTGTGGGAGGTTGGGTATGAGAGAAGTAGGGATGGGAAGGTGTAGGGGGTAGTTTAGGGAGGGAATAGGAGAAGGAATATGTGATGAGGGGTTAGAGTGATGGGAGGTAGGGGGTGAGTATGAGGGGGGGCTAGGGGTGTCAGGAGTGTAGAGTGTGAATTAGAGAAGATGTCAGGAAAAAATAGAGGGTTGGTTGGGATCTGCGTTGAGTGGAAGGATTGATCTATTGTGGTGATTTTTTCAGAGAAGAAGTGGGCAATTTCTTCACATCTAGCGGTGGAGGCCGTCGGCTTAGGTGGAGCTGAGTAGGTTTGGTGCAGGATAATGTTGAACAGTTCTCTAGGTCTGTTTTTGGCCTGATAGAGTTGTGTACGGAAGAAAGATGCATTTTCGTTAAAAAATAGTTTTTTGTATGTAGATCTAGCTGATCTGAGGAGTGTCAGGTTAGAGTGGGAGGGATGCTGTCTCCAGGTTCTTTCCATTAGTCTTAATGAGCATCTTTCATTGTTAAGTTCAAGGTTAAACCAAAGATTTGGAAGGGATGTTTCTTAGAGTTTTAAGTTTTGGAGGGGCCAATTAGTCTAGGACATCCATGGCGGCTTTATTAAAGTGATCAGTAAGCTCATTTGCATTTTGTAAGAGAGGAGTGAGGAGCAGTTGAGCTTGTAGTCTGGACTCAAGTTCGCCAGGAGGGATACGTTTTATATTTCTGGTCCATTTTAAAGGTTTAATTTGTTTCAACGTGAGGGGAGGCAGCGTGATGGAAATGGTGAACAGTATGAGGTGGTGGTTGGGCTAGCCAATGAGGATGATGTTGGTCAGGAAGGCTAAGTCATTGTTGGTAATGATGCCATCCAGGATGGCTCCTTTGGTGTGGGTGGGGGACTCACAAAGTTGTTTGAGGTCATTGATCTCGAGAAGATTGATGAAGAGGGCGGTAGTGGGATCATTTGTGTCATTCAAGTGTAGTTTGAGGTCTACAAGGAAGAGATTTTTGGAGTTGGATAATGAGGATTGTGTAATCAAGTCAGAAAGTTCATCAATAAAGGGGTGTGGATCACCAGGAGGGTGATAGATAGTATGTAAACAAATAGAGTGGGTGCCTAGATTTTTAAGTTCAGCTTCAAGGTATTCGACGGTGGAGTGGCCAGAGTTGTTAACAAGGGAGAGCTGAAGTTCATTTTTGAAGACAATGACCAGTCCACCTCCTATTCTGTCAGGGCTGTCTATTCTGAGGATAGAGTATCCGGGGGGGTGAGTAGATCAAGCATGCTTCTTGAGTGTTCATGGAGTCACGTTTCCGTGAGGAACGCGATGTCAATGGATTCACTAAGGATAGATTCGGAGATTTCAGTGGCGTGTCAGAGGGCGGATCGGCAGTTAACAAGCATACAGGCGAGTGGATTGGGGTTATTTTGGGAGGGAGGGCAGGATTGGATGGAGGTGAGTTGAGGATGGGGTCTGGGGGAGGTGGGAATGGAGGGAACTCTGTTGGTTCCTAGAATTACAGGAATGTAGGAGTAGGGGGGAGGTGGGAAGGGGGTTGTTGACTGAAGTACTAAGATGGTAGGAATTGCATAGGTCAGAGAGGTCGGATGGGGAGAGGTGGTTCGAGGTGCGGCGAGGCCTAGACATACTGTTGTGGAGGGGGAAGTATTACAATGGTAATGCTTCCCCTTGACAGATGTTTGGTGACATATGCACCTAGGGACTAGAGAATACTCTCTGAACTCCCCAGTACACCTCCTGCACTCTAGACTGGATTATTGGGTGTGCCCTTGGGGCATATGTACCAGGATTCTGGATACAGAGTACTTGGCGAGCACACTTTCCAACCACAACCCACTACAACTAGTACTGTCCTGGGGAGAACACAAACCCAGGGTTCCCACATGGAAACTTAGGGCAGAGGCACTGACAGATGACCCTTACTACGAACAAAACGATACGCACAATTTCCCGTTTTACTAATACGGGGGTAGGGTATCAGATGGCACAGTTGAGTGGAATGACTTTAAGGGGGTCATTCAGGGACATTGCATTTAAAACCACCTAAGGTGTCTGAAGGGCTCTTAGCACAGAGCTTTGTGACCTGGAGGGAGACATCTGGCCCACCGAAGAGCAGGTGACAACCCTGTAGAAAGAGCCCATGCTCTTAGAAATACGCAGGTGAGACTCTCAAGTGAGGGGCAGGCTGGGCTGCCTGTCATACAGACCTTTTGTTGCAATGCAACATGCAGAGGTGGGCAGGGCTGGCATGGAGCTGGCTTTGTCCTTGGGTCGGAAACAGTCGGGCCACTCATACATGCGATCAGGTAGCCGAATTATGTGGTGGTTAACTCACAGGAAGCCCTCTGTAAGACATTTGAAGATTATTACTGCCCCCTCTATACAGCACATGAAACCAAGACATGGGATCAGTTGCAGGAGTATGTATGGGGGAGCTCAACCCCTGTCTTAGATCAGCTACAGAGGCTTAAAATTAATGGAACCTTGCAAATAGACAAGGTGCAAGTAAGTGGCGATTACGCAGATGGCTCGCAACAAGACAACTGTGTTGGATGATCTCCCTGTGGAGTTTTACACCACATATTGGACACCACCAGTGGGAAAATTTGCTCTCAGTGTAACAAGTGGCCCTGGAGAAAGGGGAGTCCCCACATACAAAGAGAGACCTCATTGTGGTGCTACCAAACAGGAAAGGGACCTGCTGGACGTGCGCTCGAACCACCCCCTGTCCCTCCTGAACCAGGACTATAAAATAGTATCCTGACATGTAGGCTCTTACCATTGCTACCCACTTTGATCTATTTAGATTAAAACAGATTTGTTCCAATGTGAAACACTTATTTAAACGTTTGCAGACTGCTTACAGTAATGGATGTGGTAGGGCCCACAGGAAACGAGGAAGTGGCGGTGTGATTAGACATCATTAAAGAATTTGGTATGTGAGGCTGGCCATACCTTCAGTCAGTATTAGAGAAAATGGTATTAGGGCCGGAGTTTTTGCAATGAGTTCAACTGCTCTACACAAAACAATTGGCCAGGGCGCCGGTGGTGTGGATTGTTTCAGAGGAATTCAAGGTGGCATGTGGCACAAGACAGGGTTACAATACATAGAAAGAAACAAAACACCTCTAGATACTCCCTTTTTATTAATACTGGGTATACCGCCAACTGTTCTTAATTATACATATAATAAAGTCAGATTGTAACACATATATGTTCAAGGTGAATCACTTTTTTCTTTTTTGTGAAATATCAAATTATTATTAGATAAAATAACAGACAATTCATTAGAACAATTGATTGATAGTTTCTCACCTACCCAATATCACTCACTGTACATACCACATACATATCACATTCTTTCTCATGCACACTGCTTAATTAAAAACAACAATTCATAGGCTAAATTTCTCTCCATTTCTATAGGTCCAGAAGAATCTAATTTTGCTTGTAATAATTCATATTATCACAAATTCTCGAAAATGTATATAACGATCTGGGATGCTTATGTCCTCAAGCTAGAGTCAGGGTCAGATGTCAGACAGCCCTAAGCACAAGGCCTTTGACCCCTCCCTGTTCACTGACCCCACACCATTGCACTCAGGATCACAGGTCCCATACTTTTTTTAATGCGCTTCGTCTGCTGCATGCAGTAAGCTTATGTGTGACATTTCAATTTATAAGAATCTGGTGAATCTTTATTGTGACTGGAAAAAGACAGTTACGCCAATTAGTGAGATTTATTCAGAAATAACTCAAATTTCTGTATGCAATGGTATAGAATGAGTCTCAAATGAGCTGTAACATTCCTGAAGTTCTTATGCAAGGTATAATATTGGCAATAGTCAGATGGAGCAGATTCTGCTGCAGTGTGGCACAGAGGCCAGTGGTGTAATGAAGCATGAAGGGGACCTTCTGCAAAGTACATGGAGGGTGTCCTCCCCCAGCCCATTACCTACCTCTTTGCCCATCACCCAAAAATCATGCGTATCAAACTTACTGGTCCCAAACCCAGTCAGTGTACTGTGCTGAGGGGGCCCCCCAGATCTCAGGCCCCCGCACTGCAGGCTCTGCGTGGGCTAATGTTACACCACTGACACAGGCCTTATAATCATATTGGGTCAAGCTATACACAGGTGAATAGTACATGACCCTATCAATGCTAAATGTACTCCTGGGTCACAGACAGGCAGTGTAGCATTTCAGATCAGCTTGACTTAACAATCTGGCTCCTAGCAGCAGGACCTGCAGAGAATAACTTGGCGGCTTGACACTAGAATCCTGCTATATGACAAGCTACCTCTGTGTTTTTCTCTGCTGTAACGAGGATTTATTGTCCAGCACAGGTAATAGTTTAGGGTAGCTGCAATGCTCAACCTTTTCCCTGGCAGTAGTTTTGCCACCCTCCCCATCACACATCCCAAATGAACCAGTGTATCAGCGAAGTACCCTTTGCCACTCCACTCTGATCTTGTCAGTTACCCTATGTGACCCAATCTCATGTCTACTTGGATTCTAATACCTTTAAGTACAATGGAAAAAAAGACACTGGAGGTATACTAATCTGAAGTTAAAACAACACAAGACTGGATGAATTACTCAATCAAAATAGGCAGCAACTGGCATAAAGAGTTAAAAACTGTTGGAGACTGGTGCTGATTTTTCCACATAAATGAAGTTACAAAGTTCTACAATGACTGCCATTAAATATTCTAAAAGCTGGATTACAGAGTGAATTTTTAATGCATATGAAACAGCCTGAATGTGTTGTTTGTTCATCACTGATAAAACTGGTGTCTCTCTGTGAAGGCAGTGCTGATTCAGTGTAAGCAAGGGGTAAAGAGACAATAGCCAGATTAAGTTTTATATGTGTGTGTTTTGTGAATAATTATTTCACTCTGTACAAAGGGTATGAACTGTAGAAAATTGCTTGTGAAAAAGGTGTGAGAATAGGCGACAATGATGAGGTGAACCTATGAGAGATGGAGGAGAGGAGACAGTTACACAAAAAGGGCGTTAAAGTGCAAGACAGCTAGAGGGATGGAATAATCACTCTAACGAATGCTAGCAAGACTAAAAGCAGAGGGGAGGTAAAACAGGTGTCGGAAGGATGCAGAGGGATATGTGTAAAGAAAGGCATAATGTGTAATCACAGACATGTAGAGGACCTGGGAGTAATGAGTAACAAGCAGAACAAGGGAGGTAGCATAGGCAGGTAGAACGTGACAGACAGGTGGAAGGAGGAGATGTCAGTTTGAGATCAGCTTTATTGCACATCCTTGACACAGAATCCATTACTTGAACACCCACTCCAGCATCTCTACCACTAGCTGAGCTCAAAAGCAGAACCCCAGTGAGAAGCATGGGACCATTCTTAGCCAGCTAATAAGCTGCAGGACACAAGTTTTCCCATCCACCCAGTCAATGAGCTCAGCCTTGTATTGAGCGACCTATCGGCATAACAGGTTATTAAGAATTGCATATAATGCAAGGAATTCTTAGTTTCAGAGGTGTGTGAGGGCATTAAAAAATGTGATGATACAGGCAAGAAAGCTGTGGCTGTTCTCAGAGACATTTAATTCCCCACACAGCTACAGAGAGGGGTCCACTACTGCCGCCTCACAATGTTCCCAAGTGCCCTGAACCTGCTGCTTCCCAGTGTTGGAGTAACTACAAATGCACAGTGTTGAAATCCTGCTGCCACCTCTCAAGAAACTAGTCTGAGATTGAAAGATATGCCATGCAGGGACAACGTGGAAATATAATTTTACGACTTTCGGTATTCACATAGGTCATTTACAAGTAATAAAGTTAGACATTTTTCTCAGTTTAACTTAAGTTTTGGTCTTAAGTTTAATTGAGACCAAACCTGAGACAAAGGTCCAAATTTACTACTGGTAAATTCCCCTTATAAATACCTAAAGTCATAAAGTTAGACTTTCATCTCAGTTTTCCTATGTGAATCAGGCCCAAAGTGTTCCTTCATACAAAACTATTCACAAGCAACATAGGCATTGTCCAGACCTATTGGCTTTGCCAATATTTACTCCTTAGACTCAAATCTTGCACTGACACGAGTAAGGTAAAACATTCACTTGTGGACACAATATAATAGGAAACTTGAAAGGGTTTCAGTTAAAGACCAAATCTTATTTAGCAAACTTGAAAGTATTTAATTATTTTGACACACAAGTCCACCAGCACTCCCTCCGTGCTTTCAAACTGATCGTGGACTGATTAGACAATAGGTGCAGGAAATCGAATTAGCCCAGAGCACATGGAGGTCTAAGGTGCCTGATTAGACAATGAGTGCAGAGAAGTAAATTAGTTCAGAGCACACAGAAGTCTTAGGAACACAATACTGAAGGCACACACTTCACTTAAATTACATTTACCATGAGCACACATCCAGAAGCAGAAGAATGCTTCATCTATAAGGCATTGTTGGAAGTGCAATAAGGAATGTGTAATGGATTAAGTTAGAATCCGGAATATGCGGTTACAGATCTTCAAGTGTTTTTTTCCCTCCTAAATCTGTAACTTGCAAGTCAAATATTGTTTACTGTGTGTAATAAACCATTGTACAAATGTGTATAAAATGATCTGCCTGCACGAAGCAATTTGAGAAAGACTGTGGTAGACTGAGGTGCAGTCCATGTTGTATATGTTGAAGGTCGTTCTCCCTGTCACAACAGTTAGCGAATACTGTCTTTAATGTGCCAATAGGAGCCTGTGTCGGTATTCCATTTTCTGAGAGATTTTAGCCCCCCCAAACAGTTGGTGAGCCAGATAGAAGATCCCTTTCCGTCCCCACCTGACTGCTGGCACCAGAAGACACATAACCCCTGCCACAGAGACCAGTGTGCACTTTTGATGAGGTAAGCAGACATCGTGTTCCACTTAAGTTCTGCATTTGCACGGGGTTTGGGGAGGATCAAGGGACTGCCATCTTTCAAAGTTAAGGTCAGAGCGGATTACAATACTTGTTTATCCATTAACGTGTTTAATTGGCAGTGCAATATGCAAATGTAAATATGATGTAAATATAAGGTATAAGGTTAAAAGAGACATAATGTTGCCACATACAAGCGTATGTATTGTGTACATGTGCTGCACAATACGTTAATGCACCTATATAACTATTTATCCTTTGATTCCCAACAATGAGTTGGAAGTGGTCAGTTTGGGTAATTTTAAATTGGAAGGTGCGAATATGTGTTCCATTTGACACCGAGGGACAGCTGAAAAGCTGGTGTCGCTAAACTTTGCCTCCTGATAAAATCTGAACACTCAAATTACTGCCCTGGACTTAATGTACAGAAAGTTACTTCATGGGCTCAAAAGACACATGGTCTGAAAGGAATCTCCTCTCTGGCATGGACAAAATTGAGCAGGCATTGCTAGTTGCATTTACCAGAAAGGAGAATAGAGATGTGATTATCGCCCTAGAACAAGTACAAGTTTTTATGTTTTCTGGCTGATAATGAGTGCCTGTGTTTTTAAATGAAATGTGGCCAGAGTATAATGATGTAGCACAATGTCGCAAAATTGTTCCTGAAGTTCCACTTGTGTGTTCAAAGTATCCAAAACACCCATCCAAGGGGCTAGAAAGTCTGATACGGTCCTTGGGATGTTGGGACTATTTTCACCACATTGCACCTGGCCAAATACTTACAAGCCCAGTGGACTCATTCCAAATGGGTCGTTCTTGGAAAAGATGATGCCGGATGAGCTCTGTTAACCTGCTTCTTTCAGGCAGTCCACTTCTTAATCCTTTTGAAGCCAGCAAAGTCCTTAGGACTGTAGTTCCAGATTGTGCAGTAGGTGCAGCCCTTCAGAGTGCAATACTTGAGGTGCACATCAGGGTTTCAGCAGGGCAGTCCTTCTTCTCCTTGTTGTTTTATGCGGGTATTTGATTTGCTGTGCAGCTCTCCCATTTTAATCCATTGTTCCTGGGTGTCAAGTAGGGGGGCAACTCCAACCAATGGGGTACAGGATGCTACCCTCAAGTATAACCCCTTCCTCCAAAGTCAGGCCTATTCATGACCCATCACTTGAGGCTCAGATTACCTCAATGGTATCTTCTTGTTCTTATTAGCTAAGATTCTTGGGGCCAATTCACAGGCCTAAGCTGAGACAACATCCTAAACTTAATACTTCTAGGGCCCGATTCACAGAACTAACTTAGGACAAAATCCTAAACTTACTACAATTTTGGTATTCACAGAAGGCACTTACTCATTTTGGTATTCACAGAAGGCACTTACTCATTTCGGTATTCACAGAAGTTCGGAGTCCTAACTTTAGGACTCCTAAATGCCTTATGTGCATACCGAAAGTCTTAAAGTTAGGATTTTTCTCAGTTTAGGAGTCGTAAAGTTAGGACTCCTAACTTTAGGACTCCTAAATGCCTTCTGTGAATACCAAAAGTCTTAAAGTTAGGATTTTTCTCAGTTTAGGATTACTAAAGTGTCCTAACTTTACTACTCCTAAACTGAGAAAAATCGTAACTTTAAGACTTTCGGTATGCACAGAAGGCATTTATGAGTCCTAAAGTTAGGAGTCCTAACTTTACTACTCCTAAACTGAGAAAAATCCTAACTTTAAGACTTTCGGTATTCACAGAAGGCATTTAGGAGTCCTAAAATTAGGACTCCTAACTTCTGTGAATACCGAAATGAGTAAGTGCCTTCTGTGAATACCAAAATGGTAGTAAGTTTAGGATTTTGTCTTAAGTTAGTTCTGTGAATCGGGCCCTTGGTATTCACAGAAGGCTTTTAGTAGTATTAAAGTTAATACTACTAACTTTACGACTACTAACTAAGACAACATCCTAAACTTACTACTTTTGGTATTCATAGAAGGCACTTAGTAGTAGTAAAGTTAGTACTACTAACTTTACTACTACTAAAATGAGATAAAATCCTAAACGTACTACTTTTGGTATTCACAGAAGGCATTTAGTAATAGTAAAGTTAGTAGTCCTAACTTTACTACTACTAAATGCCTTCTGTGAATACCAAAAGTAGTAAGTTTAGGATTATGTTTCATTTTAGTTCTGTGAATCGGCCCCATTGAGAACAAGCTTGATGGTAATTTCACCTACATGCAGCGCATTAGTAGAAGTTGCAGCAATTGATTCAAGGATTTACTATACCAATGCCTGTTATATGGGATTACCTGTTAAACTGCTGAATTGATTGCAACTTATTCAGAATATTACAGTGAGGGAAGTCAATGAAATGCATAAATTTGGCCATGTTACAGAGGCTAGATGAAAATGACACAGGCTGCCGGTGAACCAGAGAATCCAATTTAAGTCACTTTGCCTCATTGACAAGGCCTTAAAAGGAGAGGGAGCTGCTGCTCTTAAGGTCCAAATCAAGAAACATATAACGAACAGGTGCCTTCGTTCCTCCTCACAAATCTTGGCTGCAGTCTCTAAAATCAGAAAACCAATTTTAGAGGTAAGGTCTTCTCAATGGTTGCTGCATAATCGTAAATCTTACTCCCTGCAACCCTGAAGCCTATTTCTGGTAAGGTAATTACACTTTTCCTAAAATAACACGCTGTTTTTCGAATGGCTGTATACATACTTTCTCATCCTTTGGCTCACCTCATCTTGCATCAATAAATCATCAAGATGCTGTTTGATGTACACTGAACTTTATAAGTACCCTCCTTCCTTCCATGTGCATGGACTTGTAGAATGAGTGAATTGATTGGGTGACAGCTAAACCTCACAACATCTCCATATCACATTATAACATCATCCCCTGCCCAGGATAATGTAACAGACTATGCCACACACGGATCTCTGGTTTGCACGTCTTTATTCTTCCGCATATGACCGTCAACAGAACACACTGCATCACAAACTTTATTAACCACACCCAGTCACACTCATCAGATTACATAATACTTGTAAGGAGTCTGCTGAGGGCCACTAGAGGCCTCATGCACTCAAACACAGGACACGACACATATCAGCAGAGAACTTATGCTCATTAATACATACAGATCGAGTGTGACAAGATAGGGTCATTGATTACATTTTGTAACTAAAATGCTGGATAATAACTGGGGCGGAAGCAGGGCAAAGCTGAATTGCTATGCACAATGCCCCACAAAGACAAGATAATATTTTCGCTGCATACTTCTACATACATAATTCTGAAGACATTTACTTCTGTTTTGGCATGTATTATAAAACAGTGTGTGCTATTAAAACATACTTATTTCTTTTGCCATCTGCCTTAATTATTCTGAACTTGAAAACAGTGGTCTTTTTCGGGCCTCCTAAGGTGTTGTAGTTAATTAATGTTCTGCCAGATGAGAGCACTGAAAATAAGATGAGAGCCAATATCATCCCAGGAGTTTTTCTTTTATTCTTGACGTGACTCACGTGTTTTTGTTTTGTTTGGCCTATGAGTCCCTGTGGTGCAGATGGAGCCAATCAGACTGTCCTGAGAGTTATTCAGAGGAAAATCTGAAGTTTCAAAAACAAAGACCATCTGCTGCTGACTTTACCAGCGTCTCCAAGAAGCAGTACCAGTTCAACGAAAGTTAATCCTGACTCCACGTCAGTGAAATTACAAAGAATGTGTCTTTCATCCAAAATGACTTCAGAGAAGAGCGCAGAATATAAACGTATGGGCACAATTTTCACTTTTGGTTTACCGTCCAGGTTTCTAGATGTGTCTTTCAATGCCTGTCATACATGTGTGGCACCGCCTTTTATCTTTCAAAATTCACTGCTATCTCAGTTCACTTTCCAATTGGCTTATAGTGCTTTCCCTTTCACCTGTTAAGAACGACTCGGGAGCAACTGATCATTCTGGTGTTCGTGACAAAAAGTCACGTAATTTATTGAAACACGGCCATTTTAAGGAACTAATTAGGCCAATGATTGAGCAGGCACAATCCAGTACCTTGTGAACTGAACCTCTATTTCAAGCCCTTTTTAGGTCTGACATTAGCCATTGTTGCAGGGATTCTGCTTTTGCACAGAACTATGCGCAGGAGACCAGGACCTCAGAGAATTGTGGTGTACCAGAAAACTCCCCTCAGAACCCAGACCCCTTATCCGACTAGCTTAGTATCTCATTCGTTAACCTAGATCTAGCTAGGTGGTCCCAATGTATAGACAAACCAGAACAAGCGACTTAGATATTTCTCAGGAGTGGTGGGAATCCGAAATACCTGTTCGTACTTATTTATTAGTCCACAACATAATAATACAGACACGGTAAAGTTTAAAGAGTTTATTTTATAAACCTCGCGTCCTAAGATGCAGTACTTTGGCTAACACTAGCAGACTAACAGTACAGATCAAAACCATAAGCATTATTAAAATACCATACCATATAGAATGAAAGGAGCAATCATACTATTAATGACAGTGGTATACGGCCACACTCCTTTCACTATAATCTAATACATTATTATTATTAGACTATTAGAAGGTCTCTTAGGCTAACAGGGGGGACCCCATACCGTATAGATCAGCTTAGTAGAATCACATCAAAGGATCAGCTCTCACAGCTTGCATCAGCTCTTCTTGTTCGAATGAATGTAAAACCAAACTGTTCTGCAATATTAAAGACGCTTGTCCTTCAAACATTGGCAGCTGTATGCATGATATGTCTAACAAGTGGCTACGATCAATCTAAACACAACACTCTGTACCTTCTAGTGACCCAGACGCGTTCTTTGCATGATGTACAGACCTAGGGCACATTTCACGGTTAAGAATGTATAACAACCGTTTGTTATCCTGTAAGGCAAAGTCGAGTCAGCATTTTGCAAAATGAATAACACATAACAACAGTGTCGTGTGCAGCACAGCAGAAGCGACAAGCTTGCTTGTTAACTATGATCTCGGTTATGCTAACTTAGTGTTGTAAATAGGGCGTGGCTTAGTCCATCTCACACACCCCCATGATCGGAGCACTAATCAATAGGGATACATTTATCAAGAACGCAGAGTTCAAGTGATTTAGAACGGACTCAAGGGCATATAAGGTAAGTGTAAAGTCCGAGAATAAAAAAATTTTCGTTTAAAAAATGAAAAAATGGTGTGATAAAAGGTAAGCAAAATTTTCGTAGAAATTTAACATTTCTGGATGCAAGCTGCATTGACAATGTCAATCAGTCAATCCATGAAGGTATATGCACCGTAAGTTGCGACTGCTTCCAAGAGGAAATCATTGGAGCGTCCCGCAAAAGTATCAGCCATCCAGTTGAGCAAGTGAAAGGAACATACATGTTCGTCAATTATCGGAGCATTCAGCACCATGATAGGACAACTGTCAATCTCCTCAATATAACTCCTTTCAAGGAAATCAATAGCTGCCTCTCCGATATCCCAGTTTCCACGGACTCCGTGTGCCGCACCCAAAGCCATAAACGCTACACCAGAACAGTTGAATTCATGAGCCACTAAGGGACACATTAGTTCATCAAAATCCGGGTCAGGCGCCGCCAAGTTTGACAGGCACAAGTCCAGAGCCCATTGGAAGGGACAATCTAGGCAATGAAAAACAGGTTGCACACACGTAAAAAAGGGAAACCGGAAAGACAATCCATACTTGACGCTTAATACCGCCAGTGGTAAGGTGCCGTAGAAATCAAGCATCCGGCTACGAAGATGGAGCAAGCGCAGCATTCTGTCTTGTAACTCCCGGTGTGCAGCCATAGTGAAGAGCGCAAATCAACAAGAGGATCCCAGCCACCAAAGCGAGGAGCAAGGGGAACCCTCCGAAGACACTTGAAAAAATAGAATGTAAAAATGCGGGGATCACACCAAAAACAGTCTAGAAAGATATCACGAGGCCGGAGCCCACAATTTTAAAAAAATGAACAAGGCCAGTCGTAGACGAAGCATTAAAGATAGTTTGAATCAAGGTTCCAAAATGGAGGGGGAGGTCGGTATTTAAAAGAGCTTGTACCTCAGTGCGTGTGTTTGCAACATTAAGAAGAAATGTTTCACGGGATGAAGTTAACGCAACTTCTTTTTTAGACAAAAGAGCCCTTATTCTGCTCATCCTATTGAACTCTGCATTCAAGGTTGGAATCGCTGGCCAGATGGATATATCGAGTCGGCCTTGCGGGGGCGGGAAAAGGACGTTATTACAGCAAACCACTTTTTGTGAAACAGTCACTATGTACGGAATACCCACTAGCATCCCACAGCAAGCTTCACTATTTAAAAGCAAATAACTACCGTTGGCAAGCAGCTTAAAAGAAGACGTTATAACTGGCATTGGAATCCCCTTTAGGACACAAGCTAAATTAGGAGCGTATATATTGCAAGCGCCATGTAATTGTATATGTCTGCAAACAACAGAGTGATCAGGAGCGGAATTGAATTCTTCACCTTTTAAGTAAACTTCCTTGCCATCCCTCACGCATCTGTAAGTGAATGGAAGTGACCAAACTTCATGCAGAAATGCATCACCAAGTAGTTCGTATCTGCCGATAGCATAGTGTTTCATGCACGAACTAAACTTGAACAAACTAAACGGTAAAGTTACTACTCCGTGAACTAACCACACGGCTGAATTTAACTCAGCTATAGAAAAAGGTAAAGGTTCTAATTTTTCAATGTGCAGCAATGCATAAGTAGCATCTTTCATGGACATGAACTGCTGTTTGTCAGTCAAATTAAACGGAAGGAACAACGATGAAATATTCATGTAATCCCAAGGGACTTTCCCTGCCTTTAACGTTTGCAATGTCCATGCAAACTGCATAATTGAACGCAACTGATTTTGACCATGATACAACACAGATACATCATCTTGCACAATGTCTACGACAGAAGAAACAATATTATCTAATGTATAAATTCTAGAAGACAACGTATTAATACTATTATCTATCACTGCAATACTTTTTCCATATTGGCTTGGTCAATAGCACGTAGTCTAGAAGCAGCCTCAATTTGTGACAACTTCCAAACTTCATTGTAAATAGCATAAGCCCATCATTTAGATCTACCATTAACAGGACCCTTAATGAAATCATTAAAATCTATTTTTTCATTTTAAAGGTGGAATGTTGCAGCCATGACTGACATAACTTACCTACAGAGTAGGTAGTCACCGTGTGTGAAGATGTGAAACGAGGGTCAACCCTAAGTTGTGTATACCCCGGAGTCAAATCCAGAAACCGACGTTGACAGGAATCTGAGCTTTTTTGCCATACCAACCAACCCTCAGGATTCAATGTTGAAATATTGAAGGTGTCATTGGAAACAAGCGACTGCAACCTAGTAAGGGACAGGTCTGAGTGATTTTCCCAACCAGGATAATCACCCAAATCAGGGATCGAGGGAGAAAGTAATTTTTTAGATATAGCCAATCCAAAACAGGTGGTCTGAAAAATAGATGAATTTAAAAATAAAATATGGTTAGGGATAAGACAGGCACGATGCAAAGCTTCTGTTCCTTGTACCTGCCACGGTTTAGTTCCCCAAACCGATTTAAGATCGACAGTAGCTTTCCATACATCATAACCTCCAATAGCCAATTCCTCCATAAAGGCTTTGGAATATCATAAGTTTGTGTGTGTCAGTCTGACTTTAGAAGAGGGTTCTTCCGCTACCTTAAAGTAAAAGGATTCAGGCGTTGACACACTAAAATCCGAAAAGTATGTGAATTTTTTCAATAAAGTGGCAGAGCTGCCAGGCATAGGGACATGACAATGTTCCCATTGTGTGAAATTAACAAAATTTCTGAAAGTATTTGCTCTGTGTAGGAAATGTGTGCCATAATGTTGATAACAAAACTGCTCCTCATAGATCGCAGTATTTAAATACAGATCTTCAGCATCAAATGCAGCATAATATTTTAAATCAGAAAACAGTGCTTCTATTGCTTGTACATCCCAATCATCTGAGCGGATGTTTTGTTTAACTACATCACCCATAGAAACACGAAAAACAGTTGGCACATTAATAACTTCGGTGGGACCATGAATTTGAAAGTTCACCGCATCCCAAGCAATCCCATCACGTACAGGCCAGGCGGTGATGTTCACAAACGTCTGGTCTCTTTTCATGATGTGTGATGAGGAATGGGGGGCCAAAGTTCCATCAATTAATTGAATTGTAGAACGCTCATTCAGGTAGTGTCCATTGATAAGTCTAAAAAACACTACAACAAAGCCAATTGTCATGAATAAAAAAATACAAATCAGCACCAACCAGATGTAAGTACAAGGTGTAACCAAAAAATGTCTCTTGAACCAGGCAAAAAATATAGCGATTTTGGAAGGGACAGTGGAAGTCAATGATTCAGTTTCAACGGAAGACTGGGACTGGGCAAGTGTTGTTGTATTTAAAAGGGGCAAAGCGACTTCTGTAAGATAAGCATACTCAGGATCAGCGGGCAAACCACCAGCAGTAAGTGGCGGATCATTAACTGTGATCATTTCAACAGAAACCTCAGGCACGATGATAGAGGGTGGCATCACAACAGAGTTTCTCAGCATCGAAGGGCAGGAAACCGAAGGTGTCATACTATGGAGAATAGGCCACCCTGTGTAGCTTGACATTTTCAATTGAAATGTACCTTTTTTCTTTGCGACCAGGAAGTGGTGGTAAAACAACTGTACGTGTACCCAATACACCAAGCACCGGGACTGGTGCACGATAAGAGGGGCCAAACTCCTTCTTGTTCTCCACCTTCTCACGGACCAGATCACCAACTCGAGGCAGCCAGCCGACCACCGGAATCAGGAGCGCTTCTTCAGATGTAGAGGGCACGTGTTCCTTTGCCAGAGTGTCTCTTGCTTCTTGTAGATTCTGCAATACAGCACAGTGGTCATCGAGGTCAAAAGGGGCGGCAGCCGCCGCCATGTCTAGACCATCAAGGTCCGGAACAAACATTCTCACTCCAAAGAGCATCATGTAAGGGGTCCTCCCACCCAGAGACCTTCTAGGGAGATTATTAAGTGCACGTTGGACATCATATAAGTGGGCAAGCCAGTTCCGGCCTGTACCTAACACCTTGGCTGTCAATGATTGCTTTAGGTCACGGTTCATCCGTTCCACAACACTATTGCCCTCAGGCCGGTATGGAGACAAAAATTTGACTTGGACCCCCAAACTTCTCATTGCCTCTTTGTAAGCCTTAGAGGCGAACGCCGGGCCCTGATCAGAGTGAAGGGTACCACACGCAAAACTCCCTATAAAGACTCGCAATGCTTTGATGACAGTCCTGGCATCAGCACTCCTTTGTGGCCACACCCACAGAAAACGTGTGCACGAATCCACTGCAACCAAGATGTACTTGCACGCAGTATCAGAGGTAAAAGGACCGCAGTGATCTAAATAAACACACACTAGCGGTTGATTAGATATATGCAGCTGCGTTGGAGGTGGACGCGTAATAGAAGAAGGTTTGATCTGCTGGCAAATGTCACAATTAAGTACATAAGCCCGCGCTTGTTTATACAAACCGTACCACCAATAACGTTGCTGCAAAAGAGAGACAGTTGCTGACACTCCAGCATGCGCAGACGCAACACCTTCGTGGGCAGCTGTTATCAGATTAGGTATGCAGTCCGTGTTGGGAATCAATCTATCACCAACGTCGTTAATCCTCACTAATGGGACTTTATCAGGACTTAAGTGATAATGGTATCGAGAAGGGAAACCTCTAGGGAAGTTTGTCCCTGTCTCTGATGCCGCAATAGCTGCTAAGATGTCTGCATCTATCTTCGATTTTGATCTTGTAACTGCTGCTACTAAATATGTTGCCACTGCTGTTTTAGCTGCCTCGTCAGCCAAACTGTTACCGACAGCATGGACACCAACTCGTTGGTGACCAAGAGTGTGAATTACATCCACTAGTGGCAAACTCCCTTTGAGTTCTGACACTCGAGCCCAAATTGTTTTATGCTTTACTGAGCAACCTTTGGAGTCACGAAAACCATTCATAATCCAAAAAAGTATATTGTCGTTGTATGATTGAACACAGTAGTAAGAGTCACTCACTATAAGAGTAGTGACTCTGTGATCAGCAAACTCAAGTGCAAGCACCAGAGCACGAAGCTCCGCCAGTTGGCCGGTACAATCACCCAATGACTGCGTATGCACTGCATCCATTCACGAAAGTACCGACTACAATTGCGCAAGCCGCTGAATAAGCGTGCCTTGATCCAGTTGCGGGTTGCGCCGACCCGTCAGTGTATATGACACAATGGTATTCCTCGATAGGGCGCAATGACTGTGGAGCTGGATGAACGAATTCATATTCCAAACTCTCCTGAGTCTGCAACGCCGCGTCAAAGATGTATTCGACGTCGGGCGAAGCTAAGGAGGTCGCCCATTGTATCCACCTTGGATGCAAAGCCTTAGAATTTGGTACACTAGCTTTAGTGACTGCTTCAAGAGCAGGAAATGGTGTTACCACCAGCATGCGCTTTCCTTGTGATAGCGCTCGTTCTTTCAGGATCGCCATCTGAACTGCTGTCAAGACTTTTTCAACAGTGGAAAATCGCAGCTCAGCCGAAGTGTACAGATGAGATTTGTAAGCAATGGGGACTGTGTCACCCTCATTGAACGTTAAGTACGTGAAACCTTCCGCGCCTGGAACAATTCTAATGACCAGGTTGGTGTGGTTGTCACGAGTTTTTAGATATTTAGCTGTAAGAAGATCAGTTTGCAAAGTATATAATGCCAACGTGTGCTCTGGCAGCCAGCAAGATCTGGTATAAGCTGGTTGTATCAAGGCATAAAGTGTCTTGATACGCTGGGCATAATCAGGAATGTAGGATCGACCAAAATTCAGAAAAACCCAGCAAGGATTGTAGGTTTTTCAATGTCATAGGGATACGAAGGTTTGCGCATTTCTCAAGGAACTGCAGTGCCAAGCCTCGACCTTCATTATTGAGTTCGTATCCCAAGAACAACACTGTAAACTCAGCAATGTGCGACTTCTTAAAGTTAAACTTGTAACCGAAGTCTGCAAACATCCACACGAGCAAGGTGTGGAAGCAGCTCGTCGTCTGTCAGATAGATGTCGTCGACATACGAGTATGCTTCCGGGTCTACCATCTCTAAGAGAGAGACCACGCGAGCGGCAAAAACTCCAGGGCTGTTTTTGTAGCCCATCGGGAGCCTCTTAAACAATTTTTGTTTGCCACCCGAGGTGAATGCTGTCCACTCATAACTAAGAGGGGCCAGATTATGGCAATAAAAACCATTGGATAAGTCGAGCGTAGTTTTGAAACGTTTTCTCACAAGACTATCTACGAGAGCCGAACTATGAGTATTCTGTATCGCACACGTCCGGCAATGTGAGTTTAAATGCCGGTAATCCAAAACTAGGCGGTACGATCCGTCAGGCTTCGTTACAGTGAATAAACGATTATTCATGGGTGACACACATGTCTCAATTACTCCTTGATATTCCAATTGTTCAAGGATTGACGCGACGTGAGGTCTAGCCTCTCGACGCATGGGATATTGGGGTTGAGGCTGGGGATCGGATCGCAATGGAATCTCGTGATTAGGAGAACATTTATCCCAGCCAACCTGATTACGATATAACGCAGGCGCAAGCACCTGTGCCCACTCCCCGGCCAACCTAGTAGACTCCTCCGTGGGCACTGCGTGCCCAAAGGATGGAAGTATAACTTCCTCGCCCCTAGGGGTGTCCAAAATGAAAGCCGGAGGCCAATCTTTCTCCGCCAAAAGAATATCATATGTGGTGGTAAGATTATCCCAAAAAAAACCTTTAATTTTGCGTTGTATGTCACCCTCAATATTAAGGACTATTTCAAATAATCTTTCTGGGGGGGCTACGCGAGTATCAGCAGTTTCAACTGTCACATATATGTCAGTTGCTGTCGCCTCCAGAAATGGACGCAATGCTTCCCGCACTACTGTAACTTCCGCCGCGCTGTCTAGCAGCGTTAGTGCCCATGTCAGGTTCCGAAGCTGTGTCCTGACCATCTGAGGCATATCTTGCTGAGATAGCAGCAACTTTCTTTTTCTGAAACGGTGGACGCGGTCTGGCAGCGCCTTCTTGCTTGCCTTTACCGTCAGTCTGGCGGGGCTGGTCTCGACCTTGACTGCCCCGTCCTCTTCCTCGATCTCCACCACCAGAGTGCGAAGTCGATGTTTCCTGTGAAGAACGAGGAGAGCGGTGTTCAGAAACCTGAAACCTATCAGGTGACTTAATACGAGTACGATCGCGCAAATCATAAGTGCGTTCGCTATACGACTGAACTGGTGAGGCAGGACGAGAAACCTGTTTCTGTTGCTGCTTCTCTTGTTTTTTGGCTCGCCAACTTTGTTTAGGAAAGTTGGGCTTTTCGTCTTTTGTAGACGAACTCACCTTAGTTTGTTGCACTACATCTGGAATTTTGATGGTGGGTTTTACACCTAAGGCACTACGTCCAACCATCCTGTAGGCTTTCGCAATAATTTTTGCGAATTGCCGAGGCTTGTCTTCATCAGCCAGAAGCTCCAGCATATTGCCAACTTGGAACTGCATGGCATCTCCTTTGAGGTTGCCCATTACCATGGAACAAACCACATCGAAACTGTCGACAAGCCTCATTCCCAACTCAATAGCTGCCTCCGCACCATGACTTTCTTGAACTTTCTTGATGACGGAGGGTAGTACAGCCATAGACGGAGTGCCGTAGCACTTCGAATATGTCGCAGCAAAGATCTTGCCCCAATTGTCACAATCAACAAGCTCAGGGACCAGGTCTTTGGGCAAAGTAATGGTGAGTATCCTGTGTTTATCCACAGGTGTAGTGTTTGGAAACACGGCTTCTAATTGATAAAATTTTTCTGCAAGCCAGTAAGGAAATTCATCTTTACTGAGGGGGCGCTTGCCGACAACCGCGTTAACCATAACAGGGCTTATCACCACCGCGTGATGGTGATCCGCCCCGTGTCCAGCAACCGCAGGTGCTCCCACCTGAACTGTGCGTGACACATACTGCACTAAAGCCCTATGGACCGTAATCAGGGCAGTGTGTAGTGTTCGTAAATCACCCACGCCTATCGTCATGTAGCGTGGGTGTGGAGTATATCCGGCCAGTACCGGCCATGTAGCTCCCGCAATTGATAACGGGCCCATTCTCGCCGGTACGACCTCATGGGGGAGGGCGCCATTAAACCAAATTGTATGCTGCCAGGCAGTAATAGGAATTTCCAGAGTCCGATATGGGGCATAAGCCGCAGGTACAGCCGAGGCTGTATATTCGTGGAACAAATTATCGTCTGCATCCACCCCCGCAAAGGTCACCCATGAGTAAAACAACTCATACGGGTAGGTGGTATCAGCACTAACCACAAAGACCACGGACATCCCGTCATCAGGTACCCCATACGCCCTCAGATGAGTGCGCAGAGGAACCCTACTATGAGCGGGAATATTAACCGCCATAAGGACTCCTTAAAGAATAACAACGATTTACTCAGTAGCACTTGGGCTCTAAAATTATAACCTTTTTAATTTTCAAGCTTGATAGAACCTTTAGTCTAAACCTAGGTAGGTTAAACCGTCACTCAAGTTTTCCGGAAACGAGAGCGAGGGTTGTTGTGGACTAAAATCAGCACTACTAAAGCGTCTCAGACGTTAAGACCAAACGTTAGGTGCACCATGTTGCAGGGATTCTGCTTTTGCACAGAACTATGCGCAGGAGACCAGGACCTCAGAGAATTGTGGTGTACCAGAAAACTCCCCTCAGAACCCAGACCCCTTATCCGACTAGCTTAGTATCTCATTCGTTAACCTAGATCTAGCTAGGTGGTCCCAATGTATAGACAAACCAGAACAAGCGACTTAGACATTTCTCAGGAGTGGTGGGAATCCGAAATACCTGTTCGTACTTATTTATTAGTCCACAACATAATAATACAGACACGGTAAAGTTTAAAGAGTTTATTTTATAAACCTCGCGTCCTAAGATGCAGTACTTTGGCTAACACTAGCAGACTAACAATACGGATCAGAATCATGAGCATTATTACAATACCATATAGAATGAAAGAAGCAATCATACTATTAATGACAGTGGTATACGGCCACACTCCTTTCACTATAATCTAATACATTATTATTATTAGACTATTAGAAGGTCTCTTAGGCTAACAGGGGGGACCCCATACCGTATAGATCAGCTTAGTAGAATCACATCAAAGGATCAGCTCTCACAGCTTGCATCAGCTCTTCTTGTTCGAATGAATGTAAAACCAAACTGTTCTGCAATATTAAAGACGCTTGTCCTTCAAACATTGGCAGCTGTATGCATGATATGTCTAACAAGTGTCTACGATCAATCTAAACACAACACTCTGCACCTTCTAGTGACCCAGACGCGTTCTTTGCATGATGTACAGACCAAGGGCACATTTCACGGTTAAGAATGTATAACAACCGTTTGTTATCCTGTAAGGCAAAGTCGAGTCAGCATTTTACAAAATGAATAACACATAACAACAGTGTCATGTGCAGCGCAGCAGAAGCGACAAGCTTGCTTGTTAACTATGATCTCGGTTATGCTAACTTAGTGTTGTAAATAGGGCGTGGCTTAGTCCATCTCACACCATGACCTTTTGATTTCAGTAAAATTATATATATATATGTGTATATATAAATATATATATATCACCTACTGGCCATCGCCAGTAGGTAGTTATAGTTAGGACCAAGATTCCATAGGAAGAGCATTTTTTGTTTTGTTTATAACTTTGGCGTCGTTTGATGAATCTTCATGAGATTTTCCAAACTAATTCTCTGTTCATATCAGCTCTTAGGTTGAAAGTTCAGGGGTGATTCTTCAAGGGGGGGCCGAGAAAAAAGGGGGTCCCAAAACGTGTTTTCTCCATGCAATTTCCTTGGGAAAATTTAGATAAGGCTACAGGTCGAACGGGTGAACGGAATTACCCCAAATTTGGCAGGGAGAAGGGTCTTGGTCTAGAAAGCACGCTTTTGTTTATTTGGTGTAAATCCGTTCAGTAGTTTTTGAGAAATAGCGAAATTTACAGATATCGATATTTGGGAATTCTACCATTTGATTGGCTGAGGCGTTACGAGCACGAGCTTGCTGCTTATTGGCAGCGAGCGGTGCGAGCGGTTGCAACTAGGAAGTGTTGGCAGCCATTTTGTGATTTTGTTGAAGTGAGTAAGGGGAAAAAATGGCAAAAAGAATAGGAAAGAGGAGGGTAGGAGTGCTGTGAGGTCTGTGGGGTGGTTAGGGTGTGCTATACAGGGAGTGTGAAGCGAAGTATTCACCCCTGAAAGTGCAGTTTTTCCCAGAATGAGATGGTGCTGAGGTAAGGTGCCGGTACACTCGGGGATGAAACCGTGAGCTGATTGCTGTAAACTGATGTGCTCTGGGCGCTGTAGCATACAGGCTGCTGTAGCATTGCTGTGCAAGTAGTGTTAGTATGGGTTTAGACTATAGCGGGCGTGGGAAGCAAACTACTCACCCCTACCGGTCTGAAGACTCGCATGGAGTGTTTTAGCAAGCAGGAATAAAGAAATAATCATGAAGAATATAATGCAGAATGTTGCAATGCCACAGAAGACAAATGGTGAAATCAGGTGTGTTTAAGAAAGTGGCTGTGTGGGATAAAGCGATGGAGTCTGCAAGTTGTATAAAAAGTGTCTTTATTTAAGTGCCATAAATGGACCCACTGGTGCAAGAGCTGAGGCATCCAGCTGAGGCAAATTCCAACCGCTTCTGCTGTATTCAAACCTAAGCTCCTGCATCAGTCAATTCCACATTACATGTTACAGTTCTATGTGACATAAACAATACCTATTAGACATCAATGACTGTAAATTGTAGAATGAAAATAGAGGTAGGATAAGATTACCACACTGTGCCAACCAGTTCCTAAACAATGCCGTGTTTTTTTATCTTGATCGCCAACTCGTTAGCAGAGGCTGAGGATGAGCTAATTTGTGTGAAAGGGCTTCATGGATAACAGGCAGGCAGAGAGACGTGTGACACAAACAATATACATGGTTTCAAAATGGATGTCGGGTTTAGGCTAATTTAGCAAGTAAATAGCGTATTTGCATAGGCCACACATCATCCATCCCTGGTTAGTCTGGAGACGTAAGGGCCAATTATGAAAACAGAGTTCAAATGCCTAAGCATACTTAGAAAGTTATTATATGAAAATAGTTCAATTGAAGTGTATTAAAAAAATTTATAGGAAAAAGTCAAAAAAGTTGGAAAAAATCAATCCAAGAATAAAGTGAATTTCTTACAAGTCTTGGAGATTGCAGTCAGGAAGTTCTTCAGCGGCTTGAGATGCGCAATGTTCCAAGAGGCGATTGTTACCATCATGTGAAAAAAGCAAAGCGATCCAATTCATATCCTCAAAGGGACAGTAATGTTCCTTGAATGTTGGAGCGGCAATTTGAATTGGCAGGCAATCTGCAATGTTGTCAAACGTCGCACGTTGCAGCAGATCTTTCGCGGCTCCGCAGAAATCCGATTCCGCCAGGATACCTTTTTGCGTTGCATCCGCCATTGCTCCACTGCCCGAACAATCAAGTATATGGTTTTCAAGATACTCCATTACCTGATGGATATCGGGAGCATTTGCTGGGATGTTGGCAAGGCATAGATCCATTCGCCAGTCGATTGGGCAAGTCTTGCAATAAAAAGATGGTTGCACGCAGATTGTATATGTGTAAATGAATGTCATGTTGTAGCTGCCTCCGATAATAGATAGAGGCAGGCAGCCGAAAAGTTGATACATTTTTTCACGGTATTGATGTAGCTTCGCGTAGAGGCGTATTCTGTCGGACATGCTTGTTACCACAGGGAGTGCAGCCATTTTTAACAAGCTAAAATAGTAGTAGGATGGCCGCAAACAGAGCGAGAATTATGGGCACTGTCCCTGTTATTCCAGAGATGATCAAGTGAATGAAGTCTGGTATTAGACTAAAAACTGTTTGAAAGCCTGTAACAAGGCCGGAGGAGACAGTGTTAAAAAAGTGTGCCAGACCTTAAATGTTAAATGTGTTGAAAATTGTGTAACAATTCACAAAGTGTAATGGGAGGTTCGTATTTAAAAGGGAGTGTACTTTACTTGAAGTTCGTGCTATCTGCAGTCGATAAATTACTTTTGGAGAAGTGAGGGACACTTCTGTTTGAAACAAAAGCGCTTTCAGTTTGCTCCGTTTAATAAAATCTGTTTTCAAAGTAGGTATTGAAGGCCAAGTTGAACTTTGGGAGTTACTTTCTGTGGGTGGGAATAGAGATTGCCAGAGGAAGTTATCCGGTTTGAAACAGTAAGGACATACGGTATGCCAGCTCACATTGCGAAGCAGTCCATGTTATTAAGAAGCAGATAACTGTGTGAATGTTGGTCTGATTGTGGGAGTTGGCGGGCTTTTAAGAAAGCACGCAAGATTGGGGGCTGTAAGCTTAAAAGCGTTGTGCAGTAGGACATTCTTGCATAGTAATGAATGACTGCCATTATGGTCCCACTTTTCACCTGTGAGAAAAACTTCAGTATCCTCTGTAAGACAGTGATATGTAAATGGGAGAAACCACTGCTCGTAAATAAACGCGCTACCTTATATAATCACAAGCAACATGACAAACAACATGTACACCTAGCAGACACAACGACACTACGTACTGTGGGAACCGTGGCTAGCCATGTACACAAACCAAACATAGTACCTCTGCCACACAATGCAGAATGCGGGTTGAGATGGGAGCAAAGTATGTGCAAAGGTGGCAAATGATTCTCAATTATAAAAGTATACAATGCAAATTGTTGAGGGGACGTGCCGGACAGACTTGAGTATGCAGAGCACAGACATGGACATGTCAACATACACTGATGGTCTATTGAGTGAAGTGGACAGTGGACGCAACCATGATAGTACAGTCAGTAGGGAAGATTACTAAAACATAGCACGTACGTGCCCCTTCCCCCCCTTAAATCTTCAGTGTAGTGGGGTGGCTCGGCGTACGCAAGGCTAGCGTAGGAATATGAATAAAAGGCACGTTTCTCTGGGTGTGGTTCTTTTCCGGAATGGCGAACATGTCTGTCAGGTCTGCGCAGCTTACACCGCCACGAGGCTGACGCCGTGAGCGAAGATGGCTGCGGGAATAATGCTCTCAGCCTGCTGGTACCCAGAAACCGTCATGGCCACTGCGACGGACATATGCCCCACAGTTCACCTTTCGACACCGCCGTATGTGAAAGAGGGCCCACAACGTGCCGGCGGAAGGTTTTGGCCCGAGGTCTGCGAGCTAGGAAGGCTCCTGAGATCAACGCTGGCTACCGCGACACAAGCAGACAGCGCCCAGCCTGAGGCCCAGCACCATGGCGTGCTCTGTATACTAGTAACACAGTAGTCCAACAGGTACCAACAGTGGAACGGTGTCTTGATCCCACAATGGACGATGCTAGAACTGCATCTGAGAAAGTAGATGAAGGTACTCCCTTCGACCAGGTGTAACCAACTCTAGGTCCCAACAGTGGAACGGTGTCTTGATCCCACAATGGACGATGTTAGAACTACATCTGAGAGTGGAGATGAAGGTACTCCCTGTGACCAGGTGCAAGCAACTCTAGGTCTCAACAGTGGAACGGTGTCTTGATCCCAGAATGGACGATGTTAGAGCTGCATCTGAGAATAAGATGAAGGTACTCCCTTCGACCAGGTGTAACCAACTCTAGGTCCCAACAGTGGAACGGTGTCTTGATCCCACAATGGACGATGTTAGAACTAGATCTGAGAGTGGAGATGAAGGTACTCCCTTCAACCAGGTGCAAGCAACTCTAGGTCCCAACAGTGGAACGGTCTCATCATCCCACAATGGACGATGTCCGATATTACCTGCTGCTTGTTTTTCACAGAACTCGCTCCGTTGAGGTGCATCAGACTCTGTGCTCCCGTAGCTAACTGCTGCACATGATTATTGGGCTTTGCTGACTGCAGTTGGTGGAGTACAGCAGGTCAGAACAATGAAACGGGGTCTTGATTCTGTGATTGAGGATGTCAGAAGTTAAAGTCAGTGATGATTTGTGTGTACCCCCTACGATCAGGTGCAACCAACTCTATGCTTTCGAATGCAACGGCACGTGGCTGTGAGGCGTTAATGACCACTGCCTCTGGCCTACACTGCGATCAGCAGGGCTCACAATTCAGATCGAGTGGTGATTGTTTAATTACAGAATCCAGTATGCAACTAACTACAACATCTATTGAAATATACACAATAGCCTTTTAGTATACTTGCTTGAAGAACTTTTTTAAGATGACTTATAGGTCTAGTACAATGACCAAATTCTTCTTGGAAGTGGTAAAGAACACTGAATAACAGTCTACACCGTGGACAGCAGAGATCGTAATTCGAATTATTTTGATTTATTTATTGCAGAGTTTTGTGTAATTTATGTTGTTGTATTTTGTTAAGAGGAAGTGAGGAAAAGTATTCATGGAAGACTGTGCTCACTACTGCCTTCAATTTACACTGCAGACAGCAGTGTTCACAATTCAGATCGAGTCGCTATTGTAGATGACGCAGTCCTGTAGGCAAAGACATTGCTACAGTGCGCTCTGTCCGCACCACGCATACGCATCATCACAGGGTTTGCACATGGTTTTTGTTGCTTCGTGTATGGCAAACAGGACAGCGCAAGTCAACGCCACGTGGCTGTGGGCCCTTGCTGACCGCTCTCTGGCCTACATTGCAGACAGCAGTGTTTACAATTCAGATCGAGTCGCTATTGCATATGAGGCAGTCCTGTAGGCAACAGACATTGTTCCTAGTACGGCCCGCCCACAACACGCATCATCGCTGGCTGTGCACATGCTGCATGCTTTTGATGTGGCTATCTGAGTGCACTAGACCTGATGGACCCATTATGATACAATCTTTTTGTGTATTAATTCAGATCTACTGCCTGTATCTCAGTATACCACAAGTTATGGTTCTTTTACAATAGAATCTTTTCTGTATTATTTCACATTTAGTGTCCCTACACTTACTGCAGCACAAACTATTGACCCTTTTATTATTGAATATCTGTGTGTGATCCAATGATTACTGTTGTAGTTGATGCTAGCAACAACCATTCGCTGAGGGCTGGTTTAAACTAACCCCAGACGCATTCAGCACAGTCGAGCGTGCCTGCCCGTACCCACTTCCACTATCTATCTGTGTCCGTGTGTTCATTATCTATGCATGATACTGCCCCTGGGCCGTACCACATTACATTGTGCAGTGGACAGCTGATGCAACCATGTTACCTCTGGCAATGGGGAAAAGTTCTGTTATGTAGCTTTTAGATGCATGGCTATCACAGTGGGAAGGCTACTTTACAGAGCATGAATATTGATGAAGATGATGGTTGCATGTTGTGTGTAGTGTCAGATATGTGTACATAGCAAAAGGTTTTCAAAAAAGCTCTCTAAGCAGAAGAGGAGTCTCTCATCAAACGCTGTAGAGAGAATGACTAAAATGGGTGGGGTCCTCCAACTGTTACAATGGGAAATGTTATGAACCAATCAAATGCTTTTCTTTAAGGTTTAAGGTCACATGGCAATCACGCACTGAGCGCACAAGGAGGCCGCACCCGACGTGATTTTGAGAAAATATATTTACCATAATATAAGTTTATTACATTTAGAAATATATAAATGTTTAAAATATTTTAGATTATCGCATGTTCTCTTATACACTTTAAACGTATTTAGATATAGTTTTGAGACAAAAAAAAAATGAGGGAATGGCGTACCCGGCACGACACCATATGTCTATGACGTAACACAGGGCCTGGCAGCGTGCACTCGTAGCATACGCAGCACTCAGCGGGCGTGACCCCATATGTACATGACGTAAGGCACGGCTTGGTACTGCGTACCCGTCGCATACCAAAGTAGCAGCTGGCACGACCACATACATATATGATGTTACGCGGGACGTGATGCCACGAACCCGTCGGATACAAAATTATGTCATCAGTGATGTCATCAGTGATGTCACTGACCATGTCATGAATTATGTAATATGTGACATCATCAGCAGTGGATTGCGGGCGCGCGAGTTATAGTGAGTACAACTAACTATAACAGAGGAATTTCAATGGTTTTGTACGAGTGAAATGTCCAGCTAACTATAACAGCCCTAAAACAAAGGTTTTTTCAGTGAATTTCTCAGGTTTTTTAAATGCTGATTCCTAACTATAACATGTCTGAAACCTATGGTTTTTTCAGTGAGTTTCGAAGGTTTATTAAATGATAATTTTTAAATGTAATAATAGTTATATGTATTTTTTTATACTGATTTTTACAGTTTTTTAACTTTTTAATTTTACATATTTTAGTTTTTTAATTTACATTATATATTTTTAATGTAAATGGAAATAAAAATGTTTTTTAAAAATATTGAAACTGAAATATTTTTTTGTTGTTGAATGTATAAGTGCAGAACTATAAGTGTGTTGGTTAGTTAGGATACTGCATGCATAGTGGATAGGGGTTTGAGGCAGTCCTTTTGCTAATGCCTGGCTCGCTGCATGAGTACTTGGATACTGACTGAATGATTAGAGTACTGCAAGGAGAGTACCTGGGTGAATTTATAAGTGTTAGAATTACTTTTCAGAATCAGTACTGGGCTGAAAGATGCAGCACTGAGGTCTCTCCTGATAACAGGTGAGTAAATCGGAATTTGTAGTGCGGACGATTTTAGATGAATATTTTAAAGTTCCAAAACTGCACACTTAGAAAAATTTCCAAGTGAAACCAGTCAATGTTAGCCTATGGAAGGAAATTCAAGTTACTGGTAAGTACGGTTAGAATTACTTTTCAGGATCAGTACTGGGCTCAAAGATGCAGCACTGATGTCTCTCCATGTTCACGGGAGTACTAAACAGGAACAGGGGTGGGAGCACACCGCTTCAAATCCCAGCAAGGTTCGCCTCTGGCATTGTAGTAAATGCAGTTTCAGTTACTTGCTTGCTTTAAGTCTGTTCGAGTGTTTCGCCACAGTTGGCGCAAATAGTGCTGATCTTTAGACACATGGTTCTGGTTCTTTAAACGTCATCAGTAGAGATTACAGTCTTTCAAATGTGGAGTTTGCTGAGTAGGCTGCCAATATCTTTCTAAGGTCAGGTACCTCTAACAGGCATGCGGGTGCTTCATGCACGAGCTCGTCAGCTCAATGACTCACTGCGGAACTATTAAACAGGAACAGGGGTGGGAGGACGCCGCTTCACCTCCCAGCAAGGTTCGCCCCTGGCATTGTGGTAAATGCAGTTTCAGTTACTTGCTTGCTTCAAGAGTGTTTGAGTGTTTCGCCAGAGTTGGCGCAGATAGTGCTGATCTCTAGACACTTGTTTCTGGTTCTTTAACCGTCATCAGTAGAGATTACAGTCTTTCAAATGTGGGGTTTGCTGAGTAGGCTGCCAACATCTTTCTCAGGTCAGTTACCTCTCACAGACATGCGGGTGCTTCATCCACAGCTCGTCAGCTCAATGACTCACAAGAGTACTATTAAACAGGAAGAGGGGTGGGAGAACACCGCTTCACCTCCCAGCAAGGTTCACCCCTGACATTTTGGTAATTGCAGTTTCAGCTACTTGCTTGCTTTACGAGTGTTCGAGTGTTTCGCCACAGTTGGCGCAGATAGTGCTGATCTCTAGTCACGTGTTTCTGGTTCGTTAACCGTCATCAGTAGAGATTACAGTCTTTCAAATGTGGGGATGGCTGAGTAGGCTGCCAACATCTTTCTCAGGTCAGGTACCTCTCACAGGCATGCAGGTGCTTCATCCACGAGCTCATCAGCTCAATGACTCGTGGGAGTACTATTAAACAGGAACAGGAGTGAGAGCACACCGCTTCACCTCCCACCAAGGTTCGCACCGTGGCATTGTGGTAAATGCAGTTTCAGTTACTTGCTTGCTTCAAGAGTGTTCGAGCGTTTCGCCACAGTTGGCGCAGATAGTGCTGATCTCTAGACAAGTGTTTCTGGTTGTTTAACCGTCATCAGTAGAGATTACAGTCTTTCAAATGTGGGGTTTGCTGAGTAGGCTGCCAACATCTTTCTCAGATCAGGTACCTCTCACAGGCATGTGGGTGCTTCATCCACGAGCTCGTCAGCTCAATGACTCACAAGAGTACTATTAAACAGGAAGAGGGGTGGGAGAACACCGCTTCACCTCCCAGCAAGGTTCACCCCTGACATTTTGGTAATTGCAGTTTCAGCTACTTGCTTGCTTTACGAGTGTTCGAGTGTTTCGCCACAGTTGGCGCAGATAGTGCTGATCTCTAGTCACGTGTTTCTGGTTCGTTAACCGTCATCAGTAGAGATTACAGTCTTTCAAATGTGGGGATGGCTGAGTAGGCTGCCAACATCTTTCTCAGGTCAGGTACCTCTCACAGGCATGCAGGTGCTTCATCCACGAGCTCATCAGCTCAATGACTCGTGGGAGTACTATTAAACAGGAACAGGAGTGAGAGCACACCGCTTCACCTCCCACCAAGGTTCGCACCGTGGCATTGTGGTAAATGCAGTTTCAGTTACTTGCTTGCTTCAAGAGTGTTCGAGCGTTTCGCCACAGTTGGCGCAGATAGTGCTGATCTCTAGACAAGTGTTTCTGGTTGTTTAACCGTCATCAGTAGAGATTACAGTCTTTCAAATGTGGGGTTTGCTGAGTAGGCTGCCAACATCTTTCTCAGATCAGGTACCTCTCACAGGCATGTGGGTGCTTCATCCACGAGCTCGTCAGCTCAATGACTCATGGGAGTACTATTAAACAGGAACAGGGGTGGGAGCACACCGCTTCACCTCCCAGCAAGGATCGCCCCTGGCATTGTGGTAAATGCAGTTTCAGTTACTTGCTTGCTTCAAGAGTGTCGAGTGTTTTGCCACAGTTGGCGCAGATAGTGCTGATTTCTAGACACGTGTTTCTGGTTCTTTAACCGTCATCAGTAGAGATTACTGTCTTTGAAATCTGGGGTTTGCTGAGTAGGCTGCCGACATCTTTTTCAGGTCAGGTACCTCTCACAGGCATGCGGGTGCTTCATCCACCAGCTCGTCAGCTCAATGACTCACGGGAGAACTATTATTCAGGAACACGGGTGCGAGCACACCGCTTCACCTCCCAGCAAGGTTCGCCCCTGGCATTGTGGTAAGTGCAGTTTCGATTACTTGCTTGCTTCAAGAGTGTTCGAGTGTTTCGCCACAGTTGGCGCAGATAGTGCAGATCTCTAGACACGTATTTCTGGGTCTTTAACTGTCATCAGTAGAGATTACAGCCTTTTAATTTTGGGGTTTGCTGAGTAGGCTTCCAACATCTTTCTCAGGTCAGGTACGTCTCACAGGCCTGGGGGTGCTTCATCAATGAGTCGTCAGCTCAATGACTCACTGCAGAACTATTAAGGGGTGGGAGCACACCGCTTCACCTCCCAGCAAGGTTCGCCCCTGGCATTGTGGTAAATGCAGTTTCAGTTACTTGCTTGTTTCAAGAGTGTTCGAGTGTTTCGTCACGGTTGGCGCAGATAGTGCTGATCTCTAGACACGTGGTTCTGGTTCTTTAACCGTCCACAGTAGAGACTACAGTCTTTCAAATGTGGGGTTTGCTGAGTATGCTGTCAACATCTTTCTCAGGTCAGGTACCTCTCAGAGGCATGCAGGTGCTTCATTCACGAGCTCGTCAGCTCAATGACTCACAAGGGTACTATTAAACAGGAACAGGGGTGGGAGCACACCGCTTCACCTCCCAGCAAGGTTCGCACACTGGCATTGTGGTAGATGCAGTTTCAGTTACTTGCTTGCTTCAAGAGTGTTCGAGTGTTTCGCCACAGTTGGCGCAGATAGTGCTGATCTCTAGACACGTGTTTCTGGTTCTTTAACTGTCATCAGTAGAGATTACAGTCTTTCAAATTTGGGGTTTGCTGAGTAGGCTGCAACATCTTTCTCAGGTCTGGTACCTCTCACAGGCATGCGGGTGCTTCATCCACGAGCTCATCAGCTAAATGGCTCACTGGAGAATTATTAAACAGGAACGGGGTGGGAGGACGCCGTTTCACCTCCCAGCAAGGTTCGCCCCTGGCATTGTGGTAATCGCAGTTTCAGTTACTTGCTTGTTTCAAGAGTGTTCGAGTGTTTCGCCACAGTTGGCGCAGATAGTGCTGATCTCTAGACACGTGTTTCTGGTTCTTTAACCGTCATCAGTAGAGGTTACAGTCTTTGAAATTTGGGGTTTGCTGAGTAGGCTTCCAACATCTTTCTCAGGTCTGGCACCTCTCACAGGCATGCGGGTGCTTCATCCACGAGCTCGTCAGCTCAATGACTCACAAAAGTTCTATTAAACAGGAACAGGGTTGAGATCACTCCGCTTCACCTCCCAGCAAGGTTCGTCCCTGGCATTGTGGTAATCGCAGTTTCAGTTACTTGCTTGCTTCAAGTGTGTTCGATTGTTTCGCCACAGTTGGCTCAGATAGTGCTGATCTCTAGACACGTGTTTCTGGTTCTTTAACCGTCATCAGTAGAGATTACAGTCTTTCAAATATGGGGTTTGCTGAGTATGCTGCCAACATCTTTCTCAGGTCTGGTACCTCTCACTGGCATGCGGGTGCTTCATCCACAAGCTCGTCAGCTCAATGACTTACGGGAGAACTAATAAACAGGAACAGGGGTGGGAGCACACCGCTTCACCTCCCAGCAAGGTTCGCCCTGGCATTGTGGTAAATGCAGTTTCGGTTACTTGCTTGCTTCAAGAGTGTTCAAGTGTCTCGCCACAATTGGAGCAGATAGTGCTGATCTCTAGACACGTGTTTCTGGTTCTTTAACCGTCATCAGTAGAGATTACAGTCTTTCAAATATGGGGTTTGCTGAGTATGCTGCCAACATCTTTCTCAGGTCTGGTACCTCTCACTGGCATGCGGGTGCTTCATCCACAAGCTCGTCAGCTCAATGGCTCACTGGAGAACTATTAAACAGGAACAGGGGTGGGAGGACGCCGCTTCACCTCCCAGCAAGGTTCGCCCCTGGCATTGTGGTAAATGCAGTTTAAGTTACTTGCTTGCTTCAAGAGTGTTCGAGTGTTTCACCACAATTGGCGCAGATAGTGCTGATCTCTAGACACTTGTTTCTAGTTCTTTAACCGTGATCAGTAGAGATTACAGTCTTTCAAATGTGGGGATGGCTGAGTAGGCTGCCAACATCTTTCTCAGGTCAGGTACCTCTCACAGGCATGCGGGTGCTTCATCCACGAGCTCGTCAGCTCAATGACTCACAGGTTACTATTAAACAGGAACAGGGGTGGGAGCACACCGCTTCACCTCGCAGCAAGGTTCGCCCCTGACATTGTGGTAATTGCAGTTTCAGCTACTTGCTTGCTTCACGAGTGTTCGAGTGTTTCGCCACAGTTGGCGCAGATAGTGCTGATCTCTAGTCACGTGTTTCTGGTTCTTTAACCGTCATCAGTAGAGATAACAGTCTTTCAAATGTGGGGATGGCTGAGTAGGCTGCCAACATCTTTCTCAGGTCAGGTACCTCTCACAGGCATGCGGGTGCTTCATCCACGAGCTCATCAGCTCAATGACTCATGGGGGTACTATTAAACAGGAACAGGGGTGAGAGCACACCGCTTCACCTCCCACCAAGGATCGCCCCTGGCATTGTGGTATATGTAGTTTCAGTTACTTGCTTGCTTCAAGAGTGTCGAGTGTTTTGCCACAGTTGGCGCAGATAGTGCTGATTTCTAGACACGT
Organism: Triturus cristatus; assembly: GCF_964204655.1. Taxonomy (NCBI): domain Eukaryota; kingdom Metazoa; phylum Chordata; class Amphibia; order Caudata; family Salamandridae; genus Triturus; species Triturus cristatus. Next base: position 381,411,701 of record NC_140591.1, on the reverse strand, counting down.
GTTTCTGGTTCTTTAACCGTCATCAGTAGAGATTACAGTCTTTCAAATGTGGGGTTTGCTGAGTAGGCTGCCAACATCTTTCTCAGGTCAGGTACCTCTCACAGGAATGCAGGTGCTTCATCCACGAGCTCGTCAGCTCAATGACTCACGAAAGTACAATTAAACAGGAACAGGGGTGGGAGCACATCGCTTCACCTCCCAGCAAGGTTCGCCCCTGGCATTGTGGTAAATGCAGTTTCAGTTACTTGCTTGCTTCAAGAGTGTCCGAGTGTTTCGCCACAGTTGGCGTGGATAGTACTGATCTCTAGACACGTGTTTCTGGTTCTTTAACCGTCATCAGTAGAGATTACAGTCTTTCAAATGTGGGGTTTGCTGAGTATTCTGCCAACATCTTTCTCAGGTCAGGTACCTCTCACAGGCATGCAGGTGCTTCATCCACGAGCTCGTCAGCTCAATGACTCACAGGAGTACTATTAAACAGGAACAGGGGTGAGAGCACACCAATCACCTCCCAGCAAGGTTCGTCCCTGACATTGTGGTAATTGCAGTTTCAGTTACTTGCTTGCTTCAAGAGTGTTAGAGTGTTTCGCCACAGTTGGCGTAGATAGTGCTGATCTCTAGACACGTGTTTCTGGTTCTTTAACCGTCATCAGTAGAGATTACAGTCTTTCAAATGTGGGGTTTGCTGAGTAGGCTGCCAACATCTTTCTCAGGTAAGGTACCTCTCACAGGCATGCGGGTGCTTCATCCATGAGCACATCAGTTCAATTACTCATGGGAGCACTATTAAACAGGAACAGGGGTGGGAGCACACTGCTTCACATCCCAGCAAGGTTCGCCCCTGGCATTGTTGTAAATGAGGTTTCAGTTACTTGCTTGCTTCAAGAGTGTTCGAGTGTTTCACCACAGTTGGAGCAGATAGTGCTGATCTCTAGACACGTGTTTCTGGTTTTTTACCCATCATCAGTAGAGATTACAGTCTTTGAAATTTGGGGTTTGCTGAGTAGGCTGCCAACATCTTTCTCAGGTCAGGTACCTCTCACAGGCATGCGGGTGCTTCATCCAAGAGCTTGTCAGCTCAATGACTCACTGGAGAACTATTAAACAGGAACAGGGGTGGGAGGACGCCGCTTCACCTCCCAGCAAGGTTCGCCCTGGCATTGTGGTAAATGCTGTTTCAGTTACTTGCTTGCTTCAAGAGTGTTCGAGTGTTTCACCACAGTTGGCGCAGATAGTGCTGATCTCTATACACTTGTTTCTAGTTCTTTAACCATGATCAGTAGAGATTACAGTCTTTCAAATGTGGGGTTTGCTGAGTAGGCTGCCAACATCTTTCTCAGGTCAGTTACCTCTCACAGGCATGCGGGTGCTTCATCCACGAGCTCGTCAGCTCAATGACTCACGGGTGTACTATTAAACAGGAACAGGGGTGGGAGCACACTGCTTCACCTCCCAGCAAGGTTCGCCCCTGGCATTGTGGTAAATGCAGTTTCAGTCACTTGCTTGCTTCAAGAGTGTTTGAGTGTTTCGTCACAGTTGGCGCAGATAGTGCAGATCTCTAGACACATATTTCTGGTTCTTTAACTGTCATCAGTAGAGATTACAGTCTTTTAAATTTGGGGTTTGCTGAGTAGGCTTCCAACATCTTTCTCAGGTCTTGTACCTCTCACAGGCATGCGGGTGCTTCATCCACGAGCTCGTCAGCTCAATGACTCACAAGAGTACTTTTAAACAGTAACAGGGGTGGGAGCACCCCGATTTACCTCCCAGCAAGGTTCGCCCCTGGCGTTGTGGTAAATGCAGTTTCGGTTACTTGCTTGCTTCTAGTGTGTTTGATTGTTTCGCCACAGTTGGGGCAGATAGTGCAGATCTCTAGACACGTGTTTCTGGTTCTTTAACCGTCATCAGTAGAGATTACAGTCTTTCAAATGTGGGGTTTGCTGAGTAGGCTGCCAACATCTTTCTCAGGTCAGGTACCTCTCACAGGAATGCAGGTGCTTCATCCACGAGCTCGTCAGCTCAATGACTCACGAAAGTACAATTAAACAGGAACAGGGGTGGGAGCACATCGCTTCACCTCCCAGCAAGGTTCGCCCCTGGCATTGTGGTAAATGCAGTTTCAGTTACTTGCTTGCTTCAAGAGTGTTCAAGTGTCTCGCCACAATTGGAGCAGATAGTGCTGATCTCTAGACACGTGTTTCTGGTTCTTTAACCGTCATCAGTAGAGATTACAGTCTTTCAAATATGGGGTTTGCTGAGTATGCTGCCAACATCTTTCTCAGGTCTGGTACCTCTCACTGGCATGCGGGTGCTTCATCCACAAGCTCGTCAGCTCAATGGCTCACTGGAGAACTATTAAACAGGAACAGGGGTGGGAGGACGCCGCTTCACCTCCCAGCAAGGTTCGCCCCTGGCATTGTGGTAAATGCAGTTTAAGTTACTTGCTTGCTTCAAGAGTGTTCGAGTGTTTCACCACAATTGGCGCAGATAGTGCTGATCTCTAGACACTTGTTTCTAGTTCTTTAACCGTGATCAGTAGAGATTACAGTCTTTCAAATGTGGGGATGGCTGAGTAGGCTGCCAACATCTTTCTCAGGTCAGGTACCTCTCACAGGCATGCGGGTGCTTCATCCACGAGCTCGTCAGCTCAATGACTCACAGGTTACTATTAAACAGGAACAGGGGTGGGAGCACACCGCTTCACCTCGCAGCAAGGTTCGCCCCTGACATTGTGGTAATTGCAGTTTCAGCTACTTGCATGCTTCACGAGTGTTCGAGTGTTTCGCCACAGTTGGCGCAGATAGTGCTGATCTCTAGTCACGTGTTTCTGGTTCTTTAACCGTCATCAGTAGAGATTACAGTCTTTCAAATGTGGGGATGGCTGAGTAGGCTGCCAACATCTTTCTCAGGTCAGGTACCTCTCACAGGCATGCGGGTGCTTCATCCACGAGCTCATCAGCTCAATGACTCATGGGAGTACTATTAAACAGGAACAGGGGTGAGAGCACACCGCTTCACCTCCCACCAAGGATCGCCCCTGGCATTGTGGTAAATGTAGTTTCAGTTACTTGCTTGCTTCAAGAGTGTCGAGTGTTTTGCCACAGTTGGCGCAGATAGTGCTGATTTCTAGACACGTGTTTCTGGTTCTTTAACCGTCATCAGTAGAGATTACAGTCTTTCAAATGTGGGGTTTGCTGAGTAGGCTGCCAACATCTTTCTCAGGTCAGGTACCTCTCACAGGAATGCAGGTGCTTCATCCACAAGCTCGTCAGCTCAATGACTCACGAAAGTACAATTAAACAGGAACAGGGGTGGGAGCACATCGCTTCACCTCCCAGCAAGGTTCGCCCCTGGCATTGTGGTAAATGCAGTTTCAGTTACTTGCTTGCTTCAAGAGTGTTCGAGTGTTTCGCCACAGTTGGCGTAGATAGTACTGATCTCTAGACACGTGTTTCTGGTTCTTTAACCGTCATCAGTAGAGATTACAGTCTTTCAAATGTGGGGTTTGCTGAGTATGCTGCCAACATCTTTCTCAGGTCAGGTACCTCTCACAGGCATGCAGGTGCTTCATCCACGAGCTCGTCAGCTCAATGACTCACAGGAGTACTATTAAACAGGAACAGGGGTGAGAGCACACCAATCACCTCCCAGCAAGGTTCGTCCCTGACATTGTGGTAATTGCAGTTTCAGTTACTTGCTTGCTTCAAGAGTGTTAGAGTGTTTCGCCACAGTTGGCGTAGATAGTGCTGATCTCTAGACACGTGTTTCTGGTTCTTTAACCGTCATCAGTAGAGATTACAGTCTTTCAAATGTGGGGTTTGCTGAGTAGGCTGCCAACATCTTTCTCAGGTAAGGTACCTGTTAGACCTGGCACCTTGGCGTGAGTTTCCCTTCCACTTTTTGATGGTGTGCCTCGACTGTTTTGCTGGTGTTGTCCGCTCAGGGCACTGCGCCACGGCTAATCCGTGCCGCAGTGCAAGTGCTCCCAAAGTAAAATGTACCTGTAATTGATGTCCATGATTGGTTTATTGGATTCACTGTCAGTCCCCAGTAAAGCGCACCGAGGGTGCCAGGGCTTGTGAATGCCAATGCTGCTGGTGGGCTTGCAGCGCTGGTTGCGCCACCCACGGAAGCGGCCTTGTAAAGTGTGTCTAGGGCCTGCCACCGCAGACCCTGTGCGCGGTCCGGGACCGTCGCGCGGACTGCGCAAGTGCCCCCACTTGCCAGTCCCTAAACCTTCCCTTACCTACATATTAGCCACCCCTCTGGTAGGCCCAAGGGCAGGGTGCATTGTAGGCATAAGGTAGGACATGCCCTGTGTGTGTGGCATGTCTTAGTAGTGAATTACAGCCCTTGTCGTTTTTCACTATTGAAGGCTACCTGCTCTCCATAGGCCAGAATGGGCTGCCGGGATCACGCCAACGCTGTGACCCCAGTGGACTCAGAGAGCATGGTAGAAGTGTCAAGTTTAGTATGCCTGAACTCAGGATGATAAAATACTTCTTGTAGTCAAGTTTATTTTAATGTCCTGGGTTTGTAAATACTACTTTTAGAAAGTTAGTATTTACTGACCTGACCATCTCAGTCCGCCTCTGCTGTGTGTATGTGTTCTGCCTGGCAACAGTAAGGAGCAGGGTTGGGGAATCCCCAGAGACAGGTTGGCTGCCAGGTGGTGGGTAGAGAGGTGACACCTGGATGGGTGGGAGGAGTACACCTTGACTCTTGAATAGACCTGTGCTCTGCCACCACAAAGCCGGCGCCACCCCCTGTGGAGCGGCTGATGTCTCTGCCCTGCTGCTGAAAGGAAAGAGCAGAGTCACCATAACAAAGTGCTCCAGAACTGGACTGAGCCAGGCCTAGGCCCCCTGGCGCTAAAGAACAAAAGAATCATGGTATAAAAGTAGGAGCCTGGCTCCTAAGAAATCAGAATCCTGTTTACCACAAAGAACCTCTGCCCGACTAGAAGGAGAAGAAGACGCTGGAGGAGCTGGCCTGCTGCTTGCCTTGCTGAGAAAGGAGAGGAAGAGACTTACTGAAAAGACTTTGCTACTTTGTGCTTGAACATTCTCCAAGGGCTTGATCTGAGCTTGCCCCCTGAACTGAACCCCAGGAACAGTGGGTTCTCTGTGCTTCTTGCTCGTCCTCCAATTCGAGCCGTGTGTGCATCCCGCTGGAAAAGAGACTGCGCCCCTCATCGCCCCTCCTAGGGCCGTGACACCCAGAAGCTCGCCTGCCTCAAACCCGTGAGAGCCCCGCTCCGTCCCGAGCCGCTCTCTGTCCCCGGGCCAGGCCGCCTGCATCCCTGTCACCGCCTGCCACTGGAGCGCGCTGAACGCGCTATCACCCCTCCTGCCGGAAGCCGTCTGACGACTGTGATCTACGCTGGGTCATCCAGCTGCACTGACCGTGCCCTGCGACCCCGCTTCGCTATCCCCGGACATTTCAGGCCGCGCCGCCCCCGCTGTGGAGACCCTCCTGCACCGCCGTGCTAAAGGGTCGCTGGCCGCGCCTGCCTACGTGCCCACACCTGCTGATTGAGGACCCAAGAACACTTCCCAAGCTGAGAGTCGCACCGACCTGTGCCGACTCTCCCCATCACGAAAGAAGCTCCAGTATCGGGCTCGGGGCCCGCAACGCCTTATTTCCCCGTTCGCAGGAACCGATGTGAGTACTGGAACTACAAGTAAAGAACCTACGAACTATCCATTTGAAACTACGAACCAAGAACATTTGCCTGCTGTCTAACCTGGTGGCCTAGCGAAAACGTTATTGGTCTTGTGATAAGTCTGTTGAGATATATATACCTTATTTTTACATAAAGAATCGTATTTTTATATATATCCAAGTCTGGTGTCCGTTTCTGGGGGGATTGATGTATTTACGGTGTGTACGATTATAAGTGCTTAACCACCAACGCCTGAGGAATCGCCTTGGCTGCTCACGCCACGCACCTAGAGGGTGAGCAAGGGTCATTCGCGAGGGGTTATCCTGCGCCCTGACGTGGAGGAGAGGGTTCCTGCTTGACACAAGGGCAACCTTGCGCCAACCAGAGATCCCCGACTCTAACATTGTTGGCAGCGGTTGGGATTTCGGATTTGCACTTGTAATTTGCATACAGTGAATTATTAATCGCCAGATAGTGAGAGCAGACCAAATAACGCAGCCACAGGTTTGTAATTGTTGAACTTTGTTGAGACATCTGCCATTACTGCAACCATGCCTGGCTCGCACTCCGCTGGAAGAGCACTCTCTGTGATTTCTGGAATAGATGAGGTGGATTGGGAGAGACTGGAAGGCTACACGATGGAGCAATTGAAAGGCTACAGTGTAAAATTCAGAGTCCCCCATGCTGGATGCAAGAGGAAGCCCCAGTACACCAAGGCGTTGAGAGCCTGGAAGGAGTCACGAGACCTACGGAATGCGGGGGACATCGTTCCACCCGACAACCTTGAGGAGCCCAGCAGAGTCCGGTCGCCAGAGGAGCTGGCAGACAGGGCAGCAGACAGGGCGCATGCAATGGAGATGGCAAAGTTGGCCGGACAAATGGAAATGGAAAAGCAGAAGTTGGCCCTGGAGGCACAACAACGCCAAATGGATCATGATATCAGATTGAAGGAGTTGGAGCTGAAGGCGAAAAGTTTGGACACCGCTCCTTCTGGTGGCAGCACTCCACCAGCGCAGGTAGAGTCCAAGGTGTACATCCCCAAAGATGTAGTAAAGGAGTATTTTAGAAAGGATGACATAGGGCAGTGGTTTAGAGCCTACGAGGTGGCCATGTCCTCACACCGGGTCCCTGAGAAAGACTGGGGAGCGGGGTTGTGGGGAAGGTTCCTTGCGGAAGGGCGGGACACACTGTTAGATTTGCCCTTAGAAGTCCAGACCTCATACCCCCATATGAAGGAAGCTTTAATGACCAGGTATGGGTTAACTCCTGAGCTATATAGACAGAGGTTCAGGGAGACCAAGAAGATCCCTGAGAGTACGTATGTGGAGTATGTGACCTTTTTCTGCAGAGCGCTGGATGGTTGGGTGAAGGGTAGCAAAGTGAATGATTATCAAGGGCTACTTGATTTAATTGCATGGGAGCACTTGTCCAGTCAATGTTTTCCTGAGCTACGCCAGCACCTGATAGATAGCAAGCTGTCCAACCCGAGGAAGCTTGCTGAGGAGGCGGACCGCTGGCTCAGCACCAGGGTCCACAAGGGTCAAGTGGGAGACTCCGCCAAAGGTGGGCAGGGTCCCCAGCAGAAGAGTGGGGGGGACAAGGGTAAACAGAAGGGGTTCCAAAAAGGCCCCCAAAGTAATGCCCAAGGGAACCAGCAGAAGGGTTCTCAGCCTCCCCCACCCCCGCAGCAGAACGGGGCCCCGACAGGTAGACCTGTTCCAAAGGGGCCCTTCAATTGTTATAGGTGTGGTGACCCGGGTCACATTGCCTCTGATCCTAAGTGTCGCCTGTTTGGTAAGACCGCACCCACTGGTGCTCCACCCCGGCAAGTAGCTAGTGTTAACTTTGGGGAGGAGGTAGCAGTCCAGGAGGGTGGGGGTCCCGGGCAGATGACCCTAGTCTCGCTAGGAGACAGTGAGATGGTCCCTGTAACCTACCTGCCCTCTAACACTAAGAAATATGGGCAAGTGGTGACCATCAATGGAAAGAAGGTTGAGGCTCTTAGAGATACAGGAGCCAGCGTGACCTCGGTGAGGCAACACCTGGTGTCTCAAGAGCAAATTGTACCCAATGCCTACTGTAGGGTTGTCAATGCTGACAACGTAGAGAGTCGTTGTCCAATGGCTCAAGTTCCCTTTGAGTGGGGGGAGGTCTCTGGTACTCTACAAGTCGCTGTGAGAACTGACATGCCTGTAGACTGTCTGCTAGGGAACGACCTGGAGAGTTCCCCTTGGGAAAAGGTGGAGAAGACCACGCATCTGAGGATGGTGGGTCTACCCGACTGGGCGTGCGTGACCACCCGGTCCATGGCAGCCAGTAGGGGTGTTGAGAGGGTCCTGGAGCCTGAGGGAGAGGTCCAGGAACCGGCCTTAGGGAGAAGGCGCAGGAGGCGCGGGAAACCGGCCCCCGAAGTTCCCACGGCCCAGGAGGAAGTAGACCCTGAGGGGGATGCTCTGGAGCCTACCGGGGAACAGATTGCCGAACTGGGAGATCTGCCTGAGCTGACCCATTGGCAGCAAGAAGGAGGTCCCTCCAGGGAGGAATTCTGCAGGGAGCAGAAAGAATGCCCTTCTCTCGTGGGTATGCGGCAGCAGGCTGCAGACCAGGCCAACGGTGTTCAGGCCAAAACACACTACGTGTACTGGGAGAGTGACCTCCTGTATTCCGAGCCTAAGGCTGCTGAACCTGGGTCAGCCCGTGTGCTGGTGGTACCCCAGAAGTTCAGAACCTTCCTACTGGGGCTGGCTCACGATGTGCCTTTAGCAGGACATTTGGGGATGGACAAGACCTATGACAGGCTTGTCACCCACTTTTACTGGCCCCAAATGCATAAGAATTCAGATTCCTACTGCAGAACCTGTCAGACTTGCCAGGCAAGTGGTAAGAGCGGAGGGAAGCACAAGGCTCCTCTGCAACCTTTCCCTGTGGTCGGTACGCCATTCCAACGAGTGGGTATTGATATTGTGGGGCCTCTGGACCCCAAGACAGCCCTGGGCAACAGGTTCATCCTGGTCTTGGTGGACCATGCCACCCGGTACCCTGAAGCCATCCCTCTGAGGACAGTGACGGCCCCCGTGGTGGGACGGGCACTGATGGGAATTTTCTCCCGAGTGGGATTCCCTCTAGAGGTGGTGAGCGACAGGGGGACCAATTTCATATCCACATATATGAAATCCCTGTGGAAGGAGTGTGGGGTAACTTACAAGTTCACCACTCCTTACCACCCCCAAGGAAATGGGTTGGTTGAGAGATTCAACCGAACCCTCAAAGGCATGATCATGGGCCTGGACGGTCCAGTGAGGCGTAAGTGGGACGTCCTCTTGCCATGCCTGCTCTTCGCTTACCGAGAGGTGCCGCAGAAGTCTCTAGGGTTCAGCCCCTTTGAGCTTCTGTATGGTCACCCGGTAAGAGGACCTCTGAGTTTGGTAAAGGAAGGCTGGGAGCAATCTCCCAGGAAACCTCCCCAGAATGTATATAGTTACATGCTGGCCTTCCGAAACCAGACTCGGCGTTTCAGGCAACTTGCTGAGGCAAATCTGGAAGCCAGCCAGGAGGAGATGAAGCGGTGGTACGACCGGAATGCCACTCTGGTAGAGCTTCAACCTGGACAAAAGGTGTGGGTCTTGGCCCCAGTGGAGCCTTGTGCACTTCAGGATAAGTGGACAGGTCCATTTGAGGTTGTGGAGCGCAAAAGTCCTATCACCTACTTGGTGGACATGCAGACTCCCAGGAACCCTTTGAGGGTCCTACATGTTAACCGCCTTAAGCCCCACTTAGAGAGGACCGAAGTGGGCATGCTGCTGGCCACTGATGATGGAATGGAAGAGGAGACCGAGCCTCTTCCTGACCTCTTAGTGGCCTCTGAGAAAGATGGGTCAGTCGATGGAGTTAACCTCTCACCCACCCTGACGCCCGAACAACAGGAAGATTGCCGCCACTTGCTGGGACAATTTTCCGACCGATTCTCCCTGGTTCCTGGTGTCACAGATTGGTGCGTCCATGATGTGGACACCGGAGACAGCTTACCTGTGAAGCACAAGGCTTACAGGGTAACTGACAGGGTCAGAGCTTGCATTAAGGAGGAGGTCTCCAAAATGCTTGCGCTAGGGGTGGTTGAGTCCTCCAGCAGTCCTTGGTCCAGCCCCGTGGTCTTGGTCCCAAAGGCTGCTGCGCCGGGAGCCACACCTGAACTCCGGTTCTGTGTGGACTACAGAGGACTCAATTCAGTCACGAAGACTGACGCGCACCCCATCCCCAGAGCTGATGAGCTCATTGATCGGCTGGGGGCTGCCCGGTTCCTCAGTACGTTTGATTTAACGTCTGGGTACTGGCCGATCGCCTTGACCGACGGGGCCAAAGAGAGGTCAGCATTCTCTACACCAGATGGGCACTTCCAGTTCCGAGTCATGCCATTTGGGATGAAGAATGCCCCTGCCACCTTTCAGAGGTTGGTCAACCAGGTACTGGTTGGGCTGGATGCGTTCAGTGCCGCCTACCTGGATGACATCGCAGTGTTCAGTGCCACCTGGCCTGAACACCTGCGCCACCTCTGGGAAGTGTTGATGGCGCTGCGCCGAGCAGGCCTCACGATCAAGGCAAGCAAGTGCCAGATCGGGCAGGGTTCCGTGGTGTACTTGGGACACCAAGTGGGGAGCGGCAAGGTGGCACCCTTGCAACCCAAAATTGAAACCATCCTGGCTTGGGAACCCCCCAAGACGCAGACCGCAGTGAGGGCCTTCCTGGGGCTCACTGGGTACTACAGGAGGTTTGTCAAGGGCTATGGAACGATCGTTGCCCCCTTGACAGAGCTGACTTCGAAGAAGCAGCCCAGGAACGTGATTTGGACTGACACCTGTCAGAAAGCTTTCGACACCCTGAAGACTGCCATGTGCACGGCGCCCGTGCTCTTGGCCCCTGACTTCTCTAAGGAATTCCTAGTCCAGACAGACGCTTCAGAGCATGGTGTAGGGGCTGTTCTCTCACAGATGACTGAGGAGGGCTGGGACCAACCCGTAGCCTTCATCAGTAGGAGGTTACTTCCACGGGAAAGTAGGTGGAGTGCAATTGAGCGAGAAGCATTTGCTGTGGTCTGGGCGCTGAAGAAGCTAAGACCCTACTTGTTTGGGTCTCACTTCCGGGTTCAGACGGACCACAGGCCCCTCAGATGGTTGATGCAAATGAGGGGTGAGAACCCGAAGCTGTTGAGGTGGTCCATCTCCCTACAGGGTATGGACTTTACGGTGGAACACCGTCCTGGTACAGATCACGCCAACGCTGACGGTCTGTCCAGGTATTTCCGCCTTAGTGACGAGGAACCCCCTGGGCAAGGGTAGTTCTCCCCACATTTCAGCTGGAGGGGACACGTGTTAGACCTGGCACCTTGGCGTGAGTTTCCCTTCCACTTTTTGATGGTGTGCCTCGACTGTTTTGCTGGTGTTGTCCGCTCAGGGCACTGCGCCACGGCTAATCCGTGCCGCAGTGCAAGTGCTCCCAAAGTAAAATGTACCTGTAATTGATGTCCATGATTGGTTTATTGGATTCACTGTCAGTCCCCAGTAAAGCGCACCGAGGGTGCCAGGGCTTGTGAATGCCAATGCTGCTGGTGGGCTTGCAGCGCTGGTTGCGCCACCCACGGAAGCGGCCTTGTAAAGTGTGTCTAGGGCCTGCCACCGCAGACCCTGTGCGCGGTCCGGGACCGTCGCGCGGACTGCGCAAGTGCCCCCACTTGCCAGTCCCTAAACCTTCCCTTACCTACATATTAGCCACCCCTCTGGTAGGCCCAAGGGCAGGGTGCATTGTAGGCATAAGGTAGGACATGCCCTGTGTGTGTGGCATGTCTTAGTAGTGAATTACAGCCCTTGTCGTTTTTCACTATTGAAGGCTACCTGCTCTCCATAGGCCAGAATGGGCTGCCGGGATCACGCCAACGCTGTGACCCCAGTGGACTCAGAGAGCATGGTAGAAGTGTCAAGTTTAGTATGCCTGAACTCAGGATGATAAAATACTTCTTGTAGTCAAGTTTATTTTAATGTCCTGGGTTTGTAAATACTACTTTTAGAAAGTTAGTATTTACTGACCTGACCATCTCAGTCCGCCTCTGCTGTGTGTATGTGTTCTGCCTGGCAACAGTAAGGAGCAGGGTTGGGGAATCCCCAGAGACAGGTTGGCTGCCAGGTGGTGGGTAGAGAGGTGACACCTGGATGGGTGGGAGGAGTACACCTTGACTCTTGAATAGACCTGTGCTCTGCCACCACAAAGCCGGCGCCACCCCCTGTGGAGCGGCTGATGTCTCTGCCCTGCTGCTGAAAGGAAAGAGCAGAGTCACCATAACAAAGTGCTCCAGAACTGGACTGAGCCAGGCCTAGGCCCCCTGGCGCTAAAGAACAAAAGAATCATGGTATAAAAGTAGGAGCCTGGCTCCTAAGAAATCAGAATCCTGTTTACCACAAAGAACCTCTGCCCGACTAGAAGGAGAAGAAGACGCTGGAGGAGCTGGCCTGCTGCTTGCCTTGCTGAGAAAGGAGAGGAAGAGACTTACTGAAAAGACTTTGCTACTTTGTGCTTGAACATTCTCCAAGGGCTTGATCTGAGCTTGCCCCCTGAACTGAACCCCAGGAACAGTGGGTTCTCTGTGCTTCTTGCTCGTCCTCCAATTCGAGCCGTGTGTGCATCCCGCTGGAAAAGAGACTGCGCCCCTCATCGCCCCTCCTAGGGCCGTGACACCCAGAAGCTCGCCTGCCTCAAACCCGTGAGAGCCCCGCTCCGTCCCGAGCCGCTCTCTGTCCCCGGGCCAGGCCGCCTGCATCCCTGTCACCGCCTGCCACTGGAGCGCGCTGAACGCGCTATCACCCCTCCTGCCGGAAGCCGTCCGACGACTGTGATCTACGCCGGGTCATCCAGCTGCACTGACCGTGCCCTGCGACCCCGCTTCGCTATCCCCGGACATTTCAGGCCGCGCCGCCCCCGCTGTGGAGACCCTCCTGCACCGCCGTGCTAAAGGGTCGCTGGCCGCGCCTGCCTACGTGCTCACACCTGCTGATTGAGGACCCAAGAACACTTCCCAAGCTGAGAGTCGCACCGACCTGTGCCGACTCTCCCCATCACGAAAGAAGCTCCAGTATCGGGCTCGGGGCCCGCAACGCCTTATTTCCCCGTTCGCAGGAACCGATCTCTGTGAGTACTGGAACTACAAGTAAAGAACCTACGAACTATCCATTTGAAACTACGAACCAAGAACATTTGCCTGCTGTCTAACCTGGTGGCCTAGCGAAAACGTTATTGGTCTTGTGATAAGTCTGTTGAGATATATATACCTTATTTTTACATAAAGAATCGTATTTTTATATATATCCAAGTCTGGTGTCCGTTTCTGGGGGGATTGATGTATTTACGGTGTGTACGATTATAAGTGCTTAACCACCAACGCCTGAGGAATCGCCTTGGCTGCTCACGCCACGCACCTAGAGGGTGAGCAAGGGTCATTCGCGAGGGGTTATCCTGCGCCCTGACGTGGAGGAGAGGGTTCCTGCTTGACACAAGGGCAACCTTGCGCCAACCAGAGATCCCCGACTCTAACAGTACCTCTCACAGGCATGCGGGTGCTTCATCCATGAGCACATCAGTTCAATTACTCATGGGAGCACTATTAAACAGGAACAGGGGTGGGAGCACACTGCTTCACATCCCAGCAAGGTTCGCCCCTGGCATTGTTGTAAATGAGGTTTCAGTTACTTGCTTGCTTCAAGAGTGTTCGAGTGTTTCACCACAGTTGGAGCAGATAGTGCTGATCTCTAGACACGTGTTTCTGGTTTTTTAACCATCATCAGTAGAGATTACAGTCTTTGAAATTTGGGGTTTGCTGAGTAGGCTGCCAACATCTTTCTCAGGTCAGGTACCTCTCACAGGCATGCGGGTGCTTCATCCAAGAGCTTGTCAGCTCAATGACTCACTGGAGAACTATTAAACAGGAACAGGGGTGGGAGGACGCCGCTTCACCTCCCAGCAAGGTTCGCCCTGGCATTGTGGTAAATGCTGTTTCAGTTACTTGCTTGCTTCAAGAGTGTTCGAGTGTTTCACCACAGTTGGCGCAGATAGTGCTGATCTCTATACACTTGTTTCTAGTTCTTTAACCATGATCAGTAGAGATTACAGTCTTTCAAATGTGGGGTTTGCTGAGTAGGCTGCCAACATCTTTCTCAGGTCAGTTACCTCTCACAGGCATGCGGGTGCTTCATCCACGAGCTCGTCAGCTCAATGACTCACGGGTGTACTATTAAACAGGAACAGGGGTGGGAGCACACTGCTTCACCTCCCAGCAAGGTTCGCCCCTGGCATTGTGGTAAATGCAGTTTCAGTCACTTGCTTGCTTCAAGAGTGTTTGAGTGTTTCGTCACAGTTGGCGCAGATAGTGCAGATCTCTAGACACATATTTCTGGTTCTTTAACTGTCATCAGTAGAGATTACAGTCTTTTAAATTTGGGGTTTGCTGAGTAGGCTTCCAACATCTTTCTCAGGTCTTATACCTCTCACAGGCATGCGGGTGCTTCATCCACGAGCTCGTCAGCTCAATGACTCACAAGAGTACTTTTAAACAGTAACAGGGGTGGGAGCACCCCGATTTACCTCCCAGCAAGGTTCGCCCCTGGCGTTGTGGTAAATGCAGTTTCGGTTACTTGCTTGCTTCTAGTGTGTTTGATTATTTCGCCACAGTTGGGGCAGATAGTGCAGATCTCTAGACACGTGTTTCTGGTTCTTTAACCGTCATCAGTAGAGATTACAGTCTTTCAAATGTGGGGTTTGCTGAGTAGGCTGCCAACATCTTTCTCAGGTCAGGTACCTCTCACAGGAATGCAGGTGCTTCATCCACGAGCTCGTCAGCTCAATGACTCACGAAAGTACAATTAAACAGGAACAGGGGTGGGAGCACATCGCTTCACCTCCCAGCAAGGTTCGCCCCTGGCATTGTGGTAAATGCAGTTTCAGTTACTTGCTTGCTTCAAGAGTGTTCGAGTGTTTCGCCACAGTTGGCGTAGATAGTACTGATCTCTAGACACGTGTTTCTGGTTCTTTAACCGTCATCAGTAGAGATTACGGTCTTTCAAATGTGGGGTTTGCTGAGTATGCTGCCAACATCTTTCTCAGGTCAGGTACCTCTCACAGGCATGCAGGTGCTTCATCCACGAGCTCGTCAGCTCAATGACTCACAGGAGTACTATTAAACAGGAACAGGGGTGGGAGCACACCAATCACCTCCCAGCAAGGTTCGTCCCTGACATTGTGGTAATTGCAGTTTCAGTTACTTGCTTGCTTCAAGAGTGTTAGAGTGTTTCGCCACAGTTGGCGTAGATAGTGCTGATCTCTAGACACGTGTTTCTGGTTCTTTAACCGTCATCAGTAGAGATTACAGTCTTTCAAATGTGGGGTTTGCTGAGTAGGCTGCCAACATCTTTCTCAGGTAAGGTACCTCTCACAGGCATGCGGGTGCTTCATCCATGAGCACATCAGTTCAATTACTCATGGGAGCACTATTAAACAGGAACAGGGGTGGGAGCACACTGCTTCACATCCCAGCAAGGTTCGCCCCTGGCATTGTGGTAAATGAGGTTTCAGTTACTTGCTTGCTTCAAGAGTGTTCGAGTGTTTCACCACAGTTGGCACAGATAGTGCTGATCTCTAGACACGTGTTTCTGGTTTTTTAACCATCATCAGTAGAGATTACAGTCTTTGAAATTTGGGGTTTGCTGAGTAGGCTGCCAACATCTTTCTCAGGTCAGGTACCTCTCACAGGCATGCGGGTGCTTCATCCAAGAGCTCGTCAGCTCAATGACTCACTGGAGAACTATTAAACAGGAACAGGGGTGGGAGGACGCCGCTTCACCTCCCAGCAAGGTTCGCCCTGGCATTGTGGTAAATGCTGTTTCAGTTACTTGCTTGCTTCAAGAGTGTTCGAGTGTTTCACCACAGTTGGCACAGATAGTGCTGATCTCTATTCACTTGTTTCTAGTTCTTTAACCATGATCAGTAGAGATTACAGTCTTTCAAATGTGGGGTTTGCTGAGTAGGCTGCCAACATCTTTCTCAGGTCAGTTACCTCTCACAGGCATGCGGGTGCTTCATCCACGAGCTCGTCAGCTCAATGACTCACGGGTGTACTATTAAACAGGAACAGGGGTGGGAGCACACTGCTTCACCTCCCAGCAAGGTTCGCCCCTGGCATTGTGGTAAATGCAGTTTCAGTCACTTGCTTGCTTCAAGAGTGTTTGAGTGTTTCGTCACAGTTGGCGCAGATAGTGCAGATCTCTAGACACATATTTCTGGTTCTTTAACTGTCATCAGTAGAGATTACAGTCTTTTAAATTTGGGGTTTGCTGAGTAGGCTTCCAACATCTTTCTCAGGTCTGGTACCTCTCACAGGCATGCGGGTGCTTCATCCACGAGCTCGTCAGCTCAATGACTCACAAGAGTACTTTTAAACAGTAACAGGGGTGGGAGCACCCCGATTCACCTCCCAGCAAGGTTCGCCCCTGGCATTGTGGTAAATGCAGTTTCAGTTAATTGCTTGCTTCAAGAGTGTTTGAGTGTTTCGTTACAGTTGGCGCAGATAGTGCTGATCTCTAGACACTTGGTTCTGGTTCTTTAACCGTCATCAGTAGAAATTACAGTCTTTCAAATGTGGGGTTTGCTGAGAATGCTGTCAACATCTTTCTCAGGTCAGGTACCTCTCACAGGCATGCGGGTGCTTCATCCACTAACTCGTCAGCTCAGTGACTCACAAGAGTTCTATTAAACAGGAACAGAGGTGGGAGCACACCGCTTCACCTCCCAGCAAGGTTCACAGGCTGGCATTGTGGTAAATGCAGTTTCAGTTACTTGCTTGCTTCAAGAGTGTTAGAGTGTTTTGCCACAGTTGGCGTAGATAGTGCTGATCTCTAGGCACGTGTTTCTGGTTCTTTAACCGTCATCAGTAGAGATTACAGTCTTTCAAATGTGGGGATGGCTGAGTAGGCTGCCAACATCTTTCTCAGGTCAGGTACCTCTCACAGGCATGTGGGTGCTTCATCCACGAGCTCGTCAGCTCAATGACTCACAGGAGTGCTATTAAACAGGAACAGGGGTGGGAGCACACCAATCACCTCCCAGCAAGGTTCGTCCCTGACATTGTGGTAATTGCAGTTTCAGTTACTTGCTTGCTTCAAGAGTGTTAGAGTGTTTTGCCACAGTTGGCGTAGATAGTGCTGATCTCTAGGCACGTGTTTCTGGTTCTTTAACCATCATCAGTAGAGATTACAGTCTTTCAAATGTGGGGATGGCTGAGTAGGCTGCCAACATCTTTCTCAGGTCAGGTACCTCTCACAGGCATGCGGGTGCTTCATCCACGAGCTCATCAGCTCAACGACTCATGGGAGTACTATTAAACAGGAACAGGGATGAGAGCACACCGCTTCACCTCCCACCAAGGTTCGCACCGTGGCATTGTGGTAAATGCAGTTTCAGTTACTTGCTTGCTTCAAGAGTGTTCGAGTGTTTCGCCACAGTTGGCGCAGATAGTGCTGATCTCTAGACACGTGTTTCTGTTTTTTTAACCGTCATCAGTAGAGATTACAGTCTTTGAAATTTGGGGTTTGCTGAGTAGGCTGCCAACATCTTTCTCAGGTCAGGTACCTCTCACAGGCATGCGGGTGCTTCATCCACGAGCTCGTCAGCTCAATGACTCACTGGAGACCTAGTAAACAGGAACAGGGGTGGGATCTCACCGCATCACCTTCCAGGAAGGGTAACCCCTGGCATTGTGGTAAATGCAGTTTCGGTTACTTGCTTGCTTCAAGAGTGTTCGAGTGTTTCGCCACAGTTTGCGCAGACAGTGCTGATCTCTAGACACGTGTTTCTGGTTCTTTAACCGTCATCAGTAGAGATTACATTCTTTGTAATGTGAGGTTTGCTGAGTAGGCTGCCAACATCTTTCTCAGGTCAGGTACCTCTCACAGGCATGCGGGTGCTTCATCCACTAGCTCGTCAGCTCAATGACTCACGGAAGTACTATTAAACAGGAACAGGGGTGGGAGGCATAGATATCCTATGGAAGGAAATTCAAGTTACTGGTAAGTGCGGTTAGAATTACTTTTCAAGATCAGTACTGGGCTCAAAGATGCAGCACTGATGTCTGCCCTGATAACATATGAGTAAATCGGAATTCGTATTTCGGCTGATTTTAGAGGAATATTTGTAAGTTCCAAAACTCCACACTTAGAAGAATTTCCAGTCAATGTTAGCCTATTTAAGGAAATTCAAGTTACTGGTAAGTACGGTTAGAATTACTTTTCAGGATCAGTACTGGGTTTAAACATGCAGCACTGAGGTCTCTCCTGATAACAGGTGAGTAAATCGGAATTCGTATTTCGGCTGATTTTAGAGGAATATTTGTACGTTCCAAAAATTGACACTTAGAAACTTTTCTGCTGAAAACCACACAATGGATTTCTATTTAAGGAAATACAAGTTACTGGTAAGAGCGGTTAGAATTACTTTTCAAGATCAGTACTGGGCTCAAAGATGCAGCACTGAGGTCTGTCCTGATAACATGTGAGTAAATCGGAATTCATAGTTCGGCTGGTTTTAGAGGAATATTTGTACGTTCCAAAAATCAACACTTGGAAACTTTTCTGCTGAAAACCATACAATGGATTCCTACGGAAGGAAATACAAGTTACTGGTAATTACGCTTAGAATTACTTTTCAGGGTCAGTGCTGGGCTAAAAGATGCAGCACTGGGTTCTCTCCTGATAACAGGTGAGTAAATCGGAATTCGTAGTTCGGCTGATTTTTGTGGAATATTTGTAAGTTCCAAAAGTCCACACTAAGAAACTTTTCTGCTGAAAACCACACAATGGATTCCTATGGAAGGAAATACAAGTTACTGGTAAGTACGCTTAGAATTACTTTTCAGGGTCAGTGCTGGGCTAAAAGATGCAGCACTGAATTCTCTCCTGATAACAGGTGAGTAAATTGGAATTCGTAGTTCGGCTGATTTTAGAGAAATATTTGTAAGTTCCAAAACTCCACACTTAGAAGAATTTCCAAGTGAAACCAGTCAAAGTTAGCCTATGGAATAAAATTCAAGTTACTGGTAAGTACGGCTAGAATTACTTTTCAGGATCAGTACTGGGCTTAAAGATGCAGGACTGAGGTCTCTCCTGATGACAGGTGAGTAAATCGGAATTCGTAGTTCGGTTGATTTTACTTCGGTCCAGTATATATAGAGCTACTTTTCTACACCATCCCCTCCCTTCACCACTGTGCAAACACACCCTGTGGCGCATTTTAAGTTGGGGAAATAATTCCCCTTCAATCTTGAGGGTCCGTAGAGTTCAACTAGCCCACTAGGTACATCCAGTAAGCGCCACAGAGCTGCATAGTAGAGAGATGTAAAAAGGCGCACGGCCTGCACCACCTCTCTGCAACACAGCACAGTGGCACTTCCTGGAAGCACCTGGTGGGCTACTTGGCCTACAGGGTCCCTCAGGATTGAAGAGGAATTTTTTCCCCAACTTAAAACGCACCACAGGGCTTGTTTGCACAAGTCACCTCAAGCCCCGTTCCCTCCTTTCACCAATGTGTAAACGCGCCCCATGGCGCATTTTAAGTTGGGAGATTAAGTCCCCTTGAATCCTGAGGGTCCCTAGGGTAAACTAGCCCACTAGGTACCTCCAGTAAGTGTCACAGATCTGCGTTGCAGAGAGGTGTAAAAAGGGGCATGGCCTCTGAACACCTCTCTGCAATGCAGCTCCCTGGCGCATGCTGGAGGTACCTGGTGGGCTAGTTGGCCCCCAGGAACCCTCAAGATTGAAGGGGAATGAATTCCTCAACTTAAAACGCGACACAATGCACAATGGTGAATGAAGGGGGCGGGGCCTGAGCTGACATGTCTGCATACACACCCTGTGGCACGTTTTAAGTTGGGGAATTAATTCCTCTTCAATCCTGAGGTCCCCTGGGGGCCAACTAGCCCACCAGGTACCTCCAGTATGCGCCAGGGAGCGGTATTGCAGAGAGGTGTTCAGAGGCCAGGTGGATTCGTCAAGCGGGGGCCAAGAAAAAGGGGGGGTCCCAAAACGCGTTTTGCCCATGCATTTTTCCATAGGGACTTTAGTCGCAGCTACAGCCCGAACGGCTGAACAGAATTATGTGAAATTTGGCAGAGAGGTAGCCATAAGGTCCATGAAGTGCCTTTTGCAAGTTTGGTGTAAATCTGTTCAGTATTTCCTTAGAAATTAGCATTTAAATCAATATATATATCTGTAAGCGCGCAGCGTGCGCGCACTGAGCAAGTACTGGGCGCGCACCTTGCCGTGCGCGAGCGCACTTCTGATTGGTTGTTAGATGTCAGTAAACATTCGAATCGGTGGAAAACAGGAAGCGGCGGCCGCCATTTTGTCTCTCGCATAAAGAGGGGGTGATAAACAAAGGGGGAGAACTTGAAAAGGGGGCAAAGTGGGGAGATATTGACCCACTAGGCATTGTAAGGGGGTCACAGTAGGACCTTGTAGGGCAAAAAAAAAGATTTATATTTTGAAAAAAAATATCGCCAAGTGCGCGCACCCAGCGCGCACCCGAAAAAAACTTTTTTTTAAAAATAATAAAAAATCGCATTTAAGTGTTTAGATATAAGGTGGCTCTAAAAAGAGCCCTTGTGTTTATTGTTTGTTTTTTGGTACCTACAAGTAAGTACCGATGCAGAGTCTAAAGTTCAAGAGGAAGACTCTGTTCCCTTCATCAGTGAAGTGTACACCATCTCCTCTATAAATGTCTTGCATGTTGTAACGCAAGTTGTTGTGGTATATAGATCCCATACCATAGTCTCTGAGGAAAGCAGAAATAGATTTGTTGACGTGCTTCCTTGCTTTGTCAATCTGCGGACAAAATTGGTTGGACCAGTTCCACTTTTGCCTTTGGCATATGTTAGAATATACAAAGGCAGTTTGTGGAAAAAGCGCCATCAATTGCACAAAGGTGTCCTTCATAAGCATTTCCAGACCTACCCCAGTTAAAGTGCCTAGGTCATTACCACCACAGTGCACAATAATAAGGTTAGGCTGTGGGAGATGTACAAAGGTTTTCACCAAAGGCATTAATTGGTGCCACTTTAACCCTCTCTGACCAATCCATTTAATATCTACATTTGGCAAAGCAAGGTCTCTCACCATACCTCTTTTTTCTGCAAATTTTTCACTCCAGAAGACATAGCTGTGACCTACAATCCACACTGTGAACATCTTCAAAGGAGATCTGGATGCACTCAGGAGGTGTCTTTCAGTAGAATGGCAATATGAAATGAAAGACAGTTGAAAAATGGGGGCACACATACTTTTTTTTATAAAAAGAACTCATTGGCTGTTTCAAACCATTCTACACTAAAAACTAGGCTGTATGTTTAAATTTTAAAAAGCATGTTTTGTATTGGTACAGAAAAATGTGTTACCAAAGAACATTACTATGGATTGGCTGTTAGGTTTGAAAAGTCAAGCACTCTTGCTCTTTGGATATGAAACATTGTCTGCTGAACTTCTGACCTCTCTCTTCACAGCAGTGTTCCATGACCTGTTGCTATGGTAGCAGGCAGAAGTCAAGTTGGGTGAAGGGTACATTTGGAAAGGGGTTGAAGTTTTCATCCAATAGAAATGTGTGATTTCATTTGAAAAAATGTGGGAAGCACTGAGATTTGAAAATAACATGTATATGTGGGAAAAAAAGAGAGGAAAACTGTGCCATTAACTGGTTCTGCTGAGAGGAGAGAGGTGTTCAGCTCAGAGATTCTGGTCTGATAAACTGCTGTGTGACTGCCACATTTCTTTCACAACTAACTAATTTTAAAGGTGAGTTATGAGTTTGAGAGGGGGTGTTTGTGGTTAATTTAGATATAAAAAAAAGAATTTTGAATATTTGTTTAAAGTTGTGATTTACATTTTCTGTTTTGGGAGATATTTAACTGTTTTGAATATGTAAAATATTATGGAGTATGTTTTCACCCTAAGTTAATGTGTATTGGTAACAATGAGGAATACTGTTTTGTGCCTACCATCAAACCATGAGTCTGTGTGCAGAGAAGAATTGTTGACAGAGATTTAATTTGTGTTGCTGTTGAAAAGTAAGACTTGCAGTTGAAAGAAAAGGACAGCTTCTTTTTAATTGTGATGGTTAGCATTTAGCAGAAATCACTTTGAAAGAAAAGAGAGGAAAATGGCAGCACATTTGAAAAAAGCATTAGTTCTGTAAGAATTGATAACCCAGGAAAGGGGCAGCCTGTGTTTTGTGCCTATCAACACAGCATGAGTCTGTGTGTATATAGGAATTGTTGTCTGAGATTTAATTTGTGAAGTTGTTGTTCAGTAAGAAATGCAGTCCTCGGAAAGGGGCAGCCTGTGTTATGTGCTTAAAATGATGGCATGAGTCTGTGTGCACGCTGGAACTGTGGGCAGAGATTTAATTTGTGAAGATGTTGTTCAGTAAGAAATGCAGTCCCAGGAAAGGGGCAGCCTGTGTTATGTGCCTAAAATGATGGCATGACTCTGTGTGCACACAGGAAATGTGGGCAGAGATTTAATTTATGAAGTTGTCGTTCAGTAAGAAATGCAGTCCCAGGAAAGGGGCAGCCTGTGTTATGTGCCTAAAATGATGGCATGAGTCTGTGTGCGCACAGGAATTGAGGGCAGAGACTTAATTTGTGAAGATGTTGTTCAGTAAGAATTGCAGTCCCAGGAAAGGGGCAGCCTGTTGTGTTTACACAAATTATCCCTTAGCACACATGCACTGTTACGTACATCCCTGCAGTCTTCATGCAGTTCTGGAAGTCTCTTTGCTCATCTGTCTTGCACCAGACAATACACAGTCTTCAGAAACACACTCTTGGCACACACGCAGCAGCTTCTCCAACACTCTCATGTGTAGTACTCAGCTCTGTGTGCTGTTTCAGATAGCAATGTGTAATGCAAACACATTCAACGTCACCAAGGCCTCATTTAAATTGATCTAGTCTAATCACTCACCCTGTAACATATGGTCATGGTCTTAAGGAGCTGTTAGGACATGTGCTCTTTTTTGCTTCTGTAAATGATAAGGGAAATGTGTCAGCCTGTAACAGTAATTTGGTACTATTCAGGGACACTGTTTTGTTCCAAAAAACATAGCATGAGTCTGTGTGCGCACAGGAATTGTTGTCTGAGATTTAATTTGTGAAGATGTTGTTCAGTAAGAAATGCAGTCCCAGGAAAGCGGCAGCCTGTTGTGTTTACACAAATTATCCCTTAGCACACATGCACTGTTACATACATCCCTGCAGTCTTCATGCAGTTCTGGAAGTCTCTTTGCTCATCTGTCTTGCACCAAACAATAAACAGTCTTCAGAAACACACTCTTGGCACACACGCAGCAGCTTCTCCAACACTCTCATGTGTAGTACTCAGCTCTGTGTGCTGTTTCAGATAGCAATGTGTAATGCAAACACATTGAACGTCACCAAGGCCTCATTTAAATTGATCTAGTCTAATCACTCACCCTGTAACACATGGTCATGGTGTTAAGGAGCTGTTAGGACATGTGCTGTTTTCTGCTTCTGTAAATGATATGGGAAATGTGTCAGGCAGTAACAGTAATTTGGTACTATTCAGGGACACTGTTTTGTTCCAAAAAACATAGCATGAGTCTGTGTGCGCACAGGAATTGTGGGCAGAGTTTTAATTTGTGAAGATGTTGTTCAGTTTGTAATGCAGTCCCAGGAAAGGGGCAGCCTGTGTTATGTGCGTAAAATGATGGCATGAGTCTGTGTTGCCACAGGAATTGTGGGCAGAGATTTAATTTGTGAAGATGTTGTTCAGTAAGAAATGCAGTCCCAGGAAAGGGGCAGCCTGTGTTATGTGTGTAAAATGATGGCATGAGTCTGTGTGCGCACAGGAATTGTGGGCAGAGATTTAATTTGTGAAGATGTTGTTCAGTAAGAAATGCAGTCCCAGGAAAGGGGCAGCCTGTTGTGTTTACACAAATTATCCCTTAGCACACATGCACTGTTACGTACATGCCTGCAGTCTTCATGCAGTTCTGGAAGTCTCTTTGCTCATCTGTCTTGCACCAGACAATACACAGTCTTCAGAAACACACTCTTGGCACACACGCAGCAGCTTCTCCAACACTCTCATGTGTAGTACTCAGCTCTGTGTGCTGTTTCAGATAGCAATGTGTAATGCAAACACATTGAACGTCACCAAGGCCTCATTTAAATTGATCTAGTCTAATCACTCACCCTGTAACACATGGTCATGGTCTTAAGGAGCTGTTAGGACATGTGCTCTCTTTTGCTTCTGTAAATGATAAGGGAAATGTGTCAGGCTGTAACAGTAATTTGGTACTATTCAGGGACACTGTTTTGTTCCAAAAAACATAGCATGAGTCTGTGTGCGCACAGGAATTGTGAGCAGAGTTTTAATTTGTGAAGATGTTGTTCAGTAAGAAATGCAGTCCCAGGAAAGGGGCAGCCTGTGTTATGTGTGTAAAATGATGGCATGAGTCTGTGTGCGCACAGGAATTGTGGGCAGAGATTTAATTTGTGAAGATGTTGTTCAGTAAGAAATGCAGTCCCAGGAAAGGGGCAGCCTGTTGTGTTTACACAAATTATCCCTTAGCACACATGCACTGTTACGTACATGCCTGCAGTCTTCATGCAGTTCTGGAAGTCTCTTTGCTCATCTGTCTTGCACCAGACAATACACAGTCTTCAGAAACACACTCTTGGCACACACGCAGCAGCTTCTCCAACACTCTCATGTGTAGTACTCAGCTCTGTGTGCTGTTTCAGATAGCAATGTGTAATGCAAACACATTGAACGTCACCAAGGCCTCATTTAAATTGATCTAGTCTAATCACTCACCCTGTAACACATGGTCATGGTCTTAAGGAGCTGTTAGGACATGTGCTCTTTTTTGCCTCTGTAAATGATAAGGGAAATGTGTCAGGCTGTAACAGTAATTTGGTACTATTCAGGGACACTGTTTTGTTCCAAAAAACATAGCACGAGTCTGTGTGCGCACAGGAATTGTGGGCAGAGTTTTAATTTGTGAAGATGTTGTTCAGTAAGAATTGCAGTCCCAGGAAAGGGGCAGCCTGTTGTGTTTACACAAATTATCCCTTAGCACACATGCACTGTTACGTACATGCCTGCAGTCTTCATGCAGTTCTGGAAGTCTCTTTGCTCATCTGTCTTGCACCAGACAATACACAGTCTTCAGAAACACACTCTTGGCACACACGCAGCAGCTTCTCCAACACTCTCATGTGTAGTACTCAGCTCTGTGTGCTGTTTCAGATAGCAATGTGTAATGCAAACACATTGAACGTCACCAAGGCCTCATTTAAATTGATCTAGTCTAATCACTCACCCTGTAACACATGGTCATGGTCTTAAGGAGCTGTTAGGACATGTGCTGTTTTTTGCTTCTGTAAATGATAAGGGAAATGTGTCAGGCTGTAACAGTAATTTGGTACTATTCAGGGACACTGTTTTGTTCCAAAAAACATAGCATGAGTCTGTGTGCGCACAGGAATTGTGGGCAGAGTTTTAATTTGTGAAGATGTTGTTCAGTAAGAAATGCAGTCCCAGGAAAGGGGCAGCCTGTGTTATGTGTGTAAAATGATGGCATGAGTCTGTGTGCGCACAGGAATTGTGGGCAGAGATTTAATTTGTGAAGATGTTGTTCAGTAAGAAATGCAGTCCCAGGAAAGGGGCAGCCTGTTGTGTTCACACAAATTATCCCTTAGCACACATGCACTGTTACGTACATGCCTGCAGTCTTCATGCAGTTCTGGAAGTCTCTTTGCTCATCTGTCTTGCACCAGACAATACACAGTCTTCAGAAACACACTCTTGGCACACACGCAGCAGCTTCTCCAACACTCTCATGTGTAGTACTCAGATCTGTGTGCTGTTTCAGATAGCAATGTGTAATGCAAACACATTGAACGTCACCAAGGCCTCATTTAAATTGATCTAGTCTAATCACTCACCCTGTAACACATGGTCATGGTCTTAAGGAGCTGTTAGGACATGTGCTCTTTTTTGCTTCTGTAAATGATAAGGGAAATGTGTCAGGCTGTAACAGTAATTTGGTACTATTCAGGGACACTGTTTTGTTCCAAAAAACATAGCATGAGTCTGTGTGCGCACAGGAATTGTGGGCAGAGTTTTAATTTGTGAAGATGTTGTTCAGTAAGAATTGCAGTCCCAGGAAAGGGGCAGCCTGTTGTGTTTACACAAATTATCCCTTAGCACACATGCACTGTTACGTACATGCCTGCAGTCTTCATGCAGTTCTGGAAGTCTCTTTGCTCATCTGTCTTGCACCAGACAATACACAGTCTTCAGAAACACACTCTTGGCACACACGCAGCAGCTTCTCCAACACTCTCATATGTAGTACTCAGCTCTGTGTGCAGTTTCAGATAGCAATGTGTAATGCAAACACATTGAACGTCACCAAGGCCTCATTTAAATGGATCTAGTCTAATCACTCACCCTGTAACACATGGTCATGGTCTTAAGGAGCTGATAGGACATGTGCTGTTTTTTGCTTCTGTAAATGATAAGGGAAATGTGTCAGGCTGTAACAGTAATTTGGTACTATTCAGGGACACTGTTTTGTTCCAAAAAACATAGCATGAGTCTGTGTGCGCACAGGAATTGTGGGCAGAGATTTAGTTTGTGAAGTTGTTGTTCAGTAAGAATTGCAGTCCCAGGAAAGGGGCAGCCTGTTGTGTTTACACAAATTATCCCTTAGCACACATGCACTGTTACGTACATCCCTGTAGTCTTCATGCAGTTCTGGAAATCTCCTTTCTCATGTCTCTTGCAGCTGATAATACATAGTCTGCAGAAACACACTCAGCAGCTTCTCCAACACTCCCATGCGTACTACTCAGGTCTGTGTGTAATGCAAACACATTCAACGTCACCAAGGCCTCATTTTCTTTGCTCTACTGTAAACACTCACCCAGGTTGCAGATACTTATGGTATGAAGTAGCTGTTAGGAAATGTGCTCTTTTCTGCCTCTGTGATTTTCCAGGTAAAATGTGTAAGGCTGTAACAGCAATTATCACTTGATCTACCAGAGTAGTAAATGTGCTTTGAATTTGCAAATCAAATTCTGTTTTCTGCTTAGAAGCACACCATGAGGCTGTGTGCGCACAGGAATTGTGGCCACAGATATAATTTGTGTTGCAGTTGTTCTGTTAAAAAATGCACTTGCAGGAAAGGGGCAGCTTGTTTTTTTTCAACTGTGGTGGGTAGTACTGTGCACAAATTAGTAAATCTGAAATGAGAGACAAATGGAAAGACATTTGAAATAAATGAAAAGTAAAAAAAAATGTTTAAATGAATTACAATTACAAAAAGGATTTTTTTTTAGTTCCTTGCAGGTATTGCTGAGCAACAGTGAAAAAAAAATGCCTTTAAGGACAAGAAAAAGGAAAGAAAAGCAACAACAAGTATATCTGGACAAAACTGGGAAAAAAAAATAGCAGGAGAAGCTAGTGATGGCAAAAAGAAAAAGTCTACTGGTAAGCAGAGCAGAGATTACTTTAAAAAGATTTTCAAAAAACAAAAAAATGGCAAAAATAACTGTAAAACAAAGAGAGTTTTATGTACTAAGCAACAACACAGTCAACAGCAAAAAAAAAAGCTAATGTACAATCAGAAGTATGTCAAACAGATTTAACACGAAAATTAGATTTTAAAAACATTTGTCGAAAAATGTTTCATAGAAGAGTGATGTTAAATTTGCTAAAGGATGTGAAAAAATATAAGAAAAAAACAAAATTTATAAAAATAAAAAAATTTATAGAAAATATTGTAAGTAAGGCTTTGGAAATAAAAAGAAAACTTTTTATTCTAATTTTGAATAGGATGCGTAGATTAGAAAAATTAGTGAATGCAATGAAGTCACAAAGCAAAAGGAAAAGAGAAGTGAAAAAAAGTAACTTTTGTAAAGTGTTCTTGGGAGAATGGAAACACAGTTCAAGTACTGAACCATTTTTTAATGAAGAGAGTTATCTTCAAAGTAATAGTTTGTTGCATGCAGTTGACACCAATGGTATAGCATATGAAGTTAGGGATGGTTGTGTGATGCAAAAAGAGAAAATGGTCCCAAGAAATGAGGAAGAAGTAATGGCTGCTGAGGCTATGGGGAGACGTCCAAAAGCCCCAGTGTACACTTGGAACTGTAGTAGTATTTGTACTGTGCGTCAGGAATCTATTGATAAATTACCTGACTTTCTAAGAGAATATAGTAAAAAGAGTGTAAAACAGAAGATGAAGGTGCTTCAAACACTAGATCCATGCAGAGTGAGAGACAAAACTGGTTTGCAGGGACATTCTCTGGCTTGTCTATCTAGAAAAGTGTGTAAAAGTGTTTTTCATCATTTTAGGATGCTGGCTGTTCATCATACTGAAATGAGACAGTTTGTGAGAACATTGTATTTTGCTAAAAGTCCAGCAGTAAAGTTGAATGAGTTGAATAATGCTCTGTTCCGTGGATCTGTATCAGATGTAGTGAAGGTTACTGATGAGATTCAGTTTTGTTACTTTGGTCCAGAACAAGAAAGTGCAGAAAAGGACACAGTAAATGAGGAAAATGAGGAACAGAATGTAGAACTCATTATTACTAAAAATGTTGAGGATGAAATGACAAAATTTACTATCACCTCTAATGAAAGACCAAATATTACTTTTATTTGTTGCCGCAGAAGTCATTATAAAATTCAAACAAGGAGTGTTGATCTGTATAAAAAAGTGAAAATGAAGATAATTATAAGTGAAAGGATTTTGCAACATATATATTTCTTGAAAATTGTTTTGAATTGGGTGAAGATCAGCGTATTTGTAAATACTGTTATGATAAGTTAGAAGAAAATAGAATGCCGACCAGAGCTGTACATAATAATTTAGAATTGGATGCTATTCCTGCCGAACTTTCTGAATTAAATACATATGAGTCTATACTCATTCAATGTGTTCATCCGTTCCAGACCATAGTACGTATGGAGCCCAAAACTGGTAAATTACCTCCTTCTGATTTACTGAGAGGTTTAAAAGGAAGAGTGGTGTATTTGCCCTTGCATTTAAAAAAAAATATGGAAACTATTGATGCAGATACTTTGGAAACTGAACCATTAGTAATTCTGGTTAATGGTGTACCTACAAAGAATAAGAAGATTTGGCAAGAGCTGGTGGATGTACGAAAAGTACAAAGAGCAAATTTGTATTTGAAAAAAAATAATAAATGGTATGAATCAATTTATATAGAAGAAGAAGAAGAAGATTTACAAGAAGACACAGAAACACCAACTGGTCAAATTGAAAAAGTGGACAAGTCAAAGGAAGAAGAAATGTATGAACATTTTAGCATACATCCTCTTCATTCAAAAGAAGTTATGGGAGACACTATTGATCTGTTTCAGATGAAGAAAGCAAAAGGAACTCCCGTGAGTGTATGGGAGGAGAGCTTGGAAGCTTGATGTTTTCCCCAGCTGTTTCCTACAGGAAAAGGAGGACGATACGATGAACGTCCAGAACAGATTCCAGCTTCTGAGTATCGGACTACAAGACTATATGCAGAAGATCCAAGATTTCGTCAAAGTATTCCTTATTTGTTCCATCTTTTATTTGAAAGCGACTTATCTGCATTATCTTATGCAGTAAATCACATTTTAAAAAGTGGAGTACATTTACAAAATGTGTCTGCTAAGGATTTTATGGAGAAAGTGCAGCACCGAGATGATCATTTGGAAACACAACTGATCAATCTGATGGCTTGTCAGCGTGGGACAAATGAATATTGGTACCGACGCCATGGTGAATTAAAATGCATGTTACGGAATTTAGGAACTCCTACATGGTTTCTAACCCTAAACTGTGCTGAGTACGCTTGGGATGATTTACTGGATTTTCTAAGAGAGGCAAATTCAAACATTAAAAACATTGAATACAAGACAGCTGGAGAACTGTGCTCATTGGATCCAGTTAATGTTTGCAGATATTTCAATCATAGATTTGAGGCTATGATGTCCTTCATCTGCAATAAAAAAAATCCACCTCTTGGAGAAGTAGTGGATTTCTTTTGGAGAAAAGAGTACCAGGCAAGAGGTGCTCCTCATATTCATATGCTGTTGTGGATCAAGGATGCCCCAAAGTTTGGAACAGATACTGATGAAGCAGTGTTATCTTTCATTGAAGAATATGCAACATGTGCTACACCTAAAAGCATAGAAGAGAAAAAGTTAAAAGAGCAAGTTTTACGTTTTCAAAGTCATCGGTGTGGAAAATACTGCCGACGGAAGTACAAGACGAAAGATAAATTCTACACAAAGTGTCGATTTGGATTTCCTAGACCTGTTCTTTCAAAAGGAAGAGTCAACAGTTTTATGTCAGCTGTGCGACATACTATAACTAGAAAATCTCCCAAAAATACCTACAACCTAAAAAGAAATGAAGAGTCAAAATTTATAAATGACTTCAACCCAGTCATTTTATCCATGTGGAATGCTAACATGGATATTCAGTATGTGGCAGACAATTCTATTGCTGTTGCTCGGTATGTGACATCTTACATCACTAAATCTGAGAAAACAGAATTGAAGGAAATGTGGGAAGAGATTTCTCACGAGAAGACTGTCAGTAAGAAGCTGTACAGTTTCAGTTTAAAGATGTTATCGCATCGAGAAATTGGATCCTACGAATGCTCAGATAGGTTATCATCTGCAAGTCTTTACTCGAAATCCAGAAGAATAATTTGGGTAAGCTTAGGCCTTGCAGGAATGAGAAATCGGGTACTGAAATCTGTTGGAGAAATTGAATATTTGGCCGAGAATGACCCAGAAAGTACAGATATTTTGAAATCAAACATGTTGGACACATATTACCCAAAGAGAAGTCATCATCTTGAGAACATGTGTCTCTATGAAGTGCTGCAGAACTACATTTATTCACGGAAAGCCACAGAAGACATCAACAATGGAAAATATAAAGTCATTGGTGAGGAAGGATGTTTGGTGAAGCAAACAAAAGGAAGTTTGATAAATCACAGGAAGCTCAGTTGCGAAACTACTGACAAAAAGGAATTTTACTACTTGGCTCTTTTACAGCTGTTTAAACCATGGCGTTCAGAGGACGAACTACTGGGAGAATTTCAAAGCTATGAACATTCCTTTAATGCTTGCAAAGACAGCATAGAATGCAGTACTTTCATAACTTATGTCCAAATGTTAAATGAAGAAAATGAACAGGAAGCAAAAATTGCAGCTGAAGTAGCTAGAGATAGTTCTCAAGACAGCCAAAGTTCAGGAACACTTAGTCAAGATCCCCTAGGACAACCAATCATCGAAAATGAAGCTGCAGTAGCCATGACTGAAGTAGAAACGGCTATGAATCAAGCACAGGAAGATTCAATCGACTTACTAAATCTGGAACAGCAACTGAATGAAGAACAAAAAGAAATTTATGAAGAAGTCATCAAAAAAATTGATCATGGATTATTACATGAAAAGAAAGAGTGCTCATGCACATCATTTGAACCAATCAGGATGTATGTGAGTGGACAAGCTGGAACTGATAAAAGTTTCTTAATAAAAGTCATCAGAAGCTATCTACAGCAAAAAACAGCTTCAAATTTGTCTTGTGTGGTAACTGCTCCAAATGGGTTAGCAGCCTATAACATAAAAGGAATTACCTTACATCGCTTGCTAATGTTACCAGTGGAGCATGAGAACAAAATAGAATACCACAAGCTAACTGGAGAAGCATGCCTCGAAGTTTCAAGAGTGTTGAAGAAGATGCAAGTTCTCATTATTGATGAGGTGAGCATGGTTTCAAATTTAATGCTTGCCTTTGTGCATTTAAGAATGCAACAAATTCTTAAGAGAGACTATGACGTGTTATTTGGAGGAAAACACGTCATAGTTTTTGGGGATCTTCTGCAGCTCACTCCAGTTAAAGGACAACCAGTGTTTAATACTGTGACACATGAAGACACGAAGAAGTCATTAGGAAGCATTGGTAATGCGAATATCTGTTCGTTCTTTGAGTACAAAGAACTCACTACCAATATGAGACAAGCAAACGACGAAGATTATGCAAGTATTCTGAAAGATATCAGAATTGGACTACTCACAGAAGTTGGCAAAAAAGCATTACAGAGTTGGTTGCTACATAATTTATTTCCAAATGAAGAAATAGTTGCAGAGAAAATATACCAAAACATTGCAGAAAAAAATACTGTAATCTGCTTAATGCCAACACTACGTGAGTGCTCAATATTCAATGAGGAACTTTTGAAATTGGAAAAGGAAGAGATTAAGAAAATGGAAGCAGAGGACAAAATTCAGCATGAAAGAATTACTTTTACATTAACAGGCAAACTGAAAAATAAATTGGATTCACTAGAGAAGAACATTTCCAAAACAGCTGGATTAGAAAAAAATCTATATGTTTGCATGAATTGTCGAGTGATTTTAAGGAGAAATTTGGATGTAGAAAAAGGTTTAGTGAATGGAGCTATGGGAAGAGTTGTAGGTTTTATTAATTATCAGAAAAAAGAAGGAATTGAATGTTTAAAAATAAAATTTGATCAGATAGAAGAAGTTAAAGACATTTGTCGTTGTTCAGTTCGTTTCATGCTTGTGAAAGACTTATATGTACGTAGGAAGCAGTTTCCGTTTTCTCTAGCATATGCTGTAACTATTCACAAGTCTCAAGGATTGACTGTAGATAGTGCTTTTGTAAACATTGGTTCTACTGTGTTCAAAGAAGGTATGGCATATGTTGCTTTGTCACGAGTGAAAACATTATCTGGTTTATTTATGATAGACTTTGATGACTCAAAAGTTAGTGCTGATACAAACTGTGTAAAGGAGTATAATAGATTAAGAAGAACCTATGCTCCTCATTTAGGTCAGTATCCTGTGATTGAAAAACATGTTGCTTCTCGGAAAAGGAGATTTGAAAATATCTGTAATGTGGATGAACAGAACAAAAAAAAAAAGGACAGTGATGTGATAGCAAGGAAAAAGAAAAAGGACAGTGTTGAAGAGGTTGTTGGTTGCCATTTTGAAAACAGCTCTGGTGTCAACTGCTATGCAAATGTAGTGCTGAATGTTGTATTTTATCTTGAAAAGTTGCTAGAACAGATAATAGTAAATCATGGAAAAAGATTGTGTTCTCTGCTGAGTCTCCTTTTTGAGAAGCTGAGTACTGATAAAACTGAAATTGAACGTGCTACTGATGTTAGAAATCTTTTAGATGTATGTTGTGGTTCTACACGGTTTAAAGAAAATGTCCAGCAAGATGCACAGGAATTCTTAATATATATTTTGAGTGTACTTGAAGATGAAGGAGTAGAAGTAGAAAAGTTATTTGGTGTCTCTTACAAATGGGAACATTGCTGTGAAAATTGTATGAACACATGTAGTAGTCATGTTGATTCAGAAAGGTTCATATTTTTACCATTACCAGAGAGTGAATCAGTGACTTTTAGTAAATTAGTTAAAGATGCCAATCACAACATGGAATGTTCTGAATGCAAATCTGATATGTTTTCCACGTTATTTTTACAGAAATATGGTCAGTATGTAATTTTAATGATGCAACGTTGTAGAGCTGATGGTTCAAAATTGGATACTTTAATAAAGAAGTTTACAGGACAACAATTATCAATTTTTGGAAAAACTTTTGTTACAGTTGCAATAATTTTTCATGAAGGACCTACTGTAACTTCTGGACATTACACAGTTTATCTTAAATGGGAAAAAGGCTGGACACTGTGTAATGATTCCCAATTGATTTTCAAGCAACGTTTGCCTTATGATTTACCCAATTCTTATTTAATTTTTCTGAAACCCAAATTTTGAAAACTAAAAAATGCATCTGAAGAAAGCATTTTTTGTAATTTTAAAGGATTATAATTGAAGATATCACTTAAAAAGGATTTTGTGATTAATATTTGGCCTAAAGGAAAAGTAATAAAAACAATTGTGGACTCCTTTGACAGAAATTATTTTGGCATGTGTGCTTTTGCAACAAGGTTTAAAGACGGTTTGTCTAGAAAATTTTTATTCATCTAGAAAAGTACTTGTAATATATATGTAATATTTCTAACAAGGTATATTTTAGTGAGGAAAGTTTTAGGGCTTTTTTTAAACAATCTTTCAGATTGTTTTTTTTTTGCCCGCTGTTAAATGATGAATACAATTGTTTTCACTATTTTAAGTGAAAAATAAAAAATTCTGAAAACAGCAAAAAAAGGGCAAAAAATTGCTTTGTAAAATATGTAAAAACATGTAATGCTTTTTGTAATGTATGATTGAATATTAATACTTTTTTTCTTTTTTTGCAGAACTGGAAAGAAAAAAAAAGAAAAAAAATTCTGTTCCCTTGCAAAATACTTTAAAAAATTTTTTTTTAGAAAAAAATTATTTTTTTTAAAAAATAAGTGAAAAATATTAGTATTACTCAATCCTCCCTTTTCATGCTTCCATTTCTTCACCTCTTTATGAACATTACATTTAAAAAAAAAAAAAAAAAAAAAAATTAAAAAACCCTTGGGTACGCGCAGGGTGCGCGCACCTCAAAAAAAAATAAAAAAAAAATCCCTCAAAAAAAATGTTTGGGGGTTTAGTTTATAAGTGGCTCTTAAAAGAGCCCTTGAGTTAATGGAGGGAAACAGGAAGAGAAAAACGAAAAAAAAGAAAAAACATCTATGGCCTACTTGCACTCATGGGCATCAAATTTTCTCTGAATGAGATCAAGACTGGTCTCACCCACAGAAATAAGTTTACCGCAATCAGTGCAGCGTGTGGACAACCTAGCCAAACAAGGTGGTCCAAAAAGAGGTGTGGAAGAAGGCAAAGGCACCACTGCAGAAGAAGTGCTCGGCTGAGCTGCCGAAGATGTGCTCGGCTGAGCTGCTGCAGATGTCGTCGGTAGAGCAGGTGGAGGGTTTGCTCCAGAAGCTCGACGAAAAGTCACTGGATACATTTTGTCAACATGCCTCAACATAGTGTGAATGCTAAAAGAATATTTCTTGTTAGGATTCCCACGTGACAAGACTTTTTGACAAAGTACACATGTAACTTTAGGTGCATTTACCTTTTTTTGTCCCTCTGGAAAAGTGAAAAACTGCCATATAAAGCTGTCTTTCTGCTTCCTGCTCCTCTGCCTCTCAAGAGTGTCCTGGTCACTGTCTGAAGATGGTTGCTGTTCAGCCATTGTCTCTCAACAACAGAATAGCTCCTTCTCCAAAGGAATCAGAACTAATAATGAGGGGAGTAGGTGTGGTTTGGGAAGAATCTAGAACTGAAAGTACTTTAATCCAATCAAAAGTGATAAATCAAGATCACATGACTTGCCATGAGGGGATTGGGTGTGGTGTTGAAACAATCAGAAACTGAAAGTAATGTTAACCAATAAGAAGTGTTCTTTTATTAAGCATATAACCCGAGGTGCGCGCACTGAGCAAGCTCCGAGCGCGCACCTAGTGATTACGCATGCGCGAACGCGTTGGAGCGCATGTACATACGTCATATGCGCGCACGTAACGCGTACACGTTGAACACGCGTATACGCGAACGTTATTGCGCGTAAATTAAGCGTATGCGGAAGTAAACCGCGTGGAGCGCGTACGACGCACGCATGCATGCGTACGTACGTACGTTGACGTACCGGGTGCGCGCTCCCAGCGTGCACTATAACGTATGTATGCGTACGTAAATAACGTACGACGGTATTCGCAAAAACTTGCGAAAACGTACTAGGAGCGCGCTCAGAGCGCGCACCTCAAGAATTTATAAAAAAAAAAAAAAAGGTGAAAAATTAATTGTAAAAATTAAATAAACTGTTCAACTTTATCCTAATTGAAATTTTAAAAAAAGAGCAAAAACAAATAAAAGGATACAGATAACATATAAATGAATACCTAGTAATTTTATTGGTATTATAAAAATCAAAAAATATTTTAAAAAATCAAAAATTAGCATTGAAAAAACTGTACAAATTCACTGAAAAAACCAAAGGTTTCACACACGTTATAGTTAGGAATTAGCATTTAAAAAACCTTGCAAATTCACTGAAAAAACCATAGGTTTCACACATGTTATAGTTAGCAGGACATTTCTCTCATACAAAACCAATGAAATTCCCCCGTTATAGTTAGTTCAGCTAACTATAATTCGCGTGCCCGCAATGCACTGCTGATGACGTCACATATTACATCACTCATGACATGGTCAGTGACATCACTCATGACATCACTGATGACATCTCAAATGACATCACTGATGACATCACTGAAAACATCATCCTTGTGATAGAGTGGCAGACCTCCTCTCACCCTAATATAACCTTTGATACACACATTCAAAAATAGAGACTAAAATTTAAAAAACAATGGACATACCAATACCAGTTACAACAACCTACTCAGTAATTCTAAGATCCACATACACATACACTCATTTTCCAACAGTCCTATACAGTCACTCTTACATGTACTCACTCATCATATGTACTCATACACCTATAAATCCTATTACACAATGCCACACATCCATAGAGTTACTCACACACATAGTCACTCATACTAATAAAGAATCAAACATACATTTACTTGCATATACAATTATACACACACCACCACACTTACTTCTACGGAAACTTACACATACTTAATCTTTTTAACTTTCACTTATAGAAACACATACTTATTCATACAGGAACTCTTTCAATCTCTCACTCTCACATATACTCACTTATATACACCAATCGTCACATATACTAGTTTAAAACATATGTTGTTACTCATAGAGACACTATTCAGACAGTCATTCAGTCACTAACACACCCATGCACACACTCATCCACCCATACAGTCCTGCACACATGCTGTTTTTAACACATACAAACAGTGAGTCACTCATTCATGCACCTATGCACTATGTAATACCCCCCACCGAACCATACAGACACTCAGACACTCATACTGATACTCAGAATACCAACAAATAACCTATATAGACACTCATGTAGCTACTCACCAACCCATGCAGCCACTTATACACAAAGTGAGAGACTGATACAGATATTTACACATTTAAACATTACTCACTAAGCCATGTATTCACTAAGATACACTTAATCAGTCAGTTATACAATCAATTTAAAAAAAACAAATCATCCATTTAGACACTTATATACCCATTTATTCTTCCATCGACCTTGAGATATACATATATAAAACATATTTAATTATCAGAAATACACACATTCACTGGATGATGTCATCAGTGATGTCATCAGTGATGTCATGAGTGATGTCACTGACCATGTCATGAGTGATGTAATATGTGATGTCATCAGCAGTGCATTGCGGGCACGCGAGTTATAGTTAGCTGAACTAACTATAACGGGGGAATTTCATTGGTTTTGTATGAGAGAAATGTCCTGCTAACTATAACATGTGTGAAACCTATGGTTTTTTCAGTGAATATATATATATATATATTCACTGAAAAAACCATAGGTTTCACACACGTTATAGTTAGGAATTAGCATTTAAAAAACCTTGCAAATTCAATGAAAAAACCAAAGGTTTCACACATGTTATAGTTAGCTGGACATTTCACTCGTAAAAAACCAATGAAATTCCCCCGTTATAGTTAGTTCAGCTAACTATAACTCGCGCGCCCGCAATGCACTGCTGATGACGTCACATATTACATCACTCATGACATGGTCAGTGACATCACTCATGACATCACTGATGACATCTCAAATGACATCACTGATGACATCATCCAGGGAATGTGTGTTTTTCTGAAAATTACATATGTTTTATATATGTTTATCTAAAGGTCGATGAAAGAATAAATGGCTATATAAGTGTCTAAATGGATGATTTGTTTTTGAAAAATTGATTGTATAACTGACTGATCAAGTGTATCTTAGTGAATACATGGCTTAGTGAGTAATGTTTAAATATGTAAATATCTGCATCAGTCTCTCACTTTGTGTATAAGTGGCTGCATGGGTTGGTGAGTAGCTTCATGAGTGTCTATATAGGTTATTAGTTGGTTTTTTGAGTATCAGTCTGAGTGTCTGAGTGTCTGTATGGTTCGGTGGGGGGTATTACGTAGTGCATAGGTACATGAATGAGTGACTCACTGTTTGTATGTGTTGAAGACAGCATGTGTGCAGGACTGTATGGGTGGATGAGTGAGTGTATGGGTGTGTTGGTGAGTGAATGGCTGTCTCAATAGTGTCTTTATGAGTAACTACATATGTTTTAAACTAGCATATGTGACTATTGGTGTATATAAGTGAGTGTATGTGAGAGTGAGAGATTGAAAGAGTTCCTGTATGAATAAGTATGTGTTTCTATAAGTGATTGTTTAAAAGACTAAGTATGTGTAAGTTTCCGTAGAAGTAAGTGTGGTGGTGTGTGTATAACTGTATATGCAAGTAAATGGATGTTTGATTCTTTATTAGCATGAGTGACTATGTGTGTGAGTAACTCTATGGGTGAGTGGCATTGTGTAACAGGGTGTATAGGTGTATGAGTACATATGATGAGTGAGTACATGTATGAGTGACTGTATAGGGCTGTTGGTGAATGAGTGGATGTGTATGTGGATCTTAGAATTACTGTATAGGTTGTTGTAACCGGTATTGGTATGTCCATTGTTTTTAAAATTAAAATTTCTCTTTTTTTAAGTGTTTGTATCAAAGGTTATATTAGGGGAAGAGGTGGTCTGTCACTCTTACACAAGGATGATGTCATCAGTGATGTCATCAGTGATGTCATTTGAGATGTCATCAGTGATGTCATGAGTGATGTCACTGACCATGTCATGAGTGATGTAATATGTGACGTCATCAGCAGTGCATTGCGGGCGCGCGAGTTATAGTTAGCTGAACTAACTATAACGGGGGAATTTCATTGGTTTTTTACGAGTGAAATGTCCAGCTAACTATAACGTGTGAAACCTTTGGTTTTTTCATTGAATTTGCAAGGTTTTTTAAATGCTAATTCCTAACTATAACGTGTGTGAAACCTATGGTTTTTTCAGTGAATTTGCAAGGTTTTTTAAATGCTAATCCCTAACTATAACGTTTTTGAAACCTTTGGTTTTTTCAGTGAATTTGTATGGTTTTTTATATGCTAAGTTATGTATTTTTAATTAAAGATATTTTTTTTTATTAAAATAAAATTACTATATATTCATTTATATATTATCTGTATTTTTTTATAAATTATTTTTAAAAAAAATTCAATTAGGATATATTTTTTTTAAAAAATTTTTTAAATTATTTTATGTCCACTTTTTTTTTTTTTTTTTTTTATAAATTCTTGGGGTGCGCGCTCTGAGCGCGCTCCTAGTACTATTTCGTAAGTTTTTTATGAATTCCGGCGTACGTTATTTACGTGCGCAAATATACTTCATGGTGCGCGCTGGGAGCGCGCACCCAGTACGTATGCGTACGTACGTACGCATGCGTCCTACGCGCTCGACGCGGTTTACTTCCGCATACGCTAAAATTATGCGCAATAACGGTCGCGTATACGCGTGTTCAACGTATGCGCGCTAGGTACGCGCATATGACGTATGCACCTGCGCGTTTACGCGTTCGTGCATACGTCATCACGGGGTGCGCGCTCGGAGCTTGCGCAGTGCGCGCACCTCGGGTTTATACATAATAAAACAATATTTCTCATTGGTTATCATTACTTTCAGTTTCTAATTGTTTCAATACCACACCCAATCCCCTCATGGCAAGTCATGTCATCAAGAATCATCACTTTTGATTGGTTTGAAGTACTTTCTGTTCCAGATTCTTCCCAAACCACACCTACTCCCCTCATTATTAGTTCTGATTCCTTTGGAGAAGGAGCTATTCTGTTGTTGAGAGACAATGGCTGAACAGCAACCTACTTCAGACAGTGACCAGGACACTCTTGAGAGGCAGAGGAACAGGAAGCAGAAAGACAGCTTTATATGGCAGTTTTTCTCTTTTCCAGATGGTGAGAAAAAGGTAAATGCACCGAAAGTTACATGTGTACTTTGTAAAAAAGTCTTATCTCGTGGGAATCCTAACAAGAAATATTCTTTTAGCATTCACACTATGTTGAGACATGTTTACAAAATGCATCCAGTAACTTATCGTCGAGCTTCAGGAGAAAACCCTCCACCTGCTCAGCCGACGACATCAGCAGCAGCTCAGCCGAGCACATCTTCGGCAGCTCAGGGGAGCACTTCAGCTGCGATGGTGCCTTCACCTGTTTCTATACCTCTTGTTGGTCCACCTTGTTTGGCGAGGTTGTCTACACGGTGCACTGATTGCGGTTCTCTTATTTCTGTGGGGGAGACCAGTCTTGATCTCCTTCAGAGAAAATTTGATGCGCATCCGTGCACTAGGCCATAGATGTTTTTTCTTTTTTTGCGTTTTTCTCTTCCTGTTTCCCTCCATTAACTCATGGGCTCTTTTAAGAGCCACTTATAAACTTAACCAAACAAATTTTTTTTTTAGAAATTTTTTTTGAAATTTTTTTGAGGTGCGCGCACCCAAGGTTTTTTTTTTTTTTTTGAGAGACTACAATTAAAAATTGAAAATGTGATTGTAGAGAAGTAGAAAAAAAGGAACCATGATATTGGTGACTTACCATACCCACTCAAAAAAATATTTTTTCATTTATTTTTCTAAAAAATTGCTTTAAAAATGGTTCTAGTTTTCGTAAATTTTCTATATCAATCTGAAAAAAAAGAAAAAAGTATTAATATTTTTTAAAACATTTTATAATACAGTACACATATTTACATATTTATCAAAAAAAATGTTTGCCTTTTTTTTGCTGTTTTCTGAATATATTGCATTTCACTATAAATTGTGAAAGCAATTGCATTCATCATTTAACAGCGGGCAAAAAAAAAATAACAATCTCAAAGATTGTATTAAAAAAGCCCAGAATCTCTTCTCACTTAAACTTAACATTATAGAAATGCATAATATTCTAAAAAAATATCATCTAAAAACAATAGTTATTTATTTAAAATACCGTCTGATATTTTTGTTTCAGAAGTATAATCACAATATTATATCTCAAATAACTCCACAATACATCTGATTCCATTTCCTTTAGGCCAAATAGTAATTTTAAAATTCTTTTTTGATTAAATTCCCAATGGTAATCAAATAAAATTCTAAAGTTAAATTTGTACAGATCTCACCGATTCTCTGTAACATTTTGGTTCCCGAAAGATTTATTAATAATTTAATAGGTCCACAATAGAATTGGTTACTTTTCCGCATGGCCAAATAGTAATTTTAAAATTCTTTTTTGAAAAAATTTCCAATGGCACTCCAATAACATTCCAAAATTTGAATTGTGCAGATGTTACCAATTTTATCTAAATTTTTGGTTTTTGAAAGTTTCATAAAAAATTATAAAAGTCCACATTACAATTGGTTATCTTTCCATTAGGCCAAATGATAATTTAAAAAATCTTTTTTTTGAAAATTCCAATGGTAATCCAATAAAATGGTAAAATTGTTTTGTCCAGATTTTGCCAAGTCTCTCTAAAATTTAGGTTTCAGGAAGATTAGATAGGAATTTGCTAAATCAAAAGGCAAACGTTGCTTAAAAACCAATTGGGAATCATTACACAGTGTCCAGCCTTTCTCACATTTAAGATAAACTGTGTAATGTCCAGAAGTAACAGTAGGTCCTTCATGGAAAATTATTGCAACAGTTACAAAAGTTTTTCCTGAAATTGATAATTGCTGTCCTGTAAACTTCTTTATTAAAGTATCCAATTTTGAACCATCAGCTCTACATCGTTGCATCATTAAAATTACATACTGTCCGTATTCCTTTAAAATTAATGTTGAAAACATGTCAGATTGACACTCACCGCATTGCATGCTATGATTAGCATCTTTAACTAATTTAGCAAAAGTGACTGTTTTACTCTCTGGTAATGTCAAATAAATAAACCTTTCATTATCAACATTAGAGCCACATATATTATAACAGTTTTCACAAGTATGTTCCCATTTATAAGAGAGACCAAATAAAATATCAATTGCAACTTCTTCTTCTTCCAGTACTTGAAGAAAATACATCAAAAATTCATGTGCATCTTGCTGTTCATTTTGAGAAAACTGTGTTCGTCCTGAACATACATCTAAAAGTTTTCTAATTTCAGTAGCACTTTCTATTTGACTTTTATCATTACTCAGCTTATGAAAAAGGAGACTCAGCTCAGAACAGAATCTTTTTCCCTGATTTACTATTATCTGCTCTTGCAAACTTTCAAGATAAAATGCAACATTCAGCACTACATTAGCGTAGCAGTTGACACCAGAGCTATTTTCAAAATGACATCCTACAACCTGTTCTTCATTTTCCTTTTTCTTTTTGCTTGCAATTACATCACTCCTCTTTTTTTTCCTCCTCTCTACATCTTCATTACAGATATTCTCATTTCTCCTTTTACGAGAAACTACATGTTTCTCCAACACAGGATACTGACCTAAATGAGGAGCATAGGTTCTTCTTAATCTATTATACTCCTTTACACAATTTGCATCAGCACTAACTTTTGAGTCATCAAAGTCTATCATGAATAAACCAGATAATGTTTTCACTCGTGACAAAGCTACATAAGCCATACCTTCTTTGAACACAGTTGAACCAATGTTCACAAATGCACAATCTACAGTCAATCCTTGAGACTTGTGAATAGTTACAGCATATGCTAGAGAAAACGGAAACTGCTTCCTACGTACATTTAAGTCTTTCACAAGCATGAAACGAACTGAACAACGACAAATGTCTTCAACTTCTTCTATTTGATCAAATTTTATTTTTAAACATTCAATTCCATCTTTTTTCTGATAATTAATAAAACCCACAACTCTTCCCATAGCTCCATTAACTAAACCTTTTTCAAC
This sequence comes from Triturus cristatus, assembly GCF_964204655.1. Taxonomy (NCBI): domain Eukaryota; kingdom Metazoa; phylum Chordata; class Amphibia; order Caudata; family Salamandridae; genus Triturus; species Triturus cristatus. The sequence goes on along the minus strand of NC_140591.1, from coordinate 381,369,004 downwards.
ATCCAAATTTCTCCTTAAAAATACTCTACAGTTCATGCAAACATATAGATTTTTTTCTAATCCAGCTGTGTTGGAAATGTCCTTCTCTAGTGAATTCAATTTATTTTTCAGTGTGCCTGTTACTGTGACAGTAATTCTTCCATCCTCAATTTTGTCAACTGCTTCCAATTTCCTGATCTCCTCCTTTTCCAATTTCAAAAGCTCCTCATTGAATATTGAGCATTCACGTAGAGTTGGCATTAAGCAGATGACACTTTTGTTTTCTGCAATGTTCTTGTATATCTTCTCTGCAACTATTTCTTCCTTTGGAAATAAATTATGTAGCAGCCGACTCTGTAATGCTTTTGTGCCAGCTTCAGTGAGTAGTCCAATTCTGATATCTTTCAGAATACTTCCATATTCTTCATCGTTTGCTTGCCTCATATTAGTAGTAAGTTCCTTGTACTCAAAGAAGGACCAAATATTTGTATTACCGATGCTTCCCAATGACTTCTTCGTGTCTTCATGTGTGACAGTATTAAACACTGGTTGTCCTTTAACTGGAGTAAGTTGCAAAAGATCTCCAAAAACTATGACGTGTTTTCCACCAAATAACATGTCATAGTCTGTCTTCAAAATTTGCTGCATTCTTAAATGCACAAAGGCAAGCATTAAGTTTGATACCATGCTCACCTCATCAATAATGAGAACTTTCATCTTCTTCAATACTCTTGAAACTTCCAAGGATGCTTCTCCAGTTAGCTTGTTGTATTGTATTTTGTTCTCATGCTCCACTGGTAACATTAGCAAACGATGTAAAGTGATTCCTTTTATGTTATATGCTGCTAACCCAGTTGGAGCAGTAACCACACAAGACAAAGTAGAATCCGTTTTTTGCTGTAGGTAGCTTCTGATGACTTTTATAAGGAAACTTTTCCCAGTTCCAGCTTGTCCGCTTACATACATCCTGATTGGATGAAATGATGTGCATGAGCACTCTTTTTTTTCATGTGGAAATCCGTGATCAATTTTGCTTCTGATCTCTTCATAAATTTGTTGCTGCTCTTCATTCAGTTGTCTTTCCAAATTTTGTAAGTCTATAAATTCTTCTTGAGCTTGATTCATAGCCGTTTCCACTTCATTCATGGCTATTGATGCTTCATTTTCAACGATTGGTTGTCCTAGAGGATCTTGACTGAGTGTTCCTGAACTTTGGCTGTCTTGAGAACTGTCTCTAGCTACTTCTGCTGCAATTGTAGTTTCCTGTTCAATTTCTTCATTTAACATTTGCAGATAAGTTGTGAATGTACTGCATTGTATGCTGTCTTTGCAAGCATTAAAAGAATCTTCATAGCTTTGAAATTCTCCCAGTAGTTCGTCCTCTGAACGCCATGGTTTAAACAGCTGTAAAAGAGCCAAGTAGTAAAATTCCTTTTTGTCAGTAGTGTCGCAACTCAGCTTCCTGTGATTTATCAAACTTCCTTTTGTTTGCTTCACCAAACATCCTTCCTCACCAATCACTTTATATTTTCCATTGTTGATGTCTTCTGCGGCTTTCCGTGAATAAATGTAGTTCTGCAGCACTTCATAGAGACACATGTTCTCCAGATGTTGACTTCTTTTTGGATAATATGTGTCCAACATGTTTGATTTCAAAATATCTGTACTTTCTGGGTCATTCTCGGCCAAATATTCAATTTCTCCAACAGATTTCAGTACCCGATTTCTCATTGCTGCAAGGCCTAAACTTGCCCAAATTATTCTTCTTGATTTCGAGTAGAGACTTGCAGAAGATAACCTATCTGAACATTCGTAGGATCCAATTTCTCGATGCGATAACATCTTCAAACTGAAACTGTACAGCTTCTTACTGACAGTCTTCTCGTGAGAAATCTCTTCCCACATTTCCTTCAATTCTGTTTTTTCTGATTTCGTAATGTAAGACGTTACATATCGAGCAACAGCAATGGAATTGTCAGCTACATACTGTATATCCATGTTAGCGTTCCACATGGATAAAATGACTGGGTTGTAGTCATTTATATTTTTTGATTCTTCTTTTCTTTTTAGGTTGTAGGTATTCTTAGGTGATTTTCTTGTGATAGTATGTCTCACAGCTGACATAAAACTGTTTACTCTTCCATTTGAAAGAACAGGTCTAGGAAATCCAAATCGACATTTAGTGTAGTATTTATCTTTGCTCTTGTATTTCCGTCGACAGTACTTTCCACACCGATGACTTTGGAAACGTAAAACTTGCTCCTTTAACTTTTTCTCTTCTGTGCTTTTTGGTATAGCACATGTTGCATATTCTTCAATGTAAGATAACACTGCTTCATCAGCATCTGTTCCAAACTTTGGGGCATCCTTGATCCACAACAGCATATGAATATGAAGAGCACCTCTAGCCTGGTACTCTTTTCTCCAAAAGAAATCTACAACTTCTCCAAGAGGTGGATTTTTTTTATTGCAGATGAAGGACATCATAGCCTCAAATCTATGATTGAAATATCTGCAAACATTAACTGGATCCAATGAGCACAGTTCTCCTGCTGTCTTGTGTTCGATGTTTTTAATGTTTGAATTTGCCTCTCGTAGAAAATCCAGTAAATCATCCCAAGCGTACTCGGCACAGCTTAGGGTAAGGAACCATGTTGGTGTTCCTAAATTCCGTAACATGCATTTTAATTCACCATGGCGTCGGTACCAATATTCATTTGCCCACGCTGACAAGCCATCAGATTGATCAGTTGTGTTTCCAAATGATCATCTCGGTGCTGCACTTTCTCCATAAAATCCTTAGCAGACACATTTTGTAAATGTACTCCACTTTTTAAAATGTGATTTACTGCATAAGACAGTGCAGACAAGTCGCTTTCAAATAAAAGATGGAACAAATAAGGAATACTTTGTCGAAATCTGGGATCTTCAGCATATAGTCTTGTAGTCCGATACTCAGAAGCTGGAATCTGTTCCGGACGTTCATCGTATCGTCCTCCTTTTCCTTTAGGAAACAGCTGGGGAAAACATCGAGCTTCCAAGCTCTCCTCCCATACACTCACGGGAGTTCCTTTTGCTTTCTTCATCTGAAACAGATCAATATTGTCTCCCATAACTTCTTTTGAATGGAGAGGATGTATGCTAAAATGTTCATATATTTCTTCTTCCTTTGACTTGTCCACTTTTTCAATTTGTCCAGTTGGTGTTTCTGTGTCTTCTTGTAAATATTCTTCTTCTTCTTCTTCTATATAAATTGATTCATACCATTTGTTATTCCTTTTCAAATACAAATTTGCTCTTTGTACTTTCCGCACATCTACCAGCTCCTGCCAAATCTTCTTATTCTTTGTAGGTACACCATTAACCAGAATAATTAATGGTTCAGTTTCCAAAGTATCCGCATCAATAGTTTCCATATTTTTTTTCAAATCCAAGGGCAAATACACCACTCTACCTTTTAAACCTCTCAGTAAATCTGAAGGAGGTAATTTACCAGTTTTGGGCTCCATACGTACTATGGTCTGGAACGGATGAACACATTGAATGAGTATAGACTCATATGTATTTAATTCAGAAAGTTCAGCAGGAATAGCATCCAATTCTAAATTATTATGTACAGCTCTGGTCGGCATTCTATTTTCCTCTAACTTGTTGTAACAGTATTTACAAATACGCTGATCTTCACCCAAATCAAAACAATTTTCAAGAAATATATATGTGGCAAAATCCTTCCACTTATAATTATCTTCATTTTCACTCTTTCTGTAGAGATCAACATTCCTAGTTTGTTTTCTATAATGAGTTCTGCGGCAACAAATACAAGTAAAATTTGGTCTTTCATTAGAGATTATTGCAAATTTTGTTATGTGATCATTAAATGTGTTACTTACAGAGGGTTCTACATTCTCTTCCACTTCTTCCTCATTTACTGTGTCCTTCTCTGCACTGTTTTGTTCAGGACCAAAGTAACAAAACTGAATTTCATCAACAACCTTCTCTATATCTGATACCGTTCCTCGGAACAGAGCCCTATTCAATTCATTTAACTTTATTGCTGGACTTTTTGCAAAATACAACCGTCTCACAAACTTTCTCATTTCAGTATGATGAACAGCCAGCATCCTAAAATGATGGAAAACACTATTACACACTTTTCTAGATAGACAAGCCAGAGAATGACCCTGCAAACCAGTATTCTCTCTCACTCTGCATGGATCCAGACTTTGAAGCACCTTAATCTTCTGTTTTATACTTTTTTTACTATATTCTCTTAGAAACTCACGAAATTTGTCAATAGATTCCTGACGCACAGTGCAAATACTACTACAATTCCAAGTGTACACTGGGGCTTTAGGACGTCTCCCCATAGCCTCATCCGCCATCACTTGTACCTCATCTCTTGGAACCATTATCTCCTTCTCCATTATGCAACCATTTGTCACTTCGTAACCACGACCTCTGGTGTCAACTGCATGCAGCAAACTATTACTTTGAAAATAGCTCTCTTCATTAAAAAAAGGTTCACTACTTGAACTATGCATCCACTTTCCTAAAAACACTTTACAAAAGTTTGTTCTGTTCACTACTCTTTTCCTTTTGCTATGTGATTTCAGTACATTAACCATTTTGTCTAATGTACGCATCCTATTCAAAATTAAAATGAATAGTTTCCTTTTTAATTCTAATGCCTTTGCTGCAATGACTTCAATTTCTTTTTTTCTTTTATAAAACTTACTCTTTTGCTTATATTTCTTCACATCCTTTATCAAATTGGACATAACTCTTCTCTGAAACATTTTTCTACGTATCTCTTTAAACGCTGTTTTTCTGTTTATGTAAATCTTTTCAGTTGCAGAAGGTATATTTGCATTAACTAAATTCTCAATTTTTTCCTGTCCTTTTCGTTTCATAACATTCTTTCCAGTACAGACATTTTGTACATTTTTCCTTCTTTTGAATATATTTTTAAGAAATTGTTTTTTCTGCTTACCAGAAGATTTTTTCTTTTTCCCAACATGAGCATCTTCTACTAACTTTGGTCCTCCAGTTGTCTTCAAATATACGTTTTTTTTCTGGGTTTTTTTAACTCTGGATTTTGTAGGCATCTTAAATTTTGTTCACTGCTCTTCAGCAATACCTGAAAAAAACTAAAAAAAAAATCCTTTATTTTATTTAAATATATTACTACATTTCTTTTCACATTAGTCACACAACGAAATTTCTTTGCCAATTTAAAAGCACACTTACTGCTCTTTTTTTTTGACAAGTAATAATCACTTTTACAGACTGACACATTATGAATCCACTTTTCAGATTTTTTAAAAAGCCCATGTCCAGACTGCTTTTTCAGACCACCACCATATGTATGCTGGGTGACTGCCTACACTCCAGCAAGGGCAACCAGCCTTAGTGATGCTGAATGTATTTGCATTACAGACTGAAACCTCAAACCCCACTCGCTTGTGAATACTGTGCATGATTATACATGGAAAGGAGCTGGGTGTGTGCTAAGAGTCTGCTTCTGCACCAAAAAATGGTTCCCCCTTTTTCCTACTAATGCAACTGTGAAATCACCAGAGCAAAACGCAATAAATCTCTGCCTGTAATTCCTCTTTGCACACAGAGTCATGTTTTCACATTAGTCACAAAACGAAATTTATTTGCCAATTTAAAAGCACACTTACTGCTCTTTTTTGTTGACAAGTAATAATCACTTTTACAGACTGACACATTATGAATCCACTTTTCAGATTTTTTAAAAAGCCCATGTCCAGACTGCTTTTTCAGACCACCACCATGTGTATGCTGGGTGACTGCCTACACTCCAGCTTGGGCAACCAGCCTTAGTGATGCTGAATGTATTTGCATTACAGACTGAAACCTCAAACCCCACTCGCTTGTGAATACTGTGCATGATTATACATGGAAAGGAGCTGGGTGTGTGCTAAGAGTCTGCTTCTGCACCAAAAAATCGCTCCCCCTTTTTCCTACTAATGCAACTGTGAAATCACCAGAGCAAAACGCAATAAATCTCTGCCTGTAATTCCTATTTGCACACAGAGTCATGTTTTCACATTAGTCACAAAACGAAATTTCTTTGCCAATTTGAAAGCACACTTACTGCTCTTTTTTTTTGACAAGTAATAATCACTTTTACAGACTGACACATTATGAATCCACTTTTCAGATTTTTTAAAAAGCCCATGTCCAGACTGCTTTTTCAGACCACCACCATGTGTATGCTGGGTGACTGCCTACACTCCAGCAAGGGCAACCAGCCTTAGTGATGCTGAATGTATTTGCATTACAGACTGAAACCTCAAACCCCACTCGCTTGTGAATACTGTGCATGATTATACATGGAAAGGAGCTGGGTGTGTGCTAAGAGTCTGCTTCTGCACCAAAAAATCGCTCCCCCTTTTTCCTACTAATGCAACTGTGAAATCACCAGAGCAAAACGCAATAAATCTCTGCCTGTAATTCCTATTTGCACACAGAGTCATGTTTTCACATTAGTCACAAAACGAAATTTCTTTGCCAATTTGAAAGCACACTTACTGCTCTTTTTTTTTTGACAAGTAATAATCACTTTTACAGACTGACACATTATGAATCCACTTTTCAGATTTTTTAAAAAGCCCATGTCCAGACTGCTTTTTCAGACCACCACCATGTGTATGCTGGGTGACTGCCTACACTGCAGCAAGGGCAACCAGCCTTAGTGATGCTGAATGTATTTGCATTACAGACTGAAACCTCAAACCCCACTCGCTTGTGAATACTGTGCATGATTATACATGGAAAGGAGCTGGGTGTGTGCTAAGAGTCTGCTTCTGCACCAAAAAATCGCTCCCCCTTTTTCCTACTAATGCAACTGTGAAATCACCAGAGCAAAACGCAATAAATCTCTGCCTGTAATTCCTATTTGCACACAGAGTCATGTTTTCACATTAGTCACAAAACGAAATTTCTTTGCCAATTTGAAAGCACACTTACTGCTCTTTTTTTTTTTGACAAGTAATAATCACTTTTACAGACTGACACATTATGAATCCACTTTTCAGATTTTTTAAAAAGCCCATGTCCAGACTGCTTTTTCAGACCACCACCATGTGTATGCTGGGTGACTGCCTACACTCCAGCAAGGGCAACCAGCCTTAGTGATGCTGAATGTATTTGCATTACAGACTGAAACCTCAAACCCCACTCGCTTGTGAATACTGTGCATGATTATACATGGAAAGGAGCTGGGTGTGTGCTAAGAGTCTGCTTCTGCACCAAAAAATCGCTCCCCCTTTTTCCTACTAATGCAACTGTGAAATCACCAGAGCAAAACGCAATAAATCTCTGCCTGTAATTCCTATTTGCACACAGAGTCATGTTTTCACATTAGTCACAAAACGAAATTTCTTTGCCAATTTGAAAGCACACTTACTGCTCTTTTTTTTTGACAAGTAATAATCACTTTTACAGACTGACACATTATGAATCCACTTTTCAGATTTTTTAAAAAGCCCATGTCCAGACTGCTTTTTCAGACCACCACCATGTGTATGCTGGGTGACTGCCTACACTCCAGCAAGGGCAACCAGCCTTAGTGATGCTGAATGTATTTGCATTACAGACTGAAACCTCAAACCCCACTCGCTTGTGAATACTGTGCATGATTATACATGGAAAGGAGCTGGGTGTGTGCTAAGAGTCTGCTTCTGCACCAAAAAATGGTTCCCCCTTTTTCCTACTAATGCAACTGTGAAATCACCAGAGCAAAACGCAATAAATCTCTGCCTGTAATTCCTATTTGCACACAGAGTCATGTTTTCACATTAGTCACAAAACGAAATTTCTTTGCCAATTTGAAAGCACACTTACTGCTCTTTTTTGTTGACAAGTAATATTCACTTTTACAGACTGACACATTATGAATCCACTTTTCAGATTTTTTAAAAAGCCCATGTCCAGACTGCTTTTTCAGACCACCACCATGTGTATGCTGGGTGACTGCCTACACTCCAGCTTGGGCAACCAGCCTTAGTGATGCTGAATGTATTTGCATTACAGACTGAAACCTCAAACCCCTCTCGCTTGTGAATACTGTGCATGATTATACATGGAAAGGAGCTGGGTGTGTGCTAAGAGTCTGCTTCTGCACCAAAAACTTGCTCCCCCTTTTTCCTACTAATGCAACTGTGAAATCACCAGAGCAAAACGCAATAAATCTCTGCCTGTAATTCCTATTTTTTAAAAAGCCCATGTCCAGACCAATACACCTTAATTTATCGTGAAAACATAGTCCATATTATTTTACATGTTCCTCACATTTAAATTTCTCCCAAAACAGAAAATAATAAACACAACTTCAACAAAAAGAATTACATTTCTATTATTCATTTCTTAATTTACCATATACATCTCCTCTCAAACTCTAACCTCACCTTTAAAATTAGTTAGTTGTGATAGAAATGTGGCACTCAAACAGCAGATTATCAGAGCCAGGACCTCTGTTCTCTACACCTCTCTCCTCTCAGCAGAACCAGATAATGGCAAACTTTCCCTCTCTTTTTCCACACATATACATGTTAATTTCAAATCTCACTGCTTCCCCCTTTTTTTCAAATGTAATCACACATTTCTATTGGTTGAAAACCAACCCTTTTCCAAAAGTACCCTTCCCCCTACTTGACTTCTGCCTAGTACCCTTCCCCCAACTTGACTTCTGCCTGCTACCATAGCAACAGCTCATGGAACACTGCTGTGTGGAGTTAGGTCAGAAGTTCGCCACACAATGTTTCAATTCCACAGAGCAAGAGTGCTTGACTTTTCAAACCTTACAGCAAATCCATAGTACTGTTCTTTGGTAACACATTTTTCTGTACCAATACAAAACATGCTTCTATTATTTTACACATACAGCCTAGTTTTTAGTGTAGAATGGTATGAAACAGCCAATCAGTTCTTTTTTTTAATAAAAAAATATGTATGCCTCCATTTCCAAACTGTCTTTCATTTCTTTTTACCATTCTACTGAATTACACCTCCTGAGTGCATCCAGATCTCCTTTGAAGATGTTCACAGTGTGGATTGTAGGACACAGCTATGGATTCTGGAGTGAAAAATTTGCAGAGAAAAGAGGTATGGTGAGAGACCTTGCTTTGCCAAATGTAGACATCAAATGGATTGGTCAGAGAGGGTTAAAGTGGCACCAATTAATGCCTTTGGTGAAAACCTTTCAACATCTCCCACAGCCTAACCTTATTATTGTGCACTGTGGTGGTAATGATCTAGGCACTTTAACTGGGGCAGGTCTGGAAATGCTTATTAAGGACACCTTTGTGCAATTGATGTCGCTTTTTCCACAAACTGCCTTTGTATATTCTAACATATGCCAAAGGCAAAAGTGGAACTGGTCCAACCAATTTTGTCCGCAGATTGACAAAGCAAGGAAGCACGTCAACAAATCTATTTCTGCTTTCCTCAGAGACTATGGTATAGGTTCCATTTACCACAACAACTTGCGTTACGACATGCAAGACATTTATAGAGGAGATGGTGTGCACTTCAATGATGAAGGCAACAGAGTCTTCCTCTTGAACCTCAGACTCTGCATCGGTACTTACTTGTAGGTACCAAAAAACAAACAATAAACACAAGGGCTCTTTTTAGAGCCACCTTATATCTAAACACTTAAATGCGATTTTTTTTTAATTTGTTTTATTAAGTTTTTTTTCGGGTGCGCGCTGGGTGCGCGCACTCGGCGATATTTTTTAACAAAATATTAATCTTTTTTTTTGCCCTACAAGGTCCTACTTTGACCCCCTTACAATGCCTACTGGGTCTATTTCTACCCACTCTGCCCCCTTTTCAAGTTCTCCCCCTTTGTTTATCACCCCCTCTTTATGCGATAGACAAAATGGCGGCCGCCGCTTCCTGATTTCCACCGATTCGAATGTTTACTAAGATCTAACAACCAATCAGAATTGCGCTCGCGCACGGCGAGGTGCGCGCACCCAGCGCGCACGGAGCGCGCTTAGATATATGTATATTGATTTAAAGGCTATTTTCTCATAATCTACTGAACAGATTTACACCAAACCTACAAAAGGCACTTCCTTGACCTGGGGACTACCTCTCTGCCAAATTCCTAGTAATTCTGTTCAGCCGTTCGGGCTGTAGCCCTGTCTAAAGGTCCTATGGAAAAATGCATGGGAAAAACGCGTTTTGGGACCCCCCTTTTATCTCAGCCCCCGCTTGACGAATCCCCCCGAGACTTTCAGGGTAGGAGCGGAGCGTAGCGCCCCACCTATTTTGAAAAATTCGCGAGGATTCGTCGACCGGCGCCAAAGTTATTCAAAATAGAATGTTGAGGTTTTCCTATGGAAACGTGGTCCTAACTATAACTACCTACTGGCGACCGCCAGTAGGTAATATATATATATATATATATATATATATATATATATATATATATATATATATATATATATATATTTATATATATATATATTCACTGAAAAAACCATAGGTTTCACACACGTTATAGTTAGGAATTAGCATTTAAAAAACCTTGCAAATTCACTTAAAAAACCATAGGTTTCACACATGTTATAGTTAGCTGGACATTTCACTCGTGAAAAACCATTGAAATTCCCCCGTTATAGTTAGTGCAGGCAACTATAACTCACGCGACCGCAATCCTCTGCTGATGACGTCAGATATTACATCACTGTATTTAGACACTTATTTACCCATGTCTTCTTCCATTAATTTTTAGCTATACATATATTAGAAATATTTTTTTTTCAGAAAGACACATATGTCATCAGTGATGTAATATCTGACATCATCAGCAGAGGATTGCGGTCGCGTGAGTTATAGTTGCCTGCACTAACTATAACGGGGGAATTTCAATGGTTTTTCACGAGTGAAATGTCCAGCTAACTATAACATGTGTGAAACCTATGGTTTTTTAAGTGAATTTGCAAGGTTTTTTAAATGCTAATTCCTAACTATAACGTGTGTAAAACCTATTGTTTTTTCAGTGAATTTGTACGGTTTCTTAAATGCTAAGTTATGTATTTATTTATTTTATTTTTTTAAGGTTTTTCACCGTGCGCGTACCGTACGCGCACGGTGCGTTTCGTGCACCGTGCGCGCGCTGTGGGCACGCAGTGCGCTTCGCGCACCGCACGCCCACGTTACGCAGTTTGCGGAATTTTTCCGTTTCTAACGTACGCGCACGGTACGCGTACTCCGCGATTTTTCGCAAAAATTGAAAGGAATTTTTGACCCTTGGGGGTCCTTCTGGGACCCCCTGACTAAGGCTAGGGGGTCAGGAACTGTCAACCCTGCCCCCTTTTCACGTTCTCCACCTTTGTTTTTCACCCCCTCAGACTGCGAGAGACAAAATGGCGGCCGACACTTCCTGGTTTCGACCGATTCGAATGTTTACTAAGATCTAACAACCAATCAGAATCGCGCTCGCGCACGGCAGCGTGCGCGTACGGTAAGTTTTTTTGTTTTCTTTCTTGTTTTCACATTTACAGGAAGAAAGGAAGGGACCCACCGTATTAGATGGTCACTGCATGGGCACCCTACCCTTTTCTTCCACCGGGCTCGGAATTTCATGTGAAACAAGATAAGAGAGCAATTTTAATCTTATTCTAAGTTTGAATATGCGTAAAAAAAGTCTGATCATTTATTTGCACTTTTATCACTTTTTTAGGGATAGGGTCATTAATTTATGATAACCTTTATTACTTTTGGACTTATATTTAGTAGGGTGTGCACTTGTCTCTTAGTCCTGCTATTGTCTCATAGATACAAATTAGGCCTTCTTTTGAAAAACAATATATGTATAGAGAGTTTAATGAAATATAGTACAGGGAATTATTCTGTCATTGAATGTATTTTATGGAGTA